>NW_026947490.1:5000000-7500000 GCF_034190915.1 Cavia porcellus | reverse complement strand
GGCCAAAACTACAACCATAGCAATAGGAATTGCCTTACTGTAACACGTATTGTTAAGAGGAGATTATGCAGGTAGCTTGCAAGAGGTTGATTCTGAAGTACAAATGGATGCTTTCTACTTCTCTGGGGCCTTTATATAGTGTCAGGAATTCCTGAATTAGCCAGAAAATATTTGTTATGAATTAAAAACTGGTGGTCAATTTAACACCAGCCTAGCTAAATCACTGAGTATGGATGGTCCACCTGAAGAAAGTTGCCAGCACAAACAGAGATATGGAGAAGAAGATCAAGGGGTTGTGGGCTCTCCTAAGTGTTGCTGTTCTGAGCCATTGGTTCTCCTGGAGGAGCTTGTCATGACTGTCCTCCCCCAGTATGAGTTTGGCCATTATCATCAGAGGAGCTTGGGACCTTGTTGGTGAGAGTGGCTGTGGTTCACTTTGTCAGAGATCTGGTCCTTACATTGAGCATCGCTTCCTAGCTCTGGAGGAGAAGGTGTATGCTCTTTAGTCTCCAGAAGCAGCTTGTCACGCTGGCTTTCTGACATGTACTCAACTGTTCTCATCATTGGGGAAGCTCGGAACCTCATTGTCATTAAGCATGGCTGTGGTACTTTTCAGGGCAGCCCTGGTCCTTATTTTGAGTATGACTTCTAGCTCTAATCTACAACTCTCAACCTACCAGCACAGCTCCTTCACCCCACTGGCACAGACTTTCTAGCTTCCACCACTGACCTTTGGGCCTTCCGAGAGCAGATCCGTGAAACAGACTGGCGTGAGTCCTTCTTGTGGGCTCTGGACCTTCAGTTGGACTTTTAGAAGGCATTCTCATGGGCGCTAGGTTTTCATCTGGACTCATACAGGACCCTGCTATGGGATCCAGGCCCTTGGCTGAGTATTCTATGTCTTAGCAGTATGAACAAATTTCCTGCACTTTCTTGTGTTTAACTCTGGGTGATCATTGCAAAATAATATTATAAACTCTGTGTCCTGATTGTAATTGTTCTCCCCCCAACCCTGACTACACCAATATTTAAACAACTATTATATGTCAGTTACTGTTGACAACCAACAATAGTTTGCCTAAAATGAACACATTATTTTGGAAACTGGTCTTATGTAAAGAACATGATTTTAATTTGCTTGCTATAAATGTCTCAATAAAATCATACTTCCAAATGTGAAATTTATGTATACTTTTTAAATATCAGGCCCTAATATGTATCTTATATAATAAAATTTGGAAGGAATATAAGTTTGCCTTTCTCTGTTGTTTCCTGAAATGTCTACTTTTTTGCTCAGAAGCAAAACACTGTGCCTGTCTCCTTTCTTAAACTGTGGCTTCTCCCATGCATCCTACATCTCCATTATTTCCCTTTGTCTGACTTCCCTCAAACCACCCCCTATGAAAGAAAACACATCTACAAGATATCTCAAATCCAAGAACACACTTTGAGGCCCAGAGATGTAGGGTCCAGTTCCCTCTTAAGTGCTTCTAACCTCTTCTCTTTCCCTCTAAACACCAGGCAAACTAAAGCCCCAGGGAGACAGAGTAATCTTTCTTTTGCCGCCCGCTTTCTGTGGTCATATAAGTTTATTTTTATTAAAGAGATTTCTACTTTATTTATTCTAGTATATGTTTGCAATACATGTGGTTTGCCACTATCTTGGGTACAGTACATTCACCTTTATATAATACAGCTTGTTTCTTCTTTTATGCCCTCCCTCCTCCCTTCCCTCTTCCAGTTATCCTTACCACGTTTCCATTCTAGTTGATATTATGAGTAATATCTCACATTTAGGATCTATAATGTTTATATTCATTGCGATCATTAGGTTCCTGTACATGGCATCTCTTTTTTCTACTTATTTCTCCTTCTCCTCCACTTCTCTCCTTGCCCTTGATCTTCTGGACATCTTCTCATTTGAAAGAGATTTATTGCCTTGTCTTCCTCTATTGTCACACTATGGCACTTTTTGTAATCTTTCTTACTGAGATTCAAGAGATATATTGTATTTAGGCTTGTGTGTCTCAATTATTTCTGTCAATATCATATTTTCCAGGCACATGAACTTTCCTACAAACGTCTAAAATTTGCCATTCTTTATAGTTTAGTAGTATTCCTTGATATACAGATGCCACATTTTCTTTATTTGGTTGTCTGTTGATGGGTATATAGACTGCCTCCAGGATATAGCTATTATAAATACTGCTGCTATAAATATTAGTACAAAAGTATTGCTAAAGTGTAATATCTTTAGTTCTTGGGGAAAGTTACCTAGGAGGGGGATAGGTGGGTCATATGGAATTCTTGACTTTAGTTCTTGAGATATCTCCATTACAGTTATACTAGTCTATATTACCACCAACAATTTCATAAGCAATTTATTTTAGAACTCCATTTACCTGATACAGAATGTCCTTTAGGCATACTAAGAAATAGTTGGATTTTTTAAAAATTCATGGAAAAACATACTTTTGGTGAACTTTAACTTGACTTTCTATCACTCAAATCCTACAATATTCATCTACATCCATAATATAAATTAGAACTGGAAGTTAAAGTCACTTCATAGGATTCCCTAGACTTCCATCAAAACCAAGGATCCTTGAATTGATCCAGGTGGGTTACATTAGTGTGAAGCCAGCTTACAAACAATTGTTTCAAGGATTTCATGTTTTAGAAAAGACACAGAGCTTCTCAGACATGAGGCGCCACAGAGGACCAAGGAGACGCTTTTCCCATGGAAGCGCCCTCTCCTTGCTTGTTTTGTGTAGCACGGCTCTGATCAGAAGGGTCCACTGGAACAAGTGAATGGACATGTTCCCACACACTGCTTTGCTTTGCACTCACATATCCTTACTATGCTGGAAAAAGTTATACTGAAACACTTGAACTTCCACTTAAGAGAGTATCTGTAAACTCTACAAATGGCTGGTTCTCAAAGTGAGTCTAGAAAGGAAGACCAGATCCTTCCTGCAAGATGTAGAACAACATAGGAACAACATCTGCACTCCCAGCATCTGGATCTCTCTCCTCTATGCCACTTCCCAGCATTCCATGTTCATGTACCCCTTTTTAATCTAAATAATTGGATCAAACATCCATTTACCTACATGGTCTCTTCTGATGAAAATATATCCCATCGTCAATCAACTAACTACAATGAACCAACAATTTTTCTACATTGTTTTTCCTCATCTCTATATGCAGGTTATAAATTATACACTCACATATTTTTGGTCATTTTATTTTCCAAGAGTCCCTGAAAGAACACATGCATTCCATAGACACTAAGTGAGCTCATGCCATAGGAAAGGCATTATCTTGGGAGCTAGACATTTACAAAGACAGATGGATCTTGTCTTAAGATCATATATCTGTAACCCAAAAAGTAGCTTTTCCAACAGAAGGAGATCTGATGGTTCTCTTAGGGTCAATCTATCTTTTTACTGCTTCTACTTTGAGGCATGCAACATCCTGTCTGTACCAGTGATTCTTGGCCAAAAATGATTTTTCCATTTTGGAGACAGCTGGTAATACCTGAAGACATTTTCCATTGTCACAACTTCCAGTGGGAGGGGAGCCAGTGGGCTCGTAGTAGTAGAAAACAGGGATATTGTTAACCTTACTGGCACTGAACAGCCAACCAACAGCAAAAAATCATCTACAGTGTCAACAGTACTGAGACCTAGAAACTCTTACTTACAGCTATGCATGTATAAATACAAACACTGATAAGTGTCACATTCACACATACTTGTGCTGCCTGCTGCACATCCAGTGTCATGCCTTTCTCTCACCAAACATTCAGTAAGATAAACAGCAGAAGGGGATTTCCATGATTTCACATCGGTTTATTTTTGCTGATCTTACTTGCCTGGATAAGCTTTAAAACTTCATTTTCAGAGTCAGCCAGAATCCATACTTCCATTTAGTTTTTACCATGATAGCCATGAAATCCAAGTTGGAAGAGAACATAAACTCAGGAAGACCATTTCTGTCATATTTAGGTGAATACATGTGATCCACTACTTTTTTGAGTGCCTTCACCGTGGATTTTCACAAAGCTACCAACTTCATTTTGTGATAACCTTCAGTATCAGACATTTTTCCTTCTGTTGAGAAATCTTCCTGTTTTTTTTTTCCTTCTGATATTGGATGCGGATCTTATCTGATTACCCTGCTGTGATTCATCCCTAAAAATAAACATGAAGAAAATAAATCCCTGTCACAATTTTCTTTGCTTTCAGTTCCTTTCCTTTATTTTCATCCCTGAGAAACAAAAGTACAAGTTCTACTTCACAAATTCCCCAGAATAGATACTTTCCACTTCACTGCAGACACTGCCAGAGCACAATACTCCCAAATTATTGAAAAACTTTCATGTAGATTGCATTATTTATAATATTTTTTATTTAGATTCTGTATACTGGTCCATAAAACCGATTATTTTTATTCTAAGTCTTTCTGAATATATTCTTCACATACAATTTGTACTTAGCTAATATTTTTCAATAAAACAGATGATCCAATCAAAGTGCACATTTTCATGTTGATCTGCTATACATAAATGAGCTAGAGGGTGTATGGACATATGTTTAAATTCTTGGGATACCAACTTTCTTTCTGAAATGTGATCTAACCATTCTTACACATCACTACCAATTTTCATGTATTTCATGTTTGTTGGGGATAAACACAGTATTCAGTAAATGTTATTACCTTGATTCCATTTTTCTTACGCTGTAATTCTAAATTCACTTTTATTACAGTTTTTCAAACATCTATACTTATTTTACTGACATGCTGATTTTTGTCAATATTTAGCATAACTTTGCAGTTTAAGGAAGGTTGTTCTATGGTATGAATAGTCTAACAAAAAAAACCTTTTATGATAAAAAAGACAACTTTCAAAAATAAATTGCTCCTGTATTAGCCTTTGTACACCCTGCCTAGCCATGTTGTGTAATAACTTATTGCTAAAAAGACAAAGCCACACACATATTATTAGGCATGACATCATGTTTATTTTCAAATTTAGGAAATAAAGAATGACTTTTAATTCATAAAACATGTCACTTGGGTACATGTTTAGGGAAAAGATTGTCTGACCTTTTTTTTTGAAATTTCATAGAAATCCAAAGATCAGTCCACAGTAAAATAATATTTCATTTTTAGGACTTTTTGATAGATTCCTGAGTTATAGAGTATCTTGCTGTAAGATATTCTAGTCAAGACAGACCAGACCAATATCTCACATTAAGATATTTTAGTCAATGTCAAAGATTTACTAAATGGCAAATTTTTCAATATATATATGAAATGTGTTCTAGAGAGTTCCATAATTTTGGATATATATGAATTTTTCCCTTATAGCATGTTCTTTTTCTAGTTTCCAGTTCAAAAACTCTCCTACTCCAAACTCTCATTATACAATGAAAAATTTCACTAAAAGTAATCAGATATATAGATTACATTGTAGTTTGTACAGTGTCTTAATGCACTTTTTATTACATTTTCTGACATCTGGTAAAGTGAATAAGGTAGGAACTTGTCAGCCTAGTATTTGAGGAAAGAACTGAAACTGAGATTTTTCTGACGATAACCATTCTTTCCAGAGTTTTATCCATTTGTATCCCTTATTTTTAATTACTTTAGTATTTAGTGCAAACCCACATACTCCTTTTATTCTTCTAGATTCATATCGCTACAAGATACTACTGATTTCATTTCTAATAAACACATTTCTATTCTGTGCATTTGCATTCATGAGTGTATTTTTTGTTATTTGAGATGCCAGTCAATACTGTTTAAAACAAGACTGAAGACACAGATATAACGAATTCAAAAGTGTGTTTTACAGGAGAATACATTGACCCCACTGCACATCATACATGTTACAGTATGGAAAGAATCATGAGATGTGAGGATTAAATTCCAGAAAAAAATTAAATAAGATATTTCTTCAGTAATATCAAAGCCCTTCCACAACAGAGAGAGAGAGAGAGAGAGAGAGAGAGAATGTAAACAGAGGTACAGCAATGAGTGTCTGCTCCTTAGAAAAGGATTTCTTCTCATTACTTCCTCAGCAAATGATCATTTAGTAAATATTTTCTAACAGAAAGGAGAATCCCATCATCTATAGCAAATGCATGGTACCCATGACAAACACAGTCAGCAGTACAGCCATGGCCACAGTCATTAGTGTGACTGATAGCCAGAGTCACAGCCATAAGAAGAGCCGAACCCACACCCTGCCTAGAATCTCCGTGGAAGCAGCAATGCATGGTGTTCAAAGGGCTGTCGGGCAGAGGCTCTGCAGGGGTGGATTCTGCCCGGAGTTTTGGGATTACAACATACAGTAGGGAGGAGTGGGATCCTCTGAGCCAGCCTGCTGAGGCACAGGGCAATTTGCTTCAAATGAGCTTGTTTTACTAGCCACTTTAATTTTGCTAGGAAGTCTCTTTCGCATTTGCCATCATCCAGAGTTTATCTCTAGATAATGATAGCCCTGGAACAAAGCTGGCTGCTTTTACATCATCCCTGTTCTACTAAAAGAAATACCTCTCATGTGACTCATGATTTTGCACAAATAAAACAAGTGCTTCATCCTCTAATTAAATTCCGTGGTCTCAAAATTGTATGTGTGCACACACATATATGTAAATATTATTTAAATACTTGTTGGGCAAGAATAATATTTTCTCATTTTGCCAAAAAAATGCTACTATTTAATATTTTAAAAAATGACCTGGCGGGAAAAACACAAATGAATATTGAAAGGTCAGAGGAAGTCATCAAGCTCCAAATTCCATATTCTTTATGTCTGATCCCAAAATGAAAGGCAGAATCCAATTAATCAACTTTCACTAAAACCTCAAAATGCCAATATTAACATTTCATAAATGCTCACATCCACAACTTGCTTTTTATGCTAACAGATCATTTCATACATCTCATTTTGACCTTCACAGGTTTGCATGAGACAAACGCAACTGGTGATTTTCACCTCTGCCTTCTGTGAATTCCAAGTTTCCCTTTCTGGCTGTACTATTTTCCCTGCAGGTCAGAATTGCTTACTATTCCTCTTCCTGGAAGAAGAATCAGGTAAAGATAAGATTAATAGCAAATGAATATGATTTTTATAAGTGTTTAAATTCTAGATCTAAGCCTGCATAGATGTATATTAACTTCAATCATGATCATATAAAATTAAGCCATAAAGTAAAAGCCATCCTGAGGCTTAGATTTCCATCATCATTGTCAGTGTTCAGTCATTCCTCCTTCCTACAATTTCCCCAATGCACGCACAGCTCTCTGAAAACACAATAAACCCTTTCCCCTTCTTCTCTGCCTTCTCTGCAGACATGTTGAGAATACTGACATTTACTCTCACAAATTTATTTGATTCTTTCCTACATAGTCACTAAACACAGCAACTTTTCCACTATGTATTGAGCACACACCAAACAGAGGCTCAATCAGGCCTAGGCATCGAGCTGTGAGCCCACACAGGTGCTGTTATGGTTTAAATGGAAAATAGCCTCCAGAGACTTCATGTGCTGATAAGGAGGGCTTTTGGAAAGTAATTGAATCATCGGGGTGATATGGTAACTGGCTAGCAGGACTGTAATGGTTGACTGATCGTGTCAACTTGAGAAGTTTAGAAGCTTAACTAAGTCAGATCAGCAATTCTCTACATATTAGGGTATAGAAGACCCACCCTAGGGCACCTCGTCCCCCAGGTGGTATAAAGGAGAAACATGGAAGGAAAGATCTGCTTGTGTTCAGAAGAGTTCCAGTCTTCGCCTTTAGCTTGGACTTCATCTCCTGGCTTCAAGACAGACTCTGGCTTCCAACTAATAACCGTCAGCCTTCTGCCCTCAACTCCAGCTTTCCACTGTAAACCCCTCAGTCTGCTATAGGACTGTGTATGGGACTGTGCGGTGGCCTGCAGACCACAGACTGAATCCTTCAGCCTCCAGTGTGCAGACACCCTCTGTGTGCTTCCTCACCCTACTCTGGATGACCATCGTATGCCAATCTTTGAATTTCTTATACGTTTGTGTATCTTGTGTCTGTTTCTCTAATGAAACATTGATTGATACAAGGACATAGGGTCTGATTGGAAGAGGCAGGTCCCTGTGATTGTGACATGGAAGGGGGGGTCCCCTGGAATCACTTCATCCCTTTCGGCTTCCTGGATACCATAGGATGAGCCACTTTCCTCAGCCCTGTCACTGTTCCAATGCTCCACCTGCCTTGGATTCAGCTAACAATGGACAGCAACATGAGACACAAACAAACCTCTCCTCCTTTAATTTGTGGATGTCCTACATTGTGCCTCAGCAATGAGAAAGTGACCATGAGGCAAGGGACTTTGTGCTTGGTGCTTAATGCTCTCTAGTTGCTGTCTTTAAAGTCTCATGACTTTAATCCTTAACTGAGTGGTTTGTGAGTGAGGTCTGCTGGGAGGGAGTATGGGTTTTGGGTGTCATCTCACATGCTATGTCCCACCCTACAGCCCCCTGCTTCACCAAAATGGGTCCTGGGTTTCCCACACCTTGACCTATTGAACGCTGCTAGCCCATACACATCTATATACACATGTTCATGGGAAGGATGGAGACAGCACCTGTGAAGATCTAGACTCACCCCACACCTAAGAGTACACAAAACAAAAGCACCAGGGCATAGCATAAGACAAAAAGGCGTAGAGGACACAAAAGTTGTTGCTATTTTCTAAACAAAGAGAACCATCTTTTCTATTTGCCCTAGACTCTACAAATGATGGAGCTGACCCTGGGCAAAAAAGCACAAACTGGGAAAGTTTAAGGATCAAAACCACACATATTTAGACCTTCAAGAGTCCACTAACATTTAGGAGTTGAACCTTGACCTTGTGTCTCCACCTTCTATTCACAGTACCTCAGCATGTGATCTTGTCTTCCTTCCTTATATCAAAATGTGAATCCTCAGAAATCTAGAACTCCCATTGTATTTTGAATCCAAAACACTGTATTTTAAATCCAAAACATTATAATTTGTACATTTTTTATAAAATGACTGCTAATAGCTCAAAATCTAAAAAAGTGGTCCACAGAACTTTTATCTTTCTTCCAAGCATCAATGCGCGTGCACGTGCGCGACACACACACACACACACACACACACACACACTGACATTTTATCAGCTCCTATTTTGTAACTTTATTCAATTCTAGGTGCTATTCCTTTATAATGTGAGCAAGTTTCTGAAAATAAAAAAATTATTTTCTTTATGTCTCTTTACTACAGAAATTTGTACACATCTATTTTATTTTTCTGTGTCTGTATCCAACTTCATACAGGTCAAGAACACATTTCAAAGCCCTTCTTCAGTTACAGAATCATCAGAAATTTGAATAGGAACAGACGTAGGAGACAGTAAGCCCTGCACCTCTCCAGTGTTGAATCCAGGTTGTGTTGAATCCCACCTACAGTGCACTCAAGGATTGGTGACCCCAATCATACCCCAGTACCTCAGAGATAGCACAGCCCCTATTGCCTCTCAGCTTTTCATACAGAACTAATTGTTGTACTGGAGCATTTCTTACACTGAGATGTCTGATCCATTGAGGCTTCCACGCATTCACTCACATTACAGCCTCTCTGAATCAGGCACGGCTCGTAAAGTACAGTTCTCTCTAATAGTCATCAAGTATACACCACCACAGACGATGTTCCTCACCCCAACTTCTATCATTTCAAACACTATAAACATCAGCTTCATTCCATTTCTAGTAAATGCAACCTTCCATTTTCAAGTGTTAATGTGTGAATCATTTAATATTGACTTCTTGTATTTCTCATATCTTGGCTTTTCATCATTTTCATCTTCATGGCCCTAATTGTGATTTGTTTTCCAAGCAGGTCACTGTGACTACTTCACAAAATGTATGTTCTGGTCTCTGAAGTACAGGATATCTCTACTGCAGCTACTCTTTCATGGCAGTTAAACCACAACAGAATATAAAGAGAAAAAGAAGGCATCACTCCAGGAAATTCATTGCTTTTGTTTTGTTATCTTTTCTTTTGTTTTGGTTCCCCCACCCCACCCCTCATGGTAAAGGAAATACCAAAGATCAACAGTACTTATGCTCAATGTACTATATATTTAAAAAACTAGAAAAAATGAATTTTAAAGTTTTCTGTAAAGAGTCAATCAGGATAGACATTTTTTACCTGACTTAAACACTACACAATAGACACATGTATCAAAACATCACATTACCTCAGTAAAATGTACAAATTTTATGTCATATGTCAGCTAAAACTGAATGCAAATTTTTAAAAAATCAGCACTTGTGCTAAAGACAAACTCTCAAGTTTTCACACTTGTTTAAATTCTTCAGTAATTGTGATTAATTTTGACAATTTTCATCTGTTAAAATAATAACCATCTTCTAAGAAAAAGAAATAAGTAGCTCGTTACCTTATGAAGACAACTTTGTAGGCTATTTTATTTTTAGTAGAGTAAAAATCCCAGAAGCATAACCAGAAAAAAATGGTGTAGACAAAACTAAGTTATGCTGCATATTGAAACAGAAATAAAGAGAGACCATTTGGAGACAAGAGGCAGAGAACAGTAGTCAGTGGAGATGGAGGATTCTGTAAACCCTTCCTTGCAGTACAGCGCACAGGCTCATACAAACCTGAAAGGCTCTCTGCTCAGGCTACTTCCACAACTGAGAGGACACCACCCAGATCAAGAAACTTTTCAGAAACCCTCACTTTCTTCTGCCCAATTTCTGTTCCAATTCTCTTCAGTCCTTCTCCCAAAAAAACAGAGCCAAATATGTAACCAATGTCAATCATTTCTAAAACTGTCTTGCTAGTAGAAAATGGATGTAGAATTTATCCACATGTCTAGTAGGCTTTATTACTGTCTGCCCTTACACTTTTGTCCTTGTAGTAGACATGCGATAAAATATTATAATTCCAATTTGTATATCACTAGTGACTAGTGAAGATCAAGGCCATTTAAAATGTTTTGTTGGATATTTGAATATTCTCTTTGGTTCACTACCCAAGATTTTTTTACTCATTTTGCTACTAAGTCTTCTTCTTTCTGGGTAAACTTAAAAATTTGATTGAACAAAGTTATTAATTCTAATATACTTTCATATGTTAATTTTTGTGACATTTGCACTCTTTGTGTCTGAATCCTTGTCTACCCCCAAGAACCTAAAGTTATTCTCCTCATTTTTGTCAAAAACTTCTATACAGTATTTCCCCTTTACATTTAGATATGAGTCACTCAGCAGACTTTCATGTGCGGAGTACAAAAAAAAACAAACACATTTTTGCAAATTATAGACACTTACTGACCAACATCGCTTTTTGAGAAATCATTTTAAAGTTCTACAAAAAGAATAATTATTCTCCTAAAACAAGAACTTATATGCACATAAAACCCTGCATTTCACTTCAACTTTCTTCCCCTTGTCTAATTTTCTATACCTGAGCCAAGTGTTTACTCTAAAAAATATAACTCTTCCAGGTTTTCTCTTTTCGTTCAGAATTGCTTTGGATACTGAATTTCTAAGTTTTTTGCTGTACTGCTATATACCTTATTGTACCCGTAAAGAGAAGAGATGTCTTTTTCTGCATTTTAGGTATATTTTCTGTCTGATTAGATTTGAGAAACACAATATCTGGATAAATGCTTTTCTTCAACTAGAGTTCATACTTGTGCCAGTCTTGTGAATGTAACTGGATTAAGAGACGGCTGGAGAGCTGGCTAGAGCATGGGTGTGCTGCGTTCTCTGGTAGATTACTCCACTGATATGTATAGCCCGGTATGCTGTAAGGTTAGGATGCATGTAGAGGAGCCAGGTAACCCGGGGGCACACCTTGGGAAGGCCTGTCTTTGGCTGGTGTTCATTCTGTTTCTTCTGCTTCCCAGGCCCCAGCTTTGCTCCATCACACCTTTCCACCATAACATTCCCATCTTGGAGGCAGCCAGTTGGAGACAGATGCTTCTCTGGGAACACAAGGCAAATTAGAACTCTCCTCGTTTATGTAATGGGCATCAGGTATTTTGTCCCAGCTCCTGAACAGCCAACCAATACAGTAACATGGAATTAGAAAATGCAGAGGTTACCTTTTCTTTCAAAAGATAATCCAAGTTCAGTTTTCAATTGGTTAGAGAACTAGGCCTCTGAGTCTACAGGCATGGAGCAACAATTCATCATTCAACGAGGTGTCATCTCCTCCAGGAGGCCCCCCTGATTTCGCCATCGGATTCATTCTCCCTTCTCTGAAGCTGTAGCCCTCTTCTGGTCCCATCATGACATTTGCCATATTGCATTACAATTTTCCTTTTTCTTTTCCACCTTTCTGGCTGAATTTTGTTTACTTGCCAGAGATATCATATATTTTATTTGTTCATCCCTGAGACCTAATCTAATGTCTCATTTAAAGGAGTTGCATGAGCAAATAATGGTTTCCCAAATAAGTGAATGAATGCACGTTAAGCTGTAGACAAAATAACACAGTTCCTTAGCATGCAAAGTGGAATCAGGCCTTTGGAATAAATGTCCATAATTTTTCCTTAATTACCCAAAACAAAAGGGAGGAGCTCAATAAAATCATTCCTTACAATGTCTTCTTTTCCCTGAAACTTCTATTTACCACAACTTCTAAGTGAGTAACACTTCAGAATCTTTCCTTTTATAAACAGAATGTATTTTTCAGTTCTTTCTTTGGCCACTGTAATTGCTAGGGAAGTAGGACAGTTTTTAAGTAGACAACCTTAATTTGCTTTTACATTTGCTGAAACCCTCCCTTCAAGTTCAAGGCATTATTTTCTTGTAGTAATGCCATAGTTTTGTAAAGAAGGTACAGAGTCATGTAAATTTAAATGCAGATGGGACTAACAAGTTTTTCCAGCAATTTAAATTTTTAGTGTTGTATAATGCAATGTCACAAAGCCACAAACTCCATGTTAAAGATATGCCTTCTATTCTAACCTTACTCAGTAGTGTTTAATCTTTATGGATTCCATGGTTTTTCCTTCCCAAAATAATGTTCTGTAATACACACCTTTCCAGAATGTAGCATTTATTATAAATGTATTTTTCCACTATCATTGCAAAGAAGTTTGCTTTTTTTACAGTAATCTGCCTTACATTAATTTTTTGGCTTATGTTTCTGTGATCATCAGATAACTAGCAAGCAGTTATTAATTTAACAAATACAGAATGACAGACATTGGATATTACTTTTTGAAAGAATATATCCCTCCTTTCAAGGTTTATGCTTCAGGAACTCCACCTTGTTCTGTACACTGTAGTTGAAGACGCTGTCATGTATAATCCAACTGCACTTCTGTGTCTAGGTTCTCAGACTGCACTTCTTCATGACTGTACTCCAAGGCCAATATCTACTACCACTGCTCTAATCGAAAAACTAATGATGACCCAGGTCCCAATTTTCTGTCTCGTTTATTTTCCTGCTTTCAGTGGACTTAGCTGTGCTTTTATTATTCATTTGTTTGTTTTTCAGAGGAATAAAACGTGTAGTCATTAGTTTCCCAATAACAAGCTTTGCTAGTTCCAACTCGACTGCTGTAGAACATTTTGATTTTTAGTGGCTGCTCATAATCTTCTCTCTGCTCTTTCCTTCACTCATTGTGGTTGCCTTACCTCTGGATTCAGCCATTTTTACTCACTCTTCACACACTGAGTTACTTCTCTTTCCATTGCTCCAACTACCACTCTTTCTTGTTTCCCCCGTCTCCCCTGGGACCTGAGGCAATGTCTTGTCACACACAACAAATATTTCCTAGACAGATGAATGAATTAAAAAATCTTATTCTTTTTAAGTCATTTCTTCCTCTTATGTTGCAACTCTCAGTGATTGGCACCACTCCAGTCACCCAAGCCACAAACCTGGGAGCGAGGCTTCAGAATACTCTGTCAACTGCAGTGTCCTGGAAGCTGTGACATATAATTTTACCTACGATGCACATTTATGGAATACACACCATCCCCAAAAGCTCAGGTTTTATTTATATGCCACCATCATTCTTTGATTACTGGCATAATTCATTAGATTTTTCTACAAACAACTATTCTATTTTCCTAAATTTCATGTCCAGTTGTGTGTGTTTGTTAATTCAGTACTCCCTAGCATTATACAGTGAAATTAAGATTCTAAGCTCTAATCTGACATGCTTTGTATGTTCTTAGTTTTACCAAACATCTCACTACAATAATATGAATCCTGGATTGCAGGAGGTTGCTAGTAATATCTGTTGAACGTATGAGACACGAAGGCTTAGATTCTTCACATTCCCCTGACTTTTCACCTGTTACTTGCTCTTGCATGGAATATCTCCATCAGGTGACCATCTGGCACACCATATCTTTACTTGTATGAAATCTTTAGGACCTTTTTAAACTAAACAATGTCTTGCCCAATATTCAGTTATGGCTAAAGATAATCAACTGGTTTGAGAAATACTTTTATCTCTTGTTTTATTATGATATTCATTTTCGATCTTATATACAAACTAAAGATTCATAGATAACTGTTAGTTAAAAACAGAATCCTAAGCATGATTTTGTTACACTTCATCTTGCTGAATTTTTATGTTTTCTTAAAAAGTATAATTGAGTTCCATGATTATTTTCTTGTTTTTTACATTCCCATTCTCTATCCATATGCAGCAACTGGTACATCTGGGCTCTCCCTGTCCAAGTTGAATCAAACCGGGTCATATTGATGAAGTTAATTCTTTCCATAATGTCTAGGGTAAATGAGACAAAAGAAAAGCTGAACTCACACAGAACCTTTCTGAAGCCATTTCATAAAGAGTTTCTGCCCTACAACAATTAAAATGGCACTCCAAAGAATGGGAAGTAGTAAAAACCACAGTCAGAATTTAGCAAGACCTTGACTTCAGTAGTGATGGAAAAGAAAGATCAGATGTTGATTTTTAAATTTTTGTATCTCTGCCATTTCACAATTATTTGCAGTTGAGATGACTTATATTCTATTTGTGTATGTTCTTTGGGATGAAGAAAATGTTCCCACAAATCATGGTGAGAAAACGACCCAGTTTGCATTACTTGGCAATAACAGTAATTAAAATGAGTAATGAGACCGCTGATATTCCTCTCCTCTGGGTACTCCACACCCAAGAGATGCTCATAAAAGCAATGATCTAGTTATTAACATCACACCTTTGGCCAGTGTTGCAAACACTACAATTCCCTATTATAAACACAGTTTACAGTTGCTACATGACTTATTCTATCTTCCTTGTATAACAGCAGGTCCAGTAATGATTACAGTGCATAAATGTGAGCCAGCCTAACTAAGTGTCCCTTTTAATAATGACTACACCAGCTATAAATAAGCTAATTTCACTCTTAGTAGCTCTGGATCACCAGCAAAGTGTAATTGGCTAAATGTCTGGGAGAATATCAATTTCAATGGTAGCTGGTCATTATTTCTTTAATTATAGGAGAATCCAGAGGAAACCAGTATTAGGCTGTGCCCCTAAGTTCTTCAGAGTAAAGAAAGCCTGGAAAGGGTATGTGTGAGCTGTGTTGTTCCTGAGGTTAGAAAAGCAAATAATGCTTCTTTCAGAGACACCTGGTCTCCGTTTGCAACCACTGACCCTCCAAAATTAGGATGAAATAGAAATAGTCGGACATTTTGGGAGTCAGGATATATTGTATGCTATGGCATACATTTCCTGGCCCTTTCATGAGAAGAGAGATGCAGCACTTGATTAAGGGGAAAAAAAAGATAACCATCTCAGACAGAGCTGTGCTTCTACAAATCATATGAAGCATTGAAAAGGTACCTGAGCATTGAAATCCGTAAAAAGACCTACAAATCCTAGACTTTAAAACAAGCAGCAAGAAGATATATGATGGTTTTGTCATGACATGTGGTGAACTTGAATTTTTATGTAACATTCAGTTATTACAGGCTCACAACTGATGCAACCATTGCAAGTCTCAGCAGTAACAAGGAAATCAGATTGTTACAGGCAGCTGAGCTAGTTAGAAATATTATAGGCAGTTAGACGGAGTTAGGTCCTCAAGGAAGCTGGCAGAGAGGACCAGATGTCTTGTGATCTTAAAGGAGATACACACACACACCTCTTGCTGTGGGCCAGATCTCAAGACAGAAGGCAAAACAAATGCAACCGTGCCCTAAGTATAACCATTAGGGGTTAGGTATGGATCACCTTGAGGAGCCAGGAGTCATCATCCCAGCTCCCTAAAAGAACAGTCAGAGTCACTGATCCATAAGAATGCTTGCAATAAATACATTCTGCTCTTAACCTCCATTGTTCCTAAAATTCATTTTTCAATTTTAGAGAACATGAACTCATACCAGACATCTAGTAAGTAGACTGGGAATTTTGTTCCCCTATATCAAAAGGATTACCAGTTCCATTAATTACCATGATCAAGTGTTTTTAGATTTTAAATATTAATTGTTATGATAGAAACAGTGCAAAAAATAATAAAGATTGAAAAAATATTATATTTAATATTTTCCATAAGCAAGGGAAATAATTCATTCAAAACCACTTTTTTTCCTGCAAGACCTAGTGGTCAGGGGAGAAAAAAACAGAAGGAAATTGCAAGCCTACAACTTGGTACATTTTATAGAGTACACTTTGGTTTTTTCTAAATTTCCATGTCAAAAAGAGCCAAAGGAATTCACTGAGAAGGACACTGGACTCAATATGTAAACCTTGTAGAACATTTCCCCTCAATTTCTTTGCCTCATCTTCTGTACGCTATTGGGTTATCACTTCTGTCTCTGCAGATTACCATTTATCTGATGTAGACTGAATAGCAAAATCAGTTTTCTCTCTTGGAAAAAAAGAAATATATGAGATGTAATGCTTTTAGATTCCCTCTTCAGCATTAATCTAGAGTTCTTAAATTACCAATAAAATCAGGGAGTGCTTAATCAGATATAATGGCCTGGCACTCGATTGATTGCCATAATCAAAGGCCTGAGGGGTTTGTCAGCAATGAAGTGTCATGGTTCCTCCACCTCAAAATATCATTGGGCCGATTTTCTTTTTGGAACCATGACAAATATTGAAAAGTTTGAAATTTTAGCAAGCATAGGAACTATGGTATAAGAAGTAAACATTCAAACATTTGAAATAGCTAGCTATTTTTTTTCTTTTAGATCTCAGATAGGATGTAGTATGATATGAAGATGAAATCTCAGTAATTTCCTAGATAAAATGATAGAAAACTGAGGCCTTTGTATGAGTTGGATTATGTGAGGTATATAGTTTTTAATTCATTTCAGTTTATCTTATATTTCGTTAACGATCTGTATTGTGATATCTGTTACCTGAAGTAATAATTCAGCATTTTGAAAACTTAGGTAAGGAAATCAAAGTTTTGCTAATGCCTTAGAGAAGAAAATGTAAAGACCTATGGGTATTAAAATGAATTCAACTGTCAAACTAAATTAATGCCCTTGTAAGAGAAAGGCGACAAGAGGAAATAAGAGATCCAACATGTTGTTAATTGCTTATATCTCATTGTTTGAGAACAGAGTACAAAACTCGACAGCCATTAAAACCATTGCATTGTGACCTACTGCCATTATATAAATACTTTCTAAAATATATAAAGTAACTTATCTTGCTATTTATATATTTTTCCTAATATTTTATTCTGCCATTTAGTTCTCCAAATTACTTATTATTAAAGAGATCCAACTATCCAAAATCTATTTTGTTTCCATTTTTGACAATGTTTATTCCTTTCTTCCTTAAAAATAAATATACAGAAAATATCATACACAGATGTGCTTTTATTTTTGCAAGTGCTTTTAAATAAAAAATCAGTTTGATTCTCCACAGTATGAAAATTTTAAATGATCAAATTGTATCCTGTGAAATTTATTGCGTTGTAGGTTTGTGATTTCTTTGTATGTTGTCTGAATTCTGGGGTTTTCAAAAAGAAAAGTCAGCGATAGCTACTGTAATGAAATCTGTGCTCTTTAAAATCCTGGAAATTTTAATAGGGTATTAATAGTGTAACAGTGTATTACTAGTGAAATTTAAATGTGTTTTCTTTCTTGTCTCCTACAGATGGCTCTCAAGAACTGCATGAAAGCATGAGCTTCTATAGGACACCACCAGAGACCTTAGAATTGCCTGATTGTAGACAAGAAAAGGTGAACTACAAGATCCAAGGACAATGTGAAGCATCTTGGCCTTGGACATAAGAAAACTAATTCCTGTGAAAAAGCAGTGTACTTTATTAGCTCTGAACCCATTAAAAGCCTTACACCGTGTGAAAAACGCAGGCAGTTCACCAAATGTCATAGATAGTATAGAGATAACCATGCTGAATCCTGTCTGTCTTAAATCTAGCTTGGCATGACTTTTTCTTAGATTTCAATGCTCAGGTACACACACAATGCCTCTTGCGCCCTCCAGAGTCAGTGTGTTCCTGCACCGGTATGCAGCTGCCTAATGGTCCATTATACAGATGTACATTACTTCATTATTCTACATTGTTTACCCATTCAACAAAGACATTTGCTTCTTTCTGTTTGTTAGCTAACATGAATAATACTGCTATGGACAATCATGTACAAATTTTTCGGTTTGTTTATATTCTTTCTCTTGATATTTGCTTAAGAGCTAAATTACTGAGTCATATGTTAACGTTATGTGCTACCTTTTGAGAAACTGCCAGACTGTTTTTCATTTAAAGCCCCTTCCCCAGTAATGCATAAGGGTTTCAATTTTGTCACATCCTCAACACCAGTTAGGTTCTAACTCTTTGAATGCAGACATCCCTGTGCATGTGAGATGTGGGATTTTGAGTTGCGTTTCTCTGGTAGCTAATTGGTGCTGAATATCTTTCCATATGTTTATTTTCCATATCTATATCTTCTTTGGAGAAATATCTATTCAGCTCCACAATTTATATTGAAATTGGATTTTTTTCATTAATAAATGAGGGAGAAAAGTTCCTTATTTTTTCTACGTAGTCTGATAAGATGTATGAGTTGAATTTCCTCCCTTTCTGTAGGTTATCCTGATTATATCTAATGAAACCAAAAGCTTCTAATTTAATAGTGTTCCATTTATTTCTTCCTTCTTCTGCCACTGTTGCTTTTTTCTCTAAACTATGAAAGCTCTGCACAAAGTCACAGAAATCTAATTATGTCCTGAAGTTGGCGATTTGTCACATCTGGCCTCTAATCTGCACAGCTCTGTGATGCAGAACGTTATCAGCACACGTATCAAAAGTTATACTCTAAAGGCAAATTATTTTCTCTCCTGGTAATTTCTCATCTGCTTAACCTGTCTGTTAATAATATTTTTATGCTTTATTCACCCCTCATAATTTTTTACATACTTCTATTTGCCAAAATACAAAATCTAGCAAAAAAATGCTTCATACTTTTCAATGTTTTTGAAATTTCCACCCTTCGTTTAAGTTTTATTGGTCTTGTTCTCTACTGTTTTGTTCAGCTTTATAATACCTAATGAAACAGACAATTCTTTTTAAGGAAGCAAGAGACATTATGGTAACCATTGTTGATAACCTTGTACTCTGTTTTTACATCATGTGCTATGTCTATCCTTAGTTTTGACTGACAGCTTTGTTTTGCCATATTTGACTTTATTCTCTTCCAAAAAAAAAAGTAATAAGAACTAAGGAGTAATAAAACCCAAAATGTGTAAATTTTGTTGTAAAAAAGAAAGGGAAAAAAAGTGCCCTAAAGGATACAACTGCAAGTGTGTTTAGGGGTGTTAAATAGCTGACCATATTAATGTTTTTGGTTGGATTATTGAACACAACTGTTTGCAGTCTCTCTGTTTGAATGTTCACTTTGTATGCTTTGATACTATGACTTGAGCAACTATCTCTAAGATGATAATGTGTAATCTATTAACTGGTGATTTCTTACTGGTTTTTTTTTTTTTTTTTTTTTTTGTAGTTCTGTATTACTTGCACCCTTACACTGCTTTGTTTTGTTTTGGTTTTTTCTCTTTTTTCTTTTAAATAAAATTAAAAAAAAAAAAGAAATTTCCACCTTTCATTCTGCATCTCTTTCCATGACCAAGTATCACTCGTCTTTTGGTGAAGGACCCAAAAACAGCCCTATTCAAATAAAGAAATGACACAGAATATATATCGAATCATTTTAGAGAAATTCTGTTGTGTATATTTAAAATATAGAATGTAATGTATGGAATACATACAAAGAGGGAAAGTGCTGCTATGGCAAAGCAAATCAATCAGCATCCCACCGTAAATTTAGTAAATTTGTTACAAGAGCAACTAAAGTCAATCTTTTGTCAGGAATCCCAAACACTGCATCATTCTATCACTTACACCCTCGTCCTGTATATTGTCTCTCTCAACTCCCTGCCCACCACTTTACATCCAGTGATTACAATCTCCCAATTTCCTCCCACCACTCCTATACCATGTAGAAATACAGTTGTGTTCTCTAGCTCTCAATATTTGACTGGGATTTTTGTTCTTTTGTTTTGCTTTGTCTGTTTTGTTTTGGTTTGGTTTGGTTTGGTTTGGTTTGGTTTGGTTTGGTTTGGTTTGGTTTTGGGTTTTTTGGTTTTCAGAACTTGCATATAAGCAAAATCATACACTAGTTTTCTTCTGAATGTGGCTTGTGTAACTTAGCACAGTGTCTTCTAGGTTATCCATGCTGTGGTACTAGCAAGAGCTCATTACTAAGAGACAATATCAACACAAAGCAGTCACAGGCAAAGACACATGGCTGCCCATTACTGCTCAGGTACCAGTTCGCATAATAAGTTTCCCATTAGCAATAACCCAAAAGATGACCTGGCTATGTCCAAATTCCAACTTTGTCATTTTACCACTTGAGAAATTTGAATAGATGAACTTGTGTCCTTCAGATCCCTTGTTTTCTGTTGAGAATACTTGTAGTAACTGCTGAAGATTAAATGAGCTAAGGTATGAAAAGAATTGAGAACAATGTCGGGAAATGACAATTTCTATTAGATAGAATCTATAGCTATTGCATATATTAGAAACAATTAGAGAGAGAGAAAATGATACATCCTTACAGCCTATGGCACTTCAGAAGTAAAACAAATATGAACTAGAAAGCCAACTAAAACAGTATTATTTGGTTATATATAGCACTGATCGAGAATGCAAATAAAGACCTATAGGTTTATGAATTTTTTAGAAGGAAGTATTATTACCACAACTACAGATTACTTGAGGCAAAAATCATATGCTACTATTAGAATTAACACTTAGATTTAAATATAAGATTTAGTTAGCAATCTTTGCATATAAATAAGACACATATTAGAAATTCTGGAGATGAAACACATACAAATAAGTTACTTTTAGTGTAAGATAATTGTTAATTAAATACTTTAAATATTATTTTAGCTTTGAATGAAAACATAAAATGTCAAATGACACTTTTCTCCAGGAAAAGCTTGGTGGAAAGTGAGAAATAAAATTCATTTACTTTTCAGAATTTTGCATTTATAAAATGGGCTAATATGGCATCCATTCATGTTTTCCAAAATACATAATATGGGGATATAAAACATATTATTCTGAAATTGATGTACATAATATGTTTTGAAAGGATTTATCACATTCTATTAGCATTTATAGAATTTTCGTTTCTGTAAGTAATACAAAAATAAGGTATCAGCAAGATATGTATTTGAAAAATTATTTTTAAAACTTATGATGGATGTGAAATTCCTAATCATATTTTTAAATGAGAAAAGTTAACATGCAGGTTAAAAATTGTTAACCTGGACTAGAAGCCAACCTAAAGGTCATTCACTAGCTGCAGAGAAGAGAACAAGAAACCAGCCCCTTCCTGTGAATCTGCACCAATCGTGGGCCACGGAAGAAAACAAGAAGCCAGCCACTTGCTGTAAACCCGTGCTATGCACAGGCTGCAGGGAGGACAACCAGAAGCCAACCCCTTTCTGTTAGCCTTTGCCATTCACAGGCCACAGGGAGGAGAACAAGAAGCCAGCCACTTCCTGTGAGTCAGCACCATGTGCAGGCCATGGGGAGGACAAACAGACACCAACCACTAGGAGCATGCATCCTCGGAGACAAAAAGAGCTAAGATTCACCCACTGGACCCTGTGAGCAACCAGCTGACCCACAGAAACACAGGCTGAGATGATAGCTATTAAAGTAAAACGCAACTTAATGCTTGTGGTAATTAGGGTTTCACTGACTTTGCAAGCCTAAGGCCAGTAATCTGATCATCTATTTAGAGCATAACAATATGCAGTATAGCGTCTCTTTCTGAAGATCTCTTTCTGAAGGTGATGTCCCTTGTTAATTCCCTATTGTCTTATTTTAAAATCCTGTACCATTTTCATTGTAACATGTAACAGCTTACATGTCTGAAGTCAGATACTCACTTTGTGTGTAGACAAGCAGATATAGAAAGAGAATGTAAGAATGATCTTTATGTACTTCAAATTTGAAAGAGACGCCAGTCCCTGATTTCACCAGCCCCATAAAGCACTTTGTTCTGATTTCTAATAAAGGATCTGCAGCTGAAGCCAGCTACAAACCTCAGAATGATAAATCACTGGGAAGCTAAACAGTACAAGCACCCAGCTCATGAGCATCTCAGTCTCTTTTATTCAGAGTCAGTTCGGCCTCCTTTTAATCTACTTCTGACATCACTGTGACACTTTGCTGTGCAGAGTATAACTGACAACACATAAAAAGTAATAACACCTGGATAAAGCATTACAGTTCCTGCAATGAAAGGAGTTGTGCCATAATGGAGACTCAGTTTCCATGTGCTCATCAGCCATACGCGGCATGCTGGAACACAGCACACTCTGATCTTAAACATACCTTATCTTAATACTCAACACCGCAGGCAAAAGCAGTCTCATAATGTATTCTCCCCGAATAGACAAATAGTAATAGCATTTTACATGAAACAGTGCTTTGCAGTTTAACAACTTTCATGAGTATAAAGTAGTACAATAATATAAAATTAAGTTTTCTATTTCACAGAACAGAAAACAAGGCCTAGAGACATTAAACTACTTTCAGACAGCTAATCAAATAGTAAACAGAAAGGAAAATGGCAAAAAAGCTTCCTTTTTCTGCTGTTTTGTTTTGTTTTTTGTCATTTTGAAACAGGGTCTCACACTGCAGTTCAGGCTGCCCTTGAGTTCATTCTGTAGCCCAAGCTGGTCTCTAACTTGCAATGACCTCCTGAGTGGTGGAATTAGAGATGTACACCCCAATGGCTGTGATTTCCCTGCTCTAATGTACGACTCTTTCTACAGTCATACAAGACCATATTTTCATTAAATACTCACCAAATTATATAAGCAAATTTCTGGTTTTTCATTATGATTGTATGACAAGAAAATGCATTATATGAACTACGTACACATTCATGCAATAATAAATATTAATTTGAGTGTGCTTTGTGTATTAAATCCTGGAAATGCAATAGAGACCCTTCCTTGAAGAATCAGATACGTGATAAACATATAAGTGATTTGTGTTGCTCAGCTTTCTATTCTTGTGACAAAGTACCTGAGATAATCAACATAAAATAAGAGAAAGTATGTTTGGCTCACAGTTGTAGAGGTTTTAGTTCATGCTTATTTGACCCCATTGCTGTGAGACCATGCACAGAAGAACATCATGGCAGGGAACACGTAAAGCAGTGTTTCTCTGCTCACAGTGGCTAGGAAGACAGAAAAACTGAAAAAGACAGAACAAAGGGTAATGGCCCCACCACCCCCTTTAAGAACTTGCCCTCGCTAACCCAATTTCTCCAAGTAGGCTCCCGCTCCCAATACTTCTATCATCTGCAAACACAGCTGTGAGCTAAAGACTGGCCTCTCAGAGACACTTCAGATCCAAACCACACCAAATCCCAAGGTAACGAGAGAAAGCAAGCAGACAAATAGGTGCTAAGTCAAAGTTGATGGTCCAAGAGGATGAGCAAACTGCTATGAGACCAAGAGTCAAGGAAAATGTTACAGGGAAAAAGAAACAGTATGTAAAGATAAAAACCAAGAACAGTCATGAAGCAGTTAGGGTGCAGCGAGTACACTGACCAGAAAGATCCAGAATTCGGTCTTTGAATCACCTTCTTCTTCTGTCTCTCTCTCTCTGTCTCTCTGTGTCTCTGTCTCTCTCTCTCTCTCTGTCTCTCTCTCTGTCTCTCTCTCTCTCTGTCTGTCTCTCTCTCTCTCTCTCTCTCTCTCTCTCTCTCTCTCTCTCTCTCTCCTGTAGTCAGCTCATCTGGTCTCACGTCTTCAACCTCTCTGTTCCTAAAAAACCAGATTGTCCTATCCGTCCCATCATTTAGCCAAAACCTTGGAATCACTCCTAACACTTTTTTTCTGACCTCATATCCAATGATTCAACAATAGCATACATTCTACCTTGAAATCTCATCATTCCCATCTGTGAACAGCTAAGTGCAACAACCTTCTAGCTGATCCTGCTTTCACCATTATCCACCCCTATTCTTCACAGGACCTCATCAGTGTGTCAGCCAGAGAAATTCTGTTAATACATGTAAAAATGTGTCACTATTCTTTCTACTTTACACTCTGCGAGGAAGCTCCGTTATATGGTTAAAGCTGTCCTTGCTGTTCACTCTGCCTCAAAGAGTCACCCCAAAATACAAGCATCCCTTTCAAGATTTTCTTTAATTCTATCTTCTTAAGCAGAACCTACTACCCATCTTATCTAAACTTTCACTCTCTTCCATGATACTACTTCACTTATTGCTTATTTTTCTACCAAGTCCTTTTCACCATCTGACATGATTTCTTTTACTTATTTATTGTAAATATCCAATGAAAGGCAAATTCTTTAAGTACAGTAATTTGGTTCTTCTCTACAATTGTCATTGGCATAGAACACATTCTCCGTGTTTTCTAGCTTAATGAGTAAATAATGGGAAATTGTGACATATAATGAAGATTCACAAGGCATGAGACGTGAGAACTAAGCATTTTTATAAAATATTGCTTATTATATGTCCATACTTCCTGGTTTTCTGGAAACAGATCTCTGTGATTTTGGTGCAATTAAGATTTAGGTTAGGATTGGGGTTAGGGTTAGAGCAGGGTTGGGGTTAGAATTTCATGGCTTAAATTTTTACTTTTTAAGCTCCCTTCAATCAATTTTGTATATGATGTTCAAATAGAGTCCCCTTACATCACTATATTTTCTTGTTGTATATATATTCTTGACATCCTTTTTTAACATTGGCTGATCATATATTTATTCGTTCATTTCTGGCCTCTCATCTATGTTTCATTTATCTGTGAATAAACTGCATCTATTCTTACCTTCTTAGTGCTTCTATTTCTAAATTTTCCTGAAATCTCTCCACTGGATTCATACACTCTCACAGAGACACTTCTGCCATGGATGTTTGTCAGAATTGATGGTTTTGTTTGGTTTGGCTCTGGTGAAGGTTTGGGGTGTGTTTGAGAGAAAATTTGGGATGATTTGATAACGAGAATCTTCTGTCATCTTCCTGGTATCCTAACAACTTAATTTTACTGGGGGAGATGTCTGTGTTTTAGTAAAATTATTTCTCTGTTTTTGGCTCACATATTCACCCCTAATATCATTGTGTTGGATTTAAATTAACTTAATGGCATATAGTAAGGTCTACTTTAAAAATTATGAGGAAGATAGTTTATGAAGCTACAAACTATAAAGCTAAGTAATTATCTTTTTACTACTGTCAATCTATGTAGATGAGAAGGAAGATACTATTTTGCTAGCTCTAACAAAGTGATAGACTGAAGGTTATACATAACCACCAAGGTAAAAAGCTTCTCTTTCTCTCAAGCAAAAGATAAAGAAAAGAAATTTCCTCTTCAACTCTTGATTTGAAGATTCGGTTGTCGTTGGCATAGATGTATTTACATTGAACGGATCTCACCAGCTGAAACATAAAATGATGCTTTCTGAAGAGTTGCAGAAGTAGATTAAAATTGTCTGCTATTGTATTTATAAATTAAATCTTTACATCATTGTTGCTTTAAATATGACCTTTGTTATTATTTCAGTATGATAAGGCCAACAGGACAGGAGATAACTTCCACAGAAAACACAATTTGGCATACTATCCATCCTAAAAGAAAGAGCCATGCCTCACCATTGTGGGCTGAGAAGCATGGGGGCCCTTCTCAAGGCAAAGAAAAATGAGGATGAGGAGAGCTTCTATGGCAATTCGTGTCTGAAATAGCAGGCAAGTAGACTAAGCTGGTTGGTGGTTAGTCTGAATCACTTCAGTAGGTTCTGAAGCTTGGAGTCCCTGGTTGTCTGGTGCCTGTCTCTGGAATCATGTGAGCAGGCAGACAGTGGCCCATAGTGACAGAGCCCAATTAAATAGCTCGCAGGTGTGAGCTCTGGGTTGGAAGGTTTACATTTGAAAGTCATGCTGCTGAATGACCTCTTTACTGTCTCTAGGGATTGGGTAACCATTGCTGACATTTAGCATCGATAAGAACTCAAAAGTTAAAGCATTAGAATGAAGAAAATAAGAGACGTGGTCAATGGATTTGCCTGTACTCAATTCCACCACTTGACAAAACATCTCTTTAAACATTATATAGTAATGGAGCCACTTTACCGACTTTCAAGGCAAATTATGAATTATTTGTAACTCAGATTTCACCAAGTGCAGCATTTCCTCTAGATTAGAATGACAGGAAGCAAAAATGATAAAAGAAATGATCCTCAAATTTGGTTTCTTTAGTATTTAATAAAACATATCTACAAATAATCAGATTACTGATCTACTGGTTTCATCTGTCAGGTACAATAAATAGTGTTTTTAAACACCGTTTAATATGTGGTAAATGCTATTCCATCTAGTTGGAAACACGTTATGTAAGAATAACAGAGAAGTTCCAAAAGTTTCTTTATGTCATGTAGTTTGTGCTTAGCTAAAGGATAATGATTTAATTCACTCACTTCTTCTCTGATTATAGACAATAATTCTGTTATTCTATTGTGTGCTGTAATTATATCCTGTACCAAAGAAATGAAGGGTGAGAACAAAAAATCATAATGCACATAATTACCAAGCCATTCACAGCTTTCACCTTTTTTTTCATTGTCATTGGCAATGATGATCACTTATTTTTACAGTTTCCTTTCTACAAATGTATTTTTCAACAAATTCACAATGTTATTTGTTACATGAGTTGCACAGATTTCTCGGCAGAATAGAATCATAGTAGGTATCATCAATGATGCAACATTTTAAAATGTTTCATTATTTTTGCAGGTCTAAATGCTTAATGTACACAATATGAGAATCACCAATTTAATAATACCATGAATCATTTGACAAAAGAGTGTAATTCAGGTGGAAAATTTTCTAAGTTAAAATTTAAATATTTTCTAAAAGAAAATCTGAGTCTCAGGTTCTAGATTAAAGGGCAACAGGATTACTTAGAGTTATATATACACTGGGAAATTTTCTGAGGCCTTATTAGAAAAGAAAAATATCAGACCCCAAACCACTGAGCTTGACACAATTATGGCATCTTCAAATGATTTGAATCCACTACTAAAATTGAGATACAAGGATCTACATAGCACACACTTTCAGTGTATTTGTATTAATTCTAAATGTATTTATTTATTGAAGTGCTCAGTGGTTCTTAATAGTTTTGATCCAAATATCAGAACCTTTTTCAATCATCAATTATAATTATGGCATATTTCTCATATAATCAGGAATACTTCAATTAACAGTATTTCAATATATAAAATATAAGTAATTCAATTTATTTCTGAGCTATTTGCCTCTATAATAAAGTTAATGTTCAGGCAATAACTACAAATCTCAACATGTCTTATTGATAAAACTGACATTGTCACACCACAGAAAGTCTCACAAGAACAGGAATAATAGTCCAGAAGCAGCACAATAAGGTCAGTGTGAACATTAGGGTAACGCTAAATTGATGTATTATATACCTAACCAATACATTCTCTTCCTTTTGCTCTTAAGTTTACTTTAAAACGAAGTATCTGCTTATATAAGATACAGGCAAGCCTGTTTCCAAAGTATGATCCAGAATATGCTTGCCTTTTGTTACTTTTTTTCTGATACCCAAAGTGAACAGAGGAAACATTTATTTTGCTCAGTTTGTAGCAGTTTCAGTTCATAGCTGAGTGATTCCGAGGCAGGATGGCGTGGCAGAGTGGCACCACACATCACGTAAGAGAAAAACTTCATGGTGGCAAGATTTAGGAAGGCGGGAGTAGCAAGGAAGCAGGGAGCAACAGCAGCCCTGTTTCTGTCCCTGATACTCTATCCAGGCCATGTGCCCTCAGAGTAGGTGGCACGCGTGCCAAGGGTGGGCGCCCTTAATCCCAGCATCACTCAGAACCAACTCTGCATCACATTCTTAACCCCAGAATCACACACTCTAGGTTCAATCACCTGTGAAACGCCCTCTCCTTGACCACATGGGGTTTAGTGCGACATCTAGACACAAGCTGTAACAATGCTGCATCCTCCAACCAGGATGAGCTCTGCCTCCTCAGAAACAGGTGTGCCCACTCATTTCTGTTAAGTTCTAAACTTAAACCCAACGATGATCCATCATTGAATAAAATGACCAGCCTATGATTCTTCCCATCACATCTCTCTTTCTATCTCTCTGAGATGTATTTTTAATGAGGTATCAGGGTAGCTTAGAGGAGGGTTCACCAGCCACTGTGCTTGGATTGGTTACGAGTGTGTGTCTGGTTAAGAACAGGACCATGTGACAGGAGGTGAATGTCAAGCAAGTCAGAGAAGTGTCATCTATAGCCGCAGTCACACTGCTGACTCACGTTACTGCTTGACCTATGTATCCCGTCCCATCAGTGGCAGCTTTAGAAAACCCTACTGTGAACTGCACCTGGGAGGGATGGAGTCTGCATACTTCTTTGAATTATCAAGGAACACCAGCTCCAGCCCCACCACAGAAAAACAGTCACTAAACCAGTCCCTAGTGTCAAAAACTTTGGGGCCACTGCCATAAAGAATTAAAATTCTTTACAAACATGTATTTGTAAATGTGTTCATTAAAAGATCTTATGTGCATAATTTCAAATTTCATGGGAAGCGAGAGATTGCATGTTCAATCTAATTTTGTCTTCTTGAATTGAGTCTAAGTTGAAAGCCATCAGAGCCAGTTAATGATCATTTAACATTCCTTGGCAGTCTTTTTTGATTTGTCATAGTCAGTAGAAACTATGACAAAATTCCATAGACTGGGTAGTTTATGAAGAGCAAAGATATTTTTCTCATATTTTACAGGCTGGAAGTCCCAGGTCAGGAAGCAAGCATTATTGCATGCTTGTAAGGATCTCCCTCTGGGTTGCGCACTGCTATCTTAATGAGAAGTACTCATTTAAAGGTAAGAGACTGACAGAACTGAACTCTTTTTATAAGGGAACTAATCCCATTCCCAGATTGCTCCATTCTCATGATCTAATTAATTTCCAGAAGTTTCTCCTCCTAATATCATCACATTGGGGGTTAAAATTTGAACATGTGAAATTTTTGGTAACACAAACAAACACTTAAGCAATTTCAGGCAGAATTCCAAGAACTAGAGATAGTGAAAGACTGAATAATTAAGTAATGGTTTATTTTTTTAAAGCTTTGCTTTCAACAAAATTGAATGATAATTTAATCAAGTTATCAATTGAGGGGCCATTTAACATAATTTTGTTATTAGGTAATTATTCATTTTTTGGCTGACAGCTCAGAAGGAGGTCACGTAATCAAGCAGAATTACTATAACAAAACTTCCTCTATTCTTGTCTACTTAACTGAATAAACAAGGCCTTGAGTGTTTTTTATCTAAGCAACCAAATATAAATAAAAGATGCTCAAATTTATTTCATTCTAAAAAAGAGTAAGTTATTTAGAAATCTGTAAAACAACAAATTTAAAGAATGAGTTTATTCAACTATAAGGAAATATTTATAAATTATTTTTATTCTTAGTAATTACCTTTTATAATATTCTTTCAATATTTTGATTAATATTGCACTAGTGTTTAACCTAAGTTTCAATCAAATGTGTAGCAGTCTGTTATTTTATTTAACATTAAGAAATCAGAATGTCACCAATCAAATGCGTGCAATTTCAAAACCTGTGCAATGTGAAAATGTCTGTATCTAACGACCAATGAAATAGAGTAACAATTATAATAACTACTAAGCATTGAATTGTGTCCTCTAAAATTTATATGTTAAAGCTCTCACTCCTAACCTCAGTATGACTGTGTTTGGAAATAAAGTCTACAATGAAGCAATTAAATTTAAGTGAGATCATAAGAGTAAGGTCTTGATTCACTCTGGTTCACTAGAATTATGTCCTTGTAGAAAGGAACAATTTCATTCTCTCTCTTTCTCTCTCTTTCCCCTTTTTCTTCTTATTCCTTCATGAGAAGACAAGAAGGGTAACTGTCTACAAGTCAAGAAAAGAAACCTCAGATTTAAACCTATCTTGCTAGTACCTTGACCTTGGACAGTCTGCCTGCAGAATTGTGAGAAATAAGCATTATTTAAGGCACCAGGCTGTGGTAATTTGTTATTGCAGCCAAATTCTACTAAATTGATAACCTAATCCAGGAGGAAAATTTTAAGATGTAGTCCTATAGTGTTGGAAAATAAAATTCATTAACAAATGAAACTAAATTTTGAAGTCATCATGTTCTCCTGGCATATGTATTTTAAGGAGATGCAACATAGAATGGTTAATGTCATGCAGTATTTTTAAATACGTGTATTTTATTTATAAAATATTCTGTGAGTAAAGAAATGGCAAGTTCAGGTGTAAGGAGATGTTGAAGCTGGAGATCAATCACACATGTGGGGCTAAAGCAAGAGCAGCCCTGAAAACACAGACATCCCGAAATGAAGCCACATAAACAAGCTGTTCCAGCTCCAAGAAGGCAAGGAGCCCAGGCCAGCCAGGCAAACAAGTTGCTGGGCAGCGGGGTGAAACTGACATTCTTCTTCAGGAGTATATAGAGTATTAAAAAACGTGCTATGAGTGGCTGAGCAGTTCCTTCTCCCCATCAGGAAAGTAAGTGCTCCACCTGACCCCAGCTTTGTCTCTTTATTTTCTCAACCTCTCACCTTCCTTCCCTGCAGGAACATCTAGAGCTACAGCCGGTCACTACATTCAAGGAAGAAGGAAAGCAAGAATGTTCTTCGATATTGAGATATTGGTTAGGAATGTTTTCATTGAACAATATTGCACAAGAGATGACTATTTGTCCTTCAATTTTATTGGAAAATAGAAAAGGTAATAATTTAATTTTAAAAATGAAAGTGTTTAAAATATACTAGAAATTATATTTATCTTTGTGTTGGTACTACAACAAATATCTAAGATAATAATGAGCTTATAAAGAGAAAAGGTTTTATTTGGGCTTCAGGTCTTAGACACTGTAGTTCATGATTGCTTGGGCATGTGCCTCTTGAGCCCATTGTGAGGCAGCAGCTCATGGTGGTATCACGGGGCAACATCACCTATGGCCAGGATGCAACAGAGAAAGAGATGAGGGCTCACAGTACCCTGCAAGGGTGCAGGACCAATGACTGAAAACTGCCCATCAATCCTACCTGTTAAGATCTCCGCCATTTGCCAGGAAGGCCTCCCACTTCGAACCTACCCTTTAACACCTGGACCTGTGGAAGACATTTCAAATCCAAATTATAACACTATATAAACATTGATCTATTATTTTAGACCACCTCTCACGGAAGTATGAGCCCACATATAATTTTTGTAGGATTATAAGAAACAGTGTGCTGGTAAAGGTCAGAAAAATCTGCCTCAGTCCCAGCCCGTTTTTCTTCACTCATTTGTCCAATTCTGCTTTTCACAGACCTTAAGTGAAAAACACCGATAGTTGTTTAACCTGCATGCCATGCCTCCCTGCGGGTGGCCTCACCATCTGACTGAATGACACAACAATGGTGAACTCAGCCAACAAATCAATTTAGGGCAAAAGTCACCACTGTTTTGTAACTTTCTCCTCTCACCCTGTTTGAAACACTATGAGTTTCAATTTTTTTCCTTCTGTTGAGCTGATATAGTGCAGCTTCTGAGAGAAACGTTTTTTATTTAAAAACACAAAAATGATGAGACATATGGAATTTTTAAAAAAAATAAGAAATTAACAAAACAATATATCACATTTTCTCGTCTTAAAAGTAATTATTCATATGACAAGATTTAGGCATGAAAAAATGATCAAACAATCACACAGTGAAAACACAAGCTGTTCTTTTTGATTAACTAACAGAGATTAGCATTATAGTTATCTGCCTTGTATATAAATTTATATATATACATGTATATGTGCATACATACAATCTTTCCCCTTTCTCTTCTCTTTTCCCCTGTCCCTGTTGTTCTTTTCTTTTGAGCACTTTGCCTCTCATTTAACAATATCTATTGTATACTTTTTATCTTATTTACTCTTTCAGGTTTTTTTCACTAGGGAGACAATACAATATTTACACATTCAAGTCTGAGTTATTTCACTTACAAGTATGGTCTCAAGTTGCATCCATCTATCTACAAAAGCCTCAGGGTTATCCTTCTTTATAGCTGAGCACTACCCCATTGTACAGAAATACCACATCTTTTTATTCATTCCACAGTTGGTGGGTGTTTGGGTTGTTTACAAGATTTAGCTATTACAAATTGTGCTGCTGTAAACATGGGTGCACACGTATCATTGTGGAATGATGTTTTCAATTCTTCTGGGAAAATATTCAGAAGGATAATAACTGGATTGAATGGAAACCGCAATCCTAGTTTTTGAGGAATCTTCACACTGATTTCCACAGTGGCTGTACCAGTCTACACTCACACCAACAGTGGAGAAGGGCTCCTTTTTCCTCACAGCACTACCAACTTTCGTTATTGGTTGATTTCTTGATGCAAGCCATTCTTTCTGGACTGAGATGATAACTCAGTGTTGTTTTAATTTGCATTTCTCAAATCACCAGTGAAAATGAACATTTCTTCATGTATTTACCTGTCACTAGTATTTCTTCATCTAAGAAATGTGTGTTTATCTCAGATGCCCATGTTTGGATTGGGACTTTGAATTTAGAGGGGCTTGATGTTTTTAATTCTTTGTATGTTCTGGATATAATTCCTTTGACTAAGGTACAGTGGGATAAATTTTTTCCCATTCTGTGGGTTCCTTTTCACTCTGTTGGTGATTTCTTTTCATGCACAAAATCTTTTTAACAATATGAGATCCCAGTTGTTAATTCTTTGAAGTATTCCCTGTGCAGTGTGTGTTTTGATCACGAACTCTTTGCCTACCCCTTGTCTTCAAGATTTCTACCTACCTTGTCTTCCAGTAGATTTTTGTATTTCTGTTTTAATATTTAGATCTTGAATCCATTATGACTTTAGTTCAGTGCATGATGATAGACATGGATCTAGTTTTAGTCTTTGGTTCGTGGAAAGTCAATTTTTCAAGCACCATTTATTAAAGAGGCTGTCTTGCTTCCAGTGAACATGTTTGGCCCCTTTTGTCAAATATAAGGTGACTGAATGCCTCTGTAGTTGTGTTTTCATCTTGTAATCAGTTCCACTGATCTTAAAGTCTGGGTTGTTTTTTTGCCAGTGCCATGCAGATTTTATCACAGTAGCTTAGAAGTATAATTTCAAGTCAGGGATTGTGATGCTTCCTGCCTTACCTTTGCTGCCCAGGATTACTTTTGCTATTCTAGGTCTCTTCCATTTCCAAATGAATTTTAAGAATGTTTTCTCTAGAATGGAATGTTTTCTCTCTAATGGAATTTTGATCAGGACTGTGTTAAATGTGTATGACAGTTTTGGGAGTATACTACAGTTTTCAATATATAGATATTTTACATACTTTATTAGATTGAATCCTACATATTTCCTTTTTTGAATGCTATTTTTAAAGGTGTTGGAAACAATTTTTTAAAAAATAAATTCAGGATCAGATTTGCAATACTTAAAGGAATGTACAAAATATTCATAAATGTGATGTTCTAGGAGGAAAACTGTGGGACTCTACCTTTGATGATCCACTTTGTGATAAAATTTTACCTTAAAAATTATTCACAAGCCAGTAGCTATGTGAAAAGAATCCTAAAAGTTTTTACTAGTTGGGGAGATGAAGTAAGAACCTGGAAGAATGAAGTTTAGCAATGTTTAAATATTTTCTAACAACCAATAAAGAAAAAATGGAAACAAGTTTTTTCAATACAGTGAAAAAAATGATGTCTAACAAAGAAGAGAACATTCTATAAGCTGCCAGGATAAGCCAGAAGTATTTCAATCATTGGGGATTTCAGAAACTTTACCTCAAGACTTTCTAGTTTGGAAAACTGTAGTAAGATAGGCACCTGCAGAAACCAACAAATCCGTTCAGAAGCTAGAACAGATGATGTCAAAAAGATCGGAGAGAAGGGATGTGAGCCACGCAGATAGCCTAGAAGGTAAGAGTTCAGACTGTACAAGGAACAGACCAGACAGCTCCTAGAGGAATCTTTCCAGGGGTAAAGTAGAAATAATCAGTGTTCTGATTTGTGCAATCTCACAGGGAGAAATGTAATAGTTCTGGCAAGAAGTTTGGAAAGGGCTTCATACTATATATTTAGGCAGTTATTGATTCCTAGAAAATAAATGCAATTTTAATACAACATGGATTTAGAATGAATTGTGTTTAAATAATCCTATGAGTATAAATCTTCCATGATCTTTCATGATATAATCCTATAGAAAAGATGAGAATGAATAACATCATGGGTCTTGGGTGAAATATACATATAAGAAATAAGTCCTCATTTCATATTACAGGGAGTCAAATTATGTATAAAACCAAGAAAACAAAAAATGAAAGATAAAGTTATTATGGAAAAGTTATTAAATATGAAAAATCTCTTAAAGTTCTGGAAGGTAATGGTCACTAGGTAGAAGAAATTAAAGGTGAAAAGTATGCGTTTTCTTTCATATAAGTTACTTTTGAATCATTAGTTTAATATTTGGATCATCTTAAATTAAATAATAACTATGAAAAATAATTTTAATTAATAATAAATGCTGTATCCCCTTTCTTTTTGTACATTTTTGCAGTACACAATATTTACATTTCTTGTGTGCAGTTGGTAAATGTATGTTTAAGGGAGAAGGAAGAAAAAGATAGTAAAAAAGGAATTATGGTGTGTTACATATATGTAACTTCTCTCTACAAGGAATGTAAACACTATACACAACATACATGTACTAATAAAAAACTTAAGTGGCCAGACACAGTAGCACACTCCTGGCAATCCCAGCACTCAGGAGACTGAGGCTGGAGGATCCTTTCAAGTTTGGGACCAGCCTGGGCTGCATAATAAGACTCTGTCTCAAAAAGACAAAGAAGAAAGAAAACTTAAATGATTAAAATAAATGTGTGCTATAGAACCTGGTAATAAATGCAAGCATCTTATGAAATGTGATCCAGGTTCCCAGGAATAGTTTATTTTAATGGCAATGGCTCAATATGAAAATTTAATTTGTATTCTGAAGATTAAAAATATTTCTGATCTTTGATTCAATGCACTGACTCAAACTGGAATCTAGAACAAGAAAACAATCAAATATTAAGAACCATGGTTTTGCAATGGTGTTCAGTTAATTAAAATATCAGTGGTGGGTGATTGAAAATATCCTAAACATGTAAAATTTAGATAAAGGTGGTTGTATTTAATAGATTAATATGAGTAGTCATTTTAAAATTTATATTTTCAACTAATGTATAATTACATAAGAGAGTATTCAAAACCTTCTTAATGGAGAAAACAAAACATATTTTGTATATAGTTTCACTATGAAAATAATATTTCTAATTAATGAACAATATTTAGCTTGTTCTAGCTTTAAGTTCCATATTGCTTGCAAGAAGCAATTTTCAATTTTAAAAAATACACGTAAAATATTTTGATTTTTCTACAAAAGTAAATCACAATCCATATTCCCATAATGTTTTTCAAGGAAGCTCAACTTCTTTCCCTTTAAAACTTCTACTGTTTTTCTCTAGATTCTCCCTCCATTTTCTACATCATGAATAAAATCCACATGATGCAGCAGAACCAATATTTTAATAAGAGTTTGGACAGCGCCATCGAGCAGGAGGACTCACTGTCACTTCCCATGTGTCGAATTTCTACTAACACACATCTGTATCTGTTCCTGTTTAATTATACTTCAAATTGCTCATGTACTCCTCATGTGCAACTGGCCTCATTTCTGAATTCATTTTTCCAACCCAGTATTTCTCATCCTTTCCATGGTACTGCCTCGCTCACTCATTTATATGCTAGATTTCAAAGATTCTGGTTAAAAGATCTTGTTTCTTTTTTTTTATTTAAGGAGAAAAAGAAAAAAAAACAGAAAAAGGGTACAAGTAATACAAAATTTAAAAAATAAACAGTAAGAAAACACTAGTTAATAGATTACATATTCTCATCTTAGAAATAGTTGTTCAAGTTACAAAATTGAAGCATATAAAATGGACTTTCAAACAGTGAGAGTGCAAACAGTTTTGTTCAATGATCCAAAAAACAGTAATATGGTTATCTATCTTATACACTTAAACATATATGCAGTTATAACCTTTAGAGCGCTTTCTTTTCTTTTCTTTTGTACAATGACAATTACACATTTTGGGTTTTATTACTCCCACAGTTCTTACTACTTTTTTTGAAGAGAGTAAAACCAAATGCGACATATCAGTACAGAGTCAGTCAAATCAAAAGGATGGACATAATAGATAATGTAAAAACAAAATACAAGGTGATCAACAATGGTTACCATATTGCCTCTTGCTATTTTAAGAAGAATTTCCAGTTATAATAAAATTTAACTAAACAGTAAAGAATAAAATCAAAGCATTGGAGACATTACAGGACTTTAAAAGAAAATAATAGTCAACCGGAATGGTCATCATAATGATTCTTATTGTTTTCACAGTTTTGCCTATACTTTCGAACTTGGTATTATCAAGCAAAGCAGAATAGAGGAAAATCAGTCAAAACAAGATGGTGAGGGCAATACAGGATTTCAAATCAAGTTAATAGGAAATTAAAGTAGGTTACTATAATGTATCCTGCTATTTTTTATTTATTTTTCCCCTAATTAAAAAGATAAAGAGAAAAAAGTAAATAATTTTAAAAAAAGAGGATTGAGATAAAAGAGGGCATAACAACAGAACAGCACAGGTCAAAACATAGCCATTTAAGCAAAATAGTGTTTCACCACAAGATATCCTGACATAAAAATAGTTACCATAGTGTCTCTTTGCTTGAAATCTTTGAGTATAACTTCGTATACTGTAGCACCAAACATATAAAACCATTCATTGATGATCACCTTGTATTATGTTTTTATATTACCTATTATGTCCACCCTTTTGACTTGACCGATTCTGTCCTGTTATGTCTCATTTGGTTTTACTCTCTTCCAAAAAAGCAATAAGAACCGTGGGAGCAATGAAACCCAAAATGTGTAATAGTCATTGTACAAAAGAGAGGAAAAGAAAGTGCTCTAAACTATATAACTGCATGTATATTTAAGTGTATAAGATAGAAAATGATATCACAGAGTTTTATTGGATCATTGAACAGAACTGTTTGCAGTATCATTGTTGGAATGTCCACTCTACAAGCTTTAATTTTGTGACTTGAACAATTATTTTTAAGATAGCAATATGTAATCCATTAACTAGTGATTTCCTACTGTTCATTTTTTTCTTCTGTAAATCTGTATAACTTGTACCCTTTCACTTTTTTTTTCTTTTCTCCTTAAATAAAAAAAAATTCAAGAAAATGACATTATTACAGGGTATTCAGAACCAGCTAACAGAAAATTAACAATGGTTTCTGTATAATCTCCTTGTCTATAGAAGTTTTTGCTTATATTATCACATATAATAAAATCCAATAAGATACAACCTTTTAAGACCAAAGGAGACAGAAGAATACAAGTTTGATGGGACTTCAAAACAAGATGATACTAAATCAGCACTAGCTATTATGATGTCTTGTTTTCTCCAAAACAGCTGTTCCTACCATCCAATCTTCTCTGCCTCATTTCTGTTGAGCTCTTTTCTGTCGTTTGTTGTCAGTTTGTCTTCTTCATTTCATTTTCTGCTCCATTCATCGTGGCCTCTCTGCCACTATTTCTGGAATCTTGGTATTTTCTTTTTTTAGACTATCCTACAGTACTCTCTGTAGAGTTGAATTGGTGGTTGAAAATTCCCCTAGTTTCTCTTTATCCTGGAAGCACCTTGTTTTTCCATCAATTTCTAGGGACAGTTGTGCAGGATATATCAATCTTGGCTTGAATTATTTCCCCCCACGCTCTTCGTGATTTGATGGTTTGTGCTGAGAAGTCTGCTGTAATTCTGATGGGTGTTCCCTTGTCAGTGATCTGTTTCTTGTCTCTGAGGGCTTTTAATATTCTGTTCTTATATTGGATTTCTGGAATTTTGATTATTATATGCCTGGGTATAGCTCTGTTTGGGTTGTAGGTGGCTAGAGTCCTGTATGCCTCATATATCTGAGTATCTTTACCATTTGCTAAATTAGGGAAATTCTCTTGGATTATTTCTGTGAATAGCTTTTGTAGTCCACTTGTTTGTGTCCCTATTTCTTCTTTTATGTTCTTAATTCTTAAATTATAAATCCTCTTATCATCTTCTATCCTTTGTATTTGTGCTGTTTGTTTTTTTGTTGTTGTTGTTGTTATTTTTAAGAAGTTTTTCATTTCACGCTCCCACATTACAAATCTGCCCTCCAGTTCAGATAATCTATCCTTAGTTTCTTTCAAGCTGTTATGCCAGTTTTCGATAGAGTTTTTAGTTTCCTGGTAATTGAACCTGCTTCACATATTCTATGTTTTCTCTGTTTTCTCCATCAAGCAATTCTCCCCTTTTTTCCTGTTCTTCCATTCCACCATCTGTTTTTTCTTGGGTGGTGCTTAGCATTTCTCTAACTATTCTGCTTATGTCTTGCTTTAGGTCATTAATAACTTCATTTCTGAACTCGTCTATGAGGCTCTGGAGACAGCGCTTTATGTCTATTGGTGCCGTGTCTGCTATTGCATGTTTCTCAGGATTGGGGGCCGAGGACCCTTTCTTGTTGCTGCCTCTTCCCATATTCTTTGTTCCTTATATACAAGCATATGTAGGAGGCCCAGCTTCCTTCCCTGTTGACCACAGTCTGTTTGAATTGCACCGGCTGGGTGTTCCCGCCCACCACAGCTCACCTGGGAGATACGGAGCGGGCAGCCTATGCCAGCCTGCCCCTCCAGGTCAACCTACCGAAAGCTTCACTGCTAGTGCGCACCTCCAAGCTGCTGGGACCTGGGTTGGGCTAACCTACTGGGTCTCAGCCAGTGATGTCACGCAGGCCAGGCACTCTCCACCAATCCCACTTGAGAGGAGGATATGTGACTGAAGTCACTGCAGCATCTCATTCCAGGTAGTCTGCCCATGTCTTCCGCTGAAGCCTCCTTCTCTATGGAAGGGTCCCGATCCGCTCAGTCACCGCAGGTCGATGCAGGACACCCAGCCAGTCCCGCTCCCAACTCCATTCAATGCTTCCCACTCTCAGAGCTTTCGCGCCTCTCTCCCTGATGTGCTGACCAGGACGCAGCAGCAGCTGCAGGAAATTCAAATCGCAGCTTCCAGTAGTGCCGGGTCCAGCTTCCACACTGAGATCTTATCCGTTACTGTTATATCACTAGGATTGCGTTTCCAGTTGGTTTCTCTTAATTTAGTTCGTTCCTGGGTCGGCAAAGCATATCCCACCTTGCCTAGGATTTCCTGCCCGGCACCATTCCTGGATTTCAAGTGTGGTTTCTCAGAGAGCCTACGAAGCTGCTGCTATCTATCTGCCATGTTCTCCCAGAAGTCAACGAATTCTTTGTTCCTCTGTGCCCTTTCACCAGATGGGTTGTCACACACTACTCTGTCAACTCCGAGAATTTCTCTCCAGAGTCTGAGCCTTTCACAAGGACCCGGCAGATAATCTCCACCTGGTGTTTTTCTGGTTTGGTCTTAAGTTGTCCAACCAGAGAAAATGGCTCAAAGGCTCCAGTCCCTCAATTTCCCCAAAACACAGGTGCAATCCCGCACATTCAAAAGATCTTGTTTCTAACCTCAAGGACTGGTAATACTACCTGTTCTAGTGACACTGGAAGAATGTGGTAAGTCCATTTCTTTATCTTTGTTTATTATTCAAAAGGTGATGTGGGTGAAAACTACTTGGGAACCATTTCATACTGGTAAAAAAAATTGTCCATAAGTGTAAATCAGTAAATTCTAGATATTGAGCTGTAATCTATGGAGGCAAAACCCTCAAACATGCATTTTTTAAAAAGCTGAACTGGAATTCTTGTGCATACTCAGATTCAAGGCAAAGTTCAAGGTTTTCTAAAAAAAAATTTCACATATTTCATATACATGTTGGGGTTAATAACACACTTTTAGAAACTGCCAGATTACCTCTCCTTGCATTTCTTCTCTTTCAAGAACTAAGTCAAGCAAATAGAAATTGATTCCTATCCCAGAATCTGGAGCTTGTTCTGTGCTTAGCCTATTTTAAACCAGACAGTGGAGAACCTCAGCAAACTCTATATATGAAAAACCCAAAGAAGCCCATTTCACACAGCTGTGCCTTATGTGATTCTATTCACATCCCCTGGCAAAGCTATAAAGAAAGATAATAGGTGTTAGCCGAAGCTAATGTAACGGGTATGAATACAAAGGGAAAGCTTAAAGTGATAGACCTGCATTTTGATTGTCATAAACATATGCGTGTTTATTTAAAGGTCAAACTATACATTTTAATGTCTGTTGCTTTTCTTTTTAAATCTTAGCCCAGCTTTTTAGTGAACTTACCTACAAATACAAGAATCCATTCATTCATATGTTGTAGACCCTCGTGATGCTGTTACATTTTTCAAAAAGCTTTAGATCTCTATTATGTTGTTTTTCTAGCTATACAAATGTTTTCTACAGTGCTGTAGACTGATATTGCCAAATAGGAGACTACTACAAACAAATTTTAGAAACTCATTATTGTGTTAGGTTAGGCAATGTTCTTAAAGTGATATTTAGCAGTAGGGAAGGTGGTATTTTTTTAAAAAATTATCACATGGAAACAATAACTTGAGGAAAGACTGTAAAATTAGAATTAGGAATTATAAAGAGATCTGCATGTTATTCTGGAACTATCATTTCAGGTAGATTTTGACCATCTAACAAAGGGAATTCCTCTGCCATTTATCTTTCATGTCACTTTTTAAATGTTAAATTTGGTGATTCGAGAATAAACATGTATAATACAACTCAATATAACAAAATTCACCTTTTTTGACCTTTTGTAAATATTTAAATGATTTTAAAATGCCTTATGTAGTATCTAATAATAGTTAAGAGAATAGCCTTTCATTTGCTTGCTGTATATTTGCCAACCTTGCTTGTATTTACCATCCTAACATCTTTGAGATTAATTTCAATTCACAGCTTTCTCCCTTTGTTGCAATAGTTTAACTATTAAACTCATATAGAAGACTCAAGAAATCAGCCAAAAACTCAAAAAGCATACTAAAAATAGAATGTAGTGGTCATACATTGGTTATAGCTTTTTAACTTTATTTTTGTTATGTACATTTGAGGAATACAACATAACATTTTGCTATAATATGCATACAAGATGATTACTTCATCTGCTACTACTGTCAAACTATTTTACACATCCACTACCACAAGTAGTTACTCGTGTGTGTGTGTGTGTGTGTGTGTGTGTGTGTGTGTGTGTATTCATTAAGGACACTTAAAATCTATCTATTTGCAAATTTCTCAGCAAACAATACAATTAGGTATTATTAACTAAAGTCCTCATGCCATACATTAGAACTCTGGAATTACTTCTTCTACATAGCTGCAATTTTTATGTCCTTTAATTGACATTTCCCTACTTGTTCACCACGACTGCTATGTTAACCTTCGTCCTCCAGAGTTAATATTTTGTAGATTCACATAAAAAAGAGATCGTGTAATAGTTTTCTTTCTGTGCATGGTTTATTTTCCATAGTATAGACTTTCTAGTTTATCCATGCTGCTATAAATGGCAAAACGAAAAGGATTATAAATTTTAATGTAAGTTCCATATGCTGCCTCTAGTTGGTGGTGTAAATACCAACTGGAATAAAGACAATAGAAAAATGAAAAATATTCTTGAAAAACCAAATCTCAGCCAGGTGCAATGGGAAACACCTGCAGTCCTATTACTCTAATAAAAGGCTAAGGCCGCAAGGAGCTCAGCCTGGACAACTCAGTGATTGAGAGAGAACCTGTCTCAGAATCAAAAGGGGGTATATCTCAGTGCAAATGCTATGGGTTAAAGCCCAATAGTGAAAAGAATGTTAAATCTTGGGGACTGAGGGTGATGTAGCACTTGCCTAGTATGTTATTCAGTTTTCTGTCTCTGTCACTGTCACAAAATAACTAAGAAAAACAAAGTAAAGAAAGGTTGATTTTCAAAGGCTTCCGTCCAAGGTGGGTCAACTGTTTTGGGGCTGGTGGTGATGAAGAACATCAAGGCATAAAGCATGTGGGGAAATGAATCAGCTCATCTCTGGGCCAACAGGAAGCAGGGAGAGGCAGAGATCATCCAGGGACAGCATACAATCCCCAAATTCCCATGACCCACTCAGTTAAAAGAAGTCCTGCTCCTAAATAATGCCACCAAATCATGGATCCATTGGTGGCCAAATTCCCTATGAACTCAAAGTCCTCATGATCCAATCACTTTCCCAAAAACCCACTGGCAAACACTACTGTGTTAAGGACCACAACATCCATACAGGAGACTTGGGGGGACATTCCAGGTGCAAATCATAACACCTAGCATGTGATACATCCTGCACTTGATCCCTAGCACTGGAAAGATACAAAGCTTTAAATCTCTTTATCAAGGCACACAAACCCAGTACAGATTAGAGAAATAAGGCATTACTTAAACCCCAAAATTTCTTATTTAAGATTATAATTTCAGTACGTGAAGAGCCTTGTGAAAGGTCACTATGCTTCATTTGATTATTTCTTTAAACCAATATTCCTTTACGGCATAGAATGCTGAGACTAAAAATCTATTTCCTCACTGTAAAATGCAATATGAAAACATAGTCATAAAGAGAGAATCAAGAGAAAAGAACTAAAGTGAGAAATCACATTTGTAGAGGTAAGTATAGTTATTAGAATGTGAAAGTCAATGGGGAATACCACGATTTGGGGAAAACCTTGTGTGGCACAGAGTATAGTGCAGTATAGAGAGCTAGCGTGCACAAGGTCCTGAATTCAACCCACAGTACCACAAAAAAATGAGGAAAGCATGAAAATAAAATACATTAGAAGAATTTGAAATAAGGTACAGTATTCACAGGAGAAAAACTAAAATTTCTATTAAACTTCAACCCATAAAGTTCATGACCACCCTCCACTGAGCAGTTAGATTAACTGAGAATATAAAATTCAGATTTTATCACCTGGTTAGTTGTCCTAAAGCATCACTTCAGTTTTGGCAGAGACACATTATGAAAGACACAATCAGAAACAGAGATTGAATGTCTGATTTAGTCGATGGTCGAGAAAGCCACAGCACCTATATCTAAAGGCATAGCTCACCAGTTGAGTGGGTATTGTTATATCCGGATCCAACACTGTATCCCAGCAGATCCCCACAACTGTTTGAGTGAACCCAAGATAGATGTTATCACTAAAGAAACCAAAGATCACTTTGTCTGGAGTTGAACATTTAGTAGCAAAGTCCATAACTTGCACCATCTGTCCAAAGCATTTTATACACCCCTGCTAGAGGCTGTGGTGACCAGGAGTTTCTTAATCTTTGGAATCTTCACTGCTCTTAAAATTGTTTGAAATTTACTGACTGCCTGATTTCCTTTTAATGCATTTAGTGCCTATAATAAAAAGCTACAGAAAATGCCACCCAAATCTTTGTTACAGGAAATCTGTAATTTAACCATCAAAAATCAGGTTTCTAAATAAGCAGAAACATTTTTACCACATTAATTATTCTGAGATTCAAGGAATATTGTGGATTCACAAAAGGGATTAGCAGTACTGTATGAACTGTTAAGTTAAATATATGCAAAGATTTTTCTCCTCACAAAGTTTTCATAAATGATGGAGGCCATTGTAGATATTTTCAAAACTACTGCGAATTTTCTATTAACCACATTCCATGGAATCCAGAAATGCTTATTCCTCATTAGAAATGTTTAGATCCTCATTAGTAATCTACTCCACATTTAAACACTAGTATTTGGTGTTTAGGACTCATTTGATATCTGTCGATTATGAGGAACTGGGTTTTATAGTTTTGTGTATTTAAGGATGGCCAACACCTTCACTAGCTTTTTAATTAATTTTTACCTTCTTCAGCATTCTCTTTTGTAATTGAATTATAAACTATGTTTAAGCTCCAAGCTTATAGAGGCATTGATGTTAACCAGCATGAACTGGGCAATAGGAAATAAAAAATAGAATGATATGTTACCAAGAGTCAACTTTGTGGCATAAAACACAGTTTCCCTTAAGCAACTATCCTCAAGATAACTTTCCAGATGAGCTCACCATTCTAGGTTCTGTCAAACACCTAACTGCAGACCAGCACTCAGAAAGACAGTAGAATAGTACCTCAGTCTTTTTAATAGATACTTACAACATTTGTGAACAAATTCTTCTTGTTACATATAGTTAAATCATTCAGGCAACTGATTTACCTTATTTAATTGTTCTCTAGGATAAGATTAGTACTATTGGGAAAGGTCCAGTCACATGATTTAAACACAAAATAATGTATTATAACCTGTAAGTTAAAATCAAACCAAATACATTATATCAGCCAGCTTTCTCATCGCAAAAATAAAATACCTGACACCCACAACTTAAAACAGGAGAGAGGGTTAATTTGGCTCATAACTTCAGGAAACTCAATCCACAGTTAGTTAGCTCCAAGCTAGAAATCTTATGATGGAAGAGCATGGGGAATCAGAGACACCTCATTCACAATGGCCTGGAATTAGAGCAGAGAAAGAGCTTAAGCCAGAAAACCACATAGAATGCCAGGAACCAGTAAAGTTCCAAAGTCACACCTCTTTGGTGCACCCTGAAACCTCCAGAAATGTCTTCCCACATCCCTTGAATGATCCCTTAGCAAATCAAGTTGCCACTTCACCCTAATCACTGCAAATAGTTCTTAGATTTTTACTTAAGTCCTTAAAATGTTTAGAGAAGTGCAACCGAAGATGTCATGGAGCTCAGCATGTATTTTGGTAAGATTAATGAAAAGGATATATTCAAATTCCTATTAGTCCTTTGATTTATCAGATTAAACACACTTTAATACAGAAATTCAAATCTTAAAAAGAGTATCAGGGAGGCCATGACTAACATTAAGTGGAAGAATACGGTATGACCTGTAAAAAAGTGTGCTAATGCATTTATTTATTTTCTTCAATAAAAATGTTTGAGAATATCCAAAGGGTATTCAATTGCTTATATTTCTGGTTTTGTCATTTTGTCATTTGTGGAGTGTAATTTGGTCAATATATTATATAATGAACAGACCTCATAGTACAGCCAGGAGATCTGAATTCAGGGTTTAGCCCTATATACTGTTTGTCTGCCCTTACACAATAACACCATTCTGTACCTCAATGGCAAAATTATAAAGAAGTGGGAAATACCTTGACTAATTTGTGAGGCTTTCTGAGGCTCTAAGATAATATGAATGAATGTTCAGTGACATCATAAGGTACCATATGAATACATATTAAAATTGGGAATTTTGTTCACCTCAAATTGAACTCTTCAAAATGATTAACTACAATTATTCTATATTAATTCAATGAACCAATTTATTTGATATTCTAAGCAGTGTTTCTTAGGCATGAAATACTTTGGAATATTCTGCTGCTCCATTGGTCATGGGGGGAAAAGGAGGAAGAGACAAGGGAGTAGTTTAAAACTTTCTCTGTCTAAATGTTTCTCCTTGATCCTAATGCTGTTGCTGCAGTAATGGCACATTAAAAAGCGTGATTTTAGAGATGCATAAAAAATGATACTCAATTAATTTTAATTGAATTTCAAATTGAGCTAGTATGTGATATGCTGGTCAATACATCCAGTCATTCTGTAGTATTTGAGATTCAAAAGAAACTGGTTAGATTTTATATTTGGGTTTGAATACTAACATGTAAATCAAACTAGCTGAGATGTCACCAAATCTCCCCTTTAATTAACTTGAATGACAAGGCTGTCTTTTAGTCATATATCAAACTCAGTCTCTATTTTACCAAGTTTAAAATACTGTTTTGATTGTAGGATAAAACTGAAAATACAACTATTATATAAATTTAAACAAAAAATAGACATTCAAATCACATGTTCCATGTTAACTTGGTTAGTTTTTGAGAAAAAGTATCAGGAATTTTCCTCATGACAAAAAGTACTGGCAAAAGCACCACAGCAGTGCATATTTTAAATAACAGTCAAGACCCTAAAGGATGAACTTCCAGAAAGTTCCAGAAAGTTCTAGAAAGGATGAAGGTGATGCATTTCAAAGTGGGCCTGATCTACTCTCTTCAGAGTCTGCATTTCATCAAGCACCAATTTGCAACCCCCCAAAAAAAATACAATCAGACTAGAAATGAACAAGGATGCCCAAAAAGTTTTGAGGAATCAAGCATACAAGTCTGGTACCTTTGACAGCAGCAGCCTGGAAGAAGCTGCTGCCCATCCACAGCATGTCCTGTGACCAGGGAGAAGCCCATGATGACCCTAGTATGAATAAGAAGGAAGCTTTCAGGGAAGATTTCATGACACATTATCTAGAGGAGAACACAGTAGCAAAAATAAATAGAATTTATTTCTCCTATCTAACTATAAATTATTAGCCATGAACAAATCTTTCCTCATTTCTCCTTCCTTTGTTCTTTCCACCACCTCTGGTGACAAAGATTCTCTGATCTACTTTTATGAGATCAGTGTTTTTAGATTCCACACATGAATGAGATCAGATTGCATTTGTCTTTCTATGCTGTTTATTTAAATTAAAATGTCCTCCAACTCCACCCACATTGTTGCAGATAAAATGATTTTATCCTATTTGGCCTACTACTATCCCACTGGTATACCCCATATACCATATTTTTAAAACCTACATCTGTTGACATACACCTAGGCTGATTAATTTGGGGGCTGTTATGAATAATCCTGCAAAGTATATGAGAGTTCAAATGTCTGTTGGATATGGTTATTCCATTTCTTTTAGATATATACCATTTATTATTTAGATCAAGGGAGAAATCTCTTTAATTTTCCAGATCTCATTGGAAAAAAAGCAAGAAGAGAATATCATTCTTGAAAGAAGTTTGATTGACTAACTAGCAAAGCCAAAGAAAGGTTCTTCTTTATAGATTTTAGTCCCCATAAAGAGAAGTAACTGCAGTGTCCTCAAAGTCTTCATTTAAATCAGACTCCAAATTTAATGCTCCAGTTATAATACTTCCCAGCAACAGCAAAAAACCATGCCAGTTGTTATACCGAAACATGTTTTTAGTCCATAGGAATTTACTGAATGTCCTCTTGCTTCATAAAACATCACACCAGTATTTGAGATGTAGATATTAAAGAATTTATAGATCAAAAAATATCTCGAGCTAGAAGCCAAGTCATTACAGACACACCAACAACCAATGTAAATATATGCAGCTACCTGCCATCGTTATAAAACGATGAGTGAATTCAGTGCAATTCAGGGAGTTGTAGTACCAGTGTGAGGACATGTAAAATGGTGCAGAGGAAGTGTACTTCCGGTTCTGACTTAAGACCAGTCAGGCTGAGGCACAGTACACAGATGGCAAAGGAATCTTTCCTTTTGCATTGTAAGCAAAAAAAGCAAAATTTTATTACTAGTAAGAATACACCAAAGCCAGGATACCTTTTTCCTTTCCCTTTACTTTTTTTTTTTTCTTCACTAGCTTTCTGTTTCTGGACTGTGCAATTTTAGACAGCTTACACATCCAATCATTCTAAGGCAGGGCACAAAATCAATTTTGACATTTATGGAGAATCCTATTGCAAAAACACACCGTATTTGATATCTGCGAATCTCTCAGAGACAGTTGTATGACTGACTGTTCCTGAGAGAGCTGGAGGAGGTGAAATTGCACAATAATGTGATTTCTGCATCCTCTCAGTAGGTGGCGATGGAGAAGTGACCTCTGCAGCCCATGCCTGCACCTCATTTCAGATCTCAGAGTCTACAGTCATAGACTGATTCTTAGATACCACTAAAAAAGCACAAGTCAAGTAGTTCCATCTTGAGACTTGAAAAAATTATTTTCAAAGGCTCTCCATGTCATGGGTGGGATACTTTGAATTGAACATCAAAATAATATCTTCCCGTTTCATTAACAGTATCTTTATTGAAGACCTAGTACTGTGTACGACATTAACATCACACTTTAGTTTGTGACAGTTCTGAATAAAACGAGTAAGTTCCCTTCATGGAGTAAGAGGTCTTCAATCCTCTCAGAGGCTACAGGAGTCTACCCTGATTAGTAGTGAGTAAAGAGCAAGGTTTCAGCCTCAAATTGACGCAGACTGGAAACTGCTTTGTCATTTTCTAGCTCTGAGACCATAAACTATCATTAGAGCTTCCTGAATTCCAGGTCCTCATGTGTAAAATGAAGATAGTAGAAACCAGAGTAAAACTAGCCTCATGTGATTTTTGAAGTTATAATGACATGTCACAAGTCTATCAATAGATTAGATAGTAGTTCTTTTCGTCCCTTTGCCAATAGTTTTTTCATGTAAGTGACTTTAAAAGCACACTAGATTGTACCTAAGATGATGGCTTCAGTTAAAGTCTCAAATAAGCCCACATTAGATTTTTAATGTCATAAGACACCAATAGATAAAAATTTATACTTTGTATAAATTACTCAAAGGTAATTGTGCTCTATTAAAGATGCACAGAAGGTCCATTGGCAGGCTGCATGGCTAACTGGCTGGTTGGTTGACTGATTGGTTTTAGCCTGTGATTTATTTCCACATGTGTCAGCAAAGAGTCATAGGTTGTGCATGTGCCCTGGACAAAACACTTTCAAAAGCTCTGAGAAAAGCCACGTCTCAGTGGAGAGACACTTGTAGAAAAACAAATATCGTATGCGCATGTGTATGAAGTCTTCCTAGTTTCTACTGTGCTTCCCACAGCTGAAGTTATTGGCAAAAGACCAAAGACATAATTTCATTGGTTAAGGCAGGAATTACATCTTAGAGATTTATTAAACGTCAGCACCATTCATTTATTCTGATGATTCATGAAGACTGTCCATGCTTATCTTTGCAAAGGAAAGAAAATTTGTGAATTGTAATGGATTGATCATCTTCCTTAGGCCTCCATTACTGGGGAAAGTTATTTTTGAGAAGGGTTGTTGCCTTGAATTTTTTTTTTTATTTTTCATCTGAATGGCAGGGCCAGCGTGAATCTTCGGAAGTATGGTGTCTTATGGCTAAGATTCCTCTGTGCTGAGAAGGATCCATTCTGGGTCTCTCTGGTGAAAAATTGCTCGCACATCGACATTCAAACAAATTTTAATAAGATCTACAGAAGCAGAGGAGAATCCTGTGATGCTAAGAAATTAAAATTGAGAACAAAGCTATAGAAGAAGGAAACAAATGCAAACAAATGTCAAAGAAAGAAGGGTCAAAAATCATTTGATCCTTTCTTATACGCAGAAACAATGAAAGTACGGTACAGGACCCCTATATCTATTTGATACTTACTGCAGTTCTGCTATCTTTATATTCTTAACTAACATAAGTTAATCGTAAACACCTTTATTAGATATTGCCATTAAATACATGGGTGGCAGAAGGAGTGTCATTTAGAGAATGTTTGTCAGCCAACCTTGTGATAGTGGACAGATTTTAGATGCCTTCAAAGTAGACCTTACAGAACACTAAATATTTAATAGGATATCACGAAACAAGTTTTCTATCAAAGTTAGCCTCGGAGAACTCTTGGGATTTTAGAACATTCTTAGGAATTGAGTGGGTAAATATTCATATTTTCAATTCCACTTGTAACTTATCACTTCTGAGTAATAAAAAAATTGGAAAGCCTAATAAACTGAAACAAGAAGGTAGATATTAGTGAAAGAAGTAACGTTTTTGTTACATAGAATGTGAAAATGTTAAAGTTTTCACTGCTTTGTTTTTAGCCCTGAAATACGTGAAGATATTAATAAGGAAAATATTAAACAGCACTTTTTTATGAAAAAAATGAAACAAATTTTTGGAACAAAATGCTGAATAACAATACTTACAACAGTGAAACTTTCAGCAATCATGAGTCAATTAATTTATAGAGACTGTGGTAGGCAGAATGGATATTACTCTGCTCTCCAGACTCAAGAAAGGGTTGTATAGCCAGACGTGGTAGTGCACGCCTGTAACCCCAGAACTTGGGAGGCTGAGGCAGGAGGATCATTGCAAATTGGAGAACAGTCTGGGCCACAAACTAAGCTCACCTTGTCTCAAAAAAAGACAAAAATAAAAAGAAAAGGAAAGAGAGAAAGAAAAAAAGAGAAAAAGAAAGGGTTGTACAATGTGATTCTGTCAATACAAAACTCAGTACTAGACTAACTCAAATTCAAGTAACTTTGACTTGCTTTCCAAAAGAATTCCTCAGAACCATCCTAAAATGTGGAAAGAAGCTCTCCCTCTCCCTTTCTCCATTTCTGTCTCTGTGTCTCTCTGTCTCTCTCTCTCTCTCTCTGTCTCTCTCTCTCTCTCTCTCTCTCACACACACACACACACACACATGCATATTTTCCCTCTGGAAGGGTGTTCTGCAGATAAGTGGACTTCAATATTCAAATCATGCTGCTCATTTCAACAGGTTGTATCCAGAAGTAAATCTTACATATAAAAACTGGAGCTTTAGAATTACAAAAACCCTGCACATTTGACTTTGTGAGATGACCCCAAATCATAAAATGGGTAAATAGTAAGCTTGCATGCACAAATAGCTCAAAGTGAAGATTAGTTACTAGATGCCACCAAATGGGTGTTTAGCATCTTTTGTGCATTCATTAAGGAAACAGTCCAGATAATCTAGTCATATGTATTGAGTTTCTAATATGACAGAGCACCAAACTTGGCTCAGTTTAATACCAGATATCATATGCAATTAAAAGGTTATACCGAGCCACATGGATCATCTCCAACTCTAAATGTAGCACTGAATATGCTTTCAACTCTATGTAAATTTATCTGTAAAATAAATTTAGTATTTCCATTTTTGTGAATTATGTATACATACTGGTGAATCAGTTTCTAGCTTCAAAATAAAATAGGAAAGAAATTTTTAAACTATGAATAAAAGGCTCTAACCTGGTAGCACAAAATCAAATTGTTTTGAGAGAGTTTTTAAATACAAATTTCCAAATGCCATAGAAGGTTTTCTCACTGAGTTTCCAAGGGTTAGATATGAATATACATATTTTTTAAAGACCACACGTGATAAAAGTACATTTCAGTTTCAAAGATATCTCCAAATGACATCAGCTAGCATAGACCATATTCCGATTGCATGAGAAGACATAAATTTATAAAATCTTCCGATAATATACTTTTTCCTTTTAATAGATCTTGACATCTCAGTCTTCTGTCCGCTTCACAGATTCCTTTTCTCTTTAACACATCATTACAACTTCCACATCGTTACAACTAGTAAAATCTCTGTGACATTCTAGCAGCCACATAGTAACTCAGGCTGGAAGGCTTTCTCCTGCAGGGTACAATCTGTCCACCCTGGCTGTGTAAAAGATGGTCCTCCCTCTATTGGTGCCTTGTGATATGAGCTAGACACATGTGAGTAAACGACTTGTGTTTATCAAGGCTCGGATTCACAGGCAAGATGATCAAGGTAGATCATGAGTAGAAAGATGATAGGTCTATAGATAATTAGATAGATGATAGATAATTAGATCATACATAGATTACAGAGAGAGATTACAAAGAAAGATTACAGAGAGACATTACAGAGAGAAAGAGAGCACGCACGTGTGTGTGTGCGTGCGTGTGAGTGTGTGTGATAGTCTGGAAAACTGCTTCTTAAAATGGAGGCCTTATACCACACTGGATGCTTCTGTTTTCTAACTTCTGAACCTTACCCTAGATGGAGCAAGTCAAAACTTTTGTGGGTGAGACATAAGAATGGACATTTTACATCAGCTGCTCAGGTAATTCTCCTGCATACCACTGTTTACAAAATCTGAGATGTCTTCAAGTCTACGTCCATGTTAGTCATCATTCAAGAATAGTATGAGATTTCTCAACTTCCATTTGTTGTTCTGACTGCTGTAAATTTCATTTACTTTCCCCATTCTCTTCTAGCTTACATGCTTAATTTCTTTCCATTCCTCAGTATGAGTTACCATTGGCTACTAGCTTGTTCCTACCTGGAGACATTATTTCTTGTGATAACACCTGCTTTTATTAAAAAGGAAAAGTAGATATTATTACACACCCTTGAAATGTATGTCTTCTGACCTTTTTAAAAAAGATATGTGTTGAATGAAATATGATGAAGATAATACTCTTCTCTGAAATGGTCTCTGCAAATAGCTTTTACATTTATAGCATTAGAAGAATTATGTGAAATATAATCACTTGGAGGCACAGTATTTAATTAAAAAAAAAAAAAGCAGAGTTCAGCCAAGTCCTCCATCACTAAGAATATTTGAACTATATGGAAAATGGTTTCAACAGGAAGACTGAGGTTTTTTTTTTTACCTTGCTTATAAAAGGGGCACTACTCTCTTCTCTAAATGAACATAGAGAAAGGCTGATATATCTTCAGAAATACTCATTTGTTATAGCCCACAACCTTTCATAAGCATGAAGCTCACTGCCAGATATTGATTCTATAAAGATCATGAAATTTCTCATCATTGTTTCTAATGTGGGTTTTTCTAAGCTACAAAGAAGACACCTTATATAATTTGATATCAGGGATTCATCACTTTACCCAAGACAAACTCAGACTCCCAAAGAATGTGTGTGTTCATCAAATTATATCCCAGGGTATTAAATAGTGGACAGTATACTTTATTGTAAATGATTAGCCTTTGGGAAAGCCCATAGAGTTTAATATGCACTAACATGGGAATAAATTAAAACGTCTCTCGTGTTTTGGGGTGGGGGAGATGATAGAAGAAAATGATATGAAGCTATTGAGATGGGACTGGCTGTTTTACCAAATGTTGTAGTTCCTGAAAAATCTCTCCTTTCCCTATCCCTTTACACCTGACTTGCTTAATTAATTCACAGTTTGAGAAAAGTTCAAATAGAAGACTTTTTCAGCACTAGATTACCCACCGTACATACCCACAGAATTAAGGATTATTGGCCCCTCCTTGCTCCTGATGGCTGTGTGTGAGAAAATAAATCCACCACCCCACCATTCAGTGTATTAGAAAATATGCAAACCAAGAAAGAAAACTTCAGTCAAGAATGAGACTATTATGCAAGCTGAGACAAATTTATTGAGAATTTGAGAGACGCATCCACATCTCTTTCAAAGAGGGATGATTGTATCTCAAAAGTAATTCTTGCGAGCTGGTTGTCAAGTTTTTGAAATTGTCCCAACACATATTATCTGAAGAAGTCATCTCGAGGCATCATCTGGTTTTTCAGTTTCCTCTTTGGGGTTCTGATGCCAGGTCTGAAAAGCAGCCACTTGGAGGTCGATGATCAAATGAGCAGAGGTAGGTGGAGCAGGAAGCTGGAGAGGTACTACTGGCCTTAGGAGGAGAGAAGATGCCATGCCTCGGGGACTTCAGGAAATCAGTAGAGGGCAAATGGCCAGTAGCGCCTGTAGCCAAAAGCCCCAGTGCCATTGTAGCCATAGCCCATGCCGTAGCCCACGGGGGAATAAGTGCTACCATAGCCACAGCCAACGCTGTACCCCAGAGGGTAACCGTAGCTGCCCCAGTGGCACCCAGGGAAGGCAGCGCCAGGGAAGTCGTTGAAGCACATGGTGTTGGATGTGAAGAGCTTGAGTAGCAGGAGAAGGCAGTGTGATGGATTCTCTGCTCTCACAACCCTCTTTATATACCCTGGCTCTAAGGTGTGGTGGAAAAATACAAGCCCTTCATTTTCATTCTTGATACCAATTTGCACTACCAAAAGCTCATTAATTTGTTGTGCTCTTGTTTAAGACTCCTCTCATGTGACATGATGCAGGGAGAAAATTACATTAAACAGAATATGGGCCTTGCTAAAAAAAATTATTGCAGTTACATCAAAGCACTCGATCTTATAGACCCTATATATAATTCTTTGTAAGTAGGCTTTCGCAACACCAGGAAAAACTATGATGTTGTTAGCTCTTATGCAATCTTCACACTTTCTGAATTTTCACAGCAGTGCATAGTTGGAACTCAATAATATGTTGGGTACATTCACATATGCAGTAATAAATAGATGTCCATCTCAAAAATCAAAATAATTCTTAGTATCCACTTGCTTAAAGAATTCTCTTTTTGGGACAGATGGTATAAAATCCATATTTCCTTTTTAAATTTTTCCATCTACATCTACTCTGTTTAGGGAACAGGTTTAAAAATTAATCTTAATTATAATGATCACTTGAACTATAACTAACATCATAGTTCTAAACCACTGCTTGGATTAATGATCTTGTAATTAAAAAATAGTATATTGGTCAGCCTCAAAACTTAATGTCAAACAAGTATGATCTGTGTTTAGTAGTAAATATGGAAAATAAAAACAATGGAAAAAAATAGAAAAATGAATGAGAGATTTTATCCTAAAATGTAGACTATTTTTCCATTATATCTCACAAAGCCAGGTAAGTTACAAATGTGATGTTCTTGTGAAAGATCAGGTGAATTACTAAATTAATATGATTTCATTTTTAGACTGATTGTGCACCCCAGGATAGAAAAAAAGAAAGTCATTTCTCTTTAAACACATATTTAAAAGATTAAACACATATTTAATCCTTATTTTATTTTCCTGTGGGCTAAATAAAGAATCAGGTTGATCAAATCTTGATGCTGGACCTGGTAGCATACAGCTGTAATCCTAGCACTGGGGAGGCTGAGGCAGGATTGCTGTGAGTTCAAAGCCAGTCTTGGCTACAAAGTTGGTTCAAGGCCAGCCCAAATTGCACAGTGAAATCCTGTATCAAAAAAGAGAAAAACAAAACACAACAACAAAAAAAAAACTATCTTGGTTCATATAAGACCTAATAGATAATTCCCCAGTTCCTGTGTTATGATTCCGCATGAGGGCATTGACTGCAGAACTTCCCAGAAAACACACCAAATAAATGGATGTTGCACAGAAAAAGAAAGATCTGAGGGAGTCATTTTAGATGTCTACAAAACACAGAAGTGTTATAAGCTGGCCCCAAAATTTTCCTTCCTGTTCCAAAGGTAACTTTGTTCCTTTCTTTCAGCACAAGGGGCCCTGGGCGGACTCCAAAGCCAAGGTGAGAACCTGGGGAAATACAAAATGATGCCCACATTCCAACCACTAATTGGCTAATTACAGCAGAGGCATTTTTGAAAACACCTACAGTGTTGCCCCACCACACTGCCTTATAAACAAAGATACGCGGCTGCCTATGGTGATTCAATGTTTAAAACTCAAGCACGGCAAGTGATTTATAGCGAAGTAAAGCCAGGGAATTCAAATTCGCTTCATTCCTAAATATAAAGATAATCAACCTCTGATCATTTGCTAAGACACATACAATAATCTACATTCTGTTTCTACCTTTATCACGTTGCTGCATTTCATAATTAAAGCACAGGTAACGTTTGACAAAAAGAGCAATTTTAAAATCTGTTTCCGTATAATGAAATAGAAACCATCTGAGTTAGGGCTGGCGTTCAGTTATGACGTCCTGTTTAATTAACTCTGCTCGCACCTACCTACCCAGGGTGACAAGGTAACTTTGCCCTCTACAAGTACACAGCCCTGTATAGGAGCAGAAATAGTGAATAAAATTGAAAATGTGTCATTGTTTATAAAACATCAAAGGTTTTTAAATAAAGAGGAGGAGAGAGGGCTAAAGGGACGGGGAGGGGAATAGAAGCAATAAAATATATCATGTACAGCTATTATCTTGTCCTATGATGAAAGTTATCATTGTGTATAGTAATAATAAAATAAAAAATAAATAAATGAATAAATAAATAAGCAAAATGTAAACCAATATACAAGGAACAGTGGGACTTTTCTCAAAAAGATTTCACAAAAAATCCTAACAAGAGAAGATGGTAGAAAAGCTGATTTATCAACAAATCATTAAAAAAATGAATACCTGCCTTAACCTTGTCTAGGATCAATGGAAAGTTTATTTTTATATTTTTCAAGGGGGAATCTAGCCTTCATAGATCCTCTTTCAATACCGAAGGCCCTCTTTAAGAAAAAGAATTCAGTTTAAGTAAAATTATGTATCTCTGAATATGCAAAAATAAATTAAAAAGTAGCACCAACAAAATCATGAACATGACACAATTCAGGTGAAAATAATTATGTTACTGCTTTATTACTTGATCAGCTTCTGTAATATCTCTGTTTCCCGTAGACTAACTGCTGGCCCCCTCATATGAAGTTGCTTCCTTCGTATCGACTGTCATACTGTGCTGGATGCCAGGAGACAAATTCATCTGAGGATACAGCTCTGGTCCTTTGCCCTTGTGACATACGTTCTGGTTGAATTGGGACAGCAGGTGGCAAAGAATTGTTGAAACTCATCTCCACACAAGGATGACTTCTTAGCTGGTTAGAAAGGAGTATAATTGGATATGAAGATGCCTACAACTCACATAAATCTATTCTTTAAGCCTATCTCTAATTCAGCTTCTTCTCAGTTCCAAAAAGTCCTTCAGCACCACAAGATACAGGAGCCCTGGGTATGAAGAGCACCAGTCTACTCCAGTTAAAGTGTCTCCTCTTGCAAATTCCCTCCAATATAGACTCAAGTGATATGGTAGTTTGCTAAAGAGAAAAGATACATTCTCATGAATAAATGATGTAGGATGGGAGTAATCTTTTTAGATATTTGACTGATATACATTTCAATATCCTTTTCTATTTTAATAGCAATGCTAAATGTTTAATAGAAATTTTGATTTCTCCTTTCATGTTTCTTTGACTTTGAGTAAGGTATGATAGGGATAAATACAGTGAAAAATCTTGCTCTTTTTTGCCTACAAAAGAGTAAGAAACTAATCATGTACAGATTTCACAAATAGTCAATTCTGGTATGCACGCAACATTTCTTGCCCTATGAGCCTAAAATATAAGGTTTAGAGGTTCAAAATATTATAATTCATTAGAATCACAGAAGAAATAGAACAGAATGTTTCATTTGTGAGAGCTTTTTATTTTTAATTAGTTTATGTTTGCAGTACCTAATGTTTACATTCCTTGTGTGGAATTGGTTCATGTAACAGAACACATCTCCATTCTTCTGTTCGTCTCCTTTACCTCCCTCCTGTATCTTAATTCCTTTCCTTTTTGAAAAAAGGTCTGTCTCCCTACTTTCTGTTGTTTATCTTTTTTTAAGACTTTTCAATTTTTTTTTTTTTTTGTCTTTTTCTTTTTTATTGGTACCGGGGATCGAACTCACAACTGCCTGCTTACAAGGCAGGCGCTTATGCCACTGAGCTAAATCCCCAGCCCCCTGTTATTTATCTTTTATTTTGTTCTTTACTTATATTTTGCGTTTTTCATATAAAAGAAACCATGCAATCATTAAGGTCTTGAGTCTGATTTATTTCACTTAACATTATGATCTCAGGGTACATTCATGTTCTTACAAATGACTCAAGTTTATTCTTCTGTGTGACTCAAGTTTACTTTTCTTTGTAGTACGCTGTCATATATGAATGTGTCGTTTTCTTTATCCATTTATCTTTTGAAGGACATACAGGCAGTTTCTAAGACAGGCAGTTTCCATAACAGCTAAAGCTGTTGTGAATTGTGCTGCTATAACATGCGTGGACATGTATCACTGTGGTACACTTTTAATTCCTTTTGGAAGGTACTTAGAAGGGTAATAGCTAGGTCAAATGGGATTCATACTGTAATTTGTTGTGGAATCTTCATACTGATTTTCATAGTGATAGTACCAATTTACATTTCCACCAACAAGGAAGAAGGGCTCTTTTCTCCCTACAGCCTCACCACCATTTGTTATTATTTGATTTCTTGAAGATAGCCATTCTTTCTGCAGTGAGGCAAAATCTCAGCATTGTTTTAACATTTCTTGACTGATTGATGACATTGAACATTTTTTCATGTATTTATTGACTGCTTTTCTTTATCTAAGAAGTGTCTGTTCATTCCAATTTCTGACTGAGTCTTTTAATTCGGGGATCCTAATTCTTTTGAATTATTTATATATTGAACATATTAATTCTTTGTCCCAATAGTAGCTGGGAAAAATTTTTCATTTTATAAGTTCTTTCTTCATTCCATTGGCTGTTCCCTTTGCTGTGTAGAAGTTTTAGGTTTAATATAATCCCTTTTCTTGACTCTTAGTATTATTTCTAGTGCAACTGGAGTTCTGTTCAGAAAGTTCTTGCCTGTGCTAGTCTTCAAGAGTTCTACCTATTTTGTCTTCCTGTAGTTAGTTGTTTCTATTTTAATATGTGAACCTTTGGTCCATTTTTATTTTAGTTTATTATGTGGCAAGATATGTTGATCTACCTTTCATCTTCTAATAATGATAATTTGACTACTTCCTTTTTTATTTCTTTCTCTTGAATAATTGTGCTAGCTAATACTTTAAGGACTATGTTGAACAGGAAAGGTGATAGTGGAACCCTTGTCTTATTCCTGATTTTAGCAGGCTTTCAGGTTTTTCTTCATTTAATATGATGTTGGCAATAAGTCATAAATGGAAATTTTAAGTTTATATCTATCAAAAATTATGCCAGTTATAAAAGTTTTAACATTTAATCCAAAGACATAGAACATGAGAATGGATGACAAACAATACCATGGTATTTATTTTCTACAAGAAACTCTTTCCTTTCTTAAGTGAAAATATTTAGAAAGGTATTCTATACAAATAGAAAACATGAGAGTAGAAATAGCTACACTTACAATATACAAAACATACCTTAAGTCAAGAACCATAACAGAAATCAAATTAGATCAGTACATATTGATAAAAGGGTCAATTAATAAATATAATCATTCTCAATATAAACATACTCAACATCAGCACTCCTAAATATCAAAAGAAAGTATTCATAGATCCAAAGGGAGAAATAGAAGGTAATATAATTGCAGCAGGAGACGTCAATAATCCACTTCCAACAGTAAATTAAATTATTCAGATGGAAAGCCAGTAAGAAAACACTGATGAAGAACCTTCACTAAATGGATCTGATAAACACAAAATACATTTCATCTAACAGCAGCAGAATATACATTTTTTTCAAGTACATGCAGAACATTCTAAAGCCACAAAGCAAGTTTGAGAAGTTTAAGAAGCCTGAAACCATAAGTATCATTTCCAACTACACTGATATAAAATTAGTAACAAAGATAAACTGAAAAATCATAAATATGTAGAATAATATCTTTTTTCCAATGAGTCAAAGGGAAAATCAAAAACTATCTTGAAACAACACAGAAAACAAACATACTAAACTTTAGGTACTGCATCCAAAGAGTTTTAAAAGAGAAACTTATGAAAATAGTAAACTATATTGAGATAAAGAAGATTTCAAACAAACCACCTAACTTTACATTTCAAGGAACTAGAAGAACAAACCAAGACCAGTTAGTAGAAGAAAGGAGACAAAAAATAGAACAATAATAAATGAAGTACAGTTTAGAGAATAATATAAAAGATGAATAATATTAAGAGTTGTTTTTAATGATAAACATTATCTAGACAAAAAAGAGGAAATATTAAAATCAAAAATGAAAGAGAAAATATTATAACCAATGCCATAGAAATATAAAGTCATGAGACCAATATGAACAAAAATTTGGATAACCTAAAAGAAACGGATAAAACATGAAACTGACCAACAATGTATCACGAAAAGTTACAAAATATGAGCAGTCTAGTACTACGTAGAGACTGACTCATTATCGCTCAGAAAACTTCAAACCAGATGACTTCACTGTTGATTCTACAAATATTTAAAGAATACCAATCCTTCTTACTTCCAAAAATTGAAATGATAGGAACACCTTCAAAGTCATTTTTATGCCGATATTACCCTGTTACAAAAGTCAAAGAGCTCACTGAAAAAAATTACAGACCAATATCTACTCCTCAGCAAAATATTGGCAAACCAAATTCAACAGCTCATTAAAAGGATCATACACCATGATCAAAAGGCATTTATTCCTACTATTTAAAAGCACATAAACAAATATATGTGATAAACCCTATATGATCATCTCAATAGATGTAGAGAAAAAATTTGACCAAAATTTGACATCTTTTGTAATAAAAACTGGAAAAAATAAGCAGAAAAGGAATGCACCTCAACATATTTAAAATAAATATCACTTTTAGAAGAAAACATATTTCAATAACTCCCATTGATTTTCAGGTTTTGTTATTAGTAATTCTATCTAAAAATCTCCAGATCACCCCACTTAGGTCCACTGTTTTACTTATTCAACTTTGGCCCACACCTTTCCGTTCTCTGGTATTGTCACATGCTATTTGCTCTGCATGGAATGACTTTCCTTGCTCTTTTCCTGGCCAGCTCCCTGGGCCTCTCAGGTGCCAGCTCAGTCACTTCCTCGGGGAGGACCTTATGCCTTCCCTGCTGAGCTGAAGTTCGTCTATGACCCATGACAGGCCACCACCATTCTCACACCTGTGGCACCTGGTGTGGTCACCATGTAATCTTTAACTGTGAAACTGATGTCTGTCTTCACAATATGCTTGCTTCCATGACAGCAAAAATAATATTTTTAGGCATTCTTCATTTTTCAGTGCCTACTCCGCTACTGAGCAGAAAGTCTAGGTTTTCATTAAGTAGTCATTGAATGAATTAATTAATGAAACAATATTCTAAAGCAAAGTTGGCTACTCACTTGCTGTAAGGATTTAAGCAAATCACTTTTGGGGCTTAAGCCACTCAGCTATAAAATGAGATGTGTTGACTTCTGGGAACTTACTGGGAACACATTGTATGACTCTACCATAAAAATCACTGATAAGCCAAGATTATACTGCAATCCTCTCTCATTAGAATTTGGTCAATTAAGCATCTGACTCCAGAGAGCACCTCATTCAACTTATTTTGTAGGCTGCTAAGATAAACTAATGAGGTTCCAGCAGCCCTCACTTTAAAAACGAAATGCAATAGTAGGAATCTCAGAAGAAAATTACTGGAATCTCTAAATCATACTAGTTTGAAAAGGTTAGTCAGTGCAAAACTCTCCAAGATGGTTGCTTAAAATGCAGACTTTGAATTTTAGAATGTGGCAGTGGCAGTGGCAGTAGCAGGTGACCTGAAACTTCACCGCTGGCCTGCAGGTCTGGAACATGGGGCTCAGTGAGCCAGGACGGATTTGTGGAGGCTTGGGATGTGTGGAAGAGGGCGACAGCTGCAGAAGAACTGGCCCAAGAGGAGGTTTCACTATGTTACTCAGGCAGACCTCGACCTCATGATTGCCCTGACTCAGCCTCCTGAGGAGTTGGAGTTACAGGTGCACATCACAATGCCTAGAAATTAATGTAATTTTAAAGCTGCAGAATCAATGTATCACCAAGCAAAAGATGGCCAACGAAAGGTGCCAGAAAAAGTCCTTTCAAGATAGTCTTGAAAACATAAAGAAGCAAATGTAAGAGAAAAGAAATAAAAACTTGGCCAAGATTGGAAAACGCAGATCCTTCATAACTGCACCAAGCCAGCTAATCACTAACACTCATACACTGCTGAAAAATTACCAAGACAATAACAGAATCTCAGTTTTAGCCCTGGAAAATGAAAAATCCAAAGTAAGAGAAGCTCAAGATATCATCCTACAACTAAGAGAAGAATGTTACTACCTTGCATGTCAAGGTAGTAACTTAAGGAAAAACTTACTTCACAACCAACAGAAGACTCTGCTCAGAACTAAGGAAGGACTCCAGTGATGACGACAACCCCAGGGATTTATTTGCAAAGGATTTACCGAAAGTTCCTTTTCAAGAAATTGACCTTCCAGCAATAGAGAATCATTCCACCTAGAACAGCAAATACTTTCTACTCCTCAAGACACAGTGGGATCTGATTTTGATTCAGGTGAAGCTAAGCCTACTGATAACGTCTTACCTAGAACCGTATTACTGGGTCACCACATAAAGGAACTCTTAACACTTTAAGTCAACCTGATACTTTGGGTGATTTTGAAACCAGTCATTTGGAAGGGCAGTCTTTTGAATTGGAAAGAATCAGACATGTAGACTCAGTAGTAAACATGCACATACCAGGAAATGAAGAAAAAGTGTCTGTCAGTGGAGCAGAGACAACATTAATTTATCACCAAGGCTGATTCAACCAGCAAAGTTTACCAAAGTGAAAGAGGTCATTTTAGAATCTAAATCTGAAAAACAAAGTAAGCACAGAGATGTACAACTAAGGGGAAAAAAAGAGAGAAGAAAAGCTAATAGAAGAAAATCTAAGTCTACATCAAAATATAATGGGCACAAAAGTAAAAATCAAAAAACTGCTCTCAAAATTTGGATGAATCTGTCAGTTCCACTGATGAATATCATTTGAATTCGGAAGAGGGCACTCATCTCACTCCTTTCCGACAAAAATCAAACACTGATTCTGATAAAGAAGAAAACAACAGTAAGTCTGAAGTGAGCATCTCTGAATCCAGCAGATATGAAGATGGCTCTGGCGATCTCTATGTGCCTCACTGCAAGTACCCTCAGAGCCTCACGAGCACATCAGACAGACCCATCATCAGGCCTCTATCTAAAAGAGCGGTAATCTACACAGATACACAAGAGATGGAGGATTCAAAGCCAACAAAAACTCTTACCAGTGCAACAACTACGACTCGCCTGTCACTCCCATCACCTTATTGTAACCTGAAGGATATCACCAATGTTCCGTTTCCTGGAAGAAAAATCAGGAAACTTTTTCTTTCTCCAGAAAAGAATCAGAAAGCACACCATGTGTCTCCCCAAGCGCAGGTGCACAAGCAGCGTGAACCATAAGGAGCCAGCTCTAGCTTCGGACCTAAGAAGAAAAGACCCTTTCACAGATTTGCATTTCTTGAATTCTCCTGTTTTCAAGCAGAAAAAGAATTTGAGAAGTTCTAAAAAAAAAAAAAAAAGTAGGTAAATGCAGTAAATCTCTTTTTGGATGCTGTTTAAATTTATCCTGGATCCTTTCCTCCAGCAGAGAACCTGTAAGATAGTACACAAGTGGGTGAAACTACTGCCATTGAATATTCTCTTCCCAGGAACCTGGATATGAACATTTCTTCAGAACCATACTTTATAAATGTTTAGTTTTCTTATACTGCATAGACCCTTTGATTTGGTTCAAAATATGTCTTACACCAACATTTGAGAAATTATATCATTTTCTGGTATTTTTTAATGTTTCCTTTAGGTGGGGGATGCTGTTTTTTAAAACTATTACAAAGATCTTTTGAAACTGCTATTTAATTTTTGAGTAAAATAAATCCTTAACATTTGTAGAAGGTATACCCTAAGTTTATGGATTCTTATACTGCTGCTGTATTTGATTCCTCAGATGAAATGTTTTCAAAGTCACAAGTTTTGGTCAGGCTTATGAACTAGTTTAGGGACTAGTTATCCCTGAGTATGTGTTGAACTTGGCACCTTGGGAAAACCACAAGTTACCATGTCATGGACTCTCAGAGCTCCTGACTGAGGCAAAAATCTCAAATGTTAACTATGTGAATGCTAAGGGCTTTTTTCTGTTTTAGATCAACTAGTGAGAAGAAATGAGTTCAATTCATAGTGTTTGACATCTATACTTGTATGCACCTCTTTAAACTTTAGACCACTGTAGGTGGTTCACTTTTAAAGAATAAAATTTGTATAAGATTAAAAAATAAAATAAAATAAAATGCAGACTTGTGCCTCCATTCTTACAGATTCTGATTCCAGGATGAGAGGGTGCAACTAAGGAACCCTCACTTTTAAGAAGAGGCCAGGTGATTCCAAAACAGGTGGTGTTTTAGTGATAATCAGATACCTGTATAGTGTTCTGTAATAAAGTACCTGGAAAGCTGTCCTCTTTAAAAAATAAAGTAATTAATGTGAAATGGTAAAGGATTAAAAAGCAAAGACCCTCTCGGAGGCTTAATAACCAGAGTTGATGCGACTCATCACTATGGGCACCGTGGCTCACTGGGGACATGTGGCAATGTTCAGAGAGAATTGGGAGTGGGGGGGTGCTACTTAGCATTTAAATGAATAGAGACCAGGGAAGCTTCCAAACATCACATAATGTACCAGAACTTCATGAGAATCATCCAGATCAAAATGTCAATAAAGCACAGGTAAAGAAACAGTAGTTTAAAGTCAAAACCACATCAAACATAATTGCCAGGCCGTATAGCAAAAAAAAAAGCTAGAAAAAAAAACAAGGCCAGAAATTGCTGACCAGGTCTTGGGGCTAATTGAAGGCATAATTTCAATAGCTTGTTATTGCTGTACTTTTGAGGCTAAGCCACATTTGTGAGGCTTTTTTGTTAACTGTAAAGCAAGAGCCTCATTAATAAAGCTTACTATTTGATGTGGAAGTCACATGGTTTTCTTAAGACTCAATGGGGTATCACAGCACCTCATCTGTACAGAGTCAGGGACTCCTGTCAGAAACGCTGCTCACAGGATTCACATTCGACATGAAAACGATCTTCCAAAGAAAGTGCCTTTTTGCTGCAAGATTTTCATCACTGCTAAGATAGGAAGATCACTTTGAGCATCTATTCCTCTGTTCTTGGGGGTGCAAAAGGGAAGACTTTGCTGTGTCACAAAAACAGCATGACATCTAGGACCTAAAATGTGGAGCTGCAGGGTGAATTCGCTGAGAGGGTAAATTACAAGACATGATGATGGGCTGTGGACTTCAGGGCTAAGACGGATTCACTGATGTGTGAAGCTTCGCACGCCCCTGCCTCACTCGCTGGGCTGATCCCCGGGAGGCCTAAGGGTACATCCTTCTCCTGACCTTCAAACCACATTCCCATCACTGCTAAATAACAAAGGGAATGGTGAACCCATCCTACCAAAAGCACCACTATTCAAATTCTTTGCTGACCAAAATGAAATATAAGAACAAATGTAAGTTTAAATTCAACTATTACTTTAAAAGTCTGTCTTAAAATTTAAGACTGCTCATAAGGAAAAAAAGCTTAAAAATTCTGAAGTCACACCCCAAAGCATTCAATCCAGAACCTTCAAAGTAGAAATAATAAAGGCACACTTGTAAAGCAGATTACCGAGGGGGAGCAAGAGTGAACAGGAAACAAGGAGGAACAGGATACAGTAATGCCAACACCATTGTCAAACAGCCTCAGAAGTAAGTCACTAAACAGAAACTGCAGCGTGTTTTCAGAGACAGCAATGCTTAATGCATTCAGGAGTTTTATAGAACACCCAAAGAGCTCCCTGCCTGGCAGTTCTCAGAATCAAGAAATATTTCCCTTTATCTAGTCATGGCCCTCCTGCCACAGTTTTAAGTATCTTTTCTCTATTCTCAATGGAAATGAAAAAAACATAATTGAGTTTTTCTGTACATGGCAATAAAAAAATAGACCAAAGGTACAAAAAATGACTTTAAGGAAGAAAAGTTTCTTTTTCATGAAAATAGTAGCATTTCATTGGCACTTTAAAGATGAACACTGAGGTGTTGCTCTGTCTCTCCAGCTCCTTTGGGATGAGAATCCTAGTGCTCAAATTTTATGGGCACATAAATCACCAATGGATCTTCCTGAAGTGCATTTAGTACAAGAGCCACCCAGGAATCTGTACTTTGGACAGGATCGCATCTGATGCCCAAGTTTCATTATAAGCAGAACATATTTTAAGTAGCGAGGCATTGGACTATTTCCCTAAGGTATTTTAAAAAATTATACTCATTTAACAAACATTTACCCTGAGTGTAAATAACATTAAATAAAACATGGAGCTTGATATCCAGAAATTTGCAGAATAACAGGTGTTATGGGTGACACATTGTGTCAACTTGAGAAGTTTAGAAGTTTGACTAACACAGTAGGGAGCCAGGGTCCTTACTTTGTGAATATCCTCAACCTGTGCAAGAGGAGGGCACAGAGGTGGTGTGAGTGCTACACTCAACCCGGGGGAGGTGGGGAGCCTGCTTACAACACAAGGAAAGAGTACAGCCAGCTGATTATGGACTGAAATCCCCACAAACAGTGAGCTGAGTAATCCTTTCCCTCCTTCATTTTGGGTGATGGATATTTTGTCCCAGCAATAAAGAAAAGTAATCAAGACAACAGGTTAGTCAGGAAATCAAGGCTGCAAACTAATGATGGCCCGGCAAGTAAGTAAACAGCAACCGGAAGGGTGCCCATGGCAAACCAGAGCATTCCCTTCTTCCTGTGCACCATTTCCCGAGGCCAGATTTGATGAGATCACACTGCAACAGTAAGAAAAAAGCAAGACCAGCATGTATCATGTCTGAGGAAAAAAAAAAGGAGAATGTGAAAAACAACAAAAGCTCCACATCGCCCTTGTAACTATGTATCTTTACTAATTACAAGTTTTTCCACCCCCAAAATGAAAACTATTAAAACAGCAATCACAAAATTAAGACTCCTTCTTGATAGCTCTTGTAGAAAAAATAATGACCTCCCAAGGGAGTCACAATCCAATCGCCAGAAGTTGCAAATATGCTTATTAATGACAACGAGAAATGCATATATGGAAATTATCCTGAGTTATCAAGATGGTCTCCATGTAATCATGAGGATTCTTGGAGTGGATGAGGAAGACAGAAGAGTCACTATCAGAATCTTGGAGAGAAGTTAGAAGATGCTTTGCTGCTCTCATTAAAGAGGGGAAGGGGGCAGTGGCCAAGGTTCCTGAGGCAGCCTCTACAAACACACCAGGGCAAGGAAATCCCCTCTCCTCCAGGGCTCCCAGAATGAATGCAGTGCTCCCACCATTTGTTTTCACCCGGTAAGAAGTACTTTGAACTTCTGATATCCAGATTTGTAAGAAAGTACATTCGTGTTGTTTTAAGCCAAAAAAAAAAAATTGGCAATTAATTAAAGCAGGAATGCAAAACAAATGTAATACTCAGTTTGGGAAGAGTAACCCGACTTCTTTTAGTCCTTTCAGATCACACAGTTCAACCCCAAATCCTATTATAAGCCCCTCCTAACACCCTCTTACCGTTTTGCATGGTCCTCTGTCTCTTGCCACAGCAAATTGATCAACTCAGCTTGATTTGACTATAGGCATATTCCTGTGATCCTGGTTAGTCAGCATCCATTGTGCAATTTACACAGCATAACATTAAAGTTAACAGAGATAAGACTTCTAACTGAGCAGGACCACATAAAGAGTCCATAGTTCACTAGCTGAAGAGTAGACCGGCAGGGAAAATGAACCGAGGTAGGGCCCTTGCAGGAATGAGTCTGCTAAGCAGCCTGTTAACAAGTTTGCTAACAAGCGTGTTAAAGAGAAGGAGAAAATGAGACTAGGAAAAGTGGTAGACTTCTGATCTCCTGATTCACCAATTTCCTCACAGCGATAAGAAATTTTAAAAGTCATCAAAGAGCCTATAAAAAATAAAACAGCTACTGATACAATTTATAGTTTAAGAGATTATTGTGTTTACAGCATTGAAGAATAATTTAAGATGCCCAAGAAGACCACATAGGGGGCAGCTGTGGTGATTCACCACACCAGAAAGGATAAAAGTGTGAATTGAGGCAGAAATATCAGAAACAAAGAAATGCTTGTCAGCATTTCTTAAAGAAAATGAGGAGGGAAAAATCAAAGGATTTGCTGAGATTAAAAATGGAAACCTAATAGTTCTTCAAAAACCCTGTTGATAATCTTGAGAAAATGCTTAAGGATCTTGATAATTGCAGCTAGTGTCAACTAGCAAACACAGAATCAATGTTTTTGTCTTGTAATTCATAGCAGAGCAATTGGAATGGAGGGAATCAGAAGACTTTTACTTGATACATTGGCTCAACTCTCAGTTTTCCCAATTGCTGAATATTTGCTCCTTTGGACAAATTACAAATCTTCATCAGTTTGTTCATAATGCCAACATCCTAATATTGTCAAAATTAAATAATATTCTATTTACATATTTTGCAAACTATAAATCATTATGTGAATACAAATGTGATTATCAACTGTGTAAGTGGAATCATTGCAAAAGGGTATTTCTCAGGAAGAGCTCTGTAATGTTTCGTATGCTATATAATATTTTCTCAGAGTAAAGGAATTATAGTCAGGTGCTCCTTAGTTAGATCTTGGTGTTTTTCTTTAAAGATGAATGATATGGCCTCAAATAAAGATTTAAGTTTCCAATTTTGGTTTTCTCTTCAGTAATATGGTAGAAAATGAAATGCACTCCTATAAAATGTTATGCAAATAGTAAATTATCTATTATTCTACTTGTCACATAGTTACTGCAGATAAAAAGGAATACAAATTGTCGTTCTGTGTTTTAAATCCTTTTATGTCCCTCTTTAAGGGATTTTTATTTATTAGATTCAAGGTGGCATACTTTCCATAAGATTTCTCCTTTTTCCTTTTTTTTCCCAAAGCATATTAAATTATAGCAAAGGAGTGAAACCAGAAGAGGTCAACAATGACATAGATAATTCTAGGGACAGTATTGCTTGAAGAGAGTTTGACTGAATTTCTTTTTTTTTTTAATTATAGAAGCTATATTTTTAATGCAATATATGCTCAAAACCTTTCTTTTTTTTTTTTTTTCTTTTTTGTCTTTTTCGTTTTTATCGGTACCAGGGATCGAACTCACGACTGCCTGCTTGCAAGGCAGGTGCTTATGCCGCTGAACTAAATCCCCAGCCCCTCAAAACCTTTCTAGACAGTATTTTAAAACATAAAATATCTCCAAAATATTCAACTAATGATAACATAGATAATTTTTTATGTAAGTGAAATGTTACAGGATGTTAACAGTAAAGTTCTGATCAGATTTTTTAAAGCCCAATGTACGGAAATTTGTGAGCTTCCCGTACAAAACAGCATAACCTTACTCATGAGCCAATCTCACAGTAACACTGGGAATCCTCCACTAGTTCCTGAGTGCTTTCTTCTGGCTATTCGGGTTGCAGACTTATTTCTGCTTGTTCCTTTGGTTTTTCAGTTCTTCTGGCCTGAGACACTTTCCCATCTTAGCACGATCTCTCTGCTTTTTCTCATAAGGGCTGACTAGTCTCCTCTTAGCATCCAGCCTGTAGGTTCCATGTTGCTCAGCATCATTCACGTCAGTAACCAGCAGTCAAAGAATTTCCTCAACCTGGCTCGCATTTTGCTTATGTATTTTGAACTTCTGCTGTGATTCTACTAGCCGTATCCTCATGGAATCGTTGCATTCATTTTCCCCCAGGAAAAACAAGACAAATCTTGACAAAGCTTCACAAGAACAAAAACCCTTAGTTTCACATACTTGTGCATGTGTCTTCCACCATAACATCAAGAACCAAAGAAGACACAGTGTAGTATCTATGACAGTTTCACGAATTTGAGCACCACGAAGAAACTAGAAGAGTACAAATGTAACACCCACTCAGAAATTGAACTAAAGTTAGTTCATTTTCCTGAACGTCTAAATGATGGGGAAAGATGGAAGGGAACCAGAAAGTAGGAGGAAGCCACAGCAAAACCCCTGGGAAGAAGGTGATACAATCAAGGGGTAAGCCAGTGTTGCTTTCAAACTCTCAGACAGAGAGAGACTCACAACACTAAGAAAAAAGCTAGGATTAAGCAGAAACAGAAATGGTAGTAAAATGCAAGTCCAGTTGGAGAGTGGGAACGGGCTCTACTCAGGCTTCTCATGTGGTCACCTGCCATTTTCACTCTGGCATTTGAAGATACCCCACTGGCGGAAGGTCAGCCTCTCTCCCACCTTACAGTGACTCCTGCCAGGAAATGAACTGTGTCACTGCACACTGAGCTCTGATGCAGTTTCAGAGTGTGTCACTTGAATCTAACTGGATAACTAACACCAGAGCAAAGGCTGGTATGAGTATGTAGTGGGGATCTGCATCTAGGATACCACAACAGTGAGCACATTTGACATCTGTATCGTAATTTGGTATGCTTGATAGTATCAAGTCTAAGAGTAGAGGCAACTACTCTGAAGATGACAAGATGCAATAAGATACCCATTCCAGGGGCTGGGGGTTTAGCTCAGTGGCGTAAGCACCTGCCTTGCAAGCAGGCGGTCGTGAGTTCGATCCCCGGTACCGATAAAAAGGAAAAAGACAAAAAAATATATATATTAAAAAAAAAAAAAGATACCCATTCCACTTTGATTATTAACTGCTTTTGAGGTCATACAATGTCTCCAATGTTGTGTTTTTATTAAAATAGCTATGTAATGCTATGTTCAATTATAGTATGTCTGATGATGTAGACAATTCTATTGAAAATAACAAGACACAGCATAGTAACTACTGTAGATCACCTAGTATTGTATATGTATGTATTTATGGCTTTATATGTATTTTTCGTTTCACGTTTTTCTAGGATTTTGTTTTGATCTGTTTTTCTCTATAATACAGAAAGGACAGGTATACATATAGAGATTCACACATGTGTAGAATTTCTAAAGAGTTTACAAAAATAGATTATATAATGCACTATGTAATGAACAAATACTCTGAAGAAGACACTAAGATACCCAGTGCTAATTCTGTAGCATTATGATATAAAATCCAGCAATGCTATTATTCACTGTTCAGTGATATTAGTCTAATCTCATGTTTAATTTCAACATACATAAAAATATGGACACCTATTTCGAAGAGAACAAGAGACATTATGGCAGCCATTGTTGACTTCCTTATTGTCTGGTCTTGAAGACCTAAAGTGCCTTCATCATCCTGTTCTGATCAGTTTAGTATTATATTATTCAGTATGTATGCACTGTGTGTGAAGATGTGGACAACTATTTGGAAGAAAACAAGAGACAATATGATAGACAGTGAAGATCTGCAGTGGTCTTGCTTTGAAATCTGTGTTTCTTAAATTGCTTCCTTATGATCTTTTTTGTTCTGTTTTGTTATAATTTTACCCTTTTTAAAATAAAAAATTTAATAAAAAAAGAAAACTAAGAATCCATTAACTCATACTGACATATATGTCACGACAAGCAAGCAAACAAAAATAAATGGAGAGAAGACAAAGTGTTTTTCTTACAGTAAAATGCCAAATAGTAACTGATAATTTTGTATTTTTATAAAATCAGAAACTATAAATGATTCCTAATTAAAGGTTAAAAGCTTAATAAGAAACATATTTATGGAGTATCAAGAATTGACATATGAATTATCAGCTACAAATTTATAGCAAATTAAACCTGAAGAACACTACTTTCATCAAGTGACAAAAGTTAAGATCACCCAAACTCACAAAAATGAGCGTAACGCATTCCTGATGTCATGCTCTGAGGATGCAGCTTCGCTTCTGTGGCATTTCAACCCAGAAAAGCATCATGTGAAGCTAGTTATGAGAAAAGGTGGGCAGGCAGAATTAAGGGACTTTCTACAAAATAATTAGCCAATATTCTTCAAATTGAATGAAGTCAATAAAGAGACAGGTCAATAACTGGTTAAAGAACACCAGAGAGACATACACTGTGCTGCACTGGACCCTGGACTAAGGAAAAGAAAAGGTCACTGACCGTGGACTAAACCTGAGTATGCACAGAGAATTAGGCACTAGTGTGATATTACTATTCAGTTCTCTAACTTTCCTAATGTTCATGATTATACTGTCCTTGTTCTTAGGGTAATTGTCATTATAACATAATGCCCACTTCATGACAAACATTTCATAAATGTGGGCATGCAGGACCTTTATATATATAAAGATATATATGTTGGCAGATATATATATGTGTATATATATATATATATATATATATGAACACATTCATATATATATGACAAACTGTAAACAGCTAATAAACCACATACGCAGGATTTTTGCTCCATTAATATAACATCTGTACGTCTGAATGTTCAAATTTTTTAAAAAACTGATGCAATATAAGACAATTATGGCGTAGGAAAGTAAATGTTATCTGTAATGACAGAATCTAGACATTTGAGATTGGTAGAAGTCCTAAATTATCCATTCAGTAGCTTGTACTCTGGAATGTATGAAATTTACCAGTGATGACCCATGCTTTTCCAGATAGCTCTAGTCTTTTTTTTAATTTCTTTCTTTCTTTGCAGGCTTATCTGTCTTGATATATTCCTTGCTTCTTCTCATGACCATATCTATTTAACCAAACTCCCAGAATGAAAGTTTAAGCTATGTGTGTGTGTGTGTATGTGTGTATGGGGGAGGGGGGGTCTGATCACAGGGTGTCCCACACTTTGAGCTCTGGGAAGGAAATGAGAAAGAAATATCCTTCTTTGGACAATTACTCATAGCCCATCAATTGGTTATAAAATAGAAGAATATTAAATACTGTGTAATATTAAGTATATCTACCTCCTCAGAGACAGAACTGTGTTTTATTTATCTCTGTACTTCCAAACCTTATGATAGCATTTGTTGGTAGGTATCTGTCGAATGAGTAAATATTTTCTTAATATTTATTGGTCAGTTTCTTGGAGCAGCTTATACCTTGCTAAGGTGTTTTTATCACTACAAAATTCTTAACACAGTGACTAGAATCCCATAATTTGGGTGCATATTATGAAATTTACAATGAACTATACAATATTTTACACCCGTAAAGAGAGATTTAACGAGTCAAGTCAATAAGCAATTAATTGAGCAGCTGCTTAGAGGCAAGAGTGCAAAAGTACTTCACACGTGAGTGAATGGGCTTTAATTCAAAACATAAAGTACTTTGCTTCTGTAGAGTGTTTTGCTTCTAAAAAGAGACATTTCTCTGTAAGCAAGACAAGGACCATTTTCTAAGTACAGACCACAAATCATCTCAAGTACTTTTGATAGCAACTATCATTCCACAGAACAAATGCCTCATCTTTTATCACCAGCTATATATATAATCAGAGATGAAGAAGGTGGAGATAATAAAACCCATCTATTGAAAGGGGGAGAAAATATGATGTAATGTCATAGTTGGATTTTCTTTATTGAGCGAATTCCTAAAGATATAGCCTCTTACCTAAGTTAATTTAGCCATAATTTTCCCAAGAATTGTGAGGTTCACTGGCCAGAGATGAGATTAAAAACTGAAAAGACAAAATGAATCAAAATGGAATCACATCACCAATCAAAGGAGAGAAGAAATTTATTTCTTAGCATCTAACAACTAACAAAGATTCCTGATCATAATCACCACAGAAAAATAACAACTGTAATGTACTGGGAATAAATTTGAGACACACCTAAGGGATGTTTGAAATTGAAATCTCTATATAGGGAGAAAAAACAGCTATGAATCATTCCAACCTGTTTGCGCAGTCTAAAGTCAAAACAAAAGTTGGGTAAAGTGAATCATTACAGGTTTAAAAAGCTTAATGAATTCAAGAACATAAAAACACAGTAAAATAAATGGCCAGGACAAAAATGTGCATGCTTAATTAGATTTATTAAGAGACTAAAAGTAAAGTCAATGCCTTCCCACACCCAACTGCAAATACATTGATGCTGATATAGAAGTTAGTAATACATGAACAGAGCAACCCCAGGAGGCAAACTATCGCTTCACTGCTAAGTTGAGTGTCTGAAAGATATATCTTGCTTTCTCAGGCTGTAAATGACAGTGAGCTTGACATCCGAGTCCTGAGTGACCTGTCCATTAACATGGAAGAGCAAGACTTGGGTAAGCGACAGTCACATCTCTTCAGCACATCTCTCCAGCAGGAAGATAGTTGCTGCTCTTCAGGTTGGTCCTTGTGTAGAGAATCGATCGGGAGGCCTGTGGTCGGCAGCGCCACTCACCCATCAGTAGGTGCTGTAGCCGAAGCCAGAGCCGGAGCCCCATGGCCTGTAAAAGCTGCTGCCATAGCAACCGCCATTGCAACCTTCTAAGCAGAAGTTCCGGGAGCTGTAGGGACTCCATCCAAAACCGGAGTGGAGGGGAGAGCCCAGAGGCACAACGTTGTTCAGGGTGGTGGCCCTGTAGGTCCCGTGGAAGTTGGTTCCATAGCAAGGATAGCCTGGGAAGTAGCTTCCACAGCAGAAATAGCGAGTCATAGTGGAGGGAGTTGAGAAGGAGTTGGATAGATTGTGAAGGACAAGAACCCAAGAGCGAATGAAGGTCTCCTCTGTGCACGGGTTTTTATACCTCCAGCTGCTGGGCGGGACATGCCTGTCTACGCATCTTCCTAAAGATTTGCATAAACAATCCTATTATTTTCTAACAAAATGCATATAAAAAGCCCCACAGACTGCTTGCTCATGGCTTTCCTGTCTCCAGAGGAATGCACACCATCTTCAAAGCGACCATCCTTGACATGAAATGGAATTTGTTTCATTAGTGTACCTCAGTTTACTACATTCTGGTGGCATTAGGTGAGACTCTTTCTGTCTTGTGATTACAAACCCTCCCACCTGACACAGCCAGGCTAACAGCTTTGGCAAGAATACAAGCATTTCAGATCAAGACTAAGCCATATAGTAAGGTATTTTGAGACTTGAATAACATCATTTCAAAACAATTCGCTGTTCTACAATCTCTTGAAATTCACTTCCTGTATCACTCTTAAACATTGGTATGCCAACTGTTTTATGAGTACAGAATTTCTTTTGTAGATGAAAAAATTAATTTAGAATTAGGCAGAGGCTGGGGTTGTAGAATGTCATGAATTTACCAAATACCACTATATGCTTCATTTTCATGTAGAAGTTATTCTAGATTAATTTAAAAATAGGTACATGTGTTCACAGTCTTTGTGATAAGGCAGCCCATGTATACCACAAATCTTAAAGTCTTTATTCAACCCTTTTCCTTCCCTCCCTAACATCCATTGATACCCCTCCTTTTTTTTTTCTTGGTACATATTGCAGTATATAGTGTTTACATACTTTATGTGGAATTGGTACATGTATTTAACACTTTAAATGGCTTGTATTGTGTTATGTAAATTTATCCTTTTTTGTCTTCAAAAGCATTGCCACAAAAATCCATCTGACAAGTGTTTTTACACAGCCTGCAAGAGTTCCAAATAATAAAGAAGGTATGGACAATCTACTACTAATTTTCTTCAATTTCATTTATGAGCATCTTGCTTGTTAACACATATTTCATTTTTTATGGAGCACACACAGCCTTTTGCAATAAATCATCATCGATGATGCAAAACTATTTTGTTGTGGAGTTGCCATGCCGGTGTTAAATAAAATGATGCTCAATTTCAAAGTCATGTAATACCATGCTGGGTTTTTATTGAGTCCTCATTAAAACAGGCCCTAATGCCTAATCTGTTATGGGATAAAAGTTATATTTAAGAAGGATACATTTCCTTATATTACTGTTCAAGTTGTATGACCATTCCTGACGATAAAAATCAAACTGGGAAGAATCTGAGCTCAGCAAAGCTAAATCTATCCCAATGCCTAAGAGATAATCTATTTCATATGCAAGTATGAGTTTGGAATTCCTGAAAATAAAAGAATAAAGAGACCTAGAAGAGCAAAGGCAATTCTAGGAAGCAAAGGCAAGGCAGGAGGCATCACAATCCCTGACTTGAAATTATACTACAAAGCTGCTGGTATTGGAATAGAAACAACATGGTATTGGAATAGAAACAGATCTGAAGATCAATGGAATAAACTAGAAAATACAACCACAACTACAAACACACTCAACCACCTTATCTTTGATAAAGGGGCCAGACATATTTACTGGAAAAATGACAGTCCCTTTAATAAATGGTGCTGGAAAAACTGGCTCTCCATATGCTGAAAACTAAAACTAGACCCATGCCTATCACCATGTACTAAAATAAAATCTAAATGGATCAAAGATCTGAATATTAAAACAGAAACACTAAATCTGTTGGAAGACAAAGTAGGTAAACATCTTGAAGACATTGTGGTAAGTGGAGAATTCATGAATAGGAATCAAACCGCAGGGGAACTACTTCCCAGAATCAGTAACTGAGATCATGTCTTATTAAGAAGTTTCTGCATGTCAAAAGAAATCTCCAGGATAGTGAAAAGAAAACCCATAAACTGAGAAAAAATCTTAGTGAACTGTCCCTCAGACAAAGATCTTCAGTCTAAAAATATAAAGAATTACAAAAAAATCAGACCCCCAAAATTCAAAGACCCAATCCAAAAATGGGCATCTGAGATGAATACATAGTTCTCAGATGAAGAAATACAAATGGCAAATAAATATATGAAAAAATGTTCATCATCATTAGTCATTATAGAAATGCAAATTAAAGCAACACTGAGATTCCATCTCACTCCAGAAAGAATGGTCAGGATCAAGAAAACCACCAACAACAAATGCTGGAGAGGCTGTGAGGAAAAAGGAACTCTCCTGCACTGTTGGTGGGAATATAGACTGGTGCAACCACTGTGGAGGTCAGTCTGGAGATTCCTCAAAAAGCTGAAACTGTAGGTCCCATTCAATCCAGCTAATCTACTTCTAGGCATATTCCCAGAAGAACTGAAAATATCAAACCACAGTGATATATGTGCACCTATGTTTATAGCAGCACAATTTGTAGTAGCCAGATTTTGGAAACAACCTAAGTGTCCATCAACTGAGGAATGGATAAAAAGCTGTGGTATTTTTATACAATGGAGTACTGCTCAGCTGTAAAGAATGATCACATTGAGATATTTGCTTATAAATGGGCACAACTTGAGACCATACTCATAAGCAAAATAAATCAAACTCACATGTATAAATACTGTATAGTCTCCCTAGTGTAAGAAATGGTAAGAGTACATAAGAGTTTATGGTAATCATGATTCCCCATTATATTGTTTTGAAACCTTATCATGAACACATTGGTTAGTTGTAATGGGTTTATCCTTGTTTGTTTATTAACTGTGATGGTATGAACAGCTAATCTGAGGGAAACAAGTCATTATAAGAGCCAGTACCGGAACAGTATCACCTTACTATGAAGTCCTACCATGCTTTTGCTCTTCCATTTCCATTGGCTCTATCATATGGTACCTTCTTGGATTGTATTACGTGTGAAAGTATAAACAAATTTCCTATGGAAAATGAGATAATATAGTAGCCATTGTTTGTTTTCTGCTATTTGGTTCTGAATGCCCTGTGATACTCTCATTCTCGTGAATGTTTTCATAGTATTTTGTTATGTTTGACACTATTGTACATGAAGTTATACTCCACTATTTCAAAGAAGGAGACATTGTGGTAGTCACTGTTAATTACGGGTTGTCTTCTAGTGAAATTGTGGGTTGCTTACATTGTACTGTTCTAATCTGCTTTTTTATGTCCTGTTTTGTCTTAATCCCTTTAAAATAAAAAGAGGAAAAAAAGAAAAGAATAAAAGTTCTCGACTACAAGTTTCTTTTGCTTCTTCCTCCTTCGTGGACAATCATAGTCTCCCACAAGCAATAGTGTTCCTAGCAGTCATCTGTCTGGGTACTAAGATTCTACTTCACTCAGGTTCTCTGACAAGAAGTTGTGACTGGACATTGTATAAATAGATTTAATTTCTTTCATTCTATAAATTTCTTAGGTGGTGAGCGAGTTTATATTTAAAATATAAAACCAAAGCCTATCTTCAAATTAAAATTTTAAGAAAAAGAATAAATTGAAAAGCAAGTTATCTCACGTCAAGCACATGAATTTAGCTCTTTCTTTAAAAAACCCAGAAAACTGAAAAGTACCTTTGTGAGCAGAAGAGGACAATGATGACTGCAAAGTAAACGTAGCTAGATGTGGTTACTTGAAAATTTGAATTTTGCTGATTCTACCATGCCAAAGTGGAACCTGCAATTTGGATACTGTGCCACAAGGTGGCAGTAGGATTTCGGTTACTGGTTCTGACCTGCAGAAGGAGATGGAGTTGTAATATAAGTAGGCAGAAAAATCCACTTTAAAAAAAGTTCGGAATTTAGACTTTTGAGGAGCCCTTCTCTCCTACCACCATCGCGAGCTTCTAGAAACTTCTATTTTTAAGGAGCATCTCAGATAATTCTCATGAATAAACCATCCTGCTAAATCCCAGGCCCGATTTTTCATAAGATTGCAAAAGCAACCGGCTTTGCTGGCTGTGTGAAATCACCCCAAGCCACTTATCTCTCGTTGGCAGGCGAGCTCGTCTTCAGGCTCTGGCGGCCTTTTTCCTTTTACTCCGAGTGATGGAGATAACTAAGAAAAATGCCCGAGCTGGTCTTTGCCTTTCCTCTGTGTTCTCCGCTTCTTGTCAGGTTAGAAAGGAAACGTAGCCGCTAAGTATCCAATCAGCTTCCCAGAAGTAAAACCCCTCCTGACGGTTTCTGATTTCGTTATAGTAAATCAAAAAACTGAAATGGATTTTCTCCCTTGCTTGTGTCTCCACCCCCATCTATTAGACTTTCCCAGAGAAAATTCTCTGGGAATTTGTTATTCAGTAGTTGTTTCTATTTTAAATATTAATAACAACAACAAATATTTGTGGATGGCTTATACTGTGCTAGGCTCTTCTCTAAATCCTTTATGTATATTACTTATTTCTGTTTTACCTGTGCATGTAGCATGGGAACTTACTATACACTCTTCCAACCACTTAAAAAATGTTACTGTTTATAATGATCTTATGGTGCAGACATTATGATATTTTATAAGAAAATTGGTTGCAAACCATTTTGGTAAACTTCCCAGAGTCCTATGGTCAGCAGGCAGCAGAATCCTGTTCGAAACTCATGGCATTTCACTCCAGAGCTATGCTGTCAGGTGCTTTATTAAACTGAACATTTTACAGCTTGAGTTTATAAAGTTCTTCAGATATACAATTCACCGTGTCTGTTTCTAGAAGAACATATCAGTCAGGAAAGGCTCATTTGAGCTACGGGAACAAACAGTGCTGAATCTCTGTGCTTTGAAAGATCAGAGTCCATTTCATGCTTATGCCAACATCTTTCTGGGTTGATGAATAACTTAGAATCATATCATTGTCATTCAGAGGCTTAGGGTAACAGAACTTTCATTTTTCTGAAATAGACGATGGAAGAGAATGGAACACACCACCTACAGACACACACTGTCCTAAAGATGTTCACCAAATATCATGTATTATTGCCATGCTTTTATTCATTTCCTAAAGCAAATTACACATCCATGTCACACTTCCAAATGATGAATAGCAACACCACCATGTACACGAAAGGAAAAAAATTTTAGTGCCTCAAGACATTACTGACTTCCATGGTTTTCATTCCTTGCATAGAGTAAAGTAATTTAACATAGCTTAAAAGGGCACAGTAAGATGCCTGAGTGCAGAAGTACAGTATCTGCACTGAGCACACACTCACAAAGGGACAAAAAGTAAGCAATCAACTATGTGCTGACTGCACGTCCTTGGGAAGAGTAATACATTAGCACAGTGGCAGAGATACCCTGGATCATGCAGACTTGGAAAGGTCACACAGAACAGATTTCCTCAGTTCTACACCTCCAACCTCCATAGTAAGGCACAGCTCAGAACCAACAAGGAATTCTCCTGGAGAGAAAAAGATAAGCCAACGCCACTCATAAGTCTCTATTTAAAAAAAGAAAGAAAACCTGGTAAACTGTAATGTTTGCTGGCTGAGAATTCTGCAGTCCTCACAGACTCTGAACCCAGGCTAGGAATCTGCTTGAAGTACAGATTGCATTACTGCAAAGAAGGAGACCACATGGTGCCTGCTGCCCCATAGCTGTCCACAGTACTATCCTGAGATTATAGTCATTGCTAATGTGTCCTGATGGGGGCATCAGTAGCCACCACATCACCCAGCACTCTGGCTCTACCAGCACTGCACTATGCTAACCCAAGTGGCTAGAGTGCCCGAAAAGGTGCTGTGAGGTTCAAAACCCTGAGGGACAACCATGACCCTACACAAGAGCCCACATGGCACCCTACCTCCCATGGAATGAGAGATTCTTCCCAGTGAGAAGAAAACATCATTACCCAGAAACCAGGCTTCTGTGCTCAGGAGCCTGTGAAAACCCTACGCAGTGCAGAGGAGACTACACGCCACTCAGTGGAGACCAACCAACAGGCAGGTGGCGCTTGACCCCATGGACAGTTCTCCTTCACCCACATGGCCTCCAGCAAGGAGGTTGCTCTTGATCCAGGGGAGCTGCTGCCCAGACTCGGCAGCCCAGGCCTCTTAGAGCCTCACAAACTCTGCTGTTGACCACGGCTGAAGAAACCGAATGGAGATTGCATAATGGCACTTACCTGGAACCAAACCCAACACACACTATCCAATCGATGCATGGCTCCAAGTAGAAATCTCTCCCCGTGAAAGCTGCCCTATATAATCAGGAAATATGACCGTGCCACTAGACGTGTAGACATCGACCAAAAAACAAGAGAGAGAGAGAGAGAACAGGAAGCTTGAAAGAGCAAAGAAACACGCTACCATCAAAGAGTCACAATACCTATCCTATCACTGAACCTTAAAAGAAAAACTTACAAATTGCTTTTAAAAGAATTTTTAAAAATAAATAAATAATCCAGAGACACTCAGTCCGATGGGCTATTCAACAGCATCAGGAAAATAATCCACAATCTACGTGAGAAATTTAGAATAGGTTGCTTCAACAGTTGAAATAAAAAATACAACTGAGACCTTCAATCAAAAATAGGAGAGAATAAATTTCAGAATTTGAAGAGGTTATTTGAAATAACCTTGCTAAAGGAAAAAGAATGAAGAAAGCAAAGAAAGTCTGTAAGACCTATGAGAAACCATCAGGTCAACAAATGTTCACATTATTGAGGTTCCAGAGGAAAAAGAAGCAGAAAAAGGTACAGAAGCCAAATTATTGAACTAATAGCTGAAAACTTCTCAAGTCTTGGGAGAAGTATGGACATTCACATCCATGAAGCTCAAAGCCTAAATTATAATCATAGCAAAGAGATCCTCTTCGAGGCACATGATAATCTGTCAAAAGTCAGAAACAAAGATGGAACACTCAATCAACAAGAGAAACATGTCAACTCTTATATAAGGGAATCACCATAATGCAGATAGCAGATCTCTCAGCAGAAATCTTGCAGGTTGAGAGACTAGGATAATATATATCCAAAGTGCTGAAAGGAAGGGAAAAAACCAGCAAAACTATCCTTCACAAATAAAGGAGAAAATAAATTCCTTCCCAGACAAGCAAAAGCTGAGGGAATCCATCACTACCAGATCAGCCTTCTAAGAAGTATTTCAGGGAATGCTTCAAAAGAATGGGAAAGGGGGCTAATTGCCATGATGAAACTATGTAAAAGTGAACAATTCACAACCAAATTCAGAATTATCCATCATTGTAACAAATCTCCAGCAAAAAAGGTTAAAAACAAAACGATCAGTGATAACTAGACCTGAACGAAGTTTTCAAGGAATATGCAGTATAAAAGGATGAAAAATTAAAGTAATAACATTTGGAGAGAAATACCAAAGTACTGAATATTTATATGCAACTATAGTAATTTCCTTAAATAGCCTTTTACTACTATAGGTCCCAGGGTCACCACAAAGACAAAAAGTAGAGCAGCCCACTTTCAGCAGTGGACAGATGATCCTGATGGAGAAAAATGTCAGGCTTACACTGCACTCTACTTCCAGTGGACCTAAGAGGCATGCACATGACACCCCACCCAAAGCAGGGGGGCACAAATTCTCTAAACAAAAAGGGGCATACTCTCCAGGACAGAGGATATGTCAGCCCCGAAAAGGGTCTTAACAAATTTAAAACTGAAGTCATTTCAAGTATCTTCTCCTACCACAATGGCATAAAACTCAGTATCTATAGTACAAGACATGTTGGAAACTCTGCAATTAGGGGGAAATTAAACAACATGCTCCTAAACTACTCATAGGTCTATTAAGAAATTTTAAAATAAAAATTTTTAAATGCTAGAAACAAATAACCAAAAGTGAAAACACAGCACATAAAAAGCTATGGGAAATAGAAAACACTGTTCTAAGAGCTGCTTACAATAATTAAAAAAAACATATTAAAAGAGAGAGGCTGAGACAGAGAAAAAGGTTGATTTCAGATAACTCTTAACATTTAACTCAAGGAGTTAGAAATACAATTGAGATCAAACTCAAAATTAATATAAAAGAAAAAATCAGAGCAGAAATAAACAAAACATTGAAAGAAAGTACAAAGGATCAACAAAATGAAAATTTGGTTTTTGGAAGAATGAACAAAAATTACAAATCCTCAGCTACATTTAAAACAGAGAGAAAATGACAAATATGTAAAATCAGAGATGAAAGGAGATATTACAATTCCTATTACCAAAAAGCAGGTATGGCAAAGATCTTTAGTGAATGCTGTAAGCAACTGTATAGTAACAAAGTGCAAAAACTAGAAGATATGGACAACTAGAAAACCTACCCAGATAGAATCATGAAAAAAATATAAAACCAGCAGTCCAATAAAAAGTAAAGAGATTAAATCAGAAAAAAAAAAACTCCCACCAAAGAAAATTCCAGAGTTTAATGAATTTACCACTAAATTCTACCAAATATTTAAAGAAGAACAAAGACAAATTTTAGCAAACTGTTTCCAAAATAAAGAATTCTTCAAACCTCACTCGGTGAGGCCAGCGTCACCTTGGGAGGATAAAGAGAGATTGGTCAGTCCGTACAAGCTTACAATTAGGTAGGTGGTGTTACACAACCCACTGTTATGAACAAAATAGTCTACATTTCTAAATAGCTAGAAGAGTTTTTGAGTGCTCTTCCCATAAAGAAATGATAAGTTTAAGAGCTGACAGACATGTTAATTATCCTAGTTATCCTAATTTGATCATTAACAATACATACATATACTGAATTATCACATTTTACCTCCTAAGTATGAAAAATAATTTTGTGTCAATAAGTACATACAACATACCTTAACATACTTTAATATTGGTTTGAGACATTCCAAAATATTATGTAATAATAGGAAAAGAGATATTTAAAGGTTTTTAGGATTTAAGTGACATAATTTTAAAGGATTCTGACACTGGACAAATTTAAATAAGTTTCTTAGAGTCACTCACTACAAATCAGCACTTGGGGTAGATTGCTTGATGATTTTTTTGTTTGCTTCTCTTCTTTTCTCCATTTTCACTTCATTGCCATGTAATCTAATTGAGAAAAAATATTTCCTTACATCTTAACCTTACAAGGAAAATTCCTCAGTGCTAATTGATAAAGTAGAATTCAAAATATTAGTCCCAACACCAAATTTTATTCCACTTATTTGAATTATCTGAATATTCATCTTTAAAGATAGTGTTTGTGTAAGAAAGGAACCATGTTACACAGTCATGTGAGTATTAAATGGACATAGGCGAGTATTATAAACCACTTCACAGGTCCTCTCAGCGTCTCCTACCTCCTAAGTAGCTGCCTCAGAGGAATCATCATTGTGTAGGCTCCAACCCACCTCCAGCCAGCACCAAATGATGATGTCTCTCTTCTTTCCCTCACCAGACATATTTCACCTCCTACCGAAGAATTTCATCTTTAACATCGGGGAAAGACACTGAAAAGCATTTGGGTCCACGCTTGTACAGACAGTCCTAAACATGCAGGGGAAGCAATGCCCTGTGGATGAACCTTGGATCAAAGACAAATGCGAGTCTGTAGCTATATTTACTCCCTTGTCTCCATCAAAGGATCTTGGGCCCCGTGGGGTCAAGCACACAGCAGTCAACTTGGCAAGATGTGCTTTTCCGAGTTCTCTACCCTCACTCACTCTGTTTTGATGTTGTTCCTGTTTCTTAAGAACAAGCACACATAAGCCCTTCATCTGAAACTTTGCTTTCTGCAGAACCCAGGCTGAAATCATATCCCAAACATTGATTTAAATAGTCTTATTAAAATAAAATTCACATGGGATACAATGTATTCTTTTCCATTAAATAGATATCAGTATAATTACCATCACTATTGTTCACTTTCAGAGCGTCTTGGTCACTCCAAAAGGAAATCTCATGACCACTAAGATTCATTCCCCAGTCTCAACTATTAACTAGCTCTTTCTCATCAGAAATGCCTATTTTGGATTTTCACATCAATGGAATTATGTAGCATACGCCCATTTATGTTTGAGTTCTTTCTCCCAGCTCAGTGATTTCAATGTTCATTCATCCTGTAAGCACTGTCCAACATTTCATTCCTTTTAATAACAAATAGCATGTATCAGTATATCAACTGTCTTATGCATTTATTAGTTGAAAGACATTTAGACTAATTCCAGCTGGTCATTAAGAATACTACTGTTATGAACATTCACATACAGATGATTTTAAATTGCCAAATTGTGATCTAATTTTTTCCTAGATGGCTATTCCTTCTCTAACCATTTCCATCTCAGTAAATAACATTGTGGTCTAATTGCTCAGAATGAAAATGTAATCTTTTATCACCATCTCTTCATCTAACATGTTACCAGGTTCAGTCAGCTCTGCCTCCAAAATACATCTCAAATTCATCAGCTTTCCCATTCCTGGTGCTGTCTCCTACTATGATCTTTCCCTGCCTCTCCTTCCCACTGCTAGTCATCTATGGGATTAAGGGTTCCTCTGAATATCAGCACTTCGGCTTTTTCAAAGTAAAGCATGTTTTACCCTAGTCTGAAACCCTTCAGTGATTCCTATTGTCTGAAACCCTTCAGTGATTCCTATTGTTCTTGGGAGAGAACAGCGAAACTTCTTACCAGGTCATGTTCCTGTCTAACTTTCTAGCCTGGCCTCATCTGCCCTTCCTAAGTACAGCTATGGTGGTCTCCTTCTCCTGCAGCACTGGAATCCTCTGACAGAAGGCAGGGCATCTGTCTCGCCCACCACTGTACCTCCAGTATCCTGTATTGTTCCTAATTGCTAAATAGATGGAACCTATTAAAAATGTCTTACTATCTTAAACACATGGATAAGGTGATTGTTCTAAAGTATCTTTAAAGCTATATCTGAGTTCAGCGGGTGGAGGAAAGTGGGATGTTACATAGAAGAAACGTCAAAGGAAAGGCAGAGCAGAAATCACTGATGTTCTTTGAGGACTCCTGAGTTGATCCTTAAAACTGAGCCTATGTAGGAAAATTAAACAGATTTCTTGTAGACAAGTACCAGATTTAAAAATGTGATGAATTTATCTACAGAATCTTTGTGGGGCATAGATCAAGTACAGTTAATTGAGGACTTAAGGTGATTAGAACTCCCTTTTGCAGAAAAAAATTACTAAGTGTGTTATAGTCAGGGGTTGTGAGGAGAAAATTAGAAACAAAATATGGAATTTATAATATTATTTTATGATGGTCACCCAGAGTTAACACAAGAGACTGCAGGAAATCTATCCACAACACTAAAGACATAGAATATTCAACCAAGGGCCTGAATCTCACAGCGATGTCCTGCATGAGTCCAGGTGAAGACCCAGAGCTCGTGACAATGCCTCCCATAAGTCCAACTGGAGGTCTAGAGCCCACAAGAAGGACTCACATCAGTCTATTTTACAGATTTGTGTTGGGAAGGCCCAAAGGCCAGTAGTGGAAGCTAGAAAGTCTATGCCAGCAGGGTGTAGGATCTGTGCTGGTGGGATGAAGGCTCTGCACTGGAGCCGAGAAGTCACACTCACAACAATGACCAGGGCTGCCCTGAAAAGCACCATAGCCATCCTCCACAACATGGAAGCCCCAAGCTCCTCCCATGATAAGCACAGTGGAGGAAGCCAGTGTGATGAGTTCATCCTGGAGACCAAGTGGCATATGACTTCCTCTCCAGAGCCAGGAAGCAATGCTCAGTGTGAGGACCAGAGTTTCTCCAGGAGAACCAATGGCTCAAACAGCAACTCATAGGAGAACCAACAAGGCCTCAACCCCTCAATGCCTCAAAGCCTTCTCTACATCTCTATTTATGCTGGCTACTTTCCTAAGGTGAAACATCTATGCTCAATGCTCTGCTGATTTAAGTCAGCTGGCATTAAGTTGACCACCAGTTTTTAATCCATAACAAAGTGAGAACCACTAATTAGTATTCTATCCAAGTCATCATTCAAAAATAATCAAGAATTGGAGTTAAACTGATGTTAGTAAAAAATTGAATGATAAGATAGATTTGAGTAAAATTGTGGGTCTGCCTGAGTGGCTCAGCATCCCCGGCAAGCACCTTGCTGCGTGGAGGAAGAACACCAAGCTCTGCCCCTGCTGGGCTGCTGGGCTGCTGGGCTTGCTGGTGCCCCTCTGTACACCTGCACCACTGCTGCTGTGCAGAGGAAGGCATCGCTCTAAGAGGCCACCAAGCTCCACCCCAGCTCATGCTGCTGGGTCTGCCTGAGTGCCCCAGCATCCCTGAGTGCCTCAACCAGTGGCTGCCCTGCCGCTTGGAGGAAAAACACCAAGCTCCTCTCCAGCTCAGGCAGCTGTGCCAGACTTGCCCCTATCAGTGCCCTCCCACTGCCGCCACACAGAGGACAACTGCCATGCTCCTTCAGGTCGCTGAGCCTTGCCACATAGAACCACCACACTCACCCTGGCTCAACCCGCTGCCCTCAGCTACCCTCCCCATCTCTTACACCAAGCACTGATGTGAACATTGGTTCCCATTCTCTCTCCCAGAACCTTGAACTGTGGTGGGCTGGCAGTGCTGGTTTGACAGGAGACTCAGTGGCCCCTCACCCAGACAGAGGATCCCAGTAGGCACTGGTCAATATGTACCCAACAATCAGGCTGACATCAACCCCACAGTAGGACACTGGGACATACATGGTCCACAGTTGTGACTTTTGGGACTAAATAACCAGATATTGGCCCAGAAGGTGAAAATGACAAAATGAAAAACCAAAATGCTATCTTAAACATCTAGACCATCAGGTGCAAGAACAGGCAACAGTGAAATGGAGGACTTTAAAAGTCATATACCAGAAATCTCTGAGAAGATAGCAAATGAAATAAAGAAACAAATTTTTGAGGCTATAAAGGAAATCAAATTAGAAGTAATGTGTTACATAAAGACAGAAATAACAACCTTAGTAAAGGATTTGCTCAACATAGCTAGGGAAGAAATAGATAAGAAAAAAATACAGGAGCATGGGAAATTGACTGAAACTTTGAATGAACAATGTAGAAAACAAGCAGAATCCATGAAACAAATTCAAAGAGTTATCCAAGAAACAAAAAATTCTTTTGAAAGCTGGCAAAACCGTTTAAATGAAGCTGAGGATAGAACTTCAGACCATAAGGACAGGATCACAGATAGCAACCGTGAAAAGATAGAACTTCTAAAAACAGCAAAGCAGCATGAAATAACAATCCAGCAGCTTCAAGATGATGCTAAGAGAAACAATGTAGGGGCTGGGGATTTAGCTCAGCGGCATAAGCACCTGCCTTGCAAGCAGGCAGTCGTGAGTTCGATCCCTGGTACCGATAAAAATGAAAAAGACAAAAAAGAGAGAGAGAGAGAGAGAGAGAGAGAGAGAGAGAGAGAGAGAAACAATGTAAGATTAATAGGCATCAGTGAGGAGGCAAGAGACAATGCAAAGGACATAACCAAGCTGTTCACAGAAGTAATAGAAGAAAATTTCCCAAACATGGGGAAAAAAATCTGATATACAAAGAGGTGAGGCATATAGAACACCAAACAGTCATAACCAACACAGATCTACACACATACAAAGATTAATATCCCAGACATACAGCATAAAACAGAATACTAGAAGCTGTCAGAGAAAAGACACAACTCACATATCAAGGAAATTAGATTAGATTAGAATTAAAATCAACTAGAATCCATGGCAATTAGAATCTACCAATTAGAGTCATGGCAGACTTCTCAGCACAAACCTTCAGATTAAGACGAGCTTGGAGTGAAGTATTTCAAGCCCTAAAAGAAAACAACTTTCAACCCAGACTGATGTACCCAGAAAAACTATGTTTCAAATTTAATGGAGAAACAAGATACTTTCATGACAAAGAACTGAAGGAATTCATATCCAACAAACCAACTCTAGAAAGAGTATTGAAAGACATACTAAAATGAGATGAAAATGACCACAATATCCAGAATAGCAACAGAAAGGAACCACCAGGCTGGACAAAAAATTAAACAAGGGAGGAAAGCAGGAAACCAGCAATAGGAACATGATATGGCAAAGTCAAGCCAGCACATATCAGTGACATCCATAAATGTAAATGGGCTCAACTCACCTGTCAAAAGAAGCAACTTGGCAGAATGGATCAAGAAACAGAACGCCACTATATGCTGTATACAAGAAACACATCTGACTCAAAAAGAAACTCATAGACCTAAGGTCAAAGGATGAAAAACAGTATTCCATGCAATAGGACCCCAGAAAAAAGCAGGGCTAACTATTCTGTTTGCAGACAAAGCGAACTTCAAACCTAAAATGATTAAAAGAGAAATGGAAGGCCACTACATACTCAAAAGTGGAAAACTAGAAGAGGAAGAACTAACAATTATAAATATATATGCACCAAACACAGGAGTACCCAATTATGTAAAATAAACACTAATGGACATTGAAAACCAATTACATAAGAGCACAATTGTAATAGGAGACCTTAATATCCCACTGTCACAAAGAGATTAGATCAACTAGACAAAAAGTCAACAAAGAAATAACAGAACTAAACCACACCTGTGAACAGATGGATTTAGTGGATGTTTACAGAGTGTTCCACCCAACCACATCCGAATATACATTCTTCTCAGTTGCCCATGGGATATTCTCCAAAATAGACCATATGTTAACTCATAACACACTCTTAAGTAAATGCAAAGGGAGTGCAATTATCCCGTGCATAATATCAGATCATAGGGCACTAAAATTGGAAATCAATGGCAAAAAAAAACCTGCAAAACTTGCATAAATACATGGAAATTACATAACAACATTTTGAACAACCAGTGGGTTACACATGAAATTAAAGGAGAAATAACACAATACCTACAACACAATGAAAATGCAGACACAACATACTGTAATCTATGGGATGCAATGAAAGCTGTCCTAAGAGAGAAATATATAGCAATAAATAGTCACATCGAGAAAATAGAACGAGCACAAATAAATAACCTAATGCTACATCTCAAGCTCCTGGAAAGGGAAAAGCAAGTCAAATCCAAAGCTCATACAAGAGAGGAAATTGTAAAGATTAGAGCAGAAATTAATGCAATTGAAACAAAAAAATACAAAGAATTAAGTAATCAAAGAGCTGGTTTTTTGAGAGGATAAGCAAAATTGATAAACCTCTAGCTAACCTTATCAAGAAAAAGAAAGAAAAAACTCAAATCTATGCAATAACAATGGAAAAGAGAGAAATTACTACAGACCCCATGGAAATTCAAAAGATCATGAACACCTACTTAATCTCTACTCACATAGGGTGGAAAACACAGAGGAAATGGACAGATTCCTACAAACATATGAACTACCAAACCTCAATCAAGAAGACATAACAATCTTGAATAAACCCAATATCAGCTACTGAAATTGAAGATGTGATTAAAAACTTACCAACAAAGAAAAGCCCAGGTCCTGATGGATTCACAGCTGAATTCTACAAGAAATTTAGAGAAGATTTAATGCCAATACTCCTTAAACTCTTCAATGAAACTGAAAGAAAAGCAGTCCTCCCTAAGACATTTCTGGAGGCAAGTATTACTCTCACACCAAAACCAGAGAAAGACCTGACCAAAAAGGAGAGCTAAAAGCCAATCTCACTAATGAACATTGATGCAAAGATTCTCAATAAAATACTGGTATATAGAATGCAGCAAATTATCAAGAAGATAATACACCATAACCAAGTGACGAGGAATGCAGGGATGGTTGAACATATGCAAATCAATAAATATAATACATCACATCAACAGAGCCAAGAATAAAAATCACATGATCATCTCAATAGATGCAGAAAAAGCTTTTAATAAAGTCCAAAACCTATTCATGACAAAAAAAAAAAAAAAAAACCCTACAGAAACTCAGAATAGATGGGATATACTTCAAACTGATAAAGGCCATTTATGACAATCTAACAGCCAACATTATACTAAATGGACAAAAACTGAAAGCCTTCACTCTAAAATCAGGAACAAGACAAGGATGTCTACTGTTGCCACTCTTATTCAATATAGTTCTAGAAATATTAGTCAGAGCAATCAACAAGAGGGAAAAATAAAAGAAATAAGAATAGGAAAAGAAGTTAAATTATCACTATTTGCAGATGACATGATACTCTACATGGAAGACCCCAAAACTCCATTAAAAGACTGCTACAGGTAATAAGCAAATTCAGCAGTGTAGCTGGATACAAAGTCAACACTCAAAAATCAGTATCATTCCTATACACAAACAAAAACTCACTAAGAGAGAAATTATGGAAATACCACCTTTCACAACAGCATCTAAAAAAATCAAATACCTAGGAATAAACCTAACCAAGAATGTAAAAGATCTACATGCTGAAAATTATACTATTCTAAAACAGGAGACTGAAAAGGATCTTAGAAAATGGAAGGATATTCCTTGCTCTTGGCTAGGAGGAATCAACATTGTGAAAATGGCTATACTCCCCAAATTGTTATACAGATTCAATGCAATCCCCATCAAAATAACATCAACATACCTCACAGACCTAGAAAACAATATTCCTAAAATTCATCTGGAAACAGAAGAAACTTAGAATAGCAAAGGCAATTCTGGGCAACAAAGACAAGACCGGATGCAACTCAATTCCTGACTTGAAACTATACTACAAACCCACAGTAATAAAATCAACATGGTACTGGCAAAGAAACAGACCTGAGGATCAATGCAACAGATTAGAAGATGCAAACAGAACTACAAAGACACTCAGCCACCTTATATTTGACAAAGGGCAAATATATTCACTGGAAGAAGGATAGTCTCTTTAATAAATGGTGTTGGAAAAATGGACTCTCCACATGCTGAAGACTGAAAATAAGCCCATGTCTATCACCATACACTAAACTAAAGTCAAAATGGATCAAGGAACTAAATATTAAAACAGAAACACTAAATCTACGGGAAGACACAGTAGGAAAAACCTTGAAGACATAGGGGTTGGGAGAGAACTTATGAACAGGAAGAGTGTATTAGGACTTACTTAGAAATGAACAGGATGTTAGCCATGAAGAAAAGAAAGAAATCCAAAAACTCACTCCTAATAACCTACTTAAACAGTGGTCCTGCCAAAGGCAAGATAGAAGGTAAGGGTTATTCTATTCATGAGTTGCTTATGCTAGGAATAAGCAAATAGTTGTAAATAAATCAAAACAGTACAGGATTTTTAAAAAGCCACATGCAACAATCAAGATTATCAAAGAAAGCAAAATGACTGTAGAAAAACCTAGCTCAAAGAACAGAAGGATGAAGTGGGTGGTTTCTCAATTTGGGGATCTTTAATAATACATGAGATCTTGAATGTTAGAACTGAAGGAGTTACCAGCCCAACGCCTTTATCTCATACATGAAGAAAGTAAAACATAGAAGAAAAAGAAAGTGAACTGCCAAGGCCATATTGTCAGTGCTGACTGGAGCTAACATCATGACCCTGTCAGGCCTGGTCTGTCACACACATGGATCCAGTCCACTGCACAGGGAAAACTGGGTTTCTTCTCTGCACCTGTGGGGCTCCAGTGACCCTTGTATCTTAGTGTCACACCCTTGAGTGATACTTTTTGATGAGTGGGAGGATGAGACTATGATTTGCTTCTAACCAGCAGAAAGAATGAAGGTGACAGAATGTTACTTCTGTGACCACGTTATGTAAGTAAGATTGGACCATCTGTCTGGCTGGCACTTTGTCCTTTGCTGGTTTTGATAAAGTAAGCAATCCTACTGCAGAGACCCAGATGGGCAGGAACTGGGAAACACATCCATCCAGCAGCCAACAAAACACATGAAACAAAATCACACAAAAACAGAAACAAAGGCCCTCAGGGCAATAAACTATGAGACAAAGAACTCCACCAGTCACTTAGCACCTTAGAAGGACTCCAGCCTTGAGATGAGATTGCAATCCCTGAAGCAGGGCACTCAGCAAAGTTGTATTCGGAATCTTAAAAAGAAAAATCCAAACACACACACACACACACACACACACACACACACAGTCCCTGTCCAAGCAGCTCTAAAATTTATCATAAATTTATTTGACTTTATCCATCTCCACTATCATTAGTCACCAAGAATTAGTGCTTTGCTTCCTACCTACACTCTCTGCCTCAACCTCAAGTTAAATTACTCTTCTGCACACTGCTTGGCAGAAGGAAGAAGGGCCACACACCCAGCTGCTCCGAGCAGACTGTGAAGACGCCATTTCACTAGTATGTCACCGTGCACTGCGCCATCAGCATCGCGTCCCCCTGACTCGGAAATCCCATGTGTGCTTCACCCACCTTCTGTCTTCCAGGATCCCCGATTCCTGCTCTTTTCTGTTAGCGATGTTTTCCTTTTCCAAGATTGCTATGATTTATCTTCTAAAAGAAAGCATCTTTGCTCTCACTTCTAGGGAGGCGGAGAGGGAATAGGAGGCAGGCGCCTGTGGGCAGCCTGTCACCCCAATACTCTGTCCTTGCGGAGTGACATGCAAGATACAATGCTGTCTTCCCCAAAATCCATTTATAGACATTGTCCTGGAACCAAAGTCTGGGAGGGACTTTTTAATAATAATTCCTCTAAGTACTAGGCAGCCACTGTAATTTACTTTATGAAGAGTATTTAGTAATAGTACCAAATGCTCGTAGTGTAATATGTAATAAGACACACAAACCAGATATTGAGAACTTATCCTGTGTGAGGTAATATGGTAAGCCATGCAAATATGATAAATAATAACCATATTACAATAGAAAAGAAGCTGAGACTAGAATTTGGGAAAAGAAAGAGGTAGAGAGAGAGAAAATAAGAGACAGAATGGAAAAGGTATTTAAGCAAGACTATGAAACCCAGAAGACTTCCTGGAGTAAGATCCATGTGAGCTGATCCTTGAAAGCGGGAAGGATGGAGCCCAGACAAGCGAGCAAAGGTGTCACAGACCGAGGCACCCTTGCAGGGAATAGAGGGAGGCAAACAGGCTGTTCAAATTAGCTCTACAGACACTGAAACGCAGAGGCTGACACACAAAAAAGGCTCGATAAGCACTTAATATTTTAATAAACGGGTTTTCGTCAAGTAATTAACAAAATCAGGAAAACGGTGATGAATAAATTTGGTATCTTAGCATGTTTACAGCAGCCAATTATGCAATGCCAGGGTGAGTGCTTGGAGACGGTGCCGGTCTCTGCTGCCCTCTACAGGCAGGGACCGTTACCTGCAGGCTCAGAGCAGCCAGGCCCTGGGGCAGCGTTAATTAGAATCACAGCTGGAGCTCCCAACCCTAACCCTTACTCTGTCTCAGGTCCCGCAGAGATAATGTAGACCGAGGCCAACAGAGTGGTGCCAGGAAATGTAGTTCTCAATAAACCTGAGAAATTGCCATCAACTCAGCTATGTTTCTCTCAAAGCGGAGACTGGCTCAGAAGGATGACCCCGAGCATGACTTTGGCTGTCTTCAATCATAGCGCTCCATCCCTGGGTTTTATCAGTGAGAAACAGGGCATGGGTGTAGGGAGGAGCCAAGAAGTCATCAGGGCTCCTCCTGTGCAAAAACAGCGGGACCCAGATTGCCTTCAAATTCAGAGCGCCCTTTCATGTGCAAGTCCCCAGCGGAATTCTCCAGCAGTGCACACCCACAAAGTCAGAAATTCACCCCCACCAGCCTTGACACTTTGTATAAAACTGGAGTTTTAGAGGCAGAAAATTTTGGAATTTCGATTTGGCTAGAACTCCAAAACTAACAGTGAACAGCTAAAGGCTTTTAACACAAACCACAATATTAAAAAAAAAAAAAAATAGAGCGGCACAAACACAAATCTGAGTCAGTTCATAAGTCCTGGAAAGATTTATCTTTGAAATAATACCAACAGCTGATGAACGAGCTGAGCAGCAACCTGAGACTTACCAACAGAACCATGCTTATTTTTAACTAGTCTTGGAAAATGTTGCTCAAAATTTTTTTTCAGATCTAGAGTGCTTCACATATGGCAAAGATAGAAAACAGAACTATTTCTATATAGAGTCTTAATGTTGGCCTATTTCATTTCTAAATAACTTAAATATTTATTTTAAAATTTTTGATGCATCTCTGAAGGAGCTATAAAATTCAGATTATTTCCTTAGGCAGAGCAGTGCAAAGTATTGAGATTACCATTTCAATGGACAGGAAGTAAAAAAGTAGAAAGTTTAAAAAAACTGAAATTGCTGTCCTTAGGATGAAGTCGTACAATTTTCTGACTCACCTAAAGAATATCTTGGCTTCAGGACTTAAATACCTTTCTTTGCATGTGGAATAACAGTAGAATTTCCACAGACCCAAGAAGGACAGTTCTGATAGATTGACTGGCACTGAGTTTATAATTTTAGAAGTACCAACAAATAAAAGATAGCATTTATTGTGCCCATAATATGTCTGGCATCTCTCGAAGCACTTTGCATGCATTATTTCTTCCAAACTTCACAACATGTCTGTGAGAACCTGACTGCTGCTCTCTCCACAGTTACAGGGCTGAGGCACAGACAGGTGATGAAATCCATTCAGGATTCCGTATTTGTGCAGTGTCAGAGGCAGTCACTGAATTCAGGCAGTCTGAGTGAATCAAACGAGTAAGCTTCAGAATAAAGAAGAGTCCACTAGCATAATATTTTAGGGCAAAACCTTGGTTAGATCTTGATCAGATCACCTGAGTCAGAATGTTCATTACTGTAATGAGGTTATTACTTGTTTAGCAGGAGTTGTTCAGAGAGAAGAGAGGAGCGTGTGACCAGTGGTCCTTTAAGGCTGAGCCTTAGTGACCAATTGAGGAGATAAAGATAGAGAATCCGGCAGCCTCAAAAACAAAATTAAATTACTGAACCCTGGTGTCCAGATAAAACTGAACTGAGAGACACAGCCTTCTTTTATTGTGCAGTGTTCATAGTAGAAATATTTGCTTAATATTCTAAATAAGTAATCATGTGAGCATCAGAAAAGTAAACTAGCACAGTTCCCCTAAAGAGCAAGGTAGCACATTTTAGCAAAATTAACATCTGCATTTAAATTTTGACTAGAGATTTCCCTTTAGGTGTCCATTTCACAGACACAATGACAAAACTTAGAACTGATTTATGTACATTGTGCATTGCATTATTATGTGGAAAGCTCAAAATCTAAAGCCCACTGATAGACTGGCTGAATAAACTCTGTTCTCTTCCACCGTGTGATGTAGTCAACTGTGCACTCAGTGGGGGAAGCTGTCTATGTCTTGAAGGAGTTCTATGCGGAATTTTCTAAGCAAAAACCTAGTGCAGAATATACATTATGCTACATTTTGCATAGGAAAGTGGAATATGAAAATATTTGTTGGTATTTGCTGTTCATACTTGCAATCAATTTTTTTAAAAAAGATTATAAAGGTGAGCCACAAATCCATAAAAATAACCACCAACTAGGGGAAGGAGAACAGGAGGAGGATGCTGTTCTGATTTTGGAATTAGCTGATTATTCTGATTTTTTAAAATGTAAGCCGATAGCAAAAGGCAGTCTGAAAACAGAGAGCAATTAAGTATAGAATGGAGATTAATAGAAACCGAGAATGGTATCGATGGAGGGGCTGACGCATGCAGGGCCAGCTGCACGCTCGGATGGAAATACCACGCTGAGACCCGCCAATGTATGCAATTAATACTTGTTACCCAAAACCTACATATAAAAGATTTTGTAAAGAAAGCAATTGGAAGCAAATGAATTTAAATGTCAAGCAAATAGTTTACAAACTGTAGATTTTTCAAGTGCCTCTAAAAACACAGAATTACGGCTATGTAACCCTAGCAGTATAATATCCTAAGATGAAAAGAAATATAAATCATGTTCAGTACTTGTTCATAAAGGTTTGTTATTTTGAATTGAGCATAGATTAAAATAATGTAAATTAAAAACTACCATTTTTACCTTAGAGCCAGACCCAAGCCTCTCTCCATGCATCCACGCCATTCCCTCTGCTACTCAGAGGGAGAGAACCTGGCCTCACCAGGAAGCGATCTCCACCTGAAAACCATATCATTTTCATTGTTTTCCTGGGTTGGGTTTATTCTTTTTTGTTTTGTTTATGTTAACTCTGATGGCATGAGCAGCTATTTGAAAGACAGCAAGACACGTTATGGAAGCCATTATGTATTTACTACTGGCTTGTTTTGAGGTCCTTTATTGCATCCATTGTTTTGTTTTCATTGTTTTTATTCTGTCCTGCTGTTTAATTTTTACTACATCCAAAGGTATCTGCAGCTATTTTGAAGACAACAAAAGGCATTATGGTAACTAGTGTTGATTTTGTAAGGTTTTGAAGTCCTGTATCACACTGGTTTATTTTGATTGGTTTTATTTTGCTTTATTTTCCTTGGTTTTATCCTCTTTAAAACCAAAAAAAAAAAAAAAAAAAAAAAAAGATTTTCACCGTAAGAGAAAAATAAAAAGTAGTTTAAAAACCGTATTTTTCCCTTAAATTCCATAATATACAGCAAAGCATAAACTTATCTTTCTGATTCTTGTTTATGTTGTTTATGATCTTGAGTTCCAGCCATTTTCCTAAAAAATGATAGGGTTCTACTTTTTATGGCAAAATAATATACTACTGTGTATACCCACACATTTCCTTCATCTGTTCATCTGTTGATGGGAACTTGTGATTCCTTGACTTGCCCACCATGAATTACACTGCAACACACACGGCTCTGTAGTGGGTTGACCTCAGGTCCTTTAGGTTTATACCCAGGAGTGAGGTTGCTGGATTATATGACAGTTCTGGTTTTAGTGTTTCTGAGGAACCTCTATACTGACATCCACTGTGATGGTAATAATTTCTCTTCCCATCAATAATGTAGAAGAGTTCCTTTTTCCTGGCCATTGCACATGAAAAAGAAATTATTAAAAAGAGGAAGGGGATTGGGAATGAGAAGAAAAGGAAAACAGAGAGCAATGGGGAGGTAGGTACCATCAAAATATTTTATGTGCACATATGAAAATGTCACAAGGAAACCCACTCCTCTGCATAATTAATACGCACTAAGAGATCAAAGAAGAAATGCCTGTGAATTTTAAATTAGAAATCGAAGTGAAGATTTATCATTATTTTTCTTTTTCAAAAAAAACACTGATTTTTTTCTGGCTTTATTAAAAATATCTGCAGTGCTAGCTCAGAAACAGTGAAATGCTGATAGCATTCCACATTGCGTACTCTTAATATGAATTAGAATCAAAAGAAAAGAGCTCCTGAGAGAAATGAGTGGGTCCAACTCACAAGCAAAAAGCAGCCCAATCAGAGCCATACGCACCTAAAACCAAGCTGTCAAAAGACTACTGGGCCCACAGCAGAAGGACAGAAAGCTACTGGGTCAATGTGAACACAAAAGAAAAGTCCTCCTGGAGAGGCGGACTGCTTAGGGTGGCACATGCCTGTCACCGCCATACTCTGTCTTCTACATTCTTAGTGACTTAGAGAGACTCCATCCCAAAATAAAAAAATAAAGAGGACTGGTGGCTCAGTTGAAGGGCTGGTAACTCAATCTCTAGTTCCACCAAAAAAACTATACAAATAACCGATGAGCGAAAGTCTTCATGAAAAAAATATCAGCCAGTAAATGTACAAAGAATGACAAGTAGAAAATTCCTCTTGGCAGCACCAGGTAAAACTGTGGACCTCAGCAATGGTCATCAATGAAGGCTGAAACTTTTAGGCAGAAAATAGGCAGTGAACGTCCAAGGGGTCTGGGAGTGGAGATAAGAGTTCAGTGTGTATAGCATGGGACATAACTAAAACATTTCTGATGTGACTGGAAATTCATTGTGACCTAACAGATCACATAGACAGAACTCACATTATCTAGTCTATCTCAGCATCACCGCAGAAGTCAGCTTTGGCATTATTGACACCTGGAGTCAGGGCTGAGCCATGTTGTTTTAGGATGCCAAATTTGAAGAGTATTCATCCTCTATTTGCTGAATACCAGGAGTGCACCCACTGCGGGTTGTGACAATCAGAACTGTCTCCACCATAGCCTAAGTCTCATGGGGATCAAAATCACCCCGGGTTACAGCCACTGTTTAATATCTAACAGCCAATTTGAGGAAAAGCAAGAGTTATACAGATAATTAAAAGGAACACCAAGAAACAGTGAGGTAGAAAATGAGGTGTCACCATACCACTTCCCATTAGCAATAGAGCCACCTGACTGGTTACAGACCCAGGACCCCCTCTTAATTGGATTCCTACCCCAGATGTCTAAGTTAGTGTTAAAAGTATAGCTAATATTAGTAGGCAAGGAGGAAGGGGTCCAGAGAAGGAAAGCAAGCCACTAAAGGAAACACTGTAAAGCCACCTGGGAAAGAGTGGAAAATATCACCCTGAGAACTGACCCTTGGAGAGCTGACATCTCAACTCAGACTAAGGCGAGCATAAATAAAGAGTAAATGTGAACTATTTATAACTCCGGGCAAAAAAACAACAACACACTTCAAAAGGAAATTTACAGTGGTAGGTACCATGAGATGAGGTCCATAATTCATTAACAGGTTTTTCAGGATCCGCAGTTGACCCGTGAAAGATCAACACATAGTGGCATTCCCGTGACCTGAGGGATGACAGTTAAGTCACTGTTGAAAAGGCTAGAAAATCATTCTGCTGAGTACTACCTGGCATAGAATGTGAGATTTAAATCGGTGATCTACTATTACATGGAGGCTGTATTCCCCTAAGTTATCTTCACAATTAATAACGAATAATGATACCCAGGAGAAGTTTTTTCAAATTCAAAAACTTTATCTCTTAATTCTTATATTCACAAACATATGAGTAGAAGTTAATCTAGTGAATAATTCTTCAGAGGGATTGTGGACCCTAAATCGCACAAACCCGTCTTGCACATCAAAATATTCACTACATTTAGTAAAAAATTCAAGAATAATTTAGGCATAGCAGCATAACATTCTGTTTTGCAACATTTTAGCAAACAAGGAAGACTTTTCATTTCATTTTTTAATATTTTGTCTGAGTAGTTTATAATATAAAATCATTAAGTAATAGATAACATGATAAGTCACTTTTTATATACTTTACATATATTCTTCATCATTCATTCACTTTCAAAATACTAATATAAGGAGAAATGAATATTACTCTTTTATTTCCTTTCAAAGGGATGTAAACCTTTAAAGCATCTTCCCATATAAATGCAAAATTTCCAGGTGATTAATAAGTAAACAATCACATCTTTCAAGCACGAAGCCAAAATTTGTGAGCTCAAAAGCAGTTTGTACAAAAAGAAACAAACAAAAAAAAAAAACTTCTTTTTTTACTTTGGTGATGAAATGTCAGATACAGATAAAAGGAATAATTTAAAATTCTTAAGTCTTTCTTTAAGTATCACAATAGCTCCTAATGTCTGCTTCTAGTTTCTTTCATCTCCCTATTTATATATAATTTCCAAATGAATTTTTGTAGAGCCTGTATCATTGCATTATCTGCCAGTTCAACAGATTCAATTGTTTTCTTGTTACTATTCATATTCTAATTTCTAATTAACTGATAAAGCCCTCAATAACCTGCCCCCAGCCAAACCTTCCAAGTGCAGCACCCAGGACTCCTACACCTTCTGTGTCCAGCCAACAAATGTCCCCTTGTGCACTACAGTTTTCTGCTCTAAAACTTTATTTTCTGTTGGCCCTGTTTATTGTGACAGGCCCTTTCTTGAATTCATCTTTGCCTCTGAGGTAACCCCATTTAACTCATGATCTGATTAAATGTCACTTCTTTGAGAAAAGTAACCTGGCCGACCCATCAGAATTGATTTCATCTATTTACTATTCCAGCAGCTCTTCGAGTCACTATTAGAGTAAATGTTCCTTTAGGTTTTTCTTTACCCTAGTTTAGAGTACAACTTCCTCACAGCAAGATTTGCAGACATTTTCCTTAGATTTACCTCACTGTAAGTTTGCCAACCTCCAGAAAAGGAGGATTGTCTCAGGAGGAAAACACCATACTCTGCACCTCCCCTAGCTCAACTAGATACCCCGAAATGATCGCTGCTTGGCTGGGTTGTGTGCACACATGGATGAACTTTGGAAAATGAAAGAATTATAAATTAACTTACCCAATAACAGTGATAACAAGATGTGTCACAGAATGGAAGGAGGAAAACTGGATCAATTAAGCTTGAGAAAGGAATGCAAAGTAGGTAATGAGATGAAAATGTGACAATCCCATAAACAGTAGAAACTTACAGCAGAAAAGAGGCACTTCAAGAATATTAGCCATATCATCTCCTCATATCAGTTAGCTTTCCTGTCACTAGAACCCAATACCTGACACCAACAACTTAAAGAGGAGGGTTGATTTGGCTCACGGTTCAGAGAGGTCAGTCCATGTTTGGATGGCTTCAAGGAAGGAAGCAGGAGCATGGAAAAGGGGCTTGGCAGGGGAAGCTGCTCACGTCTAGCTGGTTGGGAGGCACAGCAGGCAGGGCAAGGGTTCAGATACAGACCTCAAGGATCATGCTTCCATGCCCCAGCCAAGCACGCACCGAAGTGTGCTGTACCGCCCCCTTGCATGGCTCCCAGCCAATCAAGTTGGAGACCCACTTTAACCATCATGACACTCCTCTTCATTCTCCAACCACGGCTTCAGCATTAAGATTTGGGATGGTTTGTAAATGTGGCCACTTCCAGGACTGTCATCAAGGCTGTCACTTCACAGGGAGAGGGTTAATTTAAGGGAATCCAGTTATAATATGTTACAAGGAATCCTAGAAACATACAACATTTATACTTTATACATCCTTTTTGGTTTGGCACAGTCTCTACAAAAGCTAGAGTTTAGCAAGATTTATATCACATTTTCATTCGGTTATTTTCTGCTGTTGATTTCTTTGTCTTTATAATATTCCTTCTTAAAAGAAAATTCATCAGGCATTATTAAATGACAGCTACTTAATTGTAAAAATGAATGAACATTTGCAGTGCTGTTCCATCTATATTCAGATCTTTGGAAAGCAGAATTGAGCCTGTACAAAATCTATTTATATTCATGTGGGCTACACTTTCCACTAGCAAAATGCATTACTTTTGATTAGCTGAGAAATAAAATAGAAATTTCTTTGTCTCTAATCAGAATCATAGTAAAGATTAATAGAAGTTTAAGTCAATCAGTTACTTCCACTAAATGCATTAAATTTGTACTTTGTCTGCCATAAATATATTAAGGCAGTGTGAGTCCCCCAGAGAAAACTCTTTTTAATACTAACTTCTACATTCTAAGATTATTTATCTCTTTTCTGATAAAAATTCCATTTTCTCAAAGTCAAACAATCATACTTAAGTTTAGACTATAGAATGTAGTGGTTGGAGAATGAATATAAAAATCTGAATTTACCCATTATAAGAAATTAATTTTTATGACTGTCTGTCCTTGATCAGTACACTTTCAGTGACAGAATATTTGGATAAAATTAAATTTCAAAGCACCTTAAAGTACTATTGTAACTTGCATCCTAGCTAATATACCACCCATAGTAAAGTCACCCTAAACAAACCTGTGAAAGAGAATTCTGCATCTCCCCTATTTTGCTTCTGAATTATTCTGATGGAAAATTTGGCTGTGAAGAATGCTGAATCTAAAATAGCATGCTTCTTTTCTGATTTTTGAGGATTAAAAATTTTGAAACTGAAACTTTGCATAAGACAATAAACCCAGGACCTCACCAAATGCAGTTGAGAATTAATATGCACCATCACATCTTAGAAAAGGCTTGATCGTTCACACAAGTGTATCCTTTCAACTAGCTGCCCAATACTGTCATCTGAGAGTAAATGCTTTGAAGAAAATAGATAGGGAAATAATTCTTTGAGCTGCCTGCCATTGGCAGGCCGGGGTATCCTACTTGAAACAATTTAAATAAGTGGAAAGCTGTGAAGTCACAGTTGCTTTACCATCTGTGACTGTTTATTAGAAATAAAAATGGAAAATCTTTACAACCCTTAAAGGAAACAAGCAAAAAGGAGATAAACAGGCATCTCTTAAAAGTTAAACAACCTTGTCCTCTCCTACTCAATATTTAAAGGAGATAATTTCAGAATAAAGACAAGCTGGATTCTTTAGCACTGTGCATGCAGATAATGTCCTAACGGTTACCATTAGCTAAAAATTAATCTTTGAGAATCAGCCATTTTTTAAAATACTGTTGCAAGGAACACATGGTGAAACCACATAAATCCAAGAAGTACCTGTCTGTCACCTGTGACCCAAAGTCATCACAATCCAGGGCAGCCCAGCAAGGTCAAGATGCCATGACCAGCAGCCAACAAGTTGGGCATCTGCTGAGGACATTAAGGACTGGCCGAATTCAAATCCTCGGTCCAAACTGGTCACAGCAGTAGAAGGAAAAGTACATGACCCGGATTCAGTGGACCTGCCGGAGGTGAAAGTCTTCCTAGCTTGGTATGCAATGTTTGTACATCCCAATGAGAAAAATAATTATGTTTTTAAAAGAACTATTTGGAGGTTAAATGAAATGGGATGAAATTGTCTTATCAATAATAAAGCACAATTCATATCACCAGCTACTAATAATTAATGGTACTATTCCAACAACTAAGAATAAATTCTATACTCTGGTGAATAGAATCAGGCTATAATGCTAAGGTACTTTAATTTTCTGCTAGAGTGCTATAAATATCCTAATGTTAAATTTCATGTCAGTGTTTTAGAAAATGGGATATTGCATAACATAAATTTGTTTCTGATAACTATATATTCAATAATATATGATTTATCTACTGTTAAGAATCTTAAACATTTTCAACAGAAAAAAATGTATCATAAAAAATGAAAGTTGGACTAAAAGATGAAATTTTAATATTTATAATGCAAATGACATAAAATAATATGAATATAAATTTTATTTAATTAAGCAGCTTTAATAATTATTTTCACAATTGGGAAGAGAATAAAAATGGTCTCTGAGGCCTTTATTATTTATTTGAGTTTTCTAATACAATCATAGTGTATAAAATTATACTATAATCTTGTCAGACAATGGTTATCACCCAATGCCAAGATCCTAGAATTATACCTTAAGAGTAAAATTATTGAACATTAATGTGTTACAAAGAATAGAGTACTTCAAAGCACCTTCATGTGCAGACCGTGGGCTGCTGAGCTCAGCTTTTAAAAACAAGAATGAAATAATAGTTACTTTCAAATATCGAGAAGGCCATTATAGTTACCCCTAGACAACAGAGTCAGACACAATTGCAGACAGCTACAGGCAAATAGATCTCATCTGTTTACTGGTAATGGTCAGTGATATTGAAAAGAACAGACAACTACTTGAATACTATTGAAAAGGAGTTCTTTTTTTATTTAGAGGAAAAAGTAGAAATAATACGGAATTTTTTTCAAAACAGTAATAAATCACTAGTTGATAAATTACATAAGTTCTAAATAGTTAGTCAAGTCACAAAATCAAAGCTTAAAAGTAGACAGTCAAACAATGACAATACAAACCACTCTGACAAATTAACAAAAACTTAACTGTATGGTTATCTATGTTGTACACTTAAACATATATGCAGTTATATCCTTTAGAGCACTTCCTTTCCCTTTCATTATCTCAATATTTATTATATATTTGGGATTGCATTACACTTTCAATTCTTTATTATTACTATTTTATACTACAGAAGCAATATGATATTTGCAAATGTAAGCCTGATTTATTTCATTTATGAGGATAGTCTCAAGCTGCTTCCATTTACCTATAAAAGCCTCAATATATTTTTATAGCTGAGTAATATTCCATTGTATAAAAATAACACGTCTTATTATCTGCTCTGTGGTTGATGGGCATTTTGGTTATTTCCAAAATTTAGCTATTACAAATTGTGCTGCTATTAACATGGGTGCACATATATCACTGTGATATGACCTTTTCAATTTTTCAGAAAATACCCAGGAGGGGAGCTGAATTGAATGGAACTTTCAATTCTGGTTTTTTGAGGAATCTCCGTACTGATTTCTATAGTGGCTGCACTAGTCTACCATCCCACCACCAATAGAGAAGTTTTTTGTTCTTTAAATAAAATTTGCTCCACAGCCTCACCAACACTTGTTATCCGTTGATTTCTTGATGGCAGCCATTGTTTCCAGAGTGAGATAAAATCTCAGTGCTGTTTTAATTTGCATTTCTTGAATGACCAGTGATGGTGAGCATTCTTTCTTGTATTTATTTTCCATTTGCATATCTTCATTTGAGAAATGCTTGTTCATCTCAGATGCCCATTTTTGGATAGGGTGTTTGAATTTGGGGGGCCTGATATTTTTAAATTCTTTATATGTCTGGTATAAGTCCGTTGTCTGAGTGGCTGCTGATTAAATTCTTTCCCATCCTGTATTTTAGTTTCACTTTGTTGGTGATTTCTTTTGAAGTACAAAACCTTTTCTAATGAGATCCCAGTTGTTGATTCTTTGAAGTACTTCCTACGCAATTTACATTTTGTTCATGAATTCTCTGCCTATTCTTATGTCTCCAAGATTTCTACCTACCTTGTGTTGCAGTAGATTTAGTGTTTCTGTTTTAATATTTAGGACTTTGATCCACTTTGACTTCAGTGCATGGTGATAGTGAAAAGGGTTTCAATGTTAAATGGAGTCAGAAAGAAAAAGTGATACCACATCATGTATAGGTCCCACAAACTCAGATTTTATGATTCTAACACTTTTTGTTTCTTTTGCAGCTCAGGTTAAAGCAAATAGCTGAAAGTACACAACAGGTGTACCTGGCCCTCTGAGGTTTTATTTTACTAATGTAGGGCTGCAGCTTAAGCTAAGAATGAAATTAAGCTCTGGTGCAAGGGAAAAACTGAATTAGAGATCCTGTCTTCTTACAAACTCCATATATGAAAAGTTTGTGCATTTCACGTGCATGCACAGGCACACACACACACACACACACACACACACACACACACACATGCATAGCCCACTCAGAACCCTTTCCTGGGCTTCATGCAGGCAGCCACTAGCAGACTCACTGCTAAGGCTGTCAGATAACTTCTTTCTTTGATGTCAAAAATAAATGATCCATTGTTCTTGAGAAAAGACAGCTATCCTCTAATCTTCCTGTTTCTTTAAAAACAATCCAACATTAACTTCTTGATTAACACACTGATGAGTCTAAAAGAAAAATCTATTCAGGTTAAGCTTTATTGCTTCTGAGTTCATTCTTAGAATATAAAAAAGAATGCAATTCTCTTAGAATATCACAAAGAATAAAAACCTTCTTAGAATATAACAAAGAATATAAATCTTCTTAGGATATAAAGAGTAATATAAATATACATATATGCACATATACACATGTATATATTCCCTCCTTTGCGTGCAATCCTCCTTCTGATCAGTGATTTGTACTTGCCCAGTGCTTACTGGTGACCAAGCACAGCCTTAGTTGGGAGTTAGTACAGAACAGCAGAGCTTCAGTTATAGGTAAGGTGTATCTTTACCCATCGTTACCTATGTAGATTCATAGATCACAAATTGAAATATTTTTGTTTCACTCACCATCTGCTCGAACTCTGTTTATTTTCTGAAATTAACTGTGAATAATATGATAAGGAAAAGAGATATGATTAATTACTTGCTTCCAAAGAAGTTTTTCCCAAATGATGGGAATATATTACATTATGCAAATTAATGTTTGCATGATCTAAGTAGGCATGTTTACTTGAGAAGCAAAAACATTCACTAAACTAAAAAAGCATGCAAGAGGCAAGATACGAAAATTTAGAAAGGAAAACATCCAACAAAATTTTTTTGTTCTTTAAATAAAATTTGGGTTATGAGAAGGTAGAGTTGGTAGTTATCGCCTAAACTATGGGAGAAAAGTTTATTGTAAATTTATTATAAATAGATGGATGAAATACAGCTGGTCTTAGAAACTTTACTGAAATCTTAGCCCAAAATGAAATGATTTTTACTTCCTATAAAAGGACCTCACAACAAAATGAAAGGAAGATATTGTACTTTAGAAAACAAAATATTTTCAAATAATTTATTGTACAAAGAAAATTCTACAAAATGCATGTGCTGTGATCTCAATAAAACTCAGTTACATAAACATTACAGAAAATAGAAGTCAAAATAAGCTTAAAAAAAAAAAAGACAAAAGGAGATGAATTGAGAGATTTTCTAAGATGCAAGTTTGGTAAAAATTTCCCAAGCAATGTAGTAAATATTGCAAAAAGTAGTAGAATTTAATATTTATCACACGGAATGAAGCGCAGAATTAACACACAAATAAGTGTGTAACATGAAAACTATACTTGAGATATACTCATAAAATACAGGGGTTAAAAAGAAGTTGAAAAATATAATAACAGTGGGTTCCTAATTCCTCTTGGAGATGAATGAATCACAACACAGGGGATGAAATGAAAACAAAAGACCCTGAATTCTGAAATACTGGCTTCAACAATTTTGAAATTAAAAATGCCGGCTGATTGCAATAAAAAGTCTGAAGCACTTATGAAAAACTCAAAGGTTACACAAGAAAATAAATATGTGACTCATGATAGATGGAAGGAAGGCCATCGAAATTTGGGAGATTAAGGCAAATAGCATATATGCTTTATCTAAATTCTTCCAAAAATTAAAATTTAAAGTAAACATTTAAACCAAAAAAATGCATACTAGCTATACTTGGCTTACTGTCTGCCAGTCGGTAAACCCTGGTTACCTGACCAAAATTCTCTTTTTTAATTCCCTTTATCTTTACTTCACACACACACTCACACACACACACACACACACACACGCACGCACGCACGCACGCACCACAAAGCATATGCATACACATCTATTTCTAAAATGGTTAGTTAGGCAACTACTATTTTTAAAATGCACACAAGTGTTTTAAGTCTCCTCAATATCAGCAGGAAGACGAATACGATGCAAGACATGAAACCCAATTCACAGACACCTGAACGACAAAGTGGACTTCCTGATGGGCTTTTTTAAGCTAGACTTGACTCTTGGAATCATAGAGGTAAAATCTAAACCAGTATGAGGAACCTAATTCAGAGAGCATCTTATGATTTATCAGCTGTGATTTGACTAAAAAAGAAATATATGAGGAAAACGTTCTACAAGTGCTTAGCTCAGAACAAATGAGCTTTGTACTCATCTGTTGCTAAGTACTGATCGTAATGTTGGATCTAAAATCATCTCCATTTGAAGTGAAGGATTCTGAGGTCACTGAGACTTAAAGGGCACAGTAACAGGATGGAAGGGAACACAGGCAACCTCTTACACTCTGGGCCAATCACCAGGAAGTCTGCAGATAGTATTTTGACAGGGACAGAATAGGAACTTTCTGCATCAAAGTCTTTAGTGGATCTTAACAGGCAAGGCGGCTAACCTGTTGAGTCACATGGAGAAGATTAAGTATCTGTTTTGGGAGCACCAATCTCAGCAAAGTGTAATACTCTGGTTCACACGGAAAGATATGACAGAGATCATTCTCTCTTGTTTGGGCCTCCAGTAAAAGTCACGGCTGTTCTTATTCTTACATGACAAGTTTAGGACAGGACCAGGTACTGTGCAGTCTCATCGCTGCCTAGCTAAGCCGAGCCCGGACCCTACACAAAACCACTGAAACTTCTTTTGCCTGTCATACAGAGCCTGAGCAAATGATCACGGTCACAATTAGAAATCCATGTTTCAAAATTTTAGTTAGAAATTCTACCATATGTTTAGTCTTTGTTAATTAACACAGACCCTGTATTTTAAAAAACCAAATCTGCTAAGTGAAACCACTAGCAATATCTTGCTAAGTTTGATAAAGTCATGTACTCATGTGAGAAAAACAACAGAAATAAAGAAGGTGGCAAGTTCAGAATTTCCTTGTAGTAAAATGAACTCATTCGTCAACACAAACATGGCTCAGTCTAGTAAATAAAACCTGGAATTTTGACAGCTACAGATGGAGACCGTTGCATTGGAGAGAAAAAGAAGATAATTTGTCATCAGCTAAAAATTATTTGAGGAGTCTAGGGAAATATAAAACGATGACACAAATCTCTCTACATGTATAGTCCCTGGAATCCAAACTATGGTGTTCAGTAGATGCACTGATTCAAACTCAGCTGAAACTTCAGTCATCAGTTCTGGTACACCAGAGTCAAATCTGCAATCAGTGCCATCGTTGGTTTGCTTTGGTTTGGTTTGGTTTGGTTTGGTTTTGGTTTTAGTTTTCTTCTAGAATCATAATTTACTGGGCCAAGGCAGTAGCCATTGGAGGTAAAGCTACCAAACTCAGAATTATCACCCACGGAAGAGCAGGAAATACTCTGACTGCAGTTAAAATACCAGGCCCAGGCTCATTAGTGAACTGTCCCTCAGACAAAGGTCTTCTGTCTAAAACATATATAAAGAATTTTTTAAAAAATCAGGCCCCTGAAATTCAAAGACCCAATCCAAAAATGGGCATCTGAGATGAATACACAGTTCTCAGATGAAGAAAGGCAAATGGTAAATAAATACATGAAAAAATGTTCATCATCATTAGTCATTAGAGAAATGCAAATTAAAACAATACTGAGATTCCATCTCACTCCAGAAAGAATGGCCAGGATCAAGAAAACCACCAACAACAAATGCTGGAGAGGCTGTGGGGAAAAAGGAACTCTCCTGTACTGTTGGTGAGAGTGTAGACTGGCACAACCACTGTGGACATCAGTCTGGATATTCCTCAAAAAGCTGGGATTGGAAGTCTCATTCGACCCAACTATTCCACTTTTAGGCATATTCCCAGAAGAACTGAAAACATCATACCACAGTGATATATTTTGCAACCATGTTTATAGCAGCACAATTTGTAGTAGCCAGATCTTGGAAACAATCTAAGTGTCCATCAACTAAGGAATGGATAAAAAAAGTTGTGATATTTTTATATGATGGAGTACTACTCAGCTATAAAGAATGATCACATTGAGATATTTATAAATAATAGATGCAACTTGAGACCATACTCATAAGCAAAATAAATCAAACTCACATGCATAAATACTGTATAGTCTCCCTAGTGTAAGAAATGGTAAGAGTATATAAGATTTTATGATAATCATGATTCCCCATTACATTGCTTTGAGGCCTTATAACGTTTGCATTCAGTAGTTGAAATTATTGTATCCTACTTTGTTTGATTTTATAATCTGTGATTGTATGAACAGCTATTTTGAAGAAAACAAAACAATATAATAGCCAGTGCTGATTTAATATCATCTTATTCTTAAGTCCTACCATGCTTTTGTTCTTCTGTTTCCATTGGTTCTATCATATTGTATGTTACTGGATTTTATTATGTATGATCATATAAACAAATTTTGTATGGAAAATGAGATAATATAGTAGCCATTGAGAATAACTATATTGTTATTCTCTGTTATTTGGTTCTGAATGCCCTGTAATACTTTCATTTTCTTGAATGGTTTTATACTATTCTGTTATGTTTGATACTACTGTAAATGAAGTTATGCTCAACTATTTCAAAGAAAGAGATATTATGGTAGTTACTGTTAATTATGGATTGTCTTGTGGTGAAATACTGTGTTGCTCACATTGTGCTGTTCTGATCTGCTTTGTTATGTCCTCTTTTGTCTTAATCTCTTTAAAATAAAAAATAATAAATAACTAAATCTCTCTCTACTAGTCTGCTTCTAAATCCATGAATACTAAACCTCTGACCAGGATTCTTGGTTATAATGCTTCCAGGCAAAAGTTCAGAGCAGAATCTCTCTACAAGAAGTTCTAAAAGGGCAAAGTCCTGCCCCAGTCAACCCAGAGAGCAAAGCACCAAGCCAAAGATTTAATCTCAATTTCTACAATCTCATGAAATTTACTTTGTAGCTTTAACTTACACAGGATCCTTTATCTCATTTTATCTTTTTCTAGTTCTACATTTGGAATGGGGCTGTCTATCCTATTGTCTCACCATTATAATTTGCAAGCATAACTTGAATTATACAGATTTACAACTAGAGAGCGATTTGCAATAGTATGAATTTATCTTGATTTTCATTCTTATATAACTAAAAGATACTTAAATAACTTGTTGTAGTTTAGACTTTAGAGTTGGGGTAAATTAAAACCTTTGGGGATATTGGGATACAATGAATTTATTTTGTAAGTGAAAAAGACGTGTGTTTGGAATGTGTGATCAGTGGTTTAATGTAAGGGGCTCAGTGTTTGTGTCTCCCAAAATTCACCTGTTGAAATCTTAATCTCTCAACACAATGGTACTAGAAGTTAGGGTTGCTGGAGGTGGTTCTCTCATGAAGGCAGAGCCCCTATACATAGACTCAATGCCCATATAAAATGAACCCCATAGAACTCAGTTGATCCTGAACCATGTAAGGAAACAACAGGAAAGCATCACGTGTTTTTAAGGAAGTGGCCCTCACCAGATACTAAATCTATTGATGGCTTGGTCTGGGGTATCTGGTCTCCAGAAGAATGGGCCTTCAGATTATATTTTTATAAGCCCCTCGCTTCACAGGATTCTATGATGGCAGCCCACACAACTACAGTAATAGCCCAGAAAGTTTTAGAGACATTGCACATATAAAATAAAGTCAGAGTGCCAGGAAAAAGAAACAATGAAAAAATAAGAAAAAAAAAGCTTGAAAATAAATGACAGCTAAAAATGCAAAAACCAATATGAAGATTCAAAGACAAAGTCAAAAGATTTCTCTTATTTATTTAAAATAGAAAAACATTAGAAGTAGTAAAAGAAATGATAAGAATATGTAAGGACATTTCGAAGAGATCCAAAGTATGACTAATAAAATTTCAGAAAATGGTAATAATGTGATCCAACTTAGCAGAGAAATAAAAGAGCTTCCCAGAAACAGAAGAGAGTAAATTGTAAGGTAAATAATACAAAAAAAAAAAAAAAAAAAAAAAACTATTTTAAGATGCTGTGATTAAAATGACCAAGTGAGTGTTTAGAGTGGTAAATAAAAAGAAGAATCACATGTAGTGTTGTAGTTAACCTACCACTGCATAACAAATAATCCCAAAATCAGTAGAACAAAACTGTAACTATGTTATTATTTCATGGATTTCGTAGGTTAGGAATTCAGACTGCAAGGTAAAGACTGAAGAGACCAAGAAAGCTCGTTCCTTCTGCTGCTTCCCCTCCCCTTCTCCCTTCAAATCTAACTAGGTTAAGTTTTAACTTCCTAAAGGCCATAAAACAAAGGCCTGAGGTAATAGCTCCTGACATCCTGGGTCTTCCCTATCCGGTAGCCCCGTCACAAATTGTGTTAATTGCATCAGATTGTATTAGATTGTACATTCTTCACAAAAATAGCTTCGTTTATATCATAGTAATACCTGTAACTGTAAATGTGTGTCTTCCTTTTCCCCTGGGTAAAAGATTGATATGTTAATCAATGCTCTCTTCTGTAAAGAATTGTAAAATCTTACCTAATTGATATGCTAACCATTGTTGCCCTCTACAAATAGAACGGTTGTGGTGCTAAAGTAAGGTAATTATGTCAGGAAACTCAGAGATAAAGTGTGCTGACTAACAATGCTTGCTTTGCGGTTTTCATCCTTAAAAACACCAGCCTTGCCCCAACTCAGGGTTCTCCGTTTCCACCTGTTTGGAGGACCCCGTGTACACGGAATAATAAAAACCCCTTTATTTTTTACATGAGAGCGAGGCCCTTGGAGTCTTCCTCGCGACACCGGTCTAACAAGACCACTGGCCTTTGTTCTGCAGTCTGGGCTCTGCTCTGGGTAGACTTGAATGTTTGGAAGTGACCCAAACAGACAGCATATGCAATTTACTCTACTGCTGTCTGTGGCACTTGGACTAGGATGACCTTAAAAACTAGACTAAGCCTCAAGTTTTCAACCCAAAAATCTGTACAGATCTTTCAGACGTGGCATGTTTTTTTTAAAACAAGGTAGGCAGGCCCTGAAAGTGAGCTGGCACTTCTTAGGAGCAAGAGTGGGTAGGAATCAAGGTAGAAAGCCTTCTATGATCCAGAAATTAAATGCTGTTGCTTCTGTAAACTTCATTTGTCAGTATAGAGTGATTTTATTTATGACAAGTAACCACAAGTTCAGAGTCAGTGTTAGGTGACATGGATGTCACTTCCCAATAGGAGAAGCATCAAACATCTTGAGAGCCATATGTAACATCACAACTCATATGTACATCACTGTAAAATTTAATAATAGCAAGGGAAAGGGAAACATTTCCAAGGAAGAAAGTAAAAGGTAACCAAAGAGAATCCGTCCAATACTGCAATCTAGAAATATTGCATTAAAAATAGAGGGGGCAGCAAATCACAGAAATGCAAGATCGTCCATATTGTGATAGAAAAATATTTAAATTATTTCATTTTATGTCCACACTATCCTCTAATTACGAGTATATAAGATGATTTTAGATGTATCCCCTTAAAAGTTTATAAAAATGTACTTGGAGATTATTCTGATCATTGTACCAACAAAACAAAAAGTTTATCCAAAGGGAGAAAGACTTGAAATCAATCAAATTGTAGACTTAACACAGAAGAGTAATGGAAAGGAATTCCAAGTGGACAGCTCAAAAGTAGGAGTAAAATCAGTTTAGTCTGAGTACAAAGGTACAGGATAGAAAAGAAATCTTTCCAGGAATTCAATGAGATTTTTGAAAAGACAGTTTTAAAAAAAGATATAATAAAACAAAAAGTACAAGGAAAAATAAAGTGTTAGAAAATAAAGACAATTGCAAATTATTTAAAAAAGCGAAATAATCATAGCTTACTACTTGACTTTTAAAAATATGTCTGTGATCTCCATAAATAAGCAATTATCAATCAAATAATACCTGGATAACAAAATAGGCAGAATGAGTTGATGGGGCTGAGTAAGAGATGCTTATCAGCTTAGTAAGGAATCAGTGGAGAACACTATATCTGAAAAATTAATAGCAGCAATATAAGCTAAGGATATAATTACTGAGAAAACCAACTACAATAATTTCTAGAGGAACAAGACTAAGAATTAGGGAAGAATAGGATTTTCATTTTGTATTAAAACCCATTATATATTATTTAATTTCTTCATTTGCATGTTTTAACTAGATTAAAATGCTAATTATTTTTAGAATGAAGATTCTCCTGCTTTAATAATACTAATAAAAATCTAAGGGAAGACACATAAAGGATTGTTACATTATCAAATTTTATGAGCCTCAAAACACATAAATATGTTAACATATTTATAAATTTAATAAACAGCAAATGTGGAATCATCAGTTAGCAAGAAGAACAGAGCATTGCCAGATAAACAATGCAGAGACAACTGATTCACATTTTGCCTAAGGAAAAAAAAATCACAGTGTCCTATGAACTTTATTAAATTATGAATTGATCTAAAGACAAATAAAAATTGTAGAACTTGAAAAGCTTAAAGAGGATGGAAAAAAAGAATCAAGATACATTAAGTACAGAGACCAGCTCTCCACAAGGAATGCAATTATATTGTACTGCAAACACGTATTATTAAGAATTAAAATTTTGTAGCAAAATTAAGATTTTGTATTTTTAATTAAGAATTCTCAACCTGTGACATTTTATTCTAGAGGCATGCAAATAAAACCTCCACATTTACTCCACTTAGGGGTTGGATGTAGCTTTCAAGTGGCAGAGAGAGAAAAAGACCTCCTTGGACCCTGTCTTCTTTACAGGTTCACTGACCTCTCTTCTTCAATCAGCCCTTCTCACTCAGCATGATAGCTAAAGCTGAAGCATCATCTTTTGTGACCATCACAAAAGGTCAGAAAGCATCCTTTATTTCTTCCCCTCAGGGCCAATGCTTACTCTATTTACATAGTGGAAAAAAGTCAAAAAGAATTGCCAAGTAATATGGGACAGAAGGAAAATTTTAATGAATCAGAATGAATAAGGAGGTTGTAAATTAAAAATTAAATCTCATAAGGCAGACTTGTGAATGATTTTGTAAGTACTGTATTAGCAGACATATAATGTCAAATTAGTGAATTCGGAAGATTCTCTTTCATTTGGGGATTTCCAGGAACAGAAACAAAATAAAAGAAGCTGCTGGTTTCATTCCTGCCAGTGAGGAACAGTATCCCGTTTTAAAGTTATTAGAAGAAAACTGCATAGCTTCTCAAGCACATTGCTGCTACCTCTATCCTGGGAAAACCGGACCAAAAAAGTTGGGGAGAGTTTGTGAAGCAGCAAGTGATCAGAGCATTAATCTGGATCAAAATTTTAAAAGACCTCACTAAATCAACAAAGTCTAGAATTTAGGGTAAGTCTAGGTAAATAAACAAAACAGGCAAGCCCTTGTGTCCAATCTGGTATCATCTTTGAATGAAAATCTCAGAATGAAAAATCTGGACACAGAAGAACTCATTCTCTTAGAGCTTTGTAAAGTAGCTCAGGATGTGAATAATTCAGGGCTGGTTGAAACAATTATAATCTTGTTCTCCTTCATGCCACCAGAGTGTAACAAGAAGCTTAGCCTGGGGATCAGGAACTTTAGGGAAGAGAGGTTCTAGCTAACATTGCAATGTGTTTGAGCCTACCACAAACACATGACTACCACATAAGTCACCACTGGGATAACCAACTGCAATTGTGTGAAATTCTAATAAAATTCAGTGCCAAGTTTTGGTTTTCCATCTGTACTCAGCCCAGAGATAGTTTTGCGAGTGTTACAGCATTATTTTTTTCTAAGAATTATGTTGCTAAGCAACGTGATTTTTAAATGGTTTCTGTCTTATAATTATATATAGTTCTATTTTACAACTGTTAAAAATAAAGGTTACTCCTCAGTTTCCGAAATTGTAATAAGTAGTTAAACAATCTAAGACAAGACTTGAAGGAAAGCTAAACAGTCTCTTCTTTATGTGGATTGCAGCTATCACTGAAAAACAATTAAATTAAAAGAACCAAATCCTAACTTTTTAATACGTGATCTTTGCAAATTACCCATTTATTGTTTTAGTGTAAATGTTACCTTCTTATAAGTCTTGCATAGGATTTAACTTAAGCCAACTTCTAGCCAAATAAACCAGACTAGAATGACTGAGGAAGGTACAATGGTGGTTTAAAGAACGTCTTCAAAACTAAACATCTGTTTTCTAACTTCCAACGCTCATAAATGTAGCCACGTTTAGAAATAAGGCCTTCACAGATCTTAAGTATTTTGTGATGAGACTGTCCTAGATTTGGAATGAACCCCAATATTAATGATTAGTATCCTCATAAGAGTCCAAGAAAGGCATCACACAGAGTCTTAAAAGAGGCCATGTGAAGTCAGAAGAGACAGGAGCCATACTGCTACAACCCAGACATCCTAGAGCTTCCAGGCTCTGAAACAGGCCAAACGTCTTCCCTAGAGACTTTGGAGGGAGCACGACCAGGCCTATGCTTTAGTTTCAGACTTTCCATACTCACATCAGTCAGAGAATAAACTTTGATTCTTTAATTACCGTAATTCATTACAGCAGCCCTAGGAAGTATAACATCTCAGTGCCAGCTGGAAGCATTGGGAAGAAACGCGGCAGGAAAAGGAAAAAGAAAAGATATTCAGGCATGAAGGCTCAAGTCATTCATCAGTAACATTCTGTTTTATGTGAATTACCCAGTTTATACAAGCAAGTGGTCAAATGTAGACTGGAAAAGTAATTGTGATCCCATAGGTCACTGATGGTCAGCGTAGGAAAATTACACTTTGATGACTGATATGATCATATTAATTTGAGTAATGCATTATAATTGGGCAACTCCTCAGCCAGTTATTAGCATAGTCAGGCCTGAGCTAATGGGGGCCTAGGAGAAGGTGGGACCAGGACCAGATGAAAAGCTCCTTTGTTCAAAATGGTTTCAGTGCAGAAATGCATGGGAAATATTGATGGGAAGGCTTCAGCATATTTTAAGCAGGATTCAGACTTCCCAAATTTTGTTCAGTGCTTTCTTACTTTGAATTTTATAAAAATCATTAATTACATTCATGTATAACAAAATATATGTCTCTTCTTGCTTGTCCAGATAGCACTACCTTCTAGGCAATTTGGTGTATCTTCCCTTTCCACAGAAGAGCTAGCAATAACTGCTAACTTCATCTTTGCATGAGATAGGATTTCATTTACCTATAATCTAAAAGCAGATTCTGTAATTAAAATTGATTGGATAGGCACATACCCACATCTAGATCAAGTAAATATCTAGAACAGATAAAACTCTTTAATGACACATACATTGCAAGAGACTACAAGAAATTGTTATTGTCCTGCTAGAGCAAAAGAGTACGTAGACCATAACTCAACCCTGAAAAGGGAAAAGTCTACCTTCTTGTACAAAGACTATTAAAAAGTATGAGATGATATCACCTTGAAAATTAATAATAATAATTAATTTAGTGGCCAACATAGAAAGCCACATTGTTAGAAAGAGTGTTGAATGCATATCTTTACAGAATGTTGTTTCACAGGACTCTGGTCCTCCAATGTATCCTAGGAAAAGTAGAGAAGTATAGGGTGCCTTCCGAGTTACACTCCACAGTTAGAGATGCCTATCACCATGTTAAAGCTAAGGTGGAATTTACAGGAAATAAACCAGTAACCAATAACTTTCATGCATTCAGCATTTTTCAGATTTACTCACTTAGACTTTCTTAACAGCCAAGAAGAGAAAAAGGAGTTCCTTTAGATACGCAAAGAACTAAAGGGCCATGTCACAGTTCTCATATGTGTCATCAGCATGCCCTCTATGGAGTAACTCATTTAAGCCCCTGGAAGAAAGTATTTTTTTGGAGCAAGTGTCAGTCATTTGCCCAACTATATAAAACAATTCAAATAAATAACAATATGTACTGACTATGGCAACTGAACTGTATTACTTTTATCTAGAAATAAAATATTATGCACAGAAACAGAAAGCAAGAGGATACAATAGTAGGAGAGAAAATGATTCTGTAGCTAAAAAACAATATGCATAGAAACTGAGAAAACAAAAGAAGATAGAAAATGGATGATTTTTTAAATATTTAGGAAAATAGCTTTATCTTTCAGTATTATACACCATTTTTCTAAGTGAATAACATCTGGTTTCTTAGCACTGAAGCATAAACTACATGGAGCAATACTGACGCAATGTAGATTTGAAGGTAGGAGAGGACTCGGGACCTACCTGCGAGCCCTTCACTAGCTTCTGGGTCAGAAGCACTTGCCATGGTCAGCACACACAGAGAAAGCTGTGGTCTCTGACTCACAGCTTCCACAGCTAAAGTTGCTGACCTCAGAAACTGACTTAAGGGAAGAAAATCCCGGTGATGAATCCACATGTCCATTTAATTCTCGTACAGCAAACTGCAAAACCAAAGCTCCAGACAAGTTACAGGAGTAACTGAAGTGTTGGAGAGCACAGTCCTAAAGAAAGAGTTTGACTTTCTGTGTCAAGAGAAAAAAATAAGGGGTGGGAGGAGAAACAAATTTCTGGAGTTTAATGTCCACTTTTTGCCTAAGGGCACCTTTGTGCTCACTAAAAATTTGACCCATAGTTAAAAGAAAAATTTTGAGTGCTCCCGCCACAAAAAGATGACACATGTTTAGTATAGTAGCTATGCTAATTACCCTGATATAATTGCACAATATATGCATGTATCAAAACACGATGCACTCCATAAATGTGCACAATTATTATGTGGTAATTAAAAGTAAAAGCAGAACAAGAGGAATAGAGTGTTCCACCACCTAAGAACCTTCTCTCTCAACATGCATACTAACTGATTAGAAAATCATTTACTTGAATTTTAAGTAGCAGTATTTTCCACCTGGCTAACAAATTTACAAATTATGTGCAGGGATTAAAGCATCTCCACCATTTACATGAAGACCACACTACATTTTCAAAGTGTGGGTAGTGCAATAGCTATTAAACTCATACGCTTTTGACATTTCTCAAAGGATTGCTATTTATGCAATAACTTTTATTAGTTTGTTACTGGATATATCACTGCCAGGCCAATGACATCCTAACACTTCATATTATTCATAGTATACAAAATTCACAATGGTTTGTGAGACGTTTGTGAATTTCTTTCCAGATGTGGCAAGTGATCGATACAAACATAATCCATGCTCTTCATCCATCAACTCAGCGTCAGAAAATGCAGTCCACCACGGACTGAAAAAACATTTTAGAAAAGCTGTGTTTCCACTAAGCATGTAATGACTTGTTTTTGTAATTATTGCCTGAACGATACTTTACGACAACTCTATACAAAGGATTTAATAGGATCTACATTGTATTAAGTATACTACATCACCTAGTAATGATTTCAAGTATGTCAGAAATGTATGTACGTTTTATGCAAGTACCATGCTGGTTTATACAAGGAACTTGAGAATCTCCAGGTCTTGATATTCATGAAATGCAGGTCCTGGACCCACCATTATGGATACTGAGAGACAACTGTGTATAAAACCTGAAGCAACATCCATGTTAATCTCAGTGAATTCCATTAACCCCCATCCTTTCCCCCACAGAAATAGTCCTTATCAGAAAAGCACAGCCTACGTGCCTGAAGGACCATGGTCCTGTCCACCTGATCATATTAACCTGATGTCCTGCAGATGGCTCAAATCATGTCACCTGTCCTGATATCTAGCTTTCCACAATGAAGGTAATCACTATATAAGGCAAATATAGCAAATATACCCTAATGATTTTTAGATTTTCAGTATTTCCTTAGTGTACCAGAACAGAAATGTCAAAGCTACCTGTGAGTTTCAATTCTCTCTGAGTTATTACATAAAGCACATTTTTAAAATCTTCCCTTGACTCTGCATTACTTAACTAAAAGACTAAATGCTTTCCATGATAGTGAAGATACCCTAGAAATGGCATTTATCTCTTTTTTTTTTTAGGAGGAAATGTTTATTTAGCTCAAAGTTTGCAGAGGTAAAATTGTACATTTCTACTCAATATTTTCCTTTGCTAACATTCACTCAGAACATGATTTGGACCATACCAGAACTCACCATTTTCCAAAGATAAACTGTTATCTCCTCCAGCTCGGAACGACAATGTTTAATCCATGAGAACCGCTCTCCTTCCCACTCTTAGCTCAGCATCACACAAACCACTGCCTCTCTCTGCATGTACGTAGGCCTCACGACTTCACAACTCATTTTTTTTTAAATTTTTTTTACCAAGGATCAGACTCATGACCTCACGCTTTCCAGGCTTGCCTGCACCACTAAGCCATATCCGCAGCTGGACTTCATGGCTCTTGAAGAACAAACTTCCTCAGACAACCCAGTCTCCACCCCAGAGCGAAATTGATCATACTAATTCTGTAGCTCCCCCAGGGCCTTATGTATATGTGTCTAGGATGGCTACAAGAATTTTCATGAAATAGAAACATGGCCCACATGCTGCCAAATGTTCGATAAATATTCCATGGATGGATTAATAATTAAATGAACAATTAAGCAAACTGTAAAGTTATTCCATTGCAGTCTGATTTTAAGACACCTCAGCATAATTCAAAACTCCCTCTCTATGTGACTCCTGACACTGATGCATTTCTTCTCAGGGGAATATGCAAAGTTAAAGGACAAAATGAGAAATAAAGCCATCGAGTAAAAAATACAAAAGGAAAGGAGTCGAAAGAGAATCTAATCGTAATTCTTCACCATCGCTTTTCCCTATGACCCTGAAGAGACCAGTCAGCAACTTTAAAAAATCGTTTACTTGATAGAGTGTGTTCAGAAATAAATTCCAAGGGGAAGAAAAAAATCAGAAAACTATTGAAAATGCCAAAAGTTTCTGGTGTTTGTAATTGGTTTCTCCGACATCCAGATGTCACATATCATTTTGAAAGGCCCGAGCTACCCACCAGAACATTACACAGCTCTGTCAGCTGTGTTTATTCATGAATATGTTTTGCATTTTCAATTACCACTGCGCCAGCAATATGAGAAGTCTGCACAAGTCTCACTGAGAGCCACTCACACGAAGCATGGCGAAGGCGTGTTAATTCAGGGGCACATGTGGAACACTGGAGCGCGGCAGCCTTTAGTTTCAATCACAGAATTGGATCAGCCAGCATGTCTGACCCTTTATATTACCAAATGTAAATGACAAAATAATTTAATGATCCAGTAGGATTTTGCTCCACCAACTGTTGTGCAAGTCGTTAGAGGAGTTTCTGTTTTTCCTACTAGGATCCACGTGTCTGGCTCTCCTCATCCTTATCACACTAGAGAAGGAATGAAATTTATCTTCCGGGCTGGTTCCTCTGATGCACTCTGTTCCCGTCTTCTCCCCAAATGCCTTTCATAGAATGGCAGTTCCACTAGATGTTTCTGAATAAAATGGTTCTATGGTTTTACACACACGTGTATGAGTGAATAGCAGGCCGTCCCTCTAGCAGAAATTCCTGTTACATGGAAGAAATATTAACAATTTGAGAATTCTGGAGGGGATTTGAGGAAAAGGAACCTCTCTCCTCCACTTCTGGGAGTGCAGATTGGTACAACCACTGTGGAAATCAGTGTGGAGATTTTTCAAAAAATTAGGATTGGAAGTTCCATTCAATTTAGCTACTCCCCTTCTGGGTATCTTCCCAGAAGAATTAAAAATATCATATCACAGTGATACCTGTGACCCACATTTTAACAGCACAGTTTGTAATAGTTAAACCTTGGAAACAACCCAAGTGCCCATCAACCAAGAAATGAATAAAAAAGATGTGGCATTTTTAAATAATGGCATACTACTCAGCTATAAAGAAGGATAAACTTGAGACATTTATAGGTACATGGATGCAGCTTGAGAACATATTCATAAGTGAAATAAATTAGACTCCCATGTATAGACATCATATTGCATCCCTGGTGTGAAAAACTAAAAGAGTAAACAAGGTCTAAAATGTACAATAAATACTACAAAATGGGAAGAAATTATTTTAAAGGAAAAAAGAATTAGGATGCAGAAAGGGGAAAGGAACAAAGGGAAAAGGGAGAAAAATGCAAATTGACACTAATATTATTAGTGTCTCTTAGTTCACTGAAAAGGAAGATTTGTGCTAATATTGATTGGAGAATTTTTTATGCCTGTATCTTGTTCTTGGAGTAACTACTTTGAAGATGACAATATACAATGTGCTAACTATTGTTCTTCTCCTATTATTTTGTTATGAAATTCTGTTTTATCTTTTTTCAATAAAATAAAAAATTAACAGTGCAATGAGAAGAAAACAAATCATATTAAATTAACTCCACCTGAATTTCTTAAATATGTGTCCTTATTGGGAAAAAACCTTTTCTGTGACACTATTAATACCACATGGCACAAGACTTCAAAAATTTTACTAAAAAAATATAGGACTCCAATTACACATGAATTTCAAAGCCTGCTATGAAATATCTCAATGAATATATTTCCCAAATACTCATCCCAAATGGAATGTAACTATTCTGGGGGAAATGTTTTAAAAGACCAAGTGTAGCGATAGTTAAAAGTTATCCAGAGCCGAGGGGTGGTACGATGTTAGGAAAAGAAAGAGCAAGGCGCCCTGAAATGGGCATTACCGCCCCCCTTTCACCCAGGAAGCAGGAAGAACTCTGGGACATCGCCGTGCTGGAACTGAATTCAACAACAGACCTTCTGAGTCCCAGTCGTGTGGCCTTTTTCTCCCAGATTGCTCCTCCTCCAAAACTTCTGATTTCAGGAATATATTAAATGTGCATCTGTGATTATTCGCAAGCTTTAAAAACAATTTTCCAAACTCATTTCAGAATCCCATGCAGCGATAAAGGAAAAGTCCATGAATTAACATCTTGGCAAAGCCTTCTAAGGAGCTTGAATTCTTTCCTCAGTTTAATTAAATCAAATTGAAAATAAATGCAACCCTTAATCCCAGGACTTATAACTATAACTTTTGTCTATGGGGCAAGCTTTAAGGATAAATTGCTTTACTTTCTGGTGAGCTTTACTTTTTATATTTATCATTTACCCTGGAAAAGAAATGATGAACAGATTACTGAGCCTGTTGTTTAAACCACTCAGTGTGGAGTACTTGGTCATGCCAGTCCCAGGACACTAATTCAGACAGACCTCACAGTGATGTACATAGGCAAGAAAGAAAAGAGAAACAAGATTAGAGACTTGTCACAATGCTCTAGTGTAAGGTGAGGGCATCCTACCGGGTGGGGACAGGAAAAACAAAGAAAAAACCCTACAGCATTGTTCTTACCAGTTAGGAAGGAAAAATATTTCCTGATGTTTCACTAAATGTGCAAAGTTGGGCCAAAGATGAGTACTATCTGATAACAATATTTCAGTGCAGGTGGCTCGGAAGATGGTGAGTGGTATCCTTAACCAAGAGATTAAAATCAGTGAGATGAGATGTTTTAGCAAAAGGATATTTTGTTTTAGTAAAATACCTTTCCATACCATTATGTAATTGATACATTCCTAAGAATATTTGCATTGACAACTTTTTTAAAAATTTAATGAAAGGAAAAGCTGGTTTGGAGGCTTGCATTCCAGGCCAAAATGATAAAGTCATTTTTGTCAAAGAATTTAAAATGTAAATTTTAAAAAAGGCAAAGCCTACCCTGAACAACAATCAGGTCTTAACCACGAGCTACCTTCAGCCTTTCTTATAGGCACCAGTCCTTAGCATAATTGTTACCTGTCTCATCACCTTTACCATCCATTTTTATAATAAGGCACTAAACAACTTAGACAAGCCCATTGTGTCTGCTTTTAATAGTTTTATGAATGTTACCCATGCTAATAGGTACTGTTTCCAATTATAATTGTTCTCAACTCATAAAATATAAAGAACACAATATAAATCTAATTCATTGAATTATATAACCAATTGGATTTATCAGAATTCATTTGAATTTGATTTTAGGACAACACTCATAACGCAGCCCAGCAATGGAGTGCTTAAATATAAGAGGCACATTTTATAAGGGAGATTGAAACTGGAAATTCTAATAAGGATTTCAGAGTAGTAGAAACAAGCACAAAGTATTTTATAAAAGTGTTTATGAGCTCCTAAGCACAGAGAGGAGGTTTCCGAAAATCTGAAGAAAACAAACTGGTCTTTATCGAGCTGAGTTCCAAGATCTGGGCAGATCATCTACCAGTGTGAGCAGGTTCTAGAGGCCACTGGGCTGGCTACATCCTCGCATACCAGTGATTCACTCCTGCCCTTTGACTAATGTCTTTTTAATTTTTACAGGGAGATATGATTTATTTATCTGTATTACTGCATTCTGTGATCCATAATAAACACATCCATTATGGTGCATCATTGCATATGCATTTCACATCTTGATCCTTCTGGTTTCCCCTTCACATCCTCTCTTCCCTTTTCCTCCAGCCTCAGGAAGGAAACAGGTCCCTTTCCAACCTTCACAAAGTCTATCCCCCTGTTTTCTATCATGTATCTTTAGTGTTTGTTCTATGCTTTGTTTATATTTTGGATTTCTCATATCAGAAAACCATCCAAAATTTAACCTTCTGCATCTGATCCACTTCACTTAGTATTATAGTATCAAGATCAACTTTCCTACAAAAGACTCCAATGTATTCTTTTTTATTACTAAGTAGTAATGAATGGCATTTATACACTACAGTTTCTTTATCCATTCTTCTATTGACTGATACAGAGGCCAATTCCAACATTTAGCTATCATCAGCTGTGCTGCTACAAACACGGGTAAGCATGTCTTCTGTAAATATGATGTCTTCAACTCTTTCAGAGAGATCTTTTATCTAGGTCATCATTTGACCAGATCTCAAAACATCCCTTTGAGTTTTATAACCTTTATGTCTCTTGGATTAAAGTCAAATATTATAGAAGCAACTCATGCCTTCAGATTCTATCATAGTTTTGTAATAAGCAAGAAAAGCATTATAATACACATGATTTACTGAGAACTCATGTAATGGAGGCCATTGTTAAGAATTTACATGCACCAGAAAGGCAAGAAAAACCTAAGACAACAAAGTATAATCTATCGAAGAAGATGATGCAGAAAGACTTAGTGAATTTGCTCTACAGAACTAAACTATGGTCAGCAGCAGAGTTATCCTCATGCTTGTTGAAAACATCAGAGGGAAGGAGAGAGGAAGGAAAAGACATAGACAAGGAGGAAGACAGGAGAAATTTGGTTTTGAGCTAGGGGACCTAGACAGGGCCCAAAAGGCTTCAGCTCAGAAGGATGTAAAATTTCTAGACGTGAATGGTGGTGATAGCGGCAGGACATTGTGCATTTGCTTAACATCACTAAACTGTACATTTATAAATAGTGAAAATGGCAACTTTTACGCTATGGATACTCCACCAAGTAAAAACAGTTAATGAAATTTGAGGTTTGTATCATTGTTGTATAAGTGTCTCCCATGTTCCCAAACTTTCAGTGAAATCTGTTAGAAACCCAATTACCTCATATAAATGGATTTTTGTAAAATATATATATAGATATAGAGATAGATAGATATAGAGATAGATATATCAAGGAAAGGAAGTGGGGTAGCTGGAAGAGAAAGCAACTACAAAAGTATAATTTGAACCATAAAATGATCTAATTCTTCTAAAGCCAAAGAAAAGAAAAAAGAAGACAGCAGGTTCTTCTGAGATGTTGAGAGCAGCCAGAATGTCCACAAAGGGACAGGAAAGAGAAAGTGAATTTCATTCCAGTGTCAAGTGAGGGATGCCTCAGCTGAGTCCTGTACTGCACGCATACTGCCTTAGTTTACTTCTGCATACAGAAGATGCTATCTTCTGCTGCCGGAGATGCTATCATTATCTCTGGTTTGCAGAGGATCTAGCCACAGTTTCCAGACATAAGCAAACCTGCAACTTAGTAACAGAAGTCAGACTCCTTCCCCCACACCTACAGGATATTGGATACAATTGCATTTCTAGGCCCTAGGCTAGGAAAAGAAAGACACCTTCACAATCTTATCTTTTAAAAGACTGTTCTGCCTCAGATTACTTTGAAACTTTACAATTTATTATGTAATAAGGCAAAGAATGGAGAGAATTGTACTGTAAATAAAATAGGTCTAATAGCATATAAAAAATGATTCCCTAAAACAGAAATAAAAGCAAGAAAATGGCTTGCCAAGATCATTACATCTTTTGCATTTTCACACTCCCATGATAAACAGCCCAAACAATTATTTATTAATATCATACCGTAACATCTATGTCATTATGTATTATTAATATGTCAGTGTCATTTATTAAAAATGATTAGCCATTTAGATAAAACATAAAGAGAAAGTGTCTCTGTTCTTGTATTTTTATTGAAACCTAAAAAACTGAAGAATAAAAAACAAAAGTGTTTTAAAAAGTGTTCTTTAGGCCTCTGATAAATTTTGACTTTTCCAAACTGTATGTGAAGTGACTGAAATTAACAATAAATGAGAGTCACTTAAACCACAGCTTTGAAAGGACCATTGAGAGTTCTGCTAGTGATTTATATTTAGAATAATTCAGAGCATTTCTGAAAGCCAAAGTATTTCCTTTTTGGGAGGGAAAAAAAAAAAGAATCACAGATTGTAAAAACCATGTCTTGCTCCAGTGAGAGAGAACCGTAAGTCACAGTATACTTCTTTGCTAAAGGCGACCCTGAGAAGGAAGTCAGCAAAAGGAAAAATTGAAAATATTGCAACTCTACAGGAATTATCTGGAATCACTCTGGAAAACCATCAGTGGCATCAGAAAAGCATTTTGCACTGACAAGACTGATGGCAGGATTCTCTGCAAGGCTCTAAGCACCTCCTGTGATGAGAAAAGCATCTATTCCTCCTGACACGGGCAACTCATCCGTATCCGTCTCCATTCTCCATAAACACTGTCTGCTTCTGTTTCTCCTTGTGAGACTCCGAAGAGAAAATAGAGATGTGTTTCTGGATGAAGCAGAACGTAAAGACACAAGCTAGCCAAGAGGTACCAGTTCTCACTTTCTAGGGAAAAGTGGAGGGACTGAGCACACGGACCCTCAGCATCCACACGGTTTGCTTGGTCAGCACATGGACGCCCGTGGGGCGCCTGCAGGACGCTGGCTCTGAGGACTAAAATACACCGACATGTTTCCAAGATTCCTAATGGTCCCTGCTGCCCAGCTTTACTCAAATAGGAAGGGACGGTGATGACTCCCAGCTCATTAGGGTCTCTGATTACCCTAAATCCTTGAGAGGAGGGTTGGACGTCCAGCTGCCCTTTGGATGCAGTGAGTTTTGGAGCCTGGAAACCACCTCATCTTTCTTTTCATCTCTTCCTACCCTTTTCCCTCCTTCCTAGCTGATCATGCAGGGATTATTTTCAGAGATTTTCACTGTGCTCTTCTGATAAAGACTCTGAACTTCTAGTCGACCCTGAACTCCTAATCCATGGCCCTCCCTTTGCATAGCCTTCCTGCTCTCTTGTTTCCTAAGTAATTTTTCTTTTTCTTTCTCTTCCGTGGAAGTCATTTTGCGAGTCCCTAACTAGAGAGGAAAATGCAGAGGACAAGTCATTCCATCAACTCTCATAACCCTCCCTGCATCTTATATCCAAAGACTCTCCTAACAATAAAAGATAATCCCTTTCTCACCCATGACACTCGATGACTAACACTAGATGCTAAGCTCACAAAAAACCATGACCAACAAAGAATGACCACAAAATCTCTTAAAAATAAAGAACTGTTGAGACGTACATTTGCAATGCCAACTAATGCAGGTTTATTGGGAAGAATACAGCAAGACAAGCTCCCTTTTTGAGAGGCAAAAGCAGAAGCCAGGAGACACAGCAGCAAGGTCAAAACATGGCAAAAGCATCGCGACTGGCCGTGGGTGGCACAGCCTCTGGAAACATTGAGAGGCATACACAGCACCAGGGATCAACCCTTAAGTAATCTTAGTGCCAGTCAGAAGAATTTCAGAGTGCCAAAGGCAGCTAGTCCTGGCCGGCAGCCAGAGATGAGGCGGTGAATGGGGTTGGAGCTGAAGCGATTCGGGCAGCAGGCTGGCAGATCCTGGAAACACAGCTGGCAGGGGACGGAGTCTTGACTGTCTCGCTGGATCCCACACCTTAGCAAGGTCTTCGGCAGCTGGACACGTAGGACTGCTGGTACGTCCTGGAGACCCCACAGGTTGGCTGGCAGACAGTAGAGACTCCTCCCACAGGCTGGTAAACAGTGGAGATGCCACCGCCAGGCTGGCATACACTGGAAATGCCTCCCACAGACTGGCAGCCAGTGGAGACAAAGGAGAGCGGCCGACTGCAGGGAGTCGAGCAGGTTGTTTGCCGGGAGCAAGTTACCTGGACGGGGTTGGAGACACAAGAAGTTCTCTGGTAACACGTTGGCTCGCAAACAGTGGGCTGGCAGCTGGTCTCCTGACAGTGGTCCAGGAGCCAAGAGCCAGTTTGGAAGGAACTGGGCAAATAGATGCCACCCAGGCAATCAACATCTTGGGGTGCAGTTGTAGCAACTGGGACCTGGACAGTGTAGCGTCCTCCAGCTGGCCTGGAAGAGCAATTTCTTGTGGAGCAGTTGAAAGACATGATGCCAGGTGCAGGGCAGCAGGTATCACTCTGCAGCTTGCTTCTGGATTCTGAATGTCACTTCAGCTTCCTGAGCTTTTATACACCCCTGCTGGTGGGTGGGGCTCCCTCCCTTGGGTGCCTGGCTTCTTTGGCTCACAGCTTGCCTTAGAACATCTTGTGAATCTACACGTTAATTGTCTCTTGAGAAGCCTTCCCTCTCATAAATAAGTTTAGTAGTTTGGTAACTAAGTCATAAGTCTCCCGCACTGTAGTTAGTCTGGTTTAAGGAGGTTGGTGGATGGCTTCAAAGTGATTGGTCATCCCTGCCCACATTGCATCCCCATTCATCTTGCTTGCATCCAATAAGCATCAATCTGACTGCAACCCCAAATGTGACACCCTTCTGTCATCACATACTCTCTCCCTTCTAAGCCAGCTGGATTATAAGACCACACCCTGCTTGGGTTGTCATTGGTATTTAATATGTTTTAAGCACAACTTAATCAGTCACTCTTCCATAGATAACGGGGCTTCTAATAGGGAAGGTGCCTCCTTGATATATTTCAAGATGACAAGACCTACTAGGAAAAAAGACATGAAGACTCAAATCCAAAGTCTGAGCTGGCTATCACATTAATCAAATGACCAAAGCAAGACCCATGCAGGAAGGCTGAAGGGCAATGGGACCCTCCGTTTCTGTTCACTTAGTGAAGCAAAGTAGATGCTAATTAAGTGTAACTGCATGTGTAGACAAGACCCTTTCTAAATAAATTGGGTGAGCTTTATTCCTAAAAATTTTAATCTAATACTAATACATAATTTTGTCTTGTGAGCCTCATTAATATGCCAGTAGAAAAGGCTTAATTTTTAAATTATTATAATGGTAATTTGGAAGGGTAGAGTGTCTTTTTACCATTTTGAATAACATCTTTAAAATGTATATTTTGCACTCTAGTATTTATACATAGGATATGTTTAATCAAGGGCAAACTAAGGGCTCTTCAAAGTCATTTTCTGTGTAAGAGATAAAGCTTGTCAAGGGAGAAGTGGGCGTTTAATCATTGCTGGTCATGAACATATATGTAAAGAATTTTCTGTAATATTTTATTCTTTTATGTTTGGGAGAACTATAAGGATATAATTTTTTTTTGCCTCATCTCACTACAATATAGTTCTGAACATGAAAACAAACTGCTCCAAGTTTCTACTCACCTGCTAGAACCAGTGAATCTACAACTCTGACTCTGGGAAAATAAATCACTTCAACATAGCTTAAGCAGTCAGCGACTTTTCTGCTTCAACAAAGCTGTAAGATCTGACTCATTTCGTAAACTAGTTTACACGGAGAATAATAATAGATTTACATACATTTGAGGTCTGTGCAGGTAGGTGATGTTTTACATATCCACAAAGCAAGCAACTTTATGTCAGAGCCCATAAGTCCCCCAGCAAAAGCATCATTCATCTGGATGGAAGCTAATGACACACTCAGACAAGAAGAAGCTGTGCTGCGGGCTGTATTGTGATTCCCAGAGACCGGCCCCAGTGACTGCAAGAGCATTCTCAGGAGCAGTGGGAGATTAACGAGATGACTACTTTCCACAAGGTTGTGACTCTGTTCTTCCCACCACCTAGAATGTCCCAGTTGGTGTTTGAAGGTCAGAGTCCCTGGTCACAGGGCCTGCCTTTCTTGTTTTAAAGTGGATGAGTGGTTTACAGGCTTCCAGCAGCTTAAGATTTGCAGGCTGCAATAAAAGAATACTCAATCATGTAACTGACAAAAAAAGAAAAAAAGCGAACATTAGGAGGAAAACTCCTTGTGGAACCCATTGCCACATGTCTGAAGTGACGGAGATTTTCATAGGTTATTATTTTGTCCAGATTCAACTTTTTCACCGGGGATGGTGGAAAATATCTCCTATCAGCTCCAGAAAGCCAGGAAATAAATATTTTTTGAGCACAGAATTCTTTTTTTAGCTAATAAGAAGTCTTACCTTCTCCATCTCATTGAGTCCCTCCAAAAACTATCTCACTAAAGAGATGAAAATCATAGTTTCTGTTTCACTAAGCTGACAGCCAAATAAAACAAAGCTGACGAGCTGCCAGCCCACAATGGTACTAATTTAAACATGATCAGACACCTTTATTAAAGTCTGAATGAAGACTTATTGCTTTTTAAAGTCAATCAATCACGATGATGTCAGGGATGTTGTCTTCATCATCATTACAGGTTCATCAGTGGATTAGCAATGAAAACAAATAAAATAGTGAGCTGAAATCACTATCATTACACTTCTTGTGTTTCTTTTCCTTGTGTACACAGTGTAACAGTAATCAATTGTTATTAGAGTAAGACGTGAAGTCACTATAAACTCAGCAAGAAAAACAGAGTTATCAGTAGCTTAAAGCTAGAGTTTAAGTCCATGATATTTTATAATGGCACTGCATATGGCTAATTAATGAGTTGATTTTTTTCAGTCCTGCTTTCCAGACATTATGCCATTTTGCAGGTATCAAATACAAAGTAGTCTGTTGAACAAATCTATTAGATTTTAATTCTTAAAAGAAACTAGTAGCTTGACTTCTGTAATGGCTGAAAGCAGATTATTGAGATTTTATAGCACTAGAATTATTTCAAAGTTTGTAAACTACATTTTTTTCCAAAACATGGCTCCTCTAATATTTTCTGAAATATACTATCCATTTTAGATTAGGGAAGCTTTCAATACTCTCTTATATTCTGTTTCCAGATATAAACATTTAGGCTGGTTAGTTGGATTCACTGTAAGCTGTGAAATAACAAATCATATCCTGAAGATTGCTTGAATCTTGAAGAAATACTACACTTATTCAGGTTGTTAAATGAAATTAATGATAAATCAGCCTTCCCTTGAAGTCTAAGAAAAATCACACAGGCAACCAGGTTCTGATTATGTCCTTCAGTGTAATGTGAAAATTAAGCTCACTGCAAAGACTCAGGAAGATTATTCTCCAGTTTGCAGAGCTCAAAGGGCAGGGCGAGTGTGGGTGGAGCAGAGGAGGAGAGATCAAAGAACTGATACCCATTATCTCAGTCATTGAGGGGTGATTTGTTCTCATTTGTACAGAACAATCTAAGTCTCATCCAGTAATTACCACAAGCTGGAAATGGGCAATTCTTTCCACTGTAAACTGAATCACAGTAATCACTTACAAGGCCACGCATTTCAGAACAAATGAATGCAACAGGTGTAGGAAACTGAAGCTTTGACATGCAGAAAGCATATTTTTCATTGCGAAGTTGGTGATAATGTTGACCAACACTATCTCAGGAAAAAATAGATCTTTTGCAAATGGCCAGGGGACCAAGAGAGGAAGGGAATGGAGGAGGGGAAGGAGATTAAGAAAACAAAACCATTAACATGTGTTATGTACATGCACCAATTCTCCACAGTTAGTGTAATCATTATGCAAGAGATATGTACTAATATAAATGAAACTTAAAAAGAAAAACCACTTTGCCTCCTCAAATGGAGAAATCATGAACTTGCATAGAAATTGATAATCCAAATGAAATTTGGTCATTTTGCACTTTTTTTCTGAATGTCCTGTAAAATCAAAACAATTCATGCTTTCTTAAGAAACATGAAAAGAAAAAGGTTGAATACAATGCTTGTTTTTAAAACTAAATGCATCTTGCTTGAATTACTCTACTTTATTTTTTTTTCAATTTCTTGTGGATTCTGGGTTGAATTTCCAGAATCCTTATTAACCAAGACATAAATCCCTGAAGCCTGAGCGATTTGCACCATGAAACTGAACTGAAATTTATGTTCCAAACTCTTTTCAAAAAACATCAATCATAAGCAGAGTGGAATCACTTGAGCTAGAGGAAACTGCAGGGCAGAAAGTGAGAGGTAAAAGTAGGAAGCACAGACTAGCAAAATAGTTGCTACTTTTAGAACTTGAAAATAGCAATCACCAGCTACATGACTAGTTTGAAAATGAACCCCCAGAGGATAGTGCCACGGCTGAGAAAGTCTAAATTGAATGACTCTCTCTTTCTCAATGCCTGTTTTCAAAATCATGTCATTTTTCATGTGTGCCTTCACTAGGGTTCAAATTCGAGGGACTGTCAAGAAAATTGAGCAGAGTGGGACAAAGCTGTCAGGATAAAAATCATGGTAGTGCCATGTGTGGTGGTACAAGCCTATAATCCCAGCACTCAGGAGGCGGAGGCAGGAGGATCTCCCTGAGTTTGAGGGCACCCTGGACTATATGGAGAGCTCAAGGCTAGCCTGAGCTACAAAGCGAGTCCTTGTCACACAAAAAAAGAAAAAAATCATGGTAGCAAATACTTCAATGGTTTAATAAGATGACTTAATGTATATTTAAATACTAAACATTTTAAATGGCTCAATAATTTTTTTAATTTTGTAAATTTACTTTTTATTCAGAGACTGTGACCACTTAACCACACTCACCCACTTATGCAAAGTTAAATATCCCAGCATGCTGATCCCTCTTCTGCTTATTAATTATGTTGGAATAAATTACCTCAAAACTTAGTAACACAAAGCAAGAATTTATTCTGCCCATAACCCATGACTAAGGAGTTGACAAAGCACAGAACGGCAGGTTTTTCTCTGCTGCAGAATGAACAGAGATGACAGGGTGAATGGAGGCATGGGGAGGCCTGGGGTTGTGACTCGGGACCATTCCTTCGTCCGCCTAGCAGCAGATGCAAAGGACCAGATAGAATGACTTTCCATGCGGCCTCTCCGTGTAGCCAGAACTACCCAGGGGAGTAGCTGATCCTGAGAGGGGGAATCCTGAGGAAAGAGAGAGATGGGCAGAAACTACATTATTTATTCCATCCCAGTTTGAGAAGACATAGGACATCACCTTTGCTGTCCTGTGTTTCAAAGTATCACCAAGCCCAAGGGAAAGTGATGTGAGTTTTCTTGTTAGTACAGAGGGATCAAAGCTCTGGATGAGAACGCGGTGCTGAAAATACTGTTTTGGCCTTGGAGTTAAAATTGCAGTCACTCTGTGTCTTGCCAAGACACCAGGACTAGGAATCTTTGACATGGATTTACTTTACTCTTAGAAAATACAGATTTCATGCTTCATATTACTGGAAGTATTCAGAGTGATAAAAAAATAAACACATTATCTAGAAACAGTATGAGGGGATTCTTAAAGGAATTAGAAGTACCAATGGGCGGCACCAACAACTCCTGTGACTTGGGATGCAGCCACTTACCTTAGGCTTGTAACTCTGGCCAGGTAAGAAAATTGTTGCCACTTTCAAGGAATGGCAGGCCCTCAGTAGTCATTTTTCCTTCTGGTTTGTTTTCTCAGCAAAACACTCTAAAGGCCCTTAAGGAACAAATGTGTTTGGACCTTCTATATTAAATTATATGGTAGACACATAAACTTTCCCAAAATTTATTTAAAGTATAACCACTCCACCAATCTAAAAGGCATAGCTCTTTGAAGAGTATGCAGTCTTACAATTTAGTTGAAATTGTTGTACAATTCATTATGGGTTAAAAATTACAAAGGTAGGAATAATCTTAGAGAAACATTCAATACCAGCTTAGTAGTACTGAGAATGAGAAATTGTTTCCAAACCCCAGACTGCCTCAGGATCTCTCTCACTATCACTGAGTTCCTGCTATGTGGGGTGAGGATCAAACTGGATAAAAACATTTTTTTTAATTTTAGAATAGTGTGTATTTTCCTGCATGCACCTTAGTTATAGGTAAAGGAGGTCACAGCTCAAAGCAGAGGGTCACTTGTTCCTTACTAATCACAGAGCACTGCTCTGTCCTTGCATGGATAAGCATACTATCAAGTAACCTGAAGCCAGCCATTAGTTTTTCCAATTAATGAAGGAGCTAAAGGTTGATAAAGTGACTCTCAGGAAAAGAATGGAGTGGGACTGAGGTTCACTTCATTGCTCTCCTGTAGTAAGTATCCTTTTTCCTCATTGATATGAACTCAGTCACCAACTTATCAGTCACAGTGCACACACACTGCAAGCTCCATGTTTATTTTTGGCTTGGAAAAGTTTAGATGTGAATTCTATCTTAAAAGAAATATGAAAATATCTACATAAAGACATAAAGGGGAAACTAAGAAACAACTAGGAAGAGCTGGAAAGAATCTTCAGTAAGAAAGATTACATTACATCCTCTACATGAGAAGGACAGCAATTCTAAATTTAGCGCTGCTCTCAAATCTGAAGATATAATCCTAAAGATGGGTATGGTAATAGAAATTAATTCAAAATCAATCAAAAGTGAAAAAGATAAAATGAATGACATCTGGTGGACTTCTTAAAAAATAACCGATTTTTGAAGAGCTGTTGTCAGGGTCATTTTTCATATCTCAGCAGCGAAGCAAAATATGCTATTGGAAGACCTGCAGTCCAACTGATGGAAATGCCTCAAGATATTGTTATCTTTGCAGACAGATAGAGGCCTCCAGGGAATATAGTTGGACAAGCAGAGTTTCTTCACACTCACCAGGTGAACACATCTTTTCTAGGCATTCTCTTTAGATTCTCCAACCTTTGAATTAGACGATGAAAGTAGAATTCTGAAATGAACTTGGTTTTACAGTTAGCCCACTAGAGATACAATGCCCGTATTCCTCAGCATAAATACACCAGAATGACTTCAGGGTGAAACGTATGTGTGCCCTAGCTTGTGAACCATCTCTAAAGTCTGGTTCGTTTGACTCAGGCCTTCAGAACCAGCCAAGCTGGGGTGAACGACAAGACCAAAGCCTCAGCAGCCTCATACGGGTACTGCTGCAGTCAGGGGTTTCAAGGAGAACAATTACATACAGGACATATAATTTATCGTATTATTTATAATGGACACTCAAGGAGTCATATACCAAGAAAGTGCAGGAAATCTCACCAAAATACTAATGAGCTAGAAAATTCAGCTGAGGACAGGCCATGGCAATAGCCTATGTGAGTTCAGTTGAAAACCTAGAGCCCACGACAATGATTCATGCAAGTCTATTTCATGGATCTGCACTAGGAAAGCCCAAAGATTAGCAGTGGACACTAGAAAGTCTCTACCAGAAGTTGAACAATCTGTGCCAGCAGGGTAAGTGTTCTGTTCTGGAGCTAAGAAGTGATGCTTGAAATAAGGAACCGGGGCTCCCCTGAAAAGTACTACAGCCATCCTCAGTGACAGTGAAGTCTCAAGTCCTCTGACAATGAGAACAGCCAAGTACATATCAGGAAGCCAGTATGACAAGCTTCTCCTGGAGATTAAACAGCACACATCTTCCCCTCCGGAGCCAGAAGTGATGCTCAATGTAAGGACCAAAGCTTCCCCAAATGACCCACTGCCATTCTCAGCAACACGGTCCCAAGCTCCTCGGATGATAACAGCCGAGTTCATATCAGGGGAGCCAGCATGACAAGCTTTTCCGGGAGAACTTGACTCCAAACAACACCGGTTAGGAGAACCCACAATGCTCCTCTTCCTCTCCATGGCTCCTTTTTATGCTGGCAGCAGTCCTCAGGTGGGCCATCCACACTCAGCACCATGCTGATTCAGTTCAGCTGGTGTTTAAATTGACCACCATTTACCAATTCATGATAGGAAGAGACTCCAGTAGGGTGAAAACCAGCTTCTCACTTCATCAAAATATAATGCTGGGTTCAATCTGGACAGTCAATTCATCTCCCTCATTATCAAATCATTTCACAGATTTAGCATCTAATCACATTATCTACTGAAGTTCTCCTTCTGAGTACTTTTAGCAAAGAGAATTCTCTTTTAAATTGAATAGTTTAAATACAGTGACAGCTGGACTCATTAAATGACCTCTGTGAAAAGCTGTTAATTATGTATTGAAGCACACCTAAGTAATATACTATGTCATTTGACTATTTTGGGCATTCTTGCTGTAGTTCTAATGTCTCCACCAAAAGTCACATTGAAATTTAAACCCCATTTTGGATGGAAACTTAATTTGACTATTTGGAGGTGGAGCCTTTGACAAGTAATTAAATTTAAGGAAAGCCATAGGATTTGGACTCTACTCCAATGAGACTATGACTTTATAAGCAAATATTAATACATACAAAGGAAGAGATAGATTGCCATCCAGTAATAGTAAAGAACTTAAACACCTACTTTCAACAACCGCCAGATCATCTGGATAGAAAATCAAAAGGAAACACTGGATTCAAACTACATTCTAAAGCGAATCAGCCTAAGAGACAGATGTATTCAAAAGCATAGTCCACCCTCTGCTGCAGAATCCACGTTCTGCTCAACTGCATGTGGAACATTCTACAGGATATATTAGCCATCTTAAACTTAAGAGGAATGAAGTCATAGTAAGTCTTTCTTACCACAGTGGTATAAGACGTACAAATGAATGACAGAAAAAACTTTAAAATTTCATAAAAACATGGAAATTAAACAGCAAGCTCCTGAACAGCCGAATTGAAAAAATTAAAATTTCTCTGAGACCAATGGAAACAGGAGCAGATCATACCAAAACCTGCAGAATACCAAAGACTCAGTCCTTAGAGAAAAGCTTACATCTAAATCAGGAAAAGAAAGAAAGAAAATCTCAAACATTCAACCCCATGTTCCATCTCAAGGAACTAGAAAAAGAAAAACTGAACCTGAAATTAGTACAAGAAGGAAATTAAAAAATATTAGCACACAGATAAATGAAATAGATACTAAAAAACCATAAAAAAACACATTAAGACTTGGTTTTTTTGAAGAAGAATAATTTGACAAATCTTTTACCTGGACAACGGAAAAGGAGAGAAATCTCAAGTAAATAAACCAAATTGAGAGGAAAATGTGACTGTTATACCACAGGAATAAAATAATCATAACATACTTTTAATGGTCCTGTCGTTCACTTTATTCTCCTCAAAACATTAATTATAGAGCTGTCAGGTGATCTAATAATCCCACTATTGAGTATGTATCTAAAGAAAATGAAATCAATATGCTCAAAAGACATCAGTATCCCCATGTTCATTATAGCACAAGAGCCAAAAATGTGTCTGTCTTTGGAGCAATGGAGAGAGAAACTGTTCCACGGAATCTGTTCAGCCATTAAAATGATACTCCTTCATTTTCATAAACATACATGAACCCGGAGGAAGAACATTAAATGAAATAAGCCAAGCACAAAAAGACAAGCACCATTCCCCTCACTCATATGTGGAATCTAAAAATGTTGATTTGGTAAAGTTAGCAGTAGCAAGGGGTTATCATCAGTTAGGGTAACTGAAGGGAAGCAGATATATACATAATCATACATACATAATTACAATCAGAAGGGGTAAGTCCACCTCTACTATGCAGCATGGTGAGCAGAGTTAGTAGTAACATACTGCATTCTTTAAAAATGCTGAGAATGAATGATAATATCTTCACTGGCAAAAATAACTCTGTGAGGTAATGCATTTGTTAACTAGCTAGACTGAACCATTCCACAGTGTATATGTTCTGCAAGACATGGTATTACACATGTTCAATGCAGACGACTTTCCTGCACATAAAAAAATAACAATAAATTGGCAGAAGAAGTTGCACGCGTTCCTGCCCAACTTTCCCACTGACTCACTGCCTGACATGAGGCTTCTCCCTGATACTCCCTGGCTCTGTTTTCATGACCATCTGTAAAATGGGGAAATGGGCTCTACCTCCCTGAGGAGCAGCTAGAATTGAGTCATGGATTGCAGCATGCTTTGTGATTCATACATAAAAGGCACTACAAGAAAGCAAACTGCCACTGAGCATTACAAACAGTCTATACGCCAATTATTTTTAAAGAGGAGATGAAGATTCTTCACTTGCAAAAAAAATTACAGCAGCACGATGTTCTGGAGAATGTCCAAAACCAAAGTAAGTGATTGCTGATTGGATTTTTTTTCCAGAAATTGGAAATGTCATTCACAGATGAAGTACCAGCAGAGGCAAAACTGGAAAAGACAGAAAGTAAATACTTGGCTCTGGAATCTGGCAAAGACAGACGTTTACTTTCACACTGCATACTGAAACCCAGCCTAAGAAAATTATAAATAGAAAAATTGTCCAAGTGTTTAGCCAGCTATTCAGATCTCATATTAGCCCGACACTTGTTAAAGTTGGAGCAATGATTTCCATGTCCTATGGGTTGGTAAATTAAGGATTATACCTGTTAGATTTGTTCTTATACACAGAATATTAAAACTAAAAACTAAATTCTAAATTGTATAAAGTGATGCAGTCTATACTCTAAATTTCCTATAGAAGAAAAGGCTAAGGGTAAAGACATTATCTATAGTTTGTACTTACAATATTTGACACCAAGTAATAATTCTGTTTATCTAAGTTGTGCTTATTTTTTACCTCTAAACTATATCTGTACAGGAAAGAAGTAAAAATTTCACTATTATCACTTAGTAGATTTCCTTCTTCAAATGTTTTCTGGGAATGCTTGACTTGGAAAATATTGTAATAATAATTATAATAATTAACAGTTACCCTCTTCCAATTAAAAGAGTACTGTAACCTCAGTGATCCAATGGTGATTGTCAATGTCTTCCCTATAATGTAAATTTAGGATGGGAAATTAGCAAATAAAGTGTAAAAAGAGACAAAATATTTCCTAAAAAGTTAAATACTATGATTTAAAAAAAGAAAGAAAGAAAAGAAGAAAAAAGGAAGAAAGAACATTTTGACCTAGAATGACTGATAGTCTTATGGTAACTAAGGGATTTCTCCTGAAGAAATTCTAAATTTCCAGTTCTGCAAAATCTTTGTTTCAAGGATTCAACATAGCTGGAGAGGAGGAGCCACACTGGAGCTACTCAGAGGAGATCAACTAAAAACACAGGTAATTGGAAGAAAAGGAGGGAAATACATCCTGATGCCAAAATCAATCTAACACAAGAGATTTGTAGATCAAATAAAACACAGATACAGGAGTTTGCAAAGTGGCGATCCAGCCAACAGGGCAGCATGCCTAGCAAGAATCACCATACTGTGAAGTCTGCAAGAAATGGGTGGTTTGCAAAAGTGTAGCTTACTCAAGCCAAACAGGATGCATTTGGAATTCAAGGTCCCTTCCCTCTTTCGTCTTCCTCCACAAAGAGGATGCTGAATCCTGCCACTAAATTTCACCAGTATTGTTCCCTCCCCAGGGCTGACAGTTGTTTAGTTTTGTTTCTTGCGCCCTGTCTAACTGGAACCCCTAGCAACAACAAGGTTAGGGACCAAAGTGGAGGAGCTCCAAGACCCTTCTTGTCCTGGGACCTATGAAAGGTACATAGGCCTATGGTATTTAAACCGCTGGGGCACATCCCTGAAGGAGAGGAGATAGAAGCAGACTGAGATGTTTGGGCTGCCTCCCAGACAGCAGCAGAAGTGGTGAGTCAGTAAGGCTAGGGATTATGGCCACAGCAATGGTGGCGGCGGCAGCGAAGATAGTGAGTATAATTGCACAACCCCTCCCACCCTGTGATCAGTGGCATGAGAGAATTTAAGCAACCTTGTACTGCAGCATGGTAATGAGTAGGAAGTTGACACTCCTCTTGCAGCAGAGGAGATCCAAGTGGAGCAGGCTGGCTCTGCGGCAGGCAGGAGAAGAATTGCACACAGTACCCACCTCCTCCCATCCCGCAGCATGCAGTGTGAAAGGACAGAGGCACACCAGTGGAAGTGGAACAAAGAAGGCTGGTGTGAATGGCAGGAGCCCACTGTACACACCAGGAGCAACCTCCAGCTTTCTCTGACTTAGGGTGCAGCAGGACTGGGAGAAAGACACAAAGACAATCAATCAGGTTTGGGGTTTTTTAAGTTGTTTAGGTCTTTATGTTTATTCTTATTCTGATGTATTTGTGGTCTTTCTTCAACTATCTCTCTTGATTTGATGATATTTTCATGTGAGTGAACGTTGTCTCTAGTCTCTCTGGTCCACGTCAATAATCTTTTGCTTTCCCCTTCATTCTCTCCATCCTGACCCCTACTGCAGCTTCCCAAAGCCTAAGTGGTCATCCTTTGTCCTCCAGCCTTGCTTTTGCTAAATTCTCTTAACTTATCTCCCCATTTTGGCCTGTATGGCTCTTAAATTTCCCTACCACATGGTAAAATCACTCCACTAAGGGGAAATTTTGCAAACAAGTTCCTGAATAATATTAGATTTTGTTATGTAACAGTAGATCTTGCCCCTTTGGTAAAGGCATCAAATGAATAGTTACCACAATTTGCCAAATTTTAGGCTATGCTTGATGCTATTGTTATTAGTAATTACATTACTTCAGCCAGGAAGTAATACCTGTTATAATCAGTTGTTTTCCCTTATATGACAACACTGTGATTGTCTGGGATCATAACCATCACCGTAGTTCAGTACCATAGGACAGGATGCTGAACCAAAGAGATGGCAACTTCTGGCTCTTAATAAATTGAGAAGGTAAGATCTTGGGACAGACACAAAGACCAAGGACCAACTATACCTGGAACACATCTCTGGGGAACAGAAATTTCCTATAAAGGTATGATATTAGTGATAGAGGTATCTATTAAGAGAAATTTATAAGCATCAACACAGAAAAGGAAATAAGATTTAAAAAATAAAAAGTGTCAAGATGCAGAAGCAAAATGCAATCCCAGACCTCCAGCCCACCCAGGATAATGCAAGTGACAAAGAGATAGATAACTCAGAAACCACCCACCTGAATTTTCTGGAATAATAGCAGCAGAAGGAAAAAATAAATAAGTTAAAAAATAAATGTATGAGGCTACAGAAGAAATCAGAGAAGAAATAATATCCCAAGGAGATAAGAGAGAGAAAGAGAAATGCCAACTGTAATGATGGACTTTCTCAGGAAACCTAAAGTAAACATAAATGAAAAAATAGAGGAGCATAGGAAAATGATAAATACCCAACATAGGAAAAAATGGGATCCATGAGACAGATTAAAACAGATACTCAGGAAATATAAAAATTCCACTGAAAGTTTACAAAACCAACTGAATGAAAGTGAAGATAGAATATCAGACCTAGAAGACAGGATCACAGTTATTAATCATGAAAAGAAAGATCTCTTAAGAATAGCATGGTGCCATGAAAAAACAATCCAACAGCTGCAGGATGAAGCAAAAAGAACAACATAAGATTGATTGGAGTCAATGGAAAAGCAGGAGTTAGCACAAATAACATAAAAACCCTGTTCACAGAAGTAATTGCAGAAAACTTCCCAAGCATGGAAAAAGAGTCTGACAGATAAGTAAGGCATATGAAAGTCCAATTAGTCATGAACAAAATAAATCTATACCAAGGTATATAATAATCAAGATTCCAGAAATTCAACAGAACTGACTATTAAAAGCTGTTGGAGAAAAGGAACAAATCACCTATAAAGGAAAGCCCATCAGAAGCATAGCACATTTCTCAACACAAACCCTTAAGTCTAGGAGAACTTGGAGTGAAGTATTTCCTGTCCTGACAGAAAATAACCTACAACCCAGACTGATTTACTCCAAAAAACTATCTTTCAAATTCAATGAAGAAATAAAATAAAGAATAACTGAAGGAACTCATAACCACCAAACTAGCCCTCAAAAATGTTCTAAAGAACATTTTCAAAAGAGATAAAGAAGACTACAATTCCAAAGATGCCAATTGAAATAATCCACTCAGCAAGACAAGCAGTTAAATAGAGGGGAAAACAAGAAACCATTAACAGCAAGGTAAAATGACAAGGATAAATCAATACATATCAGTTGCAACCATCAGTATAAATGGTCATAATTCACCAATCAAAAGAAACAGACTGGCAGAATGGATCAAGAAACAAGATCCAACAATATGCTCATAAAAGACGCATGTTTAACTTAAAAATAAATCAATAGACTGAGAGACAAAGGATGGAAAACAATACTTCATGTGACAGGAACCCAGAAAAAAAGCATGGGAGATATTGTATTTGCAAACTATGCAAACTTTAAGCCAAGTCCAATTTGAGGTGTACCCTGGGTTATGGTTTGTGTCTAGATGTCTCTCCAAAATCTCATGCAGTCATGGGAGGAAAGATTTTTGCAGGCAGCTGAATCTAGAGTTTCTGGCTGATCCCCAGTTCAATGTTGGGATTAAGGGTGTTAATCCCAATAAGTAGCCTGTATACAGTGTAAGAAATGGAACAAGTAGCCTGTATACAGTGTAAGGAATGGAAAGGAATTTGTCTTTCTCTGTCAATGCTTTTGCTGTCTTCTGCTGCCATGAACTGTTGTCCCTTTATCATATGCCACCTTGTCTTGGAGCCAGGTGATTATGGATTGAAACATATACAAACTGTGAGCTAAATGAACCTTTCCACCTTTAACACTGGGTTTCAAGAATTTTGTTTCAGCAATTAGAAAAGTAATTAAGACACCTCACAAAACTGTCTTTCAAGTCAATAGAGACAGAGAAAAAGAAAATCACTACGTACTTGTTAAGGGAAAACTCCAAAATGAATAGATAACAATCACATATGTATATGCACCAAATACAGGTACACCCAACTATATAAAACAAATATTAATGGACATGAAAAATCAAAGAAGCACTAACATAATTGTAATGGGGAACCTTAATATCCCACTGTCACAAATACATAGAATAACCAGACAAAAAAATGAATGATGAAATATCAGAACTGAACCAAACCTGTGAACAAACAGACTTAGTAGATGTAATAGAGTGCTCCACCCCACAACATCACACTACATATTCTTCTGAGCTGCACATGGGATGTTCTCCAAAACAGACCACATTTTAGCCCATAAAATATGCTTCAGTAAATGCAAATGAATTGAAATTATCTGACCCTAATGCAAAGATATTGGAAATCAGAGGCAAAGAAATCACAAAAACTCTATAACCACATGGAAATTAAATAAATCCTACTGAACAACCAATGAGTCATGGATGAAATTAAGGAAGAAATTAAATATACTCTACAATTAAATGATAATGTTGACATAACATACCAGAACTTATGGGACACAATGAAAGCAATCTTAAGAGGGAAGTTTATAGCACTGAATTCTCATATCAGGAAAGTAGAATGAGCTCAAATAAACAACTTGATGTTGAACCTCAAACTTTTAGAAAAAGAACGAGTCAAACCCAAAGTTCATATGACAGAGAAAATTATGAAACTTAGAACATAAATTAATGCAACTGAGACTAAGAAAAGAATACAAAGAATCAGTGAATCAGAGAGTTGTGTCTTTGAAAGATTAAATAAAATTGATAAACTCTCATCAAAAAAAGGAAAGGAAAGACTGAGATTCATGCAACTAGAAACAAAACAGGTAAAATCACAGATCCTATGGAAATTCGGAAGAGCACCAATACCTACTCTGAGAATCTTTAATAAGATAGAAAACGTAGAAATGGACAGATGTCTAGATACACATTAATTACCAAAAATTAATCAAGAAGGCATACAATTTCTAAATGACCCAATATCAATCAATGAAATAGAAAATGTAACCAAAAAATTATAAACAAAGAAAAACTCAGGTCTGCATGGGTTTTTTGCTGAATTCTTTAAGAAATTTACAGAAGATCTAATGATATTAATCCTCAAACTCTTTAATTAAATTGAAAGGGAAACAATACTTCAAAAGTCATTCCTAGAAGTAAATATTACCTTGATACAAAAACCAAAGAAGGACCCAACCAAGAAAGAGAACCGTAGGCCAGTCTCCCTAATGAACATAGACACAAAAATCCTAAAGAAGATACTGGCAAACAAAATTCAGCAAACCATTAAGAATATTAAATACCATGACCAACCAGGATTCATCCCAGGGAGGCAGGGATGGTTCAACCAATGCAAATCAATCAATTAAATACACCATATCAACAGACAAAAATTATATGATCCATCTTAATAGACACAGAAAAAACACTTGACAAATCCAACACTCATGCATGATAAAATCCCTACAGAAAACTGGAATAAATGGTCTTTACTTCAATCTAATAAAAGTCATCTATGACAAACCAATAGCCAATGCCACATTAAATGGTTAAAACTGAAAGCTTTCATTGTAAAATCAGGAACAAGACAAGGATTTCCACTATCACCACTCCTATTCAATATAGTTTTAGAAATATTAGCCAGAGCAATTAGATAAGAGAAAGAAATTAAAGGAATAAAGAGAGGAAAGAAAGATATTAAATAATCACTATTTACAGATGACATGATAGTCTATGTAGAAGATCCCAAAAACTAACAAAAGACTTCTAGATTTAATAATTAAATTCAGCAGCATAGCTGAATACAAAGTCAACATTCAAAAATCAATAGTATTCCTATACACAAATAGCAAACTCACTAAGTGAGAGAAATTAGGGAAAACCCACTTTTCATACCACTGGAAAAAAGTGACATACTTAGGAATCAATTCAGCAAAAGAGGTAAAAAATATCTATACTGAAAACTACAGTACTTTAAAAAGGAGATTGAAGAGGATGTCAGAACATGGAAAGATATCCCTTGCTCTTGGGTAGGAAGCACCAACATAGTGAAAACGGCCATACTTCCAAAATTGTTATACAGATTTAACGCAATCCTGGTCAAAATACCATTAGCAGACATCACAGAGCTAGATAAAACATTCCTAAAATTCATTTGTAACCAGAAGAGGCCTGGTATTGTAAAAAGAAACTCTGGGGCAGCAAAGGCAAGACAGCAGGCATCATCATTCCTGACTTGAAATTATAGTACAAAGTTACTATGATGAAAACAATATGGTACTAGCAAGAGAGAGAGAGAGAGAGAGGCCTGAGTATTGGTGAAATAGTTTAGAAGATGCAGAAACAACTCCAAACACACTCGGCCACCTCATTTTTGACAAAGGGGATAAACATATTCACTGGAAGAAAGACAGTCTCTTTAATAAATGGTGCTGGAAAAACTAGCTCTCCATATGCCAAAGCCTAAAGCTACACATATGTCTCTCACTATGCACTAAAATCAAAATGGATCAAACATCTAAATGTTAAAACAGCAACACTAAATCTACTGGAAGAGAGATTAGGTACAATGTGGTAGTTATGTATCTCTCAATTATACCACTAAACTTAATTTTAAAAATCCTTGGTTGATTTGCATTACAAATAAAATCATTTTTCAAGTAACCTGTGTAATTTAAATGAAACAACCAAAAGCCATTGACTGTCTAATTCATCTCACAGTTTACTATAATGATTACAAACAAGGTAGGCTCTTTGGTCACAGCTAGATACTGAGCAGGCATTTTAACTTTTAATGCTGTGATGGTCAAAGAAACTAAGTTATTTATTTGCTGTCTTGATGCCAATTACTTTTCAGTGCCCACCATTTTTATTATGAACAGTTTCACTTTACATCTGTATTTTCTTCCTAGCATCTCTTTTCTTCAGAAGAGTATATTCATGATGGCACACTTTTAACCAACTGCTAAATAAAAATAAACTTTAGTTGCTTTCTTGGATAATGTAAAGCCCAATAAGGTATAAGTTTTAAGGCAAGTTTTTTTCCTCAAAATTCTGTGTCTTGATTCATTTCTTGCTCCTCTGATCTGAAACCTGGAAAAATTTCTCATGTTTGCCTTACACATGATTTGCTGCATCACTGAAAAGCCTTTTCCATCTTAATGTCTCTTTCCAATTTTGATCTTTCTCAAGCAGATTTTAAATCAGCTAGTACATTTTAGCAACTTCTTTTCCTACTTCATCCAACTCTCTTTATTTAGTACCTGTCTCAGTCCCCCCACTTTTTACCTCTCATCCTCTCTCTCCACCTCCCTGCTCCCCTCCATTTTCCAGTCTTCTCTTGTTTCTCATGGTTCTGCTCTTTATTTTCTGGGACTCACTGAAAACCCAAAATACTGTTTTAACTTGTTCTCTTTCTTGGAGAAACTGTTTTGTAAATGGAAACTTCTTCATCTTCCTCCTAGCTTCAGGACATTTTCTGCAGGACCACATTAAGGCATTTTGCAGTGATACATTCATATTTCATCAAGGTGACTTATGCTCTTCAGATCCCTCTCACTGACTGTGACATTTTTCTTAAAATGCTCTTCTTAGAGCTTAAGCAGAAAGGTCAGTAGCTCTAAATTCCACATGTCAGTGACTATTTCCGAGGCAGTTTCTATCTAGGGATGCACTTGGCTAAAAGTCAGCTTTTGGCCTTTTTTTTTTCTGGTTTCTTTCTGTTCTGTTCAGTTCATTCATAACGCCATAAAGCTGACTTGCCCAGTCTGCTTTCCTGGGCTGTTGCTTACCTCATGAAATGGAAAAGCTAAAGGTTTCTATAAACTGTCCCACCTCACTGACAGCTCTCTGCTTCAGGTGCATCCAACATGAGCTCTGAAACTACAAATTCAGCAGTTTACCAGGCTGTTCATCTCTGTCCATGCCCAAGAGACGAGTGGACATATTTCATCTTGTCTGGGAACACATCAGTCTGAGTCTCAGCTCTCCAAACAGGGTATCCATGAAACATTTCTGAAAGTGCCAACAATCCCATCTCTCCCTGTCCTTGCTTCATTTAGAAGAATATGTGATGAATACCAAAGAACATAATCCACACTTCCCACCCTGTTAGAGTACTTTCCATGATTTTCAATGTTGACATCTGCTTCTTGATATATTATTTCAGGTATTTCTATGAGGAACCAAGGCAAAAGTGTTATATTGCACAAACTGTTACAGTATTTGCTATTTGGAAGTCATGATAAAAATATCTTTAAATCAAGTAATAAGGTAGAAATTCCAAAGTTTTCCAACTGGATCAGTCTTAAAGAAAGAGAAATAGTGAGAAAGAAATAGGAAGAGCACCTTGAAATGTTTTAGTTTTAGCCTGTCTTAAATTTCACATCTCTCACTGGGATAAGCTACACTAGTCTTCTTTTAGCTCAGTTTTCAGATGAGTCACCTTAAAACTTCAAACTGCAAAATGTCCTGGTTCCCACAGGGAGCAATGAAGCTTCCCAAGATTTTGTGAACTAAAATGATTTATGAGCAGAATCACCTCAACAATATTTTCAATGTTCTTTAAACTTTTGCTTTTCCTGTGTCTCTGATCATTTTAGTTCAGATAAGTACACAGAGCTTTGTAATGTAAAAGAATTAAAATAAAATTAAAATAGATACTGTCATTCAGTAAGAATACACTTCCAGAAATGCATCCATGTTACACTGTAAAAATATCAACATGGAATAAGACATCTTCACAACTCCAAAAATAGTAAATTGTATATACTCTGAGCATATCAGACTAATCAGTTAAAATAGAGCATGAGAGACACGTAAGAAGTGTCACTTTTCAACCCCTCGGTCCCTGGGCTAATCGTACTTATTAAGGCACAGTGAGGAAGACTGTATTGAGGACTGATGGCAGTGGAACTTGAAGTGGGGTAGAGAGATCGTTCTCACCTTCTAGTAGAGCATGAACAAGCAGGAATTCATAGCCAAGAAGCAGGGTGAGAATCAGCAGATGGAAAATTACTAAAAGGAACCATCAGAGGTGTCATGGTTTGGATCTTAAATGTCCTCTAAGAGCACATTTACTAAACATTTGATCTCTGGCCTGTAGCATTATTGGGAGGTGATGGAACTTTGAGAGGTCAGCCTAGTAGAAGTAAATGAGGTCACTATAGGAGTGGCCTTGAAGGAGATACTGGGACTTTGTTCCTTCCCCTCTCTCTTTGCTCTTCCTGGCTGACCTGAGATGAACAGAATTCATGTTTCATGCACTCCAACAATGATGACAATGCCACCACAGGCCTAACACAACAGGACCAAATGGCCATGAACAGAAACCTCTGAAAAGTGAGCCAAAATAAATCACTCCTTCTTTTTTAAGTTGTTTGTCTCAGGTATTTTGTCACATTGCTAGAAAGCAGACAAACACAAGAGGATGAAAAGGATTCTTGGTAAACTGACCAGACAGGATGTTTGGTGAAGACAGGCCAGGATGGTTAGGTGTCACCTGGAGGAGGATGGCAGATAAGGAATCTCATCGGTGGTGGTGATCAGACGTCAGGGGCCACCAGAGATCAAAGGTTCTTGATCTGATTTACAAGATTCTTTGCTAAAGCTGCATTTTAGAAAGAAGTTCACAGATGGACATGAGAGGGTTTCAGGAGGCTGATCAAAGTTTAATCAAACAAAGAATCTTTGTCACAGCGTAAATTTCTCTATCTTATGTTCCTGCACTCACCAGCTAATAGTCCTCAGATACCTTCAAGCTCCTCTCTGATCAGCTCTGACAACCTGTTGAGCAAAACAGATCAGTGTGTGAAGCATTGCATTATCAATTTACTGGACTGGTGTTACCAAGGCCACCTTTACCAGTTATCTACAATAATGCACGTGAACCACCACACTAACTCATAGTGGTTCAAAATAACAAGAATTTAATTTGCTCAGGATCTGTGGGTTGTTGATCTAGGCTGGACTCAGAAGAGCAGTTATTCTGGCTAAAGCTAGGTTCACACTCAGATCTAAGGTAGTTGGTTGTTGGTTCATCTAAAACACTGTTGAGTGGGCGTTCTGGGACAACTCAGCTCTACTCCACAACTATCATCTTCTAGAAGGACAGCCAGGCATGTTCTCATGGCAATCGCAGAGTAAGAAGAGCACAAGGAAAATATACAGGCACTTGTTCCTGCCTCTGAATCACATTCACTAGCATGCCATTGTACAAGACAAGCCCTCCACTTGGCCCAAATTTAAGACGTAAGGAAGAACACCCATCCCAGAGGATACTGAACTTATAAGGCAGTGTATCAAGGGTGGAGAAGGGTGATGGGGAGCATGTGGGATGGGTACTGTTGATATAAGCAACCCTCCAGAAAAACCTTTAATATCAGTTTAACTAGTGTTTAAGGCAGGGCAATTCTGACAAGGCTAATTACTTATGACATTACTAATCCCTCTACCAAATCCAAAGAGGATATCTAGTAACATTATCTTCAAAACAGTTGAAACTGAGCCACTGAGTAATTAAAATTATCAGTGGATGAAATTTGTTAATGAGGAAACAAAATCGGCTCATAATCTGGGAACACATAAGACAGTTGTGAGTTCATTTTTCTTCTAAATTTATACAGTGCAAAATTACTTTCTAGTGAAGCAGCAATTTTGGGAGGAAGGTTGTAGTAAAACCTTTATTGTACATTAAGACAAATGAATGCAAGTTTGATGTAAGCCAGAAAATGAGGCTCCATGAAATAACAATGTAAAATCCATCAATGGAAATGTAAAGCTCATTCATTTTCACCTTATTACCTCATAGTTTGTAGAGATTTCAGCCCATAATCAGCTGGCTGCAAGATATAATGGCATGGCAGAGGCAAATGGCAGAGGAGAGATAGCCTACAGCAGGGCAGGCAGGAGGTGGCACACAGCAGCATGGAGCCTTCCTTTCTCTACTGTCCCAGCCAGGCTAGAATCCTGGTGCCACCAGGCCCAGGTGGACCTTTCCGTTATCCACACTGAGAACTGTGCTTAATTAATCAGTGAACTAATTAGGTCATCACACACTCTTAATCCATATTCACATACCCTAAATCCAGCCACCTCCAAAAAGCCTCAGCTATGAGCACATGAGGATTAGGGGGAACATCTATACAAAGCCATAACACTGAAATTCTAGTTAGCAGGGCCACACCTCTTAAAGACAGTTAAATGAAAACTGATTGGTTTTTGAGTATCTCTTAATTTTTCTTGATTCCATGATCAAAGTCATGGTGATGACAGTCACTTTCAACCAAAAAAAAAAAAAGCTGAATAAAATGATTCAGTTGGGTTAGCAGAAATACACCCCATTCCTGATGCAAATCTTTTCTGCCTGCTATCTGGGAAGATTCTCTTCTCATTTGTGATGCATTTTTTATCTCTAGGACAATGTAAATTGCTAAGAAATTACTATACCACCATTGCTAACACTCACCTTACTTTTTAGTTTTCTTTGGGACTGAGATGCGGAAGCAGATCATACAGTACAATGTGGTAAAAGTCCTCACAGCAGTGAGCAACTTTATTCAATTTCCCTTATAATCAGCTCAGAGGCTGTTTCAGACAGCCACCGGAACTGAGGCACTTTCTAGGGACACAGAATACACAGTCTCCTCATCCACAGAGAATTCTATGCAATGCTACAACAGTGTCTTTTCAGCAGTCCTTTGAGGGGAAATGGAAAAATTCTACAAGTATCTTTCTTTTGTACACCTGAGACATCTCCTGCCTTCCCTCAATTTTCAGCCCAAGTTGTCATGTGGAACGATCAAAAAATATGAAAGTAGCTCTTTATAACAAAGAGTCTGTTTCTTCTTAAATCTAATATTGGTGCAATTTGAATAAGAACCCAGCTAGTAAAGAACCTTCATCACTAGAGTTTCATGAAAAAATATCAGGAAGTAAAAGGCAAAATTATGTTTTCTTATTCTTGAATGAGGAAGGCTTCACTAATAGTTAAAATGTATCACCATAACCAAAGCAGAATTTTTGTATTCTCTGCTCCCATTACCAAACACACCTTCTTTAGGCTTCTACCGCGTTGCTGAAATCTTTCTCCCAAAGGTCTTCAACGATTGTCTTACATTTTTACCTTACTGTAAGGTATAACTAACACATAAACAGAAAATCACATAAAACAGAAACAAACATCTATAAACTGTTTTACACACACACACACACACACACACACATCCTTACCTAATGATCTCCTGGGACAAAAAAGAAAACATTGTCAGCAATCCAAAAATATTTCCTCATTCCCTCTCCCTAACACTATGCCTTCTCCTCCCTTTGGGTGATCTCTCTCCTGATACTTTACACTGGAATTCACTTTATCTGTTTTTCATATTTTTACAAGTAGACTTAAGTGTCTGGCTTGTTTCTGAACTGTGTTTCACTTATTTCATCAACATTCTGATGATGAGAGTCATCCATGCCACTCTATGCAGCAGTTCATTCATTTTCATTGTTGTGCAGGTGTTTGATAACTGTGTGATGTTGCATAACTTATGTTACTACTGATGGACATTTAGTTCATTTCCAGTATAACAAATACAGTTGTAACAAATTTTCAGTTGTAACAAGTAATACTGCTATGTACATCTCTATAAGGTCTCTTAATACACATGTACACACCTATCTGTCAGGTAACTAAAAGCCAAAGAGGATACATTTATTAACACTCATAGATAATTTTCAAGCATACAAATTTCTACCTCCAGTAGTAGGAGCTAATTTCAGTAACCCTATATTCTCTTCAACATTTGTTACTGTCAATCATCATAATTTTAGCCATTTGGGTATATATTGTACCTCATGTTGGCTTTAGTTTGTGATTTTTTTAATTACTATAACTATTTTCCATATGTTTTGGGCATTTAGATATATTTATATGTGAAATGTTTCTCCAATTCCCTTGCCTACTCTTCTATTCAGTTATATTTTTCTTATTGATTTGTGGTATTCTTTACATAAACTAGACACCAGCCCTTTTCAGCTACTTGTCATGCAAATAAGTTATAACTTTTACTTCCTTAAGGGAACATCTTAATTTTGATGTTGTTTTATATAGTGAAATAACTTTAAATTCAGTACATTTAGGGATCATTGTTTATAGAATCTTGCTTTATCTGCATTTTATAAGGATATTTTCCTATCCTATCTTCTACGAGTGTGATGTTTCTCACTTTCATTTTGATTGCAAATTTTCATAGAATTGATTTTTATGTAATATTTGAAGTAGAAGTAAAGAAGGTTTTCCTTGAAGGATATCTAGTGGCTGCAGAACCATTTACTTAAAAGACTCTTTCTGCCCACTACTTTGCTCTGCTGCCTTTGAAAGAAATAAATTGTTCTACTCAGCTGTGGTCCTTGGTTTAATTTTTCTTTGTGTTGGTACAACCTTCTCTTCAGACTGTCGTGTGCAGTTCAAAACTCTTCCTCCTCTAAGCCAATACCCTTGGCCATACAGAAGGTTTTGACATCTGATACATAAGTCCTCTCAATTTCTTTAACTGCAAGAATATTTGCTATTCTTGACTCTCTACATTTTTACATACATCCTTGTGTGCAGAAATTAGTATCTTTACAATATCTTGCCAGTCCATGAGAATGTTCTAGCCATCCATTGACCTGTTTCCTTTCTGTTTCTCTCAATAATATTTCATGGTTTTTAATATATATTGTATTTCACTAGATTTACTCTTCTGTGTTTTATATTTTATGTCAATGTACATAACATTATTTTATTTTCTACTTGTTCCTGGCATATAAAAATTCTTTCGACTGCATATATATAGCTTGTACTCAGAAAATATGCAAGTCTATTACTTCTAATGATTTGTTTTTAATTTTGCACATGCAGTCATGTTATCTATGATGTGACAATTGCTTTACTTGTTCATTTCTAATTCAAGCAGATTTTACCTCTTATTCATACCTTTATGTAGAAATTCCAGTAAAATGGCCTAGAAACGGCAGTACCAAGAATACTTTTTCCAATATTAATCTTTTAAAATTTCACCATTAAATATGTTTGCTGATGACTTAGTATAAATTCCCCTTTTTCCTTCTAGCTAGCTTCAACATATTATTATTAATGAATATTAAGTTTTACCTGCTTTTGCTATGTCTATTGCACATACCAAATGATTTTCTTCAATATTTCTTTATGTTAGATGTATTTTCAAATGTGTAACCAATCTTGCATTTTTGCAGTTTTAGTTTTATTGAGTTATAGTTTGTGTTTTAAAAAATTCTCCCTTTTGGAGTAGACAACTTGATGAAATTTGGTAAATCGCATACAGTCATATAATTGCCACCATAATTAAGGCAAAAATAGCTCAAAAATAGCTCGATTGCCCTAAAAAGAGTCCTCATTTCTAGGCATATTGATGCATGCCTATAATCCTAGTAATTCAAAAGCCAAAGGCAGGAGGACTGTACATTTGCTCCCAGCCTAGGGAAGTTAGTGAGACCCTGTCTCAAAATAAAACTTTAAAGAAAAGGGAGGAGCAGCAAAATTGGAGATGTAGTGATAAGTCACTGGCTTAACAGAGGTTCTATCTCCAGTACTAGAAAAACTTTTAAATGGTTCTTCATGCCCTTTTCTAGAATTTTAATAAAATTAAATCATAGGTTATGAAGTCTATGGTTTCAACTTTCTTCACTTGACATAATTTTTCATTTGACATCTTCCAATCACTCTTTTTTACCTTTTCCTTCTCAGCAGTATCTCATACAATAAAAATACCACGATTTGTTTATCCATTTAGCAATTGATGGCCATGTGGGTTATTTCCACTTTTGGTCCTCTGTGTTGGGATGCAAAGGAATAGGACAGATCTGCTTACAATATTGTGCATAAGAATGTTCTTCATACCATCATTTCAAAGTGTTTTCATAGCTAATTCGGAAGCATGTTTATTTCTAAAAGTGAAGATTTTCTGGTTTAGTTCTTTAAAATTGTAAATAGCAACTGTGTATATTCACAGGGTACAAAAAATGCTTGAATATATTAAACAGTGATTAAATAAAGCTAATTATCACATCTATCACCTCCCACACTTACTTTTTTGTAATGCAAACATCTGAATTCCTTCCTCTTAGCACTTTAAGAATATGTACTACATTAGTTACTTTAGTCATCAAGCAATAGAGCTCAAAAACTTATTCTTGGTACCCTGTGCTTGAAAATAATGTGTATTTTACACTTATTGGTATATTTCTACACCTCTAACAAGAATTTATTTGTTCATGTTTTTCAAATTATTTCTGTACTGATATTTTGTCTCCCTGTGTAATCCCTTTTTGAGAGAGAAATTTTTACATTCTCATTCTAACTGGAAATTCATCCACTGTGATGATTTTCATTTTATATATTAGAAGTCCACATTATTAGGTATGCACAAAAGTGGAATGCTTATCCTCTTGGTGAACTGAATATTTTATTACTTTCAACACTCTTTATTTGTCATTTGCCATAAACTGTATGCTGCCTGGTATGCAACTATGTATGTGCAATTTTTCTTTGAGTTAAAACTTGAATGGTATATTTTTCTCTTATTTTTAATTTTAACCTTTTATTTTTGATTCATCTCTCATAAACTACAAATAGTTAACTGTTTACCACATACGATAAACTTTGTGTTCCAAATAGAAAATTTAGTACGTTTATAGTTCTTGGAACCTGGGTATGGCTCTGTCACATATTCAGTACTTTCTACTTGACTCATCTTTTCTTTATTGGTTTTCTCTCCTTTCTAACTCTGGACATTTTTATTACTCCATTTTTTCCCACTGTTGGCTTACTTACCCACCGTAATTGTGTTTCCTATTTTCCACAAAGGCTACGATATTCACCTTTACATTATCAAAGCCTTGTATCCCTAATAATTTTACTTTCTTCCAAAGCACTGCAAAGAATGGGAACATTTGAATTTTATTTATTCTGATTGCAGTTAGAAAATTTTGACATTTTCTCATAGGACTCTACTGTTACATTTTGGTCTCCATTCATGTAAATTTTTTAATGTTTCTCAAGTTTATCGTACCTTATTCCTTCTTGTATTTCAATTTTTTTTTAGCCTGAATATTCCCTATGTCTTCAGACTAGATTATAGGTGATGAATTCTTCCAGTTGTTATTTATCTGGCAATGCTAGTCATCTATTTTTGGAAGATATTTTCTTGGGGTACAAAATTAATTATTAATAAAAATTGTTTCCTATAAGCACTTTCAACCATTTGAATATGATATTTCATTGCCTTCAAGTTTCATTGTTCCTATTCTGAAGTAAACTTGTCACTCTAATAAGTTGTCACTTTGAAAACAGTTTGGCTTTTTCCCTTATTAATGCTTCCATCAATATTTCTTTGTTTTTGGCTACTGGATACTTTGTTATTACATACCTGGGCTGGTGATTTATAATTCTCCTCTTTGGGGTCTGTAGAGATGACTGAATAAGTGGTTCTAATGGCTGATACATTGTATCACCTTGAGAAGTCTAGAAGCTTAACTAACTCAGCAGTGCTGCCTCTTGGGGTGTAGAAGACAAGCCCTTACAGCTCTAGGATGTTCATTGTGTCAGCTTGAGAAGTTTAGCTTAACTAAATGATTCAGCAAGGGTCAGGGCAGTTGGTAAGCATGCTGACCCTGTGTAAAAGGAGGCACAGAGAGGGTGTGAGTGCTACACCCACTAGGGGAGAATGTGCAGGAGACAAAGAGGCTCTGCCCCGCTCCACCACTCTCTGCTCTTAGTGCTTTTGCTGTCTCCTGCCGTCACCAACTTGTTGCCCTTCTGCCATGCACCACTCTGCCTTGGAGCTATTGATTACAGATTAAAACCTCCACAAATTGTGGATTAAATAAACCTTTCCTTCCTTAATTTTGAGTATCAGATATTTTATCTCAGCTGCAAGAAAAAAGTAACCAAGACAGTAGCTTGGTTACTGTTGTTTGAAAGTCTTTACAAGTCTTTGGAAAATCTTCAAATATTGCTTCAGGTTCATTATCTCTTTCTCTCATTGTCATGTACGTTCTCTTCTCCATTTTCTAAGTTTAATTCTCCACGTCTCACTTTGTATTTTGCAGCAGTAGGCTTACCATGTGGCTCATTATTATACTTACACTTTTTGGCCAGAACTCTCCTTTTATTTCCTAGAACACATGAAGTTACTGTTATTTTAAAGTTTAGTTCTGATCGCATCATTATTTGGAGACCCTGTGGATTTTTCTCTTATCATTTCATCTAATTTCAACCTCTGTTTTCTTGTCACCCAGTGATTTTTCCACTGAATGTTAGATATGTTTACATAAAAACCAAAAAAGTAACTGCATAAATTATGGAAATATTATGAATTCTATGTTATCTCTCTCCAGGAATAAAAAAGGTACATTTTTTTCTGTAGATGTTCAGGGCTACCAACAATTTGGCATTGCCTTGAATTCCATTTCAGAGACAAAGATAATTCAAAGTGTGGCTTCATTTCTGAATCAGGGTTATTTTGGTTCACAGTATCAAAGGATTCGGTGTGTGGTCAGCTTCCTCCATTGCTTCTAGTTCTGTGGCAAAACAGAAACATCATGACAGAAGGCTGCAGTGCCAGAAATCTTGTCACTCCATAGAAGCCAGGACTGAGAGAAACCCGAGAGGAAGGGGCTGGGACAAGAGTTGACTTTCAAGGTCACACCCCCAGAAGCCATTCCCGCCAATGGGGCATCACCTCCTACATTTCTATTGTCTCTTACTGGTTCCACCCAATGATGATCTCACCCACGGATTAAACCATGATAAAGTTAGAGCTCTCGGGATCCAATCACCTCGAAAGGCCTGTGTTCTGAACATATGAGACTTTGGGAGGCCTTAGTTCTAAACTGTAACACACTTCCAGACCATTCTTCATGCTTATTTCAAATATGAAAGATTCTCTTTCTCACACTTTGATAAGTTTTCGTTATTCTTCAAGATCCATGTCTCAGTTATTTTTCTTGTTGCTGGAACAAAAAGCTCAACAACCAAAGTTAAAGAGGGTAAGATTTATTTAGCTCACAGTATGTGAGGGTTCAATCCATAATCAGCTGGCTCCAAAGCAGGGTGGCTCATAGAAGCGGGGCAGCCATTCATGGCAGCAGAGGATACCAAAGCAACAAGGGCAAAAATGGGAGAAGCAAGACTCTTTTCCTTCCTTGTATTGTATGCAGGTCACAGGCCCTGGGGTGGGTGCAGCACTCATACCCCCAGTGTCAGCATTAGACAATGAGCCAATCACACACTTTAGATTCAGTCACCTCCCAAAAGCCTGCCCCCCATGCCCACATGAGGCTTTAAGGAGAAATTCAGACACAAACCATAATAATCCAGTTCAAGCCTCACCTCTCCCATGAAGCACTCTGCAACTACATGCTAAGGTTTAGCAACTATGGTATTATTTGATTCAAAAAATACTATCTGTTTCTAAAAGACAAGGAAAATCACTTGTAAGATTGTCCAGGAGATAATCTAAATCACTTGCTTTCCACTCAGAATAAATCCACTGTTTATCAAAATTGCCATCTATTGTCAACATTATTTCATTTCAAACTAGGCTTAGAATAGCAAAGCATATGAATTTTACACTAGAAGGTAGGAAAATACAAAAGTTCATTTTCTATGTTTCACATTAAATGCTTATTTTGAAAGCCATACATGCATATGGACTACTGGAATGACTATTATCATTATCTAAACTATTTTATGTTGCAATGAGGATTGGCACACTTTGTATTGCATAGTGTGAATTTTGTAAATACATAAAATGGGTTTCTTTCCAAAATATACAAATCAAATAAATTACTGAATCATGATTTTGCAGTGGTTCTGAGAACTCAGGGCATGCGCAGAGCTCCCTAGCTTTTGTCCTGAATGATGTAATTTAGCCTTGTAGTCCCGAAGTGTGAAAATGAGTAATCAGATCTACTAAGTTTGGCTTTATCTAGTGATTCTTGCTTTGAGGAGTCTTTCTCTTTGTACACTTTAGGCAACATCATTCTGCTTTATGAAAAGTAAAGAGAATGGGATGGCAATGATATCTGAAGGGAATATTTGTTCTGAACATCACCTTTTTGTAAGTGGACAAGTCCAAGCTCATTTGAATTAACTATCTTTTCTTATAAAACTTTGGGGAAAATGATGTGGATTATTGAGCATATGGTTGATTAGAATTGCTTGATATGCTTCCATACACATGCATACACACACACATGCACATGTACACACACATGCACACATATGCACACACATGAACACACACATACATGACAGTTTGAAGCAGATACCAGAGTATAACGGGTATGTGGCAGACACATTGCACAGCACAGCACAGATATGCCTGGTGGCCTTGAGGAGAAAGGAGTTCACTAAGCATACAGTACCCACTGTCTTATCTGTCTAGCTCAACCCTCAGTTCAAAAGGACTTTTCAGCAACTGTAGTAAAATCAACATGGTACTGGAATTGAAACAGAGCCAAAGATCAATGGAATAGACTAGAAGACACAACCACACTACAAATACACTCAACCACCTTATCTTGGATAAAGGGGCTAAACAGGTTCACTTGAAGAATGACAGTCTCTTTAACAAATGGTGTTGGAAAAACTGGCTTTCCATATGCTAAAAACTAAAACTAGACCTATGCCTATCACCATGAACTAAATTAAAATCTAAATGGATCAAAGATTTGAGTATTAAAACAGAAACACTAAATCTATTGGAAGACAAATTGGGTAAGAAGCTTGAATACATAGGGGTAGGTAGAGAGATCATGAACAGGATTCAAATTTCACGGGAAATACTTCCCAGAATCTATAACTGGGATCACCTCTTATTAAAAAGTTTCTGCACATCAAAAGAAATCTCCAGCATAGTGAAAAGAAAACCCACAAAATGGGAAAAAAATCTTAGTTAACTGTCTCTCAGACAAAGGACTTCTGTCTAAAACATAAAGAATTTTAAAAAATCAGACCCCCAAAATTCAAAAATCCATACTAAGAATGGGCATCTGAGATGAATACACAATTTCAGATGAAGAAATACAAATAAATACATGAAAAAATATTCATCATCATTACTCATTAGAGAAATGCAAATTAAAACCACACTGAGATTCCATCTCACTCCTGAAAGAATGGCCAGGATCAAGAAAACCACCAACAAGAAATGCTGGAGAGGCTGTGGGGAAAAAGGAACTCTCCTACACTGTTGGTGGGGAGTGTAGACTGGTGCAACCATTGTGAGGTCAGTCTGGAGATTTCTCAAAAAGCTGGGATTGGAAGTCCCATTTGACCCAGTTATTCCACTTCTAGGCATATTCCCAGAAGAACTGAAAGCAACATACCATAGTGATGTATGTGCACCCATGTTTATAGCAGCACAATTTGTAGTACCCAGATCTTGGAAACAACCTAAGTGTCCATCAACTGAAGAATGGATAAAAAAGTTGTGGTATTTTTATGCAGTGGAGTACTACTCAGCTATAAAGAAGGACAACATTGAGATATTTATAAACAAATGGGCTCAGCTTGAGACAATACTCATAAGTGAAATAAACCAAACTCACATGTATGAATACCAAATAGTTTCCCTAGTGTAAGAAATGATGTAAATACATAAAAGTATGTGGTAATCATGATTCCCCATTATATGGCCTTGAAGCCTTATAAAGTTTTAACTCATTGATTGGAATTGTTTTATTCTGGGCTGTTTGATTTTATTGTCTGTGATGGTATGAACAGCTATTCTGAAGAAAACAAGACATCGTAATAGCTAGACATCATAATATCATCTTGTTTTGAAGTCCCATCAAACTGTTGTTCTTCTTCTGTCTCCATTGGTTTTATCATGTTGTATCTTAGTGGATTTTATTATATGTGATAATATAAACAAAAATTTTTATAGCAAAGAGATAATATAGAAACCATTGTTCATTTTCTGTTAGCTGATTCTAAATACCCTGTAATACTTTCATCCTCTTGAATTGTTTAACACTGTCTTGATATGTTTGAAGCCATAGTATACAAAGTTATGCTCAAATATTTCTAGGAAAGAGACACTATGGTAACTACTATTAAGTTGGGTTATCTTGGGGTGAAGCACTAGGTTGCTGAAATTGTTATGCTTTGACCTGTATTGTTTTGTTGTTTTGTCCTCTTTTATCTCAATCTCCCCCTTTTTAAAAAAATTATTTATTTTTCATTATTTTTTTTAATTAAAGGAAAAATCAAAAAATTTAGCAGGATATATTATAGTAACTTTTTTGATTTTCTATTAAGTTCATTTGAAGCCCTGTATTGCTCCCACCATCTTGTTTTGACTGATTTTACTCTGTTCTGTTCTGTTTGACAGTATCAAGTTTGAGGGTATAGGCAACTACTTTGAAGGCAATAAGATTCACTATGATGTCCATTCTGGTTTGACTATTATCTTCTTTTGAAGTCCTGTAATGTCTCCAATGTTTTGGTTTTATTGGTTTTGTTCTGTGCTGTTTTGTTCAATTTTATTATACCTGATGATATAGGCAATTCTTTTTAAGGTAGCAAGAGGCATTATGGTAACCACTGTTGATTACCTTGTATTCTGTTTTTACATCATGTGCTATGTCCATCCTTTGTTTTGACTGACTCTGCTTTGTCTTGTCACATTTGGTTTTATTCTCTTCAAAAAAAAGCAATAAGAACTGTTGGAGTAATAAAATCCAAAATGTGTAATTGTTATTGTAAAAAAGAGAGGAAAAGAAAGTGCTCTAAAGGATACAACTGCAAGTGTGTTTAGGTGTGTAAGATAGATGACCATATTACAAAGTTTTTATTGGACTATTGAATACAAATGTTTGCAGTCTCATTGTTTGAATGTCCACTTTGTATGCTTTAATTTTGTAACTTGAACAACTATTTCTAAGATGGCAATATGTAATCTATTAACTAGTGATTTCTTACTATTTATTTTTTGAAATTCTGTATTACTTGTACCCTTTCATGGTTTTTTTCTCTTTAAATAAAATTCAAAAAAAGAAAGAAAAGGACTTTGCTCAGCTGGAAAAGGATAAGGAAGAGGCATCAACCAAGCCCCATCCAAATGACAGAAGTGTTTGCCTCTAAAGGATACTGCAGGCTTCTCAGGCCCTATGCCAGATGACCATTGCACTGCACTTCCCCAGAGAAAATGTCCAACCTTCATCATGTCCTCTCCCATTCAAGTTCTTCTTTCACAGCACAGTCTTAAGACCTTGCCCAGCTGGGGTCCCATGAAGGAGCCAGGTGGCTACCTTAGCATCTTAGTCAAACCAGCCCTGCTAACCTACCAAGTGGCTTCTCCCATATATCAGGGAAGCATCTGAAAGCCAGCCCTGAATGGCTTGGCCTGTAAAGGCCTTGAGAATCAGAAGGGTGACCCTGCTCATTTACACTCTATTCTTGAGCAGCTGGCCCCACAGAGATCTCAAGAAAGACAGGCAGTCCCATGCACCCTCGCTGCACCCCAAGAAGCAGCCAAGTATGTCTACTCATTCTCCTGCTGTCCCAGGAAGCAGCCAGAGAGCCCCAGAAACCCACTCATGACCAAGGTAAACAGGTGGGTGACCCATCCTGAACAGCATAGCCTGTTGAGGACCCCAAGGAAACAGCTGGGAGGATCTAACCAATCTGTTGCAGCCCCAAGGAGCAGCTGGGCAGTCTGTTCTGAGAAGCACAGCCCGCTGAGAACAGTCAAGTGGGCTCCCCTGAGTGGCTCTACTCCAAGGACCTGAGAAGTGGTTACCCCACCTACTCGCTGTTAGCCCTAGAAAGCAGAGAAACTACTCAGGCTGAGCAGTTCATACCCCAGAGGCCAAAGTCAGCAGTACAGCTCTCAGACCTTGACAACCAGGAAACCCCATCTTCAGCGTGGCCCTTGAATAATGATGGGCACCTCCTTATCGGGCACATTGCCTTAGGGACCATCTGGGACCAGCCAAGCAGCCACATATTCAACCCTCAGGAACAGATAGGTTTGCATCTGGGGGCACCACTCCCAGAGCCACCAGCAAACATGCCCTGTGTGACAGCTGCAGCCTAGCTGGGAGTAGAGTCCTACAGTGCTTGCAGCCCAGGCCACCAAGATGTCCACAGGCTACTGGCACTACAGAAAAATGCCAACCTGAGGTCAAAATCAATATGGGCTACTCTATGGCACCATGACAGGTGAGCAGGAGAAAGCTTTCCACTATAGTATTCAACCTACTAAATTGTTCAAGGCAACTGATCCATCATATCTATGAGACATCATAAATGAGCAAAATTTCATGTTATAGGTGATCCAAAAGAGTAGGAAAAAATATAAAAATACTTCCAGTGAAGTAATTGCTGAAAACTTTCCAAATCTGACAAAACATGCAGACATCCATTTCCAGAAAACTCAAAGGAACTTAAGACATCTTACCAAAAAGAATTCTCTCCAAAACATAGTATAACTTTTAGAACTTTTAGAACCACCATAAAAACCAAAGCGTTGAGTCAGATAAAAGAGACTCCCCGTTAGACTAAGAGCAGACAAAAGAAGATATACGTAGGAAAATGTTTGGCAGATACACGGTGGCTAGGTATGTAGTTGAGTATGTGAGTGTTTGTCTAGCATCCACATAGCTCTGAACCACCTTACCAAAAATATGCATCTATAATGATCAACATGTATTTGAAAAATGCTCAGTGTCACTAATCATTAGGGAAATGCAAATCAAAAATATAACATGAGGGGCAGGGATGTAACTTAGCAGCACAGTGCTTGCCGGCAAGCACAAAGCCATGAGTTCAATTTCCAGTATCCCCCCCGCAAAAAAATATAGAGAGAGATTATGTATGGAATACATGTATTTTATATATATATATATATATATATATATATATATATATATAAAGACATACATAATGTGGGGTCATATCAGAATAGCTATTAATAAAGACAAAAAAAGATACAGAGGAAGGGGAATATTGGTATACAATTAGTGGGCATGTAAACTAGCACAGAACTATGAAAAAAAGGACAGAGACCACCCAAAAAAGTAGAACTAGAACGGCCATATGACCTAACAATCCCAACACTGGATATTTATACAAAGGAAATGAAATCAGTGTGTTGAAGAAACATCTCTATTCACATGGTTCATTGCAGTGCTACTCACAATAGCCAAGATATGGGCTCTATGGAGGTGTATTCAGCCACAAGAATGAATGACATTCAGTCATTTGACCAACACAGATGAGCCTGGAGGACATTGTGTCAAGTGAAGTGGCAAGCACAGAAGGACAGATGCCTTACCTGGTCCCTTGTAAGTGGCAGTGAATTGGTGGATCTCAGAGAAGTGGCAGACAGAAGTGTGGCTGCCAAAGCCTGGAAGGCTGTGGAGAGGGAAGATGGAGAGAGGATAGTTATTGGGCACAGGGGTGCAGTTGGAGAGAAAGAATAATTTCTCATTTTATAACCTAGTAAGATAACCATAATGTTAGACAGGTTTCCATTGCTGTGAGAAAACACCCAACATATACCACTTCAGGGAGAAAAATGCTTATTTTGGCCATGGTTCCGGGAAGCAGTCTGCCCTCTTTTCCCCAGCTCTCCCTCTGCCCTCTGCTTCCCGGATGCTGGGAATTGAGAAGCTTTCCCCTGACCGGCCCTCTGCCTTTATGGCTCTGCTTGGGAACCAAGTGGTCACGCTTTGAAACTTCAGGAACCATACAGTCCTCAGTATCATGTTGCCCTGACCCACACAGATCCACCCAGAAACATGCTTTACTGATCTTCTGGGCGCTTGTTAAGCCAATCAAGTTGACAAGCTCAATCACCACAACTGTGGTTGTTAACAGTTATTGTATATTTCAAAGTGGCTACCAGAGAGAATTCTGAATGTCTCTGGTATGGTAAACGGAATCATACATGTCAGGGGTGATGGATATACCAATTACTCTGATGTGATCAATGTATATTATATCCATGTTTGGAAATGTTACACTGGGCTCCATAAGTGTGTACAATCACCATGTCAACTAAACATTTAAAATGTACATTTTAAAAAGTTGTGGGAAGGATGATCACAATAACATGACACATAGCTGAGATCTCCAAAGAAAGGAGAGAAATTTTATAGTGGAGACGGGCTTGGAATGAAAGAGAATGAAAGAACTATTCTGGAGCATAAAATACTTTCAAAGAAGACCAGATTGCATAGGGGTGGGAACAGCCCGCCCTGCCTGTGAACTCTTCACCGCTGAGCAAGTCAACTTCCTGTTGTTTAAACCAAGGTAATGGGAGTTTTTCAGAAGGTTTGTTCACTGACAGAGATTGCAAACCTCTCTCCTTTGTAAGCCCCACTACTTCTACCAAAGACTCAGGTGTCAGTAACCTGAAGTCAAATAATTGAGTAGAAAGTCAATAGCGTTGGTGGGGGGAGGATTCTATAGAAAATAAGAAGTGTGAAAATTAAAGTCAGAGTTCCAACCAATGACTGATAGGAATGGGTAAAATTATGGCCAAGCTTGCACAATTCACACTACAGAGTACAAACTTTGAAACAGCAGGTTTCCTGAATACAGACACATAGGAATACAAAATCTGGCATATGTCCATGGAAGAAGGGCACATTTGGCATGACCCATCTTCTCTAATTACTTCTAAGAAAATGGCCTGACTGACCTCTCACAGGCTGACTCAGAACTAAGAAGTCCCAGGCAATGACTTTCAAGACAGAAAGAGCCATAGAGATGCTGGGATAGTAGATCGCTTTACTAGGTAGACATGTTTTGAACAAGAATCTACACTAAGCAGATTTGAAAATTTACCCTTCACAATGTTATGAAGAGTAGATGGCCATTTTCCTTTAAGAAACATGAAACATTGTCAGTCAGGTTACAACCACATCCTTCTCCGCATCAGCACTGAAGTCTCTTGGATGGTTGTATGTAAATCTGTTTTCTTAGGGGACTTTTCAGGTGTAGGCGTGGAGAGAGCTCTCAGCTAGGCAAAGAAGGGTGCCTCTAAATTCCTTTCACACATCTTTCAGCAGTCACTAAAATCCCTAGTTTCTCTGGAGTATGAAATGAAATCATATTCTTATGAGAGCCCAGCAATGAACAGTGACTCTGGCTAAAAGGCTTCCTACAATTTGTTTGGTTCCCCATAAAACCTAAGGACCAGTGGAACAGATTAGAAGATGTAGACGTAACTCCTAACACAATCAGCCACCTTATCTTTGACAAAGGGGCCAAAAATGTTCACTGGAAGAAAGACAGCCTCTCTAATAAATGGATCTGGGAAAACTGGCTTGCTACACAGGACTAAAACTAGACCGATGTCTATCACTATGTACTAAACTAAAGTCAAAATGAATAAAAAATCTAAATCTTAAAACAGAAACACTAAATCTACTGGAAGAGAAAGTAGGTAAAAGTTTTGAAGACACAGGCATAGGCAGAGACTTCATGACCAAAATCCAAACAGCACAGGAAACATTTCAAAGAAGCAACAATCAGGATCTTATTTCATTAAAAGGCTTTCACATATCAAAAAAAAATCAACAGAGTGAAAAGACAACCCACAGAATGCAAAAAAATTTCAGCCAACTCTTCAGACAAAGGACTTTTATGTACAGCATATAAAGTATTGAAAAAATCAGATCACCCCTTCCAATTTCAAAGATCAATCCAAATATGGGCAGTTGATATGAACACACAACTTCTCAGATGAATAAATACAAATAGCAAATAAATATATGAAAAAATGTTCAACATCATGGGTCATTTGAGAGAAGCAAATCAAAATAATACTAAGATTCCATTTCACCCCAAAAAGAATGGCTGTCATCAGGAAATCAATCAATAACAAGTGGGAATGTAATCTGGTGGAACTACTATGGAAATCAGTGTAGAGATTCCTTTAAAAATTAGGATTAGAGATCCCATTTGACCCAGCTATTCCTTGTCTGGATATTTTTCCCAGAAGAATTAAAAACATCACACCAAAGCAATATATGTGCACCCATATTATAGTAGCATAATTATAAAAGTTAAATACTAGAAACAACTCAAATTCAAATCAACTGAGGCGTGGATAAAAAAGGTGATATTTTTATGCAATGAAGTACTACTCAAACCATAAAGAAGGATAAACAAGAGATTTATAGAGAAATGGACACAACTAGAGACCATACTCATAAGTGAAATAAATCAGACTTGCATAGTAATCAACATATTATCTCCTTAGTGTAAGAAGCAGAAAAAGTAAATAAGATACGAAATGTACATGGAATGAAACTGTTCAAAACAAAAGAGAAAGTGGAATAGTGGAAAGGATAAAAGAAGAAAGGGAAAAGGAAATTGTGTGTGTGTGTGTATGTGTTTGTGTGTGTGTGTGTGAAAATTGTTATACTGACAATTGCTAATAGTCCATTGAAAAGAAAGGCCTGTGTCTATATTGTTAGATCAACTTTTCCTGCCTGTGTCTTGTAATATGAGCAACTACTTTGAAGATAACAGTGCACAATGTACTAACCACTGTTACTCTCCTAGAATCTTGTTTTGAAATTTTGTACCACTGTTTTCATTAGTGGTTTTTCCTTAACATAAAGCTAAGAAAGCACAGAAAAATTCCTTGTGCCCCCAAGAAGTATATTTTGAAACTGAAACACACCTCTGTAAGGAACAAAATTGTTTTTAAAAAGCATCTTTGCAAATTGTACATATGTCCTGTTTTGGTACCAAGAGCTTCTCCTTACAACAGCCCATATACAGTAGGGAAATGCAACAAAATGGAAATGTTCCTCTTAGGTCAAATAATGCTGCCTAATATAGCATAAGAATTTACCCATTACACCGATGGTATCAGTGAATCACAGACAGAAATACAACAGACACACATTTCTCCAAGCTTCAGAGAGATGGTGACTTTGTTGTTTATGTCATGCAGCAATATTTTATAAAAACCAAATACAAAACAGTTCATTTTATACTCTGAGATTCAACACAAAAAAGGCATTTCATTTTGTCAGCTCTAATAAAACAATTTAGTTTTAAAACACTAATATGAAGAAATGAGGACTATTATGCTCTTTTACCTAATCAGCCAACTATTTGTTTCCACGACTCTCTGTTCATTAGCCTTCTCCTCGGATGGGGGATGTGTAATGCTCTGAAATTTGCTTTTGCTGTTGCTATAGAATATTTGTCCTGTGGAAGGGCATAGGCTGTGGCTGGATTTGACATGTGAGGAGCAGGTGGTCCGATTTGAAATGCTTCAGTGTTCTGTAAATCTGACAGCTTGGGTCCCAGACATGAACAAAGGTGAAAAAAAATAAACTAAATTTTCTGACCCCTGCAGAATTCCAAAGGACAAACGTAACTATGGGCCCAGCTGGTGACTGAGGGCTAGGGAGACAAAGAATGGTGTGACTCAGTGGAAGATTACAAAAGGAGACTGTGACCACAGAGCACCTGGTGGGTCACAAACGGGAAACAGCAGTCACCCCAGAGAATGAGGCAGCTGGGGCAATGCTGCCAGCACTGGGCTGGCAGATAACACATCAACAGTCTGAAATAAGTGCCCAAGATTGACAGTAGAGCTTCCACGTTATGAAAACAGAGAGACACACTTGACTAACACTAGAATTTCTTCTCTAATGGTTTGTGTTGTACAGAGCAAAACACTTTAAGGGCCCCGTAAACTAACCCTTCTCACTGGGCTACAAAATCCTATGGTCTAATTTTCTAAACTCTAAGAATGACCTTGTATTTGACAAGACTGTGCATTATTCGAAAGCTGATGACCATTTCTTCCAGGAAGAACACATACACAATATGTCATTGTCCCCTTGCAATTTAATCGCTAACACTTGACTAATGAAATCCTCATGACAACCCAAGGAGGTGTGCGTGCCTCGCTGAATCATTCAACAGATAAGAAATCAGTGAGTACACGGATACTCAATGAGCTGCTCAGTTACCCCTACAGTGAGTGGAGAGCACAATTCATCCATGCATGTATGACCAGGGGTCCACACTGCTAAACCATCAGAGCACGCTGCTTTTCTTAAAAGAAGCAACTCAGTCTTGCTCAAAGTTGGTCACAAACAATGACTTTTTGGAAAATGGAGTAAAATTGTCCTCACTCTTTCCAACAGTTTTCTTTCAAACTGTTGCAACCAAGGCTCACTTGGGTAAATACCAGAGAACCTTTCTCCTGGTCAGATCTTCTCTTCCTTTTCCATGCCATTGCTCCATGCCTGGTCCTGGTTGTACTTGGGGACAGAAGCTTGGGAGGCTGCTCAGCACTTCCTTAAATTCTGCACCCAGGACATGTAACCCTTTGGATCCTACAAATGCAAATCCCAAACCTGCATGACTTTGAATCATAAGGGTGGCAGGAAGGCATCTGGGATCTGCTTAATTCCTGGTTCTTGTTTATACTGGAAGCCAACAAAATTCCGCTAGCCTGGGCCCTGGACAGATTTGTGGACTTGAATTCCCTCATTTCTCCTCACCTTTTTAATCAGTTGATCATGGAAATTTTTTTTAAATGGAGCTCAACTCAAAGTAATCTTTTATCTTTAATGTACATAAAAATCATTAGAGGGCTATCTTTCAAATACATATTCCAATAAATTAAAAAATAGGGGAAACAAAGCCCACTCACCTCCCTGGTAAGCAGCCATGAGCCTACCGAATCAAACATCCCATCCTCCCTCCCCCCATTAGCAAATGGGAACCAGAGATCTGAGGTTCACCATATGCAATATAGCAAATGGGGGGGGGGGGTTCCTTCTATCATCTCTTTGAAGGTAAATACAGTTATCACCATTTTGCTGTATTCTGATTAATTGTGTTGCTCTATTCAATATTCTGTTTTGATAAGTTCTATAATGTTCTGCATTTGGTTTGATTTTGCTATACCTGATTAAAAGTACAACTATTGTGAAGATAACGAGATATACTATGGTACCTATTGCTGTTATCCTGGTAACCTGCTGTGAAGTTCTGTAGCAGTTTCACTGCATTGTCTCAATTGGCTTTGTTCTGTCTTGTTCTGTTATATTTTACTACCTTCAAAATAATTTTTAAAATTTTTAAATAAAAATAAAAAATAAAGTGCATATACCTCCTTTGTTACTGCACTGGGGCTGCAAGACTAGTTGTCTTAAAGACTAGTAATGTATTATTCATGAGGCATGGTGACACACTCCTGTAATTCCAGCACTCAGGAGGCTGAGCTAAGAGGGTCATTGCAAGTTCAAGACCAGCCAGGGCTACAAAAATAGCCTCAAGCCAGCCTGAACTTTATGACAAGACCCTGTCTCAAAAAGACAAAAAAAAATAGAAAGAAAGAAACAAATTTATTTTTCATAGTTCTGGAACCTGCAGGTTTAAGAACAAAATGGCAGGAGGGTGGTTTCTTTTGGGACCTCCCTTGTTGGCTTGCAGGTGACTGTCTTTGTGTTTTCATAAGTTCTCCAGGTGCCTCTCTCCTAATCTCCTCTTCTTATAAGTATACTAACTATGTTGGATTAGGGTCTAACCTTTTCCTTTCAAGTTAATTACCTCCTTAAAAGTTCCATTTCCAAAAACAATCACATTCTGAGCCAATAGGGGTGAAGGTTCCACCATATGAATTTTAGGGCGATAGAATTTAGGCTATAACATCACCCCATTCAGTCCCCAGAATTTTGATTCACTAAATCTGAGAAGAGGCCAGTTTTATAGATCTGGGGAGGGGGGCCTTTCCACAAGCACCTTATGATTCTAACACCATAAAACATCATTTAGAAGAAATGTCACCTTAGGCCCCCCTGAACTCCCAGGCAGAACTCAACCCATTTTTCTATTTCTTATTCCCACATTTAGTTTCTCCACTGGTCTACAGATGTAGGGATTATCAGTCTTCTCTCTTATAGTTTAGTTCATGTGTAATATCATTATCCACTTTTCTGACATACATAAGTACAAATGAAACCAAATTTCATCAAGACAGGAAACTATTATTTGTCTTTAGGTCTATATCTGAGTGGCTGAGGAACAGAAATAGAGTAAGAAAACCTTTGAGGACCAAAGAAAACACCATAACCAAGGTGCTAATCCATCTTCAGGCCCGACTTCTTCCTCCCATTCTTGGAAGTGCTGAGGACTATTTAAAGAGAATTTACCAGCCAAGTTCCTGAGAAAATGGAATCTCTACAGGATCATGGCCAGCCCCTGCCTCAGAGGCCTCCCGACAATACTGGCCTCTCAAGGGTTCCACATGAATACCCAAGAACACGACATACTGGATCTCAGGCAGCAGCCACCAGCTACACACACCCACCAGTTCCGGCCTGCCGTGCTTGCGTGCTGTCTGCTTCAAGGCACCCTGACTGCAGGGATTTCAAAAGAACAGTTTCTCAAGGGATTCCACAGAGCCTGTGCTTCCAGCTAGACTGCAGACAGCTAGAACAGCCTTTTCTCCAGCTGGACATAACTTGAAGAGGAAGAAAAAAGGCCCAAGACAAAGGCATATCCTACCCCTTCCCCCTTGAAATTTTTGCACAGAATCTTTGCACCCTGTGACATAATCAGTATCTTAAAGGCCCCGTTCAGTTTGTCTATTAACCCAATAGAGGCTGACACATTATTCTTACTTCTCGGCCTTCAGTTTTACACCTTCAACCCACAACATTCTACTTTGCAACGCAGTTTACTCAAGTGACAGCATTTTCTGTGGAGTTTCAAAACTGTAGAGACCGGAATCCTGTCTCAACTCAAATCTGGTATTTCGATCAGATTAAGAGAAAAATGGTTAGAGTGTTTTGACAAGGAAAATGAGACGCAAAACTAAAAACAAGCAAAAACCTGCTTCTGATTTTTTGAAGACATGAGCTATAAAGATGAAGCACAGATAAAATTTAGTTTCTATATCAAGTTTTCTTAAAAAGGCATTGTTTTCCCAAGTTAATCAATGTTGGGACAAGATAAGGACAGAAAGAACATCTCATGGACATTTTTAAGGCTACCCTAAAAATATATATCCAAAGACTATGCTTATGGAATGGCACTGACAGAGAGCTCAGCTGAGGAGGAAATCTATTTAAAAGATCAATATTTTATAAATCCAAGACAAATGCATGACATAAATATAACTTTCTATAAAAGCAATATGATCGTTAACTGTCTTAGTGAGATTTCTGTCAGTGACAAAGCATCTCAGAAAAAACTTACAGGAGGAAAAGTTTATTTAACATTATAATTCCAAAAGTTTTGGTCTGTAGTGGCTTGGTCCTACTGCTTTTGGGACCCTTGAGAAGGAAAACATCATGGTGAACAAAGCTGCTTGCTTCATGGTTATCAGGAAGTAGAGAGAGAGAGAGAGAGAGTGTGTACTCAGGCTAAATTTGAACTGCAGTGATCCTCCTGCCTGAGCTCATAATTCTGGGATTATAAGTGTGTCTTTAGCGCGTGGGCTGTGGAAGAATAATAAAGAACTAAATTATAATGTAATCTAATGTCCCAAGGTTACCCTTCCTGCCAGGGTATACGTACCCAATGTGTGAAAATTTCTTCAGTGTCAAGATGGTCTTATCAGACATCTCCAATTATACCCTATCCAGAGAACACATATAAGAAAATATTGAATTTTCTCCATGCTCTTCCCCCGTAAAAGGCAGTATGAGGATAAGACATCCATCCTAATAGCAGCCATGTCGCTACTATCAAGAGACCTGAAATGGAAAGATACCACTTTAATCTTAATGGAGACAAAGGTTAGAAACTCCAATCCCTGATTTGTCACTCACTGATCTAATAAACCAGCTCGGAGAACTTTCTGTCTCCAGACTTGTTCATTAGACAAAAGACTTTTACTGACTTAAGCCCATGGTTTTGAAAGTGATGTACCTGGACTACCTAAGAATTTGTTAGAAAAGCAGATTCTTGGGCCCTGACCCAGTCTTAATGAATTAGAGACTCTAAGACTAAGGCCCAGCAACCTGAATTTTAACAAGTCCTACAGGCAAATCTGATGTAAACTAAAACTTGAAAATCCCTGGTAGAAGCCAGTGTTAGTTGGGTTGAGTTCTTTTCAGATGGAAGTATTTTTGACTAACACAAGCAACCATGTCAAGTCTCAAAAAATGTGACATCCACATCATTCATTACACAGAATTTTCCTTCTCACAATATCCGCCATTGCTGTTACAGGATCATATGGATCCAGTGTGTGAAGTGTAAATGCTCAAGGAAAATGCTAATGGTGCCGACTCACAGGAAGGGACTGGCTTCTGGATCTCCCATTATCTTTTTTTTTTTTTTAATTTTATTCCTCACCAGAGCCTTAACTTGCTAATGACGTATGTGTTTGTTGCCTATACATATGCACTTACATGCAACTCAGTTCAGCCAGTCAGGAACTTCTTCTTTTCTGATTAAAATAATCTCTTATTGCATTTTGGATGATTAAAAACTTTAATTCCTATCAAAGGGTTGAAACAAAATCTCTTGGGCTTCTTATCCTTTGGGGCTGTGGTGCTTAGTCTTTTTCTGCCTTCCCTTCCTGTACATGGATAGCTCATGTTACTTCTTGACAATGGGGTGATAGGGCTCCCTTGTTTCCAAGGCAATATCCCTTGGCCATTTGGTCACATTTTTCCTAGTGATATTCATGGCTGGATTTGGTGGCTGGTTGTATTGGTCAGGGTTTTACTAGAGAGAACAGATATAACCCCGGATATTCAGAAACAACCAGATTGCCTTTGATAGTCAGTCACAGAGTCCAATGAGGAAGCGTGCAGAGGGTGTCTATGCACTGGAGGCCGAAAGATTCAATTCAAGATCTGGAGTTCACCCTAGTGTCTTGTGCAAGTCCACACCAGCAGGCTGATGGGTCTGCGACAGAAGGCCGAAGGCTCTGTGATGAAAGGCTGAAGAGTCTACACTGGAAAGCTGAAGAGTCTGTACTGGAAGCCAGGAGGCGAGGTCCGAACTAAAGGCGAAGACTGGAGCTTCTCCCAAGAATGGAATGGATTTGTCCTCCCCCCACCCTTTTAAACCTCGAGGTGATAACTCATCCTAGGGTGGGTCTTATTCTACATCCTTGGGTGTAGAATTGCTAAACTCATTTAGTTAGCTTCTAACTGTCTCAGGTTGACACAATCAACCACTACAATCCACCCCTTGTCAACTTGGCAACCAGACACATTTCTTTAAACTAGTTCCAGATACACAAACATGCATATAATTGCGCCTAACATACTATAACTGTCCTTCGTACAAACAGAAACACAATAATTCCCCTACCAAAATACACAATGTAACTTTTCTTTGGTTGATGTTTACTCCTATCAGTTCATAAGCTTAACATTAAAACACAAGTTTAACAATTCCCAAAACACAGCATTACATCTAACATTATGTTACAATGAAACCGTATTTGGGGAGAAGTAGTAATCATAATCCTCTTTTCTGTAACTGATCACGAGGATGTAACTGGTATTTAGAACTTCCTTCTTCCACTACCCATTCTGTATTGCCTTGGCCTTCAGCAAGCACCTCAGCAGGTCTCGGTTCTTTCCCCAGTAGAGTGACCCATACTTTCATTCCTGAAGGTTCTGGACCACTTGTCACTTTGTCTGGATTAGGTTGCTGTAATTTTCCATTAACCTTAATGACAGGGCATGGTAATACTAAAAGGCACCCTAAGGAATCTCCTGCACTCCATGTATATTCTTCCTTTCCTCCATTGTGGAGTAGTAGTCCAACTTCCCCTTGGTAGTCTGGGTCAATCACCCCTGACAACACCGTGACTCCCTTTTTAGCTTGTTTCCTCAGAGGCAAGAGGAGACCAAAATGACCAGGGGCAAGTCTTAGCTTCCAGTTCAATGGTACCATTGTCTGCTTCCTGTTATAAGCCTTCCCCCCTCTGGAACCAAAACTTCTAGTCCAGCAGAACATGAAGTCATGGGAACAGGAAGCAAAAATTTTGCTAGTGGATCACTAGGGGTGATGGTGAGTGGCACCATTCCTACTTCCACCCCTTGATTCCTGGACCCATGAATCCTGGCTATGGGAGACACAGTGCCATATAATGGACATTAATTCAAAGCATATACAGCCTGTTGAGGTACTTTACCCCAGCCTTGCAAACTATTGCCACCTAGCTGGCATTGTAACTGTGTCTTCAAAAGGCCATTCCATCTTTCTGTCAAACCAGCTGCTTCTGGATGGTGAGGGACATGGTAGGACCAGTGAATTCCATGAGCAAATGCCCACTGTCTCACTTCTTCAGCTGTGAAATGTGTTCCTTGGTCAGAGGCAATGCTATGTGGAATTCCAAGACGGTGGATAAGGCATTCCGTGAGTCCACGGATGGTAGTCTTGGCAGAAGCATTACGTGCAGCAAAGGCAAAGCCATATCCAGAATAGGTATCTATGCCAGTGAGGACAAAGCGCAGCCCTTCCATGATGGAAGTGGTCCAATATAATCAACCTGCCACCAAGTTGCAGGTTGATCACCTCGGGGGATGCTGCCATATCGGGGACTCAGTGTTGGCCTCTGCTGCTGGCATGCTGGGCATTCAGCAGTGGCTGTAGCCAGATCAGCCTTGGTCAGTGGCAGTCCATGTTGCTGAGCCCATGCATACCCTCCATCCCTGCCACCATGGCCACTCTGTTCATGGGCCCATTGGGCAATGACTGGCGTGGCTGAAGAAGGAGGTTGGCTACTGTCCAGAGAACGAGTCATCTTATCCACTTGATTATTAAAGTTGTCTTCTGTTGATGTTACTTTTTGGTGAGCATTTACATGGGAAACAAATATTTTCATATCCTTTGCCCATATAGAGAGGTCTATTCACATACCTCTTCCCCAAATATCTTTGTCACCAATTTTCCAATTATGTTTCTTCCAAGTTCCTGACCATCTGGCTAGACCATTGGCTACAGCCCATGAATCAGTATACAGTCTCATCTGGCCATTTCTTCTTCCAGGAAAAATGTACTACCAAGTACACTGCTCGAAGTTCTGCTCACTGTGATGATTTCCCTTCACCACTGTCTTTTAAGGATGTCCCAGAAAGGGACAAGCTGTCCACTTGCAGGTGGTGCCTGCATAACGTGCAGAGCCATCCGTAAACCAGGCCCTAGTCTTCTCGTCCTCTGATAACTGATCATATAGTACACCCCACAAGGTTATAGGTGCATGCTGGGAAACTGAAGGCAACATAGTGGGTATAGGAGCCATAGGTATTTGGGCAACTTCCTCATGTAATTTACTTGTACCTTCCGGGCCTGCTCTGGCTCGATCATGAATATACCACTTCCTTTTAATGATAGACTGTTGCTGGCCATGTCCAACTTTATGACTTGGTGGGTCAGGTAATATCCAGGCCATGATAGGCAACTCAGGTCGCATGGTGACCTGGTGTCCCATAGTCAAGTGTTCAGTTTCCACTAGGGCCCAGTAGCAGGCCAACAGCTGTTTCTCAAAGGGAGAGTAGTTGTCTGCAGATGATGGCAGAGCCTTACTCCAAAATCCGCTGTAATTCACCAATGGGGGCCTGCCAGAGACTCCAAACAGCATCTTTGTTTGTTACTGATACCTCGAGCACCATTGGATCTGTGGGATCATACAGCCCCAGTGGAAGAGCAGCCTGTACAGCAGCCTGGACTTGTTGCAAAGCCTTTTCCTGTTCTGAGCCCCACTCAAAATGAGCAGCTTTCTGAGTCACTCAGTAAATGGGGCAGAGTAAGACACCTAAATGAGGAATGTGTTGCCTCCAAAATCCAAATAGGCCCACTAAGCGTTGTGCCTCCTTTTTAGTTGTAGGAGAAGCCAGATGCAACAATTTATCTTTTACCTTAGAAGGGATATCTCTACATGCTCCACACCACTGGACTCCTAGAAATTTCACTGAGGTAGAAGGACCTTGAATTTTTGTTGGATTTATTTCCCATCCTCTGGTTCTCAAATGAATCCAGTGTGGTTGCTACCTCCTGCTCACTAGGCCCAATCAGCATAACATCATCAATGTAATGGACCAGTGTGATATCCTGTGGCAGAGAAAAGTGATCAAGATCCCTGCGAACCAAATTATGACATAGGGCTGGCGAGTTAATATACCCCTGAGGTAAGAATGTGAAGGTATATTGCTGGCCTTGCCAGCTAAAAGCAAATTGTTTCTGATGATCCTTATGGATAGGTATGGAGAAAAAGGCATTTGCCAAATCGATAGCTGCATACCAAGTACCAGGAGATGTTTTAATCAGCTCAAGCAAGGAAACCGCATCTGGTACTGCAGCCTCAATTGGAGTCACCACCTGATTCAGTTTACGGTAATCCATGGTCATTCTCCAAGACCTATCTGTCTTCTGCACAGGCCAAATGGGGGAATTGAATGGAGATGTGGTGGGCACCACCACCCCTGCATCCTTTAAGTCCTTGATGGTGGCAGTAATCTCTTGGATCCCTCCAGGAACGCGATACTGCTTCTGGTTTACTATTTTACCAGGCAAAGGCAACTCTAGTGGCTTCCATTTGGCCTTCCCAACCATGATAGCCCTCACATTACAGGTTAGGGAACCAATGTGAGGATTCTGCCAGGTACTAAGTACATCAATCCCAATTATACATTCTGGAACAGGGAAAATAACTACAGGGTGAATCCGAGGACCTATTGGACCCACTGTAAGTCAGACCTTTGCTAAAACTCCATTGATCACCTGGCCTCCATACGCCCCTACTCCAACTGGAGGACCACAGTGACGTTTTGGATCCCCTGGAATCAGTGTTAGTTCAGAACCAGTGTCCAGTAATCCCCAAAATGTCTGATCATTCCCCTTCCCCCAGTGGACAGTCACTCAAGCAAAAGGCCTTAGGTCCCTCTGGGGAAGGATGGGAGAAAGATTAACAGTGTAAATTTTTGGTGCATCAAAGTCCTTCTCCAAGGGGACTTGGCTCCCCATCATTGAGAGGTTCTGGGTCTGTAAACTGGCTCAAATCTGGGAACTGGTTGAGGGGCTGTGATTCCCTGTTAGCGTGATTTGATGTAAGGTTCTGTTCATTTGCCCATAAATTTTTTCGATTATATAAATCTAGTGAAAATTTTGTAGGCTTCCTATCTATTTCATTTCTAGGAATGCCATGGCTAATCAGCCAACGCCAGAGGTCTGAACATGTTAGATTATTCTGGTTATTGTTCTGCCTTTGTTGTCCATTATGGTAAGTACGTGGACCCTGCTTTTGGCGATTAAGTGCCACCACTTGACCTCTGCCACTCCAGGACCCAATCAAGCCCATTGCCCTTAAATGTCCTAATTGAGTAACTGCAGTCCCCACTGTAAAGTCTGGCATGCAAAAAAGAGCAATAACAGGGCCCTTCAGGGATGCTGGTGCTCCCCTCACAAATCTGTTTCTCAAGGTGCTGGTGAAGGGTATGTTTTCTGGATCATCCCAATGTGGAGGATTAGGTTTAACTTGACAGATTCACTCCAGCATTCCCATTTCCCTGAGTCTCTGAATCCCCTCATCAATAGTAAACCATGGAATATCAGGCATCTCTAACTCATTCACAGTGGGCCATCTTTTGATCCATATCTCTGTCAACCATCCAAATAAACTATTAACACCTTTCTTCACTCCATGAGCTATGATATTAAATTCAGAATCCCTACTTAATGGGCCCATATCAACAAATTCAGCCTGATCCAGATGTATGTTTTTGCCACCATTATCCCACACTCATAAAATCCAGTCCCATGCTTGCTCATCAGGCCTCTGCCTATAAGAGTTGGAAAACTCAAGAAGCTCCTTGGGAGTATAGCGAACCTCATCATGGGTCACACTATGTATCTCACCTTTAGGTGCTTTCTGTGATTTGAGCCTGGTTATGGGCCTGGAGGTAAAAACGGGTGTTAAGGGTGGGTCCTGAGGAGCAGCAGCATAATCCCATTTAGTCAACATAGCATTAGCTTCCCCAAGTATGCTAGGAGATTCCAACACAGCAGCAGGTGGAGGTGGTGACGCTTCTGCCATTTCAGGTGGGGAAATCTCTCCCTCAGGTAAAATCACTTCATTAGCATCCAGAAATTCAGTATCTTCACTTTCCTAAGAATCCTCCCATACATCTCCATCCCAATTCATGGGATCCCACTCTTTTCCAACCAGTGCCCTCACCTTTGCTTCTGATACTCTTCGAGGCTGAACATTAAGTTTACGTTGTAGTTCAGCCAACCGAATTATGAGGGACTGTGTCTGGGTTTCTGCAATCTCAGCCTTGCGGCTAAAAGAGAGGAGATTTTCACTCATGACACACTGAGAAACTTTTAAATTTCTTATCTGTTTCTGGAGATGTGATTTCTCCTTCATTAGTTTGTCCAAAGCAGCTAAGACCAACCATCCAGCATCATTATATTGTCTACTGTGCCAAAGACATTCAAAATTGTTTTGTACAGAGTCACTAAATTTTTGACATCTCACAATTGGTGAATTAGGATAATCAAATGGATCTATGAGACGTATTAATTTAAACAGTTCGTGCCAAGGATTATCAGTATATTGCACAGAAGTAGAAGCAGAGACCTTGGTGTCTTCAGGCTCACCAAATTGCAGAGTCAACTCCAGGAAGCTCTAACACCATTATAGAATGCCACTGTTATAATTCTGTTTCTCTAGGACCACTCTGGGTACCAAAATCTATATTGGTCAGGGTTTTACTAGAGAGAACAGATATAACCCCGGATATTCAGAAACAACAAGATTGGCTTACGATAGTCAGTCACAGAGTCCGATGAGGAAACGTGCAGAGGGTGTCTATGCACTGGAGGCCGAAGGGTTCAATCCAAGATCTCTGGAGTTCACCCTAGTGTCTCGTGCAAGTCCACACCAGCAGGCTGATGGGTCTGCGACAGAAGGCCGAAGGCTCTGTGATGAAAAGCTGAAGAGTCTACGCTGGGAAGCTGAAGAGTCTGTACTGGAAGCCAGGAGGTGAGGTCCAAACTAAAGGGGAAGACTGGAGCTTCTCCCAAGAATGGCACTGATTTGTCCTTCCTCCTCTCCTTTTATACCTGGAGGTGATAACTCACCCTAGGGTGGGTCTTCTTCTACATCCTTGGGTGTAGAATTGCTAAACCCATTTAATTAGCTTCTAACTGTTTCAAGTTGACACAATCAATCAACCACTAGACTGGTGCAACCCAAAGTCTTGCTGATCCTGCCTTGAACAGTACTTTGTAATGTTTAGTGTCTCCTAGCTCCCCTGAGGTAGGGTCTGTGGGCTCTATAATCACTGGGAGTCTTGAATCTGTTACTGTCAGAGGTACATGACTCTTTCCCAGAGTCTCACCTGTGTTTCCATTTTCATATTGCCCCAATCTAACAGACTGATTGGTTTAAAGTCCCCTTTGTGGTGTACAAGGGACTCTTAAGTCTTGTCTATGAAATGTATAATTCAAGAAAACTAAATTTCATCTTTGTCTTTTCTGATTCCTGGAATTCACTTTGCTAGTCTACTCCTAGCTTGGTGAAAAGAATCCTGCAAAATAATCTCACTTTAGAGTTTTTAGAGTTCTTCACTTATCACACAGGCAAAGACCCAAGCTAGGGCAATTTTGTTTCCCAGCTAACCTTTCTCAAGATTGGGGAGTACTTTTGGTTATCACAAGTTGGAGTCCAGAAGAGGTGGCTAATGGCAGCCAATGAATAGAAGCCAGGTGTGCTACTAAACATCCTCTAACACATGTGAAGATCAAAGTCTGCCAAGAGCTGTCAGTGTTTGGATGGAAGATTCCAGGGTCGAAAGGTCAATAAAACCATTTTGTTTAAACATATGCTGCAAATTGGAAGTTTAGTTTCAGTTATGACTGCCACAGCCATCCCAATAGTCTTGTAATTGTCCTTCCCCAAGGGTTACAATGCACTGGGAGCACCAAGATGGTCACTTTGTCTCAGATGAGATTAGTGCACAGGATACTCAGCTATGCCATTTACCTCAGCTATGGTGTTTCTGTTTTTGCTTTTGCAAAACAAACAATAGCTCAAAGGAGGCTCTTTGAAGATAAAAGTAAATATATTTAAAACATTGTAAATGGTAGGATGATGTAAACATCAATAGTGAGAAAATACAGACATTTACTGCAAATTGCCATGTACTAAAATAAATGACTATGTAAATATGATTTTTCTATGCAAAAGTAGAAAGAAATGAATATAATATTTGATCACTGGATTTGTCGGACTGGTAAACTGCAGCTCCTATGAGTCATCTATTATGAAATTTTGTCAAATAAAATATCCTGAAGGAATCAAAGTTTTTCATATCACTTTCAGAACAATAACACCTGTATGGTACAGCAACTCTACCTATGCCTTAATTGATACACCACTTCTGACCTACTGTAAACTAAATCATTACAGATGATCCATCCCAAGGTACTCTATAGATAAGATAGAAAGACATTAAATGACTTAATTTCAAATAGCTAATAATTGTTATGGCCAGGACTAACACTCAAATCTGTGTTTCTGTGTGTATGGGTGTGGGTGTGTGTGAGTGTGTGAAAGAGACAGAGACAGAGAGAAACAGAGACAGAGACAGAAAGAGAGAGAGAGTTTTGATATGAACTCTCCAGAGCCTGCTTTCTACCTCTCTCCTAAATTATGCATCCTGAGTCTTCACAGAAAGCTCACTGTGTGCCATCAGTCATTTGAGAACCCCCTGGCACCCTATCTTAGAATTTACGTTTGGCAATTCTGTGTCTAATATTCAGCCCAACCTTCTTAAAAAATATCACCATGTAGTTTTTGCAAGCCACCTCCAAGTCATGCATAATGATTTTTACATTTCTATTTTTCCTGTAGGAACTGCTGAGACAATCACCTAGGAAGTGGGAACTAACTACTGAAACAGAGAGTGAGCACTAGCAGTCAGGGGTGATAACACATAACCTTCCAAGCGCATCTCTTAGAGGCCCGTGTGCCCTGGAACACATGTCATGGAGCCGGTGATGAAACGACCTGTAAGCCACAGGTTCCACCAGGGGGCGGTCTGGGTGTCTTAGGGGTGCCATGCCGGGATCGTTGCATTTGCTCAGATGTATACATTTTAGCGCTTCCTTTCTTCCTAAACTCCTCTGAGCTCACACGACTTCACCGGTTCACAAAAATATTTGTTCCTCACTCACAAATCTCAGTGTCACCCTGGACAGGCCTCGTCCAAAAACCCTTAGTATTTTCAGATTTTTTTTTTAATTTAATTAGCTTAATTTTTTAAAATTGTCACAGCTGAATAAATAATTCCATTTAATAAAATTCAGGTACTTTGTCCCACAAGATACTTAACTCTGAGCCTGTTTTTCTACATGTGTAAGTGTAGCACACTCGGTTTTCAAAGTTCCCATTTTACAGCTAATTAGAAGCATTTAAAAAGGAACCCAGGAGGTAAAAGTTGAATGAAGCAGGAACAGCTGAAGCAAAAGGCAATTTGACATCAAAGAAAAAGAAGAAGAAGCATTGAAACAAAAGCACAGCTTTATGAAAATCAAAAGACAGCTCACTGTACCTTTTACTGTAATGCCAAGCAACCCAGTATTCTTTAGTGGCCACAAAGGAATCAGATTTTATATAACACTAAATAATTTATGTGTTTAATAATAGCCTGGATAAAGATGCTTCTCATCGCTGCATTCATAAAAAAATACAGTGAATTATCCTCATCATCCAACAATGCAATAACCACTCAGTAAGTTCTAAATAGCCACAACTGGTATTCCACAGTCTTTAAGGGGAACAGCAAGGAAGATTTTTAACACAATCTTTAAAAGTCCTGAAAAAAAAGATAGTTATGCCCTATACAGTTCTGCTCAACAGACCTGAGAAATATATTAGATCTCGGAAAGATAGTGTTAAAGATAGAAAAAATAGATTTGATGTTCAGTTGTCTATAAATGTCATTGTGTATAGTAGTTCTGCTTATTAAAATCCCAGATAAAGCTTTCTAGGAAGTGGCTGCAGCAATAAGTATTTGGGGATCATTTTCTTTTTTTTTTTTTTTTTTTTATCTTTTTAACACCAAGTACATTTATTCGAAAAGAAGCAACTTATGAAATAACCTCATATCTTTCCATGAAAAACTAAAAATAAAAGAATAAAACTAAAAATGAATAGAAGAAAATAATAAAGATCGGAAAACACAGTTTCTTATCAAATTGCCAACATCATTTTTCATAAAGGTTAATGTTTTGATTCTTACATTTCTGTAAAAACAGAAAAGACTGAGAACAGTCTAAACAACTTTGATAAAGGAACAAAATTAGAGTTCCAACCCTCCCCAATCCCATACCTTATCACAAAGTTGCACCAATAATGAAAATGGCATTGATATCAAGATAGACAAACCACCAAGGTACCAATATGAGGTCCCAAATTAAACACATAACAGACATTTGATTTTTGGCAAAGATGCAAAGGCAATTAAGTGGAGAAATGACTATATCCTCAATAAATACACTGAAATAATTAGATATCCACATGCAAAAACCCCAAACCTTATAGCACATCAAAAATTTCTTAAAATATCCAAAAGTCAACTCAAAATGGCTGACAGTGGTTTAGATAAAGCAAAGGCAAGTATGACCTGAGTCATTCCATGGCTGACTTCATTCTCTCTGGGACAAAATACATGTCTTTTCCCTATCATACTAATGAAACAATATGAGGTGTTACATATTTATTTCACTAATAAGTATGCTCTCAAGGTGCATCCATTTACCTATAAAAATGGCATTTATCATTCTTTATGGCTGAATAGTATTCCATTATATAGAAATACCACATCATTTTTATCCATTCTTCAGTCAGGCATTTAGGTAGTTTCCAAGATCTGGCTGTTATAAACTGTGCTGCTATAAACACGGGTGCACATATATCACTGTGGTATGATGTTTTTAATTCTTTTGGGAAGATACCCAGAAGGAGAACACCTGGGTTGAATGGGACCTCCAATCCTAGTTTTTTTGGGAATCTCCACAGTGATTTCCACAGTGGTCGCACCTGTCTGCACTCCCACCAACAATGGATAAGAGTTCCTTTTCCCCCACAGCCCCTTCAGCATTTGTTATTGGTTGATGTCTTAATACTAGCTAATCTTTCTTGAGTAAGGTGAAATCTCAGTGCTGTTCAATTTGCATCTCTCAAATGACCGGTGCTGCTGAACATTTTTTCATGTATTTATTTGTTATTTGTACCTCTTCACCTGAGAAATTGTGTGTTCATATCAGCTGCCCATTTTTGGATTCTTTAAATCTGGGAGGACTGATTATTTTAGTCCTTTATACATACTTGATAATAGTCCTTTATCTGAGGCACAGCTGGCAAACACTTTCTCCCACATTGCTGGTTGTCTCTTCACTCTGTTGGTGGTTTCTCTTGCTGTGCAAAATCTTTTCAGTAGGATGAGATCCCATTTATTGATTCTTTGCAATAAGTCCTATGTACTCTGGCTTTTATTCAAAAAGTCTTCGCCTACACCAATGTTGTGAAGAGTCTTACCTACTCTATCTTACAGTAGATTTAATGTTTCTGTTTCAATATTAAGATCTTTAGCCCATTTTGATTTTAGCTTAGTAATGGTGAAGGATATGGGTTCAGTTTTAATCTTCAGCATGTGGAAAGCCAGTTTTTCCAATACCATTTATTAAAGAAACTATCTCTTTTCCAGTGAATGTGTTTAGCACCTTTGTCAAAGATAAGGTGGCTTAGTATCTCTTAAGTTGTTTCTGCATCTTCTAATCTGTTCCACTGATCTTCAGGTTTGGTGTTTGGGTTTTTTTTTTCTTTTGCCAGTACCACATTGTTTTTATCACAGCAGCTTTGTAGTATAATTTCAAGTCAAGGATTGTGATGCCCCTGTCTTGTCTTTATTGCCCAGAATCGCCTTTGCTATTCTAGGTCTCTTCTGATTCCAGATAAATTTTAAAATTGTTTTCCCTAATTCTGTAAGATATGCTGTTGGAATTTTGATTAAAATTGCACTGAGTCTATATAATAGTTTTGGAAGTGTGGCTATTCTCACTATATTGGTCCTTGCTACCCAAGAGCACAGGATATCTCTCCATTTGCTAATATCCTCATCAATCTCCTTTTTCAGAGTACTATAGTTTTCACTGTAGAGGTTTTTTACATCTTTAACTAGATTGATTCCTAAGTATTTGATTTTTTTGGATGCTATTGTAAAAGGTATTGTTGCCCTTATTTCTCTCTCAGTGAGTTTGTTATCTGTATACAAGAAGGCTATTGATTTTTAAGTGTTGAATTTATAACCAGCTACATTACTAAATTCGCTTATTAAAGCTAGAAGTCTTTTGGTGGAGTTCTATGGGGTCTTCTAAGTAGAGTATCATGTCATCTACAAATAATGGTAATTTAACTTCTTCCTTTTTCCATCTTTATTTTTTTTATTTGTCTTGTCTAATTGCTCTGGCAAAAATTTCCAGAACTATGTTGAATAGGATTGGAGACATTGAACATCTTTGTCTTGCTCCTGACTTTAGAGTTGAAAGCTTTCAATTTTTGTCCATTTAGTATGAGTTTGGCTGTTGGTTTTTGCAAATGGCTTTATCAGATTAAGACCATCTATTCCAATTTTCAGTAAGGTTTATCATGAATGGGTACTGGACTTTGTCAAAAGTTCTTTCTGCATTTATTGAGATGATCGTATGATGTTTGTTCTTGGCTCTGTTAACATGATTACATTTACAGATTTACATATGTTGAACCATTCCTGCATCCCTATGATAAATCTTCCTTGATCATAATGTACGATCTTTTTGATGATTTGCTGCAGTCTGTTTACCAGTATCTCACCGAGGATTTTTGCATCAATGTTCATTAGAAAAACTGGCCTGCAATTCTCTTTCTTAGGTGGGTCCTTCTCTAGTTTGGGAATCAAAGTAATGCTTGCTTCCAGGAATGAATTTGGGAGTATTGTTTCCCTTTCAATTCCATTAAACAATTTGAGAATTAATGATGTTAGATCTTCACTAAATTTCTTGTAGAATTCAGCAGTGAATCTATCAGGGCCTGGGCTTTTCATTGTTGATAGGTTTTTAATTATATCTTTAATTTCATGTATTGATACTGGACTATTTAGGATTTTTATATCTTCTTGATTCAGCTTTGGTAATTTATATGTATCTAAGAATCTGTCCATTTCTTCTGTATTTTCCATCTTATTAGAATACAAGTTTTAAAAGTATAGATGATTTTCGAGATTTCTACAGAGTCTGTTGTAATGTCACCCTTTTCATTCCAATTGCATGAATTTGGGTCTTTCTTTCCTTTTTTGGACAAAGTTGGCTAAGGGTTTGTCAATTTTATTTAATCTTTCAAAGAACCAACTCTTCAATTCGTTGATTCTTTGTATTGTTTTTTTAGTCTCCAGTGTGCTAATTTTTGCTCTGACCCTTACTATTTCCTCCCTTGTACAAGCTTTTGGTTTAGCCTGCTCTTCTTTTTCTAAAAGTTTTAGGCTCAACATTAAGTTATTTATATGTCTTTGCTCTGTTTTCATGATATGGATATTACTGCTATAAATTTCCCTCCTAAGATTGCTTTCATTGTGTTCCACAAGTTCTGGTATATTGTATTGTCATTATCATTCAACTGTAAAAACTGTCTAATTTCATCTGTGACCCATTGATTGTTCAATAGGGTGCTATTTAATTTCCATGTGTTGATGAAGTTTGTGGTTTCCTTTGGCATGGATTTCCAATTTCATTGCACTGTGGTCTGATAGTATCCATGGGATAATTTCAATTCCTTTATACTTACTTAAGCATTTCCTATGAGGCAGTATATGGTCTGTTTTGGATAATGTCCCATGTGCAGCTGAGAAGAATGTATATTCTGATGTTGTGGGGTGGGACACTCTATATAAAATCTACTAAGTCCATTTGCTCAAAAGTTTGACTTAGTTTTAATATTTCACTATTGATTTTCTGTCTGGTTAATCTGTGTTTTTGTGACAATGGGGTATTGAGGTCTCCAAATACAGTTGTATTAAGGCTTATTTGATTTTTCATATCTATTAATAACTTTTATATAACTGGGTACACTAATATTTCTTACATATATATTTATGATTGCTATCTCTTCCTCTTGGATTGTTCTCTTTATGAGGATGTAGTCACCTTCTTTATCTCTATTAGTCAGTCTTGGCTTGAAATTCACTTTACAAATAAAATAGCAACCTTTGCATTTTTCTGGATTCCTGTTCATAGAATATTATTTTCCATCCTTTAATTTTCAGTCTATGAAATTTTGGATTAGATGTGTTTCTTGTATACAGCATATTGTTGGATCTTGCTTCTTGATCCATTCTGCCAGTCTGTGTCTTTTTACTGGTGAATTGAGACCATTAACGTTAATGGTTAAAACTGATATGCATTGATTTATTCTTGTCATGTTATTTTCCTGTAATTGGCTACCCCAAACATACACACCTTTTGTTTTTCTTTTTCTCTTCCTTCTAATTGTTTGCCTTTTCTGGTGGATTGTACTCCTATTGGAGTACATGGAGTTCTAGTCCTTATTATCTATTTCCAGAATGTCCTTCGGAACATTTTGGAGTACCGGTTTGGTGGTCATAAGTTTCCTCAGATGTTCTTTGTCATGGAAGTATCTTATTTCTCCCTCAAATTTGAAAGACAATATTGTGGGATACATCAATCTGGGTTGAAAGTTGTTTTCCTTTAGACCTTAGAGTACTTCACTCCAAGCTCTTCTTTTTCTTTTTCTTTCTTCTTTTTTTTTTTTTTTATCTGTACCAGGGATCAAGCTCATGACCGCATGCTTGCAAGACTAAATCCCCACCCCTCCAAGCTCTTCTTGACTTGAGAGTTTGTCCTGAAAAGTTAGTTGCAATTCTGATGGACTTTCCTTTATAAATGATTTGTTCTTTTCCCTAATAGCTTTTAAGATTTTATTCTTGTGTTGAATTTCTGGAATTTTGACTATGATATGCCTGGATAGAGATTTTTTGATCATTGCTAACTGGAGTTCTATATGTCTCACTTATTTGTGTGTCAAATTCTTTTTCTCTACCAGGAAAGTTTTCTGTCATAATATCTACAAAGATTTTTTAATGTCATTTGTGGTATCTCTTACTTGTTCATTAACTCCAATTAATCTTATGTTCTTCTTCTTTCTCTCATCTAGCAGCTGCTGGATTGACTTCTCATGTTCCCTTGCTAGTTTTGAGAATTTTTTCTTTTCCTGGTCACTAACTATAATCCTGTCTTCAATATCTGAGATTCCGTCTCCCACTGGCCTAATCTGCTTTGAATGCTTTCAGTGGAGTTTTTATTCTCCTGGATATCTGCTTGAATCTGCTTTACAGATTCCATTTGTTTCTATGTTGTACTTCCATATTTTGCTTAAGCTCATCTAATTTTTTTATCTGTGTCTGCTCTAACATTATTACTAAGCATAGTATATATTTTGGTAATCTCTATAATTATTTGAGAGGTTATTTCTGATTTCATTTTTTCCAGAGCCTCATTCAATTGCTTTGTTACAATTTCAGAGAGACCTAGTGGGCACTTTTGGATTTTTCTAGCCTCATTGCCCCTGGGCTTGCCTTTGGTTAACGAGGTATCTGAGGTTGTGTCTTATTTAAGTGTCTTCTCATATCTTTTCAACAGAATGCAAAACAGTTATATACAATATATAACATAATAAGATATCAATTCCGCCCTCAAGGATTATGATTTAAGGGCTGGGGATTTAGCTCAACGGCATAAGCATCTGCCTTGCCAGCAGGCAGTCATGAGTTCGATCCCTGGTACTGATAAAAAAGGAAACAAAAAAAAAAAAAAAGAAATCAAAAATGGGAAAAAAGAAAGAGATTACAAGTAAGTTGGAGAACAAAAAATCTCACTAACTTGGGGAAACTGATGCAGAAGACTAAAGCAAAAGGAAGCTGAAAGAGATAAAAGGTAGAACAGAACAAAACTACACCCACAAGGAGGTTAAGAACCACTCACACTCAAAAAGGAAAAGACAGTGAGAGAGAAATAGAAATAAAAAACAAACAAAGAATGAAGAAAAAAATCCATTTCCAGGATTGTCTCTGGATTCACTAGTAGACAGCTTGTGGACGCAGCATCCCAAATAGTTGCCACCGTATTCCCTGCAAGCCAGGAGCTGCTTTATGTCAGAGTAACAGACAACCTTACCAGGCCTGCCCTGAGACCAGACTCGCTGGGCTCACTGCAATCCAAGAAATTTCCGGAGGTCTTCAGCCAGCTAGGATCTGATGGAGCAAGCCGTCGGCAGCTCTGGTGCTGCGCTTGTCCACCCAACTCCAAAATAGCTTCTGGTCAGTGGCTCCCTCCCGCAGCAACACCGAGACCTCTGCACTCTGCCGCCAACACAGTCCTCCACCTCTGCTGCTGCCCTCCACTACCGAATCCCTCGGCAGAGGTCTCCTGCTCTGCAGCTGCCACCATCACCAGTCACCGTGGCCCTGCATCCCCAAGTTCCAACAGCTCCCCTCACACAGCGGGTCTGGCTCCGGGCACAGGTGCCACCAGCTACTGCCTCCTTCCTTGTTGAAGTTTTTCTTCCTACTCACTTTTTGGGCTTTGATTCAGACTCTTCCTGGGCCCAAGGGACCTACTTCCGTCCTTCTTATCTTCCTCACGATGTTGTACTCCCTCATTTAGATGGTGTCTCTCAGAGAGGCATTTTCTCTGCTGCTTAATATTCTGCCATCTTCCCGGAAATCCTACTTCCTTAGATTTCTTAAATTCATAGTAGAAAAAGAACCAATGTCCTAATCCTAAATAGAAACCAGAACACAATATCAACAATCACAGCAAAGATGAATTTTACCTTAGAAATATTTAAATATTGAAAAAAAGGCTAATAGATCTTTCTGTCCAAAGTAAGATCAGAAATATGCTGTTTCCACATAGAATGGAAAGGTTTGGAATTTATAACTGATATTAAATCACAGTCATGGTTTATTCATCTAAAGTAGAGTTAGGCTATTTTATGTCCCTTTAACACCTTGTATCCTATGACTCTGTAAGTCTTATACAAGGGCAACCCTACATAGGATCCTTTTTCAACATTTTAAACATGGATGAACTCTGCTAAACCAACTGCATCTACTCTGCCCTAATTTAATATCATACGTTTATTCCAGTCCAGTTCTAAAATACTCAGTTTCTGAGACCACTTACCACTGCTTATTTTCCCCTTTCAAAAAATTCATTTCCCAAATTTTTCTTAGTGGCCTACTTTCTAGCTAATGTTTTGGCAAACAACAGTAAAATGTCTTTTTGCATTATCTCATCTTGTCCATTAGAAAATTCTCAATGTTAGTCCCTACCTCAGCATATTTTAGAATTAGCAATGCAAATACACAAACGTTTTGATTATTCTAAATGTGTATGATATACACATTTATCTCTAGTCTAGGAGTTATATTTAAAATACAAACCAAATTGTTAGCTGTTCTTCCCTGAAACAGAAGGCAATGCATCCTTCCTAATTATTAATTATTCAACTTTTTATAAGTCAGGTCAACTCTTTCCTTTATAAAGGCCTCTTTTATACCACAGGAGTACTCAGTGACCACAATTAGTGAAAAGTTCTTTGGTTTACAATGAGTAATTACAACTTAGGGAACCTTGTGAGAGCTAATTCTCATATTAGGAGAAAGTCGATTTCCAACCACTAAAAAGCAAGTTAATGACACAATTCCCGGGTCCTTGTCCCGGGAAGAAAATTTGGAGAATACAAGAATGTCATGGGCAGATCAAAGACTCAATATCTCATAAGGTTTTATGTAATGTTTGTGACTTACTTATACTAAAAATATTTTTATTATTTATCTGAAATTCAAATTCTACTGGTTCCTGTGTTGTTAATTGTTAAACCGGGAAACCCTATTCTAGGACAGATCAAGGATTCTCTTCGTGTAGTTAGTGATCCTGGGGTAACTTCAGAGAAAACAAATACCAGTTTAAATAGTCATATCCTACTAGACTTGATTAAAAGCCTAGCGCCTACAGATATACTATCTTCTAATGATGGTTTGAACAAGATCCACAAGAAAGGAAACCATGTATTTCCTGGTAAATTTTATAATTTCTCCCAGTCTAGGATCTCTAAGTGCACATTGCTGTGACGCACAGTGGTAGAGTAAGGGGTGGGGGAAGTGAATCCATCGTCCTGAAACTGCAGATTTCCCTTCATTCAGAGGCTTCCTAGGAAACCCATTCATGGTATTTCCTTGGGAACTTCCAGCATCTTCTAACACTACTCAAATGCAGGTCTCACTAAATTCTCCAGCACCTCCACACCCTCTCCATGATTAGCTGTGTTGGTACTGTGAAACATCCAAAATTATGATAGCTGGCATATTGCCTGAGAAAACAATATGACATTGTAAGATAAAAGCAGTTTGCCATGTGACTCTCATTAGAGATTTATTTTCAAGAAAGTAGAGGATAATAATTTTAGCTTAAATTGTGAAGCCACGTATCCCCGCGACACCATGTACCAATCCTCTGATTCCAATATAGTTTTAAGATTTCTTATCCTTCAGCTTTTACTTTTGACCCACAAATTATCCAGAAGCTCAAAAGCAAACCTCTCAATTCTGTCTGAAATGTCTCCATTACTCTTGCCTCAATTCAGAAAGATGTAATTTTAAAATATTCTTTCTTAAAACAATGTTAAGCCAAAATAAAAGAGACGAGAGAGAGAGAAAAAGACAACCACAAACATGGAAAACCTGTGAGCTCAGTTCTTCCACAAATGTGTTGCAAGATATGGAATGAAACACAGAGCTTGGGTTTTTTATTCTTGTTTTGTTTTACTTTGTTTTTGTTTTCCACTGAATATCTTATGCAGTGATACAGTTCCTCTGCAGATACCCACAGGACCACCTCCCCGCATCACTGAGCATCAACCTATTCCATGGTTTATAACTCCTGCCGGCCCCATAAGAGAATTTAGTCTTTGACCCTACAATATATTCAGACACATCCTGTGTGCCAATCTGCTGGTTCCAAATGCAATTTTAAGTTTTCTTATCGTTAAATATTTTGATCTAGATTTGAATTATGAAAGTCATAAAAATAATATAAGCCATATATCTGAATAAATGCCATGGAAATGTCGTATTTCCTTGTCATTTCATTTCTATCGCCTGGATATGTCTTCTTCAGTGCCCATATGCCTTTGCACACTGCTCTCAGTATTCCTACAATGACTTCTTTCAACAACGCTCCCACCCAATTCTCCTGGTCAGGTCCTCTTCTTTTTCAAGTTGCAGTTTAAATGGTGTTCTCCTGTTAAGTACTTCTTGCTGCCACACAGCAGCCTAAAATGCCTTCTCCACTGCGGACCACACGTACCCATATTTCAGCCTTTTTACTAATTGCATGCCCATTCCTCAAGAGTTGACACCTTCTTTTTGTGGGTCCAATTCTCTTATGCCTAGCACATGGCAGGTTCCCAGTCTCTGCTGAATGAATTAATGAATACGTGAAGGGGTGCTCTTTAATTGAACCACTGTGTTCCTGAGACTAAAGCCACAGTCCCAACATTTGTGCAAGCAAATCAATTTAGCTTTCTTCACCCTTGAGCAGTCTTAACCCCTGGCCAGTGAGGCGTTTTGAAAACTTTTTAGGAGACAAGGCAGATCGCTGTTATTTCTTCATGACTACTGGAGAAAAGCACGGCTCCTGGGAACTGCAGGTGGCATTATCTCTGAGTTTAAATGACAATGTATTTTCTTGGCGTTGAAACATCTATTATCCAAGGCTTGCTATGGCTGTTGAAACATTTACACCCAATTGCTGCTGTGTGCTCACCCATTTCCTGTTGTGTTCTACAGTATGGGAGAGAAACACGACTTTCAAAAAAACTTTCTTCTTTCTGGGGGTGGGAAGTTTGTCTCTGTCACAGATGTAAATCAGTGTGAAATCAAAATGAGACTTTTTAGATTTCCATCCGATGAGTTAAATAACATTTCCACATTATTTTACCTCAGAGAAATGCCTCAAACTTTCTACCAAAAGTTTATTTCTTTTCCAGGAACAATCAGTGGTTCTAAGTTTGGTGACCCGATCCAGGCTTAGGGAAGCCATGCTTGTTTAGGGAAACTGAGGTGTATTATTTGGTGGCTCACTGCCTGGAACTGTTATCTGTAAACCAGAAACAGTGGCATGCCCTGGTGCCAAACAAGAAAGCAGAATTTAGGACCCTCGGTCAGATCTGCATTTCAGTGAGCTCACGGGTGATTCAAAACCATGGCAAATTCTGGAAAACACTGTTGTAGTATCACCATTTTAAAGCATAGCCTGCTCCTCAAACTCCTGATCAACATCCATTATGTTCAAAAATATGCATTTGTCATATTATTCCTAACCAGATCACGGGCCAGAACTGATTTTATTTTTTTTAATCATATAATCATTAGGAAAATTTTAGCTGCAATAAACACAAACAAACATGCACATGCCTGAATATACTCGCACACACCTTCATATACCCACACACGCCTGCATATACATGCACATGCCTGCATATACACGCACATGCCTGCATATACACACACATGCCTGCATATACACGCATACGCCTGCATATACACGCACACGCCTGATGACTCAAAAGAATAATGCAGTTGCAGAATCAATCAGCTAAGAAGCCCAATGGGCTTGCCGAGAACCCAGGGTTCCCTCTACTTTCCTCATACATTAGCTTAGGCACGTTCAGCTTCCTGAGACTATTGCCACAGTTCTAAGAATCACATGCATGAGCAAAAATACCAGCAACAGAAAATAACTCTTTCACTGTGAGTGTTTTGATAATGAAGAAAATATTCTCAGGGTCCTCTTGTGTCACATTGGCTAGGATTATGTCGCATGCCCTCATCTGAACCAATGATTGGCAAGGAGCACAGATCCTGCCTGACTGGCTTGGACCCACACCCTTCCGGTAGCTGATTCCAGAGCCTGCTCCCCTGAGGCACACACTGAAACTTTTGCAACATAGTGTTTGGCTGGCAAGGAAGAAGGTGGGCAAGAGGTGAGGATGGGACCAGTGGAAGTCGTAGGCGGATTTCTAAGAGCAAAAGCAATAATCCCAAACATAGGCCAACTAAATGTATCATTTTCCTCATATTCTTCTTGCTCTTCCTTCATCTAAAAGCACTCTTTCCAACAGGCCTGCCTTAGTAAGGAGAGCGGGTTGGTAAGAATCGACATCAGCTCTTAGTCCTCAAAAGCTGCCCAGTCAGCAAAGCCCAACCTCCACCACGCAAAGCAAGAAAGGCTGTGAGAAGCTGAGTCCTGCTGGTACTGCTGAGCGCTCGAAGGCCTAGGCCGGCAAACCCCAGAAAGGTATTGAGACAAGGTTCCAGGTATTGGCTCTAATTGCTGGCCCCATCACCGTGAAGCAAGAAGGAAGAGCTGCTGTGGGCCAGCTTCCTTCAGAATTAGACTGCAATTCACTATTGCTAGTCCAGCATTGCTTGGTGGTCCACAGGGACATAGTAGATGATAAAGGAACAAAAGGAAGAGGAAATACCGCGTCTTCGGACCACTTTACTTCTTGAGATTAGATACACTGACAGATTGATTCAATTGGTAATAGATACTAGACAGAGGAACCCTATCTATCTCACATGTAGTTAAACATAGATGTTCCTGTCTTGAGGCTAGACAGATCAGGGACATAGTCAGGGACAGTGATTCTCAAACAGTCTGCATAAGCATCATCTGCTTCAGAGGCCCGAAACAAGGGAAGGCCCAAGTTCTTAATAACCATGCTAAATGAGTCCAATGAAAGTGTTATTTTAAATTATTCCTAAGGTGGAGTGCTGATCTGCCAGAACAACGTATTCTGGTCCTGTATTTTCTGAAGCAGTATTGCCCTGGTATGTTTTTGGATTAAGACAAAGAAGATTTCCCGGAAGTTACAACCCGCTCTCCTTACAAAGGCAGGTTAGCTGTATCCAGCTCTCTCTATCTTGCTCCCTCTCCTCTTTGTGAGTGAGTGAGTGTGTGTGTGTGTGTGTGTGTGTGTGTGTGTGTGTGTGTGTATACATGCACAAGCATTCAGTTTTGAAGTTTTTGTCAGCTACCACAGGGCTGGTCTCCTGGAAACAGCACAGGGTTGTTGTCTCACCTCTGCACCCTGTGAGCCACCAGACATTGCTCGTGTCACAGCCTTTCTCCATCTCAGTTTTCTCATCTACAAAATGGGCATGATACCTACCTCACCTGGAAGAACCATTCAAAGATCAAATGTGACCAAAAAAACTTGTAAACTGGGTATCAAAAAAAAAAGGGAAAGTTATTTTCTTCAAAATGTTCTTTTTCAGCTGCTCATGCCGTAATCTCAGTACTTGGGAGACTGAGGCAGGAGAATCATTGTAGTTCAAAACCAGCCTGGGTTGCAAAGTGAGCTCAAGGCCAACCTGAACTGCATAGTGAGACCCGGTCACAAAAAGACAAAAAAAATGTTCTTTTTCACCTTATAAAATCATTTTTCCATAATACTGAAAAGTTTTTATGGAGTATTTTGCTGCACACAACATCTGCTTGGCCTTGTTGGGAATTTCACAAGGTCCGGTTCACTTCACCCACCTCCTCCCCACAGGGCATCAGATGGGATCCACACTCACTCCTCACAGGGCACAGGGCTGCAAAGCTGCCGGCAAGAACTTGCAACGTCTGGTCCAAAATCTGAGATCCGTCCTTTAAAAGACCCTGAAAATATAAAAGTGCTGCCGCTTTGACCGGTATAACCCAAGAAACCCTGAAGCAAGAGCTATATCCACATCTGCCTTGCTCACTTCCTACAGAAAAAGAAAGAAAAATCCTGCCAGACATAGCATTTTAAAACTCTAGAGAAGACTTTTCACTGAGAAATGACTAAAACTCTCTGTATGAGGCATGAAAACCAAAACGTCAGAAACAGTCATGGAAGAAGCCGCTACTTTTGACAGAATCGAAAATCTGTGCGCAGTGAGAAACCCGGCACTCCTACCTGAACACGAAGCCTCTTTCCTCTTCTCTTTGGCAACGCTTCACGATCTTTTCATGATTACACAGTAAAACTGTGTTCTGTTTTTATTTCATATTTGCACTATGATCCCAACTGAAACTGAAATAAGTGGAATATTTATACCAGGACCTCCCCAGCAATCCTAAACCAACTCCTGAGGGTCTATGATGATTGCAACTATAGTCTTGAGTGACTACGTAGGCATTCATTTAGGAGAAGGCTCAACTGGGAAAAGATTTTTGCCCTTCATTTTAATGGAAACACCGGATGGCTCCCAAATGAGTCAAATGTGATTGCCCTCCACCTGATGCTAAAAGAAATGATAGTATTAGCAGGCATCAATGGGAATTCTTTTTCTTTGTTTTGTTTTTTTGTTTGTTTGTTTGTTTGTTTTGTTTTGTTTTGTCTTTTTGAGACAGGCTCTTGCAATGCATTTCAAGCTGGTCTTGAACTCACTTAGCAGCCCAGCTGACCTCCAATTTGCAGTGACCCTGCTTCAGCCTCTGGACTGCTGGAATTACAGGAATGCACCACCATGCCCAGCTCAGGAATTCTTTATCAGCAATGCAGTCACTTAAAGAGACTATAAATTTGAGGGACCACTCACCTGTTATTGACCAAATACATACAATAGGCACAATAAACCAGGAATTAGCATCTGTCCAGGCTGAATGCAGCAGGGTTTGTTTACCAGACAATAATGCCCATAAATCTCTGCAATACTTATATCCTGATGTTCTAGTTACAGAAATTTTAAGAATTAAGTTGTATGATCTGAATCTAGTGGACTTTTTAATGGTCACCTAAAAATATCAACTCCAAACCTTAGAACTCTATTTTATAAGGACAAATGATAGTGACAGATGTGATTATATATAGTATTTTAATTGAGGAGATTATTGTGGATTATCCAGATGAGTTTAAAATGCAATCACAAGGGGCTGGGGATTTAGCTCAGCGGCATAAGCATCTGCCTTGCAAGCATGCAGTCATGAGTTCGATCCCCGGTACTGATAAAAAAAAATGCAATCACAAGTGCCTTTACAAAAAGAGATTACATGCACAAAGAGAAGACAGGCAGAGATCAGAGTGATGTGGCCAAAAGCCAAAGAATGCTGATGGCCACAGAAGCTGGAAGAGACAAGAAACATTATCTCTTAGAGGCTCCATTGTGGACTTGGTCCTGCAGATACTCTGATTTCACCCAGTGAACCTGACATTGAACTTCTGGCCTCCATGATGTGAATAATCTTCAGTTGTCTGAACTACTCTGTGATTGTTTCAGCAGCCACACACATAAAAGAAGAAAAAAATAGAAACATAAACCCAAGTCCTCTTTCTTTCTCTCCTCCACTCCAGCCCTCCAAAGCCCACCACAATGTATTCACTGCCCTGTTATATATACCTATTTCTCAGTGTTTCTTCGACTAGAACGCTCCATTCCACTTCTCTAAAATAATAATTAGGCCTCCTTCAGAAATAATTCGAAGATCACATTCCCTACATTTGAAGTGTGAATGTCAATGTCCAAGTGAAGAGGGTTTTTTTTTTTCCCCTGTTTAACAAAAAGACTTAATCGAAAGTAAGGGCGGTTCATTATGTAATTAGACTGTAAGGGCTGTTTTTATGTAATTAGACTGAATGATGTGTGTAATATTTTCCATGCGTACTTCCAGTTCCTAGGGAAATGTCTATTTTGTTCAGCTCAGGTGACACATGTGAAAAGAAGACTTCATTTCAGACTCAGGCCCTGTCTAAACCCTTGGGCCCCTGTGTCCTGTGTGGGCCCAAGCTTGTGTCTGGGCAGTGACCTCAGTAATGGGCCACTTAAGCTCCGTGCTCTGTGGCAGCTCAGTGATAAACCACATTAAGCTTCACCCTGATACGGGGTCCATGGTCCTTCCAACACCCTGTGATCTCTCCTGAGAGCCATTTCCATGACTTCACCCTGCACTAGTCTCAGTTTAGAGTCTGGGAAAAAACAATAATGTTTCACCCTGGGGTCTCTACTATTTTTTGTTCTGTGTCTTAATTTCTCATGCTTTAAAGAAAATAAGCAAGCAATATAAATTATAAGAAGGAAATTTATATTGAAGGGTATAAAATGAGATGTAAATTTTCCTTTTCATCTCCCCACCTTTCTTCTTCATCTTTTAAACTGACAGTATTTTAAAAACCTTTTCAAATATTTGCTATACTTATATCACCACTCTTATGATTTTTATGCTTTAAAAGTTCTTATATATTTCATTTGGAAATGCGTCACATAAATGAGTACAAGAAAACATATGTGGACAGTTTAAAGCATACTCGAACTTGAAAACTCACTGATCAAGTGCAGACTGTGTTAACATACTTCAGAAGTCCTCCTGTCTCCCTCCCAAATTGCTTAACCCTTCCAGCCTTCAAAGATACCCTTTTACATAACCCAGTCCCTTCATGCTCACTGTATCTGGCCTGATTATCCTGACCTTCTCTATCACTCGGTAGACCTGTACCTCCTCACACAGTTGAAGTTAAGTGGTCCTTGTCACTGCTTTGGCAAATGAGACATGATCAGAAGTGACTGGGTAAAAGTTGTAAAAGTCGGTGCAAGTTCTGCCTCATTCTCTCTTGCTGCCTGCCTCAGGCTGCATTCTGGGTGGTGGCTGTTCCATTGGCCATGGTCCTAAAATGAAGGCAATGCCATTGGGAAAGCAGAGAATTAAAATTGTCCTGACAATCTGCTGATGTTTTGGGGCAGTCAGCGATCACAGCACAACAGAAGCTAAATGCGCCAATGCAAACACCGTGCTCCTCAGTAACAGTGGTCCTTGACTCGCCGTGAGGTTACTTCCCAATGAACCCATGTAAGTTGAAAATGTCATAAGCTGAAAATGCAGTAAAACACAGGAATGGTGATTCATGCTTGTCATTCCAGCATTCTGGGAGGCTGAGGCGGGAGGACCACAAGGTCAAGCCCAGATTGGGCAAATTAGTCACTAAGCAAGGCCCTGTCTCTCTCTTTTTTTTTTTTTTTTCTTTGTACCCAGGATCAAACTAACAACCTCACATTTGCCAAGCAGGCACTTATGCTGCTCAGCTAAACCCCTGGCAAGGCCTTGTCTTAAAATTTTAAAAAATAAAATAAAATTGGACTGGAGATAGAACCCAAGATGAAGGGTCCTAAGTTCAACACCCAGTACCACAACAAAAACATTTTAAAAATTGAATATACTCAACCTAACCCACTGAACACCATAGCTTAGCAACACAGTACATGGTAAAATCTTATGGATTTTATGAATGAATGTAACGTAGAAGAAAATACAGTTCATTTGATTGTCTAATATCTTTACATGAATGCCAGCAAACTGTCACATCTTCTCCTGAGGCTTTTTGTATTTTGAAAGTTAATCTTGTGTGAATGGTAAATATATGGTATGTAGTTCACTCATTTCCACAAAGACATAGCATTGTGTTATATGACTATACCATGATTTATTTGTTCTGATATGGATTGGTATATGTGGTTTCCATCGATTGAAGGAATCACTGACAGGGATATATTCTTTTAAGAAGTAAGAGGTCCTCTAGCTGTGCACTTAATTATACAATTTTCCCTAATTCCAATAGTCCATTTCAAATCTATCCACTCTAACCTGCACAATCATGTAAAGGGATATAATATACACATATAGAAATCCATGGAAAGCCAGGGTATTTAACCCCTATGTTACCTTTACTCAAAATTTCCTGAACCTGGACCAGCTTGACACCAATGGATATAGTCAGTAACGACTGATGGCAATATAATTAAGAGCTGGCACCCCACACTCTTAAATGTAACAAACAAGTTTCTCTTAAGCTATCTCAGCTTTTGAAAGGGACTACTAAGGTTCCTTCAAATATTTATGTTTGTTTTGTCTTTAACCCTCTGTTAAAATGATTTAAGACAATAAAATTTATTAAATATAACATAATACAATCAAACATTTAGAGCTAAAATAAATACAGAATATGCCAGGCATTGTTAAAATGATTAAAACATATAAAATAGAATTTTTGCTCTCACAAAACAAGCAAGATCCTAGTGCAGAAAAGATTTAAGTCCTTCCATTCTGTCAAAGCAATACAAACTATTTGTTATGGGATAGATCTAGATGGTCTCCCAAAAGCTGCTGTGTTCAGAGATGAGGCATCTGTGAGATCTGTAAGGCAAGTGCATCACAGATTTAGAGCTGAGTGGCTGTGGTGTTAGAAGGTCTGGAGGGAAGAGGCAGCTCACTGAGGTCATCATGTACTGGAAGGGTGTATTTGTGCATTCTTGTTCTCTCTCTCTCTCTCTCTCTCTCTCTCTCTCTCTCTCTCTCTCTGCTTCCTGCTTCCTGGCTGCCATGATGTCAGCAGCTTTCCTCCACCAGACACTCCCATCATACAGGGCTGCCTTAGAACCAGCTGGCCGTGGAAGGAATCTTCTAAAAACCGTGAGCCAAAATAAACCACTCCTCCTTTAAACTGTGAGTGTCGGGCATTCGGTTTCAGCAGTGAGAAAGTAACCAAAACACTATTACAATTCTACCTTACTACCCAAAAATCCAGATACTTAACAACTTTGTCTATTTTAGGATTTACACCAACAAGTAAACCCGCTGTAAGTAGATGTTACAAGGTGCATATAGATTTTACATATGCTTTACAGATAAGGAATCCATAGTCTTTTTTTATGCCCACAGTTAATTAATCTAGTTGCTCCAGATTCATAAAACCCAACACAACTGGTTCACAAACCTTTCATAACTCAAGATCAAAAAAAAAAAAGCAAGCAAGGTATCAAGGACAAGTGACAGCAAGAAAGAAGACCAAAGCGCATAAAGCACAGATAAGCACAATGACAGCTAACCAAGTGGGAAAGGACAAATTGCCCTTCATAAGTTCTGAGGCACTGCTGCATTTCTTCAAGGCTCAGAAAACAGCTGTACCTGTTAATGGCCTTGGTATACCAAGGAAAGATAAATCAAGCTCCGTCTATTCTAAGGAGGAAAGAGAGCATGCAATAAAATTTTAAGAACTTTTCTTCCTAGCAGATTACACTTTGTCAATGCTTCAGTGCTTAAATCCACAACAGTTTCTCTAAGCTAAAAATTCAGGTACCTAATACCCATCATTTCTCAAGGACTGATACATGCTGTGAGAAATCTGCACAGACCTCAAAGAAAAAGACTATCTCTATTAGAATGAGATTCAGAGAGGTTAGGAAACATTCTCAAAGTGACACATCAATACCTGTGAGATCCAAGGTACAAACTCATCTTTCTATCTCCAAAATCCAAGCTTTGTCATGGCATCATGTGACTTTATTGATCCGAGAGTCACTTTCCTAAAGGTTACCAAAACGATGCAGTATTCCTCTCTGTACATTTCATAAAATTAATAGTAAAGGGTTTAAGTTTATAACCCAGAATTAGCAGCATGCTTGATTTGCATATTTGCCTTAGGGGATAATTAGACAGATATCTAGGTCGCTCCTGTTTTTAATTTGTACCCTCCATATGCCCCAGTGCCCTGTGGAGGGATCTGCGAGAAAGGCTTTCAGCTGACTGCTGCGCTCCCCAGATCCCTGAGTTCAGAGACTGCTAGGAAACAAGGGCAGGCTTCCCACCAGAACTTCTGGAGGTCAGGCTTTGAGGGAAGAAGCCTTGGGTAAGGTACAAGCAGAAACAGAAGCTGTAGCACATAGCACGCATACTCAGATGATAAGCAGACCCCTGAGTTTTGCTCTAGAAAAGCAGTTCATGAAAAGTGCTAGGGAAGATAAGAAAGCCCTTGAGTCCATACAGCAGCCTCCAGTGGAGGAAAGAATGAGGCCAGATGTTGGAGGCCACAAACAAACACATCCCACCACCCAAAAATGAAGAGAAAGACCAATCAGCCACACTGTGATGCAATACCTGACCATAACAAAAAGTCCATGATAAAGAAAATATCTTTATCAATTTAATATAAAGAGAAGAGTGATGTGACAGATTTTTTTTCTTTGGTTTCAGGATCTGAAGTGGTTTTGCATAACATCAACAGATGGTTATCAAAAATCTTACAAGAAAAACAATGGAAGGCAAACACACAGCTGGAGAGACACGGTGATCTGGGAGATCATTTTGAAATTACAAGTTTCACTAGACGGAGGAAACAATAATTACCTTCCGAGAGCCTTGTTAAGTCTGGAGAGAATTGCAGCATGAAATTCTCTCCAAACTGTAACTCCGCTCAAAATATTCCCACTGAGAGACACAGCCTAAGAAAGCAACATGAAAGCACTGCAGACTGCAGAGCTCCTGGAGGTGGGTGTGGGCGTAGGATGCTTTGACCTGTGGAAGGTGGGCAGGAGGAAAGGACGACAGTCCTGAAACATCAAATGTTTCCACTTTCTTCCTGGTTCTGCCATCATTATGAGAACAACATGCTCTGGATCCACTGCTGGTCCCAAAAGAATGAGACTCTTAGGAAACAAGATAAACTAAATCCATGGCCAAATCTAAGCTCAGACAACCTCCTTGGGATCATCAGGAGTACCCAGCCAACACAGAGAGGCACAAGTGGAAAATAAATGCTCATTGTGGGAATTTCATGGGATCTCCATTACACAGCAATAATGAATGGATACATGGTCAATGAGCCAAAGCAGTTTGCAGTTTCTCAAATCTTCACATAGCCAGTGATTCTCAGACCTGAGCACACATCAGCATTGCCCAAGCCCCAGTTCACAGCAGTTGTTTCAGAATCTCCTGTGGCAATTACTGAGCACTAGAAGCTTTTTGAAAGCTCCCTAAGTGATCCTAATACTCAGGAAAGGTAATAGCACTGAGGCGGTCAAAGACACAAAAATATTGCTTAGCCTTAGCATGAAGAAATGCATCTGTGTCCTTCTTTGGAGAATTTTGATGACAGCACACCTGGCTGGGCAAAATAGGGTCCCACAAAGCCACAAAGTAAGGCAACTGGTAGCCTGGGGAGGGGTGCAGAACCAATGCGTAACCCTAAAATTCACACTATATGAAAGTATTCGTTGGGATAGCATGTCAAAAGAGACTGACACATAAAACAGACTAACTAAGCAATAAAAGTCAAAGTGTGAGCCAAAATAAGGGGGAGCAGGACAGAGGTGACAAAACATAGAAATAAAAAATAGGAAGAGAAAAGCAAAAGATTGGTGGGGTGTTTGCTATGGCTTCAAAAGCATTTGAGTCACCTAGAAAATATGTCATCTTAGACCCCACCCCAGAAGTGTTCAATAAGAATCTGAGTATCAGTAAGGTTTCTAGATGATACCTATGCACACATAGAGTTAGAGATCTAAAAGTGATAGACATTTGATGATATTTACACTCCCTATTGTGTAACTGTATGACCAGCCAAGGCCACTGGGGTTGAGAAGGACCAAAAGAGAAAGAAAACACAGCGGGGACTGTATACATCCAAATAACCCAATAGCCATTTCAAATTATTTTAATTTGGGGGTTTTTTCAAATGAGAGTTAAGACACCAGAAATGCTGATTGTCTGCAATCAGATGATTTCGATTTCATTCCCCAGTCTGCTCACTCCAATCACTTTAAGACTTGGCTTACCCTCTCTGAGCCCCAGTTCATTCACCTACCACAAGGAGACAATGACAAAGCTGTCCATGGAGAAGAGTAAATGAAATTGTAGCTAAGAAAATCATCCTGAAAGTTCATGTAAAATGTTCATGGGGACAATGGATAGAAACTTTGTTCAAAATACCCTTATCACACCTGAACCTTTTAGACTTCAAAAAGTTACTCAGCAGACTGAAGATCCTGACTTCATCTCAGCCTTTCTATTTCTGTAACTTCTATATCCTGTTAAACATGTGGTCTCACTTTAAAACAGCAGCTTGAAGGAGAAGTAGTGATTTCAAATGAAACCACAGTTAATCATCCAGTGTAGTGATAAATGAAGGCTTGGTATTTGAATAACAGTAACTGTAGATCTCGGCCAGAGATGCACATGCATTTTCCCCACCCATGTCACAGAGGTTTTCAGCACCATTTACCCTTAGCATGGCTTGCCTCCTATGGTTGTGCAGGCTCTGCACTGCACGCACAAGAGGATAACATTACAGCAACCAATCCTCTTTAACCTAAGAACATAGGAGTAGGTCTAGTGGACCACCTTAGCGCTCTAACTGGTTTTGTGTATGTCTACCAGAGCATCACAGAGAGTCCAGTAGACCACACTGTTCTAGGATTTCTTTCAAAAAGAATTTTCCTTTTGATTTTTTTGGTAGAAGTAGCCCAGTTCAATATAATGGTGTGTGAAAATTCAGATTTAGAAGTTTTGGAGAAGGTCAAAAGTAAATAATCAAATTCCTGATGCATGGATGATGAAAATGATCCATTATGGTGACACTGATGCTTTTGTAACAGAAGAGTGGTATGGATGGGTGAGGATGATGACTTTGAGTTTGGCTACGGGAGTCAAAGTTCCTGTGGTAGTGAAATGGAGCAAGAATCAACTGATACAGACACAGGCAATACAGATCTCCCTGATTCAGATGATGAAAACAGCAATGTGAGTACATATTTGACTGGTTGAAGTGCTATAAAATGGCTGCCCAACCGAATAGAATGATCTAGTGTTAGAAGTGGGTCTGAAAATATAGGGAAGGTCTTGGCAGGGGTCAAATGTGTTAGACAGAATACCAGCACTGTCACCCAATGTTGGTAACTGTAAACAGATGGAATGCTCTTGACTCAGTCTCCCAGAGTGCTGAGTTCCGGTACATTAGCTGTCCTGTAAGTATTCACTAATTTTAGGGTAACTCTTTCCTCTTGAAATTCCTTGTCAGGAACTTGAGGGAAGGACTTTCCACCTGGGATGGGAGAGAAATGATTTTTTAGTTCAATACTTAATGATTAAATGATTAAATTTAAAATGACTTTTAAAAGACTTTTAATTAGAGGATGTGAAAAGCTAAGAGTACTGAGCGGAAGAGTTTTGTCCTCCCACTTCCTTTCACCAGAGGAATTTTAGTGACGAGGAAGCACACACTGCAGTACACCCCGCTCTCCAAAGCACCCCCGGAGTGTTGAAACCTCAGAAGGGGGACCGAGGGATAAGGGCATGCAGTGAGCTATGTTGGGGTTTGGATGCTGCTCTGGGAAGTCAGGGGGATCCTCTAGGCGGGGGTTTCAGGCAATAGCTGAGCACCAGTTCAGACTGGAAAGTGGAATCAAATGTCCTCTGCTGAGGAGGCTTCACATTAAGACCTGGCTTTCCCTATTCAGTCATCCTGGCCGGTTCCCACCCCTCCCTAAGTGGCAGCTGTCTCTTCTACAAACTCAAAAAGATCTCTTCTGCCATTCCCAAAACCAGACTCCTTAAGGAGGGCAATAAGCCCTGCAAGGTCAAAGCATCACCTGATTCTATTTTATAAGTCTTTCTATTTTCTAAGTGTTTTCAATGTGTTTGTTAGACACATTTCTATATGTGATCTGGATAAACACACCAGCAAGCAAGCCACCATTTATCCTAAATATTCCTTGGAGAGTCACTGTCAGAGCCCACTTGCCCACCAGTCAAGAGAAGAGTGCCTGTATTTTAGAAAACCTCTAAAAGTTCTTTCTGAATCCAAAGTCAGTTGATTTCCTCACATTTATTAAAGGTCGGCTCAAGGCAGAAGAACTGTGGAAGTAGACTTCAGTGTTGTCTATGCATGGATTCTGACACAGGAGCAGCCTCCGCTTGACCTGTGTCATGACTGAGAAGATGGGTGAAGTCACACTGAGAAAAGACACCACGGGTCATCCACTCACACACTGGACTCTCAAAGACAGACAGAAATCTGTTTTGTTCCTGTGAGGCAACTTCCAGAGATCGCAGGTCATTGTAGGGCTTGGTTCTGAGTGGGGGTGGAGGACAAGAAATGCCAATTACACAAAGCCGCCTCCTCCAGAGCCTTACGGAAATGTCTCAAAGTCCCTGTCTGTTTTCCAGAGTTAAGCCTGTGACTTGCTCCTACTTCTCCACCCCCCTGACCTGGGCCAGAGGGAGACCGCAGTGTCAGAAGTGACACACAGTAGAAGCCCAAGCCGAAGCCACCACCTCATAGATCCCCCAAGTGCAGCCAAATGCTCCTTCACCTGCGAACACTTTGAAGTCAGCCGTTCTCCTGAGGAAAACAGTCTTCCTAATTGAATGGTTGCCAAGAGCAAAATGCTCAGAAGTGCATTGTCAGCGCTCCTACAAGGCCATCCTCAAAGGTCGGAAGGACTCCCACAAACTGAGTCTCCAAAGTGTGGGGACCACACTGGGATCATAATCAAAAAGAGAAAAGATATCCAAATTCCCCTCCAGAGGCAAGAGCCTAGACTGCCTCATGCACTTTTTGTATGAAAACAATTAAAATCTGAAAAAATACAATAAAGACGAAAAGAAAAAAAATGTGATACACATTCTGACAGAGTCTTTAGAGGGACTAAGCCCAACAAGAGACTACAGAGGTCCTTGGAGATGACCTTTGAAATCCAGGAGAAGTGATGCATACAGAGTAAACCAAGTCAGGGAATGGACTGAAACAAAGAATTTACTTACTAATGGTTTTGATTTAGAAAAATAACATCCAATGGTTCCCATACCCTCATTATCCACTGGACTTCAAGTCTGACAGAAAAAAATATATATATATTCAAGCCTCCTATTGATATAGGAGGATGAAACTCCCAACCTACTATGTCCAGTATGACTTCCTACTCTCTAAAATCAAAGAATGAATTTTAGGAAAACAGAGGTTAAGAGGTATATTTATTGAGAGAAAGAAAGCTTCTGTCAGAGAGGCAGAAGGGGTCCCGAGCAGGTTGCCAAGGACTCTGTCTTATCCAGGGACTTTTATAGAGTAAAATCATGGGGTGAGATGGATTCAGTGAGGTGAAAACTGGGGACTCACAAGGCAGATGGACATAAGATGGGACAGAACTATGGTTAGCCAATAAGATTAATAGTTCATTGATTACATTAGAGACAAATGGGAAGGGTGTCATGTAGCAAGGCTTTCTTAGAGAGCAGTGGCTCTTTCCCAGGAGGTTGGAACTATTCATAATTTCAGTTCTTAGGATGTGGATGCATTTGTCTGATACTTTGTCTTGAGGCCTGGCCCACAGCAGGAGGTGTACTGGCTCCATGGAGGACCTAGCCCTGTCTCACTGCCTATAGTATTTTTAACTAACTCAGCTGCCTGCAACATGGCCCACAAATAATCTATCATCAAAACTATAGAAACTCCAGCTTGTGACATTCAATGTTCAGTTTCTGGACAACCTCAAAAAAAATTGATGGTTTTTGCAGAACTGCATAAAAATTAAAGACTGGCAATGGCAAGAGGAGAGGAAGCAAAATGGAGGAGAAAAGTCAGAGGTCATAATATTGAGAATGTGTAGAGAGAGGAGCTGAGATATATTTTATTTAACAAATGAGACCACTGCAGATAACTTCAGCAGAGCCAGTTACTTGGGCATAAATAATGCTTGTTATTCTGCAAATTTTCACTCTATCCAATGGCCCTGCCAGTCTTTGCCAAATGACCAGAGGGACCAGGCAGGAACAAAGCAAGCAACTCCACAGAGGCTCAGCCTCATACTGGGTGAAGAGAAAGCACACCAAAATAACACAACCTCCGAGTTTATCTTAGTCTGTGGAAGGCAGCAAATAAATACAGCCGGAATCTCATAATCATAAATAGCATTTCAGTTTAGAGTTCCACTGAGAAAAACTATTTCTCCATCTTTGGGGATAGCTTATAAGAATGATACTTTGCCAACGCAGTTTCAGAAAATTACATGAAATGGAAAACCCTGTCGAACAGATGTGTTTGCAAGTCCCTGTCCAGATACATAGCAGGCGAGCTGTCTGATGAAGGCACCGCTAAGGTTCAGAATTAGTGCTGTCTACTGTTCCAGGATTGTTCTATTAGTGCCTCCAGGGAGTGAAGACGGTTGGAAGGAATGAGAATGAGGAAATTGCCAGAATGAGGGGTCTCGGACAGAGCGTCTCCAAGGCCCGTACCTCAATCTGGTACAGAATAAAAGGGAGATAAAAATGAAGCGTTGTTTTTTTTAAAGTGGCTAAAGTAGGATATAGAAATGGAATGCCTACTTTATTTGGATAAACTAATTCAAGTAAATAACACCACCTCTGTGCTCTGTTTAATAGACCCCATTTAAATATCATTGGAATGTAACAAAGCTACTTCTTTCTCCCTGGAACTCATTAACATGAGGTTTTACCAATATTGGAGAGCTAGTTTCTCCCCAAATTATCTTTCTACCAGAGGAAACTGCTGGTCACTTCGCTTGTCCTTAACAGTCATAGATGAAATTCTATGTAGTTCCTCTGCATTACGGTTATTTGTCACAACTGGCTGTTGATCATCATAACTGCTCTGTCTCCAAAGCAATCAAAAACAGGCCATCTGAGGGTCTTCAGCAAAAACACATTTCTACGGATAACATTTCTCTTAGAGCTCAGTGTGTATCTAACCAAAGCCAGTCAGAGTGCCCTTGCCCCAAGAGCTTAATTTCCAATTAACACACAGCTCAAGTCCCACTAATCCTCCATTCATTTTGAAACCACAAAGGTCAATTTTATCCCATTAATATTACCAGCATTTTAAAGAATGCTAACAACTTCACTTTAGGTGGTAGCACAGGGGCCTAGTAAAAAGAAAAGTTAACTTTGGGGAAAAAAAATATTGGCAGTTTTAAGGGACACAAACGCAAAAGATAAAAATCCTGTTCAATCTTGAAACCACCTACAGAATGTGCTGAGATTATCAGATGATGTGACTCCTCCCAAAGACAGACATAGCACATTCATTTTTCAGTTCAGCAGTTGGGTTTTCATTTTTTTTAAATATGAAAAGTTTAGATTATATCTGGGAAAATGTTTTGACTCTGCATACTTCAAAATAAAATGAATATACACACTTCCACAGATCTCTGAAACTATCTTTGATAATAGTTATTATACTAATCATTGTTTCCTAGCTGTGGGTGAAAAATATAAATAGCAAATTTCCTATCTGAATTTGCTGATGCAGACAATAATATAGTTCCCTTATAGTTAAACAGAAATGTACAGCTGATTCTCTTTCCACTACCCTCATTAAGAGATTAATATATGCATTATTCTTTTGCATTTGATAGCACCAGGACATTATGTCATTTAATCTTTCCAACATGCCTATGCATTTGGCAATATTGTCATCCCCATTTTTAGTGAAGTAATTGAATGATAAAGAAGAAAGAGAATTTGCCCAATATTAATTAACTTGAAAATTCATATAATATGAATTTGGCAGAATCAATAGATTTATAAGACATATCTTGTCCTTACCATATAAATGAAGAAAAGTCACACACACACACACACACACACACACACACCAAAAGAGTAAATATATGCACAGATACATAAGACATAGATTAGTTTCAGATTTATTACATTTGATGATACATGGCAGCAATTTTTCAGAGACATGGGTCCTTGATCACCGATTTTCTTTTTATGGTCTGTCACCCTTGTTTCAATTGAACTTACTCTAATGGCCAGGGGTCCTCTTGGTTTCCCAAAGACAGTCTCATCAATCCAGTTCCCAACAGCCTAACTCCAGCAGCATGTTTTTATTTTTAGTTCAAATAATGCATATTCACAGCCTAAGGCCTGCCTTACGTTCAGTCAATCAAGCAAATAAAGCTTTCTTCGTTTTGTTGCTGAAATTTTTTTGGAAAACTGCTTGGTATTAATTTGCCTGCTAAACTGTGTTATTCAAGAATATTTTAAAATATGCATTAACTTGATATAGAAGACCCTTTAGCATTTTTGCATCACTCTCATTTCAGACTTGCCTCATATATAGATTCTAAATAGAAACATCCGGCTTTCTAGCTCTTACAGGCAACACTCAAGCAGAGAGATATGCTGCAGTGTCCATCCAGTGGGGGACTCGAGCTAGCATTGTAGTTAAGTGAGTACAGGATTGAATTAGACTGCTAGGTACACATTTGGCCCTACAATTCCTACTAATAGAGAAATTGGGCAAATTATTGAAACTTTTTGCACCACAATTTTCTTACCTGTAAAATAAGTATGGGAATAGTGGTAGTATTATTGGTTTATTGTGAGAATTAAGTGAGTCAATAGAAGCAAAGTATTTTGAAAAGAGCAAGGCACATACCCAGTGCTATAGAGGTACAACTGTCATTACTGTTATTTTTATAATACTGCAAAAAAATTGCCTTGCTAGTTCAAGGGCAAAAATACTTTCAAAAGAAATTTGGGGATGAAAATAATTCATTTCCCTCCATGTCTTTAAGATTTTAGTCCAAGGCTCAGCAAACTATAGCCCATGAGTAAAATCTAGCCAATAACTTTTTATACAAGTATCAAACTGAAAGTCTTTTTTCATTTTTAAGGATTAAAAAAAGCAACAAAAGCACAGTATTTCCTGATTCCTGAAAAGTGCATGACGTTTATATTATCATGTCCTTTCTTAAGTTTATGTGGCAAAGGCTTTGGTTTTACTGTGACGAGTTGAGCAGGAGAGCTCAGGATTTTAACACTGGTGCCCCACCAGCTAGACCAAGAAACATCCCTCGTTTCCATTTCTTCACCTTTGGACTGAGACCTCCAAGGAGACAACTCTTCAAGCCTTCACAGTTCTTTTTTATTTTTTTTTTATTTTAAAGAGGATAAAATAGAATAAAACCAATCAAAACAAATCAGTGTAGGAGATACAGGGCTTCAAAACATAACAAGATCAACAATAGTTACCACAATGCCTTTTGATATCTTCAAAATAGCTGCAGATGACTTCAGATATAATAAAACTCAAACAGAACAGAATAGAAACAATAAAAACAAAACAATGAATGCAATAAAGGACTTCAAAACAAGCCAATAGTAAATTCAAAATTGCTACCAAGATAAATTTTGGTGTCTTTGAAGTAGCTGCTCCTGCCATCGGATTTAACATAGTCAAAACCAAAGAGAATAAAACCCAATCCAACAAAACAATGGAAATGATACAGGACTTCAAAACAAGACCACAGGGAATCAACAATGGCTGCAAGCCTCAGATAGTCCCAGTTCTTTATTCATAGCTTGGAGTATTGATGGCGAACCACACGTGCCACAGCCAGCTGCTTGTTATTGAAATCTCTAAAAGGTTTGCCATCGCTCGTCTAGAGCTATTTGGTCTTTCCACAGGTAAAAGTTTCCACTGTGGAGTGAAACCATTTATTTCTAAATCTTGACAGTAAAACTAAATTCTGGAGACAGGGGGAAGGAGAGGGAAGGGGATGGAAAAAAATTAAGATGTGTTATGCACACATATCAACTACTCATAATGAATGTAATCGTTATATACTGCAAACATAAACTAAATTAAAAATTTTTTAATCTGAAAAAAGTTCAGAATTATAAATTGTTGAATTACCTCCTAATTATTACTATGAGCTTGGGTTTCATATTCATCCATGCATGAATGTAGCTCTTCTAACCGAATTTTGGGGTCCCATAGGCTCTTTTCAGGGATTCTTTCCAAGGTCTTGGAAAACGATAAGATATTTGCAAAAAGTAGCCAGGATTTACATTTTTTTTAAGTTAGGAAAAAAAAAAGTATGCTCTACAGAATGAGAGTGGACCCTGAGAGAATTTACAGTGACCATGAATTTAATAGTCGGAGTATTTTGTATCTCACATTCTTCAGCCTGTCAGCTCTAGGCTGTTCTATCAAAAGCCTACTTGGTGTCACACCAGATACAAATGCAAAACTGAAGACGGCACTTTCTGATTGGTGTCAAGTCCAGGGCTTGGGAGGTATGCTCAGTGCCTGTAGTGCTGGGTCTCTGTGATTGACAGGTCATGCCTACCTGTCAAGCCAGCTTGCTCCACCCTATTCTCCCTGCCTCACTTTAATTAGCAAGACCAAGTGTGCAACACACGGGCCATATAGGCAAGCCCCAGCCATATGCAGACCCTTTAGGAACTATTGAAGACACAACTTCCCTGCATTAGTCCTTGAAACCTCAGGAGTCTTCCTACCAAGGGCTTGGGATACAGGTGTTTGAAACTTTAAAAATACTAGGAGAATCATGCCCTGCTTAAAAATTCTAAGGCTAAGGAATTAGAAAAAACAAAATATCCAGTTTAACTCCTTAAAATAAGGACACTCTCTTAGGCAACCAGAGTATCCTTTCAGGACTTTTTCTATGCATTTGAATGAAGAGGTAATAGATTTATAGCTGCAAATACAGATTTAAATACATTTTTACTCTTGCATGCACAAATGTATATTGTACTATTTTCTGCAACATAAAACTTTACTTAATGTTAAATCTTACAGTTCATGTTAGTATATATAAACCTGTATTGTTCTCTGTATTGATTTTATAGAAACCTTATATTGCCAGGTACTACTGGTGAACACACACATTATTTCCAATTTATTTAATCTTATAATAAATAGTTCTTATGTTTACCTTTGTGCACATATATGTAAATGTCCTGTGCCACAGGAAGTCTGAATTTAAGGACACAGTCCTTTTAAACTGAAGTGAAAATTGTCCAAATAATTCCCAAAAACTGTTTGCTAGCTTATATCTCATCAGTCATGTATGATGATGTTCATTTTACCATGCCATGTTCAAAAACAATTAGTTTTGCTAGCTACATGTATGGAAAATGCTCATATTTTGTTCTTTTAATTTGAGGGAGAAGTTAACTTACTAATCTTTTAGATTTCAGTAAACCACGAATATATTTTTCTTTATCACTTGTCCATTTTTATTGAGTCATGTGTCATACTGATTTGAAAATGCTGTATACATGGTATAAACTAATCATTAACTTATTATTTATATTGCTTCTCCCCTGGTATTGCCTGTCTTTTAGTATGGTTTATGCCCACATTTTAAATTTTTAGGCTGTACTTCCTTCTGGTGTCTGCATTCTGAATTTTAGCTATAAAAATATTCCCCACAGAAAGATTATTCAAGTGCCCTCATGTTCTTCCTGTGCTTTTACAGTTTTTCTCTTTTTAGTTGTTATTTTCAAACTACATGGAATTTCTTTTTATATACAGTATAAGACACAAAACAATTTTTCTAAATGGATCTGTCTGTGTGCCATTAATAGGATAATCTACCTATAAATATTTAATTGCAATATACACATAACTCTGCAGACTCGTTCTATTTCACTTACATATTTTTCTATTGTTGTGTCACAACTACTGATGCACTTGTTACTACCTCATGGTGTAGTTTGATAACTATTGCAGAAAGTTTTCTCTCATTTTTTGGTAACTTTAGTGTATTTTTCATTCGGAGAAAAATAAGAAGAAATTTCGACTGCAACAACATTGAATCTATAAATTAACTTGGAAAGAAAATAGAAATTTAGAGCTCTATCTTTCAATCCAGAAATTTTCCATTATTCATACTTCTTTTTAAGTTTTTCAATACAGTACTCTTAACATCTATGTTGCACACCTCATGTTAGTCCTATCCCTAAGCATTCTGGTGTTTACGATCATTGTGAATAGCATCATCTGTTTTTTACATTCCACTGCTGAGTGACAGTTAATCGGTGAATTTAGAGTTTGGTTTTATTTTTGGTCAACTCACAGAATTCTCATATGTGTTCTAAAAGCATTTGTACTTATCCTTGATTTTCTAGATAGAAAATCATACACATCTACAGAGGATGACGTTTGTATCATATCTATTCCAGCGTTTATATTCCACTTTCCTTTTGTCTTATTTTATTGACTGCTATCCACAGGAATGAGGTGCTCCTATTTATTTTGTATTTTAAAGGGAGTGAAACAACAGTGTAAGATGAAACAAAACAAAACTGTGATAGGACAGTAGGAAGTCCACAACTTGTCACTATACTGCAAATTGTTACCCTCTAACTAGTTACCCAGACCACCAGCCCAGGCCTGCAAAGTCAATCAGACATCAACGTCAGGTTGCTTCCCTGCTTCAGTAACTCCAGTCCTTAGCATCTCAGCTATGTGGCATCAGACTGCTTACAGATGGGCGGGGCGGGAGGCAGAGGCGGCTTCCTAGCTGTTTCTCCCCAGCCAACAGGATGCCCTCCATCACTCAAGGAGGCTGCCCGGCTTCCTTGCTGATTCTTCCCAGCAGGTAGGGCCTCCGCTGGCACAAAGGCCTCCTGGCTGCTCCTCCTTGGCTGACTGTGCCTCCACTGGCCCGTAAGGAGCTTGCAGGACTTCCCTGTCACTTCTTCCCAGCCCCAGGGGCCTCTGCCAGCACACAGGGAGGGAGGCTGGGGACTCCCTGTTACTTATCCCTGGTGGGGCTGAGGGGCAGGGGCATAGGGACAGGGGCTGCGTTGCTTCCTCACTGTTTCTCCCTGGTGGCCAGCAGGACCTCTGTCAGCTCACGAGGGTGCTCGCCACATTGCTTCTTGCCGTTTCTCTGATGACTGCTGATTCAATTACCATGCCAGTGCTTCACTTGTAAGTTGTTTGCTGCTTTTGTGGATACTTTTTATCTGACTTTAGTAAACTTATTTTTTTCCAGTTCTCATCAGAAATGTGTTGATTTTTTACAAATTAGATTTCCTGTACATTGGAAGATAATCACATAATTTTTTCATGATTCTTTTTTAATGAAGTGAGGAATATTAACAAGGCGCCTAGTGTAGAAACATGCTTTTCTTCCTGAAATAAACTGTTTAGTTCTGATGCATTATTATTTTTAATCATCACTAGGTTTAACTTGCAAATATTTTGATTAATTTGAAATTTTTAACATTTTAATTTGTGAATGTATTTACATAGATTAGCCTGAGGTTTCCTTTTGTTAGCCTGTATTGTTCAATTTTGAAACAGGGTTAAACCTTCAAAGAACAACCACACTACCAAAAAAGAAAGACAAACTGACCACAGAAACTTGGAAAATACTGGTAGAGGACTCTGGCTGAAGATTTCTATGCATCTGGAGGAAACTGAGACTTCCGAATTCCTGCAATTTGCTGTTGCAAATTATAGTTGCGATTCATATATCAAGGAGTGAGATTACCCTGGCACAATCAGAAAACGACCTTGTGACTTTCTCCCTCAGCTATTCAAACCCTTGTAGTGCTAATTCTCTTTGCCTCCAGATAAGATCTTGCTTTGCTCCTGGTAAAACCGTGCAGCCCACAAGGTACCTGTTCACTTTGTGATTATTAGGTATTTTCTCAGGACAAGCACTCACGCCTCAGGGCAGCTTCCTTTCCATAATTAAAATACACAGTGGTAAGTGATTATCAACCTTCAAACCTCATTTCCAGGTAAAGCAAAAAGGTGCTGTCCTAAAAGCTCCACTCTCCCAGCTGTGGTTTCTGACTTCTCTGAAAGTCAAGCTAAAACAGGAAGAAAAAGTGAGCAGACAAGCCGGTTAGCATGGGAGGGGTCCCATGTGATCTCGCTTTGGTTCTAGCTGGTATCCAGTGCCAGCTCTCTTGTGGGATGTTTTAAGGGTTCTCCAGCCAACACCTCCAAGCAGGGGACCCCTCACCTGAAATTGTTTCAGAAGGTAAATTTATCTTCCTGCTGATAGCTTAGGATCTGTCCTTTCGCTCTGCAACTAGTGGCTTACTCCCAAACCTTTTCTGTTGATGTTTCCTTGCTTCTCCTGGAAGTCCTCTGGCAGGTTCTGAAAAGGCCTGAAACTGGTAACCTTCATCTAAGCCCCAGGTGACAGAAACTTCTGAACCACCATAAAAAAGAGGATCACCTTCCACACGGAGTCCTGGCCTCATGAGCTATACCCAGTGTGGCCAGCCACTCATCTCCGGAGATTTTCTTGTGCATGTTACAAGCTGCAGGGCGGGCAGGCCAGGATGCACATATGAACCCCTAGGGCAGTGGTGGTGGACTTAGGGCCCCAGGGAGCAGCACCCCACTGAAAGCTGTAAGCTCACAGTCCCAGCTGCAGCCTTCTCTCCTGCCCTCTTGCCAGAGAAACGCAACTCCCTTTCATGTTGAAGGCTGAGAGAGAAGCCGTGAATGAGGGTGTGAAACTTGGCTAAAATGTGAAACGGGGAGCCCACGTGGTCCCAAATAAATCCTCTCTCCGAACTCTACTTTCTTTTCTCCGACGCCACCCCTCCTTCATAGCCTGGGGTAATGGCAGATGAGGACTTTAAACAGGATTTCCCTTTCTTCTTTGCAGTCCTGTTAGAAGTTCCAGTTTCTCATTGTGGAATATGGGTGTGGTTGAGATTTATTATTTTAGGGTCTCAACTGAAAGAACTGGGAAAGAGCCCTAGGGAAAGGCGACTGCTCACCTGCACATGTATGCATTTAAATTTACCTTTGAATTTTTTTTTACCTCAAGATGAACGCCAAAGACATATTTTTGGTTTTTCCCACTCACAGTGTTTCAGATTATCAGCATTCAAAACCCTCACTCTGGGAAATGAATTATACAACAACCCACTGGAGTATGTGCTTAAAACATGCCAACAGACCAAACACCTTTGATGTATGGCTAAAAGCTAGGGCCGTGATGAAATTTTAATCTCATTTTTCTTTTCAGTCTCTAAGCTTTTGTCTTTTACTTTGATCCACCCCACATAACGCTATTGGTAAATGTATCATCGATTTTGATCTTATAAACTGTACATAAATTCACACACCCTCGTATTCACCTTGTCATAGAGACAGCAACTTGTAAATGATGACACAGGCATGACTCAGGAGTTTGAAGCCCTCCCAACAGCTGCCTGGACACTTTATATGGGGCTTCATTCAAAACCCTCCCCGGGGAAGCTTCCTTGATGTTGAGGACACTAGAAAAACGCTGGCGGACCATTACCCAAGGGGAATTCCAATGATGTGGAGAAAGGGGAAAAGAGAAAAGAATATTTTTAAAATGAAAAAACAAATATTGGCTATGCTTCCACAGCACCGGATACCAAAGTGAGCCCGTGGTAGAGAAGCCAATAACTGACAGCTGACAGCTGGGTTGTACTGGGCGCTTGTTTCCTATCTGGGTCACCATCTGAGTATCTTTAAATGTAGAGATATGAGAAAATAATTGCTAACATTCTGGGATTCTAATTGGTTTCGAGGCAGTTGTGTTCCGCTGATGTTGATTATTTTTGAGCACTAATACTAACTAGATTCATCGAGATACACGTAGGGAACGTTCCTTAATGAGTCTCTACGGCAGGCATTATCAGGCCGTGGGCCACCAGTAAAACCCAGTCACGGATGGTTTTTGTGCCACTTGTACACTAAGAATAATTTTTCATTATTTTACTTTTATGGGTACATGTTTGTAGTATGTAATGATTACACATGGCAAGGGGAGCTGGTACACGCACAAAATATATCTAATTCTTTTCTCACCCCCTGCTCCTCCCGGCCCTCTCAGCTCCTTCCAACTCTTGGTCCCTGTCTATTTATCAAAACTTTACTTCCATTTTTTCCTTCAATTATTTTTCCAGTCTCTTTTTCCTCCCCTACAACCCCCCTCCCTCCATCTCTTGTTCCCATTCCCATTGGAGAAAAGCCTTCACATTTCCATTATCTATTTTTTATTTTGTTCTTTATTTACATTTAAGCTTGTGGGTCTGATTTATTTCACTTAACATTATGGTCTCATCCATCTGCCTACAAATGCCTCAAGTTTATTCTTCTTTATGTTGTATAAATACTACATTTTCTTTATCCATTCATCTGCTGCCATAAACATAGGTATATAAATCCCACTGTAATACAATATCTTTGGTTCTTTCTAAAAAATACTCAGAATAGCTGAGTAAAATGGAACTTCTGTTTCTTCTCAGAAGTACAAATGACCATTAAATATATGAAAAAAAATTCAACATCTGTAGCCATTAGAAAACTGAAAATTAAAACAACACTGAGATACCATCTTATCCCAGAAAGAATAGCCATCATCAAGAAGTCAAATTATAACACATGTTATCAAGACTGCAAGGAGCCAGGTGGTGCATACCTATAATCCCAGCACTTGGGAGGCTGAGGCAGGAGAATAACTGCAAGTTCAAAGTCAGCTTAGGCTACAAAGTGAGTTCAAAGCCAGCCTGAACTGCATAACAAAACTTTGTCTCTAAAAGGCAAAAAAAAAAAACCTTAATGAAAATGCAATCCTTCTACATTGTCGCTGAGAATGTAATCAAGTACAACCACTTTGGAAATCAATATAAAGTTTCCTCAGAAAATGAGAATTTTATTTCACAAGTGGTAGAAAAAAATCAAAAGAAAAATAGTATTTCATGACAATGAGGATTCCATAAAGTTCAAATTGCAGTTTCTATATATACAATTTATTAGAAGCAAGCCATGGTCATTTGTGTCTGTATCATTTTGGGGTACTCATGTATTACAGCAGTATGGTGAAACGGGGAACATTACGTGCGACACAGTGACAGACAAGCCTGCAGTGCTGGCCTGCTGGCCCTCTGCAAAAAGAAAAAGAAAAAGAAAAGAAGATTAATGGTCCCTCTATAATCATTAAGAAGGCCCCAGAAACAAAATACTGGAGCAGGAGGAAGAGGTACTCTGAGTCTCAATTTTCTCTCTAAAACAGTGAGAGATGTTTACAGATTAGCATCAGCACTTCTGCCTGCCAATCAAATTTGTTAAAACAATCAAAACCACCCAAGCATGGTGTGAACACTCCGTTCTTGCACACTTAAGAACAATTAGAATGGGATGAGGAGAGGAGATGGAAAAAAAGAAGAGAAAAAAAGAAAGAATTTGTCTAAGGGATTTCTCATGTACTTATCACCCGAAATGGAATCTTTTTGGACTCTTTGTTAACCAAATTGAACTGAAATGATCTGTGCTTTATCCCAGGGCCCAAGATGTTCTGAAGTCCTTACTATTTTTATTCTTTTTCAGGCCTCAGTGTTTCAAAACTCTACTGTTATCCTACATAGGGTATTATGGAAATAGATTAGAAGTGGGCCTCAGAATAACCATGTAGAGCTAGTAGAGACTTTCATACTAGAGATCTGAAAACTTTAGAAGATACTAGCTTTCCAACATCTAATGTCTTTGTCTCACAATTTCCCAGGAACATACAAGCCGCAAGGAACTCATGCTTGTGGGTTGACCAAAAACCCATAATTACCATTCAAGTTTAAGCTTCCAATGAAACTGTTAAGTTCTTCCAATTAAGTGGATAATCCCTGGAGGGCAAATACATGTCGGCTTCTGCCCTCCTGGCAGAGCCTAGAAACTTTATTGAATAAATGTCCTACTTATTCAGGGCTTATTTTTGCATTGCATATTGCAATTGTATTCATTATTAGTGCAATTTTGGATCACTGATAGATTTTAATATGATTATATTAACTTCAATAAACATTTGCATGCATACATTAACAAGCAGGCTGTAAGGAATTCCACATACTCAAATTAAATACAACAGATAGATTGGCTGCCCCTAAATCTAATCCAGAGACTTATGTCATATGGATGAAAATAATGTCCATTTACTAAATGAGAATCTATGAAAACAGTTCTCAGAAATGACAAGCAAATATAACCCATGTCATAAATATGCATGAAGCAAAAAGCTAATTCCTAGGGAAGCATCACAGACAGTTTTAAGCTGCGAATCTAGGGGAACATTTGGGAATAAGATAAACCAACAAGCACATCTCTCAAGTGACAGTGAAAATATTCTTTGGATAATCCTCCAGTAGAAGTTATTATTTTCCCTCCTAAAAGGAAGAAACTGTGTAGAATTTCTCTCCACACACTATGAATTCACGGAAATTGCAGCAGAAACATATGTCAGCTGACACAAAGTCTCACTGTCAAGTTCACAGAATACTGTCTCTCATTATAAAAAGACAGACTGAACCAAATATGTTCTACTCATTTTTGTAGTCAAGGTCCTGAGCCCCAGAACAAGGGTGCTGGGCAAGCAGGGAGCTCCATAGAATATGGACCATCTCTAGTTCTCTGAAACTGAAAGATGATGTCTCAGAAGGACAACATGATTGGATGATGGGGTTCAGGCAAAAATTAGTCAACTAGGCATGGAAAATAGGCAAAATAAACGGAGGCCAGAACCACAGCCAGAATCTAACAGTGGGAAATCGTACACAGAATCCGCCTGTGGTTCTGATGAACAGCACCACTTCCAGCCGTGGGCAGGGCATGCTGCCCCCCAAGTAAAGTTCAAAGTGGGAACCATCCAGGTTCCACTTTGGTCAGATGTCCCATTCCCTAGCTACACAGGAGCAAGACAAGGGGACCAGAGTTCTGCTTCCATTAATCACAAACCAGAGACGCAGTTTTCAAATGCTAGATTAAAGTTCTTTTTTGATGTGGCTCACCTTTCTCAAGGAATTGCAAAATAAACACAGATAGCATTACCAAACAACACAGAGAATAAATGATAATATCCAATGACACATTATAGTGGTAAGAACTGAATAACTACTTCATGATCAAGGCCTATAAATATGCTACAATAGGAATGATTTTGGTCTGCCATTTAAAAACTTGAGTGTATTAATCTATACGATACTCGCTGCAGTATGCTACATATCTACTATATAAAAGAATAATCTTTACCTTCAGTAGGCTTATTGTCTAGTGATAGTCATGATAAACATTTGTCAAATTAGAGGGAAGAAGGTAGGTCTTTGCTGTTTAGAAAAGTCATAAGCAGGAATTGGTGTCCTAATGTCAATGTCCTGAATACATCCAGCCCAGAACTGAGAATAATTTTATCTGCTTTTCCGTCCAGTTTCTTCACACCAGGGCACAAACACACAAGAGGTTGATGTTATGCCAGCAGAAAGACTGGCACTGGATGGGGCCACATTCACTTATCCCAGCAGAGTGAAAATGGCTGGGCACCCCACTTGGAAAAGAAGGCTTAGATATCCTTTCTAAGGCTTCCTGTAATTAGGCATTAATAGCATTAGTAATAATAAGTGAATACCATTGTAGAACACATTGCAAATGGAGAGGATGTATGAGCACCTATCATTAATAATAATGGTAAACTAGATAATCACAGTATTCAGGAAGCAGTTTAGACACAGGCAGCCCCAGCACGGAAACCACTAATTTCCAAAGAGCTAAGCATAAAATTTCCCAAATATCTGCCCTAGCTGAAAGGCTGCCCAAAGAAGATGACAAGTTTACAGCACTCCATAAGAGAATTCTGAGCTCCCCTGAAGAATCATTCTGTTCCCTTAAGGAATATCTGAACCAGCAACTTCTCTTGTATATGTACAAGAGCAGCCCCATTTGGAAGAAGCAGCATCTGAGAAAATATTTAAATAAAACAAAAGGATTAGTCACACTTGTTACCCACCTTCATAATCACAGTGAACACAAACAAGATTTCAAGTACAAGGCCAAAAACAGATGCTATCTGTGGAACAGTCAAAAGGAACTCAATTTCATCTACATTCTGTTGTTATGTGGATTATTTCCATTAAAGTAATTGTGACTTTCTACATGGACTTGGATTTTTATTTTCTCTTCAGTGACTTCTAGATGTGCAAAAGTTTTCATTATGAAATTTATCCAAGTCTTGCAACCTTATTCATTTCTCCATCTTTGAATATCTTAGTGCCGAAAATAGAGACTGCACAAAAAGTTCCATTTTGCTCATGAAAGTTCTTTTTTATGCATATTTAGACATTTCATCTCCATGAAAAATTAGAGACAAAGGGCACTGCTTGGATTTTCTCCAGGAATAAAAATAATGCTCATTAAGCAGATATTTGGCACAATTAAATTACTATAACATGAGATCCTCTAACTGGGTATTCCAATCTTGATATTCAGAAAATATCAAGCACATTTTTGGAAATGACTTAGGCAACAATTAAGTGAATCTCACCTTTGCTAAAAGGTCCCTACTTGGTAATGTGCGTTGACAGCTAACACCATCTTGGGAAAAGCTCAGCATTTGAAGACAAGTCTAACAAGAGCAAGGACTTACTTAAACTCTTGTTTTCTTCTCAGCCTGTAGGCTCCCTGTTGATTCTTTTAAGGAGGTGGGGGTAGGGGACAGATGAACAGTTTTTTAATGCAGTATTTTAGAACACTTTGAAGCCTTCTTCCTTAGACTGTTTTTTAAAAGAAGTAACTTATCATATTTCCCACTTATAGACAGCCATGATACAGCGCCTCAAGCCAAATAACATAGAGACATTCAGAGGAAATATCTTATCCCGCCCTTCCCACATCGCCAATAAACTTTGCGAGGTATTCTTTCACATTTTCCTTGAAGCTAATGCATGTATTCACATACTGTTTTTGTTTATTTAGGTTTGAGGATTTGTAGTTGGATTTTTGGTTTTGGTTTGTGTTGTATTTTGGTTTGATTTATGGGAGTATATTATCCTTATCACGTTGCAACTGTTTTGTTTTTTAACTTAAGAGACACTTCTCTAGGTCAGGTCACCGTACCAATCATTTCCTTCCTTTCAATGCGTGCAGTATATTCTCTTATGTACTGATAATTTCAGTCTCTTTTCTTGTTGAATGTTCAAGTTTTTTCCACTAAACAACACATTTCATTTGTTTGGATCTCAGTTATGCACTAGGCTTTTCTCTCTCTAACTCTAAAGCTTGAATTAATTTTAGATAAAATCCAGTTCTTTAAAAGCTTTTATAAATAAAATTAATAAATGTTTATTAATATGAATTTCCTAAAACTTATTTGGATTTGAATCTTAAAGCAATCAGAATATTCTAGAATTGTCCTTTTATAGCAGAGAATGTTCAATCTCCATAAATCCTTTAAAACATTAAAATGTCACATTGAAAGCTCTGACACAGTTCCACTACTATAATGTAGGAGTTCAGCTGTTGAGATACACATACACACATGCACACACATTTTCTGTGCAATGTTCTGGGGGAAACTATGTGAGGTAATGCCAACAACTGTCAAGTGTTATGGTTTATGTCAGATGCCCCCACCCAAGTCTCATGCAATCATGGACATGGCTGAATCTAGTGTTTGTGACTGGTTCATTGTCTGACACTGGGATTGGCTGTGTGAGTGCTACACCCATCCAGGGATGGAGGCAGCATACAGGCTAATGGCGGATAGAAGGCATGTCTTTCTCTTTTGCTTTTCACCCTTGTTTATGGCAACCCGCCATGCCACCCTGCCACTTGGAGCCAGCTAAGTACGGACTGAAACCTCCCAAATTGTTACAAATAAATCTTCCCTGCCCTAATTTGGGCATCAGATATTTTGTCTCTACAACAAGAGAGAAAAGTAACTAAGACACCAAGTAAATTGAAGCAAACTCTGTTTTCTTAACTTCTGATTTTCTTGGGAAGCTGACCATATCATCATCTCCCTTAAGCCCTGGAAGTAGATCTAGAGTCTAGCATGTGAGACAACATACACAGCCTTTCCGCCTGGCTCCTCTCCTTCCCTCATCTGTGCCTTGCCAGAACCATCAAGACAGAAGCAAAAGATTATCTTCCTCACTTGCTCTGTGTCTTCCATCTTTTTTATTCTCAAAATTGAAATGAATCTGACCTTCAGATTCACTTTTTGAAGTTGTCGTTTCTAAGCAACCATCTGATAGTACCGGGAAAGAGGCTTCTTTGGTACTTAGTAATCAAAATGCCCCCTTAACACAGGCCAATGGGTTATCAGCTATCACCTCAAGCCACAGAGACAACTGAGATGTGGCCTGATGGTGCCCACATCAGGGAAAGTGCAGGCCCATCCTGGGAATTCAAAGGAGCCTAAGGCCTTTCCCAGAGCCCAATCCCAGCCCTCCAGCCTTCACTAATAATTCCATTCTGACTCTTACAGTGCATCAGAAAAGAAAGAAACCTTTTTTTCTTTTAATTTGGGTAAAATACAGAATAAGTGTCTTGGGTATCTACTGGGGAAAATTGCTACAGAGTTTGACTTTTTTAAAAAACTTCCTAATAGACTTAAAGTTCTAATTGAAGCAATCAGCCAAATGTTCAAAGATAAGCAAACAGGATGCTAGATAAGAACTAAATGGGTCCCACTGTTCTCAGAAACAACAGTGCCTTCCCTTTCTAGCACATGACTTCTGAGACAGAACCAAGGACCACCTGGGATTGATAAAAGTCCTGGGCCAGCCAACATCTCACTCATCAAAGTAGGAAGTAGATGCCCTGGAACATTTGCTTTTAACCAGTCCCCTAATGGATTTTCATGAGCACTCCCGTTTTAAAACCACAAGACAATAGCTTCTGTCTATATATAGTCTTCCAGACTAGCAACATCTGTGTTTCATGAATTTGTTATAAATGCAAATTTTCCAGTCCACCACATACCATACCTACTGAAACAAAAATTCTAGCAGTAAGCCCAACAGTGTCTCTGCAACAACCCCTGCAGGTGATTCTCATGCATGATGAAGTTTGAGAACCATAACCATATGTTTGTGCAGACCTCAGCGCAGAAGGCATCGCAGTGGCCAGTAAGAACACAAGAATTCAGAGCGAAGACATAAAGGGGGAAAGTATGCAGGCTCTTAAAAGACAGGCACTCATGCCTTGGATGGGGTAGGGAACATGTGAGAAAATCATAACAGATAGTAATATCCATCAGTCCAGCGTAATAATCAGCTCAGTGAGCATGAAGGTCCATGACGTCAGAGGGTTATGAAATTACAGAGAGATGGGGATGCTAATAATCTTGGGATCTGGGAGAACTGAAAAGTTATAGCAAAGGATATGAACTTGCTACTTCAGGCCTTTAAGACACGTGCAAAAATAATAAGATGGGAAACATCAAAAGCACGAAAGATTGTGCTTGGGAAATGTGATGATGCATAAGCACACACAGAGGAACAGAATGGAGAGGCTAAAAGTGAGTGAATGAGTTAAAAAGTTTTGCAGCATCCCAGAATAAGGCAATATAGGTCTGTCTCAGGATGCTGTAAGAAGAAAAGGTAACACCCAGATCTAGAAGGCCAGAGAAGCAAGTACAGGCTGTACGTGGTGTTTGGATGGACTGGGGGAGGGGCTGAAGGAAGAGCAGTAAAGGAAAGGCAGATGCCTTAGAGCAGATCAACATAGTGTAACACAAGGCTGAGGCGTGAGAAGCATTCAAGCGCATGGGAAAGTCTGAAAGGGCAGGGGATGGGAAAAGAGGACATCGAGCCTTCTTTTCTCTTATAATTTCTCCACCACTTTCATGACTTTCAATTCTCAGAACAAATCACTCTGCTCCACAGGGGGAACAGATAATAATCTTACAAGTTATGTAGAGACTTTACTGAGGACTTGCTGGCTTACAAAGAGAGGAAGTTTAAAAATTATCCCCCAAAATCTTCTTCATATTTCACCTAAACTCTCAGAACCTTCAAGAAAATTCCTTAGCAAATGTGGGCTTGTGCATATTCCAGACCTAAGCACCTGAAATTTCGGATTTGCTAAGAGAAAAACTCTAATTTTGTCTTATCAGGGAAAGACGCAGCTCGGGATCTGTACAAAAGCATATTTTTTCTTCTGCCTACTCATTTTGTTCATTAATGTTATGCAATTGTGTTGCTTAAACATAAAAGTTTTAGGGCATGAGAAAACCTTGCACCGTGCCTGCATTCTTGCTTACTGCTTTCTTCTGCTGGCAAGCCTTCTAAAATGCAGTTCTTAAATGCCTGGGCGTGCTGATGGATTGCGCAATGATTACAATTAATAAAACTCTGAAGATCACCATCTGACGTAGGATTTGGAGATAAGTGGGATCCAGACAAACTGACTCAAGGGTCTGACCCTGAAAGGCGGTATTTACATAAGGAGGGGTGTCAGCCTTACATCACTGGGATAAAATATTGGAGACAATCCATTTAAAGGAGGAAACATACATTTTGGTTCACAGTTCAGAGGTTTCAGTCCATAGTCCCTTGGCCTTGTTGCTTTGGGTTTGTAGCAGCCCAGTGCATTTGGCAAGAGCATACAACAGAGGAGGCCTGTTGTCCTCATGGCAAGTAGGAAGTAAGAGACAGGAAGAGACCAAGGTGCCAGTGTCCCCTTCAAGGGCGTGGCCTCCAGTGACTTAACTTCCTTCCACTGCACCCCATCTCCCAAAAATGACACTGGTGGAAAACTAACCTTCAGCCTACACGTTTGAGGACATTTAATATTCAAATTATAACAGTACTAATGGTCCACTACGAAGCAGCTTATATTAGAATAGAAACCAAGGACACCCATCAAAAACTACCATTGCTACCTAAAAGAGCTTCCAATAGCCAAAGCTGGAACAATATGAGCACTAAAATAAATAACATAGTATTAGATTATAAATCTAATAAATATCTATAAAGCCATACTGACTGTGTTTATTTTCTATGACTGCTGTAGTAAATTGACAAACTGGGCAACTTAAAAGAACAGAAATTTATTTCCTCAGTTCTCAGCATTCTGCAATTAAGATGTTAACATATCTATTTTCTGTCTCTGTCTCTCTCTTTGTCTCTGTCTCTCTTTGTCTCTGTCTCTGTCTCTGTCTCTGTCTGTCTGTCTGTCTCTCTCTCTCTCTCTCTCTGTCTCTCTCTCTCTCTCTCTGAACGTGTAGGGGAGAATCTGTTCTTTGCCTCTTCCAGCTTCGAGATGTCCCTCTGTGGCCACATCATCCAGACTCTGCCTCCACTTCCCCTGACCTCTTCTTCTGCTTCTCCTCCTCTCCTGCCTCTTCTGTAGATACCTGTTGCTGGGCTTAGGTCACCTGGATACCCCAGCTTGATCTCATCTTGAGATACTTAATTACAACTCTAGTTCCCTCCAAACAGCTTCACACTCACAAATCGTAGGAGTTAGGTTATGGACATCTTTTGGGAGCCAACTACACTAATATAAATAAATGATTGAATTAGTAATGAAATGGGAGAGCACAGCCAAATTCCCTATGTAAAAAAAATTCCAAGTGATTTCTATATATTCTTCCCCCTCAAGAAGATGGTATAGAATTCTCCATTCCCAAGAGACAGGCTGCATATAATGAGTTCCTAACAAAGAATGCAGTTTGGAAAGGAACAGATGGAAAGTACTTTTTCAGTACAGATAATGGTGAGGCTCCATTAGCCAGGCAGTTGAGGTTAACAGCAATAAGTCAAATAGCACGTGTCCCCAGTACGTGATGAGAGTGACATTTATCTCTGTCATCTTCCTTCCAAATGTCATAACCTCAAACTAGCCATAAGAAAAGCACCATAAAAGACCCTAAGGGGTCATAGCAATACAATAGAGTATGAGATCTGGGACCAGATTCTGTAAAAGCTAAGAACACCTGAAAAAGTGTTAGTTTATTAGTGGAGTGAAGTGGTACATGACTGTAAGCCCTGCAATTTGGGAGGGTGACACAGGAGGATCACAAGTTCAAGCCCAACCTGAGCTTGAATGAGGTTCTTAACAAGATCCTACCTCAAAACTATAAAAAATAAAATTTTAAGGGCTGTGGATATAGCTGTGTATGCTCGATTCCAGTCCCCAGTAATACCCACACATACACATGTGCGGGCACACATGGATGCACACACGCACACACACACACAGGCAAGTTGATTTATTCATCATTTATGACAAAGTATATTTATATGAGAGAACAATGACTGTGTAAGGTGTCTGTGCGAGCCCTTCTGAATACCTTTGCAACTTTTCCATACATCTAATGCTACTCTAAGATGAAGAGATGATTATTAAAATACACATTGCTACAGTCCTGTGATAAAGGGGTCAGGACCTAACACAGGGTGGCTCAGCCTTGGAATTACTGACTTGTTTTTTTTAGTATATGTGTGGCCAAAGCAAGCACAGGAATTACTGACTTTTTAAAAAGAGTTATGTGCCTGGTGATAAGCTGAGCTACAGCCATGACGGTTGGTCACTAGATCGACTGTCACATCACCTACCCTATTTGTAGCAAATCAGATGTGCCTCTTGCCAATGTCAGCTAGGCACATCCACGGCTGAGGGCCACTGACCAGGTGTCTGAGGCTTAGGAAAGGACAGGATGACATGTGAGGTGAGGAGACAAGGGTACACTGACAGGCGCTCAATGCTGACCAGGCCACTCACCATCTGTGTGACCTCAGGCAGCTGGAGTCACTGAGGCCCACTCAGACTTTTCATCTTTAAAATGAGGCTAATAAAAGCCTTCACTTTGCAGTAGTTTCACAGATTAAGACAGATAAAAACTTTTACCATAACAGCAGACCACAGTTAATTAAACACAAAATATCAAGCATTATTATATTTCCCTTATCTCACTCCAAGGAAGATTACAGCTGTCCCTCAAGTCCTGAAGCATGAGGAGCCCTTGATTAAGAACTGAGGATCCTAAGCAATGGACACAGCTCCAGAAAGCAAGACAGTGTGTGTTGACAGCTTGTGCTGAACGTCTTTATCTGTGACCTAAGCCAGTAACCAGCTCACTGAACAGCTGGCCTTGATGAGATTCAACTCAAGCAGGCTCTGAAGAATTTTCCTCCAATCCCTCACATGTCTTATCAGAGTCCATTCCCTGTGCCTTCTGATGGCATGTCAGACACATAATGAAAATTTTAAGTCAGTTTTCAGTCACAAGAAGGGTTTCTTATAAAACAGTTCCTGCAGACAAGACTGTCTAATCTAATTTAAGCTTCCACCTCAGGTCTGTTTCACAGCAGCACAAGCCAGGCCCTGAAGTGATGCTGTGCAGGGAGAGAGTGCTCCTCCACGTCCCCACTCCCTCTTTGTCCTGTCACCAGTGTCTACAGGGTCTGCCAGAGGCAGTAGGATCAGAGCAAAGGAGCTCCAGAGGGCCACTGAGCTTCCCACTGGCAGGTGTCCACATCATGGTTCTTTCTTGAGCTGCACAAAGGGTTTTTCAAAATCCTGCAGGGACCACTGCACTCATGATTCCCCCATGGAGTGATTGCCCTTTGGCCCCCAGTTCCTGTCTTCATGATGGATCCGCATAATTCTTGCTGCTAGAATTCCCTGGTGGTCACAGATCATCCTCCTAGGCAATGTCCACGTGAGACATTTCATCTAAGTTGCTGCTAAGATTCCTGGTCTTTAGAAATGCACACGTTTGTACCAGACGCAAAGCTATGTGCCCAGTCCCCTCCCAGCTGCCCTCTCTGGCCCATCCGACAACACACATTCCTGTCATCCTCCCTGCACAGGGGCAAAGGCAAGGAGGCTGGTGAAACACACTACAAAGGGGCATGGTTTACAGAGTCCAGGGATTTCATTCTATCCACCGGTCCCACCACTGCCCACTATGGTGAACTCCACGGTCTTGGTGTTGGAGCCTTCAGTGTGCTCAGTGTCAGTAGATGAGAAAAAGGTTCCACATTCTGTCAGTGCTAAGGATTAAATGAAGAAAGAAAAAAGTACAAGGTAGCAGAGAGCAATCACTATAATGTTAATTAGTAGATAAGGAACTAAAGGATGAGAATATAAGAGTGATCAAAAATTCAGTGATTATTTAACTCTTCTGCTATAATAATTTTCTTTAATTTAAACACACACTGTATTTCTTAATCTTACTTGTTTTTAATCTTACTTAATTTTTCTTACTTAATCTTTCTTAACCTTACATCTTACTTGGAAGGAAATACTAAGCAAGACAATTTTGATGCTGGCACCCCATTCCTTTGGAGGCAAAGAGCTAAATAAAGGGAATCAGAGCTACTCCTGAAATTCCTGATGATTATTTATAGATTTATGCAATTTTAAACTACCATCACTTGAGTCACCCAAAGATGTGATACACATAGGAATGTCAACACGGTAAACATCCACATCAATAATATGGTGCTCCCAAATTTAGAAACATTTATTGGAGGGAAAATTAGAATTAGCAAAATAAAATATTAAATGACTCCTAGGACTAGAAAAGAACTTGAGAAGTCTTTTAGCTGATCTCAGGCCTTCAGGCAGGCCTCTGCACTCCTGCTCCAATCAGAGTCCCGCTACATTTAAAGACTTGGCTCTTTTCATTTCCAAGGGCAGTCCCTCAGTGGGAGCGAATGATAACTCGCCACAAGCATAAAGAGAAGAAACGAAAACTGCATATAATTTGCATACTAAAGATTGGAACATTAATGAAGGCAAATCAGTCTCCTCCGTGGAATAGCCTGGCATTGAGATCCTTCTACTTTCCTTTTGACTTGGCTTACTGAAAATAAAATAATGCTTTAAAAATTAAAGGTTATGTATGGGGAGAGGTCATTTAGGAAGTGCCCTAGTTCTGTGTTTTAAACATACATTGTTTTAAATATAGTCATTCATAGGTGTCATCTGGAGATTAATTCCAGGACACAAACGCACACACACCAGGTGGCCATACCAAGGTGTGCAGCTGCTTGAGTCCCTTATATAAAATAAATGGCATCATATTTGCAAAAAACGTGCCCACATCCTCCCACACATCCTATGTAGATTCCTTGTAATACCTATTACCATTGAAAACACTGCACAAATAGCGGTTATTGTCTTGTTTCAGGAATAACAGGAAACAAGTCTACCCACGCTCAGTAGAATGGAGTTTCAAATTGATTCGTTTTGGGATCCACTCAGGATCTAGGCAAATCTGCATGTGTCATGGAGCTGTGGCCTCGGGTCCTCCATCCACTTCCTGTTGCCTTGTGCTCCGGTGTGCTGCTCCCCTGTCTCCTTCCTGGTTGACGTGCACTGAGCAGCAGTTGCTAGGCGCCACCCTCTGCCACGTTGTTTCTGCCTTAGAGCCTGACAACATGGATTGGAACCACGGGCAAATTAAACCTCTCTTCCTTGAAAAGGGGGGTGCTGGGTATTGTGTCCCAATCATAAGAAAGCTGACAGACAACATAGTAAGTTTTTTTTTCAACATTTTTGTTCCATGGTGAGTTGAATCCACAGAGGTGGATGTAGAACCTACTAATGCTGAGAGCCCACTCTCCCATGTCCACATGCTAAGTTTCTTATGCTTACAATGAGCTTTTATAAGAATTATAGATTAGAATCTGCACAGCTACAGGGAAAATGTAATAGTCTTTATATGAGCAAAGCCATGTGGGGTAATGCCTACCTTGAGTCAGCTGGAACTAGGTTTGAAATTCAACTCCAGAATGCTTTTGGTCATTCTGCTTTTGTGAATTTTCTATTTCCTGATTTATAAAATGGTGCAAGGAACTCCCATTTGTTAAAATGAGATTTGATCATGTTATGTGTGTAACATACTCAGTAGGAGTTTTTTCTTGTTTATTTGCTTGTTTGCTTTTGCCTATTTATCCTACTTACCGCTTAACTTTTTTTGCTAGTAGAGTTTTTCAAAATAAATGCTAATTTTAAAATGCATCATGGGCTAGGGGTGGTGGCCCATGCCTGTAATTGCAGCACTTGGGAGGCTAAAGGCAGAAGGATCACCATGAGTTCAAGGCCAGCCTAGACTACATAGCAAGACTCTGCCTCAAAAGAAAACAAACAGAAACTAAATAAATTGAAAAATAAAGTGAATTATGATGGTTTTAAACTGGCTGAGATTGCAATTTTCATGGGAAATGAAGAGTCAACATTTTTGAGTTTACATAACAAATGATGACCAGTATAGGCTAGGTTCCATGTGACATTTAAGGATAAACACAGAGCAGGCAAATATACACTTCTGATTCCTGAAGAGTTTATCACATTGCATAGACAAAGGAGCAAAGCACAGACACATTTACCAACGCAGTCACTGTAATAGGCACTACTGAGCATTGTAGGCACCCTCAGAGCAGCAGCCAACAATCTAGGAATAAAAAAAGGACTCCAGAGAAGGAGAGACTGAGCCCAGTGAGCCTGATGGAGCAGAAGAGGAGTCTAACCAGTGTCTGGTGCAAAAATGGTCAGAAGGGAGGGAATCTACCATCACCATACCTGTTGGCCAAAGGACCCAGGGACTAGGGTATGTTTTCTGTTTATGTAACTGCTGAAGAATCTAAAGGTCTAAAAATACACAAATGCCTTCAAGTTTATGTATGCAGGATTCTGCAAGGCTTCAAATCACCTTCCTGCCAATCTCTGTTTGGCGTCTTTTCTTCCTGGCTTGAGATTCTGCTTCTTGCAACCCTTATGCTTTTTATGGTGTTCCTGGATCTCCTTTGTATGAGGGTCTAACTCCTAATACTTTGTTGCAAGGAACATTTCCTAGAAAATCCATGGAAAGGGAGGTTTTGCACAATACTGCCCTCGGGGCATCACATGAAACCAGCAGCTTACTCACTGTAGAGCATGACATCTTTGCTGGGCACCATGACCCCTAATTCCTTTGCATAGGAGAGACTAGGATAATTCAGGCTCAGGGCAGAAAGAGCAGGAATTGAGAGGAGGGGGGTCTGGAGTGGCAGTCCTTAGCTCTTGCTGTGGAGAACCAACTCTGGATAGACAGAGGAGATGAAGTTGTCATCCTTTGAAGGAAGGACAGGAACTCCAGAAGTTACCATAACAAAGAGAAAATGTTAGAAAACGCCCTTCCCTGAAAAGCTATGGGAAGGCCACCTCCCTCTAAGCCTCTTTGCTCTTGCTCTGACTTTCCTCATCCTGTTGTACTTGGCACAGCAATGAGCAAACCCCATGGCTGGCACATTTTCCCACCTGGTAGTCACCCCAGATGGAGACTGATTGATGCATAAACTGTCTGGGCAGAACAGGTGATGCTTTGTGACTTGGCTGTCCTTCATGCCAAAGGGGCCATGAGGATGCAGTGGATCATGTCTTTCCTGCCCACCTGGTGACTGTGCACCTGTGATTCTCAGTGGCTCTTCACTCACCTGAACTTGCTGGCAGAGGATGAGGCTGCTGCTGATTCAGGTTCACCTCCGCATGACTTCCCCTCACACCTCTCATCTACAGGCTGCAGCAAGAGGAAGGGAAGACACAGATACCTTCGTCATCTCATCTGATGCAAACAACCACCGGGTATTGGATCAGGCAGGGCCTCTCATTGGCACACTTCTGTTCCAGAACCATCTTCAAGCTGTTACTTGGATTGCACTTGGCAAATGTTCTAACATCAAATGACTTTGGGATAAACTCTTACAGAAGGTTGTGACAGTAGCTGTAACTGGATGCTTTCAAATAAGATAATTGAGAAGGGGAGGAGGAATTTTCAAGTACAAGAACCCTGTTGCAGGTGCTTTTCTCACCGTTGAGAGGATACACCTGACACCCAAAATTAAAAGAGGAAAGTTTGGCTCACAGTTCGTCAAGGTTTCAGTCCATAAGTCAGCTGGTTCCAAAGCAGGGTGGTACAGCAGAGGAGAAACAGTTTAATGGTGGGCAGAAATAGCAAAGCAAGCAAGGGACCGTGGCAGCTCCTTTCTGATCTTTTTATACTCTGTCTAGGCTACTGAGATTAGGATAGTGCCAAAGCATTCAAGGGACTGATTTAGTAATCACTCATCCTTAATCCCAGCATTGCACCACAAATCAATCGCATACTCTAGGCAGAGCCACCTCTGAAAAACCCCCACCTTGACCACATGAGGCTATGGGGGAATATCTAGATACAAGCCACAGCGATGCCCCAGGAAAATAACCCAAGACTATCAAAAATACCTTATACGGATGAGGAGCCCAAGCAAAATACACCTCTTCTTATGGCAAGGATTAGAAAAATTGTATCCAAAGAACCAATTCCATGAAGCGCCTACTTGCAAGAATTTTGCATTTCTCTGGATTCGTGAAGGAAATAAACAGTCTACAACACATTTGAAGAAACTTACCCCACAGCGTGGGCTATGGGATGCAGAATACAGTTCTGGTATTCTTAGCACAGCAATGGATCTTCTCTACTGTCATAGTCAGGGGTTGTACACAGAGAACAATTCAGATCAGGACATGGAGTTTATAATATTTTTATAATGGTAAACGGAAGTTAACACAGGAGAATGCAGGAAATCCATCCGCAACACCAACGACATACATTATTTAGTCAAGAGTCTAAACCCCATGGCAATGTCCCACATGAGTTCAGATAAAAACCCAGATCTCAGAACAAGGCCTCCACGAGTCCAACTGGAGGTCCAGAGCCCACAAGAAGGACTCACGCCAGTCTCTTTTACGGATTCGTGCCAGGAAGACCCAAGGGTCAGCAGTGGAAGCCAGAAAGTCTATGCCAGCAGGATGAAGGAGCTGTGCTAGTGGGATGAGGGTTCTACACTGGAGCCCAGAAGTCACACTCACAACAAAGAGCGGGGCTGTCCTGAAAGGCACCACAGCTGTCCTCAGCGACACGGAGGCCCCGAGCTCCTCTGACAACAAGCACAGTCGGGAACGTGCCAGGAAGCAGCGTGACGAGTTCACCCTGGAGACCAGGCAGCACATGTCTTCCCCTCCGGAGCCAGGAAGCAATGCTCAATGTGAAGACCAAAGCTTCTCCAGGAGAACCAACAGCTCAGACAGCAACTCGTAGGAGAACCAACAATGCCTCCATAACACCTCAATCCCTCTCCACACCTCTCTTCTTCTCACCTATTTATCCTGGCAACCCTCCTCAGGTGGAGCATCTTCTCTCAATGCACGCTGATGTAATCCAGCTGGCGTTAAGTTGACCACTAGTTATCAAACCATAACATCTACCAACAAGACTAAATCGATAGGTTAGATGTGGATATGGTTAGAACTTTCTCCCCTTAAACACTAAAAATAATTATGTGTAATCCTTTTATAAATCAGTGCTTTTTGGTACTTAAAATCCAAGAAAAGAGCTATACATGAGTAAATGAAGCCTGCTACTCCTTCTATTCTAACCAAATTATCTTATTTCATGATCTATATCATACTAACTGCAGGCATTAGAAATAATGAGAGCTAGCAAGTATCTGCTGCTTACTATGGTGCTCATTACTCTTGTATATTATGAACACATTTAACCCCCAAAGCTATTTTATAGTAAGAATTATTTTGATCCCCCTTTAAAGGATGATGTGTTACAGTGAGGTTAAGTGACTTTCTTAAGATCATAGAGCTTTTCAAATAAAAGACCAAGCCTGAATTCTAGGTTTAGTGTCTGTGCTACTATGTTCTGCCACATTATGTCCCTTTCTGTCACACAGGTGAAACAGTTATAGTTTTTAACATCAGAAAAAAATATATTTTTGCTTGGTTTACCTATCTGGAGGGTGTTCAGAGGGTTTCCAACCAACATTTGAGAATTATTTGCCTGCTAATGTTGTAAAAGAATTTTCGAGATCATCTGATCCAAACATTCCCTCTTTCTTCCTCCTCTGGTAAACTGAGATGCAGGATAATAAAGAAATTTTCTTGACAGCTAGGGTATGAATCTTTTTCTCTCAGTTGTGAATAAAAAACATCGGGAAAGAACCTGGATTCTGGCCCTACAAGGTTAATTAAACTTGGGTTACTCCTAAGCAGTTATCTTAGTTCTAAAATGAAAGACTTAAAATGAATATTTTCTAGGGTTCCATTAAGCTGTAATTATAAATTGAATGATTTGCCCCGAGTCAAATAGTGTTGTCAGTAAGACAGAAAGAGGGGCATAGAGGATGAGGAAAGGTAAGAATAACTTCTAAGAGTGACACAGGAATTGGGATACAGCATCATTCGAATTGAAACATACTTCATATTTCTTCTCTCTCCTCCAGGGACTGATCGGATGGTAAGAAAAGAAGCAGTCAGAACATCAAAACCTTTGCCTGATCTTTGAGCAAGTTAAGCAGGGGCTGGAGGCAATGGTCCATGCTGGGGCCACCGACTAATGAGTCCCAAATTATGCTACAGGAGGATTAGAACCAAACTAGACCTGGAATGCAAAATCCCTGTGTACCCTGAAGCACAACTGAATTGGATTTCACTGAGCAACTTAAAACTAGAGTGCCTGTTAAACTGCAGTAGAAAGCTGTGAAGAAATGAGAACATAGCCAAGCAGCACACTGGAATGTCAAGAAACATAAATGGCTTATTGTCTGCTCTCATTACTATAGAAAATAAGTTTCCTCTCCATCCAAATATCCAACCCTAAACAAAACTTCAATAAAATATGAAATGCTCTTACCAGACACTTGGTCTCAGTCTCACCTAATATCCAGGTCCTTTACATCCAGAACTAAGAATTGAATGGAATATACAGAAGTAGTATGAAAAGCAGATTTACTAAAGGAAAGTACATTCCACACAGCAGAAACAGAGACTCAAGAATGGTTTGACCCAGAATAGCCACATCTGTTTTGAGGTTAAAATGCATTTGGAAGAGATCCAAGTGGACAGCACCGAGAAATGGTAGCCATCGGTAAAGAAAATACACCCTCAGGAACAGAGCGTGGGCAGAGCCAGAGACAGCAACTGCAGTGAGATCCAGGGTTGGCTTCTCTTTTGTGTTCCTAGAAATTGAGAAGTAGTCAGGAGTCATGACTAACTGGCTTCTTTCCAGTCAACTGCAAATCTGCCTCTGATTTAAGGAGGGGAACTTTTTTTTTTTAACTTTATAAGAACCTAGAGAGAACCAACATGGCTGCCAAAGCCCACCAGAGGGATCAAAAACTCTGATGCATGATGACCATGTGGATACCCTTGATTACACTAAAGCAGTTACAGCACATGTTCCTTGGGTTCATGCCAAATGTCCAGGAAGTATGCAGGAAATATGCAGGAGCATATTTTTAGGCTCATTCAGGATGTTCAGGAAATAAGGGAAGTGTAGGACCATATTTCTCAGGTTCATGTCAAAATGTTAAGGAAGTATAGTTACAGCAGGAGGCTTTTTAGGTTCCCAAGAACCAGAAGGCCCTCTATGTGCTCTGAGCCTAGGGCCAGATGCTTCCCACACTATCTCCTGTCTTAGGAATATAAAAAGTAGGAGGCCAGGTTCAGTGTCTGGTTTTGATAACTAAATGTTAGGGCTTAGATGTAAAACGACCCACAAAGCCTCATGTGTTTGGAAAGTGAGCAGATTATAGGAGGGTACAGCTGGCTTGCTGTTGGCATGCAGGGTCTGGCCAGAGGAAACAGGTTAGTGGGTGAGTGGCCGAAGAGTTTATCCTCTTTTCTAACTCTTCCCAGCATCTCTCTGCTTCCCAGATACCATGATGCAAGCAGATTTCCTCCATGCCAGGTCCATCCACCATGCCACCGACCATGCCAAGACTGAAACTTCTAGATTGTGAGTCAGAATAAAGCTCTCCTTTAAGTTTTAGGTGTCAGCCAGTTGAAATACAGAAGATTAACAACACCTATTTCAAAAACCTCTACTCTCAAAGGTTTGATAACACAGAAGAAATAGACAGATTCCTAGAAGCATATGAAGTACCAAAGCTAGGTCAAGAAGATGTAAAACTGCTGAATAACCCAATTTCTACTAATGAAATAAAAAATGTAATTAATTCCTTACCTACAAAGAAGAGCCCAGGCCCAGACGGATTCACTGCAGAATTCTACAAGAAAGACAAAGAAGACCTAATGCTGACACTCATCAAACTCTTCAATGAAATTGAAAGGGAAGCAATTCTTCCCAAGTCATTCCTGGAAGCAAATATTACTCTAGTGCCAAAATCTGAGAAAGCCCCAACTGAAAAAGAGAACTACAGACCAATCTCCCTAATGAACACAGATGCAAAAATCCTCAATAAAATATTGGCAAATAGGATGCAGCAAATCATCAAGAAGATTATACACCATGACCAAGTGGGATTCATCCCAGGAATGCAGGGATGGTTCAACATACATACATCAATAAATGTAATCCACCATATCAATAGAGTCAAAAGCAAGAATCACATGATCATTTCTATAGATGCAGAAAAAGCTTTTGATAAGGTACAACATTCATTATGATAAGAACCTTGCAGAAAATTGGAATAGATAGTCTTTACCTCAACATAATAAAGGCCATCTATGACAAACCAATATCCAGTATCATACTAAATGGCTAAAAACTGAAGGCCTTTACTTTAAAATCAGGCACAAGACAAGGATGTCCCCTGTCACTGCTCCTATTTTATATGGTACTGGAAATACTAGCCAGGGCAATTAGACAAGAGAGAGAAATAAAAGGCGTAAAGATAGGGAAAAAAGAAGTTAAATTATCACTATTTGCAGTTGATATGATACTCTACATAGAAGAGCCCAAAACTCCATTGAAAGACTCCTAGATATAATAAGTAAATTCAGCAATGTGGCTGGATACAAAATCAATACTCAAAAATCAATATCATTCCTATACACTAACAACAAAATCACAGAGAGGGAAATAAGAGAAACCGCACCCTTTACATTAGCAACCAAAAAAAATGAAATATTTAGGAATTATTCTCACAAAAGAAGGGAAAATTATAATACACTGAAAAATGAAACTGAAGATGCTCTCAGAAATGGAAAGACATCCCTTGCTCATGGATAGGAAGAATAAATATTGTGAAAATGGCCATTCTCCCAAAACTCTTATACATATTCAATGCAATCCCAATAAAAATACCATCAACATACCTCATAGATCTCAAGAAATCACTCCTAAAATTCATCTGGAGTGAGAAGAGACCTAGAATAGCAAAGACAATTCTAAGCAGCAAAGGCAAGGCAGGAAGCATCATAATCCCTGACTTGAAGTTATACTACCAAGCAACTGTAGTAAAATCAACATGGTACTGGAATCAAAACAGAGCCGAAGATCAGTGGAATAGATTAGAAGACACAACCACAACTACAAACACACTCAACCACTTTATCTTTGATAAACGGGCCAAACATGTTCACTGGAAGAATGACAGCCTCTTTAATAAATGGTGCTGGAAAAACTGGCTCTCCATATGCCGAAAACTAAAACTAGACCCATGCCTATCACCGTATACTAAAATAAGATCTAAATGGATCAAAGATCTAAATATTAAAACAGAAACACTAAATCTATTGGAAGACAAATTGGGTAAAAACCTTGAAGACTTAGGGGTAGGTAGAGAATTCATGAACAAGACTCAAACCGCACGGGAAATACTTCCCAGAGTCAATAACTGGAATCACGTCTTATTAAAAAGTTTCTGCACGTCAAAAGAAATCTCTAACAGAGTGAAAAGAAACCCCACAAAATGGGAAAAAATCTTAGTGAACCTCCCCTCAGACAAAGGTATTTTTATACAATGGAGTACTACTCATCTATAAAGAATGATCACATTGAGACATTTATAAATAAATGGACGCAGCTTGAGACCATACTCATAAGTGAAATAAATCAAACTCAAATGTATAAATACCGAATTGTTTCCCTAGTGTAAGTAATGATAAGAATACATAAAAGTACGTGGTAATCATGATTCCCAGTCACGCTGGTTTGAAGCCATATAATGTTTTCACTCATTAATTGGAATGGTTTTAATCTGGGTTGTTTTATTTTATTGTGTGTGATACTATGAATAGCTATTCTGAAGAAAATAAGACAGCAAAGGCCGGGCATGGTGGCTCACGCCTGTAATGCCAGCACTCGGGAGGCTGAGGTGGGAGGATTGTTGCGAGTTCGAGACCAGCCTGGGCTGCAAAGTGAGCTCAAGGCCAGCCTGAACGGCATAGTGAGACCCCGTCTCAAAAAAGACAAAAAAAAAAAAAAAAAAAAAAAAAAAAGAAAAGAAAATAAGACAGCGTAATAGCTAGTGCTGATTTAATATCATCCTGTTTTGAAGCCACATCAAGTTGTTGTTCATCTGTTTCCATTAGTTTTAACATGTTGTATCTTATTATATTTTAGTGTATGCAATAGTATAAGCAAAATTTTTTATAGGCAAAGAGATAATATAGAAACTGATGTTCGGTTTCTGTTACCTGGTTCTAAATACCCTGCAATACTTTCATTCTCTTGAATGGTTTCACACTGTCTTGATAAGTTTGATGCTATAGTATACGAAGTTAGACTCAAATATTTCAAGGAAAGAGACACTAGGGTAACTACTATTAATGTCAGGCTATCTGGTGGTGAAACACAATGATGCTTAAATTGTTCATTTCTGACCTATGTTGTTCTATTGATATGTTCTTTTTTATCTCAAACTCCCCCCTTTTTTCTTTTTTTAAAAATTAATTTATTTCTTAGTATCTTTTAATAAAGGAAAAACTAAATTAACAATAGCAGGATATATTATAGTAACTTTTTGTTTTCCTATTAACCTGATTTGAACCCTTGTATTGTTCTCCACATCTTGTTCTGACTGATTTTATTATATTCTGTTTTGTTTAATAGTATCAAATTTGAGGATATAGGCAATCACTTTGAAGGCAAGCAGATATTCTATGATGCCCTTGATGGTTTGACTATTATCTTCTTTGGAAGTCCTGTAAGGTCTCCAATGTGGGTTTTATTGGTTTTATTCAATTCTTTTATACCAGCTGATATAGGCAACTCTTTTTAGGATAACAAGAGGCATAATGGTAACCATTGTGATCACCTAGTAATCTCTTTTTGCATTATATATTATGTCCATCCTCCTGTGCTAACTGACTCTGTTTTGCTTTGTCACATTGGGTTTTTTTTTTTTGTTCTGTTTTGTTTTGTCTTGTTTCTTGTTTTATGTTTTTTTTTTCTTTTCCTCTTCAAAGAAAAAGTTATAAGAACTGTGGAAGTAATGGAACCCAAAATGTGTGATTGCTAGCATAAAAAAGAGAGGAAAGAAAGTGATCTAAAGGATACAACTGCAAGTGTATTTAAGTGTGTAGGATAGAAAACCATGTTACTGAGTTTTTGTTGGATCATTGAACAGAACTGTCTGCAATCTCACTGTATTAATGTACACTTTGTACGCTTTAATTTTGTAACCTGGACAACTGTTTCTGAGATGACAATATGTAATCTATTAACTAGTGAATTCTTACTGTATATGTTTTCTCTTGAAATTCTGTATTACTTGTAGCCTTTTACTGTTTTGTTTTGTTTTGTTTTGTTTTTCTCTTTAAATAAAAAAAGTTTTAGGTGTCAGGTATTGTGTTTCGGAGACAAGCAAAGTGACTATAACACAAAGCAGGTAAGAATAGGCAAAAAAAATGGGATTAAAATCTATGAGTTTATGCATAGCAAGAGCCCAATCCTGTGTGGCCTGGAGAACATAAATTCCCAGACACTTACAGATGTCTGAAGATGGGCCTCAGAACTCCCTTGTCACATGGAGGAATTTGATCCTCCTATAATGTTACTCAACTCTCCAACAGAAAATTCTGGGGGGCTGATGAACAGAAACAGGACTTCCTGGTCTAGAACTAACTGATAAAAATGTTGGCTTCTCAACCTGGGTACCCTTGACATACGGTATCAGGTTCTGTCCTAAATTCCTGATCTCCCAAACAAGTGTACAGCTGAGGTTAAATAAAAAGAGACAAATGGTGTGATTTTTAGGGCTCCAGGAGGCTCAAAACCCTTTAATTATGCTCAAGGCTTCGAGGGTTATGACAAAGGAGTCTTTGGATCAGTCCACTTATATTAGGACCAAGGACAAAGGGCAGAGAAACTGAGGAAAGTGCAGGCAATGAGCAGGACCTTGGGAGTCACTTCAAGGACCTCTCCAAGTCCAGCATGACAGAAGTGAGACTAGGAGTAATCTTTGCAGCTGCAGTCTCTACCTTGTTAATTGGGTTTGGAGCCAGAGTGTTCGCAGCTGTGGCCTTATCTTGCCCTTTGAGGTATCTCTGGCCTCACAGGCCACTACAATCCTCAGCCAGGACCAGTGATTCATAGAGGTCCACTTAACTATGAATCAGCTCCCATTGCCAGGCAAGGGGCCGAGGCCTAGGACAGACTCACAGACAAACATAGAAAGCCAATTAGTAAAATTTAAATCCTGCTCAGAGCCGCTTCGTAGTGGTCTCCAACATTGTGGGATGTTAAACAACCTGCTTCTACCTACTCTACCAGGTGCCAGTGTGACTCCCTAAATCATTACCACCAAAAATGTCTGCAGATGTTGCCAAATAACACCCAAGGGACAAAACTGCTCTCATTTAAGAACAAATGGAATAAGGAGATTAGAAAATGGTATAAACTTGGAAAGGCTGAAACATAAAAAACAAATGTCAGAAACAATCCTACATGCAACACTTTAAGGCACTTTATTCATATTAAGCTAAAAATATGGAGATTGTTTGAGATGCAGAGTTTATCACTAATTATTTTAACAAGTGCCTTCCGAATGCCTATTGTTGTTTCAAATTTTATTTTTTAAATATCCATCATGTCTCCCTCCTGAGGCTGTCAGCTTTCTTCTCTAGTTAAAATGTGACAAGAGTTATTATTTCCTTTTTAAAGCTTGTCAAAGTTTAATCAGCCTGATTACCAGATTGGAAATGAATGGCTATAAAATAGAAGTTTCTAAAAACAGGAGATCAATCAACACAATGGTGCACACCTGGTGAAGGGTTCATCATTACAGCAAACAAAGGCCTATAAGACAGTTTTGCTGCATAACAGGTTAACCTTCCTGTTCCAGGAAAAATCTGATAGCCTAAGTCTCACACTCTGAGGAAATCATAATAACTGGGTGAAGTGAGGTGCTACATCAATTCTTAACTTGTTTGTGTTATTGCTTGGTGATCAGAAAGTTTGGGCACCTCAAATTATCAGAAGTGATGAGTGTAGTTAGTTCTCCCTCCACATACAAAATCACGTATTGCATTTTAGCATCCAGGACCTGAGACTATGACCTATTTTGGAATAAGGTAATGCAGATGTAATTACTTAAGATGAAGTTGTACTGGAATAGGTGATCTCAAATTCTTTATCATTTGCAGCCTTATAAAAGGAGGAAATTTTCCCCAGATGCACAGGGACAGCATAACATGAGAAACAACAGAAGATGAAACAATAAATCTTCAACTCAGGGAATGCCAGCGATTGCTGACAACCACCAGAAGCCAGGGGAGACACCTGGAACAGCTTCTGCCTCGTAAGCTTTGGCAGAAACCAAGTATCCAGACATCTTGACCCCCGACTTCTAGGCTCCAGAACTGTGAGGCAGTGCGTTTCTGTCATTTAGGCCAGCCAATTTTTAGTACTTTTCAGCCACAGCCTATATATACCTCTCCTCTAATTTACCACTGTTGTGCCATCTGTAGTACATGAGGCAAAATGGTCTTCCCTCAGACTGACATGGCCAAACTATTCCCCTTTCAAACAAAGGACATCAGCACAAATTATCTTTTAAAGAGAGCACAGACCTATGGCTTCCCCATGAATCACCTCAGAACCTGGGAGCCCCAAGAACTGTGTATGACAATTCCCACAGGAAATCCAGCTTACCGTAGATTATTCCTGTCACTAACCTCAAGCCATTGGTCTCCATGGCTCTGCAATTGGTTTTCTTTTATTACTTCCAGAATATATTACGTACAGACTATAGTGAGTGTTTAAATGAAGAAAATTATTCCAGTAAGAGATAAATTGCATTACTTCCCCTCAAAACACTTCCTCATTTCAAATGCACATTCCATCATTGCAGCTCTTGCCACTTTCTGAAGCAGTTCTGGGCATGTACTTTCATGAGTGTCTTTTTGTGGCTACTTCAAAGTCTTGAGTCAATTAAAAGCAATTTCAGTCCGAGGAAAACATCATGGAATGTCCTCATCCACTCTGTTCAGCAGATCCAGCTGCTGAAACTTTTGGCTCTTCCCAGAGTCAAAATGATGATGGAATGTAAATTTTTTTAATTGGTTCAGGAAATTTAGGCTGCCACAACAGCTCTGAAGACCCTCATAAAAGAAGACTTGCAGAACTGCTGCAGAAAGGGCAAGAATGATGGGAAAGTGTGCTCAGAGGAAGCAGTAGTATTTTGAGGGGAATAAATGGCAGTGTGTCTTACTGTACTAAACACTTTTAATTGAAACTTTCACCATGTTTTTATCACACTTAATACTTTTCATTTATTTATGGAGGCTCTGGAAGCTTGTATGAAGCAGATTTTTTACAAATACTTTTCTTTTGGGGCTGGGGACTTAGCTCAGTGGCATAAGCACCTGCCTTGAAAGCAGGCAGTCGTGAGTTCGATCCCTGGTACCGATAAAAAAAAAGAATGCTTTTCTTTTTATTCCATTTATATAGCTTCAGCTAAAAGATGCAGCATTCTCAAAAGCCTTAAATGATTATGAGAATAAACAGTTTCAGAAGTTGTGCAATTTTCTCCAAAGGAGTCGAATTTCCTTTTTTGAATCCTTAGTAATAGGTTTAACAAGTATAATCCACATCTTTCACATGAACTGTTCTAAATAGGCTACATTATGGAACATTTTCCCACAGTGATGATATTGTAGATAAAAGAACCCTAAGCAAGTCCAAAGAAAACCATTTTGTTTGCAATGTCACTTAAAAGGAGTAAACTGAGTTTGGGATCCTAGGTGTAAAAGTTAATGGACTTCACAAAGGAAGTCACTTCTATAACAACTTTTTCAGTCCTTGTTTTGATTTTAGTGGGGGGCAGAGGTGGATGTTTTCACACTGAATTTTCCTTTGCCATGCAGCAGGTACACAGTGAAATTTTTCTGTCTCAGGGCTGGCTTGGGTGACCATCGAAAAATACCCATCCAACTGTAAGGGTAAGGATTCTTGAATCTTCCCACCAATTTCCATGGTGTAAAAGTATATAAACCATGGCAATTCTGAAGGGCTATTTCTCTGGCAAGAGCTGGTACCAGACTCTAGCGGCCCACCTCTCTCCTAACCCCAAGGTTAGGAGACCTTCCTCAACTCAAATGTGTTGAGACGGTCTATACTTACAGAGACGGTCTCCTATACTTATAGGCCTTTAAAGAATGTATTTTCTGCAGGTGAATGACAGAACATTGGTACTTACTGAACCCAGAGGAAAGCTAAAGAAAAGTGGAAATTTTCAAGTTCTGATTATGATAGCATAGCTTCCATGAAACAAACTTTCTCTTGGATAAACTATAAAGGCTGAATTTTCCATCTAAAGTGGCTGTTTGAACCCATGGGAAATCAAGCAAGGTGGCAAGACTTGAGGGATCAAGATCCACAGAGAAAAGCAGCATACTGATGTGACTGTAATATTCCTTGCCATATTTCTCCCCCAGCTGTATGCCGATTTCTCAGTCACAAAGAAGAGAATAAAAAGCTCAGGATCCTGGAAGTTAAATAGGATACCGAAAAGCTAAGTGGGTCTTTGTTCCTCTTACAGTGCTAGTGAGATGGATTTCAGAATTTGGAGCATGAAAATATTTTACTCTATCAATCTGACCTGTTCTTACTGTGCCTGTCACTGGGATAAAGGTGTTGTGGTTTAAGCTTGAAGTATCCTTCAAAGATTCATGCATTGAAGACTTGATGCCTAATGCAGTGTTCAAAGGTAAGGCTGAAAGAGGTAATTGAATCATAACAGTGTTAACCTCACCAATTAATCTATTGGTGAGTTCATTAGCTGAATGAACACTGGGAAACAGAACTTATTTGGAGGAAGTAGATTCCTGGGGCATGCTTCAAAGGGCTTATCTCTTCTCTGGCTCTTCCAGCTGTGCTCTGGCTCTTCCCCTGTGGCTGCCATGTGATCCTCTGTGATGCTCTTCTACCATGGAGCCAGCTTACCATGGACTGAAACCTCTGAAACATAAGCCAAAATAAACCTTTTCTCTTTTAAATTATGTATATTGGGTATTTTGTCCCAGCAACAAAGAGCTGACTAATGCAAAAAGTAAACCCAGTATATCTCCAGAGAAAGATGTCATCCAAAGTCTCTATAATTTGTCATGGGCAGTATTTGGCATTAAACAAACAAACAAAGCACATAAAAAATAAAACAATGATTATAAAACAGAGAGAAAAAGAGGAGAAAAAATGGATAATAGAAATATACACAGAGCTGGGGAGGTCTTTAAAATATATGTGACTAATATGTTCAGGAAATAGGGAGAGCTTTCCCAAAAGGGAAGGGAACCAAGAAATAGAGGAAAAAAGGAAGAGAAGGTGATGAGAAAAAAAATTAAAGTATGTTATTTACTAGTACCAACATCCCACAAGAAATGTAATCATTACGTACTAATAAAAATTGAAAAACAGAAATGAATTAAAAATAGCGAGGGGGAAATTACAATGAAGAATTAAAATCTAGTAAGAAAACCCAAATGTAAAAATTTAGAAACAAAAGATACACTGGTCAAAATTAGTATCTAAAGATATGGGATTAGATTAGATAATAGAAGAAAGATTCACACTAGAATAGATAACATAAAAGAAAGTATCAGGGAACTGAAAGATATTTGGCCAGTGGAAAATAGCCATACTGAATCATAAAAAGGGAAAAGAGAAAATACTTAAAAGTGGAAGAGCCCCATGATACAATGTAAAAGGGACTAAAATCTGTATAAGTAGGGGCTGGGGATTTAGCTTAGCGGCATAAGCGCCTGCCTTAAAAGCAGGCAGTCGTGAGTTCGATACCTGGTGCCGATAAAAAGGAAAAAGACAAAAAAAAAAAAAAATCTGTGTAAGTGGAGACCCGAAAAAAAGGGAAGAGAGATGTAACGGAGAAACCAGTAGAAGAGATTACACATAAATTTTTTTTGCCACTGATGAAACAGTCACATATTCAAGAAGCTCTAAAAACTACATGCACAGGAAACACAATGAAAACCACACCTAGACACTTTTGACAAAAACTGCAAAAGGCCAAAGATGGGGAGAAAAATTCTTTAAACAGAAGCATAAAGTCTTCAGAAGTTTCTTTTCCTGCAGCAGTCTGATTTCCACAAAAAAGATTTACACTGACGTGTGGATTCTCAGTTTTTATTCCCAGTCGTCTTATGTGTTATATGGGAAGGTCATCCAGGAAGGAGAATTTCTCTTTACTAACCCAGGCAAGACACTCACTTCTTAAATTGGAAGATGCACTCTTCAGTTAGTTACCCTAATCCAGCCTCGGGTGAGCTAGCTGCCACCACAACAGCTACTCTCCCCTTCTTCATAAGGACTAGAACTCAGCCGAAAACAAATGAAAATAAGAACTCTTCCGTTTACCAAGCATCTACTGTGCTCGAAAGAGCCATGTGACACAGTCTAGCCCACGGCACTTTAGAAGTCCTCTGATGCAGTGTACCAAGAGAAGACTCAAAATATCTGACCTACCAAAAAACCAATCAAGGTCTTATTCTTTCATGATGTCTTTCCAAGATAAGAATGAGATCATTTAACACAGGAGATAATATCATCAAATTCCCAAGGAAAATCTGAGTAGAGAAGATACATAACAATCTGTCTTTGATCTCTGGAATTTATATCAGTTCAGCTCAGAAATCACAGGGGGTTTTGGTATTGGTGTGTGTGTGTGTATTAGTTCCCTTCTGGGAGCTTCATGCACGTGTACAACCTATGTGGATCATTTTTACCCTTCTCACCTCCTCTGCCCTTCCCTCCCACTCCAGCTCGTTCCCTTCTTCTCTAATACCCCCTTTTATATTTCATGTCTTCTCCCTTCACCTCACTTTTATTTAAGATTCCACATACGTGATATTTTCTAAATCTGGCCTATTTCATGCAACATTATTATGTCCAATTTCATCATTTTTCTGCAAGTGACACGCCCTGTTCCTCTTATGAACTGAATAATTCTCCACTGTGTAAATATGCCACATTTCCTGTACTCATTCATCTCTTGTATACTGGGCTGCAATAAACATGGATATGCAAGTGTGTAGGCTTTAATTCTTTTGGGAATATATGGGATCACAGGTTTTAATCACGTTTCTCATACAAAACATAGAGGGAACTGGGGAACCAGTTTCCTTCAAAATCTGAGATTTTAGTGAAGAGCCAAATTTTTAGTCCATTTACCACAAAACAATATTTTTGTAAAATACAATAAAAAAATGAATAACTAGGAAAGTGAAAACTTTAAAAAGCATATAAAATATTTTCTTAATATTATATTATTCAATCAAAGAGACATAAACTCATTTATTTAGGTTGCTTTTTTTACTTTTATTTATTTAAAGGAAAAAACAAAACAAAACAGTATAAGGGTACAAGTAATACAGAATTTCAAAAAAATAGTAAGAAATCACTAGTTAATAGATTACATATTGTCATCTTAAAAATAGTTGTTCAAGTTACAGGATTAAAGAATACAAAGTGGACATTCAAACAGTGAGAGTGCAAACAGTTGTGTTCAATGATCCAACAAAAACTTAGTAATATGGTCATCTATCTTAACACACCTAAACATACTTTTCCTCTCTTTTTTACAACAACATTTACACATTTTGGGTTTTATTACTCCCATAGTTCTTATTACTTTTTTTTGGAAGAGAATAAAACCAAAACAAAGCAGTCAGTTAAAACAAAGGATGGACATAGTACATGATGTAAAAACAGAATACAAGGTAATCAACAATGGTTACCATAATGCCTCTTGCTACCTTAAAAAGAATTGCCTATATCATCAGGTATAATAAAATTGAACAAAACAGTACGGAACAAGACCAATAAAACCTAAACATTGGAGACATTACAGGACTTCAAAAGAAGATAATAGTCAAACCAGAATGGACATCATAGTGAATCTTATTGCCTTCAAAGTAGTTGCCTATAATTTAGGTTGCTTTTTTAAAACTACTTTATTAAGTCTTGCTCTCCATTTTAGTACTCATCTTATTTGTGTGCCATCAAGTTATTCATGCACTGGCCCTCACCTACGGGCCATACTTGGGGGAGACTTATCCACCATGGTCTTTGTAAAAGGCTAAGGCTATTATAATGAGTGTCCCAGGCAGAGTGACTCCATAGAAACACAGCTTCTCACAGTCCAGAGGCTGGAAATGCAAGGTCCAGCTGTAGGAAAGTTTGGTTTCTTCTAAGGCCTGTCTCTTAAGTTTACAGATGCCCATCTTTTTAGTATGTTCACACCTGGCCAGTATTAATAGGCTTTCCCATTGCTGGAACAAAATACTCAATGCTCACAATTTAAAAGTTGAGAGGTTTAACTGACTCATGGTTTTAGAGGGTTCACTCCATGGTTATCTGGCTTCTAGGCAGAAACGCCACGGCGCAAGGGCAAGAAGAGCAAAGCTCTCAGTTGCTGGTAGCAGGAAGCAGGAATTTCTTTTGAAATCCTGTATCATTTCTATCCTTTTTCTGTTTTGCTTTCTTAAAATTAAAAAAAAAAGTCAATGAAAAAAGGAAAATGGGTAGAAGGGACAAAGGAAGGAAAGAAAGAAGAAAGTTTGCTTTGTGGTACCGGGGATCAACCTCACAACCTCACACTAGCCAGGCAAGCACTTACGCCACTGAGCTAAATCCCCAGCTCAGAAAGTTATTTTTGACAAAGTTCATTTATCCAGTTATCTCCAAACCAAAGAGATCATTTTAACAGCCCACCTTGTAGATCTCTCTCCAGTTAACCTTCCACCTTCTTCAACTATTCCGTTTACCTGTAAACAAATTTCTTCCAAATAATTTTTAAAGGGTCAAAAATGTTAATGAATGCTTCAAAAACATTCAAAGAAAGGAAAAGATTTTGAGCAAAACTACCCAACTTTTCCTCACTGTGACTGTTGGACTTGCTGTCTTTTTCAGTGTATATTTTGTTCAGGTTTCCTTGGGATTTCATTTCGATATGAGAGTTCTCATGCGTTGCCTCAACTAGGTGACAGGGGCAGAGCTGAGGATGGGACAGTAGATCAAATGGTTTTTCTCACCCTTTTGAAGAGGGTGCCAGAAGACTTATGTGCTATTATTTGTCTCCGTCTCTCACTACTGTGACCACCACCACCTGTGTGTCCAGACATGAAATATGTTGTCAGGAACCATGTAAACTATGACAGGGTTGACTTTGTCTTGGAGTGGAGATTTTTTTCCTTCACCTTTCCCCAGAATATTTGTACTGTCAAAGAACATAATTTATTGATACAGATGTGTTCATTGCCTCTTAGATTTCTATAGAAATCTGTCCGTTTAAATTGCACACGTCTAAAAGTCTATTCCAGAATCTGGCACATAACCCAATATTTATACATAATCAATTTGAGTAATATCTGGTGTAGCAAATCTACTATTGTTAATATTTCAGAAAAGTTAATGATTATCCAACCAATTAAAACTGCATTTTGTCCAGAATATAAATGCTTAAAAGCCATGCTACAGACTATGTGTGTTTAAAAGCCCTCCAAAGAATGTAGTCACTCATAAAGAGCCTTTTGAATGGGAATATTTTTAAGTAAAGCAAAGATGTATAGAATACAAATAAATGCATTTACAAATTATTTATATTCTAGTGCCATTTTTGGTCCTGCAAACTTAGATTTTACTAAATCTGCAGATAAAGTTAAGAAACCTTCCCTCACAGTACCTACCCATACCAACCCAGAACAGGTGATTAACTGTTGTTAACATTTAAGTGACAGTTAACATCTGGCCATATTTTAAAATGCATTTCTAACTTTTTGTTTCCCTGGAAACATTTTATACTATTAAGACTTGCTTAAAATAGACTGATGGAGCATGTGTTTCTTAAACTGTGAAAATTAGAGTTGGATTGAAAGTCTACAGAACTTTAATTCTGGTATTTATGGTATTAATCACCCATGCAGGAAGAAAACACTGAGAGCAACTATAGTCACGTGACAAGGGAGGGACAAAACCCAAAGTTGCTCACAGTCTATTAAACAAGATAAAATATTTAAATAATCAGGGAGAAAAGCAGAATTGTAGAGGCAGGCACTGTAGTGTACACCTAGAATCCCAGCACTCTGGGTGACTGAGGCAGGAGCATCACAACCACAGACTCAGTGAGACTCTGTTTTAAAAACAAAAATTGAAGGGCTGGGGATACAGTTCAGTGGCACAGCACTTGCCTGGCAAGCCCAAGACCCTGAGTTTGATTCCCAGTCCCAAAAAAATTAACTAAGTAATTAAACTTTAAAAAACAAATATAGATGTAGCTCTCTGCAAAGGCCCTGCACTATGCTGAACTGTGAGAGAGAGAGAGAGAGAGAGAGAGACAGAGAGAGAGAGAATCATAAATTTATAAGAAAACCAAGAGAGGGAAAGAACCTGACACTAACAAGTCACTGGGAAAGGTTATTTGGCAACTTCTGCCTTGAAGGAGACAGCAAGCATTGAACAATAAAAGTTAGGGTTGAGGCCATCATCAAGAGCAAAAGGTTGAATGCAAGAAAGAGTTAGACAGGTTTAGGAGGCCACTAAAGTTTGGTTACTACCTTTCTCATTGCTTAACATTGGGTCAATTAACCTCTGTGCATTCCTTTTTCCTCATCTACTTAAAGGGGAAATGATACAAATAGTATTTATCTCATAGAGTGAAGATCAAATAGCTCAATTCAAACCAAGTGCTAAGAGCAGTGGTGCATAGTCAGTAACTGTCAACCTACGCTGAGTGTAATCATTACCACTCATCACACTGTTTATGGAATGTTAACTTTGCATTAGCTCCTTTAGGCTTTTAATTCTTTTAGTCTTATACCATAGAAAATAAAAAGCTATTGAGGCCTTTGTATCACCAGGGGAAAGACAGAAGCAAACAATAGATTCAAGTCAGAAGTGTGATGGACAAAATTAAAGAACGAAGGGAGAAAGAAATATTAGGAAAGGAGACAAAAGGCTGTGTCTGGGAAGCAGGAAGAGAAGCAGGGAAAAACAGTCACTCAGAGTTGAGCTAGGAAAACATATTTTGACAAATAGAAGACAATAACAGAGCCAACAGAGCGGGTGAGGAAAAGGTGGTCAAAAAGAAGAACGTGAAGCCATCCACAGGGATCTTCAAAGGAGTTTCTTAGGATGATCAAAGCAAAACAAGACTGCAAAAAACTGAAGGTAAATGTCAAAGAAGTAGAAAGAGCAGGGGTCTTATACTCCTTTTGTATTTTCTTTCTGTGACTGCACATGAGTGTCTGTTTGTAGACCATTTAATTGACAGTACCTACAAAAGGCAGTTTCTCTCTCTCTCTCTCTCTCTCTCTCTCTCTCTCTCTCTCTCTCTGACATGGAGCAGAGACATCTGTTGTTTCTCTGCCCTGCCCAACACCCATCCCTCCCTGTCATCTTCCTCTATCCTCAAGCAATGAGCAGTACACATTCAGAAATGAGCAATGTACAAATCCCAAATGAAGCACCAAACAGAAAGTATAAATCAGTCCTTCTTCCATACCACACAGTTTAATGTGCAAAATGTTGGCCCTTTCATTAGTCATATTTTGCCCCTGCTGAAATAAGCCAATCTGTAAAGAAAGATAATGATTCCAGTTTTAGAAAGAAATAAGATCATGCAGATCTTCATCCCAAAGACTTCCAAAGTATTGCCTTCTGTCTGGTGGCTTTTTTCACTCAACACCTTTTCCATGTGCCAAAATATCCACCTTGTCATCTTAGGGACTGTGAGTTGGATATCAATATTCCAGGAGGCTTACAATGATCTAATACAAGGCAGAACATAGAAGCAAAAGAAGTCCAGCAGATGTTGGAAAATATTGGAACAATGGTTGAGGTGTAGTGACATGCTATTCTTTAAATAGAAGTGGAAGTGAAGGCAGTAAAACACTTCTTCAGTTTAAGAAGAAGGAAGAAGGTAGTTGGAGACACAGAGGAGTTGGGTCTTTAACTCAAATATGCAATGAATTTAAATTGTCTTTTTCTGTAACTTAACCTTATTTATATCACATGCCACCATCTCCCAAGGTTGGTAGAAACACAATACTAGCTGAATCTGGCTTCTATCGCCCTAGATTTTTATGACAATTATGGAATACTTAGAGCCTTTAAACATGTCTGGGAGGGGACTTAGAAGTTTGGTCCATTAAGATTTCTGCTAAGATGTGCCTTCAAGTCTGGTGGCTCTTTCTGCTGTTTGTAGTAGCAGGAGACCCTCGCCACTGCCTTCGCAGGCTGCTAAGGGTACAGTCCCTTGCACATAACTAAAGAACTAACTTGTGCACATAACTATGTTTTTCTTTGTAGTTATTCTAGGAAAACTGACAGTGGTTCCCTTCTCTAAGATTCACAGAACCTCTGTCCTCTCCACCACTCCAGCGAAATCTTCTAGTTTGAGGAAAGGGTTGGAGAAGGATGACAATTCTCCTCCTTCCATGTTTTTTTCCATATTTTGAGTTCATCCTTGGCTGTCCTCCCTACTCTTAAGAGCTCAAGTTATTGGGTAACAAGCCAATAACACTCATTCTGCTCTATCCCTCTACTGACACACTAAATACAGAGGGAGGTTTAGTGCTTCCATAAATTGAAAGAAAAAAGAATAAATACTGGGGGGGGGGTGGATACAGGTTAATGTCTCTAAGATATCCCCAAATTTAAAGAACTTTAGAAATGAAATTTTGGGGTTCTTTATTTCTTTCTTTTTGTTATTATAAAGATAGTAAAATCCAACAGAACAAAGCCAATCAAAACAAAGCAGCAAAACTGGTACAGAACTTCAAAGCAGGATACCAGGAAAACAATAGCTACCATTGTGTATCTTGTTATCATCACAATAGTTGTCCATTCCATTGGGTATAGCAAAATCAAACCAAAAACAAAACACTTGAAAACTAATCAAAACAGAATATTGAATAAAGCAAAACAATCAGAACACAGCAAAACAATGAGAACAATAATGGATTTCAAAGATAAAATGGAAGTCCCCCATATTTGCTATGCTGCATACTGTCATCCTCCCAACAGATCCTCAGACCATTGGCTCTGGGCCTGCAAGATCAACCACACAGTACAAACATTTAGTTGCTTTATGTACCCTAGTTGCTATCAACTCAGCCTGTCCTCTGAACCAGCAGGGTTTTAGGGTGTGGTGAGGGAGCTGATTCTCAGAACCTGAGTGCCAGCAGGCTCACAGGAGGTGTTGACTTTTCTCTTCCTGGAAGCTTGCACAGCTTACCAGAAGGGGTCGCTGGTTGGCTTCCTATTGGATCCTCCCAGTCCCAGCATGGCCAGTTCTCAGGAGGTGCTGACTTTTCTCAGAAATAAAAGCTTTCAAATGAGAGGAGTTCTTATTAGACAGTTGAATCATCTCAGCAACACAAGAGGTTAAGCGTTTGCTAGAGGAGAAAAGACCTGAGGATTAACCAGTGATTCAGGGGATTACTGAGTAGCAGATGGAGCCACGGCTCTGGGTGATATGAACACCTCTACAGGATTTCAGCTCTGATTCCAGCTTCTCTCAGTTCCTGGCATCTATGGCTGGCATGAAGAAAGAGAAATACCCAGAAATGGCTGAGAAAGTGGGGGCAGTGAAAGGCTACTGGGGGTGAGGGATGCTAAGGTGCAGGCAAGGAGCTTATACAGTAGAATGTGAGGTTCAGCCTGATCAGCGGTGTGATGGAGGCAGACTGAAGTAAAGATAATAGGGAAGAATTGTAGAAACTTGACCAGTGAATGTAAGGAAGCACCTGTTATGGTTTTATTTATGTTTAAATATCCCTCCACAGCCTCATGCAGTCCTGGAGGTGACTAAATCTAGTGTTTGTGATTGGTTTGTTGTGTAGCTCTGGGATTGGTTGGTTGAGTGCTACACCCTCCCAGGGACAGGGAGCTGGCACACAAAACAAGGAAGGGAAGGTGGTGTGCTTTTTCCCTTTTTCCCTTTTATTCTTGTTGCTTGTGGCATCTGCCAGTTGCTATGTTACCCTCATGCAATGCCACTTTGCTTGGAGCCAGCTGAAACTTCCAGTCCATAATCTAAAAGCTAAATAAATTTGTCCTTCCCAAATTTTGTTTCAGCAAAGAGAGAAAAGTAACCAAGGCACCACCTCAGCAGACAAAAGGCCTAAAGGAGGAAATCCTGAGAGATGATAAAGAATATTGCTTGTGGGTCCATGGCCCCTTCCTTTGCAGAGAACCAGATGTAATATGAAAGCCAGAGAGTCCCACCCTAAAACAGCATCTACCTGAGGATCTGAACACTGTGAGCATTCATGAGCTCTCAAAAATTAGCAGGGACCAAAACCCCTATAGAAGCCTGGAACTGTCTTCAACAAGTAGGTCCTTAGTTCACAGTTTCCAAAATCATGAAAACTAACAGCATTCACAAGGGATAGCATACACAACTTCACACATTGTAAGATCTGTTGCCTGGGGACCACTGACGAGTTCCAGAGAGAGGACATCAGGATTTTAGTCTCCAGTTCGGACATAGTGTTTTTCTTTCCTTTAAGCAAGGAACATTTCATCACTGGTTTTTGTGTCCTAAATTTTTCTATTTACCTAGAATAATATGTTCCACAGAGAGACATTATTCAAGGATTACGGTTCATAATGTATTTTTAAAGCTGGTGAGTTGGCAATCATTATTATTTCAGTGTCGCCATTGAAATGCATTATTTGGCATTTGTAGAGAAATCCAAAGCTTCCCAGGGATTTAGTGTCATCATCTGGCTGATGCATGTGACCTTCTTACAGAATGAGATGGCACATTTCACCTTTCAAATAATAAATGGGAACAACAGGCATATCCACAACAGAACTAGCATCTGAACACACACAGACTTCAGTTTCAACTTTTTTGGGAACATTCAGTTTCTAATTCTGCTTTATAAATTCCCATCTATCACACTTTACTAGTAATGGTTTATTTCAACTGTGTCTGCTTGCCAAGGATCTCAAAATAAAAATGCAATCATCATTATGTCTTCTTTACATTTGCTTCCTAGAAACATCAATGCTCAGATAGAAAACCTCACTGCCTTGTATCTTAATATCTGGGACATTCAGTGGCTACTAACCAGCCATGAAGCAGACATTCAAGAAAATAAACAAGCTAACATGAGGATCCCCAGTCTTTTGAGAGAAAGTATTTTTTAATTGTATAACAGTATAACCAAGATCTCTCTAGGACTTTGGATCAAACATAAAGGAAAACAGTCTTGTAGAAACTGTAAGGAAACCTGAAATGCTCAAAGGTAAGGAGAAATCTTTTAATTTTTACTTCAAAAATAAACAAGAACACACATAGACTCTGCCTGGTGATAATTCCATTAAAGACAGCAACAGAATTGGCCAAATATGAACAGCAAGCTACAAGATCACTAAATTCTCTCAAGAGTCAGTCACACCTCTGACACCTTCTCCATAGGCTCAGCCCACACAGGCTCTCTTCCAGGTCATGAGGCTCCTTTGGGTCCACTCATTCTAGGACAACTGTACAAAGCCTTCAGTAGCCACAGGAAGAAGGACAGTACTAGACAACTAAAGATAGCTCTTGTACCCCAAAACATGTGGAGTTATTCAAACCAGGGAACCCTAAACCTGCCTAACCTGCCTCACCTGTTCTTTCCTGTGAAAACCACAGCAAAACTTCTTATCCATGGATTTCCCTTTTCCAGCTGCCTCTTGACAAATGCTGATTACTCTTACTGTGACCCCTCATGGCTCACCAGGCCCCAGCTCTTAGACTCTGTAAAGGTAGCAAGTAAACTTTTCAGTGGCAATTTTCTGCCCATTTACTGGCCTCACTATACCTGAAAAATAAGCCTGAAAACAAATACATGTCTTGTGTTCATTAAGGTGCTCCAAAATTAATATTAAATAAGTAGGATTCACGCAGATGATGGTTGAGGAGCAGAATCATCTCTCTTCATGAAGGCATCTTATGCTATGAAGAAATGATTCCTCTCACAAGCTAGCACTCCAAGAAACTCCCAAGATATAATATCCAAGAAACTCCCTGCTCCCTGTACCCCTGCAAAGCCACCACATTAGCAGCCAGCAGAATTTCTGGATTGGAAGGTGATCTCCTTAGCTAGAGTTACTCCTCCGAATGAAAGAACAGCAAAACTCGGAGAGGAAATGGCCCACCTGCTGATGAATGTCTACATTTTAAAAAAACTATAATCATATTCCTCTAATATTGTTCCCATACACTCTCATCATAAGATAATTCTATCAATTCAAGGCTGCTGGGGAAGGGATTGGTCAGAAGTGGCTGAACTTTCAATGTGATATTTGCACTGTGATGTAAGCATAAAGCACCTCATTTCATTATTTAAGGTTTGTATTAGAGATACTTTTGAAATTGAGATAGGTTTTGGGATTTATTCTGAAGTTCAGAATTTCAAGATGTGGAATGGGACCAGATTTATTTTTCCTACTCATAGGTTCATAAGACTACAGGGGAGAAGAAAAATTTCCCATATATTTGAAACAGAGTCTTTTGTAGATTAGTCTTAAGGTATTATATTTCTCTTTTCATTTCAAAGAGCAGATGAAAATGGAAAATTTTCAGCTATTCTAAGAATCACATAATCATAATCATCAATTTGAATTCCTATTGTGAATGCTAGCAACTAGAGTGAAGTGATTTATCATCAAACACATCTCGAGATTTTAATTGTGTGCACTTGAATGTATTTGCATATTCTTAGCATAGTTCATCATTTTCATTCCTGATAAAGCACTTCCAAAGAAACTATGCTCTGTCAATCCAAAAATATATTGTTCTTGCATATTTCCAAAAACTGGGGGTAACTTCTATCACATTCTGAATATATTTAGGATTAAAAGTAACCTGGATTTTATGAAACAGTACCACAAAACTAAGTTTTAAAATGCTGATCTAGGTATCTAATGTTTAAAGTTATTCATGTCAATGCTCTGTGTAATATCACTTAAGGATTTTTGCACTGCAGCGGAAACTAGGCTAGGATTATTTCCACTGAAAGTAAAACTTTCTAAATGTCCATCTTTTGCCTGCCTTTTTAAGAAGTGGAGACGTCAGAAGGAAAAAGAATGATGCAGAAAGGATGCAAAGACTGCTAAGACCTTAACCAACTTGAGTCCGTGTACAAGGCTCCATCCCTCTTTTTCCTTCCACTCTTGACCATGGTTTTCACCATCATGCTTTGCCTCCGGAAGTACAGAAATAGATTCACAGAGACTTCCGGGAGAACATGGCGGACAGATAACAGCAACTACCGGAGGCTCTCTGAAAGACTCGGCTCAGAAGCCAGGAATGGTGCGGACTATGGAGACATAAGCAGGTGGAGATATGCTCTGCTGACTCAGGAACGAACTGGGCTGAGAGAAACCAACTTGGAATGCAGTCCTGGTGCTAAAACAGGAACAGAAAAGCCTCGGTGTGGAGGCTGGGCCCCGCGCCATTGTAAGCCGTGATTTGGGTTTCCCGCTGTGCGGCGGCTGGCTGCCTCTACAGTGGCTCGGCAAGGGGAGAGACGTGCAGAAGCTCTGAGAACGGCAATCTGCGAACGGCAGGGAGGCGTGCACTGACTTGTGGTGAGGTGAGTGAGAGAAACTGACACTCTACCACAGTTTGACTCCAGCAGAGGACTTTCTGGGCCCGAGCAGTCCTGCGGGAGCAGGGCACGGTGGCGACTCCAGCCACACATCCCCCTCTCGGGCTGGATTGGTGAAAAGTGCCTGGCCTGCATGATGCTGCCGGCGGACCTGGTAGGCTGTCCCAACCCAGATCCCAGAGCCTGACAGTGGCCGGGAGGGGAGACGCGTAGGCTGCCTGGTCCGTAACTCCCTGGTGCGCAGCAGTGAGCGGGAACACCTAACTGGCGCAATTCGATCAGGCTGTGGCTGACTGGGAGAGAAGCTGGGCCTCTTACATAAGCTTGCATATATAAGGAACAGAGAAGAAGAGGCAGCATGGGAAAAGGCAGCAACAAGAAAGGCTCCTCGGCCCCCAATTCTGAGAAACAGGCAATAGCAGACACCGCACCAATACACATAAGGCGCCATATAGAGAGCCTCATAGACCAATTCAGGAATGAAGTTATCAACGACCTGAAGCTAGAAGTATGCAGAATAGTTAGAGAAATGCTAAGTACCACCCAAGAAAAAACAGGTGGTGGAATGGAAGAACAGAAAAAAAGGGGAGAATTGTTTGATGGAGAAAACAGAGAAAGCATAGAATACATGAAGCAGGTTCAAAGGGACTACCAAGATACTAAGAAGTCTATCGAAGACTGGCATAACAGCTTGAAAGAAACTAAGGACAGACTATCTGAACTGGAGGGCAGACTTGTAATATGGGAGAATGAAATGAAAAACTTCTTAAAAATAACAAAGAAACAAACAGCAATAATACAAAGACAAGAAGATGATAAGAGGATCCATAACTTAAGGATTAAGAACATAAAAGAAGAAGTAGGGACACAAACAAGTGAACTACAAAAGCTACTCACAGAAATAATCCAGGAGAATTTTCCTAATTTAGCAAAAGGTAAAGATACTCAGATGTATGAGGCATACAGGACCCCAGCTACCTACAACCCAAACAGAGCTACACCCAGGCATATAATAATCAAAATTCCAGAAATTCAATACAAGAACAGAATATTAAAAGCTGTCAGAGACAAGAAACAGACCACTTACAAGGGAACACCCATCAGAATTACAGCAGATTTCTCTGCACAAACCATCAAATCACGAAGAGCGTGGGAGGAAATAATTCAAGCTTTGAAAGATAATAATCTCCAGCCAAGATTGAGATATCCTGCACAACTGTCCCTGGAAATTGATGGAAAAACAAGGTGCTTCCAGGATAAAGAGGAACTGGGGGAATTTGCAACCACCAATTCAACCCTACAGAAAGTATTGCAGGATATTCTAAAAAAAGAAAAATACAAAGAACCCAGAAATAGTGGCGGGGAGGCCACAACAAATGGAGCAGAGAACAAAATGAAGAAGACAAACTGACAGCTACTGACAGAAAAAGAGCTCAACAGAAATGAGGCAGAGAAGATTGGATGATAGGAACAGCTATTTTGGAGAAAATGACATCTTAATACGTAATACTGATTTAGTATCATCTTGTTTTGAAGTCTCATCTAGCTTTTGTCCTTCTGTCTCCGATGGTCTAAATAGGCTGTATCTTATTGGATTTTATTATGTACGATAGTATAAGCAAAAACCTTTTAAAGACAAGGAGATTATACAGAAACCATTGTTCATTTTTTCTGTTAGTCGATTCTAAATACTCTGTAATGCTGTCATTCTCTTGAATGGTTTTACATTGTTTTGATATACTTAATGCTACAGTATACGAAGTTGTACTCAAGGATTTCAAAGAAAGAGACAATATGGTAACTACTTTTAGGTTAGGATTATCTGGTGGTGAAACACTACTCTGCTTAAATGGTTATGTTTTGATCTGCGCTGTTTCGTTGTTATGCCCTCTTTTATCTCAATCTCCACTCCATTATTTACTTTTTTATCTTTATCCTTTTAATTAAAGGAAAAAAATAGCAGGATATATTATAGTAACCCACTTTGACTTTTTATTACCTTGATTTAAAGCCCTGTATTACTCTCACCATCTGGTTTTTAACTGATGTTCCCCTATTCTGTTTTGCTGGATAGTATCAGGTTCGAAAGTTTAGGCATCAGCTGTGAAGATAATGAGATTCATTATGACGCCCATTCTTGTTGACTTTTATCTACTTTTGAAGACCTACAATGTCTCCAATGTTTTGGTTTTGTCGGTTTTATTCTTTACTGTTTTGTTCAATTGTATTATAACTAACGATATAGGCAATTCTATTAGAGATAGCGGGAGGCATTATGGTAACCATTGTTGATCACCTTGTATTATGTTTTTACATTATCTATTATATCCACCCTTTTGACTTGACCGATTCTGTTCTGTTATGTCACATTTGGTTTTACTCTCTTCCAAAACAGTAATAAGAACCGTGGGAGCAATGAAACCCAAAATGTGTAATAGTCATGGTACAAAAGAGAGGAAAAGAAAGTGCTCCAAACTATATAACTGCATGTATATTTAAATGTATAAGATAGAAAATGATATCACAGAGTTTTATTGGATCAATGAACAGAACTGTTTGCAGTATCATTGTTGGAATGTCCACTCTACAAGCTTTAATTTTGTGACTTGAACAATTATTTCTAAGATGACAATATGTAATCCATTAACTAGTGATTTCCTACTGTTCATTTTTTTTCTGTAAATCTGTATAACTTGTACCCTTTCCCTGCTTTTTTTTTTCTTTTCTCCTTAAATAAAATTTAAAAAAAAAGAAAGAAAGCTTTTTAAACAATAAAAAAAAGAAATAGATTCACAGTCTTGACCAAGTTAATGCACCACACATGAAAAAAAAACAATAATAATGCTACTTAATGGACGCAACAATAGAACAAATCCAACTTTCCACCACCTAAAAGACTAAGAATCTGCAAGACTCCACTTGTGTTATTTACACATGCCAATTACTGAATGCCTTCATTGTATATCTAAACTGTGTATTGATGTAACCTCTTGACAATGGAAAGATCTTTGGTTGAGATACGAATTGTTCATTGAAAATTAACCCTATTCTGGCCAGGCATATTAACTCAGTTCTCCTTGGTAATGCTATCAAAAGAAAGTGTAAACAGACACTAAACAAAATAGCTTTAAATCATATAAAGCAAAAATTAATGAAAGTACAATAGAAATAGGAAATTTCAGTACAGTATTATATTTAAATACTTTTCTTGATGAAAGATCAAACACAAAGTAAAGGGATACTCAAAAATTTATCTATATACCTATATATACCAATATATAGGTATATAGATACATATCATACACCTCTGAATTCATTCTTCCTTTGTGTCTGAAAGATATTTATAAAAGCTGCCAACTTACTAGACCTAAAATCTTTAAAAGGTTATAGAATTGATTTCATGTATATCACTTGTTGAATTACAAATCAATGTAAATATTACTTGCAATACAATAATAAAAGTGAACATTTCCATGTGTTTGGCAATTTAAAAGCACAAACTGAGGACTGGAATTATAAGTTTGCCTCGAATGTTCAATCCCCAGAACAGAAGGAGAAAAAAAAGTACAAATTGAATAACTCATAGACTAAGGAAGAAATCACAAGGGAAATTATAAAATTCTTGCAGTTGGAATAATAACACAAATAGCCCATGTCCTAAAACATTTGTAACATTAAGATAAAACAGTATTTGTGCTTAAATCTTTTTCTAAATATCAAAGAAAGGATGAAAAATAAAGGTAAAAACATGAAATAATACAGAATAAATACATAAATATGAGGAATGGTAAAGCAAAAACTAAGTTATTTAAAATAATAATTAAATTTACAAGTCTGAAAAATTTGATCAAACAATAAAATAATATTGGAATGAAAATGGAACAAAATTATAGGTGCTACAAATACTAAATACATAAAAACAATTTTGTGACAATAAAAATGAAAGCTTAGATGGGCTTGGAAAATCCTCTAAAAGAAAAATATACACGATTGCCTAAAGAATAAAAAGAAACAGAATATACTTAGTAAAATTTGTAATTAAATCACCTACTTAAAAAAGTGCCTACGAAGAAAATACTAGTTTCACACACATGTACTGACAAGTTCCGTCAAATATTCTAGGAAAAAAGAATCCCTAAATTTCCAAGAACAGAATAAGAAGAGACATTTCGCAACCTGCTTTACGAAGCTAGCATAACTTTGCATTTACAACTAACTGACGAAGACATTATGAGAATAAAATACTACAGACCCATCATAAATAGCAAGTAAAATGCTATATACTCACACACATGCCAAAATATTGTCCATGCAAAATTTTTTAAAAGGAGTGAAATAACGAAGAACTAGTGAAAAAGCATACTTGTACATATAACATACCATTATTGAATTTTTAAAAAACATAAGCCAGTAAGGAAAAGGAAAGTGGGAGAAGAGGTTTAAATAAATAAATTTATGTAATATTTATTAATGAAGATATTCAAAGGATTAATCATAATAAATGGAGTTTGCATGCATATGTGTATGTCTAGCAAGGAATTTAGTGAAATATGTGTAAGACTTTATAGATTCATTAATTATTAAAAGACCTCAAGGCATCAAAGACTTCAAAAACCATCTCATGTAAGTGGACATACAATATACTATGTTCATGGATTGGAAGGGGCAAGATCAAATCAAAGCAATTCTCTGAAAGCCAACCCACAGAAGCAATGTATTTTCAGTCAAAATTGCAACAATCTTGTGTGCAAGTAAGTGCATGTAACTCAACAAAAGAGAATTCCAAAGTTAATATGAAATAATATAGAACCAAAAATAAGCAAGGTAAATACTGAATAAACCAATTGGTGAATCCTGCTTTACCAGATATCAAAAATTTTATAATTGTAACATTCACTAGTCACTAGTGGAAAGAGCATGGAAGAAGACAGAAAAAAAGAAATTAAATGAGACACAAAAAATGCACTTGTAGAGAAAGAATTAGTCCCAGCTTCCTATAGACAATTATCTTATAGACCTACTGTCATAGGGCAGCAGATCCATGAAACAGAACAGAAAGTTCAAAACAGAATTAGAACTTTATGACAGAACTGGCATTTCACAGCAGTGAAGAAGGATAGATATTTAATAAATATTACAGAAGCAATTATTATTAGTGTGGATAAAATAAAATCAAAGCCCCACTTACATCATGCACAAAAACCCAATTCCTAAGACTTAAATATGACTATAAAACTTGAGGAAAATTATAGGAAAGCATCTTTGTGGCAGGAATAGAAAAGAATTCTGAAGATGCAAGACAATTCAGATCTTAATGAAAGATATATTGGTAAGTAGCTAAATTAATATTAAGAGACTTTATTCACCAGCACAGAGAATACAAAAGCAAGCCACAAAAGGTGTTTGTCAAATATATCACTCACTGAGGAATGGAATCTAAGTGTATAAAAAAGAAGTTTATGAATTGTTTGGAAAGTCAAGACAAATACCACATATTTTGACTCACTGGGGAAAACAAAAAGTTGATCTCATAGTAGAAAGAAGTGAAGCAATAGTCACTAGTGGAAAGAGCAGGGAAGAAGACAGAAAAAGAGAAATTAAAGAAGAGACACCAAAAAGGCACTTGTAGAGAAAGAATTAGTCCCAGTTTCCTATAGACCAGCAGGTTAGATATAGGTTATCTAAACGACTAGAAAGGAAGAAGGTAAAAGTTCCTAACTCAAAAATGTTAACCTTTGAAGAGATGGGAATTTTTATTACCTCCATTAAATCATTACACATTGTATACACGTGCCAAATTGTCATACTGTACCCAAATAATGATGTGTGAATCTTATAACTCAGTTTTTAAAAAATTTTTAAGGAAAACTGAAACAAAACATTTGAACAGGTTTTCAGAAAAGAAAAATCAAAATAACTATATAATTATAATTAAGATTTTTATTTTTGTTAGTCACCCAGAAAATGAAAGTTCAAATCAGAGTGTGTTACCATATTACAACTACCAGACCAGCAAAAGTTTTTTTTTAATTTTTAAAGGAAAAAAAAAAGCAGACACAAGAAGCTCGCCTCCCTGGTAAGTGGCTGCGGTGTGGCAGACTGTGGCCCTTCCATGGGGAGAACCATTATTGTCTCCTAAGATCTGCGCCATGTTGGAACTTAGATGCTGGGAAGCCAAGCAAGCAGCGCCCCTCCCGGATAAGTGGCTGCGGTGTGGCAGACTAGGCCCTTCCAAGGGGATAACCACCAGCAGCTCCTGAGATCCACACCATGTTGGAACTTACGAAGCTGGGAAACCAAGCAACCAGTCTGCCTCCCTGCTAAGCAATAGTGAACTACTGGTGCACGGCCTAGAGTCAAACATCCCACTTCCCCTACCCTCCTGCTTCTGTCCCTGCTGTTACCAAATGGGAACTGGAAATCTGAGCATCTCCTGGGAGGCTGACCATAGCAAAGAAGGGGGATTTCCTTCTACCACCTCTTTGAAGGTAAATATTTTTATTACTGTTTTGCTCTATTCTGATTAATTGTACTGCTCTATTTTTCTGTTTTGATAAGTTCTATAATGTTCTGTATTTCATTTTATTTTGATATATGTGATTGAAAGAACAACTATTATAAAGATAATGAAATATACTGTGGTACCTATTACTGTTATCCCAGTAACCTGCTGTGAAGATCTGTACCAACTTCACTGTATGATCTTAGTTGGCTTTATTCTGTCTTGTTCTGTTGTATTTTACTACTTTCAAAATAAAATTTTTTAAAAGACAGTAAAAGGGCACAAGTAATACAGAATTTCAAAAAATAAACAGTAAGAAATCACTAGTTAATAGATTACATATTGTCATCTTAGAAATAGTTGATCAAGTTACAAAATTAAGCATACAAAGTGGACATTCAAACAGTGAGACTGCAAACAGTTGTGTTCAATGATCCAACAAAAACTTAGTAATATGAGACCAGCAAAAGTTGAAGCAATTGATAACATCTACTGCTAGTAAAATTATGGAGCCATTCTTCCGGTGTGATGATAATTTGAAACAAAGATTTTTGAAACCTGTATCATCCAACAAGTAATTTTAGAAAATGACTACATGTTCATAACACTTTGGCAGTGGAAAGAAAAATAGGAAAAAGACAAATATTGATCAACTATAGCAGAAAAAATAAACCATACAATAAACATACAATAAAATACTAAATAAATTGTTGTGATAATTAATGAATAATAGGTAAATATGAAAATATGGATAAATCTCAGAAACACAATGTTGAACTAAAAAAGGCAAGCAACATAGAAGAAAATCACTGTCATCTAAAGTCAAACCAGGCAACATTGAAAAGTGTATTGTTTAGGTAAATACTACCTGGAAAAGATCTGTGAAAAGAGAGAATGATGAACCCTTTCAGCAACAATTGGAACCATTAAGACTTCAGCAGCTCTTAGAGGTGATGAACTAAATACCATTTGCGTCAATGAGATGGACACGAGTCTTTCAAGGACCCAGAATTAGATGCTATGCTTCCATCCAAAATGACCCCCAGAGGCTCATGTTTTCAGAGGTGGGGGCCTGGTCAAGAGGCCTGGAGGTGTGATCTCAGAGGTATGTTTTCTGTTTGTGTGTCTGTCTGTCTGTCTGTCTGTCTCTCTCTTTCTCTCTCTCTCTCTCTCAGCCATGGGTTTGGCAACTTCTCCCTGCTTCTGTCTCTTTTTACCATGCTTTGTTTTTGCCTTGGAACCAGCCAGACAATGATGGGAAATAATATCTCCCCCTTTAAATTGTGGGTGTTGGGTATTTTTGTCCCAGGAAAGGAAAAGTGATTAACACATACAGACTCCACAGAACGTTCTCAGGGTGAATTTAGGGTGAAGGGTAAGAGAAACTGATTCACAACTAACTGATCAACTTGATCAGGGTGCGTGAACTGATGGATTTTTTTGTCTGAGTTATTAGTCTTTTATTGATACACAGCAAATCACCCAAAACTTGATAATTTAAAGCAACTCGTGTTACTGTTTTACAATTTCATAGTCAGCAGTCCTGTGAGGTTGGCTTGGTTTTCCACTTTGAACTTCACCAGACACAAGTTAATGTCAGACAGGCTGGGCTTGCATTGGGAGGCTTCAGAGAGGAATCTGATTCTAAGCTCCTTAAGATCGTTTACACAACGCTGGTCCTTCTGGACAAGGTCTGAAGTTCCCAGCTGGGGAGGCTGCTAGCTCTGAACTTCTCTCTGCCCCGAATGGAGAACTAGATTACTCCATCTGTGGCCTCCTCCACTTTCTAAGCCAACAACAGCGAGTTGAATTCCCCTCCAGCTTCAATTTTCTGACATTAAGCCATCCATGGAGTGAACACTCTGCTTTTAAGTACTCATGTGGTTAGGTCTGGACCATTCAGATTATTGTAAGACCAAGAATACAGCAGATGAAATGTGCCTAAGAAGGCTTCATCATATTTGCAGCTTCCACAGACTAGGCCAAGATACTTTTCCTGGGAGCTACTGTAGAAAGTCTCCCTATTATAAAGGAAGTAGTGGATCAAACTAAGAATATGAGTTTTAGAGAAGGCTGATTTAGCCTCAAATTCCAGCTGCACAATTTGACCGGATCTCTTTAGAAGTTCAAGTTGCTAAACCTCTCTAAGCTTCATCTCTTTAGACTGCAATCTACTTAGGAGTAGGTGAAACCAATTATCATTTCCTACACACTTTGCACAGTGTCTATAATTTGTCAGGATTCCATAATGTTGGAAAAGTTGAATTATCTCCAAAACATACCATAAATCTGTGTTTGGCGTGTTTTACGATTTTTTTTGATTTACTGGGGTCAATGAATAAGGACATTGAAGAACATAAAGGAAACCATGCCAAACATTGGAGCGCAGGGCCAAAATCAAGAAAAGCCATGGCAAACTGAAAATAGAAAATTTTACCAAATCAAATAAAACAAAGATTAGTGGGTTTCCTGAATGAGCTTATCAGGAAAGGTTGGAACAAGGTGCTTTTTACCCCCCTGAGGCAGCCTCCCTTAGCGCGAGCTTCTAGCAGAGTTCTACTGCTTCACTACTGCCTGTCGTTCTTCATTTCTAAGGCTTACTGGTTCTCTTATGATTTTTTATTTTTACTTTACATTGCTTCTTTTTTAATATCAAATCTAACTAGGAAGTAGGTTACATGTAACAATATGGCAAGACGGAGACATTTCTATTTTACAGAATTCCTGCGGTCCCAAGAAAAAGCAGATTTTCCTAGAGCCACAAAGAGCAGGAAGGAGCTATTCTCTGTAAGGCCTAGTAGAGTGAGGAGCAGGACTTTCTCATGAATGACACAATGAACAGTCCTCCAGGGCCACCAGGACCTTTGAGTGTGGCTGACTTGCAGGAGTGAGCTCAGAGGCAAGATGCAAGAGGTACCAATTGTATCTCCTCCCAACCTTGAAAATGTCAGTGAAAATCTCATCCTCTGTCAGAATAGCTTCTTCATACACACAAAGCTTTGTAGGCAGACAGTAAAGGCCAGGTGGACGAAGAGGACTGTAGAGACTTCATTGCCTACACAGAGATGGGAACAAGTGAAACCGAGAGCTTGAGCTCTTGTAACACCTCAAATGCTTGTGTAATAATTGTCGAAGTATAAGACCATCAAAAGTGGGGTGCTAGTAGAATAAATACATTAGTAATTATTAAAGCTTAATAATTTTCTGACCCTAAGTTTCCAAAACCAAAAACTATTCAATGAAGTACTCTCTCTAAATTTCTTTTAAAAATCTAAGACTTTAAAAATATAAACATCTCTTTGTTTACATCTGTAAGATTAAAGTTAAAATATTTTACAGGTTTAGCCGGGTGTGGTGGCTCACCTCTATAATCCCAGCACTTGGGAGACTGAGGCAGGGGGCTCGTTGCAAGTTCAAGACCAGCCTAGGCTATAAAGTTTAAGGCCAGCCTGAACTGACTGCATAACAAGACCCTCTCTCAAAAAAGAAAAAAAAAAAAAAAAAAAAAATATATATATATATATATGTATATATATATATTACAGGTTTAATACTTGTAACATATATCTACTTTACCGGTGAATATCTATGAATGTATAGGAATTTAGATATAGGAATTTAAATGCACAAATTTAGATAACCATTGGATCTTGGGATACCCGGAAGGTAGTGTATACCAATTAAAAGTGACAAGTAGAAAAAATCCACCTCTAATCATTGTGCTGCTTCATTACATTTATGTTTGGATTAAACCAACAAATCTAAAAAAGAAATGAAGCGAAGGATCTCTAACGTAGGAACAGCAGAGTTCTGGTTGGGAAAATCACCATGGCAGAGACAAACAATTCCCTTTTTCCTGGACAGACAGAGACACGGTGTTGAGAGCTCAACAATGGGAAAAAGGGAACAGAGCTGATGCATTTTTGTGGCTCTCCCTGGCTTCCTCCTCTGCCTCGTTCAGCTGGACCAGCAAGAGAGTGGAGCTGAAACAGGAAAGATTCCCGAGCCCACGCAGAAGGAGAAGCCCAAGGGGACTGGAGAAAGCCCGACAGCAAGTCAGGAATAACTTAGGGACGCAGGCTCTGAGATGAGTGCATATTTGTTACTGGCTCATACCCAGTTGACATTCCTGGAATTGACTGGCTCTCTCCATGGCCTGCCTAGCAAGAAATATTACTCAAGCCGTAACACAGTTACTTCTTGCAGTCAGGTGAAATTCAGCTGCTTCAAACTACCTAGAACACAGACATTGTGAGAGAAGCAGGCAAAAGCTTAGTTTGTATTTATACCTGCTTAGCATTTGTCAGTTAATAATCAGTGAGAAAATAGCCAATAAATTAAGGTCATTTACAAAGTTGATAGAAATTTTGATTTTTGTTTTATACTATTTCTACGCACCTTCCAGATATAGCAGTCACCCAAAGCGCATTGGAAAAAAAATACTAATTTCTCCCAACACTGAAAAACTACGCCTAGTAAATATTTGGAACTCTATGGTATCCAGGGAATTTTATCACATAAATTAGTGCTGATTTAGCACAAGCAGGTATTTTAAAGTCTTAGCTCCAAAAACCTTTGGTGAGACTGAAGGTATAGCTCAGAGGATTTGCACTTGCCTAGCATGCCCCAGGTCATGTGCTCCCACCCATAACATAGAAAAATAAGTAAGCTAAATTCTAAAAATCTGTAGGGACAAAAAGCCCTGATCCTAGGCCTCTCCCAGAATTTATTATCTTGTGAAGAAAGAGGTAGGTGGTTCAGGGATGAGTGACAGTGAGGATGGCATAAATAATTTGAGCTGGCTGGCCAGGTGGGGAGAAAAGCATCTCTGCAAAATGCAGAGATAGAGATATGCAGAAGGATCAATTTGCATAATTCAATTAAGGTAGCAAATGAATTGGTTTTGGAGGCTTTAGCTTCAGTTTCTGATATGTAAACTTTTGTGATTTGGGGATTCATAGCCTCTTTATCTCAAGGCTTACACCCAGTTGACATTCCTGGAATTCACTGGCTCTGCCATCCTATGTTTATATATTTTATAGACAACACCATGCAAGGAAACAGGAGATGTCTGATGGCTTTAGAGATTGTATATCAGTACCTCAGCTAGTCTTATTTGCAATGCTTACTGCCAATTAAAGAGGAAAAAAAAACCATAATCAGCTTTATACATATCAATATAAAAAATAAGTCTTGAAATAATCAAAGTTGCAGCAATTGTTCTGCATTCAAGGGGAGTCACTCAAATTGTCTCCCACAGCACACACCTGCAATCCCAGCACTCGAGAGGCTGAGGCAGGAGGATCATTGCAAGTTCGAGACCAGCCTGGGCTACAAAATGAGCTCGAGGCCAGCCTGAACTGCATAGTAAGACCCTGTCTCAAACAGACAAAAGAAAGAAAAAAAAAGAAAAAGAGAAAGAGAAAAAAAATAGAAAAAGAAGGAAAGGAAGAAAGAAAGATGGATAGATAGATCCTGGGTGGTGACGTGGAGTGTCATCTCTTCCTAGGCCGTCAGTATGGCTCTTTGAGCACTCCTTGCAAATGTGACACAAACTTGGCATCCTGATTAGCCAAGGAGTTGGGAATGGATACATTTTTGCATAGGCCTTGAAAGTTTAGTCCATTCCATACACGATAAATTTCAGCAAGCATTCGGGGAAAGTTGAATTTAGTGAGAGTTTCATGCGTGGCATATTACTTCTGTCAAACAGAAGATACTAGCTGCCAGTGGGGCCATAAAAGCAGCTACCTAGCTAAGATTTGTGCTGGTCTCTATGTTCATAGCCCTCATGAGTAACTTTGGGTTTCCAAGTCAATTGCTCCACGCACATTTTTCCAGACACACTCAGTAGTCTGAGGAAATGTTTGATAGCAATATTAATTTGGTTAAATCTCTGATTACTGCCAAACCCATGAGGCACAGTATTGAAATGCTGAAGGCTTTATATGAAAATCATTAATATTGTTAACTGAAATATCTTTTAGAACACTAAATGACATGAACTGTATATCTTTGCTTATCCAAATCTTTCTAAAAGAGTAGGTAACTTAATTCAAGGACTTGAAAGCATCATTTCTGTTAGCATTTTTGTACCTTGTATAACAAATTTTATTGCATGCCATCCCAAAGAATAATTTAGGCTACTAAATCAATCTGGAACAGTTTCTTAGGAATTAAAACTCCCGTTGAAACTTTACAATATATAGTTGGATTTTTTTTTTCCTGCTAACCACCTTGTAGCAGAACAATGCAAACCTTTATACAGCAAATATACTCTGTATTGATTGAGGAAAATGCACTTTTTATTGTCAGTCTAGAAATTGGATTGAGTGCATCTAGCTACATCTCCAAGCTTGTTTGGGGGGTATTGTTGTTGTTGATGTTGTTGTTGTTATTTTATCTTGAGATAAGAACTCACTGCATCACTTAGTTGACCAGATTGGTCTACAACTTTTGATCCTCCTGCCTCAGGCTTCCAGAAAGCTGGCATTACAGCCATGTGCCGCCACACCAGGCCAGAATGTACTTCTTATATAAGATAAAGATAGAAACCAAAGATAAGAAAGTTTCTTCATTCCTGCTCATCTCCTAATTTTCTTCTTGGTTCCTATTTTTTTAAATCTTACTCTTTCAGAGAACAGATGCATGAATGAGGCCAAAGTGCCCCTGATGTATAGATATCTAATAGTAAGGCCACAGATCTATTGAGGGAAACTTCTCTACTTCTCTCCTAAATTTTAAAACTGGAACTCATCAACCCTTAGCCTTTGACACACACACAATAGTCTTAATATTAATCACTAGATTTTAAATTTCTTGACACCAGACACAGTGTTTATTCCCTTGTAATCCTCATATGTCTTAACCACTAAGAAATACACGGTAGGTGCTAAGGAAAACAATTGGCAGTTCTCTACACTTAGCTACTCTTTTCAAATCATGGAGTGTTACCAGTTTTAACAGTTTGAAACAGGTATATAATGAAATGCTGAAAAATACAAAAACCCGACTTATCAGTATAATGAGTGATCACAGACAAAGGAGTTGTGGAACCACTGCTGGTCAAAATGTGGGAAATCACCAGCACCTCAGAGCTTCAGGCAGGTCCTTCGCTAGACTCCACCTCCTCAGAGTAACCAAGGCCTCACTCACTCCCTAACTATGACCTCATCTAATCTGGAAACTTAAACAGATGACTTCACATTGTGTTTGTTCTGTTGTCCCTGGGGTTCTTTCACTAAGCTTGGTGGCTGTGAGGTGTGCTCAGGTTGCTGCAGGTGGCTCCTGTCTGGTCATTATCATTGCTGTGTAGTTCTGCATTGTAAGAATATACTGGAATTATTTTTCCGTTCTATTTGCAAATTGGAATTGATTTATTTATAGTGGGGTCTGAATGTGCATCTCTACCCATTAACACATGCTGCCAATATCTCTTTCACCCAATGCCCTGCCCTGATAGCAAATAATGTTTAATTTATGTTTCTTGACAAACTGTGAGACAGACTGCTAGGTCCTGCAAAGGGGCATGTCTTGGTTACTTTTCTCTGCTGAAACAAAATACTTGACACCTAAAATTAAGGGAGGAAATGTTTATTTAGCTTACAGTTTGTAGAGATTTCAGTCCATAACAGGCTGGTTCCAACACAGGGTCTCATCTGACAGGGGACAATAGTTCATGGGCATGGAAAATAGAAAAATCAACAGTTGGTAGAGGAAAACTCTTTCTGTCATTTGTGTTGTATGCAGGCTTCCTGCCCCCGGGTGGGTGCAGCAGGAGACCATGAACCAATCACAAACTGTAGATTCAGCTGCCTCTGGAAAGCCTGCTGCCCATGACAGCATGAGACTTTGGGGGTACATCCAGACACAAGCCATAACTGGGTCCATGTAGACTGCCTCTCTAGAGGTATTGTTGAAATGTTTTGTCAGCTCCTGGAACAGACAGAAGTTAACCCGGGGTAAGAGATGTTCAACCACTCTGCATGTACATGTGCGTGTATGCGTGTGTGTGTGCGTGTGTGTGTGTGTGTGTGTGTGTGTAGGGGAAATAGAATGGGAATAACATGCAGAACTGTGAAAGGATATGACAATTTCAAAATTAGGGTGAAATGTTAGTCAACGATTTGTAAATGGGCCTATATTCCTATATACACATTAACAATGAATGAATAACAAAAAAGTAGTATTTATACACAATGGAGCACCACTCTGCCATTAAAAAATGATACACTTGAGTCATTTGTTAGAAAATTGGTGAAACTTGAGACAATAATTTTTTTATTTAAAGAGAGAAGTAAAAAGAAAAAAAGAAAGGACATAAAAAACAATGCAGTAAAAGGGTACAAATAATACAGTATTTCAAGAAAAAAAATATACACAGTACAAAATCACCAGTTAATAGGTTACATATTATCTTCCCAGGAACCGTTGCCCCTATTACTAAATTAAAGCTAAAAAGTGGACTGGAAATACAGTGAAATTGGAGACAGTTCCGTTCAATGATCCAACAAAAGCTCAGTTATATGGTTTTCCATCCTACACACTCGAACATACCTGCGGTTATATCCCTTAGTCCACCTTCCTTTCCTCTTTTTTGCAGTAACATTTAGACTTTTAGGGTTTTATTACTCTCACAGTTCTTTTTACTTTTTTGAAGAGAATAAAACCAAGTATAACTAAGCAAAACAGAGTCAGAACAGAAGGGTGGGCATAGCATGTGATGCAAAAATAGAATACCAGGTGATCAAAAGTGGTTACCATTGTGCCTCTTGCTATTTTTAAGTTGAGTTGTCTATATCATCAGGTATAATAGAATTGATCAAAACAGTATGGAACAAAACCAATAAAACCTACGCTGAGGACCTTACAGGACTTCAAAAAAAGGATATTAGTCAATCCATATTGGGCATCATAGTATATCTTATTGCCTTCAAAGTGGTGGCCTATACCCTCAAACTTGATACCATCAAACAAAATAGAATATATAATAATCAGACAGAACAAGATGGGGAGAGCAATGCTGGGGCTCAAGTCAGGTTAATAGGACAACAAAAAAGTTACTATAATATGTCCCATTATTTTTAATTTAGTTTTCCCTTAAGTAAAAAAATGAGAGAAAATAGATTAATTTTTTTAAAAAAGGGGGGGAGATTGAGATAAGAGAGGACATTGTAATAGAACAATGCAGGGCAGAACCAAGCAATTCAAGCATCATTGTGTTTCACCACCAGATAATCTAACGTAGTAGTAGTCGCCATGGTGCCTCTTTCCTTGAATTATTTGAGTGTAACTTCGTATGCTACAATATCAAGCATATCAAGACAGTGTGAAGCCTTTCAAGAGAATGCAAGAATTACAGGGTATTTAGAACCTGCTAATAGAAAATGAACAACGGTTTCTATATTATCTCTTTGCCTATAAAGAATTTTGTTTATACTATAGCATATAGTGAAATATAGTAAGATACAACATGTTAAAACCAGTGGAAACAGATGTACTGCAGCTTGATGGGACTTCAAAACAAGATGATATTAAATCATCATTAGCTTTTATGTTGTGTTGCTTTCTTCAAAATAGCTATTTGTACTATCCTAGATACTAAAATCGAACAACCCAGGTTAAAACCATTGCAGTTAATGAGTGAAAACATTACATGGCTTCAAACCAATATGATTGGGAATCAAGATTACCACATACTTCCATGTGTTCTTATCATTTCTTACACTAGGGAAACTATTCGGTATTTATACATGTAAGTTTGATTTATTTCATTTATGAGTATGGTCTCAAGCTGTGTCCATTTATTTATAAATGTCTCAATGCGGTCATTCTTTATAGATGAGTAGTACTCCATTGTATAAAAATACCACAACTTTTTTATCCATTCTTCAGTCGATGGACACTTAGGTTGTTCCCAAGATCTGGCTATTACAAATTGTGCTGCTATAAACATGGGTGCACATATATCACTGAGGTATGATGCTTTCAGTTCTTCTGGGAATATGCCTACAAGTGGAATAGCTGGGTCAAATGGGGCTTCCAATCCCAGCTTTCTGAGAAATCTCCAGACTGACCTCCATAATGGTTGCACTAGTCTACACTCCCACCAACAGTGTAGGAGAGTTCCTTTTTCCCCACAGCCTCTCCAGCATTTGTTGTTGGTGGTTTTCTTGATCTTGGCCATTCTTTCAGGAGTGAGATGAAATCTCAATGTGGTTTTGATTTGCATTTCTCTAATGACCAATGATGATGAACATTTTTTCATATATTTATTTGCCATTTGTATTTCTTCATCTGAGAATTGTTTATTCATGAGACAATAATTTTAAGAGAAATAAATTAGACACACAAGCCTAAACATCGCACAATTTCTCTTATATGAGAAACCCAAAATATAAATAAAGAGCAAAATAAAAGAGAAAATAGATATTTTGCAAAAGGGAAGGGGACCAACAGATGAAGGGAGAAGAGGAGAGAGAAATGAATGAAAAGAAGAATTCAGATGTGTTATGTACACACACCAGCTCCCCATGATGCATGTAATCACCACTGTGTACTGCAAATATGTACTACATATATATATATATAATGTGCCTATGTTAGAAGACCTACAAGCAAGTTTCTTAATCTGCAAATACTACCTGACTCCATCATATGTACTAGCCACTGTCAAGGGCATAGTGTAATAATACACTGATGCGAGCATGGATACAGGGAACTTGGGTCTAGTTCTAGAAAAGGAATAAAAAAAAAACAAGTGAAATAAGCCAATAAGCCAGTAAGATTCCACTTTTTTGAAGTGTCTAAAATAGACAAATCCATAGAATCAAAGAATAAAATGGTAGTCACTGAAGGCTGGAAGGAGGAAAAGGGAGCTGTTAATCAAAGGCAGAAGTTTCAGTTAATCAAGACAAGTACACACCAGAGATCTGCTGAACACGGCACCTATAATTCAAGATACTGCACTGTATTGTGTATTAACACTTTGTGAAGAAGGTAGGTCTTACGCTGAGCATGCCTGCCTTGAACAAATAAAATTTGAATATAAAAGCAACAAACTTTGCTCTATTGTTGAAATTAATGTATTGAAATATGAAAGTTAGTACCATATTGTTAAAGGAAAAGAAACAAAAGAGATGAACAGCTTGAAAAGGGAAATTCCAGGTCATCCTCTGGGAAGGAGTTCCCCTGCTGCTGTCTCTAGTCCTGAGGTTTGTTCCCACGACTGTCTATATTTTGAAGAGTTCACGAGGCAGTGTCTGCTGGTTTTATCAAGAAACACGATGCAAAGACAACATATGAGGATTCCAGGGGTCCAAAGAATAAGTTCAGTCTTCAGCAGAAGCTAGATAATTCATATCCTCCTTGATATAATGGACAACCATAACCACATCTGTGGCCTCCATGACTTCCATAGCCAGAGACTTGGCTCAACCTGCTGAAGTCACCAAATCCATGACCATAGCTCTGGGCACCAAAGCCTTGATTGCCATAGCCATAGCCGCTAAAATGTCCATTAGCATAGCCCTGGCCACCAAAGAATCTGTAACCATAGCCCTGGCCACCAAAGCCCTGGCCACCAAAGAATCTGTAACCATAGCCCTGGCCACCAAAGCCCTGGCCACCAAAGCCTCCGTAGCTGTGGCCCTGACCTCTGAGGTAGCCGCCAAGGTGTCCCATGATGTCAGGAACAGTGGATTTGTTTGAATGTCAGGGTCAGGTCTCTTGAGTGTGACTGTCACTAACTTCTCTGGGACTTTTATATCCCCTCGGTGATGGGTGTGGTGAGCTACACAGACTTACACAAGTTTCATTGCATAAGCTAAATTGCATGAAAAAAAATCTAATTCATCTTACTGTGTAAAACTTTAAGGCAATTCCTGACACTAATTACTGATGTTTTCATTTGAAATGTCTGTGAAGTTTGGATTCCAAGAATGACGATGCTATCTTCAAAGCACTCCTCTTTGGTCCTCATGGTTACAGTTCTATAATCAAACATCAGAACATCAATTACATGGTCTCATTGCCTGGAATTATTCTTTCATTATAGCCTTTTTTCAAAATCTCTGATTCTTTGCTTAATTTGTTCACTTCAAAGGCATTTAATGTAGACTACCTAATGTATCTCAGACAGTATGCTTGGAACTACAAATGCAAGTAAGAACTGCTCTTCCCAATACCAGGAGCTTAGCTTCTTTAGCTTTGTCCAAGTAGTGAAGTAATATTAAAGCTAATGCTTACTGCATTAATCCAACAAAATATAGGTGGCAGCACACTAGGACCAACCATATACTTGGAAATGTTTTCAGCAAAATTTTATTTCCCTATATTATTAGTTTTTACTCCATTAGCTTTTATGAAAGTTTTGATGGGTCTTTCAGTAAACTTTTTTCCCCCACTATTTAATGTTCATCTAGGAAATGCCACCAGGAGCATTTACAGTGAAAGCTAAATGTGACATTTTCTTTTGAAGAATGGAGGTGCCTTACTTTATCATCTGTTGCAATAACAGAAAGCCTGAAGGTGCTTAGCTTATGAAGAGTAGAAGAGTGTTTTGGTGCACAGTTCTGAAGGCTGGGAACCCCAGGGAGGCCCGGAGATCCTGGTGAGGACCACTTGCTGCTTCAATTAATGGCAGTCAGAAGGACAGATGGGAGAGACAAAACGTAGGGGCCAACTCACTTCTTTACAATCCAGGCATGTCAGAACAGACTGATTGCTGCAATATAGATACTGATCCCCTTTAACACTAATCATCTCTTAGAGGCTTTCCCTTCCAACACTATCAAAATGGCAAATGTCAGCATGAAAACTGGACATACAAGCCATGATCAAGCCATAACTGATGCCCATTAAATCATTCACAGTGACAGGTCAGCCTCGCTCAGGCTTGGCCATCTGGATAGAAAGCAAGATGAAACTCATAAGCAGTAGGATTCTTTTACAGAGTATTAATAACAGATAGGATCACGTAGTATGAGAAATGGTATGACTGTCATTTTACAGGTGATTAAGCAGATTTGGAGAAGATTGGCCCAGATCATCTGGGGAGTAACAAAGCCCAGGCTAAAACATAATCCATTCACCTTTATCTCTTTTTGTTTCCATGGCACCACATGCTCTTGTCCACATGTTTATAGATGGTGCACAGCAAACACAAAAATAAAAAATATGTCACTGACACCCTACAGGAGTGAAAATTCTCCTTTGCTTTCCTGCTGGCGAACTTCCTGACATAAATACTGAAACTGTACACTGGTCAGTCTATGCCTTCATAATGAGGAGAAACCGAAGTAAAGCCTGCTTGTTCTCAATGAGATTACAAGCAAGATGTGTGTAGCTCTGATCATTCCAGACATGTAAGACTGAGAGCAGAGAGCAAAAATAGCTACAAAGGTCATCAAGAAAATATGTAACGCCCGACTCTTCTTTGCATGTATCTTAACTAACAGATAAATAGAAATCAAACTAGGCTGTGAAACGGGGCTTTCCTCGTTTTACCTGAGGGTGTGATCACAAGGCCAATAGCACTCACATTCCACAGGGAGGTGCTGGGCCCCCTGAGAATCTGAGAAGGACATCCAGACTCAGATCTGTAGCCTGTGACTAAGGTCCAATCCCAGGCATTAGATACGCTGGAGAAACCAAGATTCAGGAAAAAGTGAATTCCTTTGATAAGTAGTTAAGAACCTGGGCATTTTCTATGCAACTTCCATGGACAGGTAGGCCCACACTTTTTCTTACCTTGGTCTCATGCGAGAAGCTTGATGGGGTAATTTCACTGTATCCTCTGCGTTTAGCAGACAAAGCAAACTGATATCTGGATTACACCTGGGAAAGTGTCCACAAGTTGCATGGCTGGAACCAAGGACTGAGTCCCAGGACAGCGAGGCCCCTAATTAAGGCTGTTCAAAGCCACGTGGTTTCTGGCTACCAGGTGGGAGAATAGAGTGAGACTACCAGTCTGAACTGTGTTAAAAAGCATCCTAGTCGGGGCTGGAGGTTTAGCTCAGCGGCATAAGCGCCTGCCTTGTAAGCAGGCAGTCATGAGTTCGATCCCTGGTACCGATAAAAAGGAAAAAGACAAAAAAAAAAGCATCCTAGTCGAAAAGGTAAAGAGGCCTGAACAGAAGCGATTTGGATTGTCTCACAGAATGCAGAAGCTGAAGGAGGTTGTGAGCAGCCCACTAGAAGGATTATAATCCCGCAGGTCCATTGCAGAAACTGCTGATAGGCCCATGAAAACAAGAACCAGCTCTAAAATATCTATAATAATTAAAGATGGAGTCACGAGATGATCCCACAAAGCCACGGTTGAGGAGCTACAAAAAGGAAATCAATCAATATGTGAAAGAGATAACCGCAAGCCTGTGTAGCACTAGTCACAATGGCCACGGCATGGAATCAACAACGGAAGGGCCACAAATAGATAAATGAATGAAGAAATGTATACTTGATGGAATACTGTTGGTCAACTGGAAAGGATGATATCCTTTCATCAGCAGAAACATGAATGGGACAAGAAGAAGGAGAGGCTGATCAACTAGGTATAAAGTTACAGTTAAGAGGAATAAAGTCTGGGATTTTACTATACAGTTCAGTGGCTATGATCAATGATGCTATAGCGAATATTTCAAAATAACTACAAGAAAGGATTTGGAATGCACTCATCGCAAAGAAAGAACACGTATGCGAGGTGAATGCTGTGCTAAATACTTTGATGCTATGTTGTACACAATATATGTATCTCTACCCAATATGTAAGTATAATTATTGTCACTTAAAATTAAGATAAATAAAATATCGAGAAGAAAGGGAAGCTCTCTGCTGTGTTACCAAAGTCGGGTGTCTCTCCGCTCCCCGCAGAGGCTAAGCAGCCCAGTGCCTCCCCTTCCCCTGCTGGCTTCCAGGGCTGAAAGGTGTGGGCTAGGGGAGGCTGGGCATTGACATCTCGAATGCTGTGAAGTTACATCATTACAGAGCTGGATATTTCCCACCTTGAGCTGACACCATGCTGGAGAGCAAAATATTAAGAAATTGGTTTGTTTTTAATCTAAAAGAAAAAAAAGTAGCGTGGCACCTGAAATTTGATTCAAAAATCAAATTTAGGGTTAGCATCAAAATAATTTTTAAGGGAAACGGAGCAAGTTATGCTGTTATCTTGTATCTCTCCCCTTTTGAGTTCTATTTCTGCATAATTGTAGATGTTAAAACTTGCTTAGTAGCACTAGTATATTTCTACAATCTTTGTAAATTTTACATGATTAAGCTACTGATGCAATATTTATGGTAAAATCATGCACTTAACCTGAGCTGACCTATCAATCTAAATTTTACATGTTTATGTCTGTGTGTAGGTACACATGGGCAGTTGTGAACAGGTTATCTATATAAAAGAAGAAATTTTGTATTTATGTAAAAACTCTGAGCCATAGGTGCAGTTCAATGCTAGAGCTCTGGCATAGCATGTGAAAAACCCCAGGTTCAATCCTCTATACTGATATAAACTTTTATCTCTCCCTTTACTTACAGGTTATGTCGGAGAGAAAAGCACAACCCAAATACTGGACTACTGGGTCCCAGTAGTCACACCCTTGAGCTGCTTCTACCTGCAGGCCATTCTTTAGAATCACATGAATGGAGTGCTGTTGCCCCCCATGGGTGGTGTCCCTTCAGCCTAGACACCAAGCAGGACAGGCTTCCTCCCCATCAAGAACTCAGGAAAATCCAGAACCCCACTGATGGCAGGAAAAACAAACTCAGTTGTTAGAATAACGCAGCAAGCATCCACGCATGGTGAACCCAAAGCTGCAGTGGGGGAACCATGTGCTTTCAAAGCAGCCGCCAGCTCTGGGCAGACAGTACAGAGAAATAAGCACTCTTTTAGAACTCAGTTGAAACAATGGCAAAGTGAACCAAAGAGAAATGTCTTAAAAGGCAGATAAATGAGATCCTAAAAGCAAACAAAAGAGATCCTAGTGCAAGAGTCAGCACCAAGAAAAGAACCCAGGTTGGAAGAGATAATCATTATTAACAGTGATCATCGACCTTATGAAAACCCACCACGCCTCACCCTGAGAAGCTGTGGTTTATAGAGCTCTTATGGCTGTTAGCTGGGCTACAACACATAACTGTCCAACCAAGGTGCATTTGTTCTCAGGAATCCCTATTTCAAGTGAAAGCAATGGGTCCTGGGTTTAACAGATTGGAGAGAGAGATTTCCAATGCAAGGTGTTTACTAAGGACATTCCCCCGGGACCCTGACCTCTTGGTCCTCTGCATAAAAAGGCCCTGTGGGCCAAATGGCCAGGCCTTTACATGATCACATTCATCAGTCATCAGTCATAGGAAGGCACGTGACTCTGTGGGAGGCACCTGGCCAGCTGAGTTGGTCCTTAAAAGCTGAAAGCTATAAACCTCCCACACTCCCAGCACCTAGTACACAAGGCTGTTCCCTCAGTGGGACTTGAGTGAATGTCATGGACCATACATGCTAAGCAAAGCTCCCATTGCAGGCGCTGCTCTGTCCCTGCATGTCCCAGTCAGCCACATTTCCCTCCCCTCACACAGGCCTCCTCCCACTGACAGAACCCCCTAGTAGGGGCTGTTTGTGAACCACTGAAGGAATCTGTCTGCAAGTGAGAAAAGCTGGAAGTGCAGGGGAATGACTGTCTCCCTGTCTGTCTCCCAGCAGCAGCCCTGAATCCCTGACTCCTGGGGATTCACATCTCTCTAGGTTCCTCACCCCTCATGGATGAGTGTGTCTGACAGAGTTCCTGGAGTTTCCATGTGAACTAAGCTTCAATGAACCACCGCAATAGCTGTCCCATAGCCCGCCCATTATTAGCATTTTCGTCCCCTTTCTCTCTTCTCCATCCCCACTACCGTTCCCACTTCCTCCTACATAAATTAATCATAGATCATTGCCTAAACAGCAATTTTTGAGAAGAACCCAAGAGTTTCCAAGTCAAAAAGTAATTGTAGTACACTCAGGTCACAGTTTCGTCCATTACAACTAACTGATGGACGAAATTAATCCATAGGGAAGAAGAAGGATATGATATAAGGAAAAACTTTTCATGAAGGAAAAGAAAATAAAAACCCTAATGTTTCAGTTCACCTTGGCTTCTATAACAAAATACCATAAAGTTAGTGATATTTGAGCAGAAATTTATTTCTCACAATTACAGAAGTTGGAAATTCCAAGATCAAGTTGCCAGAAGATTTGGTAACTACAAAAAGTCACTTGCCGGCTCATTAATGCATCTTCTCAGTGTCCTAAAGTGACAGAATGGCTAGCTGGTTCTCTGGCATGCCTTTTATAAGGGCACTAATTATGTTCTGAGGGCCCCATCTTTGTAACCTGGTCCCAACCCCACCATCTTGGGGTTGAAAATTACTTGAACATATGGATTTAAAGGGGAACAGAGACTTTGAGCCCATTGCACCTACTCTGGTACACTGGAGAATAAAAAGAAAGGTTGGTAAGAAAAAATTAGATAAATGCATCTTCACCTTTCCCTTCTCACGATAAAAGTCTGGAGCATGAGAGATATGGTAAAAACATCAACTGGAGAAATATAGTTTAAAACAATCTCACTTAGAAAACCTCTCCACACAGATAAAAGGGAAAAAATTTGTTGTTGATAAACCTAAAACTAGGATGTGATGCATGTCACCCACAACCTGTTAAGAAACTACAAAAATGAAAAGAAATTTCACCATCTACAGTCAAATAGATGTAGCACATCACGTACAATAACAACATAAACAATAACTATTTCCCAATAAGGGACTTGACAGCACCATTTGTCATACATAGTTCATCCTAGATTCACCAGCTAATCGGGGTGGCCATCTGTGTCGGCTAATTAGATTTATCCCAGGGAATAAACTCCTCACATCTTTGTGACAGGCCGCGCTGTGGATCAAGGCACCTGAGGAAGTTAAGCTTCACCCTCCTACAGAAATGTGAAGAGAGGGACACTGAGAAAGACATCCTTCAGTGGAAAGCTGACAGGAGGCTTATTTAGCTTTTAAAAAGATTTGCATACACTTATTTCAAAGAGAAAGAAGAGAATTTAGAATTACAAGTTTGCTAATGGAATGCACTAAGGAAAAGAAGGTCTCTTTCCTTATTTTCTTATTTTTGCTTGTGTTTACCCTTGTAATGCCTGGTGACTCCAACACGCAAGGGGCTTCTTGGCACGAATTTTAGATGAGGTTTCAGCAAACGGGCACAAGATTATCAAAGACGAGAACAGAAGGGACGAGGGATTAGATCAAGCTGCTCCTTGTCATCCATCATAAATCTCAGCTTTGACTGTAAGTAAGATGGCAAAGCATGAGAGGGTTTTGATCAGAGGCAGGATGGGGAGTGACAGTCACTGGCTCATGAGTCTCAAGGATCTACTGAGCAAAGCGCTGTCCGTGGTGCTGTTCTAGGTGCTACAGAAGAACCACAAGGAATGAGGCTTTGTCCTGAGAAGATGCAGAGAGAACAAGGGAAACAGCCATTAATAAACCAAGAACATACGGGGTCTGCCTAGATATTAGCAGTTCCTGTCCAGGACCCATACAGAAGGGAGGTCACCAAGACCTGCAAGAGTCACAGAACACTTCCCAGAGAAAGTGGCACACAAGCTGTACAGTGAAGGATGGCTGGACTCAGATGACAGAGAGGGAAACAGCATAAACCAGGTGTCAAGGCTGACCCTGAGTAGGTTCTGTGGGAGCAGATTGGGAACCATGAACAATGCAGAGCCCAAGGGTCACCTACAAGGATGATGACCAGAGACCCTTGTGCAACCGATTATTAGAAGTAGTTCCATTCTCTGCTCCACTATTTTCATATCTAGTGGAGAATAATGGCCATGCATTTGCATAAGGACCATCCCTTTATTATTCTTTACCTGTGACCTGAGTTTAACAAGTCCTAATTAAATTTAAAATGTTGACAATATTTGCTATGTTAACAATGGTTGCTGTATCAACTTTACTCTCCCATGTGCTTGTGTTATTTATCTAAAACTTTGTGCCTCTATTATATTGCAAATTTTCAAACATTTAAACAGTAAAGAGAATAATAAAACATCATCATGCAAACATAACATGGAAATAATTATGATAATTACTTTTAATTATTTCTACTACCATCCTGTCTCACCCTATCCTTATTTTTCTATATCTTGGATACAAATCTTACCCCTATTTTTTGATAAAATGTAAATAAGCTGAAAACCTTCAGCTAAAGTGGAGTTTCTTAGAGAAGAAGGACTTCAAAAGGAATGCAAACCAATTTGTGAGGGTTATTTTTATCTGTTAACTAGGCCATGGGCTACTCAGCTATTTGGCCAAACTTTATTTTTGGTGTTTCTGTGAAGATTTGTAGATGACATTAACAATGGACTGACTAAAGCAGATTTTCCTCCTGAGTGTCAGCTGACCTCATCCAGCTAGTCATAGAAAAGCAAACAGATTCTCCCCTGAACAGGAAGGAGCCACTCCTCCCTGGTGGCCTGCTAACTTAGACACGCGGAAACATGGGCTCCTCCTGAACTCGAGTCTGCCCATCTCAGGTCTTCAGACTTGGACTGGAACTATGCCATCAGCCCTCCTGGGCCTGCAGCTGCCAAATCATCAGGCAAATCTTGGACTTTCAGACTCCATGATTATGTGAACTAATTTCTGATAACAAAAGAGTGAATGAATGAATCTTATGGGTTCTGTTTCTCCAGAAAACGGGACTAGCACAGAAATGCACCTGAAAGTTTTCTCCTCCAGCTTTTGGGATGAAGTGTACCCAGAGAATGAGATTAATAAAAATAAGAGAAAAATGGGAAAGATACTTCAATACAAAAAGTTATAATACTCAGGGGTTTTCCTTAGGCACAGATGAGAATCACCTGATTAATTACACGATATGATAAGTACTAGTAGGCAAGAAAATCTTCCAAGATCCTTCTAGTGAGTGGTCTACATCATCCTGGGGCCTAATGGACCATGGCGGGGAAGAGAATTCACTGTGTAGTGGTAGCCACTGAGCTGAGCAGCCACCTGGCTAAGGCAGAACTTTTGGGCAGGAATGAAGACATAGTTAAACAAAGGCTGATGCCTTCAGAAGTTCTCGGACGCATGCCTGACGCATTCTCCTGTAACAGTCACAGAAATAAATATGATTCCCTCTGAATGTTTATTCAGTAACAGGCATTGTGTTAAGGGACTTGATCCATTATCTCAATATTCTTCATAAAAACTTAGAGTTAAAACATAGCTCCCATTTTTCAGATGAGAAAATAGAGCTCTAATGAGGTATCTTAGTCAAGGTTCTCCAGAGAAATGGAACCAATAGGAGTTAGTGTGTGTATGTGTGTGTGTGTGTGTGTGTGTGTGTGTGTGTGTGTGTGTAGGAGGAGAGAGAGAGAAACAGAGACAGAGAGAGATTTACTATGGAAATGGCTTATGAAATTATGGAGCTCAAAAGTTCTACAATATGCCATCTACAAACTAGAAAACTAGTTGATAGAGTTGAGTCCAAATTCAGAGACCTGAGAACCAGGGAGGCTGATAGAATCAAGCAAAAGGCCCCAAACCCAATCGCTCTGATGTCTAAGTGCAGAACAAAAAGGATGTCCCAGCTCAAACAGAGTGAATTGGCCCTTTCTCTGCCTTTCTGTTCTATTCAGGTCCTCAAAAGATTGAATGATGCCCAAGCTCAATGCAGAGGGTGTTTTTTATGTTTAGTCTTCTGATTCAAATGCTGATCTTCTCTGGAAACTGCTCCCGGACAACAGAGAAAATAGTTACGGCAGCCAGCGAGGCACCCTCTAGCCAAGTTGATGTATGAAATTACCCATCCCAGGAAGTTAAATGGGAAGTTACAGATGAAGAAAATGAGAATCTAAGACTCTAAGAATGTGCTGTGAAGACTGAATACATTATTCTAGAAAATATGTCCAGCCAAGTGTGTGACAGGTCGTGAGAGCCCAGTACATGGGAATCTGCGCTGCCACATGTTCACCATCAGCACCACCATTACTACGTTACTCCTACATTCTTCTAAAATGTTGACAATATTTGCTGTGTCAACAACAGTTGCTATAGCAACTTCACTCTTTCACGCTATTTGTTCTATTTATCTAAAACTTTGTACCTCTATTATATTGCAAATTTTCAAACATTGAAACAATAAAGAGAATAACAAAATGCCATCGTGCAAATGTAACAGGGAAACAATTATGATAATTACTTTTAATGTCCATTACCATCCTGCCTTACCCTATCCTTCTTTTACTATGTCTTGGATGCAAATCTTACCCTCATTTTTGGATAAAATGTAAATAAGCTGAAAACCTTCAGTTTCCTAGAGAAGTAAGGGAAGAGAGACTTCTTTATCAACTAAATGTCTGACTCTAATAAAGTAAAAATGCTGAAGGAAACACTTTGTAGATGCTGTTAAATTAACAGCCAAATGACACTGTGTTTCTCAAAATTTTGCTGGGGGTTTGGGGGGATTTAAGTGCCTTCCTTTATTCAAGAAAAGAACTCAGATGGCCACGCTGCTGGAAATGTATCTTTCACCACTGCCTCCCATCTGTGATTCCCATTTTCAAACATCATCACACTGCAGCAGCTAAGCTCAAGGGCACCCCTTGGCTACACTGTAAGGTCTTGCCTTCAGCCTCTTTATGTATTCTGACCTGGAGGTTACTCAAGGCACTTTGCAAGTAACTAAGTAATTTACTTCCCTTAATACAACTCATCTTTTACTCGTCCACAATCATTTCCTTCCTGGTGTTTGTGAGAGTAATTTAGAGCTGACCATGCAACTATCACAAGAAGCTGCCTAGATTGTTTTAATTGTGTTTTCTCTTTGACGTCTACCCAGAAGAAATGGAGAAATGTCCTTCAAATTAATTTTTCAGCCCTGTGTGCCACAAGCTATATGTTTGTGTTGGAATCACTTTCTTGTCAGTGGCATTAATTACTTTTGGTTTCTTGGTGACCGTCATGGTCCTCTTGCTGTTTGCCCCTGCAGGCAGTAAGGCTGTACTAAAACACACTTATCTGTTGCCACGCATATATCTTACAGCTTGCTTGCTTGCTTACTCCTCATCCCACTTCAGTCCTGATTAAATTCAACATGGACTTCGGCCTTCACTGAGGAGAACGGCAAATCTAGCAGCACTGCTTGAAATCATGAGGCTGCAGCGTGATTTGTTGTGACTGGAGATGAGAAACAGCTCTAGAAAGCAAGGCTCCCATGTGGAGGAAGAGGCCCACACGACTCTTCCCTCTGACACTGGCCATCACAAGGGATTATGGCCCAAGAGTGTCGCTCGGGACCTGAATTTTATGCTATTGTGACATCTTCCCCGAAGCAATGGGGAAAGGAAAATAATCCACACTTCTTGATCCTCAGTTATCAAGATAGTCACAGTGTGAAACACTGCACACAACAGATGTCATTCTAGGTTGCATCAGGTGAACAGGTTTTATGAAATATTTTTACTAAACCAGTTTAGATAAAGAAACTAAAGTTCTGGAGAGCTACAGACCTTGGCCAAGTCCACAACTGTAACTAAGACATGGAGATGGGCTCTGAACCCAAGACTTCAACTCCAGTGTATGTACTATGCTATTTTGGACCTGCAAAGTCTCCCAAGAGTCATTGGCTAAAGGTGTGGTGCCCAGTTCGGCAATACCGGAAGTCATACAAGCCCTAAGAGGTGAAGCCTGGTGGGAAGTCTTAAGTCAGTGAGGCCACGCCCTCAAAGACAGGATCAGGACACTAGTTTCTCCCCCTCTGTATTAGTCAGCTTTTCCAATGCTGGACACAACACCCCATACCCACGACTTAAAAGAAGAGAAGTTTATTTGGCTCATAGCTCAGGAGATTCAATCCATGGTGAACCATCTCCAAAGCAGGAACATAATGGCAGAAAGGCATGGTACATCAAAGCTGCTCAGTTATGGTGATCAGGAAGTACAGCGGGGGAACAGTGCCAGGAAGGAACAGAACAGGGATCCCACAGAACACCCAAAGCTCCACCTCCGTGACCTACTCAGACACCTCAGGCACATGCTCTCCTACAGCAACAGAAAGCACAGTTACATGTTCCTGGTTTTGGCCAGGAATCCTAGAGAGAGTACATGTGTCAAACAATAAGCTAGAGTTTGGCAAATGACAGAGGTACAGAGAGCAAGGATGTGTCAGGGGTAAAGCAGAGGTGCCAGTCCTCGTGTCCAGTCACAAGACATAAAATCTGCATTACAGGTGCGACAGGAGGTCTAAGGTGAGAAATGTGGGGCAGATAAGAGTGCATAATAGGGTCCTGACTGTGTGCAGAGGCAACACTTGGAGGGATCGGAGCCTGCCAGGGACACCGGGGAGGAAGAATCCACAGTCTGAGAAAAGGTACCTGGAAAAGATGCAAAGAAAGGAAAGAACAGTGAGTATACTCAAGGAAAGACTAGATGCGCTGTGCAGGAGGCAGATTTCAGAGTCTGCTGCAGGACAGGCAGAATCCAAAGCACATCTTCCTCTCTAATAGGCTGCTCTCCTCCGGCCTATCAAGGTGAAACGATCTGATGAGCTAATTCATGCTATGGAGTTAAGTTACCTGATGATAGGTTTAATGGGATGTGCTGCCAGGGTTATCTGCACTTAAGCAGGAGGTTTTTCCCAGACAAAGTGAAGGTTCTTAAAAGATAAAGAGTTCTATAGTGAGAAACTGACAGGAATTACGAATAGAGGACAAGGATTGTGAGAGCTACATCTGCTAGGTGAGGACATCCCTCAGCATTCCTGTTCCTCTTTCTCACTTCTTTCCTTCACACTGTTCCAGCCATCCTGGTCTATTCTTCATTTCTAGGACATTCCTTTCTTCCTAAAAGTCATGGACCTGCTCTTTTCTCAACTTTTCAAGAAGTTGCTCTTTCTCATTGCTCTAGAACTGTGAGAAAATATGTTTCTGTTTTTTGAGCCACCAATCTGGCTCCATGTCAAGAACCATTACCCAAACACCCAACTAAGTACATCCTCCACCACCATTTACAATTTCATTACAGAGTGTGATCAGGGTGCCCGCTTCCTTCCTTCTCCTCTGCACAAAGGTGATTCCATCCAAGCAGGGTGGCTACTGTTGTGTCCTTGGCTCCAAATAAATGAGTGACATAGAGACGCATAAATCTGAATGTGTGCAGAAATGCAGAAATAAGTGTTCCTGAAGAATGAGGCAGGAAAAGCCTAATGTTTATGGCTGACACCCACACTGATAATTGGTTTTGTGCGATGCTATTAAGAGGACAGTCTGAAGAATAGTCAGAGGTGAGTGGTGGCAAATATGTAGAAAAGAAAAATCAGAACCCAGTGGGGTGTATTCACCAGTTTTCCAAATGACAAATAGAACTAAAATCAGATTAGTGGCCAAGTGAGGAGGCATCCACACAAATTACTGATGACAAGAGTTGTGTTGGGACTCTCTGGAATTAACAATATCTCAATGTGAACTCAGTGTAAAGATATTCAGGCCTTTTCTGAAGATCTCTTCTGTCTTGGTTATTTTTTTCTCATTGCTGGGACACTCTAAATGAATGAAGGAAATGTTTATTTAGCTCACTATTTGTGGGAGTTTCGGTCCATAATCAGCTGGTTCCAACTCAGTGTGGCATTGCATAGGGGCAACACTTCAAGGCAGCAGCCAGAGCAAAAGATAAAAGCAAGTCTCTTCTCTTCTGTTGTATGCAGGCCACCACCCACCCACCTACCCAAGGCAGGTGTAGCACTCACAGAATCTCTGTGCCCTTCTCTTGCACAGGGTGAAGGTATGTACAAAGTGAGGATCCTGGCTCTCTGCTGAATTAAACCTGCTCATTAAACTTCTAAACTTCCCAAGTTGACACACGTATCAAATGGGTATTATAGAGAACCATCAAGAGGAGAACTCAGAATCCTTTGGTTCATGTCAAGTTCTGGATGTCAGAGTGACCCATCAGGACAATGGGCCAGACCACATAGAGTCAGGATCAAGTTTATTCAGCTTCTCCCAGTGAAGGCAACAGGCAAAGACAGAAAGTAGTTTGTGAGTGTTCCATCTTCCCCTCAGGGAAGAGGAAGGAGAAGGTGAGGAGCTGAAAAGTACTGAGTCAGAGAGCACCGTGAAAGGCCTTAGGCAAGTTCTCCCAGTACTCAACAGGGAACGCCTTGGAGAGCTGTCTGTGAGGGCCTCAGCCAGGTCCTCAGGTAAAAGGCCTCTGAATGGCCGGCCCTGGCCTGAGAATGTGGGTATATGGACAAGATGCAATTTTAAAACAGCCGTGTTTAATTTTTTTTAATTTGTTACAATAGAAAACACATTGCCACTTACTGCACTTAACACATTCTTCCTTGCTTCAAATACATTTATCCCTTCACTTTTCCATTCTCTGAAGCAGTTCTAGAAGTCCTCTTCCATGAGTATCTTTAGTTATGCTGTTCTGGCTGCCTTGATATCCTGAAATGATTCAAAATATTTATTTTTTTGGTAATCATTTTGACTTTAGCGAAGAGCCCAAAGTCACACAGTGCCAGACCATTGAGTCAGGTGGGTGAAGACACACAGTGACTGTTTTACAAGCTACTTCTCTGTGACATTCACCATATTTTTGATCACACCTGTTAAAGACACTTACAAAAGCAGACTTTCAGAATAGCTTCAGAAAATGACAAGAATGGCAGTTTATGTGAGTTTGAAGCTGGGAGAGTATTCTGAAAAGGATTCATAGCAATATGTCTTTACTGTAATACATTTTTAAAAATGTGGACATGGACCATAGATTTTGGTCATCCTTTGTACAGTGCCCATGCAGGGCAAGCAGGGGTGTCACATATTTCACTATGAAAACCTGATGCAGGGCACATAACCACCACTGACTTTTTTGCTCCACTGGTAAGTCTGGAAAACTGCCAAGCTATTGCCCGGTTAGATCCAGGGCTTCTAGGATTTTCTCGAAAGCATTTACATTAAAATAGCTGTGTGCTTCCATTTAACAAAATGTTTACAAACATCACACTTCCAGTTCCTAAACCTGAGCAGTACCAGCAATGTTCCAGCCTCCTCCAGGGCACAAAAGCAGTCAGTGGCTAAGTGCCCCAAACAACACAGCTTGTCCGCTTTGTGGGAAATCCATGTCCTGCAGTACTTAAAATGCTATGCATGATTCACTGCATTTTCCCAGGAAGGTGATTCAAGCATCCATAAGATATTATCAGGAGAAGGCTAGTTTAACTAGAAAAATAACAAGAGAAACTTGGAGGAATGAATGAAACGAAGTAGACTGAGAAAGCACAATCAAATACAAGGACCTGCTCTCCCTCGGCAGCTCACACTGGTTTCTGTGCCACTGATTAACATGCAATGGAAACTTTTCATTCTTTAATGTAGGCCACCTCGATGGGGCTCTGCCAGGCCCCACGTGAACAGTTTGTTTCCCCATAAGCAAGTGAGAACTTTGGTAATGAAGGCTTTAAAAAATTATCTAATGAATTATTCATTGAAGTAAACAACTGAAATTATCAGAATACCAAATAAACTATGTTCAAATCCAGTTTTTAAAAAAAGTTTATAAAGCTTGTATTGCTAAATGAGTAATTTTTATTTTTAATTTAAAGTGGAGTTTTTCCCAGATGACAGTCACCTTCACTTAAAAAAAAAACAAACATGTTTCAGTTTATAATTACAGGAATTATTTTCCATGGGCAATTTCATATTTTTAAATATCACTGCATTTTAATTTTTGTGATACTTTCAGTTTGATGTCTGGAGAGCTTTCTGTTCCCACAGTGGAGTTCACATTACCACTGGTAGGTTCTGTAGGATTTCATTTCCTAATTACATATGGCCTTAATTTATTAATATTTATTGGGGAGATGAAAAAAGAAAGAGAGGCAGATGCTTCTAAAATGACTCTGAGCATCTGCCATCTTTAATATACACAAATTTATTAATTATTATCATTTTACACATATGTGGTGAGATAAATCCAGTATGTATATAGAGTTTGATAATATGGTGCACATACAGTGTGTGCCAATCAAATCAGGAGAACCATTGTTTCCTTCTCCATCTTCCTTTATGTTTGGAGTCTTGGAAGCTTCTCTTGTCTAGTTATTTGTATAAGTCATTGTGAACAATAGGCACTGCACTGTACTGTAGAACATCAGGATTTTTTACTTCTGTGTTTCGGTCTCTATATCCTACCCACCTCTATTAACCCTCCCATCGTCTCCCAGCCCCTCGTTCATTATCTAGGTTCAGGTTATCTTTCTTTCAACTTCTAAATATGGAAGTGGTATTTGACTTTATGTGTCTGACTTACTTAACTTGACACAATGTTCCACCAAGTTTGCCGCACGTGGCACCCTATCACTATGGTTTGACTCTCCCAGAGGCCTCCTGTGTTCAGGGGTGGGGCTTGCGGAAGTGATTCGGTCCTGGAGCAGCTGTGTGTGCTGCTGGGTGGTGGAGCCTTATGGGAGAAGGTGGGCCCTGGAGGCACGATGAGTATGGTCTCCCTCTCGGCTCCACTCCTTCCTCTTGACTTCCTGTCCACCATGACACGAGCAGTTTTCTCTGCCAGCCCCTTCCACAGGCCTTTTCTGCCTGGGCCCAAAGTAACCAGAACTGTGACTGTGAGCCCAACACACCTCTTCTCCTTCCAGCTGTGAGTGTCAGGGACTGGGTCTCAGTGATGAGAAAGTCAGTAGGGCAGATCCCGTGCTTTGTATATTTGAATTCAATTTATATGAATTTATATTTTCTTTATCTATTGACCCACTAATGGAGACCAGTTAATTACATATGTAAGAAATGTAAGTAGTGAAAAGAAACATGGGCATGGACCTGAAGGTCTTTCTTTAATATGATAATTGTATTTCCTTTGGCTATATACCCAGTAATGGGGTAGGTATATTGTATAGTAACAAAAGGAACAACCAACAGAGTAAAGAGATGTAGAGAATGGCAGAAAACTTTTTAAACTGTTCTCTTACAAAGGAATAATATTCAGAATACATAAGAAACTCAAAAAAAACCCAAAACAAAAATAACTCAATCTTAAAATAAGCACAAAGTATGAGTAGATATCTTTCAAAAGAAGAAATTTATGATGACCAACAAATGTAAGAAAAAAACTTTAATTGTATTAGTCATCAGAAAAATGCAAACCAAAACTACAATGACATACAATTTCACCCTAGTTAGAATGGCTGTCATCAAAGAGACAAAATAAATAAATAAACAACAAATCTGGCAAAGATGTGAAGAAAAGAGAATTCTTACGCACTTTCAGTGAGAATGTAAATTACAGCAGTTGCTATGCAGAAAATATGGAGGTTCCTCAAAGCTATAAAGAAGATGCCATAAGAAGGATAAACTTGAGACATTTCTAGGTAAATGGATCCACTCTGAGATCATCCTCTCAACTGAAGTAAATCAGATACACATTTAAATAACACAATGTTTCTCTGGTATGAGAAACCAAAAGGGTAAATAAAGGCCAAAACAGATGATGGATATTGGAAATTAGGAAGCAAATGTTCAAAGGGAAAGGTGGACAGCTGAGTGGGAGTAGGGAAAAAGAAAGAGGAAAGAAGAATAGAATAGAAATAGAAGAAAAAATGGAAACAAAGCTTTTGCAAATAAGGAACAGAACAGGAATTGACGGGAGGGGAGGGGTCTGGGGAGAAAGAACCAAGATACATTACGCACAGGTGCAAGTTCCCTATGATAAATGTGACCATTAAATATATCTAAAATATACCAAAGAAAACTTTTTAAAGAGTAGAACATATGTGCTAAGAGAAAGAAAGCTTCTGGCCAAGAGACAGTCCCAAGTGGGTTGCCAAGGATCCTGCCTATCTAGGATTTTTATAAAGCAAATCCCCAATGGGATGAGGGTCCAAGTGGGAAAAATGGAAAAATCATGAGGTGGGACAGAACTCTGGTCAACCAAAAAGATTACAAGTACAATTGCTCAGGTAAAATGGACTAAATCAGGGACAAATCGGGGAAGTGATCTATGACAAAGGTGGTAAGAGGGATGAATACAGAACAGGGGCTCTTCCTGTAGGGGGCTGGGTTAGTGGCTCCTCTGGCTTCCTCAGGTTGATGGAGACCATTTAGAATAGCAATTCCTGATGTGTATCCTTAGAAAGTATGTGGGTGCATTTGTTTTATCTTTTGTCGTGAGGTCTGGCCCACATTGAGAAGTCTCTGGCTCCCCCACAGTTGCAAGGTATCCTGTCTTCTACACTGCCTAGCGCTGCCTGACTGCCTGTATTTCTATCTAACTTAGCTATCTGTAACAATCCTCCCTCTTAAGAAGTACTCGAACTGCCATGAGGGACAAATGGGGCTTCTTCGGGCTGAAGCAAGTCTACCTGTTGATCAGCAGTCAGGACTCTGCAGCAGGACTATGAAGGACAGTCTTTACCCAGTGAGACAAGTAAAGTGCCCAGGTGGACAGAAGTTGGCTTTATTCAGTTCTCTTTTACTGAAGTCACCGTGTCTTCAGCTGTTGAAATATCTAATCATGTCAATGAGGTAACCTGGGTTACTGCCACTATAAACATGATAATTTGAGATCTAACTGGGTTGATTCAAGCCTGTTTCCCAGCCTCTCCCACCAAGAATGATTTATATTGGTGAGTGAGTTTCCCACGGTTCTAGAATCATGAAAAGGGCAGTTCCAGTTGCTATAAGGGGCTGGCTTCCCCAATATATCGCATTGGATCCGTGAGATCTATCCTGGAACGTCCCACCCCAACTTGGATAGCAGCAGAGAGCACAGAGTGACTAGATGCGCAATTCTCACATGGGCAGTTCCCCACTCTGCCCACACACACAGTTCTGGATTGTGTTGGGCTCTTCCAGCTCCCCACCTGGGCATCTTAACAGTCGAGTTTCAATCACTGTGCAACAGTCTTGGAATAAAAGGAATGAAACAGAATCAGTAAGTGTGTGAAAGACATCTCCAGGCTACCCCAGCATCTAAACAATATATACTTTCTCTCTAAATCCTCCACACACCAGCCAACTAAACTTTTTTTTTTATTTTATTTAAGGAGAAAAATTTAAAAAGCAGAGAAAGGGCACAAGTTATACAGATTTACAGAAAAAAATAAACAGTGGGAAATCACTAGTTAATGGATTACATATTGTCATCTTAGAAATAATTGTTCAAGTTATAAAATTAAAGCTTATAAAGTGGACATTCCAATAGTGAGACTGCAAACAATTCTGTTCAACGATCCAACAAAACTCAGTAATATCATTATCTATCTTATACACTTAAATATACATGCAGTTATATCGTTAGAGCACTTTCTTTTCCTCTCTTTTGTACAATGACAATTGCACATTTTGGGTTTTGTTGCTCCCACAGTTCTTATTACTTTTTTGGAAAAGAGTAGAACCAAATGTGACATAACAGAACAGAGTCAGTCAAATCAAAAGGGTGGACATAATAGATAATGTAAAAGCATAATACAAGGTGATCAACAATGGTTACCATAATGCCTCCCGCTATCTCTAATAGAATTGCCTATATCATCAGTTATAATAAAATTGAACAAAACAGTAAAGAATAAAACCGGCAAAACCAAAACATTGGAGACATTATAGGTCTTCAAAAGTAGATAATAGTCAACCAGAATGGGCGTCATAATGGATCCCACTATCTTCACAGCTGTTGCCTAAACTTTCGAACCTGGCACTATCAAGCAAAACAGAATAGAGGGACATCAGTCAAAACAAGATGGTGAGAGAAATACAGGGCTTTAAATCAAGATAATGGAAAATCAAAGTGGGTTACTATAGTATATCCTGCTAATTTTTTTATTTATTTTTCCCTTAATTAAAAGGATAAAAATAAAAAAGTAAATAATAAAATAGAGATTGAGATAAAAGAGGGCATAACAGCAAAACAGCGCAGATCAAAACATAACCATTTAAGCAAAATTGTGTTTCACCACAAGATAATCCCGACATAAAAGTAGTTACCATATTGTCTCTTGCCTTGAAATCTTTGAGTATAACTTCGTATACAGTAGCATCAAATATATCAAAACAATGTAAAACCATTTAAGAGAATGACAGTATTATAGGGTATTTAGAATCAACTAACAGAAAATGAACAATGGTTTCTGTATAATTCCTTGTCTATAAAAGTTTTTGCTTATACTATCATACATAATAAAATCCAATAAGATACAACCTGTTTAGACCAATGGAGACAGAAGAACAAAAGGTTGATGAGACTTCAAAACAAGATGATACTAAATCAGTATTAACCTATTAAGATGTCATTTTCTCCAAAATAGCTGTTCCTATCATCCAATCTTCTCTGCCTCATTTCTGTTGAGCTCTTTTTCTGTCGTTAGTTGTCAGTTTGTCTTCTTTATTTTGTTTTCTACTCCATTCATTGTGGCCACTATTTCTGCCACTATTTCTGGATTCTTTGTATTTTTCTTAAGCCAACTAAACTTTACCTTCCCTTTTAGTTACTGAGAAATTTTATATAACTTCTATGTTTATATGCAATTTACTTATAGGGTTTTAACAAAAGGGTGCCTGTGTAACCTATGCTCTTGTCAAATATAGAATACTCCACCACCATCAACACTGCCCCAGAATTCTTCTTACGAGCCTTCCCAGCCAATTTACCTCTGGCAAAAACTCCTCTGATTTCTCTCACCATAGATAAGTTCTCTGTGTTCTAGAAGTTTGTGTACATGAAATCATGCAGCTTGTGCTTAGGCTTCATTCAGGCAACATCATGTTTTATTTTTTCTTCTTTTCACATCCACTTAATTTTTTCATGCGTATCAGTAATTCACTCCATTGTACTCCACTGTAAGTTTCTGTTTATTAATCCAGTCACCTAATGAGCATTCTCAAATTTATTTTGCTGTTATGAATAAAAGTGCTATGAACTTTAGCATCCAGGTCTTTGAGGGAAGGCAGAACATATACTTTCATTTCTCCTGGATAAATAGGTGTAAAATTGCGAGGTTAAAGGAGAAAAGCATATTTCACTTCATTAGAAAATGCCGAGTAATTTTTCAAAGGTTATACTTACCAAGGGAGGCAGTGCTGCCCTTGGTCACTTAATGTCTTCCCTGTTCTGTTGTTTGTGGTATAAACTTTCTATCCCATATTCTCTCTAAGCAATAGATATTTAAAGCAGTAGACAGTTTCCTCTCTAAAAAGTTCAGATTTTACAACTCTAAGATGTGATGGCATTCAGACTATTGTCTCCACCAAGAAGTGTAAAAGCCAAGAATTTGCCCCTTTGTCACACTGTGCTTGTGGTCCACCTCCCTTCATTGTCAGCCTGAGATTTGTGCCTTAGTTCAAATAGTAAAGACACTGCCAAGTTAAAAGTAACAGAAGAGAAGGGATAACACCTGAGACCACTTTTTGAAACTACTGTCTTATAAATAGGGATACCAAATTGTGACCAATAAACTTCACAAACAAGTTATCCTAAAAGCAATCATAATAACCAGTGGCCAGTGCAGAAAAAAAATAGTCTGACCATGGCTGGGAATGTTTTCTTTACCACTCCAGTGGTATTTGCAACAGACAACATGTCTTAGTTATTTTTTACTGGTCGCTGAGACAAAATACCTGATTCCCAAAATTGAGAAAGGAAAGGTTTATTTCTTACAGGTTTTGGAGGTTTCAGTCCACACTCAGTTGGCTCCAAGACAGGGTGGCATGGCGGGGCTGCCGTTCATGGTGGCTGCAAACAGCAAGGCAGAAACCAACAAGAGAGGAAGACACACCTTCTTCCTGCCATTACACTGTATGCTGGCTCCATCTCTATGTGGGTGGAGCACTGACACCATCAATCCAAGCTCTAGACAATGAACCAATCACAAATGCATAATGCAAACTCATGAGATCTGGGGGCCACCCACATAAACCATGACAATAACCAAAAAAATTATTTCATTTTTTCACTTGATAGATACTAGTGATTTTCTATAGCCTGGTATTTGGACAAGACTGGAATATGGCCATATATGTTATGCCTCTATCTCTAAATTGTAGAGTATACAGCTTTTACACTAACATTTTTATATGAGCAATAGAATTTTTAAAATTTCCATTCAGAAGACTGCAACCCCATTGACACTTTGATTTTAGCCAAAGGAGATGCATTTTGAATCTTTAATCTTCAGAACCGTGGGATAATAAATTTATGTTTCTTAAAAAAGAATTCTGAGCTGGTCATGGTGATGCACAGCTGTAATCCTAACACTCTGGGAGGCTGAATCAGGATCACAAGTCTGAGCTCAGCATGGGGAATATGGTAACTTAGCAAGACCTTGTCTCAGAATAAAAAATAAAAATGCCTAGGGAGGGCCGGGAATTTAGTTCAGTGGCATAAGTGCCAGCCTGGCAAGCACACAGTCGTCAATTCAATCCCCAGTACAAAAAAAAAAAAAAAAAAGCCTGGGGATATAGCTCAATGGGAAGGTGCTGGGTTCAGTGCCCTGTACTAAAAGAAAGCATTCAGAAAGTGTACACAGTTGTCCCTGAGAATCTGAGGAGCTCCCTGTGAATCGCAAAAACTGCGGCTGTTCAAGTCCTTTATATAAAATGGTGTTTGCATGTAATTTACACACCTCCTTTATATTGTCTCTAAGTGACATATAATACCATCTCTAAATGACAATGTAAATACTATGTAAATTGTTGTTATACTATATTGTACAGTGAATAATAACCAAAAAAATCCATGCATGTTCAGCACAGTTGCAGTTATTTTTTGAATATTTTCCACCCTTGATTGGTTCAGTGTAAGGATGTGGGGCCCACAGATATAGGGCTTCTGCTTTGTATTTGCTCATCCGCTAGAGATATTCTCAAATAACTGCATTTTCTTGTAGTTTTGACCTGATGTGGGGTCAGCTGAAGTTGGGCTGGCTTGCTCTATAAACATTAGCTCTAGTGGAGGCGACACAGTGCCAGCTCTTGGTCTGAGCCTTAAGAGCACCTAGCAGCTCTATAACCCTCTGTCACGGTTTGCACCCAGCAGGTCCCCCAGAAGCCTCAAGCACTCATGAGTGAGGCTTTCAGCACAGGATTGGACAATAGGGCTGGTACAGCTGACATGATGTTAGAAAGTAGGGCCTTGTCAAGAGAGGCAGGTCCCCCGGAACGTGACTTGGAAAGGTTCATCTCCCTCCTTGGCTCCCTCTTCTCTCTCTGCTTCCTGGATGCTCTGATAGGAGTAGCTTTTCTCCACTAGACCTTTCCCCAATATCGCTCCTATCTGGAGCCTATGAACCATGGACCATGACTGTTAGCCAAAATAGATCACCCAGGTGGCCCACAGTACCTGAGGAACTCCCTATGAATCTCAAAAACTGTAGCTGCTCAACTCCTTTATATAAAATGTGGTGCTTGCATGTAATTTTACACATGTCCTTTAAATCATCTCTAGTGACATATAGAGAAGTCGTAGGTGTCAAATACTGTGACCCAGTGATGAGAAATGGTGACTAAGACACCCATCCAGGACAAGTTCAGCTACATCACTAGAGAGATGATCAGAAGGTGACACAAAGACAAGAGGATCCAATGGTGGAGAACCCAGGAATCCAAGTGACAGTAAGAACAGAAGATTGAGACTTAGGACCCCAGTCAAGCCATGTGGAGAGGTTCGGCCCCAGCAATCATCAGTGGCATAAAGGCGAGCAGTCCATTCTGTGCCTTCAGGATTCCTGATGCACAGGCCAGCAAACACATCAAATAGTTGTTGGTTTAAGTCGCCAGGTTTTGGGTGTGGCTTATGTAGCAATAGATTCACACTTAAGGGCAGTCATTTGTGATCAGCTGACTGAGAAAGAACAGCTTTAAGCCTGATGTATAAGGGGTTGTGCGTGACAAGCTGACATCATCCCAAAATAGACAAATATAGCACCACAGCCACACTCGGCAGTGGCCCTTTTAGAGGTCCCAACTTGAAGCAAAAGCAGCTGGCTATAGATATTGTCAACACTGATCGATGGCCAGTAGCTGAGGGTTTGGAAAGGGAGAGACATGGAAGGAACATAACTTTTTTCAAAACGTAACAAACTAGTTACTGGAAAGGAGTAGACTGATGGAGCTTTTTGTACGAGGGCAATGTGAAAAGGTTTGTATTCCATGTGACTGCTTACTGATGAGCAACCTCAGCATAGGAGTGTCTGAGTCCTCAGGTGCACAACTTGACCATCATGTGGACACCCATTTGACTCCCATCCACGCCACCCTAGGCCTTGACTAATAACTTCATCAATCAAGTGACCACGGCAGCAGCCTGGAAGTTATAGATAGTCTCATTAGATAAACCTCATCCAACTACTATGAGAGCTGAATTAGCCAGCCGCCAAGTCCAACAATGAGTCTCATTCCTCAAGAGAACCATTCAATCATGAGAGGCATCCTGCGTGGACAGTGGTTTGTTCTGGCTAGAAAAGACATTAATTCTGCCTGTGAATTTGCCTTCCTACCCACCACAAGTCTGCCAAAATCAATAGTTATAAACTCTGAGAATACTTCATTATCAGAGTATTCCAGACTCACTTCCCACTTGGGAAATCATTTTATTTAAAAAGTGCATCAGAAAGTGGGTGCACACAGCATTTGGTACCAGCTGTTACTGTGACAGAACAGCAAGTGGTCTATTGACAGCTCAGTTAACAACCTGGGGAAGAACACTTTGCACCAGTGAAGTTACAGCTGGTGATGTAACAGGAAGTAAACCTTTGGGGCCATCCATCAAGCAAAACCCAAGGACCAAGCAGAATGAGCAGGGGAAGAAGGAAATTGCAAACACCAGTTAGACCCCCCTCAGCATGATAGAAATGAGAACTATAAAAATTTTGACTATGGCTCTTCAGTCACAAGATATCGAAGGAAGAGTATGATGTGACTTAACGAGGAATATCATCTCAAGGTAGATTAAGTGACAGATGCGGCTTTGTACTCATGAGCTTTCAGTGTGTGTAAGGGATGGTTGCATCATGCTGGGAATTCACAAATAGGCTACTGAGGTGTGTATGGCGCAAGGCTGACAAGCAGTACATGGTGCAGTTAGTTCTATGTTACATCAAGACAGAAAAAAAAAACAGTGGCTGCTACTCTGATGATCACCATCATTAAATGCAAGGAGAGAGAAAGGCAGAGATGCTGGTCCTCGCTGTTCCCTCTTCTGTATGTTGCCCTCTCTCTGCTGCCAGCCTTGCTGACTGAGAGGATGAATCCCGTGTGAATTTGGAAGGCATATTTGGATGAGATTAGCACTTCAACCAATGAACTTCAAGGAGAGCAGGTTGCCTTCCATAATGTGGCTGGGTGTCACTCAGTCAGGTGAAGAACAGGACAGGACCAAAAGATCAGCCGCCCTGGGCAAGAGAAAACTTACCGTCACACCCTTTGGAGCTTTCTACCTCCTTAACTCCAGCCTAGGTGGAACACTAACTCCAGGTACACACTACAGACTTCGGGCTGCCCAGGCTCCACAATCTCCTGAGACAACACCTTAGAGATATTAACTATAAGTCTACGTAATTCATTAAGTCCTATCGGCTCTGTTCTCTGGTGAGCCATGACTCACAGACTGACCAGTAGCTGTTCCAGACCCCCAACCAATTGGACAGGCCATGGTTCTTTCAGTCACCTCACTGGGTCCCTTCCTGTGCATGTCCTCAGAAGCTGGCCCTGCCGCCCAGGCCTCTGCCCTGAGCATTTCAGATGCCTGGTGACATTTCTAGGCTCCCTCAGCTCCTCCATCCAAACTCTCCCTTCTCCAGACCCTTCACCGTTACGTAAGGCTGTGTTCCTGTAGTAAACCTCTATTCTATAAAACGCATAACTGTCTTTCTTTACAGCACTCCGGCTGATAGACTACATTCTCTTAACACAAAGAAAACGTGTTTCCATTTTCAGTATGAGGTGCAAAGCACCAGCACTGTTAAATGGATCTCATGCCTTGTCTCATTCATTCATTCAGGAAACAGCGAGTACCTCCTGCAGCCAAGTGCCACACTAAGACAGCAGACCTAACACACACAGGAATGTGACGTGAGAGTGGTTGGGACCTAGAGCAGTGATCACGGAGTGAGAAGGAGGTTTCAGCCCAGAGCTTTCCGACAGTTAAAACATCCTAGAAACAGAATTTGCTCTCCAGTCTACAGTAGTGAGGAATCTACCACCACAGGAAGTGCAGGATGATTTCCAGAGAGGTTTCCGGGAGTTGCTGTGTCATTTAGCAGTGCTTAAATTCACAGGGGAGCTGAATGTTTGCCAGGATCACTGGTAAATCTTACAGGTTAGGATTCTGTGAAAATATATATATTTATGAGGCTCTGAGTTCCCGTTCCCTGTCCATATTCTGATGTGACCATGAAGGCAGGTATGGTGGGAATATAACAGACTCAGAATATCTTCAAAATGGAAGATGACTGTTATTTACTGCTTACCATAGGCCAGCAAATTTTCCTTAGGTTTTTCACAATTTTTCCAGAACTCTAAAAAGTATAATTTATTATTTCCAACATATGGATAAAGTCACTGAAATTCAGCAGATTATAGTGTCTTGCCCAAAGCATTTGGCATTACGATCTGATAATTAATAAGAATATTAATTATTTCAAGTTTATTATCTATAATTATTGTCATAAGCTTATTAATTTTTATATAATAATAAAAGCTTAATTTAATTTTTTAGGTGGAATCTTAATGCATATTTTAATGTTTCTTTGAATATTTATATTATTGAATATATTAAACTAGCAATACTCCATCTTTTTTCAGATGTTTTGTATATTCCAGTCTTTACAAGGTACTTTAATTTCTCATTTAATCCTCATAAAAGCCTCACTTTATAGAAAAAACAAGGTGATGAAAATCAGAGAGGCTAAGAAATGTTCCCAAAGTTAACCAGCTGGTAGAAAGTGATAATACTGTAATTCAGACTCTGTTTTGATTCACTTTGAAACCCACTGACCATATTTTAGTGACCCTGGATAATTCCTTTAGGTTGACACAAAGGTGATAGAATTTTGCTTCCCATATTTTCCAAGATTACTTATTCCTTTGCTCACTTTCCAAGATTATTTGCTTTCTCTTCCTCTAACGGTCTCCCTAAAACAGTGCCTTTCAGCCCCATTTAAAAATTAGGAAGTTCACCTCATCAAGGTGTTTCAGCAGGAAAAATTGCTTAAGCAAATACAAAGAAATATCTCCAAATACTTAAATTGTAGGGAGTGACAGCCTGCTACTATTCACTGCCGCTCAGGTGTTCTAAAATATTTCTTTTTATTTGCACGATAGAGCACTCTCATCACTCATGGCTTTGCTCCTCCCTATGCTTCAACTCCACAGAGAATTTCATTTTGCCTTAAACTGTAGCTAACTGTTGCTATAAGGGATATTTAAGTCAAGCAGCTATACAGATTGCCTCTTCCACAGTCAGGGGAAAAATGATTGTAACTGTGCAATGTAGGCATCAGGATAAAGACGGCTTGTCTGCCATTTGCTCCCATTACTAACATCAGCTCCAAAGCAGAAACATAAAATTGAAGGGAAGAGAATTGGTTTTCAGCTCATTACAGGGAAAGGAAGACTACATTAGTGCATATGATTCATACAGAAGAAGAAACATACACATAAACACACAGTGTGAGAGAGGGAAGCTAACACCCATAAAGGCCTTAATGTACACCAATAACTTCACACCCCTGACAACAAGCCTACGAGACAGATGTTGTTATTTCAAAAGGAAGAATTGTACGGAAAAAAAAAAAAAGAGTCCAAGTTTATATACACCTCCAACTCAAAAAAGTCCAGGGTTTTCTCAGCACGTTATACTAACTTTGCATATAATACTATATAAATTTCCTTTAGTAACCCTGAAATATTGGTGTAAGTATCATTTACCTGTTTAATGTTTCAGAAGGAAAACAAAGTCATAAATCTCAAAAGAGAACTTCAGGCTCCGCAGTCTGTGTCACTTACCTCCATTCTCTAGCTTTTATGACTCAGTTCACAACACCCCTACGTTTAAGCCATAATAAAATTTGTTTGAAATTTGTGAAGTTTGTAATGATTTAAAAGAGAAAAAAATGCCCTCCCATTTGGAAAACATTAGGAGACTTCTGGCTTTCCAGATATAACATCTATTGTCACTGACAGACCAAAGCCCATCTCCTTGGATTTTGGGAGCACTTCTTGCCCCTGCTGTGGGGACTCCTGGATGGGAGTTTCGACAGAGATGTCATTCAAAATGCCCTCTTTGAGGAAACAAAGATGAACCAGGCTCTGCCATGCAGATCCGTAAGAGACTCAGCAAGAGCACAAAGCATGCCTTCCCATGAAGGCTCCACCATGTGCATTGAGAAGAGACTCAGCCAGAAGATACACCTTCCTGCAAGCCAGCCGGTGAGCAGGCTGGGAAACCAGAACAGTGTCATCTTCCCCCTCCGGCCCCACCACCCCGCTACCCCACCACCCTGCCACAGTAAGGAACTAGTTGAGTTGGAGGACTACGGGTGATATGATAGCAATGGAATGGCTCAATGCTTGCATTGTTTGGTTGACTTTGCAGACCTGGGGCTGATGGTCTGGGAATCTACTTGGAGGATGGCAGTGTGCAATGTGGCAGCTGTGGGGGATTCCTCCTGTCTTGTTTTTGAAATCCAGTGGTTTGTTCTGCTTTACTGTTTTTTTATTCCTTGTCTGGTAACCTGAGCAACTATTTGAAGATAACAGTGTGCAATATCAGAACCATTATTAAATCCCTACCATTTTGTTTTGAAAACCTATATACTGTTGTTTTGTTGTTATTGTTGTTGTTGTTGCTGTTGTCATTTTGCTTTTGTTCTAGTTATTGTTTTTAGGTTTGTTTGCTTTTGGTTTATCTGTTTTTTCTTTTTTTCTCTTTAAATTAAAAAATGCCTTTTTTCCACCTAATCTAGAGGAGACAAACCAGACCAAGTTTTCTCCCCCTGCCTCAGGATTCATATTTGTGCTGCAAGATTCAAAGACAGAGCTGGTGCCCCGTGGATCCTGTTAGTCTTCCAGTTCTGCCAGCTTCTTGTCCCGTGGATGGTTTATTCATTCTCTGCCTTCTGCTTTGTGTACTATCCCAAAGCGTTTCTTTATTTTAGCTCCCTTTTATGAGCCAAAGTCAGTTTTTCTTGCCAGTGACCAAAGTGCCTGCTACAGAGACCACAAACTAAACACCGGGAGGCCACGATCACACATTCTTATGTCCCTGATCTTGGCAAACCTATGACATGGGTGCCAGCAGTCCTCTCTGATGGATCCCTGTGCTTTCTACCTGTGCTTATGAGATGTGCTCATCTATTGTCAACTTGCCATTATTCTGACACTAAATTGTTAGGGTTGAAGCCTATCGCCTTACTTTGAGCTGCTTGTCTTTGTCTCTGACCACTAACAGTGCTGTTACAGTAAACTGAAATCTTTGCCCTTTGCAGATATTTCATTATAAAATAAGATTTTTCCAGTAGACATAAAGAGATATCTTTGGGACCTCATAGATGAGTTCAAAAGGGAAACATTTAGCCAAGTAAAGCAAGATATAAGAAGATTAATAAAAGAGATACTAAACTCCCCTCAAGAAGACACAGACAGAAGAATGGGGGAACTCAAACAAAAGAGAGAACCATTTGATGAAGAATACAAAGAAAATATAGAATATATGAAGCAGATTCAAAGAGATTACCAGGAAATTAAAAACTCTATGGAAAGATGGCAAAACTGCTTGAAAGAAACTAAGGATACATTATCCAAACTGGAGGACAGGTTTGCAGTGTGGGATTAGGAAAGGAAAAACTTTTTTTAAAATAACAAGGAAACAATCAGTAACAATACAAAGGCTAGAAGATGACAAGAAGATCTATAACTTGAGAATAAAGAATGTGAATGAAGAAGCTGGGGTACAAACAAAAGAACTACAAAGGCTATTCACAGAAATAATTAAGGAAAACTTCTCAAACATAGGAAAAGGAAATGATATGCAGATGTATGAGGCATACAGAACTCCAGCCACCTACAACCAAAACAGAGCCACACCCAGGCATATAATAATCAAGATTCCAGAAATTCAATACAAGAACAAAATATTAAAAGCTGGTAGAGACAAGAAACAGATCACCTATAAAGGAAGGCCCATCAGAATCATGGCAGACTTCGCGACACAAACCATCAAGTCAGGAAGAGCCTGTAGTGAAATATTCCAAGCCCTGAAAGAAAATAACCTCCAACCCAGGTTGATGTACCCTGAAAATCTGTCTCTAGAAATTAATGGAGAAACAAGATGCTTCCAAGAAAAAGAGAGCTTGGGAAATTCACGACTACCAATCAACAGATTTTATTCAAAACTAATATGATTGATAGCATCAATCTGAGAATATAGGCAACTACACTGCAGATGACAAGACTCACCATGATACACATTCTGGTTTGATTACTGCCTGTTTTTGAAGTTTTATACTATATATAAAGTTGTGTTTTTATTAATATTGGGTGGGGTTTTTTTGTCTTTTTCTTTTTTTTTATCAGTACCAGGGATCGAACTCACGACTGCCTGCTTGCAAGGCAGGCACTTACGCTGCTGAGATAAATCCCCAGCCCCTTTATTAATATTGTTATGTACTGATATATTCAGTTATACTATGTCTGATGATACGGTCAATTCTATTGAAGATAACAAGAGACAACACAGGAACTATGGCAGAACTCCTTGTATAAAGATGTTATATGTCTTTTTTGTTTCATGTGTTTATAGGAATATGTTTTGTCTTGCTTTGTTTTGTTTCTCCCTCTAATATAGAAAGGATAGAAATATATGTTAAGTCTCATGCATGTATAGAACCTATAAACAGTTTATGAGAACTGATATTATGACACATGATGAAATGAACAAATACTTTGAAGAAAAAGAGTCACTAAAGTACCCAGTGCTGGTCCTGCAGTGTCACAATGTGACACCCAGCAATAGTGTTATTCTTTGTTCAGAGTGATATTAGCCTGCTTGGGTTTGTTCAATCTCAACATAATTGAAGATATGGATAACTGCATGTATGTTTAAGTGTGTAGGATTGATAATCATATTTCTAAGTTTTTGTTGGATAGTTGAACAGAGCTGTTTGCAGTCTCACTGTTTGAATCCCCTCTTTATATGCTCCACTTTAATATCTTGAATAACTATTTGTAAGAGGATAATCTGTAATCATCAACTAGTGATTTCTTACTGTTTATTTTTTTCTTTGAAAGTATGTGTTATTTCTATCCTTTTTCTGTTTTGTTTAGTCTTTCTTTAAATAAAATTTTTTTAAAAAGACACACAGTACCCATCACTGATCCTGAAGTGTCATGATGTGAAATACAGCAATGCTATTATTCTTTGTTCAGAATGATTTTAGCCTGCTTTAGTTTTGTTTAATGTCAACATAAATGAAGATATGGATAACTGCATGTATGTTTAAGTGTATAGGATTGATAACCATATTGCTAAGTTTTTGTTGGACAGTTAAACAGAACCATTTGCAGTCTCGCCCTTTGAATCCCCCACTTTGTATGTTTCACTTTTGTATCTTGAACAACTATTTGTAAGAGGACAGTATGTAAACATCAACTAGTGATTTCTTACTGTTTATTTTTTCTTTGAACGTATGTATTATTTCTACCCATTTTCTGTTTTGTTTAGTCTTTATTTAAATAAAGTTTTTTAAAAATAAAATAAAATAAGACTTTTAACCACGGACAGGAGAAATTGCTCACTAATATCTGTCTCATTTTCATTTTTGTCTGCAGATAAAGGGAGACACAGCTGTGTTTCCCAGGGACTTCCAGTTAAAATGAATTGAGAGCACGTTCACGTCCCGAGTGCCCAAAGTTCTCATCTTTTATCAGTTTTACTCTAACACTTCAGCTAGAGCATGAGCATATCGGTTCTAGCCATCTTTTAAGAAAGACTCAGATTAGTCAACTAAAATTGCATTTGCAAAGCTTAGCTTAAGATTTGGACCCTAAATACTACACATTCCCACCTCTCTCCTTTGCTCACACCACCAGGCCCCGTCTAGAAAACGCTCCGTCCACTCTGTGCAGTGTGATTTCCCTCCCAGTGTTTCTAGGGCTTGCGTCCCCGGCTGTACACACTCTGACCTCTAGAGGGAGACCAAAGCTCCGTTCCTCCTGCTGTAAACAATGCCACCCTAGCAACACCCACAGCGCAGAAGAGGAAGATGCCCAGCTGGAGAAATAACAATGAAGAGTCTGCTTTCTAAATTATTCCGAATTATTTCCTCCTCTTCTGTGTGGGCTGTAAGTAAAAATTATCCTGTCAAGATTAGTACTGGGGCAAAATGATAAATGTTTGATATGATGGACATCCCTGCATGGCACGTGGATGTAACCTAATCATCACACCTTGTACATTTTTAGTGGACGTCACACTGTACCTCACGAGTATTCAGCAACATCATGTGACAATCAAAATGTTTTATATGTATAAAATCAATAACAAAGTCAACGTTAAGAGAACGAAGATACTTCACATAAGAGATGGTAACAGATTTATATCTAAAATACATACTTTCAAGACTCAATCATAAAAAATCCTGTTAAAATGTGAGCAAAAGAGTTTCATGAGTGTAGTCATATTTCAAATCCACTTTATATTATCCTGTAAATAAATATGTCAGTTTATCACAATAATTTTTCTGAATTTTTCTCATGTTTAAAAAAAAAAAAGACTAGCACCTGGTAGAACTCTGACCTGACATTAGTCTAAACTTGAAAGAGCCCAAGAGGCCCTTGGGGTTGAGTCTGGTCCACACCAGCAAGCAGGGATTGAGTGTCTAGAGGAACTGGCTCCATGGGTAGGGTCTGTCCACAGCACCTATAGAGGACAGAGGGCCAAAAATGGGAGAGGGTCAAGGAGCCCTGAGTTCTGCTTCTCACCAAATCTGAATTTGCCAACTGTATACTCAATTCCTATTTCAAAAGCAGTCCAGCTTTATTAACAGTTTGGAGATTGTCTCCGTAGCATGTTCACCATGCCTCTCCTACATGGTAAATGCAAAATAGTCACTAGTTCAAATTAGAAACGAGTCCTTAGTTTACAATAAATCAAACAGAGGAATAGAAACAACCTAACCAGAAGATTCTAACCAACAAAAAACATGCTCAGCTCAATAAAACTATGAACTGCACACAACTTGCTAACGTAGCTGCTTCCCAAGGCTGCAAGGAGAAAGGGAAGACTTATATCACTCACCACTGAGCTCCATGTGGAAGAGAAGCTCAACAAATATTTAACTACTCAAATAATCCAAAGGTTAATATTTTTCTATTATTATTAAAACAAGTTGCCACAAACTTAGTGGCTTAAAATGACAGATTTAACATGATACAGTTTTGTAGGAAAGTCTCACAAGGTTAAAATCAAAGGATATTCAAGGAAAGAATAGATTTCTTGTCTTTTCCAATTCCTAAAGGTGGTATGACCTCATTCTTATAAGGATACATGTGATTGCATTTGAGACCAAGTTAATCTTCCCAACTCAAGATCCTGAATCACAACTGCTGTCATGGTTTATGTCTGTGTCCCCCAGGCCTCATGAGTTTGAATTGTGCATTTGTTATTTGTACATTGTCTAGTGCTTGGATTGATGGTGTCAGTGTCCCACCCACAAAGGGGTGGAGCCAGGATATGATGTAATGGCAGGAAGAAGGTGTGTCTTGCTCTTTGCTGGTTCTTGCTTGCTGTTTGCAGCCGCCATGAACTGCGGCCCAGCCATGCCTGCCTGCCTTGGAGCCAACTGAGTGTGGACTGAAACCTCTAAAAACTATAAGAAATAAAGCTTTCCTTTCCCAACTTTGGGCTTCAGATATTTTCTCTCAGCGATGAGTAAAAAGTAACTGAGACAGAATTTGGTACCGAGGAGTGGGGTCATTTGCTGTGATTGTATGTGACCATGTTTCTTGAGAGGCTTTGGAAATGGCTTGTGGGCAGAGTTTGGAAAGGTTCAGACTTGTCACCTGGATGTATAGAGCTGGAGCAGCTTAGGCTCTTCTGTAGAGGAGATTCTGGTCAGAGCTCAGGAGACCAGAAGGCTGATAGAAAGCTGGATGGTAAAGACCAGGCTTGGGAGATTTCTGCTGGGAAGAAGGACTGCATTGGTTGTTGGACTCCCCATGATGTGTGTTATGGACTGGCAGAAAGTTTGTCTGCATTTTGCTTATGCCCAGAGACTTTGCCTGAGACTGAGACAAAGGGCAATGGACTGATTAATCTTGAAAAAGAAATTAAAAAGCAATCAAACATTGAGGCTGTGGCATGGCTATTGTTGGGGGCTTTCAGCCAGCTTTATGTTTTGAATCAAGAGCAAAGAGCCCAGCAGGATAATTTGCAATCCTGGGAGGTGGGCCAGAAAGGAAATTCCAGGAAGGCTGTGGATTGTAAAGACAAAGTGAGATTCTGATTCCTGAGGAGAAACAGAGAGATAAGAAAGATGGTCCCGGGGCATCCTAGGAAGCAGGTCCCCAACCTGTACAGCCTCACTGCAAAGGTGAAAGAATTTGCTCAGAGAAGAAGGCTGCATGCAGAGCACCATGTTCCAGAATGGCGACAGAGGCCACATGAGGTTCCAGAATGGCGGCAACATACTGAAGCTTTTCCTCACAATCAGGTAAATAGAGCCCTGCAATACAGGGAACTGACCCCTACAGCCAAGAGAGAGAAAAGCCCTGGCTACTACTCCAGCTAGCAGCAAACCTTGGCGGCATCCACAAGGTGCTGATTTTAGGTTCAAGGAAAATGCACGAATTCTGAGGGTAAGACAGCTTCCACCTCAATTGCAAAGGGTCTGGGAGGCCAAGCAGTGTGCCCCTGAGAGGGCAATTTGTAAAGATGTAAGGGTGAAGCCAAAGGTGCAGTGGAGACCCCAAAAGTTTGGAAAAGCCAGAAACGTGGATGATCCAAGGAAAGCTGCAAAAAGTGAGCAGAGAGGATTTAAGAGAAAAGCTGCAGGAACTGAAATCCCTGGAAGTGCCCTGGGGGTGGAATCACCCAAGGCTTTTGGAGTTTGTAACCAGGTTGCTTCAGATGCTGAACTTGGAACTCTAGGACTTAATCTTGTCCTGCTGGATGTTGGACTTACTTTGTTTCCAACGCTTTATATTCCCCTGTTTGTAACTTTTGGAATGGTAATGTTTATCTTGTGCCTTTGTATTTCAGAAATGTTTAACCTTGTTTCATTTGTACAGGGGTTACAGTTAACAGTTTGCTATAGATCAGGGAGGAGACATGGGACTTGGACTTTTTAGCAATGCTGAAACTGTTAGGACTTTAGCAACTTTTGGAGGTGGACTAAATGTCTTTTGTGTAAAGGATTTACATGAGTCCTGGGGGCCAGTGGTGGAATGTTATGGTTTATGTCTGTGTCCCCCAGGCCTCATGAGTTTGCATTGTGCATTTGTTATTTGTACATTGTCTAGTGCTTGGATTGATGGTGTCAGTGCCCCACCCACAAAGGGGTGGAGCCAGGATGTGATGTAATGGCAGGAAGAAGGTATATCTTGCTCTTTGCTGGTTCTTGCTTGTTGTTTGCAGCCACCATGAACTGTGGCCCAGCCATGCCTACCTGCCTTGGAGCCAACTGAGTGTGGACTGAAACCTCCAAAAACTGTAAGAAATAAACCTTTCCTTTCCCAACTTGGGCATCAGGTATTTTGTCTCAGCGATGAGTAAAAAGTAACTAAGACAACGGCAAAGCCCATTTTGCCACCTACAGTAATAGTCACAGATTTCAGGCACCAGAACACGGATATGTTAGAGTCACTATTCTACCTACCACTTCCCGTAGGCAAACACACTTGCAAATGGTTATGGATTTGTTGGACATTTCTGAAGGACTACAGTGCTGACGTGGAGAACTGCTACTGTTTTTGACATTGTTCCCTCTAGAGAGACACTGAGAGAACAAAGGAAAGCCACCATTATCTCCACCTTTGGGGAAAGTTAATGCACATTTTGCCTTCTCCACAGCTGCCCTCAGCAATGTCCCCCATCTCCATGGCACCTCACATTAGGAATTTAACTGTATAATTCATTATCAACTGAAAGTGCATTGATCAAATAATTGTTTACTTGTGACACACGTCTATGGTAAACTTATAGAAAATATCCTCAGTCTCCCAGTTAATCTTTTGCATATATGTGAATTTTCTAACCAAGAAATCACTTAAAATTGAGGTGCATCCCATTTATTTTATCAAACCCAGCATCCTGAATCCCACCCAGAAAACCAACTACCCATAATTTCTTAGGGCATCAACCCTAAAGATGAAGAAATATTGGTAGTCTTCTCCCAAAACTGTGTTCTCAATGATCTGGCTTGAATGAAATGAAGAACGCAGAAGAGCAGAGTGGGGAGGAAAAATGAAAAGAGAAGAGAAGGGAAAGTAACCAAGGGGAGGGGAAGGGGGGGAGGAAAGCCAAGCGAGGATGGGGAGGGGAGAGGAGAGAGATGACGGATGTAAACATGCTTAGAATGGCTTCCTAGCAAGCAGAAATGAAGAGAAATCTTGCACTTTGTTTTCTTGACCGGTGCAGTGCACTAAAAGCCAGAGCGGAAGGAAAGCGCAGCAGAACAGCAAAACATAGCAAACGAATGTTTGGTGAATTGTTTTCCAGCCGATCACGTCTTCAGCATGACATGCCTTCTGCCCATCTGTGTGGACAATGTCCAGGTGCTGCACAGAAACTAAAGCCATATGGAGGAGGAAAGAAAGGCAATTTGTCCGTAGACTTTCCCCATCTCTTGCCTTTTATTGGTCCAAGTTCACCTGAGTTATATTACCAGGCCCCTCCAGGAAGCCACAGAGGAGCCACACACATAGCCAGGGCGTGGCCCTTATCTCAGCAGAAGAGAGTAACAGGAAGGCCAGAGTCTGTGAACCTGGCTCTGAGCTGCACCAAACAGAAACACGGCTTTCATTCTGTTGTAGTTCAGATGTAAAATGCCCTCCAAATATCTTGTGCGTTCAAAGGTGGAGCTTCTGAAAAGTAAGTGGTCTCAGGAGTACCATGATCATCAGTGGACTAATCTGGTAATAAGTGCACGTGCGGTTAGAGGTGAGGGCTGGCTGGGGGTGGACTGGGGAAATGACCTGCAATGGTGTTTTCCTGACCTGGCTCCTCTGCTTCCTGGTTCCCACAGGGGGCAGCTTTCTTCCACTACGCCCTTCCACCGCGGTGTGTCCACCTTGGAGCCAGCTTACCATGACTGTATCCCCCGAGCCACGAGCCAAATGATGCCTCTCCTCGTTTAACTTGTGGGTGTCAGACATTGTATCCAGCAACAAGGAAGCTGATTATTACATGCCAGTTCCCCAGGTCACTGAGGACAGATGCTAGTGGGGATTGGAGTCCTCAATCTTCCTTGTCTAGGTCAAGGCCTCAGCAACCTATTTAAAACAGCTCATTCTCAAGGAAATCAGACGTGCTTCCATTGTGTCTCCTCTTTGCTCTCACATATATAAGCAATGGAGGTCACATTAGCCATCCTGTGTACTTTTTCTATATGGATCAAGTGATCCCAGGGCCCCTAAGCCAGCTGAGCAACTTTTGCAGAGAGCCCTTGTGACAGGGGAAAGTATGATCCAAGCCTTACTGAAGAGCAAAGGTAAAAAGATAGACCAGAGGACGTGAAGCTAAGCAAATCAGAGAGACTCGTTAAAATTAGACCCAACATCAAATCCAAGTGCATAATAATTAGTACATTACATTACATCGTGTTATGATACAGAAAAGAGGTGCTTTGTGATTTTAGTTGAAGGAAATATATCCCTAAGCTGAGGAAGACAGGATGGTATCAGAAACAAAGTAATTCTTGAAAAGCCATGAAGGGAAGAGATCATAACTGCTCTCCAAAGATGGAGGGCACATAACCATTTTGTGATATGCTCCAGGGATTCTTCTAGAACTTTCCACAAAATGTGCAATTATATTTGTACTTAACCCATAGCTCTCTTGACAGGGGTAAAAGCCACACCATTCAACTAGGAAAGAATCCAACAAAGTCCTTTAGAAAACAGCATTCAAAGAGGCAGGAAGAGCCTAAAAATGTGAAAAAGTTGCGAGATAAGGAGAAGAAAATAGATACTTTTTTTAAAAATAAGGAAATTCCAGAGCAGGAAGAGTCTTCAGAGCCAGGCTATGGAGTTAGGCCTCTACCAGGTGACGTGAGGTGACCAGGGAAGTGTTGTCTGTCAAGAAACACCATATGTCTATGTTTTCAGAAGACAATCTCATTGGCGGTATGAGGAAAAGAAACAGAGACCAAAGGAGGTGCTGTGGTTTGAAAGAGTCCCCTGAAAACCACGTGGTGGAAACCTCATTTCCAGTGTGAGAGGGCTGGGGCCTGCTTCTTGGCTGGCCTGTGGGGTCGAGTGGAAATGATTAACCTCAGAATCCAGGCATGCAAGAGTTATGGAGAGTGTGGACTTGTTATTAAGGTGAGTGGAGTCCCTTTGTGTTCTCAAAAATTTGCATCCTCCCAAAATTCCTCAAACTTCCCCTGTGGGAGGACCGCACCATACTTTTGGCATTCCCAGCCTCCCAAACCATGAGCCAAACAAACTTGTTCTTTACAAATTATTCAGTCTCCAGTATTCTGTTATCACAACAGAAAACCAATTGACAGGAAGGTGATCAGATTCCTGGAGTCCACACAGAAGGACACAGCAGCACTGCAGAGCTGAAACACTTGAACTTGAATGGTAAGATGGCAGGAAGAGTGAATAAAGTCTTGAGACTTTTCTGGGTGCACATCGCAGATGGCCCAGTACAATTGGGAAGAGGAACCCAAGCCCCTAGCAGACCTTCTGCACCGGCTGTGCAGGTGAAAGCTGTCATCATGGGACCTCCCTCTCTCAAATGCTCCAGACAAGTGTGGCACTTTCTGTTCAGTGTGACTTGGGGGCTGTTATGGTTCGATAACTAGTGGTCAACTTAACGCCAGCTGGATTACATCAGCATGCATTGAGAGAAGATGCTCCACCTGAGGAGGGTTGCCAGGATAAATAGGTGGAGAAGAAGAGAGGTTTTGAGAGGGATTGAGGCGTTATGAAGGCATTGTTGGTTCTCCTACGAGTTGCTGTCTGAGCTGTTGGTTCTCCTGGAGAAGCTTTGGTCTTTACATTGAGCATTGCTTCCTGGCTCCGGAGGGGAAGACATGTGCTGCCTGGTCTCCAGGGTGAACTCCTCACGCTGCTTCCTGGCTCGTACCCGACTGTGCTTGTCGTCGGAGGAGCTCGGGGCCTCTGTGTCGCTGAGGACAGCTGTGGTGCCTTTCAGAACAGCCCCGCTCTTTGTTGTGAGTGTGACTTCTGGGCTCCAGTGTAGAACCCTCATCTCACTAGCACAGCTCCTTCATCCTGCTGGCATAGACTTTCTGGCTTCCACTGCTGACCCTTGGGTCTTCCCGGCACAGATCCGTAAAAGAGACTGGCGTGAGCCCTTCTGGGCCCTGGACTTCCAGTTGGACTCGTGGAGGCATTGTCCTGAGCTCTGGGTTTTTATCTGGACTCATGTGGGACATTGCCATGGGGTTTAGGCTCTTGACTTAAATAATCTATGTCGTTGGTGTTGCGGATAGATTTCCTGCATTTTCCTGTGTTAACATTCAGTGACCATTATAAAAATATTATAAACTCCACGTCCTGACCTGAATTGTTCTCATGTACAACCCCAGACTACAACAGGGGCTGAGTCCCCAAAATGAAGGCATGTGGAGCAGTAGGACCAGCTGCCCCTCATTTTCCACATCACCTTTCTGGTCACAGAGTCACACACATACCACTCGGTGCCTGAGTTTAAGGGGCCCTAGAGCTTTCCGAGTGTTCTTACTAATGACTGAAGTCCCCCTTGTGCTGGGAGAAGCCACAGCATAAATCACAGCTGCTCTAGGAGTGCAGATGTTCTCCAAGCGATAAAAGCAATGACCTGCACCTCCACAACATGGCCTTCTGCCCACCAGTGTCACCACGAGCGCTCATAAATCACCTTTCACCCAGTGAGAAGAGCAATTTACAGGACAGGATGTCCAACTTGAGGTGGAAAAAAATAAAATGCAGCTCTATCTGCAAATACATACAGGATGACAGGCTTCTGTGAGCTGTGTGCTCTTTCAGGGCTGAAATTTTCCTGGAAAGCCTAAAAAGACATTTACAGGGTCTCTTCTCAGGCAGCTGTTGGCAAGGCCTGGGATGTGCAAATGGTCGAAAGAAGCTGGTGGTCTTCAGAGCCAGTAAGTTTGTACATTTGGGGGTTCACTCCCCATTTGCCCTCAGTCCCTCCTTCCTCTTTTCAGTGATCACAGCTATGAATTGTTTCCTCTCACCTCCTTCAAGCCCAACTTCTTCCCTGTGAGGCCTCAGAGTTGAGTTAGTTCTCTTATGGATTTAATGTAAAATTTAGCTCTGGAAACAATGGGTTTAAGCTAACAGAGTAAAATATTTAAGAACTAGAAGGGATTTCAAGAAAACATTTGTGCATATGCTGGGGTAGTAGGTTGAATGGTGTCCACCCCAAGAGAAATATGTGCTTCTGTGCTAATTCCCAGATCTTTCAAATGTTACCTGATTTGAGAAAATTGTCTTTGCAGATGTGATCAAGAATCTTGTGATCAGATTATCCCAGATTATCAGATGATCCCTAAATCCAGTGATAAGTGTCCTTAGAAAGCAGAGGCACAGGGAGATTTGAAACCCACAGAAAACAAAGGGAGAGAGGAAGGCACTGTAACCATGGCAACAGAGATTGGAGGGATGCAGCTACACATGCAAGGATGCTGACAATGACCAGAAACCCAAAGAAGCAACAAATGGACAATTTCCTAGAGTATCCAGAAAGAGCAAAGCCTAATGACACCTCAATTTCAGACTCTCGACCTTCAGGACTGTGACAGAATAAATTTCTATTGTTTTAACCCACACATTTTGTGACCATTTATTACACAAACTACAGGAGACTAGCGTATCTGGTCATGAGCTTTCATTACTGTCTATCATTCCTTCCTCCACTCCACAACAATCCTAAGCAGCATCACCCCCTGGCTCACCTGCATGCCATACAAATGTCAGTACCCATGCAAGACTGCCAAGGCCAACCGCACCTTCAGATGAAACTTTGGCGCTCACAGCAGACACTCTTTGGGAATCTCGTCAAAACTGCTGGGGAGAGAGGATGAGGGATTCATCGGAGCTGTCAGAAATCAGCTTGAGATCACGGAGGGACACATGACCAAGACAGGAGTCGGCCTAGCAAAGAGTGAAGCTGAGGGTGGAGAGACTAAAGCCGCATCCTGACACATCCCAGAACCTTCGGGCTTTTAAGTGGAACACACGTATCTTCTTTATCACCTCAAGTTGACTCACTTTCTCCTAATTCTACCTGAATTGATCTGGGGCTCCCTGTAACCCAACTCCAAAACCAGAAGCAATGAGGTTTTCTCAGAGCTCCGTCTAGAAGCCAACATTCATTGGAGCAACAATTTTCAACCTCTTATTTTCATTTTATTTTATTTTACCTCATTTGCTTGAAATTAGGTTAAGAAAAAGTAAGAGAACAAATGAAACCATTCATCGCTCCTGGTGGCACAGTGCTCTGACATCAGCCCGATTCTGACCACCGTGACACTGATTCACTCCATCTTTTCCAGCTCAATGTTAGTGATTAAATCCTGTTTCCTCTCAGGCCTATCCAGCCTTTGGGGAAATGGTGTACAAAATAATAGCTTTGCTGACATGAGAAAGAGGAGCACCAAGTACCAAACATGGAGTTTACAAGGTAAGGATGGTGCTTTTACGTCCATTGGAAATGCTGACCAGTTCCCATTCCTCTTACCTGGAGGCAGACTCTGGTCAGCTTGTTAGCAGAGATGCTGAGATCCACACAGCACATTATAAAGTGCTTTCCCATCCGCTTTCTCATTTAATGCCATCTCACGTAGAGTGGGACTGAATGTTACCCTCCTATTACAGAAAAAGAAACATGCTCGGTACAGTGGAGTGACTTTTCTGGGCCAGAGTCTTAAAGACAGGACCTCTTCCATAACACGATGGAGGTGATTCCAAGTATCATTTTCTTTGCTCAGTAAGGAGCACTGGACCTTTGCATTCACTGAGCTACTTCCCAAATTGCAAAGCAAAGTCCTGCCTGGGCTGATCTGGTCAGCCCTGATCTGGTCTGATTTGGTTGGCTGTCATTGTAGGTGAGGAGAGAAACCAATCTAGCAGTGCTTCCAGGCCTAGGAAAGCCCCCACGCCTCCTTCACCCCAGCTCCCATCACGTCTGAAACTGGAGCAAGACAGTCGTTAATTTCACAAGGAAGACTCTTCAGTAAGGACACAGATTGATGCTTTTAAAAATGGGGCAAAGTGATATTCAGCAATAATTTAGTATAACAGAAAGAACTTCGCAGCCCACCTTACACACACTTTCCCGCACTGATTTCCACCAGCCCCTCCAGCCCCTGCTGCTATCTCCTCTGCTCCTTTTTCCGTAACCTTCCTAAGAGCAGCTGTGCATATGAAGGAGGATGAGCAGGGGCACAGGGTGTGTGGGTGGCCAGTAGCCTCAGGAGTGGACATGATGACAGTGAGCCATACCCGTGTGCACAGCACAGGGTACCACATGGGCATCACCTTATTTAGTGCGGACGCAGCTCCTAAAGGAAGGCACTATTTCCCTCACTATGTAAGTGAGCAATCAAAGCTCTGAGAGGTAAAATAAATTACTACAGATCACACACTAGATGAAAAGACTGGTGGGACCAACGGCAATGCCTAACTTTGCTCAGTTAGATCATGTTGTACACACAGATAGACACACACACACACACACACACACACACACACACACACACACACGCCCCTCTCACCTCACCCCAGGAACTACAGGGAAAGGGCCTGAGAGAGTTCTCAAATAAAAATATTAACATCAGTTCTTCTGATTCACCACCTCTTGGTAGAAATTCTGCAACTGATTGGCATTCATTCCTAATCACACAGATGCCAGAATCCTTAAATTATAATCATTCAAGGGCAGTGGGGAGAGACAGAGGGAGGGAAGAAAAATGAAAGTAAAAGTGATCTACATGTGATATGTACCGATACCAAATCCTGACAGTGAATGTATGTGTACCACAAATATATACTAATAAAAAGGGGGGAAACAAATGCAGGTACAAACTAAATATTTTTTAAAAGTATATACTCTAGTTGGTTATTTTGGTTTGGTTGTGAATGTTACTAACTCAAACTCAGTTCAAAGGAACGGGCAGACTAGATTTAATGATGTTCTTGAAAGCAAAGGGGAGGATTTTCTACTGAAGAAATTGCAGTGCGTTTAAGCAACATCATTAGAGCCTTGGGATGTGCCTTGTCAATGGAAATTGCCTTTTTAATGGAAGCACCCATGTTCAATCCTTGCCTCCAAAGCCTTTGGCTTCCCATGTGGTCATCCATCATTCTGAGTCGTGTCATCAGATGGAGGTCAGCCTGTGGGCACCACAGAGCCTCCCCAGGTGACACCAGGGAAAGACAATTCGCTTTCCAAGCAGGTTTGCAACCCTGAGTGAGGAGGAGAGCAAGCTGTTACTGTGGGGTAATGAAGAATGTTTCAATAAGGATAGTTTTGGAGTTATCAGGAAAGATGTCACAAGTTCAAGCCCAAGGCCACCTTGTAAGGCATGTCTCTGCACAGGGCAAGAGAGGCACAGACACACATTCAGAGAAGGAACAGCTCCGACCAGCGTCCCAGGCTCGTTCTCCTGGTGAATTCACCAAAGGAAAAGGGGGTCAAAGTGGGGTTGTAGGGTGAAGGGGATGAGGGCAGAAGGGCACTAAGCAACTGGGCAAGAACAAGAAATAACTCAGTGTTGCAACAGCGCCTGCTCACAGACCAATGAGAACAGATCCGAGCTTTACCATCTGGAAGCTGGCGTGCACAGCCAGGATGTCGGCATGTTCCTTTTTAACTTGCACTGCAAAATGTTCCCATCATGCAGAAATACCAAGCACAGCACATGGAACATCAGCCGTCCATCACCACATCCAACAGACTCTGTCTTCTGGGCTTGCTCCTCACTGTTTTAAAGATAGAAGCCTGAGCCAAAATAAACCTTTCCTACTTAAAACAATAAAGATATACATCATCCATCTGAAGCCTCTGTCTACTGTTCCAGAAGTAACCAACATTCTGAATGTTGCTGTTAATTCTTATGCAAGTTTTCCACTGTAATTACATATAGACATAATTTTTAAAAGTTTTTGAACTTTATTTAAGTGGCTCTCTGACAAAACATAATACCTACTATGGACTATATCTGAATGTTTGTATCCTTCCAAAATTCATATGTACAGATTTGAACCCTCAAAGATTTGGGGTACCAATATTTTCCCTGTGGGTATAAACTTTGTGTGAGTCTCTAGAAACTTTCTCCTACTTGGAGGTGGTAAAGATATCCTTCTATGCGTGCTAATTTGCTTTGCTGTTTATAATTCTACCCCACCTGGTGTGAGTTAGGACCCAAGGCAGACACCCTGAGACTGGCCCGTATAACCCTTGTCTTTGCAAAACCTCCAGCCTTGAGTAAGGATATGACTGCAGCTTCATTTGGCCCAGCAGAAAGTGACAAACACGCTCACATATGCACGTAGCAGTAACACTGCCATCCCTGCTTGAGGGGAATCTCTCTCTTTTGCTGCATTTGAGGAAGAAGCTGCCAGGCAGCAGCTGCCTGTGGCACAGCCCACGCAGCAAGGATGTGGTCTTTGGCTGACAGCAACACAATGAACCATGCAGTCTAACAGCATACAAGGAACTGAATTATGCCGACAACCACGTGTCCCCAGTGGGGCCTCAGGTGAGACCCCAGCCTGGCTAACCTTGGCCGCAGTCTTGTAAAGAATAAAAGTAAGCCACACCCAGACTCCCAGACCATAGGAATTGTGAGATGTGGCACATGCATTATCTCTAAGGTTTGGGCAACACTGCTACAGGATAATCACTAACTAATATAGGGTCCTATCAAAGTTTGTCACACTAGTTTGTCATTCCACCTCTGTTAGAAACCAGATCTTCATATATGCTTTATTTGGCTACATGTGATCTATTTATATTTTCCTGGGAAAATGTCACAATGGATTTGATTGCATTAAGCATTAATCTGTTCAGCCTTTCATAATGAAATACTGCAGACTTGGCATCTTAGTCACTTTCACATCATTGGAGACAATAAATGACACCTCCCACTTAAAGTAGGAGAGGCTGGTGTTGGCTCATGGTTTTAAGATTTTGTGTGTAGTACGCCAGCTTGGACGCCAGAAGGGAAAGAAGGAAAGGTTTGGCTGATGAAAGGGGCTCTGTCACGGTGACCAGGAAGCAGAGGAAGGAGGAACCAAAGAGGAGGAGTCGCCTTCCAGGTCACGCCCAGGGACCCTCCTCCAAAAGCAGTCAGCTACTGGAATCTGCAGGACTGGTGTCTTTCCCATTCATCAGTGGTTTACAGTGGGAAAGGGAAGAGGCTGATGTCCTAAAATCCCATGTGGGTAAGACACTATTACCGTGCTAGCTATCACCATAGTAAATAAAGAAATCTAAATGTGGGGCTGGGGATTTAGCTCAGCGGCATAAGCGCCTGCCTTGCAAGCAGGGAGTAGTGAGTTTGATCCCTGGTACCGATAAAAACGAAAAAGACCAAAAAAAAAAAAAAAAAAAAAAAAAAAAAAAAGAAAGAAAGAAAGAAATCTAAATGTGATTTGTTTGCTCTTTACAGCAATCTTAAAAACTAGACGATATTTTTAGTCCTATATTTGAAAAATGAAAACACAAAGAAATCTAAAGGCTCACCCACTAAACTGGAAAATGACAAAGTAACAGACAAAGCCAGATGGGGACCCAGGAAGTCCGGCTCCCAAGGCTGAGCTGTTTCTTTCATTCCATTGATTCTCTTTCTACTTTACCCCTTCCGGTCCAAATACAATCTAGAATTCATATGAAAAGACTTTCCAGAACCAAAGGGAAACAAATAGTAATACTGAAATTACTGCTACTATCTCAACCTTTAATGTAAGTCAGCTGCTTGGAATCACAAATGACATTTAGAATGTGGTGCCTGAACGACTAGAAAGACAGAAGAATCCTACGGAGCTGTCATCTGAAAAACTTAGCAGACAATACAATTGCACATTTTATTTTTCTATCAAGACAATTCAGATCTGGAACAATGAGAATGGTTCCAGGTCACACGAGCTATGGAAAACAATAGAAACCAGCTTGGTGGGAGGGTCCCCTTGCAAACACCTCTCCCTAGGTTGAATGGCTTGCATGCAAAGGAAAAAGCAGCAGTAAGATTGAACAGAAACAAGAAAGCTTAGCTGTCCCGTGACTCCCTAAAAACTTTTCATATCCAAATCATGAACTCCAAGTGCACTGAAGTTCTCACTACCTGAGTGGGTCCAGGACTGAAGCATTTCGAACTCCGCCGGCCTTTCTTCAGACTTCTAATCATCACATAAAGTCAATAATTAATTCCATCTACACTGGGTTAATGCAAAATAAAGATAATATCAGTTCCCCCCTCTGAGGCATATGCCTTGGCTCTCTTCTCTCCGGGGTTACACAGTCCCTTAGTGTAAAATTATAGTCATATTTTTTAATGGTAAAGTTTTATTTAGTGCTCAGAGTGAAAACCCCTGGCTGGATGTTTCTTCTGAGTAACACAAGTGGAGACGTGGAAACTGAAGAAATCAGTAACACAGGAGAAAGCAGTGAAAAGACATCGTTCTTCTAAAAAGCTTTATTAGGGGCTGGAAGTGTAGCTCGGTGGTCATATACTTGCTTGGCATTTGAGGCCCTGGGTTTGATCGCCAGCACTGCAAAAACAAAATTTTTAACAAACCATAAAAATATTTATTAGTCTTCAGTGTTTTAAAAACACAGCAAAGAAAGAAGTGGGAAAATCTATGTTGCCTTTCAGTGGCTTAAAAGAACTTCTAGAAGGCAACAGCCTCCGTGCAGGAAATAACTTTTTTAACTATCAGATGTCAAAATCTCAAAGCAGCCTAGCGTTGACAAAGGACTTTTCTTAACAGCTCCCATGTTGATGCCTCTGGAGGCCAGAACAGGTTAAACGCCAGAAAATCACTGAGGAAAAGGACCCTGAACTTCGGCCCTCTGACTGTTTTGTGTGATTTTCTCTACACAAGAACGAAAGGTCACTTCCATGCTTAAAATTCACCAAGAAGGTTGCCTTTGATCTCTTTTCTTGAAGAGTTTGCAATTAGGGGAAATAGAATTCAACAGGGCAAACGAATGTTCAAAGAAAGTGGCAAACACTCTTGTATCATTATATCTGCCCCGATTCATTGAAATAATGAGAGGAGAGAAAGATTACAAAAGGAGAAAGGGGAAGAGGAAGAAATGGAGGGGAGAGGAAAGAGAAAGACAATGAAGATAGGAACAATCAATTCTGGCCTAAGACATGCTCAAATTTACGGCTGGCTCTAAAAATATCCATAGTGAAAGAGCGACCTCTTCTGGTCATATGAAAGAAAGGTAAGGTGGGTTTTTTGTTTTTTCTTTTTTTAACTAATGTCAAACTTCAAAGATGGATGAGTTACTACCCTGGAAGAGAACCGTACTCAACATTCATAAATCTTCCAGGGTTCACCCAGATAAACCCCATAAACTAGCAAGGCCAGCGCCCCAAAGGCAATGACTTCCCACAAAATCCAATGAGAAATGAAATAAGCTAGGTTCTGGCTGCTCCCTTCCATCTGCCCTCTCTGATAGCAGTTTTCCCCTTCCTCTCAAGTGATCCCGCCGTGGTGAAACAACTTACCCCAAACCTAATCCAAAACCCAAAACCACACTTACTCCTCCAGGGCAACAGGAAGACACAGGACACGGGAGGTCACCACATCCGCTGAGCTGCATAGACCTACATTTCGGTGCTGATATTTGGGAAACTTTGGTCTGGAACGTTGCAGGCTGTTTCTCCAACTGAGAAATGGGTACAGCGGTGCCAACTGTCTGGCTTTCACACACAGTCAGTCGGTGAGAGTGAGCAGGAAATTGGGGGCACCTAGGGAAAGCTCGGCAAGGTCAGCCCCTTCCTGCCTAGATTCCCATCACTGAGTACACCCTACCTCAGGGCCAATGGAACTGTGCCGGGGATACTTGCACCTCAGTTCTGCTGCTGTTATTTTTAATCTTCTGTACACTGATGGCTGTCATCTTTGTAAGTTAGCTTGGTGGTCAGATACACTCAACATGGAGCTGGGAGGTAGCTCAGAGGTAGAACCACTGCCTGCTGTGCCCAAGGCCCTGGATGTCGTCTCCAGTACTTCATAAAAAAGTGGCATAAAATCTGTCATTTTAACAATCCACATTTGTGCATTTCAGGGGCCTCAATTATGCGCACAGCACTGCATAGCCACCAGCACCAGCCTTTTCCACACTTCCCACCGTCCCAAACAGAAACCCTGGCCACTGATAGCCTCTCCCTCCTCACTGCTGTCTCCTAATCCTTCCGTCTCTATGAACCTGCCTGTTTCACATGATGAGAATCATTCAATGCTTGTCTTTTGGTGACTGGATTATTTCACTCGGTGTTATGGATTAAAAACTGGTGGGCAATTTAACACCATCTGAATTAAGTCAGCACGGTGCTGGGCATAGATGGCCCACCTGAGGGAAGCTGCCAGCATAAATGGAGCTTTCTGGCATGTATCTGGCTGTGCTTATCATCGGAAGAGCTCAGGGCTTCCGTGTCGCTGAGGATGGCTGTGGTGCCTTTCAGGACAGCCCTGGTGCTTGTTGTGAGTGTGACCTCTCAGCTCCAGCATAGAACCATCATCTCATCAGCACAGCTCCTTCACCCTGCTGGCATAGACTTCCTGGCTTCCACCGCTGACCTTGGGCCTTCCCGGGACAGATCCATAAAAGAGACTGGTGTGAGTCCTTGTGGGCTCTAGACTTTCAGTTGGACTCATGGGAGGCATTGTCAGGTTTCATCTGGACTCATGTGGGACGATGCTGTGGGATCCAGGCCGTTGGCTGAATATTCTATGTCTTTGGTGTTGTGGAAAGGTTTCCTGCACTTTCTGTTAACTCTGGGTGACCATCATAAAATATTATAAATTCCATATCCTGATCCTAATTGTTCTCTGCACAATTCCTGCCTACAACACTGGGCACAAACTTTAAAAAGTTCATTCATACCGTAGCATGTATCAGGACTTTTTATTTGCAGTTGGTATCTATCACATTTCACTTCATAGATGCACAACAGGTGTTTATCCATTCATCCCTTGGTGCATCCTGGGGGGGTCTTCCCACCTTTTGGGTGACTAATGAGTACTAGTCTGTGCAGTACTAGTCTGTACTAGTGCTAGTACATTTGAGCCCCCGGTTCCAAGTCTTTGGGTCTGCAGCCAAAAGTGAAATTGTGAGACCACGGAGTAAATGTTCCCGATGTTTTTCAGGAACCACCCACTCTCCTGTGACCAGCGGAGGTGGCATTTAACAGCCCCACAAGCAACACACTACAGTTCCAATTGCTCTATACTCTCACAAACACTTCTGTTTTCTGCAGGTCTTGTGTATTATCAGAGCCATCATAGCAGGAAGAGTGGTATCTCCTTCTGTTTTTTAAAACTTGAGTTTAAAAAACACATAACACAAATTAACCAACTCAGCCATCTCTAAAGTGCACCATTCCGTCATGCTAAGAGCATTCCCAACGTTGTACAATGTATCTCCAAAATGTTCATCTTGCAAAGCTGAAATTCCATACTTACTGAACTATACACCCCAGTTCCCTGTCCCGCACTAATCCCAGCCCCTTGGCAATCGTGTTTTCATCACCCAAGCAGAAATACTGTGCCCATTAAACAGTAAATCATTGCTCCTGCCTCCTTCAGCTTCTGGTAACTTCTAATCTATTTTCTGTCTTTCCGAGCTGGGCTCCTTCTGATACTTCACGAATCATTGATTTCACCAAGTTATAATTTCCTCCAAGTTCCTCTACACTGAAGCACGCAAAAAGGTCTTTCTCTCTTCTGAGGCTGAGTGATTCCATCGTATGTTACACTGCATTTACCTTTGTCATTCTTCTATCAACACCGACATGTGGGCTGCCTCTGCCTCTCAGTCATTGTAAAGCAGCCATGAATATTGGTATGCAAATACCTCTTCAAAATTCTGCCCTCAATTCTTTAGAACGTGCACCCACACGCAGGATTAGTGGTTCATGTGGCCACTGTACCTTTAATGTTTTTAAGAATCACCACATTCTTCCATAGCAGCTGTACATTCCCTTACAATGTACCAACCAACAGTTGTTTCTTTTTAGAGTAGGTAAAGGGTGACCTTGCATTATGATTTCAATGCACATTTCTCAAGTGCTTAGTGATGTTGAGTGTTTGGTGGCCATTTAGGTGTTTTCCTGTGGGTCATTGTACAGGGTTCCTTAAGCTTTTTAATCATATTTTTTTTACGGGGTTGTAGAAGTGTTTTAAATATTGAAAGGAAATTAGAACAGTTGGCATGTTACACAATATCTAAGTGCTTAAATATACTGATGTTCCCATTCTAACCCAAAGCAGAGTGAGAGGCCACGGCTGTGCATTTAACTGAAGGGCAAGCCGATCACCCCCTGATCCTGGCTCCCTCAGACCTAAATGAGGCTCAATTCTTCTCTGTTAAATCCCGCGGAAGGGAAATTTGAGACAACATGACAGACTCCCAGCAGGTGGCAGCAGGAGACACCAGGTACCTTCAAAGCTGCCTTGAAAAAAAGTTTTCAGCAAGATGGTTAACAGAAAGCTTGTTCTGTTTTTTCTGCATGAAGGAAATACTTTGTGTGAGAGCTTTGAGGTGCTAGAAATTGTTTGTCTTTTTCAAAGTGGAATAAGTGTCTTGGTCTCTCTAATTGTAGCATCTGGGTCCTGTCATTACAGCCCATTGATGAATTTTCTGTCTTTGAAATGCATGGGCTAGGTATGGTGGTCCACACCCAGAATCACCACCCTCTAGGAGGCTGAGGCAGTAAGGCTGCAAGTTCAGGCACAGCCTAGACTATTTAGTGAGATCTTGTATTTAAAAAGAAAAGAAAAAAGGTCTGGGGATGTAGCTCCGTGTAAAGGCCCTGAGTTCAATCCCCATTGCTATAAATAAGAACAAAAAGAGTAAACACAGTAGATTTGCTAATCCCTTTGTGGGGTTGTAATCACTTAACAGCAAAGCTGCTACTTGTGATAAAAATGTTTCTTTTCCACCGCTGATGGATGAGACACTGCCCAACCTGTCTCACAGACTTGTGAGCACCACATGAATACCACATAACAAGACATTCTGAGACGTACAGGATGGATACAAATGCAAGAGTAACTGTTTTAGAGGTAAAGTTTGCATTGTAGTTTTGCGTACATTATCCAAGCATGTAAATGATCCAAAAATCCAAGATTGTAAGATGAGAGTAAAATCCATGCATAAGATGAGAGTCATTATTTTCAGCGTTACTGATAACAGAGATGCTGAGAAAAATATCTGTAAAACTATTTTATCACCATCTCAGAAAACAAGCATAAGATGCAGTCCTTTGTGTGTGTGTGTGTGTGTGATTGAACTCTCCACAAGAAAACTGAGGGAAAAAAGTACAAGTGAAAATAATATCTCAAAACCTTCATTTTGAACACTTGCCTGCATCCTGTTTCTGACATCTCCACAGCTACAGACCTTTCCCTCCACCTCTCTGTGACTCCCTTTGAACTGGCCCTAGGGAGTTCTTTCTAGGTCCTGTCCAAGGGAGTGACCTTTATTTGCAGCCCAAACAGCTTAAACTCTTCATCATTATCCAGCTGCCAGGGCTGGTAAAAACTCCAAATTCTTTCAGAACTGGACTCCAGATTTTCAGTCTGCATCTGTATTAGTCAGTCTTTCAACCGGGTGGCCTCATACCTGTGGGGAGCCCTGTAATTGGCTGCCACCTTAACATCTTGCAGGCTGCACCACCTTAATGCCCTTTAGTAGTTAAGTTTTAAGTTAAGTAATTAAGCAGTATCTGTGCCATGTGTTTTCACTGTGCTCCCAACACAGCGTGGATAGAAAACTGCGTGGTGCCCGGCTTCAGATCCCAGGTATGTGGTCCTCTCGCGGTCTCCTCTGGTGCGGCCAGGTGACTCTGGCTGCTTCACGGGGCCCCAGGTCCCAATTTCCAGCACTCACCAAGAGCCAATATAGCTCTTCTCCTTGGATCCACCGCTCACTATGCCGCATCCTCCGGTTAAGGGCCTGGGACTTGCCAACTCCTGTTATTGGCAGCCTCGGTCTCAGCGCAACCTTGGATCCTGGGCACGCCTAGTACAGCATGAAATGGGGCTCAGTGAGCACGTCAGGTTTCAGCTCACCACCTGCATTTTTCCTTCCTCTTCCTAGTTTTATTTTTCCCTTCATTTACTGCCTTTGTTAATAAGAATCGTTATCCATTTGTCTGGCCCTCCCCATGTTGTCATATTCTAGCTTCTGATCTGATTTCTCCACAGAGACTCTCCATCCAGCCCCCTAGCAAGCCGCCATTTTTTGAAGCTGCCAGTCTTGAATTTAAACCTCTACAGCTGTGAAACAAAATGCACACTGGAAGAAAATGCCTTTTCTCTGTAAGTTAATACCTTAGGTATTTCATTATAGTTAGAAAAAGGTGACTAATTCATGAAAGGTTCTTGCTCTACAATTATGGTGGTGGTCTACATGGCAGAAGGCCAAAGCAGGAATGCTTACCACTTCCTCCTTCATCTTTAGCCCTAATTACAACTCCCCTTCCTGTTTGCATGAAAGAAAATTCCATCAGTTCCTCACACATCATCAATATCCACCTGTGTGCCACTTCTGATCAGAGGTCATCTAATCCTTTGCATCTCTATCTGGAAGGAGACAGCCCAACTGCCACAGAATGTGCTCCTTTCTACATCCTCAATAAGCCCGTTCTTTTCTTTTTTGTACTTTTTGCTTCTTTACTGTACCTGAAAACTCAGAAAACTGGTATCCAGGAATGGTGCCATGACAGTAGCTATTCTTGAGAAATGGTGTAGCCTTTGGAAATGGATTATGGGGGATGTGGGTGACAGAATTTGGAGGAACAGGCTACAAAAAGTCTAGAATATTGCACAGAGAGCTTAACTGGCGAGTCTGATGAGTCCTCAGAAGATCAGAACGATGATAGAAATGTGGGCAGTACCAGCTTTGCTGATGAAGTTTCAGGTGAAAACGAGGGTTCTACAGGAAACTGGAGAAAAGGCCACTCTTGTTACTCTCTAGCAAAGAATCGGACTGCATTTTGTCCATGCCCTGACCTTTTGTTGAAGGCTGAGAGCAAAGGTTATGGATTAGTTTGGTGGCGATTTCAAGGCAACAGTGTCTTCAGGCTGCACAATGGATATTACTGGGTGATGTTTACAGTGAGAATCAGAAAAAGGGAGCAGAGAAGAAAGATTTGAAAATCTTGCATCCTGGCCAGGAAAGGAGCAAAATGGCTATCAAACTGTGGCCAAGGAGAGTGCAACTGTTAAAAAGTTCACTTTGATCAAAAGTGGGACAGTGGTGTTTGTCCTTAAAATATGTAACCATTTTTATAAAGTGCTTTGTATGCAACTTTGATTGATTGATTGATTGATTGGTTGATTGGTGTGCTGCCAATCAAACCCAGGACCTCAAGCAGCTGCCTGTCAAGTGAAAAGATGCCTTAAGAACATCTCAGAAAGCTTAGGAGGCTGCACTCATCACAGGCTCAGCGATGTAGAAATGCAAATTTATTTCCACGCCTTTCCAGAGAAAAGTCATTTCAAGAACCAGCCCCGAAACCCCAGAACTACTTGAGACTGATTTTCCCACAGTCAGTCAGCAAACTTCTCTGAGGCTGCTGCAGCGTTGGTTCAAGAGGGCCAGTGCTGGTTTTGCAGGGGTGTGGAACAAACGTTATGGGTTCATAACTCTGCCAAGATTTTCAAAGACGAGAGGTGAAGTTGAGTGTGCAGCCGAGTCAGAGCCTTGTAGGGACTCCATGACACATAGTGGGACGATGAACAGTAGAGCCGCGGGCAGGAGGCTACAATGAAGGTCCAGGGAAGGGGGCAGCATTAGCATGGGCAGCACAGGATGACCAAAGCTGCAGGAAGTGTGTGGAGATGCCTGAAAGGGCGGCTAGGTGAGCTGCTACCAGCAAGATGGCAGAGCAGACTCCCCAAGCCCTGAGAGCCCACAGCCCGCCACCTGTGCCCCGAGGCTGTGTAGGGAGCTTGGGAATTTAAGGTTTACTCTGCTGAGTTTCAGTCTTGCTTCGGGCCAGTCCCTCCTTTCTATTCCTCTATCTCCACCTTTTGGGACAGTAGTGTCTGTCCTGAAAATATGTAACCATTTTTATAAGAACTCAAAATTACTTGCCTTTCATCTCAGAGACTTCGGGCTAGACTTTTGAGCGGTGTTGGAATGTTTGGGATACACAGCTGAAATGGATGTGTATTCTGTGTTATGAAGTAGATAATGAATCTTTGGGGGCAGGAGAGGGATAATTTGGAAGTTGGCACATATATTAAAGACACAGTCCCTGGGGCAGAGGTGCTGGGAGGAGCCTCAGATCTTTAGGAGGCGGGTTAGTGGAACATGCTCAGCTCACTGGAGCTGGGTCCTCAAGGGGACGTCCCTTTTCTCCTTCTGCTTTCTGACTTATCATGTGGGTGGTTTGCTTCCACAACACTCCCCTCACAATGTGCCTCCTGATTTGGGGGTTGAACCTCCAGAACCAAAATATATCCCTCTTTACATCTAAGGTTACTTTCCTCGGGTCTTTTGTGATAGTACTAGAAAGGTGACTAACAGAGCATCTTCTCTCACCATACTGTAAACACTGTAAGTACTTTGTCTCAACATCCCCAGTAAGGGGGAATATTTTGAGGGAGATTGTATGGCAATGTATCTTTACTGTAATCATTTGTAAGATTTAAATATTCAATGTAATTTTTGATCATGCCTCATACCTCTAAACTTCAAACACATGCAAATGGTTGGCATGCTATCCTACCTTACCAAAAGGGTACCATGACAGATGGCAGAAACATACATCCTATCTCACCCAAGACCTTGGAGTTGAGGACCTTATAAAAATGCTCAAATCCAGACCATAACGTGTCTCCCTCCTAGGTGCCAACATTCTCTCTTCTCTGAGGGTACTTCCTTAATTATGCTTAATAAACCTGCCTATGCCTCTTACTGAGGCACCCAGAAATGCTTTTCTATGCAAGTCCAGAACCCAGGGTTGGGGGTTAGCCAAGGTCTCCACTGAGCAGTTCCTCTGGCCCCTGCCAGCCACCGAACCAAGGATTTGCCTCTCCCCACTCCTCAAGGCAATTTCATTTTCGCAAAGTCAAAATTTCTTACAGATATCTACCAAGGATCAGTAGCGACATCTCCCTGCACAAAGCAGTATGTTTGTGAATTTATGAAAACAGGACCTACTGCTACTGCTACATGTTAGGAGCAACCTGGAATCCTGCTCCCAGGGTAAATGGTTTTGTTGAGGTTTTGAGACCCGAACATAAAAAACCGGCTTGGACTTTTCATCACACAGCTCTTCATAAACAGGAGGCAGATTAACTTTTCTGGGTTGTTATAGATAAAATGAGCAAAAGCAAAACAACAAATGAAAAGTAGCAGGATATGCCCCCCCCAAATATGCAATTTTGGCACAAAGTTTACTGTGATCTGAAAGCAATGGAGACAAAGCAGGTACCAGGGAAGCTCTCTGACAACCCTGTGCTTGCCTCACAGCAAGTCCCTCCTCTGCTCTACTGGAGAGAGGCGCTTATCCCCACCCGCCTGGAGGTGGCACCAGAGGAACCCGCAGGAGGAACTTTGCTGACCAGCTTTCTCTCTCATTGCTTTCTTCCTTCGCGGCCCCTAGAGACTCAAGGTCCTTTCCCTGTCTTTCACCTCCCTGAAAACGTTCTACTTTGTTGAATACACTAAGCTGAAGTTCCAAGCCACCTCTCTGAGAATCATTCTTTCCTTACTTCCGTGTAAATATGAAATATACAAGTTAGCAAGTTTTGTTTCTTTGTGTCTGTTTTAATCCCTCCTTTCTTACAGGAGTTCTAGCTAAGAATTTAGAAGCGCGGAGAGAACATTCTTCTTCCCCTACACAATCGTTTACAATTCTGCAAACTCCAACAGCACTTTTAAAAATAATTACAAGGACTATCAACTGCTTGAAGATTGGAGGGCGGCAGTGGAAGGAAAGCACTGATAAAACTAAATGTGTCTCTTATAAAACTGAGCCAATAAAATAATTAATTTTAGTGAAGACACACTGTAGGCACTTTGGACAAGTTTAAGTGAGAAAAAGGAAAAAAATTAAGTAACTGATGAATTTTAATTCTATGCATATGTGTTGTAGATTTCTTTTAGCATGTAGAGCTAAGTGAGTATATAAAATTTAAAAGCAGAAAAAAACTTCAGTATTCTTAACTAAGACACAGTAGGATAGATTTTAAATCTTTTCTTTTATTTGCTAGTGGGGTTTGCACCCAGGGCCTTTACCTTGAGCTAAATCCCCAGCCTTTTTATTTATTTATTTGTTTGTTTTGAGAGATAATCTCCCTAAATTGCTAAATTGCTCAGGTTGGATTTGAAATTGCAATCCTGCTTCAGCCTCCCACTGCTGGGGTTACAGGCATGTACCACCATGCCTAGCTCCTAATTATTTTCAGGATCGCAGCCCTTTAGATTTAGCCATGTGAGCATGAATTACTGGGTAACAGAGACCCCAACATAGGACAAATCTACCAATTACTAATCTGATCAAAACCTTCATAGTCTAATACTTAAGGACAAAAATTCAATGCACTTTCAAGGTGGCTTTTCCATTCTTTTTAAGTTCAATACAAAAATTTAAAACTTTGTTTCCAGCCCCATTTAATCCAGACTGCTCTGAATATTTACCAGGGTTGTGAATAACCTGACAAGTGAACAGCAAACCCGAACAACAATAAAAGCACCTTCTGCCTTCTTTTCTACCAATGCCAGTTTTTATTTAGTGGATCAAAACCAGAGCTATGAGGTGCAACCTTGGCACCATCTCATGGTCTCAGGCCATTGGTAAACTGAGGCACCAGCATTAGGCAGGTGGTTAGATGTGAATGGGGCTGAAGGCCAAAGGAGACAGAGCCAAAATAGCAATAGCAAGCATTGCCAGGTGAGAAAAAGACCCCAATAATGAGCACGTTTATCATCATTCCTGAAGACCTGGACCTAAAGCAGTCCCTCAGAGTGCAAGGTCATTTTTGGGTTACACATTGTGCACATTTCTTCCCATACCTAGTCATCTCATCCCAGGACAAGGCACACAGCATTCCTGGGTACCACAGCCTTCAGCCCAGTGATGTCAGGAAAGGAAATGTTCTTTAAGGACCCTCCTGCCTTAGGCTAGGATCTTGTTTAAGCAGACGAATGGATGAAGAAAGTGTGGTATTGATACACAATGGAGTACGACTCTGCCATAAAAGACTGAACTTGTGTCATTTATAGGAAAATGGATGCACTTGAGACCATGTTAAGAGACAGAAATCTGACATACAAGTTTAAATATCACAAGGTTTCTCTTATATGAGAAACTCCCCAATACCAATGAAGAACAAATTAAAGATTCATATTTCATAATATCATAATTAAAGATAAAATTTCACAGGAAATAGAGACCTAGAACTTCTGCAAAAGGGAAGGAGACCAGCACAGAGAAGGACAGGGTGGAAGGGGAGGAGAGGGAGATGAAAAAAGAATTAAGATGCATTATATACATGTGCCAATTCCTCACAAGAAATGTAATCATTGTGTCCTGCAAATGGGTACTAAAAAAATAAATAAAAATTGAAAAAAATTAAGAACTTCTCTTTTGTACGTTTCTTACAGGATTAGCACCCATGAGGATACACTGACCATCTAAACAGGACAGGAAGAACTTTTGCAATTCTGGAGTAACATCATTATTAGCCCAGTTCTCCAGGACCCCAGAGTAACTCAGGTGCATAAAAACGGATCCAAACTCGAATTCTGGCACTGCCCACCTTCTCCCTGAAGATGTGATTCTCTAAATCTATTTTGCAATCAATTCTACCAAGACCACTGCAAGACCTAAGTGTCTCGACTGAATTCTTTCACTGCAGACACAAAGGATGGAAGGCCAAAGAAGTGACAGTCATTCTTGCTACATCAGGACCCAGCTTCCCAGCAGCACCAGGGCAGCTGAGGTCTCACCGCCTCAGCCTTGGGTTGGGGATGGAGGAGGGGAGGAAACAGGCAGGGATGGAGGAGGTGCCATGACCTCTACTGTGCTGGAGATACTTTCTGCCTCTGGTGAGACACAAGCCTAAAACAGGATTATGCTAGGGTGGCGGAGCACTGTGACTATGCCTCTAACACTGACTCTGAACAATGATTTACTCGGCTGTTGGATAAACAAGCAACCCCGTCAGCTCCACCCAAGTGGGTGATTTCACGGGGTCAGCGTTAAACCAGCTCTGTCACTCCCCAAGAGATGCACTAGGTACAGAAGAAATCTTTTCATATCTCAGAGTAAATACATGGATGCACTCATGTTTAAATATGTTTAAAGCAAAAAATCACATGCTCCATCCATATCACTGTTCAACTCTGAAATATGTGCAATCATCAAACTAACCTTTCTGAAACATGAGCGCACCATGGGTGTCAGTTAACCCGGAGGCCGAGCTGAGCAGGTGTGGGCCAGGCAGTGGGTGATTCTAGCTCACAGACACTGCACGAAGTAAGGGTCCACCCAGTGGGCTCACCAGCCAGCAGGAACTGTCCCTGTCACCAGGCAGGTAGGAAAGCAGAAATCTCAGCTAGAGGGTGGGTGTGGCAGGGAACTCTTGACTCCATGGATTACAAAAGACCCAAGAAGGGAAAAGCAGCCAAAGCCCACATTTACCTTTCTTCAGTGGTCCTGTTAAAGACTCAGGCAGCAGCTCCCTGGTTAAGGACACATGGAGGGCTCCAAGATCGTCCTCACCCAGGGCTTAGCACCGGTTGTCACTCACAGCGCATCTCCAGGGTTCCCCTCCACCTGCTCCCACTGGAGAGGGTGAGATGGGAAACGGAATACAGATTCCACCCACCCTTTGGGGAAGAATACTGTCTTTACCAAAAATGTACAGACTTCCCTGTCATTACTCCCTAAATGTTATGGTTGATACATTGTGCCAACTTGACTATTTCAGAAGTTTACCTAGGAGACTGAGCAGAAAGCCAGGTTTCTTACTCTGTAAATATTCTCATCCTGCGCAAGAGGAGGGCACAGAGATTTTGTAAGCGCTATACCTGCCCTGAGGGGAGGGGTGGCCTGCATACAATACAAGGGAGGAAAAGAGGATTGTTTTCTCCATTTTGCTCTGGCTGCTTTTGCTGGTTGCCACCTTGAAGCGTTGTCCCAGTGCCCTGCCACCCTGCCTTGGAGCCAGTTGATTATGGACTAAAACCTCCCAACAACAGTGAGCTAAATAAACTTTTCCTTCCTTCATTTAGGATGTCTGGTATTTTTGCCCAGCAGTGGGAGAAAAGTTACCAAGACAGATTTTGGTACCTAGAGTGGGGCTCGAACCCATGCAGACTTAACACAGTGTAACAGTATAACAGCGTTTATACTGCACTGGGTATTGTAAGTAATCTAAAGGTGATAGAAAGGGTGTGGGCCAATATCACACCATTTTATACAAGTCTTGAGAGTCTTCAGATTTTGGTATCCTCAGGGTCCTGGAACCAATGTCCCAGAGACATTAAGAGATAAATGCGGTAGGTAACAAATGTGTCTCTTTGGTAATCTCTAGTCTCCAAGTTTTTAGACCAAGAGACAGAGCGATTGTAGTGCCTGTTTTTGCTTAAAACTTCAACCAATAACAAAACAGCTTTCCTTGACAATCATTAACAATTACTTTTGAGAAAGAGATTCTCAGGAATTTCCTCCCATGGACTTTCCAACAACACAATTCATACTCATCCCCCTACCCAAAAAAAGGCTCAGGACCATCTGGGTACTTTTTCATATCTTTATTGTTTGACAGGCATTTACAACGTTCCATTCGTAGACCTAAAAACATAAAAATAGACCTTCTTTCAGCTTATAAAAGAAATATATAAGAACTTTTGACATAGACACGTCATGACCTTATGTACAAGAGAAAAAATGGCACTTCTCCAAGCACCAGACTTTCCAGTATTTTCGATGGACACACGCTGCAGGGAGACCGGTACATCGCCACTATTTCACACCTCTGCTTCGGCTTTTCCATCAAGACCCAATCAAACCCGAGATGATCCGGGACAAGGATGCAGTGATACAAAGGGTATAGAAACCATTCTAAAGCTTTTTTTTTTTTTTTTTTTTAAGAAAACCAGAAGATATAGCAAAAATTTAATAGAATAAAACTTTCAAAAGATCAAGCTCAAAGCCCTGGAAACCCGAAAGGGAAGGGACAGGGGACGGAAAATAGGGAAAGCAAGCAGGGACACAGAGCATGATGTTCTGAACTCTCTATTGTCTGGAAATATAAAGTCATAACTGATTCTTATAAAATATAACTCCTAAAGCTACTATAAAATTCAGGTCTTTAAAGTACCTACTGATGTGTCAAACACCAAATAGATATTTTCCCCAAAAAAGAAAGTTTTCTTATTATTTAAACCCTTCTTAGGAAGTAGACATTGTGAAATGGGAAGGTGGGGGCGCTATAAACCTTTTAAAAAAATTGAAAGTGCTATAAGTTGTTTTTGTTCTTCCTATTTGGATATCTGTTTTGAACGTTAGGTTTACTGACATGATTACCCTGTTTCGTTGGTGTGGAAGGAAGTGTCAAACATAATAGATGTTTCAGAAGAGGTCGTTTGGCTCAAAGGTTTTATGAACTGTCAGGGGAGGGGTAGGCAATCTATGGATGAAGATGGAATTTTGATGAGAAACCCAATGATCACCATGGCAACCCCATGAAAAGGAGCCGCCCCCCTTATGCAACAGACACACACACTATCCATTCCCTGGCAAGGGTAATCCGACCAAACTCCCATCTCAGATTGAGATTCCAACATTCAAAAACAAAAACAAAAAAATATATGCTTCTTGGCAAAAAAAAAGTTTATCCTTAGCATTCTTGTTGACCTTTCATATATAAATATAAAGTCACCATGCCTCACTCTCTCTGTAAAAGATTATATGCTCACTTTTAGACTTCAGAGTTACGCCTAACACTGTAAAATTCTCATCTATTTGTGCCCCTGCATCTCAAGTAAAATACAAAAAATAGTGTTTTTCTCTTTCTCTCTCTCTCAAATGATAAATTTGGATCTCTTTTCTAAGAGTTTGGCATCTTTATAATTCTATGCAAAACTAGAGCTTCCAAACACTGACACAGTTAGACCATCCACAGACCAAAACAGAAGGGAAGGAAAATGAAAAAGCTCACCAAACATCAAGGGCCACCCTCTCCTCACACATTCTTAAAATACACAGATATCCTCAGACACTGAAGAGGGAAGCTGTACAGTTGTCTTGTCTGTTTCCTGGTTCATTTCACTGTTCGAAAGTGGGCTTCCCAGCTGTGGTTGGAGGAGCCGGGTACTGGCTTTTGTAGGTGTGCTACACCTTAAATTCCGTACTTACTTCCACTGCTGGGGGGGGATTTGTTTTCCAGTGCTGCAAGTTCTTTTTTTTTTCCCTCTAATTCTTCAGGCCCTGATGAAGGAGAATAAATAAAAGCCCTTGGTCATATACAGAACAGAGGACTCAGATTCATTTGGGACCCTGAACAATTCTTTCTGGTGATGGTGGGTGGTGGGTGATGGCCATGTGACTTCAGAACCGGGTCAGCCGCCAGCACTGCATGTGTGTGTGTGCGCGTTGTGCAAGGAGTGTGACCTAAGGGGACATTCTCGCGGACGGCACTGGAGGGCTGTAGAGAGAGGAGGGCCGGGTGGGGAGAAGCATCTACACACATTCTCTAAGGGGACGTGACACAGTCAGATCTCCGTGTTCAGCTTCCGGGAGGGGCCAAAGTCTTCACGCCTAACCCAAATGACCTCCTCGCTCGTGCTCTCCAGGCCACCATTGATGCCCGACAGGGCAGCTTGCTTCTTGAGCTGTGCCATGCGGGACGCGTGACTATCCAGGCTTTTCCGGCCTCTTTCTCGGTGACTGATGGAGGCGGCCTGAAGCCGCTCCTGCAGGTCTGTGTCCACTGAGGCGCCCTTCACCGACTCACAGAACTCATCATCGTCACTGAGGATGTCGGTCTCCTTGATGTCATCTTGCTCCTCATACTGAGCAAGATCAAACTGTTCCTCTACCCACTGGTCAGTGTCCCCGCCACCAGGGGGCTGCTGGGGCTCTTTCTCCGGGCTGCCGGCGGAGACCGCATCGGAATCAATGGTAAACCTGTTTCGGGCCAGTCGCCGCCTCCTCCTCCCAAGAGACTTGCTTGGGGCAGACACTGCACACACACACAAAAATATAAAAATAAACCCCCACAGGCTTTACCATGAGAGGAATATCCAGAAAGCAATGAAAAGGAACATAGAAACTCAATGGGATGCATTTGGTGCCTTGGCATCTGGACTTTGAGGGGGCTACAGCAAGTGACCCAAGAGCAAAGGGGGACAGGGCGGCATGGGAGAGGTTGCGGACTGTGGGGAAAGGGCACCCGACTCTCTCTGAAGTGATGACTCCACCCTGAGTACCCTGGACACAGGTATCACCGAGGACGCTGCTCTCCAGTAGAGCACTGGCCTTGGGACTGAGTGTTTTTACCCTGACCTTGCCCCATAGCACAGAGCCACCAAGATCTCCTGGGGCTGTCTCAGAGTCATTCAGGTGGAGCACAGTCCTTTCGAAAGGCGAATGACGGTTCTAGGGTTCTGCTTTTTGTGGACTCCACTGAAATGTACCAAAGAGACTAGCAGGGGTCGGTGTCACTGCTTTCTGGGAATTAAAGGAAATACGGGTGGATTAAGAGGAGGATCATATCCCTTTTGGCACATGGAAAAGAGAAGCTTCAGAGACCTGGAGTCATCCTTTAGTTCCCAGTCCCCTTGCGGACCAAGTCCCATCTGAACTGTGAGGCTAAGCCCTGTGAGCCTTATCTCTGCTAAATACATTCTGGGAGTCACCCACACTTCCATAGTGCAATTCAAATACCACAACCCGAGTGCCAGAAATAAATAAGAGATGACACTCAAGCAGTTAGTTGATCACCAAAGGGATATAATACGATGACTGAAACAAATCGTTGCATAACAGATCTTTGGATTCATTCTTACTGCCCTCTAGGGAAGCCAGAATTACTAAAAACAAGCAAACAAAAGACACACTCAGTCAAGCCAGAAATAAAACACTCCCAGCACACACACACACACACACATGGAAGTGCTGCTGCTTCTGCCTTGATAGTGATGTGCTTGTTGCATCACACACAAAAATGTGAAAGACAACCCTGGCTCCCCAATGAGGGGAAATACCCGGACTCCAGGGAGGAGCTGCTCTCCTGGAGCCTAAGTCCTAAACGCTGCTGCACAGTTCCAGGGCTGCTAGAAGATTCCTGCCCGCAACCCAGCCACAGGCAAGCCTCAGCTTCAAACGCAGCAGGCACAGGTCAGGGTGCTCAGTGGTGGCCGAGCTCGGTCCCCACAGGGTACCCCTTTTGCTCCGAGCGCTGCCTCATCTCCAAACAAAGATGATGGTGCAGAGAGTCACCTCTCTTGTTCAGAGGGGAATGAAAACCACTTCCAGGCAAGATGGAAAAGGAAAAAAAAATTACTTCTCCACTGGGAAGAAGCAAAAGTTGTTACTCAGCTTTACTTTGAGGCCACCATCGTGGAGCCTGATGCTCTTTAACCACTACAATAGAACTACCCTGAACTCAAATTAGGACTAATGGAAACATCTGTGAATGATTTGCAGGCTAAAGCATTTAGAGGCAAAGGAAGCCTATGTCTGAATCTTTGAGATGTATAGAGGATGAGCTGGTGGATGACACACTGCAGGTGAGAGGAAATAGAGAAAAACAGTCATCAGAGACTGCCAATGGGGGCTCTGAACTCCTCCCACCCCCTCATTTTAAGTCTCAGAATTTCCCTAAGAAAATGGTAGACCAGGACATTTTTAATTTGGTCACTGGCAGAATTATACTACTCCTAGACTAAGTAGAGAGCCAAGATATTTGACTTTATTATCCTATCCAAACAGAAGAGAGGGAGTGATAAACTGCCTGCCAACGACAGCCAAGAATGTCGCATGAGTGTCTTTTATTAAAAGGATGCTTAATAATCCAGTTAACATTAGGGGTTTCCTCCAGTCTTCCACGGAGATAATCTTTGAGTATTTCTAGTGTTCACTGGTAAACGAGTACTGGGATGATCCATTAAAACATCCTTTTAAAGATCATCAGCTGTGAAAATTCTGATGAGAGTGAACTATTGCGAAAACAGAGTGATACTTTCTTCAGTCAAAAATGAGCCATCAGAAACATCTTTCAGTCAGTCAAATCCAACAATCTATGACTTTCCCTTGGTATTCATGACAGTGATCTAGGACCTAGATTCTAGGCTGTGGATTGGTTTTATTTTCTTTCCAGAAAGGTCTCTGTGGGCAGGGAAACTTCTGTGTATCCTACAGACTAAACCTGATTGGCTTTGAAGCAAATGCAGCTCAGAATTTAGGTTCATTGATTAACAACTTAAAACTGGTCATTGACAGGCAAGTTCCCTGAGGTTGGAACACACAGTCCCAAGTAAACATTCGCCAGCAAGTGGAAGAAACAGGGAAAACACTTCCAAGGTAAAAGTCTCCAGAGAGCTGGAAAGGTCAAGGAACTGTCCTTATTTGAGAACCATCTTAGAAAGTATGGAAACAGATGCATGTGGGACTTTTACAATACCAGCATACTGCTGGGAGTATTGCACTAGGTTTTCAATTATCAAATTAGAGAGGATATTATGCTCCCCCCAAATAAACGTAAGGTGCTTTAAACATGTAATAGCCCATGTCTAGCTAGGGATGTTATGCCAATGAAAAGACCTTCAACCATTTATGGTTCTATCCATGTCTCTTCAATGCCACTGAGAACTGGTGGAAAGATAGTTGGGGAATGGTTAAGAAGTGGGGGTTTGGCAGCTGCAAAGGAACCCTCTTTCCCTGGAATCCTGCCTGCAAAATTCTCAGCTGCCTCACTTAGGACAGCAGTGATTAAAATGTGACTATACTGACATCATTCAGTACTCTCAGTGTTAGAGAAATATTGTTCCTCATCCTATCTGTCCTGCGACTGCCATTTATGGGTGATAGGATTGATCTTTCCTCCCTGCTCCGGAGAGATGCGGGTAAATCCTGCACGTGTGTTTACTCTGGGACCTTTTTAGTGCTAGATGTCTCTCTTTCCAGGAGCAGTGGAAGGCTTCCCCAAATTAACGCTGAGATAAAAATAAAGTTGCAGGCACGAGGCGGGGGCCACCATCTTGACCTGTCATCTGGCCTACTAAACCCAGACCCCTGAGACTAGGCATTGGTGTGCTGCCAGATTACAAAGCTGCCAGGTTCCCAGAACAGTGGGCTCTGACCTTGCTGAGATATGGCACACTGCTTTTTGCTGAACAAAGCTGGCCGCCATGCAAAGCAGCGACTGTTATTCCACAAGGGTGCTAAGACAGCCCCTCCAGAAAGAGGATGCATTCGCTTGCTGGCTCAGCAAATGAGAGGCGCTCACCAGCCAGAAGGAGAGGGCAGCGAAGGGAAGACTTGAGGGAGAAAGGCAAGAGGAGTGAAGGAAGGGCAGAGCCCCAGGGAAGCAGCAAGGGCAAGGAACCCCACACCAGGGAGGAAGGTACTCCCGTGTTAGCCTCCCAGGGCCACATCTAACTCCTGCTCAACAAAGACGTCGAGCTCCCTGGTGTCCTACAGTGGAGTGGGGGTAACGGGGATCTTGAACGTCTGAATCCCCACAGTACCTGCCCTGCTCATGGCTGGCCTGGCGCCTTTCAGCGCACATAATCTTTTTCCTCCAAAGGGGACATACTGCTGGGACGAGGGGAGGCTTTCGGTTTTGAGGAGCTGTCTTCGGTGCTTATCTCGCAGGATTGAATGCACGGCCTTCAGGAAATCCTTCCGGCTCTCTGGAGAGCTAAGAAAAGATTTATAAGTGTCAGGGAAATGGTACTTTCATGGATGGGAAACATCTCATAGCCTCTGGTACAGCCAAACAAACATCCCCGATCACACAAATACTAAGACACAATGCTGTAAGGTGACACAACACTGTAAGGTGACGCTTCTTCTACATAGCACCCCTTCTCATAGCTGCTAATGAGAAGGCACACTGCTGCCCCCCAGCTTTAGGACTCATCTTCTGTAGCCAGTTTGAGACAGAGAATCTCATTAGTGAATAGACCGATGGGCAGCAGGACTTTCCTCCAGGAAGCTGACAAATTCTGCCCTTGGCCCCCAAGGTACAATCTCAGATCCTAAAATGTTTCTGAGGAAAAATGAATTACAAGATTCTTGCAGCTCTGCCAAGCATCCAAAGACTGATATTCCAATTTCTTACGTTTCCTCCAAAATTAGCCTCCTTCCTGTTAGATGCCTCGTCCTCCCGTGATCATTTCAACAGTATTAGGGCTCCATTCTTAACTGGAAAATCTTCCAATGCCCTAATTCTCACGGTGAAAAAAGAACCACCTAGGTAAGAGTTATTTTTCTTGTTGCACTGTCAGTATTTTTACCCACATTAGTGTCATCTGATACTCCTGCTGATGACAAGTATGGTGGCATCTCTAGAGACAGGCTTGCTGCACTTTAACAGAAATAATCGCAACTAGAACTCCTTCAACAGATGGTCAAACCACATGTGGAATGTGTATGTGTGTGTGTGTGTGTGTGTGTGTGTGTGTGTGTGTGTGTGTGTGTGTGTTGGGAGTCAGGGGTCTCTGGACTGGACGGCCTCAACCCCGCCGAACAAGGCTTACCTGCAGCACAGGTGGAAGACCCTCTCCGGCCTCCCTTCAGATTCTGATTTCACGTGGACAATTTCACACACAGCATTTGCCTCTGCATCTATATTAAGTTAAAACAAGGACACGAAAGGGTGTGTTTCAAGTGGAGTCATTTACAGGTTTATAATAAAACATTGTCACACTTTGCTGTCGTATGTGATAGTGCAGAACAGCACAGGACCAGAAATGCTTCACTCCTATCCTGTGGTCTAAAGAGATGAAGAGACTGGAAGCTTAATATGCTATGGTAGGGGGAAAAAAGCTTGGAAAACTACCAAGTGCAGAAATCTCCTTCTCGATGGTCTAAAGGGTCCTTCAATCAATCACACTGATTGAGGAACCTACTCTTCTCTGTGCAGCTAGTTTGGTCAAACTGTCTCAGTTAAGTGATTAGTTCTTTTGAAAACAGTTGGATCGATCAGTGCCCAAGATTCTACTGCATATTCCATCATGCCAGTGATACAAGGCAGCAGGTCCCATGCCTGCTCAGCAGGTCCCATGCCCGCTGGAGACAGAACGGGGCTCCTCTTCCCCAGCCTTGCCAAAGGCCCACCAAAGACATGCTAAGAAGGTAAAGAACAGCTGTACATGTTTCAAAGCACAGTGAGCCTTGATCTCTCATTGATAATGGTTCTAGAACTCCCATGGGCATTCAAATATAAGGATGCTAAAGTCCCTTGGTGGTATAGCATTTGTATATAACATGCATGCATGCTTCTATATATTTGAAATCATCTCTAGGTTACTGTAATACCTAATGCAATGTGCTATATCAACTGTTGTTGTATTATATTGTTTAGAGAATCATGACAAGAAAAACAAGTGTGTACATGTTCTGTACAGATGCAAGTTTTTCCCAAATATTTCCTATTCACAGCTGATTAATTCATGGATGCAGAACTTGTGGATTCAGGGCCAACTGTAATATCTACACATTGTGATGCTAACACCACTGTATTACTGTAACTATGAATGAAGTGCTGTGATGGAACAATTCACTGCAGTCTTTAGAGCTGCCCACTGTGACAAGCCTCATTCTACCCAGTGGAAACAACCTTGGTTACAAACCCTCATCGTGGCTACGTTATTTTATCTCAAATGGAATCCACTTGCAAGAAGTTTCATGAACTTCCCCAAACTTAAGATAAAAATCATGAAATTCCACCCTCCGATTCTGAGATCTACTGGAATGCACTTCATAACGAGGAACACTTTGATTAGTTCTGATAGCAACTGAAATAGGCTTGATAGTTTTAAACCTGATTTGAATGAAAAGCAGAGGGTGAGAACGAAATGTCAAATCACAAAGATAGCTTTGTTTCCTACATGTAAAGTCTTCGTCCTTCATGAGGCAAAATTCCTAGCTAGGAAGCCTGTAACTTGCTATAGACATAAAGCTTCCCCATTCATAAACTTGGTATGGGAAATACATGAGCTAGATAGTAACTTATAAGCTAAGATTCCACATTAAAACAATACTAGTATTTAAGTGGCTAAACCTCAAAGCATCATTGCAGTTTCGTAGACCCACAGTCCACAGCTTCCCGTAAAGTCACCCGCAAGTAAAGTTTGCAAAAGTCACATCATAACTGAAAAGGCATCGTGATAAATCACTGTGCTGGAAGCTCAGAACAAACCTTAATCCTCTCATGCACACTTGACCTGTGTGGTTTTGCATTTGGCCTTTCCTACTGCAAGGGACCACTGTGAAGGAAGATAAATCTAGTTCAAAATGGGGAACTGACTGAAATGTATCAAATTTTGCAAGAGATGATACCAGACTAGCTGGTTCAGTCAGGACCAGATCCACTTTTATTGCTTATAGAGGTGACAAAGGGGTAACAAGAAGGCTGCACAGAACAAATCAGACAGGAAAAACTGAACACTCAAATTCGACGCCAGGAGCCTGAAGGAGATACACCTGCAGTGTCCCTTGCAGGGCTTCTCGTCACTACCTACATCTGCTACATCTGCTTTACAATGGGAGTGGGAAAGTTTCCACCTAACTCCTGAGAAAGCCCCTTTCACTGCATGCCTGAGAGGGGCCACTGTCCATTCTCACAGATGTAGGACATAGCCTGGACTCTGAGTCTCAAAAATATCACAAGCCTTAGTCAATACCAGGCTAAAGCTTACTGCTCATGTGCCTGATGCCTCGTCTAACTACATTACAAGTATATACCGTGCTATCCAACAACTCCCTTTACTATTTGGATCACCAAAAAGAAGTAATATTTCCAATGCCTTCCACTGACAACAAAGATAAAGATGTATGATAGATACTTCGGGCAAAGAATTGTGTATTCAATGGCTTTTTCATACCTTTGGTCAACTTTTCAGTCCCTCAGTTGAAAGGCAAGTGAACAATTTACCTGGGATTTTGTTCATAGTTTCAAGGATTTGTAGAAGTACAAGGCTCATTGCTACTCATATTTTAGTCCCTGTAATGTTATTAAACATAACATAATGACCGTAATTCCTTGGAGCAATTTTGAAGATATTACCCATTCATTTCCTTGGTTCACTGATCCCTTCAATATTTTACAGATGGCTGGGTATTTAAGAGGTAATGGGAGAAATCGAGGGAAAAGAGTTAAGCATATAAGAAAAGAGAAGGCACAGCAGACCAAAATTGTGGACACAGCCATCACACACCCAAGGACGGAGAAGCCAGCACGTGTCATCAGTTTACCTGCACTTGCCAAAGCTCGGACCTGCAGGGCTTCAGTGGGGATCATGTGGCGAAATCGGAAGGGGTCCCACTCCTCGTAAATCGAAAGTCTGTGAGATCCCACCTGCAGGAGAGAAAGAGCCAGCCGCGTAAGAATAAGCCAGTTCACCCACACTGATGGAGCGGCTCCAACGCCTGCCCAAGGTAATACCACCCACATGCACTGTAAGTGAGAGGCTGCCTGGGAATATGCTGAGGGTGTGTAAATGAGTTTGCCAGCAAATGTGTTAAAGAGGCAGAGAAGAGGCCAGAGCAGATCTCAACGTGTAAGAACTAGGGCACAGAAAAAGGGGAAACAGTGCTGAGAAAGTGCTGGGCACCGGGCGGAGCAGACAGCTGTCCATCTCAGGCTCCAAGCAGAAGCCTCCTGGAAGGCAGAGCAAACAAATCATAAAAGGCTCTTGCCAGCAGATTTAAGCAGATACAACTGAGAACTACACGGAAAGGGATTTGCAAGCCCGAGGATGAAATAAAGAGTCTTACAAGCTTCTTCTTCTGTTTGGAACCATCTTTATACACGAGGACCACAGCGGTTTTGAAGACTGGAAGGAAATGAAATAAAGATAGTTACAGCACAAAATGTGTGGGGCTTCCCTCTTGGACAACTCAGGGCTAGCAAGGGAGTTACCAGGAGGGAGAAGATGAGCCCCAAGTAACGACGCCCACCCGTGTTCCACGCATTCGTCATGTATGAAAGTCAACAGACTACGGAGGCAGAATTTTCAAGGTCCTAAACTAATGGAGCATAAATACATGCAAATCATGCTCCTTCCTGAAACTTCTGGATAAAGTATTTTTAGCTATAGTATTCTAAGGTAAAATTTAAGCTGAAACATACTCAACAAAAATGCAGCTGCTAATTTAGTAGCTGGAGGAATAATATAGATATCTTTAATAATAATACAATTGCTGAGTGATTTGCTTTTATAGAAATTAAGCCAACCCCCACCCTACACACCATGTGCATAACTCAGGAAATCTATTCATATTTTTGACCTAAAGAAATGACTGTTCACTTATGGAACAGAATGCAACCCCCACTTCCTTCAGATAGATTTGAATCAGAGTAAGCTCTTTAGGAGAACTGAATGTATAGTTTCATTCTTTTATTGCTTCAGGGCATTCGGAGACACAATGGAGTTATACAATGGAGTTACACAATGGCTTTACACAACGGAGTTATGCAAGTCTCTAGAATTCTAGAGAATACTTTAAGCAATGCCAAGCATGCCTGGCACACAGTGCTTCTGACTCCTCCTGGGGGAGGTAGAATTGCTGCCCAGAAGGGAGGGAAGGCTAGCACCAGCTCGCTCTCAGTCCTCTGAGCCCAGCTCTCTGCTGTAGACTAAATGTGTAAGACTCCCCAAATTCCTATGTTGAAACTAATCACCACTGTGATATTTTAGGAGGCAGGGTCTTTTGGAAGAGATGAGGTCATAAGGTTCTGCCCTCATGAACACTCTCAGTATCTTTATCCAAGAGGCCAGAGAGACGAGTTCCGCCTTTTCCGCCACGTGAAGGTGCCCTTCGGAAGGCTCATCCCTTCTGTCACAGAGTGGCTGGAGGAGGGACAGCGTGGAAGAGCACACACAGAATTAAAAGGGAATGAAGTTCTGTGTCTTCAGAGATGAGCCATCAGGCTCCAGGTTCTCCGGATGCCACCCTGAAGTATCCAGCTCCTTCTCTACCCTACTTAGAACAGCTCCGTCCTCCCTTGTGTGGGGTTATCCTAATCCCCAGCTTGTGGAATAAAAGAGGCAAAGAGACTGCTCCAGCCTCGGACAGACGAGGCCTCCTTCCAAAGTTCCTGCTGCCATATGGAGGCCACCGCAGCTCTGCAGAGCACTGGGTACCTTCAACCCAAGGAAACCCTGGTAACACCAAGAGGCCATCTGAAATCACAGTGGCCAGGAGAACTGGGTTTCTTTACAAAGGACAGAATTGTGTCTCAGGAGAGGGGATCCACTGATATTAGTCTCAGAAGGCCTTGGAGCTATACCCTTGGAGCTACCGTTCAAGTGTCTGTTGGGTTCTAAGAAGGTTAATGTGTCTGCCTCAGTTTCCCCACCACAGAGCCCAAGGGGAACAGAGAACAACCCTTGGCCTAGCACTGGGATGTGGGCAGTGAACACCTCCACCTCACCAAGATGAACTGCAAGGGGTCACCCAATCCCTTCCAAAGCGGACTTGACTCCCAGGACTCCTGGCTTCCCTCCTCAGCCTCCAGGACCTACTCTGAGCCTTAAAATGCAAATGTCTAACTCCTCCCATGCAGAAGCCTGAGCAAGCTACTTCTGCTTGTATTTCATTTATTAAGGTAATGGTCATTAACACTCAGCACACACGAGCCATTCCAAGCACAAAAAATCCAGGTGCTGGGCGGGCAGCAAGTCAAGGTCAGTTTCAGAAGAAAGCTGAACTATTCCCTAAAATTAGAGATTTATGCAAAAACACAAAAAGAGAGCCCCGCCTTGAAGTCCAAAGCTTCGTTTGGAAGGCACATTTGGCTCTGCCGCTCTCCTAGAAATCACAGGGAAAGTCAACAGGATTGCCTGTAATGATCTTGCCTGAGACTCATCCACAAATGTGCTCATTAGGATGACCACAGGCAGTCTCGGTTCCCATGCCTGACTTTAATCTTTTTCCTTTCTCTTTGCTACTATCTTCCTGTGACTCTAAGAACATCTTGAATAATGCTAAGCTTGCCTCCTACCACAGAGCAGCCCCTAGGAAGTTTCCGGGGTACTTAGGAGCTGGAATACACAGCATTTATTTAGGGGCCCCAACTCCTGGGAGTGAGTCATCTGACACCTGCCTCCCACAGCAACCCAGGAAGCAGGGAACACAAACGCACAGTCCTATCTGAGTCTACCGTGTGAACAGTGGCACCTAACACCCCAAACTTCATTACTGGCATTTACCATGGGTTACTAGGGCCTTTGGACCAAACCCAGGTCTATCTGCTCACTGCCTGTATAGTACAGGCTGCTAACACAGCCGGCTCATTCATTCTGTTATTATTTGGTTACAACAGCAAAGCACACAGCCCACTATCCCTGATGCCCAACATTTACTATGCAGCCCCAAATGGAAAAACATCTGCCTGCTCCTACTTTCTCCCACTCAAATTATTTTCTTATTGTAAATTGGCTAATTTAGAACTATACGAAGTCCATAAAATTCACGGGAAAAATGGAATGTTCTAATGCTGCACTCTGGAACTGCTAGCATAGAGCTCAGCATCCGAAACAAGTAGCTGCTTTGGGAAACTTAAGTTCCATAGATGACTCACTGAGAAGGGTCAGACATCCCAGGCCACTCCAAGAAATCACAGCACAGGGAGCACAAAGCGAGTGCTGCCCGCCCCCATCAAAAACTGTCAGCTGGTTAACACCCCAATACTTCTTTGTACCCTCCACTTGGTCACATGTCTTCTGAGTACACTTACATGTTCTTCCATTATTCTTAGTGAAATTTCATTGACAGCTTTCAAGGCTCTTGGGAAATTTTGGGAACATGACTAATTTTTCAATGAAGGCTAAGTGGGTCCAAGTAGGAAGCGCAATCAATCTTTGCATTAAGCATCTGATTTTAACACGCCTAGGAAGTTCCATTTGGGAGTATTTTGTTCACATTACAGAGAGGGTAAAGACAATTCTGCTTAAAGAAGCAGTAAGCGACCTTTCAACCCCCATGCTCAGAAGAATACTGTATGGTATGAAGATGATAAATGCTATATTTCCTATCCCTGAACTTGCTAGGGAGATGGTAGGGAAAAGGCAACACAAAACAAAAGCACGGGCTGCAGACTGCGCTTGGGAACAACACTGCATCATGCTGCACAGAGATGGCAAGCCATAAGCTGTTCCCGGAATTATGCACAACTCCTGGCATACTAACCCATAGTTTTCTCTCTCTCTCTCTCTCTCTCTCTCTCTCTCTCTCTCTAAAAACATATTAATACAAAACAATCACAAGCTCTCTAATTGCAGCAACTGCATCCATCCAAAATAGATTATTGAAAATATAAATCATTAATCAACTGTCTACTGTCACTACTATTTGTATCAACCTAGCTGTGATACAGCTCATGCTGATTAAGCCTCTGGAGTTGCACCAATGGCTCAGCTGAGCACTAACCTCATAAATTCTGACGATATATAGCAAGAGGGAGCTGGGGAGAAAAGTTTAAAATCCAGGATTTGAGATCTTAGAAACAGAAACATTTTTGTCTTAAGCACTCATTGTATTTTTCCTTGGTTTATTATAAATTCATTATTTTGAAATATTTGCTAGGACTAGAAGCAAAAAAAAAAAAAATTTCTGTCTGTCTCTACCTGGAATAGACTAAGGCACTGCCATGTCTAGCCACCCAAGTAGCTGGGTACTACATGCATATTTAACTAGAGGCTTAATTTAGTATTTGTAAGAAGGTGACAGCCAAAGCAGGAATATGCCCTCAAAAAACTATAAATAGCTTTATTTTAATAAACCGCGACTTAGAAATGTTCTTGCTTTGAAAAGTAAGCCAGCCTCTCCCCATGCCTCGAAACCCCCCTCTTCCAATACATACCAAAGGCCGCCAATTCTGGTTCTTTTTTCCACTTTCCCAGAGAGGCTGGTGGGTTTAGCCAGATGACAGTGGTATGCAAGAGCAGGTCACCCATGCTCAGATCTGCAACCTGTAGACCAGACATACAGCAAACCTTACTGGGAAAAGGGATTCATGCTCAGGTTTTCGTGATGTTTTAAAATATAGCAGGCTAGTGGCAATTTACTTTGTGAAAATATCCATCCTAAAAACACTTACTTAAGTACATGATACAACGTATAATGCAGAAGTTAAACAGTTTGGTGTAGCCATTCCACAACATATACATATAACAAAATAACATGCACAGATACCGGGTCGGTGAGTGAACTTACCATGGCTCAACTTAGGTTTTTAAACTTTATGATGGAGTCATTGGGGAATTAAATAAATTTGGGGAGCTAAGGTTTTGGCTCACTGGTAGAGTACTTGCTTATGTATATGCAAGACTCTAGGTTCAACCCCTAGCATGAATGAACAAACAAAGGTTTTTGTAGATTTTTCAACTTAAGGCTGCTTTGTAAGGACACAACCTCACTGTAAATTGAGGATCATCCTGTATAATTTTTGTCAATGTAAACAAAGGAATTATAAAAGACAGCACAAAAAATGATAGGTAACATTTTTTAAAAACTCTCCATTTGCTACCATCTAAAAAAGACCATCTCCACTAGAAGCAACAGATGATAGATACCATAATGTCCATTCTTCTAATACCAACTCATAGCATCACGACGTTTTGCCATGTTTGAGCAACCATGTGATGACATTTTAATGAAAAAAATCTTTAATTCATACAAAATGTCCAACTTGAAGACCAAATCCTCTACATTACCAAAGAAACATGGGATTCACACAAAAAAATTGCACATATTTTTCCCTTTATTCTGTCTACCTGAATTTTAAGAATAAGATGACCAAATGGTAAGAGCCAGGGTTCTGAAACACGTACTCAGTCTTATCTATCAAAACCAATTTACAAAATTAAAGCTATTTTATATTCAAGTAGAGACTGTTTTCCAAGCAGATATAGCTATCAATGAGAAAGATCTACCCACAAAATCTCAGACATTTCGGATCTCAGGAAGATTTGGCCTTCCAGGAAGCATTCCAACGCAGTTTAAAGATTTTATTTTACCCCACAGAAGGAAGAGAAAAGCTAAATGAGGAGTTTGAAGACTTCGACAGCACTATGCAAAATGAGGACTGAAATTCTCAGAGATCATGAAGTCAAGTCATAGCCTGAACCCTCCACAGTTAAAACACTGAGTGTCTCAGGCTAGCTCTTTTGTGGAGCAGGATATGACGACCCAGAGAGCCCAGTGACAGTCCACTCTACAGTCACCTTCATCTGTGGTTTCCATTTCCACAGTTTCAGTTCTCCATGGCCAACTGAAGTCTAAAAGCACTAAATAGAAAATTCTTGAAAATAAACTACGCGTGAGTTTTAACTTGTATGCCACTCTAACTAACGCAACGTAATTTCATGCTGTCTCTCTCTCCTGCCTGGGACACAAACTATTCCTTTTCCCAGGTTACCTCCTGTGCCCACCGGTCACTTAGCAGCTGTTTTGGTGACTAAGTGTCACATTATCATGGTGCTTGTGTTAAAGTAACACTTATTTTGACTCAGTAAACGTCTCCAAGCACAAGAATACTGATGCTGGAAATCTGACTATGACAGAGAAAAGCTGTCAAGCACGCCCTTTACGATGAAAAGGTGAAAGTTCTCAAAATAATAAGGGAGGGAACATTGCAGGCTGAGCTTGCGGAGAACAAATGTCCTGTCCATGAAATTGTGAATGAAGAAACCTGAGCTAGTTTGGCTGCCACACCTCCGAAGGCAGTGACAGAGCCCACAGGAAAGGGCATCAGAAATCTGCAGCTACCGACCAATGTTCCTATTCCTAACCGTCTGCCAACCGTTCCTAAGTCCACTCTAAGTATTTACTGGACGTCGCCTTTAAAGGGAACCCTCAAGGAATCACCCCCACAAGCGTCAGAAGTCGCCCCAGGATCACCAGCCCTGTTGCATACACTGCTACGAGCAGCAGTATAGACTCATCAATGGTCGTGGTGTGTATCGTCACACCCTCCCTCCAGGCCCTGCTCTCCTTGAGGCTTGATTCTGGTGCAATCTAAGCCACTACTTTCTTGCCAGTTTCGAGACCATTTTCCTCAGTGGAAAAAAGCAATCAGATGGCAGTTTAGTTGTGTCCTTTGAGTAATCAATTGCTTCTGAGTAATCAGTTTCCACCACGGGCCTATTTCCTGCTGCTGGCTCGTCTTAGCCTGCAAAAATAGTCTTTTATTGCTCTCTTTTGACATTTTCCCCAAACTTCCATTTTTCTGGGCTGTGAATCTTCTGATAGCAATATAAGACTTTCCTGCTCTTTCAATACTGGCATTTCATCAAGGGTTTCTCCTTCTATCTCTGCACATTTCTATTTATAATCTCAGTTCAGCGGGAAGTGCTCTGTGCAGCTCTGTATCTCTTTGTTCCCCGCTGGACAGGCTGCTTACTTGACTGTCCAGATTTCATTTCAAAAGAACCTCCAGGTTTGCCTAAGTTAGACTCCTTTCCAGAACCTCTGCCTTTGATCAAGTTCATCTTTGTTTTTATACATGCTTTGCATCCCACTCTCTCTGCCACCCACTTGCTGGCAACAGTGTCACCTTCTCCCAAGGGCATTAAAATCCAGATGCTGACCTGGCATATAATGAAAACATTAAAATACGTATATATAATGGAAATGTTGATTCTATCACCCAACACAATCTGCTTCTGTCAAAATGGGAAAGAAAAAAAGAGGAAGGGGATGTTTCACAATCAAAAATGTTTGCAGTATTATTAGGAGTCAGTAAATGAAGCTAAGAAATTTTCCCAACAATAGGAACTAAGGATAAATCAGGGTTTGGCCACACAATGAAATATCACGCCCAAATTTAAAATAACGGGAACATTTTGCATTTGAGGCAAAAATCAAGATGTAAAATTACTTTGAAAATATTTTAGCATACCCGTATTTATTAATTTTTCTAAATCAGTGCCAAAACATCCAAAATGACAGAGGCTGTCTTTTGAGACTACAGTCTCCTTTTTGTCTTCTTCTATATTTTGTTCTTTAAAAAGATTTTTTAAAATAAAGAATATTTTATAAAACAGTGAAAACTAACTCTAAGGTAGCAGCATCCATCTCTTCTGCACACTGAGGAACTGAATTATCTGTCAAGGAGGCTGAAAACCTTGCCACACTGCTCCTGATATTATGAGGTGAAAGATAGAGCATTTGGTTGAAAACTCCATGTCCTCTCCAGTGCTCCTTCCTGGACTCTCAGACTCCAGCCTTTTACACTGTCTGTAACAGCTCTGCAACTCTGCAAGGTGTTGGGAACAGATACTCAAATCCCATCCCTGTCTGGCACTGGCCTCATGGATTTTCTCCAGCTGTGAAAAAAAACCACCTCATCTTCCCCACAATTCTACATCTCTTTACCCCACACAGATCTGCACATTTGACCCTCCTGGTGAAGCCAACAGCACCCGACTGAGTCTTTCATATTTTAAGAGTAAGAGAAGAGGAAGAGGAAGAGAGTGGTGCACTCCCCTAATCACAGCATTCAGAAGGCTGAGGCAGGAGGATGGCCACAAGTTCACGGCCACTCCAGTTACATAGTGAGTTCAATGCCAGCCTGACCTACATAGCAAGACTCTGTCTCAAAAAAAAAAAAAAAAAAAAAAGGTAAGGCAAACTCCATCATGTGTTCATTTTTACATCTTGATGACTTAGGGATAGTGACTGGACTTCTTTTTGAACCTGGATAGTGACCTTTTACATCTCCCGAAGGTCAGGGGTTTTCTGCAATCTACACTAAACCACCAATCCCTGCTTGCTTTACCCCTCCTAACCTCTGCCAGGCTGTGAACTCACAGTTCCCACCCAGCTCTCTCAACCTCAGTATCTCTTTCTCTCTCTCTCTGTCTCTCTATCCCTGTCTCTGTCTTTCTCTCTGTAAAGCTAAATTGATTCAATGCTCCAGCCAGATCTGGGTGCACACTGGTGGGGGATCATCACATATTACTCAGCTTGAAGGCATTTTTACTCTTGAAAGATCATGGCAGTGACTAGTTCCCACTAAGCCTTTCGCAGGTGTATCTGTTCCTTTCACTGCTTCTATAGAGGTTTTTTAATAGACTGGAAAAAAAAAAAAAGCAGTCACTGGAAACCTATATTCATCCAATAAAGGTCTATCCAACACCTATTCATATGCCAGATGCTATTCTGACCATGAAGACAGAGTCTTAAAATAGCCTGGCTTGTGATAACAAGAGCTCATCTTCACATTTAGCTTAGAATACAAGCATAGATCCCAAAGGCTAAATGTTGAGCTTCCGATATATTAAGGAATAATCAATTTTCGGCCTTTTGGCTAAGATCAAGTGAAGAAACAGTCCAGCTAGAAAAGAAAAGTCACAATGTAGCATTGGACAAAGGACAAAATTCAACCAACGTAATCAATCATATGACTACTACATCTGCAGGAAGCACCTTATTAAAAGAAAGCCAGCAAATCTAATATCAGATAAGACATGGCAAGACAAAGGCTTCCTTACCTCCTTCTTCTCACCAGTCTGCTCAGCAATCAGTTGGTCAAACACAGCCCCAAACTCTTCGTGGATTTTCTGCATTTCGTTGATGTGACTGGCGACCTTGTTCATGGTCTTGATGGCCACTAGAAGAGCACAGGTGGAAATGAAGAGGCTGCTTAGCCTCTCAGGGCCGAGCAAGGGGAGGTCAGGGACGCCTGCTCACCGTCCAGGTGGTAGTGCTCCTCGCTCTCTGCGTCGGTCAGGGCAAAGAGCTCCTTGAGCAGCAATGGGTACTTGAGTATCCTCTGGATGGGCTTGATGAGGTAAGACTCCAGCGTGGACGAGTGCTGCTGCCTCGGGTTCTGGGCATCCAAGAACGCCTTGAAAGCTGTGTCGGTCTTGGCTGGAAGGGTTTAGACAGCATTATGGTTTGAGTCCAGATGTCCCCCTGGATGTCCCTCATGCAGTGTTAAACTTCTTGAGTTTGTGATGACTCATGGTCCAGTGCTGGGATTATGGGTATGAGTGCGGCACCCAAGTGTGGCCTACATTCAATATAAGGGACAGAAACAGTCTTCTCTCCATGCTCCTCCCTTTTTGCTCTGTTGCCTTTGCTGTCTTCCACACCATGAACTGCCGCCACCCTGCCATGCCACCCTGCCTTGGAGCCAGCTGATTATGGACTGAAACTGTCACAAAATGTGAACTACATAAATCTTTCCTTCCTTCATTTTGGGTGTCAAATATTTTGTCTCAGCAATGAGATAAAAGTAACCAAGACAGATAGACCGTCAGGTGGTTCCCTTTGCACTGCCCCACTCACATGTGCTAATTCCAAGTAGCCCCCTTCACAAGAAGGAGGGGGGCAGGGGTTCAGGTGTTTAGGGGTTGCTGTTTCTCCTCCTTATAATATGCAAACCATTTTGTGCTGATGTTTTGACATGTGGGTCCTGACTTAACGAGCCTGGGGAGACTCCTCCCAGGACGAGTCAGTTCCTAAAAGCAGTAAAGGACTTGCCTGCAAGCATCAATTCAGAGTCCCCACACGAGGCCACCTCCTCTATGAGCCTCTGATACTGTCACTTTCTCCTGTCCCCATCACTCTGGGACCTGGCATGACACATCTTAGCATCTACTAGATCTGAGAGCTTGCAGAAATTATCCAAGCCAGAAATGGTGGACCTGGGTTTCAGCCCCACTCATCGCTCACCACAAGCTATAGGAAGGCTCCTGTCCACTTTCTGCTATACTCCTCAGCCTTCTGATGGACCTTGCAGCTTCCCCTGGGGGAAGCCCTTGCCCTGGGAACTGTGAGGGACAAGCCTTGGCAACCTTCTGATCCACCTGCCTAGCCACCTCTGAATAACAGCAAAGTCTGTATGTTAAACATGCCGTACCCCAGCTTTCCTAAGGTTCTGCGCATTTCACCACTGGAAGACCCTCTTTGGAACACCATCAGGAAAACACGGAAGCAGCAGACCCTAACAGCTGTGGGCATGTGGGGCGGAGCTGATCTCCCTCGGGATCTGTTCAATGTCAACTCAGTATTGCCTTGGTGAGCAGTTAGCATCCACAGGGTGGGGACCCGAGCTGAGCTCTGGCAGCACTTTCCTCACCAGCTTTGCTCTCATCTGTGTCCCAGCTGGGCCCTGGGGAGCTGGGGCCCCAGGCCAGCAGAGAAGAATCTACCATTAGATGACCAGAAACACGGCTAGTCCCTTCCAGGTACAAAGCAATGCTGGGAAGAGAGGGAAAGATCCACCTAAGGGACCGTGACAGTGGACGCTTGATACATCCATGCTGGTGCTGGCAGGGCGACCTGCCCAGAGCAGTGCATAGGCTTCCCGCCCCCTCACCTGTACTGTGCCCTATGCCACCCTTCTATCTGGCTCTTCCAGAGTTGTATCTGTTAGGGTGAACTGAAAAGCAAACACGATCAACATTCTGAACAAACTCGTTCTTCACATTCAGAATCTACATATTCATCTAGGTGACTTTGCCTATTAGAAATTAAATGCTGCTCTCTAGGGATTCAGTGCATTTTATAACAGCATCTGCATGTCGGAGGAACTGAGACAGCCCTTGAATAAATGAATAACAATTTTTTAAAACCCCAGAAGGCATATATTTAAGTGTGTGTGTGTGTGTGTGTGTGTGTGTGTGTGTGTGTGTTCCCCTCCCTCCCCATCACCAGGGTTTAGAAGTGTAAGCTAACAACTCCAAGGATATTATACTAGGACATCATGAAATTGCAAAGTGATTCTTCTGTTTTTATTCAGTTTTTTAAAAAAGTGATCATGGGGGAAGACCTTAAGAAATGATAATCTTTTCACTGTTTTTAAATCCTATCAAAAGGAATCAGACTCCCTGAGTCCAGGCGGCTTCTGCTCCTCTCAAAGAAAGCCCTGAAGGAAAAGGCCATTTCGAGTGAGCGGCCCATTGGCTTACACACCAGGCACAGAGCCAACGCACTTGGAAGCTGTGGCTTCCACCACATCAAGAAGAAGCCTAGGAACCCCACCCCGCACACCACCAGCCCTCAAGTCCAAAGTCTGGTGTGGGACTTGAGCTCACAGAGTACACCTCACAGCACTCAGGGTGTGCAGGATACTGCCCCATTGAACCCAGCTGTGAGTCTGTCAGGAACCCAGATGTGTTCTCGAAATCTCTTCACACTCTTGGCTCATTTGGCGATTAGGAAAATGTGGGTCACACCTGCTGTTTCAAGGGATCATTTTAAACATTAATGTAAGATTTTTCAGGTGCAAAAAAATAATGTTCTTGAATTAAGAAAAAGCGATCAGAGTAGAATTTAATTTAACTGAGTAATTTTTAAAAAACACTAAACTGCTGGAAGAAATGTAATGGTTACATAATTTCACATGGAGCAAAGTTCTCTAAAACAGTTACTTTAACAATGTGATAACAAGCAGCAGTTAATAAAAGTTTTCAAAGAAACCTACACATAGAGCCATATGACCAAGGCAGCACACATGAAAATGTGGTTAAGGTCCCACAGCAGGACAAGGATCTTTCTAGAATCCTGTTACACAGACTGAGCTAGCATTAAGTCTACCATTTTCTGGGACAGGCTCTTTTATTACCCAGAGGCCCATATAATATTAATATTTCCTCTAATAGGTTTTAAATTAAGTTGAGCTAGTTCTCTTTGGCAGCAAACACAAGCATAACACATGGAAATTATTTACATATCAAGGGACTTGATTAGCAGATGTTTACTTGGCAGCCACAGCAAAACGCTAAGAAGTAACAGCCTGATTTCCAGAGATTCTTTGAAACCAAACTGTCTACTGATTCTACAGTTTACAAAGAAAATGTTTCTGTAATACTTTTGGCGGGGAGGGGTATCTTTATATTACTGGATTATTCATATATATTATGTATTACATTGACTCATGAAAACCTTTTGCTTCAACAGAAATGGAATTTTTAAACTAGATAGATAACGACTAGACACATTCGTGAGTGGGTGCACTGTGATATTTCAATGAATATACACAAGATGTAATGATCCCGTCAGAGTAATCAGCATATCTATCACTTCGTTTATCATTTCTCTGTTTCAGGAGCAGGCACGATATTCTTCCTGTTATTTTAAAACGTGTTGTATTACTCTTCATTGTAGTCACCCTACTGTACTATAGAATACTAAACTGATTTCTTCTAGTGGGAAACATTTTTATTTATTATTTTATGGTGGCGCTGAGCCCGGGACCTTCACACTCACCGACATGCTCAGCTGTCGTGGCGTGTGTCCAGATGCCCCCCAAAGCATCATGTGGTCATAGATGGGGAGTTTTGAAGGTGAATGGCTTAGGGTGTATGCATGTGGATTAAGGGTGCGATACTGGCATTAAGGGGTGGCTAAGGGGAGCCCCCCACCTGCGTGTAGATGGCACCACTCCACAGACTTGTGGCCTACATGGAGTATAAGAGGAGAGAAGGAAGGCAGGTTTGCTGCTGCTGCTGCAGCTTGCTGTGAACAGCTTCTCCTCTGAGATGCCCCTCTGCCATGACATCCTGCCTTGCAGCCAGACAACTACAGACTGAAACCTCTACACACTAAGCTGGAGTACACCTTCCCTTCTTTCACTTGTGGGTGTCAAGTATTTCACCTCAGCAATGAGCAAAGAAACTCAGACACCAGCCCTTTTTTAGTTGGGCAGGTTTTTGGTTACTCATTAAATTGCCTAGGCTGGGCTCAAACTTGCCCACAGCCTACAAAGTGCTGGGATGGCAGGCATGCACCATCACACCCGGCTTCTAATTGTACTTTTCTTTCATTTTTAAAAATGTATTTATTTATTTTTGGTACCAGGAATCAAACTCAACCTCGCACTTGCCAGGCAGGTGTGATTCCGCCGAGCCATATCCCCAGCCCCCGTAATTTTCTTTTTTAACCTACTAACCAACCTTTTCCTTATCTTGCACCTTCCCAGCCTCTGACAACAATAATTCTACTTTTTGCTCTCATGTGATCAACTCTGCCTATCACCAACTCTATGGAAACACAGTTGCTTTCTGGGGACTCTCAGGATGTTTCACCATCTCCTTACAAATTTAAGAAAGTGTCAGGGCTGGGGGTGCAGCTCAGTGGCAGAGCATTTGCCTAGCATGGCCTTCGGTTTGATCCTTAGCACCACCAAAGAAGGCACAGATATAAAAGGAAAAGTATCTTGGCAACACAAAAATTCTACTTTGTTCTGTGTAAAAAATAACTGTAACTAGAGCAATTTTTTTTTTTTTTTCATTTTTACCGGTACCGGGGATCAAACTCACGACTGCCTCCTTGCAAGGCAGGTGCTTATGCCGCTAAGCTAAATCCCCAGCCCCCAACTAGAGCAATTTTTAGTGTATAATTGAAACCACTTTAGTCGTGATGTCATTAGCAGTTATCATACACCTAGGGACAAAAATAGGCAAAAGAAAGAAGAGACTCCTCCAAAAGGTATTTGAAGTGTGGTAGGTTAAGAGAACTAGCTTGACTTTATTAATGAAAAACAAGCATAAAGCAGGGATTTTTTTAAATAAAACTACAAAATGACCTATCAATGCTGTCCCAGAATGACCAAGTCAAAGCATTCATTACAAGGAAACTGATACAATGGTTAATACACTAATGTCTGTCACTGCTCATTACTAGTATCTGCAGCTTGCTGGAATCTCTTTCTAGCACAATGATGCCTCCCAGGCTTCTTCTCAAGACCAGCAACCATAATCAGAAACATAAATGTGAACTGGCACCTGGGTCTGCCACCATCTCAGGGGGACTCACCTTTGACCAGGACCTTGGGGACTTTCGTGTGGCTGGCGCAGAAGGCACTGTAGAGCTTGAAGCGGTCAGCGTAGTACAGAAAGGATCCCCCCAGAGAGAACAGCACTTTCTGGAGAGAATGAGAAAAGGCACAGTGGTTCATCTTCCTCCCCAGCTAGAGGCATCTCTGGTGCAGCAGGGGACATAGGGCTTCCTCCCCTCCGCACAGAGCGGCATCGCTGCCTGTCCGCCTTTCTCTGCCATAGGTGTTTACAGTGGTGCTGCCCATGGTTTCCCAGCCCTATCTCTTCCAATGACCTCTCTGGGAGGCTTGGAGTGTTGATGAAAAAAAATACACTTTGCAAAAGACCAACATCTCCTCAATTCTCGCATGGATTTCTGCTGGGACACAGACACAACAAGCCAAGTAAAAGTAGGAAATGCTCACATTTTCAAAAGTGAAAAACACTGGTCACTGCATCTGTTCTCTCCCAGACCTGCTCTATCCCTTTTCCTTGCAGGAGCAGAGAAGAACATGTGCTGTTCAACCAAGAAATGTGCCCAACTGTGGGAATTAGGCGCCATCTCTTCAGACTGGAGGCCTGCACCCAGAGGACAGACTTGACCACATTTGACATGGGACAGTTTCCATCACACATATGTTATACAAATGAGGGAATGAGCCTCAGGAAAACATTCTTCATGAGTTCACATCCCTCCATCACTCTAGTCTTGTTCAGACAGGAGCTCTGGACATTTAGGCATGGATTAAAAGTTAGGTCCAAGCAAACAGTTAAGGTTTTGGAGGGAGTGATAAACTGGGTCCTCACCATGCAGCTGATCGACTACACAGTAAGGTCTGAGTGTGTGCGATCAAAACAAAGTTTGCTTCAGACCAACATAATCAGCATAATTAGTATCAAAAATCTACATCTTCTTCCTACATATTCTACTTTCCCAACCCTTCTACTCAGAAGGGCATCAGCAGGAGACATCTAAGTCTGTGAGAAGAGATCATTATCCTTCAAGCCTCCCTCAAGGATTAAGCACAAAAAGCAGTGGAAGAAAATGCTCTCTGTATGACAAAGGCCTTCTGGCCACACTAATGGCATTCATTTGTTTACTTTGAGACAGAATCTCACAAGGTAGCCCCAGGTGGCTTCAAGCTCATGATGATCCTGCCTCAGCCTCCCAAGAGCTAGAATGACAAGCATGTACCATCATGCCCAGCTTTAACTCAATAGACATGACTGTGCATAACAAATATATGTATTATTATATAAAACATTCATATGTTATATAGTATATATACATATGTGTAGCATTTTTACATGCACACACATTTAGTATGTACATTTATTTATTTAGAGTATATATGCACTTACTATACATCATCCACAGATAAAACACTAAGGATCCATTCAGTCTTCTGGCTTTAAAGCTGGATCTTGGGGGACACATAAACACAAACACATTTCCCCAGTGCTATCATCTCTAGAGTTCAGAAGGCCTCCCACAAGCTGGTGGGCACTGTTAATTCCCAACACAAATTCTATCCAAACTCATGCATTTGAACATATCTATTGGTAACAGGAGGCAGAATACAGATGCCTGCAGGTAGGAGGAAGTAAAAAGCAGGAGAGAAAAATCGCAGACACAGGAAGAGACTCGTAGGGGGATGACTCAATTCACAGGCCTGGCCGTGTTGTATTGATGGTTTTATGGAGACATCTGTGTATAATTCATGAAACACTATACTTTAAATATATGCACTGCATAATATGTCAATTATGTGTTATTAATCTGTTTAAACGTGCATGAGGCCAATGCATGAATCAATGTGTTTTGTCAGCTGGAAGTTCGAAATAGGAAATCTCTGCAATAAAGGCAAACCAACCAGGACAGAGGGATTAAACCATGAGCATACTCACTAAGGCACTGCTCATAAATCCTCATTAAGGCTGCAAGGACACCGTGTGCTAGTGGACTGCCCCCCTCCTGGATAATGATACATATGCATTACCAGCCAGAGAACTTCCCCAGAACGGACACACTAATTTGTTTACTGGGAGAACAGAAGTGCTATTTTAATCTGCTAATAGCTAATTTATTAAAGGCTCGCTCATAAACAAAACAGAAGGTCAAGGCTGGCACATGTTCCAGAGTAGAAGCCAGCAGATGAACCAATTTAATGCAAGTAGATGGTGTCAGTCTCTCCTGATCCACACAAGCAAGACGAGCCCACTCTGACTGCCTCTAGTAACCGCCCCACCAAGCAGCCCCTGGAAAACAGCACAAGGCCCCCACCATGGGCCACTGGGGAATTCCACTCTGTCCAGGAGGGAGCCGCACCTGTGACATTAAGACTGACCTTAAATTGGTCGACTTTCTCAAGTTTTTCCAGATCAGGTACCAGCCTAACTCCATCTTCTAGAGTTTTAAGGAACTCGACTTGAAACTCCACCATTTCCGTTAGGTTTCCAAAGAGCACATCAAGCTGAAAAATGAAAAAGAACTGTACCCACCCTATCTTTCCTAAGTGTTTAGAAACAGTACTGATCGGTTAGGGTAAGAAGCCTAGTGCCAAAGGATGGCACAGTCTCATTCTCCCGGTGCATGCCAAAGCTTACAGGCAATATCTGACCCATTTGTTACAAATCCTTGGGTTCAAGGTGCTTTCAGGATTACACGTGTCCCCCTTCCTTCCTCTTTAGCAGCAAGGCAGTGAGTGTGCAGTGTGACCCTCACCAAGGTGAGGCCACGCCCATCATACCTCATCCTGGGTGAGGAAAGGCTCCTTTTGAAGGGGCTTCAGGTATCTCTCCATGAGACAGTTTAAGTCCTAAAAGTTCAAAGGACACCTCATTAGCACACCAAGAAAGTCTGCACAACAAACCTCAAGGAGGGGAGAAAAAAAAAAAAAAGAGAGAGCAGATTATGTTCCAAACACTAACAACACAGTAATTATTCATGTAGGAACAAGACTGCTTGTTCGGTCAACATCTCAGACTCTGCAAGCCACATGGCCACAGTGACCCCACCGCACCTTGTTGCATCCTAGAGCAGATGGGGACGCTGGTATCGGAAGTGACACCAGGCTCCAGCAGAATGGGCAGCAGGCTGGCTTCAGCCTGAGGGCCATAATTTGCTCAGCCCTGACTTGAAGACTAAAATATAGATAATTAAAAAGACATCACAATCCTTTCATGTAGGGAACACTGGTCAACATCAGGGCAAGCAATAATACAGAGAGAACAGGCTGGACAGCCTCCCACCTCAACTCCAGTTAGAGAAGGAAGGCGGGGTTTCAGATGTTCCCAGTATTCGATTCAGCTTTGTGTATAGTTAGGAAGATTGGAAAGCTGCTTAGTAGTCACTATATTCCACTCACTAAGTCAACTAGATAGGTAGATATAAATTCCTGCATAAGTTACATATGTAGCAATGAATTGCTATAAAAATTGATATGCTTTCTTAACTTTTTAAAGCTTGCTAGGTTAGCTATTGTACTGGGGACTAAGCAGGTCCTCACACTGAGCTACATCTTTAGCCCTTCTTTATGTTCTTTTTCAGACAGCATCTTGCGAAGTTAACTAAGTTGGCCAGGATGAACTCAAGCTTGTGATCCTCGTGGTTCAGCCTCCCAAAGTGCTGGTATTATAGGCCTGCATCGTCTCATCCCCCAAGACTGGAAGAGGGGATCTTAACACTTGGAATAAAAGCCCGATTCCAAAAACGAGGGCTGGATACTCTCAGCCCCACACCCAAACACTGCTGTGAGTCGAGCAGAGCAGACACAGCAGGAGGGGCCCAGGAAATAGAGACCTACTTTCACATAGGTGCGCTCAGTCTCCAGAAGCTCGCAAATGACCTTGCGCAGCTTGTCCGCGTCTGACAGCTGTCTCATGGTGGCCAGCTGAGGCCCCGTGGCATCCGGAGGGGACGGGCTGGAGTCAGAAGGGTTCATCTCGTGCAAACTGCGGCAAAACACGGCCACCTGCTCTGTACTCTTGGGAGGACAGCGGGAAAGGCAAGGCAGGTGTTAGCCCTCAGTGGTGATGTCCCTTCCTGTCTCTCTGCAAGGCACTCTGCCTGCTCGGCAGACAGTCAGGTACAAATTACGTCCGCTCCCCAAGTCGTTCCGCTCCTCTGAGAGGCCAACAATGCTCAAAACCACTGTCATAGCAAGTGCTAGGTCACATCAGGGCACGTCGGGGGTTGGTGAGGAAGGGTTATTATCACTTCCAAACAAGCCCAGAGAGCTTAAGACCTTCACCTAAAATGGCACAGAGTTATTGGCAGAGTGAGGACTTGAACCAAACAGTCTGGTCTCAAAACCTGCTGTTTGTTTTAGGGAGGGAGAGCAGGGCAGTGCTGAGGACTGGCAGGAGAGGCAGTCACTCTACCACTGAGCTTCCTGCTCAGACCAAAGCCTGGTTTTGGTTTTGTTGTGTTGTTTTTAAGTCCTGGGAAATGAACCCAGGATCTTCACAGTGAGCTACATTCCCAGTACCCCTCCACCACCACCATTTTTAAAATCTCGACAAAGAATTTTGTAAAGTCACTAAGTTGTCAAGTTAGCCAAGCTGCACTTGAACTTATGATTCTCCTGCCTCAGCATCCCCAAGTGGTGTGATTACAGGTGTCTGTTGCCATGCCTACCCCAAACCCTGTGGTCTTAACCATGCCACAAGAAATGGGTAAACCCCCGGGGAGCCTGACAGAGAAGTTAACCATATTCACACAGACTGCAGTTAACTGTCAGAGTCCTTCCATCTACTTATTTGGAATATGGCAGGGCAATGTCTTCTTGTCTCCACTACAAACCAACACTGAGACAGGCAACTCTCCAGATTGCAACAGTTCTCACACACTGAAGAAGTAAAGAATTTCCTCTCCAGATTCTCCATAGACAGAAATGTTTCCTATGCTCTTGAGGGACAGGCTCTGAAAAGGTCTCTGCTCTGTCTCCACTCAAATTCCATGGGGGATGATCAAGGATCATTTTTGGCAGGCTCTCCAAAATGTTGTTATCCTATTCAAATTCTGGATTCTGAAATTCTAGCCCACTGAGTAAGGTACAACTGTTCTTCAGAACCAGTGGTATCTATCAGTTTTCTGCATTGGAGCACATGAGAATTACCTGGAGCTTGTTTTGTTTCGTTCGTTTGTTTTGAGACAAGGCCTCAGCATGTAGCCCGGGCTGACCTCAAACTCATAGGGATCCTCCTGCTTCAGCCTCCCAAGTGCTGGGATTGCAGGTGTGCACCACCACGCCCAGCTACCTGAGAAATTTTTAAACATCCCAATGCCCAGTGCACACTTTAAATCATTTCCATCAGAATCTCTGTGGTGGGATGTGTAAGCTATCATTATTTTAAAAGGCTCTTCCTAGAATTCTCCAGAAGCTTTTTTGTAGCACAAACTCTAGCTTATTTGCCCCAAAAACACCTCAGTATAAATTTTAGATGAAGGACAGTGGCTGTCTTCATGCTCTTGTCCCTGCTTGGATCCTCTAAGTCAACCCTAGGCACAAAGTCCACATTTCCAAGTAGATACTGGTGTGGGTAAGAATTCCTTCTGTGTAGCCTGGGAAGAACATGAGAATCTTTCCCAAAGCAGTATCTGGGGCACAGAGCTGCACACCAAGGTCAGCACTGCATGTGGGCCAGAGAAGCAGCCAGCATTGAGGACGCTTCCCCTAGTTAGCATATGCAAAAGAGGATAAAGACAGAAACAGGGAAGGAAATCAGAGCCTAACAAGGATGGTCTGGCAGCAGAATCATGCTACGGAAGAGCAGACCCAAGACCCAAATCCATATACTTAATTCAAATTATCATATAATCACTGTGGCTTATTCACTGCTGGCACTAACCCTGGTAACTCACCTGTCAGTGGTGCTATTTAATGTTTTCTACATAACTATGTGTTTCAGACACTGAATATCCCCACAGAGTTTTCCCTTAGGTGACTGGAAAAATTCACCCAAATGAGCTGCCTCGTACGGTATATAAATCATATCTCAAAATAAGGCTGCTAAAAAAAGAGAAAGTATGTGTTTTTAACTCATTTAAGCTCATTTTAGTGGACACTAGTGATGGTTTTATTTAGTTAGGGTACGATTTTAATAACTCAGCAGCATTGCAGGATAGAGAGTCCAGTAAGGCTGCATTTTAAAGATTAAGAAGGAATAAATATACTCATTTCAGCAAAACATTCAAGCATCCTTTTGATGAGCCAAAGATAAGCACAGTACATAATGAACTCATTATAAACAGTTGTGATGAGGAAAAAAGTACACTGAGTAAAATGAAAATCCTATGGACAGATGCTGATAACAATCAACAACGAACTGCCCTGTTCTTCACCTTAATTCGAACTCTCCTTTTCTGCTTGCATTTGATACCCAGCCCAGGACCCTAATAAAACAAAGGTACAACTGATGCCTTTGCTCACACAGTACTTTTCTAAAGGGTCCTTCTGTAACCCCAGCTTTCTGTCCCTCATGCAAATCAACAGTGATACCGCTACTCGTGACCAACACACCTTCCCTGAAGTGTGTTTACATAACCACACTGCTACTACTTAGATATACTGTCCATGGGATGCCTGTGTCAAGCACATCTCTCGATGTCACACAAGGGAAAAGTTAAAAATGTGGGTCCCCACACATATCCATGACAGGAATTCCAAAAAGGTTCCTCCCCTTGTGCCTTCAATTCTCATCATGCTGGTGTGTTACTATTTTTTGACATCTCAGTAAAATGAGCAAGTGTCAGCTGGGAGCTGACCCGGCCTGTGTGAAGTCTACTACCTCGGAGGTGCAGTGCCCGCAGCATGAGCACCCCCGTGGGCTGGGGTGCACAGGTTTCCAGTGCTTTCCACTAAGCTACTTCCTCCTCCCCTCCCCCGGCACTGGGTGATGCAGACCCCCACATCCAGTTCTGGTTTATAGTTTCTCCCCTCAACCTGCAGTATTACTTTGTAAGGTTTCAGTTACCTGCAGTCAGAAAATATATGGTGGGACTTTGGTTCACAAACTTAATTCACTTTATGATTCTGGAAAAAATGGCCATGTTTACATTCAAGATGGTCGTGATCATGCCTGTCGGCCAATACAGAATTCCCAAGTATAAACAAAATTGTGCTAAATGCTTCTGTTTGCAAACCAAAGTGTTCACACACAAAAGCATTCATGAACTGAGGTTCCACAGTGTTTGTCTTGGTCATTCAATAGAGAGGGACTACACTCATATGGCTTATATCATAGTACAGTATAGTTATACTTTACAATGTTATAAATGTTCTATTTTGTTAACAGTGGTTAATCTCTTACTCTGTCTAATCTATAACGTTTATCACAGGTACATATATATAAGAATAAACATGGCACTACCCACTGGGGGTCTTAGAATGTAACCCTCACAATTAAGGAGGACTACTCTATCCTTCATATTTCAGGGGTTGCCTACAATTCTCTGGGGTCCTGGTGGGAAAGTCTAGAGCCCTAGGCATCTCCTGGTAGTCAAATTCCTAAGCCAGTGAGAAAAGGCTGCATCTCTACTGGCAACTCTACTCACTGTCTCAGGGTACAGACTTCAGGAGCACCCCAGGAACTGAGTCCAAATGGATGTGATCTCTATTGTTAATACATAGAATTAGAATAAAGAGTAAAAAAGTACTGTAGTACCAAGTTATAATACATACAACTATTGTCAAGGGGTTTTATTTGAAAGGCTCTTAAATTTCTGCTTTGCAAGAATCAACTTAAAAAGATTTCATAAAGTTTGAGAGTTTAATTAACATCGTGCCCCCCCCTCCAGTGTTCTTTCAGAAAGTGTGGCACGTCAGGCTTCTCTGGAATAACCTTTTAACTAGGGGTTTTGCCCATTGAGGTCACCTTTCAAATCTGCTTACCACCCAGGCCATGACCAAACTTCTACTTAAGCTCAAAGTCCATGTTAATGACAATCTTCTCAACATATGGTGGGCATGAAGCCGGGTAAGGGGAACTGAGAACAGTGTCCCACTACCGCTCCATCATGAAGGGTAAGGCGGCAACCCCATCACGCACACACCAAGCACAGTAGCCACCAACAAAACAAGGCAGCTCCAGTGGCAGATTCCCAGCATGCTGTGGTGGGAGGTTCCCAGAATGCTCCAGCAAGCCCCACCTCAAGGCAGTGGGCAATTAACTAAGGACTCTTGCAAGAGGAAGACAGCCAAGCAGGGAAAGCACAAGTCTCTCTCCACGTGAGGGCTATGATCAGTCACCCTGGAAACCAGAGCACTCCCAGGCACTGGTGAGTTTAAACTGTTTAAGGGGAGCTGAGCTGCTACGCTGCTGTCAGGACTCAGCATCATCCAATCATCCACCAGCCATGCCGAGAAGACAGGGACAATGGTAAAAGAAAATAGGCCATTTTACTGAGCCAGCATGCAGCCTGATGTTTATATCTCCTTCCCTCCTGGGAAAGATGAAAAGAAAGTACAAAAGGGAGTAGGGGGGCAGATTTTCAGGCCACACTATCAACTTAAGAGACCCAGCTGTTTCAAGTGCTTCCTGTTATGCAACCACTAAAGACAGTTTCTGTCTCCAGATGAGCTGAGTTCTAAAGCTGTCCTGACTCTGACCGATTTAACACATCCCACAGATTTAAAAGGGGCAAGAGTGGCCTAAAATCTTACAGCTTTTAGTTAAGCTTTTTTGGAGGGGACAAACACCAAAGAAATGACTTCATCATTTTAGTTCCCATTGTATACCTGGGAAGCCGCTGTAGGTCTTGATCACCTTTTCAGGCTCCTCCCACACAAACTGAGAAAAAAAAAACATCCAAGAAGGGCAAAGACTTACTTGGATAAATCAGGCAAATTCACTGTCAAAGTATAAGACTCATTAAATGACACAAACTCAATAGTTGACAGATAGTGCTACTAGCAACAAGCTATTGAAAGGTCTGGTTTGATTTTGTTAAATTATTTCTTGCCATTAACTTGCCACATGTCTCAGTTCGAGTTTAAGATTTACTATAAAACTGATCTGTCAAAATAGGTCAGCTAACATTAAAATCCACACATCTCCTAAGCCAACCCTTCTATATCCACTTCCTTCTCAAATCAGCAGAAATAAAGTCAAAGAATCTCAACCCTAGACTTTTGGGTTCCCACTCTGAGATGGGGATAGAAGAGAATCATGCTCAAATGACAGCATGACTTTCTTTGACTGCACTATCAACAGAAAGGGGGAAAAATTACAACGATGATTACTGTCTTACAAATGCAAACCATGGGGGTCCATCCTTCTGCCATTTAAGTATGAAACAACAGATAAATGGAAAGATTCCAAGCAAATTCAACTGCACATCAACTACTGATCCCTAACCCTCCAAAACCTGCTGAGAGAAAGAGAGAGAGAGAGAGAGAGAGAGAGAGAACAAATATAATCACCACTACTGGAAAACTCTACCATAAACAAGGTTGGAAAGAATTCAGACAGCAAACGTGTGCTCACCAGATGAAGTGTCCGATACAGAGAGTCACCAGACTTGTCACTGTTTTCAATCCTGGGCTTGCGCTTTATTTTCCATAGTGCAGACATCGTCAGGAATATATTCTCATGGTAATTACTTCTACCACCTCATATGTTGAGCACGGAAACAGGAGTTTCTTAAAATACCCAGAGTGCACCAAAGGCCCCCCGGCTCTGCAAAGAGCATCTCCTCCCGAGGACATCCCAATGCCAGCTGTCTTTTGAAAGCCTGTGGCCACATCTCAGTGCAGGGACGGCTACCAGCGGCAGCCTCCCATTGTCCTGCCCTCTGGGGGCTGTCAGAGGCTACACCACAGACAAGAGCTCCTACTTTGATTTCACCTGGCTAAACAACAAAATTTCCAGAAAGGGGCAGACAAAAAAGCAGGAAAGCAAAGCCCAGCCCATCTCAGGAGAGTCAGGAGCAGCGCCTTGTCTCCCCCCACCCCCCACCCCCCACCGCTCGGGGCCAGCTGATTGGCCAGCATCCTGCTCTGCCCAGGAATATTAAACCTGTGGGGTTCAGACAACTTCACAGGCGCTCCCTTCACAGTGGGATGTGCACACATTATATGCTAATCCATAGTTACAAAGGCAGTCGTTTTAGATTTTAAAAAAGTCTAATACGCTTGCTCAACGGGAAGCAAAATGATAGCTGCCAGGGGTCTGGAATGCCTACTCCAGACTCTCCTGACCGGAGCTGATTGCATTATTAGCATTCGGTTCCAAACGCAAGTTTTCCATTAGCAGCCAGGACTGGGAAACAAATGGTCAGAGGAAATAAGGCTCTCTGAGGCTGTCACCACAGTCACCACAGAAGGGGACTGGCTGGTGAAAAAGAGAGCCACTGGACTGTGCTTGGCTGTGACAGTCCCGCCCCACCCCAGGGTCAAGCCATTCCCCGGCCACCACCCCTGAACAACCACCACACAATTAGGTATTCACTCAACTCGTAACAGACACATGTGACAAAAACTGTCATTTTTTAAAAGCCCAGAAACATAAGAGAACTCCAACATGCACTCTCTACCCTGCCTAAGATCATGGAAAACGGCTCATTTAGGAAGAAGGACTAAACCACCATGAAAATCAGCAGCCTCATGTATTCACCCAGAATAAAAAGTGAGTATTTGTTCTTATTTGTTTCCTTATTTACACCTCTGCTCCCAGCAAATGTATGTACATCGCTCCATGTGTAGGCAGCACACTATGTAAAACATTAATATTTCCTTTATTCTAAAAAAATTATAGACTGTTACAAGAGACGCAACGACAACTGAGGCTTGGTCAAGAGAGTTAAGATGTTTGCTTGCTGTCACATCATTAAAAAAAGACATTCAGAAAGACCAAGCCTCAGGAAGACATCACAGTGGTCTGTGGCTGCGTTTCTAACAGGCTTCCAAAACCTCTAATTTAATTCTCTAACAGCAGACCTTAGCCATCTGACCAGAAGGTAGATTTATTATCCAGGTCTGGACTAAGCCTTGCTTGCACCCTGTTTCACCACCAAAGAGCTGGGTGAGTTTTAGCAAGTCTCTTGCCCTCTCCACGCTAAAATTTTTCTCTGTAAAATAGGAAAAATAAAATCATCTCTTTCTGGAGTGCTGTGAGTTTAAAATGAGTTAAAATTGAACAGTACCCTTTTTTTTTTTTTCTTGGTACCAGGAATCGATCTCACGACCTTGCGCTTGCCAGGCAGGCACTTACACTACTGAGCTAAACTAGCATCACTTCTCCTTTATTATTAATAATGCACAGTGGGGCCCTGCCACCAAGATCTGCTAGTATGATTTAAAGTTTTTGCTTTCATACAGTCTAAGTGAGAAATGAAATTCATCAAAAGCCATGGTTAGCTAAAATGGGTTGCGTGACAGAATATTTCCAGTAAGGCCAGATTCCAATATCTGAATCACAGCATTACACAGCACTCCTTAAGTTCAGTGTTGTGAAAGGGTGTGTGAGTGCAGCCCACTGTAGGATCTTTAAAAATACTCAGATCATCATTCAGCCCTGTTCTCCTTGACTGCAAGGAAGTCCTTCTCAGGAAGCTCACAGGGAACTTACTGGAGGGCACACCAAGAACAGCAACTGTCCGGACACTTGACCCTCTCTGTTCCAATCAAGTCCAAGTCCCTGCTCTCTAACAAGGGAACCACAGGGTCACAGGAGCCCCTGGGGTCGGTCATCAAGTCCCGGGGGCCTTCTCTTCCAATCTGCTGGAATCTTCTACCACTCAGGACCCACTAGGGTCTCACAACTCTCTGTGCTTAAAACAGCAACAGTCTCTCAAAACCACAAAGAGGCAAGGACACAGAGCATGTACAGTGCAGTGAAAAGGACTCAAGCTAAAAAGCACTCTGTAACAGATGTTTTAGATACAGGGGGGAAAGCCACTTTCTTAAATCCTATTAGAAACTGAAAACAGTACTTTGAGGGCCAGAGATGGAGGTCAGAAGCAGCACTTGTCTAGTGTGTGGGAGGTCCTGGGTTCAACTACCACCAACTCCAAAAGAAAAAAAGAAAGAAAACAACACTTTAAATCCTGTAATAAAATAACTTAAGAAGCACCCTTCACAGTTCCTTTTATCAGAACAGAAATATTTAGTTCTGTTGGGAGCTCCTGACCCCCTCCATCCTGCCCCGCCCTCTCCTCCCGAAAGTGTGTGAAAGTATGCTAAAGGCCATGAAAATAAAAAGCAACTCAGGCATTTTTTGTTTTGGTTTGAATTTGTTTTGTTTTGTTTTGCTTCTTGGGGTTTTTTGATTTACATTTCTACTGATGGGCATTTTAACTAATTGCAAGGAACATGACACCTTTCGATCCATAAATATTAACATTACATTCAAATATTAAATTTTATGTTGTGCTCAACTTAAAAAGATACCAAAAATGATGATCCTATAGTAACCGTATGGGAAAGAAACAAATATGAGTAAAAGAGATATTGAAGAGCTGAGCTTGGTGGCGCACTCCTATAATCCCAGCACTTGGGAGGCTGAGGCAGGGGGATCACTGCAAGTTGGAGGCCAGCCTGGTCTACAAAGTGAGTTTAAGGCCAGCCTGAACCATATAGTGAAACTTTGTCTCAAAAAGTGGAATACAATAAAATAAAACAGATATTTAAGATAGTCAAACAAAGAAGTTCTACAAAAATATGTAAAGGCAGATGGAGACACAATAGAAAACATGTAGAAATGCAGGTCCCTGGAGAGGCCGGGGAACCTCATCTAGCAGCAGAGGTGGCATGTCAGCTGTGATGCTTTGGTGGTTCAAGATGGGAGATGTGCAAATGAAAATCTCTCACCTTGCTGCTGTGATCTGTCTCATCGGAGGATTCCAAGTCCGGCCCGTCGGTCTCGTCTGGGGCAGTCTCAGCACTGCTGCTCTGTTCGCTGCAGAGGCTATGTCCTGTCATAGGAAATGAAGATCCCACTCACAGCATTTTTCTTGGAATTAACTTTTTCCAAAAAGATAAAAGATGGTTATAATTCTATCTAAGACAGTTTCAGAGAATAAAAACAAGATTGGGATACTTTCCCTATGAGACACCAAAGCATATTACAAAGCATATTACAAAGTTATGACAAAATACCACAGTGCAAAACAGGCTAAGAGAGCGAGACAGCCGCACCCATGTGTGGGAGTGTGACACGGCAGCCACGCATGGCAGATCAGTGGGACCCTGGACTACCCACGCAGACACACAACACTGGGTCCTAATGTACACCATTCACAGAAGTCAGTAGCTATTAGGTATAACCAGATTGCAGTCTAAGCTGTGTATCTTTTTAGCAGAAAACATATTGGATGAACACAGTGAACATTGCATCATATATTTCAAAACTGCTACAAGAGAGGAAATGGCAAATGTTTCAGGTGACAGATTTATTAAGTACCTTGATTTAAGTATCATACTATGTATGTGGGTATCACATCACACTGTACCCCATAAACATGTATCACGTATCAATTAGAAATAAAATAAAACTAAAAAAAACCAGTAATGTAGAAGATGATGTTCACTGCTTCAGAGAAGAGACCTTCTTAAAGTAGCTGGATATGGTGATGCATGTAATCCCAGCACGCTGGGAGGCTGAGCCAGGAGAATTAAAAGTTCAAGCCTAGCCTGAGCATGTAACTTGGCAGGTGCCTCAGCAGCTGGCTGTGCTCTCTACCCTGTCTCCAAATCAAACGGTCTGGGAGTCTAGGAATGTAGCTCAGTGCAAAGGTCCTAGATTCAATCCTCAGAAACACTAAAGTACAAACTGTACAAGATTGAAAATCATATTTCACTAAAATTTTAAAATTTTATCAAAAAGTAGCATAAGTGCAAAAAGATAAGTTTTACACTGAGAAAAGTTATCTGTAATATTTATAACTAGCAAATTATGAATATCTAAAATATAAATCAATAATGCTAAGTATATGTGATTCTACAGTGTGTATTTTGCCTACTGTGTCATCCTGCTCACTCTTGACTAAAGATAAACGTCAACAAAATGGAAGCAGGAGAGAATAAGAAAGGACAGTGCAGTTGTGACAGTTTGGAAAGATGACACAGGTGGCCCCTTCTACTCCCCTAAGCACAGACTCCATGCCTAGTCCCAGACTTGTCAATGAAGGCTGGGCTTGTAGCTTGCTTTGTCCAGAAAAATGCAACTTTGGTGACAATGAGTTCTGAGCCAGAACCTCAGGGACCTCTGCAGTTCCTGTTCTTGGCCAGGATGATAAGCTGCAAGGATAGGCGCTGACCAATCACCCAGCATGTGAGCACAGCCAGCTGCTGAGGCACCTGCGACACAGCCATGTCTCCTGGGCCACAGAGTAGGAGGTGAACAAACAAGCTGTCTTGGAGAAGTTTGTCCCAGATAATCATTAAATGATTACCAGGAATCTAGTGATGGAAGAAAGTGAAAGAGGCAGAAAATTGACCATGGCACACTTGGAGAAAGACACCAGGATGGCAGGAATGGAGAAGTCAATGGCAGAGGACATGGACACCCTCCCACACCTTAGGACCTTCTCTCAAAAGCCCTGGCTTACTCTTGGGTGTTTCTGGAAACTCCACCCAAACCCAGTTTTGCACATTTCTTTCCAGCTTCCCATTTACCACCAGAGACTTTCTACTGCCAATGGGCACTGAAGGAACGAACTTCTTTTTTCTAATCTAACCTCCACTTACTTAGCAGGAAACAGTGTGCTGATGGACAGCACTGCTAACAGTCAAACAGGGAAGAGCCAAAAGTAAGCCCCAAAGGGCACTGCCGAAGTACTCAGAGTGGGGGACATGCCCAGCTCCATGCCACACACACACAGGGTCTAGCACAGAAGAGGCGCCCATAGCACAGGAAGCAGGGCTGACCTGCAGAGACGCAGCATGAACAGGAGGCTGGCAGTACCCAACGCAGAACCCAGGGGCAGGCCTGATGGGCCTTGAGGACAGTCCCTACTGGCCATCTCAAAACACGGAGTTAACACTCATTGCTGTGAACAGGTGCTATCATTTCTTTGCCTTTTAAATGCCTTCCATGATTTTGTGGATGAAAAACCTTTTGCAGCTAGTACACCTCACACATAGGTAGTGCGAAGCAAACAATGAGATTCAAAGCAGAACAAACACATCTGGGTAAGTTTACACTGAGATTTACCTATTATTTACCTGGATTAGACAGATTCACTTTGGCTTCATTCAAGAGCATAGGGGACTTTTTAAAGGAGGAAGCAAAAAATACATCTCACCTGATGAGACAGATACATGAGCAATGTGTGTCAGGAAGATTCCCCATTGCACACATTTGCAGAGGGCCTGATTATTAACACCTGAGTATAAACCGCCAAGGGGAAAATGATTGGGGTGGGGCAAGAAAAGTTCAGCCTGCCAATGAAAATGCTCAGCTGGGATTCAATTATTATGATACTATTTTATTTCTGCTTTTATTTTGTTACTGTTATGATTTTTTTTTTTTTTTTTTGGTACTGGAGATCAAACTTACTGTTACAATGATAAGAATTCTGTATTAACACTCATAATATGTAAGATAAAAATAAACCCCTCTAACAAAGCTTAAAAAAACATGAAAACTGTTATAGAGTAAATCTACAATATATAAATTGGGGAGAGCTAAATATGCATACACATTATGAAAAAAGGCATGACAATGTAAACTTAAGTGGACAATTAACTTCTCAGTCTGATTTCACACAATCTCAGGGTCTTTGTTTCCTGTAGAAATTTCAAACTCCATAAAAACTGTAGATTTAGGATGTTACCTGAAAGCTCACTAAGATACATTACTGAGCTTTTAAAAATATTGAGAATAGGGACTGGGGATTTAGCTCAGTGGCATATGCACCTGCCTTGTGAGCAGGCGGTCATGAGTTCAATCTCCGGTACCGGTTTAAAAAAAAAAAAAAATTGAGAATGGGGCTCTTAGTCTCCAAAATGACACTTTTTCCTACACACAGGCTCTGACAGGTGTCACTGATGGAACTGCACTGGAAGTCAAACCTGGCATCTGGGTCGCTCTCACCCCTCCACAAAAGGGCAGGCAGATCGAGGCCACATGCTAAGTGATAAAAAGCATAGATACAGTTTCCAAGGCACACATGGTCCTGCATTTTATCAACAAACAAACAGGGACCATGTGCTGCCTGGGATCTGCGAGACTCCAGGGAATCTGAAACACTGGGCCATGTTTGTTTGCAGGAAGAGAAATCTGTACAGTCCCTCTTTCCTGGTTACCCCTCCCGCTGCTTGATGGCCTGGGTTTTCTGAATCCAGCCCCAGAGAAGCACGGGCTGCTAGGGCAGAGCTAACAGCTACCCTGCCTGGAGGCAGCAATTCCTCACTCTAAAGCAAGGTGCCTGGACTTTCATGGCAATCAGAGAGCCTTTCCTGTTACACAAACACTGCTTAATCTCCTTCCTGCAGGAGGGACATCTGTACTCACCGCAGCCCATAAGCTTCCACTCAGTGCAGACAGATGTGCCTGGGGCTCATCAAAGGCTGTAACTCTGATTGTCTCTAGCGGGCTGTGGTCCTGCTGTCAGCCACAGCCACTCCGCTTGCTTTTGCTCAAATGCAAGAATAACCATTTTTCAATAAGAAGCAATCTCAGTGCCAGGTGATTCTATTACAGTAATGTAAAGTACTTGCTGAGATAAACCAAGGCACCTGCTTCATCTTGAATGGCTGAGTAGAATTCAAGGGAGGTCACAACAGTGTGGCATTCGCCCCAAAAATGAACGGCAGCCTCAAAGCTGGAACTGGAAACCCCGGAAAGATTCCACGGATGCCGTTTGAACTACGATTCATATCATTTGTATCAAAGCTGGGTTTATACATAATTACTGAAGGAAATACCTTCATTTCAGTTGTGAATTTTATGTTCTACACCTCATTACTCAATTATTTTACTCCTATTTGAGTGAAAAAGCCAACCAGTGAGAATAAGCATGTACTTTTTCTTCTTCAGTCCCTTGTAAAAGGGGGGTGGGGGTGGGGGAGGCCCTAGGGATGCTGGGAAGGGGTGTTTGTTTAGAGTCTCTCATTAAATGCTTTGTAAAACTTTGTAACATTATTTTAGGTCTATATTTTCTTTCTTATGTTGACGTTCATAGAAATATTTCCCCCAACTGGGTGATATAGGTGTACCTTCTAGTAAACCCAGCGAGCATTCTTAGACGAGAGGATTTTGCCACCTGTGTCACAGTTGGATGTCTGAAGATATTCTGACTGGACACAGCATAAGGCTGGAAACTATTATTTCCTAGTGGCTCATCGGGATCCAGTAGGCTTCCATGCACAGGACAGCCTCCTGTGCTGAAGAATGAGCCGGCCCAAGATGTCCAAACTGCTAGAGATGAGATTCATGACAAGATCACCAGTCAAAAATCAATCACCCAAGAACATAAGAGGGGCATTTTGGAAACTCCACGCAGATTTCAATCTGTAACTCCCTGTTTAAACTTCCCCTTCACCACCAGGTTTTTTTCTAGAAAACAGCTTTTGAGAGAACTTTTTTTTTTTGGTCCTGGACATCCTAGTAATATGTGTGTAAACAAGGACTTAGGACGCTAAACAGATGAAAGTCGCTTCAGCCAGAACTAATCACAGGCAAATGGCCAAAGACAAGAAACCCAGCCTGAGAGAGAACGTGTGGGATAGACTTGTCTTCACCATTCCCTCGCTTCCTACACCCTCAAGGAAACCTGAGCACCAGATCGTCTCCTTCCATCAAAACAGGAGGAGAATGCACTGCCCAGTCAGCTAACGGATTTTCATCACACAAACTTTAGGGAAGCAGATCCTCAAATATTACTAACAAACACTAGGCTGGAATGTCACCGTGATATTCCAGTGACCATCCCACAGGAAATAAAACAGGATCCACAGAAAGGAAGGTTTGGTGACCAAGATAATGACCCCCAATTCCACCTAGGAACTTCAAATCACCCAGGAAGGCTGGAATCCCCACCACAGCAGATGTACAACAGTGTCAGCCACAGGCAGGAGGCTCTGGGCTCTGGGACCTCAGTATTCAAGGTTGCAGAATTCCTTTTCTTCCACCTGGGAAGGAAACTGTAAGGGAGGCACAGCTCACAAACTTAACTGCCAGGCAATTCAACTGCCACAGATGAAAGCAGAGAAGGCAGGAAGATAAGGAGAAAAACTTCTGGTTACAGACCAAAAAATCTTCATGACCCCCATAAAGACTGGCCTTGCAAACAAGGCATTTACTGAGTACTTGGTAGGTATTATTCTAAACACTTCAGTAACTCATATAATCACAGCCACTTAGCAAGATGCCAGAGTGTTATTCTATCTCACAGAAGAAGAGAACAGTAAGGCAGAGAGAATCACAAGACCCGTTCAAAGTCATGAAGCTAACATCAAAATGTACACAAATCCCAAGGAAATGGTTCAAAAGCCTGCTTTTAGCTACCAGGTTGTGACGCATCGTCATAGAAAAAACAAACTTCTACATGAGAAAGAGGTCTAGAAAGAATTCAGCCTCAACCCTGAATCACATGTCTCCCCTGGGGTCCTCAGGGGAGGATCGCTACTCCACACACCTGAACTTGAGACACAGAATAAGTGACCCAGGGCCAACCTGCAGGAGAGGGGAACCAGCCAGGCTGAGGACAACCTCAGGGTCCCCGAGATGCTCACTGCAAAACTCCTAGTCAAGGGAACCAAGATTCAGTGGGACTCTCTTCCAGTGGTCCCCACACCAGATCACAAACCGGCCACTTGGGATGTTTCTTTTTAGCCACTTCCAAACTTAGGCCCAGACTGCAGTCCAGCCTGCCCATTGTACAAATTTTTTCAGTTGTGTTTTATTTTAACTGCAGTCGACTGAAGATACGGCATTATTTCCTGTCTCATTATGGAGCAATCCTACGGCTTATCTGATCCTGTTTACTTGCTTCCCCTTTTATCTTTCACTGTGAAGCAGGGTCCAGGAAGCGGAAGCAACCAGAAAGCAGACAGGCAGAGTCCTGGCCGGACAGAAACGGTCATTCAACATTTCACTGGGAAACGAAAAAACACAAAGGAAAGAATCAGTCTAAACATATAGGATTTAAAGGCCAGATGAGCCTAAACTTGGTCCCATGAAAGACAGGACTGCCAGCGTATGTACAGAATATCCGCAGGTTATTTCTTAAACAGATCCATACATACAAGGCAACTTTGCATTAAAAATACATGAACGTGTACATACTACAAAATTCTTTAAAGAATGAAGTAAACCACAATATTGAAGATTACTATCTTTAAAGAAAAAAAGGATTCAGCCCCTATTTATATCGGAGTTCAGCACACTTTGTCCCTGTCACAATTACTCTACCACTGCAATGAAAATGCAGTCAGCGGCAAGCGATGAATGAGTGGAGGTAGCTGTGTCCCAGGAAAATCTGATGTACAAGAATAAGTCAGGTGATGGCCTTTGTTCGTGGACTGTAGTTTCCTAATTCCAGCTTTTTATCTTCGGCCCACAGGAAGGGCAGAGACAGAAAAAAAACCTCTAAAGACAGTTGAGAGCCCACTGTTACTTGTGGCACGTGTTGCAAGCTTATTTAAAAATCCCGTAAAATAATATAAGCTACCACAACACTGTCACATTAGAGAAACACCCATGGGCTGCGCTTTGTGGAATCCAGCCTGCCACCTGGTGGTCTTATAAAAGAACAACCTCTGTAGTCTGCCTCCAGGAAAGTGGCATTTGTAGACTCAGAGCAGCACAGAGGAGGGAGAAACTCTGTGGGGTCCCAGGAAGATGCCCAAGGGCAAGAAGCATTCAAGCTGCTTCCATCAGAGTGAGCACAAGGTTGCCAGAGTGAGCAGGAGAGAAACGAAGAGCAGCAGATGGGATGGAGAAAGGGGTCCTGCGGACTGACCAGTGTCCCGACTTTAAGAGCTCAGATTCGTCAGGCCAAAGAACTCTACAGGCATTTCCACCCCCAGCACCCCAACTCATATGCTTCTCATACACAGCAGGAGAAGCAGGGCTGAAGGTCTGGGGATGGTAACAGAGAAGGCCAAGGCAGGACCCAGGCTCTCAGCAGCTTATGATTCCCAGCACCTTATCTCTGTCCACAGCCAACAGTGCATAGCCTCCAGCCATCCACCTTTCTCCAAAATTCCAAAGAGCAGAAGTACTAGAAAGCCTTTGAGGAGTGACAAGGAAATGTGTAACCAAACTCCATGACCAAAAAAAAAAAAAAAAAAAAAAAAAAAAAAAAGGAAAGAAAAAAACATAGGTTGAGTGCTCCTGTGTGATTTCCACAGGAGGGACAGGGTCAGTAATCAGCCCACTTGGTACACGCACATCACACTGCCTGCCAGACAGAGGAAGTCCGCAGGCAGCGGGCAGGATGCAGCATGCCTCCAGGGCCTTGCTGGGGACACCACCCATGGCCTACCTGGGTTGCTGGTGAGGAAGGCAAGCGGGCTCTCGCCCAGGTCGGCAGGGCCGTCCACTCGGTGGGGCGGACTCTCCAGCAGCTCCACTCCTGCCTCCAGCTTGGGGCAGGTCCTCACCAGGAGGCCCAGGGAGGGCTGCGAGAGGAAATCTTTGAGCATAGATGAATTCAGCGTCCCGGCAGTACGATTATTGATCTCAAGAATCTCATCTCCCGCCTTCAAGCCTGCCAACGCAAGATGGAAAGTTTTTAATGTCACACGCGCGCGCGTGCACACACACACACATACACCAGAACACATCTTACAAGTGCTGCCGGGAACGAACAGACAGCACGTGCTCCTGTTAAGAGACCTCAGAACAGGTGCAGCTATGACTGGATCAGGTGGTCACAGGGGCCTGGCTTCAGAAGCTTCTGGATCCCCACGCTGAACTCAGTAATCACTTAAACAAACTCCCCTCTCTTTCAATCTGCAGGTCCTCCACCAGTGCTAATTCCGGCTCTTCTCCGATGATGCTATGGTCTGCAACTGTATGTTTTACACACACTCATGTAACAGTGTCCAGTGAACAAAACTCTGCTGGTCATTTCCATGAAACCAAAATGTAATAAACTCCCTCGGGATGGAACTGCCCAAGTAAGGCTGTCTCATCCCAAGTGCATCTAGAAGCAACAGTGTACAGAAATGCAGTATTACCCCCTTGCTCTCTTTTTGTAAGCTACATCAGGGCTGTGAGTATCTCTTGTTAGATTCCCAAAAGGTGTCCCGATATTTCCACACAGTATGCTGGGAGAGGGGTCAGAGTCTGGAAGTCAAAGGAACAGCCAAGAACAAACCCTGACCTGGAGGAACAGAAAGTCGTGACTGATGCTGGGGAAACTCACACTAGTATTAAAGGAATATTCCAGAAGTTTGAGAAAGGGAGTGGTGAGGGAAGAACATGAAGGAAAACAGAGTATCTTTTTAGCTAAGAATGGAGACCCAATCTTACTGATTCACTACTAACTGATACAGTAACTAACTTTCTTACTGATACACTAATTAACACAGGAAAGCAAAACCAGCCACAGTGGCACCACCTGTAATCCCACCTTCCAGCCCGGCCTGGACGATTTATTGGCTTAGTGAGACCCTGTGTCAAAATAAAAATAAAACAGGGCAGGGGTGTGGCTCTATGCAAAGGCCATGGGTTCAAGCTCCAATGCTGGGCTGGGGTGGGTACGGGGTGAAGAAAAGAAGCGGACAGTTGGCAAAGTACAGAAATGAGAAGCCACTCGGCTCCTCGGGCACTGCAATCCCACCCCCAGTTCTGTGGAAAAATGACTCTGCAGTCTCACTTCCCAGTTTCACCGAGACGCGACTTTGGCAACCCTCGTTTGTTTCTGAAATATTTAAAGTCAGCCTCCCACGATCCAAGAAACATGATGGATGGCAAGAGAAACTGTGTCCCCGTGCGAAGCTCACCACTTTCATTTTTTGAGGTAAAAAGATGTGGGAATCACAATGTCTGAAAACACAGTTTTTATAAGTGAAAAGCAGGATTTGGGGTGTTGTTGTTTGTTCTTTTCAGGAAGCCAGCTAAAGTATCTATAATCAGATATCACAAGACATAATACAAGGACTGATAAAAGTCTTTTGACTTAACCACTAAAAGCATGTATGAAATTTTTCAAAAAGAAGTTGTTGGTTTGTACAACTGCCAGAATATGAATATGCAGTAGGATGACAATATATCCAGTGTGAGAACCTATCATCATGACCTTATTAGGATAAAGGATCTTTGCATTTGTAACTAAGTAAAGGAACTTGAGAAAAGACCATGCTGGATTATCTGATGGGTCCTGTGGAGAAATGTGCTCATACTGGCACACAGAAGAGAGGCTCAGCAAGAAGAAAAAGATGCCACATAGAGAAGGACACAGAGATTGAACTGCGGTGGCCACGAACCAAGGACCCTCTGGAACCATCAGAAACTGGCAGAGGCAGAAAGGATTCCCCAGGAGAGCCCATGAGAATAGCATGGCCTTGTGGACACCCTGAGTTAAGACTTCTGGCTTCTCCAGAACTGTGAAAAAGTAAAGTTTTATTATTTTAGACTGCCTGATATGTTATACTTTCAAAAACAGTCCTGGTACAATCTAATTTGGTTCTTGGTATGAATAAGTAGGAGGAGGCTACCCAAATGTTGAGACAGTAAAGTGCCTCCTCAGGGTCATTGTGTCACTGTGTCATGGCCCTGTGACTGTTCCTGAAGCTCTCCCAAACTCAGACCTAAGAAGGAAACACACACTAAATGAAAGCAACTGAACTAATCCATGTAGCACTCAGAGCATACTCACGGCGCACTGAAGATATCCACAGACATCAGCTCTCAATATTTAGGAGAAGAAAGAAAAGCTTTTCTTTCTATTAGGAAACTGTAGCCTGCTCAGAAATAATCCTCAACTAACCATGGAAATAATATCTGACCATGGAAAAAGTTGTGAAATGTTCATGCTGTGTACAGTAATATGACATGTGGGCTGTTCTGACCAAGCTGTGTCCTGCATGGCCATCAGGAAAAAAAAAGAAAAAGAAAAATTAGAATGTCTCTCGGATGACTCCAAGAGTTTGCACAATGGGCCAAAACACACATGGCCAGGGCAAAAGCAGACAGCATGTAAAATAACCCAGCTAGGTACAAAAGTCAACTTATTATGTATAGTCAATGGGAGGTCCAATTAAGAGCAGTCTCTGCATGGTGGGGAGCAGACAGCAATGGAATTTGGGGCCTAACTGTAGTTATTGTAATTTGGGACATCCAGAAGCCCCATGTGCTTGACAAAAATAAAGAGAAAATAAGCAGGCTAAATAAATTATTGCAAACAGAATAATCAGTCCCTATTAGGCTGCATTCCGCTGGCCTCTCCCAGGCTGCGCCACATTCTGGTCATTTTAGCAGAGCCACTGACAACCTGGGCTGTGTCCAAAGGGCAGTGACCACAGTTCTGTTCTCTACTCCAATGAATTTGGTTAACAGATTCGGAAGTGCTGAACCCAGAAAAGCAAAGACTTCACGAGTTAATAGCAGGAGCACCACAGTATCAAGGCCTGGCTACAAAGAAGAATCAGGTTCCACCAGAAAAGTAAAACAGAAAGAGAGGAGGGTTAACAGCCAGAAGTAATGCGCCAAGCGGATTATGGCACAGTGAACCCTCCGTTACGGGGAACGGGTGTCTTTACAATTAAAGACTGGATCTAATAATGCCCCAAATATCTTTCACGGCCCAGCCTCCCAATGCAGTGTTGGAGCAGTGTTCTTGGCCCATCGCTCTTGTCAGTTGGCAAGAAGGCAGCTTCTGGGGGGAGGGGGCACAGCAGATGCCTGTTTCCATCAAACGGCAGGGTTCTCGGATTCAAAGAACTAAAACAGGATGTGACTGAAAGCAGCACCGTGTGATCCCCACCCCCACGGCACAACGCCGGGCACTCGCGGCGCCCAAAGAGATAAGGATCAGCCTCTGGGTTCAAAGAGGAATAAACGCCACCAGCCACCATCTGGGCTCAGTGTCTGTGCCATGCTTGGCCTCCAGGGTTTGAAAGTCCCGAAGGACAATGAAGGGAAGTCCTCCTCCTCGGCCATTAGCACAAAAGCGAAGTCTGCATGTCTTCTCCACTTGTCACACCTTGGCCGTTTCTGTGAGCAGCTGGGCTGTGGACTGTGCTTCTCCAATTCACCAGCACGCAGCACCGCGGCTTGCACAGGGACTTTCAAGGCACAGCCATCCCGAGCTATCCTGCGCCGGAACGCGGAGGTGAGTGGCAAGGTCAGGGGTCTCTTCCTCCCCTGGCTGCCCCATTGGCCACTCCCTGCCACGTAATGACATCCAGACACAACTCACCCAGATGTGCTGGCTGCGGACCCTCCACGTGAGTTACTCTACCACTGCCTCAATGAAAAGACTTCCAAGACAAGAGGAAACAAACGAAGGTGGGCTCAAGCCCTGCCTCACCACCCGATCGGTTCACAGTAACTGTGGTAGATGGATTCGTGTCCCCTAAAATTCCTGACTGCTCAGAGCATCAGGACATGACAGTCTTTGGGGAAAGTTCACACATATACTGTAGAGGTAATGAAAATCACATAATTACTATATTAAAATTAATTACAATATTACAGGTAAAATTAAGTTACAGTGAACTCATGATGATTTAGAGTGAGTGTTACCCAGCACAGTGTGTTTAGAAAAAGGTGCTGTGAAAATACAGAAGGATACATGGTCGTGAGCTACAGAGGCAGAAACTGGATGATAAGAGCTACAAGCCAGGGGATGCCAAGGACAGCTGGTGGCTAGGAAGCTAGGAAGGAGCATGTGACAGACATTCCCTAAGTGGTTCCAGAAGGATATAATCTAACCAACACCCTGATTTCAGATTTCCAGCCTCCTCATTTGCAAGAGGCGAGGTTTCTGTGGTTTTAAACCACTCAATTTGTGGCAATTTGTTATGGTAGCCATAGAAAGCGAATGAAGTGAGCAAACTCAGGCTGCGCTCAGTGTCTGTAGGGGGATTGGATCCAGGAGTCCCCTCAGATACAAAAATCTGAAGATGCATAAGTCCCTTGCATAAAATGGCACAGTATTTCCGGATAGCCTACACTCATCCTTCCATATACTTTCTAGCACCTCCACATGATACCTAGTGCTATGTGAACAACTGTAATGTTTATAGAATAATCATTGTGGGGAAAAGATAGTTACAAATTCAGTATAGGTGCAACCTGTTCCCCCACCCCAAAGATTTTCTGCAGTTAGTAGAACTTATAAGAAATCTTGGAAGTCAGAGGAACACCTATCACCTAGGAAAATAAGATTCTCCAAGAGTAGAAAGAAGATAGAAAGCTGGGGTCCAAGAGGAGCCCCAGTACATGCTGAGTCCTTTGAGAGGACACAGGGAAGAAGCTCCAGGATGGGCCAAGCAGGCTGTATCTCGAAGTTATAGCTAGGTTCTAATTTCTGCAGACTCCAGGAATGGAAGCAACACAACATCTGCTTCAGAGCAGCTTTGCAGACTCAAGCAATGGCTTTGACCAGCAAAGACCAGAGCAGGGAGGCTTTCCCACCAGCTCTGCTCCAGCGACACCCTCCACAGCCTCCTACAGGGTCAGGAACAGCCACCCAGGATTCAAACAGAATTTTCCACCAGCCCCACAGAAACAGGCCCGGGATAGAGTTTAAAATCATTCCTAGTACATCTGTTAATGGAATAAAACCCATATTCCTTGGGTGGATTTTCAAGGAGACAATGAATGTTCCAATATTCTTTATATAAGCCCACTGATCATATCTTTCTCATCTCCCAATGAGGAAACCCAGAGAGAATTCAAAAGAGATGGAGACATTTCTAGACTTACCTTTCTTGGAAGCTAATCCAGTTTCCTTCACACTGTTCACATACAGCCTTCGCACACCATCCTCTTCCACAGAAGAAAGTGAAAACCCTAGGGAACAGACAGACCAGACCGTAGGGCTCACGCCTTCTGAGTGTTTAGCAAACAACGGAGTACCTGCTGGGAACTGAGTATGCTGAATGTCTTGGGTTATACTTTGGAAAGAGCGGGGGTTTTATTTCCTCCCTTGTTTGTACTGTTTAACAAAGCACTAAAATATATTTTTGGATCACTCTAAAAGAAGTCGCTACTTACAAAAACAAACACACCAGCTAGATCCGTCTCCACACTGTTACTTACCAGCACAAGTGGAAGGAAATTATTCTGCATCACCCTGCTTCCTGTCACGGTCACAAAGTAGTGTAAATGTCACTGTTTTGCCTTTTCCACTCTCTCCCCCACAGCACATACAGAAAGATCAGCACAAAACATAAGGTCCCTTACACTTTTTCTCATCAAGTCTATATGCTAGGGTAAATAAAAACTGTCCCATTGTATGATGCAACGGTGGACAGTGCCTTAATAAAATTCTGCAAACAGGGCTAAGTAGTGAGTCGCTTTACAGATCCCATTTCCTGTTGAAACTATCAATTGACTTCCACTCTAGTAATAATCACAAGGTTATCAGATAATCAGTCTCGGGCTTTGTCGCATCTTCAGAAAGGGAGACACAGCAGGGAGTTCCGAGACTCTGAGCATTCCCAGCTGTATAGTTACAAGACTTAGTCACCTATTTCTAGACAAACTCATGGAAACATTCTTTCCTAATCAGCAAATGGAATGTCCATACCAACACCTATTTTTCTGAAGGAAAAAGTTCACCAGTAGATACTTCTACAAGGGAACACAAGATTGTCAAGAGCTGCGTTAACTTCAGCTCCGGGAGAAAATGATCCCGTATGAAATGTGCCTACCTCCAGCCTTCACCCCCAGCCCCGAGACAAACTTCTTGGCAACGCGCTGCCCACTGCCCTGGATGCTGGGCCTCCCTCTCACAGCACACAGCCACCCATCACGGCTCTCCAGAGGCTTTGTTTTGTTTTCCTATTCTGAATTTCATTCAAACAGAGATTTACAACCTTTTAAGTTTCAAGAAACCCCGCAAAAATATGTTTACACGTGAAGAACATTACAGACATCAGCCTCAACACAGGTGTGTTTATTTGTATTTCAGGAAACTTTTTTTTCCCCTTTTCTCTATTAGAATAGACACAGAGTGAAGGGCTATGTCACAGGAAAGAATGAACAGCATTCACCAGAAATAGCCACTTCCTTTCTGAGGTGCCGTAATTCTACACAATTCTGAAGGCATATTTTTTAAAATGAATACCCTGATGGGATGCCAGGGGCCAGTTGCTACCTCCTGGAAGATGGAACAGACGGAAATAAATCGGGGACCTGCTGCAAGCCACCTTTTAAAAGCCAAATTATGAGGTGTGATCAAAAAGGAAATGAATGTCTAAAATGTTAAAATTTATTACACTAAGACACAGTACCATTAATTCCCCTGGGTATGAACCCCCCTTGCTTCAAACACATCTATTCCATTGCTCTTGCCACTTTCTGAAGGAACTCTCTTTCATGACTATATTCAGCTGTGCTGTCAGTCCTGAAGGGGTTCAAAAGATTCCCTTTGCATGGTCGTTCTGATGTTGAGGTGGAGACAAGAAGGTGCATGGTGCCAGATCAGGTGAACAAGGAGATACCATAATGCTTTTATGAGGTTGACTTTCTGTTAGACGGCCCTGGGAAGCGACATTCACTGTGTTTTTGATGACACCTTGTAAAGCCATTCATGAAAGACGATTTCTAGAACTGCTTCAGAAAGGAGCAGCAAGGATGGGCTCGGTGTTTGAAGCAAGGGGGCGGATTCGTGGCCATGTGTCAGTCTCTATGTTTTTCAACCATAAACATTCAGTGTATATTCTGATCACACCTTATAGATGGAGGTGACTCGGGGCTGCATTTACTCTCTTGGCCCTCACTTTTAATAACCGAAAGGTATAAAGCAAGAAGTGAGGGAGGAGGGCCATCCAGCCTGAAGATTGCAACTGTCTGTGACGTGCTGGACCAGGGAGGGAGCTATGCCGCACACCAGACTTGCCACGGTGTCGGGGAAATCTCTGTGATTGGAAAGAGGGCAGAAGAAAGGACAAGGGGCATAAATTCCTTTCTGAAGACCACTCAAGGAAGCCAAAATGTGCAGGTGCAGACGGTACTTTGCACCAGATCAAATGCCACTGGCCACCTGTTTAGGGGAGCAGGTGACACCAGCTGCTCTTTAGGGTTCCAGAATGATGGCCGCTCTCACCCTGTCACACATGCGCAGCTGTGAGGTCTCAACAACTACATTAGCAGAGATAAAGAAAATATGCGACACCCTACAGCTGGCTTATGTCAAGGGGAATGAAACACATAATGATCTTAGCCATTAGTCAGCAAAGTCAGACTTGCTTTTTCTTTTAAACAGGAGAGCAATGCTCTCATTCTGTGCAAACGGCTCAACACAGTTCAGTCCTAACACAGTTGAAAAGGCCTTCTAACAGGTGTCAGAGGGAACTCATTCTATAGAAACCCAAAGTGTCCACAGAAGGCTGGCTGTCCATTGCAAAAATGGGAAAAGTAATTTAAGTGGCAACTTGAGTAGTGATCTTTGAAAAGGAAGGAAGTGATTAAAACCAAGTGAAAGAACTAAGACCAAGCCTTACATGAGTAGTAAGGGGACCTCTCACACTGAAACATGGCCACGGCAAATTCACCACATGACACACAACAGAGAAGCAGCCAAAACTGGAACCCAGTACAGGGCTGATACCTCCGCCGTAAGGAGGACACGTGATTAAAAACAAGTAGCTAGGGAAAAAGGAAAGCCCAGCTGCTGCGATGGTGCACACTGTCATCTGGTGGTTGCCTGTTTGTCTGCACATCACAGCCTTTGGAACTAATTTCAACAGCAAGGTCGGAAAAGCCCCCGCAGGGATAAAGCGGACTGAAAAGGAAGGAAGAGAAGTTAAGTGTTAGCTCTAAATTTGCTCCACCAGATGGACTGTCAGATCGTGGTTTCTTCTCTAAGGATCTAAACTAGAAAGAAGTATTTGGTTTGTATCACGATGTTGTTTTCTGTTGGTGCTAGGGCCCATAGCTTCCACATACACTGAACTCAATCTAAGGGAAGCCACACTGAGAAAGGTGTGAATCCTGGATGCAGTCAGGCTGAATTTAGATTCCTGGGTAGTAGGTTTTGAGGTTACAGGCAACCAGGTCTCATTAGCCTTCCCCATCAACATGCTATTGGAACAGCTCATGCCACCATGAACCTGAGCACTGAGGGGCAGGCAGTCTGACTGAGCTTATCAGCCAGGCACAGCAGTGTCCTCCACAGGATCCTGGCGCCACTGATAGCAGCATAAGGGCAGAAATCGAGAGCCCCGAGAGCCTCCTGCAGCAACTTGGCATCATCACAACCTCCAGGCACAGCACTGTGCATCCTACAAAGGCCGTGTAGTTATAATTAAAACTGGCAATAAAAATAAAAACACCTGCTTGTTTACATCAGGTAGTTTGTAAAGCACTGGCTGCAATACTGTGGAGATTGATGCCTGGGGCCCTACAATGCCCTCAGGGTGGGAAGGAAAATGGGTTCCAGGAGCAATTTGGTCATTTTAATAAAAGTATAAAAAAGGATATGAAGTATTGTGCAGTTTTGCTTTCCATCATTTCAGTTACCTTCGGTCTAGTTTTATTATGTTATTGTAATTGTTTATTTTATTACTAGTTATGGCTAGTCTCTTGATGTGTCTAAATCCATTGTAGTTATGCATGTATAAGAAAAAACAGTGCACATGATTTGTTATCATCTGCAATTTCAGACCTGGAAACATCATATATCCTGTCATGTAACAGGGAGCTACTGTATAGCAGTTTTAGGTCCAGTTCCTATTTCTCAGTCCCTAAATCATTCAGTTCTAGAGTAACAGCCCAAGAGTTCTGAAATCGAGCTTTCTCTTGATTCTTGCTGGTTTACTAGTTTATTCTGACTCAACACAAATTAAATAAAATAACAAGAAAACACAACACCACCGCAGGAATTGCGATTTTGGACACCCAGCCATTTACACCCCAGCCACCAATGACAGCTTTAATCACTAAGGGCACACTTCTGCCGCATAATAAATCTTTCATACATATTGATTCCCTGTCATCAAGAATGTCCTCCAGCCTTTCAGATGTCTTTAGTTTTAAGGTCAAGCAGTAAATAGCGTGAAGGTGTGATACAAATTGCCAGGGCTTCAAAATTAGCTCCTCTTCGTTAGACCAAAATATTCTAATGTTAGACTATTCTGAGTCAGGATTGGCTGCTTGTGGGACAACGTGCAGAAGGAGTACACTACCCCACTACTCAATAAAGAGTTTGAAGATTCTCAAACTCTAAGCTTAATGCTTTAGAGAAATATTAAGTTGCATATGTACCGATGCTTAAGTAGTTTCATCAGGAAATGGGATTTTATGCCATCGCAATTGTCCACTCCTCTGTAGGGTGGGGTGGCCCTGTCATTCGCTTTGCCCAGTGACTGTGCATCAGCCAGCATCTGCTTTACCACCTCCGCTCTTTTCACTCTGCAAAGCAATGGACGATGCCCCAGCTGGCTGCTGTTCCCGGGGCTGGGTATTGTTGTGAGGATAACATGGAGCCCCAGGCAACACAAACAGAATGCATGGCAAACATGGGAGAGGGCGCGTGGTTTCAAGCCCGTGGTTTTGGTGACTGCTTGTTACCTTAGCTAACCTTGCCTCTCCCGACTGATACTGCATAGTATGGATTTTCCCACTTACTTTATTCAGTGCCAACTCTGCTACTATTTAAGCCATATAAGATTAATGCTAAGAAAAGAAGACTAATCTTAAATATATGGCAAGGATTACATATTTTACTGCACCAGAGTGCAGACAAGCATTAATATAGCAGGCATGACTACAAATCTCTGAAATTCCTGCTCACTTGGTATGTCCTCGGCTGGCATCTAGGAACCTGGATTTGGGGAGAATTCCCAACACTCCAACATAACTCACTATGCTTCACCTGTGTGACAATGGGATTCATGCTAGAATCTGTGCTAGGATTTGGTTTGTGCTAGGCAGCTGGTGCTGGTGCTTATACAGTCTCTCACGGAAAGCTCTCAATCTCTAGAGGATTTCCCCAGTGGGCTGCATTTCCCATGCCATCGTCAGAAACTTGTTGCTGGAGAAGTAACCCCATCCTTGGTGACCCTACTGGGACAGTCACACATGCTGACTCTCTGCCAACTTTGTTTTGTGCCAGTTCGCTGCCCTGCTAGGGAGTCATCAAACCTACAGGTGATCTCCAGAACCCCCGATGCAACATCAAAGTAAGTTCCTTGAACTTTACTTGTGGGGAGAAAGGTGGACAATGCTCATTCTGTGACAGTGGTGTGAGCAGATAATTCCTTTACATATGTGAGGCATAGTGTTCTATATAATAATCTAATCCCACTACCTTGTCTTCTTCTAAGGGTGGTAAAATCCCAATGATTAGTTAGGAAATGTACAGCCTTTGTAGGTATGCATTTAATATTTCATTTATAAATCAGCCCAATTTTGTACTACACACCAACAAAGTATTATTTTGCTTTAGTTGTGCTGCAGTTTTTCCTGAGCAACAAACTATGGGAAATTCCTGTAAAAACACTCAAAGTACAAGACAGTTTTATTGTTAAGTGAATCATTGCTATTTTAGATACGTGAAGTGTGTTTTTAAATTAAATAAATACTTCTCTTGGAAAGGTTATAGATTTCTAACGTTGGTTGATACAACTTATAGATGAAACGGGTTTTCTATTCAATTTTTTTTTAATTGGTACCGGGGATCAAACTCACGACCACACGCTTGCAAGGCAGGCGCTTATGCCACTGAGCTAAATATCCAGCCCTTTCTATTCAATTTTTAAATCTTTTAGGAACAACTGTTTGTTATACAAAATTATTAACTATTATCATTTTAGCTACTTTTCTGCAAATGGATAGACATCCGCTGTCTCTTTTGGGGATGTTTAGTTTAATTCTTCATTTTAAAGCACAAAAATTAGTTATAAGAAAGAGTCTTTCGGTATTCCTACCAATAATAAAAATAGTAGAGACTTCATAAAAGAAGAAATGTACAACCTAGAGTTACGTATCTCTTTTTCCCAGTTCAGGAGTTTCCAAAGCACAGAATCCAGATGTGCTCTGTCCTAACCAGGCTCCAAAGGCTTTGCACTGAATTGTAAATAAGTGTACATATGCCAGGAAAATGCTTTTACCAGAAAGACAAACACCAAAGATCAAAGGCAAATAAACCTACCATAATTATCAGCTGCTGTGTCTGACTTCTCAATCTGGATGTTCTGAGTGACTTTGGGACAAATCTCAATTTCCTTATACAGCTGCAAATGACAAAGAAGATATCATTAGAACTTCATGGTAAATAACTTCTCAGGAATTGTCATGATGTAAATCTATTTGTCTCACAACTGATACATTATAAAAATTCACACCACACCATAGACTTTGTATTCAGTGGAACCTTTGCAAGTCATAGGAGAAACACAGAGCTTCCATTCCCTAACTTAATCTTGTCTCATTCTATACCCATCACAGACCTGAAAATGAATGCTGCGTAAATGAAAATCAAAATCTCTGGTACTGGTAGAGATTTGTTTATTTAAAATAGAAAGAGCTTACAAAGATATTTTTGGCATGAATTTCACAAATATGGGGGAAATCTGCACCTCTCTTCCTCTCTCTGCACACACCACTTTATGTGAAAAGTTCACGATAGTACAAACAGGTAAAGACCAACAAAGCATTGAAACTGACCACAAATTATGGAAATGGAAGATATTCTCTTTAATCACTGAACTATATCAAAATTAACCACAAAATTTAAATACACAAATTAATCAGTCATTTGGACACCCAAGAAAACCTAGAAAAAGTTTTTATACAAATTCAAGATAAAAATAATGTATAATTTACATATCAAAATCATTATACTTTAATTGTTTTTTCATTTTCATACATCTGGACCTTTCATCTTCAAGACGAGAACTTACAATGTTCCAACTGTGTGTCTCTGCCTCTTATACTCTGTAAGACAGTATGATCTCCATTCTACAAATAAAGAAAGACTGGATAGAGAAAAACTTCCTAAATTCACGGATCCAATGCATGCAGAGCCGAGAACCTAGGTCTTGCTAGGCTGCCATAGCAACCGCAAGCGCAATGTGTTAAGGGTAAAATTGAAGGACATGTTATTTGTATACTTCAGCAATGTTTCATACAAATAGAAGAAATGACTTACAGTGATTTTTAGCCCAAAAAACACCATCACGAGAATCATAAACACTAAATTCTTTGAACTTTACACCATCTAGCATAACATCACACAGTGCTCAATAAAACATTATTCACCTGAGGCCTGAGTTTTATTTTTTAAGCATCCTTGAGAGCCAAAAGTGTCCCCCAGGTGGCAGCATGTAACCATGTGTGCTGTCTACGAAGATCTGATGGGATACCGCACAGCTCTGGGGACACCTTTGTCACTCTTTCCTGACTTTTCTTCGGAATTGCTGTGAAAGTCTTCCTGTCTTTGGCTGATCTCACACAACGTGGCATCATAAACGGGCCCCTGGGCCACACTGCCTTTTTAATGTGGGTTAAAAGTCAGGTTTATAAAAAAAAAAAAAAACTCCAGAAAAAAATATATATAAAAACTGGGAAGGAGGACGGCGGTAGAGAGGGAAGGAAAAAGGATCCAGATACCGTATGTGTGGTTACCAGTTCTTACTGAACGTATTTATTATGAATCACAAAAATACACTAATACAATTTTTAAAGAAAGAATAATCTGAGCTCACAGATTTTTTGTTGTTGTTGCAACCACAATATCTGGAGCTACAAAAGTTTAAAATTAGTTGTTTCACACAAATATTTTTAACAATGAATACTGTTAATATATTTCCTTTATCAATTAAATCAATGTCGTTGTATGTTCTCCCCCTTTTCAAAATCTGGATGAGAAGAATACAGGATTGTAGGAAAAAAATGTGCTTAGGCAGGCACTTTAGTTCTCATGAAATCATGATTATTTCTTCCTGTCTTCTTTGGGTGCCCCACCCCAGTCACCATCACCTATGCCTCCACAATCGCTCACCTATGGGCCCCTCAGGCTCGTACGTCTTATACCCGAGGGTCCCCTTGTCATACATCAGTCATAAGGGGCCTGTTGCAACGGAAGTCCAACGTAAGTGTCACCAGGTAACCATGAGGGCCCTGTTGCAGGACCCTTCTATCCCAGAATGCTAAAATCCATATCTGCTGAAGTCCCTTAGGTAAAAGGGTATCGTATCTCATATGACCTAAACACATTCTCTCATACAATTTAATCTCTAGATTACTTATGTCTAATACCGTGTAAATGCTGTGTAAACAGTAGTTATCCTGTGTTGGGTAAGGAATAATAACAAAAGAAAGTCTGCACATGTTCAGTACTGATGCAACCTTAAGGATCCTAACTACATAGTACCAGTCACCAAGAACGTATTTTCTTTCCCCCAAATACTCTCTATCAGCAATTGGCTGGGTCCACAATGTGGGACCCAAGTGCGGAGGGTTCCCTTCTCACGTAGGCCCTAAAGGTCCCTCCTGCAGTCTTTCTTACCCTCTCCACTCACCCTCCTCAGATTCCAGGACGGGGACTTCCTCCCTGCTCAGGTCTTAGCCAACTTTGTTCTCTCTGCCTAGGTACTTTTCACAAAATACAGTGCTTCCTAGTTCATAAATTACAAGTATAGTATGAATACACTTGCACTTGGGTTGGGATCAGAATTGTGAAATTCTTCAACCAGAATTCATGGAAAGAATTAACTTCATGACTGAGGGACCACAGGACTTCTAAGACTCACCCTCATTTATTCACCTTTCTGATCCAGTGTCCTGTCTAAGCTGTACAACATCCCCATCTCTTTCCACCCACTCGACCCAACATCTCGTTTTTCCAACCTGTGACCAGCCTATCACTGACATGCTTTTATATCCCTCTCTGCAAACTTGAACACAGGTCCAAACAGAACCTGGCTGGTTCTTTTTTTTTTTAATTTTCATTTTAGTTTTGGTGTGTACGAGTATGCCCCATCCCTAGAATTGCTGGGTCCATGCCGGTTCACAAATGCTAAGTAAATAGTTAATGCATCGATACATAAACAAATGGATCAGATCAGTGCTTCTGTGGACTCTCTATTCCCACGTGTCAATTTCTGAAAAGTTCAAGCCTCCAACAGATTACAACTAGGTTCAGATTAAAGCAGACAAACAATTAGTCATGAAAAAAAAATAGCCAAATTGGTGTCACTTACAGTTCCTCAGCTGGCAAAGCACATCAATAGACAACTAGCTACTCCTGGTTACTTATAAGCAAGAGACTGCCCTGACCATCAAAATAAATAGCTAGAGCTTTCTCCAAGACCTTTCAAAGTACAAGCTCTTACTGATAACTAATTTTTTATTTTTTATTATTTATGTTTGCAGTACACAATGATTGTATTTCTTGAGGTGAGTGGGTACATGAATGTCAACATTTATATCTGTGGCCCCCAGGCCTCATGCATTTGCACTGTGCATCTGTAATTGGTTCATTGTCTAGCGCTTGGATTGATGGTGTCCGAGCTATCCCCACAAAGGGGTGGAGCCAACTTACAATGTAATGGCAGGAAGAAGGTCTCTCTCTGTGACTCTGACTCTGTCTGTCTCTGTCTCTCTCTGTCTGTCTCTCTGTCTCTGTCTGTCTCTCTCTGTCTCTCTCTGTCTCTCTGTCTCTCTCTCTCTCTCTCTGTCTGTCTCTCTCTCTCTCTCTCTCTCTCTCTCTCTCTGTCTCTCTCTCTCTCTCTCTCTCTCTCTCTCTCTCTCTCTCTCGCTGTTTCTGCCTTGCTATTTAGAGCCGCCCATGAACTGCGGCCCACTATGCCACCTTGTCTCCAAGTCACCTTGGAGCCAACTGAGTATAGACTGAAACCTTCAAAAACTGTAAGAAATAAACCTTTCCTTTCCCAACTTTGGGCATCAGTTATTTTGTCTCAGCGATAAGTAAAAAGTAACTAAGGCAATGAACATAATACATGTTAATTATGTTTTTATCCCCTCCCCCTCCAACTCTTGGTCCTCTTCCCTTTTGCAAAAGATCTATCTCCCTATGTCCTGTTACCTATCTTTTATCTTGTGCTTTATTTACATTTTGGGTTTCTCGTGTAAGAGAAAATATAAAATATGACATATGTAAGCTTGTGTGTCTGATTTATTTCATTTAACATCATGGTTTCAAGGCACATCCATTTTCCCAAAAATGACTGGAGTGTATGCTTTTATGGCTAAGTAGTACTCCACTGTGTATAAACACCACACTTTCCTTACCCGTTCATCTGCTGAAGGATATACAGCCAGTTTCCAAGACTTAGCTATTATTAGTTGCGCTGTTACAAACATGGGTATGCATGGATCATAAGATGGTTTGACAAAACAATGGTGTACAATAAAATATTTGAAGGAGTCATATTAGAATGTGTCATTTACGAGGAAATGGCTTCAACACCTGCAGACTTCCCCAGTGCATCCCCATCAGAAGGAGGAAACCTAGGGAAACATTAGTGGTGTGGGGACTGACGCCTGTTAAGACAGAACAACAAATCAAAACTCTGCAAATTCTCAAAATATCTGAGAATGCTGTGTATTCAGAAAACCGCTGCCCTGACTTGATGACTTTCACCCAGCCTCCTGCCTGAAAGCACAGATTTAAAGGGACATGGAGAGGCTTCAACTGGTCTGCGAACTTGAATGAAAAAAACCCTATAGATTTATAAACCTTAGACTACAAGTTAGCACCGCCTTCAATCATAAACGGTGTAGACATCAAACAGCAAGATCTGTGGCGTTGTGACTCTGTCACGAAGATTACAGTTACTTTTGTATCACACACTAGGACCTTAAAATGTTTTCCAGCACATCAAACCAGAAGTAGCTGCAGGACCTACTGCGAGACCTTGTCATTTCATGAGCTGATAAAGGAGCACGTATATTGTTACCTAGAAATTTTAAAATATGTCTTACAGCTTTTTCACCCTAAGACACGGGAAACCCTTTTTTCTACATCTGAAAAGGAATCTAGAAGGCGCACCAGGCAGCCACAGCGACCCAAACCACAACATGGCAGAGAATCCCAGTGAAAATAGAGGCACTAAAGTGTGCCAATTTACGGCATTAGCTTCCTTCGGGATCTCTGGGCTAAAGATTTTCTGCAACAGGGTAATAGAGAATACCAGGGTCTCTCTCTACTTCACAGGTTTTTAAGCAAGACTGTAACCAGTATATAGCAACTGCAGTTACGAACAGCTCAAGCTTGGCACCGTCAGCTCTTACTAAGTGAAGGTAGAAAACAGACCCTCTCATACTGCAGAACATGACAAGACTGTTGGCACCATGGTTGAGGATAAAGAAGACTCATAAGACGCCAAAAGACACAGCTCAAGCATCAGTGCTATCTTCACACACACAGAGATGAGGGTCATGGATCTAATCCCTGTGATATAAGATGTGAAAAATTCACTAGCCCCAAGATACAAAGTCTGTGATCTAATAGACATTCCTGTGTTATTACCAAAATATTCCCCCTCTCTCCCTCTCTCCCTCTTCTTCCCTATCTCCCTCCCTCTCTCCCCATCTCCCTCCCTCCCTCCCTCCCTCCTCTTCCCTATCTCCCTCTTTCTCCCAAACACAGGCTCGTGTTGTTGCACTGGCTGTGCTGCACTGGTTGTCCTTGAAGTTTTGGATTCAACTGATCCTCCTGCTTCAGCCTTCCAAGCACTTGGGACTCCAGTCAGCCACTACCACATCCAGCTAACATTTCCCTATTTTAAGCACAGAAAATGATCCTTTCCCCTTTACCCACGCAGCTCGAATACGGAGCTCTTTTCTCCATGCCAGAAAAGGACTATGTCAGCTACATGGCTCCTCTGTTGAATGGAGCTTCCTCTGGCAGCACTTACTAAGTGAAGGTAGAACACACCCATCACTGTGATCCTCCAGTGCTGCAGAGCACGGCAAGACTGTTCCTAAAGCACACTCTCTTCCAATTCCTTAAAAACACTTACAGGGGACTGGGGGAACCTTTTAGGATGACAGCAGTGTTCCGTACCGTGACTGAGGGAGGCAGTGGAAACATGACTGTATACATTTGTCAAAACTCATCCAACTGTGTACTTCAAACTGTTGAGAGTTTTATTACATTGAAAGTGTTCCTCAATAAAAATGACTTAAAACATCCCATTTCCTACTAATTTTTAAATCATGCTTCCCCTTTCCAAAAAGGAGAACATTTGGGTTTAAATTTTCAGTTCCGCTCTGGTGGTGAGGCTCTGAAGTCATCCTGTTAACATGCACACATCCTGCAAGGAGCCCCGAGCCCCCGGAGGAATGACTAAGTAAGTAGGCAGCGTGCAGAGCAGGACACATTCCAAAACACAGGCGCCTCGCTCCCAACTCTTGTACGCCCAGCTAATAAAAAACGGAACTTGTCACTGGATTATTACAACCACCACTGGCATCTACTAAGAAACCCTATCTCTGAACTCACAAAATCCTAGAAACTGAATACTGTCATCTCACTATTTTATGGATCCAATCTATAAAGCCAGGGCTGGTTCAGAAGCCAAGTCCCGTTAGGTCTGCACCAACTCAAACACACATAAGAACCCCCACAAATCTGTACATACAGATTCAACAAGCTGGGATCTGTAATAAGACAGCAGCTTTCTTTACCCACAATGTTCACTGTTTGTTTATTTTGAGAGAGGGTCTCACTGTGTAGTTCAGGGCAGCCTTAGACTCACTACATGGCCCAAGCTGGTCTTGAACTCACAGCAATCATCCTGCCTCAGCTTCCCCCAGTACTAAGATAATACGTATGTACCACCATCCCCAGCTACACATAAGATTACATTCATGGGTTTTAACATGCATATGGGTATCACACAAAATTGCAGTTAGTATTTTTACTATGACAACAGCCAGCTGATCTTTGAGTCTCTGAGTTAAACTAAAAGACTGTCCGAGCTGCAAGGCAAGTTAGTGATCATGACTGAAATTCCATCTGAAAGGGAGCTCTGGGTTTCAGTGTTTCCCGACAGCGTAGCACTAATCCTTGGATAGACAGAGGTGACATTTCCACTATGGAAATACTGTGATAAGTCAGGCCATCACCAAAGGCTTCAGAGCTCCAAAAGCAACTCGTTTGTTTTCTAACTCGTTCTTCTCTATCAGCTACAATGAACACAAGTACACATATCATGTGATACTAATCTGTCACAGAAGGCACTCGGACAACAGTCACAACATTACCAGCTCATAAATGTCCTCTTCCGGCTGAGGGATGTAGAACTGCATTTTGTTTTCTATGAGAAATTTTAGACGCAGGTAGTGAGCAGAATGGTCCAGCTGATGTGTCTGGGAGAAAAAGAAAAGAATATGTCCATTTAACAGAAAATAGCTAGGAGCAGTGCTCCACCAACAGAGCATCGCGTCTCCCAAACACAATGGAGACTTGGTATCAGAGGCAGGGTTAAGGCTTCCACACCTTTTAAAAGGTTTGTACCCCAAACTTAGGGTTCATAATCATCTCCACTGAACTCATCCTATGATTCAGTGGAAACACCTATGTTACATCTTCACCTCTCTTTGCTTGATTCATGCATGGCACATCTTGGCACTGGATTTTCCAACCAAAAAAATATCAGATCCAAGAGGACCTTATATACAATTCCATATCTAACCCAAGTGACTCATGAAAAGTGACCAGAAAGGTACAAATAAGTTTACAATGAGAGAAAATAGCTGTGCCCAAGCAAAGTTGTGGTTTTTTTCTTTAACCATGTGGGGACACCAGAGTAGTTGTTCAACATTCGTGTGCAAGGGGTTTTGCTGCAGGTAAGGCATTAGGGTGGCAGTCTAATTTATATACCCAGCAGGCGACGTCCTCAGGGGTAGAGCCACAGGCGTGTGCCCAACTTTGAGCTCACACTGAGTGTTCTGCTCAAGGAATGTTCAAAAATAGGAACAAAAATTTGTAGAACTTCTTTGGTCCTGGATGGGGCAGTTGGTTTTTTTCTATTTAAAAAATCACGCTTGGTTTGATTTTGGTAAAGAGCAATCATGACAATATAGATTTTAAAATAACTCTCAACATAGAGTCAAGATGAGACAAGGAAAAAAGGAAGCGCTCTTCAAAAATTACATTGGCAACATGAAGACATATTGCTAGAGAGAAAGTATTTTAACTGTTTGGTTCCCCCACTCCCACCCCAGCTTTTATTTTTTTATTTTGAGATGAGGTCTTGCTAATTCACAAAGTTACGTAGGCTGGGTTCAGTCCTGCAGTGTTCTTGCCTTGACCTCCCAGAGCGCTACAATTACAGAACTGCTGTATCTGCATCATTCTTAAGGCCAAAGTAGCTGTGCTCTAAGACTATTCTCATAATACTAATTAAATCACCTCTAACAAACTCCAAAGTGTTCCAGACGCTGTCCACGTAAAGCAGAAACCCAAGCACACCTGTAGCCCTTGAGAATGTGGTTATGCAAAAGTGGTGGGCACCACACAGCCATTGGGGCAGGGTTGGTTTCGTATTTTAAATAAATACATAAATGCAGAGATCAGACATTCCATGTTATTACAAAAGCACACTTCTGGAAAGCCAAACCAGTTCCCTCTGAACATGCAACAGGGTGATAAAGTTTTCTACCAGTGATTCTGGGGAACCCCTGACCCGCATCCTGTTCCCAAGTAACGTGATAGTCTGAGCCTGCCGCGCAGAACATAGACACCATTCCAAAAACACACTCCCGGACACCCGGCCGCTGGCTCGCGTCCTCTCTTGCCGGAATTGAAACCAGAAGCTATTGTCTACAGACCCAGGCTGCTGAAGTGAAAGATAATAACGGTTTGTGGGCAAAAGCCCAGGAAAACAAAAAACAGGGAAGTTCTTAGGTGTCCTTGGGCTCGCCTACCGCTTACAGGAGAGCTACCAAGATAAATAAGCAACGACAAAACAGCAACATGAGGCTGATACAATAAGCAAGGGAAGTTTCTTTCAAAGGTCAGGGGGTTGGAGCTGCAAACACTTACCACCTACCCAGGTCCTCACTGAAATCTTTAATTAGAAGTAGAATTTTGGTTCACCATCTGTTCCTGACTAAGGCGCAAGGGAACGAGAACTCAGTTTCCTGGGGTCTTAGCAACAGGAACAAATCGGCTTGGAAGCGTCTCGTCATCATTAATAAACATTTTGGATACTCTCAAAGACACCGCCACTTAAGCAGACCATCTTGTGGAAATCCATCCTGCACAGCCACCTCACCTAAGGAAATTCTGCTAACTGAAATCACAGTGTAAGAGGGAGGGCACTCTCTCAGTACCAAGACTTCAGGTGGTCCTGGCACCGTCTAGGGCCCCAGCAGCCCTTAAAGGCGACAGTACGGACTTCTTTCCCTTCGACCAGCAGGGCTGCCTTACTTTTGTTGCTTAATGTGGCAGAGAAAAAAAAAAAGCATATTACAAGGGTAAGAAGGCTATTTCCTGCCACATTCCCAATCATATTTTTTGAACTTTATATTACAGGAATTCCTTGGTAACTTGAAAATATAAAAAATGATCACGTGCAACAGACACAAAAACTAAAATGGTTTGACTTGGAACCGGGAGCCCTGAGTTTGGTGGGAGAATAGCTATCCTAACACTGGGACACTGGTTCAGTTTTCCGGCGTGCCTTCCCACCTTGATCATGAAATCTCACAGTTACAGCTGGTCTAAAATAAAGGGCAAATCCTAATGAACTAATTAAATCAGATCTCAGAAGTCTCAAAAAGTATATTATGCTCCTCAATATCAAAACAGGCCAAACAACCAACCATATTCACAATGCATCTTTGTGCAGAAGGAACTGCAAACGTTAATGAATATTTTAGGATGGTGATTCTAAATATGTGACCTGCTTTAAACTTATAAAACATTCAAGAGAAAATTTCCTAACAAGAAATTCAGCTAGAAAAAATTTAAATGTACAAATTCGCTTTCCAGAGTACACTTACTTGTTACTTAGAGAGCATCTGATTCATTTCAAAGCAAAGCGGCTATAAATTATAACAAATATTATCATAGGGCAATTCTAATTCGGTTGGTTTAATTTTTTAAAATTAGTGTCTTACATAACTACTTCAGGGGAGGAAATAACAAAACACAATGCAGATCTTTTCAGGAAGTAATTTGAGCCACTAAAATAGTTAACAATTTATTGAACAGATCTTCCAACCACCATGTTTTGTTCTTCCAATTTCTCTTCTTTCAGTGAAACTCCTCTGGGAAATATACTAACCCGTAGTTGTTGAACATAGAAACCCATCACACTCACAAATACACAAAGCATTACTGCAGAATCTCCAGAGACTTTCCCCCCTCACCTTCAAAGTGACCTTTTATTTCTTAAACACCAGTGGTTGTTAGGATATGTAAAGCCACAGTAGGCCAATAGAGTAAAAGCATAAAATAAAGCTGATATCATGTCATATGTGAACAGCATCAATGAGTATGACCGAATGGCTTTTGCAATCACAAGAACATAGTAAAACCTATAGATCAACATAATTACCTGCTACATTTAGCAACAATTATCATGGTAACATGATGAAATGTAGATCTTGAAACATTTACTATACCAGAACTTGACTGGTGATCAGATGGCAGATGGCAAACTGATGGGAAATGATGTGGATCAGAGAGAATAGGAAAGAGAATGAGCTGAATGCAAGAGACAGGAGAAAGAGATTGATTATTAAATATTAGAAAAAGCATCCATCACCAACGTTGAGTATGACAATCACAAAATAAAAGACATGCATTCCTACATCTTTGTTTTCAGTTTCTCCTCCTCCAAAAAGAAAAAAAAACCAACAACAAAAACCCCACTCACCGTTATAGTAAGTCATTAACAACCTGTAGCACGGTTTCCACATTATCTCTTTCTTTCCACTAATTACAACAAAGCACTTTTCAAAGAGAAGGCAAGCTTTACAAGGCATCTGGCTCTCAGCACACATGTAACTCATACTACATAGATGTTTTTCCAGAGAGCATCAATTTCTTAAAGTGCAGCACCAAAGTTTTCTGTTCTTAAACTCATAACATGCAAGCTTGTTCACACTGTTCTCTGTTTATGTATTTATGTTTTTGGAAAAAGAAATAAAAACCTAGGGAAATTTAGGCAGGATGATTTTTTTCATTGTTAGAGAAAGGGATTTGTTGTACCTTAGTGAGGCCAACAGAAACCTTGCATGTAAAAGAAATAAGCACACAGCAGTGATGGCGAACATTTTGTATCTGTCAGTGATGACAAACAGCCCACCGTGGTATGCGTGCCAGAGGTTCACCACCACCGTTATGGGGAACAGGGCCCCAGTATTATTTAATTATGGTATCAAAATGGCAGTGACAGTATTATACTTCATTCCCTTAGTTTCTACCCAAGCTGGAGCTTGAAAAGCACTTAAAATTACCCAACCATTCAGGTTTAATCTTGGATTCCTGATGGAGCCTAAAGCCGCTGACCACAGAGCGCCCCCAAACCATGCTAGTCCCTGAAAACTCCGTTACAGCTTGACTTTGGCAAAAAGGCCGGAGTCCTACTTTGAACACTTTGAGCTGCAGATTTAGGAATAACTCCCACTGCTCTGCAGAATATTAATGATTCTCTAAAGAATCGTGCTAATCTATAAATAAAGCAATGCAGAAATCCTCAGTAGACCTATTTTGTTAAGTAATTAAAATGAAAAATTACGAACAGAGATACCATTATCTTCAAAAGCTAGAACTCGCATATGTGGAAGAATCGAAGTATGTAAAGCAGTATCGTTTATTTTTAAAACCTACCTGGGGGCTGACTTTACTCATCCTGAAACAAGTAACTATTCTACTTTTCCTCCACATGCACTATCTGTGAGAGGTTGATTGCAGCTCACTGTTCCATTTTCCCCACTTGCCACGAGCCATATTTTTTTTTCTTTAAAAAGGCTCAACTGATCCCTTTCTCTCTGAGCCTCTCTTCCTCTGTCTACAAGACAGGGAAAGCAACTACTCTTCCTCAGATTGGTCATCACCACAAAACAAGACCACAGGTGCTACCAGTTACAGCATTAAAGATAAAAACAAGCACATAAGAAAAGCTCCTTTCTCTCCTCTCCTCTGGCCCTCACTCAGGGGCATTCATTTGGTTGCCCTGCAGAGAGAAGAAAACTTAGTGGCCCTGAAAAAGATCTAAACTTTTCGATAGCTTAAAGGTAAAGCAGAGGAAACAAGTTCAGCCTAATTCAGTGTTCCCGAGTAAGGGAACTTGGGCTCACTTCAGTTATTCTCCCTTTTAAAGCAGCCTTGTGTCGATTACTGACTCAAGAGCAGGTCACGAAACAGTACCCAGCATATGATGCCATCAAACACATGCAGGAGTGTTGTGTAGGAAGAAAATGGAAAGATGAACACCAAATGTTTATAACAGTTATTTCAGATTCTCTCAGTAAGTGCTACGTAACACGTTAATGTACCGTTTTGTTCTTAAATTTTCTAAAATATGTGCATCAATGTGCTCACTGCAAATCTATCAAAGTCACTGAAAGCAGCCACTTATCTGAGTTCCTGTCCTTACAAAGGGAGGAAGTCACTTATATTACTTAGTATATTATCACAAAGGATGCAATGGTGCTGTGAAGTGGAATTCAGGTGCAGCAAACGCCCTCTTCTCCGGTGACACGGACTTTCCATTTGCACCCTACGAGATTCTCCTCCCCACCCTTTCAGAAATTTTTTAGGGAAACACCCCAAAGCAGCTCTATACCTTGCAAATCAGCTCCAGGGTATCCCGTGCAGTGTCCCCTGGCCGGACAACTGTCAAGGCTGGCTGATTATTGGGCAGACAGAACCAGGACGGAGTAAAATACTCGTGGACCCAGATGTCACAGTCAGGATTGTGCTGGTGGACGCTAGGTAAGACCACTTCTTTCTCCCTCTGTAATATGAAGTAAAGTTAGCAGTGCCACAGCAGACCACCTCCTACAACCTCAGACGTGCATTCAGCTCCCGGGGACTTTCCTAGCAAAACAGCACAGAGCAGAAAAGATGCCAGAGGGGAGGAGAGATAGAAGCTCCCAGGAAAGGAGCTCAAAGGCAGGAAGCTTGGGGGAGAGGGGGGCTGGGGAGGTGTCTAATTTCAGACCTGGGGCGGACCCCCACCTGGTGTGCAGCTTTAGGAGGTGAGCATGGCATGAGTGAAGAGGTACTGAAATCCAGATGAATGCAAGAAATGGGTCCCCCATTCAGCTCAGCTTCATGATTGTTATTTCTCCTACAAATTCGTGTTAAGTTTTGAGTAGTAAAGAGGCCCATCAACAAGAATATCTGCCACATGAAGTCTGCAAAGCAACAATGAGGCCCTGAGGAAATCCTTTCATAAAGGTCATGCTTTACCACTAGCTATCGAGAGGTGGACTCATTTCTGTGCTCTCCTAGGGCGCCCAGCACAACAGTGGGAGAGAAACAGCTCCATTTCTCAGAAATTTGCAAGCTCAAGTGTTGTATGGGTTCTCTTATATGAAAAACCCAAGGTAGAAATAAGCCAAAAGGCAAGATCAAAGGCAGATAATAGGAAACAGGGAGGTCAGCCTTTTCCAAATCAGTCAAGAGGACCAAGGGATTGAGAAAGGTGGAGTGGGGAGGAGAGGTCATAAAAAGAATGAGGACAGTGACTATAACCACTGTGCATTGCGAACATGGACAAAAAGAAAAAGAAAAAAAAAAAAAAAAAAAAAGACGGGCCAGGGGTGAGGCCTCTTAAGAGAATGGCCTCATTCTGCCCTGTGTCACTCTGCCTGCGGACAGGAGTAGCAGAAAAGCTTGGAGTGGGAGAAATGCTACTGTATTAACCTAGCGGGCACCTGGGTTAAACCTAAACCTGACAAACGGCCAAAGCAGAAAATAAATGCCCTAGAGATCGATGAAATACTAGGAATACAGTGCAATAAGTAAGGGATGTTAGATTTCAGCAACAGAAACAGATTTCTGATGGCCAATGAGCATCACGTAACGTTGCATGCATTATTGGTTTATAACTAAGCCACTGGTGGATAGATATGCATCTATAGATTACCAAGAACAAGGCCAGGGTTAGTAACGTACAAGAAACGAATTTCCAAACAAAGACTGAGAGGTGGCAACATAACCATTCCATGCATTTAAAAAAAAAAACAGAATCCAACAATGTGTGTGTGGGAATGGGAAGGTCTCAGTAAAGGCCACTAAACTAAAGCCACAATTTCAGGCCTGCCTTTGAACACTGGTGCTTTGCAGATAAGTTAGACCCCAGGGAGGGAATTGTCAAAAAGCAATCAACTTGCCTACATCCCATTAACCATAATTGGAATCTTCCCACTGCTCCCAAGTGCCACATTAAATAAGTGCCCCTTAGCACTGGATCGGCCCAAGTTTTGCATCGAAACTGCTTTTTGTAAGCAAGGCATTCTAACAGGGGCAGGAAGAGGAAAAAAAGAGATTCCCTGAAAAAAATAGAAAAGAAAAACCACAAAAGCTACACAGAAATCCAAAGGAAAATCTTTGGCAGTTTCCCCAGTGTGTGTGAAGGAAGGAATATTCCATTATTATAAGTGCATAATAACTGTAATCCCAGCATTCTGGTAGGCCGAAGCAGGAGGATTACAAGTTGTAACCTGGGCAGCTTAGTAACTCATTGAAATCCTATCTCAAAATAGAACATAAACAAGGACTGGAAATACAGTCTGGTCTTCAGGCCGGAGGCTGAAAACCCAGGAGGGCAAAGCAAAAGTGTGCAGTGATGCCATACGAGATGCACTGGCCCACTGCAGAAATGACTGTGCTTGGAATATATATAGGCACGATAATTTAATTTCATCAAATCTCCACGCAAATGCTCCATGGCTGGGTATTTCCAGAGACAGCTGCCTTTGTATCCTCGATGACACAATCCATGAGCAGTCTGGATCGAGAGAAAAAAGCCTTCTCCCTTCCCGCTTCTCCCTCTCCCTCCAGAAACCCCACGCTGCTCTGGCTCCTGAGGCTCAGCTCCTTCTAGAACCCGGGTTGTGCCATCGCTGACTGACACTGCCTGGTTGCATGGTAACAGATAGCTGAGTTCTGTCATAGTGATCCTGAGAACCAGGGCCTCTCCCTAAGGTCATGTTACCAACACTAGAACCACAAACAAAGGGGCTGCTGGCATCGCCACTGGGGTATTGAAAACTAACGATGCCCATTTCCTTAGGGGCTAAAAAAGGGGAGGGGAAGGGAGGCCAAGGAAGGAGGATAATAATATTTTAGACTATCAATCAGAGCAGTCTGAAAACTCCTATTAAATCCAAGCAAAAGGTTGAATAAAGTCTGTGAATCTTTAATTGAATACTTAACTTGGGAAGCAAATGTGGTTTTTAAAAAAAAGAACATACTATCAGAACAGTTCTTTGAAATTAATGGGAGCAAAATAGCGTGTGTGGGCAGAGAGCGAGGGCAATAAGAAGAACTCGCCTCTTGGGAATAAAAGTTGTACATAAAAAGGAATTGGCAATGACATAAAATATTCAGCTACCTGAGAACGCACATTTTTTGTGATATTCTAGGTGGAAACCTATACCTCCAATGATAAATACAAAAAATGTTCTGTCAGCAAGAGAATGGTCTTATTATCACCATGTTTTAAACACAAGATGATTCTCCAGCTCACACTGCCCTGTTACATAACTTCCTAAAACCGATCACTTAGGTTTTTATATGGAGTCTACTTAATTTTAGTATCCCAAGGAACCAAAGCATTGTGCATGTGCAGATGCTCGCGTGGTACTTTTAGAAAAGGAACACGTGTTTATTTTTACCTTGCCATCTGGAACAATGTCATCAAATAGTCCCTCTAAAGATTTCTTTACAGCGTCGGTTCCCTCTCCAAACACCTGCACATACAAAAGGATCAGTTTAGAAAGAAATCTGGCCAATGGGCCAAAGGAGGCACAGGAAGGAGATGGAAAATGGGCAGAGCTATTAGAAAACATCACAGGAGTTTTCAGATAGTCCTACATCAAATCTCAAAGCAGGTAATAGCATTTAGGGTGGCAGAATATGAAAATCACGTCCCTGTACATCGCTGACTTTCCACATTTTTAACAGTTCAAAACCAAGAATAAGTTTGCATTTTGGATCTGGATAATTCATCTTAATCTAAAAAAATACACTCACAAAAAGCAATGAAGAATTTCTACCTCATACCCTTGATCAGATACTTATAAGCAATAATCAATTTGTGTTTTATTATTCTATTGAACAGAACTTGAGAAGGTAAAGTATTGGTAGTATTTTCCCCACAACATGGCAGAAGTCTTTTTTATTTAACAGCAACAACAAAAATAGAAAACTGTCTGTCAGGGGGTAGAGTGGTACATGTCTGAATCCTACTTACTTGAAAGGTACAGGGTACACAAGTAACGTACAAGGAACACAAGTTCAAGGTCAGTATGGTCAACTTATTGAGGCCCTGTCTCAAACCAAAATCAAAAAAAGGAGAAAAGATAGTCTGGGAAAACAGCTCAATGGTAGAGTGTCTCTAGGTTCCAGCCCTCGAGCTGAAGAGGGAGAAACCAGGAAACTGTCTATCCTTTCAAATTTAATGGAGCCTGATCATGTAAAGATATGACGAAAATCGTAACAGGGTATTGATGCCAGTAGCTAATCAATGCCCAAACACATGGACATAAGGAATTTTATTTACTGATTCTAAACTGAGCACGTACTACTACAATAATATAAAATTTTTTTTTAAAAAAAGGCTTTTTCATCAAAGTAGATGAAGTATTCACAGACAATTTTTGTCCATTTCAGAGTACTGAATTAATGAACAAATTTACATCAGTCTGTTTAGGGCTGGGCAAGAAGATTTTTCAGAACTCTTAGTTTAAGAAACAAATATTTATATATTACAATGTTCTGTGATTCATTTTTTCTTTTCCAAAAGGACATGAAAGATTCTCTAGATTTCATTTAAATTTAGGCACAGATATCAAAAACAGGTTTGCAGCATAAGCTGGTGCTGACAGCAGAATCACCCAAATCAAGCGTTTTGATGGAACCGAAAAGGAGGAACCGTTAGAAGGGACAGACGCTCGCTGCTACTGTCCTCCCGCAGGCTGAGTAGAGAACCCGCAAATCTTTAAGTGGCTGCTCTGAGCACACACTGACAACCCGCCAAATACATGCTTCTTCCCATATTTACACAGCGCAAACCCCAGAGTAGCAAACTCTACGTCCCACCTCCCCCAAGAGCACAGAGCAAACTGCAAAGCTGCTCAGTCTCATGCCCTTTATCCCCTGTTCATCTGGTGGCTACTGCAGGTTCTGTAACACCACCAAAAAATCCCACATTAAAACGATGAGCACGTTAGGTGAGGAATTCAACACATAGGTGTCCAGGACTGATCTCTTTTTAAACGTTATTTCTTTAGGAAACGAATAGCTGGAATTCTCAGCGCAAACTGAGAGGCTTCTTTCTGTAAGTCAGTCAGTCTTTCCTCATTTTGCACAATCATGGGGCATGAGCAGCTCTCACCAGCCACCCTGGTCACGACTTCTAGAATGCTCACTGCCTGGCCGTCCAGCCATTGTGCTCACGATCTGGCCTTTCCCTTCTTCCAAACAGACTATATAAATGCTCATGTTCCTTTCGCCCCTGAAATGGAAACTTCCAGGGATACTCAGTTCTCAGAGTCAAAGGAAAAGATGACAGTAACAACAGAGAGTGAGTTTCCCAGGAGTAACATCAGGAAAGCAGTCTTCGCTCATAATGAAGGAGAATCGATGCGGAAGAACAGGGCTACAGCCTAGTTATCACATCCCACACCGCACCAGCCTAGGTTGTCCATTCAGGATGTTCTGGGATCCCCTTGCAGCCCTTATGCCTCAGCAGACATGGCCAAAGCAGGAAGTAGTGCCAGCAGACTGTAGCTCCCCTTCTCAGAGGCAGAGGGACTGTCTATTTAATGCCAGCCCCAGAAAGCCAAGGGCAAAGACACAATCAGAGTCCCTGCAGACTGCCTTTGCTCTAGTGCCAGAAGTAGCTTCAGGAGGCTCAGAGCTTAGGGCCCGAGAGGCCTCATCATGGAGTCCCACTCTGCCTTGAAGGCTCAGGGTGAATTGTGCACTTTCAATAGGTCTATAATTACCCAGGGCTTGGAAAGGATGCAGGTGGGGAGACTGGGGGTTGATGATAGACTAATAGCAGAGTTCAGTGTTACGGGTGTGCATTATCTATTAAAAGGGTCTAGCATGACTAGCTGCTCTGTGTCAATTAGCTGACTTAAAAATAACAGTGTCAATAAAGGAACACACACACACACACACACACACACACACACACACACACACACGCTCTCCACTGGGTAACCATGGAAGCAGTCCACACACAGCTCCTTTTGGTCCGCTCTGAAACCTACCTGATTGATGCTTGGGCGTCCTTGCTTCTTTTTGGAGGTGGTGTCCAGACCCCAAAGTGAAGAAAACCTGCTCCTTCGCTTGCTTGCAGATCTGGACATAGCCTGAGTACGCCTCCTCACTCCAGTTTCACCAGTCCGTGCTGCCACCTGCGGATGACAGGAACCAGCAGTAACAAACCGTCAGGACCAGTGGAAGGGAGCTCTGGAACCCACCTGACTAATGCTTGGGCATCCTTGAGGTCCCTACTCAGTCCCACCGTTCAAAAAACCCTCTGTTGTCCCAGCCCACATAGAACCCAGCCTGAAGTATGCCTCAGAGGTATTCAAACTTCGCGGCCTATCATGGATTCAAGGTGGAAACGAAAGGCTGGCAAACTCAGTCTCTACATGAAATCATCACTAAAAATACACATAAGTAGTAATAAAATACAGATGCTATGTTCCCAAGAATTAGCTATCTTTCCTGTCTCAGGCTTGAACCACAACATCAAGGTTGATGAGCTGTGGAGTTCTCGCGATTCTGCAGAGCTATTTCTATATGGTGATGAAGACTCAGGCTGAAGATCAGTGAAAAGAATGGGAAAATAGCAGATTTTGGTTCCTGTGATTCCCTATTAAAACTAAAATCACCAATCTCTCCTTTTTAGTTATCCTAGGATATATATATACAGCCATGTTCTTTACTAGGCAAATATTTAATTGAACAAGTTCCTTTGCTGTCTTGCAGTGGGGTCCATAATGATTTTGATCCCTGGGGTGTAAGGAGGAAAACTACTTGCACCTTCCAGGAACTGCCCTCAGGAGAAGGAGGCTTCCTGTTACCCCCAGGGCTCCTCCTCCCATCACAGGACATAGTGTCCAGCAGAGCAACCTGTGTCTCCAAAGAAGGAAAAGCCACTTCCCCGATATACATAACTTTCACGTCCTATGTTCGGGTAAACAGGAAGTAACTTGTATTTTTTTTAAAGCTACCTCTGTTGAGATATCTGCAAAGCAGCTGCAACCCAGAGAAACATTTCAGAAGGGGACACCCCAAATTTAAAGCTGTCACTGCAGTAAGTGCTCAAACAGAACCTCTGAGCACCCCCTGAGTCCTCATAGGCAGGGCATTTGGCTTGAACTTTCCCCCACAGGTTGTAAGTCCCAGGAACTGAATCAAGAGGCCTCCACAGGCCACCCACGGGCTCGCCTTTCAATAAAGGGAGTGGTGGGAGGTCTAGCCAGTCAGACTTGAAACTCCCCTACTGGCAATTTGTTGCTGGAGGTGAATGTCCTGGAACCTACTGTCATAGGTTCCCACGCAGGCAACTCCCTGTGTGACAGACGCCAACTGGCAGCTGGGGATGAGGCAGTGTTGGGTAACACACGAGGCCTCCCCAAAGCGGGCATGCTGGCTCACAACACACCCCTCTGGGTCTCCAGTACCGACAGGGCAAGCCTGGCAGAAGCCCTGTGGCTGTAGGGCAGGGACCTCCATGCATTCTAAAGACAGGGATCAAAACAGCTTCTCTGACAGGTGTGAGGGAGAAGCTCTGGTCCCTGATGAAAACAGCGAGATAAAGGAGCTGGGAAGTCTTGCATTTTCTCAGCTTAGTGCATTTTTTAAAAAATCAGGGCAACCCTTTTGGGACCCCTCCTGTATCTCAGGAGCTACTCCTGTTCCCCACTGCTATTTCCCAGTCCTTTTCCCCAATACATTTTCCTACTCTTAAAAAAAAAATTCAGCTTATAAAAACTGGTCGCCCACACACTTTGGGAGTTTTTATGAGAAAGATCTTTTATGACTATTCTCCAGGTGTTTTGGGGAACAAAAGTCACGAAACAAAAGGCACCATTAAATCCATACAAACTTTTCTGTATGTCCACTACTTTCTAAATTAAAGGTAAATGAAAGTTGTAAAAGGATTAAACTAAATTAAATTGGAAAGGACTCACACGCACACATACATACATACAAGATTCCATGACTATGTAAATACTGAATAAATAATGTGACATTTCAAAATCCTAAAGAAGATGCCTATTTGAACTCTTGTCCATGTATCTATTTATAAACAGGTAAATCCAGTCATAAGTAGATTCACACATACACACACACACAGCAGCCATGCAGTCAGCCCTGTATATCCAGGGATCAAACCAACCTCGGATTGTAACTATCCCAAATAAAAAATATCATCTCTCTTGAATATGCATAGACTTTTCTTCATCATTAATCCCTAAACAATACAACAACTATTTGCATAGCATTCACACTATATTAGGTATCATAAGTAACCTAGAGATAATAACCTGAGACCTAAAAAGTAACTCTCAAGTTTACAATTTTAGCGGGGGGAGGGGGGGGGAAGCATGAGAGAGACTCACACACCCACAAATACTCTCAGTGACCAGCTGACTGGTTAGTTTAGTCTGCTGAATAAACACTGTATTTAAGGTTGCTATAGCAGCTATTCCCAATTGCTGAGGCCTTGTAAACTGCAAGAGTCACCACTATCCCCAAGACAATAATGACTCCAAATGAGCAAAGGGATGTAGAAAAGAGAAGGCTGGCAAGAAGAACTGCTGGACCGGAGCTCAAGAGTTTCTCAATGATCTCTACCCGGACAATGCTGGCCTTTGTGGCCCACACCTGATGACTCTATCATTCAGCTCATCTGTGCAAACAAGAACAATGATAACCTTCTTCCAAAGAGTACAGCGGGGACCCTTCAGTTAATTGCTGCCAAGTCACTCAGCATTGCTGGAAGCTCTCCTGCTGAATGGGGCCTCCATTGTTGCTCCAACCCCTCCCCTGGCCCGTTACCCTCACACCTCCTCCTCCTACTGCCCCCTGAAAAGGACCGAAAAATCTGAACAAAGGCTAAATTGAAGAGTGTTTCAAATCCAAAGGGGGGAAAAAAATACTTGGGGTCAAATGACAAGGGAAGAAGGGGGGAAGACAAAGTGCTCTATGAGCCAGACTATAAAATTCCCTACCCTGGATGTTCCACAGAAGCTAAAACAGAAAATAGGAACAGATACCCAAAAAGGTTGCCTAGCTTGCTGTGTCTCAAATGAAATCCTTCAGGCAAAAGATCAGTTGGCAGGGACACATCACTGAAGCAGCTAGCAAGAAAAAGAACAAAAGAAAGGAAAGGTGGACATATGGAATTAAGTGTGCTTTTCTAGAATCGCTGACCAGGGGTTGGGATTGTACTTAAAGGGCAGAACACATGCATAGCATACGGACGGCCAGTGGCTCAATGGCCGGCCACCCAAAGGAGGGTCCACACGCATCACAGACACTGCAGCGGGGGAAATGAGACGGACTGGAGATAAACTAGGAATAATAAAGCAGCGGCCTTTACTTGCCTGCCTCGGAAAGCTGAACACCAATGGCTGGGAAGAAAATAATAGGTATGGAAGTTTCAGGTAGAAAGTTCAAGTATTTTCTCCAAATTGTACCAAGCCAAAGTAAAAGGAGGAGCTGGGGGATGCTGGAGTTAAGCTTTCCTCTGGATGAGCCCTCTTAAGGCCCCCTGACCAGGACATTCGGACAAGAAAGTAAGTAATTTCTATCCCAATCTTTTGGGAGGAAAAAACACAACCTCAAAGAAACAGACCTAGATAATGCCATTAATTGAAAACTGTTTTTTAAGACTTATTCATCCCAGCACTTTGAACCACCATTACTAAAAAATAAAGACATAATAGCTACACAGAGAGGTGGTAGGCAGGCAGGCCAAGAGCAGAGCTGTAATTAGCAGAACAAATCAGGATGCCAGTTTTAATAACTCCAGAAATTGGTTTAAGACTTCTTTAAAAATGTAAATCTACCCCTAATTATCTGAACGATGGCGCTAACCTATTTATAAAGAACACAAACGCCTCTGACTGAATTACAGCTCTGAATTCAATGGAGGCTACAGCTGACATGGTAAGACAAGAGAGGCCCAGGCGAGTCTTCCAGTGCGGTTCCTGGAAACTGAGACTTAACATTTAATTCTGTAGCAAATGTGCTAAGGTGCAGTAGTACATTTTAAGTGGGTGTCGACTTGGATGGGCTAAAAGCATGTGATTTCTTTCAGCAGGAAGGAATCAAGAGTACATAAAGCTGTTCGCAATTTAGCAAGTACATGAAATTACAGATCACGAACATACAACACAACCATATGTACCATGCCCCAAAGGTCAAAGGAAAATGCCCCTCCTCCAGCCATATATGCGTTTAGCTGCTACATTGTGAGAATTCTTTGTCTTCCTCACGTATTTGTGACTACAAAACAATGATAAATAAATAAAGATAATGATAAATAAGTGATAAATAAAGAAATCTCCAAAGAGATCTGTTTTTACAATGTGTGTTTGCGAGAGAAAGAGACAGAGACAGAGACAGAGAGACAGAGAGAGAAGAGAAAGAGAGGATGAGAATGCTGCTTTTATGCACGACAGAAAGACTCCCATTCACTATTTCTACAAGATTAAATTTTTTTAAATGTGAGCTGGGCATTGTAGTGCACACGTATAATACCAGCACTCGGGAGGCTGAGGCAGGAGGATTACCATGAATTCAAGGCCAGCCTGGACTACAAAGTGAGTTCAAGGCCAGCATGAACTGCATAGTGAAACTCTGCCTCAAAAATACAAGAAAAAATAATAATAAAATAGAATATATTGAGTTCAAAAGGTAACGCTGCCTGCAGATAACAAGAGCTATCAATAAACAATATGGCAAACATCTAGTAAGCCTACATGCCAGGGCCCGGAGGTGTGGCTCAGAAGTGGAACACTTGTGTAGCCTGCATAAGGCTCTGGGTTCAATCTCGGGCAACAAAAAAGACAGTGACTGTTTCATTCTCTTTGCACCACAATTTAGGCCCCATCAGGAAGTGCCTAAGTAACAAGTTTCTAAACAGATTCAAGGGAAAATCTGAATCCACTGTAAAGGAAGGGCATTTCAGAAATCCACCCACAGCAGCAAACTAGGAAAATACTTCAGAGACTGCTGGCAAGTCCTGTTCAGAATTAAGCATCAGCATGAATATTTTTCAAACATTCATTAGCTTCTACTCACCAGGGCATGAAACGATGACACAGAAAAGATTCCAAGGCGGCCCATCGCCACTTTCGTTGGTCGGCTTGCAAAAGCAAGCAGCCTTTTGGGGTTTGGCAACTCCCCACCCTGGAGACTGGCTAAGTAACAGCGGAACCGGAATAGGTCCATTTGGAACTGTTCGAGATTTTGCTCCCAGACAAAGATCTACAGTAATCAAAAATATGAGAAAAGGGGAGAAAAAGAAAATAAACGTTAATGACTTTACCCTGCACAAACCTTACAAATCTCTGTTACAATGTAAAGTAAACCATAGGTACTCTAAGTTTCTTAGCTATGTGCACCTTTTCTGCAAACTCCTGTAGCCACAAATTCAGTATAAAAACAGAAAGCATGTGACCAGTGACTGTGCTCCACGGGTGTAGGAGTCACATGGGAAGGTGGGGCGACCCTGCAGCTGAGATCTAGGTAGGGTTTGCAGTACCAGAGAATAGGCATGGCTCCCTAACAGGAAGCTCTGTATAAAGAGAAGGAAAGTGGCGAGAACTGAAAGCAAACAGATCAGGAACTTCACAGGAGAGATGAGGAGCACAACACCAGATGGCTCACAGGGAAAACAAAAGATGGGAGAGATCCAGACCCTGGAACAGAGTTCTAAACACAGCGCGTCTCCATGATATCCCATTCCCTTATTAGAAGGAAAGCAACACCTGCCGGCTGATGTGATGATTAAGTAAGGTAACGCAAAAATAGGCCCAGGGCCTGGGACGGAGTGAAGGCTCCACGGCATTAATAACGGTACAGTTAGTGACTAATGCTCAAACTCTACCTTTTAACCCGGACTGAAGTACAGCACTGCCATACACTCATGTTCCCAGCATGGTTACTCAAACAGTCAAAAGCTCAAACGCCCCATCAGTGGACAGATGGACAAATACATTGCGGTTTGTATGCAAAAAGTAATAACGCCAGTCAAAAAACAGGCATGAAGTACGCACTAACATGCGCTTCAAAATGCTAAGTGAAAGGAGCCAAACACAAAAGGCACAGACCATGCAATGCCATCCATAGGAAGTAACTCACACAGGCAAATCTGTAAAGACAGAATGCCGGGGGCCTGGAAGCAAACACTTAGCAGCTACAGGATTTCTTCTGGTGGTAGATGGAAATATCTTGGAACTGGGAGAAGGTGAAGGATGAAGGGCATTGTGAAGGTACTGATTCCTACTGAACTGATCACTTCAAAATGGTTTTAAATTGTGTGAATTTTGCCTAAAACAATATAGCATACCGTCATGGGGTGGGGGGAGGGGGAGAAGAGGTCAAAGGTCACAGTGGCCCATGTCATTAGCCCTTCAATTATTTAAATGTCATTTCTCTACACAATTACTTCATAAGCATTAGAACAAAACTTTAAAGCAATTATCAGGTGACTTTAAAATAAATGAACACTAGGGCCAGGGATTTTTAGCTCAGTGCCATAAGATTCTGCCTTGCAAGCCTGAGATCATGAGTTCAATCCCCAGTGCCAAGGAAGGAAGGAAGGAAGGAAGGAAGGAAGGAAGGAAGGGAGGGAGGGAAGGAGGGAGGGAAGGAAGGAGAGAGGGAGGGAGGGAGAGAGAGAGAGAGAGAGAGAGAGAGAGAGAGAGAGAGAGAGAAAGCTAGTAAAAACCAAAGTATTGCATCTACATTCAACATGTACAGACATTTTTCTCATTATCCTCTAAACATTTTGCTAAAAAATTTTCTACATAATATTTACATTGTATGAGACAATTAAAGTAGTATCAAGATTTCAAGTACATGGGAAGATGTGTAGGTCACATGCAAACACGACACTGTTTTACATAAGAGATTTTATATAAGCAGCCTTTGACTTGGTATCCATGGGGGTCTGGAACCAACCCCACATGGATAGCTAAGGGATGGCCATGTATATTTTTAAAAACCACACTTCACCTTTCCTAAATTTAGCCTTTTAAATTTGCTGGAGTCACGAATGAATCCCCGCAGAGCTGAGCTCGGGTCAACTGTGCTCTCCAATCACAAATGTCCTGGAGGAGATCTGGGCAGCCACATCTGGGGAACAAAACTGCAGACTTCCTAATTACGCAGATCCCCAGAATAGCGCCCCATTGGTGGAAGCAGGAAGGCTCCTATTAGACTTCTGTCTTCCACTCAATGTTATCTTGTTCTCTTTAGCTCCTAACAATCAACTGTGAACAAAGGGTGAAGGAACCTGACAGTCACAATAAAAAATTGAGCAGCCTGGCTGACAGGTTGATGGGGAGATAACAGATGACATAAAAAAAAAATCATGTGAAGCCCTAACAAGTTTGCTGGGGTCTAAACATAGAAGCCCGATTACCTGGTCTAATATAGTTTTCTTCTTCTTTGAGTCGGTGACGGAGGACAGCTGCATTTCGCCCATTTTCTTCATCTTTTCATCCATGTCGATCTTCTGTTCCAGCTTTTTGATCTCCGACCTCAGGAGCCGGAGCGTGTCCTCTTTGTGGTGGTGTCTCGCAACGGCAGCTGCACAGGCAGAGTGAATGGCGGTGATCCAGTTCTCCAGCTCAGTCTGGCTGGTGGTCTGCACACGGGAGGTGGAAGAAGAAAAGGCCGCGGCTTAGAAACAAGCAGGGCACTTCCAGCAAAGACACTCTGGGTAAGGCTCGCCTGACCTCCTTCTTTTGAGGAATCCAGAAGTCTCACATCAGATCCCTGCCTCCCTTCACCCAGCGTCCTTAGCAGGACTCACTTGTGTATCTTTTATGTCTACACGGACAGCTGGGTTTACAGCCAACACGGCTGTGGTGAAGTAAAATGCAGTTTCCAAGGAGGCATGGTCAATCACATGGTGTGGCTGGGGACAGAGGGACATTACTGCCCGGAACTGCAATGCCTATCCAAACGTCCTATGCTAGTGTTAATCAGCAATGACAAAACTAGGGATGGGGGAAGTGCAGAACAATCCATGGTGATACTGCCTTTGGGGACCCTCCTGGCAGTATCCCTGAGCAGCAGTTCTCCTGCTGTGCTCCTCGGGCTAGGACTGAACGGCCTATTAGAATGGCAAAGATGATGTTGGGTGACAGCCACCAACAGACAGGTGACCTGTAGATGAGGCTGGTACAAGTCAAAGATCCTCTAAAAGGATCAGCACGTGCAGTAACTTGCTATTAATGAATCTTGGGAACTCAGTTACTGAGTGGAGACAGACTTTTGCAGGGATTTCCTTGAATCTAGGAAGTTTAATAAAGGCTCAGAAGTTAGCTCACCTAACCAAAAAAGGCCTATTCAGCCTAGACAGCACTTAAAACTACTGTTATGTTTCCATGCACAAAAGTCTTGATTTCTTTTTCTTTTACATATTGCCCTGGAATGAGGGCTTGTGGACACAGTTCTGCTCACACAGCCCCACAACACATTATTCCATGTTGGCTGGCAGCTAAAATTTTAATCGAGGGACCACTATAGTTACCTGTGTTATTTCTCAATCTCAGGAGCTTCGTTTCTATCAAAGAAACAGCATCAAATATTAACGATGGTGTCAGCCAATAAAGACCTCACACTGGATAAACCTAAACAATTCAGCAGTTGTTACTTTTATAAAAAGAGTATCCGCTGGTGCATAAAGACAATTTCAATCATCTGGACATTCTCATAAAGAGGCAGCAGAAGAGTCAGGGGACAAAGCATACCAAATCACTTTTCGAGGACTGTGTAGAGGACAGAGGATAAAGACAGTGCAATTCATGGTTAACTCTGGGAGGCTAAGGAGTTTGGGGGAGAAAAGGTAACACACATCTATACATGAGAACCCTCTTTCACTCTTGAATTTATTTGAATTTTTAGAATATTTGTTCCTCTGTAAAGGTCATTATCTGGAACATTTTTTTCTACATATGGCTCAGACATTACACAAGAAAAGCATGTGAGAGTTCAAGATCTCCCAACATAACGTCAAACCACCAAGCTTACTCCTGTCCAGGACAACACACACTGTCTTGATCTTTGGAATGCTTCAGCATGAGCAAGCATTTTGTTAGGTGGGATTGTTTTTCACTGCCTTTGCTATTAGGGAGAGAACCACCTCCAATGGAAAAAACAATCAAATAAGGATTATTTTTTAAAAAAGAAAAACAACTCAAAACTTTCAGTACTGGCAAATATTTGGAGCAACCAGCACTCTTAGGTACTGTTGGTTTCTGACCGTAAACAGGTTCACTGCTTTGCAAAGCTGCTAGGCACAGCCTACTAACGTTGAATACATGCATAGCTGGGACCCAATGAACACACTCAGGATACATACTCAACAAACTCTCATCAGAATCAACGTAACTGAATGGGCACACTGCCATAATCTGCAATGCGCAAAACTGGGAATTCTCTAGATGCCCAGCAGAAGAACAGCGAACTATGTGGCAGAATCACTCAACAGGATACAATATTGCAGTGAGAAAGCAGCCCCTATTCCTACATATAGCAGCATTAGGAGCAGGAAAGGAGCGTACCATTCAAGAGTAGCTATGAGGAGTGATCAGGCAACACAGCGAATATTCAAATTAAAAACAAAGAAATTATCACAGTGAAAGACGCATTACCATGAACTGCTCCCCCCATACTCATCCTCACTTCAAACACACTGAAGCCATCATTCTGGCCACTTTCTGGAACAGTTCTGGGAAGCCTCTTTTCTGAAGTCTTTTCATGGCTTCCTCAATGTTGTGAATTGATTTAAAACACTTACAGTAATTTCTAACAAATAAAAACACTGCAGTGTGTCCTTATCCACCTTATTCACCAGACCAGGTGACTTCTTCCTCAAAGTCAAAATGACCATGAAAGTAAGTATTTTAAATCTATTCAAGACATTAGGATAGCCAGGACACTGCAACCAACAACACTCACTAAAGAGGAAGTGCTTCAGAAAGTGGCAAGAATATGGGACAAGTATGCTCTAAGTGAGGGAGAGTATTTTAAGGAAGATTCATGACAATCTTTTACTGTAGTAAGTTTTTTTAAAAATATTCATAACACTTTAGACTAAATCCCATGTGTGGTATAGGTTTGTATTTATATAAAATACAAACACAGGCAAAAACAAATCCACACTGTCAGATGCCGGGACAACAGCTGTTTGGTGGAAATATTGATGGGGGAGAATAGAAAGATGCAAAGTGGGTTTTCTGGGTCTTGATCAAAGAGCTGGTGATGAAAGTGCCTGACCTGGGTGTGTTCAGTTGGCCAAACACCATCACCATGTGCACTTTTCTGTGTATATCTCATACTTTAATAGAAAGTTTCCTCAAAACAACCCTTCCATAATACATTACCCTAATATTCAAATATAATGTTTTAGACCTAGCCTAAAAATATTATACTTCATATTCTATTTTTTCATTACAAATTTTCCCTAAAGGATTACAAACAAGGTTAAAAAAAAAAAAGGCATGATTCTTTTGGCATCGTTTCTTTGTCCTCCAAAGTGCCCGGCAAACTTTGATAAACTGCTGATTCCTTGACTCCATCTGTGCTTTTGCTTTGTAGGCAGAGCTCAGGGGAAATGAAGAGCGTTTATAGACTTTACCCAGTATAAAAGGACGATGTTTGGCCTCCGGGTGTCACCACTGCGGAGCCAGCCTGCATCACCAAGGACAGGGCATGTCTCCTGCGCCCACCCCTGGCTCTCAGTGCCCGGCAGGCTTCCAGTCTATTTCCCCAAAATCAGCCTCCCCATCTCCACCTTGGTGACCCCTTCACTGCCCAACTTCCATCCCTATTTTATGGACTAAGGAAATACTTCAGGGAACTTCTTTCTTTAGAAGAAAGGAAAAGGATGTTACCAGGGGCTGGGGCAAAATGAATGGAGCACTGTGGATCGGGGTTCAGAGGTCTAGCTTTGCAAGATGAAGGAGAGTTCTGTAGATAGATGCTGACTAATGCAAGCGTACCCATTAATACCAGTGACACCAAACTGTGCACTTAAGCTCGGTGGAGACAGTAAATTGTGTGTTCTGCATTGCACAACTACTTCAGAAAGAGTCCTAGAAATTAAACACTTAATAAAGAAAAGACCAGCCCTCAAAAGCTGGAGAATCATACACCATACAGAAATGAGTGGTGACAGCTTCATGAAAAATTTAACCACCAGCCCTTTTAAGCGTGGAGCGTATCTCAACCCTCCAAACTCTCCTAAAACCCGTCAGTGACTGTAGGCAATGCCATTAGAAGGCGTGTGTGTTCCTGCGGTCCTGTCTAAATAAAACAGTGGTTCCTGCCATTCTCTATCATTAAGACAAATCAATTTCTAAGAAGCACAATTCCCTAAATGAGGTTTTCAGCAAAGTTTGTCCTTTGCAGTAGAACTGGCCGTGGGGGAGAGGGAAGGAAAACCAACAGCCAATTGAGCAGGGGGAAGCCTTGACACATCTCATGAGAGGTCTCCAGCGAAAACAGTTCAGAGCTTGATCAGAGTTACCAACCAACTTGGGGTGCTGCGTTTGGGGCCCTCTCACACCTAGAGAGAGTTGTTCAAGCCCCCAATCTTTCATACGCTTTCTTTAAACCGAGCAAGTTTAGCTCAGGGCACCAGGTTTGAGAAAAATCCCTTGATTGGGATCCAGTGTTACAAAGGAAGAAAAGAGGTACCCAATGGTACCCTGGTGACATCCATACCACTCATCACCTTCCATCATCCAAATGACAGAGGACAGGTAGTGAGCTGGGTTTTGTGAGTCTTCCTTTGCCTGCTGGGGATGCTATAAATACTGTTTGAAGTTCAGTGAGGGGAAAAAGCCAAGTTCTTGCCAACACAAGAACATAATCAGCAAAAAATTGCATTTTGCATAAGGGCTCCTTTGAGCATGAAGTTCTGGTGACACTCAGGGTTCATCGTGCATTTAAATACTTCTAGCTTCAATTACCAACTTGTGGTGGACCCTGAGTGATCTCACATAATCAATGAAACCATTGATTTGTGTGAGTGGCTAGAAAGGGGAGATTTATTTTAAACAGGAGAAATACTAGAACTAGAACTAGAACTAGAACTAGAACTAGAACTAGAGAGCTGAGAAACTAAAAGTTGGGGAAATTTGAGTTTACAGAGGCACAGAAATAATTGCAAACATTTTGTTTTCATTTTAAAAGAATAACAAAAAAAAAAAGAGTGAATACATTTACTCATTTTTAAGAGGTTCGATGGAAATGATGTTCCCAGAGGAATTGTCCAAAGACTTTTTTTCTTGCTGGGTCCTTATGAGTTGTGTTTATTCAATTTTTCATTAAATGATCTCCCCCACCCCCATCCCCGTTCCATTTCTGTGGTCCTGGGGATTGAATCCAGGGCCTTCACACTGAGTTACAGTCTCAGTCCTTTTTTTTTTTTTTTTTTTTTTTTTTTTTTTTTAAGACAATGTTCCACTAAATTGCTAAACTGGCCAGGCTGGTCATGAATTCTCAATCTGTCTCCCTTTCCTAGAGTCCTGGCATTACCAAGCATGCACCACTATGCCTAAGAGATCATTTTTCCTATTTGGAAAGAGGACTTAATGAGGTTCCCCTCCCCCACAAAAAAGAGCTACCCAGGGGAAGGGACAGGAAGGCTTTCAAGAATTACAAAATAATATAACCATGGTTTAAAATCCAAAAAAAGACAAACTGCCATAAAGGATCAAAAAAGCACTGATAAGGAAATCATCCTGAGTCCTTCGAAAATGAAAACCAAATAGCAGACATAAGCAAAACAGAAATAAGAATGTGAACAGAAAATAGCTGAACAACATTATTCAAATAAAAGAATGAAGACAGTATCAATTTTTACGAAGTGATTGCAATGTTATTGTCATGAAAACAAGAGTTTGTGGTAAAAAAAAAAAAAAAAAAAACTAAGACTTGAGACCCAGAAATCTAAGAAGGGTGGTCAGGAGATTCCAGGTGACTGCTACGCGGGAGGTCTACAGGCCACCCCCAGCCATATGGGAGCAGGGGACACAGGGCCAGGGACCAGTTTCAAGGGAAACAGCTTAACACATTGCAGATTCAGAAAATAGCATCACCAGGAAATAAACAAGCTGAGCCAGGAAATAGATGAAGAAAAAGAAAAAGGAGAACACAATGATTAACTGCAGAAAAACACAAACAAACAAGAAACTGCTCCAGAAAAGAAAGAAAATCGTGACATACTGCTTCACGGAGGAGCTAAAAATACGTGTATCGTCACAATTACACAGTGAAACGGACTACTGATTTAACCCCACAGGAAAATGAAAAAAGAAGAACTTGTATTTAATACAGCCAAATATTCATCTCTCATTTAAAAAGTCATTACAGTCATTCCCATATCTCTGCACAAGATATGATCTGAGACCCCCGCGGATGCCTAAAACCAGAGATCACACTGACTCTTACTTAAGACATCTTTTTTCTTATGCATTCATACCAAAAATAAAGTTTAACTTATAAACTGTACGCAGTACAAGATTAACAGTAATAAGTACAGGTAAACTAGGATAATTACAACCACGTATTATAAACCGCATATTTATATCGTATGGATTATTTGTGAAATCTTCCATTTTATATTGCAACACGGGCACTAAAACCATGGGAAGCAAAAGCACAAATAACGCAGGACCAGTACTGTTAACGTCTAAACTCCTTTTTTTTTTCCTTGTACCAGGGATCAAACTCACAACCTTGTCCTTACCAGGCAGGCACTGGGTTGCTTAGCTACATCCCTGGCCTGTCTAAAGTCTTTTAAATAGCAGTGTAAGCTATTTATAAGAATATTATATTCTTATATTAATAAGAAATGAAGGCAAGAGCACAAGCGAAGAAACGAAAACAACCAGCTATAACAGCTCAGTACAGTTATTTGTGGGGATCTGAAGCTAATGGGGGAACAGAAGAGAGAGAGAATTTCACTAAACCTCTTTCAAAGTGTGCATGCATACTGATTTAATACAAAATTAAAGTTAGGTAAAAAGGAAGCCAGGTACACTCAGGAACATCTTCTTTGCATAAGAGCTAACAAAATACAAATTGCACAGCAATACCCAGCTCACCACAAGTAGAACTCTTGCCATGGTTTGAGTATCAGTAATCTCCCCAGAAGATCCACGGGTAAAAGGCGTCACCCTGTGGGTAGTGCTTTGGAGAAGGGCAACAGACCTTTAGGTGACAAGACCTAGTGAGTGGCCCTTAATGAAGTGGCACCTGCTGGGACTCTGGGACCCTGCCCACCCTCCTTTCTTGCTCTGTTTTCTGCTTCATAAGCAGAGCAAGAGACATGTTCTTCCGCTATGATGTGCTATGCTAGCCAGAGACTTAAAGCAACTGGACTTGAACCTCCAAAGTCACGAGCCAAATACTCTAAACCTTTTCTTCCTAAGTATGCTGCCTCGAGTATGCTGTTATAGTAATGAAAAGCTTACTACTATCCTTCTGCATTGTGATTTTAACACATGTGGGGAAATCCCCAGTATATAGAATCAGACAATACAACTGATTTCTAGTCCTGTGTATTCACTTTATATAGACAGCATCAACATATGGCCCATAAGTATTTTGTTAAAAAGAAGACAAGTGGGGTTCTGCCCAGGCCCTGTGCCTCAGGAGGCCCAACAGTTTGGACTGCTTTCTTTGTGATTTTCAATATCCCTGCTGAAGTCTGAATGTAGGTTTTTCCCATGGACACTCATGTTGAAGTTTAGTTTTCATTAACTGAATCAACCTGAAGCCTTTACCAAACACGGGTCAGATGCCCTTGGATTTCACAGCCACCCAAACCAGGAGAGAAAACAAACCTCTCTTCTATGTAAGTTATCCAGCTTCAATATTCTGTTACAGCAATAGAAAATGAGCAAAGATAGCCTTCCTCTGGTGCCCAGAAAGGATTAATTTCAGTAGAGGTTCTCTACCATTTCTCCTATTTGGGAGAAACTCTCTGATCCTGTATTCCACATGTGATGTCAATGACATATTCTAAGCGTAAGGATACAACTCTGTAGAGAGTCACTTCCCTACTAGGCTGAGTGGTATTCCTTGCACAAAACTGAATGAGACAGACTACTAAAGTGGTGCTGATAAGCCCATTTCAGATGACTCCATTCTTTATATAGATAAGGGCCCAGGAAACAAATATTTGCCTACAAATGTGTGGTGCTCTACACATCCTAGGGCTGACCCTGCTGCATAACTGCTCCATGCAAAATCAAAGTTAAATATTTCTCAAGTTTAATCCATGGTATTGGGAAAGCAGGACTTAACTGAAGAGGAGGTCAACACACAAATCTACAAGGAGAAGGAAGACCTCACAGTCAACTTATCATAGCTACAGAAAATGTTAAGTCAGAAGGGATATAAACAACAAGCAAGATCACATTGGGATTCAAGACCTTTTCAAGAGATTCATCAGAAAGACTAAATCCACAAGATTAACATTTCTTTTTGAGATAGGGTCTCGCTACACTGTTCAGGCTGGCTTTGAGCTCACTTTGTAGCTCAGGCTGGCCTCAAACTCGCAACAATCCTCCTGCCTCAGCCTCCCAAGTGCTGGGATCACAGGCTAATCTTTCAAAAAATACATGCAAGTCCTACATGTGGAGTTTGGAGAGGGGAAAAAAAAATACTTTAAAATAAGATTGGGAATTCCTTGTTGGGTAAGAGTCGATGTGGGGGTTTAGACTACCACAAGTTCAGTATGAGTCAACGGAATGATGTGGCTTCTGATAAAGGAATGGCCACAAGTGTTGTAGACACAATCAGTACATCAAGAGCCCCACTGCAGGATGCCCAAGGCTGACCACACTGAGGACAGAGCACAGGACCACTGCAGGAAGATGACTCAGAAGCCTCAGGGAGGGGATTCCAAAGGGGAGATATGGCCAGAAGTAAATAAAAGCTCCTTCTGAGCATTCAAAAGGTTTCTGGAAAGATAAACAGGAGACTCACTAGACTCTGGGGGTTAGTATGAAAATAAGGGGAAATAGCAGGGGTGACCAGAAAGAACATATTATCTCAACCTAACGAAGAACTTGATGGCACTTAAGGCTGACTAATTTAGCAGACGGTTAAGAAACTGTGAGCTCCTCAGGAATGGAAGAAGTGGCCAGCAGAAAAGCTAACTTAACTTGCTGGCCAAGGTCTTGCAGCAATGCTGCCCATCCTGCGAGGAAGGCTGGACTTCAGGCTATGCAAGTCCAGACGCCGAATATCCTGCAAAGTGTTTTCTACCAACTCCACTGATGCCATTTTGTGAAAGATGACTTCCAGGTGCCCCCCTAACATGGCTGCCCTCATCTTTGCAATCTCCAAAGGTCTTTCCTCAAGTCTGACAGATTTCAGAGCCCCAATAAAACTCAAAATCTGAGACAATTCATGGCGAAGCTAAGCTCACTTTCTGCAAAGATAATTACTTAAGAAGAGCACCAAGAAATTAATCCCTTTTTGTTACTAAAATGTTGTTACTAACATTTATTGGACATATGCTATCTATCAGAAATTGAACTGTAGTATCACATTGAATGTACAACTCCTACTTTTTTTTAATGAGTCTCTCTTTTTTTTTTTTTTTTTTTGTCTTTTTCCTTTTTATCGGTGCCAGGAATCCAACTCACAACTGCCTGAGTCTCTCTTTTTTTTTAATGCACCAAATACACTAACTAGTACAAGTGACTTTCTAAACGATAGGGACAATGTCTGCGGAAGGAAAGAAACTCCGCTCTTAGAGATAATACTTTTTATACTCCTTTAGATGCAGGACTGCATCTGGTTTTCCACTCAATCAGGCATCTTTCTTATCCGGTCTCACGGCTGTGCTCCCAGGGCATTTGATGCAGAATTAAAACCTAATACCAGGATATAGTTCCCTGGAAGTCACCGAGCTTTGTGGAACAGTGACATCGTCCAGTAAAGGATGCAAGAAGGCCCAGCAGGAAATTGTACTTTGTAGGAAGGTGGGTGCTGTCTCTCTGGTTCCAAGTTGGGGGAATGAATTCTTTGGTTTCAGTGCAGGAGCTACAGCTCCACTCTCCCCAGACAGCATAAAACTTGTTCTCCATGCGTTGCTCCAACGTTCAGGCTGATTCCCACCCCCAGCCTACATACAAAACCCCTTTTCTACTTCTGCTGGGAACATGAACCTCCTCCTTTCCAGGGACAAATCTGTGGGTATCTGAACAACAGCATCAAACCGGCAGCACACAGGCTCTGAAAACTGCACGCTGAATTGAGCCCCGGGGCTGAAATAACCTACAAATTATTTCCATAACACGGTTGATCTCTCTTCTTTAACCTCACCCCCTACACACACAGGTTTCTTTCAAATTCGGCCCCTCTAGAGTTATGTGGATTACAATAAGTAGAAGGCAGAACATGCCTTCATGGATCCCAAACAGCAGTAATTTCCTCTGAAAAGGTTATTTTGTGCTTTATCCCACATAAGTAGCACAAAAATTTCCCATAACGAGAAGACATAGAGGTTTCCTTGAATAAGGTCTTATGTCGCCACAAAAGAGTTCTACACAATGTGACCTATTGGATATTTAGATTCTTACGAGCAATTTTATAGCCCTGAAAGTCCTTTGAAAAGGAATTCCTACCGGAGGTGAGTAAAGGGGTGGGGGTGGGGTCAAATAATCATATGACCTGTATGTTTTTGGCCTCCTCACTACAGGTTGCAAATTTTGCAAAAAATGGCCAAAATCAGATTTTTATTTGGAAATATTTCCAACTAGTGGTTTACTTTAAAAGATGAGAAAAAAATCGGTCGCTTTTTAGTTATACCCTCTGATTCTTGTCCACATCCTTCCCAGAATCAACAGCAACACTAGCAAGATAAAGAATATCTCAGACAGAAGGACAGCTTGGGAAAGGAGAGGATTCAACCCAATCCTGACATACTGTAACTGTGTGACTCACCATTTGTCCTGTCTTTGTAAACCTCAGGGTCACCAAGTGGGGTACATAATCCACATCACTATGGTAAAATGTGGATACACAATCTAAGTCACCACAGTTCTGAGAATCAACGTGAGTCACACTGTGGGACACTTTCACGGTGGTGGCATGCAGCGAGGGAGAGCACAGAGCAGCTGCTGAGGCCACCACAGCGCTGCTGCTGCTCAAGTAGACAGGTCTGTCCTTGTTTGCAAAATTTTCAATTCATGGATGCGAAGCTGGGCCAAATGCAGAAAAACAACAGGTTACAAGGTACACAGAAGAATATTGTCATGGTCTTGGACCATGCGCATTTTAAAATACATAAAGGATCTACTAGGGAATACTTGAGAAGTAAGACATCACTAAAATAAAAGTTTCACCACACACAAGAGAGCACAGACTGAAAAAAGAAACTTGCAATGAATATAATGAGAGGATATAAAAATATGTAAAGAACCACCATTAATCATGACTCAATGGAGAAAAGTACTTCACCAAAGTTAACGATACTAACACAAGTAAATCTGCAGAATATCACACTAAAAGCTTGGAAGGAAAAAACAAGACCTGATAATACTAACTGCTGTCAGGGATATGGAACAAGTAGAATTCTCCTAGGCTGCTGAAAGAAGTATAAATTATTTTAATCGTTTTGGAAATGGTTTGACAATCATTTAGTAAACCTGAACATGTGCCTAGACTCTGATCCAGTAATGCAATTCCCAGGCACACACCCAGCAGAAATGTGGACAAACGTACCCTGAGAGTAGGTACAAGACTGCTCACAGCAGTATTGCTCATGGTTCCTCCAACCTAAAACAAGCCGAAAGTACCCATGGGAAGGAAGGCTGCCACATGTGCCAGTTGGCTTGTGACTGTCTCAGCTTGTACCTGTTATCCAGGCATGAATATTCAGAGTGTCACGTCTCTAAAGTTCCTTGTAAATGCCATCAGCTTCAATGGGGGAATTAAGACCTCCAAAAAGTCAGTTCTTTACAAAAGCAAGGAAACCAACAATTTGTAAGGTACACAAAAGGATTATTTTCATGACCTTGGATCATGCACATTCTAAAAATAGGATACATAAAGTATGACCTGTTAGGGAAAACTTGAGGAATAACAGGGCACCAAAATAAAGTTTCTCTACAGCAAAACACACTTTTAAGATAGATCTGAAAATGGGAAGGAAATCAAGAGATAAGAGAGGAGGAAAGGAGCACACAAAGCGTTAAAATGTGTCATGGACGTGAAGCAATCCCACAAAGAAAGCAGTCACTATGTAAGTCACCACTTTCTAGTACTTAAAATGTGCAATTTCTACAGAAAAGCATGAGACATACAAAGAAACGGTAAAGGACAGTTTATACACAGGAAATGATACATCGATAGAAACAGTCCCTACGGACAGTTCCTTGGGTGTTGACCCAGATTTGGAGCATGCCAGATAAAGACTTTAAGTCAACTATTTTGGATATATTCAGAGAACTGAAAGACATCATGTTGGGCTGAGGATATAGCTCAGTGGCACAGCGCCTGCCTGGCAAGCACAAGGTCCTGAGTTCAAGTCATGACACCAAAATAAATAAATAATTTCAAAAAATAAAATAAAAGACATTATGTCTAAAGAACTAAAATAGAAGAGTGACATCTCACCACACACACACACACACACACACACAAACCTACACATTCAAGAAGCAAAAGGCACCATGACTGATCTTTGTTAAATCTGACTTGTTTGAATACTGCTTATTATTGACAGACTTTATTCAAAACTGTTAGGTTGCTGTTATCAATTGAGAAGTATAGACAACTATACTGAAAATGACAATGATTCACTACGATATCCATTCTGATTTGATTACTACCTGTTTTTGTAGCTCTACACTACCTACAAAGTTGTATTTCTGTTAATTCTGTTAAGTAGTGATATATTCAATTATACTTTATCTGATGGTACAACCAATTTGGTTGATGATAACAAGAAACAGCACAGTAACCATGGTAGAACTCCTTACACAGCAGTTTTATATGTCTTTTTAGTTTTATATGTCTATAGAAATATGTTTAGCTCTGTCCTGCTTTGGTCTGTTTCTCCTTCTAATATAGAAAGGATAGAAATACATGTTAAGACTCATGCTTGCATAAAACCTATAAACAGTTTATGAGAACTGATCTTATGACACATGATGAAATGAATAAATACTTTGAAGGAAAGACAGGGGCACTGCAGTACCCAGTGCTGATACTGGAGTGTTATGATGTGAAATCCAGCAATATTATTAATCTTTGTTCAGAAAGATTTTAATCTAATGAATTTTGTTAGCTCTCAACATAAATGAAGATATGGATAAATGCGTACATGTCTAAGTGTATAGGACTGATACGCATATTACTTAGTTTTTGTTGGATAGTTGAACAGAATGGTTTGCAGTCTCCTGGTTGAATTTTCATTTATATGTTCCACTTTTGTATCTTGAACAATTATTTGTGGGCGGACAATATGTATACATCAACTAGTGATTTATCACTGTTTATTTCTTTTCTTTAAAAGTATGTACTATTTCTGCCCATTTTCTATTCCGTTTTATCTTTCTCTAAATAAAAAAAAAGCAGCAGGCAAAGAAGCAAGTAGAATAAATTCAGATTCATTCCTCTATCCAACATAATCCAGCTATGTAGAGACAAAACAAAACCTTCAAAGCAGCAAAACAATTCATATATAAACAGGCTCCTAATATGATTAACAACTAATTTCTCATTGCAACGATGGTGGCTGGAAAACAATGGGATGGCATATTTAAAGAAATGAGTAAGACTATCAAATTAAAAATACTGTAGCCAGCCAAAATATCCTTCAAAAAGCAGAAGAAATTAAGTCATGCCCAGAAAAATAATGTCCTAACTTGGATGATGAAAGTCATGTTCATTCTATTCAGTGAATAGACAAATGTGTGTACTGGTGGGTGGAAGGTTCTTACACCGTGCCTGAAATTTCCATGGGTGATGGTTCCATATTTACTTCAGGACAGCTCCCTGAACAGTTAGTCTGTGTTTTAGGCCCTCTTTTTTGTGTATGTTCTACTCACAAATTTTAAAAAGCAGGTGCTCATGTTTAAACAAACAAAATTACCAGTTTATACCAAATTACCCAAGCAGTTGTGGCCAAAGCCACAATAAACAATTTCTCTTCCCTATGTTTGTTTTGACTCTTTTCTTGCACAGAAAGTTTTCGCTGTCCATTCATATTCTTTTTCTTCCCTAATATTCACTGCATGGCCTTGTCCCCCTATTATTATGTGAATATTTTTTAAAGTACAAACTATGTCAAAAGGCATTCTTAAGAAAACAGAGTGTGTGCATGGAATACAGAGCATGGAATAAAGGTGAAAGGAACTAATTCATTAATGGAATAAATGAAAAAAGCCTTCCTAACTAAAACCACAAGAAGTTCTTGCAGGATACAGTACAACTGATCAAGTTCAAAACATTTGCTGTCAGTTTCCCTGAAGCAAGGAAGTATTTTTTTAAATCAATTACTAGTCAAACTTTAAAAATTCTAGGTAAAAAGTTCTAATGAGATGAAAAGAAGTAACCATGTAGGGACAGTCAGTAATTTCTGGGATGTTCTTATTTTACTTTGTGATTAATATTAGAAGGGAACATACTATGATAAAAAATTTTTGACAGCTCAAGACATGTCTAAATTAAGGACCTCGTGATCCCTTTCTAAAGTGCTACACAAATAGAAGTGAAACTACACTAAGAAATCCTTCCACCCACAGCAAACAGAGTCATTTTTTCACATCCAACTCACAACTCCACTGGGGCTCCCACCCTGAAGCCCTCTGGGAGAGGTCTCTCCTTCCTGGTGTTTATTCCAGATGTTTATTTTGTTGTTCACTATTTTGGGGTCTCTAATGAGCAATAGATAAATCCCACCATTCATATGAAAAAACAACAACAACAACAAAAAGGCAGGGTACTAAAACAAGAGGGGCTGCTGTCTCATTCAAAGGTTAGAAACACCCTACAAACGAAGCGCCCAACAAACCTGAAAGAGGAAGGCATCGCCCAGTGAATTGCTGAGGCAGAAGACGAAGTCCTTCTTGGGGTGCTCAGGCACGGCCTGCACAATGCTGTTCTCCACCCACACGGCATGCTTGGGGATGCTGTTGTGGTCAATCCCAGACCTGCCATCGCTCTCATAGAAGAAGAGCGTGCATCCTGCGGAGACAGAATAGGGCTCAGCGTTCACCACTTCACCTGCACCAATGAGCATCTGGGACTTTGCCAATAATAACTGGCCGGAAGGGAAAGCACATAGGGCGCCGGAAATACGGACAATGGGGTCACGTCTGCCCTAAACTCTTGGATTTGCCCAGAAAGGGAAAGCTCTGAAATCACAGGTTCTAAATTAGCAAAGCGGTCTATTATTGTTTAGATCCCAAATGTCACCCCAAAGTTCTAAGTGTTCAGAGAGGGGCTTCTCAAGGGGGCTGATACTCATCACTGCATTGATCCATTGCTGCGTTTACAGCTGAACACCCTGCGAAGAGGTATGGCCTGGCCGGAGGTGGGTCACTTGGAAGGGTGTGGTATGTCCCCCACCCACGCGCTCCCTCTGCTTCCCATCTGCCATGGGGTAAAGCTTTCTCCTTCCGTGTCTTGGCACCACACCATTTCTGACTTAAAGCCAGCTGACTGGATGAGACCTTCTGAAAAAAAAAAAAAAAAGTCTAAAATAAAACTCTTTAAATTGCTGATGTTGGATGTTTTATCCCAGTGAGAGGAAAATGCATTCCTTTATGCATGCCCTCAAGTTCTTTAGGATCCTTACTTTCTATGTGAGGATGCTTTGTTATAAAGTATTCTGTGTGGGATGCTTATCTTCACACAGATGGACCAGGTCTTGCATCTGGTTTGCTTGGCAGTGAGTCCAAACATGGTTCCATGGGTTCTACGAGACCAGGGTTCAGATGCTCAGCGTCGTGTAAGGCTGTGGTCACACTGTGACTTTGCAGTCCCTTCCCACTACGTCTCACAAAGATGTGTAACCAAGGAACTTTGGAGAATGGACAGAGTTTGTGGACCACACCCTTGGTGAAAACAACATATGACACAGTCTTCAGGTGTGTGCAGAACAAGAAATGATATATTTTTGGTCTCAGATTTTATCTGTACAGTTCTTTTTTCCCCTTAGAAATAAACCACATCCTGGTTTCTTCTGAAAGAGGAAATGTATGACCCATATAGCAGGTCTAGGGGAAGCCAGAATCTTAATACTTCATTACACTGTGAAACTAATGGGACACTAGCAATGTTTCCTAGTAACTATAAACTCACTTTCATAGCAATGACTACTTGAACACCAATCAAAACTGACTTGGGAAGTCTGAGTATCACTCTATTCTTCTTCCTCAACTTCAATATAAGCTACTCAGCATCTTCTTTACTGCAACCCAGTACCACAGTTTCCATGGATTACAAAGCCCCTGAAAGTACAATCTATTTAGTTAAAACAGAAGTCGAGAAAGAAAAATAACTCAGTGGCAGAAAGTACTATAGAATGATGCAGCTCAACAGAAAGGTCACAGTGCTCAAAAGCCATGTCCCCTCGCTGGTCATACTTCCAAGTTACCATGTAACACTCGCTAAATGCAACATCCCTAACACAGCTGAACGGAGCACCCTGGTATATTTCTCATTTCCCATTTTTCTCCTGTTGGCACAGCTTAGTCAAGAGCTTTGCGGAGAACTCCTCAAGGGGCTGTGCTCCTAAACCTTTCGACAAGGTACTCACTGTCCCTGTCTCCATAATTCAGGAATCTCAGTTATTTTCTACCCATTCAACTTATATTCACTTTGTTTTGAAAGGAGGATATCCTCTGCAAATGCATTTTTAAAAGACAAAACTTTACGACACTTGTAAATTTTTAGTAAAGTTTGCACGGGGTTCTTTTGTAAGTTTGGGTTTAAAAATAACTTACATATAAATACACACTGATATTCTGCCTTGAGTCTGTTTTTAACATAATCCCTGCAACTAGGGGTTGAAGGGGGATTGAGACAGTGTCTCACTAAATAATCTAGGGCTGGCCTTGAACCCACAAGACAGCCCAGGCTGGCCCCAAATCCACAATCCTCCTGTTTCAGTCTCCCAAGTACTGGGATCATAGGAGTGTGTCATCATGCCTGGCCTACTCTTATGAGTTTGAAGGTTTTTCAGGAACATTTCATTATAAACTTCAAGGTTTTTCAAGAACATTTACATCAAAGAACAAAATCATCTGTATCTCCCTTTGCCATGCTTCATAGTAGCAGCAATTAAACAGAAGAAAACAAAAATGGAAAGAAGTCATTATTTTCCCCTAATCAAAGGTTCTCATGGTACAGCAATATGAACTGTCTGCAGACAATTTTAGTTGTCCCAACTAAGGGAGAGGTGCTAGTGGCATGCAGTGGGTGAGGACAGGCACTGTAGTTGAGACCTAAATGTCTCCCCAAAGCCCAGGTGTGGCAGGCTAGATCACTGGGGCTGCTGCTATTAGAAGATGGTGACCCTTTAGAGGTGAGCCCAGCAGGAGCTCAGATAGAGGGTGTGGTCTCGAAGGGGAGAATAGGACCCTTGTTCTGTCTTCTTCCTCCCCTTTTTTGCTCCTAGCATGAAATAAGCACTCATGTTGGACCACACACTCCCACCATGATGTGTTTCCACAAACCAACAGAGCCAACTAACCATGGGCTGAAATTTTTCAAAAGTGTGAGCCAAGTTAAACCTTGCCCAGCCCTTGGGAGACTGAGACAGGAGAATCATTTGCAAGTTCAAGACCAGCCTGGGCTACAAAATGAGCCCAAGGCCAGCCTGAACTACATAGTGAGACCCTGTCAAAGAAAGAAAGAGAAAGAAAGAAAGAAAGAAAGAAAGAAAGAAAGAAAGAAAGAAAGAAAGAGAAAATCTTGCCCATTTATAAACTGATACTCTCTGATACTTTGTTATAGTGACAGAAGGCTGAATAACATAAAGGAAGCTGCTAAGTATTTATTAATACCCAGCACAGCTCTCTACAACAAAGAATTATCTGGAAAATGTCACTGGTGCCACTATTGAGAAATGCAGTTCTAAGTCTTTATGAGTAAAATGACACTGATGATCTGTAGATTTTAACATAAAAGGAGGAACAGACTTTACCACAGACTAAGCACAGAGAAAGCAGCCTGTGCCTAAGGACTTAGGGGCACCCGCTAAGCCTGGTATGGACACTGTATGGTCTTTGCAAATAGCTGCTGCTTTTTGAGTTTTTTAATTTTGCTTTGGAATCAGCCTACAACAGTAGGTGGCTGAAACTGGCTTTTACTCAATTATTAACTTGTTCCAATTTTAAGGCTAATGTGAAGCAGCAAATCTAAGAACCACACACTCCCTGATCAAACACTACTTCCCCTTATCTGCACTGGAAGATCATCTCTAGGTCCTTCGGTTGTTCATGAAGTCACTTGAGAGATTAACTCTAGGTGAAATCCTTTTGAAAATTAGTTTTTATCTTATGTGAAAGAATCTTTGAGAAAGTCTCTATCCCATGGTTCCCAGGTGTTGTGCTTTTGCTTTCTCGCTATCCAAGGGTTACAGAAAAAGCCAGCAACAAGTCTTGCTTTTGAGTGGCAATGCAAAGCCCCGAGGATGTCAGCGTATAATTGGAACCTGTCAGGTTCAGGAAGCAAAGGGCTCAGTGCCTGCGCATTCTGGGGCTGCATCCTGACAGATGGTGTCACTCAGATCTGGGTCACCAAGAGCATGAAGGCTCCCTCCTGGAATGGGCGCATGGCTTGTGCTCCCAAATGCCTGTGCCCTAGGCTCCTGTGTCAATGATTCTCTAAGGAAACCGCAGAAATAAAATAACTCCCTCTGCAATGTCCAAAGTTTAAAACAAAAAGTCACCTAACTATTTTTATTCTATTAGTTAAACTACAAATTCAGGGCCTGTTACCAGTGCACTGTATCCCCTCAAAATTCCTATGTTAAAGTCCCAGCTGCCACTATTTTAGATAGGATCGTATTTGTAGATATAGCCTTTAAAGAGGCAATTAAAGAGAGGTGCCCTAGGTAGACCTAAATCTCCTCTGACCTCTGTCCTGACAAAAAGATGAAATTTGACCAATACAGAGGGAAACCACAAGCAAATGGGCATCTCCAAGAAAAGGAAAGGTTTCAGGAGAAACCACTCTTACCAATTCCTCAGTCCCAGATTTTTAGCCTCCACAACTGAGAGACGGTAAATTCCTGTTATTATTTGCAACATCCACTCTGTGGTACTTTGTCATGGCAGTCCTACCAAATGGAAACAAACCTGGGATTTCACAGACACAAAATACACCCAGGAAAGTAATCTAAGTGGCTGTTAACACAGGTATCTTCAAATTAGACTGTTCAAAACTCAGTACCAATTAGTACGATGAACGCTTAAGGATGAACTGCTCCAGGAATGAGGTGCCATCTCCAGTGGTATGCACATCTAGAACAGGTACAAGAGGGGCTGAACGAGATTTCCCCCCACATCTCATTGTACCCCACATGAATGGAGCAGCTGGCTCTGAAATAGCCATCAAAATTAAATCAAGGCAGGTCACACATAAAAAGAACAGTCACAGTTCTCCAAAGCATGCACACTGGGTAAACTATCCACGCTGCGTAATCCAGACCACTTCATCAAACAGTCATATTCTGGGGATGGTGCAGTCTTAGGTGGTAATCCTGCCCGCTTCAGTTCTTATCCTCATTCTGGGTTTCTGTGACATGTAGCAAAATCTACATTCTAAGCAATATGCTCCCTTCCTGTTTCAACAAACAGCAAAGCAACATCTGGTAGCCCCAGTAATGGGGTCCACCCAAGCTCTGCTTGTCCCAGGTGGGTAGCCTGCACATCCCTGCTCAGGCCTGTGATTATCTGAGCTCTGGACTCTTTCGTGCCTCCACGACCAACCTCAGTGACATCCAGTGTCACGTAAATGGTCTTATATCCTTACCAACCTGGTCAGCCTAGGCTTTTTCCCCTATACCCTCGCTTTGATCTTGTGAACCTAACTCCTCCTGCCCTATACCAACCCTGGTTCAAATCTGTGCTGCAACAAAAACTCTTAATGTGCTTCCAAAGTATATCTTCTTTTCAAAAGGCAGAGCTGACAAATGAAACACAATTGTTTCTACTACAGAGACACTTGAAGGTATGTGCAGAATACACATACTTCACAAATGGATGCAACATGACAACGAATAGCAACATCAAAAGCAGTGTGCTTAAACAGTAACAAAGCACAGCTATAGGTACCTGTATGTATGAAACTGTCTGTATCATACTCAAATATACAGTTTCACTATAAAATACCAAGCAGCCAGGGATTTAGCTCAGCAGCACACACACCTGCCTGGCAAGTGTGAGGTCATGAGTTTGATTTCTGGAACCAACTTTTGCACAAATATGATGGTTTAGACATTCCTCCCATATTAGCTTGAGTCCTATGACATTAGGGATACTCTATCAATTTTTATTCTTAGAAAGTGGTAACTTCATAGGACCTAACCTAATTTTTAACTTCTTACCAGCCACTTTGGGAGGCATAAACTTAAAATAGTTTGGGGGGAAAAGAATTTTTTTGAAGGAAACTTTGTCCTTCAAAACTATCCACAGAACTAGTTGTATGTATGAGGAAACAGACAATGACACACTCTTCTTGCTTAATCTATTTAAAAAAAAAAAACCGTACAAAAATAAAACAGCATTTGCAAGGAGTGGGAGACTTCCCGGGGAATTAAGGAGCACAGAGTTCAGGCTAAGTCAGATGACTAAGTTTTACAGCTCTGACCCCTGGACAGTGCACCTTAGTACAACACGTTTCCAAATGTGTCAGGAGTACATTTTATGATAAGTGCTCCCAGCACAATAAAGGTTTAAAAAACTATGTGAAACAACTCTATGCGCTCACGAGGGGAAAAAACCCCACGGTGTGGGTACTGCGCATCCTTGCACGCATCTGCACTTGCAGAGCACCACCCTCACCTTTCAGGGACACCCAGTAGTGCTTCCACTTCCTCCGGGTGGCTGACTCCACCTTCTTGTTCTTCTTGTGCACCAGGAAGTTCTTGACGGCCAGCGCCCCGGCCTTGCGCACCGTGCCCTGCGCAGCTGTCAGCAGGATGTCGGACTGGCCGGGCGAGCTCAGGGTGCCGCTGCTCTGCTCGTCACTGTGCGCGGAGCCCGCCTCCTCCAAGCTCTCGCTGTTGGTGCTCATCTCCAGCTCCCTCCGGAAGTTCTCGTACACCCCCTGGCGAGCCGCATCCCCTGTGGAGCTGCTGCCACTGTCGCTGCCCACAAAGGCCCGGCCCGTGGGGGGCGAGTAGCTGGAGTTAGTGGCATTCGAGCGCCTGGACAGGAGGTCCGTGTCGGTGGCAGCCCCTTCAATCCCACTGTCTGCAAACTCGCTGCCTTCGCCTGCGTTAACATCCTTGGGAGCAGAAGGGGACAGAGAAGACATGCATCACGCAGAGCAAGAAGCCAGGTGCTCCTGAGGTCCTGCCGGGGACTCTGAGCCACAGGAAACCCGCAGGGCAGAGCCACTCCCTCTCCTCCAGCACCAGTTCCTCCTCTGCCAGGTGCGCGGCAGAGCCCAGGAGACTTCAGCCACCCTGCATGCAGCAAAAGACTGAAGTCTCAAGAAATAGGGAACATTCAAAGAGCTTATCATGTGTCTGTCTCGGATAATTAGCTAACTGGCAAATCAGCTACCGAGAGTCTACCATGACCACACTGGGAGCACACCCCTACCAGGCTTCTCCTAGGCAGGCGGGCCTTGAAGGCTGGGAAATTGTGCCAGCAGATTAGTTAGTTGTGCCAGAGGTAGGAGGTGACCGTGCATAACTAGGTCTTTACAGCTGATACCTATTTTTTAAAAAAATTTTAAATTAAAGGCCTGCTTAGGAGGCTCTTTTATAATGAGGTGACTAAACAGACAGCAGTGCACACCCTCCCCCGCTCACCCAGCAGGGTCCCCTATCCCAGAAGCAGGCAAGAGTCCGCATGCCCTCATCAGCTCCGCTTCTTTGAAAACAGTCTCTCTCTCTGCTGCATTGTGCTAAGTCAGTCTGTGGGGCCCACAGCTCCTAGGCCCGCTCTCCAATTACCTGGCCCTTTCAAAGCCGGGATGCTGAGAGCCCGGAGCGGGTGACTCGCTGCCCCTGGGCCAAGAGACAGCTCCGGGGCAACTGGCAAGATGCTGGGGTACTGATATCCAGTTTAAAACAGAGAGCTTCCCAAGCTGCCCAGCTTCGCCACTGAACATTTCGGGACAGGCAGGTCTTGTTAAATCAGAATCGCAATTGCTGGAAAGCACGATAGGTATTTCCATAAACAATAATTAAATAATGGTGGCAATAGAAGGGAGGATAATGACAGCAGTATTGGGATGAGACAGCTCCACGGTCTTATGGATAAAGGAGACAGAGTTTTCAATAAGGAACAGATGAATGAGTCTGACATGGAAAAGATGGCCAGGTAGGATGTGGCACAGAGGCTTCAAGGTTTGGGTTGGGTTTGGTTTGGTTTGGTTTTGTCTTGGAGTCTTTAATCTCATAAATAGCTGTCGTTCAAACATGCAAAAAGACCTAACAAATATCCTAAACCCTAAAAATGAATACTTTGGGCCCAAATCTTTGCTGAGAGGCATGGGGCAGAATGAACCATGCCACAAATTAATACTGTCTGTCCCATGCAAGGCCCAGAGAGGGGCTGGGTCCACATCTCCTCCCAGGCCCTCGCTTAGTCAGTTCCAGCTTAGAACTGTTCTCAGTTCACTGTCACTGACTCAAGTGAGCAGCTTTGTCTGTACTTGAAAACCATGACGAGGTGAAGAATGATAACAAGATGAAACTGAGCAAGGTCTTGAAGATGATGTCCATGTCTAAAGGAGTTTAGAGACTTCTGGGAGTATGACTGACTTAAGGGGGACAAAGAAATCACACACACAGCTCAGACGCAGAGCTTTGCACTGTGGTTTACACATGGTTTCCCAAGGGCTTCTCTGTGGGAAACTCGGTCCCTAACAGGGCAATGATGGGGGTGGGGGAAACTTTAGAGATGGAGCCTAATGGAAGCTTACAAAGTCATTGAGAGCATCAGCCTTGGGAAGGTTTAATGTAGGAAAAAGTGTGCCTGGCACCTAACTCCCTCTACCTTCTTGTCTCTCTGTGTGATCCCTCTCTCTTACACACATTCCCACTGAGATGCTGCGAGCCCAAAGGCCCTGCTGATAGCCAGCAGCTGACAGTGCCATGCTCTCGCACCTCTAAAATGGAGCTAAATAAACTTCTTTTCTTTACAGATTAACCCAAGGAATTTTGTAACAATAGTGGGAAATGCGGTAATTCACCCAGTAATTACTGGTCCCACTGCTTTCTTATCTGTTCACTTGCCCATTAACAGCCATAAATGTTCACGATGCATCCAAATCTAGCTGGTAAAAATCCTCTACACAAATGGGAAAACACTGTTATCAACCCACATTTCTCCCTGGCGGGGACGTATACCATATGCTTCCCTATTGATATGAGACAATAAGGATATCTGACTATCATTGGTTACAGACAGTCATGAATCATGGAATACAGAAAAGTTTGTAAATTTTGCAAGTGTGCAGACTGGGTTTTATATGCACCATTCCCTGATGAACAGTGGCTTGCGCGAAGGAATCAGCTATAACTGTTCTCCTCTAAAGGGCAAAGAGATGCAATGTTTCCCGTAAGATGGCAAAACATAAGTTAAACAGGTAATGGACCTGGTCCATAGGAAGAGACTCTACCAGAAAGGAGAGAATTGACCCCAGGCATCTTGGGAGTTTCTGAGTTCCAAAACAGGAAGGAACCTTGAAAAGCCATCTCTGTGACCAACAGATAAGAAGATGAGGGCTCCTAGAGTTCCAAGGTTGGCTAGTGACAGATGGCAAGTTAGAACCCCTGCTTCTGAGCACCTTGTCATGATTACACAGTGGCCCAGTGGCTCTCCCCCAGGCCACACCTGACCAAATACTGTCTAAACATTCAACTCTCTGTCTTCCTCCTTTGCCTTCTAATTTTTCCCAGAAAAAAAAAAAATAGTGATTGTTCAGCTATTTGCCTTGACCAGTCTAAAATGTTAAAATGGTAAAATGTTAAATCCTGAAAAAGTAGAGAATGGGAAGGAAGAGACACACAGAGGATGAGGCGGGACAGGAAGAGCGCCAACAGGCTAACTCTGAAGAGTGTGTCCCTTACAGTTCGCAGCAGTCCTCTAAGCTCCTCTCCCTTCACAGAATGCGCTGGGTCTCTCGTCTCTCTCTAGGTAAATTAGGAGCTAAGGAAACTCACCACTGCATCAGACCTGAACATCTGCCCAGTGGATGCTGGAACCTTGAAATGGCCTAGGTGATATATGTTTGAGTCTAAGACGGGCACCAAACTCAGAAATGACAGCTCCAGGTAAGGGGCCAGTTTGCTCAGCTGAATGGGCACACTACTCAGTCTAAGTGCTGGGCAATGTGCCTAGGTCTGTCATCCAAGATGGTGCCACCTGGTCTCCAGAAGTGGTTGATCTGGCCCAGTGGTACACATCCCCCAACTGATATGTGACACAGCCCATTGGGAAATGGATGCTGGCTGCCCTGCCTCAACTGCTATGTAGTCGTGATGCCAGGGATGTCCCAAATACATAGAAGCCCGGCCTCTGGCATCATAGGCAGTGACACACTACTCAATACTGCTCTTTCTTTCCCGCACTGTGATACCAACTGTGTCATGAGCATCTTTTAGATGGGCTCCTCCTCCTCCCCATCTCAGAAACCAAGACATCTCACAATTGAGAAACCTGATTCTCTCCACACCAAAGGAACTGGAAAACCTCCCAGCTCTACCCAACAGCAAGCAGTGCAGAAGAGTGACGGGGGGGACAGTCAGGCAGCAAGTTCTGCAGTCTTTGAAGCAAATGCAAAACATGTTCCTTCTTACCTTAGACTTGTCCCACACTAAGGCTTGTTCTAGACTCCTTAGCCAAGCCCTGTATTTCAACCTGAAAGTCAAGATTTGGCTCAGCCGTAGAGCACTTGTTTAGAGGCCCTGGGTTCAATCCCACGCACTGCACAAATAAAGTTTAAAAAAAAATGAATAAATGAGATGGAAGTAAAAGCAAAACAAGAAGTCAGAGGGAGTCCGGGGAAATGGTGAGATCCCAGCCAAACAGAAAAATAAATCACAGTACGGCGCATGATCCGGGAGGTTTGCAGAAAATCAACTTTCCCCATTAAGAACTCTCCATTGAAGAGGTTTCCAATTCCGAACAACATTCAAGGGATGAGGAGGTCCTTAAACTCTGCCCTCATAGGACAAATCCTCCTAAACCCCATTTTCAGAGCACTCACCAGTTTCCACCCCACTGGCAATTTCCAGGATGAATCTATGCCCTTCTCTATTGAGTGCACAAGTGGCCAGCTGTAGCCCCAAATATACAACAGCTGCTGGGCAAGAGGTGTCTCAACCAGACCAGCTGGGCACCAAATGCTTAACTGTGTTCCAATAGGGAGGGGAGAGGCAGGACCAGAGCCTGCTACCACAGCCTGCTGCCACTGTCCTGAACACTGGAGGGTCTCGCCCCGCCTGGCACTGCAGCAAAGGCTCAGCTGTTTTCAGAGGAGACTCACAGATACTCTGAGGAGCGGGCGTGCTGGGTTGACATGCAGGCACAATTTTGAAAAGGTAATTAGCTACAAAGGGGATGAGCCCTAAGATGCCAGCAGAACCAATTGACCACTTACAGTTGTGAATCGAATGCAATGAGAAACTGTTTTTCTTGGTTAATTTCTCTGATGGATCCAGCTCAGCTTGGATATACCTGTGCAGAGAAGCTAATGGTGATACAAGAGAATGCACTGGATTTCAATGGGGCTAGGAAACTCTGATTTAGAGAGTGCTTGGGTTAGGACATTGTGTGCCTGGTTAAATCTTTAAGACCCTGGTCATCTCACCCTCAGCACCGATCTCTACCTCATTTTCCTCATGTTGCATGAGGAGAGTGACAGTGTCTGCTTAAAAGGCCCCTTTATTACACACTGTGAGACTGAGTTAGCCCAGGCAAAGTGTCTAGGCCTGTGCTCAGCACTTAGCGTCAACTCAAAAATGTGAATTATAATCACTGGCATCTCTATCTTTAGCCTCATCAGGAGCAACCTGCAGCAAATAAAAAGCAAACAGGTATGGGCCTAGTATTATTGAATGTTTTAAATCAATTCCATATTCACAAAACAGCACAGTATACTAAGAAAATGGTGACCCAGTCTACGCTGTGAATTAGTGGACATTATTGCTAATAAGGATCATTCTTGATTCTCTACAAATAGAAAACTGGTTCTGTTTTCCCTTTTCTCCTTTTTCTAAGATAAAAATTGTCCTATGTTTTTATTTTTCCAACACCAGTTCCTTCTCCACTAATGATTCCCAATGGGAGTGACTCACAATTTCTCTCGAAACAACCACTGGAACTGAAATTTTTATTGCTACCAAAAAGGGACTCAAGTCGGGCAAAGCTTGAACACTGGGTAACTCCTGATTGGAGAAGGCTTCGTGTCCAAGGTAAATGAATCACCGTTCCCTTCATCCGCCTGTCTATGAATATGCTTCCACCTTGTGGCCATCCTTCCTCTGCTCCTTGTCCCATAAGGTGTAACCTACCCAGTCACTTCTCTTCCAGCTTAGTGCCACCTACCCAGTTCAGCAACAAGCGCTCTCTATTCTCATGACTTCCCTTCTGTTCACCACACCATCCCCAGAGGAGAATTCTGACAGCAACGTGTGAAGAGCTCTACAGACTTACCTTTTAAGAACCTCTACTGATGACTGGTGCTAGCACTTGAGCTTTGGTTGCAGCTGCCCGCTAGGGAAGCTGAAGAACTCATTCTAGGACATTCTGTCAACCATGCTCGCTTCCTAGAATACTCCTTTTCTAAGAGCTGGATGCTTTCTCTTTCCCTCCTCCAGCTGCCATGCCAACTTCCCTGCAGCATCCCATCGCCCTTCTCCAGCTCTGCTCCAGCCACAGTGGGCTCTATGCTCTTCCTCAAATGTGCGAGGCACCCTCAACAGCCAACTCCTCCTCTCTTTCCAGTGCTACCAAAGTCCGCCCTCTCATGAAAGCCCACCCTGACCCCCCTATCTGAAATCGCCACCCACCCCTACCACCTGAGCACCTCACCTTGCTCTCCCCTTCACGGCACATCGTTTCTCTACTTAGCATGCTATCTGTTTTTTGCCACCATCACCCCCTACTTCACCACAACAAGCTCCATGAGCTCTGAGATCTTTTCTCACTGACGTATCCCAAGTGCCAAGAATAGCACCCAGCATGGGGTAGGCACTTCAAAAATAATTGTTGAATGAACTAACTGCTGCTCATTTCCCAGTACAATCTCAAAACAAGGAAAACAGTTCCTCATGAAAAACATTTTAGTTTGATTTAAAGATTTAATCTTTGCCAAGCTCAGCTCACGCTCAACTCAAGTTGAGATGGCAAATTAGTCTTAGCTGTAAAGCTTAAATTTGCAACTTTCAAGCAGTCCAGTTTCATTGCGTCTTAGATAAATGCAACCAGAATTCATTTAAATAGTTTTCTTTTTAAAGTGCAGAAAGTAAAAGAGATAAATTGGGCTCCCACAGACACTGTCAAGGGGGGTTCCAACACCTACTGGTCCAAAAAGACAGAGTAAAAAGCCTGGCAGGTGCTTCCTAAGGTCTTCTGAGTCCATGGAGACCTTGTCAGACTTCCAGGCAGGCTGGCTCCAGGGCCCCAACTGACAGGGTTTCACATCCTAGCTCAGAGGGCTTCCCGTGCCCAATGCCAGCCCCTCTCCCTCCTTGATCACGCTGTAAAACCATCACTTACACTGCTGCAACACATGTGAGCTCAGGAGCACAAACTTGCTTCTGCTCCTGTGCTAAATTTAAAAATGTGATTTTCAAAAGCTTGAACTTTTCCCACCCTGTTAGCATAACTGAGTGGCTCTCAAGGTGTGAGCCGGGGGTTCCTAAGACACCTGGCAGGGGCTCCGGAAGGCCTTCCTTTTTCCATCTACCTGTGCAAAGGCCAAATTTGGTTCTAGTATTCCAGCCAAGCAGCACACGCAAGAGAGTGCCGTGGAGCAGGTACAGGCTTGTAACATCTTCGGCTAAAGTCATAATCTTAGAGATTCACAAAAATCTAAGGAGGCTGGAGATTTAGCTCAGTCGCATACGCGCCTGCCTGACAAGCGCGAGGCCCTAGGTTTGATTTCCGGTATCAAAAAAAAAAAAAAAAAAAAATCTGAATCAATGCTTCTCATCCCAATTCATTTTTTAATCATAGAAAAAAATTTTTAAATTTAAAAAATGTAATTAGTAATTCCTGTTAAGATTAATTAGCAAGCTTTTTTTTTTTTTTTTTTTTTTACCTTTTTACTTCAGTTACTAAGATGGTAAATATTTACAGCAATTCTCGACATCAACAGAAGCCCCTTGGAGTCCAAAATTCTTTTTGAGATCACGAAGGAGTTTGAGAAGCACTGACAGAAGTCATCTCTCAACAGCCTACCCACCCTCCCTCTCCCCCCAAAAAAGATCTTGGCAAAGGAGACAGATATTCCTGTTGAAAATAGATGGACTCATTTTCAAAATAAGTAACTCATTGCTTAATTTACTTGCCAGAAAAAGAAAGATAAAGTGGCAGGAGGAGGGGAAAAAAAGCATCAAACAGAAGATAGGGAAAGGAAGAGAGGGGTTATTTATAAATAGATTTCACATTAAAATATTTTGTTTCATGAAGAAATAACCTGAGGTTCTGCAGCAGCACCATCTAGTTGGACAGGAGGGGATGCATGGACCCAGAAATGATATGCAGAAGGATGGACCGTGCGTTTATCCAAGGAAAATTTTACAGCTGATTCTCAAAGGAGTCTGTGAGATAGAGGTAGGATCTCTTGGCTGTTGACGCCAATTTTCAGCTTAGGAAACAAACTTATTTCTGAGACAGTTGAGCTAAGTTGTCAAACAAACAAAATTTTTAAAAATCAATGCAATTTTTCTAGGAACTCAAGGTTCTCTTCCAATCATGGCTAGACGCTTCATCTTACTTAAACTAAGCCTCAGGGACAGGCTCATCACTCTCTAAACGCCACAGTTCTGGGTGACAGGACTGGGCAGTAACAATTTCTTTTTCAGCCAACAAGTCCCTTTGCTTGTTTCTGTACCATAATGGAGGATTTTCATCTTAAAGAAAAAAATCTAAGGACTCAGGAGGTACTGGATTTGGGGAGGGGGGGTACACTCCAGAAGAAAGGGCAGTCACTGGAGTGAGAGGATGGTGAGACTTTGTCACCGTGTCCTTTTAGATCCCCTTGTGCCTCTAAAAAACAAGAGGGCTGGAAAGAGAGGTGACCTGGAAGGTCCCCTCAAGAAGCTGGCAACTCAAAATCAGACTGAAATGCATCCCTGACCTCTGGTTGAGGGCTCTGCCTCAAAATAGTCACATTCCTGCCAGGGAAGTACAGAATTTCTGAGCAGATTCAAGGGTAGGAAAAGTGGTCAGTGAAACCCATAAACCTACTCGCCAGTGCCACAGCTCAGTAAGAGGCCTTTGCAGTTTCCAGACGCTGTAGTACCTTAAGACCCACTCAATACACAGCTGAGCACACACGTTCACCTCCCAAGTAGACGAACAAAGCTCCCCTCACAAGTGCACGTTATGATGCCCAGCCTAAATGTCCCACAGAGACTCAGAATCCAGCTATAAGCTAGAGGGGACATCAATGGTAGCCTTCTCTCTCTCTTTCTTGCTCTTGAACTCTGCAATGCTAAACCAAACTTCATTGCAACTAGCAACCACTATTTTACTGAGCATCTGCTTTGTGCAAGAGCCTGCAGCATGAGTTCCCCTTCATTCCCTCCTGAATTGGCCTCTCATAAGAGGCACAGAGACCCACAAAGACAGTGGGTTCAAACATGAGTGCTCACATATGCAGACAACCTCGTCTTCCTATGACACCAAGCTGCCTCTTCTCTGTCTGCACCCAAAGAAATACAAAGACTCAAGCCGAGGTCAAAATACTAAGTAGTCATCCACGACATCCACCGGACCACCTACCACACGCTTTGAGAGAAATCAATAGAATATAAATCCTGTTTCCATCGGTATGTTTCATCCATTTTGAAATGCAAACTTTTGTGCAGTGTGTGTGCACATGCACACACAAACACTCGAATATATAATTAAACAACTGGGTCAGACACAGGGGTACATCTTAGGTGTCACTGTCTGAAACCTAACTGTGAACCCCGGGGCCTTCACATTTTGGTAACACATCCAACGACTGAACAAAAACACCAAGAATCGCCAAAAACTTTCTTTTTTTGATCACTTTCAAATCAAACGTTCAAATGAAATTGTTCACATTATCTTGGATAAAATGTTATTTTCTCCAGGCTGAGAGGCCACGCTCTGGGGCCCAATGTTTGCCAGGAACTTTTGAGGGGGGCAGAGGGAGAGTCAAATTGCTGACAGGACCATTAGGGGATTCAACTACATCACCAGGGCAGACAAGGAGACTGTAATATCTATGATTCAAGTCTGCTGAAGAGGTCCCCCGGGTCAAAAACTTTTACCGAAAGAGAAAAAAAAAAAAAAAGAATCCTTTTTCAAGGAAGCTTCCACACCCACTGTCTCTTAAAATACACTGTTTGGAACACAGCAGGCTCAAACTTAGACAAGGAAATGTGGGTGGATGGAGATAGTGTTGTGCATAATGCTGGGGTTTGTTTCAAGTCATTAAAGATCTTCCCTCAACAATAAAGTCAATACAAAAATAATACGTCCACTCATCTCTCTAGACCTCGCCGAAGACTGGGGAGAAAGGGGTCCCCCTGGACTCTGCTGAGGTCCTGCTGGAGGCTGCTGTCCCTCTCACTGGATAGGGAAGGATGCAAAAGACAAGAGTGACATGCCCAAGGTCATCCAATGGGGAAGGTGGACAGGCTGGAATGCAAAGGCCCTTTTTAAGATTCTCAGCCCACTGCACTTTGCATCACACTGAGCAGTGGCTTTATGAGACACCACACTTGGATGATCTCACTTCCATTAACAATTTTAGAAGGTGACAAGCTAAAAAATAGAAATCTCATGTAACAATCGCACAGGACAGCTTTCTATGGGGCTGGATATGAAGGGGAAGCGGGTCTTGCTCTCTCTCTCTTACAGGGGTGCCTGTGACTCCAAAACTCACAGCCCCTCACTAGCCAGTGGGAGGTGGGGCCAGCAGAGGTCCAGCGGTTCCTGGTATTAGGACCACAGGAACAGAGAGCCAGAACACAGCTGGGGACCACACTTGAATCCCACATAGATCACATGCTAATTTAGCATTGTTTCAGGCAAAAGAGACTCAGAGATGACGCTCCAAGCCAGGCACAGTGGTGCAGGCTGGTGTAACTCCAGCACTGCAAGAGGCTGAGGCAGAAGCATCATGAGTTCAAGTCCAGCCTTAGCAACTTAGTAAGACTGTATCTCAAAACATAAAAAGGGGGCTGGCAATGTAGCTCAGTCCAAAGGCCTTGAGTTTGATCCCCAGTATTATTAAAATAAAACAGCAGTGTTTATTTTTAACAGTCCAGGTCAGTGTATACCTCTCCAACTCCAGGCCAGTACACTTTCTCTGACTTAGTCCCAGGACGCCAATTAGACATCCTCAATACAGCCCTCCAGAGCCTTGGGGGTGATACAGAGAGGCTTGAGGGTGAGTGGCTGTGAGATGGTGGGAAACGAGTGGGTACTGTGAGCTGGGCTACTGGAGGCCTGAAAGCACCTCTGCAATATGCAGAGAAGGACATGCAGAAAAACCAATCTGCGTAACACAACGGAGGCAGCATTTGATGTTTTGGGGGCAGTGCTTCCGTTCTGATGTGCAAACTTTTCTGCCCTGGAAAGTCACAGCCTCTTATTTCAAGGCTTGAACCCAGGTGACAGCCCTGGAGCAGTGGCTCTGCCATCCTGCCAGGTTCAACTATGTTTTGATGGGAGTCACAGGGTAGGGAAACAGTGACTGTCACCCAGCTTCAAAGATTGCACATCAGCACCTGAGGCGCTCTGTTTACACTGCTTAGAGCCAACGGACGGGAGAAGGAAACGGCTTAGCCAGCTCCGTGCATATCAGGACATGGAGACAGGGCCAGGTTAGCCAAAGTGGAGGTAACTGCTCTTTGTTCAAGGACAGTGGTCCAGGTGGGCCTCTTCAAGGTGAACCCTTAGTAAGTCACCCATCTCTATGACCCCTGGAAATGTCAGTGCAGAAGAAACATTCACAGGTTAGGCAAAGGGACACATTGGGCTATCCTGTCATTCGGGTCATGATCTCAATTCAGAAAAGAGATGGGTTAAAATTTAGACACTGTATCTAGAAGAAAGCTTCACATCCACTTTCTTGGTGCACAGATTCAGTCTTTTTATTAACCTCATCTCAAGGTCACAGTATTGGATGCTTATTATCACACTACCCTAAGTAATGTGTATATACCTGGGATACTGTCACTAATGCTAATGAAAATTACAACAGTTAAAAAATTCTCCCTCGTTTGTTTCTTTCTATGCACCAAGTGCTGTGTTTACAATGTTATTTCATTCTCAAAAAGTCTGACTGTCACCCTTATTCTGGGGACGGTGCTGGGGGAACCCAGGGCTTTGCACAAGGTAGTCAAGCTACTATTACGGCTAACTGGCTGTGAATAACTTGCCCAAAGCCACCAAGGTAAGAAGAGGTCAGGTATGTGTGGCCCAGACATACATGTCTATGTGGCAAAACCATCTTCAGGAAAAAACACAGAGTTTACAGCAGATGTTTATTTTTCTGGCTCCTCTGGTCCCTCCACCATCGGCCCATTCTGTCTGGATCCCCGTTCCACAGAATTGCACCTGCACGTGCCCATGTGACTTATACTGACCCAGGCCAGGGGCGCATTACCATCCCTTATGGAGTGGGCCAGAGTCCTCACCTCAGCAGTCTGTGCTGGTCACCCTGATGACTTATATGCCTTTCCAAAGCCAATGTGTCCAATTGGGGTCTTTAATCAGAAGCACAATCAACCGAGCACCTTCCAACCTTATCATAAGTCAAAACTCCCAGAACTCTGCCACAAGGAAGCAGAAAAGAACCCAAACATGCAGGATGACTTGACATTTCACTTCAGTATCCTAATAGTAACAACCACTGTGAACTAAGCTGATGGGGCTTTCCTTTCCTGAGACACTCTCTAACTCTTTTCAAAACACACTCACACCCACTCTCTCGTGCACTGGACCTAGAAGCAGACCAGCAGAACAGCCTTAGCCCCATTCTTCAGAGGAACAAGCAGGAGTCAGGGCTTGCCCAAGGTCAAACAAGTTGGCTGCAAAGTAGGGACTGGAACCCACCCATGTCATTCCTTCCGCTACACCTCCCTCCTGAGACAGGGCTGGCCAGCATCGCAAGGAACAGGAAATTGAAATAGCTCCTGGTAAGACGGCAAGCCTGCCAACCCCGGAGAGAGGCTGACAAGGGACTGGAGCCCGCCCTGAATTAGAAATATCTCTGCAAACAAGCTGCCCAGGAACCTCTGCCCACCTGCTGCTGTGAGGACAGAAGCTCCGAGTGCCCACAGCCCACCATGCCTCTTGGTCCACAGAAAGAACAAGTTAGAAAGGCTGCACGAATCGGAGAGACGTTGAAGAACTCTTCTTGCAGAGCAGTTTCCCAATACAAACTTATCAGCGCTGTTCCTATTCCTGTCACAACACCCCTCTCTTTACACACACACACACACACACACACACTCCTTCTCACACACTCCCTTAATCCCCACCCCTTATGTGCATAACTGTAAGAGAGGGAAGCAGAAAGCCAACACCAGTTGCAGCAAGCACTAGGCAAAACCCAATATAAAGATGGGAAATTTATAAAAGCCAAAAAATAAAAGTAAAAATCATGCATTTCCAGAGTCATGCACTACGTTCAAAATATTGAAACAGATTCCTCTGGTCACTTTACCTGAGTTGTTTTTGCTCTTCTCCCTCGCATACTGTTGCTATGGCTAATTTGTGGGTTGCTGACACCTTCGGAAAGACAGTGAGATTTCCTACAGGGAAGTGTGTTGTAATTACTGTACAGAGCGGTCTCTTCGGCAGCAGCTGGTGGCATCTTATGGTTTGCGAGATCAGGAATATCAGACACCAAATTCCGACAGCAGCCTGAAAATTTGCTCCTTGGTCCCCCGTTTGCCGTCACCCCGGAGTTCTTCTGGGCGTACAAGTCACCCAAGGAATTGGCACGCTGACAGGTGCCGAGCTGCCGCGGACTCGCCCGCGTTTCCATCCCCCGAGCCTCTTCGCTGTCCTTCTCTTCCGCAGAACCCAAGATTTCTTCGTTGCTTGTTAAATGTTCTTGGCTCAGATCAGAGAGTGAGAATTCCAGGCTGTCCTCCCGCCAGATGTCTGCAGATTTGGAGCGTTTCTTCTTAAAGCTCGCCGTCTCCATGAAAGTGGGCCCGTTGGATGCATAGGGATGCTGCCTCCTGCCTCCCTCAGCCAGATATGTAGCGTCATCTCCGTACAGCCTGCTCTCCTCCGAGTCTGGCATGCTCTGCACAGAGGCTGCTGTGAGGACGATACTGCTGTCTACACTGGGAGTGACAGAAGAATCGGTGTACGACACAGGTCTCAAGCCCATATCTACTCGGTCCACCCAGATGGGGCTCCCGAAGTCCTCCAGGGTGCCTTCCTGGGCGAAGGGCTCCAAGCCATTTTCGGCCAGAGACTGGGGGATGCTAGGTGTGCTGCTGGATCGGGTGCTCACCTCGGAGTTCCTGTGGATCGCCTTCCCGGAGGACGCATGTCGCGTGCGCCGCGTTTTGTGTGACAGGCGCAGCGACCTCGACGTGTGCTTTCGCCCCAGGCTGGCATGCTTTTCTCTGTAAAACTCATGGTCTACATTTTGACTTTCTGCGTTTCCCATGGTTTTATGGTCTGCAGCAGAGAGAGACGGGGAAGAAGGGGGGATAATTGAGTCACTATCAGAATGGCCTCCGTATTTTGCAGACAGAGCTGAGCGCACCTTGGCTGCGGGACCTTGGGAAGGTGCCCGCATAACCTCCTCCCTGTGCCTGGCAGCTGCGCAGGATTCTTACGGGTGGCCAGTCTAGCATCACCTGCCGGCCTGTCACCAGAGATATGAAACACATGCAAGAGTAGGATCATTAGAGATTTGTCTCTGCCCAGAGGGCAGATGCCCAAGGGAAACACCAGAGTACTGCATCTATACCACCACTTTGCTCTCCCTAAGTGCTACAATTATAAAATTCTACTCCTATTTATAAACTGAGAACTCTGTAAAGTAAAAACGAAGGTGTCCACCAAGCAGTAGTTTTCTGTTTGTATCATAAATATATAGGACAGACCCAGAGGTGCGACTGTGCTCTACCTTCCCCAACCTCTTCTAAAAGTTTTCTTTTTCTTCTGTTTGTTTTACTTTATCTGGACTCTAGCCATACTTCAAAATCAATCAAAAACGGAAAACCTCAAGATGAAAGTCCAATCAACTTTTCCTAACAAATCAAAGTCAAAAAGGAAAAAAGCAGGGAGTGCTTTGGTCAGTCATTTGACAGCACTGCGAAAAGCTTGACTGAGGAGGGGTTTTTGGAGGGCTACGGAGTGGGGGTGGGTAAAAAAATAAAATAAAATAAACCCTGCTCAGCAGCAGACTAACGTGTTTATTTCTGGGAGCAAATCCAACCTTCAAACATTAATCTGGTACAGAGTGCCCTGCAAACAGAAATTTCACATTATGAAACCACTAAGTGATTCAGCCTTTTGGGGCTACCTAGATTAATTCAAGTCTCTCCTTAACATTTTCCCCACCTCCATTAGTGACGTGATGACACTATTCTGTTAGGCACAGCAAGCAAGAGAAAACACTTCAAAGACTGACTACCGTGTCTCTACTTAGCCTCCTCTCCTTGATCCACAGGTCTCTCTACTTCATCTCAAGAGTATATGCATGATAGGAACAGCTATTTTGGAGAAAATGACGTCTTAATAGGTAATACTGATTTAGTATCATCTTGTTTTGAAGTCTCATCAAGCTTTTGTTCTTCTGTCTCTATTGGTTTAAACAGGTTGTATCTTACTGGATTTTATTATGTATGATAGTATAAGCAAAAACTTTTAAAGACAAGGAGATTATACAGAAACCATTGTTCGTTTTCTGTTGGTTGATTCTAAATACCCTGTAATGCTATAATTCTCTTAAATGGTTTTACATTGTTTTGATATATTTGATGCTACAGTATACGAAGTTATACTCAAAGATTTCAAGGAAAGAGACAATATGGTAACTACTTTTATGTCAGGATTATCTTGTGGTGAAACACTATTCTGCTTAAATGGTTATGTTTTGATCTGCGCTGTTTTGCTGTTATGCCCTCTTTTATCTCAATCTCCATTTAATTATTTACTTTTTTATTTTTATCCTTTTAATTAAGGGAAAAATAAATAAAAATAGCAGGATATATTATAGTAACCCACTTTGACTTTCCATTATCTTGATTTAAAGCCCTGTATTACTCTCACCATCTTGTTTTTGACTGATGTCCCCCTATTCTGTTTTGCTGGATAGTACCAGGTTCGAAAGTTTAGGCAACATCTGTGAAGATAGTGAGATTCATAATGACGCCCATTCTCGATGACTTTTATCTACTTTTGAAGACCTACAATGTCTCCAATGTTTTGGTTTGGTCGGTTTTGTTCTTTACTGTTTTGTTCAATTTTATTATAACTGATGATATAGGCAATTCTATTAGAAATAGCGGGAGGCATTATGGTAACCATTGTTGATCACCTTGTATTATGTTTTTACATTATCTATTATGTCAACCCTTTTGATTTGACCGACTCTGTTCTGTTATGTCACATTTGGTTTTACTCTCTTCCAAAAAAGTAATAAGAACTGTGGGAGCAATAAAACCCAAAATGTATAATAGTCATTGTACAAAAGAGAGGAAAAGAAAGTGCTCTAAATGATATAACTGCATGTATATTTAAGTGTATAAGATAGAAAATGATATCACTGAGTTTTATTGGATCATTGTACAGAACTGTTTGCAGTATCATTGTTGTATGTCCACTTTACAAGCTTTAATTTTGTGACTTGAACAATTATTTCTAAGATGACAATATGTAACCCATTAACTAGTGATTTCCTACTGTTTATTTTTTTCTGTAAATCTGTATAACTTGTACCCTTTTTCTGCTTTTTTTTTTTCTCCTATTTAAAATTTAAAAAATAAAAAAAAAAAAGAGTATATGCACTTAAAATAACACATGACAACAGCCAGAAAGGAAAGCAGAATTATTGGGCAGATTCTTGATTTGGTTCTTTTAACCACTTATTCTGAATATATTTTCTGAGCATCTACTGTGTTCTAGAAACCAGAGATACAGCAGGGAATGACACACCTTTCCCTCTACTCCCAGGCAACTGGTATCCTAGCCAGGGACAGCATGCAATAAACAAGCAAAGGAAAAGATGCCATGGGGAGCCAGGAAATGTTATTGCTATGACCATTGCAAAGAAACAAACTGGAATATAATATAAATATCCTTCACGCTAGTCCAGGAATCTCTCTACAGCCTCACCGTCCAGTCTAAAACATTGCATACACTCTCGCTAGCACATCTTACTGAATAAAATTTGTGGCAACAGGAAAGAAAGCCTCCACTTAATGTTCCAGTGAGTTCAGAGGTAATTCATACAGACACCAGATGTTAAGCTATTCTTGTACTGGGATATTCCCTATGAGACCACACATCATATGAGTCTCAGAGGGAATTTTCCAAGAAAGAAGATCTCCTGCTTATGAACAGCAAGTATATTTCAAAGCAGTATGTTCACACTTCTCTGGCTAAAATGTTTAAGAAGCAAGTAAAAAGGATATCAATATAAGGGGAAAATAAAGATCAACTATCCAAGAAGGCTGATGGTATCTTCATTCCTAAGACCAGTGCATGCTACAGTTTTTATAAGTAAAATAAACAATATGCTTTTCAGTAACACTAAAAGCCATGACTAACTTCTTACAGTTTATTCATGCATCTATCCATCCATTCATTTTGTAGTGTTGGGGCTCAACCCTAGCGCCCACATATGCTGAGCATGTGCTTTACCACTGAGCAATACTCCCAGGCCACAGGGTTCTTGATTTTTTTTTTAAATATAAATTACGATGCTCCCATGTGGAGCTCAGTGTGGTGTTCTAACATATTCATAGAGAGAGAAATTTCATGTTTTTTTAATATATAATAAAAGTACATAAATTGTATGTTTTGCCAATCAGTAATAAAGGACTTCTGTTAGTCACAGCCCCTTTTTCATACTCACATAAGTTTAAATTCAAAAGGAGAAAGAATTATGGTGAAATAAGTTGACTGGAAGAAAAGGCAAAACTGTCACCTCAAATATGCTCCGATTTACCCTCTTCTGTCACATGTATCAAAAGTTTGCAAATATAAACTGGCAGACATATTTTCAACAACAACTTTCTGGTTAGGTTTCTTTCTGCCAACAGAAAACTAATCAAGTTAAAAGCCTCAGGAGAGGACTCTGAAAGGAAACAGCCCCAACCTTCAAGAATTACAGCCCACCACGCACCGCGCTGATGGGTGTGTTACAGGAATAGCACTTTCAGCAGCGAGATTCTTTTCAGGCAGCCAAGGTAGGAAAAGAACTACTTTTATTTTCTAACTAGAATTTCAAGATGAATGTCAAAATCTCCTAAATCCTACCAAGAAAGATTCCCGGGGGATGATCTAAGCAGAGGCAGCATGAAGCTGAAAGCAATGACAGGAAATTCAGTTCTCTGGGGGCTGCTGAGGTTTCCCTTAATCTGAGCGTTTCTCCTGAAAAGCTAGGGAGAGCCAAGAAGGTCCGTGTGGGCTCAGTGAATGCAGGGGCTGGGCCAAGGGGTCCAGAGGAGTCAAAATTGCTCACCGCACAGGACACAATCTCCTCTTTCAGGGATGACCCTTCCCCAGCAAGGTGGGCCCCAGGAAGCTGGTGAACTGAAAACTTGAATCCTTCTCGTGGACAAGGGTAAAATGCCAGCAACTTCCAAAGCCTTGACTTCCTCCTATTCTGTCCAACTTACCGCTTACGATTTACTTCTATGTCAAATGAACAAAACCTGGTTCACATTTTACATCTGCACAGGTCTTGTTGCTGTAGCCTGGAGGCAGCTTCAGAGCAGAAAGCGACTTTTGCTCCTTTTCCTTACTTTTCTTAATAATCTCTACAAAGACTAAACATGGCCCATTTGGCTCTAAGATTTAATAGGTATTCGTGCATTTCAGTAACAAAAGCAAAAGTAAGTGACTTCACCATCGTAATCATCATACAGTCATATAAGGGAGAAAATCTTCTAGGCAAGAAAGAGATTAAACTGCAGGAAACTCAAATTAAATCGAATGAACCAAAAAATGGTACCAGTTTGCATCCTGAATGCAAACATCCAAAATCTGAAATATTGATAGTGCTACTATGATGCCCTAAATGGAAAATTCTATCTCTAACCTCACACAACAGGTTGTAGTCAAAATACAGATGCACTAAAAATACTGTATACAGTTATCTTCATTCTCACTGAAGTTTGAAATAATGTGTAAGATGGGTATGATGAAGTCCAGGTTTAGAGTTGAATCCCATTCCTAAAGCATCTCATTACGTACGTAAGTACGCAGATATTCACAGAAAAATAATCAAAAGGATTACCATAAAGGTCAAAACGCAGAAGCAAAGTGCTGCTCATCCTCAGCAAGTGAAACTTGCACGGGACTTACATGCGCAAGTCACAAATCCCAAACAGGTTAAAATTAGCATTAAGAATATTTAATAATGTTGGGAGTAGCGGCACACGCCTGGAATCCCAGCACTCTGGGGGCCTGAGACTGGAGGATCAAAAGTTCAAGGTCAGTTTAGGCCAACTAGTAAGACTGTCTCAAAATAAAAAATTTAAAAAAGCCTGCAGATGTAGGTCACTGTGAAGGCTCTGGTTTCAACTCCTAGGAGTGCAAACAATACTAATAACAACAAAAACAATATTAACAATAAATATTTCCTACAAATGATTAAGAATTTGAAAAGTGACTTTGTAGATAGAGAGTCTATGGGTTATTTAATTTTCACAGTTACTTTTTATTGGTATTTTCTTAAGTATCTATGCTAAATGAGTAACTTTTTTTTTTAAGAGGGAGACAAATAAAACGTCAACAAGTTTCAGGTGACTGCTTTTTTTTTCCCCCACTCAAAAGAACTGAGGGTGTGGGCACCATGAAGACAGCTATGACAAAAGCCAAACTCCAAACAGATGGTTTAGAAAAATTACCTATGATAAAAAGAGTACTACGGGCTTGGATCTATTCACTTTTTCCTCTCCATTCCCGTGGTGCTCTGCCTCACCCCTCTCAGCCTGGCTGCAGCAGGGGGACTTACACACCGATCCACTTGTCCTGTTTTGATGTGCCACTTCCCATTTTATCACCACCTTATTGTGGCAGGGACCACCCCGGTCACCGAATTTATGGTGGAAATTGACTAAGTTTCAGTCCAGAGTGGGACTTTCACTACTGATGTCACTGTAAAGCAAGGGCACTTCCAAATCACAAATCATTAGATCCTGCCGTGGAGCCCAAGATGACCCCATTGATACCACCAGCAAGTCAAAAGTTAACTGCGGAACCTGGGAAAGTTACTGCGGAACACAGCCCTAAGACAGTTAGTGATGTGTACCAGTCACTAATTTTTTTTTTCCTCCCGCGAGTCACTAATTATTAATATCACTTTTCACTCTCCAGAGGTATTTAAAAACTTATTAAAATAAATGTAATGATCACCTTTCTATGACTTAAAAACAGACCTCCGAAACTGCAGGGGGAAGGCTGAGATGTATTTATTTCAAAGTTAAATTTGAAGCGAAAATCACAAGACAACAGATTGCAAATTTAAAATTAGATTCCAGTGGGAGGTCTTGGTTTCAAGCCTGTTTTTTCCCTCCTGGATGCGGTGCTTGAAGACAAGGGGAAGGGGGGGAGCTAAGATTAAACCTAGGCAAAGTGCTGAAAGTTTTCACTGAATTGTCACAACCCGGGCAAACAGTTTTGCCAAGTCACACACAAATCCCCCTGACCCAAGAGACTAAACAAGACAGTTTTGCAACAAATAAAAGATGATCTTCCAGTTTAGAAAAGATTATTATTTTGACTGGGTTTATTTTTGTTTTTTAAAAATTAGTCAAAGCAGAAACAAAATATATCATGGTATTAAGGCTAGATTTTGAAGCTTGGTTTGTCTTTTTCAAATATAATACAATATAATGATAGTGAAGTTTAGGAATAAAAGATCCTTAGGGGAATTCACAGGGGCAGAAAAGACTGTACAGGTACCTGCCAGGCCTTCTTGTTTTGTTTTGTTTTAACATTAATGCTTTTGAATTGCTAGATGGGCGTAACCCTAACCTAAGGACAGGATTCCAAATTCTTTTCCCAGGAGCTACATACAACATAGCAATTTCAAGCATAGTAAAATGCATCGGTTTCCCAACCTCTGAAGCATTTCCTCTAATTCCTGCAATCGCAAAGGCTCAAACCCGCATGTGCACACCTACCTTAAAAGGCAATAGTGGTCCCGAGGCCAAGTGCCAAGTGCAGTGTGGCATTTAGATGCTGAAGCCGGAGATGACGTCAGCACCTGCCCGGTGGGGTGGCCATCACGGCCTCATCTGAGTCTGGGAGAATGTACCCAATACCTGGATGGGAGAGGATCAGAGAGGGCAGAAGAACAAAATGAAAGTGGTCAGCCACAATAAGAAAAATGGGCATCTGCCATCAAGACCATCTTTATCAATTCTCAGACATCAACTTTGCCTGAAATATTTTACCCTTGAATTCAAGGATGCAGTATTTAGCTACAGGTGTAGAATAACAGGCTTGGTACGATACATGAATACCAGTGTATTTACCTAAGTAGCCCTGTAACTAAGTCATTGCATCGTGTTGATCTAACTCTGTAGTTACCACTGGGCGTTTCCAGTGTCTTCTTTGAATCATCAAAGATTCCCGACAAACAGAAAAAGGCAAGGACATAAGGAAGTCTCCATTATTCTCAAAGAAAATGTGTATTTACAACGAAAGTTCATGAAAAGGCTACACAATAGTTATTTTAAAAAAACAAAACAAAAAGCAGACTAACAAATACATAGCTTCTCCTTGTATGCAAGTTTCCTTAAGAGGGCAAACATTACATTTACGGAACACTCAGGAGAAATATGTACAGGAAAGGATCTATGTAAAACACACAAACTACTGGCACAGATAATAAATTGGTAAGGATAGCTCCAGGACCACGCAGGGTTCATGGTCATTTGCTCTGTCTCTCTTGTCTCTGTCTCTCTGTCTCTCTGTCTCTCTGTCTGTCTCTCTCTCTCTCTCTCTGTCTCTCTCTCTCTCTCTCTCTCTGTGAGTTTGTATTTCAAAGTGAGGCTGCAAATACCAAGACAAGCAGAAAAGGCCAGAGGGCTTTTGCTTTAGTGGCTGCCGACTCCTTTTACCTGGACTGGAAATGCACAAGTGTGCTACACACACACACACACACACACACACACACACACACACACACCAGTGGTGTGCGCCAGGCAGTAACCTTTGATGCCAAATCCAGAGGCAGGAACATGGACAGAACTGCCTGCTTTGTGCAAAGTAGCCACAGAAACAGTAAGTAACGACACACATCTCCCCAGAACAGTAAGTGAACTTTCAGTTCTTGCTTGTTTCGGGACATGTGCTATTTCACCACCAAGTCAGTGACTCATGCTTGCAGGGGAAGGTGCCTGAGTTCTAGCAACACCCCATTATTACCCCACAATACGTGCCCTTTCCAAGCTCACTCCCATTGCGAGCCTGCCTGTTCCCTTTGCCTGGACCTCCTCCCTCAACAATTCTCTGCGAATTTCCAAATTTTCAAAGCAGTTCCTGAATTGCTTAGGAACTGGCAGATATTAATAAGCAACAACCCATTGATATTGAAATGGACTCATTACAGTGCCAGCTGCCAATAATTTGCAAGGCTGCATTCTTGCTGGCAAAGAGGCCTGCGGGCGGCTGTCCTTCCACCTGCACTGTGGAGGCTGACAGTGCACTTTTTATACTTGAATGAATGAAGGGATGAATGAATGAATGAATAGCCCATCTATCAGATTAAAACTTTATTCTATCTACAATCTTCTAGGCCTTGAACAAAAGAATTACATGAACAAGATCAAAGTTATAGGGCTTTATTTATAAAACAATGAGTCACCTGGGTTTTGGATTTTTTTTCTGATTTTGGTAGAAAGAAAATTCTACTTACTACCCAGGCCATAAAACTGATCCAAAGTGGAGAGAGGGCTGATGAAGAACTCTATATTTATTCATTTGAGCTCAGAGAATATGCTAAGGTCACAAGGTGCCAACAAGTGCTAATGTTGCTTATAGCAGGTTAACGACCCCAGAGCCATGTAGAAGAGATGCCAGGAGACTCCATTAGTTCTTTGGGTTTTCTTTAAGAGTTGCAAAGAATCCGATGTCACCAAAAAGCCCAACTGCACCAAGCTCAAGGGTAGAGCTTTTGAGTTTGGAATCACATTTCATACACTGGGTCAAATCTTGACTTTGTGAGTCAAATCATGACTTGAAGAATAATTCAAGGCAAACTCAGAGTGCTTGTCTACCCACCTACCAATAAGGATAATAATAATTCCTAAATCGCTGAGTTATACACACTAAATGAGATCATCTTTGTTATACAATTTGCTGTGTGCATAATCCAAGATGAGCTGTATTAAATGTTAACTTATATTTCCACTGTAATTTAGCATCTATATGCACTATGCAATGGGCCTTTACTGGCTAACATGACACCTAATTCACTGGAACTGAAACATATACATATATATTTGATTGGAAGGGAATTAGTCACTCCAAAGACAACACAGGGAATTGATTAGCCCTCCTGGAAGACAACATGCACTCAATTTGCTAAGCTCTCCACACCTGACCCATGCTGATGGAGCCTGCAGTACCAGTCCACTTACATTACATTCTGATGACCCCAGAAAGTAACTGCTGAATATACCAAGTGTTTCAATCTCTGATTCACCCTCAAGTCAGAGTCAGTTTCCATGTCAGGTGTCAAATGACCAATTTTTACCGGGAAGCCTGTATGTAGCAGGTGGGGAAGTTATCACCAACACTAAACTCAGGCTTCAAAAACCTGCAAAAACAGACAGGGTTGAAGGGGTCACTGCTTCAGATCTGTAATATGATTGGAGGTGAAATTATAGCGTGTGTCAGAAATACTGTGTCCAGGGCATTTAATTGTGGCTTTTCCTAAAAAAAAAAAAAAAAAACCTGCTGGACTAGGATGTTCTTTTGCATCTTCAAAAACATTCAAAAAGAGTATCCTGTCATTTTTCAAGGCCTTACAAGATCCAGGAATTACTGTATATAGAAAAAAGGGCATTGTGCCCTTAAAATAGCTAGGCTCAGTTACCAGGCTCTATTACTTAGAAAATTGGGAGACGGTGGACTAGTAAATTACTCATTCTGAAAACCACCGGGGGAGAAATGAGGATGTAATGCAATCTGCTTTAGCAACACCTACCCAGAAGGCTGTTGTACATTAATTCTTCTTTTATCTTTTTCTAAGTGTCAAAAAAGTTCCATAATTAGTAAATTAATGATAATCAAGAATTTCCCCCTTTCTCTGAGCCTAAAAGAGGATGAGTAAAGGCAGAGGTTTTAGGTCAAAATTCTGAAGATTTATTATGTAGATAATAAACACTAAAAGGATTTGGCTTTCTTTTACTACTCATATTAGCAGCCAAATCAGTATTGGCCAGACATGACACAGATGAATAGACGGATGGATGAATGGGCCTGAGACATTGGAAAACATTAAATCACTTAAAAATTAAGGTGAAAGAAAATACATCTGTCAAATTCAACTTACTTTTTTAAGCATTAGTTTATTGAAGAGTGACTTCCATGCATATAATTTAAAATAGAATAAAGGACCAGACATGGCAGCACAGATCCTGTTGCTGAGGCAATAGGATCACAAGTTCAAGCCCGGCTTGGGCAATTTAGCAACTTACTGGGATTCTGTCTCAAATAAAAAATGTTTTCAAAGAGCTGGGGACATAGCTCAGTGTCAAAGCACTAGGTGCAACCCGTTTCCCCAAAAAAAAGAATAAAGACAATTACTACTGGGAAAAGAAAAGAAAACATAAAGATGAAAGCAAAGTCAAGGCTGAGCGGAGAAGTGGGAAAAAGGTCACAGTGCATCCTTCTTACAATACACACCTAGCTCATTTGGTAATACCCAACTCCAACGGACAGGGCAACCACAATTCACAATAACCAAATCAACTCCTCAGAAGGACAAATATTCTCAGTACTAGGAATTTCCCCTAGTAGCCCTGGGACATGATGTGTCATGCTCTGAACTCATGGGTTGTTCTGGTTTGGGTCTAACATGTTCCCCAAAATCCAATGTGTTTGGGGGTAGGGCTTTGCAAAGATGGCTCTATACTCACAGAGGCTCTATGCTTATCAATGGAGTTATCCACTGATAAGTTCAAAGCTGAATGTGTTGTAAGGAGTTGGCTCTCAGCTGGAGGTAGGCCACTGTGGATATGACCTAGAGGATGTATTCTTATCTCCAGCTCTTCTTTTCTCTCTCTGTTTCCTAGCTTCCATGGATTGATCAGCTTTTTACCACCATCCTCTGGGCCATGCCATTTCTACTTTGAAGCCAACCAACCATGGACTGAATCCCCAGAAACCATGAGCCAAAATAAATGTCTCCTCCTTTATACTGCAAGTGTTGAATATTTTGTCCCTCCAAAACAACTAATACATGGTCTCTAGCACAAATTTCATATGGGTCTTTTTCTTGTCTTCACAATTGACTGCAAAAACTCAGAATTTGGCAAAGGAGTTCAGACAGACTGTTACCTCCCAGGAGACCCTCCAGGAACTCTGTTTTTCCTTCCATATGCTGGATCCTGGCTGGGAGAGAGACTGGAGGTGAAGCTCTCAAGCTCTAAACATATACAGCTAGGTCACACTGCCAGAGGATTACACACCAGGTGGTGCATAGGACAGTTCCACCAAGAGTATACTTGTCTGGGTTTTGTAAGAGCTTAGATTACCACCTGGACTTGTGCAGAGATGAGGTGTCCCTTCCCTTTCAAGTCAAACCACGAGATGAATGAGCCTTGATAGGGGTTCCAGATTCCCGCTCCATAAAGCATGAATGAAGTAATTTTAGCCCGAATGCTTTTTTAAGGCAGGTATAAATGGACACTCCAATGAGCCAAATAAAATCCTCAGAAGTTTCCATACCCACAGACTGCCCTAGTTTTGAGCAATGGTACTTCCTAATATATCCGAATGTATCCCTCGGTAACTCCGTGAGGAACATATTCATAGAATCAATACTTTGCAGCAGGCTATAAGTTGGGAACCATCTACTAAAATAATAACTTTAATTTTAGAGCAGGGACTCTGGCAATACTTAACAACAGGTTCAGCTGACACAGATATTACCATATTTCTTAGGAGGAAAGTCAATGCACAGCAAAAGGAAGTAATATGTTCTACCGCAACCCAGGGAGATCTACCACTTATGGAAAGCTTAGTATCTGGCTTGCACTGTGTCGATGGCTTTAGGCCAAAATACTCTTCTAAGTTTCCCCTAAGTTCTTGGTGCTGTATCATTTTGCAACTACACTTAAAACGTCTCCAACAGTAACTGCCAAAACGCTGCAAAATTGCATCACTGTGAAGCTTCCTACTAGCATCATTCGAGGAAATTTGGAAATCGTGAGTCCCAAAAGGCTCTGCTCCACAGCTGGCCATCGAATCTCCCAAATTTCCATACCGCCTAAGGCTATGAATGGCTCCAATGAGGTCCCTGCTTGCCGAAATGGGTTTAATAACTTTTTCAGGACACACCATAACAATCACATGATTGCTCAAAACTCCAGGCAGCACCATTCCCAATGCTTAAAAGCTGTCACAATATCAAACACGAAAATGCCGCCCAAGATTCTCAGAGCAGTGACCATGTGAGGCCAGAGCACAGTCCACTTCATATTTGAGTCCCTTCCAAAAAAGCACACTCATGTCACCATGTCAAGAGAGAGTAGAAGACTGGATACCAAAAGAAAACTGGAAATGTGGCTGAACATAGTTCACTTCTAAAGCTGAGCTCTGTCCCATACAATCTCACCCCTTTTTGGCTTAATTTATATGGCACTCCCAGTGACCCAACGAGGTTATCCAGGTGCCCATAAGAAAGGAGGCAAGGATGGTTTTCTGCCAAATGCGCTTCTGTGCCTTCCAAGAAAGCTAACAGAGTATAATCCTTAAACTGCATATTAGAATAATCTTCTTAAGACAGCGTCAGCACCTCAGTTTAGGAGAGCTTTCAAAGTACAATTACTTTGCCCAACAGTTAGTTTTCTAAAACCCAGCCACCCAGTTCTGTCCCCTTCTGCAGACTGAGGCAGGGTGCTGAGCAGTGAGGAGTGCTCCTCAGTCACTGTCAAAAGTGGAGACCCAAGGAAGGACCATGGCTCTAATTCTCTCTGGGTTTGCAAGCTTCCTGTTCAGTCGGCACAGGGAACAGGGGAGTCTCCTCTCTAAAGTGTGGGGACCTGGACTAGCATCAAGAGGAAAGGAACCAAAATGAGAGACCAAGGACACAGCAGCTGCTACCTGACACTTTCTCCAACCCATCCAACTAGTGTATGAGTGCAACCAGAGATTTCTCAGATGGCCTCAACTCCTCGCCCTTAAACTGGGCTCCTGCGATGCCCCAGGAGAAAGGTCTTATAGTCAAAATACAGTCCAGACACCAAGGAATCCCCTTCCCTCTTCAGGAAGCAAAACAGGATGAAGTTACTGGCCACAACTTCTTCCCTAAGCTATCCCACTGACCCTGACTTTCTGGTCAGGAGCTGTTTTCCACAGAAAAGGAGGTCACTGTAATGAGACCCTGAGAGACATCCTTACTGAGAGGACAGGATGAATATCACTGGCCTTGATACCTGCTTAGGCGGCATAAGCTAATGAAAGGACTCCAATCAAAGACTAACTAAGACATCTCAGTGCAATAAATGTGTGCACTTTGAAGTTAAACGATTTTTAAAAGAAATTCTTTCTGAGCATTTTAAAAGTGGGACGGGGGGTCTTTACCTCTAAGTCTCCACCTTTTAAAAGAAAAGAACTAGAGCTCAAATGCAAAGGCCCTGTCAAGGGTACCAAAGGGCTTGGTGTCCCGGGTCCCACCCTAGCAGCTGACCTCTAAATCCTCCTTTACTTTCTTCCCACTTCCAAATGCAAGACCCTCTTCCAAATGACTTCTGTTTTAATCCCTTCAAGTTATATAGTAATCATCTTATTAACCAGTAAAATGTAATTCATTATTTCATGGATCCTAAGCATTGCTTTGTTTCACTTCAATGTCTCTGAAATTAAATCTTTTTTACAACTGTAACAATGTATGTTGGATTAGCATTCTTTTTCTTTCCTAGTGAGATATAAAATAGTGATGCATCTTATAAATGACAATATTACATGAAATAAGGGTCTATAAAATGAATTTCTAGCCATGCACAGTGGTGCATACCTGTAATCTCAGCACCCTGGCAATTTGACGCTGACTCTGTAAGACTCTATCTCAAAATACAAAATTAAAAAAGCTAAAGATATAGCTTGGTGCAAAGGTCCTGAGTTCAACTGGCAGTAACCACCAAAAAAAGGTTTTTTAGTCTCTAAGTAGCTATGACTATCTAAACATTGATTGTGAAGTGTCTGAATAAAAGAGTATCCATGTAAGAACTGGGGTGATTATCGCCCATTCGGTTCAACTCAACCAACATGTTTTATTTGTCAGCCACCACTCCACTCAACTGGGGCACACCAAGGAACACTTCGGAGAACCTATGCCTCCTAAGTCTGAGCACCTGTCCTATGTCTGAGATGAGGAACCAGACCATCTCCCTTATGAGGCCCACAACCCAGGAGGGTGGCAGACACCTGCACTGGCTGGTCTGGCATTATTCGTGGTGAATGAAGAGAAGAAATAGGCCAATTCTGCAAAGAGAGGGTATCAATGGAACCTGACCCTTCAGCGTTAACAGGATTTGACTATGAGGTTGGGAGGAAATGAAGAGATAGGAGAAAGTTTGTACAAAAGAGAAAGGTCAGCAAAACAACAACAACAAACACCAGGGAGAGAGCAGAAAATAATCAAACCTTTTGACAGTGAAAGTACCATCTGCCCAGTAGTGCAGAGAAATGACCTCAAGGAAAAGGTTGGAGGTGTGACCCAAAGGAAGCAGATGTTACTGTGTGCAGTGGGAATACAGGTTAGGTTTTACTGAGAGTTACGTGGTCACATACGGTTGTCCTCAACTAGTGGCTTGGAAGAGATGCTGGAATGCTACTGCAAACAGTTAATCACAAGAAGGAAGCAGTGACTTCTCTAAGTCCCCAATTTGGTAAATGAAAAATCAGATGCCAATAACACCTTCCACTCAGGGGTCTAACACAGCCTATGGGTCACTACCCTTGAGAGTCAGAATACCCTTACAGTAACGTTAGCAGATGTTTATTATCCAACCCACAGGTGGCCTCAAATAAAAAAGGCAGGGTTGGAAAGCACCAGTAAGTTAAAATGAAAAACATTGCTTCAAGTCCTATAGTGACTCCGAATGAAATTAGAAATATTAAGTACTTTGACATCCTTTTCTTTGGCTTAAGCTTTATATGTAACCACCCATACATGCATACCTGCTTTTGTTCAGATGTTATAATGTGGCACTTGACTTGCACATGCCTCCCTCCTTAGAAATGGCTCTTATTCTGGGATGTTAGAAGGTTGGATTAGTTTTTCAAGAAAACACATTTTGTTACAGCAGCCCTCACTAAAACAGGAGGCTATGTTTTACTCCTCTTTAAAAAAAGAAACATTTTTAATGGACTAAATACTGGTTACCATTGAGTTTGGTTTAAAGTACAGTAACAGCATGATTCAAATATTGTTTGCAGTTTGAGGAAAAAAATAAAAGATTTAAAATTGTGAAATAACAGGACTGTCCTTTCATTATTACAAAAGATCTTAGACTAAGTAATCTGGAAACAACAGGTATGTGCTGCCTGTGGAGCTAGAGACTAAAAGGTCCAAGATCAGTGTGTGGCCGGTCTCAGAGTCTGCTGAAGGTCTGTCCCTCACAGAGGTGGCTTCTGGCTGTGTCCTTACCTGGCATGAGGGGCACCAAGACTCCTGGGGCCTCTTTCAGGAGGATGTTATCTCACTGTTGGGGGTAGAGCTCTTGAACTAAGCACCACCAGCTCTTAACATCATCACATTGGGTCAGCTTCCACACACCAACTTGGCTAGCACCCAGCATTCAGACTATCGCATCTCCCACAGAACTCAGATATGAAAAAAAAAAATTTTGGAGGGTGCTGCAGTCTGAATGTTGAGATACAGCAGCCGATCCCACTGCACAATCCAAGAGCCAAACACAAAACCAACGAAACAAAAACAAGAACAAAACACCCCTCCTAACCTGTGAGAGGTCAGACGTCTAAGACATTAGCTCAACCACATCTTTAACAGATCAAATCAACACCTGTCATAATAAAGTGCACTCGACATCAGCAATAACTTAATATGAAAATAAAATATGACGTCTCCCGCTTGGAGCTGCAAAGTCAAACAGTAAATCAGATTTGAGCTCAGCCTCCAAAACTGTCTGGGCTTGCAGGATACCCACTTTCCTCCTTACTCCCTCCTGGGGCTTGGTTGTCCTTTTCAAATAAGATCATCCACTGCAAGCATTGTTCCCAAACTGCATAAATCATAAAGAGGTGCATCTGGAATGCACACACAGCTGTACCTAAGTGCAGTAGCATTGAAGGACAATCACTTAACTTTTCTGTAAGACAGAAGTCAGTATCATGAGCAATTCTCTGGTTCTGTCGGTAGCCTGGCCGGCAAAGGCCAACAGGGGAAAACCAAACATGGGAGTACAGAGACATATGGCAAGAGTGAAGTGGATTGAACATGGGGTCCCAAGTCACTCAGTCCAACTTGCTTCACTATCCATGCTCTTAAAGTTAAGAGGCCGGCCTGAAGGTTTCTATACTTTCTGGACCTGAAAAGAAACCCATTTTTCTCTGACTTGCTCACATCAAAACCTGTAAGCATCATAACAGTAAATGCCATGAAATTTTTCTCTGCTGAGATTTTCTTTCCAGCAAATAAATGATTCAGTAAAGGCAAATGTACCACTAAGATGAACCCCAGAAAAGCAAAATGAAGGGCACCCAAATCTCACTTTAAAAATCTGGCACAAGATCTTTTTGATGGATGATGACTAACACTCATTCTAGCCAAATTACAAATTGGGAGAGAATAAAAAGCACACAAAGCAGTTTCAAGCTGAATCTTTTAGGGGGAAGGGAACCAGATAGAGCACAAATGCCAGCCCCTGAAGTTGTGGAGGATAATCAGCCTCTTTACCACAAAGGCGGTTCCTGGGGAGTTGCTGGAATGCTCGAAACAGTGATACATCAAAGTCCCCCTACAGAAAAACCAATACATAAAATTACAAAGCAAATCTGTTTCTTGTATGACAGCAACTGGCTTAAAAAGCTTGACATTCACTGCCAAGTAACATCTATGGGACCACACACAAACCAAGTAAAACAGATAGCGGGCTTGCCGCCTAAGAATTAGCAAGTACACTCCTGTCCAGGGTGCTAACATGCAAAGGGCTTGATAGACAAACTCATCAATAAAACACTCTGAATCATGCCCACTCTTGACAGGATCAGTGTGTGCCACTGCTTTTTGATTTAATTAATAAATTACATGTGTGAACTGCCATTCCAATAAATGATGCACATTTCAGATTTCTGTGTATGTTCAAGAACATAATTTATCTGAACCAAGTAGAAGTCCACAGAACTTGAAAGGAAAACGGGGAAAAGACACATAACTCCTGAAATTTTCTTTGCATGTCCTCTATTTAAATTATCTCACCCAGGAAGCCAACAAGGAAAATCACCGCTCTAGGAAATAGAGGACTGATCTGACTCCTATGAAAAAATGAGGGAAAAAGGCTATGAGAAACTCAGACGCTCAGGTTGGGTTTGCTCATTGCCAAGATCACTCCAGAAGTAAAAAGCAAAACAAAACAACATGGATCATGATAGTAAAAACTCTCCCCAAATCTGTTGCTAATATTTGTGTTTGCTGTTTGCTTTTTATGAAAAAGCTCTCAGTTGCTCATCTGCATGGGCTATTTCTTAAAGCCATATCTCAGCCTCCATAGGAAGCAAGTAAGGACTCATATCTCCCGGAGCCTCGTGGTGAAAACCTCAGGCTGCTCTGAAATCTCCTGCAGAGAGGCCCGGCTCTCACTAGGGACCCTCAAGTTGTGTTTTTACAGCACAGATAGTAATAAATATCCCTTCTTCAGTAGTTAATAAAACAAGGCCACATACAGAAAAAGCAAACAGACAAAAGAACTCATCCTCACCCACCACACAACACACGACTGGCAAGATGCAGTAAGTAGAAAGTAAGTTTCCAACCATGGCTGCACCTTATACTGTGACTAACCTCAGACACAATCAGGAAAAGTAGCTAAGAGACTTCCAATGTACAGTCGGAAAAAGAAAGGTTAACAATAATAAGCAATGAAAAAATCATTTTTTAGAAAGGCATTCTCAGAGAAAAAAAATGCTTATTAAAATTATGTTCTTCAAAAACTGTGGCGAGTGGGGTGTTTTATCTTCCAGAAAAAAAAATCTGTCTCTGGCTAGCTTCCAATCCAGATGGACACATTTTCATTAGGTTCACACGGCCACAGCCTCTGGTGGCATCTGGTCCTACTGGTGTGTACCCCTTCCAAAAAATTCTCCCTTCTCTTACCCTCTATGCTCTCCACAGACATAGCTCTGAACCAAACTGTAGTTTCTGCCCACAGTACAGTGCTTTCCCCTTTCATGTGCTGATCCAGTTCCACCCAGACTCTCATCTACCTAACTCTTGGTCTTCAGTACAAATTCCTCTTTCCAAACTCCTGCTGAACAACTCCATGTGGCTACCCACCGATGGTTCTGACTTCCCATTCAAGGTCAAAAACCTTCCACCATTATGGTATCACCCCAGAAAGGGACACGATTTGCAAACACAAAATGGACTTTACAACAGACATGGTTGTAACACACTATGTAATGAATCTGTGGTCTTCAGGCAGTCACTAGACAACCCTATGCACCTCACTCTCTCCATCTGCAAAATAGGACATGTGCCTACAGATTTCTGCCAGGGGTGAAGTAAAACAATGTATGTGAAGACTTGGTTTCTTGGTATTTAGTCTGGGTTTCATGTGTGCACATTTCTTTCTTTCCTCTTTGCCCCAAAGTGCCTAAAGTACTTTCTTATCTATGTATCCCTTCTAACCCTATGTTCATCTAGGTCTCCTTGCTTTAATCTCCCTCAATATTCTTCCCCTCCTTTGCGCAATCCACCCACTGCAAACTGAACTAATGAACATACAGGTTGCAGGTACTTACCTTCCTCTGTGCCCCAATCTCATTCCTGTTCCACTAACCAAGGCACTGAGTCCCTATCATTTTGGCAGCTAGGATTGGGTTCATGAAAGACAGTTCTTCCAGGAATATGGATGGAGTAGGAATGGGGGAGGTGGTTTCAGGATGATTCGAAGGTGCTCACAACCTAGAACCCTCACAAGTGCAGTTCACAGTAAGGTTCCTACTCATATGAGAACCTAGAGCTGCTACTGAACCGAAGGGAGGCAGCTCTCCAGCAGTGCTCCCATGATGAGGAACCTCCACAAACAGATAAAGCCTCACTTGTCTCCCTACACTTCCTACTGTGTGGTCCAGGTCCTAACAGGCTACAGACTAATCCATGGCCTAGGTCTTGGGGACCCTTGAACTAAGACATGACCACTCCCAGGATACAAAGCAGAGCAGAGACCTACAGGAATAATCAATCATCTCTCTGAAATATACTCAAAAATTTACCTACGTTACAAAGAGTGGGAAAGGTAGAGTACGCGGATACTGGATCAACATTTCAAATCTGCGTGGTATTTAAAGGTGAAATACCCATCACTCCTCCCAATAAAATGGCATATGGAGTGGTTAGAAATCCATTCTCTTTTTATGTTGGGGTATTTAATTAGAAAACTTTGCAAAGGTCTAATCTGTCTAGAATCACAACTTTTTCTCCTCTGAATCCCCAGAGTTATAAATTATTTGAATATTTGTTTTGTCACTTCTCTGGTAAGATCACAAGTGGGGAAATGTACCACAGCTTGTTCTTAACCACCGGGATGTCCAATGACAGGTATCTCCTTATATTAACACCCACAGACGGGAGGGTGCTACTACTGTAGCTGGCAAAGCAACCACACACCACAACCTAGACAAGTCTACCGACATAAAGAGCCTTCACTCCCTCCAGCAAATTTTTGTGCTCAGTATCTTAGTAATACCATCAATATTAGCCAAACAGAGAAATAATAAAATTCATTTCTCTACAGAATGCTTACAATGAAATATCTAACATGGACTCACCAGAGGCCCAGAAATCCCCTTGATTTGCATTCCCAAAGAACATCACTTGTGGTGTTCCAGATAGCCACAGGCTCCATGACACAGAGAAGTCACCAGGAAGAGTGGTGTGGCTTCCCAGATATCATACTCATCATAGGTTGCTAGACAACTGTGTCCATCCAAAGCCAAATCTTTTAGAAGCCAATCACCAAGAGTTAAGATTCTATCACTTCACCATGGAAAACAATGTCAAAATGTATTTGTACACTGGAAAACATGAACACATGTAGACAATGTAGTCATTTATACCACAGCTTCCAGTGCTTTCGCTCTTCTCCTAACCCTGCCTATGACACACATGTAAGTCAGAGAGGTCTAGGGTACCTAAGCTTCCCTGTTGGTGACATTTCTGCTCCAGCCTTGAAATCACCACTCCCCCACCTCTGATCCGAGACTTTGAGCACACAGCGGGGCTGGGGTGGGGGTGTCCCAGCAAGTTCCTAATTCCTGCACAGCTGGGCTTCAAGTTCAGCTTGAAAGCCCTGCAGTGGGAAGGAGGGTCGGAATAATTGTTCAACACCCTCCTACACCCTGCTCATGACTAATGCATCATGCTGGGAAAGCATTTCCTCCCAGCTAGTTAGAACTGACAAATCCACATTTAAACCAAAGCAATCCTGAGAGTGCTCAGAAGGTACTCAGCCTCTCCAAGGCCTAAGTATACCCCTTTGTGAAAATACCCACCTAAAGAGAAAACTGGCTGAGAGTTTAGTCTTAGCAGTCCTTTCTAAGCTGCTTCTGTATGGGGCAGGAAAGATGAGTACCAAAGGCCAAACCAAAGGACACACAACGTGAGCCAGCAACTGGTTTTCCTTTTTTGAGTGCCGTGATAACTCGTGAACTTGGTACAAATCACTTAATTCCTCTACGGTTGCAGATTCTCTTCCAATAAAATTCAGCAACTAGTAAGTGCTTCAAAAATGTTCCCTTTCCCTGAAGAGGGAGCTCTGGGTATGGGGTTGCATTAGTTGGCTTTCTGTTAGTGTAAGAAATACCTGACACAAGGGCCAAGGATATAGCTCAGCAGTACAACGTATCACCTGCTTGGTAGGTACAAGGTCCTGAGTTCGATTCTCAGTGCAAAAGAAAAAGGAAAACAGAAATACTTGACACAGTTTACAAAAATTTGTTTCAGGTCACAGTTCTAGGGGCTGCAGTCCTTGGCGGATTGTTCCTATTACTTTTGGACATCCACAGCATGGAATAAGCTCACTGTGGAACAAAACCACTCATACTTTATTTGCAGAAAAGAAGGGAAGAGAAAAAGGCTGAGAGTTTCAACATCTCCTAGAAGGGGATGCCTGTATCAGTCAGAAAACCTCTGATGAGGCTCCATCTCTTAGAGATGTCACCGCCTCTCAACAGCAATAGTGGCTGAGGACCCAGCCTTCACCTCGCTGGTCTTTAAGAGATGCTCCAGATTGCTATGCCAAAGGGGGAAAGTATTATGCACACAATCAATGTAGAGATTTATTTCTCCAGTGTGATTTTCCATTCAAAATAGCATCCATGAGAAGAAGGAGGGGATTAATCAAGTATATTCACTAAACAGAGCTTGGTGATCAAAATAACACCAGCCTTCTGCTTCTGCTTCTGCTTCGCTTGCACAAGCAGGGAGAGACGGGGACTGAACTACCGTTGGTACCACAGCGCCAGCTCCTGGGCCTCCTTCTTGGATCTGTTTCCCTTACTTTGTCCTCACACTCCCAGGAACAGCCTTCCATCTGTGCTGTAGCACCCAGCTCGGCTTGGTTTCTCATAAAGGTACATAAGACCTTGACATCACTTTCCACTTTCCTTCTGCGGTTGCTCCCAGGCCTCAATTTCAATTCAGCTCCATCCAAGTCAGCTTTGCAGCATGCTCAGCACTTGCTCTAGGCTGGCCAGGACTCGGAATTTTCCATGAGCTGCTAAGGTAGCTTAACCTCTTTACTTTGAGGACCTTTATTTGGATGTGCAAGGAGAGGGAAATATATTCAGCCCACCAAAAGTGTAATGGGTTGCACGTTTTGCAAGAGGGAGGGGCATAGTTTAATGAAATTTTTTATGCCCAGAGTATGTTGACACAGCTAACACTACTTATACTTACATATGTGCCCACAGCATTGCAAAGGCACAAAAAAATTATCATTTAAGAATACTATAAACAATAAGATGATAGTTTAATTTGACTATAATTCTTTAACCTGGATTTTATGATTCCGCAGGAAAAGGAGTATGACAACCATCTTGATGTACTCTTTAATTTACAATTAAAATACTATTAAAATCCTTGGAAAAGAAAGCAGTTTTAATTATGTGGATTGATAATGGGCATTTGAAACCATTTTACTATAAAAACAGGATCTAGAGGAGAATACTCACCCAAACAAATAATCAAAAGGTTTCTTCAAATTTCCCACCACCTAAATCTGTAATGAATGATCCTCATCCTGAAGTTACAAATGTTTTCCCTCTAAGAAACCTCTATCAAGGACTCTATTTTAAGGCAGGCAAACACGATGAAGTAGAAAGCTTTCTTATAAAACTCCTGCCTGTGTATCAATCATCTGCAAGATGATTTATCAATTTGGAGGTGTTGAAATTCATGCCTGTCTCTCCTGTTTCAAAGAGCTGGTTGAGTAAGAAAGAAAATAAGTGTATCTGTCAGGGAGACTCTGATTCTTTTTAGTTCCAATTGAAGACTGGACCAGATCCTTCACCGCTCTTCCCAAAAGCACAGCCTAACAGCACACACACACCCCAATGCAAAGCATCTGCACCCTAGCGCCAAGCCAACCTGAGAATAGTGGACTCTGCTAGAGAGATTCTGGAGGGATGCACTCATGGGTCCAAAAAAGGACTGGAGTGGGGCAAGTGAATTAAGAAAATAAATAAAATTCAATTAAGATCTTACATCATGTAAAATTAGAAAGGAAGGAAGGATGGTGGCACCCAGCTGTATTCTCACATTCAGGGAGACTGCAGGAGGATTACAAGTTGGAACCCAATATGGGCAATTTAGTGAATTGCAAACCCCGTCTCAAAACAAAGCATAAAAAGGACTAGGGATAGCAAGGTATGAAGGCACTGGATTCAATTCCTTGCACTATAAAAAACTTAAATATATATGCATTATATTCAATGGAATAAACCAAGAACAAAAGAAGGAACTCCACTGAGACAGACAGTGAAATGGTGGTTGATGGGTGGGTGACAGAGGAGTATGGGGAACTGTTGTTTAATAGGAATGAAGTTTCATTTGGGAAGAGAAAAGGTTTCGAAGATGGACAACAGTGCTGGTTGCACAATAACATGAATCTGCATAATGCCTCCCACTGAACACCTAGAAACAGCTAATATGATAAACGTTGTTACGCACATTATCCTACAGTAAAATTAGAATACAAATTAACGAACACCAGAAGGGTGCTCCATTATTTTTGGAAAGCGTTTCTGTATATATTAGATCATTAAATCAGCCCAGCAACCTTGGACCGGGATTCCTGCAGTACAGCTGTGTCATTTCTGTGTGAGTGACATTCTATGGCCACAGGAGTGGAGGAGTGGCCTGGTCATCAGAACCCAGATCGACTTCCTTCAGACCTGTGGTGTTCATTTTATTACTCCACACTCTCTTGCCTATGTATTCTTTAGCGATTTGGGAAGGTTCACAGAAGCTCCAAGAAATGTGTAGGTGTGGTCAAAGTTGGTAGTGACAACTACCAAAGTTGGTTCTTGACAACTCCAGTAGTCAAGAAATGGATTTCACTTTATTTAACTTGATGTTTCCTGAGCTTTCTTAACCATAAAGCTTTGTTTTGTGGAACATCAACTAACAGTGGAAATACTGGTAATGCATGGGTTACTAATGTGGGAAACTTCTTCACAAAATGCACTCAATTTCTATTACTACAGATTCCATCTAGCTGCAGTAATCAAGTAATCAAAGCGTTTGGTTAATTGGCAGTGACAAGTATCAGCATCATCTGGTAATCTTCCCTCTCCCATTTTTTACCTCTTCTCATCCAAATCTTTCCATTAGCCATGAAAGAACCACACAGACCACAAGGAAGACAATGACAAACTTGACAGACATCATCCTTGGCTTCTATGGTGCTTACTCACCCGGCCTGGTGAGTATGATTAGATCCACCTGCGTGCATGAGTGCATACCGTGTGTGTGTGTGGGTGTGTGGGTGTGTGCACACCCGTGTGCACGCGCAGGTGCTGTATATACAAGAGAGCCATAGATGATAAAGTCAGAACTTGAGTGTGTGATTTGGCAGGGGGAAAAAGCTTATTTAAGTACAATGGTATATATCCCCATTCCAAATCCTCTTTCACAAGGTCTGGTATGAAGGAATCAGAGAAAGAAAAAACTATATGCCTTGGCGATAAATAAATTAGAGAAGTGAGGGGCAGCACCAACAGGAATACAGGTTTTACTGGTGATTTTATACAGTAGCAACACTGAGGTTTGTAGTTTAATGACCCTCATTAGCAATTTCTTCCCACTAATTAAAATGACTTTAAAAAATTTCTCGCAGGACTGGGTATCAAATCCTAGACTTTAGCCCATGGCAGGCAAGTGCTCTACCAATCATTAAAACAAACCAATCAGCAACCATGAAGCAAAATTTCTAATTACAGAGCTCTTGCTTTGTTTTGATTTGTTTTTAACACCATGCATGTGAAACTCTTTGGGACAAAACAACAAATTGCTCTAAAATAATTTGTCATAGGGTATGCATATTTAATTCTTGAAAAGACTTCCATGTCTCTTTCTAAGGCTTGATCAAGAATACATTTCCTGCTGGGGATTTACCTAAATGCCTGCCTGGCAAGCATGAGGTCATGAGTTTGATCCCCAGTACCCTCCCCAAAAAAGGAATATATCCCAGCCAAGCATGGTGGCATACACCTGTAATCCCAGCATTTGGGAGGGCTGAGGTTGAAGGCTCTCCACAAGTTCAAGGCCAGCCTGGGCTACCCTGAGTTCAAGGCCTGCCTGAACCGTATAGTGAAACCCTGCCTCAAAAATTATAATAATAATACAGTTCCCCCGTGTGCATCTCAGGATGAAAGCAAACACAGCTCCATGGTTTCCAGGTAGTAAACTGGCTGTGGATCCACACCCGCACCCTTGCCGGCTGCACAGTCCTGAGACAGTGTCAGCTGCCGATTTAGGCACAGCCTCCCATGAGCAAACACTAAACCTGCCAACTGTCATTGCTTGTTGGGGCCTGTGCTGTTGTGATGCATGCTCAATATATAATGGGAGTAACGTCAGCTCCTTTCTGTTGGAACTTGATACAATGGGAAAAGCCCTTAAGGGTTAATTATTAATCTCGAAATGAAATCTGAAACAGATAATGAAGAAGTCTTGAGCAACTGAGAGACACATCCCACAGCACTCTAAACTGGGGCTGTTCCCAGGCAAGCACGGTCTCCAGCCGGAGTGCGCACCTGAGCTATGAGGCGGGAGGAGTGGGCAGTTAGTCCTCCGCATGAACCCGACCCAAGAGCCAGACGCGATCAGTGATTCCCCGGTGACACTGGGAAGTCACTTCACGTCACCAACCCTCCATTTCGTCCTTGGTAAACAGGGGGTAAGAGTAAGTGGAACAACCTGCTGGAAACCGCAGGGTCTACTGTCTGAGCCAGAGAGGTGCCCGATACCCAGCAGCTGCAGAAAAAACAGTAAGATCTTTATGTCCAGATATTGATCAGTCATCATCATATCCGGGCTGCTGAGCAGTGATTAGAAATTTTCAAAAACTAAACGAGTTATGAAAAAAGCTCTGTGAAACTAATGTGTGAGTTCATAGATTTCTATCCCTTTGCTGATTACAATCAAAACACACGAGGTTGTCACATGGAGTGGAGAGATGGGGCCCGTAATGATCAGAAGGACCCACAGTTTCCTCTTTGATGACACATTTCAAGCCTGAAAAGTGACCATGTCCACTCCCTCGCCTTGTAAAATCACCAATTCTCTAGTTTCTCACATCTTTTTAAAAAGATCATTGTTACCCAAAACTAAAATCGCTGAGAGTTTAGCTTCTAAAATATAAGTAACTGTTGTTGAATGAAGGCAAAAATGTAAATATCTTGGAAGGAACACTGCCAATGACAATCCATTTTCTATGGTCCCACTTGCCAGAAAGACACCAAACAAATCAAACTTACCAAGTACAGATAAAGTACAGATAGTATATTCTACTGAATTTCCTGATTCTATAAAACACCACGATTTAAAAGGACATACCTTTAAGGGATAAAAATCAAATCACGGTAAAATCATGATACAACATGCCAAGTGGTAACTGAGATTTTCTGCTAAAGTCTCTCAGAAAAACCAGTACCAAAATTCAGATCCACAATAGGTAACACCTCTTTCCCAGTCCCAGGACAGTAAGAATGGATTGGAATGGTAAATTTTAGAGCGGAGTTCATAATCACAGGATCCATTCACCACATTACTAACTATAAACAGTGGTTGTCATGTAAGAGAACATTGTACATCTGGTTCTTAGGACTGGGGAGCAGGTCAGGGTATCAACTCAGATACAGACGCAACTGTCTTCACAGTGACCATGGAAGGACTCAGGCCACGGGCGCAGGCCTGGTACCCACGGTCTCTATCTGGAGGACCTAACTTATAAGAGGCAGATTAACATGGGGGAATTTGAACCTGTACAAAAAGAAGAAAAAGAGTCTGGTTTCAATTTCTTATTCTTCTCTAAAATGTCTTATGTTGTCCCTAACTGTGGAACACAGATGACAGAGTTAATTATGGACATTGGTGAAACTGGGAAGCATAAAAATGGAACGCGGATAGGAAGTCTATTGTAGGTAAGTCAATCAAAACACAGAATAAATAAGCAGCTGTTATCTCTGCTACCAAGGCAGAATATTAGGCTAATACAAACATCATTATCCGGCGTATACCATAGAATATCCAGTATCCTGAAAACCTGTCCCACAGTGTGATCTACCATCAATTTTACATAACTTCTAGAGTTATCCCTCCTGAATTACAGAGCAACACCATTCTCACAGTGCTCAATATCAAAATGATGTGTCACTGTTGAAGTAAAACACAAAACAAACAAAAAACTAGATCTTAAAAAACAAAAAAGACTTAAAAAAAAGCAGAAAGAAAAAGTTGGAAGAAAGGAAAACAGAAAAAGAAGAGAGGAAATAATATAGCAAAATAAAATATGGTTTAATCGATTTAATCTTGGAAACTGAAAGCAAAAGAATCAGGGCTGGGGTGGAGCCCGCCTAGTACATGTGTGGTGCCCAGGAGTGAGTCCTCAACATGACTGGAAGAGAAGGAAAGGAGAGTGATGGGAAAGAAAGAAGAGTGGAGAGAGACGGAGCGGAGAAGAGCGGAATCAGTATCCAGGATTAGCTTCCAGTCGCAGGTTTTCAAATATTTGTTCCTTTCCGGGACGTGGGACACCATCAGGAGAAGCGGTTCCTAAAAAAATCAACCCTGCCAGCCTCAAAGCTGGAGATTCACTTCAATTCCATTCGACAAAAGCCTGTGCCCTGGGCTGAATGTAGGCTGACCTGCTGGAATGAGAGGCTGATGATGACTTTTAAAAATAAGAGTGCGACGACTCCTAATTCAAGAGGACGAAACTTTTTCAGTCCTTCTAAGTTCTGACAGCAGTCTGGGGTATTACATTGTGGACATGTTTTAAATTGCTAAATTCTACCCAAACTCTATTTCAGATAAGCATCTCCCAACACTCTGGCCTATGGTAATTGTTTATGGGCACACAAGTGAGGGACTTACATGTGTAAAATTAATGGTAAAAAAAACTGAAATATTTTGCTCAGCAAAGATGTACACCTGGAAATGCTCATGAGGATTATCACTTCACCAAAGTGTTGATTAAAAATAAACACCTATCCGCAAGCAGGTTTCTAAATTAATGTGAACACAGGGTTTTGGTGGATTGCTTTTAGTGTGGCAAAGTAAGAGACCCTATACCATGTTCAGTGACCATGGACAGGTACTTGGTTCTACACACAGATGGCCAAAGAGTAGGTTCAAGGGGCTGGGGGAGCAGGGTGAGTAGGAACAAGGTAAAGAAAAGGGAGGAGAGGAAAGATGAGCATAACAATGAAAAGAAAATCAGCTCTCAGTTCTCTTCTTTCCAAGATCATGAATAAAATAACCTTCTTTCCAAGATCATGAACAAAATAACCCGTGCAGGTTCCTCTGATAAATACCCCTTATGCAAGCATTGGGGCTCATCCTTTTTCTCATCCACACCTGTCTTTTAAAAAATGACCCTTCTACCTCTGTGGAATCACATCAAATATGATTGTCACATTCCCAAACTTGGGTTTTAACTTGACTGAGCCATCCCCAAGTCTTTTAATAGTTTGTGTAAGAATGTACCTGGGGGCCCAGAGTTCCCATCTAGGTCAGCTGAAAAATCCTCAACCAATCTCGCTGTTTTTCAATTTAGAAACATCAATTTTCCTTAAAGCCTTCCTTAAAAATGTCTATGACTTATTTACCTCATATAACAAAATATAGAAGGGCTGATACAAAAATATGGTATTTCATTTAAAAAAAAAAAAAGGATAGTAGAAGACAGAAGACACATTGACATGAATCCTCATCTGTGTATCACCCACCCAACACCCTCATCCCATCACGCTTGCAACTTTGCAAAGCACTTCTGAAAGTTCTCTTTTGTGAGAGTCTTTATATGGTGTCATTAAAAATATGGTAAAAGCTGCTGCTTACCATTCCAAGAAAAGCAAGCTCATTAAAAACATAGTAGTGTACTGGGCACAATGGTACGCACCTGTAATAACAGCACTTAGGAGGCTAAGGCAGAATTTCAAGGCCAGCCTGGGCTCCACAGCAAGTTGAAAGATAGCCTAAATTACATAGAAAAACCTCAACAACAACAAAAAAATCATGGTGTGTCCTCATGCACTGTATTTGCCAGATCCAACACTGTCAGCCTTCTGGCTCTTCCCCAAAGTCAAAATAATCATGAAAGGCAAAGGTGTTGAATGGACTCAGGACCTCAAAGCAGCCGTGACAATGCAAGACACTCACGAAAGAGCACTCCCAGAGCTGCTTCAGAAATCAGCAAGAAGGAACTGTGTCTGGAATGAGGCAAAGGTTTTTTTTGTTTTTGTTTTTTGTCTTTTTCATTTTTATCGGTACCGGGGATCGAACTCATGACCGCCTGCTTGCAAGGCAGGTGCTTATGCCGCTGAACTAAATCCCCAGCCCCTGAGGCACAGGGTTTTGAGGGGGATTAAAAGTAATAGGTCTTTTACTGTACTGAATTTTTAAAAATTTAATATTCTCTGCATTTTTTAAAATCATATCCTAGTATAGAGTGGGAGGGCAACCACCCAGGAAGATGCCAGAGCCCATACAGGGAACGTCCAGGATTATCGTCCACATGGGGCACGAGAGGACAGATGAGGCTACAGGCAGACCAAAACGGTACATTTGGGCATAAAGGTAAGTAGCACGACTAGCAGATCATAAGCTGTTGAATAAAGGAAGTGTTGTAGCCATTTATTTTGGCTTCAGCACAATGTCTGAGACTGGGTGCTTTATCAAGAATAAAAGTTCTGGATCCTGGGAAGCAAGTACAGGAGCATGGCTGGCACCTGGGAAGGACCTTCGTGCTGCATCAAATCATGGCAGAGGCATCACATGGTGAGACAGAGAAGCACAGCACCTTATACAGCTGTCTCTCTCCTGAAAAGGCATTAACGCCACCATGGGTTCTCATTCATATGACCGCTTCTAATTCTAATCACCTCCCAAAGACTGCACTTCCTAATACCATTAACACATGGCTTCAGGGATTAAGGTTCTAACACCTGCACTTTTGGAGGACCCATGCGAGCCCCAGCTATAGGAAACTGTGAGACCACAGAGAGGAATAAACAAAAGTGAAGCCAGGTAGGGTAGCCTGTAATCCCAGCATGCTGGCAGGGTTAAAATTTGAGCCCAGCCTCAGTAACTTGGCAAGATGCTGTTTCTAAATAAAATATACAAAAGGGCTAGAAATATAGCTTAATACATAAAGATGCTAGATCCAGTCCGCAGTACCATGAGAAAAAAAGGCAAGCAGGCAAGAGCTACAAGAAATAAGAAATCATGTAACATTGAAGTATTTATTCCCCACAAAAAATTTACAAGGAAGGAAAGAGCAACTTCCCCAGGGGAGAAGGTGGCAAGTGCCCCCTTCACCCAGTGACCCAGGAGAGTAGATCTCACCAGGAAAGGGGACAGATCACAACTGGCCACTCTTAAGAGGCACAGGCCACATGAGAGGGTGCATCCATGCGTCTTCTACTGAACATGCAGACGTGAACTGAATACAAGAAACAGTCCAGAAGCCAAATGGAGGGGTACTGTACAAAGGACACGGCGTGACAATCAAGGAGGATCAAGGAGCTGTTCCTGCTGAGGGGATCTAAGCAGAGTTCTCCACTGGAAACACTGGCATTTAAAGGGCACCATCTTGACTGCACCCTGGATCATGGGCAAAACTGGAATACAGAGAGAAAGAGACTGGTTCATTCCAAGACTTTGGGCCCAATATGACAGTTGTAGAGAATAATGTCCTTGTTTATAGATGATTCAGAGAAAACACAGTTATTTCTAGATCAGTGCCAACTTTTCTTCAGGCAATTTTGTAAAAACAAAAGTTAAACCCGATCACTTATTCTAAATTATGTGCACAGGTACAAATATGATTAATTCACAGACAAAATCAATGAGATTTTTTTAAAAAAAACTGTGAGACAGGGTCTCACTGTATATTTCAAACTAGCCTTGAACTCACAGAGATCCTCCTGCTCCAGCCTCGTGAGTGCTGGGTTTATAGGTGTGCACCACAACCTGGTAACAATGCATAATCAACCAAGTGTTTTATATGAAATATGACAACAAAAGAATATACACAAAAAAACTTGCTGATTCCATAACAGAAAGAAACAAAAGGTCCTTCAGCCACACACAACAATGTGGTCTTTGTATCCTCACCAAAACTGAGTCAGCATCTTGCTGGAATGGGGCTATGCTCTGTCCTATCATGCCGGGCCACACCCGGGACAGTGACCAGCACAAGGGCACACGAGGTGCTCAGAAGTCCTTCCTGCCACGGAGGGCTCCATGGCCAGTGGGAACACGGCCAGACCCTGTCAAGTCTTATTTCTGCCTTCCAAGTCCAGGCTGGGGCAGACTGAAGACGTGGGTTCCAGTCCCACCTCCACCTTCCTGAGCTCCATGGCAACATCACCCGGGATCTCGATTTTTCTCACCTGGAAAAAAGTGTGTGTGTGTGTGTGTGTGTGTGTGTGTGTCCCTCTGATTCTGACCAATCCACTCAAATCTAATGAAGTCCCCCTGTGCCAGGCCCTAGCAGGGTCCTCAGGGCTCAGGTCCAGCCAAGGGACAGAAGAGGGGGACAGAAGCTTCGGGGACAAGCCAGTAAGGATGGAGGGCAGGGTGGCCACAGGCTTGGTCCTGCCCCAGTGCGAGATGAAGGACGGCAGGAGGAAGATGCAGGGTCTCAGGGAAACCTGGGGATCAAAGTTAGGAGTCACCCCAAGAAGAATGAAAGGAAGGCAGGGAGCTCCCCACGGGTCAGCTGAGTCACTTCAGAGTGGACACCACACAGCAGATATGCTGCCCCCACCCAAGCATGACTCCTGGCCACTGATCCAAGCTCTGCCTCTGTTTCCCTATTTGCACAGGGCCGCAAAGGACATCACCCGCTCTTCCTGGAGAGGGTTAAACGCTCTGCCGTGCTCCCTGTGCTTGCACCTTTCAGGAGTTTAATATTTGCCCTACATTTCATTACTGTACTATTGATCTATGTGTACGTATGATCTCTTAATTATCTGTAATGAACTACTGATTACCTTAAAATATTGACTAGTTCACACTGACTCTATACTCAATGTGTCAGGCTCTGGGGGTAGTGCTTGGTGCTCCAGCGTGTGCTTGGGAGAACCAAGCACACCGCAAGCACTCAGTCAGCATACATGCTCAGTCACAGGAGTGACATGGGCTAGACTGATCTACCTCGGTGTGGGGTGTGCTGAGGGCAGGGTTGCCACAACCCACAGATGCGCTGGCCTCCAAAGGCCGACAGATGCCAGGCGATCCTGTCGTGACAGGAATCACTTGTGTGGCCCCATCCTTGAGAGTCACAGACTTGCAGGTTACCAAGCTTGGTTAGCCAGCTCGCCAGCCTACCCAGGGTAGGGCGGGAGAAGAACAAAAAGGGAAGAAAAGCCGCAGCAGAAGTGGCAGGGGAAGCTGGGCTTGGTGACACATGCCCATAATCCCAGCACTCAGGAGGAAGGGGCAGGAAGAGTCCCACACATTTGAGTCCAGCCTGAGCTTCATACTGAGTGGGCTTAAAGGCCAGTCTCAACTACGTAAGAGACCCAGTCTTAGACACCAAACAAGCAAAAAAAGAAGTGGCAGATGAGAACAAAGAAAACTGTGAGAAAACAAATGCAAACCCAGTATGATGGTGCACACCAGCAACCCCAGCATTCTAGAGGCTGAGCCAGGAGGACCCCAAATTTGAGGCCAGCCTGGACAACTCAGCAAGACTCTTGCCTTAGCAAGCCCCAGTTTCCCTATCTGGGGTGAGGAGGAGACAGAGGACGCATTAAGCTCAGTCTCCCTAATATACAGCTTTACAGCCTCAAAAGCCTCCATGCTACTAAATCTCAGCCCAACGTCATGGTTGACTCTGTAGGAGGAAAACAAAATCCTGACCGAAGAATAATTCATGTTCCACATATTCTATTGAAGATGACCAGCACCGTACAACAGGTTTAAAATTTTTCCAAAGATGATTTCCAAGATGAAAAGCTTTTGAATTTACAGGGGTAAAAAAATGTTTCAGCAGGAAAAAAAAGAAATCACTTAGTTTGAATTTCACATCTGAAATTCCTGTGGCCACGGATCCCCTGAAAAGCCAGAGACTATTTCTCAAATGACCCATGATGAAGTGACCTTCTGGCTTGGGAAGCTGTAAACTGCACGCAAAGCCAGGGACAAGGGTGCACTGCAGGTGATCTCTGAAGCTGACACAGATCTCTCCAAGGAACCGTGTGAAAAAACCAAATATGACTGCACCCAGAATCCACCCTTTAGAGCCAGACACTGATCCCAGCACTTTAAGTAGGCTTTAAATGCATCACTGGGCAAAGAAAGAAGTCCCCAGTGCAGCACTTTAGAAAAAAAAGATGTTTTTAAATTTCCATCTCTCCCAAAACCATCTTAGGTGAAAGTGAGTCCAGACTCTCAGATGACATCTAGACCTACCAAGTGAACTGCACGGTCCAGGCTCTCCCTTTTGAGACACTTCACCATCAGTGGCAGAGACAATAACTCCATCCCTTGTTGGCTTGGGAAGTAAGAAAGTGTATGGTTCCCAACCCAATCACAGCAACACGGGAGTCAAGGATGAGAGTCCCGGCCAATGGATGTGGCCCCAGCAATACTGGTCCCTTCAGCCCCTGTCACCTCCCCAAGAGCCTCCAGCCACTCCCTCCAATATTCCCTGTACACCAATATCACAAAAGTCTGGGGTGTATTCTGAGAGCTTAGGCCAATGAAATGGAGAAGGCTTCAGTCCCTGCATGGCTAACAACCACTGCACCCCTGTACAGCCTTGGCCCATGACCCAAACCATGAACACAAGGCCACTGCAATCTGGGGGTAGATGTTACAAGGAGCCAGCCCACTGGACAACACTCTGCCTTGGGTTAATGAAATTTTGTGAGAATCTGCCAGTTAGTACCCAAAAGGCTTCAAAGTCTGGGAAGTTTACCCCCATGGAGGCTAAATTAATTTCACGGATTTAAACCCTGGACACACTCAATTGCTGTGAGCCCAATGTACCAGCTGCATGTCAGAATCAGAAGCTAATCGCTCCCTCACAGAAACCCCTCCAGGCCGCACCTCCTGCTACTCATCTCAGGACACCAGAGTGATGGGGCAGACAAGTGAGAAAGGGATTCTTGTTCCTGGAGCCGCAGACCCTGCAGGAACAATGCCAGGACGCTGAGCCTGCACAGCAGGACACACAAACAGTATCACCGAGAAAGGCAGTTTAAGGCAGAATGTCAGTGTTTACCTCGACAGTCAAGTATAATATGCATTTTCCTATATTTACTTTGAGCTCATGACTAGTGCAGGCAGTCCTCTGACAAAGGGCTGCATTCCAACTTTTCTGAAGAGGAAATACAAGGCCAACTTGTCTTAACAAGTCAGCAACACCTGCCTTGGTCTGGCAGGACTCTCTCACGACAGGTAAACAATGAACCACCAGAGAGCCGGGTCCAGCCCAAAGGAGTAAAAACTGGAGGGAGGTTTTCCCTGCTGTCGGGAAATGTTTTCTTTCTCAATGAAGCAAAAAGAAAACTGTCCAAAAGTGCTAACTCAGAGAAATGAGTATCTCCAGAAGGGAGGAGGAGGCCCTGGATTAGGCAACCAGTTACCTACGAAAGGGATGTACTGTGCTGTGGGAACAGGTCATATGACTAAGATCCTGTTTTCTATTTAAGGTGTCAGGCGGGGAAAGATAAGCTTTCCACCTTTATGTCAACTCATTTCAAGTATGTCCACCAAGGCTCTGGGGATTCTGGCTCCAATGGCAACAGGAGGTAGTTTAGCATCTCTGTGGGCCAAATAAAGTCCTAAAGATGATCTTACATCTGGGTGTAAGCAAAACCTGCAGACCAGCTCCATTCCTGCCCCACTGGGACAGATGATGAGGCCCTGACGGGGTAAATGGGTGGAGGATACGAAGGACAACCATCCCATGAGCATCCCACCATGCTCATGGCTGGTGTCACATCTTCATGTGACGCACAGGTACTGAGCAAGGGCTGAAGATTTATGCTCTGAAGCTAGAGAGCTGATTAAACGAGTTACTTAACCTCACTGAACTTCAGTTTCTCACCTGTAAATGAGCTTTTTAATAACACCTGCACCCGTCCTGGGTGAGCAACGAGAATTATGCACATAACATAACAACGCAGTGTAATAATTGCATAATGCCATGCAGTGTAAGTGATAATAAAGGACAGTTGTTATCATTAGTGTATATTATACAGCCTGTAGTCTCAGAGTCCTTGCAAACTACAGGAAGGCAGAAAAACGAGATTTAATGGGTCCCAGAAGAGACCCTCCTCGTTCATAAAACACTTTTGTTTTAGTTAAAGCAAAAAAGTCAATGTTAGATTTTAAAATATGCAATCATTCTGTTCTTAGAAAATTGATATTCTAAGGAGAAGTACATGTGAGCTATATCAGGCTGCAGGTGTTCACTGAATCCATGGATTCTACGACGGTTTCTCCAGAATCCACAGCTCTTAACAAGACAGCTCTGCACATGAGCAAATGGAAGCTTGCAGAGCTGAAAGACACTGCCAGCTTCCCAGAGGTGCCTGAGAAGAAACCCCGGTCTCCCTATCCTAAATTCATCTTCATCTTTGGGATTCTGGCTGATAGAAGCAATTTCATTCCTTCCTAGGGAAAAGCTTATATAGCTAGAGAAGGTGAGGGGAAGAAGAGAAAAAAGGATGTGCAACTATTAATAAAAGAGAAATGGAAGTCATGGGCATGACCCAGAAAGTACTATCGAGAGGCAAATTTTTAACAAAGGTTAGGCAGCCCTAACTCAGGAATCCTCTCAATCCCATGCTACGTATGACACTTACATTACAGCAGCTCCTGACCTGCCCAGGGCCCACACAGTGTCCATATAGTATTTAATAAGCAATCTCAAACTTATTTGTGTGTGTGTGTGTGTGCATGTGTGTATGTGTGTGTCAGAGAGAGACAGAGACAGAGAGAGAGAGAGACAGACAGACACTGTCTCACTATGATTCACACTGGTCCTGAACTCAACAGGTAGCCCAGGCTGGCCTCAAACTCACGGCAATCCTTCTGCCTCAGCCTTCTGAGCATGGGGATCACAGGTGCATGCCAACATGCTCAGCCTTAAATTCTTCTAAAAATACTAATATATTTATCAGGTATAGACATTTGCTTCAGTATATTTGATAATCCTGGAAATTGAATAGTTCTTTCCTTAAAGTTTAGGCACACCTACAAAAAGTACTTCTAAGAGGAAAAGAATATAGGAAAATTAGCTCTCTTTGTGTGCATGTGATTTTTGTTTCCCATTACATTGACAGATCCTCACAAGTGAGTTGAATGGTATCCTGAATCTATGAGAAGACTCCCATCTGGGATTTTAAATAATCACCATTTGCAACATCGAGAGGTGAACAGAATGGTGCTTCATAATCTAGAGAAAGGAAAGACAGATTGTCTTGTTCTTTTCATGCCATGTATGAAGTGTGGGGGGGATAATTTATACAAAAACTCAAGACTTAAACGGGACTTCAGGTTTTTTTGTTTTGTTTTGTTTTGTTTTATTTTGTTTTGTTTTAAAAACCAAAGCAGATGCTTGTAAAATAAAGGCACTGGTATAGTATAAGCCCCAGGGTGATCATCCTCAGTCAAAATGGACAGCTTCACAGATTCTGAGATTCCACAAAGAGCATAAAACGTGATTCCTATTTGGTAAACAATTTCTGCTGGGAAAAATGATTAATGTCTATTGACAGGTTATGCTATTTTTTTTTTATCTACAGAAGCTCATCTAGTCTTTCCTATAGTCCCAAGAGGACATTATTAGTGCCAGAACCATTTTACCGAGGCTGAAACAGAAGCTAAGAAAGCTGAAGTCTCCTATCTTTCATAGGTAAGTAGTGGCAGAGGGTAAGGCTTGTACTGATTCTCAGAAGAAAGCATAAAGAACTTGAATATTATGGAAAATCAGGAGACTTGACAGTAGGATCTAAACTTATTGACATCAGAAGTATCTTGAAAATAACCATGAATAAATAATGATTTGGAATAGGATGTAAGATATAAAAGTATCAGTGGAACCACCAAACTTTCTGATCCTATTTATGAGGAGAAAAAGGTCAACAAAGTCAAAGCATATCAAAGGAAGGCATGCATTTCTATGTATTGGTCCCACAAGACACTCACACGTACATACACACACAGCTATGAGAGTAGACATCAGATTTTCTAAACTCAGACCTGTGCTACGTTTCTTATCAACCCAGGATATAGACATATAGCCTAGTTTATTTTCTGTTTTGTTCCATTATATTTATTTGATAATGTTGGCACCAAACCACTAAAATGATTTTATAAACCTTCAAAGGGTCCTTGCCCTCAGGTGAAAGGCACTTTGTACTCTGATGGAAATTATAATTTTCCACATGGAGCTATTTGAATGTTTATAAACTTGTACTTTACAAGGTAGGGTTCACAGAGGCTTCCTAACTGTAGTTTTGGCATAGACCTGGTGTGTTGACCCAGCATAAAGATTCTTAGCATAGGATCCCTGGAGAACTCTCAAAGATATTGGAATTTTCCAGCACTAGATGTAGAATTATGTACATGCATGCATAGGGCCATGTTTGCATGGGGAGTAGTTTCCTGGCTTCTACTAGCTTTTCAAATAAATGGGACCCACAAAATTAATTTATTTCTTCTAGTCACAAGCTCCTGATGACCTTAGGGAAGATGGTGGAATGGCAAAAGCAGAAAAAACAGCCTCTTTGAGATCTGGTGTCCAGATGCTGGAATATAGCAATGTCAGGAAGAGAAGGAGAGAAGGATCCCTGGGACCCAGGAAGAGTCGGAAGCAAGAACTGAAGGCTTTAAGGAGAGGAAAGAGAGAGACTACGATGCAGAAGAAGGAGGTGGCAAGCTGCGCCTTCTCTCTAAAACCTAGGAGGGGCAACTGGAACCCACTGACACAAAGGGACTTCTGACGAGACCTTCACAGAGAAACGCACAGCGGAGCATGGCAGTGATTGGTAAGTTATTCAGGTTCAAACACCCCACCACCACCACCGACAGACAGAGGTTGGCTGGCAGCCATTTGGAGAGGGGCCAAGGGAGCCAGGAACTCAGAATAGCTATGAACTGACTCCATCCAGCATCGAACTAGCAGTTATCATCAGGGGAAGGCAGAAGGTCAGGGAGCTGAGTCCAAGCCAGCAAGGAGCCCAGTTCAAGATGGCTGAAGGCACACAGAAGGTTGCATATTCAACAAATCAAGTTCTAGGCTCACAGCCAGAAATCAACCTGAACATCAATGCAACTAAAAGTGCAGGGCTGCTAGGATTATCCACTATCCCACGATAAATCTAAGGCTGGTTTACTGGGATTAATCAAGACAGATAGGGGCTTTTTCTGCACATTCTGTGTACCAGTGACAGCACAGACATGCCCTGAGGTGGACATTATTTTTTTTTCTCATTTTCTCTTCTTATATTTTGTTTTTGCTTTCATCTTATTTTGTTCTTGATTGCTTGTTCTTATGAGCATGAACACTGTTTCTAGTTTGTTGATGCTGTTGTTGCTCTGTTCTTGTTTTTATTCCTCCTGTCTTCCCCTTCTATCTTTCTCATCAGTTTCCCAAAATTCAGGTACTCTTCCTATATTCTCCGACCTTGCATCTAATCTTTACTCTTCTTCTATTTCTCAATTTGTCCCCCTAATCCTTTTTAAATTTTTGCTCCTGAGGGTAAAATCACCATATTGAGGGCATATTTACTGTCTACAATTTTCTGGTTCACTTGAGATTTTTTTCATATCATCACAAATAATAGTTCATATACTTAAAGGTGTCAACTTAATAATTAATGAATTTCGTCATCTTACAGGTTGAGTTTGAGGCTATTGTTATTGCTCATTTGTTACTTTAGCCAAAGAGACATAATTGTTCCAATCAGTTGTTCTACCTAGAATGCCAAGACTCAGCCTAAGGGTCACACACAATACTATAGGTGTGCCAAAGAACAAAGGGCTATACGCAGCAAATACGCAGCAACTTCTCATTCCAAATAAATTAAAGAGGTAGGATCCTATGATAGCCTCAAAACTCAAACAGAGGATGGAAGACGTCTCTGAAAGCAGTCATTCCCTAAGGGTTCCTAATACTAACAATAAAGCTACCTGCCATAAGCAATTTACAAACATCAACCCTGGAATTGAAGGGTTGGAGGGGGAGGAGGGGGAATGCAAATGCTTAAGTAAGATGCAAACCTAGACTTCCAGCCCACTCAAGGCAAACCCAAGGAACAGTAAGGTGGAACAATTTGAAAGCCATCCACCTGGACTTCCTACAGTAGTAACAGTGGAAATAACAAAGCAGGTGAATAATGCTTTAGAAAAAAAATCAAATCAGAAATAATTTCTCAGATACCTACAGAGATGGTGACCATAATGAAAGAAACAGAAATTCTAGAGCATATATAGGTCTAAATAAATAGAAAAGCTTAGGAAAATGATGGAAATCATTAACACCCAACATAGGAAAGAAAAGTAATCTATGAAACAGAATCAAATAGACATCCAGGAGATGACAAATTCCACTGAAAGTATATGCAGTAGAATGAGTCAATGTGAGGGCAGAGTATCAGATATCAAAGACAGGATTATGGTTAGTAATCATGAAAAGAAAGACTTCTTAAAAATAGCAAGGGACCACACAAAAAAGCCCATCCAACAGCTGCTAGATGATGCAAAGAATACCATAATACTGACTGGAGTAATTCAAAAAGCAGGAGACAATGAAAATAAAAAACCTGTTCACAAAAGTAATGGCAGAAAACTTCACATACTGATAAGTTAAGCATGTAGAACTCCAATTAGCCATGATAAAAAAAACCTACACCACGACATATAATAGTCCAGATTCCAGAAATTAAACACAAGAACAGAATATTAAAAGCTGTTAGAAAAAAGAAACATATCACCTATAAAGGAAAGCCCATCAGAATCATATCAGACTTCTTGACACAAACCTTCAAATCAAGGAAAGCGTGAAGTAAAACATTTCAAGCTTTAAAAGAAAAGAATCTCTGGTTCAGGTTATTATACCATGCAAAACTGTCTTTCAAAATTAATGGAGAAATAAGATACTTCCATGACAAAGAATACCTACAGAAATTCATGAGCAGCAAACCAGCACCCCATGGGCCAGGGATATAGCTCAACAGCATAATTCCTGCCTGGCAAGCATCAATTCCTGGTACGGCAGGGGGAAAACAAAAACACTCCCAAATGTTCAGAAGGATATTGTAGAAAGAGACAGCAAGGGCTATAACCCCATGAGCCCTAACAGAATGAATCTCAGGCAGGTCAAGTCATTAAAGAGAGAGCAGAAAAATGTGAATCAACAACAGAAAAATAACATGATAGGGATAAGACTATACACTTACAGTCATTAATGTAAACAGTCTAAATTAAACAATGAAAAGGAATACTGGAAAAATGCAAAAAAGAAACATTTAATTCAAAAAGAAATTAATAGATTAAAAGTCAAGAATGAAAAACAATATTCCACGCAACAAGAACCCAGGAAAAAGCAAGGTGTGCTACTCTATTTGCAAACAAAGCAGTTTTCAAATCAAGACTGATTAAGAGACATAAAAAATGTCACTACATCTCTGTAAAGTTAACAACTCAAAAGACAAAGATAACAATCACAATCTAAATGCACCAAATACTAAGGCACTCAACTATATAAAACAAATATTAATGCATGTGAAAAATTGAATAATCACTAATACAGTTGGAATGAGGGACCTCATTACCCCAGTGTCACAAATGCACACATCAAGTAGATAAAAATATCAACAAAGAATACCAGAACAGAACCAAACTTTTGAACAAATGTTCTTAGTACATGCCTACAGAGTGTTCTACCCCACGGCATCAGAATACACATTCTTATCAGCTGCACAAAAGATGCTCTCCAAAATAGACCACAGACTAGATCACAGAACATGCTTAAGTAAGTGTAAAAGGAACTGAAATTATCTCAAGCATGTTATTAGACCATAGTACAAGGAAATTGGAAACCAAAGGCAAATAAAACCACAAAATCTTCAGAACACATGGAAATTAAATTGCACACTCCTGAAAAGCCAATGAGTCACAGATGAAATTAAACAAATTAGACAGTTTCTACAATTAATAATGCCAACATACCATAGCAGAACTTATGGGACACAATAAAAGCAGTCCTGTGAGGGAAAGTTATAGTGGTGAATCCACATATCTGAAAAACAGAGCAATCTCAAATAAATAAGCTAGTGTTGAACCTCAAGGTTCTCAAAAAAGAAGAGCAAATCAAGCCAAAGGAGGGAATTACAAAGACAGGAGTATAAATCAATCCAATGGAGACTAAGAAAACAATTCAAAGATTCAATGAATTGAAGAGTTGGTCTTTTGAAAGATTAAATAAAATTGGCAAACCCTTATCAAAAAGAAAAAGAAAAAAAAAGACTCAAATCCATGCAATTAGGAATGAAAAGGATGAAATCACAACAGATCCTGCAAAAATCCAGAGGATCATCAATAACTACTTTGAGAACCTGTACTCAGATAAGAAAACACAAAAGAAATAGACATATTCCTAGATACATACGAATTACCAAAGCTGAATCAAGAAGATGTAAAAACTTCTAAATAACCCACTATCAAACAATGAAATTGAAGATGTAATTAAAAACCTACAAAGAAAAGCTTAAGCCCAGACAGATTCACTGCTGAATTCTACAAAAAATGTAGAGAAGACCCAATGCCCCTAACACTCAAACTCCGTAACGAAACTGAAAAGGAAATAAGACTCCCAAATTCATTCCTCGCAGCAAGCATTACCCTGATACCAAAACCAGAGAAGGATCCAACCTAAAAAGAGAACTTCAGGCCAGTCTCTAATGATCATAGACACAAAAATCCTCAATAAGACACTAGCAAATAGAGTGTGGCAAATTATCAAGAAGATTATACACCATAATCCAGGGGAATTCATCCCAGGGATGCAGGGATGGTTCAACACACGCAAATCAGTAAATGTAATACACTATAGTAACAAAGCCAAGAACAAAAACCATATGATTATCTCAATAATTGCAGGAAAAGCATTTCACAAAATCCAACACTCATTCATGATTAAAAAAAATCCCTGCAGAAAATTGAAATAGATGGTCTTCGTCTCAATCTGATAAAAGCCATCTATGACAAACCAACAGCCAACATCATACTAAATGGACAAAAACTGAAAGCTTTCACTCTAAAATCAGGAACAAGACAAAAGTGGCTAGTGTCACCACTCTCATTCAGTATAGTGCTGGAAACATTATCCAGAACAATTGATAACAGAAAGAAAAAAAATGATAGGAAAGGAAGACATTAGATTATCATTATTTATGGATGACAGAATACTCTACATAGCAGACTCCCAAAACTCCAGCAAAACTCTTCTAGATTTAATAGCCAAATTCAGTAGTGTAGCTGGATACTAATCAGCAATCAAAAACCAATAGCATTCCTGTACACTCACCGAGAGAGAAATTATAAAAACAAGACCTTTTATAATACCATACTAAAAAGATGAAATATCCAGGAATCAATCTAACAAAGGAAGTAGAAAATCTTTACATTAAAAACTGCAGTACTCTGGGAAAGGAGATCTAAAAGGATATCAGAGGTGGAAAGATATCTCTTGTTCTTGGGTAGAAAGAACCCATATTGTGAAACAGTCATACTTCCAAAACTCTTAAACAGATTTAATGCAATAGTCCTGATGAAAATTCCAAAAATTTATCTCACAGAATTAGAGAAAGCAATCCTAAAATTCATTTGGAACCAGAAGAGATCTAGAATTGCTAAAGCAACTGTAGGCAACAAAGGCAAGGCAGAGGGCACCACAATCTCTGACTTGAAATTATACTACAAAGCCACTGTGATAAATTCAGCATGGTTCTGACAAAAGAACAGACCCCAGCATCAATGCAACACATCAGAAGATGCAGAAACAACTTCAGACATACTCAATAACCTTATTTTTGACAAAGGAGCCAAATACCTTGACTGAAAGAAAGCCTCTTTAATAACCAGTCCTAGGAAAACTGGCTTTCCACATACCAAAGACTAAAACAGACCTATATCTTTTACCATGCACTAAACTAAAATTCAAATGCATCGAAGATTGAATTATTAAAATAAAAACACTAAATCTGCTAGAAGACAGAGGATAGGTAGCATCTTCTTGTAGACACTGGTGTAGGCAAAGACTTTATGAATAAAACCTTGATCACAAGGAAATATCACAAAGAATCAACAACTGGGATCTTATTAAAAATCTTTTGCACAGCAAAAGACACCAATAACAGAGTGAAGAGACAACCTAGAGTATGGGGGAAAAAAATGTGTCCCAGCTGTTCCTCAGACAAAAGACTAACATCTAGAATATATTAAGAACTCAAAAAGATCAGATGCCCCCCTCCCAATTTAAAGACCCAGCCCAAAAATAGGAATGTGGAATGAATAGACACTTCTCAATTGAGAAGTACAAATGGCAAATAAATTTATGAGGAAATGTTCAACCTCATTGGTCAATGAAGAAATACAAGTTAAAACACTGAGATTCCATCTCACCCCAAAAAGAATGGCTGGCATCAAGAAATCAACCAATAACAAATGCTGGAGAGGTTGTGGGGAAAGAAATGAACTGCTGGTAGGAATGTAGACTGGTAGAACTGTGGACTCCTCAAAAAAATAAAACTAAAGGTCCCATTTGACCCAGCTATTTCCCTTTCAGGGTATCGTCCCAAAAGAATTAAAAGAATCATGCCACAGTTCGTAATAGCTAAATCTTGGCAATAGCACAAATGCCCATCAACCAAAAAATGGATAAAGAAGATGGAGAGGGTTGTGTACATGATGGAGTACTACTCTGCCATAACGAAGGATTAGCTTGAGACATTTCTAGCAGAATGGACTTACTTGAGATCATACTCATAAGTGAAATGAATCAGACACACATGTTTAAATAACTCACTATTTCTCTGCTGTGAGAAGCCAAAAAGGTAATTAAGGACTGAAATGTATAACGGATACCAGGAAATGGAAAGAAAATGTTCAAATGAGAAGAGGAACAAGGGAGGGGAGGGGAGGAGGAAGAAAGGGACAAGAAAAAAGAGAAGAAAAATCAAACAAAGCTTAGTAAAGAAGGAGGTGAAGAGGAGTTGAAGCACAGAGAGAAGGGGGAAAAAAGAACGAACGTATATCATGTGTCGGTACAAACTCCCTGTGATGAATGTGACCAATATGTGCATCTAAAATGTACCAATACAATAAAAAAGATTTTCAAAAGAGTCAAGAAAATAAATTATAAATAAAACCAAGCTCCTCTTCTATATAAATAAAACTACCATGCCACACGCAATCATTCCACAGATCACAGCCATTAGACTGAACCACAGAAACAGGGTGGTGATGCGAGAGACCTCAGGGAACATTCATTCATCGATTCTAAGGCTGAGCACCTGTCCTGAACTACACTGGGATCCACAGTGCTCCACTAGAAAGGACGGGGTTTCAACGAGAGGGTCCTTCATCTCTGCAGCATCCTAGGATTATGTTATAGAGCTGAAATCCAGAGAACTGAAGATTCCCTGTTTCCTGCTCCCTACAGAAAAACCTGACCAAATGCTTAGAAAGATGACTACCTTCAAAACAAAAACTATACTGCTTTCTCTTTACAAGATGCCAATTAATAGCTAAACAACTTCAAGGAAAGGTTCGGGCTGATTTAGCCTACAATGAGCTCCAGTTGTCCCCAGGAAAAGGCATGAGCATCTTTCCTAAAGGAGACTATCCCACAAGGGTTCACCCAAGGATGGTGCTTCCCCGTGGACGTCCACTCAGAATGCAAACATGGTGTTCTCTCCACACTCTTGTGTCCTGCCTGAGTAGCTCTCTCACTGAAAATGAATCCACTCTCCTGATCATTAGCAGATCAGAGGTGTTGAAATCAATTACGATTATGAAATAAGAGGACACTAAACTTGGTGGTACACAGGTGGTACGTTCCTCAGGTCTCCTGTTCCCTTCACATGAATGCTCTCTGGGTGCCTCTGTCTCCCTGGACGGCACTGGGGAGATGGACAAAGGAGCCCTGAATAAAGGAGAAGGGTTTCGAAAAACCCCCTGTACTGTACCTGCCAACAGAGACATTCCAGCGCCCCAGGCGCCAGAGGGCTGGCCTGCTCTGGGCATGCAGTAGGGGATCTCAGCAGCTGCTCCACTGGGGGAAGCCTCCCACTGTCCACTGCTAGGTCTCCATCAATGCTACCCCTACGGCCAAGTCCCAAGCTCCTCTCTGACACTCACTGTCACAACGCTGACCCTTTGGCCTCCGTATGCTGTCTTTTCTGTCTCTCTCAATTGGCCCAGAACTTGAGCAAGAAAGACTTTCTCAAATTCCAACGAGCCCTATTCTCTCAAGAGTCTCGATTTCAAGTGGGTTGACAACACTTAAAATATTGTGCTTAACTCATCTGTTCCTTGCTAATTTTAGGGCACGCTAACATGTGCCTGCTTGATCAGACAGCACTGCCACATAGTCATAGCCTCAGATGGCCCCCACCCTGCAGAGAAGTTCCTGAAAACCAAAGCATGGAACCAATGCCCCAGCCCAACAGAGGATTTCAAGAAGCTGTTGTCTGTTTGTAGGTAAACGGCCCCCATCGCAGACCAAGGGCAAGCTGCAGGGTACATTTAAACAGGAATTTGGCGATAGCTTCCCTGTCTTCATAGACTCAATATTGCACTGTACAATTCATGGTAGATTTCTAGAGTAACAAATATTCAAGCCATCTCTGTTAATAACAAATATTCAGTCATCCCATTAATAGTTTGAGAGGGATCACCAGCTATTCACCCAAGAGATAAAGTACATTTCCAAGGACCCAAAAGCAACATTCTGCTTCCTACTTAACATTTTCGATTTGAAGGTGTGATCTGCAAAACCTGCCAATTTTATCATGGTACATCCAGCCGAATTTAATACTTGGAAATAAATCTTTTGCACTCTGAGGCTGGGAGAAGAAAGAATCAAAGTTCTGTACTGTATATAAATCTTTTCAACATTTATTTTATTTTGACAATGTTACCAGAAGGATAAAATCTTATCCAGCCTGGTTCTCGTTCAGTACAATTTCTCTGGATCTCTGCAGGGAAAGCTGGTCTCCCAGATTGGACCTCGATGTCTCTTGAGCCTGGGGCATCACCTTTGTGCCTCAATTTCTGCCTCTCTGGGTCTGCAGCATCACACACAGCATAAATGTGACCAACCCTTTTGTTTCTGGAGCTCAGATTTGTGAGGAACAACATGGTGAGCACCTGGCTGGCAACATAAATTCACTGTCCACCAGAAGGAGGCCTTGGCAAGCAGTGACACCATATGTTCAGAAGCTACTCAACTGGGCTGAGTGTGGTGGAACACACCTAGAATTCCCGTACCCTGGAAGGCTGAGGAAGGAGGATCTCAAGTTCAAGCCCAGCCTGGGTAACTTAGGGACTTAGCAAGACCCTGTCTCAAAATATAAAAGATTTTAGAAAGGGGCTGGGGATGTGGCTCAGTGCAAAGGCCCTGGGCTCAGTGCAACAAAGGGGGTAAAAGTGCACAGGTGGCAATTTCTCTGAGACGGGTATGAGCCAGGAAATTACATTTGGGGTACGTGGCTTGGGAAACTCAGAGCAATCCCAGATGTACACTGACCAGTGTGGGGCGCTGAGTGTCTCCCTGGAATGTTCAGAGCCTCATTCGATGCAGAACGGAAAGGGTGGCGAACCAAGTCATGCATGGTAGAACACAACTGTAATCTCAGCATTCGGGGCGGCTGAAGCAGGAGGACTGCAAATTCAGGCCCTGCCCAGGCAACTGATCAAGACTCTGACTATAAGAAATAAACAAGTTAGGCTGAGGATATAGCTCAGTGTGGGCTCAATCTTCAGTACCAAAGCAAGGAGGGGGTGACCTCAGAGGGTTGCCACAGGGACACAAAAGTCACACGTGTTAAATGCCCCAAAAAGGGACTGACAGACAAGACTTTCTGTAGGTGTCCACTGGCCCATACCTCTGTCCCCGCCTGAGGCTCGTCCCCAGCTGAGGCTCATCCTTATGATCTAGAGCCAATCTAGGCACCTCGCTCTGCAAGCAGGCTCTGCTCCATGCTCTTCTGTGATGCTCAGGACAGAACTCTAAAAGTGAATAAAAAAATGCTCCTTATAATCCATGTGAGACCAAACTGACAGGAACTGTGCAGAAACTTTAACCTTCCTGACACCCTTCCAAAAGCAGCCCTGAAGAGGAGGAAAAAAGAAGTCTAGAAGGAAATCAGCTTGATGTCAACAAAACACACACAACCCTGACGCAAATGGTTTGCTGTCATTCTTTTGCCGCTAGCTTGGCCTCTCTAAGTCATCACGGGTGTTTATTTGTTCACTGCTCTCAACAGTGCCATGAGGTGGCCACCACTGTCCCCAGGGGTGCTATAGCTTGCATGTGGTCCCCAAAGTTCCTGTGTTGGAACTTCAGATCCATATACAGCAACACAGGGGTGGAGCTAAGGGCAGGTGTCACCGCCACCCTGGGTCACCTGGGCTGCACCCTCAGGAATAGATTAATTGTCTCACTTGAGTAAGTGACTTTCGTGGAAGTGGGTTCGTTCTTGCAAGGCAGGGCTGTCACAAAGGCTACTTTCACATACTCGCCTTTTTTTTTTTTTTGTATTGGAGATTGAACTCATGACCTTGTGCTTGCCAGGCTGGCACTTACGCTGCTGAGCTAAATCCCCAGTCCCTCTCAGCTTTTTCTTGTTCTGTCTCTCTCACCTTTTCAGGGTCATAAATCAAGAAAGCCCTCGCCAGAAGCACCTGCCAGGCCATGCCCTTGGACACTGCCTCTCCAGAACTGAAACCAAATACATTTTTCTTCTTCATAAACTACCCTATCGGCGGTATTCTACCATAGCAATGGAAAACAAACGAAGACAACAAAGAAGGAACTGAAGTCCCAGGAGGGACAAGGGCTGCCTCTGGGCACCCTGGGCAGCTAAGACGGAGGCGGCCTCAAATCCACACTGCATCCCAAGCCCGCATCGCTGGCTTTCACACGTCACCCCTCCCTGCATCTATTTCTACAGATGTCACTGCTCTCCTCTGTGTCATCTCCTGTCCCATTGTGAGTCGGGGCTACAGTCTGTCCCTCTTCCTCCTGGACCACAGCTAGTTTTCTAGTAGGTCCATGGAACTGAGTTACTTTTCAGTGGGAGGACCCAGGGCCAATTAAATGTTTAAAATTATGCAGAGGTTTTCCGCTTCCATAATGGTGTCAGGCAGCTACTCAGAACTTGAACAAAGCATGGCCCATTTCAAGCGTCTCCCACACATCCCAAGTGAGAGGCCCTCAATCATCAAGCAGTTGGTGAAACGCCCCCTCAGGGAACTCGGGTTTCCGGGCTGAAGTTCAGGATACAGTCTACCAACACGCACCTCCGGGCTTCACAGCCAAAGCGAAGAGATGTGAGAATGTCACCAAGAACCCACAGAAAGGCAGCGTGCTCCATGCTGTATGTAAATTATGTACTATGAGATTTCAACTACTTGATCTTTGACGAAAGGCAAAATACAGAGACAGTTAAAAGACCAGTGATGGGCAGGCATCAGTGGGGAAGGAGGGATAAATAAGTAGAGAGTAGAGAAATTTTAGGGCAGTAAACTATTCTGGATGATAGTGTACATGAATACATGTCATTCTGCATTTGTGTTAGGCAACCGTGATAGCCACTATGCCTCAGAAACACATTATGCATTTGCAAAGCACCAAGAGTGATGCATAATGTAATCTGTGGTCTCTGCCATTAATGGTATGTGAGTGCAGGGTCACTGGATTTAACGTACTGGCTGGGGATCTTGATAATGTAGGAAGCCAGAGGGGGAGGAGGCTGCACAGGAACTCACAGTGTTCTAAGAAAACATAGTTCTTTGTTAAAGTAGTGCTAAAGATACATTGCTTTAATTACTCTTCCAGTTGCTGAGACAAATTACCCGACACCCAGAATTAAAGGGAGAAAGGTTTATTGAGCTCACAGTTTATAGTTTTCAATGCACAGTTAGCTGTCTCCAAGGCAGGGTGGAACAACCAGCAACCAACCTCGTTCTGTCTCTTAGACTTTATCCAGGCCACTTGCCCTTAGGGCAGGTAGCACTCACGCCCTTAATCCTATCATTGCACCATAATCAATTCTAGTGTCACACAGTCTAGATCCAGCCACCACTGAAAAGACCCAAATATGACTGCATGAGGCTTTGGGGAGAGGGGGGGACATCTAGACACAGACACACATTAATAGAGGAAGCAGAAACACAGTCCAGACATGGATTTCCAATCTCGTGATATCTATCCCCGTGGATAACGAAGGCAAGACTCCTGACTCCAAATGCAGGATATCAAGAAAGTTGGCTTTGCAAATGGTTAGCGCCTACAGTGGCTGAGCAGAAGTGGCAGAAATCTCTTTGAAAATCTTCAATAATAGTTACTCATTTCCTACTTAAGGGGATACCGACCATGACAAGGAGATATTTTTGAGGGACCTATGATAGATCAGGCAGTTGAGAGACATTTTAATCTTAAAAATTTCATGAGGAAAGTAATCATCCCCATTTTACAAAGCAAGAAGGCAAAGTAACAGTGAGTTTAAGTGATTTACCAAAAGCCTCACAGCTAGTCAACAGTGCAGCTGAGATTTTTATTTTTGGTCTGCTGTTTTAGCCAGTTTTTGTGCCACTGCCTTTGAGGCCTACCTTGGAAATCTAGGACTCCATCTACGGGAGCCATGACATGGCCATGAGCAAAAGGACTAATCCATGTCAGCGACCCGAAAATAAGGCTTGTTTCGGCTTTCAAGAAACAGAATCATTCTTTGCTCCGATTTGCTATGTATTTGAGGAACATTCCAATAACCTTCCTGGTACAAAGGAAATGGGGAATACCCATTCCACAGCCACACATCCTGGTAATCCCATCAAGGTAAACCAAGAACACGTCAATGCTGTAATAATTAAGTGAAGGAAGTATTTTTTAAAGTCCATTGCTATTAGAGAAGACTCACAGGCTATGCTTTTCACAGACTATGGTTTTAGAATTTCATCAGAAAGGCTTTTATCTAAAATAATACATAAACATCTGCCTTGCAGCAGAAGTACAGATATGATTCTCCATTTTAAGTCACAAAAATGGAAAGAAACCAGGAATCGGTAGGGTGGTGGCCTCGCATGGAGGCAGCAGTAGAGAACCCATACTTTTCAGTATTTCTCTGAGATACTGTTGGTCTCCACATGCAATGGTGATGAAGACATTGTTATACTGTTAGATCAAGAATGCACTTTAAATTGGCACTGGACCTGCAGACTTCCTGTTTAAAATCAACGTCTGTTCCTTTGCAGACTACGTGGGTACTTCACACACTTCACACCTGCCAGGTGACTTTCCCCACCTGACACACAGCACCCCCTGTGCGGTGTGCTGTGCGGTGAACACAGGACCCTCGGTCTCAGAGAGAGCAGGCTCCTCATCGCTCCTCCCCAGCCGTCCATCCATGGTATGACCATACAGTCACTGCCTCATCTGTCAGACAGATGCGGCTCCCCTCTTCCTTTCTATTGTGCCAACCTGCATGGGAAACTTTCTGGAGAAACAGCATCAGGATAAACAGGATGCCCCGGGCTGAGAATTACCTGTTGCCAGCTTTGAAGGCAGCTGACATTTTAAAAGCAACTTTCTATCTCTCTGCATATCAAATCCAAAAGATGGAAAGAGAACCAAACCACCTTACCAGTCAGCAACACCATCCTGCAATCCACAGTATGAGACTCCAGATCCAACATGATAAGGCAAAAGATCTGATGAACAGGGCAGAAAGAAGCCCTCTGCATCAGCAATGTTAAAAGCTAGGGCAAGTCCTACAGATCCCAGGAGATCTCTTCCCTGCAGAAGTGCAGGACAACACAGCTCCCACCAGGGCCTCCCTGCAGAGTGCTCCGGAGGCAGGATGAAAGACAACCCTGTTACCACGTCCGGCCCAGAGGCTGCCCTCCGAGTTCTCCGCAGTGGTGATTAAAGCCATGGCCTCCATCCCTTCCCTTCCTTCCAGTGATGTGAGGTTTAATTAATATGCACTTGGGGTTTTAAGATCCCTAGATGAAAAGGGAACCAGATGTGAAAGTTATTATTATTTCGTTCAAAGTGTACTGGTCTCCTACATCTGTGGACACGTTCACCACATGCCACTTAAAACAAGCAAACGGGGTCAAATGCCAAAACATGCAGGCTTGGATTTTTCAGTCTCAGAGATCTACCTATGTGTTCAGGCCACGAGGAAATACGTGGTTCCAGAGAATAGGGAACACACAAAACAGTGTTTCAGAACCAGTGCTCCCAAGGAGCAGCCTGAACGGGCAAGGGAAGTGTGAGGAGGAAAGGGAAGGAATGGGAGGCTGCCAGTGTGGAGCCAAGAGCAGGGAGGAGGGCTGTTTTAGGACAGATGTCACCCCCAAAGCCTCATGGACTCCGAGCTGTGGTCTTGGGAAGGTGACTGGACCCCAGAGCTGTGACATTCACTGTCCACTAAGGAGTTTACAGCTAAGTGTGGCATTGGGAGGAGAAGCCTGGCGCAACCAAGTGGTCCAAGCTGCAGGCAGCTCCTGAGCCCCTCTCTCTCTCTCTCTCTCTCTCTCTCTCTCTCTCTCTCTCTCCTTCCTGTCTGCCATATCATAAGCAAGCTTCCTCTCCCATGCCTCTGTGCCATGCTGCCAGGCCTTGAAGCCAGCCGATTATGGACTGAACTCTCTACAACTGTGAGCCAAAATAAACTTCTCCTCCTTTAAATTGTGTCTCAGTAATGGGAAGGGTTTTTCCACTTGGAAAGTAAAGGAAACAATGAGTTGTAGAGAAGCCTAAATTATCTTCAAGCATTGATGGGCATAGTGGCACACACGTGTAATCCCAGCACTCAGGAGGCTGAGGCAGGAGGATTGCCAGGAGTTTGAGGCCATCCTGAGCTACACAGTGAGTTCAAATCCACACTGTACATAGCAAGATCCTGTCTCCAAAAAAACAAAAACATTATTTTTAAGCATTTTCCAGCCACCCTTGACCTTGCTATAGAATTCACAGGCTAACTACCCTCCAATGGTGAAAGTTCTCTTGCTCACCAACTACAAAGAAAGAGATTTATGCCTAGAGAAGCTGAAATAAACTGGTTCACAAAGACACAAGAGCACCAGTGGGCTCAGGCTGCATGTGCAATAACCGAACTTAATCCATCTTCAGACATGAGGACCACAGGGAGCAGCGGTCCAACTGAGGAAGCCACCATGCTGATCCTCGCCACAGGATCCCCGAAGGAGCCCAGGAAAGCCTGGCTCTAACCAGGTCCATGTTCCACCTACAATTTGCAGGCTCCTGTCTCACCGAGATCATCTCTGAGGATCTGCATCATAAATTGCATCCACATCCTGACTCCCCGCTTTGCTCTGTCCACTGGTATGAATCTCGCACGATGCAGGCCCAGCCCTCTGCCCTCTGGTCCTAGGAGAGCAGGCTCCCTTGGCTGGGCCATCCCTTCCACGTCACTGTGCTTGATGCCTGGCTAATCCCTCAATTCAAAAGCTAAACATCCAGTGCCTTCTTCCTCCCCTGTTCCCCGCAGGACCCTATCTCTCGCCAGCCATATGGGTTGCGCCACCTCCTTCACTGTGGGGTCCATGCCACCTAGAACTAAGCGGGGTGCAAGTGAAGCCCTTGGTAAATATCTGCAGAGGACATGGATGATGACTTCAAAAATAAAGGATAATCCCCAAGGAACAATACCAGTATAAACCTCCAGGAAGATTTTCATAGTTCCTCAGTCCCATGCTCGGGTGCCCTATGTACTCGGCTCCTGGGGAACGCCTCATGTAGTAAGGTAGACAGTAAGATCAACATGAGATGCAATCATTCTGGTCCCTGGCCACAGTGCTTTCAAATACCATCGAAGCACTGCTGCCCCTAATCATCCCCAAAGCTGGAAGGTCTGGCTCATGTGGACACTACCAAAAGAGTCAGCTTGTCCAACCCCATGTCCTTAGTACTAACAATGCTGCCACAATACAAAATCTGAAGGAAGAAAACGGGAAATGGACATCGTGGATCTCAGCCATGAAGCCACCGGAGTAAAGCTCAGTTTTCGTCACAGCCTCTCCTGGAGGAGGGACTCTCCCGAGCCACCTGCAACTGCTGCCCCGGCTGGGAGGACACAAAGGACTCTGAGAAGTAGATCAGACCAAGAGGCGCATGGCAGAGTGTCATGAGGAGAATCTGGTGTTCTGTCTTCTCCTCTTTAGTGTGTATGTGGTGCTGTCGTAAAACAGACTATTTTATAGCTGGGGAGTTAGCTCAGTGGCACGGAGCTTGTCTGGCAAGCGTGAGATCTTGAGTTCAATCCTTGGTATCAAACAAACAAACCAAAAAACAGACTCTATTTTATAGAAGGGTTTAAAGTTGATAGCAAAGCTGGGCAGAAAGCAAAGATTTCTCATAGACCCGTACTCCACACACAACCTCCCCAACTTGCAAAACCCCCCAATTGACTGTGCCATCGATTTACAGCTGATAAACCTGCACCTGCAGACAACTACCACCCAAAAACCATGGTTTACATTAAGCTTCACTCTTAGACATGCACATTCTCTGGGTTGGGGACAATGACATGTACACTGAAATGTGTCCACCATTAGAGTTCCATGCACAATAGTGATTCCACTGCTCTAATCCTGCACGCTCCACAGTTTGTCCCTGCCTCCTTCCTAGCCTGGCCCCTTTGTGGCTTCTAACCCCTTGATAGCTCAGTTCTTTTCTGTGCTGAATAATATTCCACTGCATGGATGTGGGTGTCTGCTCATCTACCGAAGGACATGTTGGTTGTTTCCAGGTTTTCACAGCTATAAACACGGTTGCTGTAAACATCCCCGGATAGGATCTTGTGTGATGATTTGTGTGAGACAGAAATGTAAAGAATAACCAAGGTTGAGTTAAAGAAAAAAAACAGGTTTCGCCCTTTCTGGGAAAGTATCTCTAAGAACCCTTTAGACAAATTAGGTTTGACAAAGTTTGATTTTAGTTGTATATATAAACAAATTCATTATTAACATCCTAGCTTTGTCCAAGCACTTCAAACAGATTTATAAAATCTGACATGTAAAATGCAACTCAAATATTTTCTTTTGTCCCCGTCAAATCAAATATGTCCGTGGAACTTTACTGTCTCTTCCTTTGTACACCTGGTCTGTGTCTCCCCGTGGGTCCCCCTAATTCACCAGCAGCACGAGGGGACCCTCCCCACCATGGCTGCAGTATACAGCAGGTGCTGAAAACACTGCCCAGTGATGATAAAGAACATGACAAGTTTGTTTGTTTGTTTGTTTGTTTGTTTGTTTTGTCTGAAAGAATCTCGATATGTAGTTCAGGCTGGCTTTGTCCTCACTGTGTAGCCCTGGCTGGCCTCAAACTTGAGGTGACTCTCCTGCCATGAAGAAAGATAAACTGGAGGTGCTTGAGGGAAACGGGTGCACCTTGAGACCACACTGTTACGTGCAGTACATCAGACACACAGGCTTGTACATTGTGTGGTTCCCCTCACTTGAAAATTTTAACAGGAAAGAAGACAACGAAAAGAGAAAAGAAAAAAGTAATTACATTCTAAGCATGTTTCTGTTGTCAGTCTCTGGTTCCACTTTTAATATGGTGTGGGAGCAGGATTGATACTGCTTTGGGTATGTTAAGATCTTTATTTTTACTGTAAGCATGGTCTCCGCTGAAAATGAATAAATGAACTGAGTGAATGAATGAGTAAATGAATTCCCAAACAGGAAAATCTATGAAGATATAGCTCAGTGGTACCTAGATTTAGGGGGAAAGAATTAGGAGACCGCAGCTGGTAGGGTGAGTGTTTTGTCTTGGGATAACGAAAAAGGACCTAAGTGTGATCATGTTTATAGTTGTACAATTTCGTCAATGTGCTAAAATCTACTGAAACTTACATTTTAAATTTATAAATTGTGTGGCGTGTGAATTTTCAGCTCAACATAGTTATTTCATTTCATTTTGACATGTAAGCCTCTTCAGTGAGACACAGGCCCATCTCTTAGAAAAGAGAAACTTCTCACCTCAAACCAGACTGCAGGCCTCAGGCCACACTGCTCCGAGAACCTCCAGCCACAATCCCCAGGAAAACAGAGGAAGGATCATAAAAGCCATGGCCAAGAGCCTAAATGCCTTTTAAGAAATGATGCTCCAAAAGAACCCATTTCTCAATGCTTTTCAAAATCAAACCACATTTCTGGTTGAAAGACCTAAACTAGCACTTACTAAGGCCTCAGAATCCCCAAGTACTGTATGCAAATCAGCTTTAGAAACCAAACCTAACCCAGTCTGTGGTGCTGCATGCCTCTGAAGACTGAGGCAAGAGGGCTGCAAGTTCAGGCTCAGCCTAGCCAATTTTTAGCAACTTATTGAAGCCCTGGCTCCAAAGGAAAAGCGGCTGGGGATAGAACTCAGTGCCACGGCCCTAGGTTCCACTGTTAGGATGAGGAGGCCGTTGTAATATGGCTCCCTTCCTCAGGGCTGCCCCTGCCTGCCTAGGGGTCTTGGTATCCCTGGCTTCCCCTGTGCCCCCATGTGCGAGTAAAAAAGGGCTGCAGGGGAGGCCCCACGTGTGGGGAAACAAGCAGGGTCAGAGACCGAGGCCCCTTCACAGATCGCCTCCCATCTGCTGGATGTGAGGCACATCGGAGCTCCCAAGGAGAGGGATGCGGGCAGCACAACGCTCAGCTCCTGGCGTTCTCTGAACACAAGCCCCACAGCTGTGTATAATGCATTCCACGTAATCACTTCCAAAACCCAGGCCTACGATCCTGTGCCCTCCTCCTCCTTCTCCTCCTGCTCATTGGGCCGGCAACCAAAATGGTGTATTTTCCCATTCTGTGTAATTTCTCAACGGCTGAAAATGACTTCCAAATCTTAGGGTTTCTTCAGTTTCCATTTTCAATCCTACGTGAATCCTCCTACTCCTAGAGTATAAAGGAAAGAAAGACACCAAAGCAAAATTGGACAATAACACAGGATTGTAAAGACACCACGAAAAAATGTAAGCGCAGGCACCACACTTGAGTCTCAAACAAATGAGTGAGAAATGTGCAAATGAACACCACCACCACAGCACCACGCTGAGAGCTGGGTGTGACACGTCATGGTTGCATTACAGGCCTGCATACCAGGCTTGAGAGAAACTTCCAGGCATCGCAAGGGGCAGAGGATGTGATGCTCTGTCCTGAGCAATGATGCACCGGAGGTCAGAGCTGGGAAAAGCCCAAGTCAAAAATTCAAGTCTCTTGATGGGAGAAGAAGAGGGAAGGTTGCTGGACATCGAACCCATGTCCTTCACACAGCTACTAAGCTCCTTGCTCAGTCTTTTTCCTACTTTTTATTTTGAGACAGAATCTCACAAAGTCACTAAGTTGTCCAGACTGAGCTAAATGTACAGTTTTCCCGCCTCAGCCTCCCAGAGTGCGAGGATGACAGCTGGCCCACACCACGCCCAACTCTTGACATCCCTGTCCTACCCCCCATGCTTTCATATTTCCTGGAAAACCAACCAGCAAACAATGATAAGCCTTTTACTTAAACATAAATGACCCAAGATTATCATTGACACACTTACTCATCTCATTAATTTTTGTTTTAACCAAAAGAGAAGAACTCTGCCCTGAATTAGGAACAATTTTGAGCAGAAGTAACAGAAACACTGGAACCACCCAGAACAAAACGTCCAAGCCATCCAAGGGGAGCTAAGAAATCTCCCAGGCTCCCGTTCATGCTGTTTATGGGGTCGTAAAAGTCACTCTCCAGTGACCTAAAAAACAGTCAGCTGGTTGGATCTTTTCAGAACTGAATGGCCCGTCAGGTTATCTGCACAAAGCAGCTTCCTCTGAATGCTGAGGAAACTCAGAGCAGAAATACCATGTGTTAAAAGTCAAAACTGGTTGTCTGCCCTGGGCTCTTCGAAGGAAATGAATGAACTCGCCATTGTTGTGAAGCTTCAATATGTTTATTCTCCCTGAGCTTCTAGAACTGTGCTAGGTAAGAAGCAAGGGCTCCATGACCAGCAGAAAAATTAGTAAGAAGCATCTTAGTGTTAAAAAGAATTTTCCGGGGCTGGGGATTTAGCTCAGGGGCGTAAGTGCCTACCGGGCAGGTGCTAGGTCCTGAGTTTAATCCCTGGTACCAAAAAAAAAAAAAAAAAAAAGAAGAGGAAGAGGAAGAAGAATTTTCCACTGTTAGCCCTTACAACTCAATGGTGAGGGCACTGGCTCTTCAAAATTACCAAACTTGTGGTTTCTGCCCTCACTTGTGTCGCTCTCAGCTCTGTATGGTCTGTCATTTCTTCTCTTCTGCCCTGTCAGCTGCTCGTCATCTCTCAGCCAAATGAATGAGCTGTTGAAAGAATTCATCAACAAACTCACAGATTAATACAAAGCACAGCAGCTAAGTATTACTCTGTTAACCTGAATATGTTACTGTAATTTGGCCCGTTGGGATTGCAATAAAAGTATTACAGGAAGAAGGAGCAACAGTTATGATCCCAGGGCTAGGATCAGGACGGCTTTCCTTGGAGCTTTGTGGCTTGTAGTTTTTCACTTGGGTTGGACTTCACCCTTTGTCTATATGTAGCCAATCATAGCTTACCGCCCCCCAAGTGAGCCCAGGCAAGCGGCACCTGGAAGCGCCCCTCCGGATGCAAACATACTATCAGCCCTTGCAGTTTCCTTCAGGGGGTTCTGCTCGCTGTCTGAGCTCCCTGTCTGAGTGCTGTTCTTCATTAGCTTGTTTCCTTCTTGCCATCAAAGCCTTCAGCCCTCACTGCACAGACTGACCCTGTCTGAACAGCAGAGAACCGTGCTGATAGGGCCCCCACATGCTTCCTCTCGGGGATTTCAGGCACCCTCACCGAGCCTCCTCCAGCAGAGCTAACCCAGCTCTCTGCATGGGTCTTTCCTCCAACTCTGAAAGTAATGATCTTTCACTACCCCCCATACAGTTCATTCAGGTTACCTATAAGAAATCCAAACCCAGAGGAGCATCCATTAGAAGTAGAGAAAAGGCTGTGCTTTGGACACACTGGCTCCTTCCCAAGCTGAACACGCTTATGTAAATCTGACTCCATTACCGCCCAGCCTGCATATGCACCAGGGCACCCAGCCTTTCTGGACTTAAGCTTTTGTTTACCCACTGTCAAGTGGGTATTTCCCAGGCAGCTTCTCCTCCTCCCGTGGAGACTGGCTGCAAACACCCTACCCCCTACCCAGGCAACCAAATGTGATATCAAAGGAGCCCCGGAATGGCCATCTGTCCCTGCCATGCCAATGTTTATGCAGTGTGGGCAGGAGAAAGGCAGGCCAGGGATGGTGTCCTGCGGTGTGAGACCCACAGCACCACTATCTCAGGCTGTGTGTGCCATGGAGCAAGACAGTCAGAGAATGTCCTCACGCTAGCCAGAGGGTCCCCCACATCTTAGAAGAAACACAACTTAACCCTCCGGCGGTGTTCAGAGATACATTTCTCTTGTGGATGAGCACCTGAGACCAAAGTAACATCCCTAACTTTGTAATTTTTCCAGTATTACCCACCCTCCCAGAAAGCGCATCTAACCATGGTATTTCAGGCATAATGAATAATGAATTCATGGAACTCAGAAAAGAATTGGCTAAACACAAAAAAGGTTAGAAATGAAGAGTCTCCAATTATTAGATGTCTTCACCTAAACTTCTCTGTTTGCACCCAGAATTTAGGGTTAACACGTGTGACAATGCTCAGTGAAGTCAGGTAAAATGCACATCAAAGCCAAAGGCACTGCCACCACAGTGAGATTTCAGTCAAGTCCCTTGGGTTCCATCACACATGCCAGAGGGGTGGAAGTCCAACGCTCCACCTCCACACTCTGCCAGCACCCAGTCAACCAAATGCACACTGACTATGCCAGCACTGAACAGACTCCCTCTTCTTATCATTATCCTCTAAGCTACTGAGCCTGACAACCACCGACAAAATATTTACAATGGGTTAGGTACTCTAAGTAACCTAGAGGTGATTTAAAGTCAGCAGAGAATATTCACAGTTGTACGGAGACACTATACCACTGAAGATGTTAAGAAGACCTGGGGCCAGCTCTCGCATGCACTAAGGGATGCTGTATTCTTTTGGACAGTATTTATAAGAATGCCAGATATACAGTAGGTGCTTAACGTATGTAGTCTCTTTTCTTTGCATTCTTACTCCCAAGCTAGCTCTCATTCCATGAACTTAAAGCAGCAGCCAAGGGCATCCCAGAGGACAAATGCAATGACAGATTGCTAAGGACGGTGGCCCAGCACCAGCTCAAAGTTTGCACACAACACTCCACTGAGGGTATTTGCATTCTCTTTCAAAGCATGGGGTGGGGATTACTCCAAAAGTTTCTCCTTCTACTTGCATGGAACCCATCCAACCACAGACACAAGCACTGGAAGAGGAGCCTTGCTGTCTATCACATAAATCTGCTTCCATCTCAGGAGGAGATAGCCAAAGGGTGATGCATCCATCCTATGATTCAGCTTGCACAGCTGCAGCAAGAAAGTACACACAGGCGCACAGCAGGGTGGGCACCCAACTCCCAGATCTGTTCCTTGCTCTCTTTTTTAATCTGGCTCCTAAACCACATTAGCTTCCTTCACTCGGAGGAACCTCAGAGCAGCCTTGACATTTCTGTGCCTGGCTCCCGAAAGAATCCCGAAACACTTGTCTTGTGAGACAGGGCATAACCATGGTTCCCAAGAGATTACTGACAGTGCTGCCAGGGGAGGGGACAAATGCAAGACTGCATGTGACAGGTAACACTGGTTCTGCAGCCAGAGGGACAGTGGGCTGGGATGAGCCAGAGAGGCGGGGAGGAGGAGGTGGACTTGAGTTGAACTTCAGGAATGGGCCAGTCTGAATCAGCACAGAGCTGCTAGAAGGCTGTTATGGGGCAGAACCCAGCAAGGATGTTAGAAGGACCCAGGAAGGCTGATTCTGCAAGGCCATCCAGTCATTCATTGAGCAACCATTTACCAACATCCCCAACAATGCAGAGGCACACGGAAGGCTAAGGCCAAGCAGTCCTACTGCAGAGGAATGTGCTGGGGAGCACTGGTTAAAGGACAGACTGGTGCCAGGTTACTGAGTTCAAATCTTCCTCGTTTCCCCCATTTCCCAATTCTCCTGCCTTGGACAAGATACTGTTTTGGTTTTCATTGGTTCTTGTTTGGGTTTTGATATAGTTATTGGTGGTAGTAATGCAGATTGAACTGCATATGCTTCTTAGCTTTTATTCTGAGACAGGGTCTCACTAAATTGCTGGGGCATGACTCAAACTTGTGGTCCTCCTATGGCATCAGCCTTCTATAGTGCTGGGATTAGCGCTGTGGCTTACTGCACTCGAGCTGGTCCAGGACAAGTTACTTAAATAGGTTACTTAAGACAGAGTGAAGTTGCCTTATCTTACGCATTAGGATTTCCAGAGAAAACCATCTGCAAGGAGGCACCCTGGAAGGATAAAAGCCACAGAGCTGCTCTCCGGAGGCAGGACTGGGCATCCTGAGAGCTGTTCTGGAATGTGTGCGCTTCCTCGCCATTAACCTTGTAGAAACGTGACCTGGCGCACAGCGACCCCCGCCCCCAAACTTGGTCAAAGGAGACCCAACTCCCCAGGGCAGTCCTATAACACAGAAGTGGGGTGCTGGCCCTGGGGAGAGTGAATTTGCAAGAATGGAAAGAATCACAGAGCATACAGCAAAACATGGGCTGCAAAGGGTTAATGGATATTTTCAACCTCTGGAAAACAGCACATAACCCAGTTAAGATCATACAGTGTGACGAAAGAGAGCTGTCTAGCAGTCGCTGGGAACAATCGGGGAGGAGAGACCAGGCTGTGCTCTGGATTGCGGCAGGGAGGAGCAACAGGAAAGACAGGAGGAACAAGTCGCAGCAGATCCCAGGACAGGACCCGGAATGCTGGGTGGGAAACTTGGAAGCCGCAAGGGCCAGGCCTCCAAAGTGTCTGTGCTTCTGCCTCCTGTTTTGTTTCAAAGTCTGCACCAACCAGAATCCTACCAAAAGCTGGTGGATGTTAAACAACGTGTCACTAAGGCACCAGGAACAAGGTGTGGGGGGAAAGAAAACAGCAACTTGGCACTGCAAGAGAAGCCTCTGTTTCTAAGTCCTTCTTCCCCTGTGAAGCAGATGAGGACGACACAGGCAATGCCACTGGCCTCTACTTGCAGAAAGGACACTGCAGAACACAGGTGTATCCCTTGGTCCTTTCTGGGGAAAGCCTCAAGGCCATCAAGCAAGGAAGATGTCCAGTTTGACCAGAGCAATGAAGCTCCCATGAGGTTTTTTCCACTTTACCTCAACCCACTTTGAAGTTCAGATAAAGGCTTACCCTCTTCTGTTAAAAATAACATGATCCCACGCACGAAAACCCCAAACACGCGTATTCCAATACCGAGTTTCTTACTCCACAGCCCTTTTCCCCTTTCCTAGAATCTTACAGGCAGGCAAAAGAGAAGGCAAGGAGACAGGGTAGGAAATCTTCCTCTGAAATCTCTGAAACAATATAACCATAGCAACTACCGAAAGAATGGGCATGCGTCAGAAGGTTTCCAGGGAACCAAATTCAAACCCTCAGCCAGCAAGTGGGGAGAACCAGCAACCCTTTTCCCACCAAAACGACTGTCACTGTCAATGATCTTACTGCCCGCAGAGGGAGATACATTTAGGCAGGACCCCAATATGATAAAGACTTCAAAAGCGTAATGCCGTCCTTTCCAGCCTTCTGCCAATGCCACACTTACCCCATTCCAAACAGAAGTAGCTGTGCCAAGACGTCGGAAGGTGCCATCAGCCAGGGACGCTCATATCCTAGGTTAGGGGCTGGGATTCAGAGCATCACACCCCATGTCAGGACTAACCTTCCTCCTCTTCGTTCGGGGCCTCAGAAGATGGGTCTCAATCCACAGTGATTCGATCTGTCAGAGTGGACATAGGAACATGGTGGGTTCTGTGTTCCTTATATACTTCTAGAAACATTAACAAATAACATAAGAACAGCACCTCCTGTTGTAGGTGTCCAGTACTTCAGTAGTTAGGACTGCAGCAGTATTTGAATAAGCAATTTGTGTTTAATACTCAAAGAGGCCCTCGCCCCATTACAGCTTTGTGGAAGCACCTTCCCTGATCAATCTGGCCCATCCAATTCCCTGGTTTAGGGAAACACTGGTTTCCATGATTCCAAGGTACTCAGAACAAAATCTTGTAAATCCACACCAAACCATCCAGCACTAAAAACTTCCCAAGAGTGGTAACCTCTTCCCCAAAGTTGTGCCAAATGCAAGCCATGCTAATACTTGTTTACAAGCCCCTGGAGGGGCACAAGCATTGCGGAATTCTTAAGAAAACTACACCTCTTTGTTCTTCCCTGTCATAAAAGCATCAGCTAGAACAAACTGGAGCCACCGGTCACAGCGGACAGGGAGACCAAGGGCAGTGCATCAATCTGTCTTCAGGAAAACAACGTCATATTTGAGACGTGTTCGCTGCATGAAATGTAAACTGAAGCTCTCTCCCAGAAGGAAGCAGTGAACCACTTCAACATCATGCAATAAAGCAAAAGATGCCTTTTCCCATAAAGAAATACATTGAAATAAATTATGCATATATTCCCCGGGGCCTTTTCACCTGCCAAGCCCAAAAAAAAAAGACCAACTGGCTCAGGCGTGGGTGAGCTGCACACTTTACACTCCTCAGTGAGGGAATCTCAGCTTCAACCCTGCACACAGTACCAAGGGATTGATGTCCCTAGGCTCTGGGTAAGCTGTTGAATTTTGTATTCATGGAAGGGAGGGAGGGAAAGGGAAGTGGAGGGGAGGGGCGGAAGGAAAGGAAGGGGAAAAGAAAAAAGACAGAAACAATAAAAGGAAGAAAAAGAAGGAAGAAAGAAAAGTAAAGAACAGGATAATTAGCGTCTCAAGGAGGTAAGATGAGCTAGGGGAAAAAAATCCTAGGAAAGATAGAAATCAGAGGACTAAAAATATATGGCCAAGTTACCATCAATCAACTAAGCAGATAAGATAAAAATCTAGAGAGTAACCTGGACCCTCAGTTGTCCTTAATGAAGACAGAACAGTCTCATGTATTAAGTTCCTGCTCTATGCCATATCCCATGATGGGACACCACAGGAATTCACAGTGACATCTCACCACAGCCCCAGAGAGCAGTTTTCAGGACGGGGACGTTTAAGTCCATAGAGCTGAGGTAACTTTCCTGAAGTCATACAGCTAACAAGAACACAGCAGGAACTCAAAGCCAGAGCATTCTGATTCCAGCACACTTGATCTTATCCTGCCACAGCCTCCAAAAGAAGTTGTTCCAAGACTTTTAAATGCTCAAATTCATGCATTAAATATGAACCAAAACAAAATGTTCTTCCCCAGTCATTACAGCAAATTTGCTCTTCTTTGTACAAGTTGAGTGTACGGCTGAGTGGGCTGAACGCACCTACCAGACACATTAAATTACCAGTGAGCCTTATGCATATTCCAGTTAGATGCTTCTCAGACAGCTTCCAGGATGTGTGTTCCCGTGATTACACAAACCAACCTCAGAACAGTTCTGTCCAAGGTGTGCAGCACTGGTGAACAGAATGTATGTTTCAATGAGTGGGAAAAACAATCTACGTCAAAGATATTATGTCTGCCTCCTCCCAACTAAAACACTCACTTGCTGATGTGTTCCTCAAGGCAGAATTTTTTTTTTTTAATGCCTAAGAGCTCAAGAAAAGGACGTGGGCTTTGTGTTTCAATTAAAATACCAATGAAAACCAAAATTAGTTCTTCCAGAAGACAATAAAGTTAAAATGTTATCCAGAGTGATAGAGACACACGGCCAGGGGATGGTAGTGCACATCTGTAATCCTAGGTACCCTGCAGACTGAGGCAGGAGGATTGCAATCTGAGTCCATCCTTGGCAAATGTGAAAGACCCTTGGGGTTGGAGATGTAGCTCACTGTAAAGGCTCTGGGCTCAATTCCCAGTAACACAGGAAGGAGGAAAAGAAGGAAGGAAAGAAGGAAGGAACGGAGGAAGGAAAGAAGGAGGGAAGGAAGGAAAAACAAGACCTCTAAGACATATCCCTGGGGGAAAGGCACCTGCTGAGCAATGTGACACCTGAGTTCCACACCCAGCACTGGAAAAGAAAGGAAGGAAACGGAAAATAAAATAAAAGCAAGAATAGCCAATGCCAGGAATGAAGAAGAAAACATTTCTACTGATGCTATGGTCTTGTGAAGTATTATAAAAGGATATGGTCTTATAAAGTATTATAAAAGGCATGACTTCAATCAAATGTAAAGCCTCAATAAATGTAAAACCTTATACAAAACAGGAGAATTCCTACGTGAATTAGTCACTGTCACACAATAAGTTACCTGGTCTTAGTGGTGCTTGCCTGTTTCCCGGTTACTGGAGAGGCTGAGGCAGGTCGATTGCAAATTGAAGGCCAATCTGGCCAGTTAAGGGAGACCTTATCTCAAAATAAAATTTAAACAGGACTGATGTTGTCTAGCAAGAGTGAAACCTAAAGTTCAAGCCGCTGAACCACAAATAGTAATACTAATACAGTAGTACTAATAATTCTGGTCATTCTATGTCTATTATACAAATCAAAATACGAGTTTAAAAAAGAAAGAACGAAAGAATACAAACAGCTGGGACCAAACCACACTGCTAGGAAAGGAGAAAGCCAGTGGTCTCCTAAACCTACATCATGGGCCCATGGGAGAAGTAGTTCCAGTTTCAGGGGTCCGCACGACATCTTCTAACAGTCTCAAGTGACAACAGCTAAGAATCTTTGGCAAGTGAATCCCATATGCCCTGTTCTCTAGCTAAGGATTACGGTTCCCTAAGGCTCCATCTACCATGAGATCCACCCTAGCTGCCTTTCCTGCTGAGTGACTGGCTGAAGGTTCTTGGGGGTGGGGAAAGCAGCCCCAAATTTGCGTGCCCCCTGACCCCCCAGTGAGCTCAAACAAGGGGCTCCAGCAGGTAGGTGTGGCAGAATCAGATCTCACAACCTGCTCTCTCCTGGGTCTATCTGGTTTGGCATAAGAACAGTTCACACGTGCACCCTGAACTGCAAGCAAGGGGGTGAGGGTCACAGCAAGCTAAGGTGACCCCACAACCTATCTCCTGCAACAGGCTCAAGGGCAAGAAAAGGGAGAAGGCCAGACAGTCCGGCTCTGACACCCCCAGCACGACACCTTAACACCTCTGAATCCCACTCAGCCCAGCACTGGGAGACAAACACTTGTTAAATGAGTTTTTTATCTTTCTACAAATATAGTAAGACCCAGACATTTCTTCACTTTCATTTCTTGCCCTAAAAGTAAGGTGAATCTCTAAACGTGTTTAGTGAAGGGCCGGCTTACCAAAAAATAAATAAACCCCAATTCTTTCCTGGCTCCAGTTCCTGCTGCTACTGATCACATAGGAAATAAATGAACCAGGGTATCCCCAAAACCTCCGTCTGACCCCCCCACACATACCCCACGAGCAAAGACTACGCACATCACAGGAAGCCCCTGGACCAGCTCCAAACGGACTGAAAGGAGAAACTAACTCGGTCCGGGCCAATAATCCCATGGCTAGGACCCTGCCCCGCGCGTTGGCCCCACTCCACCCCCATCTCCACCCCAACTTCCTCTCCACACCCTACCGGAATCCACTGGGGCGATCGACCCGAGATGCTCCAGCGGTAGGGAGACACGGACAGCTTCGGAAAAGTTCTGGACGCACTGGTAACACCTCGGTGCCCTGAAGGCCAGGAGAGGACAAACTGAAAATCAGCCCGAGGAGACTCCATGGCCTCTCCCGGACGCTTCAGAGGATCCCCGGGGGCTGGCTCGCACCCGAGCCCGCAGCCCCTCTCCGGCCGTCTGCAGGGATGGACGTGCGCTTGTCCCGGTGCCGCGGGGCAGCCGCTGTGGACGCGCCTCCGCCGGGGACCTTGGCGCCCCGCGCCTTGCCCAGCCGGCACCCCAGGGCTGCGACCCCGCTGACAGGGGGCCGGGACGGGGGCGATCGAGAGCTCTCAGAGCTCCGGCCCCGCGCGCGCAGCCAGGACCCGGGGCGCACGGAGCGCGGGACGGGCGGGGGGCGCACGGGGTGCTTGGGGCTCCCCGGCCTCAGGACGCGGCTCCCGGCTCTCACCTGTTCTCATGCGTGGCCGCACCGGCCCCGGGCCCCCCAAACCCGAGAGATTCGCCAGGGGCAGGAGGGGATCGGAGAATTCCAGCTCCCACCCCGCTCGCTCGTCCAGCCTCTCACCTCCCAAACTTCGGGAGACGAGAGAGGAAACGGCCGCCGGCTGCGGACGAGGAGCGGGTGTCACCGCGAGCTCCGCGCGAGAATCTGGAAGCTGGGGTGCGCCGCGGGCCGCGCTCCTCCCCGCCCCGCCCCCTCCGCCGTCCCCGCCCCGCCCCCCTTCGCCCCGACCGCGCGTGAGCCGGACTCCCCGGGCGCCGGACCCGGCTGCGGGACGCCAGACCCCAGGGCCGCAAGGAGGGTGAAGGTGGTCGCCCCGCGCAACGCGTAAAAGATCCAGGGGTGGAGCCTGGCAAAAAAAAAAAAAAAGCAATGCCTGTTAAAGGACTTTACAGGCTGGAAAGCCTAAATCTAACCCCTGGTCGCAGTCAGAAAGGCTGGGTGGTCTATGAAGGGGCGAGCTGATTCCTAAACATCTGTCTTTGGGAACAGGAAAGAAACAAAATTTTCAGCTGGCCGGCTGCTCCTTAAAACCTGTCACAAACTGTTTCAGGCAAACAAAAATACAGCAGACAATGTAAGAAAACATGAAGTGCCCACCATGCTGCATCGCCCTGACAATAGCACAGCGGCACAGCACCTGCCTGGCAAGTGCAAGGTCCGGAGTTCGATTCCTGATACCACAAAAAAAAAGAAAAGGAAAGGCTTGACTTACAGCAGTTTTTAAGAGAAAACATGCAAACTTCAAATTCACCAGCAAACAGTCTAATGACTATCACTCTGGAACAGACCTTGGTTTCCAAGGAAAAGTTTTGTTAAATAAAACTTTAAATGACCACTGGTTCCATGAAGCCTCGGGTAGCAGGCTGGAGAGCGTGAAGGAAATCACAATTTTATAAGATAACAGCAAATCTGAAGAGACAAGGGAGAAGCCGGACGTGAAAGGGCTAAACCACTCGTGGGGGAAACTGATAAATTAATAGCGCGTTATCATTGCACAAGGTCAGCGGCTGTGCCAGCAGCCAAGGCTACTGACCCACATGGAGAGGACTTTCCTCACAAATGCAGGCTACAAAAATAGAAATGCAGCACTCCTTAGAGAAGTCCTGGTGTCTCCAGGCCCGTCAGAGTTACAGGCTGAGTCGATCGTACTCTTATAGAATACATGAAGAAAGGTTCGTGTTTATATTCTTGGTCATTTGCACAGAGCTTGGCATAAGTAGAAATGTATAATTATTTTATAAATGAATACAGCAAACACACAAAAAGAGTGTGGCCGTGAATGCTCTGGATGAAGAGAGTTTGCACAGAGCGGCAATATCTGTGCAAACAGCCCTGGGAGTAGAAGTCACGGATGCTGCTAAACATCACAGAGGGCTTAGGATGCCCCCCCACCAAGAGCTAAGAACTGTGCAGCCCCCCCACACCATCAGAGCTGCTGATGAGAAACCCTGAGACACAGAAATGGCTATCAACTGACACTGTATTCATTTATTCCCAAAAGCATCATCAACACTATAAGAGACTCCTGGGACCTGTAAAATGATGCACTAAAACTTCTCCTCCATCATGCAGCATTTGATGGCTGAGAACCAGCTGCACAGGGTGCAGGTCACATGTTAAAGCTCTCGGTGCTTTGGGGCCCTCACTAGGCTACTAGTGCTGAATTTGGCTGAAAATAATCAGGAAGGAAAGCAACCTAACGGCCAGGTATCAGCTTCAGAATCAGAGACGGCGGTGGGGGTGGGGAAGGGGACACTCTGGAGCAGTAAGAGATAAGAGACACAGAGACAAAGCAAAACCAGCAGAGGCCCCATGGGTCATTTCTCCCCTGGACGCTGGAAACACTCTGCTCGGAACAGGAAAGATGTTTAATCTCATTGGCATCACTCACAGGATAGGACAGTGAGCACCATGTGGTCAGCTCATCAGATGGGCGGTGATACCACAGGGCTTCTGGTCTGATGATGACCTAAGAAGTAAAGATGGCTGACTTGTCTTTTGTTAAATTCAAATGCTGTAATTGTGGAAATGTATAGGTATGGCTCAATGGTTCCACAAAGGTACACAGTATATAATGATCGAATCAAAGTAATCAGTATATTTGTCAGTACGGTGATCCGGTGAAAGATTCAAAGCTTGCTCTTCCAGGTATGTTAAAGTACATAATAAACCATTATGGATGACCTTCAGTCACCTTTTTTGCAATATTAGAATTTATCCCTCCTATTTAGCCCATTGACTGGCCCCTCCCATCAATCATGCCTTTCCCCCTGGTGACCATTATTCTGCTATCTTAAAAGGTGTTTCTTCTAACTCTGCAGTGCTGTGTATACTTTACTTATATCTGGTATTATTTAATATCACAGAAGAGGTTTCTCAATGTTAGCACTGGGTGTTGCCCAGAAGAGAATGGTTTGGTTCATCTTTCTTTTGCAGGGAGGTAGGGGGGACTAGGGAATGAACCCAGGGTCTTTTCACCAAACTGCATCCCAGTCCTTGTTTTGTTTTGTTTTGTTTCAAGACAGAGTCTCGATAAGTTGCTCCGCTTTGTGATCCTCCTGCCTCAGCCTCCCAGACTGCTAGGATTACAGGTGTGTACCACCATGCCCAGCTGTTGGCTCATCCTGAATCCCCTTCAAGTGAGTCACATGTACGGTAGGTACTGGGTAATACGTGCTGGACTGAACCGAGTCTGTCCCCACCATTTCTCAGGCCAGAGCCTCGAGGCCCCTGTGCTACTTCTGCAGAATCCCCATGACTGACAGAGTCAGGAGAGCAGAGCCTGAAGGGTCAGGATTAGCATAATATACCTGCCGATTACAGCAGTGGCTGTCAGGTGTCAAGAGCCTGGCCAGAAGGACTGACCTGATACAGGTAAAACCACCAACATGGAAGCCTGGGCGCCTCCAGGCAGCGTCCTCCAACCTCACAGAACAGCATCGCTGCCACCAGGGCACGCCCTGCATCACACCCTGGCCCTGGGCACAGCGGGCTGTGGCACCCTCGCAGGCATGCCACTCGTGAAGTGAGTGGCCAGCACAACGTGCTGTCCTTCTGGAGGTCGTCAGCTTCCCAACCTGACCGACAGAACAGCAGTGGATTTGCTAATTTAAAAAAAAAAAAAAAAGGTGTAAATTTAGGAAGAGAAAAAGGTGAACATAGGCATTTTCAACCCAATTTACACGTCAAAATGTTTCTGTGCAGAAGAAATGCGGCCAGCAGGGGGAGCACAACCAACTTGTTCGCAACAGTTGCTCAAAATGGCGATAATGGTGGAGACCAGGCTAAAGAAGCCAAGTTACAAAAACAATGAGCATCACCTAGAGGACAGGACATGTGTAAAAAGACTTCCAAGTACTGGGAGCCATGACGCCCTTGAAAGGTATCTGAATCATCAATGGATGTTTTTTCTTTTTTTTTTTTTTTTTGTGGTCCTGGGGATTAAACACAAGGCCTTCGCACTGTCACATCCCTAGTTTTGTGTTTGTGTTTATATTTATGTTTATGTTTTTGTCTTTGTTTTTATTTTTGTTTTTGAACACAGGGTTTTAGCCCAGCGTGGTGGTGAGCATTTGTAATCCTAGAAGTTGGGAGGCTGAGGCAGGAGGATCGTCATAAGTTCAAAGCCAGACTGGGGTACATAGTGAACTCAAGGCCCATATGAAGTACATAAAAAGATAGGGTCTTGCCCCTGCTAGCTTGTGATCCTTCTGCCTCAGCCTCCCAGATTACCGGCATTCCGAGATTACAGGCATACATCACCACATCCAGCTCATCAAGGGATACTAATACAAGGGCTAGCTAAAAGCGACAGAGGAGACTGCATTATTAATAAGCACAATGAAAAATATTCAATATGGGGAGAAAAAGAGCTAAATCTGTCTATTTATAGCCACAAATAAAAAACTAAGGAGAGTTTGCTTATTTTCCCCCAAAACTGTTTTTAACTCAGTCTTTAGCTTGCTGGGCTATATGTGTGTGTGTGTGTGTGTGTGTAATAGTTGGAAGTATATTCTGAGTGACACCAATATTACCCTTAAGCCAATGTCATATGGATTTCAGTCCAAAGGCTTTCAGAACCAACCCTCAGGAATTTAGGCAGCTTCACACCAACATGCAAATTAATCAATGGAGAGGGTACAAATGTGACCCCAGTGGCCACCACAGAGAGTACCCCACCCTGTCCAGTTTGCAGAGAGAGTTGAGAAGACCACTCTAGGGTAAGGTAAGAAACCCAATATGTCATCATCTGCATCACCTAGCAACAGCCAATCAGCTTCAAGGCTGAGGAGATGTACCTGCACCCTCATGCCCATTAGGTGAAGCCCAGCAAGAAGGCGGGTCAAATTTTCCAAATCCAAATGAAAACACCATTTCCCATGCAAACTCATGGTTTCCTCAGGAATACCTTTTGTAGTTAGCTATAGACCAATGATCAAAATCAATGCTTTTAATTATTTGGAAACTGACTGGAGGATTCAATAGGGACTAATTCCACCCACTCCCGTGCTTAGGAATCTCACGATCTGCTCAGGAAGAAGGACGCGTCTGAAAACCCTACATTTAGCCCTGGGTGAGGCCGCCCTTCTCTGGGAAACACAAGCTTCTTTCTGCCAGGTGGCACCTTGAAGTGCAGCCCTCATTAAATTTGATTTGATGCAAGAATATTCGCAAACTTCAAATTCCACCTTGTGCCAAGCAAATGTAGAAACTCTACATAGTTTGCACTCTCTGAAAACTGAATATCTAACAAGCAGGCAGAGATATTCTCAAAAAAGAAGGCTTGTCAAAAAGAGGTCAAGAAAACTCTAATGGTCTTCGAATGCCACCTCTGGAAGTCACAGTAGGGACTCAGTGGCCAGTTTCTTAAAATCTACAGACTTTCATTTTCTCAACAATCAAAGCACAATAATCAATTTCATTTTGTCTGGCTTCCTAATTCTATTTTCCAATTATACTTTTCCATGATTTTAAATCCCCTTCTCTGTCACTGCCCAACTTAGATTTCCTTGCGGAAGAACAACTTTAACACACCAAGGTCATGAGTTTCAGGATTCTGTGGTGCATGGCCCCACACCTATGACTCACACAATCTGTAACCAAAAGGACAAGAGGAGAAGGAAATACAACCAGAGGATAAAGGTAACCAAGAGCATGGGAAAAGCCCTGAGCCCATAGCGCCGTCCAGCCATAAACCATAGAGGACCAGGTGCCGCCACCCACACACACAGTGTGCCGCCAATCACAGGGTTCAGGGCACTTTGCACAAGAGTCCACGTGGCTCATGGGAGGCCAGCATCTGGGCTTTCCTGCTGCGGGATCTTTCCAACACCTCTCTGCTTGGCAGCAGAAGCTATATGAATTGTCGCTGGCACTGAACGTAAGAATGCAGAGGAACAAACATAAGAAAACAAGAGGTCAATTTCTAACTCTAGCGCTGCCTTCTCTGCAAATAGTGCACAGGCAGCAAAACTCATGATCCCTGACAAAGCTGAGCTGGAGAGCATCCTCAGGGTTGGCAGCCTCGTTTGGTCACAGAGGAGATTCAGGCTGGGCTGCACCGACCACCAGACTGATGATTTAGAGTGAGCCTTTCAGTTCCCCTTTAGTGCTCGGAAAGTGGAAAGAGACGGTGATTGCAGTGGGAAGCCTGTGCTCACGGGCCTTGTCCTGGGCACATGCCCAAGGCTTTCTCCAAATGAGAAGGAACACTCAACATGCCCAGACTCTTTTCAAACAGGATTTAAGCCAAGCCAGTATCTCAGACTATCTCAGTGCATTTGTAATCCTTTTATGTTAATATTGCTGTTTTGATAATAGGGAAAGTGTGGTTCAGGCTCAAGGCCCATGCTGGGTGGGATAGCAGGGCCCCTCCAAGATCTCAGGAACACAGAGAGACCCCAGAGCCTTGGAGTCACAGAGACCCTTGATCTGAAGTCTTCCACAAGACCCCTTATAGTTGGATGGTAGTGGGCCACTCCTAATGAGGGTCGCACAGGCCTCTGGCACTCACAAGGCCAACCAATTTATAGATTTGCTTTTTGTTAATCACAAGCTGGAATCATTTTGATTTTTGCTTTACATTAAAGCATAGGTGTAGCTGTCATTTCTGGACCAAAACCTACTGCAGAATATTGCAAGGGAAAGAGGTAAAGAATGAGAACTTGGACACCAAGCACTCCGATAGAGTAGTGACAAAAAGGTCAATGCCTGTAGAGCTGTTAGTAATGCATGACAACACCCAGTGTTCTCAGATCATGAAAGGAGTATAATCAATTAAAATTAGAAGATGGCTTACGAATAATGGTTGGGAAACATACTAAGGAGAATTACTCGTCCTCTCTTTCCATCTAAGAATGTACACATTAGATTTTTATGGTTGCTTGGGGCACTTGGCAGCATTTTCCCTAATGGAAAGATTATTTTCAACAAGAAATATCTCAAACTATCAAATGGCTTGAGGCAGCACAAGATACCAGTGCCTACCCACTGTGGCACCAGGGACTGGTTCCATTAGAAGACAGTTTTCCAAAGGGAGGGGTCAGGATGACTCAAAAGGACAAAAAACACAGATCCTCACCTGCACAGAGCACAGCAGGGCTCAGGCTCCTAAGGCTGCTGATCTAACAGGAAGCAAAGCTCAGGCAGCAAAGTGATCCATGAGGAGCACCTTCAAATACGGACAAGCTATGCCCACCCCAATCATCACCTGCACGCCATGGACACCGGAACCGGTTCGGGCATGGTCCAGGGCTTGGGGTCCTCTGGTCTAAGAGCCACATAAAGGCCATAGGCCCATGAACATAAGAGCAGACAGGAAATCTCACATATTAATTATCCATCTGAAGTCACTGCTCAGGTTCACAGAGTACACAGGTACTCACACAAGGTCATCCTGACCTGGGCCTCCCAAAAGAAATCTGTTCTGTGCTCCACCACTCAATTGCCCTTTAATATTTTTTCCATAAAACTAACATTAAACACAATATATGTATACACATTTGGAGCCTCAGCATAGCTCAAAGAGCACATTATATATTTTCTATCTAAAGCTAAAATGCAAACCATTAATAAGTTAGGCGCATGGGAAGTATCTTGAATCAGCCCCACACAAGGAAACCCCAGGCTCAGAGACCTGGCCAGGATGACACCCTCAAGGCGGGATGGCTGAAAGCAGCCTGATTCCTCCCAGACAAACCGCAGTGGAAGCCCAATGGGGACACAGACAGATTCACACATGCCCAAGGGTCAGAGCTGCAACACAGTCAGGGACAAAGACTCCCCTAGCCCTGCTCCTGGAACCTCAATAAATCAAAGTGTGTCTCCTTGAATTCTGTGGAACCCTCTCATTTTCACCTGGACAGGAATATTCATTGTGGCATTATTCAAAACAGCCGAAAGGTAGGAATAACCACGGTGCCCACCGAGAGATAAAACCATCAACAAAATGCACGGAAGTGTATCCACACAGTGCAGTCCTAATGTGGCTACTGCACGCTGCATATACCCTAGGTAAATCTGAGTTCTATTTTAGTACCATATGTTTATGATTCATGATAACTGCACTCATCTTGGGGAACGGGTACACATACATAATGGTTTCTTCTCCTAACAAATAAGTCAGATGCAAAGAAAGACGAGTATTGCATGGTTCCAGTTACATGAAAAAGTTGTGAACACAGAGTATATTTGTTGCATTCCACATATGGTGGTGATATAGCATTTTAAATGTAATTGACGCCACTGAATTATATGCTTTAAGATAGTTTTTAAGGGGCTGGGGACTTAGCTCAGCGGCATAAGCACCTGCCTTGCAAGCAGGCAGTCGTGAGTTCGATCCCTGGTACCGATAAAAAGGAAAAAGACAAAAAAAAAAAAAAATAGTTTTTAAATGGTGGTCTTCATGCTGTGTAGATTTTACTGCAATTGTTTTTTTCGGGATTCAGAAGAAATGATCCCACCATGTGGCTCAAATGCAGCACCGAACCTCTGAGCAACGCTGCTGCTAAAAGTGAAAGGAATCACGCTTTGATCTACGCACACTAACCAAGCCTTACAACATATCTCCTCTCCCTCACCTGTCACTACCACCCTCACCACATGCTGAGAAGAGCAATTCTCCCTGATCTGAAGAGATGAAATGGGAATGGCTTAACTATCAAATTCAACCTTTCAAAATTACTGTGATAAACGGGGCACACCTTTTGACAGCATGCCTATTGTCGCGGCTTGTACAGAACATCTCTCCAGTGGGTCAGTTCCCACCAAGACACCCCAGTCCCGAATTTCACAATCCAAGAAGAAACCAGCAAGGGTGGAGCATGAATTCAGAAGTGTAAATGAATCAAACCCAAATTATCAATCAAAAAAACTAAACAGGATAGACACTCACGAGTACCCTCCCTCTCAATGAGTAAGTACTCTATCAACTATTCGAGGTGTGAGGACACATGGGGTTGGGGGGGAGTCCAGAGAGAACTGCACATCTACCAGGAGCCCCTTCTCTAGTCACTGGACCATCATTTAATCTCTGTAAAGCCTCAGTCTCTCACCTACAAAATGAGAAAACAACATGACTCAGGACTCATGGGGACAACTTCAATGTCAGGGCATAGCTGACATTTCCTGACCATGCTTTCTGTGAAAAACCACTGCGCAGTGGACGGGCTGACCATCTGTGTACATGACCCTCATGACCAGTGAAGAAAGTACCACCAATGACTTTTACAGATAAGGAGTAAGGCACACAGAGGTTAAGGAAACTGCCCAGGGCCACTCAAAAGCAAGAGACAGGTCCCAAATCTTAGGCTGTCTGGAGCCAGGGCTCAGTTCCCCGCCCCCACCCGGGACCGCCTGTGGACTGCCCCCTGTCTTCCTCACCACCCTCGCCATCCTCATGTGTTCTGTATTTCTCTATGTTCTCGTTGCCAGCGTTTTTTGTACCACTGTCGTTGGGCTCCAGCTTCACAAAGTCAGAGCACCCACTGAGAATCTCAAAGCCTGCAAGTGTCCGCAGGTATCTCCGCTCCACCCCAAAACCAAATGTAGTACAGAGCAACATATTTTGGGATTTGTCATGAAGTTACCGGAGTTCATCCTCACTGCATCTGAGAATGGTGAGTGCACCAGGTGTGTACTCTGAGCATATCAAACTGGGCAGCCAGTAAAGACCACACACTATGCATGCAGAAAGAAATCTGCAGATGTATTCCCTGTGCCCCTGCCCAGAACTGAGGCCTCCCAAGAGGTCTGCGCTGAGATAATGAAGCATCAACTGGGTATTTTATATGGACCTATTCACGCTACCTCCCACAAGTGCTCATGCTCATTCCAAGTCAAAGAAACACAGCGAACAGAATCTTGCTAGTAGCTCATCCATCTCGAGCCCTCCCAGACTTCCCAGGAAAAAACAAAGTGGGTGACTCAGGAGGATGACACATCACTGCTGGCACAGGAACCGGAGTTATGCCTGCCTACTGTTGCGGGGTAGGCTCGGGCAGCAGGTTGACAAACACGTCACCCCGTTGCCTGAGCAGTGCAAAGCTCAATCCTCTGCTCCCCAAGGTCTGGTTTCTGAAAAGAGTTTCTTAGCACTGGACCATGCCACCACTCATCTGTTAGGCTGAGTCCTCAGTGCATGCGTTTCCTTTCCAGCCTCAACAAATTCACACACCTTGTTTAGTAAGGCTGGGTTTAGGATTCCTGCTTCTCACCCTCCCAAAGCTGTGCAACCTGGGAGTCTTTGTTCTTTTTCTCACCACAAATGAACTCAGCCCATTAAAGATCAGCTGTAATCCCTTACGCGCATAACTTTCCATCGGCAAAAATGAGTCAGGTAGGCTGGCCTGAGGTCATCAGCCTCACAGAAACACCACACATGTCTTCCCAACTCCCTAAAAGCTTCTAGGTGCCTCTTCATAAATTTCTATTTGCAGTCCGGTAGACAGACCCACAGTGGCACATGGATACTGTTGGCTCCGATGCAATAACCAAAAGCAATATTCTTGACCTTTAGCATTAAAGTGGGTTTTTGTTTTCATGAGGACTTGCTTCCAACTCATTCTATTTGCTCCCACACAGGTTTGTTCTTGTCCTATGTATACGTGTAACTGTGGAGGCCTTGAGGTCTTTCTCAGTGTCACCTTCTCAGCGCGGTCCTCCATCCATCGCTCAGCCCACCACCTCTATTCCTTCTCCCTGGTGCAGTTCCTTTCTTACTTCCTGCTTTATGCCTCTCTCCTTGCTATTTTCTTTTTCTATTCCTTTGTTTATGTTTCCTCTCCCATATTAGACTATCAACTCTGTTCAGGCATTCTGATGGCATTTGCTTGCTTACAACTCTGTTTCAGGGCCCTGAAGAGTGCTTAGCACACCATGGATCTTCAACACCTGTTTGGTGACTTTAATAACTAGAGAGCCATTGCCTTGCAATGGTACTTCTACTGCAGAAGCCAGATTCAAACCCTCAGATTTGAGGCCTCTTCTTTAACCACAAAAGGTAAGTTATCTGCCACGCACAAACACACCAAGTAAAAACACAGGGAATGGGAGAGAGAGATGTATTTATCCCAATAATACACAAATATTTGATATTTCCAAGTCATGTCATAACAATCAGAATTTTCAAGGCATGTGGGCTGTTAGCAGAGAGGAGAAAGATGACACCAGTAAGTCCTGTGTGCTGTTAATGCCAGAGCATCCCCCTCAGCCTACCACCACCCATGCAAACAGCCTGCTCTTCGTATCTGTTCATGTCCCCTGAAAACACTGAATGCTGAACGCCTAAGATGCCAGCACTTGGAGCTGGGGCCTCTGCAAGGATCAGCTCATGACTCCAGAGCTCCTAGGACTGCGACAAGTACCCCTGTCAGAGATCCCAGAGAGCCCCGTGCTCCTCCCACCAGCCAAAGACGCAGGAGTCAGGGAAGAAGCAGGCCCTTGTTAGCCTCTGACTCTTCATCTCGGACTTCTCAGTTTTCAGAACTGTGATATTTATTTATTATTATTTTATTTTTTGTCTTAGTCATTTATAAGCTACCCAGATTGATTCCCTCCATTATTTGGTCACATCCTTTTGATCAAAATACCAACATAGTTAAATTGAACAAACTGCTAAGTTCATGCCTGAACCCTCATAGCTAAGAAAACAAAATAAAACCAAAATAAGACACAAGTGTGCTGACTGGTCTCATGATCAGTAAATTCACAGCTGCTAACATTAGCAACTGCTCCAAAATTTCCAGCTCTTTCACACACTCCCACTCACAGAGTTTGCATCTTCTCTTTCATGACAATCAATCGTGACAAGTCCACTAGAATGAATTAAGTACGTTTCTGGGTGTGTTTATGGATGACTGACAGGTAAGCCAGCAAACTGAGGGACAACCTCAGTCTGGGTGTGGGTGGCAGCAGCCAATAGGTTCGTAGTCTGTATAGAATGAAAAGGGAAAGAGTAGGAAGGGTGCCTGTTGTAAAGAGCTCCAGACTTTCGGAGCAGTTGTATTTTCTGCTGCTAATGCTGTTGGACATCAATCTCCTGCAACACAGACTTGCACCAAGCTCTGGTAGGGGCTCCTGGGCCTTTGACCATGGGCCAGTGCCTCCTTGCAGCTCCCATCTCCTACGGCTGAGCAGCTACGAACCTCCATCTCTACCCTGAACAGCTGACTAGTGTGAATTCTCCCACCTCTGAGCTTTTTATTTCACCTCTAATCTCCCAAAACATAACTATAACAAACTATAACAAACATGCATAACTATACATATATTTTCTATTGATTCTGTTCCTCTAGAGCCCTGCATAATACATCTTCTTTTCCCAAATGCCCAATAATATCTCCCCACCTGTTTTCTCCACTGATGATCATTTTTCTACTTCTCTGGGGAAAATGAAGCAATCGGGGAGAACTATGACAAACTCCTGAGACCATACCTACTGCTGACAAGGCTCTCTCTATAGCCTACACTGTACCTTCCCACTTGTGAACAAGGTTAAGGGTCCCTGCTTCTGCTGAAAATCAACCCATCCTCTGTGACTTGACCCTATCCTCACACTCCCTACTCACTCAGAGACGGTATTCCAGCAACTTTTCTCTGCCCCTTCTCTATCGCTGAATTGCAAGTATAAAATATGCCGTTTCTTCTGGTCTTCTGCAGAAAAACACACGACTGACTCTATCTGCTGTTCTGTTCTTTTCCAATTCTCTCTTCAGCCCGCTCCAATGAGGAAGTCTACCCGTCCACATGTTCTTCTCAAGGGTACTCATGACCTCCTAACTGGTAAATCCACTGCCTTCTCATTCTCCATTTTACTAAACCTGTCACAACAGCAGTATCACATGTGTTACTCATTCTGCTTGGCTTCCAAGACACCATGATTCTTCTGATCTATCTCAGCCTTGCTAGCCGCTTTCCTTGGTTCTTTCTCTTCCTCTAGACTTCATCATGCTGGAGAGCTCCAAGCCCTAAAAGAAACAGAGCTACACTGATTGGGTCAGGGAGGGAGTCAGGTCTGCTCCCCTGACCCTGCTCCAGGAAGGACTCGCTGTCCATTAGGAGGACTGAGGTTAACAGGAAGCCTCCAGCTGTCAGATCCTCAGGATCTGTTTCTCAGCTACAGAGAATGGCATCCAGGGAGGCTCTATCAGGTGGCCAAGTGTGATAGAGACGTAGAATCAGTCCTATGAGCTCCATAGGACAACTATGGGCACTGCTGGTACCAGGGCTACTTACGCTGCCCTGCATCACTGTTTGACCTCTCTGTCTAGGCCTGTTTCTTTCCCTTTCTTTGGAGACGGTGACCCCAAGCCAATCTGCATCTCCTAAATCCCATCTCCTGCCCTGCCTCTGGAGAAGTCAATCACAGGTTTTGGACATCCCGTCTTTGTGACACTGAGCGCCATCCACACTCACTCAGCTTTCCATCTGTGCCTCAGCCTGGGCCTTCCCTGTCCCTGCAGACCCCACTTCTGGGAGACAGATGTGGAGGGCAGAGACTGCAGAGCAGTCCTTTGGGCGTCCTCTGACGCAGTTCCCAGCTCAGCTGAGGACCACTCAAAACTCTCAATCCAGGCCGCAATGCAGGAGCTGACCTGACTTCTCCTTCTTTCACAACCTGCATCGAATTTAGCCACATCCTCTTTCCAAACATGTGCAAACCCAAGTCTCTTCTCACTACCACCACCACTGCCACCATACTCTGAGCACGACTCTCTCCTGGATCACAGCAAAGTTTCCTTAAAAAGTGTCCCTGTTCCTACTCTGGCCTCTCTGCAGTGCATTCTGCACCCAGAGCCAAAGGGAGCTTTTAAAATGTAAAGTGGATTCCATACCTCCTCTGCTTGGGGTACCAGCTGAGCCCTTAGAGAGACCCACACAGCCCATGGCCCTCCAGCCTGTCATTCTGCTTTGTCTCCTGCTCCTTCATCCCCTGGGCCGGTCGCTGGACCCACACTTGGCCTTTCTGATGCTCCCTGAACTTTCCAGACACGCTTCCACTTTCTGGAATACTGCTACATACTTTTAGTCTTCATTCAAATGATACCTGCTCCTGACCATACCCTAACTCAGTCCACTTCCCTCCAGACCTCCCCATTCACCCAGAGCCACCCCCCATATTGCCTTCATTACATCAGCACTTCTTACCTCCTTACCCCCGTACCAAGTGAAATGCCATCAGTTAATATAAACTGAATATTAATGAATAATTAGTTACCATAATAAGCAATCATTTATCTGTAATGGAAACTCACAAGGATAAGGGACTCTCTTTTGCTCTGTGAAGAACTCTGAGTATCTAAGTCAGTGCTCAGCACAGGTAGAGCCCAAAATACAAAATCTGCTGAGCAAGTAAACAGTGGTTCAGTTCGGCAGAATGAGTTGTAGATGGATAAGAAACACCACAAGTAAAAAGAAAGAGAGGCTCCACGCATGGTAAATACTGGGAGAAAAGGTCTAATACGCAAGGGAGTGGGGCGGCTGCACAGAAGAAATGCAGGCTGCAAATACAGTCCCAAATGCACAAAAGACACAACCCCACAGATCCAAGAAGTAATACAAACCCCAACCAGAATAAAGGAAAAGGTTCTACTAGGAAAGCCAAAGACAGAGACAAAAACCCACCAAGCACGAGAGGAAGGTGGATGATTGACAAAAAGACAGTGGCGAGGCTGAGAGGAGTTCTCAGCAGGAGGACGAGGTAATGTCTCCCAAGCCTGGCCAAGAATTCTATATCATCAGAAACATAGATCATTTGAGACAAAGATACATATATTAATACCAGGTGTAGGAGACTTAAATAAAAATAAAATATTTACCATAATAATATAAAAACCAGGAGGAAATAAAAATACTCTAATGCACTTAGATGATGCTGGAAGGGATAAAATCATATGTATGAGTTTACAAACACACAAGCATATGTATACATATATATGTATGTATATATATGATTTTGTAATCTAGGGTAACTGTGGGTAATCCAGAATCAGGAAGAGATTTAAAAAAAAAAAATAGAACTGATATAGAAAGCAAAATAAAGATAAAAATTTTACAATTCATGAACCAACAAAGGCATATTAGCCAGAAATATATATATATATGTAGAACAAAATCCGTAAGAAAAAGACAACTTCATATAAAAAAGTGAAAAGTGTATAGACAGTGCAAAGGGCCAACAAAATCATGAATGGAGCTTAACCTTACTGATTCTCAAGAAAATATAAATTAAAAACAGCCAATCACCCATTAGCAGAATCCCTACAATAAAAATGACTAATGATTCCGGGGCTTCCCTGGGGACTTGAAGCAAACAGGAATTCTCTTACAAGACCACAGAGAGTATAATTGGTCTCTATCCATTCTATCCAAGATGAAGAATCAGCAATTCCGCTCCCAGGGACACACCCCAAGAATGCATGCGCTCAGTGCAGGGAAAATACCCAGAAATGACCAGTGAAGTGTTATTCTCCATAGCCAAGCATTGGAGCAAACCCAAATGCTCATCAGCAATGAACAGATTACAAAGCTATAGCCTATTTACACAATGAAACTACACAGTAACGAAAAGTGTACAAACTACAGCTACACATAAGACACAAGATCTCACCCCCACCCCTAGCAGTTGACAAAACACATCCAGACCCAGCACACTTAATAAAGCATGACTCCATTCATTCACAGTTCAGGAATAAGCAAAACTAAACTCCAACGTAAGGCATGCACACTCCAGTAGTGAACATGTGGAGAAAGCAAAAACGTGATCCATAAAAGTCAGGTCCAAGTGTTTGCTTGAGACAGTCGGGAGGAACTGTGCCCAAGGACATGAGGGTGACTTTGGGGAGCAGAAGCATCCCATTCTCGTGGTGAATTACCCTCCAGGCTGTATGTTCACGCATTCCCATCGGGAGAGGCGGCATGTTGCGTGTCACAGCCATCAGGCATGGTGGTGATGCCTGCAGTTCCAGCACTCTGGGTAGCTGAGGCAAGAGAATCACAAGTCCAAGCCCAGGCTGAGCAACCCGGCAACTCAGTGAGACTTTCCTGCAAAATAATTTTTTTTAAAAAAATTTTGGTAAAAAAAAAAAAGAAGAAGAAGAAGAAGAGGTGGGGATTTAGCTCAGCGGCATAAGCGCCTGCCTTGCAAGCATGTGGTCATGAGTTCAATTCCTAGTACCAATTTAAAAAAAAAAAAAAAAAAGTCTAAAAAAATTTTTAAAAATAAAAATTAAAATAGAAAAAAAGGGTTTGTAAAATTTACATGAAAACTAAACTATCTTGGATAGAATTATTTCCCACTGAATGTTATCCTCCCCTCCACAAATGAGAGACTTTAGAAATCCCATCTAAATATTGCTGTTTTGTTAAACTTCTCAAAAGCTCATTGAGTGAGACATTTAACAATAGATACCTTATGTGTTCTAAAGCACATGCGTAAGTTTTAAGACATTTGCCTCCTGGTATTATTAAAAGAACAGTACAGCATCTGGTCATGGATTCAGAGGGGTATTGTCAGATGGAATGTGGATGGACGGAGTAGATGGATCCGTGGATGACAGGTGGAGGTGTGTGCGTGCATTTAGTTTGTATTCATACACATATATACAGGCATGTAGGTGTGGACACACACCTGTCTCTCACACACACAATATACACATAGTTTTTTTTCCCTGTGCTTTTACTTAAACATGCAAGAAGATTCCCATACCCCACTGTCATCCCCCATTCTCTCTGGTATCACTGGACCAGGTAAACTATGGGCTGGTGCTTCTACCCCAGGGGCACTAGAGAGGACATGGAAGGATGTGACCGTCATAGTGCTTCCCCAGGGGCACTAGAGAGGACGTGGAAGGATGTGACTGTCATTCTTCACACTGAGTCCAGAGCTTCAGACCGAATGCCCATCTTTCTCCTTACCATAAATCATGGATCTGTGATCCACAAACAAGGCCACAACTACTTTCAAAGAAACGCAGATCTGTCATCTCTGGGAGTAGCGAGCTCTGAGGACTGTATCTTTCTTATTGGCCTCACTGCTGTGCTTTCTGTCAGAATCCAGATGACAGAATGGGACACTGAGCTCTCTGGTGGGTGTCGTGGTGTAGGACTGACAGTGTTAACAGGACTGAGATTTTGTGTATCCAGGGATGCTTTGATGTTTCCAGCATTTTTTTGTTTTCCAGGGATGCAATTCTACTCCATTCTATTCCATTCCACTCTGAGACAGTGGCCCAGACAGGCCATGAACTTGTAATCCTCCTGCCTCAGCCTCCTGAGTAGCAAGTTAGAATTACAAGTGCTCACCACATCAGGCCTCGGGATGCTTTTAAGAGATTTCACTGTTGGTGTTCCTGTTTTGCAGGCATAAGAAGCACGGAGACCTGCCCTGTGACTCAGCCCACCTCCATCAGCCACATGTTTGCCCACAAATGTTTTGTCAGTTCCTAAGCCTTCCCTGATTATAGCTTTTAAGCTTGTACCTGCTGTGCCTTCTCCTGGCTTAATACCCTTCCTTACTTTTAACCGGTCCTTGTCTTCCCTTTTCCATACAGTGAGCGACCATCCAGTGATGGCCTTAGTTCTTCTTTCTTCTCTGAGGACGCTGAGCATCCCAGAATTAACAGCTGAAAATGCAGCTGTTGCTAAAGATTCCCTCACCAGCGTTCCCATCACACTGTTAGAATTCTCCCCAATAAAACGCTCTGGTTTTGAGGAAGTATTTCCGAAAACCACACAACATGCAACAGAGCCACAGAAGAAAAGCCTCTTTCTGGGGATTTGCTGAAACATTCTGCTTGAACAGAGATCAGTGGTGTTCAGTTTCAAGAAACCACAAGCAAAGGCCAGGGCGAAAAGGCCCCACAAGGATGACCAAACACGCAAGCCAACTCGGCTCATTTGCACTGACTTCACACATCTCTCTATCATGTCAGGAAGGACGAAGAATTCCAGCATGTTTCAGGGAGCTAAAAATGCATGCATTGCCCAGTAGCTTTCTAAGTAATTCCATGGTAAGCTTCACAGTATTCCCAGTGCCTAGAGAAAGATTAGAGATCTCGTCACTGCATTACTTTACTGCATTATTTTACTTTTCTCTGGATCACCAAAAGTAAATGTAGCCCGAGTGGAATAAATTTGCTAAGCCAAGAGCCATTTAAAAATAAAATTGCTGGCCAGGCCTGATGGTGCATGTCTATAATCCCAGCACTCGGAAGACTGAGGCAGGAAGATCAAAGTGAGTTCAAGGCCAGCCTGGGATACACAGGAGTTCAAGGCAACCCTGGACTACATTAACGTAGACCTTGTCTCAATACATACATACATACATACATGCATACATGCATACATGCATACATACATGCATACATATATACATGCATACATACACAAATGCATTATTGAAGAGAGCTCTCTTACAGGTTGACAAATGGGGCTCCATTTCACAAGCTAAAACTGTGAACAAATGAGAAGTTCTTCAAAAGTCTCTGGTGGGAGCCAATAAATGACCTTGTTACCAGCAACAGAAGCTGGTGTTGGTGAATAAAGAAGGGTATGTTTGAACAAGGGACAATGGAACTGAGAAAACACTGAGATATCGGCCTTGGATGTAGAAAAGAGTGCAGTCCTACCTATACCAATTGTTAGTAACAGCTCCACGAACAAAATCAAGAACAGCTGATGCCATGATGGCCAGGACCAAAGAATCAAAGGAGAGTTGGATGGATGAATGATTGGTGGATGGATGGGTGGGTGAGTGACAGGTGGGTGGATGGATAGATGGATGAGTGGGTGATGGATGGAAGGGTGATGGATGAGTGGATGGATGGGTGGGTGGGTGAATGAGTGGGTGGGTGGGTGGATGGATGGATAAGTGGATGATGGATGGATGGATGGGTGGGTGATAGATGAGTGGATGGATGGACGAGTGGGTGGATGGACTGAAAGGCAATGGTGGCAATTACAGATGAATAGGCATGTGTTCATGGAGAAGAAAGCACATCACCATAAGTGTTGGATAACTCCAAGTTCAACATGAGCAAATTTTTTCTATAAAGGGCCAGATAATAAATATTTTAGGCTTCAAACGCCATACACCCTCTGTCATGAAAATTCGCCTCTGCTATTGTGATGTAAAAGCAAGCACGGACAATATGGCTCTATTCCAATAAAACTTTATTCATGAACACTAAAATCTGAAATTCAAATGATTTCCACATGGAACAAATTATTACAGTTCGTTATTGCTTAATGAGGAGGACACATTTTGAGAAATGCATTGCTAGGCTATTTTATCATTATGCAACCATCATAGGATGTATGTATATGAACTAAACCAGCTACAACAATGGTAGGCAAGAAAATCTTACATAGGGCCAATACGTATAGTCCATAACTAGCTAAAACGTGGTTTGTGGCACATGACTATATTCCCCTTGTGACTTTTTTTTAATTCCCAGTCATTTAAAAATATAAAAGGCATTGATTTCAATGATCATACAAACCCAGCAAGCCTGCAAGATTTGGTCCACAGACAATAATTTCAAGACCCTCAACCTCATCTCCAAATATTTAGGATAGTGACCAGGAGAAAAGATCCCCCTGCACACACTAACCCAACAGACCTTTCTACTCTTCAGTTTTGCATATGTCTCCTTCTGTCCTGTCTGCATGGATGCATGGATGCATATCTGCTTGGATACACGTCTCACCCGCTACGCTATCCTCAGCCTTTTGTGGGCAGTGCCTATGCTTCAGTATCTCCAGAACTGTCACAATACCAGGAACAAAACAAGTGTTTGATACCTATTTGCTAAATTAAATCATACTCTTCAACAACTCTAAGATTCCACTATCAAAGTGTGATGTGAGGGACAGTTTACCCAGCCACCAGGCATCTCATTATCTGCTGTCACGGCCATGAGCATCACTTCCTTAGAATGGCTACAGTTGTAGAAAGTAAAGTCTACATATTACACTGAAACAAATTTGATTCTCAGTCTGACTCACCGTAAGATACCGGAAAGTCATTCTCCATATTCTTTCCATGACTTCATAGATGTTACTTAACTTATGCATCTCCCCTGTGAAAGGAAGCATCAGCAGAAAACAGAGAATGTGTCACGCTCTGGCTCCCAAGTTTGGGAATCAATGTGCAATGAGCATTTTACAGCTTTGCTATGGTTTGTTTCTACCAAAACTCATGCTACAATTTAATTCCCAAGGCAATGGTCCTGAGAGGCGGGGGGACAACTGTAAGATACCAAAGTCATACGGGCCTGACTCCCTGAATGGATGAGTGTCTGTCAAGAGACTAGCTGTGGTCTCTCAGAAGTGAGTGAGGTCTTGCAGGACTTAGAAGACCAGCTCCTGATAAGGCAAAGGTACCCCTTGCTGCTTGCTTTCTTTCGCACACACCCATTAGCCACTCTCTCAAACACCATGTGATGCCATCCACCGTGCACTGACACAGCCTGAGGCCCTCACCAGAGCACGGAGCAGGTCTGTGCTCCTGGACTTCCAGAAATATGAGCGCAATAAAACTCTTTTCTTGGCTGAGGATGTTGCTCAGTGAGAGCATTTGTGCAGCATCCCCAGTACCATTAAAAACCAAACAATAATAACAGAAAAAAATCCTAATACAGTTTCTTTATAAATCAGCCAGCCTCAGCTATTTTGTTACAGCAACATGAACCAAGCTGAGATAAGCCTGTTCTCTTGCTTTCCCATTCAGCCATCTGGCCAGGCTGTCCATCAGATGAAAACTCGGTATCACCTTCATGGTGAGCATATTTCCCAGGAAGACACAGGCTCTTTGAGAAGAAGATGCTTAAGCACTCTTCCTAAATACTTCATTGGAAACCTTGAAGTATCTCAGAGATCAAATCTGTATACAAAGGGAACACAAAGAACCACAGGAGAATCTGCATGGAAATGAGTCATGACTGTGCGGCTTTACACAGACCATGGAGCAGGGCTTCAGAAGTGCGACTGTCACTCAACACAGAAAGACAGCAGAGGAGCAGTGGATCCGGCAAGAGGTAAGATGGGGAAGGACAGGGAAGGAGGGAGGGAGCGAAGGAACCCCCAGGCCAGCTCAGCCGGCTCACCCTCACCCCGCCCAGCCTCCGTAATGCTTTTCTGTTCCAGCACAAACAGAGCACAGAGCTTCAAGGGTACGACACACTGCCTTTCCACCCCTAGTGCTGTCTGAAAGTCTGTGCTTAATCTGAAATTGAGAGGCTTCAGTTTCCTGGTCAAAAAATGAGATTAGAAGAATCCAGGCAGAGGAACCAAAGTAACATAATGCATTTTGTAATTCATTGGCTATCACCTTCCATGATATTCGTGTTCTCTTTGTGTGTGTGTGTGTGTGTGTGTGTGTGTGTGTAGAAATCTCCATAGTGACTAAACCAGAACTTCAGTATTCAACCCAAATTCTCACATCTAATGAGTCTGGGGAAAAACAGTATTTTTTTTGCCTTATGCAAGGCCATGGTTTGGAGGAGCCAGAAAATTGGAAGGGCCTTGTACCTTCTGCCTTGCATTGAGGAGGTGACAACTAAGAGACACCCACTTGTTTATCCACCAAGGCAGCATTTCTTCCTGGCTGGCTTCACTGGGCTGTGGATCAGCTGATGGTTCACGTTATCTGAACTTGATGACAATATTAACAACACCAAAGCACATCATCTTAGGGGTCTTATCACCAATACTACTTACTTCCCCGCTCGTTCATCTTCTCTAATTGCTTTATATACCACAAGAGAAGCACTAATGAGCAAAATCGGATACTTGGCTTTAGTGAGTTGATCTCAAACCCAAATTAACCCGAAAATAACCAGTTTTTAAATTTTCACAGGAGGCTTATCAGCATTGTTGAAAACTTTGCACAAAGATTCATATTTCTAAAATTAATTTTGAAACACCTTCTCTGGAAGAATGCAAGCCTCGTTATTTATAGTATGTTAAAAGGAGTGCAGTCAACCTGGAGGACAATGACAGAAGCTCGTCAACTATTTCAACTTCAAGAAAGGTTTTAAGGGAAAATATTTGTCATATGAATAACTTTCTGTTTTGGTTCTTGGTCCCCATTCTTAAAAGGGCTTTAATATTTCAAAAAAAAATTTATTTTAAGCTCTCTAAACAACTTTTTCCAAAAAATCCAGGTGAATCATTTGTGCAATTTGCTACTGTTTGTAGCACAACAGATTATTCATGGGAGCTGGCAGTCACACAAGTAACATTTTTAATTAGAGAACTACAGTACGCCTAGATTTCAAACCCAAAGGCTTCATACTTGCTGCCAGCAGTCTGAAAAGCTAAAAATAGCTACCAAAATTTCCTATCATAAGGCAAAGAAAGCGCCAAGAAAGCATCTGAGCTTCCAACAGATTCATGAACGGATCTCAAAAGCCAGGTAGAGGCTGACAAGATCTGAGATTTGCTCGCTTGTAGTATATTTTTACTTGAAAAGGAGAAAGGATATTAATGTCATCTTACCAGGAAGAAAAAAAAACCTTGTAAGACAAGGACTCATACAGATACACTACACAGAGTGTAGCAGGGAGAAAATAAGCAAAATTGGTAAAATAAAAGTGCATTTCTCCAATGCTAAACAACTAAGGACATTATAGAATCTGGTAAATGTTCAGCAAATCCAAAATGACAATCAACAAAATTGAGAATGACAGTAACTTTACAGAGCAATGGACTTGAACTGTTTAACAAAGCAAAAAGAAAAATAAATAAAGAGAAAGGATTGTGAATGGCATCATCCTTTTTGTGTTGCTATATCAAAATAATACCACAGACCGGGTAATATAGAAAGAAAACAAATGTATTTCTTACAGTTCAGAGGCTGAGAAGTCCAATGTCTGGGCCTGCACTTGGTGAGGGCCTTATTGCTGGGGGTAAGCGGGGAGGAGGATGAGGGCTGGGGAGGGGACCTTATTCCTTCTGTGAATAGTTCACCTGGAAGGTTATCAGCATTATTCCATTAGTGACCACAGCCCCCCAGCTGCAAACACCGAATGCTATGGTTTGCATCCAGATGTCCCTCCAAAGCCTTCCGCAGTCACAGGTGGGGCTTTTTCAGAGGTGGCTGGATCTAGAATGTGTGATGCCAGGGTTGATTCATTGTGCCATGCTGGGATCAAGAGCAGCTGGATGAAGGGTGTGAGTGCCCCCTACCCTGAGTAGCCTAGGTAAGATACAAAGGATAGAAATATTACAGACAGCTAAGTTAGGCAGTCAGACAGGGTTAGGCTCTCCGGGGAGTCAGTGAAGAAGATGAGAATACAGCAAAACTGTGGCTAGAGTTGTGTCGAAGAAGACTAAAACCTCAATGGCCAGGTTCGGATACTTCCCTAAGGGATAACTGGAAATCTGAGATGAGTGGAACCATCCTTTTTAGAGTTCTCATATAAACAAGCCATTATCTCATTAGAGTTGGGCCACTCCCTCCCACCACTAAGCCTAAACTACGAGATTAAAACTACTAAAATTAAAACAAACGACTAAAACTCTAGATTATCAACCAAGGTTAATAATGGCATCCTTGCGCACTACTAAGTGACTTGCTTCCCCATTGGATCAGTATTATCTAAGCAACTATACTCGCAATCTTATTGGCTGATCATAGTTTTGACCTACGTGGTACCCATCTCGTGATTTTGCTCTATAAAACTTCCTTTGGGACTTGGACTCATTGGTAACACATGCAGGACCCCTCCTGTCTCTCAGGAGCTATTCCCATTCCCCTTTCTATTCTCCATTCCTTTACCACAATAAATCTTCCTACTTCTAACTTCTGTTGTTCCTTAGAATTCATTCTTCAACTTCAGGAAACACAAACGTGGCCTACCAGACATCTGGCAGGTTGGAACGTGCGTTTATTAACCCTAGGTCACAGGGAGGTCTGGTATCAGAACTAGCTGTGCTCTTCTCTGGCTGCTTTGTACCTTCTGCCCACCATGACTGATTTCTGGAGCCAACTGGTTATGGATTGAAACCTCTACAAACTGTGAGCTAAATAAACCCTTTCCCTTTTAACTCTGAGGAAATTTCATCAGGTATTTTGTCCCAGCAATAAGAAAAGGAACTGAGGGGCTGGGGATTTAGCTCAGCGGCATAAGCACCTGCCTTGCAAGCAGGCGGTCGTGAGTTCGATCCCTGGTACCTATAAAAATGAAAAAGACAAAAAAACAAACAAAAAACAAAAAAAGAAAAGGAACTGAGACACCTACTAAAGTCCTCACCTTTCAACACTGCTGCACTGGGGATTAAGCTTGGTTTTTGCAACACATAAACTGTGGAGGATACAGTCAAATCACAGCAGCAGGAAACTGGTTCTGAGACTGAAGCCACCTCTGCAATCGTTGGTCTGCGACTCTCCTCCTGTCTTAGTTACTTTTCTTTCTGGTTGTTGAGACAAAATACCTGATGCCCAAAGTTAGGGAAGGGAGTGTCTCTTTCTTGCAGTTGAAGGTTTCAGTCTATACGCAGTTGGCTCCAAGGCAAAATGACATGGCTGAAGAGCAGCGGTTCATGGCTGCCCCAAACAGCAAGTGTGAACAGTAAAAAAAAAAGGGCACTGTATGCTGGCTCCACCCATGGGAGGGTTTAGCACTCACACCACCAATCAAGTGCTAGACAATAAACCAGTCACAAACACTAGATTTGGCTGCATCCCTGATTGCATAAGGGTTGGGGGGGAGGGCAGCATCTGAACATAAACCATAACACCACCCCAGTCCCACAGTCACATGTTAACATCCTAACCCCAGTAGTGTTAGGAACAGTAGTGTTAGGAAGTAAGGCCTGTAGGAGGTGATTAGTATCCTTGCAAAAGTGACTCAAGGGCACACCCTAACCCCTTTTGCCACGTGAGAGCTCAGCAAAAAGGCAGCCAGGTATGAATCCAGAAAGTGGACCCCACCAGACATTGAATCTGATCTCACCCCACAAAACTATGAGACAGAAGTTCTTGTTTCTAAGAGACCTGGATTATAGCATTTTGTTGTAGGAGCCAAATGGACTAAGAACGAATGAATGGGTGTTACCTGGATCATGAGCCAAAAAGATAAGCTGTTTAAAAATTATGAGACAAGAGGGTGTATCTGAAAACTGACTGGATATTTGATATCAGGGAGCTATGAGGACAGAGATCTGCAGACGAAAAAATAAAATAGGGGCCTGCTTTAGGTCTTCTAGCGAATCTTGATTAGAAAGAGTTAAAAGCAAACTTTTCTAGAAAGATGCTCCTGGAAGGCAAAACAAAGACAGTAGTTAAAAAAATACCAAGTCACCTTGGGACTTACAAGAGACCAGAAAAACAGAAAGCCAGGTATGTAAATGACAGGCCACTCACACCTCCTACAAAATACAGGAGAGGGCCTGACTAACTCTAATGCAGTATGCACTCATACTATGTGCTAACTTACACGCTTATTTGCAAGCATAAACTAGAGTCACTATATTATTCACTCCACGTCATTGTAGAGTACAAGAGACAATCTGCATGCCCCTTACTAAGTCTAAGCTAACCAAGAATAAGGTATCCCCTTGCTAATTAGCTGCCTACCCCAAAGGTAAAGGCCTTTAAAGGTACATCAAAGACAAGTAAACAAACAGACAAAAAGGCTGCATCACTAGAAAAAATTGACACCAGATAACTAGATCACTAGAAAAAAATGACATTACCCAGAAGCTAGTCCAGGTATGGAAAGGAAAGAGTCACTCACCCACCTCAGAAAAACAGCTAGAAACGACCCCGGGCCTGCGTCTTTCCAGAGCCTCCTACCTTGATGCTCTCTTACCAGGGCAGCTATCTATGTCTCCTCTCTCCTTCTTCTTCCTCTTTACAAATAAAGTGACTTCCATTAAACCTGGCCCAGCTAATTTATTACTGGGGCCAAGTTACGAGCCCCATGGGCCGCTCAGACAATAGAGCAGCCGTCCTGATCGGCCAGATGCAGCAAAGCTACAGCTTTTTCACGTTATCATCCAGTAAAACACACCAACACATCTGCAGGCGAGATGACACGGGACCTCGGATTTGCATCACAACAATCCAGAGTGGGCGTGCGTGTTTGTGTACTCCCACACATGTGTGCCTGGTGATTGTGGTTCGAAGCACACAGCCTGCACATTACTAATCCTTGAAGCTGGGTGAGGAGAGCAGCAGAGCTAGTATGGGGTGTATTACACGCTCCCCTTATGTTTAAAACTCTCTATAATATAAAAATTTTCAAAAATCCAGTATGTACAAGAAATACTGTGGTCCGGACACCCACAAAATGCCTCTGGGTGGCCTGAGGGTGTGTGTGGCCTGTAGACATGTTTTGTTTGGACTGTGCACTATTTTTTTTTTAAATGTGACTTCCTTTCTGTTCCAACATTTAAAAATAAGACTTCACATAAAAATTAGGAATTCCAACTTCTCCTGAATGAAAAGAGAAAGATCTGGCGAGCCTGGGCCCAGCAAGGAGACCCAGGGCAGGGCTTGGGGCAGCCCTCTCCAGCCTGCCCACAGCGCCCTGTGCAGCCCCTGGTTTGTGACCACTTGGGTTTGGCACCCAGCACCCAGCATCCTCCCGGCAGCGACCCTCCTGCCAACTGCAGGGCAACCTCCCTGGAATTAATGTGTCGCTGTCAGCCTGAACTATCAGAGCTTTATTTTCTGACCAGCCACCAGAAGTTCCTGACAACAATTTCAATACAAGTACTTGGAGAGTTTTCGTTTATATTACACAAAGCTGTGATTGAAAACATATGCGTGGTGAACACTGCGAAAGAAAATCCCAGAGTTTCTGTAGTTTATTTGGCTTGGGGACCTCTGGGCGGCTCTGCCAACTTTTCTTATCATTCAGGCAACAGGACTGGCTCCTGTCTGGTTCCACAGACTCCCAGAATGTGCAGTGAGGAGAGGGGCTGAGCCCTCATCCGGTGTCTTCCGCCTCCTTTTACAAGGACAGCCACCCCGAGGGAGGCTGGGTTACTCACTCACCCACTCTCAGGGGGTCCCAAAAAGAAGGGAAGGGGAGGAACATGCAATGTGAGACAGTGTTGGCAACTCCCACAAACCTCCCAGAGTTACCAGATGATAGTTTATTCCTGTCTGTTTAGTTCCTTTAAAATACTTTTCCAGTGTGACAATGGGATAAAAGCAACATTTTTCCAGAAAAGGATGGAGCTGAGGTCCAAATGTTCCTGCTTAACCGGACCCTGTACGCGGAGTGACCACGACCAAGCTCTCTCAGCGCCTGACCGTTGGCGACTCCTCACTGGTGCATCACTTCTGGTCAGCAAGAGGACAGAGGAGGAGGAGGGGGAGACAGAGGGAGGGGGGACAGGCGGATCCTTCCAGCCCCTCAGACCTTCTGAAGACCCTTTTGGACCCTGGGTTTCCCTCACTGCTCTCACACTCCATCTGTAGGGTCACAGAAGCCTCCCTTCCCCGACCTGGTCTTCTTCCCAAAGCGCGTTTACCTGGAGAACAGAGTACTCCTTGATGTTTAATTGATTCCACTGCAGACTAGGTGAGGAAGAAAAAGTGATCCCAAGGTGACATGAGACCTGTCTCTGGAGCCATGAGGGGCAGCTGGGAACTCCCACCCTCCCCCACCCACATTGCAGGCTGCACGACTCACTCACCGCCTCCCTTCCACAGTGCCCAAAGTTGGCAATTCTTCTCCCAGTAAGACTGCAGGACGACACCATGGGGCTCTGCCCTCCCAGCCTCCAGGGACCACAGCAATGGCCTGGCTGAGCTTTCCCAGCTTTCTCAGCATCCAAAACTGAACCAGGGAACTCCTTCCAGGCAGATCTATCTACTAATGTCTCATAAATGCATGGCTTTTGACTCCCTATTGCCCCTTAGTAAGAATCCCCAGTAAGCCACAAGAAGCTTTTAGGGCCTCAAGGGACAATGATGGCTTCATGAGAATGGGAGAACCACTGAGAGTAGTGGGAGAAGAGCCAGGGAAGTCACAAGAACAAAACTTGAACTGAGACTGTAGCCACCAAGATGAAGAGAAGAGACAGAGGGGAAGGGGGGTCAGAGAAAGTAGATAGCAGGAGACACTGAGAATCAAGACAATGTAAGACACGCAGAACTACTGCATTTTATTAAACCAAACATTTCTCAAATGCCTAGCAGGTAGCAGGTATTATGCCAAGCACCAAGGATAGGGTAAGGAGGCAGAAGAGAGTAACAGAGAGAGAGAAGCAAGACGTTGTAGTGCACAGCTATATTCCTAGCTACTTGAAAAGCTGAAGCCGGGGGATTTAAATCAAGGCCATCCTGGGCAAACTATGGTAACAAGACCCTGTGTCAAAATAAAATAAAAAAAAAAAAAAATAAGGCAAAGATGTAGCTCAGAGGCAGATCACTTGCCCGAGTTGTGAGAGGCCCTAGCTTCCATCCCCAGGACTACAGATGATAGATAGATAGAGAGATAGAGAGATAGATAAACAGACAGATAGAGCTTTCAGCAGTTTCTTTCTGGGAAAGGGAGTAGTAGAGATGACAAAAATAGTTATAAGCTCATTTTGTAAAGATGCTGACTTTGAAGCAAAATCTAACAGGCAAAAGCACTGGAAAAAAGGATCAAATTTAGCCATCTGCCTACATAAATATGTTTATTTCGCCCCATATATCCAACAACAGTCCCTCCTCTGGCCTTGCAACCCTAACCATTGCCCTCTTTGTTCCCCTTTCGTCCCCTGCAAAGCCACCCCCATAAAGATCAAGTTGCTTCCTCTTCTCCTCTGTGCCTGACCTTGGCCAAGACCACCAGAACCCCAAACCTGTCCCCAACTGTCAGACTGAATAGTGTCTGTCCCCCTTGATACATAAACAATACCCCAAAGCATTGGCAGTGCCCCGCTGTGGGAAAGCCTCTTTATTGGATGCAGTACCAATTACAGGAAGTTCTATGTGAGTTTCGAGCCACAGTGTACAGAAGTAATTCCTCCCAATTGCATACAATGGGCAAGGTTGGCTCCCACGGATCCCATACCGGGTAGTGGTAAAGGGAGGCAGGAAATGGTTACTGGGTAGATGCTATGATTAAATGTCCCAAAAGCCCCTGGTGCTGGTTGGAGGGGTGGTGCCTCTAAGAAGTAAAGTCTCGTTACTAGGAGGAACTTAGGTCACTGAAGACACACTCTCTTGAAGGGATTCGGGGACACAAGCCATTTCTTGTCGTTTACTTTGTCTCCCCACTGCGATGAGCTGTGAGCTGCCTTCATTGCATCCTCCCACCATGATGAGCTGCCTCACTCCAGATCCAGGGAAACGGGGGCCACATAACTGTGCACTGAAACCTCCAAAAACACGAGCCTAAATAAACCTTTCCTCTTTACAAGTTGTTTACCTTGGGTATTTTTGTCATAGTACTGAAAAAATGACCAGCACATAGCAAGTCAAAAAATGCCTATTGGAGCATCCGCATTTTCATCCTGCAGTCCCGGCCATCTCATCTCAAACTCCGCTGGCTCCCCACGCTGGATCCCACTTGACAGCCACATTCACAGAGCACCCTGAATTCACCATCTACATGTCCGCAGAGCGCCCGGCTTTCACAACACTGTAGCTTCTGGTGAGCATGTGGAACCCCACTCATGCACTCTACTCTAAATCTTAAAACCAGAGTCTGAAATACTGTGCTTCCCCCAGCCTGATGTGCATCCCAGAGGGAAACAGATGGAAACCCAAGCCACCCTAGGATGTGCTGGTGTGGACTCTACCTGTTCCCACTCATCACTCTGCCCAGCTAAGAAATCCATCCACCCACACTGGTCTCCTTGCCGAGAACCTGGAAGGAAAGTCAGGTTCTCAGCAGGGAGATGAATTTCCCCTAAAAAAATACGGGACATGATTTGGTTCCCAGAAATTATTTACTCAACTTCTAGGACTAAAGTTACAACCAGTCAATCGACAACCCTGAAATGTGCTCATAAAAGAAAAATAAATACAAATGACTCCTGTGATCATGAAATCGTGAAATCGTTTTAAAAATATTTACCCTCTCCTCAGAAAAAGAAAAAGATTAAAGCTTCACTTTCTGTTTGGCCTAGGTTTAAAGAGTAAGAGAGAACAGATAAATTTAGCAAATGCCAGGATAAAGATGAAATTTCTGGCCTTTATTTTATAACCAATACTTCAGATTCATTAGTTTTTTACTTTGAACTAGGATTCTCCTGATGTTTTCTACACAAAGCAATAAAATGAGCCTACTTTTGAACCTGTGGTTTTGATTCTTTAATCTTCATGTTCTTTATTTCTAAATAATATTTCAAGAAACTGCCAGCTTGGGACTAACTTTCACTCATGTTTCAGATAAATATTAGAAAGTTACTGTTTTAACAGGAAAAAAAATGTGACTCCAAATAAGCACGAACATTCTAACAGTAACACATTATGAATGTCCCTGATAGAGTAATCATAATATTTGTGTGCAGAAATGTAAGCATTTGTGTGTGTGCATATGTACCCATCTCCACAGAGGATATGTCTGTATGCTGGAGTAATAAAAACATGAAGGAAAACATATCAACATGCATCTTAATAGCAGGCAAACAGCAACTGTATTCCCCCTTCTGGTTTTTCAGGGTTACCCCCCCCCCAAGCTTTTCTACAGAATTGTTTGTATTTTTTTATTTTTATTTATTTATTTTTGTTTACTGTGACAGGATCTCACTATGTAGTTAAGGCTGGTCTTGAACTCACTGTGTAGCCTAGGCTGGCCTCAAATTCAAGGCTATCTTCCTGTTTCAGCCTCCTGAGCAATGGAATTACAGATATGCACCATCACACACTGTAAAATCACTTGATACAAGCAAGGATAAATAGGCAATTTCACTTTTATCACAGATTTGAGGATATATGTTTTTGCAAAATGCACAGATATCTCTATATAAAAAAAAGTCCAGTCAATTCCCTATGCCTCCCATGTAACCCATACAGGGGGGAAATAAGATAAAATTCAGATTACCAGCTGGGCATGGTGGCACATGTCTATAATCCCAGCACTTTGGAGGCTGAGGCAGGATGATCATGGACAGTTCAAGGCCAGTCTGAGCTGCACAGTGAGACCCTGTCTCAAAAAGACCAAGAGGAGGAGGAAGAGGAGGAGGAGGAAGAAGAGGAGGAGGAGGAGGAGGAAGAGAAAGAGGAAGAGAAGAAGAAGAAGAAGAAGAAGAAGAAGAAGAAGAAGAAGAAGAAGAAGAAGAAGAAGAAGAAGATGATCACCCATTCAAATGCTCATAGATGGAAATGCCACCACCTCCCCTGTTATTCAGACTGCTTGTTCTCATTTTCCTTAATCACGTTTCCGCATAGAGATACAAAACATCGCAAGAGTAGACACACTCACACACTGAAACACACATACATGCACACATCCACACTTGCACACCATCCCTGACATGTGCCCATCTCTGACCATGACAGCAATCAAAGAAAATGATTCTCCCAGACTGCCCAGGTTCCTGGACTTGTTTCTCACACCCCACTGTACCAGGGGGGCACAGGCCTCCCTGGGCACCTCTCTGTCTCCACAGGAAGGTAGCACAGTGTTTAAAGCAAACTCCTGCTTACGTACACTAATGAAGGCAAACATGGCACAGATGCGTGTTCGGTATGAGAGGTCCCTAATTGCATTCTGCTTATGCTACTATTTAAATTAGTGTTCTCCCAAATGCACATGCAGCAGAGGAGGGTCCTAGGATCCTAGGAGACGGCGAGCTACCTGAAATGTACACCTGGCCCTAGAGAATGCAGAAAGCCCGTTTGGATGCTCAGGACCCTCCAGGTATTCACATGAATCCAGGGGGTGCCCTCAGCCTGCACGCAGCAGTTTCCCAGTACCACATGTGAATGGATAGATGAGGTTCAGCCACAGCGCCCACATGCTGGCATGCCCACATGCTGCCCACCAGCGCCCATGTGTTGAACTGGTCATAAAAGTAGAGAGGAAAAGTAGAATTCCGTCTCTCCTATTCTGGATAAATTGTAAGGAATGTGGCTCCAATCTATGAAGCATAAAGTTTTCGGCAACCCTTCATCACCCAGTGTCTAAGAGCTATGATGTAAACACAGTTTGTCTCCCTGGACTCCTAGTGGAGTCTGAGCCCTACTGTGAGATACTAAGGGGCTGAGCCCTATTTGACTGCAGTGTTCAGAGCTGGGCCTTGAGCGGGTGATTAGGGTTAGAGTGGTCATCCAAGTGGAGCTTCCTCTGATTAAATCCTCAGACATCAGGAAGAGACAAGAAGAGACGCACCCGCTATTCCTGTCTCTCCCATGGGATGCCCCATGCCACTGCTACCAAGAAAGCTGTCACCAGATGCAACCCCTCAACCGTGAGCCTCCAGAACCATGACACAAATAAACCTCTTTTCCTTAAAACTGACTCACTCTCTTGTAACAGAAAACTACTACGGAGAGACAAAGGTTTTCTTAGGATGATTTCTAAGATGCTTCTCTGTCAGCCTGAAAATCCTGGCCGACTCCCTTTGGTTTGCCAAGCACTGAGCTTACAGGACGGGGTCCTGTCTGCTCTTTGCTCTTTCCCTTTGGCGGGGGTTCCTATCCCTGTCACCATGCTGGGCTCTGCCTCCCTGACTTTCTCAAAGTCCTCCTTGAAATGCTGGCTGTAGAGCTGGACACAATCCCCAAGGGCGGCCCAGTCACTGTGAATGTCCAGTGGGAAGGGACACATTGCACCCCTGGCCCACAAATGGGCTCCTCTGTTTCCAATAACCCATGACCCTCTGACCTCAGTGCTGCAGGTCATGCCTCACATGTCCTACATGTGGACAGCACTCTCTTTCATTTGTCTTCCTCAAACTCTGAAGGACATTACGGTCCTGATTTTTCCAAGTTATACAGCAAGTTTCTATCTACTATCCTGGCTGCTAAGGTTACTTAGAGCTGGCATCAAAGGCCCTACAGATTTCACATCAGATGTGACTTTCCAGTTAGGAGAGGGTCAGCAGCTACAGTTTTGACCAGGATGATTCAGGAACAAGGACAAAAGTAATTAAGCACAGAAGAAAAGAGAACAAGTATGGATTACTGGAAACCTATCAAGCCCACTGCACCCAAAAGTCCTAAATCCAGAGGCCCTCGCCATCTGGAACAATCCCTGAACGGACACACAACCATCCATAGTGTCTTTATAGAGGTGCCCCGAATCTTGGTAAAAACCTAACGCATCTTACTTTAAAAAAAAAAAAATCTACACAATGTTGAATTTCTTTTACAGTATTTGTAAATGGGAGGCCACAGATAATCATTCTGATACAAAAAGTAAATGTTTTGGCTACATTATTGTACTGTGGCTCTTGCAGCATGAAACAGTTTCTCTTGCTTGCTTGATATGGACTCATTACTTAGAGAAGGCTCCAGCCAGCATCACCCCCAGCTCACATGTGTCCCAGGCTCTCTCCAGGACACCTGATTTTTCTCCTCTCTCTCTCTGACACACACCCCAGACCTCCCCAGTGTTTTGTTCTCTCCTCTACTTGGCTTCTCCAGCTCCCTGAAGCCCACCTTCTCCCACTCATGCTTCTGCCACACCTGCTGGGTAGCGGTCTTAATAGACGAGGTAATGGACTAATTCTGATTTCAACACATAGTGCTATACCTCAGCCAAAGAACTCCCAAAGTCGGACTCTAGGTGAGTTTTACAGAACTGATAATAAAGGAAACTTTAGGGAACAGCAACACCAGCACTGGTACAATTTATTTCAGAAAGAAAACATGACAATAATCTCTACTTGGAAGTCAGCGCCACTTGAAAAGATGCACAGACAACTACTTCAGGCAATAAAAATCAAAACCAAATTAAGATACCACTCCATGCCCATAGAAACAGTTTAAATAAAAAAGATGGTTAACAGCAAGTACTGGTGAAGATGTGGAGAAACTGTTCCCTCATGTGTTTCTGGCAGAACTGGGAAACAGTGTGGCTGCTTTGGCAAACACTCTGGCTGTTATTCAAGAAGTTACGGCTAGAGTAACCACGTAGTCCTATAGTTCCACTCCTAGGTAGAAACCCAAGAGAAATGACAATGTATGTCTATACAAAACCTTGTACACACATGGTTCACATCAGTCCTAATTGTAACAGTCAAAATGAGGAATAACCCAAACGTCCACCAACTGATGAGAGGACAAAAATGAAGAATGACCATGCAATAGAGTGTCAAATGGCAATACAAAGAAATGAAGGACTGATACACGCTACAACTAAGAAGAACTTGGCTACAGAATGCTAAATGAGTCAGTAACAAAGACCGCATATCACATGGTTTCTTCTAGATGAACTGCCCAGAAGAGGCAGATCTATAGAAAAAAGTTAGATTAGCAGTTACCTGGAACTGTGGATGGGACAGAGTTGAGGGGAAATGCAGAATGGATTTAGTGGACAGTTTCTTTTGTTCTAAAAATGATTTGGGGGTGGTGGGAAACCTCTGAAATGTACTAAAAATTACTGAAATGCATACTTTGAATACAAAGTACTGAATTGTATACTTTGAATACTGAGTGTATGAATTATTGCTCAATAAAGCTATTTAAAGCAATCCATTTGAGAATAATTAATCTATTACTAATCACATATAAAGAAAGAGAATGTACTTAATTCCCTCGTTTTTCTAGTTCATTAAAATGTGGGTCAAAATCCTAAATTTAACACATACACACAATGTTCATAAAATGGCCTGGTGCAATTAGTCCAACCCAATTTACATTACATCAGATTGTTTAGGGATGGTGCTCTGAACACAGGACTAGTTTGGAATCTCAGTCTCATTGCTTACAAAAGATGAATAACCTCAGATCATGTTGAAATTCAGCAAGCCTCAGTTTCCCTCTCTGCAAAATGAAGACAGTAAAACCCCTCACACTGGGTTGTTGTGGAAGTAAATGAACTAATTTTCATAAACACATAAGCAACTACAGTACCTGACATACACAGTGCTCCAATCAGAAATCAATCAATCAATCAATCAATTCACCAGCAAAATCCAAAGTGCTTATGTGGAATATGCCAAGCCTGTGAGAAGACACAGACAATGTAGTTTCCCCATTAGTTAGGGGACCAAGCAGACCATTCTGTGCTGCTACCACCAGACAGCTCTGGGGTGAATATGCCCCACCCCCAATTTATAACCCAACACCCTAAGTGGTGCTATTTGAGGGTAAGGTCTTTGGGAGATAACTACTTGGGAAGATGGGACCCTTGTAAATGGGATTAGTGCCTCGTAAAAAGAGAGTCAGAGAGATGATTTCTTTCTAGCATGTGAAGATAGAGAGAAGGGTCAACCATCTTCAGATCAGGAAAAGAGCCCTCACCAGGAGCCAGATTAGCAGGTGCCTTTTCTCAGGCCTCCCATCCTGCAGAGACCTTTGCTGTTTAACCCAGCCTGTGGCGTCGCATTATGTCAGCCTGGAAGGGAAGGGAAGAGGGAAGGAGGGCAGGCTCCCCCCAGCAACTAGCTCTGGTTCTGCTAAATCAGGGCTCAGGAAACTTCTGTATCATATGTTCCCCCACTAATATGTACCATTTTTATGTTTTCATGTAAAATCTAACAAGAAATGTAATTTTTAAAAAGACAACTTTTTCTTTTGCAAATGTTTTAAACTTTTCAGGACATATGTTCCATGTCACACCTACTCAATTCTGTCACCATAGCACAAAAAATGTCATAGCAATACATGCAGGACTTGCCACAGCTATGTTCTCCAGCAAAACCTTACTTTTGGACACTGATATTTGAATTTCATACAGTTTTTTCCCATAACATGGAGGAGTATTCTTCATATAACTGAAGGGGGACTCAAACCCAGGGCCCAAGCACTGAGCTACTTTCCCCAACTAGCCTTTCATTACTTTTTATTTTGAGGTAAGGTCTCACCAAGTTTCCAAGTCACCCACATTGGGCCTCAACTTGAGATCCTTCTTCCTGCCTCACTGACCCCAGAGCACTGGGATGATAGACATGCCCCACCATGCACAGCTCTTAGATTTTTCTTTTTTTTTTTTTTAGACAAGGTCTCATTATGTGGTTCAGGCTGGCCCCTTGAACTCGCTATGTAGCCCAAACTGGCCCAGAACTTGAAGCAATCCTCCTGCCTCAACCTTCCAATTGCAATGATTCACAGACATGTGGCACTGTGCCCAGCAGATTTTCTTTAAAACCACTTAAAACTGTACAATCTACTTGTTTTAGGGGACAAACAACAAAGGCAATAGCAGGATGGCTCCTTGGCCCTCCCTCAGGAGTTGCTAACCAGGGCATGCAGGGCTGCCTGTCTGTATTTTGTATTGTCAGCTGCCAATCCCTGCTTTGGACATCACCACTTAATCTCTTATTTTCAATTGAGAGAGAGATTTTAACCAATATTTGATGAACTGTCCAACCTTCTATGAGAACAAGTTTCAATTTACTTATTTTAGTACTGGTACTCCTCTGTATAAATCAATTCCTAAGGTACACATTTGTAACTATAAATGTCAACCTCCACTCCAAGTTCTAGGGCTCTTAATTCTGCAGTCTGCCATGTGTTGTGTCCAACAAGACAAATTTACTTCATTCTGTTCAGGAATCAGGAATTTTTCCAGCAGTGGGAGAAGGTGCTGAACAGCCAGCTTCCTGCACAGCTTCCTCACTTGAAGCAAAGTCTTGGGAAATTCTATGTTGGGAATTTTCTAGAAAGCACAAAGACTTCCAAAGCAAGAATGAGAGAATGTATGTGTGATATGGGGATATTATACTTCCTGTCCTAGAAGTCCACTGCTCTGGCTATAGTCTTATGAACTTAATGTTTTCAGCTGTAATTGAGGGATCAAAGATGTAAAAATAAGGCATTATTTTAACTCTCCTGAATCACCAGGGGAAGAAAGTCTCAGGATCCCAGATTTCTTGGTTGTCTACCTCTCCAAAACACTAAGATCCTAACAACAAACATTTTGTTACAATTTTTGAACTGACTGAGCATCCCTCATCTAAAAATCTGAAATCCAAAAAGCTCTAAAATCTGAAACACTACCCTTACACTCAGAGCAAAACCAGTGCAAATATTCCGAAATCCAGAGAGAAAAAAACCCAAAATATGTACACTTCTGGTCCCAAACATTTCAGACAAGAGAGGCTCCCTGCATTGCTGTCACCAAAAATGACAGATGACTGCTCAGTTTATAGGCTCACTACTCCACCCCATCAGAAAATACTTTCCAATTCAACTTTGATCTTCTATATGTTTTCACTTCTATATGTTGAGCTCTCCCTCTGAATATCACATTCAAAGAATCAAGAACATGGAGCATTTACATGCTTCCAAATGTGATCACTAAGGATTTCATCAGAGAAGATTCTAGAAAATGAATCATTACAACAACTCGGCAAGGAATGGGCACCTCTGGGTCCAATAACTTACAGTATTTTAGACAAACTTCTTTATGGTTCTCAAAAAGTGAAAAGATTGAAAAAATTACCAGACCTCTATAAAGCTACTGAATATTTTACTACTCGACCCAGCATGGCAATTTTTAAATGAATCTATGCCAAAATATAATCGCCCATTAAATTCTAACCACGTGATGCTGACCTCCCACACTTTGCAGATACATGCTGCTCTTTCCACTTTTTTCATGTAACAAATGATGGCTAACTTCTCCAAGATGGCCACAACAGCTCACGTGCCTGTGGGGAGCCATGTCTGGTTGTCTGAGGAGGAAGTGAACTTGGGCAGATTGGAGTGTCCGTGAGGCAATTAGTGAATACCTGGGTCAGAATCTGGATCAGCTTCCAGGGTTGTGTTTGAGGCATGGTGACTCAAACCAGACTAACACTATCTCTGACATTCCAAGCTTTCCACCCAGAAGATGCCTAGAAGTTATGGTTCCCAAAACACAATGCACACCCCAACCATCACCCTGTCTACCAGCACTGAGGACCATGGTTAAAGTACATCTGGATTTTTTTTTAAGCTAAGAATGTCAGTACCTCCTTGGAATTCAGTTGTTCAACAGCCACGCTAGCTATTTTATAAAGCTGACGGTGTTTGTTTGAATGTTGAGTATCATAAAAAGCTACAGACGTAAGCATCTTCACTGGAAACAGAACCAACATTTAGAGTGCCCTAAATCTTTCTTGTCTTTACCACTGACTGTTACACTACATAATAACCATATGTCCCACATTTCCAAGAGAGTTCCAATTTCATGGATTTTGTTACACCAAATTAATAAACATACCAGTACTGATTTTTATAATTTTTCTTTTTATAATTCCCAAATGTTACGCAACTGAGCATGTTTTTTCCATAATCAGAAAGACATAAACTTCAGTAAATATATAAAATACATCAACATATTTCTACTATGTCCACTCAAAAACCTGTACATGAATGTCTGCAGCAACTTATTCTTAGCTGTCAAAATTTGGAAGCAACCAAAATGTCCTTCAGTAGGTAATTGTGATACATTGTAAAACAGAGTATCATTCAAACCCAAAGAAGTGATGCATCAAGCCTCAAGAACATGTGGAGGAACCTCAAATGTATGTTTTTAAAAACCTGATCTGAAAAGACTGCATAGTGTATAACTGTAACTTCACGACATTCTAGAAAAGGCAGTGCTACGGATTCTATCAGATCGGTGGTCGCTGCCGGGGAAGCAATAAATAGGCAGAGCACACATGAATTCTAGTGGAGTGAAGCTAATTCAGGATATTATAGGTGCTCCTTGAATTAGGCAGAATCACATCTTGGTAAAACTATCATACATGGAAAATACCCTGTTTAAAATGAATTTAATATACATAACCTACCAAAAACCATAGCTTATTTCAGCCTGCCTAAAACGAGCCCAAAACAGTTACATTAGCCTCCAGCTGGGCAAACCAGCTAACATGATACCTTTTACAATAACAAAATATTGAGTATTTCATGGACTTTACAGAACCGCAGTATCAGTCACTTCCCTCAGTGATCACACGGTCAACTGTGACCTGCACTGCCCAGCAGCAGGAGAGTACACAGGACAGTGGACCACTGGTCCACCAAAGGATCTGAAATACAGTTTCTTCTGAATGCAAATCCCTTCCACACCAACAGGAAAGGTAAGAACTCATAAGCAGAAGCACCCCAGCATCGGTGTAATGGCAGAAGCTTTCACTGTCCATCCATCCAACCCCACAGGAGGCTAACCCAGAGTCAGCTATGGGCTGCAGATGACAATGACAGTGCATGGTGGCTCACTGACAGCAACAGAGGTGCTGCTCTGCTAGGATGCTGCTGGCAGGGAGGCCGGGAGCCAGGTGGCAGGTGGAGGGAGGTTGTTACTCAGGTTTGCAGTAGATCTAAGACTCCGGTAAAAGTGAGTCTTTCATACACACCAATAAGGACAAGCCTGAGCAGATGCAGGCTCAGGGTGACAGCAACCTCGTGGCCAGCACTGGGCAATCCTCCCCATCCCTCTGTCCCCTGAAAGCCCTGGTTTCTCCCACAGGAAGGGGCAATTCTAGCTGTATACTACATGCTACAGACAAAATACAGTAGCTAGGGTGCTGGGGATTTAGCTCAGCAAATCCTGCTTGGCAAGCATGAGGTTGCGAGTTCAATCCCCGGTACCAAAAAAGAAAATGTAGTGGCTGAGAGTAGTGCTGTGCACCTATAATCCCAGCACTCAGGAAGCTGAGGCAGGAGGATCACTATGAGTTCACAGCTGGCCTGAACCACATAATGAGACCCTGTCTATAAATAAATAAGTAAATAAACAAGCAGGGCACTGTCCAGACATGGCCCTGCTTCTCGGGACAACTTCTAGTAAGGTAATAATGGACCCCACAACAGCTTTGCACAGGGGGTGCGCGTAAGGACAAGGACAGCGTCAATGTGAGGCAGGCAGGGTAACTTTTACCAGCAAAGCAGCAGGAAAAATCAAACAAGAAGAACCCACAGAGGCTGAGGTTATCTAAAGACACAAACCACCAGACACCCCACGCAAGTGCAAAGATGGACCAGACTAGGTTTTCAGTGGCCAGAAAACTGACTGTTGTTGGGTCCAACCGAGACAGCAGATTGGGTTGCTTTTCTCTGTATAAATGGTCTAAGGTACAGGGCACGAGGGGAGCAAAGGTGCTAGACAGGGAATAAATATTGACTAGGACATCCGTCTTGGGGAGGGGACACGCAGACTCCTTGGCTGTCAGGTGGAAATTTTTGCTATGTAGGATCACGGAGGTTACTAAAAAGGCCATGCGATGGCTAGAATTCATTAACAACTATCAGGGAAAATCTCTCCTCAGTAGGAAGCAACTTGCTGCAAGCTCGGACAGACTGGGGTAACTTTAGGGACCAAAAGAAAATAAGGCATTGTGATTAAAAAAAAAATGGGTCATGCTCCTGCTAGATTTAAAATTCAACAGGAAGGGGAGACCCTCCCCCACTTAATGGCTGTAAAATTGATTGGGATATAGGCTAATAGAGGTCCCCAGAGTGCTAAACTAAATTAGAGGAAGTCCTATAATTACAGCGAGCGGTTAATTATAATATGATGGGGATTGTAATCAAAGTAACAGATACACTATTATTTTCCATCAACTCTGCAAAACACCCCTCTTAAGAGTTCAGTGGTTTGTCTTTTGGCTCAACTTGGGACAAGAACGTGCCTCCCGCAGGTGACTGGGTCTTGAGACCCCGTGCCCTGCCCCTTACTGCTTCTCCTGCATGGCTGCAGTTCCCACCACTTGGAATATTCTCTTTCCAGACTTCTGTGAGGTCTGCTTCCTCTGTCCTTGCAGACCTCCCGTTCATCCCCCTGGGACAGGCACCCCTAGACCACCCCATCTAAACAGACACCCCAACAGTTCCTCACCGCTGTCCTCCAGCCCACCATCATCACCTAACACTTGGTTTCTTACAGTCTGCCACCCCTGGAATGCCAGCTGCATGAGAAAGGTGACTCCTGTTGGTCCCATTCCCCCAGTGTCCTCCCTAAGTCCCCAAACGCTACTCAGCTCTGAGTCACCATCACCAAATCCCAGGAGCTTAAAGAGAAAAGGCTGCTCTTATTATGTCCTGCCACCTTTCATGGTGGAGAGAAATGAAAGCAAAGGGGCCTTTGATGACAGTGATATCACTATAAGTAAGTGAACAGTACTTGCACATTGTAGCAAGACGCTTGTTAACCCCTTCTGCTCAACTTGAACCTGGTAAGTGCATGACAGTCCCATCGGGCAGTTTGTCTCAAGTTACCCAATGAGGACACTCATGCACGGACCACCGGAGATTCAGAGCCAACCAGCAGCGGGACACACGAATTACAGCCCCTTCTTGAACGTGTCAGGGACCCCCTGGAAGTGACAAGGGTCAGTCTTCAACTCAGCAACACATCAATAAGGCGCTGAAAAGAAAGTATAGCTTTTGAGGAACCTTTCATGCAGCAGGAGCTATGTTTGGCTGTGAAGAAGCACTACCTCCTAACAGAGGCCTAGCACACTGCTTGGTGCTGTTTTCATAAATAACCTAACCTGAGGCAGAGAAGTCGGCTCGGCCAAAGTCACACACACAGCAAGTGCCACGTGCGACTCACCCAGCCCTTTGTGCATCAAAACCTCCTCAGCACCCACACATCCGATTGCTTTCCTCCTTCCTGCCTCTCTCCCCTCCTTTTCCTTACTTTCTTTTGAAAAAAAAAAAATTCAGAAAAGCAGAGCTCAAAACACGAACATCTTTATACCTGCCTCTCCCAAGGAACACGTGGCATTTTTCTTAAGGCTGCTTCAGATCATCTTTTCAATCAGAAACTTTAAAAAAAACTGTCATCTACAGTCATCAATTCTCTCTCTGCTAACATTAGGACAAAGAAAATACTGGCAAGACATTCTGCCACTTGTACAAACACACTGACGTATTTCTGAACAGCATTCCTGAGAGTCAGTTTGGAATCATCCTTCCAAACCTTCAAACACTTTTCACGGCCTGAACACCTTCAGGCTGCAGGGCTCCACACTGGGCCTCTAACTGAAGGTCTCAGTCACATGGGCCAAAGTAGGTCTCGGTTTAACTTGCCCCATGTTCCCTGCCAGAAATGAGAAGCCAGCAAAAAGACCTGATGGCACCCCATACGAGTTCTAATTCATGGCCATCCTTCGTGGCTCCGTGCCAACCCGTGATGGTCTAAATCTGCTCCGGGGAGATCTCCCATCAAAGACAGCTCTGTGTGAAACAAACCTCTCTACACAGAAAGAAACTCTTTCATTCCGCTCCAGAAGCCAGCATGTGAGGATGCTAAGATGCTTTCTTCCAGGGAGAATGGAGGGGCAGGAGGAGCAGCACAGAAAGACGGGCGATCAGAAGAGGCAGAGGCAACAGGTCTCGACACTGACCATTTACAGAGCACAAAGGAAGGACACAGAACGCCTGATAAATGCCTCAGCAAGCTCCAGCCTGCCTGCCTCTGTGCATAAGGGTTTGCACATTCCAGCACTGCTCCCTGCCTTGGGAGAAGGTGCACCGCTGGGCTGGCATCTCCCAGCCTCCCCCACCACACCACAGAACTGGGGCCCGAGGTCACAGGAAGTGCCTAATCTCAGCAAGCAAATGTCAGTCTTCGGGGCAGAGAAAATGTCTCTGTTCTTTAGACACAGCGCTCAAAGTGGGCTGAAATGACCACATTAGTTCACCAGCTTGAATTCACAAAGGGAGCACCTGTTTTCAGGATGATGTGGAAAACGTTAAAACAATCTTACTTTCTGAATGAGCAACTATGGGTATCCTGGTCGTTTTCCCCACACAGTGGTTAATGGTTTGTGTTACCGATGGCAATGTGGAGATATTTTTAAGTAAACCATGGTATGATTTCAATGTACTAAACATGAAAAGTAACGCAGTGACGGGAAACAGCGCACATCTTTTCCCCGTGAACTTCGAACATCAAGCACGTGATCAAGCACACTGACCAATCAATGCAGAGCTGCAGTCTCCACTAACTCCCTAGATTCTTCCTGCAGGAAAAACTTGTCCAACCCCATAACAAAGCTCACAGTTCCCAGGTTTGAAAATGACTGTTCCGGCACCGAAGGGCCAAAGTCATAATCAATTAAAGTAACAAGAATGTTAACCATCTGGGGGAACCATTTAGTCCGACAGGAGAATGTGGAGCTGATCGTTTACCCTGTGTAGCTGACCAAGAAGAAAAGAGAAATGCAAACATTAATATCTCTTCTCCCACAAGCTCTGCCTCCTCTCAAACAATCAAAGTTACTTTTGGCCAGACACTAAAGAGACAGCAATGCCAAAGTTAATTCCACAAGATGGAACTGGTCGCTTCACTTGTTGATGCTATGCATAAGAGAGCAATAAATTTCTATTACTACAGATCTTACTTTAAGCATTTTAGACCCAATATAAATGCCCCCAGACATACACATACAATTTGTCTTTAAAGAAAGGTGTTTTTTTTAAAGTTCAACCACAGTATCTTTAAATTATTTGTACTATTTCAAGCCATAATGATTTGATTTAGGGTATGTAACAATCTATTAAAGCTCTGAAAATTAGAAGAAACTAAGGTTTAGGTCGACTACATTAGATAATTATTTACATTTCTGTTTCAAATCCCAAAGCAAAGAAGGGAAATTGCTTCCTTTCCTGACAGAATGAATTGTTTGGGTCCACGAGGAGATAAAACATTTCCTTCATCTTGGAGGAACCTGCCCCCAAAGATTTCTATTTCTAAGAGAAAAGGTTAAAGAATGTGAATGTTTTTAAAAACATGAAGGATTCTGTGTCTCGTTGTACATGCTGTCGCCCAAGAGATGGATAAAACCACAGCAATTACAGGGAGGTGCCATCTGAAACTGTCCATGCTGAAATTCAATACGCCGTTCAGGGTTATTAAAACCCATTAAGATTTTTGACTCTGAGTTCATAGTAGCAAAATGAGTGACCCACTGCACAAATAGGAATGTCTTTCCCTGGGTCATCAAAGCCAAGATATCATCTCATGAGTTTTATTTATTCCCTTAACACAAACAAAGCAAACTTAACTTGGCTTGGAAAACAGACCTTTTGCAAAAACGTTGACATTTTTATTGACTTTGAAAGGCTCTTGTTAGCGTACGTGCACATGCAAACACACTCAAAAATCCTGACTTTCTTGTAAGTCTACACATCTGGTACATGGCGCCACCGACCAAATACTGAGCTACTTCGCTGTAGAAGTGGAAGGAAAGGTAAAGACAGAACTCTGGTTTTTAAATTACAGAGTGACAGCCATGCCAGAATACATGCTCCAGGAGACCAAGATACTTTTCTGTTCTGTGCACTCCTGCATTCCAACTGTCCTAGAGAGGACTTTAACATTTTAGATCACCGAATCCACTGCACCTCATAGACAGCCAATATTTTTACCCAGCTACAGAGGAGAGACTGAGATTCAAAGAATTTAGTTCCCAAGATGACACAGCAGTTAGGGGGCAAACAAGGCCTTCAGGTCCAGCCCTTGGCTCTTCTCCATTCCCAGATAGTCACCTAGTTGACTTCTAAACAAGACAGACGTTCTTATATATAAAACTAGACTCACTAGACAATAACTATATTGGAATTTTATTGTTGTTGTTGCTGCTGTTGTTATAGTTTTGAGACAGGATCTTGTTAAATTGCCCAGGCAGGGCTTGGACTTGAGATGCTCCTGCCTCAGTCTCATAGAGAGCTAGGAATTACAGGTGTGCACCAACACACCCAGCTCATAAGTGCTGATTTTTTTTTTAAGTCAAAGGTTAGGACTTGACATACTAAAATATAAATTCAGTTGTAGTAATTCAAAAAACACACATTAAAGTATTCCTACATTAAATATCCATTGCTGATGATGTCATGTATCTGCTGACTTTCTGTCCTTGGTTGGTGTCAGTAACCAAGTCTTCATTGCCTACTGGTAGATGACAGCACTTCAACACCTCTTCATTATTCTACTACCTAGAATAAAAATTACAACCAGGAAAAGTTGGAAGCCAAGACAAGGCCAAACTGAAAAAGGCCTTACCTCTGTAATGCAGCACAGAGCCAAACTGCAAACAATGGAGAATTGTTCCTTTATTGGGATAGGGTCGGATGCCAATCCCGGCTGCCGTCACCCTGCCCTCTGAGAGCCTGCCCCAGCAGGCAGGAGCCCATCAGCGCACACGGACCCCTTCGTCCACCAACAGCTGGCTGGACACATGACTCTCACTTTACCATCTGGACCTGAGACGAAGGGAGCTGCCTAAAGGGAAGGGCAAGTGGTACTGCCCTGGAGCCCACTATGCCAGGCTAAAGGCATCTGTGAATCTAAGAAGCAAGGGGTCAAGGAGGAAAACACGCAGGGGGAAGAGGGTGGCAAAGCCTTGCCAATAAAAACAAAAACACAGGCCCCTGAGCCCTGAGGGACGGCAACCTTTCCCAACCTTCCTGGTCCTGTCCCCTGTGGGCAGCCCCCATCCCTGACCACACCCCCTCAGCGGGCCATTTGAAAGGGTTTCTCCCACTGCCTTGAATCGTGATGACCCCAAAGACACAGACTGTCTCCTCTCAGCATCCCCCTAGTAGGAAAGAGGACATCTTCCTCACGTCTCCGAAACACAGCGCAGCCCCGAGCAGCCCTGACCATCTGAAGAGGTCACATTGGCAGACCAATGCCAACATTCCCAAACAGCCAAATTCCCAAACGCAGCCAAAAGCCAGAAGAATTTTAAGTAATTACCCCAGGTGTTAACAGTCAAGTATAAAAGATGATCTACTTTTTTTTTTAAAACATCCTCTACTACAGGGAAAACGCAGCAAACAAAGACTTCCCAGTACTTTAAAATAAAAATAAAAAGGGAAAAAATCTACCAAGCTCTCAATGTGTTTTAAAGCTGTTCTGATAGAACTGCAGGAAAAAAAAAAAAAAAAAGCCAGCGTGATTTGTGACAGTTCAAAATGACAAAGTAATCTATCAGGAATTAAGCCTTATTGGTTTCAAATACATATAACATAAACAGATGTCCAGTTAAATACGTACAGCAGCGAGACTGGAATAAGGCTGGGACTTGCTGGAGGTCCCTTCTGCTCAAACCAGCTTGCTTGACACTGGGGAGAAAGGAAGACAGGAAAAGCCAAAAAATGAATTAGTCCCTGCCCTCAAAAATTCCTAGTCTGGCCAAAAAGACAGGCACTCCCATGAACAGCTCAAACCCAGGGCAGATGAAGACAGGAACTAACTGGAAGCCCTAGCACAGTGCGTGGGGTCGTCAAGTCGGGAGCAATTAATCACGAGCGAGCCAGGCAGGCGACATGGAGCACCAACTCGTAGATCGCTTGTCATTTTCAAAGTAAATCCATTCCTGGAGCCATCATGAAATTGCTTCCGTGATCTCTGAGTCCCATCATCCGTACCTTTTATCTGATTAATCAAAATCACTACCTTTTCCCAAGAAAACATCTGTTTATCATTCTCTCCAAGAGCTCCTACTGTGACACAACGACCTTGAACTATCCTTTATCGCTGGATAATATCCTCCTTCTAAAAAGGTAACCAATAAAAAAGAAGAAGAAGAAGAAGATAACATCCACAAGGAGTTCAAGACCATAAAAGAAAACACCCGAGCTTCTGGGTTTCTGCTCTGTATCTCAGCTGCTGGTCTTTACATTCCTCTCAACACTTGGACAAACAGCGCTATGCTAAAAACCATCTGTCTGTGAAATATTTATCACAGCCTTAGTCAGAGGTTCTCTTGCCCATCAAAAAACACTCCTCAAATTCTGCATGAAGTCCTACTTAAAAAAATGTATGCAAAGCCTGGTGACACTCAGGCAGTGTCTCGAGTTCGGCTAATTGCATTGTTCCTGGTTTTGATAATGCACTGCTTTAAAATATGATTTAAAAACTGGGGTTAAGGGGAGAGCCACACAGCCTCTCTGAACTACTCCTCAACTTCTTGTAAGTCTGGAACTATTCCAAAGTTAAAAATGAAATCACACTCCCAATATTCATCATTCTCCAGGGTTTCCAGTGGTCCCTCTTCTGTCTAGATGCTAGGATGTTGGCACTGCATCTCAAAACTTGCAGATACAATTGAGTGACTGCATCGCCTCGGCCCCCGGTGAAGCAGCCAGGAAGGGGAAACTGCCACTTCAAGGAATCAGAGGAAGTCCCTGTCCTCTGCCTACCCCCAACATGGGCCAGTTTCTGGTGGAAAGCCTTGCTTTTACCATCACAGTATCCTCCCCATTCCGCTCCTCCCAACTAACAGTACCAAGATGGGAAACAGCTAAACACGAAGCACAGAGACGGGCAAAACCAAGGCAGCCGAATCCCGCCCATAAAACTTATCTCTGTCTACTCAAGAGCTAACTCTGATGACCCTCTACCCTGTCTGCTATAGAAGCCAACTAACTGGACTCCTGTGGAATTCAAAACACAGGAAGTATTCAAAGAGACTCCTGTCATATTAAATTCTGCTCAAAGACGCACAAACATGCAAGCTCCCCCACCCCCACCCCAGGGAGAAATCATCTCCTTAGCAATTATTTATAGAGCTTATTCCCCACTCCCAACACCACCTCAAGTTGGGAGGGGGTCCAAAGCCAATTCCATGGCCCAACAGCTAACAACTCTTAGGGTTGGGATCCCAAATGTCCTCCTACCGGCTCACTGTGTTGAAGGCTACCAGCTGATGGGCTTTGGGGAAGTCATTAGATCATGGAAACTAACTTTGGCAAGTGGGTGAATCACTGGGGTGCAGTTGTGAAGGTACACGTTGCCCTGCCCCTGGCTACCACACCCTCCCACCATGATGTTACAACCTCTCCCAGGCCTAAAGCAATGGAGCCAGTGAACCACAGACACTAACCATAGACAGAAACTCTAAAGCAGTGAACCAAAATACACCTTTTCGTGCTTAAGATCTTCTGTCCCAGCAACAGACAAGTGACTAACAGCATCTTCGCAGAAAATCTTATCACCCCTGATAGTGTCACTCTGGAGCAGGTCCCCAAAACAAAACCCAGGCACACTGCTATAACTTGGTAACTTTTAAGAACTAGTTCTACAAGGCAATGATTAAGAACAAAGAATTCACTGCTAGAGGGGTCAAACCTTGTGTGTGTATCCCACCACTTATATCATCCATATCAGCTTGGGCAAGTTAAAAACTTTTTTCCCCCCACAGTACCAGAGACCAAACCCAGGGCATTCATACTGAATTACAGCCCTAGCCCCATCCCCTTATTTTGAGACAAGGTCTCCCCAAATGGTTAAGTTGACCAAACTGGGCTCCAACTTGCAATCCACCTGCATCAGCTTCCCTGGGTGCTGGGATTACAGGTGTGTACCACCATGCTCAAAAACTTTCTGTGGCACAGTTTCTATCTGAAAAATGGATATAATGATAGGCTTAGAATTCTGCCTCTTAGGATTCTCATAAACAAGGATTAAATAAGTTAAAATATGTAAAGGTTCTGAACAATGTCTGCCCTATGGAAAGCACCCTTAAAGCAAGGTTTGTTATTATGAATGCATCTTGCTATCTATTATTAATAATGCAGTAAGCTTTCATCAAGCACCTAGGTTCCAAACTATTAACCCAGCTACTATTCTGCAAGAAAGCACACATTACCAAGTGTAAGGACAGGGGAGGATGAGACCATGTTGTGGTCCATGACCCAAAAGAGTGAATGCTGTAGGTAGAATTTCAGAACCTGAGTGCTATAGATAGAATTTCAAAAACAGTGAAGCCAAGGATTAACAAAGATAAAGTTTTGAACAAACCTCAACAAGGCAGACATGTAAAATGTCAGTGGTATGTGTCACTCTGCCCCTACCTCATTTCCCTTTCACCTGAAAAATCAACAAATTCCCAAATATAGTCACCTCACATAAAGGCTGAGCTGTCTGACGAGTTTTTCCAGTTCTACAGATATTGTAATGGTCCCACAACTATCTGCGCAATCCTTCCCCACTCCCTGCCCCTCTTCCCAGTGAACAAGAACAGGATTCCTAAGACAATAGCAGCTCTTCCGCGGAGAGAGAGGCCCAGGGAACCAAACCAGCTTGCATAAAGGATCTCTGAGACACAGGGATTCTTGCAGTTTCTGAACTGTTGACAGTCACACAAAGGGAGCCTGGTGTATGATTTCCCAGCCAGTTTTATAAAGTAATCCCAAACCATGAAGGGTGTGAAGCCAAAACTGTAAATACTGCAGGAATCGCTAAAGTGGTTTAATATTATTTATTATGATTTTCCTTGGGACCCCCAAAGGTCTCTCACCTTGGGCTTATAGAATGTTTTATTAATTTACACACCATCCGTGGAGTTCACAGATGGTGAGACCCAAACACAGAGAAGAAGTCTGAGAGCCTTGGCCGAAATCCCAACAACTTGTAAATAAGAGCAACATTAAAGGATCCAGCATGTTAACCTTCTATCTGCAGCATCACTATTAGCACTGGGGCCGAGGGGGGAGCAGGTAAATACTCTGATTAAACTGGAGAGAAGGTGGTGACTAGAGCCACCAGGATCAGAGTGCAATTGCACTGTCAAGATTTTCAATCCTACCCTTTCAAATGAGTCACTTGCTCTTAAGGTAATCCATGTAAGTCCTTTTAAGGCATTGACCTGAGAAAACGCAAACCCAGAAGTACTGAAGAGCTCTTAGGAGACAGATGCGCACCTTTGCATTTGCACGGGTTCCTTGAGGTTTTGACCTACTTCCTCCATACAAAAAGTAAATTCTGCATTAGGGCAAAGGCATCAGTTCTGTTAAAAGCTAGCGGCTACTTCCAGATCATTACCAATCATTCAGACTATTCCAGAATCATACAGACATTTCATCGCATGTCTCACTGTCGAGGGTTCTTTTGTTTACCGGTTATTTTCATATCTTAGCCAAGATCTTTCATCAAGCATCAGCTCAAACAGAAAAAAAGAGAAGACTTTGCCAACAGCAAATTTAGGTCACTGACATCAAAAGGTCACCTCGATAATGAGAAGAAGAACCTGAATGAGAGGATCCATTCAGACCCCTGAATGATAGTCTTTTGCAAGTAAAGGTTCAAGTAAAGAACGACTTTCTTTACTGAGTCAGCTAAAAGGATGCAGAATTACAAAAAGCCAAAACTCCGTTTTGAAACACTCTTCCTGTTTATAGTGAATCAATTCCCAAAATGCAGAGGAATTAGATTTTAATAAAAGTTCCTACTGGTGCAGTGTTGCTCAACATTTTTGCTAAACTAGCTTAACCCTTTCTGCAACTAGAAAATTCAGACTCCATGAGTTACCAGCCTGATGGGAACTAAATTCCTGTTCTTTCCATGCAATCTACTTTCTTTTTCATCTTCTTCTCATATGTTACTTTTGTTTTATTTTGAGGGCATTGTACCAGCAGTTTTCCAAAGATGATGCTATGGTTCAAATGTGCCCCCAGAAGTTCGTATGTGGAACACCTAATCCCCCAATTCATACAGTCATGGCATTTGCAGGTGGATCTTTTTGGAAGGTGATTAGGATTAGATGAAGCCACGGAGGTAGAATTAGTGGCCCTATAAGAAGAGGAAAAGACCTGAGCTGGCACACTTACTCTGTATCACCATGTGATGCTCTCCGCCATACTATGCTGCAGCAAGGTTGCCCTCACCAGATGCCTGCACCATGCTGCTGGACTCCCTGCTTCCAGAAACATTAAATGTCCCCAAGGCACTACCAGCGAATCAGATCCTAAGGATGTTCCCCTGTCCCAAGTAAGGAATGAACCCAGGACCTCTGCACTGAGCAACAGCCCCAGCCCACCTGCATCAGTGTCCCAGAGAGCTGGGATTACAAGCATGTGCCACCACACTCCACCCCGAAGGATGTCTCTTAAACATATTGGTCCCCACCCACCACCCCCTCAACCAAATGGATGAAACTCTCTTCTTTCTTGCATCTGAAAGTTCAAGATGGAACTGTCTTGAGGTTTGCTCATACAGCAGCTATTGCTCCCCGATCTCTGTAGGTTCACAGGCCAGGGTCTGTGTGACTCCAAACCCTGATTTCATGCTACGCTGGTGCCTCACATATTGGCTTTCCACTCTGCGGCACCCCAGAATCTTGCCACACATATCTGAACCCCACTTCCGTGGGGACCTGTGCTGGGCATCTACCCTCCCCCAGCCACAGCCCTGCCCATCTCTCATCAGGGGCCCTGCAACTGTCTCTGGGCTATAAGAAGCTGCTGCCCCTCGCCAGGCCATGGTCTTTGGTGGGCAGGCCTAGCTGGCTTCCTTGGGCTAAAAGTTCCAAGCCTGGTCCCAGTGGCACAGAGCACCAGGTAAAGGGGCAAAACCTTACAGAGATTTTTGGGTTTTGGGTTTTGTTTTAAGCAAGATTTACAGAGACTGCTGACATCCCTCCCTACCCCATGAGAGGGACAGGAAAACCCAAATTTTTCTTCAGTGTGATGCTAGACAGCCAAGGAAATAAAAGAACATCTGGCCCTGGGATCTCCTGCAGTGGGTCTTGGCGGGACAAGAGGAGGGCAGCACTGAGGGCGCAGGAGGGAATGCGAGTGTGTGAGTGTGAGTGTGAGTGTGAGTGTGTGTGAAGGGCTCTGTGTGTTAGAAAGACAGAAAGAGAAGGGGCACTAGCAGCCAGATAAATGGCTTGATGGTTTCCTGTGTCTGAAGGCAACTAAAATAAAGTCCCACAAAAACACGAACCTAACTGGAGCGTGAAGCACCAGGGCCCATCCCTTTACTGCAAGATGTTACAAAGATGCCCTAGAAACTTTAAGTTGCAGGCATAAACAAAAACAAGGTTAAGGGGTTCTCAGAGGGAGCGTGGCCCTGGCACTCGGGGTAGGGCTGTCGGGACCTTCTCCACCTACCCTCCCACACCCGGGGCGATCCTCCATCATCGTACCGGACCCTGAACCTCACCACCTCAAACGGCAGGTCAGACCTCACCGAAAGTGAGACCCCTGAAATCACCCGAGGGTGAGAGGAGACTGTGGGTCAAATTTTTAGTAATAATAATAAAAATCAACAAATACAAAAAACTAGAGATTGGAAATAACGCAGATGTCCTAGGGCTTTAATGCCTGAATGCAGGTAGCTAGAAAGGCAACTTCTATATGAAGAGAAATTTCTGCCAGAGAGAAACTTGGAGAGTCTTTCACTGATGAGCAAATGGAAAAAAAAAAAAAAAAAAAATCAATGGACGACTATAGCCATAGTCCAGTAAACTTCATTTACCCCAGCAGGTGACAGGCCAGATCTGGACTGTAGGACACAGCCTGCCACCACCAGACATCAAGTACAAGCACAGTCTTACCTCAGTATCTGTCTCTTCCCAGAGCCCATAAATGTTCAGGTCCCTTTTATAACAGGGTAGGATTCACATCCTGTCACCGACACACCCTCCTGATGCTTTAACTCCTGGATTACTTACAACACCTAACACGTGCAAATGCTATGAAAGTAGCTGTGTTTCTACATTATTTAATGAATATTGACAAGGAAAAAATCATATGTTCAGTACAGAGGGTCTGCGGGCAGTGGTGGGGATTGAACACTAATCTACATCCTCATCCCATTTTTAGCTTTTAGTTTTGAGATAGGGTCCCCCTAAATGTTTCCCAGACTGAGCTCAAACTTGCAATTTGCCTGCCCTGGCCTCCCAGAATGGGAATTACAAGTGTGAGCCACCGTGCTAAGCTAAAGTTAAGTATTTCTAAAGTGGCTGGCTAGGGGCAAAGGTCCAATTTATACTGCTGGGAAAACGAGACTAGGCCAACTACATTAACATGTGAATCAACAAAGAAGGAAGACTTGGGTACAGCTTGTCATATCTGTGGATAATGGGAAGTTAAGATGGATGTAAACACCAGGGAAGATTGTGTCAGGATCCAAGATGATCAGAAGTGATGGAGGGAGGAGAGAGAGTAGGGAGGAGAAGGAAACACAGAAAGAATCAAGAGATGTCAGGTACCTGCACCAACTCTCCACAACCTGCTAATAAAAATAAAAAGAGGGGGTCTGGGGGGGTGGGGGAGGGGTTTTATTGAGACAGGATCTCACTATGCAGTTCAGGCTGGTCCTGAGCTCACTTTGCAGCCCAGGCTGGTCTCAAACTTGCAAGGATCCTCTTGCCTCAGCCTCCCAAATAAAAGTTTTTAAAAGAAAAACTAAAATCATCAGAAAGATAAATGCCAAAGGATAACATTTCAATGTGTTTGGGGTTGGGAGTGCTGGGATTATAGGTGAGTGCCACCATGCCCAGCTCAATTTTTTTTTTTTTTAATACACAGTCACTTGCATCCGTTGGTTTCCACCCTCGGTTGGTTGACAGGCAAGGCCACTCTGCAGGTAACAGGTTGGGAAGCACTAGAAGTGTCTCACCTCCTCCTTTAATGTATGACAAGCTCGTCATACAGTAATATTCCTTTCCCAGAGGCTTGTGTTTCCAGGTGGGAAGGACTCCTCCATGTCAAACTGATTATTATGCTACTTGATCAAGAACGGGGTGAAATCTGTCCACTGCTGGCCAGGCCTTCTACCAAATTTACACTCTGACTCAATACAAGCTCAGGCCCAGTGTCAGGGAAGCTCCAGGCAGAGAATAAGCAAGCAGGCGCTGACTCCATCCATGGGGACCCTGCCTGGAAATGAGCGGGAGAGTCAGCTCCATGGTGTGAGCGTGACTCAGCCGGGCTCCCCAAAAGGCCCCTGGAGGGTGATGTCACTTGCCCAAGTCAAACATCTGCAAGCGGTGCTCAGGGAGGTTCTCCCAAGTTCACAGTGACTGCAATCAGGACAACGACAGATGGCGAAGGCCTAAAGGAAGAGTTATGAGCCAGCTCCTTGGCTCTGCACTTCACCCCATTCCGCGGGTCTCTCCAGAGCCTATGGATTCCACATTCTGAAAGCACCAGCTAGAAAACTATAGAGCTGGAAAGAAAAGACTTTTGACAAGCCCTCAGGCTAGTCAAAACTCATTTCCTGTGTAACCTTAGGATGTACAACACAGGGACCCCAGTGTAAAGATTCCCACCCTCACATGGATTTCCGCAACCATCAGGGAGCAGTCAAGTGTCCACGAGAAAAACCGAAATTTACAGCACACGTATGTGTATCTTCTGCAGATGGTTTTCATCAGACTTAAAAGAGAAGCTGTCCCTTTTCTTCTCAAACCTAACAGCAAATGATCCCACAGGACATGCAGAGCTCTCAGAAGGAATCACCCACAAACAAGGAAAGCTTGCTAACAGGACCAGGAGGTGGGAGATACGGCCCTTCCTATGTGCCCAGCAAACAATCAATAAAAGCATCCGGGGTCAGCCGAGGACCCTGTACCGCCTCCTTCTTGTCTCACATCCAACTTGATGACTTCCAGAACTAGAATATAAAACAATTCACTCCATCAGGAAATGACACCAACCAGAACAATATGAGCCTCTATGGGACAGGTGTCTGGGCAGTTGGACCTGGACCACAGAAAAGAGAAAACCTCTCTTCTGTTGCCACCAGTGCAGATGGAGGGGATCTGAGGATCATTTCCTCAGCAGGCAAAAACCCAGGGAGAAGGAACTAGGAAAGGTCACGTCCAAACAAATACATCAACCGAACTATGAGAGTCCCAGAATGCATAAGCAGACACAGCGGCCAAGAAAGAAGGAAGCCACCACTGATTTGCAATAACTCGGGGCAACATTTCTGCAAATATAGCCTCTGAGAAAGTCCTGTGTGGCCACAGGAAGGCAGCAAGCCACTAGAGATGGGAATGTCCTGTGACTCGCCTTCCGTTGCAAGTCTGCTGCCACCTGAGAAGCCAAAGCTCAGGCAAAATGAGCACCTCACTTCACACAAGTAGGAGAGCCTCTGCTCCTGGGGATCTGCCTATCCATCCTTCTCAAAGCATGAGAGAAAATTGCATCCCACCCCAGATATCTTTACAAAGTACTCAGCACACAGTCAGGAATTCTCAGTAAAGGAGGCCGGAATTTACAAGATGACTGATTATCCTAACAATATAATAATATTCAGGACTGCCAATGAAGCACGAGTTTCTTCCAGAGATGAAAACTATCCTCTGCGCAAGCCCACTGGGTTATAACAAATCTTTTTTGGAAATCAAAGTTATTCAAAAGATTTTCGAATTCCGAGGTACCCAAGTGTAGCAACTTACACAGCATGCTCCTTTTCCCTCCCATTTCCAGCCCAAGAAGCAGTGATATGGATGATCGATTACTGATGCAAGAAACTGATGCCCCCCAATGCAACTGAAATGCAACGCACTGCGTCTACCAGGTTGCTTCACTCTGGCCCTGAGATCTTCCTCGGACCTCTACTCCATCAGCTCTTTTGTAGTCTGGTTTTAACAGTCTCAGCTTCTACCTCTTTTTCTCCATATGGTTTTCTTCTTAGGGGATTATGATTCCATTTTATTGGCTCGGGAAGGGAATTTGGGCTTTTGAACCCTTGAGTGATTTGAGAGAAAAGTGGGGCTCTTGTTCACTTTTGGCCATGACCCAGCAGAACACCTTCTGTACCGTCTCTTCCAGGTCTGGACAGCAGCCAGGCCAGGCTCAGCTCTAACCTGACCTATGGCCGCAGGCTTTTCCCAGGGTCCCTGCCTCCCAGATCTCCCCCAATCCTCTGCCCTTCCCAGTGGTCACCAAGGGACTTCTACACATAGCAGCTGGCAGATGTCATTCTTCCCTCATCTAAACCCCTTTCAGTGGGTTTTCATTTTCTGCTAGTAAAATTCAAGCACCTTGGTGTCGATCGCAATGAGACTTCTTTCTTTTGTCCTCCACCAAGTCCTCAAAGGACAACGGCGCTTCACACTCCACTGTCCCCCTCACGCCTCCCCTACCCCAGGCTCTCAGCTATGGCTTACTCACCTTCTCCTTCCCCTGGAGGAGCCACTGCAAATGCTGTGCATTCCTCAAAACCTAATGTAATCCCAGAACCAAAATCATCACCTTGCCCCGGGCTGTCATCCGCTCTGTTTACACTTCAACACAGGAAATTTGAGTGCTTGGTGATCATATCCACCTTCTCCAGCAAACTCCAAGCCTCTGGAGGATCATCACGACACCCCAGCACCACCACTCCACACACTGTTGATAAGCAGTGAATCATACACAGATTGGAGAGGAGAAAACGCAATTAGGACACCAAGAGAAAAGGGCATAAATATGTCACCTGCAACTCCACCCTGGAACCTGCTCAGACCCCAAGCGCAACAGCTGTTTGTAGCACATGAAGGTCACTATCACAGTTGTCCACCTGCACCTAGGATTCACAGGGAGACGTTCGCATTACATGTGAAAATGGGACAATTAACCAAGGAGGGTCAAGCTTCTCTTGGTGTGTAAGGTCTAAATATTTTCCATAAAACTAAGATAAATGATGGATTTGTTTGATATACATGGCTCACCAGTCAGTGCTAATTACAGACTTAAATTCTATAATTGGGCTTCATTCATATTCTGAGAGGTCCATGGCTTGACCTGTGAGGCCCTCCTGACATCACTGCAATGTGAGCAAGTTCTTAGACTACTTCAGGCCCCCTGGTAGTGGTCTCCAGAGTAAATCCAATGATTACCTAATGGAACCCAAGCGAAGGTCCTGCTCTGCAGCTCAGTTATCCTGGTCATAAGGCTGGAAAACAGGGACTTTAACAGGGACCAGGTGGCCTTGGCCTAGGTGGCTAAGCCCCACCCCAAGTGGAATGAGCAAGGGGCAAACAGGAGAAGGGATCCCAGAGCAACAGGTGTGCTGAGGATCTGAAAAGCACCACACAGTACTGAGCCTAGTGACACCATCTGGCCCCTGTTTGGGGACGGTATGAGGGGAGAAAACAAGGGAAGCAAAGGGATGGATTTGGAAGTGAGACAATAACCCAGGGAGGGTGGCGCCATGACATCCAAATGGGGACAAATGGTGCTGTCCTCAGCAAAGGTCTACGACCAGCTCCAGACACGGATTTGGGAAGTGACCCAGGAACGTCCGTCCTCGGCCAGCTCAGCAGCTGCAGGCACAAGCAAAGCAGCCGCTCTGGCAAGGGACAGCATGTGACCCGCAATGAAAAGGGAGCTCTCTGCAGCTTTTCAGGCCAGCACCACAGAAGCTATTATCCGCTTTTATATTGAGTACGGCACAGCTTTAAACACACAGAGAGTCACCCCAAATGACAAGGAAACCGAGACACAGCCTTCTGCTGGGAGCTCCTCTGGAAACACAGGGGCAAACACACACTGCCGAGAAGAGAGGCACCCAGCACACACCCACAGCTCCAACTCTGCACACAGCCCGGACTCAGTGGCCTTTGGAGATGGTGGGTGGTGAGGTCTCTTAGAACTATCTGTCAAAGTGGAGTTGAGGTCACTCCTCAGCAGGCTTGAAGCCCAGTCCCCCACCAAGTGGCCTGTAACAAGTACTCCCAGGCTAAACCCAGGCACATTTTACTCTCTGCTTTTTGAGGTCTCCCCTACACATGGCTACACATAAGGACTGGTCAGCACCCCTTGGCATCCTGGAGGACCATCAGCTCTGTGATCAGCTGAGCCCCAACCAGGTCAGAGACCCTGAAACCAAATCCCTCAGCCTCCTCTGCCCATCTCTAAAATGGGGGCTCCACAGACCACCCATGAAGACTCTTAGTACCAGGGCAGCATTCAAGAAGGAGAGCTATTGCTAATCCCCGCAACTTACTTATCAATGCATGGAAAGTTTACTTAATGTGATTGAGAACAGGATGGTGGTTCATGTACTGTAAACTGATGTGGTATTTTAAGCTTGCATTCCAAGAACAGAGGACTCACCTGAGGTTCAGTGTCAGTGCCCCAAGATCATAATCCTCGCCCACCTCCGCACTAGAATCGTTAGGGCCAGCAGCACTTTCAGACATGGACAAGACAGCACACTTGTTCAGCAATCATGTGCACTTGGAAGCATTTAAAAATTTACACTCTTAATCCAGAAAATCTGTACCTAAAGATTTTAGTCTAAGGGCACCATAAAAGAGCAAAAATTCACATGCGAGGAAGTTCACAGGCCCTGAAAGTAGCAAAACACCAATGAAGAGACAGTTCAATAAGTATATCATCCTAAGAAACTATCATACAATTAAAAAAACAAAAGGCGACATTAGGAAAACTCTCTCTCGGGACAGTCTAGACTATCTGATGATCTGGCAAACCTGAGCGATGTTAGATTAGCGGTGAGTTACTAACTTGGTCACAAAAGGCAAGCAAACACCTGTGGCTCCGCCTCTCCATACCTCCTCCTTCGAATGCCAGCTCCAAGATGCTCCAGGAACAATCGGTTGACCATTCCCAAGGGTTCTTAAGGAAAATACGGCAGTTTCAGGATCCCAGCCCTATCGACTGGTTATCCTAAAGAGGGCGAAAGGAAGTAAATTCAGTGAAACTTTTCACACAATCAGGCAAGCTGGTCCAAGATGATGCAGCAATTTAGAGTTCACTGAAACAAGCGCTGGCCGTGACTTGTTGGGCTGCTGATGTTTCACAACAAGATGAACACAGGAGGAGGATTAGCAGGAGGAGACTATATTAAGACCACACAGTATCTGCAGCCCTTGCTCAGGCTTTATGGTTATAAAGCAAAGCTGAAAGACAACACCAATATTAAGGTTGTGTTAGCGGCTCTCTTGTTTCTCAGGGCAGTGGATCCTGAGCATCCATGTATGTAAGTGGGGGGCAAGAGCAACAGAATGCAGATTCCTTGGTCCCCCACCACAGATCCTGATGCAATAGATGGTAATTTGAACAAGTCCCTGGCCCCTTCAGATTCTGGGGGTGCTGGCCTCTTGATCGTACCTACAAGAGCTCCGTTGGGTGTGCAGCACACATATATACCACAGAAACATCCTCTTTGGTGACTCTAACTTATCTCCTTGTCTAGCAAGCTCAAAGCACATGACACCTGTGTACTCAAGGTCACCACCATGACTGCTGTCAGGAATGTCCTGCCCTCCAATCTACTGCATCCCACTTTTGCCTGGCTACTCCACAACTGGGACTCCACAACATGGACTCCACAACTGGGGCCATGTCATCTCAAGGAATTCTCCCAACCTCTCATTCATTAGCTCATTCACTGATCATCTCCTGGGAGCCTAGCACAGAATGCTAGGGATACATCAGTGGAAAAGGGAAACAAGGCCACAGTGTTGATATTCCGACACAACAGCATAATAGTTCAGTGCTAAATTCTATAGTCAAGCTGGTCTCAAATGCCAAATACAAATCACAAAGTTCTAGAAAGATAAAAGGGCACCATGATAAATAATGTAGTGGGGAGGGTTTTTCAGGAGCCTTGACCAAAATAAAGGATCCAAGCTATCAGTTCCCAGGTGATCATATCTCAGGCACAACTCGGAGCTACTCTCCAGCCCTCCCACATGTGGCATGGCCCCTGGCTAGGATTGGGTATTCTCATAAACTTGAAAGAAGTCCTTGGAGTGGGCTCCTTGAGGCACTCAGGCTCAGGTGAGGGTCCCTCAACCACAGACAAAGGATAAAGCTGCCTGTAGTTGTGACAAAGCATAATTAAATTCAACTGTATCTGAGATGTGCCTTTGGGGAGCCTTCAGAAATTCTAAAGGAGTAACTATATGTAAACAAGAATTCACAGAAATATCCTCTTCAGTGGCTCTCACTCAGGAGCAAGGAAAGCAACTTTAATTATCAGTACCAATGTGAACATTTGAGCTGCAAGCCTGAAATTAGTGCCATCAGTGTGATGACACTGTTAGTTCTTAGTTCTTCAAAAGTAGGAACATATCAAGCTTTTAAGGCCCAAGGACTAGAACTAAAGACACAAATGGACAGATACAATGTTAGGTGGATGAAAGACACAATTCTACAGATCCTCCAGGATGGGAATCCATCAAAACACAATTGCTTCCCACTTACACACAAAAAAAGGTAACGATGTGAATGCTATGTTAATTTGTTTGAAATAACAATAGTAATCATTTTACTACACCTGAGTATATCAAAACATCATGTTTATATATATACTAAAATACATATTATAGTCAAATTCTCAGGAAATGGCAATGGCTGGTCCTCCCATGACACAACATTTTGGCCAACTTGTAAAATCCTGTTATCTAGGCGTCTAGTATATGATGCAATAAACCCTGAAGCTCTGTGGCCTAATGGTCTCATATCTACCGGACAAAATATGACAGATAATGCCATAAAGGAGAGTTTATAGCATCTCTCTCTCTTCATAAGTGTGAGCCTCAAAAACTTTACTCCTGGAGCTATGACTTCTATTCAGTTTTTACCACTCATCTTCTAACTTCATGTTTTCCTAAACTGCAGTGAATGTGAAAGAATTGCCTAATGTGGTGACTGCATCCATCTCCTGTTTAAAAAGGTTCTGACCCCTTCAGCATTGCTACTTGGAGATGGCCTCTTCTAAAAGATTCTAGAAAGGTAAGTAACCTACAGTCCCACTCATTAAATCATGGTTAGGAGGGGAGTCTCACCGACTTCTTCATGTAGGAACAGGGTACTCAGAATGAAATGCTGAAAATCTGAGAGGGTTGTAAGTAAGGCTCCCCCAATACTTAAAGACACTTGAGAAATTAGAAGTCACCCACCCTTCCAGCCTCCTCCCGGTGGCTATTCCCCATTATGTGGTCACTCATTTCTTTGATGTCCCCTCCCCACGAGTCCATGGAGTATCCTCAAACCTTTGCTCATAATCTCAACTCAGAAGTTCTTTTTCCCCCACACACATGTTGGCTTCCTAAAGAAATTTCACACATCTTTCAAAATCAAAATGAGGCATCATCTATCCCTGAAAGAGACCCCCATGTGCTACAGGAAGAATTACCCATGCTCCTGTATTACAAGAGGACCAGATTTGGCCAAGGTGACACTCACACCAGGGTGAGCTCCTTGGGGACAGTCTCACTTTTTCTTTACTGCATCAATGCCATATGACAGTTACTTACCAAACACTGAGAGATCTGTGGACTGGCTTGAAGATGTAAAATCAAAGTCAGAGCATCCACCCTTTTCTTCTGCCTATGATGCATTCCCAGAGTATTTATCCAGGATTTCTCCTTTATAGAAATCAGCACAATTGTGTTGACTACTGGTGTAATAATCCACTTAATATCCATCTTCTCCACCAGACTGTTTGAGTTCTTTATAGCCAGTGGGTGTCTGATATTGAACCCTATAACTGGTTTGTGATTGCAAACAAATCTCTCACAAATGAGATCAGTTCACAACTGGTAAAGTAGTAAGAGAAACTTGAAAGACACTAAGTGAAAGAAGACACAAGGACCATGTATTTTATGATACCAGGTATACGTCCAGAAGAGGCAAATCCATAGAGACAAAAAGATTAGTAATAATTTAGACTCTGAGTGTAGAAAGCAGAGTTTGTACGGAAATGAGGAGTGGTTACAGATGGATATGGGTTCTCTGGATGTATTGATTACATTTTTTTCTCATTGCTGAGACAAAATACCTAGTGCCCAAAATTAAGGAAGCAAAAGTTTATTTAGCTCACAGTTTGTGGAGGTTTCAGTCCATACTTGGCTGGTTCCAAAGCAGAGTGGCACATGGCAGAGGGCAACAGTTCATGGTGGCAGAAAACAGCAAAATCAACAAACACAAAAGGGAGAAGTGCAAGAGAAAACTCTCTCTGTGCTTTATACTGTATGTAAGCACCTTTCCTAGAATATAGCACTCACACCTCTAATCCCAGCAATGGACCATGAATCAATCACAAACTATACAAGCCTGCTCCCATGACTTCATGAGACTTTGAGGTGACATGTGGACAAAAATCATAACATTGGGGCTAGAAAATGTTCTGAAAGGGATTAGAGTCATGCTATATCTTGGATCTTGAATGTCCCCAGTTGATTAAGTATTAAAGGCTTAGTCTTTAGTTTGGGACTACTGGGAAATGGGAGAACTCTTAAGAGACAGGATCTCTTGAGAGGTCTTTAGGTCTTTGGACCCTGGCCATGAAGCAGACTGAAGGACCCACCCCCTTTCCTGTCACTCTCTGCCTCTTCCTGTCATAAGGTGAACAGGCCATCCTGCCACCTGCTCCCTGCCATGATGTACTGTGCCACCTCATGCCCAAAGCAATCAACCATGGACTAAAACCTCCAAAATTGTAAACCAAACTAAACCTTCTTCTTGTACAAGTTGCTTCTCTTGTGCATTTTCTGATAGTGAGTGATGAAAAGCTGCTTACCACAGGTAATGGTTGTACAACCCTGAAAATATATTAAAAACCACTTTAAGTATGTAAATTGCCTGGTATGTGACTTATATACCAAAAAAGTTGTTAACCTATAAACATTCTACTACAAAAGAGATTTAAAAATTAAATATGCTCAAGAAAGGTAAACAGGGTCCAAAGGTATGGCTCAATGGTAGAGCCCCTGCCTAGCATGTGGATGGAACTGGGATTGATAAAGGGGAAGGAAGAATAGAGGGAGGAGGGAGGGAAACTGGGAAAAACCAAGGATATCTTTTAGAAGACTTGAATTTTGGTGGGGAAGTAGGGGATACTAAGGATCAAACTCAGTGCCTTTCACTATGCTACATCCATAGCTCTGCTGACTTTTTATTTCTCTCTAAGTCACCAAACTGCTCAAGCTGGGCTCAGATTTACTAAATTTGCAATCATCCTCCTACTTCAGTCTTCCAGAGTGCTCTGATTATAGGAATGAGGCATCACACCCGATTTTTTTTTCCTTTGGTGGGGGAGGTCTTTTTTGAGACAAGGTTTTGCTATGCAGTTTAGGCTGGCTTTGAACTCACTTTGTAGCCCAGGCTGGCCTTGAATTCAAAGAGAATTCTCCTGCCTCAGCCTCCTAAGTGCGTGCGCCACCACATCAGGCTTCCTTTGATTTTTCAATGGATGTAGATTGTGTTTTATTTAAAATTCTAACAGTAGAGATTAAATGTTTCAGAATATCTGGTCTACATTTATTTTAAATGCTATTTTTAAAGAAATGGAAAGAACAAAGACCCAGAAATTCAGTGACTTGTCTACAATCTCAGCCAGTTTGTGGCAGCTTAAGAAACAAACATCTCAGCAGCATTATTTGCAATAGCCAGAGGATACATTTATAAAACCCACCAAGGGTCCATCAATAAACAAAACATAGTGTCCACACTCATTAGAATGTCACTTGACCTTAAAAAGGAAGGAAATTATGACACACAGGTGAACGTGAGAACACTGTGCTAAGTGAAACAAGCCAGTCACATAAAGAGAAATCCCCTGAGAGTCCACTGAGGAGGGCTCTAGAGCAGTCAGATTCACGGGGACAGAAAGTGGCAGTGCAGTGGTCAAAAGGCTGCCGTGGAAGGGTTATTAGTCATAGACACTTCCAGTCTTGCAAGACGTCAAGCTGTGGAGAGTGAGTGTGAACACACTTAGCACTACTAAACACTTTGAAAAGACAGGCAGAGGTGACTTTTATGTGATGTGTTTTACTGCAATTAAAATTACATTTTTTTGGTATGATCCAGACCTAAGTCCCTTAACCCCTATCAAAACACTTCCCCCCGGGGAGGCCTTTCTGCCTCTGGTGTACACAGCACTTATAGGGGACAAAGGCTCTGCTCAGACCAACTACCAAGCCAGTGCAGCTAAGGAGTCTGGAGAATTTTAATAAACCTCCGAGGACCAGTGAGTACATAGATCAGTTAAATGGGGCCCCTCCACAGATGGGTCTTCCCAAGCAAAGCCCTACCAGGAAGTAAGTGGGGGCTGCAAAAGACACCTGCTGTCACATGCAGAGCGGGCCACCCAGCCTCGCAGGCTGCAGAAGCCAAAGCCGTGATCTGGACCTCCTGTGGGCTGGGAAGGCCTGAGAGACCACGTTTCCCACAAGCTGCTGTGTGCCACTGCACAGAGGCTGTGCTATTGCATTCCGAGGAGCCGAGAAGGAGGCTCTGCACCACGCCACGCTCCTTTCCCGAACACCTGTGTCTTTTGTAGGCCTGGACTCCACCGAATCGTTCTCGTTTTCCACATGAACAAAGCTCACAATGACAAGCCAGTAAGTCTCAGCTCATTTTAGGCTGAGTGAAAAAAAAACATACATTTTAGGATTTTGTGGTTTTCTGAAAATAAAATGTAAGCCTGATTTATGTTAATACTGGGTCAGTGCATTGGATGCCTGATTATGGGCAGAGGAAAAAATCCAACTGTGGTCAGTTTCTAAGGAGAATACCGACTCTGATTTAAAACTCAGAAGTCGGTAGAGTTTGGTCTAATACCAGATTCACCACCCATACAAGGTGTTGGTAAATCTCACTGTCCAACCCACCAGACAGTGCCCAGAGACTGCTTTGCACATTCATGACAGTATGGTTTGTTAACACTCGTCTTGGTGAAGTTTGGGGTTTCATGCCAGATTCTAATAAAAATTAACTAGAAAAAAGTCATCAGATACCCAAAAAAAAAAAGTATAAAGCCCAAAGCCTGCAATCAACGGACGACAAAATAAGCACTTAAAAGAAACTAAAATACACCCTAGGTTTTTAGGATTATTAGAGGAAATCAATTAAAATGTAAAGCATTCTTGCCACATCCCACCCCTGGTTTTTTAAAAAAGAAAGCAAATAATTGGCTCCTTCCAATCAAAAGCTATTGCCAACTCCTCTATAGAAACTGAAGGGTTTGTACCAAATAAACTTCTAACTTGCGTAGCAGTTGCTAACACACATCCCTATACACATGTCAACTAATTGGCCTCTTATTTTATTGCTGTTCTGATTAGTAAGTCCCCACAATCAGAGGGTAAATTACCTGCTACACAAGAAATCTAATAAGTGGTTTTCCCAAGGTTCAAAGCACATTCTTTCTGTTCATTTTTACTTCTCAAAAAGTCAATTAAATATACACACAGAAACACACACACACATACAACACCCTCACCTTAAAGGATGGAAATAAGTCACACTTCAGATGCTGACGGAGAGAGAACTCAGTGCCCAGTACTGACCATAGTACAGTAGGATAAGACTTGGCAAGCTGTGACGCTTTGGGGCTTAACTGATACAAACTATTTTTATGAAAAGTAAAGTAGAAATCTATAAAGACCTTAAAATAGTCAGACTCTCTGGCTCAAAACAGATGGCCCCAGAAATAGCTTTATGAACTTACGATAGATTTATCCAAACTCAAGCCTACCATAAATCGAGGATCAAATGGATTTACAATGGTTCCACTTAAAATTGTTCAAGTTTGCCATGCGTTTGTCAGAGTATTACATGCATTTTTGAATTATTTCACACATCTCCTAATTCTTCTTCTTTGACTATCTTAACAAAATGACCCAAAATTTAGAGAGAGACCCACAGGGAAATGAATACACCCACTGCAGTATTTCCTAACAGAAAAATACAAACTAGAAACTCTCTGGTGATTGGGGCTGTGACAAGTTACCAAGGCTGAGAGGACCAGCAGCGTCCAGCAGTGTCCAGCAAGAAGAGAAGGTGGCACTTCGGGACTCACCTGGGGTGTGAAAGTAGGGGTGGAAAAGCAGGTCAGGTAGAACTGGGGTGCAGGAGGCACCTGAGGCCTGGGCCTTGAGCAGCCTGCATGCAAGGGCAAGGGTGGGGTCTTTGCTGAGTCACCTTGGTCATCCTGGGAGGACACAGGAGAGGGTCCTGAGCCAGCCAGACACAGAGGCACCAGTCTTCCCGGTTTCTCCAGCTCCCACAGTCGCCCAGGGCCAAATCAACCCCCAGGCTAAATCTCTCTCCCTCCTCCCTTATGAGCCTGAAGTAAGGCATAACCACACACACACACACACACATATACGAGAACTTAACAAAGCCCCTGCACAACACTCCACAGAATAGGAAACATTTGGTAAAATGGATGTTTATAAACTACTAAAGATTATTTGCAAAGCAATCATTTTACCCATCAAATGGGGGCAAAATCAGGCTATAATTGATGTCCTTTGGGGTAGAGGAGTACCAGGGATCGAACTTACAAGCTCACGCTTACCAAGGAGGTGCCTGTGTCACTGAGCTATATCCCCAACCCAGGCTACAATTTAAATTTATGTGTAACACATACTATATAAAAACCAGTCAAAGACAGGAAAGGTACTATCAAAAGATACTTGAAGGCTTAACAATAGCTCAGTCCAAGCTGAACTGTGTTCAGTTTTGTTTCTTTAAGTTTTTTCCCCACTGCTGGACATGATGGTGTATGCCTGGAATCCCAGCACTCAGAGGATTGCTTCAACTTCAAGGCCAGTCTGAGCTACATGGCAAATTCAACATCAGCCTGAACTACCTATACATAGCAAGACTCTCTTAAAACATTCCCCAAAAGTTCTACTTTTAAGTTTTCTGTAGATTTTTCTGTACAGAATTTCCTTGAGAACTAAACTTTTTTAAGTATTATAAATCTGTAAGAAATTCTACATGATTACTCTAAATTATTTTTTCTCATTTACTCTTAGATTTTGAGTATGTCTAACTTTTTTTTATTTAAAAAGGACCCTGTGTTTTTGCATGTATTTGACAGAATCTCTGATATAACTGGGAGACAACATTTCAACATGATCTGGCCACTCACCCGACCCTACCAGCTTAGCTCATCTGATGGTCTTGATATAGAATACTGATAATAAGGACATAATTGTAGGGTACTCCCCTACAATGAAGCTGGAGATCAACCACACATGTGGGGCTAAAGCAAGCCCAGCCCTGAGGACACAGAGAGCCACATACAAGCTGTTCCAGCTCAGAAAAGGCAAGATGCCCGGGCCAGCCAGGCAAACAAGTTGCTAGGCAGTGGGGCTGAAATTAACATCATCCTCCTGAGTATATAAATAAACATGTTAGGGCAGCTGAGTTGTTCCTTCTCTCCCACCAGAAGAGAGGTCTCCACCTGACCTCAGCTTTGGTCTCCTTTATTTTCCCACCATCTCACCATCCTTCCCCAGGAACTTTGAGAGCTATGCACCAACAGCACATAATGACAGCAGTGACCACTGCGATGCCCAGAAGTCCTCTTCTCCTGACCTGCAATGCTCTTTCCTGCCTTCCTTATCCATCAGAAGAGCCACTCACCACTTGAGACTCTACTTGACTGACCCTTAAGTCCTGCCTCAATGCTTTTCCATGTCATCTTCCCAACCACCCCAAAACCCACTCAACATAGCTATTCTCAGATTGTGCTGCCCGTATCCCTGTCTCCAGATGGAGGGCTTGTTAAACTCACACTGCTCACTGAGTCTGAAGAACAAAAAGACAATGCTCAGGTTGCTAGGCACTTCGGGAATTGGTCGTTCAGCAGCTCTGGTCCACAACCCTGGAATGTGCCTTTCCAACAACTTCTCAGCCCATGCGGGTGTTCTCTGTACACCATGGTGGAAGCACTTCTGAGCTAGACAACCAGATTCTCCAAGGTGGAATTGTCATCACTGTGGCCTCAGACTTTTTTAAAAAATACATTGTACTTAATGAGATAAACAAAATCCTTCCTATGCATTTGGCTAACTTCACTGGAAAGCAAACTAAGGAGAGCTGGGAGCACAGTTTTCATCTAAGTCTTTCTTTGGTCACGCCCTTGTGAAAACCAGAAAGTTTAATCAATTGGGGGCCACAATGTCAAAGATCTAAGACTCTCATTTTTCACTCTTTGTGCAAATGTCTTCACAGTTTACAGAATCATTGTTTTCCCCTGTTGCTCCAGACCAGAAGCAACAGGAGGAGACGAACATAAAAGCCATGACTGTTCTCTGGCTCCCAATTTCTGCAAGGGAAAGGCCAGGTTATTTTTCCATATACCCTGCTGTACCCTTTGTTCTGTCTCTCCTCCCTCAGCACCAGCTGCAGAAGCAAAACCTAGATCATCTAACTTTCAGGTTTGCAGACAGCTTACCCTTCTGGGACCAGTGACCACTGCCCTCCCAGACATCACCCTCAGGCCATCTGGTTGAGCCTAAGGCTCCAGACAGGAAAGCAAGCAGTTCTACTTATAAAGGACAGAAAGATGTCCCAACACTGGCAGGGGACAAAGATTTTCCAGGGAAACAGCAGAAATAAGCACAGAGGAGTTAAATAAATGGCACATCCATCTAACACCAAGGTATCTGTCCAGTAACCTGTGGTAGAAGCCACCGCTGAAGTAAAGACCTCTATTTCCCCTTTCCATTCTGTCACACCTAGATCGCCAAACAATACATGATAGATAAAGAAGCAAATTGAAGTGCCAGAGAATTGAGAGGTAGATCTCTGCAGACAGAAGTCAGACAAGTCCTCCTAGATTTGATCTTGGCCTCCAGAAAATAAAAAAAAAGCTTCACTAAGATGAACAATGCCATTTATAGTGACCAGTCTCATTAGGGGCTTGACATAAGAACTAAATTTACCTTGCTCTTTAAAGCCCAAATCTTCTGAAATGTGCCTTTGTCCCAGATCAACAACATTCAGGTGATTGGATCCAGCAGGCTGGGTGTTAAGGAGAATGACAGCAAATATGTCTGCTTCACCACTTGCAAACACAGCCTTGAATAATCACAGATTGAGTAATCTGATTTACCCTTCAGCTGCAATTACGTTTTACAGTCCATTCCTATAGTTGGGTAGCACGTATCAAACTCTGGAAACCAAGCCTTTCTTTTAGAACAATTTCTCAGAACATATGAAGAAGAGGCAGCAAATAAAAAAAGGAAAGCTCCCCTGATGGCTGAGAAGAGAGATTTAATTACGCTTTCAGATGAAGGTGATAATTGACTTACATTCTGAAATATCTTAACTCAGACTACATACACAGGCGGGATTTATGGATCAAAGATCACCAAGGAATACGCCATTACATGTATGTGAGTATGCAGATGACTACAGCTTTATTAATTCTAGATGTTCAAACTTTTTTTTCTCATCTTTTTGGTGGTGGTGGTGGTGGTGGTGGTGATTTTTTGAGGCAGTCTTGCTATCCTTGTTTCTTAAAATCTTTTGCTTTGTTTTGCTTTTTGTTTTGTTGAGACAGAATCTTGCTAAGTAAGAAACTCAGGCTGGCCTTGACCTCACAATGTACAGAAGCTGGCCTCAAGCTCACAGGGATCCTCCTGCCTTAGCCTCCTAAGTACTAAGATTATAGGCGTGTGCTTGTAAACTCTCTCATGCAGTTGAAAGATGAATGCTCAGCTTTTATCTATTATATTTACTATTCATATATTATTGTATGTTATTTTTCATATATTACAGATCTTCCACATCCAGCCAAATAAAATACAAACAGCTAGATGGAAACAAAGGACTGAGAAGAATATTGGATGCACTGGTTTTCAGACCCTAGACAACAGTCAGCACGGACGGTGATCCCTACAGACAGGAAACAAATGTGGAAAACACCCCCCCAGCTGCAGGAGGGTCCTCACCGCCAGGCCTCAGAAAGTAAATTCATGCTGAATGACATTGAGCAGTGGGAGCTGAAGTGGGTGGCACAGCCCCCTGCCACATAAGCACACAGCAGGGTTTACTGAACACAATGAGCATGGTTTCTTAATGACAGTGGCCCCATGTTATATCACACTCCGGTGCTGTGGGACCAACACCAGGAGACATAATCAGGCGTGCTCTTACTATGAAGTCATGTCTCCTCACTTCCCAAGGCTGTGGGCTCCCTGAGTCCTGCAGTACTATCCCCACAGTGACAGCTCCTGACCTGGTCTGTCCCCTGATTCTCAAGTGCAGCATCACTGTGTATGGACAGGCCCTGGGGAACAGCAGGGATGGCGTGACATCTGCATCAGCAGCCTGGCCTTCCTGACCCTCTGGCCTGGTCCAGGAGGAGCCTCCCAGATAAGTGACCATGAATGAGGTAATTGCTGGATCAATACACATGGCCTTCAGATTACAAGGATTTAGGTCATATCTTGATAAAACCATCATAAGTTGAAAATATCTTAAGTCAAAAAGGCACTTATTACACCTAGCTCCTAAACACCTTGCTTAGAAATACAGCCCACTCTACAGTGCCAGGAGTTTTCTCTGGGCATCATGAGATCTTCAGTATCAAGAGAGAGGATTGGCCTAGCTGAGCTCCAATTCATAATTCAAAATAAGATTTCTACTGAATTTGCATTGTTTTGCAACATGGTAAAGTCCCAAAATCATTGTCAAGCGAACATATAAGGCAGGACCATTTGTAATCACTTAGTAAGTGCCTAAAGCATTGTCAGTTACTTCTTGGCTTGTACAAGGACTTGACTTCAGTCCTCCATACCACAAAAAAGTCTCAGGCAGTATGCATCTTCTTTCATAAATACATAAGCTGGTCATGTTTGTATCAACCTCAACGGACCAGATAGGTGATATTACAGTTTGTCTTATTTACTCTTCTCATTGCTGAGACAAAATACCTAACACCTAAAGAGGAACGATTAACCTGGCTCACAGTTTGTAGAGGTTCCAGTCCATAGTCGGCTGGCCCCGAGGAAGGGTGGCATGGCAGAGCAGAAACAGCCCATGGCAAGCAGGCAGGTGAGAGCACATTCCCTCTCTTTCTGTCCCTTATATTTTTTGCAAGCTACCTGCCCTTGGGTGGGTGTAGCACTCACATCCTTAATCCTAATCAAAACTATGCCAAACTAATCAGTAGACTAATACCATTTATCTGAGCACCACACACTCTAGATCCAGCCACCTCTGAAAAAGCCTCACCTACACTGCATGAGGCTTTGGGGACAGGGACATCTGCACACGAGCCATAACACAGTTTGTATCTGAATGTCTCCCTGGAGCCTCATGTGCTCATCGGTGCGAGTTAGGGGAGGTGACTGGACCATGGGGCATGATATTCGTCATCCACTGAGTTTGTAGCTAAACGCAATGTTTGGAGGAAGTCTGGTCACTGGGGACATGGTCTGGAAAGGTTAGTCTCTCTCTTCCTTCCTTGATCACTTTCTGCTTCCCACCACCACCATGCTGCAAGCTGTTTCTCCTTTGCAAGGCCCATCTGCCATATCACCCTGCCACAAAGCCAGCAGACTATGGACTGAAACATCTACAAACTGTGAGCCAAGTAAACCTCTCCTCCTTGGTGGGTGTTGGGTGGGGACTAAGACAGATGTCTTTAAGTAAAAAGTAGAGTCTGTTTCACACACTAAGTGCGATTGCCACAGTTCACACCACTCCACTGCTACCCTCTGGTGCACCTGTTCACAAGGGAACAAAGGATTTCATGTACCACAAAGGCAATTTCAGACCTCAGACGGCCCTCACGTCTTTAAAACCAGCATTCTATTTCATTTGTGTTAAGTGTTTAAAAGACTCTTCATCTTAGAGTTTAGTGAGACCCTGTCTCAATATGAAAAACAGAGAGGTGCTAGGAACGTGGCTCAGCATACGAGCGTCTGTGGCTTATGGCTAGGGCTGGTTGCTCAGTGATGGAGCATTTGCTTAGCAAGTGCAAACCTTTAGATTCAATCTCTAGCACCACAAGAAAAAAAAACAAACAGACCCAAAAAAGAAAATTAAGTAAAGAGAGTCTCTTTTATGCATTCAGAAATATAAATCCTCTCTAAGGTTAAGCTTGTAGGGTCACAAAATTGCTTTGTAAACTGATGCAAGCAAGCTCTTAGTTTGATGTGATTATCACACAAAAGGGCCAATGGAGGATGAGACCCAGGTCACTCGCATCTCTGCTGCAGGTGGGTTAAGAATGATGACTTTCACAGTCTTTCATAGATCCCACGATGAGAACGACAGCCGGTGCCTCCTGACAGCCTAGGAAGCCAGGAAACCCAGGATGGGGGTTGCCAGGATTTACTTCATAAACTGCTGCTCTGTCTCCAAGAGCCTTTTCACATGCCACCTGCTCAGGGAAAGTGCCTGCTGAGGGCTCCCCAAAGCCAGAGAACATAGAATACACAAACGTCCTTGAGTCACCTCTCTACCTGTGTCCCTGACACATTGCAGGGACAGTCAATAAGCAAATGACCCTTGTCCCCAAAATATCGACACTTTTCTCACCTCAAGAGTAACCTATTTCTGATAAAGAAAATTTGGCAACTATAAGAAAATACAGAGAAAACAGTTCCTTGTCCTCTATTGTTGAAACTTAGAAGTCTTCTAATCTATTTTTGATGTAAATATGCTAAGGTTAAATTTATATTTTATATATATGGATATCAATCTAATTTCTTTTATGTACTGTATCCTAAACATGCTCTCGTGTCACTAAAAAAAATACTTATATAGATAATTCTGTAATTTACTTAACTATTTCATTATTTTTACATAATCTGATTTCTTCCAATAGCTCAGAGTGGACTTTACATGGTGAGATCTTCATTGAAATCTCAGTTTGCTTTCTCAATAAAATGATAACTTTTTGGAGGGGAAGGCTTAGGAATGGAGAGGCTGCCTTTACTACCTACCCTTCATTAGGCCCCTGAGAATTGGTCAAGAAGAGAGTCCCAAAGGAGACCGTGTGGCTGCATCACACGTATGCAATTATGTACTTGTGATCTTCTCCAAGGTTCGACACACTGCACTGTGTTTGTCAAACAGGGCACTGGAGAAACTTACTGGATCTGTGTACAGATCATCTGTGTACGCTTACCTTACACAGACTGAACTGTAACCTCTTTCTGTCTTCTGGGTATCCTACTCATTCCCCCAAATCTTCTTCTGCATCCTTCTTCTTACTCCCAAAGAACTGTAAATCAGCCCTAGGTCAGATCAGAATTTCTCAGCCTCACCACTATATGGGACTGAATCATGGGCTTTCATGAAAAAAGGAGGGTGCCCCACACACTGCAGGGTGTTTACAGCATCTCTGGTTCCCACCCACTCCCCATCCTTACTCAAGGCACTGTCGAATGTCTGTCTTCAGGTGGACATTTTCAGCCGCAGTTGAGAAAAATTTATTTTTCTCATTTATTTATTATCACTCATTTATTTATTTGATAATAAAGACAAGGAGGTGAGGTGAGAGATGAGAATTAAGTTTCAAATAAGATACTAACTATAATTGATGGGCAGTGCCCCTCTGATGTTCTGTCAGGGAAAAGTGCTATGTTGATCAGTGATTGATCTGGAGAAAAATAGTGTAGTACTTTTCTGTATAATAAAAGACCTGAGTCAGGTTAGCTTTATAAACAACAGAAGTACAGGGCTAGGGTATAGCCCAGGGGTAGAAACCTGGCTTTGATCACTAGCCCAGAGAGGAAGAGAGGGAGAGGGAGGGGGAGTGGCAGTGGAGGAGTAAATGGAGGAGAAGGAGAAAGGGAGAAGTGGGAGACTGAGGAGGTGGAGGAGGACGAGAAGAAGAAGAAATGGAGAAAGAGGTTGATGTAGTTCAAAACTTTATTGGCTCAAGATGCAAATCTGAACACCTCCATTGATTTGGAGAGGACAACAGCACATTATGGCAGAAGTGGACATGGAAATCCAATCGCATCCCCATACAGGAAGTCTGAGAGGTAGGTGCAGGCTCCAGGCTTTATAGCAATCTTCTTGTGAGAACTGACCACAGTCCCCAGGAAACACCTGAATCCTTTTCAAGGGCACACTCCTTTGATCGTTAACTGTTGTGTCAGCTTGGGTAAGAAATGCCCAACTGGCTGACTTAGCCTAGTTCTGGGTGTGGCTGGAGGGATTTACTGAAGCCAGAAGACCACTTTGGGCATGAGTGGCACCAACCACAAGCTGGAAGCCTGAAAGGAATAAAAGGGAAAGAAGAGGGAAGGCTGGCCTCTGCTTCTTTGGAGCAGCTCCCATCTTTGCCTTCAGCTTGGACATCAACTCCTGGTTTCCAGTGCAGACCCCTCGGGTTCCCCGTAAGGACTCGCACAGGGCTCTGCAGTGAGCTCAGGCCTCCAACTGCTGCCTGGAGTCCCCTGCTCTCAGTGCACAGATGGCCCTCTTGCTCTCTTCCACAGCTGACTCTGCAGGGCGACTGGAAGCCCACCTTATAAATTCATAGATAAATACATGTCTATATCCAGTCTCTGTCTCTAGTGAGAACTGAGTGATACAAGACCCCGCCACTTCCCAATACCACTTCCCTGGAGACCAGGACCTCCACACAAGACCCTTGCGGGGACATATAACCGCTCATCACAGCAAGTAGCTTGCTGTCTGCATTCGGAATCCTCACAAGAAGCAGGTAGACATGACAAAGGAGTGGGCACAATACCACCCTCCCTTGACCCTGTCAAAGAGTAACAGAAGCCTGACAGGCATCTCATCATTTAACAACCATCTGCCTAATCATATCCTTTGCAAAATCCCTAAAAGAAATAACTAGTCACTCACATGTGCAAGCGCCGTGTTCTATCTGAACACACAGTACACCATCCAAGGCAAGAGAAAACAGAGGCTATATGTATCCACATCCTCAAAAAACTAGCAGCATTCAATCCTAACCAGCAAACCGGAATTACCCTGAAAGGAAATGGAACCGCTCCCTTCTGGGCCATGCAATCCACGTGTGAAAAAAAGAGAGGGAGGGAGGCTTTCTCCACGAGGTTAAGGATGTAATGGTAAAAGCTGAACCGATCAGATCGAGACGGAACCAAGCGCTGGATTATTTGTGCTTCTGGTGGTCAGCAGGGTCTTGACCACCTGCAGTGTCACCTTGTAGTCACTGGACCACTCTGTGCCTCAGTCTCCCTCATTAGAAAATAGATAAGAGTACTCACCACTCCTGGTGTCCTTAGGATGAAGCAATCAGATAACACAGAAGCCAGTTACAGGAATTATTCTATAAGTGCTAGCTGACACTGTCTGACGTCAGAACTAAACTGAATCTAGAAAGCAGCCTGTATCATATTTGCTGGTAGCTTAGCAACAGATGCCACTAAAAAATTAGAAACTCAAAAAAAAGTGTCATTCAAAAGCTCTGTATTCACAACTAATTTTTTCTCTTATAATCAAATTTACTCAAACCACATCTTTTGCAGATCCAACTATTTCTTCTTTGCCCTAGATGAAAGTAAGGAACACTGATCACCACACTGCTATCCTCCTTCCTCTTCCCCATCCTACACGTCCGCTTGTAGCTTAATTCTTAGCACAACACAAACCCTGGCCCTTGGCTTTGAAAAAAAAAAAAACACCAGAATTGTCAAGCTAACAGTGGATGCTATTAGAACTGTCCTGGCACCAGATCAGTGATTCTAAGCAAAGGAATTTAAGAAAACCTTGTTTACGATGAGTTGAAAGAGAACTGGAACAGTGAAATGTCCTCTATAGATAGGTGCTAAAGAAAACCAGAAACATTGGGCCAGGGATTTAGCTCAGGGGCCTAAATCTATGCCTGGCAAGTGCAAGGTTGTGAGTTCAATCCCTGGTACCAAAAAAGAAAGAAAGAAAGAAAACCAGAAACATTTCTTGCACTCTGCATTCCGATCCCTATCATGGAACAGAGCACCGTGAAGTAACCAGGGGCTGGGCTCCTTCTGGGACCCATGGTCCTGAAGCAGAAGATTTGCAGCAAGACGACTATGGTTGTCTACCTCATCATCTGATCTGCACAAGTCACTGTGGCTTTCCAAACCCAGAATAAAGGCTGAAAATCAACTATGACTTTGTCTATGCAATTTCTCTTTTCACATTGGTCAGAGCTGTTTGCCTTTTTTCCTCTGTGAAAATTCCCAACACAATAGATTCATGAGATATTAGTACTTGAGGACACTCAGCAAAAGGGGACAACCAAGGTGTGGTCCAAGGATTCCCCACATCAGAACCACATGTGACACTTGTTTAAAATGCAGATGCATAAATAGTCTGGCTCACATTTCCCAGCCTCCTGTGAAGAGAAACTTGGCGCCATGACAACGGCAGCCAATGAAATGTGAGTGGAAGAAATGTCTATGACGACCTTGAAGGTACATGGTGGAGATGGCACAGCCTCAGTACGGAAAGAGCTTGGGTTCTACAATTACCACTGGAAGAGAATTTATGCAGACAAAAAATAAACTTTTGCTTGGTTAAGCCACTTTAATTTGAGTCTTTCAGGAGGTAATGTTCCCCACCTAATATGTAGGCATTATTCTAGAAAACCTAATTCAAAACTACTGCAATAGAGACACCACAACAGGACAAAGAGCTTGAGTACAGCCCTAAATACAGCAAGTACAAGTGGGGATTTATAACCAAGGACCAAAGTGAAGGGTTCAGTGGATAGCAAATCACTAAGAGGAAACACCAAAGGTAGGAGGATTGGTGCTTAAACAGACCTAGCAAGATTCTTACCGGAGACAAGACGGTGACTTATGACGTAAGCACTGGGGATGATGAACTTGATTAGATGGCCAGGGTGGGACGCAGCAGGATTCTTTACTAAGACTGGACAGGTCAGGCCAAAGAGAGTTTAGGGCCAAGTGGAAAGCCTAGTTCAAAAAGGAACTCAGGGGAGCCCACTAAGTTTTGGTCAAAGAGAGAGTCTTTGCCAAGACAGGACTCTGAGATTCTGCATTTGAAGCTCATTACGATTTAAGAAGGGAAATAAGCTGAAGGAGGTAAAGGACCCTACCCCAGGCCACACAAGTGGATACTGAAAGTACCAAGACGTGCAGAAGTCACCAATGACTGATCGGGGTTTTAGCCAGTGTTTTGATGAAAATCCCAAATTCAAATGCATTTCTGCTATCCAGGATTCACAGCCACTTCCAATCACCTTGGAGCAGTAGCAGTAGAAAATCACCTGCCCAAAAAATAGAAACCACATCCCCTCCCTTTCCATCTCACAGCTTTAACGTGATAAAAACAAAGTGACAAAGGCTGGCTAAGAACGGGTTACAGAGAGCTTTAAGTGGGACATGGCCAGGCCTGCTGAATTCCCCAAGTGCTGTGGGTCACTGGGAATAATTCCACACTCCCAGCACAGACAAGAAATAATGAACAGACATTTCAGGGTCAGCTCCACAGATATCAGGAAACCACGGGCAGTGGGGGAGGCAACCCCATCCCACAAAACAGCTCCTGCTGTACAGGTTCCTGGATGCCTCACAGCCCACTGGGGGCAGAGTCCACGGCCCTTCTGTTCCACATCCATACCATTGTGACCCACTGTTGTTGGAGGAAGGGTCTGATGTTTACCATGGCTTTTTAAAAGTGCCTTTGACCCTCTGTGACCACGGGTTCTGCATCCACGGATTCCATTAACTGCATATTAAAAACATTGAAACATAAATAATCGTGATACATGCAGGCCTTTTCTGGTCACGTTTCTCTGAACAATACAGCATAGCAACTATCTCCATAGCACTGACGCTCTGGTAGACTCATAAGAAGCCCGATAGTGATTTACAGCAACCCTGGAAGACCGGCTATGCACTTTACGTCCGGAACTTGAGCTTCCGCAGACCTTGGTATGCAATGGGGTCTTTGAACTTCTGCTCTGTGGACACTGAGGGACACCTGTAATCGCGCTGTGCTAAGTGTTTCCTTCAGTGTGCTCTCCTTTCTCAGCCCCTCCAACCTCGTTTGCAAATCTGCTTGGTGAAGCGGCAATGGAGCATAGGGCCTGCTTCAATGCCGTCATGGAAGAAACCCCATTGCTGGCACAGAATCCTCACACACCAGACTCCTGCGGTCCATCAATGTTTAACCTCTTTCAACTTCTGAAAGATCATTTCTGATGTTCATTAAGGACCAAAAGCATCATATTTTATAGCCACGGTCTCAATCATGAGCCTTGAACTCTTGTGGTTTTCCATGTTTTCATTCTCCGGCAGACTAAGCATTGCGATGCCTGTTGCAAATCCCCTTAAAAACTGGGATTTGAAGTTCATTGTATGCAACATAAATCTGACTGGTTACATAATATAAAACACCAGACAGAGCTGGCTCCCATTCAAGTCACTTAGAACATATTTCATATAAGCCAGACCTCCTGGGATCCAGCCTCCCACCAGCTGAAGAGAAGCCAAAGTCAAACCGCAGTCTCTCTAAACTGTTCATCCTCAGACCCTCCTCGATTTCTAATTATAATAGCCAGGAGGATGGAAATTGATGAGATTTCATTAAGTGAAAAATTTTATGATAATCAATGCTAACCACTATAGAACCCAGCAGCAGCCGTGGTGCTCAAGATAAGCTGTCCGGCAGAAACTGCAACATCAGTGTCCAGGAACTTCCCACACACTCTTAAGTAGAGCCACTAAAATTTAAAAGCTCTGGCTTTGCTGCAGGTGACAGTATAGCACTGGGTCAGGCTCCATCCACAAGCAGATAGCAATGGAGGCACACAGTTTCCCAACTGAAAAATAAACCAGTGAATTCCTATTGAATATTTACACACATTCTTTATTGCATTATATCACAAAGAAGGAGTGAACTACCTAGACTGCGGTGACCGTTTTCACGGGGCCTCACCCAGTGAATCTCAGGCTTGTGCTCTGGTAACTTACGAGGAGAAAAATGGGGATAGATGACTAATTCCTAAAATATTAATTTCTTCCTTATATTCCCTATAAAGCACAGAAGCAAAATGTGTCAATCTGAAGGAAATGAGATTAGATTCTTTACCAGGATCTCAGCAAATAATAATCCAACATCCAAACCAACAGGTCTACCATTAAATATTTAATAATACAAAACAAAAACCAGTAGCCTTTTTTAAGAAGTAAGAGAATGCAAAGATAAAACTGCTCTTGCCATAGACAATTTTATGAACAGTAAAGGAGACGGTAAGGTTTCTGAGGTAAATGTCATCTACCATAGGAGAGGCAGTATCAAATATCACATTAAGTGAATGGGATCAAGACACTTAAACTCCAAGACCTCCGGTTGATTATCTATAACATGAGGAATCTGGAGTCATTTTATTGCCTTGGCTTTAACACCTAGTAGTGCCAAGTCTCTCTCCATGCAAAACAAATCTTCTAGGATATTCTTTCACCAGGGTGGCTTTTAAGTACATCTCTACTGATTTTACTGAAGAGAACAAGGTTAACTACAGAAGACTTCTTCGTGTAAGTGGCAAACTTTAGGGAAAGTCCAGGAGATTATAAACTTCCCTTAGCCATTTTGAATGTCGTCTCTACTGATTCCAGCAAAAGAAGACACAGACGATTAGCAAATGCACAAATTCTACCACCACAAATGCCACTCTGTCACCGCCCATATGGCTAAGTCTCAGACACTCCACCTCCTGGCACCACCTCAAGGTCTGCTGTCTCTTCATAAGACCCACAGGACATCCCAATTCCTCAAGAAACCCAAGAGGTATAATTTAAGACTACCACCCATTACTTCCTGAGTTGGACAACTATGTTCTCTAAATGTTAACAGTCGGTCCTCTCTGACCAAAGAAAATGAATACAGCCAAGCAGAAGAAAGGAGATAAAGGGAGGTTGGAGTTTTATAGCTTGTATTTTGGTTTGGGTTTCTGGGAGGTTGGTTTCGTGGTTTTGTTCTTTGGTTGGTGGTGGCTTATTCTGTTGTTTTGTTCTTGAACTAACCCCGTCATTAGCTGAAATTTTTGTAGCTGAGAAATATAAACAGCCTCTGGCTCCTTTTTTTTTTTTTTTTTTTTTTAACCAAGGATCCAGCTCACAACCTTGCACTTGCCAGGCAGGCGCTGTGCCACTGAGCTATATCCCCAGTCCTCTGGCTACTTTTGACTAAAGGCAGGTCTGTCAGTTATTCCATTCCTGTTTCAGACACCTACTCTAAGCCACCCAGGGTAATTCCATGTGCCTCAAGGTAGGATGCACTAGTGATCCCTTTCAGAGAGGTCAGTGAGCCTCCCATGAGACCATCCATGCTCACTTTCATGATACACAAGTTCTGTAGGATTAGTGTCTATGTGTATGACTGAGGAAGGACCAGAGAATGAGTAAGTATGAATAAGAAAGGTGCAGAGAAGGCAAAAGAGGTAGAAAGGACATATAGTGGTCTTCCATTATCCATCATTTCACTTCCTGCAGAACTAATTACCCATGGCCAACTGCAGCCCAAAAATACTAAATAGAGTATCTCCAGAAATAAAATATTAAATAGCGCTATCTCCCTAAGTTTTAAATGGTGCTTTGTTCTGAGCAGTGTGAGGAAACCTCATGTCATCCAATTCCAGCCTGTTCTGTCCTGCTCAGAACACGACATTCCTTTGTCCAGTGTATCCACACTGTATACATTACCCACTCCTTAGTCACATGATAACTCTCTTGGTCACCAGACCCACCTGTTGCATCAACATAGTGCTTCTGTTCTGGTGGCCTTTGTTTGTTTACCAATGGTCCCAAAACACAGAAGAAGTAATGCTGACCATTCAGATATGCCAAAGAGAAAAGGGAAAAGGTGGGAGTTCTTGACTAAAGAAAGAAAAAATACATGGTGAGATCCTAAGATCTAAGATAAATTCTTATTATTAACTCCTTACTTTGCCTAATTTATAAAGTAAACATAGGTAGGCATATATTGGAGAAAACATAACATAGGTAAGGTGAGTACAGTCTGTTTTGAGGCATCCACTGGGAGTCTTGAAATATGTCCACTGTGGATAAGGGGGAGCTACACTATACAGAGTGTCCCGACATACCACTGGGAGATACCCACAAGGCCTTTTGTTCCAGGGACAGGTCCCACCACTGAACCTGGGCCAGCCCACAAAAGTTTAAGTACAGACATGTGATATTTGTGCTACACATTTTCCACACTAAACACAAGAAAATATAAACTGGCAATAATATTAAAGCAAAGGAATAATGTTCAAAAGAATTATTTGTGTTTACCTTAAATACTTGGGCTTAAAGATAATTTAATTGGAAGAATGCAATATACTAACTACTGTTGATTTCCTACTATGTTTTTGAAATTCTGTATAGTTTCTATCGTTTTATTGGGGTTTTTTTGTTTTGTTTTTTGAGACAGGGTCTCTATGCAGTTCAGGCTGGCCTTGAGCTTACTTTGTAGCCCAAGCCTTTCTTTTATTTTTAAAATTAAAAAAAAAAAAAAATAGTGCTTGGAGATGTCCCGGAAAATAATTGAAAAAGGCACTCAAGAGTAGCAAAAGACGAAGAGGTTTTCTATACATCCCTAAATAAAAACCAGAAAAAGAATATCTTAAATCCCCTTCTCATCACTGGAACAAAATGCTCAACACCCACAACGTAAATGAGGAGAGGTTTCTTTTGCCGTGTCAGCTGACTCCAAGGTAGAAACAGCACTGCAGACCAGAGCTGCTCGTGGTACCGTGTCCAGCAAGCAGAGAGAAAGGGAGGCCGAGGCAGGAAGATACACCCTTCCAGGCCACGCCCCCAGCGACCAGCCTCTAAGCAGGTCCCATCCCCTAACAGTCTCAGCGATCCACTCCAATCGCCTTCCGCCTTGTGAAAACCCCGGCTCGGCTGAGCAGATCAGTTTTGAGGAACATTCTAGAGCTAACCCATAGCAAGGAAGAGGATGAGAATGAGCGGCCTGCAACAAAACGTGAGACATGAGTTCAGAGATAACAGAGCAGCGAAAGCAGATGGAAATGCAGAGCCGGTGGCTACAATGTGTCCCTGCAGCACCCCAGGAACACTGAATTGGTTCTTCAGAGAACAGGCAGGATCAACACTTGTACGTGGATATTCATGCACAGCACACACGCATAAGGATAGATGCATCACAAGGAATTAATCCGTGTGACTATGGAGGTTGACGCTCCTGAAGACGCAGGACTGGCAACCTGGAGGCAGCCCCTGCAGCTGCGGCCGATGTCAAAGGCAAGGTCAGCAATGGTGCCCCTGCTCCAAGACAGTTACGTTGGAGAAATTTTCCTTTATTTTGGGTGGGGGTCTGTAGGCCTTGGCCTGCTTGCAGGAGCCCCCTGCGCACTGCTTTGTTCAGCCTATCAATTTAAATGTTAATCTCACCCAGAAACACCCTCCCCGGTATACTCAGAATGTTTGACCAAATATCTCAGCTCCTCGTATCTGGGCACCCAAAACCAGGCAAGTTGATACATAAAACTAGCCATTAAAAACTGGCCATGGTGGCCCAGACCCGTGTAATCCCAGCGCTGTGGGAGACTAAGGCAGGAGGGTCACAAATTCAAGCCTAGCCTGGGCAACTTATGAGACCCTGTCTCAAAATTAAAAAGCAAGGAAGGGGCAGAGGCTGTGGCTCAGCGCGAAGGTCCTAGACTCAATCCCTAGTACAAAAAAAAAAAAAATTATCCATGATGTAACAGCCCCTTTTGAAAACCTATGAGAAAAATTGGCCACATACTTCAACTGACCAAAAAGAGTCCAAGTTAGAAGTGCAACTTGGAGGAAGCCCAAGGAAGGGGCTGCCCAGGGATGTGCTTTACAAAGGTGCACTGCTGACTCCATCCCAGACCTCAAGCTCCACCCTTTGTCAATCACGACCCCACGCTGAGAACCATGGCTGGCAAATTCCCACATCCTGGACAGGGATTTGAGAGCCAGGGTCTAGCTCTATCAAGCTGAGTTCCCTGACCTCCATCCCTGAATCTCCTAGTCTATGACCTCTCTCAGCCTCAGTTTCCCCATTTGCAATAGTAGTTGTGAAAAAAGCACCTACCTAGGGGGATTATTCTGGAGATGAAATGATGCAATGGGTATAAAGGAATTCGCCCAATGCTTACACATATAACGTATTCAATAACTATTAGCTGTTTTTTATTTTATTTTTAAATTAATTTCTGCTTATTTCTTCAATGCTCTCAGTCAGAAAAAATACCAGCCTCTTCCAAATATTTGCCTGGCAAATATCACAACTCCCTTTTTTTCTAGGGTAGTTAAGAGTCAGGGACTGCAGTGTGTAAAGTACAGGCAGGCTCCCTGCAGACTGACCAAAACTATTCCAAACATGTCCTCACCTAGATGTGTCTGAATTAATCAGAAAAGCCAAAGTTCAGCAGGCTGGAAGGAAGGCCGGCCAGCGTGGACACCCCAGACACCCTACAGCCAGGCAGCTGCGTGTCAAGCGGCTAACACACACCCAGCCTTGTCTCTTCCCTCCCCTGGGAACACAAGGGGTGACAGGAGGAGGTGCAGCTTCGGGATGCCCCAGCCCAAAGGCCTGGCTGCCCATTGGCTGCTATGAGACAAAGGCAGAATTTCATTTCCTTTCTTCCTGGAATAGGCAGGACACCCCCATACCCCATCATAACTGGGATCCTCACAAATCCCATTCTCCAAGGCTCCCCTCTCAACGTCTCCATCATAAATGATGGTGTCCCTCTCTCCTGGTCCAAAGAGAAGCAGATCTAAGTGTTTCTGGGCAACGTCCCCTGGGCTTTCTGCAGGACACAGAGTATATAACTGCAGCCTGTCTCCTAGGTATCCCGTCTCCCAACCAGATCTGCACTTCTTCAAGGCAGAAAGAACACTTTTACTCTGCATGCTGCTGCCCAGGACTGTACAAGAGCAGAGCACATGCAGAGTACCCAAAGGCCCTGCTGGGGAATACTATGGGCCAGGGGACAAAGAGGCCTCTTTCCCCCTACAGAGTCCATCAAAATAGTCCTTGTGGGCCTTGGACATCATTAAACAGCACCTCATTCATCCAGTCATCAACTAAGCTAAGAAGCCACGCCGAGACTTTCAGAGGAAAAAGCTCCTAAAAGATAGATATGGCAGAGACCCACACGCAGGACGGGCCTCATCACCCGTGCCAGACCACAGCGTGATTGGTAGCTGTGAGGTGAGTACAAATCAGGCCAGGAGCGGCAGGCAGGGCCAGCCAACCAAGCCAAAGGCACTGCGACACAGACCATCAATCAGGCCTGCTCAGACCTGGTCCCCTCGACCACAGGCAGAGCCAGCCACAGGGACAAGGGGACTTGCTGACTCAGGTGGCCGAATGCACAAGTTTGATCTACTACACCACCTTCATCATGAATTTTTTAAAGTCAGATAACTCACCCACATCACTTTGGGAAAATTACATATATATATTAGTGTATAGGGAAGCTAGCTAAGTCTCCACATGGCTGAGTAATCCAATGCAAGTGACCTTGAGAATTCTATCATTAAGAAAAAAAGTAAAAAGCATGCCAGGACTAAGTGGACCAGAGTCTGGAATCTGGAGAAAGATGAAAACACAGAGACTTGGGAGCAATGGGAGGACACGGGGTAGGACATTCCCAGAGGAACAGACAGACTCAACCACCAGGGTGAAGATGCAAGAGGAAAGCAACTTGACCAAAAGAGAATGACTGCACAACTCACCTGACATCAGGCTCTTGAGAAAACTCAACAGCAGAGGGAATCAAAGTGTGTGTATAAATAAGAGGGAGACACAGACAAAGAGACAGAGGCAAAAAAGCAAAGATACGTTGGTGGAGAGAGAAAAGCAACAGATGTGATAAAAGTAAACCTTACAGTGTGATAAAAGGTGACAGATGCTTTGCATGAAGCAGCAGGCACAACCTAAGCACAGTACAATCTAAAACATGCTGACCAGGATGAGCTTCTGTGAGAAAGCCTTTGAGAACCACGGGAAGGAGATGTGTACATTCTGGGAAGAAGGCTTATAGACGCATACTTTCACCTATATTTTCTGCTACTATGTTCCAAAGGTTGAAAACAATACACAGCACAGAACGGGTGATCAATAAAATATGTACTGACTGGTTTAGGGCTGTCATTAAGGAATGAGATGGGTCTATGAGGTCTATAGGTACTGCCATCGTAAGGTGTCCACGAATCCTTAAAAATTTTGGCATTTTTTTTCTTTTGTGCAAATGCATGAGCTGGATATATGTTGGCAACCATTAGTCCAGCTACTCAGGAAGCTGAAGCAAGAGGATCATGTGAGCCCAGAAGTTCAATACCAGCCTAGGCAACATAGTGAGATTCTGTATGTCAAAAAAAGTTTTAAAGGGGGAATATAAGAAAGCATCAGATGACATCGTGTGGTCCTTTTTTATGAGTATATAAAACAAAACTTCTCTTGCCCAAGACAGCCAGCCCTAAAGCCATCAAGTAAATCAGGTAAATCAGGGCAAGGTATAGATTCACACAGGAAAACGAGGCCATGGCAACAATATGTGGGCATCACACCCTGAGCCAGTAGAGACAGAAGGACCCACTTTGGGATGGAACCTAACTTGGGGGTCTGAGCCCAAGCAGGACAAAGAAAGCACCCATGTGGGAGAAGGAAAAGCTAGAAGAGATGGTAGCATACATGTGAACTGATCAAACCAGTAAAGACGTTAGGGAGCCATTTAAACACAGAAAGGAAAGAAACTAATGGACTCTGCAGTTGGTGCTGAATCAGAAGTGAAGGTACAGTGTGGTCATGTGAGTAAATATGGAACAACTCCCTAGTGAGAATCTTGGGACAGTGACAACCCAATAAAGCAACAGGCACACCTAACATCTGCCTATATTTGGGCTTCTACTTCCCAGTCTCTACTAAAAAGAACCACAGCTTCTTGGTGACATGGCTGGTTCCCCCCGACTGGGGTTGGTAAAGTTTAAGATGGACCCATCTTGCTTTGTTACACACGATGTAAAGAAACTTTCCCAAGAATGATGGCCCAGAGATGCCATGTTGGAGAGACTCCTTCAGCCAAAGGACTATCTGAGTGGCTACACTATGATGGTAATAAAATACAGCCCATTGACTAAAACAGTCAACCATGAGTCAGCTGGAGAAAGTTTAAGATCTGTAACTTTGGATGAGAACTTGGGTTAGTAAGCTTTCCATCACGAGAACAAAACTCCTGAGATAAGTAACTTACAAAGAGAATAGGCTTGTTTTGGCTCACAGTCCTGGAGTTCAAGACCATAATCTATTAGCCCTGCTGTTTTGGAGCTGTGATGAAATAGCAAGCATATCATGGTGAGGGCTTGTGGAGAAGCAAAATCACTTATATCACAACCTGGAGAACAAAGAGCAGAAAAAGAAGGGGACAGAGTCCCATCATCCCATTCAGCAATGTGTTCTCAATGACCTAAGGACTTCCCCCAGGTTTCTCCTCCTGAAGTGCCACCACCTCCCACAAGTATCACCCCGAGGAGAAAGCCTTCAACACACAGGCCTTGGATGTCCCTCTAAACTCAAACTCCAGCACCAGCACTGAAACACAGATTCAGTTTTGTGGTGCTGCTCCCAAAGATGCAGACCAGGAGTAGAATTACACAGGAAAAGAAGCCATGTTGGGTCTGGGAGGAATACAGCAAGAAGCCAATTCACCATTCCTGTAAGCCATACAAACCATGTGGGGCCCAGGAAGAGAGAATCTAGTTCACCCTTCCCGTGAGTTGGCAGAAGCCATGCTGGGTCTGGGAGGAGTACAAGAAGAAGCCAGTTCATCCTTCCCATGGGCAACTGGCTGGTTCAAAGGACTGGTTGAGTTGTTGGCAACTGAGGCACAAAACCAACTACATACTTGTGTTATGTGATTGATCTTGCAGGCCTAGGGCCAGTAGTCTGAGCATCTATTAGGAGAATAATAGTATACAGTATGGCAAATATGGAGGGCTTCCTTCTGTCTTGTTAATGAAATCCAATATTGTTCTCACTGTTTTATTTTGTTCTGATTTATTGGTTTGTTTCATTTAATGCTCTGTTTTGATTGTTTTTATTTTGTTTTATTTGATTTTAGTATGTCTGGTGGTATGGACAACAATTGTGAAGACAAGATATATTATGGTAGCCATTGTTAATTTCCTGTTATCCTGTTTTGAAGTTCTGTACCACTTTCACTGCTTTGCTTTGATTGGCTTTATTCTGTTTTACTTTTGTTAGGTTTTATTCCCTTTAAAATTCAAAAAAAAATTACACAGGAAAAACCTACAACGTGGGGAATGCCAGACCCTTTGTGTGCATGGTAAAGTCATGGGAGTTGAGGATTGTTTGAGCTGCTCCCAATTAAACTAAACAGCCACAACCTTCACAGGTGACACTGGGTTTCAGCTGAGTCCTTTTGCTTATCAAGACCAGCACGGGAACAACGGGAGGATTAGACATACAGGCCTCTGAAGATAAGAAGTTGGCAAAATGGCCCAGTTCACTTCTGGGCGCCATGTGAGCGGATGCGCTGCCTGCAGGAAACACACCCATACAGGCAGGAAAGCCCAAGTGAGCAGTCAGGAAAGCCTGGGGGAAAGAGAAAGGCTTCTTCTGTGTTATAGTCTCACCTGCCAGTGGCTGTTCAAAATGGTTTTATTCTGATGTAAAACTTCTTTTAAGTTTCACTGTGGTGTCTGTTACAGAGTCAGTCATAGGTGAAAATTCATTCTTTGTAAATGATTACTACACTTAAGAAAACGCAATAAAGTTGGCGACAGAGAAGACAGAAGACAGGTTTTCATGTTCACTGGGTGTTAAGGTTTAGATCTAAAATGTCTCCTCGAGAAGCCTCGTGCACGCAGGGCCTTTCAGAGAGTGACTGGATCACAGGGCACCATAAGCAGCAGTGGAGTAATCCAAAGCCGAACGTGCTGGGGGCGGGGCCCTGGAAGGGGGCTTAGGGGGGACTGAGGTGTGTCCTCATATTGGCTCTGCCATGGGTTTCTACCCTGAGTTGAGACTGTGAACTAAAATAAACCTATCCTCCTTTAAACAGCAGGTGTTGGGTATTTTGTCACAGTGACAGGAAAGTAACAGATACAGCCTGTGGTTTTTACAACGTTTACGTTACGTGTGTGGAATTTCAATAATAAGTGATTTGGGGGGATCTGAGTTGATTCATGAAGCATTTCTGGGAGGCGGTGGGAAGGATGGAGGAGACCACCACATCTGCATGCCCCAGGGATGCTGCGGCTCTCCATCTGGCACAGAGGTGTGCAGACCTGGCAGAAATCAACAGCCAAATACATGCAGAAGCCAAGCTCCGTGCAGTCCTGGCCAGCGCGACCGTCCCGAGCTCCTCTTCCCCCAGGACCTGGAGTCCTCCAAAAAGTTTCCCCATAGAAAACATCTTATACAATGGGTACTGAATCTCCATGTACCCACAAAGAACTTCAACCTCTCTCTCCTATTTCAATAGATTATATCTTTACAGAAAATCTCAAGCATCATCTTGTATCATCCATAAATGCCAATAGATGTTTCTAGAAAGGGACGTTTTCTTAAGTATAATTCTATTTTCCAGCTCCTCCCCCAATAAAATCCTCAGTATCACGAACCAACCAGTTTCTAAATGTCACTGGCTTCTTCCTACCGCTCTCTCGTTCCCAACACTGCACTTGGTTCTTTGATTCTTCAGTTCTTTGAGCCAGCGATTCTTTCTCCTCCTCAAGCTGCCGCTGCTTTCATACATACACTTTTTCTGTTGAAGCTCAGTGTCTGTGCAGTTTAAGACATTTTTCCTTCCTCTTCTCCTAGTCTATTCCCTCACACTCTTTTAAAGAAATCGTTTGTTAAATCCTCAGCAAACCCACAGAGTGGCCCTCTCTGCTCACCACTACGCCAATCTTTCCAGAGAGCAGAGTTTGAGAAAATTCCCCAGCAACACACAGGATCACTGTGGTACCTACCATGTGCCATGGCTCAGGCAAATATCTGTCCTTTGGGCCTTAGTTTCTTCATCTTTAAACCAAGGGATTGAAGATCATGCCGATAATGACACCAGAAGGACAATTTCTTTTTGCTTAAAGGCAGCTCCAGATTCCTTCCAGCCAAGACCTTCTTGCCTGAGATTTTCAAAGCCACCAAATTCAATAACTTAGCAAACAACAACACCCTCATACATTGTAAAGAGAAAAAAGTTTCATAAATACAGTGATGACCAAAAAAATCTGAGACCACACTTGCAGAGTGCAAAACAAAATTTTAGCCAGGTATAGTGGCACACGTCTATAATCCCAGCACTCAGGAGGCCGAGGCAGGAAAGTCATCACAAATTCAAGGCCAGCCTATGTTATATAGTGAGTTCAAAGATAGCCTGAACTACAAAGTGAGACCCTGTCTCAAAAATAAAAACAAAAAAAACCTTAGTCATGGACAAGTCTAAATTTCAATAACACGCTGTGATTCAAAGTACTTTCTTATACGTTAGCAAGGGTTATCTATACTAATAGAAAAACAATTTTTTTTAACAATAGGACAGGTTACTGGTCTAATCTTGGGTATCTGGATATTTCATTAAACCAGTGTTCTCAATCAGAGCAGCTTTACATCCCTTACCACCCCCTGCCAGGGCACATTTGGCAATGTTTGGGGACAGTCTGGTTCCTGGTGGATGCCAAAGATGCTAAGCATCCTACAGTACTGACAGCTTATACCACAGAGAATTCCCAAGCCCAGAATATCAGCAGCTCTGAGACAGGCAAGTCTCCTCATCCATGGTACTATGAAACCACACTGAGCTGGGAGCACTGGGAAAGCTCCTGAGGACTCAAACGTGGAAAGTACTTGGTTTAGTTTTGTTACCGAATACCATGGTTTGAATCTGAAATGTCCCCCAGAGGCCATGGGCTAAAGGCCTGGCTGTCAGACAGTGGTGTCACGGGCAAGTGGGGGACTCTTTAGATGGCAGAGTGAGTTGAAGGAAGCAGGTCATTGGGGCATCCCCTGGAAGGCACATTTTATCCCAGGCTCCTTCTTTTGTGTCTTCTTTTCCCTGACCCCCTTCAATCCCTCCCTCCCTCCTCCGTCTCCCTCCTCCTTCCTTCTCCTTCCTTCTCCTTTCTTCCCCCCCACCTCTCTCCTCTTCTCTCTCACTCCTTCCCAGCTGCCATGAGACGAGCATCTTTCCTCCATCATATCCTCCACTATGTTGTTTCTGCCTTATCACAGCCCTGACCATGGACTGAAACTTCTACAACCATGAGCCAAAATTAACCCTTCCTCCTTTAAGTTGTTTTCCCCACAATAAAAAACTAACACACCGTGCTAGATCACATTTATGCTATATGATCATAAGTCACAGTGTATGTTTATACATTTAGAACATTTATTACAGTAAAAGACATACGGTAGTTTATCTCCCTCAAAATAGTCTCCCTCAAGGATATAGCTCAGCAGCACAGTGCCTGTCTGGCAAGCACAAGGTCCTGAGTTGAATTATGGGTACCAAAAAAAAAAAAATACTCTCCCTCATTTCAAACGCACCTATCCCGGCATCTCATCACTTTCTAAAGCAGTTCAGGAAGTCCTCTTTCATTAGTGTCTTTCGTTGTGCTATTGTAGCTGCTATGATGTGTTGAACCCATTCCAAATGTTTGCCTTTCATGGTCATTTTATCTTTGTGAAAGTCACAAGATGCAAGATCTGGCGAATGACGTGAATAAGAAATACCACAATATTTTTATGTGACAAAAATTGGCATAAACTGTTGATTGAACAGGTGTTATCAAACTTACAGTCAATGTTGAGATTTATTTTAATTAACTGCAATAAAAGACACAGGGCCATTAATCACCCTCAAAGCACTCTCCCTTCCTTTACATGAGCATCTGGGTGTCTTTTACTGTAAGGAATTTGCTAAAATTTAAAGTCATGGTATTTTTTGATCGCCCAGCATATTTCTGAATCTGCACGACTCCCCTGATGCAACCATCTTGGAAAACCATACCTATCCATACGCCATTTAAAACCATACCTACCCATACGCCATTTAAAAAGTGATCCTGCTTTTCCAGGGTTGAATGACAGTGCCTGCAGTGGGCACCTGTGTCCTTGGGAGCCCTTCATTCCAGTGGCAGAGGCAATGAACACACCAGTGAGGAAGAGTTCCAGTAGCTGCGAGTACTGTGATGACATAGGAGGGTGACAGAGTGGAACAGGTTGTTTGGAGGGACTGCTGCTTCAGATTCCATTCCTAGGAGATTTTTCACAGAGGTGACAATTGAGGTGGACCTGAATGGCTGGTCGTGCAGGACCTAGAGGGGACAGCTCTCATGGAGCAGAGGTGGCCTGCGTGGGAGCAGCTGGCTGACCGTAGCCCCACAAAGGTATATGAAAGGCCCTGAACTAGGAGGCTGGAGGTGAGAGAGGGAACCAAGCCGCACAGGCCTGGCAGTTCAGACAGGAAGTCTGGTTTACACAACAACCGACAGGGAAGGGAGCCACTGGGAAGTCCAAGCAGAGTAATGTGATTTCATTGCTATTTAGAGCCCTCTAGCCACTCTGTGAGGAACGGGCATCCTGCAGACAGGAAAAGAGTGCAAAACCAGGGTAGAGTGATTGCATTAAGAATCTGACCAAAAGTCAAAACCACCCCATGAGAGAGGAAGATTTGCCACTGATAATATTCTAAAGCACAATCCCCAGATGCTGAAAGCTATTTTCAAAAAAATGGTTGGCAGCAGCTATCTCTTCCTCGTGTGGCTGTGGGCAGTGCCACTGTCAAGCAGCCACCTCCCGCCCACAGGGCTCTCCTGTGGCGGGGACTTCAGCCTCTAGGGTGAGAGGTGATTTCTCCAGTGGGCCAGTGCGGAGCCAGGTGGCCACCAGGGGGGCAGTGAAGAGCACCCATCACCCCAGATCCCAACTCTGTGAGGGAGCCCGGATGTAATAGGTACCAGGCAAGGAGCTGTTAAAGCAAGGCCCTAGTTAGCGGATGTAAACCACAATCTGCTGGCATGTTACATCTCCATTCTTAAGTGTCATGGTCTCCCAATCTTTAACAAGTCAACTGGAGCCAGGATGAGGGGAGAAACTGAGGCCTGAGGTGCCTTGCTCTTTGTTCTTTCTCCCCATCGTGCTTCTCCTCTGACCCATTAGTGGTCCTCAGAGCTGGATCCACTGAGCAGGTGAGGGTGTGAGCTAAAAGATGAACTATGGAGGAGGCAATACCCTACAATCAAGGCACAGATTCACAAGGGCTACTGTAGGAACCGATTCAGACCAGGACCTAGAAGGTCCCCTCGCTGCCCAAACTGAAGCTTCGAGCTTCAAAGAAAGATTGTTAATTACACATTATGGTACCAATTATATCTGAATACATTATGAAATAGCATCTTTGCTAAGCAATTTTACTGTTTTAATTTCTCTCCTCTATCATTTTTAATAATTGTACCTCTGGTTTTTATTGCATTAAGATGCAATTAAGAAATAATAGTCCTTTGTATTTTAAATTTATTTTCAATTATTTTTTTACAACAAAAATTCCACAGACGTCCATAAAAATGCAGCATGCAATATAGTGAAAAGACAAGAAGATAGATAAAATTACCTGAGTTCCATTTAGAGGGAAAATGATACTGTACTTATTTTGAAAACCCTTAGCATTAATTCAAAGGACGGCAAATTCCTGATCAAAGGCAAAATAAACCATGGACTAGCACATTCATATGGAGAGAAAGCCATATATTGTCTAAGGGAAAGGCTTTGACAAATGACATCTCAAAATGCTGAATTTCAGGATTGCTGGCATTCAAAGTTAAAATGACACCAATACCAAATGTGAGCCTAGCTTTGCTAAATTGCATTTCTTTCCAAGCACAGCTAGCCCTTCATGTGGGTTGTTTGGTAACCACATGTGGAAATGGAAATATAGTTAGCCTTCAGTGCTTGTAGCTGTACTGAAAACAAGCCTTGTTTTTATTCTTGACATTTTTCCACAAGCAATGCAGTGTAACAACCATGTACACGTTGTTTTCACAGTACTAAGTATTAGAAGCAATCTAGAGATGACATGAAGTATACCGTAAGGATGTATGTAGGTTATATAAAAACACCACACCATTTTACAAAAGAGATCTGTGCATTCTTGGACTGGATTGTCCATGGGGGGCCCTGGGACCCGTGTCCCATAGATACCAAAGGACAACTGTCTAAGGATAATGTTCTTTAACACCCAGGGAAAAAATGAATAAGGAAAATCCAATTACTTTCATAGTCTCGAGCCATAATTTGTAAGCCACAAATTTCATATGCGCACCTACCAAGGCTGAATGGCATTTCAGCACATGGAATATTTTTGGGTAAGCCTTATGTTTATAGCTAATGCAACCCCTGCTTATCCTCAAACCCAAAGGTCAATAAAGTTTTAGTTTTAGCAAGGGTCAAAGAGTAAGTATTTCAGACTTTGTGGACTAGTATGTTTTCTATCACTACAATAAAATTACTGTGTCATTGTAGCCAGAGATAATACTTCAAAAAATGAAGGTGGCCAGGTACCACTAAAACTTCAGCAATGTAACAGCTCCAGGAAATCTAGCATGGTCTCTATTTTGGTCCAAAGAGTGCCAAAACGAGGAGTGAGAAGCACCCTGAGGACCCTCCTATAAGAAAACAGCAGGAATAAGCAACGAGATCCAGGTGGTCTGAATCTACCTATGAAGACACCAAGCACAGCCTGCCATACCGAGGAGACTCCTTCTAAGACCAAAGCCAAGTCAAGACGTATCAGGAAGGCTTCATTTCTCAATCCCAGAGTTCTTAAGACGCAAGTGCTTGTCCCCAACACTTCCACTCTACAAAAGAGTCTGTCTCTTGAATCAGTGTCCACATGAGGTTCCATAGGGACCTCTGATAATGTGGCAGCATTAGGGGTGTGGGAGTAACTGGTCTACCAGAGGAAAATTCTACCCAGATTCATAAACCACTTGAGAACAAAAAGCCCAAGTAGGTAAACTTTCTCACTCCCATCCCTGAACTTCTCCCTTGAATGGCAAGGAAAGGCCCGGGCAGCAGAGATCAACCGCTGTCATATCTGATCATCCGAATACCTGTGGTCTTCCCTCTCCTGGACTCCTCCTCCTCCTTTCATCCTGCACACCCAATGCACAGCGAATCCTTTCAAGTCTACCTCCAGAACTAACCCACAATCTGTCTGCTTCCCACCAGCATCATCACCAGTACCCTCGACACTGTCCTAAATGTTCGCCTGGATTTGATCTTAACTGCCCCTCCCCAATATATCCTTATGTTAAAAAAGCAGTAAGATCACATCCACCCAGTGGCCCCCGAAACCTTCCAATTGCCTGAAAGTCCTAGGGATTCCAAACCACACCCTCAATCATCTCTCAGCTTCCTCAGCTCCCAGAAGTTAAACCTGACTCTGGCTAAGTCTTTAGCATATAAGGGGCACGAAGGCCACAAAACATAAAATGACAACCCAAGGATGTCGGCAGCGACATCTACACTGTGCAGACCTGCATGGGAGGGAAGGTCAGCCTCCTGACCACAGGTACTGCAAGCGAGAGAAAGACAGGGCAGGGAACCTTCGTATGAAACTCGACTCGGAGACGGGTGGGTGCGAAGCAACAACGTGAGAGTCTTCATTTAGATCCTTTGATCACCCCAAAGTTTTGTTTGTTTGTTTTTGTTTTGTTTGTTTGTTACCAGGGATCGAGCTCAGGCCTGCGAATTTGCAAGGCAGGCACTTATGCCGCTAAGCTAAATCCCAGCCTGCTCCAAAGTATTTTTAACCAACTGTGAAAAACTAATGATGAGACCATCAGGGAAAGCTGAACATAAATATTCAGTGACATTAACAAATGAATTATTGTTCGCTTTTATGTATTGATGCTGAACAAAAAGAACTTTTATCTTCTTAGAGTCATGATGAAATATTTACAAAAGAATCCGATTTCCTCCTTAAACACACACCCTCCCATTTGTCAGTCAAACATACACACCTTTTGGATCCTGCAGAAGTCAGTGCTCCTCAAATGTACCCGTAAATGGTGTGACACAGAGGGGATAAGAGCTGAGAATCAATAGACACCAGAGATAGATTGGGACAGTAAGATATATAGATGAAAAGTAAATTTATTTATATCCCACCATGTCCCTAGAACATTGTTTAATGCACAGGGTAAGGCAGATAGGCTGCCATGACTACTCACCACACAGAAATCAAGCTTCTGACAGTGTTAACATCTGGAAGGCAGCCATCAACCTGGAAGTGTAAAAGAAGAGACTTCTGAGTAACCAACAATATTCATGAAGCCCATGCATTTTATTCCATAGGCAAACACAAGGGCAGCACTTCTAAAACTGGATCAGTAGAAGTAGTGTATCAGCCAGAGCTTAACAGCAGACAAAAGAATGAAGCAGAGCAGACTATTCCAGGACTCGGAATAAACAGAATCCACAGTTCCAAACACAAGTTTCAACCCTCCAATGTCACCTTTTACAGCAGCAATATCCCTGAGTCAGCAGCACAGTTCAGCCAGGCTTACAATCCTATCAAAGCAAGGAAAAGCCAGATGCAGTGACGACACCTGTAGTCCTGTCTACTTGGGCAGCTAAGACAGGAGGACGGCTTGAGCCGGGGAGTCTGGGACAGGCTGAGCAACACAGAGAGATTCTATGTCTTTAAAAATGACAACTGCAAGACTAATACAGATGCATTTTTATGAAGATGGTTAAAATATTTAGTTAATTAGGGGCTGGAGGTTTAGCTCAGCGGCATAAGCTCCTGCCTTGCAAGCAGGCAGTCATGAGTTCAATCCCCGGTACCGATAAAAAGGAAAAAGACAAAAAAAAAAATTTAGTTAATTTATTCCCTTAAGTGAGGAGGGAACAAATTTCAGAGAAAGGCAGGACTAGGGCAGGCAAGGCTTCCTAACAATGAGACGCTGGTCCAAGTGTGTGCACGGAACACCAGTAGCTCAAAATACTGACAATGAGGGGAGGTCCTGGGACATGTCAAACCATCCATGGCTTTTTAGTAGGTCATGTTAAAGGGGAAAAATTCTCCTTATTTTGATATTTGTTTGATTTTTGATAAAGGGCCACGTTACACTGCCCAGGCTGGCTTCGAACCTGTGGTCCTTCTGCCTCGCTCAGTCTCCCAAGTACCTGGGGTTACGGGTGTGTGCCTCTGCACCCGGTTATTTGAATGCTTTTGTAGAAAGGTTAAGCAGGCTTTATTCAGGACCACTGCAAGAGGTCACTGTCAAGGCTACTGCCATAGAAGCAAAGGCCATTCTCAACTCTAAACACAGTAAAGACCTCATAAGCTTTACAGGCGATTAGCAGAATGAGGGTCGGTGGTGGGAATTTACTGAGAGGAAATGTCACAGTTAAGGGATCCTTGTTGAAGACAGGCCAAGAACACAGACAGCAAAGGGAGCGGGAGTAATGCCATCAGAGGCTGAAAGTGAGAAGGTACCGAGGGTCAGGGATTCCCTCCACAGGGAGAAGATGAGCCTGGGTCTGATTAGAAAGAGAACTCCAGTCTTCTGAAGGAAACTCCGGTGTACATGCGGGGTCTTTATTCCCAGAATGGGTGCTCAAGGCCCAGAAAAGTCCAGGCAGGAATGGGAGCAGAAGGAAATCCACCCAACCAGCAGCTCAGCGTGTGCCAGTCACACGCTGGGGCTCACACCTTACATTGTGCCATGCTTTGCAATTTCTCGGTTCCTCCCCCACAGATAATTTCCCTGTTTTGCAAAATCCAGAAATGCCCATTTCTAAACATCAGGCTACCAGATGATAAGGAAAATGTCCCTGGGAACAAGATGCCATGGGAACGGTGTATATACAATTCCCTGTGATGCAGAAGTAGATCAGTCAGTCACACAGAGGCACAGTGAAGTCTTTCAAAGCGGCTTTTTAATGACAAGCATAGGGGGTAAAAAGAAAAAAAAAAAAAAAAACTAAAAGACTGCATTTAAAAGCAGCTTCAAAAAAGCCAGGATGCTTTCAATCACTAACGGAATTACAAAACTCCCCTCACACAAGCTAAGCAATTTCTAGCACTGCCCAAGTCCCAGGGAAAGGATTTAAGGATGACCACGCTGCCCTCCATGTGCCCTTACATGTGCCATCCACTCGCTGGGTAGGAATTATTTAAGAACCCAGAAAAGCAGTGTGCTGAATATTCCCGGCTGCCCTTCATGTGACTTTCCGGCTTCTCCCGCTGGGCTCTGTGCCCACGAATGTGGCCCTCCCTGGCCCAATGGAAGAGGACACAGGAGGCAGGAGCACTGGGCCCCTCTTCATCCCCACAGGGTCCCCTGGAGTCTGCGATCACAGGTCATGATCTTGTGGAGCATCTGCTGTCTTCAGCTCCGGGGGATGAGGGGCTTCTCCCACGCCAGGACGTCACGCCCACCTTCCGTTTTTCTTAGCCCTGCAACCCACATCGCTGCACCCTCTAGCCAGCCTCTGGAGTGTGCTGGAACTTCCCAGCCAGCTTGTGACTGACAACAGTGGAGACAGGACAGCAGAGAACCTGGGATTCAATTTCCCCACACCAGCCTTCAAGTGAGACAGGAAAAAGTAGAAAACCCCAGTCTTTAAGGCAGACGTCACGGTATGTGTGCAGGGGCAAGGCATAAGTTCTGAGGATAACAGTGTCCAACAAAGGCCAGAAATCCTATACAGAAAGTTGTCTATGTGTGCACTTTTCTGAGAAGAGATATCCACAAAGGGAAGGATCAAAAATTTCACTCGCATCTCAAAAGTTGACCAAAAAAAAAAAATGTTAGCAGACAATGCTGCAAGAAATACAATGCTCAAAAAGGACCACAGTGTCCCCCAGGAAAGAAGGGTATACAACAGATGGTGAGCACCTATATCTTCCTCCAAGCAGGACCACAACTGCCTCCCTCACACCCGCCACTGCCTACCCAAGCAGGCAGCTGGGATAGTATGTTCCTGTGAGTGCCTGGCTCCCAGCACCCTCCCAACACTCAGATGACATCTGAAAAACTCATGGGCTCGGCAGGTGTTCAGAGGCACAGGGGAATCACACCCTGCCCTGAAAACCCCCAGGCTGCTGACACACGGAAGGGCATCCAGGAGGGGAAAAGTACTCCGAGAGACTGCAAATACCAGGGATGACCCTATAGGAAATGTCCAAGTGGGCCCCAAGAAGGGAAAAAGCATGGGCAGCCTTACAGGCACTCGTGCTGGCGGCCAGGTCTGTCCTGTGCCTGCTGAGTGAGGCGGGGTAAGTGGTGCACCCTCCCTGGTCTGCTGTTTCTCCCTTGGCAACGTGGAGACCTTCAGTCAGCGCGAACCTCATGGGATAGCTGTGGGCTCCATGGGCAACCATGCCCTGCCTGCCCCTCGCTCAGTGAGCGCCTGCCCAGGCTGTGTCATAATCCATGTCTGAGCTCTTCTCAGCTTCCTTCCCCGCTGGAGTGGCCAGACACAGAGAAGGTGACAAGAGACTGGGGCCACAAAGGAGCGACAGAGCCTCTGCACCACCCGCGGTATCACTGCCCTACAACTCTACCCTTTCCCAGCCCTGTAGAATGCTGCGGTTGGTCAAGAGCCTTGCAGGGGACTGAGCGGGTGGCCTCAGGCGTACTCTATCATCACTCTGTGACCCACTTCCCTCACCTAGCCATCAGGTATAATCGCAATCTCAGTGCCTGTCTTCCAGTGAGGATGAAATGTATCAATTCGAAATTGTGAGAATAGTGTCCAGCAGGCAGAGGAAAAGCTCAATAAATGCAGGAGGTCATACTGCCCGGCACGTTTCAGCTAATTTCCAAGGGCCATTAACAAACAGGCCTCTGTGTTCCAGAGAACGGCCAGATACTGGCACCAGCTGCCCACGAGGCAACTGCTGCGTGGCCTTGATCCCAACACGCATTGTGTATTTCAATGTTCCTAAAATTACCGGACACCGCGCTTAACATGGACCTTCTTATCTGGTAAATGGGGATAATAACAGCATGGAGTTAATGGGATTGGTGGAGGATGAAGGATTAATCTATGCAAAATGCTCTGAACAAGGGTTGGCGTGGCATACATCCGGAACCGTTTCTCTCTGGGTATTTTTATCACGATGATAATCATTGATCTGAGGCACTGTGAGCCTTCCCATGCCAGTCAAATGCAGAAACTCTTCTTCATCCCTCACTTAACCCAGGAATCAGTGGAGCCTGGAACCAAAGATAATGTGGTCTATGACTGCAAATGAATAGCCAAGGCCTCAGTCAACAGAAAGATGGTGCAAAGATCAGGCATTTGCTGGAATTATACCATTCTGTTGGCTTCCTAGAACTGGTGAATTCCATAACATTATTTAGAAGTTGCTGAGTTGTATCCCATTGGATCCACATTAAATTTTGTCCTCCTCATGGAATATTAATATTTGGCAGGTCATCAGGTTGGCTTTTGGGGTGGCCCCTGCAGGACAACTGGTCTCCTACCATATTGGTAAGAGGACACCAAGGCATCATGGGAGATAAACCTTTATAAAGGGCACATGAGGAAGCCAACCAGAACCAGAAGTGGAGAAAAGATAGCAAGAAAAGCATTGAACAGAGCCAAAGAACAACAGAGGAGTCAGGAACGGAGGCTGTCCTTTGTCCCTAACAAAGTCTGAAGTTCCATGAAATCACTACAGGCTGAGTATTTTTCTTACCCAAAATGCTTGGGATCAAGTGTTTCAGATCTGGGATTTTTGTTCTTTCTTTTCAGAATCTGGAATATTTGCATATATATAATGAGACATCTTGGGGATGGGATCCCAGTCTAAACAAAACATTCATTTATGTTTCACATATACATGGTTTGTAAATAATTTAGACACTATGTTAAATAAATTTGTACATGAAACAAAGTGTGACTATGTATACTTCTTGCATTTTGGCATCATGTCTATACCCAGAGAGTTTCAAATTTTAGCGCATGTGGATTTCAAATTTTCAAGTTAAGATTGCTCAATCTGTATCTTCCTTTCTTTTGTCACCTTAGCTGCTTTCTCGTACACTGAAGACTTGGAGAAGAGTAAACAAGGTGTGATGGTTAATCTAGATGGTCAACAGGACTGGGTTCAGAGACAGCTGATTAGCAAAGCACACTTCTGGTGTGTCTCGAGGGGTCATGGGAGAGTGAGCTTGGACGCTTTATCCGATCTCTGGCCCGTTTCACACTCTTCCCCTGTCCTGCTTCCCAGGTGCCATGAGTTGAGCAGCTTTCCTCCAGCACGCCCTTCCCTCATGTTGTTTCTGCCTTGGGATTAGCCACCATGGATCGACATCTCTGAAACCCTGAGCCAGAATAAACCTTTTCTCCTCTAAGTGGCAGGGTTTTTGTACAGCAATACAAAGCTAACCAATAAAGATACCCTCCATGAAAGGTAAGTCTCTGAAAACACAGGCTCTGGCTCAGAGCATCTGGATCCGAATCTTGATTCCCTCAACTATTAGCCATTTGACCTTGGGCCAGTCTCCCAATCACCCTATGCCTCAGTTTCCACATCTGTAAGAGGAAAATAGCAGTAGCTAGTAGGCAAACAATACAGGTAAAGTTCTTTGGGGAAGTACTAGGCACACAACATGTCCCCACAAAAATTCACTCAGTCCTCTCCCACAATACCTGCACCCCAGCAGCCCAGCAAACAGCAGAAACTGCTCAATGAAAATATGTATGGGGAGGGATGGGGAGAGGAAAGGGGTCTCTTTGAGCTTGCAGCAGCAGTGAAATAAAATAGCAACTGGAGATCAACAGAACAGGATTCAAATCACAGCCACCTCCTACAATAAATGAACAAAATAAAAAGTAGTGGGAAGTAGAGAGATCTTTTTCAAATGGTAAGGGGACCAAGAGATGAAAGGAACAGGAAGATATGGGAAAAAAGAATTAAGATGTGGGGAGTTGGTTGGTATACCAACTCCCCCCATTAATGGAATCATTCTGTACCACAAAACATAATAATAAAAAAAATCATAGCCACTCCCCGCACAAACTGTGTGGCAGTAAGGTAGACTCACCAGTGATTTAGCAGAATTATTGTAAGAAATAAAAACATATTATGTTAGGCATTAAAATAAATGCTACTTTTCCACATCTCTTTCTCTTCTTTGGGGTAGAAAAAAATATGGCATAAAAGGGAAAAAAAGATTCTCACAACTCTTAGGACAGTACCCCCCAACCCCAGCAAGGGCTCTGGGTACCCAGAGACACCATGATCAGCCATGTTTTTCTACCTAACAGGAAACATGGCAGCCCCCATCTTTGGGGGAGCATGCTCAGATCCTCAGATCCTCCAACACTAAGATGTCACCAAAAGCCCCGAGAGAAGAGCCACAGTTAATAAACCCAGTAGAAAAGAAGGGTTTTTTTTTTTTTATTTGTTTTTAAAGGTTTACACTTGGAGTCCTGCTCTGTGATGACAGACTGCAACCCTAAACACCAGGGAGTGCTGACAATGGACTTCCAGAGAGGGTGGCTGCGCGCTTAGTAAGAAAGCCAGGGGTGGTAGTTTTCATATAAATGGCTGGAGGAAAGAGTACAGATAAATGTCAAACACAATGCCTACAGCGGCCGCAACAGCGCTTGCTTACACAGCTGATTCCTTCCTCAGACAAACGATAAAACATCAGCACTTCTGAATATAAATCATCTTCAATTAAGACGTTTCTGCAGGAAAGCTCTTTTGGCAGGACAGACAAAATATTTGCCACTGTTCTCCAACTTGGATCTTTCAAGGTTGGCAGGACGATTTATTTTTGTTGATTAAACAAAATACAAATGGAAAGGGCCTAAAAATTGATTGGCCAATTAAACTCAATGATTCTCAACAACGAAATGTGCATTATTAGTTTTGCCAGAGTTATAAAAATGCCTCCTAGTTTTACTGCCGGCTTTCGTGATTTACACCATTGATATTTGTGCTGACAGAAAGATTAAGTGAGGGCTGGATTATGCAAAACTGGGCTTTTTTATTTTCCTTTTTCTTTTTTTTTTTTTTGCTGGAATGGAAGGAAGAGAAATGATTAAGGGCCTGGGCCATTTCAGGAAGAACACGGGCTGTGTCTATATTGCAAGCGCAAGTCCAGAAAGGATGATCTGGCTGGAGGGAGGGAGCAGTTACCACTCCTTGTGCACGCTTGTTCTTAGTAAATTGCAGGCTCGCTAACAGGGGTCAATTTGGGGGGATGAAAACAATGCTAAATATCCAGATTCTTCGTTTTCGCTCTCCATTTTCCAAGGGGATGAGTGTCCAGACAGGCAGTCAGGCCGAATGATGGGTACCCAAGGCTTCTGCACGCTGGATCAATACAGAATGAGCACCACAGGCCTCTTTCAGTGCAGAACAAAGTTTTCCTTTCACTGTTGCCACTAGGTCAAGAGGCCAACCACGATAAATTCACTTAGGACAGCCATAAACCTGTGGCAGCCCAATGCCTCTGTTTTCCGGTGGTCAGAGCACGAGCGTTGAAGGCTGCTACGCATCTTTAATCTTGATTGTACATAATTGTTAATCACTGACCCATTCTCCAACCTTCCTGGGCTGGAAAACGTTGCTAGGCAACCAATTTTGCTCTTGATACTTTGAGAAAGCCAACCAAGTGCAACCACCAAGTGCCAACTAAGTAAACGCTAACCATGAGAGACGGGTCCACATAAACGAGGGACGCCTAGCACCGGCCAGCACACTCGTCCCTCGTCCTGTCCTAATTCAGACCCGTATTTCTCCTCCCCAGCAATACGCTATTTTACACTGAACTGGATGGAATTGACCTTTTAGTTGCTCAATTTGGCAATTCCCCTGGTTCAACCTATTAACTTAAAAGGGGAAGATTTCCACAGATTGCAAATCGAGGAAGTATTTTCCTCCTCTAGGATAATCACAATTGTGCTTTGCATCAACATGTCATGTACCTAGTCCACGCATTTCCCAAAATTCCTCTTACAAGAGATAGTTGTGAAAGGCAACCTGCCCGCAAATGCCTAAATAAGAAATTGTGTTTGTTTTTCCATTTTAGCCCATTATGAACTGATCTGTCCGACGTTGTGTACAATATCCTCACATTCCCAGACTCTTGGGATGCTCAGAGCCACTGGGAATAGACTAAATTTATTGTTCTCATTTAAGACCAGCGACACCAGAGAATATCGTGAACACGAGAACAGAACTGCCAAGGGTATGACAGAAGTGCAGTTAGGGGAAAAGAGTGAAGAAGCCAGGATGGATGGTGTCATGGGCTACAATGCTATTCCTGGGGAGAAAGTGAAATCTAACAACTCCCCACGGCCAAATCCAAGACAGCCAAGGATGCCAGTAAAGAAACACAGTGGTCCTAAGTTAGATCACAGAGTATCTCCAGAAGGTCTTTACAGCCTCTGTTGGGACCCCTGAATAATGACTAGATTAGGCAGTGCATACAGATAGATGATTAACCTGAGAAAGAATTGGTCAAAGAAAAAAAAAAAAAAACTATCAGGAAAGGGAGCACTCCCAGTGAGGTTTATGGTTAGATTTCTGGCCTTGTGGGTCAGATTTGAATACCTATGGAAACAGAATTTTCTAGACACCAAAATCGATTTTACCTAGGATGATTCAGCAACAATGTATAAACCAAACACAAGTAAACTTTACACTTAGTAAATGGTAAATTGCCTAAGAAAGCAATAGAAAGTCTATGCATGCCTGAATGAGTCCTATTAAAATATAACCAGACTTTTTTAAAAATCCATATTTGCTTAGTGTAATTAAGGAACTACAAAAAAAAAAAAAAGGCAATCAAGAAGCATATAAAGTTAAAAGGGAATGTTTTCTTCTACTGTGGCTTCCCACAGGTTTGCTCTCCTGAGGGAACCAACAATGTATCTGCAACCACAAAAGTAGCACCCTCCTGCTCATGCCACTCCTCACTCTGAAGCTGGTTTTAAGCAAAGTCCTCTGACGCATTCGATGTTCACCATCCAACTGGTTCGCGGTTTCAAAGTAAAGCTTTGTAGTGAGATCCATCCCCCTTCAGGGTTTACAATTCATAGACTTCAAAACATGTGACTCATTATTCATTGCCTCAAAGTGCAAAGGCCCAGTTCTAGAAGCCAAATGAAGAAGGAAGAAATGTCGACCCCACAGGGATGTCCATGGAAACACAGCTGTAATGGTTGATTGTGCTAACTTGAGAACTTTAGAAACCTACGTCGGCTCAGCAATGCTACCCTCTAGTGTAGCGGACCTGTCTGAGGGTGAAGGAAGGATGGACTGACTTCTGTTCTTTGTAGGAGCTCCAGTCTTCGCCTTCAACTTGGATGGCATCTCCTGGCTTTCAGTGCAGGGACTTCGGCTTCCATGGTGGAGCCCTCAGCCTTCCATCGCAGACCCTTTGGCCTCCTGACAGGAACTCACACAAGACACGGCAGTTAACTCCAGACCTTGGACTGAACCCTTTAGACTCCAGGGTGCAAACATCCTCTGTACACTTCCTCATCCAAGTTTGTGGCTGACCATTGGAAGCAACTCTTGTATTATCTGTCTATCTTGTGTAGTATTTGTTTCTCTGGTACAACAGCCCACCACAAGCAGGATGCCCAAGAGGCACAGGAGGTTACACTGGCATCCCAAAGGAGAGATCTCCATGTCACATATACAAAAATGAAATAAACGAAATCCAGAAATACCAAAAGCCACTGCTAAATTAGATGCTGAAGCTCACCGCAATGCACTGGAAGAAGAATGCGATCTTTTTAGTTTGTTTTTTTTTTTTTTCTTTCAAATTTCACATAGGAAAGAATGTGATTTCAACAGGGACATTTGAACTACCTGCAAAGGAAATTGTGAGCCTGCTGGGAACCCACAACTACTGAGAAAAGATATAACAAAAGCACCTTCATGTACATTGGGACTGTGGTATGGGTAAATGGATTCCACATTGCACCACTGCAGGAACTATTAAGCCATGTTACAGCCAATGTTTTCCTTACTTTAAGGAAAAAGCAATCACAGACTCAAATTCTGAAGACCACAGTCCTAACTCAGACCAACAAACAGCCTTTAGGAGAGCTGGGGCCATAACTGAACAGTAGATGATTTGTCTAGAAACTTCCCAGACCTGAGCTTGATCACCAGCACTGGAAAAGAAAAAAGAAAGACTTTAATAAAGACTTTTGTTCTCTCTGTAGATAACAGTTTTGTCTATAAAAGGACAAGACCTGACAAAAAGAACTCTAAAATCTATAACTTAATTATCTTATGATTCTGGTTAGTTAAAAGTATATGGATGGCTGAGCATACATTCCTGTAATCCCTGAGGCAGGAGGGTCACTGCAAGTTTGAGGTCAGCTGGGCTATAAAGTGAGTTCAAGGCCAGCCTGAACTGCATAGAGAAATCCTGACCCAAAAAGATAAAAAAAAAAAAAAATCCTTCATAGATGGACAAATGGATAGAAATGAAAACAGAGGTCTAGGATGCATTTACACAAGTTTGTGACCACTTACTACAGATTTAGAAATTTTGCAGCCCAGTTCACATTAAATTGACATTTTAAGATTAGCCATGAGAGGAAATTTAAACCATGTAAATTTGCAAACACTAAAAATCAAGCCTTTTAATTCACCTAAAGAAAGCATCACTGATGGAAGGAAAAGAAGATGAAAAGGAAAAAGGGGATAATCCCTACCAGTACAAAATACTCCCCAGGGGCTCCTCCTCCTAGATCTCCATGCCGATAGATTGGTCTACCTGAAACACCACTCACCACTGGGATTCCCTGCCCAAAGCCATTGCCTCTTTGAAGTAAGCCACTTCCGACCTCAGGATGCCCAACGCACATTCTCCCAGTGCACTACAACTGCCTCCCTGCACCCTCATGGGTAATCCCTGCAGTGCACTGTAGCCATTGTCCATCTAGTCCGCCCCACTCAACTGCCAAATAACTTGGGACCCAGACTCTTCATGCTAGCTCTTGGAGCTCAATGCCCAGCACAGAGACAGGTACACAGTTGCCGTACAATCAGTGTATTTCAAATTCAAGCAACAGTTTTACAGAACAAAAACATTTGCTGATTAAAAATTCATCCTCAAAGAACTGCACTTATTCTGTCCCAATCACTGGATGGGAGGAAAACGCTCAAAGGCTTAGGCTCTTCAAGGTCCCATACCCCTAGATTGCACTATTCCATTCTATCAGTTAACCTACATTTGTCACAAAACAGTGCAATGTGCCACTGACCCACTTTGTTTCATTTCTTTGCTACTCAATGACATCCACATGTCACTACAAATGGCATTTTTAACTAAGGAATTAAATGTATTTGCCCTGGATTTACCCAAGCGCACTTTAGAGCATTAGGATTCACCCCCAGGTTCTACAGCCTAATCCATTAAAGTGGCTTTGAGCAAACTGCTTAAGCTTTCTCATCCTTCACCACCCAATCCATTAAATGAAGACTCAAGACCAGAAACAGTATAGGCAGGGAGCCACCACCCCACTCCATGGAGACAGATGCTCTAGCCCGGAGCTGGCAATGGCCAATGTCATTGCAGATGGAACCACAAATGGCCATCACCACTGGAAGAAGGATGGAGGGTACCCCAGGTTCCTTGGGCTGCCATCATCAAATACCACAGGCCATGTGGTAACTTAAGCCAGGGAGATTTTTTTCTCACAGCCCTTGGGGCTAGAAGTCATTGACCAAAGTGTTTCCAGCGTTGGTTCCTAGGAAGCCTTTCTCCATCTGGTCCCTCTGTCCACACATGACCAATACTCTGCACAAACTTGAAAAGATGCAGAGGATTCTGGTATCTCTTCTTTTTCTCATAAAGACACCAGCATTATTGGATTAACCCCCATCTTTAGGATCTCACTGAACTGTAATTAACTATTGGAAGGCCCTGTCTCTAAATGAGGTCACATGTGGAGGGAGACACAGTTCAATCCATAACAGAAGCAAACAATTGAGCTCTCACTGAGTAGTAATATCCACTTCGAAGAAGAAAAAGAGTGTTTCTCCACATTCCCGGAAGCAAATGTATAACTAGACCACTGAATTAGGTCCTCCCTTGATCCATGTTTAAGTCCTAGCACCCAGACAGCCCTACACCAGCACACCCAATGGTCACCATCAGATATCCCTAGCTAGCACTGGCTAGAAAAATCAAACAGTCTCACTTCAGAGAAATTGCAGCCAACAGAGGAAGTGCCGGGGACCCCACTACACACTTGTCCAGAAGGAACCAGAAATATGACAAGAAGAAGAAGCAAAAGGCAGTCTCTGGGCTCCAATCCAAGCAGTTCACAGAAGAGATCAGGAGTCGCGCACCTGAAGTTTATGAAGTAATGACTTCCTGAGGCTACAAAGGAAATTTGAACAGAAATACTATCTCAGGTAAAAGAAGAAATGAGAAACATAGTAAAAAAAATTGCTAAGCACCTCTAAAGAAGACACATATGAAAGAATACAGCATGAAAACTGAGGGAAACCTTGAATGAAGAATATAAAAAACATAAAAGAATATAAAAACAATGAAGAATATAAAAAATATGAAACAGATTCAAAGAGATTACCAGGAAATTAAAAACTCCACTGAAAGCTGGCAAAACTGTTTGTCATGGTTTATGTGAGTGGCCCCTAGACCTTATGAGTTTGCACTGTGCATTTGTGATTGGTTCACTGTCTAGTGCTTGGATTGATGGTGTCAGTGCTACACCTGCCAGGGGTGGAGCCAGGATGTGATGTAAGGGCTGGAAGAAGGTGTGTCTCTCTCTCTTGCCAGTTTCTGCTTGCTGTTTGCAGCCACCATGAACTGCGGCCCCGCCATGCCACCCTGCCTTGGAGCCAACTGAATATGAACTGAAACCTCCAAAAACTGTAAGAAATAAACCTTTCCTTTCCCAACTTTGAGCATCAGGTATTTTGTCTCAGTGACCAGTAAAAAATAGCTGACATTGCTTGAAAGAAACTAAAGATAAACTTTCAAACCTTAAAGACAGGTTTACAGCTTGCTATCATGAAAGGAAAAATCTCTTAAAAATAACAAGAAACCAGGAAATAACAATTCAAAGACTACAAGACGATGTGAAGAAGCATAATTCAAGAATAATACATGTAAGTGAAAAATCAAGGGTCAACACAAATGAAATACAAAGGCTATTTACAGAAATAATTACAGAAAACTTCCCAAGAAAAGGAAAAGGAAATGATATTCAGATAAGTGAGGCATACAAAAATCCAGCCAGCCATAACCACAATAAATCTACACTCAGACATATAATAATCAAGATCCCACAAATTCAACACAAGAACAGAATATTAAAAGCTGTTAGAGAAAAGAAACATCGCCTATAAAGGAAAACCCATCAGAATTACGACAGACTTCTCAACACAAACCATCAAATCAAGAAGAGCTTGGAGTGAAGTATTTCAAGTCCTGAAAGAAAACAACTTCCAACCCAGATTGATGTACCCTGCAAAACTATTTCTCAAAATTAATGGAGAAACAAGATAGTTCCATGACAAAGAATAACTGAAGAAATTCATGAACACCAAGCCAACCCTACAAAAAACACTTAAGGACATTCTAGAGAGAAGAGGGAAAAAAGACCATGGTTTCAGGAACAGTGGCAGAGGGGGTTCACTGAGTGAGGCAGACAATGGGATGAAGGGGGAAAGTAGGCAACCAATGGCAGGAAAAAGCACGGCAGAGATGGGGCAGAGAATGTTGGCCACAATCACTGATATAGATGGCCGCAATTCACCAATAAAAAGAAACACAGGCAGAGTGGACCAGGAAATAGGGTCCATCAACATGCTTAATACGAGAAACACATTTAGGGCTGGGGATTTAGCTCAGCGGCATAAGCGCCTGACTTGCAAGCATGCAGGCGTGCGTTCGATCCCCGGTACCGATAAAAAGGAAAAAGACCAAAAAAGAAAAAGAAACACATTTAACCCAAAAGGGGGTTTATAGACTGAAAGTCAAAGGTGAGAAAACAATGCTCTATGTGACAGGGAACCAGAAAAAGTGGGGGTAGCTTGCCCATCAGCTGCAGACTGGTTAGAGAGCCATGAAACTTTTATACACTGGAAAACTACTCAGCTATAAGAGGTAACCTTGAGGCTCTTCTAGGCAAATGGATACAACTTGAGATCATGCTCAGGGGTAAAAAGACTCAGAATCATATCGGTGAAGAGCAGGCTGCCTCCCTAGTATAACAACTAAAGGAGTTAGTGGGATCCAAAATGTACAATACACCCTGTGAAAGTGAAAGGGGAGGAATTGTCTAAAAAGGGAAGGCAGTGGCCATTATTAATCTATCTTTGTGATTTGAAACCCATATTGCTTTCATTGTTCTGTTTATTTTGGTTTTATTCTGTTTCAGTTTGTCTAAATGTATTATATTTGATGGCACGCACAGCTATTTCAAAGATAACAAAATATACTATGGTAATCATTTTTTATTTCTTATTAGCTTCATTTGAAGCCCTGTATTGCTTGCATTGTTTTGTTTTGACTGATTTTTTCTATTGTGTTTTGTTTGATTGTATCAGGTCTGATGGTATAGGCAACTACTTTGAAGACAGTAAGATGCATTATAATACCACTGTGGTTTTACTATTATCTTCTTTTGAAGTCCTATACTGTTTCCACTGTTTTGTTTTTATTGGCTTTATTCTGTACAGCTTTGTTTGATTTTATTATGCCTGATGGTATGGGCAATTCTTTTGAAGATAACTAGAGGCATTACGGTAGCCATTGTAGATCTTCCTGTGTTTTGTTTTTAAGTCATGTACCACATTCATCCTTTTGTTTTGATTGACTCTATTCTGTTTTGTTTCATTTGGTTTTATTCTCTTCAAAATAAAAAAACTTCTTTAAAAAAGTCCTAGAGGGGAGAACATGGCGGACAGATAACAGCAACTACCGGAGGCTCTCTGAAAGGCTCGGCTCAGAAGTCAGGAATGATGCGGACTAAGGAGACATGAGCTGGTAGAGATATGCTCTGCTGACTCAGGAACGAACTGGGCTGAGAGAAACCAACTTGGAATGCAGTCCTGGTGCTAAAATAGGAACAGAAAAGACTCGGGGTGGAGGCTGGACCCCACGCCATTGGAAACCACGATTTGGGTTTCCCGCCGCACGGCGGCTGGCTGCCTCCACAGCGGCTCGGCAAGGAGAGACGCGCAGAAGCTCTGGGAACAGGAGTCTGCGAACGGAGTCGAAAACAGGACGGACAAGGAGGCGTACACTGACTGGTGGCGAGGTGAGTGAGAGAAACTGACACTCAACCACAGTTTGACTCCAGCGGAGGACTTTCTGGGCTCGGGCAGTCCTGTAAGAGCAGGGCGCGGTGGCGACTCCAGCCACACATTCCCCTCTCGGACAGAATTGGTGAAAAGTGCCTGACCTGCGTGACGCTGCCGGTGGACTCGGTAGACTGGCCTAACCCAGATTCCAGAGCCTGACGGTGGCCCAAAGGGGCGACTGACTTCCGCGTAGGCTGCCTAGTCCGTAACTCCCTGGTGTGGAGCGGTGGGCGGGAACACCTAGCCAGCGCAATTTGATCAGGCTGTGACTGACAGGCAGGGAAGCTGGGCCTCCTATGTAAACTTGCATATATATAAGGAACAGAGAATATGGGGAAGGGAAGCAACAAGAAAGGCTCCTCGGCCCCCAATTCTGAGAAACAGGCAATAGCGGACACCGCACCAATAGACATTAAGCACCATATAGAGAGCCTCATAGACCAATTCAGGAATGAAGTTATCAACGACCTGAAGCTAGAAGTATGCAGAATAGTTAGAGAAATGCTAAGCACCACCCAGGAAAAAACAGATGGTGGAATGGAAGAACAGAAAAAGAGGGGAGAATTGTTTGATGGAGAAAACAGAGAAAGCATAGAGTACGTGAAGCAGGTTTAAAGGGACTATCAAGAAATTAAGAAGTCTATCGAAGACTGGCATAACAGCTTGAAAGAAACTAAGGACAGACTATCTGAACTGGAGGGCAGACTCGTAATATGGGAGAATGAAATGAAAAACTTCTTAAAAATAACAAAGAAACAAACAGCAATAATACAAAGACAAGAAGATGATAAGAGGAGCCATAACTTAAGGATTAAGAACATAAAAGAAGAAGTAGGGACACAAACAAGTGAACTACAAAAGCTACTCACAGAAATAATCCAGGAGAATTTTCCTAATTTAGCAAAAGGTAAAGATACTCAGATGTATGAGGCATACAGGACCCCAGCTACCTACAACCCTACCAGAGAAACACCCAGGCATATAATAATAAAAATTCCAGAAATTCAATACAAGAACAGAATATTAAAAGCTGTCAGAGACAAGAAACAGACCACTTACAAGGGAACACCCATCAGAATTACAGCAGATTTCTCTGCACAAACCATCAAATCACGAAGAGCATGGGGGGAAATAATTCAAGCTTTGAAAGATAATAATCTCCAGCCAAGATTGAGATATCCTGCACAACTGTCCCTGGAAATTGATGGAAAAACAAGGTGCTTCCAGGATAAAGAGGAACTGGGGGAATTTGCAACCACCAATTCAACCCTACAGAAAGTATTGCAGGATATTCTAAAAAAAGAAAAATACAAAGAACCCAGAAATAGTGGCGGGGAGGCCACAACGAATGGAGCAGAGAACAAAATAAAGAAGACAAACTGACAGCTACTGACAGAAAAAGAGCTCAACAGAAATGAGACAGAGAAGATTGGATGATAGGAACAGCTATTTTGGAGAAAATGACATCTTAATAGGTAATACTGATTTAGTATCATCTTGTTTTGAAGTCTCATCTAGCTTTTGTTCTTCTGTCTCCAATGGTCTAAACAGGTTGTATCTTATTGGATTTTATTATGTACGTAGTATAAGCAAAAACCTTTTAAAGACAAGGAGATTATACAGAAACCATTGTTCATTTTCTGTTAGTCGATTCTAAATACTCTGTAATGCTGTCATTCTCTTAAATGGTTTTACATTGTTTTGATAATACTTAATGCTACAGTATACAAAGTTGTACTCAAGGACTTCAAGGAAAGAGTCAATATGGTAACTACTTTTGGGTCGGAATTATCTGGTGGTGAAACACTATTCTGCTTAAACAGTTATGTTTTGATCTGCACTGTTTCGCTGTTATGCCCTCTTTTTTCTCAATCTCCACTCCATTATTTACTTTTTTATTTTTATCCGTTTAACTAAAGGGAAAGAAATAGCAGGATATATTATAGTAACCCACTTTGACTTTCTATTATCTCGATTTGAAGCCCTGTATTACTCTCACCATCTTGTTTTTGACTGATGTTCCCCTATTCTGTTTTGCTGGATAGTATCAGGTTCGAAAGTTTAGGCATCAGCTGTGAAGATAATGAGATTCATTATAACGCCCATTCTCGTTGACTTTTATCTACTTTTGAAGACCTACAATGTCTCCAATGTTTTGGTTTTGTTCTTTACTGTTTTGTTCAATTGTATTATAACTGATGATATAGGCAATTCTATTAGAGATAGCGGGAGGCATTATGGTAACCATTGTTGATCACCTTGTATTATGTTTTTATATTATCTATTATGTCCACCCTTTTGACTTGACCGATTCTGTTCTGTTATGTCTCATTTGGTTTTACTCTCTTCCAAAAAAGCAATAAGAACCGTGGGAGCAATGAAACCCAAAATGTGTAATAGTCATTGTACAAAAGAGAGGAAAAGAAAGTGCTCTAAACTATATAACTGCATGTATATTTAAGTGTATAAGATAGAAAATGATATCACAGAGTTTTATTGGATCATTGAACAGAACTGTTTGCAGTATCATTGTTGGAATGTCCACTCTACAAGCTTTAATTTTGTGACTTGAACAATTATTTCTAAGATGGCAATATGTAATCCATTAACTAATGATTTCCTACTGTTCATTTTTTTCTTCTGTAAATCTGTATAACTTGTACCCTTTCACTGTTTTTTTTCTTTTCTCCTTAAATAAAAAAAAAAAGTCCTAGTGCCCAATACACCTTAGAATACGATCTTACTTGGCAGTGAGGTTGTTGGAGATGTCACTGGTTAGGACGAGGTCATACTGTGGTAAGGTTAGGGTCCCTAATCCCATAGGAACAACTGACAGGCACCCAGGGAGGACAACACAGGAAGATGAAGGCACAGGCTGAAGTAACAGGTCTACAAGTCAAGGACTGTCAAAGATCACCAACAAAGGGCCAGAGGTTTAGCTCAGTGGTGTAAGCGCCTGCATGGCAAGCATAAGTCATAAATTCAATCTCTGGTCAAAAAAAAATCACCAGTGAAATACTAGAGGTTAAGTGAGATGCATGGAACAGACTCTCCCTCAGAGAAGGAACCAACCCTCACCCCTGGCACAATGATCTTAAACTTCGAAGTTCTACAAATATGAGTCCCATATTTAAACCTCCCAACGGTTGGTACACTGACACTGAAGCCCCAGTGAACTAACAAAGCCTCTCCTGAAACATCTCCCGGATTATTCTTCCAGGAAGCAAAGGAATTTTCTTGGTGGCCAAAGTTGGAAGATGTTGAACACATTCTGCCCAATGCCTCTGTGACTAGCCCTTCTGGGAGTGGACCACACTTAGGACTTGCCTTCTCTCTCCTGCCCTGGTCCTGAAGTTGGCACCCCTGCAAGTGGCAAGGGTGGAAAGCAAGCCCATTTGGACCTCATTCCTAAGCCTGTTCTCCAACCATCTTGATCTGTAATGACATGGATATTCTGAGCTCCATCTGTCTGAATTCTGTGTTAAATTCATCAATTGCCTCTACCCTCTGGGAAGAGAAAGAAGCGATTCATTATCACCTTCCAAATCCTACAGTGGCTGGACCCACATGGTGCCACAAGACATCACACTTATAGCAGATGTCCATGTGCAAGAGAAGGACTTGTCTCCTGATGCTTCAAGGGCATCCCCCACTTTTCATGTGTTAGAAACTTAATCCTTGAATGTACGTGCTGCTGGTATTCAGAGAAGGAGCCTTCTATGCAGTCATTAGGATCAGATAGTCATGGGGTGAGTCCCCCGTGATGCCTTTTAAGAAGACAAACCTGACCTGGCACATACTTGTTCCATCTCAATATGTGACGCCCTCTGCTGTATTATGATTAACAGACCTTACCAGAGCCCAGCACCACGCTCTTGGACTTCCCAACTACCAGAACACTAAGCTAAATAAACCTTCATTTATTAACAAAATGTCACAGGCATTTTGTTACAGCAGCAGGAAGTATACTAAGACCCCTGGCTATCATCACAGAAGTATTAAATAGAAGACTCCAGCGTTCAACCTGGATCCAACAACAACCCCATTTTTTCAGTAAAATAACTGTTCTGGCTTATGATAACAGGTCAAGTTTTCAGCAGGAAGATGAGGAAGAGGACTCATATCTTAAAGATCTTAAATGGGACGGAGAGAAAGCACAGTTGGTTACTAATAAAAACCGATAAAATTAAGTAGACCTGAGCTTTCCAAACAAAACAGTGCTCAGTCATCTATGAAAGTAGCCGAGAGGAACAATTTAACCATGCTGGGGGGAAACTCTTCAATATTTTAGACGTATGCATGAGACTACTTCAAGAGCAGTCCTACTGGCCAGAGCTATTTGGACAGTGTTTGTTATCCTGAGACACAGAAACACACTACTTCCCACTGCAGACCCATTTTCTGCCCTCTCTTTTCTTCTTTTCTTGTGTCAACCAGTAACCTAGATTTGCCAGTCACCACCACGATCACATCACTTCTGCACGAAAGAGGTGAGGTGCTTTGCAATGAACAGCTTCTAAAGAAACCACCCTAAGTCCAAGCAATAGATGACGAGGACCACAGCTGAAGCAGAAACTTACATGACAGAGACAATCTCTTGGTGATAAAATTCATTACAGATCCACATGGTTATATTTCAATTTATGTGCTAAACAACATTAGAACAGGTTTAAAAAGACTGGTCCAAATGTGATTCCACCTTAAGTAACTGACTAACTACAGGACCAATGGTATCATGTGGCTGCAAAGGAAGGGAAGAAGGGAGGAGCATGCTGCTTAGACTGCATCTAGAAAAGGTGACGTTAGTAGTTTAAGAACAGCTAGAGTAATGAGATCAGTTATGGGAAAACAAACTCATGTCCGGGAGGTCTTTGGCAAACTGGAGAATAATCCCAAAAAAGGCAGCAAGGATCCTGTGCTATCTAAAAACAGTTAAGGAATGAAAAGTTGGAGGAAATGATAGTGTGATGTGGAAACGGTGTATAGCGAAGACACTGCAATGATCTTCAGCAACTCTTGGGCTCTAAAGCCCAAGAACTCACTGGGAGAGAGATTTTAATTCAATACTAAAAATGGAGATAGGTAGAAAAACGCTGGGAGGGTCTCCTTTGTAATAAAGTGCTGATGGCTGAATATATGTAAGTGGGGAGTCTAGCTAGACACCCATGGCACAGGAATATTGCAGAGGAGCTCAGGGATAAGAAGGGGGTCGATATGCACAAGCAGTATGGCTCTCTGAGCCGCACAGTGACATCCACACCACACATCAAGAGCACAGCCACCCCTCCAAGCTGAGACTCATCAGGGTGTTCCTAATCACACACTACCAACTGTTTCACTCGCCATGCTTTGGCACCCAATGCGTGTGCTAGGGGGAAGGGGAGCCCCTACATCAACCATCTCACCAACTCTGGATGACAACTGGGAGTCCTAGAGCTCAAGTGAGTCCTGACGCTAACTCATAAAGGCTTGACCAGTGGGCCAACCTGGATGCCATGGCTTAGGGGCTCAGTCCCACAAGACTGCCTCAGCCTTGGACACCAGCTACATAAACGCAGTACCCACACTTGTACCTCTGCAACCACAAATTCAAGGGTTCCCAGGACCCCCTCTTTGGGGTCAATAATTTGCTAAAACGGCTCACAGAACTCAGGAAAACCATTTACAACCATGGCAGGATTATCACAATGAATATGACTCAGCAGCAGCTGAATGTCTGACATAAATGGGACACCCCGTGTCACCTCCCAGCACTAACCCAGGCCCTCTCAGAACCCACTGACCAGTGACCTTCCAGACACGCCTTGTGAGTAAGTCACTGGCCAGGGCACTATTTTTAGCCTCCCTCCTCTCTACCGAGGGAAGACAGGGCTGACCTTCAATCCCAGATCACATGACTTGTGTCTTTAGGCTAAGCAGTCCCCATCCTAAAGCTACCTAGAATGCCCCCAGTGCCAATCATCATATTAGATTAAAAAAGAAAGATGGTCTATCACTCTCGGTGTTAAGAATGTTCGCAGCTGTGTACCAGGAATGAGGACCAGATTTTTATTTCTTATCACACAACGCCTGTCCTGCTAGTGACCCCAAAGATCTGACTTTCCGGGCAGCTGGGTAATGAGCCTGGCATGAGGACATCCACAGACAGCTTCTATTTTCATTCCCAGAGGCTGGGCCTGTTTGTTTTGTTTCCATGTGGTGCCAGCTTCTGGTGGGAGGTGGGAGGAGAGAGTGCAGAGTGGGAGCCATAAGTGACAACAGAAGGGTGATGCAACACACAAGCTGACACCGGGGACACGCCCACCTGCCACCCATGTGCATCTGGTGAAGGGAGTTGTAGGCCTGCCAGTCCTCAAGTCAACCAGAAGCATCCCCAGCCAAGGCCACTCGCAGCTGAAAACATTGTGGGAGGACTTGGCCATGACCCCACAGCAATGGCCCGTCCCAACCATTAAATTAGACTAATAACAAGCAGTAGCTACCGAGCGGCACCTCAGCCAGTCACTGTGCAATGTGTCATCTCTAATCATCATTGCCAGTGTGCTAATGAAGGCATTGTACCTACTTTACAGAGGAAGGCACAATCATTCCAACACTGAGTGACCCGCTCCGAGTCACGCAGCTGGTGAATGACACAGGTCACGAACCCAGGTATGCACAGCTCCAGAGGTCATGGCTTAGCATCACATCACGTGTCTGTGCGTGTCAAGAAAGAGACAGGTGCATTAAAAACACAAGAGTGTCTAAGTAGCTGAAGCCAGCAGGTCCCAGAGCAGATGGGGCAGGAGTCCCCACCACCCTGAGACCAAACACTCTCCCTTCTCCCTTGTGAAACCTGAGGTCTTAAAACCACACACACACAAATTGCACCCCACGCTTCAACCCAAAAGATTCAGTACGTAAAAGGCAGAGTGGTTCTTGAGCCAAGAAGTCAGAGCCAATTTATTTTAGTCTTGATGTTAAGACAGCTAGCACCAGGTTGAGGCTGAAAAATGCTCCTTCTAATTAAAACTTTATTTTCAAACACATGTCACAGTTTTCAACGTGGTGAGACTCATTTCTTGCTATGTAGATTTCTAAGTGTAGAAACAGCTGCTGCTACTGACAGTCTCTGCCATTCATTTTGGAATCACCAGAGGATCACAGAGGGCAGAGAGGCGCTATTATGCCCAGGACAGTAGCAAGAGAAGTCCTGCAAACTCTCAAGAGAACTGCAAAAGCAAGAACAAGGAGAGAGGAGAGACTGCTGCAAACCTCGCCAACCTCGCTCGCAACTGGCACTTCATTACAGGGTCTGTACACCCAGGCGAGCGGCAGGCTGATGAATCTGCCTGGAGGACCACACACAAAATCCTCCGTCGCTATCCGGTGGGGAAGCAGAGTCCAGCATAAGAACTCCCAAGTGAATCCAAAGCATCCTTGGAAAAAGGACACACACCAGGCTTTCACAGACCAGCTCAACACTGTAAAAGGACTTCCCACTGCGGTGGACAAGATGTGCATATTCCCATAAGCCTCATGCACTGAATCCTCCCCCATAAGTTGGTAGAGTTAGGAGGTGAGCCCTCTGGGAGGTGATTAGGTCTGAAAGTGGATCAGTACCCGTATGAGAGAGACCCCAAAGAACAGCCTTGTCCTTCTGCCTTGTGAGGGCACAGTGAATGTGAGTGTCTGTGCTCTAGGAAGTGGCCCTCCTCAGACATAAATGTGTGGCACCCTGGTCTTGTACTGCCAGGACCCCGGAAGTGTGTCTGTAAGCCATTACCAGTCTTACATGCTCTTACATCATCCTGAACAGAGTGAGACACCCTTAAAACACTGTGCCGCCAACATCTGTCACTGTCCATGTTCCCCACTGGACTCTATAGACGTAAGTCAGGTGGGACGGGGAAGGGACCCTGCCAAACACAACAATCCATCCATACCTGTGGCCGCAGTAACACCAGGGAGCCAGCACTGTGGGGGCCCTCGACTCCAGCTCCCCTCCCAGGCAGGGCCTAAGTAAACAAATAGCTCTTATTAACCGTGTGAAATGGACGGAGTGGGGGGGGGACACAACGTGAAAGAACTGGAAAATGCTGAAAGAGAATACAAGCAGGTTCAAGTCTTCTGCCCACCATTTTCAGGCTGGTAAACTGACTCAAGACCCAGCTGCAAAATCGGTGCCAAAGACCACAGCACAGTGAGTCTGAAAATCTCACATTTTTGCTCACCAAGGAAGGGAACTCTACAGGATACTGGCCTGAGTCATGGCCATCTTTTCATTCAAGGACTTCCATTATGGCCAGTGCTATAGTCCAAGTGGTTGTGATCCCCCAACCCACAAAATTCATGTCTTAAAATATTAACCCCTAAGGGATTGGTATTAGGAGCAGAGTCTTTGATGGGCTGTGTGAATCAGCTTTTTGTTACTATAACCAAGTGACATGAGACTGGCTACTTTATAAAGACAAAAGGTTTGATTCAGTCCACAGTTCTAGAAATGCAAGCTCAATAGCCTTCATCTGGAGGGGGCCTTTCTGGCTGGCAAAATTCTGAGACAGTGCAGACAGTCACATGACAAGAGACAGGCAGCACACGTAAGTGTGTCACTCTCCCTCTGGTGCTTATAAAGCCACAGGACTCAATCCAAGGGGCTCTACCCTATTTTATCCTAATTACTTCCCAATCATCCATCTTCAAACACCACAAGCAGATCAAGTTTCCAGTCTCTTACTGCCATCACCGTATGACTTTAGGGGTTGACTACAACACAGAGGCCTTGGGGAAAACTCAGACAACACCCAAACCACTGCAGAAACGATCTGGTCATAAAGCCTCTGAGTGGAGCCCTTTTATAAAAGATACCCCTAAAGACCCCCCTCACCCCTTCTCCCTTGTGAGGACACAAAACCAAGTCACATCTAGTGCAAAGCAGGAAACAAGTCTGACCAGGTACCATCTGGCAGCACATGGTTCTGGGCTTCTTAGCCTCCAGAATGGTGAAAAATGAATCTCTGTTATTTACTGACAGCCTGGTTTCTGGTATTTCATTACAGCAGCACAAGTGGACTAAGACAGGAAAAGATTTTCCCATCTGTGACGGAGAAGTCGAGCCTCCCGGAAATGCAGTTCTGCAAGATGGAAAAGGAACATAACCACAAGAGAAGAACTGGGTGCTGTGCACCACAAATTGTCCTTGAGACTGGCACCAATTTTGGAATAATAAATCCACAGAAAAGCAGAGAAATAAGACCAAATCCAGAGCCGCAAGCTGCCTTCAGAGAAGCCGGAACACTCCTCACTCTGCAGCTCATGCACGTTTAGCTAGTCCCAGGAATGGAGACCAGGTTTCCTCAGGCAGAAGTTGCTGTGGTTTAGGATCTACGGTGGCTCCAAAGGCCATGTGGTGATGGCTTGGTCACTATCTTGTGATGCTACTGGGAAGTGGTAGAACCTTCAAATGGTGGATTTAATAGAAGATCTATAGGTCGCTTCAGGAGAGGGTACCACTGAAGGAGACTGTGGGACCCCAGCCTCCTTCCCTCGCCCCATCTTTGTTTCCTGGCTCCTAGGAAGTGAACAGGTATCCTCTACCACACACTCCCGCCATGACGTTGTGCCTCATCACGGGCACACAGCAACGAGTCCAAATCACCATGGACTAAAACGCTTGCCTCCCTCCTTCTAAGTTGATTATCTTGGGAATTCTGTCACAGCAACAGAATGCTGACTAATGCAGGGCCATCTTCACCTTCACATGGCTTAGAAAAGAGAACAAGCAATGATTCAGGTACAAAGAGGCTATGCTATTGGGTAGGCATTTTTAATGGACTGTGCTGCTACAGTTTGAATGTGTTCCCCAAAGTTCATATATCTGAAACTTAGTCTATAAGTTCCTACGTTGATGGTGTTTGAAGGCAGGCTCTATGGAATAATTTGGATTAGAGGGGGTCAGGAAACCTGAGTCCCCATGACAGCATTACTGGATTTGTAAGAAGAAAACTGACCCAAATTAGATCCTTGCTCTATGTCCCTACCATACTATGACGCAGCAAGAAGATCCTCACCTCAATAGAGCATGCATATCCCCAGAGACAGCCTGTCCTCTATATAGAGTGGACTCCTGCAGGGACAGAGGCTCAGACAGCTTGTATCCCAGGAAGCTGCAGCACCTTGCCAGCAGTTCCACTGGCAACAGAACTGGCATTACTGAGTACTAACCATGGGCAAGGATCCAGTCTAAGCATTGCAAGTATCAGCACATTCAATCCTCAGAACACGCCTGAAAGCTAAGTGTGACCACTGCGTCCACTTTGCAGATGGGACAACTGAGGCACACAGAGGATAGGTACCCTCTTGCAAGGTCACAGCCCAGGTCCAGAGCCCATTCTCTTAGCTCTGCACCTCCACCTGACCTCATAGAAGTTCATGGAGCCTGACTATTGGATACTCTGATTCCAAGGGGGCAGTCTTCATGAACACAAGGGTTCCCACACGGGTTCAGGAGTGAGCTTTGTCTCAGCAAATGAAAATCCACAGCTCACCCCAGACCTGCACCAACTGAAGACTCACAAATCAAAATAACTCTCCCACCATGCACTGTGAACCATGCAGAGAAAGGCACCATGGGGCTTCATTGATGGACTTGGTGTCCCTTTGGAAATACGAGGAACCCAGCCACCCAGCACCAGAACACCAAGCACTTCCAACTCTGGATCATTCTGGAAAGGAATGGAAACCTTCACCCCCTGACAGCTGTTCAGTGGCCTCTGAGATTCCTGCTGCTACCACCACCCCCGCCATCACCCCCAAACTTGGTCCAAGGGTGGCATTCAGCACCAAACGCAGGAGAGGTGACCATCTCAATGTCCTGGGCCATTCCTAGAGGGCAGAACAAGAGAGGCCCAGGGAGAGTTCACAGTTTGGGTGACTGAGCGTCTTTACACAGCATGAATTATGAAGCACTTTGCTACACTGGGCTAACACCCAGGTCCTAGGCTCGGTTGTGTTCTTTAATTATCACTGTCACAACGGAGGGCTCTTCTGTGCCAGGGCCCAGTGGGCCATTTCAGCAAGCTCAGCTCCGGGCTGGGGGAGGCCCCCTGCCCTGCCTCCACACCCCTGCCAAAAGGGGACCACGCTGGGCTGCCTTCCCGATGGGAAGCTCAAGGCCCATGGAAGCCCAGTGGTCCTCGATGGAGAACCCAGGGGAAGGGGCTCTTCACCCACAGCCGAATCTTACAGGAGTCACATCAGCACTCAGCCCTGAGAACACCACAGGAAGTGACACCAAGACCTGAGAGGCCCCTTAGCCAAGCCCCTCGCAAAGAAGTGGAGGTTGCTTTGTTACAAAGCGCCCCCAGGGTAACTCACTACCTCTGCACCAGCCCTGAGGCTGCACCCTCCTGTGAGCTTCCTCAGCTTCCTATCAGGACAGTGGCTGCGTTTCACCGTGTGATGTTTAGAGGAAGCATTCGAACCCTAGCAGAGGCAGCACCACAGCCAGACAGGCAGTTCCCTGGGCTCCAGGATGCTGCCGCTTGGATGACTGATGCAAAACCTACGACAGACACGCAGAACCTGGAAAGGGCACCCTGAGTTCTGCAGGTCTGGCAGGCACCTGATGCCCTGGTCACCATGGCCTCGGCTAGCAGAGCCATGGACAGTCTGGGTGGATAAAGCTAGAGAGACTAGAGCCATGGACAGTCTGGGTGGCTCTTAGAAGGTGACTGGACTATGGGGCTCTTAGTTAGGAGCTGGGGCCTGGTCAGAGGAAGTGGGTCCCTGGGGGTTCGGTTTGGAAGAGTTCATCTCCCTCCCTGGCCCCTCTCTTCACACCCCGAGCCAGGGGCAGCTGTGCTCTGCCTTGCCTTCCTGCCATGCCCTTCTGCCTGAGGACTGAAGCCTCCACACTCTGCAGGGCGACAGAAGCCTCTCCTCCTCTAAATCGTAAGTGTCACAGTAAGGACAGTGAGGGAGACAGCCTCAGAGCTCAGGCTGACCTCACCCCCAGGGAGACATCCGGTGCTGTCTGGAAATGCATCAAGGGAGCCACTGGTGTCCAGGGAGTCCGGCCACACAATGCACAGGTCCACATTCTCCGTGAGTGAAGCAGCCCAAAGGGTCTCACTGCCAAGGCTGACACATCCTTGGAGCATCCTGATTCCCGAGGCCAAAAGCAAGAATTTCGGCCCCATTCCACAGAACAGATGGGCTGTGTCTCAAGTTGGCCCCTAGGATTTAGAAAAGTGCCTAGCAGGAGGTGTGAATGCAGGGCAGTCACTGGGGAGTCGCTGCCAGGCATCGGCGGGGTGCGTCCTAGGACTCTCTCGATACCAAACTCCACAGATGCTCAAGTCCCCCAGAAAATGCTATGGCATTTGTGTGAAGCCTACCCACAAACTCACAGATACATAAAGTCACCTCTAGATTACTTGTAATACCTAACACAATGTACACAGATATATTGCACTGTTAGGGGAATCATAAAAATGAAAATTGTCTGTACGTTTCAGTATAGATAAGGGTTTGCGTGTTTCTTAACATTTTCAATTCAGGGTTGGTTTACTGAGGCTAAGGGTGTGGAACTCACAGATAGGAGAGACCAACTGTCAGAGATCTTTACAAGCACTCCTCACAACCACCCTAATCCCACTGACTGGCTGGGGAGCAGATGCATGTAAAGACAACATACCAGCTGAGCATGGTGCTGTATGTTTGTATCAGCTACTCAGGAGGCTGAAGCAGGAGGATCACAAGTGTAAGTTAGCCTGAGAAAGTTAGTAAGACCTTGTTTCAAAATTTCAAAAAAAAGTGCCCAGTTCAGTTGCACACACCTGTAATCCCAGCACTCAGGAGGCTGAGCCAGGAGGTCTCTAAGTTCAAGGCCAGCCTGGGCTAGATGGTCAATTCAAGGTCAGCCTGAATCATATAGCAGGATTCTGCCTCAAAAAAAAAAATCCAAATATAAAAAAAAATTTTTTTTAAAGGTCTGTTCAGTACTGAACCATTGGGCTCAATACCCAGCCACACACACAATCTTTGTGAAAAAAAAAACATAAAAATGACATTAGTTTGGATTGTTGTGCTAAAACAAAGTAGCTTAAAATTTAAAACAAAAGATGACATATGTCTCAGACGTGGAGCTGGAATTTGATTTGAATCCAGGTCGTCTGACCCCAAGTATTCACTGACAGGAAAATACAAATTAAATCTTTATTTTGTATGATCTTCACTATGTACCACTGACAAGAAAAAGAAAAAGAGAAGGAAAGAAGGGGAGAGAAAGGGAAAGAGAGAGAGGAAATGACGCAGGATATATGTCACAAAAAAGACCAACACACTCATAGCGGCTGTGCTTGAGCTTTTGAAGTAATGGTTAATTCTGTGTTCTCCCTGTTTCTTCCTGTTTTTCTTCACTCTCCAGGGAAAATGCATTGCACATCCCCCCAAAATTAAGAGATCAAAAATATCCACCAAGCATACATCACAGATAACTTCAATGCCAAGTGACTCCAAGCTAATAGGAGTGACAGTGCTGAGAAAAAGGTGGGGACGCCCTTAGCAGACGGGAGGGGACATCCGGGGTCACTCAGCCTTCACAGTCTTGGTGAAGCTATGAAGAGTTATCCCAAGAGCTCAGGGCCCTCCAGGAGGATGAAGACCGTGCTCCAAGCAGAGATCTGGCCAGCTCCTCACCTGCCTCCCAGCAGCAGGTCCAGAGCAGAAGAAAATGAGCCACACCTGGAGTAGATGTGGGGCATCTCAGCGCTCAAAGACCACGTCCAAAACAGTCAGGCTTCCAGACGGCAAAAATGGTCTCCCATTAGTTTTAATAACTGGTAGGAGGGAGAGGGGAAAAGAAATTTTTCATCCTGGGCTGACTATGAAAGTTTATTTTATGAGAAAAGATTAAAAAAATCTAGAGTTCCCTGCAAAGTTTGCTTTTCCAGACTTTTCCCCAAAGGAAGTGTACATGCGGTCGTTTACACCGTCTGCTTGGAGTTGACTCCCACTGAAATGACCCGTGCGGGCAGAGGTGCCATCACCCACAGAGTCTTTTCTGTTACTGCTTTTGTGGTTTGCTAAGAGAAATAGGTTGGGTTCCCTGGAAGACTGTGATTTGGAGTCATGAAGAGGTCCCCTTTTAACTCCACCTTCTGGAAAACAAGTGAGTTCAGAATCACAAAACAAAACAAAAAAATTCTTGCAAATTTTCAGAAAGAATTTCTAATATCTAAGGTGTCACACCAAAAAATGCAGAGATTCATAACACCCAAAAGTCACCATTAGCGAAGGTGAGAAATAAAATGATTTTTTTAAGGCCAGCAGCAGGGCTAGTCTATACATTAAAAATAAAATGAAATAGTAATAAATTCCTAGTTGTCTTTCCAAGAACCACTCCTGGACAACTTTCTCCTTGTCCACAGGGCAGAGATTGTTCCAGCTCATGTTCTATGTTCAACCAGAGATCAGCCTCTCCCAGCAGCCTCAGTCCCGGAATAAAGCAAGAAGCGCGTCCCACTGTCCTCCTGCCTGTTACTGGCTAGATCTGGCTATGTGACCCAGCTCAAGCCGATGCATCAAGAGAGGAAGTCCAGTGCACAAGTCTACGAGGGTCTTTCTCTGCAGATGAAGCGAGGCAAATTGAAGGAAATGCTTATTCTGTTTGTTTTGTCTTGTCTTGTTTTGTTATTTTTTGAGACAAGATCTTGCTTTGTAGTTCAGGCTGGTCTTGAACTCACTATGTAGCCCAAATTCGCAGCGATCCTCCTGCGTTAGCCTCCCAAGTACTGGGATTACAGGTGTGCACCACAGCACTGGGCTGTTTTGTTATGTTTTGGAAACGCTAAGAAGCGCAGTGGAGTAGAAAAATACAAAGAACTCATGGATCTATTGCAGTCACTAATTGTCAAACTGACCACAGATGGATCATTTGAGATACATACCTCAGAATGTTTAAAGCGTGCTTAGTTGAGTCTTCTGCTTCTAGTAACCAAAATCATCTTAACCAGCAGAACCCTAGACCAATCCTCACTGTTAAGAGTCAGGATCTTATGGGCGTCTTAAACCTCAAAGAGAATGTGTGAGATGCTTGGGGTAGATCCCCAGAGAGACAGAGAGAGGATGGGTGACGACAGCCCCTCCTCCATAGGATGCCAGGAACTCGTCCTACCAGCAGTTACCCCTTGATACCCTTTAAGGGTGTGCAAGCAGTAGAAGACATTTGGGGGCCACATAAAGGAGTGGGGACCAAGCTGGGATTCTAGAGATCTCTCATAGCCTGCTGCCTGCTAAGTCATCCCCAAGTTTAGACTGAAAACCGACTGACAGATCTACAAAGATTTGGGAAGAAAAGCCTCCAAAGCAGTTTGCTAAGGAAATGGGAGACGAGGAGAACGTGAGGAGCAGATAACAGTCGGGACACAAATCATCTTGTCAGAAATATAAATCTCGTGTAGGACTCTCCGCTCTCAGAAAACTGACATAAACAAACGATAACACCATCTGACTGGATGAAGAATCCGCTCTGCTATGTGCCTGTGGGTTTAGTTTTAAAAACTGACTTCTACATAAGCGTTAATTACTGTAAAAAAAAAAGTAATTACTGTATACACACATGTGTACATACACATGCAAAAATTCAATTAAGCATTATCATCACACTGATTACATGGACACTTCTCCCACCCTGATTACACACGTGCCTAGTGAAAAGAACAGAAGAAATCCTGACAAATAAAGATCCTCAGGTGTGGGGCTGGGGATTGTGTAATAAAGCTGCCTTTTTAATGAAATTCATTTGTCAGTTAAAATATGGTTTTCTTTGTCTTTTGTCATTGTGGTACTAAGGATGAAACCAAGGTCTTTGTACTGAGCTACATTCTCAGCCTTTTTATTTTTTTAAGAGAGGGTATCACCAAGTTGCAAGAACTGGGCTCAAACTTGTGGTCTTTTTTTCTGCCTTTAACTTCCCAGAGCCCTGGGATTACAGGTGTGCAAAATATGCATTTTTTTAATGAAGTTGTTTAAACTGAGCGCTTCTCAGCCTCTTGGCTAAGACCAAGTGTGAAGTTGCTTAAGCTGCACATGAATTCCCATGCACATCCAGTCTTTAAAACAGAAGACTCACTAAAAACTGCTCGGTGACCCTCCTGCCTTATTAACTGCATCTCGCACACATCTGCACATCAGCCATACGCCAGGAATTGGTGCAGGTCCTACTTTACTACGATCAAGTGACCATGAGTGCAGTCTTTCTGGAACACAGAAAATGAGGGGAGGTAGGAAGGAGAATAAAGTCAATCCTATAAGACTGTGTCATCCAAGGCGGGAGTGAAACGGTGAAATATGTGCACACATCACATAAGGTGCACAGACAACCCACGATCAAACCAGAGATGAAACGAGAGGGGCTTTCCATGAGGATGAGACCCCTGAAGCTGTCTCAGGAAAGGCTATGAGAGACAGGTAGCACCAGAAATGAACTCCTGAAGAAGGAAGAAACCAGATAAACTGGTGTTTTCGGAAGACACCAAAGGCTCCAGCAAAAGTAAAGAACGGGAAAACATCAGGAAGAATTCTGAAAAGCGAGCACAGCGCACAGCTCAGCGACACAGGTACACACGAGCGAAGCAAGGGCGGCAGCAGGACAGATGGTGGCGCTGGCAGTGCCAGGGGTGGAGGGTCAGGCCAGCACTCCCGCCCTGGGTGATACCACGAAGGCTCAGGAGAGGTCTGGCAGAAGAATACTGCAACAGGGAGGGCAGTGATCTGGGCTCGGGACTCGGGGCAGGGGTATATAAAGAGCTGCCAAGGCACAGGAGGCTCCAGCAGTATTTCTTACACTGATTCAGGCGTCCTGTGGGCAGGAATCAGATCTGTGTCTGCAGCCTCTGCTGGCTCCACCTGCCTGTGGCCTCCCCAACCCATGACCTGTCCAAGGACTAGAGGGATACAAACTGTGTCCCTCCTCCCCAGGAACAAGCAGCAGGACCGGACAGAAGTGGGTAGGAACCAGAACAGACCAACTCGCTCCCCCCTCTCTCTGCTCCTACAAGAGGAAAGTCACCAAGGCGAGTCCTAACACTTAAAAAAATGCATAGCCACACATAAAACATAAAATAAGACTTGGGAAGAGGTACCATGGGCGTACATGTGAGCAAGTGCAAAGAGACTTGTCCTTCAAATGACACACTGAGTAGCAAAGGGACAGAATGTCTCCAGTGTACCTAAAATAGGTCAGAAAAAACGATGTGCGTGGGGGGAAATGTGTTAGTATAAATGTGTGTGGGTGTGTATTTATATACATGACAGAGATCAGTACATATGACACAGAACACATAATACAAACTGAGGGACATGGATAAAGGGTGTGTATTTTAGTCCCTTTGTTCTACTATAGTAAAATACCTGAGGCTTGGTAGTATACAAAAAAGAGAAATTTATTTTCACACAGTTCTAGGAATTGAGAAGCCAGTGGATTCGGTGTTCAGTGAGGTTGCTCTCTGCTTCCAGTATGGCACCAGGATGCTGCAGCCTACAGAGGAAGGACACTGGGTCCCCAGACAGGGGAACCCAGAAGGGCAGGAGAGCCGGATGCCGTGCACAGCCACCTTTAGAAGGAATAATCTAATGAATGGGAATAATCTCATTCATGAGTGAGGAGCCCTCCTTCCTAAGCACCTCTCCGTGTCCTCTCATCCCAGTACATCACACTGAAATAGCTGACTACAGGGAACAGTGGGGACACACTGAGACTACAGCTTTTTATGCTATTCTTGCAACTTTTATACCACTGTTGCCACTTGCAACAAGCATGAGGAAACTACAGGTTGTTAAGATCTTCCAAGTATTCTAGGTGAAAAACTGCTACAGAACAGGACTGGGGGAATGTTGCCATTTGTATACAAGGTGGAGAGAGAAAGCCCAGAAGACACACATGCACATAGCATGCAGTTATTGTAGATAATGCAGCTGTAATGACACAAAAGAAAATGGCCACATGTGATGCCTCTTCAGAGGGGAACAGGATAACTGAATGAGACAGAAGGGAGGAAGAAAGACTTCACAAATTTCTCTGTACGTTCTCAATTTTAAGTCGTGCTTATACTGCCTATTCAATGTAAAACTAAACAAAATAAAATTACTTTGGAAAAAAGTTAAAGGAACAAAATAATGCACAGCATAGAGAGACCAGAGGAGCAGTTTAGACCAGACAAACATAAACAATGGGATAAAAATCACTTGGCAGGATGCTGCCCAGATGTGACCTCATGGGCTACTGAGTGCGGAGAGCTGCCAGTTTGGAAAGGGCTCATTCCAGACAAGAAAAGCTGCGGGTGTGGAAAGGCATGTTCCATCAAGTTTCAGCTTAAATTGTATAGAATTTTCCCATAAAATAAATTATGTGATTTACTTATGACAGACAATTCTTCACAGCCTTGTCCCCAAGCAGATACTGCTTGTTCTCAGATTTAATCATCTGACACTGCTACATCTGTCCTCCACCTGACTGTCACATCTGCTGAGCCCTGGAGACAGTACGGGGGCTGGTGGGAACCCACCTGGAAACAAGTCCAAATATAAACATCACCCAGTGATGGTGACAGCTACCCCACCTTGAAGAAAGTGGCCCCCAAGCCACAAGCCAGGGGTCTGAAGCAAAGAGAATCCTGGATCTGTGTGGTATTTTCATGAGTATTCCAAGATGATCACAGATGATTCCAATAACCACCCATTTGGAATAGAGAAATCTACCTTCTCTGCCTCGAATCCCTGCCTAGTAAGCATCAGGGGGACTGAACACGTTCTCTGGGAGGAACAGAAAGGTAGGAAGGTGCTGCTGTCTGGAGAAACCAGACTGAGAAAGTGGCAAGGTCATCTAGCAAGACAGTGGTCAGAACTCCAAGCAGGGGTAAGCCCGATGCAGCCCTGTCCCTTGAGAAACGCCAGAGCTACCGTCAGAGCTCAAGTCTGTCACCGAGTCTGGAGTGTTACAGAGGAATGTCGGGCTGGTTACATCTGAGATCTGCCAGCATGCTGTATCCGAAATGGCATCGATGTTGCAGGACAGGGAGAAGGCAGAATGGGGGATAAGAGAAGTCCAGTGGATGGATTCAAAGTTTTATAAATATCATCAATAACAACATCCCAGGAAAGGCTATCTTCAGTAATCCAGTTCTGCAGAAGAAAGAGAAAGATGAATGTTTTGTGGAAGCGGCCACCGCTTTAGACTCCTCACACTTCCCAAAGGGAGGTGAAAACACAGCTGAAGAATGACCTTCAGAGACAAGGTCAAGACCACAGCCCCACCACTGTCGAGGCTGGCTCACGCCCCTCCCACTGGCCCCCCAAACACTGCCCTCTCAGTCACACAAGTGGCTGTCTCTTGTTGGAACATGCAGGGGCAGAAGGAGACTGGGTATGTTTAATACAGTCTGCTTGCAGCAAACCACAGGCCCATCAAAATCACTTTTCTAGATGTTTCCATAGCTAGGAAGAGAAGAAGTGATTCTCAGGACTGAATCACCCAACCAATGTTACCCAAACTTAGAGCCTTCTTTTGACTGTCCCCTCTGAACTTGATACCCATCAACACAAAACTGGAATTCTCCCTGGAATCTACCAAATTCATACAACAATTTTAGCAGCCAAAAAGACACCATTTGCATGCCGGGGCATATAGCTCAGTGGCACAGTGCCTACCTGGCAAGCTTGAGATCTTGAGTTCAACTCCCAGTACCAAAAAAAGGCAACATTTGATTGGATATGTGGGTCCAACAGGTCACCTGGGAATTCTACTGGCGCAGAAGTGTCTACGCGGACACCTCCCCAGCAGGCTCAGTTATCCTCGCTACTCCCATTCCACCAGAATTTCCAGTTTCACTGAACTATTTAAAAACTCAGACGAAAGTTTCAGTGTCAAGAAATTCAGCCAGTGAAATTAATGACTCAACAGCTCCAGTTGTAGTAAGGTCACCAAACCAGTCTGCCGGGTGACAAATCTTAGAAAATAGTAAAGGGAGGAATTTAGAGAAGACACTGGCCCTCACCACCTCTGCCAGAAAAGAAAGCATTCGTTTTTAGGTCACTACCACCATCACTCACCTACCCGCTGCCCTTCCCCAAATCTGGGGCAAAACATGCACAAGGAGGGTGGAACTCAGGGCAGGATTTCAGCTAGAATGTCATGGCACCTGGATAATGGGTCAGGGCACAAGAGCTTCCGCTTGCTGGGGCCAGGTCACCTGTCTTTGGTTTCCTGCTTCACCCTGGAGAGCACCTTTTCATGCATGCACGGTCTCCCATTCTGCTCAGATCCTAATTACTCAAAGGTTGCTAATCCAGGTGGCGGAACTCTCCAGCTTTGGCTGCCTGCCATTTCCCCTGCTTAAGAGCATCTCCATCTAAGGGAAGGCAGAGGAAATGTAAAGAAAGGCAACCAGTCGAGCCGAGGCACCCTCACATTCAAGTCTCCCTTGAGTTGGGATGATGAACTCGCCTTGAATTGGAGCCAACTCAAAATTGAAAGGGGGAAGAAAACCAGATCTGAAAAGAGAAGAGCTGGACAGCTTAGAATATTTCACTGCTGGCGATCACGCTGGTCCCCTGCTAGTTTTAGAGACAAGGAAACCAAGCACTGGGAATAATCACAAACTAGTTACTTTCTGTCCCCTAGTTGCACACTCCTTGCCTTATCTCACCTGCCTGTCATTAACACACAGGTTTGACAAGAAGCCTGTTCACAGCCCAGGACCTACCCCGTGCAAGCAGAGCCTCAGAGACAAAATGAGCATTGAGAGAGGGCTTGCTGGTCGTGATCCGCTTTAAGTACAAATAGTTCAAGTTTTGATCATGTGCATTAACAAGGACAACTAAGCCAATTATGTTGAAAATTATTTTAAACAAAGGTGAGATACATCAAATGCCCAGCTTCCCCCACAAAGATGAGCCCCATCCCCTGGTATCCAAGCAAGAAGGGCAGGCGCCTTTGCCAGGACAGGCTGTCCCACATCTGTCTGGGTGAGTCTGGGCAGCTCTACATGTGACCTTAATGAACAATGAATAGCTCTATGTGTGACCCTAAAAGGACTGACCCCAGACATTTCCCAAGAGAAACCCAGCTGTCTCAGCTTGAAGCCAACGTACCATCTCTCTGGTGTCCCAAGAATGCCTATATATGAGGATTCAAGCTTAGCACTTAATGTGTCATTTGAATCTAATGTCCGTGCCTCTGCTCCAGCCCCCATCCACGTCCCAGGTCTCTTAAACACTGACTTTCCATCACTTCAGTCTCCTGACTGAGGAGGCTGGTGGAACAGAAGCACAGGAAAGTCAGCACAGATGACAGATTCCCTTGGGGAACACAAGGCAGTGCTTGGCCCCAGCCCACTCCATGGAAGAACTTAATAAGGGCCAAGGTGCCAGAGGGCTCACACTATTCTCAGGTATCAAATGTAAAGGTCTCAGCTGGGCATAGTGGCACACACCTGTAATCCCAGCATGCAAGAGGCTGAGACAGGAAGATCACTGTGAGTTCAAGGCCAGCCTGGGCTACAAAGTGAGTTCAAAAGATCAGCCTGAACTGCACACTGAAACCTTGTCTCAAACGACAAGAAAAAAAAAACTGTAGAGGCCTAGTGATGGCCCCTTCCAACTGCAAAATCCTAATAATCCTTCAAAAGGCTAAATATTCAGGTACCCCAATGGGAGGGCTGCGACCAGTCTATCTACTTTTTCCCAGAGCAGATTTCTCACACTTACCAGGTATCACTTGAAAGTGAATAAAGATTAATTCTCTCCTGTCAGTCCTTGCCCAATCTTAGAGTGAGCTCAGCCTAATCTTCCAAAAGATGCATGACCTTCTCCAAGATAGGTATGAGCAAACACAGATGGCTGGCGTGGTGGCTGTCCTGACTTGCCAGGGAGTTACAGGCTCCTGCTTGCCTAGAACAGGCTGGGCCAACAGGACTACAACAGTGAGCTGTGTTTGCAGGCAAAGGGAATTCTGGTCCCATCCTGAAGCAGGTTCAAGGGTGTCAGAGTGGGTGGAGCCACCAAAGATCGAGGCATCCAATCCTTCTAGAGTAACTCACTCTTAGGCTATTCAAGAAAGTGGCTCTGAAGAGCTCGAGATCTCTGCTCGGCCATTTCAGAAGCTGTCCTGAGAACAAGGCACCAAACCTGCAAGTCCAAAAGTGCCAGCACAACCACCTAAAGTGGTACGGGGCTGAGACGGGGTCCTCCTCCGTCAAGCTGTGAGCAGACTGCACACCAGGACTTCCATGGCCACGACACCCCTACTTCCCAGTCAGTTCAAACAGTGGAACTTAAGCGAGTTCCCCTGGGGAATGTCCCCCAGTGAGCCAGGCCAGTGAGTTCCACAGGGGAGGGGACAAGGCAGACCTCTGTTTGGCTTTTCTGTGCTCAGATCCCGAACCAGCTTTGTCTTCTGCTGTTCATGTAGGTCAGACCAGCGGTCGGTGACTGCAGGATCCCGTATTTGCTAAAGACTCCTCTCAGTCCAGAGCTGGGGCAACCTGACCTTTCTCCCCAGCAGCTAAAAACTTGACCACTATGATCTCAGCGTGAGAGCTACTCTGCCCTGGACGTAGCAAGTCAGGAATGATCCATTTTAAAGAAATTAGCAAGTACTGTCTACAAAATCTCTGGGCCCTGGAAACCTTAGAAGCTTTCAAAATAAAAAGATACAGACTCTGCCATAAAGGGGCTTGGGATACCAGGAATAAAGGAGTGCTTGGACCCAGAGCGGCATCACACAGTGCAGAGCAAAGAACAAGCCTGTGACAGCCCTCACCACTAACTAGCTGAGTCACTGCAGCATGGAGTCACCACTTAACCCCTTAGTTTCCTTGCCTGGGGCTCGGAAAGTGACCCAGTGCTCCAAGTGCTTGTGTGGCACAGGCTGGAGCTCCGCCCACAACTGATTCATTCAGGGTCCCACACAGGGCCTGGGTGACAACACAGGCGGTGGTGGCTGTCCTCATGTTTTTTTGCCCTGTCCAACTCTGTCTCTCCATAGCAGGCATTGGCCAGCTGCTTTGGTTACCTCCGCACTCTGATCTCTCTTCCTTTTCTCTCACCCACTGTCACTACACTCACTGTCACAAACACAAACACACACACACACACACACACACACACACACACACACCTCACCCCAGTGCATCTTTTTTTTTTTGCATCCTCCTGTGTTTTTCTCTGTGTCTTTCATTATGATGAAATACGCATAAGACTGACCATTTGACCTTTTAAATAAACAATTTAGAGGGTTAAGCACACACATTACTGTGCAATGATCACCACTATGCATCTTCAGAAACTCTATTATCTTGCAAAACTGACAGTCTGCACCCATTCGACCTAACTCCCTTGAATCTGATGAGGAGAGGGGCCTCATATAAGTGAAATCATACAGTATTTCTCCCCTTGTGACTGACGTATTTCAATTAGCATAAAGTCTTTAAGGTTCATTTGTGCTGTATTACGTGTTCAAATTTTTGCCCATGTAGAGCTACGCCTTGCATTCATCCCTCAATAGGCACACTGTGGCCACGGGGAGTAATGCTTCCACATTGTGGCCACGGGGAGTAATGCTGCTATGAACATGGTCATACAAATAAATCTCTTTAAGTCATTGCTTTTCACTTCTGTGGGTATTGTGCTAGTCAGGTTTCCACTGCTGTCACAAATTGCCTGAGGAAGGCAATTTAAAGGAGGTGGGAATTATCATGGTTCAAGGTTTTAGAGGGTGCGGTCCCTGGTCTTTCAGCTCCATTACTTCTAGAGGTTGGATGAGCCAGAACAGCATTTTGGGGGTCCATGTGACTGAACAAAGCAGCTCACCCCCTAGCAGGCTGCAGATGGTAACAGAAGGAAACAGAAAGGAGGGGGCCTGGGAGCGGATACAGTCCCAAAGGGCATGGCCCCATGACTTACTCCCTTCTCCAGGTTCACCGCCTCACAGTCCATTCAGTTACAAACAGAGAGCACCCGCATGATCCAGTCGCTGCCCAAAAGCCCAGAGCTGACCTTTGGGGACCTGTTAGATCTAAACAGCAGCAGGTATATACCCAGAAGGGGAACTCCAAAATCATGTGGCAAAGTTTTAATTTTTTTTATGTGTATCTTTTAAAACATCAATCCTCAACCTTTTGGGAAGCAGGGACTGCTTTCACAGAAGACAGTTTTTCCATGAGAGGCATTGTGGATCGTTTCAAGATGGTCCACAGGAGCTTGCAACTTCACATGTTAGTTCACAGTAAGGTTCACATTCCTGAGGATCCAGTGTCTGGGCTCATCGGACAGGAGTGGAGCTCAGGCACTAATGCATGCCCGTGCAAAGGACATACCCATGTCCTTCCAAAACCAAGGAATTTTGGACCCAGGAAGAAGGATGTGGAAAGATGGAACCAGGGAGCCAGTGAAAGCTCACAGAGCCAGGAAAGAGTCTCCCCTCTGCCCTGCAGAGAGACCCTGGCTCTGCCAACACCGTGCTCAGACTTCTAGCCTTTAAATGTGTTACTTTACATCGCTCTACAGGGTGAAATGCAGTGGGTCCTGGATTGGGATCCTCTTCCCTTAAAGTAGGGAGAGGACAGATAGAGAAATAGACTTAAATTCCAACCATCTAGTTACTTACGGTCCTGATCTCTTGCCCTGAAACTCTTTGGTCTCTCTAAGAGCAGGTCCCTTGGCTACACCTGCAACCACAACCGGAATAAATCTGGGTCTCAATATCCCAGCAGGTGTTTCTGAAATTAACCCATCAGGGGCAGCTCCCTAAGGTCCCCACAGGTAGGCAATAAGGACACTACTGGCGGTCAGGGTGTGACACAGTGCAGGATGGACAGCAAGCTGAGCTGACACTCAGTAACTCTCCCTCCTCTTAACCCTCACACGCACCACACACTGTAAAGAACACAGATTCTGCCACAGTTGTGGCATGGGGATTGAACCCAGGGCCTTCGCACTGAGCTACATCCCCAGAGGTTCTGTTCTGTTCTATTGAGTACTGACTTGCTTTGCCTTGTCTTGTCTTATCGCTTGTTTTGTTGTATTATGTTATGTCATGTCATGTTTTGCTTTGTTTTGTTTTGTTTTGTTTTGTATTTGAGACAGGGTCCCTCTGAGTCACTAAATTGCCCAGGCTGGGCTAGAACCTTCGATCCTCCTGTCTCAGCCTCCCAAGGTGCTAGGACTATCACAAGCTTGCACCAGTACGCCCAGCTCTGCCTCAAAAGCTTCTAGTGAGATAAGACTCCAGGCACAGATGTGCATTCGAGTACACCTGCAGTATGTGCACCTCTGGGACAGAGATGATGGGGAATGCAGGGTGCCCTTCATCAGGACTGGCCCCAAGCTCCACCTGTGGAGATGGGGAGATCACCCCATGCAGAAGCACCGTCTCAGGATGCACCCTTGGGTATTGTGTAGCCCTGGCAGAAGCAGACAGCCCTTGATATAGAGGAGCATGTTCAGGTCTCCTTTTGGGCACCCCAAAGGGCCACGTGAGCTCCACGTCACCTGCCTGGCACAGGCAACACCTCCCACCCGCTCTACGGGCACCCAAGTGTTTCAGCACTGATCACTGCGCCTCCTCCATCACTGTCAACACAAACACCCACACCCAAGCAGGAAGCAAAAATAACCAGGCGGGCGTGTCAGAGCCTGCACCTGCCTCCCGCCTTGGCCCCTCCCCCAGGCTGCAGGTCCCTCTCCAGGAGACAGGAGTGGGAACAGGGAGGGGAGAGGGAGGAAGGAGGGAGGGGGAGGCAAGGAGGGATGGGTCCAGCCTAGCATTTTGTTTGCTGGATGAAGTCAAAGGCCACCCCAGCAGAGAAGCCAGACTCCATGTGGCTCTCCTGGATGGCGCCACCTCCTGCCATGACAGCCCCCAGGTGCAGCCACAGGCCGCAGAACCTCGGGATGGATCTGGGTCAGTCCACCGCTGCCCTGACGCCCCTGGCCCCCATGCCTCATTTATCGTAATTAAGTGTCTTAGTGCCCAAGCCAAAGAAGAGCTGGCGAGTGAGCCCCGCTCCATGAAATCCCAAGTCAGATAGAGCATCCTTGGGAGGCCCGGTCTCCGAAGGGTCTCTCCATCCGAAAGGCAACATCCCTCCTGGTGCTGTGGGTTGGATTCAAAAAGATGTACTGAAGTATCCCCATGTCTGAGACTGGGGTGACTAGTTGGATGGGACAAGCACCACAGCCCAGACAGCACCAGTAACAGGCCAGACGGCACCGGTATTAATTATGGCCCAGTAAGTCTAAGGCTGAGACAACAGCAAAGCCAGCCGTTCCGAGCCCCTCTTCCAGGTGGGAAGGTGACCCCTTCTTGCTGAGTCTTCTTGCTGCCTCTCTTCTGTGTGTGCCCATCCCAACGGTCTCCAAGGGGTCCTCTCCTAAGGAGAGCGGTCGGCTGGATTAGGCCCACTTTCTGGGTCTTGACTAAACTGTCACCTCTTTGAAGGTAGCAGTCACACTCTGAGACACTCCCCAGGGTTAGGGCTTCCACACGTTAATCAGGGTGGGGGAACCCATAATGGTGACCTTTTGCGCAAATCATTCATCTTTTACAATCCCATTTTGCAGGTGCAATCAATTAAGCTAAGATACACAAGAGCAGAATGATCCCTCACTCTTACTGATTAGTGTCCTCACAGGAAGAGGGGACACAGTGACATACAGGAGGCCAGGTCACTGTTCGAGACACTGAAACAATCAAGCTGCAAAGTCAAAAGATGCCAGAGTCTGCCAAGGAAGATTCTACCCAAAATCTCAGCAGGAACCCACCAGGCTGGTTGTAGGACTCCCTAGAACAGAGACAGGAAAATTCCCCCTGTCTGAAGTCACCCAGGCTATCACACCCAGCCAGGGCAGCCCTAGGAAACTAAGCCCTGGAAAACTCACCTTAGGCAGTTTCACGGGTATTGAAGTTTCAGACCCTTGAACCCACAATGCAATGTATAGAAAACCTCAACTAAAATTACTGTCCCCCATTAAATTCTAAAATTGACTAGAATTGACTAAATTCTAAAATTGACAAGACCTCTCAAGAAGATTATCAGCACTGACCCTGTAGCCAACTACCTGGACTCAGATCCTTGCTCAGCCATTTCCAGCCACTCCACCACGACCAAACTGGGCCTTCAGTGCCTCAGTTTTCTCCTTATTGTATCCTTAAAAAGGATACAATAATAACACCGAGTTCAAATATGATACAAATCACATGAGGTAATCTTCATGTCCTACCACCTGCCTGACAGGGAGCCCAATCTATAAAAGAGTTTCCTCGATACTAACCAAAAATTATGTCACCCAAGCCTGCCTCTCTCTGTTGCACATGACATTCATAAAATTCTGAATCAGCCCTCTCTGATCCTGGAGTATGTACGGGGAACAGCGAAATCTACCACAGTTCCAAGAGGAAGAGAGCAGAAACAGGAAGTGTAGAATTTTCCAAGGGAAAATTTTCCAAGAGAAACTTCTTAAATTATTAAAACCCTAAGCTCCTACCTAGTTGCTAGGGTCAGGGAAAAAGATTTTTAAGAAAATCTAATTTGAAAATGCATGCAAACTGGGCATGGTGGCACACTCCTATAATCCCAGCACTCAGGAGGCTGAGGCAGGCGGGTCATTGCAAGTTCAAGACCAGCCTGGGCTACAAAATGAACTCAAGGCCAGCCTGAACTGCACAGTGAGACCCCGTCTCAAAGAGATGAAAGAAAGCAAGAAAATGCATGCAAAGAATCAGCTGGGACTGACAGGCAGAAGGAGACAGTAAGACTGTGTCCCAGCTTGGAGACACGGGGAGACAGTGAGTGAGAGGCAGGGTGGCAGCCACAGCCCACAGCACCCCACTGGACTGACATTCAGTGTGACACAAAACAAAACGTTTCACAAGGCACCTTCGCTGTGTGGAACGCAGGACTGAATTTATCCCATTACAAGTTTTCTCAACATCATCACACAAGGTAATAAATAAACCAGCAAATGACTTGTGAGCCATGGTGCAGGAGGTTGTTTTGGTTTGGTTTTGGTTTTTGGTTTTTCTATCTTTGCTTTTGTTCTGAGACAGGTCCTTAAGAAGGTGCCCAGAACACGCTTGTATTGGAAGAATAAACTTCAGGCTGTGGGCCATTTTCTTTATAATTCACAGAGTCCTGGTTGCAAAAACAAAGCTTCTTCAGCATGTCACCTGAAGGACTACCAGAGGGACACTTAGGGGAGAAAAAGAAATCACCTTGTCTTTCCAAAGCTGCTTGGACCCCAGCCTCCTGCCCTCTCCTTCTGCCAGCAATTCCTTCTACCTCATTAGCCGAGACATGAAATTGAGGCCAGACTCACTGCTGTACAATCAAAGAATATCTGCTGCAAAATGCAATGCAAAGCCAGGACTGAAGAAAGTTTTAAAAAAAAAAGTTTTCAACTGAAAAGGCAATTATCCAGCCAAACTGGTCTAAGGAGACAATTGGCAAATTCTAGGCTTTTGCTTCTGGGTTCCTGAAGGGGAACCACCACTTTCCAGGGCCAGGAATGCAGCTGCAGGAAGTATTAAGTTACAAGACAGCAAGAAAGCAGCAAATCACAGTGATGGGAGCCCTCTGAGACTCTAACTGCAGAACACACGTGTGTGCGCACACACACACACACGCAAGACACAGGCCTCCGAGCCTGCAGCTGCACGGAGCCATGGCTCAGGCCCACGTGGTTCCAGTGGGCAGCTTCTCAGAGGCCGGGAGACAGCAACGTGACAGTGTGAGGGCCACCGGATCCCATGCTCCTCACTCTCATTATTTCCATCACACCTGTCCTCGAAGCTTCTGGCCCACTTCCAGGTTCTGCAGGGAAGGCAGCATGAGGGCTGGGTTGAGGACTCTGTCAAACCTTCCACTGGTAGCTTCCATGGACTCTGCCATGCTGCTACAAAAACCCAAGACTTTTCTAACCTAGCTGAAAAGTCCTCCAAATCTCAATCCCCCCACCTTTCTTTCTCTGGACTACTTGAGTCCACAGCACCCATCACACAGACACGCGCGCACGCGCACACACACACACACACACACACACACACTACATCTCACACCCTGTTTACCTGGAACGCCCTGTCCCCCATTCTTTGGTCTATCTATAAAACTCTGGGTAAATTGGAAGGGAATGAGATATTTATACACAGTGGAGTATTATTATGCCATAAAGATAAACCTGAGCCATTGGTAGGGAAATGGGTGCACCTTAAGATCATCATGTTAAGTGAAATAAAAGGTCAGACACACAAGCTTAAGTAGAACATGGTTTCTCTTAATGAGAAACTAAATAAAGAGCAAAATAAAATGCAGATGACAGGAAACAGGGAGCAAGATCTTTTTGCAGAACAGACAAAGATGGAGAGATGGAAAAAGAAAGAAACAGAAAACTAAGATGAGCTGTACCCAGGAACCACCTCCCCATGAGGAAAGTCCTCATTCCATGCTGCCAGCACGACTCCCACAAATAAACACTAGAGAAAAAAGAAAAGATCTCACATGTCCTATAAGCCTATCTGAGAAGCCCCCTCCTAACCTCTGTTCTCCACGATCTCAATGCAAAGTGATCATCAAACTATGGTCCTTTGATCAGCACCATCATCACCAAACCCCCCACTCTACTGAATGAGCCATCGGAAACAGACGGGCAATCTGTGTTCTACGGAGCTATCGAGGTGGGTTTCTGACATCACTCGGCCTGATGCACACAGCTACAGCCACAGCCAATATTTTACCTCGCCCTGCTAGGCCCAGGAGCTCTGTTGCACACACAGCTCGGGTGCTGGCACAAGCTGAGTGCCCAACCAACACACGCTTATTGAGCAAACCTAGTGTATCTCCTGTGGAACTGGAAAGGGCAGTGCGAAATCAACACCTTTACAGGCTACCGAAACTCCAGGCTCAGGCATGCAGGGGCAGCACAGCCAGAGATTCTGCAGCATGAAACTGGAGTCTCTCAGGACTTCCACGGAGCGGTGGCTAGAGGGAAAAAATGCAACCGAGGCTCCCGTTCAGTGCCTTATCCAAGGGAGGATTCCAACCCTGGGCCATGTTGGGAACAACACTGCTTGGTATTCCAGGAGGGGCTCTCTGCTGACAGCAGAGTTGAAGCTTCCCATGAGCTCCGAAAGGAAGGCAATTCCTAAGCGTTATTAACCCACATCTGTCACAACAGCCTCTAGAGTTCAAAGCCCACACCTTGTAAACCTCGGCAGGCCATGGCTGCCTGTGAAAGTCAGGCAATGTAATGCAACCTGAATAAGACCAACTGATCAGAAATACATAACTTAGTATGTACTGGGTTTCTGTGCCAGGGACTTAGCCATATATGAATGCCAGGCCACCACTGCTCCCTGCCCCACCCCAGAAGCTCAGGAGACCTGGGAGATAAACTTTGAAACAGTCCCCACCACACAGAAGGATCAGGAGATGATGCTACAGCAGCCAGCCCTCCATGCCCACATGCTCTGTATCCACAGATTCAAACGGATACAGATTAAAAATATTTGGGGGGAAAGAAACTGCATTCATACCCAACAAGTACAGACTTTTTTCTTTGTTGTTATGCACCAGACAATGCAGCATAAGAGCTACTTACACCGCATTAATGTGATAGGTAATCCAGAGAACAGTCTGCCATGGCACAAGTACTGTGGGGTCACCGCCTCTGGCTTTAGGTAACATGCAAATCCTACAGTTTCACAGCAGAGACTCAAGTTTCTGCAGGTTTTGGTTCTCCTGGGGGTCCTGGAGAACCCGCGGTGTGGTTGTACTATTACTACTCACTATAGAAGAATAAACAATGCTACCCCCTCCAAAAAAAGCCATCCCCAGGCCATGATGAGGGAGGCTTTACAAAGACAGAAGAAAAGATACAAGCAGAAAATAAGCAGTGCAATGAGAAGCCGAGGCGAAGGCCACTCACCAAGGACAGCCAGGGTAGGGTGGCTGAGTAGGCCACCTCCTAATTACCTCCTTTGGTGTAAGTATTACTCTGAGTTAAAGACATTCAAACAGCAGGTGTGAGAAAGTTGCTCTGATTTTCTCGTTCTTCCCAAAGGCAGGAAATCAAATTTTCCTGCAGAAAGTGCCCACTCTACCAGGAGGAAGGAAATAGTCCCATCAGAAAGAGGGTGTCCAGGCAAACAGGAATCTGCAACACCGACCTTGTTAAGCTAACCCATAGCTTACATATTTCTACCCCACAAATAGCTGCTTTAGCCCAAGATCTTGTCTTGTTATGCTGTCACAGCCCCACTTTGTCCAAACCAGTATAAAATTATGTGCTGCACAACCACACACTGATGAGCGACCATGTCTCACAGGATTGGAATGGAGCTGAAAATTCCCATCGCATAGCATCATCACTGTCTCTTTTCTACTCGAAGGTATGTTAGATGCACAAATGCCACTGTTCCAGACTCCTCAAGGATTTGGGACAGGACAGCTGTATGGGTGGCAGCCTGAGTGTGTAACAGGCTCCACCCTCAGCTGGTCTGAGTACACTCACCCCACAAGGTATGCACACCAGCACTGACCTCGCAGTGCATTCTCAGAATGAGTCTCCTTTAGGTGTAGCTTGGTGGGCACAGCCCTGGCTTCAATCTCCAGCACTACACACAAACCAGCCCAGAAGTGTGCATTCCTTCATTAAGCAACGGATGGCTGCGTAAGCTTTCTGTTTTTCTTTGAAATCTTCGTTTGTCTCATGAGGACCTCCCTGCACATGTGCAAATTAGTAAATTAAATGGACTGGCTTTTCTCCCATTCATCTGGGTTCTGGTAGTCTCACTCATAAGACCCCAGAGGAAAACTATGCTGCAGAGCAGAAAAAAGATTTTTCCCTCTCTTACTGACACCCAGCAGCTGGGAACGGCAAAGACTGGATTTTCCCCAGCACCTGAGAGAGAGCCCTGCACCGACCAACACCTTGATCTGCTTATTTTTCTCAGGAACAATGTCCACAAACCATTGTGCAGATCAGGAAACACAAGCACATGCAGCCACTCAGTCCCAGGCGCGGACAGAGCCAGGTACAGACCACATCAATGTCACCTTCCCAGCATCCTTCGCTGGCTCCTGTGACAGACAGGTCACCTGGCCATTAGGGCTAATCTTGGAAACAAGCACCCTGCTGACACTGGCAGTGTAAAAAGGGTATCTAGAGTCCAAAGAAAACACAAGGAAGTTTAGAACCACACCATTCACAAGGGAGTAGGTAGAATCATCCCACAATGTGGCCTTTCCACTTAGAAATCAAAGCAAAGCAATTAAATGATTCATGGAGGGACTTCATGAAGGGTCATCACAGTTAGCCTGTCCCTTACCCTCTGCATGTCAATATCTAACGCCTTAACTAAGGCTCTTCAGCGTCTAGAAGCCTGAGCCTGTACCCAGACAAGTACTGATGACAGGCAGATGGCTGCTGTCCCAATCATCGTGGTCTAGTTAGGAGAATTCTGAGTAGGGAGTGATCACTAACTACCTCCTGCCTCAGGCAGACATGAAACCCACTGCCACGCTTTGCTACAGGACTGACCCCGCTGGTAAGGAGGGCTGGTGGGAGATACGGGATACTTCCCCGCGGACATGTCAGAGGGGAGACCCAGAAACCAAACCTGGGAAAATACTCACAGTGGGTACGTGGATTCACACTCATGTCGCTGATGGTTAGGGAAAGGCAAACCAAAGCCACGAGGAAAGCCCACGTCACAACCATTAGCGTGGCCCTCATCGAGATGTGGGAAATACACGGAAGGCAAAGAAGTGGAGAAACTGGAACCTTGTGCCATTGCTGGGGCTTTGCGGGGAGCCTGACGCCTGCACCGTGCAAAACAGTCTGCTGGCTCATCCAGAAATTAACCCTGGAGTCCCACACAATACACAGCAAGCCCACCTCTAGGTTTATACCCAGAGAACTCAAATCTGGAATGTGAACAGGTATTTGCACACCTGTGCTCACTGTAGCATTGGTAACAGTAGCTACAGTGAGAAGATGAAAGTGACCCAAGGGTCCATTTAAGGATGGAACAGAGCAGTAGAATGTGGTAGAGACACATCATGGAATATCACTCAGCTCCAAAAAGGAAGGAAAGTCTGATACACGCTTCCACACGGAAAAATCTTCGAGACAGCACGCTGAGTGAAATGAGTCAGGTGGAAACTACTGGAGGCCTCCATTTACATGGAGTCCCTGTAGCAGCCAAAGTCAGACCCAAAGGAGATCGGTGGGTGCGAGGATCTAGGAGAGGGAGAAATAGGGAAAGACTGTAGAGTGGGTACAGAGTTTCTGTCTGAAAGGAAGAAAAGCTTCTGGAGAAGGTCCATGGTGACAGCTGCACTGCATGTGTCCTCCATGCTACTCTAAAATGCCATGGAAAGCTGGGCACACCGCCACAACCCAGGATTACAGGGGAGGCCGAGCCACCCCTGGGAGGCTGAGGCAGGAGGATCACTGCCCAGCAGGGTAACTCAGTGAAACCCTGTCGCAAAAGTAAAAGAACAAAGGATCTGGGTAATTTGGTGTGAAGGCTCCAGGTTCAAACCCAAGAATAAAAAAAAAAAAAACTTAAGTGCTTAAAATGATAAACTGAGACAGGAGTAGCACAGCACACCTGTAATCCCAGCACTCAGGAAGCTGAGGTAGGAGAATCGCGAGTTTCACACCAACGTGGGCAACTAGCAAAATCCTGTCAAAAAAAAAATAACATCTTTTTTTGGTGGTGGAGGATAATCCCAGGGCCTCTGCAATAAGCTCCATTGCCAGCCCTTTTTTTTTTTCTTTTTTATGAGAGTATTTGTTTGTTTGAGAGCTAAAGAAAGCCTTTGTATACGGAGAAGCAAGATATAGCAGTGGTGACTGGGTGGAGGGTAGGGCTGCAGCACTGGTGGGAGAAGATGCCCCCGAGCAGGAGCCCTGCCTCCTCCCATCCTCCTGCTGGATCCCAGCTTGGGACTGACACTCTGGATGGGCGCCAGGGCAGAGCCAGCTCCAGCACCGCAGCGAGATCAGCCTGGGCCTGCTGCAAGCAGGCCTGGACACTGTCATCACGCTTGCAGGGATGAGGACAGTGTGGTCAGTACTTCACGGTGCCCAGGCCACCAGCCTACAGTAGCTGAGCAGCATCATACGATCCGTGGCTCCAGCTGCATCCAATCAGGATGGCTACTTCCCCTGCACACAAGAGTCCCCCACATGGCCAGTTTGAACTTACTGCTATTGAGCTCCACGGGCTTGCCCTGTACCCTGGTGTCACCCTGCTCGATGTCTTGTCCTGGCTGTGCAGTGCCCAGTAATGGACATGGCCTTGGCTCTACCCTGAGAGACAGGGAGATCCCCCGACCCGCCTGTGTCACACGCCTGTGGGTCCTGTCCTCCCCAAGTCCTGCAATCATATCTCCCATCCTCCTTCCCCGCCGCTCTCTTTCCTTTGTTCGGTTCTTTGAGCCAGGGTCTCACTATATAGTTCAGGCCACTATGTGGCCCAGGCTTGAACTCACTGCAATCCTTCTGCCTCAGCCTCTGAGTGCTGAAATGACAGGCATGTGCCACCTCACCTGGCTAAAAAATAAATCTTATATATTTCACCACCATCACCACTGCCACAACAACAACGAAAATCAGAGGTAGGAGCAATAGTTAATATTTAAGAATAATGAGTTTATGACTGAGGTTTTATTTTTCCTTTCTTTTGAGTCCTAAGATGTCCTTCATGAAGTTTCTCTTAGAAAGAAAGAGAAAGAAGAGGGTGAGGAGGAGGAGGAGGAGGAGGAAGAGGAGCAATTGTGGTACTAAGTACCAAAATGAGGCAAATGTGACTGTCCCAGGACAGGCCAGCTCCATTCAGAACCTCAGGATTAGTGGGATTCCCGTGGTAATGACCTTTCCCACTTCTGTAATATGAATTTTCACATCGTGAAAATCCAATTCCTTCTCTGTGTTTATGAAAGCCATTCCTTTCAAACAGCTGAAGCAACAAAGCCTGCCAAAAGCACTTCACAGCTGTCCAGTCGGAGATTTATATCGCACATAAACATAAAGAAGCGTTATGCAACCTAAGCTGCGGGCCAGGAATCAGAATCAAAGTGGAATCCAAACTGGCTTCACCCTCCGATTCCCAGCACTGGACCAATTATAAACTCCCCGGGCTTCGGCCACCTTTGCTGGAAAGTGAAGAAACACTTGCTTCATAAGGTAGCAATAAATCCTGAGAAGCACCCAGGGCTCAAGAGTGTCAGGGTTTCCACCGGGGTGTGTGAAGGGACAAGCCTGCCGTGGAGCAGTGCGGACAAGGATCACTGCGGCTTCCTGTCACCCGCTGCCTCCTGCACACACTCCTACAGTAAGCACCCAACACCTGCAGGTCCCTAAGCTTCCCAAGAAGGGGTGCACTGCTACCTCTCCTTTGTTCTTCCTTGTGATGCCCGGAATGGTACACCCCCAGTCCCAGAAGTCACCCAACCCTTGTCCTGAAATTCTTAATGAGCTCACTTTTCCACCATTATGGTCAGATAACTAGAAAGGACTGAAGGCATGGGAAAATACCAAGCTGAAAATCTTCAGTTAAATTAGAAAAGGGCATCTAGAGTATCTCATAAAGATTCTATTCTAGACATTCAGAAAACCTAACCTCTAGCTTTCCCTAGCTGTGCATCCACAGGCAAATTAGTTAACTTCTCTGCAACTTAGCTTCCACACCATAAATGATACAAAAATAGTTACACACAGTTGGGCCTCTTTAAGACAACAAAGATGCTAACTGTTAAGACATTATTGTGTGGGCTGGGGATTTAGCTCAGCGGCATAAGCACCTGCCTTGCAAGCAGGCAGTTGTGAGTTCGATCCCCGGTACAGACAAAAAAAAAAAAAAAAAGACATTATTGTGTTTCCAGTGTGAAATTATCAAACATACTTGTCTGTGAACAGCCCTGGTTTTGAGACTGGGCAGTGGATTTCCCATCAGCAGCAAACGGGTCGAACCACAAGTTCCAGCAGGAATGCTCCAAATCTGAAAGGCTGTTATTTTTCTCCCACTGCAGTGGCCCTTTGTGCTCACCGGCAGTAACACACGAAGAGCTGAAAGCAGAAAGGGCTGTGAAGTTCCTCTGGGTGTAAGCAGTGTAAAAAGCAAATTAAAATGCTGCGTTACCGCTCTGGTCACATGACTCCATCAATATCTCAACGTGGCAAGTTTTTAAGCTACAACCACAAGTTGTGTCACTTAAATTTAGGAGCAATAACTATAATTCACCATCCAGCTATAAAATGAATTTTAGCACATTCTCAATCATTCTCCGTGGGCCGTCATCACTCATGGCTTTAACCAGCTTCCTCAGAGCACCCAGGACCAGGTTTTGGAGTTTCTTGAGGGAGGGTGCTGTAAGCCCTGTGCAGTGCTGGGGATGGAACCCAGGCCTCCCACGTGGCCTATAATTGCTTTGCCACAGAGCGGCAGCCCCAACCCCCAATACCATTTTTAAGCCACAGAAACTCCTTTGCAAAACTATATTTCCCTTTGCAACTTTTCACACCCTCCTAAAAGCACCTACAAAGACAGGCAAACCTAACAAACAGTGTACGTTATATTTGTTTTCCTGTTTACGAATGGCACCAAAAAAAAACAGAGCTACTGCACTAAGATATAAAAAGCAACAACTTAAAACTTTACTCGCTGCCCTTTTCCCTAAACACAGTTCAATGAACAGTGGTTAATACACAGGTGATCAAAAAGTGCAATAAATGTTTGATTTTTTAAAAAATTTTATTACATTAAAAGACATATTGCCATTAATCCCCCCAAAATACTCTCCCTCAAGCCCAACTCACTTGTCCCATCATTCCTGCCACAGTTCTGGGTCCTCTTTTGTAAGTGTCTTCCATTGTGCTGTAGTAGCTGTACCTCAAGGTCGTCAATCAATTCAAAATATTTACCTTTCAAGCTCATTCTGAATGGGGCGGAGGAGCCAGAAGACCAGGTCCGAAGAGTAAGGTGGGTGATGACACACTGTCATATTTTCACACAAAGAAACTCATATACAATGTTAATCAACGTGGGATGATCAAAAACATGGGGAATGCTTAAAATTTTAAAAATGCTTTACAGCAAAACATACATGGCCATGAATCCCCTCAAAATCCTCCTCAGTTCAAACACACTTACTGCATTGTTCTTAGCAATGCGTCTTATACTATTTTTTTAATACTTTTTTTTTTTAATTTAAACATTCACTGTTTCTTTCCATCGTCCCTTGTAGTTCAACTTTTGCACAAAGCTCCAAGCAGGGCAATTAAGAGAGGCCTAAAAAAATACATGCTTTTACATAAGCAGCAGGAAATCGTCCAGCTGAGGATAAGTCATTTGAAGCACCCAATTAAAACTCCGAAGAAAGATACTTGGCCCTTGAAAATGAGGAAGAAAGAGTCTTATTCCAGAGCCACAACACGGGACTCCTAGATGATCCTGGACACAATCTGAAAAGCTTCTATGCTCGGGGGCTGGGGATTTAGCTCAGCGGCATAAGTGCCTGCCTTGCAAGCAGGCAGTCGTGAGTTCGATCCCTGGTACCGGTAAAAAGGAAAAAGCCAAAAAAAAAAAAAAAAAAGCTTCTATGCTCTAGCTGCTATTAATCATTGTGTCACTGTGTGCAAATCTCTTTACCCCCAAACCTCAGTTTGCTTATCAATAAAGTGGAGATAATAACACGCACTCCGCCAGTCCCTGGCCAGCACGCTCGGATAAATAAAAGCCAGCACTCAGGCTCCCAGAGTCTCAAAAAAATATTGGTTTCCTGGCTAGATGGAACAAGCCTTTGCAGGTGAAGGTCTGGATCCTGAGAGCTCAAACAGGAAAATGAAAAATCTAATGGGAAATCAAGAAGGGTAATCAGTTTACTTTCTGCCAAGGTTATAAAACAGAAGAGCTAACGTGAATTGAGCCTGTGTTATGCCCAAATGTTTAATATCCATTGTAGCAACTAAGTGCCGTGTTCAGCGCATGCCCTGCACTAGTCTCAGCTGCTACGGTGACACGTGACTCCACTCAACGTCTCAGCAAGAGGAGTACTGAGGACTGATCGCCCCTAACCTGAACATCTAAAACCTGAAACTTACCGAGCTTGGATTTCAGATCTCTGGTTTTCAGATCCAGGAGCCTTGGCGGCAAAGTATATACGAATACTCCCGAACCTTACAAAAATCTGAAAAATTCCCGGGTCAAGCACATCAGATAAGGGAAGCTTGAGCTGCAACTACATCCTCACTTTACAGATGGCGTAATCAGAACAGTCACGTGGCCTGTCCATCATCACACAGGCAACAGCGGGCCAGGATTCAAACCCAGGCAGCTGGGTGCCAGATCCTGCTCTGAACCCCTGCACCACAACTCAAGTGATTCCCACTTTCCATATGAAGACACGGAAGCAGAGAGCAGGATGTTAAATTCTCCTCTCAAGTGAATGAGGTTTGTGTGCCTGCCCCGCCTGTCTCCACCGGGCTCTGTCTCCTTGCTATGTCTTTAGGCCTGGCTGGCAGAGGTGCAGCCCCCTGAGCAGCAACTGGGCCCAGCAGAGAAGTACAACACAGAGGATCAGATCTGGATCCATTTACTAACAGGAGATTGAGGAGGGAAGATGAGAAGCAAGGGACCAGGGAAGACAGAGGCAACAGACAGCAGGCAGCACAACCAAAAGAGCCCAAAGGCTCAATCTGATCAGTGTGTGCATGATGGAGATTTCTGGCAACTTCTGGCTTCTGTGACCATTTTGTGTACAGTCAGAGACACTAAAATGAGTTCATCTGACAAATTAATGACTTTCTATAGCTCTTAAGTTGATGTGAGTTGAACTACCCGGCAAGTCATTCAGGGAGAAATCTACAAGGAACCACCTCTTTATTCTAAGACAATATGCAAACATGTTCCCAGCACACTCAGGCTTCCTATGTCCCCAGAGGGGAAGCTGTACTGCAGTCACAGAGATCCTGTACTTGACTTCATGGAGTATCCATGGGAATCTCAGAAGCTTGTGGTTTCTGTTGCTTGATGCTCCATCAGGTTTCCAAGAACTCCTAAAGATGCTGAGGTCACCACTCAGGAGCAGATACTTGAGAGGCTGGGCTTCTATACAGCGCAAACTTAACACACTCCTTGCTTCAACTCAGCCACCAGGCAGCAACTGGAGTCCAGCAGCTCTGCACACCCATACAGACCTTCCCGAAATGCCCCACACGCCAGCCTCCATTGACCTAGCAACACTGACCGCCTCACCACATCCAGAGGGGATTATTATTCTGACATTTTTAGAAAGCAGACTTTGATTGAGGGAGAGTACGGAAAAATCCAGCTTATTGTCATCTTTAAGGAGCCCCAAAAATATTACAACACAACATCTATGAGCTCTTCATTTCACTATGCTTACAACACCTAGGGGAAACCCTAAAACTAAAGGGTCTTGATTTCAAGCAAAGGAGACTTAAATTCCACACAATCTACTATCTAAATAGTAGGCCAGGCACATTGGCACTTATCTGTAATTCCAGCTAAAAGAAGGCTGAGGCCGGAGAACCCCCAAGTTCGAGCCCAGCCTGGGCAATTTACCAAGATTCTACCTCAGAATAAAATAGCAAGGGTTGAAGATGTAACTCAGTGGTGATGCTCTTGCGTAGCGTGTGTGCGGCCCTGGGTTTAATCACCAGCACTGCAAAATAAATAAAAAACATTCACTGGGTATCTACTAAGACCAAAACAAAGATGAGTGTGAAGAGTCCACAGACCTGGCAAGCATTTGTGCCAGTATCTTGACGGCTAAGTTCAGAGTGGATGCTCAGCTTAAACCACGAGCATCAGGGCAGGTGTCAAGACAGTCCCAGAGGGAAAAGATGGGTTAAAACACATCTTTCAGCCACCTTCCCCCATCCCATCTCACCCTGCCACTTATCACTGAACACTAACAGAGCAAAAGGATCTCAGAAATCACCAAGTCCAGCCCAACACTGGACCCTCAACACTTTTCTTCACCTGGTTTCCTCCCTCCAGAGCCGCTGACGGTCAACAGTCTCTCCAAGGTCAAAGACCATGGCCAGGGCCATCACTGCCCTTCAGAAGTCACTGCAGGGCCACCATGTCTGTTGACTCAACAGACTCTTGTAACAGCAGTGTCACAGTGTCGACAGACCTCAGAAGGGATGACCAGATTAATTAGCAACTCCAAACTTCCCCGCACATGAAGTGGTGGATGGAACATTGGTACTCAAAACCAATTTTCTGCAATCCATGCACGCTCTCGTTTCAGGCGGTACCACTCTTCCTAGCTAAGTCTTGGAAGCAGCCTTCATGTTCATCCACAAAAGAATGGAGAAAGAAATATGTATTTATACACAAGGGAGCACTACTCTGCCATAAAGAAGGATAAATCTGAAGCATCTGTGGAAAACGGGTGAACCTGGAGACCAAAATGTGAAGTGAAATCAATTAAATATGCAAGCATGGCTTCTCTTATGTGAGAATCTCAAAATGTAATTAAAGAACAAAATAAAAGACAGCTAATAGCAAGCAAGGAGATAGAACTCTTTTAAATGGAAAGGGAACGAAGAGATGGACAGAAAACAGAGGAAGGTAAGGGGAGAAGGAAGAATTAGGACATGTTACACACCTGTATGGCTCCCTGCAAGGAATGTAATCACGATGTATGAAAACGCACGCTAATGAAAGAAAACCGCACTGATTCACACAGATAAATGCATAACTATGGAAACCGAGCTCTAACGGCGACGAGGAAAAGTAAATACAGTTACTTCTTCCACAGTAAGCAGCGATATCAATGCTCTGTCTAAGCACCTGACCTCCACTGACACTATCCCTCGACAAAAGTTCAGCTACATTTCACTACGTCCTTTCAAGAAACATGAAGAACAAAAGCCATGGAAATTAATTTTTACTTTTCAAATAGATGTTTGAGTCCAACCAGTCAAAAGACGGTTATGAAACCTGTCCTCAAAAAGCCCTCAATCGTGCTGGGCTGGAGAAGAGAAAAAGACGCAGATCAAACAATAGGGGACGGTGGCCAGGGAAAGGACGGTCTGGTGCGAATTCTAGGGGTACCATTTCAGGAGCAGGAGGTGCCCCACCCAGCCAGGCAGGTGGCTCTGTGATTCTCTGACGGCATGCAGGGTCCGGCAAAGAAGAGGGCGATGAGCACCGCCCTCCCTGGTCTATCTCCACGTGGATCTTCTTTATCAGCATAACGATTTCCTTTCAGGGAGCTTAAGGCCTTGTGGGTCTGCGCTTCCTGCCCAGTGCAGGCCAGAAGGAAACAAGGAAACAAATTAGGTCACAGCTGCTGTCCTAAAAGCATCCCTCCGATGGACAGCACCTGCCCAAGCAAGGCCGCTGCACCGGCTGTGTCCTCAGCCTCCATCTCCACTCCTTTACCTCCCTGGAAGCCTCTCTCCTGGCCCTGCCCTCGCAGGGAAGTGTCGGCAAGAACCACGCAAAGCGTTTGCTCAAGGAAGAGTCTCCCCGTCTCTGGCCCCTGTCAGTTACCTCACTCCAGGGATGTGTGGTGACAAGCGTCCTTTACTTGTCACCTTCTCTGCTTGAGCAAGGACCTCTGGATGCTTTTTCAACCCCTCCTGTGAAATGTTCATTTCCAGTAACATGCTGGAAGGCGAGACAGTTGTGCTTGGAATGCAATCAACCACATCAGGAAACTCAACTGTGAACTTGCCTGGTTCCTTTTTTGTTTGTTTGTTTTCTGAGACAAGGTCTCCCTCTGTAGTTTGGGCTGGGCTGGAACACACTACGTAGTCCAGACTGGCCTCAAACTCACAGCAATCCTCCTGCCTCAGCCTCCCCAGTGCTGAGATTACAGGCATGCGCCACCACGCCTGGCACCTCATTTCTTAAGGTCCAATGCCACTAGTGTTTTCCCAGTTCATGTCTGTGGCCCACGCCATCTCCTGGGGCAACTCTATCTAAAAGGGTTCTCTGGGGACTCATACTGAAAAGGACCTGATTGTGACTTATGCAGAGTTCAAGGGTGGCCTGTCTTATGCCAGCTGAGGTTCACTGCCAAGCAAAGTTCTCTATACACAATATATCTCTTCAGTCTTATTGATACCACTTTACAGACACACAAGTTGAGACTGAGAAATCAGATGATGTGGCCAAGATGGCTGGAACAAAGGCCTAACTCCAAAATACCCACTCCCCATCCTCGATGTTGTTGTGTCTCCTCTCACAAAGTGGCAAGCTGGCTCCAGGTCCCTGGGGATATTCAATTGACTCTGAAGCTTCTAGAAGCTTCTAGAAGAATCAGGGCCATGAAGACCTAGAAAGTCATAAACTGTAGGTCAACCCAGAGACCAACTGTGGCAGTGTCCTGGGGGCCACACACCTGCAAGCCAGTCACCTTCTGATCCAAACTGAGCAGTCAGCTGTCCCCACCAGCTGGTCTGCCACACGTCCAGGCTCCGAGTTCCTGGACCCCTGGCCTGAAAACGTGCACAGACCAGTAAACCCTTCTGCAGGACGCTTCCTACAGGCTCCCCTGTAAAGCCGAGCCTTACAAATGCGGGCTGGGGTGGGGCTGGCTCTATGCCCAAGTGATAAATTCTGGGGTTAAAGAAAATAAACGATTGCTATCGATTCTCATGAAGAAGAAACAGCTCTGGCTCCAAGTCACTGGCAGCCACTGACTGACACCCCACTGGGCAGCGACCGTGGCTAATTTCTCTCCAGATGGCAGTTTGTACTTTTCCAGGCAGAATCTCATCTCCCCGAGCCAAGCCTCACCTCACCTTCCTACGGTGCTTTGTGCTTTCCCGATGTGTTTTCCCAGTGTCCTCTCCGCGGGCAGGGATCTACAAGCTCTCCAAAGTTACTGCCACCTACGGATTTCATTAGCAGACTGTTGACTGCCCCCTCCGCTGTTGGGAAGATCTTAAGTAAAACCAGGCCTCTGCCCCACCCGTGGGGACCCCAGACTGCACCGGCCCAATCAGCTCCCTCCTGGAGGAAATGGTTTTGCAGCTCCTGTCCCTGGCTGGCCCTGGCTGTGTTGGGGGCTGCACTGGGCAATACCAGGGCCTTCAACCCAATGCCTGGGTTCCCAGGTAAGAGAAAGCTGTGTGGGAGGAAGGGCAAAGGTGAGCAGAGGAAGCTGGAGAGACAAGCTTTTAGGTAAAAGAAAGGATTGGGGACAAAGCTGCAGACCGCATTTCTTGGGGCTTTGCAATTCCGTCCACACCGTAAAAGAAAAAGAGGAAGAAGAAACAATAATAATCATCAGATGGAAGAAGAGATAATAAGAGAAATACACAAAGTGACCAGAGAAGGAGGAGAGGAAGGTGGGAGATAAAAAAAAAATCTGATTTAATTATGAAAACTAGCCACTGATTATAACAGTTTTTAAAGGTAAATGAATATTCTACATTAACAACGCAGAAGTTTAAAAACCATAAATATCTCTCTGCAAGGATTTGAGCATCGGTGATAGAGACAAATCAGCAAGAGAGACAGACAGGACACACAGGCTCCGAGTTCCTTCCCCAGCATCATCCCTTTGATGACGTGCGGGCCACAGTTACCCTGGCTCTGGCGCAGGGGTGGCGATCACACAGAACCTTCTTCCAGAACAACCGAAAGGAGGCCAGCCCAGGCCACCCATGTCAGGATCGCACCACACTGATACCTAACCACAGAAACGAAAAACCAACTCCTGAAATCCCTTCTTGATACACTAAGCTACCCCGCCTCTGCCATGCCACTGCGCAGATGCTCTGGGGCGGTTTTTCCCTAAACTATGTTAGGGTCCTGTGTCTGCCCTTACTTCTTTATTGTTACGGTTTCAAAGAGGAGTCAAGCAATTAAATGCATGCGGCGATTATTACTCACAGTTAGGCACTTGGAGCATATCTACCTAATAATCTTCTAAACTTGCCTAAATTAATTAGGAGACAGAGAAAATTCTTGCCTTTCCAGAACGCCAGGCATGAAAATATCTTTTGTTGGGGGCTGGGAATTTAGCTCAGCGGCATAAGCACCTGCCTTGCAAGCAGGCAGTCGTGAGTTCGGTCCCCAGTACCGATAAAAAAAGAAAAGACAAAAAAAAAAAAAAGAATGAAAATATCTTTTGTGCACAATGCTTATTCTTCTAATTCATCTCCCCAACACCCAGGAATCAAGCATTCTTTAGTGTCAACAAATTGCAAGGACACCGGAATTAGGGGGTTGATCTGCTTGAGGTAGTCAGTTTCCTGTCACTATAATAAGATGTCAAAGATAATCAACTTTAAAGAGAAAAGATTCATTCTGGCTCACAATGTTGAAGGTTCCAGTCCATGGCCAAATGGCCCGGTCACTTGGAGCCTGTGGTAAGACAGCACATCATGGTGGACTGAGCAGAGCGGCTCAGCTCATGGCCAGGAAGTAAAAAAGACAGTGACAGGCACGGGGTGGGCCAGAGACTCACAATCCCTCTCAGGACACCCCCTCAATGACCTACAGATCTCCCTCCAGGCCCCACCTCCCAGGCTTCACTATCTCCCAACAGTGCTATGCTAGGGACCAAGCCTTTGACACATGAGCCTCTGTTAGTCAGCTTCCATCACTCTGACAAAGTACCTGCCACAAATCAACTTGGAGGACAAAAGGGTTCACTGTTCCAGAGGTTTCCATCCATCATTCCTTGCTGGTTCTGTTGCTGTGGGCCTGAGTGGAGGCCAAATATCACGGGGGCAAAGGACAGCAGAGTAAAGCTTCATAGCAGCCAGGAAACAGAGAAAAAATGGCCACAGACATCCAGAGAGGAAGGGGCTGAGGACCAGGTCAGTCTCCAAAGTCACCGTTCCAGGATCTGCTTACTCCCTTGCTCTAGGTTCCTCTTCCTGCTGCCATCACCTCCAATGATGTCACCCAATTCTGAATTCATCAGCAACCAAGTCTCCTACGTACGAACCTTTTGAGGGACAAATCATATCCAAGCTGCAAGAGAACTTTGAGGACATTTAACATCCTAACAAACTACCCAGAAAAGGCATTTTTCTCGGCCAGGGCAGCCCAATAAACATCTAATTTTAAATTTTCTAGTAGCCATCCTTTTTAAAAAGTTTAAAGATGAAACAATTTAATAGCTTGTTTTATTTAGCAAAGAGTATCACAAATATTATGTTTTCAACATAAATCAATATAAAGAGCCAACAACGACACACTTTACACTGTGCTCTTTCTTACTAGGCCTTTGAAATCCAAGCTGAAGTTTATGCAGACAGCATATCTCGGTTCACAATAACCCTGTTTGGCCACGAAGGGTGCAGGAAGCTACAGACCCTCTGATTGGAATTCATGACCCAGAAAAAAGAACACCGAGTAAAGAATTTCCTAAGGATGAGGGATTCTGGGCTTTCAAGAGACTGATAATAGAATGTGCTGGGCTTTCCTTATGACAACCCCTAGAAGGGACAAACACCCCTTTGGGGTCAAAACCAGCTACCTGCAATCCGGAAAACCTCTCCAGGATTCTGTTTCAAATCCAAAACCCCAACACACTCACTGCAGTGGAAAACAAATCGTATGCATAGAAAGAGACAAAGCCACCCAAGGAAAGGTGTCAGGCCAGAAGAGACACCAAACACGAGCAAGCTCACCACTGACATCCGAGCCACGCTCACAAGGCCAGGAGAGATGTCTTCTTTCCTGGGTCTTCACACCTTATCCCGTGCTCACTGGAAAAGCAACCTGCTTACCAGGACGCGGGGTGCCCTGTTCTGAGTGCTAGCACGAATCAAAGAGGTGGCCAAAATCAGCACTTACAGATCTTACTTTCTGCCTGCCTGGATGAACCAGCTGCATGTTTCTAGAGTTCCCTAAAAGTCACTAAAAGAATAATCACTATGGGGACTGGGGGGGACAGTTCAGAGCTCAGCATCCTTGTTGTTACCAGTGGATCTGGAAAATTCTTACTCTCCCTGTTTTTCCTTCTGTTACCTGAAAATCAAAGTCAACATGAGGAAACCTTTAATTCCCTAAAATCCATGGATGGTAGAGACATGGACTACACTGAGCTTCTCTGGCCGAGGTCCCCACTACAAACCCTCAACATTGGTAGATAAGCAAGGGCCCGCCACCTGGAGCTTTGGAACAAGGGGCCAAGCTCTTCCCACTGGACTTCTGGCTGGAAAACGGGTTATCCTTTGAAACTTCTGGAAGCCAGAGACACATAAGTGGAAGACAAGGGGTTGTCGTTTTGTCATTATGAGAGGAACCCAAAAGCTTTCTCCAGACAGTGGTGTCTGTGCTGAGCCCTAGACTATACAAGGAGAGAGAGAATCGAGGGCCGGGGCACTCCTAGATCCCTTACAGAGCACCTCCGGGATGCACTTTACCCCTCACAATGATCTCTAGGAAGGATGCACTCTGCTCACCCCCACTCAGGAGATGGGGAAACTGAAGCACTGAGCAAGGTCACAGACTGTTCAAGGTTCTCCCTTATCCACATCGGGTGCCAGTCAAGACACCCAGTGGACTGGATGCCTGAAACTGAGGACTGCATCCAACTCTACACACACTGTGCTTTTTCCTCTATCCGCAGACCTAGGATAACACGTAATAATTTATAAATTAGGCACAGCAAGAGATTAACAGCATGTGAATAACAAAGTAGAACAATTAGAATACACTGGAGTAAAAGCTACATGAACAAGGTCTTGCTTTCTCCTGAGCGCCATGCATATATTAGTATTTGGGGGCCACAGGTGACCACAGGTAACAAAACCTGATGGAAAGGAAACCCATGGGTTAGTGGGGACAGCTGTGAGCTGACCTGGGCTAGAGGCTGCCCTCTGCCCTCGACCACACTGTTGTGCTTGGGAACTAGGGGGCACATGCTGGGACCTGGACGCCCTGGAGCCCAGGAGGTACCTGCAAGAGGTGATGGAGAAAAAGGTTAACGTTTGAAATTCAAAAACCACATCACAGTGTGAGATAAGATGCATTAATCCTTTCAGAATCCTCCCCCTCATCTCAAACACACCCATCCCATCTTCCCCGCCCCTTTCTGAAGCACAACTAAAGACACTCATGAAAGAGGACTCTAGAACCACTTCAGAAGGTTGCCAGAACCACGGGGTACGTGTGCCTGAATCCAGGGGCAGGGCTGGAGGGGGATCACAGTACTGTGACTTTTACTTAGTTATGTTCTTTTTTTTTTTTAATTTAAACATACCATATTTATAAATAAGTGCATATCTTACAAATAAGTGCAAAAAGCTGAAGGATAAGAATCTCCCAGACAGGCAGGGTGAGGTGGGGGTCACTAGAGCGTCACAGCCTGGCCCAGTGCTCCTCCCTCCCCACACAGCCAGTCTGCCAGCAGCCTGCAGCTGAGTGGGCAGCACTGCAGCGAGCAGGTTTGGACTCCATGACCCTTAAACCACAGTAAACACGACCAGACACACTGCAGGCACAGACTGGCTCCCACCCGAGTGGAGGAGGGGAGGTTGGAGTCGCCAGAGGTCAAGACAAGGGGGCAGGAAGGAGGATGCAGGCTAAATCAGGAGAGAGGCAAGAAGAGCCCATTAGCTTCCCATTTAACAGCTCTCACCACCATACGAGTGGCTTTAATACAACAGCAACCGGCAAGATGGTGCACATCTGTAATCCCAGCACTCGAGGAGGCTGAGGCAAGGAGTCACAAGTTTGGGTAACTTAGTAAATAAGTGAGACCCTGTCTCAAATTAAAATTTACATAGCTCAGTGTCAAGCTCTGTTCAATCCCAGTACCACCAAAAAAAAAAAAAAAAAAAAAAAAAAACCCACAGCAAGTGATTTTCTCGTTATTTTGGACACCAGGCATTCAAAATCAACATGTGGGTAGGGCTGCACTGTCCTCTGAGGCTCTCAGCCTCCTGCACAGAATCCTTCCCGGCCTCTTCCAGTCTTCCAAGGCTTCTCCTGGAAGTCAGCTCTCCAGCTTCCTTCTCCACGGCCACATGGCCTTCTCCAAGGTGGCTCCATATCTCCCCACCTGTGTCCCTAGACCCAGGGCCACCTGGGCCCAACCCAGCTTCTCCATAGACACCGATGACTGCATATGGCCACATCCTGAAGTCCAGTGACATCACTTTTGGAAGAGACCCACTCAACCCACACTACATGGAGACCCAGAACTGACACAAGTCCTAGGTCTGGAGAGGACAACAGAGGGCAGACATCCAGCAGGCTCAGAAGGCGATGGCATGGCTCCCTTTTAGGAGAGTGCAAAAATTTTAATAAAGACCTGAGCCAGCCTGACCCAATGTTGTGAGGACTCACAAGAAACTGAGAAAAGTATTAAAAGCATCATAACACAGGAATACAGTTTACAGTGGCAGTTTGTAATACCTGAATCTTGAAAACAACCTCAAGCCCATCAACTGAGAAACAGATAAAAAAAATTTTTTTTGTGGTTGTTGTTGTTTGTCTTTTGGTACCGAGGATCAAACTCATAACCTCCTGCTTACCAGGCAGGCATTAATGCCACTGAGATAAATCCTTAGCCCCAAGACATGGTATTTTATACAATGGAATACTTACTACTCAGCCATAAATAAGGATAAGCTTGAGACTTTTACGTGGAAATGGGTGCAACCTGAGACCCTACTCATAAGTGAAATAAATCAAGACTCTCATGTATAAACATCGTATTGTCTCCATAATGTAAGAAACTTAAAGAGTAAGTAAGATTCAAAAAGTACAATAGACAATGTATTAACCACTGTTACTCTCCTTTTTTTTTTTTTTAATATTTTTCCTTTTTATCGGTACCACAGATTGAACTCATGACTGCCTACTTGCATGGCAGGCACTTATGCCGCTGAGCTAAATCCCCAGCCCCTACTTTCCTATCTTGTTTTGAAATTTTGTACCATTTTTATTGTTTTTCTTTTTAAAATTAAAAAAAAAAAGATTCCTTCATGTGCACTTTACTATTTCATTTTTGTCTTGAAGCTAGGCATGGTGGTACACACCTTTTATTCCAGTACTCAAGAGGCAGAGGCAGGAGGATCACCACAAATTCAAGTCTAGTCTGGGCCACACAGTCTGGCTACATCTGCCTCTCAAAAAAAAAAACTCTTGAAATCATGTAAAGGCATTTTTATCCAATCAAATTAAGAAAAATTAAAAGGTAACATTTGGAGGTATAAAATATAAGTTGATGAATATCACAAAAGCAAAAAAACATGCAAACAAATATCAGCAAGTGCCACCTAATAACGTGACAACAGAGATCATACGCCTGACAGCAGTCCCCGAAGCTCCTGCGGCCCAGCAGAGCACAGCCATTCGCAGCATGTGTGTACAGTCTGGGCCGGGGATGGCAAACCTTTCAGAGACGAGTGCCCAAACTGCAACCCAAATCCCACAAAGGCCCAGCACCCCACAACTAAACCCGAATCCTGAGGTTCTGGTTTAGAAAAAACAACGCATGCATTAATGTCTTTTGTCTGAAGAGGGAAACCCTCGTGCCATAGGCTCCCCAGCGCTGGTCTATGGTATCTGTACAAGGAAAAAACCAGTGAAAGAAAGACACACCTTGGAACGTATCTTCATTCTGATTGACATGTGACTGTGCTGTCTGTGTGATTCCATTAACACCAAGTACAAAAACCAACCTATGGTAGAAGAAATCAAGGTTGGGGTGACCCCCAAGCGGCTGGAGATGGAGATGCCACTTGGGTCACAACATGCCCTACTTCTGATCTGAAGCTGCTCCCAAGAGTGCCCTGTGTAAGAATTCACCAAGATGAGCCAGACATGATAGGACAAACCTGTAATCCCAGCACTCAGGAAGCTGAGGCAGGAGGATCGTTGTGAGTTTGAGACCAGATTAGGCTACAAAGTGAATTCAAGGGGATTTAGCTCAGTGGTATAACTGCCTGCTTGGCAAACTGAGATTGTGAGTTCAATCCCCAGCACGAAAAAAAAAAAAGTGAGCTCAAAGCCAGCCTGGACTGCATGAGAGACCCTGTCTCAAAAAGACAAAAAAAAAACATTGGGGTGTAACTCAGTGCAAAGGCCCTGGGTTCAATTCCTCATATACCATTCCTCATGCCCCCCAAAAAATCAACAAGCTGTTTGCTTACAATAATGGCCACTTTTCTATGGTCCTGTTGTATTTATTATCATGTTTAAAGGCAGAAAACAGCTCCCGCCCAGTGGAGATAAGACTGTCCTTTGCGTAGCATCTTGTGGAAGTTGTCTGTCACTGTAAGGCAGTGGGTCAGCCTGCTGTCATCACTCCACTGGAACGCCATTCGATTCCATGGCACCAAGTCCACACGGCACAATTTCAAGGCCTTTTTTGTGTTTTTTCCTCCAAAGGAAGTGTGGATACAACAGTGCTTTCATGAGCACCTTCCTGATTTCAGAAAAGATTGGGTCCCATCATCAAAAGAGGCTGAAATTTTAGCTGCCGGTGAGTGGGAGGTGCAGGAGGTCCCTGAAAACATTTTCCTGTGTTTCTCCCTGAAACAAAAGGGTGAAAATGGATTTTCCAGGAGCGGTGGTGGCAAGGGGGCAGCCTGTCTTGGAGCACGGGTCATCGGGCAGGGGGAGATGAGGACGGCTGATTAAAACAGGTGTCAGGAGCACCAGGGTCACGGACGGGAACCCTGAGACCTGGCAGGGAGTCGGCTCACAAGCCGAAGGGGTCCCCAGACTTCTGGCATCTGCCACACTTGGCCAGGCACACATTTCCACATCCATGTGCCCTGGAGGACTCACATACACCCACCGAGGATATAAAGTCTCAGCAGGAAATCTGTTCCACTCTTACAGTCTCCCCTAAATAAAGCACCTCTGACAGAGTACACTGAGTTATGGGGTTGCACTGAAAGAGAAGTCAACCGGTTACTGTACTATAAACAGCCACTCAGTGCAGCGCATCCCTGGGGCTGGGACCCCAGCAGAGGGGCACAGGGTAAGGAGGGGCCAGAGGGGTCCAGGGGAGCTGACAGAGACAGGACAGCTGGCCCCAGCCCGTGACCACCCACGGGCTGTCACTGGCTGATGTGCGAGGCTTTTTATGACGCCCAGGTGGTGTGGCCTTGGTCACACCACGACCTAACCTCTCTGATTCTCCACTGTCTCATCTGCGAAACGGGACGGCCGAATCCTGCTGTTTAACAATACCACCAGCCGGGCACAGGGGAAGGAGTCGCTGGGAAAAGCAGCCAGTTTGAAGGCTGGATCATGAGTACCACAGAGAGTATCCGTTATTTGCTTGAAGAAATGACTCCTTATCCTTCGCCCAGAAGAAAGCACAAAACAAAGGACAGTACTTCATCCAAAAGTCTCATTGATTGCCCTCAAAAGAGGTTCATTCAGGAAAGCACAGAAGGGGTCTGGGGAGGCATCTCAGAGGTCAGTGCTTCCCCAGGGTGTAGGAGACCAGCACTGGATCCCGCCCTGAGGGGGAGACAGTAAAAGAGAGAGGAAGAGGAGGAGGAGGAGGGGGAAAGAGGTACAGTGGGGTACATGCGTAACCCCAGCACTCCAGAAGAATGGAGGGTCCCACATTTGAAGTTTAAGCCCCTCTAGACAACTTAGTGACTCCACAGACATCTCCTCCTGGGCTGGAGTGGGGCATTATCAATCCTTCCACCCCTCAAATCCCAACTCCAGCACCAAAGGCAGACGGAGACCCTCAAGGATGACATCTCTTTTTGTTTGTTTGTTTGATTCTGTTTTTGTGTTTGCTTGCTTGCTTGCTTGCTTGCTTGAGACAGGGTCTTGCTGTGCAGTTCAGGCTGGCCCTGGGCTCACATTGTAGCCTAGGCTGGTCTGGAACTTGCAAGAATCCTCTTGCCTCAGCCTCCAAGGTGCTGCCATTACAGGAGTGCACCACCATGCCCGGCCATCTCTCCTTTTAAATCCAGCCCAGCAGGTCACCAATGACCAGTTCGCCAGCATCCAAGTCAATCTCTTAACTGCATCCAGGTCACCCTCCTAAACTGTGGTTCATAAAATCAGACACAAGCCAGGTGTGGTGGCGCATAGCCATTATGCCAGCCGAGTTCAGGCCTCCCTGGGCTACAAAGTGAACTGAAGGGTAGCCTGAACTGCACAGTGAGACCCTGTCTCAAAAAGACAAAAAAAACCCAGACAGGATTTGGGACATTAGTGTCTCTGAACAATGTGTTCAGCCTCAAATTCTCCAGGAGGAGGAAACCAAGGATAATTATTTCAACACTTTTTTGTTTTACTCCGGGGTATATTAAGGATTTAAGAGGTATGATAATGATAGCAATTTTTGTAAAAACTTAAAACAATGCTGAAAGTATAAACACAAACCGTTTGGTCTATTGGAAAGAAATGGGACATGAGAGCAAAAGCCACATAATATCATTAAATGATTAGGATCCAGCAGTGGTTTGAGCTGTGGTGAGTACGACATATTTATTTCATGGCAAAACTCATATACTAGGGGCTGGGGATTTAGCTCAGCGGCATAAGCGCCTGCCTTGCAAGCAGGCAGTTGTGAGTTCGATCCCTGGTACCGATAAAAAGGAAAAAAAAAAAAAAACTCATACTGGTACACACATATGTATTAACTGATCAAGACTGTTTAGCAAATTCACATGAAGAGCCATGTTTCGGTTGTACTGTTTTATTGTTTTTGTTTTTTAAGGTCAGGATTAATACAGATACCACACACTGGAAATTTATCCTGAAAAAATACACATAATCCAAGCACTTAACAAAAAAAAAAAAAAAACTCCAGCACTTTGGCAGGAAAATTGTGAGTTTAAGCCTTGCTTTAGAAAATTAACAACTCAGCAAGTCCTTGTCTTAAAATAAAAAACGGGTTGGGGATGTAGGTCGGAATAAAAACGCTGGATTCAATCCCCAGTACTGAAAAACAAAATCAAACAAACAAAATAAGTATATATCTTCAAAAGAATCTGGAAATAGAGATAAAAAGAATACAACATAAATAGTTAGGTACAGGAGAAGGGTAAACATACTATCCATTCACTGGCATGGACCACTAAAAGTGACAAGTAGGTAGGAGAGGATACATTCTCCTGGTTGATGTTGCAATGTTCCCTGAAAAGAAACAATGCCAAGCTGTATCTGAGTAAGAGTTACAAATATGCAAGAAAAATAAGGATGTGAGGGGAAAAAAGAAAATCCAAAGCAACCAGTGTGTGCCTGCAGCAGGAATATAAAAGGCCTCCTTTTAAAGGCACTTTACTGTTCTTATAAAATCAGCCTGTTGTTAAAAATACATTTTAAAGGAGTAAGCTAAGCCATCTGTAGCACCAACCATCTCAGAAGCCAAATCTCTGTCCAATAATCCTTGCTGCCCCTTGCCTAGAAACCTAGGTTGTGAATGTCAATAGGCCTGAATGCTGATTAGAGCTCAGTGAGAAGTTTGTTGCCCCTCCCTACAACCCACAACCTTCATCCCTGCCTCTGTGCCCTCAGCATTTGGCCCAATCACATGCCACGTCTCCATCACCCTTCTGCCAGGAAAAGGGATGTCTCTCCCTACTGAAGAATGAACTCAGAGGACCACAGAAATTAATAGGAGAAAAGGTCCATTGAGAGAACACTTCTGAGAGACAGGGGGGGTCCCAAGTGGGTGGCACTGAGGTTCTTTATCAGAGGTAATTTACACAACAAAATCACAATATGGCTACAACGCAGGTCAAACTCAGTCAACCCCATAGGAGCACAAGCATAGCTGCTTGGATAATATCAATCAATAAGGAAGCAAGGCGAGTACAAGGGTATACCTCGGGCATCGGGAACTTGAGCTGATCAGTAACTTCTAAGATCAAAGGCATTTCCAGAAAGAGATGGAGCCAGGGGTTCTGGTCTCCCACCTATGACTCTGATGCCTATCTGGGCCCACCGGACCCGGAGTGCTAATTACAGTGCAGTCTCAAGGTATTGTTTATCCCATGGGAGGCTTGAGGGCTTGGCTATCGCGGCTCCATCTTGGGACCTGGCTCTGTTCAGATCCACACCTGGCTGCAATCTTGGGGTCTCATCTGCACTGACCCCCTGGAGGGCTGGGCCCTCTCTGACTGCCTGCTAATTTCTATCCAGCTTAGCCATCTATAATAGTAAGGTATTATATGCTGTGGCCACAGAGCCCCACAAGCTGGGTAATTTGTAAGGAATGGGATTCTGGAGCCTGGGAAGTGCAGGGTCAAAGCACTGGCATCTGGAAAGGGCTTCCACTATACTGCATCTTCACAAGGCAGAGGCAGAAAGACTAAAGGAAGGGATGGGGGGAGGGGGGAACGCAGGAGAGGGAGAAGGGAAAGAAAAGAAGGTGGGAACAGTGACCCACGCCTGTAATCCTAGCTACTCAGGAGGCTGAAGTGAGAGGATAATCTGTGTTCTGGAGTTTGACACCAGCCCGGACTACACTGTGCGATCCTCATCTCAAAAATCCAAAACCAAAATGACAGTTAATTCAAATTTTAGAAAATTAAGCCAAGCATGGTGGTACACATCTGTAATCCCAGCACTCGAGAAGGCTGAGGCAGGTAGATCATTTCGAGTTCAAAATTGGGCTACAAAGTGAGCTCAAGGCCAGCCTGAAATGCATAGCAAGACCCTGTCTCAAAAAGACAAAAAAAGAAAGAAAAATAAAATTAAGCAATAATAACAGCAACAAAAAGAACTGCACACATCCCAAAGCCCAAGTGATTCCTTTTCCCTGGCTCCAAGCCAGGGAAAGAGACCTTGAAAGGAGGCAGGGGAAGACTCCTGTCCACCCCAAGGAGGGTCACACGGAACCACTGGAGGCTCAAAACACGATGACACAATACCACGTCCTTGGCTGATAAGCGGGCAGTGTACCCTGAGCCCGGACGTAGCTGCGGGTGGAATTTAAAATTGTGCCCCCCCCACTCCAATTTATGTTGAAATCCTAACCGCTGCTACCTGTGAAAGTAAACTTCAGAAATTGGTTCTTTGCAAATATAAGCAAGGAAAGATGTAAGTCATACTGAGTTGGGAGGAGCCTACAGCCAGTAACTGAGGTCTTAAGGAAGAGATTTGGAAGCAGAAGGTAGGAGACGAGAGCCTGGCCAGTCGCTGGGCGAGTGGGCGTGACCCGTCAATCACGGAGATCCACGACACATGCGCAGGGGAGCGTACTAAGCCCCGCACCGGGAGCACTAGAAAGTGCTATCTTCGATTCTTCTGGCCTGAGATCAAGACAGCTTTGTGACCGGCTGGCCAACAGGTGACGTCAGCGAAAGAAGGAGGGTACCAGAGACATTCGTCATAACCCTGGTGGCCGCTGTGCTCTCTCAGGGGTCCACTCTCATTTTGCAGAGCATACTTCTTTGGCAACCTTCAATAAATGTAAAGTCTCATTACCTTTTGGATGTGTCTTGACCAGTTCTTTTTCAGGACAAAAGAATTCTAGAAGGAATCTAAATAAAAGGAGCACACAAGAGGAGGACATTAGAGTGACAGGGGACCCTGGAGCCACCAGAAGCTGAAAGAGACAAGAAAAGATTCTACCCAAGAGCCTGCAGAGCAGGCTGGATTCACCGTGTTGTTTCAGATTCCTGCCCCAGGACTCTGGAAAATAATTTTCTGTTGGTTTGAATCACCTAGCCTGTGTCTTCTTATTACCTGAGCCCTAAAAAACTAAACCACACATGAAATAAATTTTAATTGGAAACTCATCATTACTTTAAAGACTTTTAAATATCATGGAAAGAGCCAGCCAGGCATGGTTGTGCATGCCTGCAATCCCAGAATTCTGGAAGGCTGAGGCAGGAGTATGCCATGTTGGAGCCTAGCATAGACAACTCAGTGAGACTTGTCTCGAAATAAAAATTAAAAGAAAGGCTAAGGATATAGCTCAGTATGAAGACCCTGAGTCCAATCCTTAGTAACAAATAAATATAAACATGAAAGGATGGGGACATGGAACACTTCATAAGCCAGGAGGCAATCCTAGAGAAAACGTTAGGTCAAAAGAAAAAAACCTTGACTGGAACTGTGGATTTAGGACCAGTGTCCAGAAAAAAGAAAGGGGACAGGCAGCCCTTCAAGGTTAACCTACTCTGATGGCTCAGGGCCACAGTTCAATCCCGGCTGAATGGGTCCTCAGTGGGACTAATCCTTCCATTCAGACCTAAGCCCCAGGCTTCCCATTTTGTCTATCCCAAAGTATCGCGCATTCTTTCTTCTTGCTGGGGTCCCTATTATTGAGAGGGACACTTACCATTAATCTCTGGCGATTAACAAGGAGGAAGTAGGCCTTGGGCACTTTGGGGCTGCGTGCAGCTCATCCATGGGATTGTTTTCAGGATAAACGTGACACTCATTTGACTTGTGACAAACTCAGTCAGAGAAAATTATTCAGTAAAGAAAAATTTTTTAAAAAGGATCCATCACCTTCAAATATTTATAGTCAGCATCTGACATTTTTCATATGAGGAAGTAAAGTAGCCTGTAGTGATTTCCTTTTAAAAAAAGCAGAGATCCTTAGTGGGATGCTCCTGACCAATCCAGCCAGAGGAAGACAATGAAAAACAATCAAACAAACAAAAATCCTTAGTGTGCTGGGGGAAAAAAGCAGAAGGGTGGGACTAGGTCAAAAAAGGCCATTAACTATTGTACTAAGGATCAAAGAGATTTTATGGACAGTGGAGGGACACAATCACAGACAGGCATCTCCTGGAATCTGTAGGTCAGAATCTTACATCCTAAGAAGTGCTCCCTCTTAGAATTCCACACAGGCATCTTCCACTCTGAGAAAAACCGTACCTTATGATTCCTGAGGGAATCCCATCCCCTTCCCAATTAAAGTCTCTTGGCAGCCACACCCCAGCAACCACAACCTATCTCCTGCCCCTGGACCCGTCCGCGTCAGCGCAATGATGCCCAGATCACAGGAGGGGCTGGCTCTGCACTGAAATGACCACAAGGACCCCTCTAGACTGCTAGCGGCTAGCTGCTAGGAGGCCCAGAAATTCACTTTTCCTGACTTGGACAGGATTCACAACTGCTGTGTTATAGGCTGAGAAGACAGGAATGACTGCAATTAGAACGCAGAGGCTGTCGGTGAAGAATAACTCTGGCTCTTCCCCCTCTAATAAGCTATGTTAACGGATGCCCGTGTGGAAAGTGGACGGTTAGTTCACTGGGAGCTCTACAGTCTTTGGCATGAAGACCCCGGCTCCTGATACTAACCAGCAGCTTCTACAAATAACCTCCCTTTGGTTTTGACCCCATCTCTCCAAGGAGATGGCCACTGGGTTTTCTGGCTTAAAGTGTGAGCTTAAATTGCAGCTTCAATTGCCACAGCCTTGTAAAGCAATCTTAATGGTTTAACACAATCCATGAAAATCCACATGGCCAAGTTGCAGGCAGATTCAACCCCAAATTAAAGCAATTAATCGTGGTGGGGGGAATGAGGGGAATAAACACAGGGTGAAGTTTTTAAATCTATTTTTAAGTAATTAGTGTATTGAATTGCTTAGTTACATGAAAACCATAGTTATGCAATTTTAACTTTTTAAATTACAATGAAATGTTAAAGTTCAATTGATATAATTGTAGAATGCAAATTATACTTTCTAATCAGATCTCAAGATAAGATAATTATTCTAACAGTCATACAACTTTTCCAAAATGTCACAGTAGACCTTGCACTGCATTCGGAATACTTTTCTGAAAATATTTTCAATGCTCACCGTACTGCTTAAGAGGAATAATATTATAATGATCACTCGCCAATATTTCTCCTACAAACTATCAGCCACAACAGATTAGAGGGCACAAAAGACAGAGCTTTCACGAGCCAGTTATTAGCAATAGCCTGAAGTCATTAACCAGAAGAAATTATTTATACATAAAAACCAAAACATCTGCAAAAATTACTTCATTTTTAAGAGAAAGAAATATATTTTAAAAAAGAGAAAGAAACATACCTTATTAATTTAGTTCTGTTTAAAATAACAAGCCGGGTGTGGTGGCACATGCCTGTAATCCCAGTACTCGGGACACTGAGGCAGGAGGATCCTTGTGAGTTCAAGACCAGCCTGGGCTACAAAGTGAGTCCAAGGCCAGCCTGAACTGAATAGCAAGACTCTGTCTCAAAAAGCCAAAAATACAAAATAATAATAATAATAATCAAAACCCAGGCTGGGGATTTAGCTCAAGTGGTATAAGTGCCTGCCTGGCAAACAAAAGGTCATGAGTTGGATCCCCAGTACCAAAAAAAAAAAAGCCAATGCCCCAAGAGAGCTCATTGCCAAACACCTAGAAAATGTAAGATCTTTTCCTGTGTCAAAATATTGCAATATGTGATCTTTGACAGTCTTAATGGGGACTGTAGCTCAGTGGTAGAGCATTTGCTGAGCATATGCCAGGTTCTGGGTTCAATTCCTGGCACTGCAAAAAAAAGGTGGGAAAGAAAGAGAAAAAAAAAAAGGAGAAAATGTCAGGTATAGCTGGCCATGGCAGTACAGGCCTACAGTCCCAGCACTCTCGGGAGGTTGAGGCAGGCGGGTCACCATGAGTTTGAGGCCAGCCTGAACTACATAGACAGACCGTGTCTCAAAAAACAATTCAGGCAGTGTGGTGGCATGTTTATAATCCAGCACCCTACAGGCCCTACTTGGCAGTTTACCAATTTAGTGAAACTCTGTCTCAAAATATAAAGTAAAAAGGGTGAGGACATACTCAGTGTGAAGGTCCTGGGTTTACTCTCTAGTATTGCAAAAAGAAAAAAACAAACAAACAAAAAGTATAGCCTTTGTGTCCTTTGAAAGCAGGGCTTCTCACCATGGCGTTACTGACCACGGGCCAGAGACTCTGGCAGTGGGCTGTTTGGTACCTTGAAGTGGGCACCCCTCACTTGTACTCTCTGGGTGCCGCTAGGCCCTTGCCAGTACAGCAGGGACACCAAAATTGTCCCAGACATTGCCAAATGTCCCCAGGAAGCAAAACTGCCATCAAGAACCTCTGTCCCAATATAACACACACACACACACACACACACACACACACACACACACACACAATGACCCAAAAAGCCTTTAACATCTAAAGCTGATACCCAAACACAGTTCACTTCCAAATTACACTGCAAATGTTCCCTTTGATGTGCTGAATAATTGAGTCATTCTCAGTTGTGTCCAATAAACAAAGTTTGGTCTATTTTTAAAATGTAAAACTGGTGTTTTAAAACAAAATGTTACACATAGGAGCACCTATCTGTCATGCTAGCTGTTGGGAAGCTGAGGCAGGAGGATCTTTTAGTTCAAGGCCAGCCAGAGCAACACTGAGTTCTGAAGTCAGTCTGAGCTAAATAGACAGCTAGTTTGAAAGAAAGAAACAAAGAAACAAAGAAAGAAATCCTGTGCTTCCTTATTCAATCTGTAGCTTAACTAGCCATGCAAGCAGAACTAGATGAAAGAAATTATAACACAGCAACCAGCTATGCAGTATCCGCAGGACAGAAATACAACCAACTACACATTAATTTTCGGCTCTCAAAAACAAAAGAGTATGCTGAAGACATCAAACAAGCAAAACGATAACACACAGGACGGAGAAAATGTCTGTAAATCAGGTCTCACATCAAAAGTATAAAGACGGGCCAGCGTGCTCCAGGCTCCACTGGCCATGACGCTGCAATAAAAATCATATCAGAGTTAAAAACGAACTGAGCACCCTCACTGATAAGGCGGAGGAAAGCGGGTAGTGGGGAGCACAGTCCTGAGGGCTGAGAACACTTAGGAGTCCCCGCAGGAAGGTGGAGACCTCCCCAGGGAAAAGGGACGCCCCCTAGTCCCAGTACTCAGGGCTCCACAGACCATCTCAGATAAAGACAAGAGGGACTCTCCACACTGTGGATCCCAGCCATCCGACCTCCCAGTACCACAGTCACCGAAAACACAGCCCCAGTTACAGACACTCTGGAAAATGCCGGCTGGTACAAGTCATAGTTACACCAGTTGAGCCAGGTGTGGTGGCGCATGCCTGTAATCCCAGCATTCAGGAGGCTGAGGCAGGAGAATCCCCAAGAGTCAGAGGCCAGCCTGGCTTCAAAGCCAGTGAGTTCAAAGCCAGCCTGAACTACAGACTAAGACCCTGTCTCAAAAAATAAAATAAAATAACACTGGTCAAGACACAGTCAGGAACATCCCAGGGTTCCTTTGAAATGGAAGAACTTGCCCCAGAGGGACCACTTTCCCGGGACATCCTTGTGGCCTGTGAGTGCACAGAAGAGCACAGTATTTTCAGGTAGTGGGGGTCAGGCTCCTATCAAGTCCAAACAAGACTAAGCCCACATACAATCCTGACGGTACTAAAGTCCAAGGTTCTGAGCCGCTGGCGCAGCCCCCAGAGCAAATATAGCCTAGCTCAGCAACCTCCTGTCATCTTCCCTGAAGTACACACAGCAGCCCGCTCTTCCTAGGCCAGGGTTCTTAGCTGGGCAAGGAGATAGGAGCCTGGAAGCCCACACTCTGGGAGGATGAGGCAGGAGGGTTGCAAATTCAAAGCCAGCCTGGGACACTGAAGATACCTAGACAAGCATCTCAAAATAAAACAACTAGAAAAGGGCTGGCAAGGTTGCCTGATATGAAGGCCCTGTGTTTGATCCCAGTGTCACCAAAAAAAAGATCAGGGGATCTGAGAAGCCCTGGGAAGGGTAGGACTTGGGCTGCAATTCTCCCCAGCTGCACCGTAGAGAGGGGGCACCCCCGGGCTCCCACTCCATTCCCCATGCTTCACAGCTCGGACCCCAAGCCCAGCCTGGCCCACCCCCAGAGCAGCCCTGCAAGCTGTTGGCCTGCAGCTCGGCAGCGCGGCAGCCAGCACAGGGCACAGGCAGCAGAGCAGGAAGTCAACCCAACCCTGTAACCAAGCTCAGAGGGCGGGCAGGACGAGAGGTGGCCGGCAAAGGCAGCTTTCCCCACCAGCACATCCGGTCAGCCCCAGGGCCTGGTGTCTGGGCTTTTCAGGCCTGGTGTCTGGGGCCTGGTGTCTGGGCTTTTCAGGATGACCCCTAGATCTCCTCCATCCGTGACCATCCCAGCCCTGGCCTCCCTTCCCTCAGGGTGCTCTACAAAGCCCAGGTTTCTGGGTCCCTCGGTAGGCCCAAGCCCCCGGAAACCCTGCACCCTGCACTCTGGACAGCTCTGACCTCTGCACTGCCTGCTTTCCCCTGAGCAGCAGACGTGGGCCCAGGGAGAGAGGAACAGTGCCTAACTACATGGGGCAGGGGGGCAGCTCAGTGGTTGAGCACTTGCCCGGCCTGCTGAGGCCTGAGTTCCAGTCCCAGCACAGATGATGAAGACATTTATAACCATAAACTTTACTAGAAGTTACTTTAAATGAATGGACTGTTTATTCCTGGAATTCTGTGTTTCTTCTTGCAAAGTTTCCCATTTAACATTTTCAGACTACAGTGCACCCTGGATAATTGAAACAAGAAGCAAACCAAGGATAAAGACACCCTGCTGCACTAATCCTTCAATCCTTAATAAAATTATGCTCAAGTTTCAGGGTTTTTGAGGAATCTCCATACTGATTTCCAAAGTGGTGGTCCTTGTTTAGATTCTCACCAACCAATCTTGGAGACGATCTGCAGGTCCATCAACAGACAAACAAATAAGAAAATGCGGCACAACATGTATACACCATGGAGTACTACTACACCACAAAGAAGGATAAACCTGAGTGACCTGTAGGAAATGGATGCACCTCGAGACCACAATGTTATGTGGGATAAATCACGTAAGCTTAAACACCGCTTAGATTCTCTTATATGAGGCACCCAGAGTAAAATTAAAGAGCAGAGTAAGAGACAGATAATAGAAAGTAGAGAGACAGAGCCTTCTCCAAGGGGAACCTCAAAAGATGGAGGGAGGGGAGAGAGAGAGAGGAAGGAAAGGAGCTAGTGTGTACTATCCATACGGACCAACCACACAAGGAACGCAAATGTTATGCAGAGCAAACACGCACCAACAAAGGGTAAGAGAGAAAGAAGAGGAGACACGCTCTCCGGGGGCAGAAACTGGCATAAATAATACAGGTGTTGGGTTTGGGGTTATTATTTTTAAACCAAAAACACCTTCCTCTTTCATTTTGTTCTCCTTCATGAATTCAGAGTGCCACATTCCTGTAATCCCAGCATTCTGGGAGGCTGAGGCAGGCTGAGGCAGGAGGATGCCAAGTCCCCGCTTAGCCTTGGAAGTCTAGTGAACCCTGGTCTCAAAAACGAAAATATAAACAAAACCACAATTTTTAAGTAAGTAAATAAAATGGTCTGGCCCAGAATGCATGAAGTCCTTTTCATACCATACTTTGCTTTTGCTAGGCCGTATCACCATCCCACCCTGACTACACCGGGCAGTTCTAGACAGGAGCTGGGCCCAACGGGCCATGTCAGCCGAGGCTGAGGCTGCACCCCATGGAAGGAGCCAGGAAGCAGCCCTCCTCCTGGTGAGGCCGAGGACCCATCGCTGCCTCTCTGCCCTCCCCTGGCTGCCCAGAGCAGAGGAGACGGCTCTCAGAGCTCAGATCCCACCCCGCAATGCTGCCACCTTAAACGAATCCAGACCCCACTCCCTGTCTCGCGGCAGCACACATGATGCCCCAGCTCTGCCTCCGCCAGGAAAAGGGGCGCAGCCTTCTCCTCGAAGGCGCCCCCAGCTCCACCAGCACTTCAGGCACTCCCCTTCCCACACCTACCACCGGTCCTCGTGAATTTCTTAATGAGGTCCCTGGGGACCGCAGGAACAAGGAAGGTCTTGTGCCGGCAGGGTGTGGAGGAGGGGCCTGCGGACAGGAAAGTCTCTGCCCCCTCACTGCAAGCACCTTTTTACACTAGGACATTGTTTTCCTGTTGAAACACTGTTTCCATCAGAAGACTGCCTTCATTCTGAGTGCCTCTTTTATTTTTCTTTTAACTTGCTTCAAGTAACTGACTTGGCCAGTAGTGATGATGCGACAGATTTTTGTTTTCTCTTGGACACAGAAATTACATGAAACAGCAGGGCATGGTGGCTCACGTCTGCAATCCCACCACTGGGGAGGCTGAGGCAGGAGGATCCCTGAGAGTTCCAGTCCAGCCTGGGCTACAAAGTGAGCTCAAGGCCAGCCCAAACTGCACAGAGACTGTTTCGAAAAGACCAAAAAAAAAAAAAAAAAAAGAAAGAAGATAGATAAAATAAATGTTAACCAGGGGGTGTCTGCCACAGTGGTGTATTGTCTTGTAATCCCAGCATTCAGGAGGCTGAGGCAGGAGGATGATGGCTGGTTCAAGGCCAACCTGGACTATAGAGTGAGACCCTGTCTCAAAACAGCAAAAATAAATAGATAAATAAAAGTAAAGCCCTTTTACATGGCTAAGCTAAATGGTTCCCGCACATGCCTGTATGTGTGCATGTGTGCATGTGTGCACTCACGCACACACACACACACACACACACACACACACATACACACAGAGTGAAACTGGTTTTTCAAACAGACCAAATAACTGGGGCAGTGAAGGACCGATCATCCTCACCCACCAGTCTGCCTCATGGGCATCGGCACCTTGTCCAGAGGGCCAGTTCTCATCTGGGCTTCTTGCCCTGGTCCCTTGTGGGCTCCCTTCAGGCTAAGTACTACGTGCTGATTCCTACTCCGCTCATTCCCCATTCGGGAAATCCCAGGCTTGTATTAAACTTTTTTTTCTGGTGATAGAAACTGAACCCTGGGCCTTGACACACAAGGCCAGCACTGTATCATGGAGCTACATCCCAGGCTCCTTTGTATATATGTATGTATGTATGTAAGAAATAGCTCAGTTGCCCAGGCTGGCCTCAAACCTGTGATCTACCTGCCTCAACCTCCAGAATAGCCGGGACTTCCGGCATACACCATAGTTCTCAGTGTGCTACACACTTTTTAAAACATTAACACCACCTCTCCTTCCACCCCAAAACATACTTCTCCTTTAGCCAGTTAGCTCCTGGCAGAAACCCCGGAAAGCACCCATAGGCTGTCAGCAACACTTCGGGGCAAGGGTTGTTGGCCAGGTGCTCTACAAAGCCGGGGGTACCTTGGCCCAGGCCAGCAGCCGAGAACAGCAGGAATCCTGGAGGGTGAGACAAGACGGGTACTGCCTTTCCTTTCTGGCTTGGAGGGGGAGGGGGAAGCAAGAACTCTACAAGGAGAGGAGGTCTTTGTCCAGGCTCTTTGGATGAGCATTACAGTATAGTTAAATTGTCAGCTAATGAGATTTCCTAACCACTTGTTCCCTTTTAAGTTTAGACCCCCCCCCCCAGAGGATCTGAATAGCAGACAGCAGCAGGGGGCAGAGAGACTTCTGACCCAGGGCCAGAGAATTTCCCCAAGCAAGTACAGAAGAGATCAGAATCATTTCTGGGAGTAGAACTTTTATCACATTCATTAACCGCTGTTTAACAATCATGCTACCGGCCAGCAGACATCTGCAAGCCCTGGACCGACTGCAAGCCTTGCGCCTGGTTTTTGTTTATTTGTTACTTGTCTGGACTGAGGAACCCTCCAAGGTCTACATATGCAGGAGAGTAAGTGTTGTTGGACCCAGCTCAATAGTTTGTCCCAGCAGGCAAACGGGCATTAGAACAGGAAGCATTTCTGTAATAATAACTTGGGATTGTGTCTCTTTTTTATAGGTATCTCAAGATAGGTTGTTATTGCTGTGCTCTTCAGTTTTTCAATATGATACTGGCTTGTCTTTCTGCCTAATGGAAATTAGCAGTAGGGAGCTAGACTGCGGCAAAACCAAGTCAAAACACACTGACAGCACTTTGAACATATTCAATGAACACAACTCTCTCCGACCCTCCTGCTTCCTACAGAGCCTCCTCTTTACCTTTATTTCCCCTCTATTCTAAGATAATTACTTAGCAACTTCGATGTTTACACTCAAAGCTACCTCTCTTGCAAAGTCTATGTCCAGGCACAAAAGGGCCCATTCTGGAACTCCGAGTTTTATTGAACTTGTGCTGCTAAACTTCACTTGGCCTAGAAGGGTCACCTCCCGACCTACAGACAGCGCTTTCCTTCAAACCTCCCTCCCCTGGGAGGGGGGGGGCGGGGAATCACCTCGCAGAGCAGCCATTGGTTCACCAGCAACCGCTGCCCACCCAGACAGGTTCCTCTCTCCAAGCCCAGGTCTGGGCCTCAGAGTCTGGAGGAAGAAGGAAGAAGAAACAACTAAAACCCAATGGAAATTCAAACACATAAAAAGGAGCTGCAGGCGATTAGAGATAAGTATAATTACGTCTAAGGCCAAGTCAAACAAGCCCTGTTTGCAGCTAAAAACAGCAGTCCTCTGTGTCTTCCCAAGGAGAGCTGAAGAGTAGAGAATGCGGAAAAGAAGGGTAACTGGGGGCCATCCTAACAGAGGACCAACACAACTCCAGTGTTTTATATGAGACTGATCACCGTGCCATGCAATTAATTTATATTGTCCTGATCCCTTCTCCGCCCCTGCCAAGATACTCATTAGTCCCATTTTACAGGCACACAAACTGAGACTCCGGATGACAGGCTCGGCTAGGATTGCCCAGCTTGAGAACCACACCGACCAGGCTCAGGAACCGAGTTTGTTTGACCTCGGGCGCAGCCTCTCCGCGGGTGCTTGGGTCATCTGGCCCCGTAATTCGATCCGGACCGCTAGGGTTCCAGGGCGCCGCACTTCTGTTGCGCGGAGCCCGCGTGGGTACCACGCGAGCACGCACAGATTTGTAGCGTCCCAAGGGCTACCACGCGTCCTTCATAACCTGCCAACACGCAGTAAAAGATGGGCTGCAAGTCAGGCTGACCCGGAGAAAGGCCAGAGGCTGCTGCTGGAAAGGGATGAGCATGGCCAGGTCAGCACGCCGACGGCAGCCACCCACTGAGGGCCCGGGTGCGGAAACCTGAGTGCTCGGGGCGTGACGGGGGCTGGGCGCAAAGGCGCGGAGTTGGCTGCTTCTCCACGAAGCATCTGGCCCCAGGCCCGGGCCCGGGGCGTCACCTGCTGGCGCGCACCAACTTCTCCCCACTCGACAGAGGCAGCAGACCGCGGCCGGGGCCGGGGAGTGTGGCGCGCGGCTCTCGCCCAATGGCGAGGTCTGTAAACAAAAGCTGGCCCCACGCGAGTCCCCGACCGGGTGCGGATCAGCAGCAAAGCAGCAGAGCTGGCGAGGGAGAGAGGCGGAGACGGGATCCGACGCAAGGACCTCCGCGATCCCACCATTCATTGTCTGCACAGCCTTAGGATTTTGCTTCCAGTGCCCCTTCCTAGGCCCTCGGCGGGTCCACAGCCCTGGGTGCCCGCGCTCGGCTCTCCGACCAGGGTTCCCGGTCCGGAGCGCCACACGGATAACCAAGGTGCGCGTCCCGGCCGCGCTGCAGAAAAGCCAGGCCCATGAGTGCCCGAGACAGCACCGAGATGCACACACAGAGCCACGCACGGCGCGTGCACGCCCTCCCTGAAGTTGATTTAAAATCCACCAACAGATGCACAGCGATACCGCCGCCGGAGGTCAGCGCCGACCACCCGGTGACGCCCGGGCAGTGTCACCCGGCGCCGGGCACCTGGGCTCCGCGTCCTCGCTTCCTCCCGGGCGCTCCTCTTCGCTAGGGATCCTTCTCGTGCCTTTCTCTCTCAGATCTCCCCACTCCCAAGTGTGTGCACACGAAAACAATACGCGGAGAGCCCGACCAGGGGGAGCTAGGACCCGCCGGGAGCCCCAGTGTGCGGGAGACGGGGTCAGGACGTGCCCGGCACGGGCGCACGGCTCCGGGCATCCCCATCCCCGTCCTTCGTGACAGTTCTGCCCGGCCGGGCCGGGCCCGAGCCCTTCGTTGAGGGCCACAGTACTCACCTAGGACGCTCGTCGCGGACCCCCGCATCCGCGCCAGGCACAATGCGGGATCGCTGGGCCCCTGAGGCTGCGGGCTCCGAAGCTATCTCCGCGCTGCAGAGCTGCGCGCCCGACGGCGGCGGCGCAGATCTGCCCGGCCGCGCTCCAAGCCGCTCGCCCGCAGCCAATGGGAGCTGTCACGGCTCCGGTACTCGAAGCCTTGGGGGCGGAGCCGCGGGAGCCCGTGGGAAACCTAGCTCCGATTGGGCCGCCTGACAATCGCTCCGCCTCCAGCTAGCCAATCAAAGGCGGCGGAGACGGGAGCGGGGCGTTCGGAGTTGGGCTGGAGAGTCACAACAGCCGCACGCTGGGTACCCGCGCTGCTTCCCGGCCCACGTCCCGGGCTGGAAGGAGGCTGGCTCCGCGAGCGCTCCGCAGGACGCCCTCGGGACTCCGGCGGCGCAGTCTTGGGAGACCGCGAGTAGGCAGCCGAGGCGCCGGGGTCCGAGAAACGGCGAGGGAGCCCCTAACAAAGCAGCCGGGGACGAACCAAGCGGTCTCCGCCTCCGCCTGCTATAGGTCTTCTAAGCTGCCTGTCACCCATCGGAGGCGAAGGTGGCCAATGACGTATGCCACAGGAGTCAGAGTTGGCGCGCGCGCGCGGCTCGGCGTCGGTGGGATTGGTCAGAGGTGGAGGCTGCTCCGGCCGCCCGAGGCGGAGGGGCGGGGAGCCGGACCGGGCGGCGCGGAACCGGGACGCGGCGTACCTTCCACGCGCGGCCGGCTCGGACGGGCTACGGGAAGTTTTTTAGGAGAAAAAAAAAAATCCCAACGTGACCCTCCGCGTGGATGCCCAGGAAGACCACAGAGGGTGCGCCTAAGGCCACATCGGCCTTCCTGGAGTTGCCCTGGCCCGTGGGCCGCTGAGCTTGGCCTCTGCACCCCCACCCACGCCTGCCGCAGTCGCGTCCTCGTGGCCAAGCGAAGGACGCCGACGACAGGGCCTGCAGAGAGAGCGCGTCCCCACACCGAGCCGGAGCCGGCCCTTGCCTGAGAGCCCTGGATCTCCCGGGGACCATGGAGGCCGCGCTGGAGTACGCTCCACCGGGACGGGGTGAGGAGGGGGGATTATTTTGTTAAATAAATAAATAAATAAAAGGAGCCATCAAAGGAATTGCCCGGGCCCTGGTAGGTAAACGTAAAATACAAAAGTAAAAATCATCTTTTACACCTTCTCCTTCGACCCTCTCCTATCACCTCCCAAATCAATGGGTCCGTCCTGTCACTTGTGTTCCATCAAAGGCATCCCATGCTCTTTCTGCTCCCGGCCCGGCTTCCCAAAATCCTGTTGTTCACTTTGTAAAACGATTTTTTAAAAGAAGAAAAATCTCTTGCGTCTTCCCTTTCCCCACAACAAACTCGGCCCACTCAAGCCCCTCGTTGGACCAGCATGGCTGGCAGGGCACCGGGGCAGCCCCTCCTGTGCAGCACGTGAACCTAGATCCTGAGGAGCCTGCTGCCCCCACCACCCGGTCCTCCCTGTGTTACAAGGTGTTAAACTGCAAGTACACCATGTTCCCACCTTGAGCACTGCGTTCCTCCGAGCTAGAATTTTATCTTAACTGCTACATATGAGGACTTGGCGCATTTTGCTCAAAACACTTTAAAATATTTAATGGATTACAGAGGAGTTAGAATTACAAGTGAGCTTTAAAGAACTAAAGTGCTGCTGGGTGCTGTGGCCCACGCCTGTAGCCCCAGCTTCTGGTAAAGCTGAGGCAGGAGGATTACAAGTTCCTGACCAGCCTGGGTAACTTGGCAAGTCTCTGTCTAATAAATAGCTAAAGATGTAGCTCAGGGTACAGCACACTGGGTCCGATCCAAAGTACTACAGATATTTGAAGTGCCTCAAGTGTCAGTAAAAGAAGAATGTTTAGGATAAGAGCTGTCCATAGATATGTTCACTGGGTTCCATGATGGGTGACCCAGGGGCATTTCTAGTTCAAATCCAAAAGCTTTTTCCAAAGACACCTCTTCCAAAACCAGCTTTGAAGCCAGAATCCTGCACAAGCTTCTCAATGAAGATCATTCCTCATGAAGCTCTTCAATCAGGTGAAAGAGCAATTTGTTGGGAGCCACCATCTTGGGAAGGTTTGTGTGTGCACACAAATGGAATAAGCACTTCGGAGATGAGTGGATTTTTAATTTTGTTTTTCTATCCTGGAGGTTGAACCTGTGCTTTTGCAGTAAACTACATTCCTGGCCCTTTTTATTTTTTTATTTTAAGACAGGGCCTCGCTGAGTTGCCTAAATTACATTCAAATTTACAGTCCTGCCTCAGCCTTCCCGATGAGATTACAGGCATACACTAACACACCCAGTTGAAGAGTTTTGCAAAGGTGTTCAGAAGCACATTTGGCCGTGCTTAGCCACAGAATCTGGAGCTAGGGTGTCAGACCTTTAACCTTGTGACTTTCAAACGTAATTAAGGATAAATTGCTACAGACTTCCATGCCTCAGTTTCCCCATGTATATAATTGAGAGGATAATAATGCCTATTACACAAGGTTGGTATGAGGATAAATGAGTTAATATTAGCATATGCTTAGAAGAGTACTTAGCACATGGTGGCAATAAATAATGCTTGCTAGGCACATAAACATCTTGCACACAGACGTGTGCAGTAGAGACTGCAGAAATGGCTTTGGTGAAGTTTTCTAGGAGTGACGTGTCTCTCCACATCCTCAGATCCAACTAGACTGAGATGAAAATTATTCAGAAAGGTAGATTTTGTTTGCACTGGACTTGCATATACTTCTTGTCAGTGTCTCCTAAGCAGTACAAGTATTTAAACAGCATTTACACTGCATCATCATGAGTATTCTAGAGATCAAGTATAGGAGAATGTACCAAGGTTATAGACAAACACTACGTCATTTGATTAAAAAACAAAAATATTTAAAAGGGGCCCAGTGGCACATGCCTGTAATCTCAGCACTGAGGGAAACTGAGGCAGGAGGATCACAAGTTTAAGCCCAGTCTGGGCAATTTAGCAAGACCCTGTCTAAAAATAAAACATGGACTGAGGATGTAGTTAGTACATTAGATCCTGGGTTCAACCCCCGGTACTATAAAAGAAAATGTGAAAACCAGTTGATAGGCAATAAACAGCTCATTCCACTATGGAGACACCAAGATGGGCTCTCCTCAGGCTGTTAATCATTAGAATGCAAGCTTCACAACCTACCAGCTGCATAGCCTTGAGCAGTTTACTAACCTCTCTTCAGCTTTAGTTCTTGTTCTCTAAAATAGGGGTAATAACACCTAACCATTAGGATGCTAGGAGAATTAAAAAGAGGTCATGCACAGCTCATAGAAGGAACTCGTGTCAGCTATTAGCCCACATCCCTAATTGCAGTTGTATCATCTTTAAAAAGAAGATAATAACATTTCAATCAGTGGTGAGGAGCCTGACTATGGCAATGTCAGCCAGAAAGGGGCAAGGGGATGGAGAGAAGCCTCATGTTCTCGCTGGCCCTCCTTCAGTCTCTCCCCACACCCCATCTGCATCCATACGCCAGGACTCTGCTGTTTTGCTTTGTGGGCACTGGGGTGGACAGAGTTCAGCCAATCCAGCGTTAGCATCCATTTTATGACCTCAGCAGAACAGAGTAGCATCCATGCATCGGGGCTGTCTCTCACCTCCAACCTGAGCTGCGTGTTGCCGCTCCCCACTGTGGCGAAGTGCTCAGGCCATTTCCATTAAAAACACAGACAAGTGCCATCTGGCAGAGTATCCTGCAGTCTCGTCTCCCGAGGGCACTGTTGACATCTAAAGAGAATGTGAGCTGACACGAAAGGAATATACAGAGTGATCAAAGGCAGAATCCAGGGATTGGGCAGGAGAAGGGCAAAAGGACCTAAGCTTCAACAGGAAGCCAATGCTTTCCTCCAATGGCACCACTTGCCAGAGATCTCTGCAGACAGAGACATAGCTAAGTCATTGTAAATGGCCTTCCCCAGTGCAGGAATACCATGACAAGCCCACACCAGGCACCATGCCTCACCCGTGTTCCTCAGCTACTCTCTGTGCTAGCCATGGCTTCTCATTTAGTGCTGCATCCAAGGATCTGCTACAATGCCTGGCATGTATCAATGCTGAGTACAGGAAGAGTGGAGCCTCCTGCCCTCCCTGCAAGAAGCTAGGCACTTAGTTGCTTTCTTCTGTCATTTACTATCTTCGAAGAGGGGCAGGAGGCAGCTTTTGAAAAATCTCTCCGGCAGGGTGGTGTTTGTATACCTTTGTCTCTGCTGTGGTTTCCATATAGATGCTCCCCCTTTGAAACTCAATTTGGATCTCAGTGTAATGGCTTTGAGGGGTTGTACGTGGTGGTGCATGCCTGTAATTCCAGCACTTGAGAGGCTGAGACAGGAGGATAGCAATGAGTCTAAGGCCAATCTGGCCTACATAATGAGTTATATAGTGAGACTGTCTCCAAATTTTTTTTTTAAAAAGGCAATTAGGTCATTGAGCATTGCCTTCATAAACAGGTGCAGGTCTCAAGGAACTGAGTTAATTCAGTGGGAGATAACACGGAGCCCCTGGGTAGCTCTTAGTTACAATCTCAGTCCCTTCCCCACTTTTAAAATTTTATTTTAAAGGTATACTAGAGAATTTTTCTAATTTGTAATTCTCCTTTCAGACTCCAGAGTAGCTGATATTACAGGTGTATACCACTATATGTGGTTCCTATTTTTATTTTAAGATAGGATCTCATTAAGATGCCCAGATTGGTCTTGAAATTGGGATCCTCTGTGTCAGGCTCCCAAGTAGCTGGGACCACAGGTGTGAACTGCCACACTCAGCAAGGGACTGGGTTAGTTCTTCAGAGAGTGATTTAATGCTCTCCTGGGGACTGGCCTAGTTACCCCGGAAGCTGAGCAGCCAGCCCTCGGTCTTCTCTGCACATGCCCACTTGACCTTCTGCTTTTCCTCCACATTGTGACACAGCACAAGGCCCTCGCCAGGTGCAGTCACCCAACCTAAGACTTCCAGCCTCTGGGACCACAAGCTGAATAAATCTTTGACCTTCATACATCATCATCCAGTCTCAGCTGGCCAAGAGGTCTCCAGCTAAACATGAGCTCCTTAAGAGTACGCTTCCCTTTCTCAGAGCATGCACAGTGGATATGTCCAGTAAATATTCTTGGTGTGGTGGCAAGAATCCCAGCACTTGGGAGGCTGAGGCAAGAGGATCATTGCAAGTTTGAGGCCAGTCTGGGCTACAAAGTGAGCTTAAGGCCAGCCTGAACAGGATAGTGAGACCTTGTCTCAAAAAGACAAAAAAAAAAAATCAATCTCATGGGAACCTAACAGGAGGGAGGTAAGAGCTAGACTTCCCATAGCAGCAGTCCACAGTCCCTGATTCACCCTTAATTCTATGCCAAAACCCATTAATCTGCATCAAGAATGGCTACGCAGAACCCAGGCTCAAATGTAGACTGAGAAAATTTTACTGAATTAAACCTACCTAGATGGTACCCCTGGGTCTTTTTTTTTTTTTTTTTTAATACTTCTAAGCTTTTCTGTAACCAATGAGAGGCAAAGCCCTGGCATTGTTCAGAACAACAGGCTCCAAGGAGGTAGGAGGCCCACCTTGAAATCAGGAAGCCACTCTGGGGAGCGGGGAGGATTCTTTTCTGAGGTCCACCACTGGAGAGTGTCTCTGAGTATTCTGAGAAATGGCCCAGAGAACCCTGGCTTTGGTGTCCCCAAGAAGAACACCCACTTTGAAGTGACACGACCTGCTTAATTTGTGAATATCATGGGATGGCGGAAATGAAGGGTAATGACTATATTGCTTCATTGAAAATGCAATGCTTTTTAACATTTCTCTTTTAAAACTATTGGGTAGGAAAAAGAAAGGGATAAAATTAAGACTCAAGTCAGTACTCAGCATTTGCAACAGAACTTTTGATTCTACCGAGCTGGGTAGTCCCTTCCCTTCTGCCATATTGGTTCCTCATCTCTACCCTCTCCTTCCTTCTCTTCCCATACCCAGCACCAGCCTTTGCATGTGTGACCTATGGGCTCCATAAGGCTGCAAGCTCCAAGGGCCACACACTTGGTTCAGTGCTCTGCTCTGGCTATCTTGAAATGTTTTAACTTTTCAAAGGGGGTACCCTATTTTCATTCATCCCCAGGCTCCATAAATTGCACATAGTCCGTCTTACCCACATCCCTTTCCATCCAAGTATCTGTCTTATCCTCAATTTTTGTGACCTCTAGTTTGCACTTTCACACAATTATTTAGTTTCACACAATACATTGAGACAGCACCCAATAGTCATCCATTAAGGAACTCAATGTAAATTCAACATATTGTTTGTCCTTTGCAGGTTGGAAATGATGCAAACCCAGGCAACATATGGAGATATGTCCTTGAGATTTGGAGATCCAGTGCAGCAAAGAACATTAGGCTCATGTGGAGACATATCTAGATATGGTCACTAAAGAACTATGAGAAGACAAGCAAGGTGAACCCAAGGGCCATGAAAACTCCAGAAAGGTGCAAGTTTTCTCATCCAATGATGGTTCACTTATGTCTGAAGTTGTCTGAGAGCAAGAAGACCAGACATTTGGTGAAATATTATTCTGGATGTGTTCATGTGTCATTGGCTGGGACTGATATTTGAATTGGTGGACTAAGCAAAGGAAACTGCCCTCCCTAATCTGGGTGGGCCTCATGTGATCAGCTGAAGGCCTGCATAGAACAAAATGCTCACTCCTCTAAGTAAGAAGGAATCCTCCTGTCCACCAGTTGGGAAAGGATCTTCTTTCTTTTCCTGCTTTCAGGCTTGAACAAGCCTGCCAGCATTCAGACTGCATCTTCCACTATCAGCGCTCCTGGATATCAGGCCTTTGGACATAGACTAGGACTATGCTGTTCCCCTTCCTAGGCCACCAGCTTGCCAACTGCAGATCTTAGAATTGGTCAGATTCCACCATGACATGAGCCAGTTTTCTTACTAAGCCTCTCCGGTTGGTTCTGTTCCCCAGGGGTCACCCTGGCACATCCCAGTAGTTTTCCCCCAGAACCATCCATGAGTCCTCTTCACCCTTGTTCCTCTATGTGGGATTCATGGGCCAGCACCAAAGGCCTCACTAGCATCAGAAATGTACAATCTCAGGTCCCATCCTACATATGCTGAATCCAAACCTGCATCTCATCACATCCCAGATGATTGATCTGCATGTCAAATGTGAGAAACACATCAGTCCCTCTGAAGATGCAAAACCAGTTGGGAAGAATAACTATTAAAAAATAGTCAGCTGGAGTCTCATCCAACTAAAATCCCAGTACTCAGGAGGCTGAGGTAGGAGGAATACCATGAGCTAAAGGCCAGCCTAAGCTACATAGTGAACTCAAGATCAAGCTGAATACCAAAGGAGATTCTGTGTCTAATTAATTCGTTAAAAATAAATGCTCATGGAGTCTGACATGGTGGTGTGTGCCTATAATCCCAGCACTGGCGAGGCTAAAACAGGAGGATTGCTGAGAGTTCAAGGCCAGCCTGGGAGCCATAGTGAGTTCAAGGTCAACCTGAACGGCATAGCAAGACACTATCTTTAAAAAATAAAAAATAAAAAAATAATTTAAAGAAATACTCACGGTCTAGAGTGTAACTCCACAGTGGAGCTCTAGGTTAGCATACACCAGGTATGAGCTCAATCCACAGAACCAAAAATAAATGATTCATTTAATTAAAGAAATAGTTGGTAAAATAACTTTGTTTTTTGATTTATTTTTTTCTTTGTTTGCTGGGGAAAGGTCTAGCTTCGTAGTTTAAGGCTGTTCACACTGCCCTCAGACTTACAGCAATCTTTCTGCATCGGCCTCCTGAGAGCAGGGATTACAGACATGACGACCATGCCTAGCAAGAAGGAAGCTTTGCTTCTTTACTTCCTTAACACTAGAGACTGGATTGATTGACTGGTTGAACCCTAACCCTAACCCTAACCCTAATCCTAAACCTAACCCTAACCCTAATCCTAACCCTAATCCTAATCCGAAGCCCACTCCTGCCAGGCATGTGCTCTACCACTGAGCTTCATTCCCAGCAAGAATTAGTTTAATCGGGGGCTGGGGATTTAGCTCAGCAGCATAAGCGCCTGCCTTGCAAGCAGGCAGTCGTGAGTTCAATCCCCGGTACCAATAAAAATGAAAAAGACAAAAAAAAAAAATAGTTTAATTGAAGCTTTCTTGTCTGAGGACACTGGAAAGGGAGTGAAGGGGTCCTCGAAAAGGAATTCGGAGGCCAGGAAATTTCCTGAGCCATGATAAACCCTCAGTTATGGAAAAAGGACCAAGGAAGCATCTATACAAACTCGCCTGCCAACCGACACAAGTAAATCTCACAAGGCAAGCCAGACTGAGCAGGCTGCCTTTCACTCAGCTCAGCCGCCTCCTCGCTGTCACTCACTTCTCTGGTTTATGTTATTTTTCTCTGGTGCACCGGAGGTTTGTGGAGAATCCGCAATTGGCTGCGAATGGGCTCTGAACAACAGCAACACTTCTGCAGAACTGGCAGGGACCGTGCTACGTAATATTTCAGAAACTTCAAGGCAACGGGACGAACAAATAACAAAAAAAAAAAAAAAAAAAATCCCAAATTTTTTAGAGGAAAGCGCTGGGAATCAAAAGCAATTATTGGGAATGCATCAGGGTTCTTCAAAAGAAAAACAAATTTTTGAGTTTCTGCTATTCCAGTCTGATTATTCATTCATACACCAGGACAAGAACAAAAGCTCCTCTTGCGGCAAGCTGTGGAGCTTGTGTGGTGATGGGCTGCTGAGACTGTCGCCAGGGCGTCTTCTTTACCTGTCACGCACTGGCTGAGGGTCTGGCCACCTGGGCAGACGCGGAGGCAGAAGTGGTTCCCCCCAAACTCTGGGCAGCGTAGGGCGCATGCGCCGCACCACGCGCCTGCGCTCTGATCTACAGACCCAGCAGGGCTGGGAGGCCGCCATGCTGCTGCGCTCTGCTCCCTGCAGGCTTGGGCCGCGTAGCGGTGCAGCCGCAGGAAGCAGCTTCTTTTCCTAGGATGCTGTGAGAGCACCACTTAATCTGTATGTGAATGTAGTTGTTGCAGGTTTTACACACACAGCCTAGACAAGCAGTAAAGGAAAAAAAGCCTAGTGATTAAAGCAAAGATTCTGCCCTCAGCCAGAGCTTTCCTCTGTTCCTTACCAGCTATGTGACCTTGGGGAGGCTACCTTGTGTCTGTGTGCTTCACGGGCCTCATCTGTTAATTGAGGTGCATAAGAGCGCCCTTTACAAGGATGATATGAGGACTGATCGGGCTGAGGAATAAGGAATGAGAAACACAGGGGCTGCCGGATGCAGACCTGTAATCCCAGTACTCAGGAGGCTGAGACAGGAGGAGCCCAAAAAGCTTGGGCTAAACAGTGAGTTCAACGCTAAACTACATAGTAAGACCTTCACTATAAAAATAAAAATAAAATACATGACTCATGTTAGAAACACTATGGGCCCAGGCACTCTGCCCCTGAGCTATGTATCATCAGCCTTCTGTTCCCCCTAAGACAGGGTGTCAGCAGGTTTCCCAGGCTGGTCTGGAACTTGTGATTGCCCTTCTCGGCCTCCTGAGTAGTTGGGGTCACAGGCATATGCCACTGCCTCTGGCTAGAATCACCTTTAAAAGACTTACGAGGCACCACTACCATGGCTCCCGAGAGGCCCCAAACACTTATGAACTCTTCCTGTCTGCAGTGTCATCCTATTCACTCCAGCACATTCTCCAAACAAGAACGAACAAGTCCCACGGCCTCTCCTTCTTTACCCAGAAAGCTCCTGGCCTTACCATCTAGGCAGGCATGAGCAGGCTGGTACAATGGGAGGTAGCTCTAACTGAACCTGGTTTTTGTCCTTTGTCTAATAAGCCAAAGCTGTACCTATACACTCCCATGCTCTGGCCCTATGTTGTACCTCATCTTCAGGGAGTGCTAGGGGCTTTCAAACTGTTCTTACTGCCCGATGGCCTCTGAAAAGTCCTTCAGTAGGTACGCGATAACCTCTGACCTTTCTGTCTTCCTAAAATTCTCCCAAACTCATGCCCTCCCTGTTCCCCAGGAATGACTGGGGCTCATAGAACAGTATCTTTCTCTCCTTGGCCCTCTGCCTGGATGGACACTTTCCAACCAAGTTCCCTGCTACCCAGGGTGACCCTGCCACCTCCTCTGAGAAGCTCTCTTGTCTGCCTGGTTGTTGAGCACAAATGAGACCTCACCTTTTCCACTAACTCAACTTTTCATAGAATAGCCACGTTGACTTTCCACAATGTGCCCTATGCTGTCCGTTTAAAACATAAAAGAGACTAGGTAATGTGACCAGGGCCAACTCATTCTCCAAGACTACATCTGCAAAATTTTTTCCAGTCCAAGTTACAAACAGAGCCCATCCCCCACGTCTGTCTCACTCAGAGGTGGTACAGTGGGCACAGCCTGGCACACTTGGTGTGTCCTGTCGGAAACAGCAGGGCACCTCTCCCGGGCACACCCTGGCCTCCGGCTTCCAGTAACCCAGCCCAGTGCAGTCCCGGAAAAGGACAGAAGATCAGTCCAGTTTGTCAGACTGAAGATGTTGAACACAGCTTATGAAGGGCTCTCAGGTAGAGAGCTCTCATTACTACATTTTCAGCTGATACAATAGTTGTACGTGTTTGTGGGGTATAATGCAACTTTTTAAATTGTATACAACATCCAGGGAGCAGAGCCATATAACCGACATACCCATCACCTTGGATCCCCTATTTCTTTGCATTGGAAACATTAAAAACCCTACCAGCCATTTGAAATACACCCCATTAATGACTATCAACCACTGTTTCCTTGCTGTGCTATAGAAGAACATCGAAAGTTATTTTTCCCTCAAACTCTACCTTGGTACCTAACCCTTCCCAGCATCCGGTAACCACTTTTATACTTTTTTTTTTAAATTTAAAATCAATACCTTGTTATTTAAGGAATTTTATATATAAGTCCTTCCATGCCAATGCAGGTTATCTTAATGAGGTGCTTTGTCTTCACAGCAGCCCTTTTTAAAGAACTGAAGCTTAATCCAGCCATCCTATCTGCCTGATCATCATTTTCTTTTCTTTGGGGCTTTTATCTCCACTTGAATTACGAATACATTGATGACAACTTCAAAGTTCCTGTGATTCTAGGCCCAAACTTCTGCCAGCAATTTACTTTAGGATCCTAGAATTTAAAGTACTTGGTGTTAGAATATGAATTCTAGACTATTATTCATTCATTATTCATGTCTAATATTGAAAATCAGCATTGTTCAGTCTTTATTTTACTCTTAAGCAAAGTGTCGCAGGTCTCACTGTCACCACAGTGATACATTTACTATGACAGAGGCATCACCTGTGTCTCCATTTAGCTGCACTGACCAATTTTGGACACCAGTTGACAGCGCCCATTCTAGATGAGGCCATCACCCTACTCTTCTGCAAAATCAGTTTTTGATTCCTGCATGTAAGTATCTGTCCTTCTGATCTGAGTTTGTTTCACTTAACACATTCTCTCATTCTATCAATAGTGCCAGAAAGAGAAGACTTTATTCTTTCTCTATAGGTAAATTATATTCCACAGCACGCCACATGTCATGGCTTACATCTGAAAGGTCTCACGTGAGTGGAAGGTGAGTGGGCCTATGCCCATCAGGAGATTCACCCGCGGATGAGTTCCCAGCTGCATGGGCTGCCAGGAGGTGGGGAGTGGTGGAGGCAGTCACTGAGAATGTGACCTGGAAGGCTGCTTTCTTGTCCCCAGCTACTGCCGTAGCTTTTTGCTTCCTGGCTACTAATACTGAGCACCTTTTCTTTGCCCAGGCCTCCACCTTGGAGCCAGCTATGGACTGAAACCAAGAGTCGGAATGAGCCTGTGCTCCTGGATGTGGTGGGTGTCGGTTATTGCGTCCCAGCAGGGAGGAAAGATGTGACCCAGACACCTCATTTACTTTACTCATCTGTCGAAGGGCACCTAGGCTGATTCCACAGCACAGCTGTTGTGAACACAGCCACAAAGAAACACAGGTATGTGGGTATTTCTCTGCATCCTAATTTCATTCCTTGCGTGCAAACCCAGAGATGGGCTAGCTGGACGTATGGTAGAGTACATCTATTTCTAGTTTTTGAGGAATGTATCTATTTTCCATGATGACTGTACTAACTTGTATTCCTAGCAAAAGCATATGCATCTCCCCTTCGCAGCAGCCTTGCCAGCATTTGTTGTTTGTTGTCTTCTTTATAACAAGACTGCCTCATTTCGTGTCCTGACCCTACCTTTCTCTTTCCAGAGGTCCTATCTGCCCTCTTTCATGGATGTAGGAGTCTCATTTTCAAAACTCTTCTTCAGAAGGTGAGTAGGAGATTGGATCTTAAATCCCCACCCCACCAAGGACCATGTGTGGGAGTCTTGGGCTCCAGGGAGATGCCACTGAAAGGCAGTGAAACCTCAGGGGTGGGACCAGTGAGAGGTTTTCTGGTCACAGAGGTGGCGCCCTTGAAAGGATAACAGGACCCTTGTCTCTTTCTTGCTTCCTGGCCGCCAGCTGAGCAGTTTGCTCCCCATGATCCCACTATGAGGTGCCAGCTCATCACGGCCAACCACCAGAAAACCAGAGCTCGCTGCCAGGGAGCCAAAAATGCACCTTGGCTGTCTGCAAGTGGATTGTCTCAGGACGTGCTACCGCAGTGAGAAGCTGATGAAGGCAGTAGTGACTGCACGAGGACGAGAGATGCACTGACTCGGGAAACATTTACAACTGCCTGCTCTTTGCCGCGAATGCACTGCAGCTGCAAGAAAGGGATGTGAAGAAAGCCCAGATTTCCCCAGACTTCCGACAGGCACTGAGCCGCAGGCAGGGCTGGGGCGTGGCCTGGGAAGAGACCTTCCTCTCTGGCTCCTCCCTTCTGTCGCTGCTTCCTGGCCATGATAACCGAGCAGCCCTCCTCCGCCAGGCCTTTCCACCATGTTCTTCTTGCCTTGGAGGCAGCAAGGAACTGAAAATGTGAGTCTGAATGAACCTCTCCCCTCCATCATGGGTTTTTTGACTTTGGCTTTTTAACGTACCAGGTTCCTTTTCTGGGGTTGGCAGAACAAACTACCATAGCTGTTGGATGGCTTGAAAAACACACTGTGTCCTGCCAGTTCTGGGAGCTGGAAGTCCACGATCAAGGTGTCACCTGGTCGGGAGACACTGGGCCTCTCTCCTAGGTTGGCAGGTGGCTGCCTTCTCTGTGTCGCCCTGCTCTTCTTATGAGGGTGCCAACTGGGTAGAGTTGGGGCCAACGAAGGCCTCATCTTCACTCGGTCTCCCCTTTCTAGACACCGTCTCTAACCGCAGCCCTGTGCTGGGGGGTAGAGTTCCAATACACAGATTTTGAAGGGACACAGTTCAGCCCATGACTGGTACCCCACAACCCATACCCCATCCCACCATGCTGCAAGCAGAGGGAAAAACACCACAGCTAAGCCCTTGGAACTGGGCACACAACTTCTTTCCGTTGTGTTTGTGACTGTTTTCTTTGCTGAACAGCTGAACTGAAATCTTTGCCAGTTAGCACACGGTCAGATAAGAGGCAAAATCACTCCTCAGAAGCGTGTGTGCTCTTCTTTTGGAAAAGAAGAAATCCCAGTGATGGGACTCCTAAGTGCTTCTTTTATAATTCCATGAATAAAGAAGAATGGTGGTTATGTGGTATCAGTATCAAAAAAAAAAAAAAAAAAAAAAAAGAATACTCAGCTGGGTGTGGCAGAGGGTGCCTGTAATCCCAGCACTCTGGGAAGCTGAGGCAGGAAGACCAAAGTTTGAGCCCAGCCTAGGCAACTCAGCAATTTAGTAAGACTGTCTCAAAATAAAAAGTGAAAGGGCTCAGTGGCAGGCACATACCCTGGGTTCAGTCCCTTGTACTAACAAGAAAAACTGAGGTGTCTCATGCTTGGTGGTGGCTTCCAGGGTCCAGGTTTGCACATTACTAAACGTGTGCTTCTGCCCTGCTGGGAGAAAGGTGGCAGCCAAGGAGGGCAGAGCGCTGGAGACGCCCTGACTGACTCGGCCAGGGCCTTTCCTGCCGTCTGCACACATCTCACGAGACACCGATCTGTGACTTGGCCCCAACCACGGGTGCCCTTCCTTCAGTAGCCGTGTTGTTCTCTCCTTTTGGCCTGGAAGTAACTTTTTTCTTCCAAAAGCATATGCATCTCCCTTCGCAGCAGCCTTGCCAGCATTTGGTGTTTGTTGTCTTCTTTATAACAAGACTGCCTCATTTCGTGTCCTGACCCTACCTTTCTCTTTCCAGGGGTCCTATCTGCCCTCTTTCATGGATGCAGGAGTCTCTCTTTCACTCTTAAAAAAAAACTTTTTAAGAGTAAAACAAAACTCCTAAAACTTGTGGTCTATAAAAAGTGACTTTTCAGTCTTGTCGTGCAGATCATTTTCTTGATTGGTCAAACCTCAGTTTTCTAATATATAAACTGGTAACTGAAAACAGAATACACCACAGTATTCCTGCATTTATATCTACTGCAGGCAATTTTCCTGCATTTATATCTCACTCCTACGAAATTCCCATGGCCAGCTGGTAGAAACAGAAAAGATTAGTAACTACATTTTTTTCCTCATTCACAACTCCAGGACAGTTCCTTATTAAACACTGAGTTTGTATATTCTGTAACTTTTTTTTTGAGACAGGGTCTCACTCTGTAGCCCAGGCTGCCCTCAAACTCCCGATGATCCTACTGCCTGAGCTTCCCAAGTATGGAGATTACAGGCAAGCACCACCGTATCCAGCTCCATAATTAATTTTTAATATCCAGCTAACAAAGGACAAAGAGAAAATCATCTCTATTTTTTTAAAAAATTCCATGTAATAAGTATGTACACAAAGCAGGACAGACAGATGAACTGACTGAATGATTGATGGGTTGGTTGCCGAGCTGGAGATGGAATCCAGGATCTTCCATGCACTAAGCAAGCACCAACCACTAAGCCACACTCCCTGTCCACACTCAGAAGATTTGTTGAAGTCACTTTCAAATTATTGTCTCTTGATTAAAATCTTAATGCAATTAGGAAATGATCCCCATCAAATATTGCTACTGGGTTGGCCTTGCTGGCTAAAATGCATGTTCTTAGGACACAGAAAGGGGAGCAGAGCCAAATCTCACAGATTGAGTTCCACAGGAGGCAGAGGATGAGGTAAGATTAGCATGCAGGGGAGGGAGGGGACATAATTAGTCCATTTTCTACAGTAACATACCTGAGGTTGCATATTTCGTAAGTAAAATGGGTTTATGTAGCTCACAATCTCAAAGTGCATAAATGCAGGATTTCTCAGTTTCATCTGTTCTGTCTCTGGTGAGGGCCTCCTGGCTTCGTCACAACATGGTGGAGAAGCAGGGGGAGGAAGAGCCATGTGCAGAAGAGCCATGTGGGTGTAAGGGAGGAAGGCCACTTGATACAGCCCAATACCCTGATGACAGCCCACTTCGGTGAGAAATAATCAGGGTCCCATGAGAACTGTCTTGGTCCTTTCTGAAGGTGGCAGCCTGATCCCCTGACCATGAGCTCCTGGAGCCAAGCCCTTAGCAGATCCACCAGGAATCACCAGGAATCACCAGGCTTCCGGGGCACAGCCCATGGGTTATATGCAAACCACACTCAAGACATGGCTGGAGAGAGGGGAGATGGCAGAGGGAGAAGCTGAGCCTCATTCATCTCCACAAGACCTCAGCCACCTCATGGGCTGCTCCCAAGCTGGGCCACCTTGAGAGGCAGGGGCCTCAGTAGGCCCAGGCAGCCCCTGAGTAAAGGATGAATGTGGGATTCCTGAGGGAATCCTGTTCCCAAGGAGAGCTGATGGCTGAGAGCTGATGGTGCACAGCCTTCCGGGAGTTGGGGGAGGGAATTCTGCAGGGAGAAGGGAAGAATCAGACAGATCCACAGGGCTGGCTGCTCACACAGGAAACCACTGACCTTCAGAAAAGGGGAATCTTCCCGGAGAGGACCCAGGCTTGTTCCTAGTCCACCACTCCTCTCATCTGTCCTTGAGGGGCTTCTATCATAGTTGCAGGACAATAGGCCCACAGCACTGGTTTTCTTTAGCCCTCAGGGTTTCAAAATTTTGAAGCCTGTCAATATTAGAAAAACTGGGAAACCTCTATGGTGGTTAAACTTAGCTGCTGACCTGACTATATTAAGAGGCTCCCGGAGAAATGATGGGAATGTGGGGGTGCTGTACTGCTCAGTGGATTAATCCACTGATGTTCACAGCAGAGTGTGCTGTCAGGGCTTACTGGGGCCTTAGGAGGGTGCATCTCTCTCAGAAGTTCTTCCCCTTCACTCTGCTTCCAGGCTGCAAGGAGTGACCAGCTAGGTTCCACCATGCCCTTCTGCCATGATGCTCCTGCTTCAGAACCAGCCAACCATGGACTGAATCCTCTGGCACCATGAGCTAATTTCCACCTTTCCTCCTTAAATCGAGGTTGTTGGGTAATTGTCACAGCCACTGGCAAGCTGACCAATACAATATCCCATAAAATTTTTTTTCTTGAAAACACCGTAAGATTTTTCAACTTAACCTCCTAAAGGTTATGGTCATCAGACATGGCCCAGGTCCAGTAGGGTGCAAAGATCCTCACTTGGCCTCAGACACCTATGAGCACTTCCTTGGGCTGCTGCCAGAATTTGGACAACATTCAGTTACTTGAACACGGCTCCTAAATTAGCTCATCTTTGCTTCTGATGTCAATAAATCAGACAAAATAAACTAATATCTCGCTTATGCATGCTTTCATAAGTAATAAATATGAATTGGAAAGTGAGAAAAGAAACCAAACCCAACTCCACACACCCTGCTGAGCACAACCTCCGTATAATTGGTACTAGTGGACCCGAGTAACCCTTTCATTCATAAAGAAACCAACCTCAGTGACATGTGTGACATGTCACAGAGTAAACTGCCTGTTTGTTATAGACTGAGGTATTTAATACAAACCAGTCCTTTAAAATGGCATCTAAAAATAATTACTCGTTTTGCTGGAGAGCACTGTATCACAAAACCAAGCTGTTCAAGTGAAGTCTGGTAGGAGTTTGATGCAGTCCCTGGTGATTTGTGTTGAAATATGATTTACTGCAAATCTTCACAGAGTCGGTGTGATTCGGGCACTTAAAGCAATGACTGCCGCGCAGCTGTGGCACTGTTTGTCTCTGTTGTGAGGACCTTGGTATTAAAGTGCTGTCCCTAATGTAGCTCAGCACTGGGGGAAGACTCGTGGTGGCTTCAGGCTTTCTTCTACTTAATGGAATCTTGCCCAGGTGGTAACGTGCCCAAGGCAGGCGCACCAGGGGACATGATGGCATGATGGGGTGGAGCTCCCCATGGATATCAGGTTCAGTGCAATGGATAATCGCAACCTCGGTTTCCCTTGAGTCTCTTTACCGAGACATGGGGTGGTTCTAAATAAGATCTTTTTTAAAAACTGATTTAAGCAAAAGAAAAGGACAGGTGCAGAAAGAAAGCCTGCTTGTTGCTATGGTTTGGATGGAGTTAATCCTTCCCAAACTCAAGGCAGGGCTCGGTTCCAGTGCGGTGGAGCTGGGGGTGGACCCTTTGAGAGGCATGGGGACATTTAAGGGGAATTAAAGCTCTTCATGAAGGAAGGCACTCTCACCCCCCCAGGACTGGATTGGTGATCTTAAATGCAAGTGATCAAGCCTGGCATCTTTTTTTCCCTCGAACACCCCATTTCCCTTCCTACATCTCTGCCACATGATGCCACCAGGATGCTTTTTCTGGATGTCAGTGCTGTGGTGATCAGACTTTCCAGTCACCAGAATCATGTGCCAAATAAACTATTGTTATTTATCCAGTTCCTATCCCACTACAGCATTATAACAGAACGAAGTCTGACAGAACTGGAGTCTAATAGAATGAACAGAGCTAGAATCAAAGACTCCAGTGCCAGCTCAAGAAAAAACTTGAGCTGTGGCAGCCACTCTGAAACCATGAGACGGCAGTAAAACAAATGAAAAACCAAGCCTAAAGAGTAAGGTGAAAAACAGAATATGGATCCTGAATAATATGGTTGATCACTAAACCATCCCTAGAAACATCTACCACCAGCCTTTGTACTAAGAACAGTAAGAAATGCTCTTAACTGGTTTCAATTGTGAGTAGCTAAGAACATTATCAGTGGATAAAGAGTTTAAAGAAGCAAGATCAAGGTAAAATGCGTTAAATATAATAAGAAATAAGATCATCCCTTACATGTGGGAAAAGCTTTTCTTTTTTATCGGTACCGGGGATCGAACTGACGACTGCCTGCTTGCAAGGCAGGCGCTTATGCCGCTGAGCTAAATCCCCAGCCCCGGGAAAAGCTTTTCACATGTTAAGAATAACATCTTCAGTAACACCACATCCAGCGATGTGGTGGTGCATACCTGTAATCCCAGCACTCGAGAGGCTGAGGCAGGAGGATCACTTCAAGTTTGAGGCCAGCCTGGGCTACAAAGTGAGTTCAAGGCTGGCCTGAACTACTATGTGAAACCCTATATCAAAACAAGAAGAAGATCTTCAATAGGCCTGGTGGCTTGTTTTCAGTCCACTATTCAGTGAGCCTTTTCAACCCAAACTGTGTTACCACCTACTTCCTTTCTCTGAGGTATGGCCCAGTCTTAGAACTTAATGTTTATTTAGGCAGAAATCGAGGACTTCTTCCCGTCTTGTTTGACTTGCGAGTGCACAGTGCACTGTTCTGGAATTTCTTTTACTTACATGATACAGCAGAAAGCACAGTCTAAGGAGCCAATGCACGGACCACGCTTCCACTGTTATTTCCGGTCATCTGTTCTCCCCGTTTTCCTCCTCCTTTCCGTGTGTTCCTCACTTCCCCGGTCACTGCACCTGTAGTGCCCAGCACACCCTGAATTATACACAGGTGAGCTCTTCCCACTCGTTCCCTCACTTGGGCCGTTCCAGTCAAATCTGAGGGCCTTGCTTAGCCTCTCCCCACCTGAGTGGCCCCATTCCGTGCTTACCTAGCTCCCTGACAGACATTTGTCACATCTGCGCTTTCTTGGGGCTTTGGCATCTGCTCTTCCGCAGAGGTAGGAACAACCAGTGGTCCCTGTACTTGGCTTGCAGGCGGCCTTCACCTCTTGCAGGCTGGGAGAACTTGAGGTGTCACTGAACTTCTCTGAAGTTAGAACAGTTGCCTTCCCTGTCTGTAGGAAGCACGACAGCTCCTGCCAGCCCCCATTCCTTCCCCTAAGACAGACCCCACCTGGCCTGAGCAGCCATCTGGGTGCTATGTGACCTGGTGTACAGATTATTGTATCATGAGATGCACGTGTCTTGACTGGTCAGTGATCTAAAATGCCCTACCCCATGCCAGGCATGGTGGTGCACACCTGTAAACCCAACACTTGAGAGGCTGAGGCAGGAAAATCACTGTGAGTTTGAGGCCAGCCTGGGTTGCATAAAGAGTTCAAGGCCTGCGTGCACTACCTAGCACTCTGTCTCCAGAAAATTGTTCCTTTCTCAGGAAGATTCAGAGCATGGAACTAGGAAGAGAGGATACTGGGCCAGGCAGTGAGCAGCCACAGTCCGGTGATGCATAATCAGATAACAGTGGCCTGGTGTGGGAAGCAGGGCAGTGCAGACAGAGCGGCTCAGGAGAACAGGGTCGTGCTGCATCTGGGTCTCACCCAAGTCCCTAGAGGCTTCAGATTCTCCCAAGCTTTGGCTGTTCTCTGGTTCTATGAGACATCCTTGGACCCTTTGCACCTGCTCCTTTTGTTTGTCTATCTGATCTTGTGCAGGAGAGGGCATAGGGATTCCTATAAGATTCAGCCAGCTCATTTCAGTTCAGCAAAAGATCTTGCCCCCCTTCTGAGAGCTCTGTTCCATCAGCCCCCAAAGAACACAGGAAGTACTTTCTGAGCATGCTCAGTGGGCTCAGCCTTGAAGCCTGGTTGGAAGTGGAAACAAGGAAAAAGCCAGGTGATGAGAGGTGGACGTGCCTGTGTGTCCGGTTAGCTCAGTTGGTTGGAGTGTGGTGCTAAGAGAGGTAGACGTGGCCCACAGTCCGTGTAAGCAGTGTGGGGGGAGGGAAGGTCTCATGGAACAAGGCAGAGAGATGATGCTTTAGTTTGTTGTTTTGTTTGTTTGTTTGCTGGCTTGTTTGTTTGAGACAGGGTCTGGCCTCAAACTCATTGCAATCCTCCTGCCTCAACCTCTGGAGTGCTAGGATTGCAGGTGTGTTCCACCATGCCTGGGAAGAATGTGTCATAACTTGAGTCCCAAATTCTACCCCCAAAGTCTAATGCATTTGAGGGTGACTGGATCATGGGGTAGACTCATCCAATGAGAAATGCACAGTGAATGAGCTCCTAGGAGGCGGAGCCTGGTTGGAAAGGTTTATCCTTGTCTTGGCTTCTGCCTCCTCTCTCTGCTTCCTGGCTGCTTGGGTTGAGTACATTTTCCTCCATCCTACCTGGATGCCATCCTGTTTCTGCTTTGAAGCCAGCCTACTAGACTAAACTCAAGCAAAATAAGCCTCTCCTCCTCTAAATTGTGGATGCTGGGTTTGGTTGGCTCAGCACGAAAAGGTGACTAAGACAAAAACCGTAGTTAGTGGAAGTTGCTGTGTTTTGTCTGTTTGATAGACATTGCCTTCCCTTGTAGAATACAGCAATCTGCCACGGAGAACATACCCACTGGACGATTGGCTGGAGTTCTTCCTAGGACCACCAATCACAAGGACCATCACAATAAGCAGATGGTCATATGACCCCCCCTCAGGCCAATCAGAGTGAGCTCCACCCTGGATCACTCTGATTGGTGGAGAGGTGAATTCACAAGCTAAGTGTCATGACCAGGCTGAATCAGTTTGAATCTCCTCTTTACTCTTAAAGGATGATGTTCTTTCGATTGCAAGCTGTGAACAAAGTTAGCTGACTGATGTTGGGGACATTCACAGGCCCATGTGGAGAAATCTGGCTATCAAATATGCCCAGAAGGCAAGGAGGGTCACAGACCAGGAGGTGGGAAGGAGGTCCACATGGCCTCACTTGCTCTGTTGAACTCGAGTCCATTTGAAGCCATCTCCTCCCTCCTTACAGTCAGTTATGAAGAACGAATATTTCTCTGCCCTCGTGGTGGTATAAGATTATCTTGTATTACTCACAACCAAAGAAGCCTTAACAAGGCTGGACAGGATGCCAGGTCTCTGCGGGGAAGGGAAGTTGTCCCCATGCTGACAGGTGCATCCTTTCTGGGAGGACAGGACAGAGTGTCTCATCTGTCTTCACTTTGAATGTGATGTGCTTGGGAGTAAGCTATAAGTGGCGAGAACATTACTGTATCATTCCTGACCACCCACCTAATGCTTTTAGACAAAAAAAAAGTAGGAATTATTACTTGATAGGCTTAAGTTATCACTGAAACATGCATTTCTTTCTGCCATGTTCCCTGCCTCCCACCCTGACTACCCTGCTGCTAACTACCCTGCAGCAATGCCTGGAGCAGAGCCATAGCTTTCAGCAGGATTTCACCAGCCCTGTTCAGTGTAGCTGTCCTTCCTCCAAACTGTGCACACTTGAAACTCCTAATTAACAGTTCAAAATGGAGGCTGAGGGGCTGGGGATTTAGCTCAGCAGCATAAGCGCCTGCCTGGCAAGTGCGAGGTCATGAGTTCGATTCCCAGTACCAAAAAAAAAAAAAAAAAAAAAAAAAAAAAAAGAACAAAAGGCAAAATGGAGGCTGAGACAGGAGAATCATGAATCTGAGATCAGCTTAGGATGCATAGTGAGTTCAAAGTCTGCCTGAGCTGCAGCTTGAGACACTATTGAAAGAAAGAAAGGAAAGACGAAAGAAAGAACCAGAGCTGATTTAGGAGGCTCAATCCCAGCCTAAGCAATTTAGTGATTTAGCAAAACCATGTGTCAAAATACAAAAATTCAGCTGGGCATGGCAGCACATGTTTGTAATCCCAGCACACAGTAGGATTGTTTCGCTTTCAAAACCAACCTGGGTACAAAGTGAGCTCAAGGCCAGCCTGAACTTCATAGTAGACCTTGTCTCAAAAAAAAAAAAAAAAAAAAAAGTTCACATGAACCTTCTCTAAGAGAACCAGCTGCATTGAAGCCATGGCAACATTCTGTCCCCACTCCTGGTACTAGAGGTGGAATACAGGATCCGGGGCAGGATAGGTGAGGAAAGGTTCTTCCACTAAGCTACATCTGCAGGTCTTTTATAAATTTGTATTGAGAGACAGGCTCTCATTTAGTTGCCCAGGCTGCCCTTGAACATGTGATCCCCTACCTCAGCCCCATTTGCACTTTTAATCATAAGAAGCTGTGATAAAAGCAGTGGGGATTGTAGGTATTCACCACCCCTGGCATTGCTTCTCCATGGTAACACCCTGCAAAACCCAAAGCTCAAAAACACCGTGAGCTTCCTAAAGCTGGAAGGGGCTTCAGCTGTCACCCACAGCGGCTATTCGGCACAGAGACCTGACCTCAGAAGTCTGCTGAACGTGGCTTTGATGATGACAGAGTCTCTTTGGGTCGGATTTGGTAGGGGTCAGGAGTTAGGAAGGGCAGAAGATTGCCATGGCTGCAGGGGGACACTTGACACCAATTCCCCTAAGCGCTCTCTACCCAGCACAGAAAAGCCTTTTTTTTCACCTAAAGACATCAAAATGTTGCCTTCTCATCACTTACAACCTCTCCAAGAATTTTTCAAAAGGGGCTTTGTGACCAGGTGGGAAGAGAGCTACTTGCTTAAGGTTAGTAGATACAATGTTTGCAGAACCCTTGCATCTCAGATAACTGTGTCCTGAGTGTATAATTGTATCCATTGGCACACAGGGATTCCTCATAAGTTTAGTTAACTTTCAGTCCTGTTCAGAAGAATAAAGTTTAATGCACAAAAGAAAACTCAGGTGGTCTTTCTCTTTCTCTGCAGTAAAGTGTGAGGCATTTTGAATAGGAACTCAAGGTGAATCTCATCTCTGCACCTTACTACCCTTGTTATACTAGACAAATCATTTCCTTCTGCTCTCTAGGCCTTTGTTTCCTCACCTGTAAAATGGGAGCAAAAGTACTAGTAAAGATTCCTCTAGGAGTGGGTTTTAGGAGTAACACGAGAAAATCATCTAGACATAGAACCACAGCTAGCCTTGCTAAGACACTTCATCTGACAACTGTAAAATGATCCGCTTTTCCACAGGGAGGTATAGGCAAACGATTTTAAAATCAGAAATAAACTGGGTACAGTGGTGCACACCTGCAGTCTTAGCACTTGAGAGGCTGAAGCAGGAGGGTCACAATTCTAAGGCCAACCTGAGCTACATTGTGAGTACAAAGCCAGTCTGGACTACCTAGAGAGAGCCCTCTCAAAAATCCATCGATCAGAAATAAAACAGTGTTACAAAAATACTAGTGAGAATCCCCATCAGCAGGCTTTTTGCTTGGAAATTTAAACTAGAACCAAATGCCATGGGATATATGTACTTGGAAACCCCGAAACAAACCAGCCCACGGTCCTTAGTGGGTTCTCTTGGAGTGTGCTAGTGACACTTGCTGGCCAGAAGTGGTATGACAACCCCCACCACTTGCCAAGAGAATCTGCGAAACGGAAGTGGGAGCTCCGTAGGAGTTTGCTGGGAAGGCAGAAACAGGCTGCATGTAACCCCTGAAGTAATTCATACCTGCACAGAAATAAGACTTGAGTGTGTAAATGCTGTCTTGTCTCCCTAGTGTAAGAAACTGAAAGAATAAATAAGATCCAAAATCTACAATAGATATTGTGAAAGGGTAAGAAACTGCTCAAGGGGAAAAGAAAAACTGGGACACAGCTGGGCGTGGTGGTGCACTCCTGTAATCCCAGCACTCAGGAGGCTGAGGCAGGAGGATTGTGGCAAATTCGAGACCAACCTGGTCTACACAGTGAGCCCAAGGCATAGTGAGACCCTGTTGCAAAAAGGCAAAAAAGGAAAAAAAAAAAAAAAAAAAAAATGAGGAAAGGAGAAAAGACAGAAGGGAAAAGGAAAAAGATATAAATTTATATATGGTCTGATCAATTTTGCATGTCTGTATCTGGTAATCTAAGCAACTCTTTTGAAAATAATAATATGCAATGAAACAACCATTGTTAAATTCCTATCATCTTGTTTTGAAGGCCTGAATTGTTACTGTTTTGGGGGTTTTGTTGTGGTAGTTGTTGTTCGTCTCCTTTGTTTTTGTTTTTTCTTTTCTGTATTTTTCTCTTTAAAATAAAATAAATTTTAAAATTGCATATCTGCATTGAAGCTCAAGAAACAAGCTCTAGACCACTCAATGTAGTAACCAGTGTCCAGCAGGGTCCCTAAGAATGAAGCTACAGGGGGCTGGGAATTTAGCTCAGCGGCATAAGCGCCTGCCTTGCAAGCAGGCGGTCGTGAGTTCGATCCCTGGTACCAATAAAAATGAAAAAAAAAAAAAAAAAATATATATATATATATATATATATATATATATATATATATATAAAAGAATGAAACTACAGTAACTGAAAGCGAAACACTCAGACAGCTCAGCTGGCCGATGAGCAGAATGAGACATCCACCGCCCCAGCACTGCTTTCCTTCCTTCTTTTGTCACTTACTTATTCACCCTAAGACTTTTTCTTATTTAGGAACAGTTCTACAAGTTTCTAATGCCTTAGCAGAAAAGCAGCATTCTTATTACAAAAAAATCTGCTTTGATATTTTATGCCCCAAAATAGCAACTGAGGCTTCTTTTTGTCGCCACAGAAATAAATTCTGAGAAATTTAACTTAAAAAATAGCAAAGTGAATTGTACTAGATAGGTGTGATGGCAGCTTATGGAGCAAAAATATAAACCGAGCAACCAGGTCTGAGAGAACGGGAAGCAGGCACACGGATGTGCAGAAAGCTGGTGTTTCCAGGGCAACGCCTCGGAGATAAACATTTTTAGCTCTGCCATGTCACTGATCAGTAGAGAAATCGTGAGGACAGAGAATATGCTTGCTTCAAGTTTTTATGTTCAGTTGACAAGGACAACAGGGGAGGGTGGGTTATTTTAATTTCAAGACTCATCAAAAGTATATCACAGACTGGGGGTCTGTGATCCCAGCATTTGGGAGGCTGAGGCAGAAGAATCACTGTGAGTTCAGTGTAGCCAGCCTGGGCTACACAGGGAGTCCAAGCCTAGATTGAAGTGAGACCCCACCTCAGAGAAAAGAAGTGCCTTTGATGAGGAAGGTGTGGTTCAGTGGTGTCTACTGTCAGTGTCTGCTCTGATTGGCCAGTGGTGGGATCCCCATGTCCTTCTGGTTGGTTTACGAGTTGACTATTACCCCTGGAGAAGATGGGCCCCAAAGGAAAATTCAAATGTTATAGCTGAGAAAGAAGGAACGGATAATAGGCAGGCAAAATCAATAGTGATCTCTACATGTCTCTATTGTGAAGTAGGCATGAACCAGCGTATTGACTGATGAAGATGTTGGTAACACGTTTACACACACCTGTGTATCTACTTTCCAGGCGCTCTCTCTTCTTCTCTCTCTCTGTCTGGTTTCTTAGACAGTCTCTGTATGTAGTTCACCTTGGCCTTGAACTCATGGCAATCCTCCTGCCTCAGCCTCCAAGCTGGGATTACAGGGATGTGCCACGATGTCCAACCTCAAGAGGTATCTCATTTAAACTATTTATACAAGTTATTCAAGCATTCAGTGGGATACTGCTGATCTTTGATTCTTCAGGGCTGTTATGGTTTGTGTCGAGATGTCTCCTCAAAGCCTCAGGCTGTCATGGGGGCTGGGCTTTTCAGGCAACAGTATCTAGAGTCTGTGATTGATTCATGATCCAGTGTGGGGATTAAGGGTGTGAGTGCCACACCTGCCTTAGGACGGGCAGTCTGCATATAATATAAGGGACAGAACAAAGCTTGCTTTGCCCTCCCTTGTTGCCCTGCTGTCTTCTGCCCTCATGAACAGTTGCCGCTCTGCCTGTGCAGCCCTGCCTTGGGATCAGCTGATTATGGGCTGCAACCTCCATAAACTGTGAGCTAAATAAACCTTTCCTCCTTTAACCTTGGGTGTCAGGTATTTTGTCTCAACAAAGAGGAAAGTAACTAAGACAAAGGCAAATCGACTTTGTAGTAAACCATCAAGTTAAAACAGCAGTTACGCGGCAGAAGGTCACCTCCTCCCCATTGTGAGGCCAAGGTACCTGCAAGGGGACGCAGCACACACAGAGCAGGTCTTCTCTTAAATAAGTGGTGAAAAGAGAGCCTCATGGTTGTGAAAAACACACTGTCTCCAGAGCTCTGGAAGAGTTCTTTGCAAAAACACTGTAAGGAATAAATAGCCTCGGTGTCATAGCAACATTGGGGGGAACCAGGCTCAGCCTGGAAGCTGCGCTGTGGTGCAGACCTGCGCCTGCGCAGGAGACCCACACACAACCTCTCACCTTCCTTGGTGGGGGGAGGCAAGGCCCTCCAGGCGGTGGGGGCCGGATGCGCCTTGGGAATGAAGCAAGGACCCGTGGTGGCCTTGGGAAGCTCAATGATTGAACTGCCAAGGCAGACAGACTCTTAGATGTGCTCCTGTTCTGAGCACTATTCACACCTACAAATAACAACATTATTAGTGTTATTATTGCAATAATAATAGTCATAGTAATAACAATAATAGAACACGGGCAGCAAGGATTCTGTTCACTTCGACATGCCACCACAAACAAGCGGTTGCATTTGAGTCTGCTCGAAAGCTAATTCTCTGCCTAAAAACTGTGCTGCAAAGTAAAACAATCTATTTTTGTACTGGTGAGGAGAATCTGCTGTGCATAGCCCACGAGAGTAGTAAATGCACATTTCTTGGAATCTTGTTTGGCTTTAAAATTCACGTGAAGTTTACATTCTGTCATAATGCCTCCTTGTGTATTTTTGGTTGTGTTTTGTTGTTGCTGTTTGTTTAGACAGGCTCTTGCTGTGTAGTCCAGGCTGGCGCTAAATTTGCAGGGCTTCTCCTGCCTCAGCCTCCTGCCTGGTGGGATTACAGGTGTGTGCCACCACTCCCGCTCTCCTTGTGTGTTTCAGAATAAGAAGCTCAGAGCTGGGGATTTAGCTCAGTGGTCTAAGCACTTGCCTGGTAAGTGCAAGGTCTTGAGCTCGATCCCTAGTATCGCCCCAAACAAACAAACAAAATAACCCCAACAACAACCAGAATAAGAAGCTCAAATTTCCTCCCAATCCCTGCAGGCTCATGGCCCTCCAGGGAGAGGAGGAGACGCTGCTGGGTGGCAATGTGTGCAAAGGTGGGCCCTGAAAGAGGAGCAGAAATCGCAGCATACTTAAGGCGGGATCTCGGCTCCCCACACCAGGGAGTAAAATGAGAATCATGTCAGAATCTGAAGGCGTGGATGGGATGGCCCTGCAAGGTACTGAGATGCCGTGAAAGGTCTAAAGAAAAGCAACCCGTAGAACAGGAAGTAGGAGAGGACGCTTTGGCAGAGGTGGAGGCAGACCAGGGCGGTGGAGCTGTGCAGCGTTCGTGGCCTCCAGTCCCTGGAGAGACCAACACAGCCCACGCGCAGGGCTGCCTGTTACTCTGACGGTGGAAAGGGTTCGGCTGCTTCCGCAGAAGGGCAGGAAAGCTTGTCCGGACGCCGCAGCCCACCCAGCTCAGCCAAGGCTCTGCCCAGCGCAAAGTGTCCCCGCCCTGCAGCAGCGCGCCCGATCTCCTTGGGATGGAGCAAGGACACCGTTTGGCCCAAGTGTCCTTTGTAGAAAGTACTGTTTGTTGAGGAACAACCTAGGGGTGGAGACACACTGACACCCAGATGCGAAGCTTAGCACAGGGCACCGCGGCCCACGCCTATAGTCCCAGCATTCAGGAGGCTGAGGCAGGAAGATCCGCCCAAGGTCAAGGTTAGCCTGTGCTACACAGTGAGTTCAAGGCCAGTTTGAACTACATCATGAGACTCTGTCTCAAAAAAATAAAAAATAAATAAATGCCAGTCTTGAAGAACTCTCAGGCTGCAGGAGCTGCTGGAATTGGAACCCAGATAGAGAAACAGAAGATCTCAAGTAGTCATTCTCATGGCAACCTCTTCCTAACGGTGACTCCCAGGGTGAAGTCATATGCTTATCTCGTACTTCCTGCGAGTGGGGTCACATGACACACCCTCTCCTGAGTAACTGATGTCCTGTATGTCCAGGAGTCCTTCATCTCGCTGCTGTTAGCTCTGTTGGGTGAAAACACCATACAGGATCTATCCATTGCTGATGGACATTTATGTCATTTTCACAGGGTGGTGGTGGGGAACTATTTACAAATAGCGCTGCTTTGAGCGTGTAGTTCATGGCTTTTGGTGAACAGACACATGTGTTTTTATTTATTTATTTTAGACAGGGTCTTGCTATGTAGCTCAGACTGGCTTTGAACTCCCTGTGACCCTCCTGCCCCAGCCTCCCGAGTCCTGAGGGTATGTGCCACCGTGCTTGGCAATGTGTTTTTGTTGTATTTTTAACACAAGAATTACTGCGTCACAAGCATCCTCAATAACAGCAATTCCACTCCTAGAAACATTTCTAATTAAATATAGAGATGAAATAAAATCAATAAAAGCATCCATTTTTCTTAAGGTCAGGAAAGGGAAGGTAGTTTTATCATTGAGGTGAAACTACTTACCTCACGTAAATGAGAAGCAGAAAGACACACACAGGAAGGAGCTGGGGTCTCAATACCTCCTCCTGGCCACACTCCAATGACCTTACTTCCTCCCACTAGGCCCCGCCTCCTAAAGGTCCACCACCTGCTCACAGGGCTGCAGGCTGGGACCAAGACTAAGGGGTGAACCACTCAGAGACACTCCTCCTTTTGCACCCCAGCTAACTCTTAGTCATACAGCCTTGATCGAGCCAGTGCCCCAAGTAGTACTCACATCATAATCAGGGGCTGTGTTACAGGCTTGGTCACTAGAATACACCATGGATCCAGGCCACAGCACTGTGTGATTCCAGCCTACAATGTGCAAGCTGGTCACTGATTTTGCACTTGCAACTTTAAGTCAAAAATGTTTAGACAACTGGGCTAAGTTGAACAGTATTGGTCTCCTTAGGGTAACTCACTATGGCACACTCAGCTTATTAGATTTTTGACAGTTGTTTTTGTATCGAGGAGGATTCCGTTTCTTAAAGTATAATAATGTTGTGGACTCAGTTTACATGCTGGTTTGTTGTCTTTGCTTGTTTACTTTTTGCTTTTTGAGACAGAGTCTCACCTAGTACCTCAGCCTGGCTTTGGGCTTTATGCAGCCCAGGCTGGCCTCAAACTCCCTGTGGTCCCCCTGGCTCAGCCTCTCCAGGGCTGAAGTCACAAGTGTGCACCCCCATGCCCAGTGGGAACATCTTTCCAGACTGGCCTCAGCAGGTCAAGTAGGCTATGGACACATCATTTCTTTGTAGGCAGCTAAGCAGCCCCATGCAAGTCATCGACTCTACCCTATGACCTTTTTGCACAAAGTTCCTACAAGAAGGTGTCCATGCCCCTGACAGAGTATGGGACTGCACTGCCCCGGGCCCAAAGCAGCCTCTCCTTGCCACCCTCCTGTCATTTCCACACTGTAGACAACTGCTTTTTATTTATTTTTTCATTTTTATTTTTGGCTACTCTCAGCACTGTGGGAACCGAGCACAACTCAGCTCCAGCATGCTGTTGCCATAGGTTACATGCATTCAACCCTAAGACAGAACCAGGCAGCCGGTAGGCATCCGCCCTCCTGTGCGAGCTGAAGGATCCTGGGGCACCTGGGAAGGGAACAGGCATGCAGCAGCGGCTGGATGCCTGCGGCCCCAGCCAGCCACGATTTGTTAACAGCTACTAAAAATATCCTCTGTGCAGTGCTTGTGAGCTCTGGCAAATCTCCAGAGAATGAAAGCATAAGTCGAAACCCCTGGGTGGGCGCTGCCCAGCGCAGTGACCACCTGTGGCCCCCTGAGGCTTGGAACCTGGGCTGTCTGAATTAAGATGTGTTGTGAGCGGAAACAGAGTTAGAGACTCGGTAGGAAGACAGAATGTAAGATGGGCTGCTGTTTTTAGGTTATTTCAGATAGTCACAGCTATACTGGGTTTTATTAAAATATATCATGGTACTGTGTTAACTTTACCTGTCTCTTTCCTTTGTTTAATGGAGCAGCTATAGAGTTTTAAATGATGCACGTGGCTCCCCTTTGTGCTGTCACTTGTGAGCTGGGTTATATTTCAGCTGCAGAACTCTGGGTTAAAAAAACAAACACAAAAACCCTTCTAGAGCCCCATTAACTTCTGTCTCGTCCCGATTCAGTCTTCCTCCTTCTCTCTCCTTTTGTACATTTCTCTTTTATTCCCATATTTCATTCTCCTTTAAGGCCTCACTGCTACAATTTAATGGAAAGACTGTTAGTTAGCATTTCTTAGAGCCACTAAGTGACCTACGTGTGGTGTCACACACATGTCCTCCCAGAACTCAGGAGGCTGAGACGGAAGGACTGCTGTGAGTTCAAGGCCAGATCTGCATGGCGAGATCCTCTTTCAAATTAAAAAAAAAATAGATAGGTAGATCGACAGACAAAGGCTCACTAAGTACTGATGCTTTGCCAGCATTATGGGGTATAATCCCCCCAGTAATCCCATCAGCAGGGTGAGGGAAAGCTCTGGCTAAGATGATACACCTAGCAAGTAGAGCAATCAGGGTTCAACTCCAAGAAGTCTGTCTTCTAAGCCCTCACTACTGTACATAAGTAAGACAACAGGAAACTTGAAACTCTTGATACATTTTTTGAACAACTGAGTCTTTCCTATTCACCCTGCCACTTGGGTCCAGATAAGACATTGGTGAAGACCAACAGCTAGTAGTGAGTTCCTAAAATGTGCCTGTGGGTACTCTGGGCCGAATTACACCTTCTCACACTTGTATATGGAAGTCTTAACCCTCAGTGTGGTGGGGTTTGCAGAGGAGCCATTGGGAGGGGAGTAGTTTCAACTGAGATCATGAAGGTGGGGCCCCTCGGATGAGATTTGAGCCCTTATAAGAAAAGATATTCTATTACAAGGATGCATGCTGTCATGGCTTATGTCTGTGTCCCCCAGGCCTCATGAGTTTGCATTGTTCATTTGTGATAGTTCATTGTCTAGTGCTTGGATTGATGGTGTCAGTGCTCCACCCACACAGAGGTGGGGCCAGGATGTGATGTAATGGCAGAAGAAGGTGTGTCTTGCTCTTTGCTGGTTCCTGCTTGCTGTTTGCAGCCACCATGAACTGCGGCCCAGCCATGCCTGCCTGCCTTGGAGCCAACTGAGTGTGGACTGAAACCTCCAAAAACTGTAAGAAATAAACCTTTCCTTTCCCAGCTTTGGCTTCAGGTATTTTGTCTCAGCAACGAGTAAAAAGTAACTAAGACACGTGCATACCCATGTTTATAACAGTACAACTCGAAGTAGCAAGATCTTGGAAGTGGCCTACATGCCCATCAACAGATAAATGGATAAATAAAATGTGGTGTCACACACAACAGAGAACTACTCTGCCAGAAAGAAGTAAAAACTTGAGTTATTGTAGAAAATGGATGCACCTCGAGACCATAATGTTCAGTGAAATAAATTAGACACCCAAGCTTAGATATCGCCTGGTTTCTCTTACAAAAGAAATGCAAAGTATAAATAAAGGTAATAGGAAGTAGGGGAGACCGAGCTTTCTCAGAAGGGAAGAGGATCAAGAGCAGAGGGCAGGAAAGGGGGTGAAGAGATGAGTTCTGTGCCTGGGCCAGCTCCACACAAAGACTGTGAACAGTGTGCACTGCACACTTGTACTAAGAGAGAAAATGAGGCTTGGGTTCCCTCGCTGTCTCTCACCCTACACACACACACACACACACACACACACACACACACACACACACACTCTCACTGAGGGCTATGGGCCACACTACCGCCCCCTGTGTCTGTGGCCCCATCCTTTCCCAGACTGTAGACAGCCAGCCTTGACCGCGGGCTTCTCTGCTCTGACACGGAGTGAAGACACCATCCTGGTGCTTGGGCCACCAGCAGCAGCATTTCTCTGCAGCGGCCAAGCTGCCCCAAGACAGCGGTCCCGAGCTTACTCGGAGAGCGGCTGAGGCAGAGCCAGGACCTGCAGGCACTGAGGACGCTGGACAGACTCAGCCTCAGGAGATGGGAATGAGCTAGGAGTCACCAGAGAAAGCTGCGCAGACCACAAGAGGCGGAGGACAGAGGAATGAAGCAGCCGAGAGGGGACAGCAGCCCTGGGCCGAGAAGGGGTGGGGAGAAGATGGGGGCCCGTGACATGTGATGAGAGATTTTTTTTTTAATCGGTACTGGGGATCAAACTCATGACCCCCTACTTGCAAGGCAGGTGCTTATGCCGCTGAGCTAAATCCCCATGCCCTAAGAGATCTTTTTTTTTTTTTTTAATTTTATTGTGAAAGTAATAAAAATGCAACAGCACAAGACAGAACAAAGCCAATCGAGACAATGCAGTGAAAACTGGTACAGGATTCCACAGTAGGATACTGGGATAGTAGCAATAGGTATTATGGTGTATCTCCTTAACTTCACAATAGTTGTCCAATCAATTAGGTATAGCAAAATCAAACCAAAAATAGAACATTATAAAATCAATTGAGAATACTGAATAGAGCAAAAAAAACATAACAAAACAAAACAGTGAAAACAACCTATGCCTTCAAACAAAAGATGGAAGGAAATGCCCATATTTGCTATACTGCATATGGTCATCCTCCCAAGAGATGCTGAGACATCTATCCCCAGTAGCTATTGGGGGGGTGGGGGTGGGGGAAGGGTGCTTGATTTTACAGCCTACGTGGCAGTAGGCTCACAGGTAATGGTTCTCTTCCTAGCCCAGGCTGGGGTGCACTGGGACAGCTAGGCAGCTAGGCAGCTAGGCAGGTCTGGGGTGCCTGCATCCACCTCCCCGTGTGCTTGGAGAGTGAAGTTCTAAGCAAGCAGGCGAGTGCCACCAGTTCCAGAGGCCCAGCGGCCTGGGGAAACTGGGGGCCAGAGTGCCAGGAGCTGAGGGCATAGAAGAGGATTCCCAACAGACCCTGAGAAAGCCTGAGAATAACACTCAAAACACTTGAAACACAGAAATATAGGAAAATGACAAAACGAAAGACCAAATTACAATCTCAAACCTCCAGCCCATCCCAAGAAACTTTAGGAGTGATGTATATAGAAGAAAATATATGCCATACACCTCAAATATTGGACATAATAGCAACTGAAATAAACAAGCAACTCCAGGAAGCTTTAAAGGAATTCAAACTAGAAATAATCTCCCAGGTAAAAGAAGAAATGATAAAAGAAATGAAAGAGATACTGAATATATCTAAAGAAAACACAGTTAAAAAATTGGAGGAACTAAACAAAGAGAATCCTTAGATGAGCACTACAAGAAATAAACAGAATACATAAAGCAGATACACAGACATATAAGAAATCAAAAATTCCACTGAAATCTGTAAACACCACCTCAGTGAAAGTGAAGATAGAATTTCAGACTTTGAAGACAAGATGGCAGCTAGTGAACAGGAAAGAAAAGATCTTTTAAAAATAACAAAGAATCAGGAAATAACAATTCAACAAGTGCAAGATGACACAAAGAAAAACAACATAAGATTGATAGGGATTAATGAAAAAGACGGGGATGACATAAAGGACGTCAAGAGGATATTTAGAGAAGTAATAGCTGAAAATTTCCCAAACATGAGATTGGAAACTGACATCAGGATCAGTGAAGCATATAGAACTCCAAATAGTCATAACCAAAATAAAACTACACCCAGACATATAATGATCACCATCCCAGAAATCCAACACAAGAATAGATTATTAAAAGCTGTCAGAGAGAAAAGACAGATCACTTATAAAGGAAAGCCTATCAGAATCACAGCAGACTTCTCAGCACAAACAATAAAGTCAAGAAGAGCATGGAGTGAAGTATTCCAGATCCTAAAGCAAAATGATTTCCAACCTAGACTGATGTACCCTGAAAAACTGTGCTGTAAAATCGATGGTGAAATAAGATACTTACATGACAAAGAACAGCTGAAGAACTTCATGATCACCAAGGAAACCCTGCAAAAAATATTGAAAGATAGTTTAGATACGCTTAGGAAAAAAACACTAAGCAAAGCAGATAATTACACAGAACAGAAAGATAAAGATGCAACAGCAGAAAGATAACATGTCAACAATAAAGCAACATATAATGGTTATAACCATGTAAATGGTCTCAATGCACCAATCAAAAGAAACAGACTGGCAGAATGAATCAAGAAACAAAATCCAGCCATATGCTATCTACAAGAAACCCACCTAACTCAAAAGGATACTCACAGACTGAAAGTCAAAGGATGGAAAACAATACTTCACGCAACAGGAACCCTAAAAAAAAGCAGGAGTAGCCATTCTGTTTGCAGACAATGTGAACTTTAAACCAATAATGATCAGAAGAGACAAAGAAGGTCACTACATACTCGTTAGGGGAAAACTTCAAGAGGAAGAGATAACTATCTTAAATATATATGCGTCAAATTCCAGAGCACCCAGTTATATAAAACAAGTATTAACAGAAATAAAAAATCAAATTATCAGTAACACAAGTGTAACAGGAATCTCAACACACCATTGACATCAAAGGAGAGATCAACCAGACAGAAAATCAGGAAGGAAAGAACAGAACTGAATCACACATGTGAACAAATGGACTTGATAGACATATATAGAGTGTTCCATCCAACAACATCAGAATACACATTCTTCTCAGCAGTACATGGATCATTCTATGAAATACACCATATATTAGCTCATAGAACATATTTAAATAAATGCAAAAGAGTTGAAATTATCCCTTGCATGTTATCGGATCATAGCACTTTGAAATTAGAAATTAATGATAAGAGATACTGCAAAAATCCCACAAACAAATAGAAACTGAATAACACACTCTTGAGTAATCAGTGGGTCACAGGGGAAATTAAAGAAGAAATTAAACAATACCTACAAGAAAATGAAAATACAAATACAACTTACCAGAATCTGTAGGATGCAATGAAAGCTGTTCTCAAAGGAAAATTTATTGCACTGAGTTCCCACATCAGGAAAACAGAACGAATACAAATAAATAACCTGATGCTACACCTCAAACAGCTAGAAAAAGAAGAGCAAGTCAAGCCCAAAGCCAAAAGAAGAGAGGAAATTATAAAAATCAGAGCAGAAATCCATGCAATAGAGACTAAGAAAATAATCCAAAGAATCAACGAATCAAAGAGTTGATTCTTTGAAAGAATAAAAAGCTCCTAGCCAACCTTATTTAAAAAAGGGAAGAAAAAAGTCAAATTCATGTAATAAGTAATGAAAAAGGTGAAATCATTACAGACTCTATAGAAATACAGAAGATCATCAACACCTATTTCAAAAACCTCTACTCTCAAAGGTTTGATAACACAGAAGAAATAGACAGATTCCTAGAAGCACATGAAGTACTAAAGCTAGGTCAAGAGGATGTAAAACTGCTGAATAACCCAATTTCTATTAATGAAATTGAAAATGTAATTAAGTCCTTTCCTACAAAGAAGAGCCCAGGCCCAGACGGATTCATTGCAGAATTCTACAAGAAATACAAAGAAGACCTAATGCCCAACACTCAAACTCTTCAATGAAACTGAAAGGGAAGCAATCCTTCCTAAGTCATTCCTGGAAGCAAATATTACTCTAGTACCAAAACCTGAGAAAGACCCAACTAAAAAAGAGAACTATAGACCAATCTCCCTAATGAACACAGATGCAAAAATCCTCAATAAAATATTGGCAAATAGGATGCAGCAAATCATCAAGATTATACAACATGACCCAGTGAGATTCATCCCAGGCATGCAGGGATGGTTCAACATACGTAAATCAATAAATGTAATCCACCATATCAGTAAAGCCAAAAGTAAGAATCACATGATCATTTCTATAGATGCAGAAAAAGCTTTCGATAAGGTCCAACATTCATTCATGATAAGAACTTTACAGAAAATTGGAATAGATGGTCTTTACCTCAATATAATAAAGTCCATCTACGACAAACCAACAGCCAGTATCATACTAAGTGGCCAAAAACTGAAGGCCTTTACTTTAAAATCAGACAAGACAATGATGTCCTTTATCACCACTCCTATTTAATATAGTACTGGAATACTAGCCAGAGCAATTAGACAAGAAAGAGAAATAAAAGGGGTAAAGATAGAAAAATAAGTTAAATTATCATTGTTTGCAGATGACATGATACTCTACATAGAAGACCCCCTAAACTTCATTGAAAGACTCTTAGATATAATAAATAAATTCAGTAACGTAGCTGGATACAAAATCAATACTCAAAAATCAATAGCATTCCTATACACTAACAACAGAATCACAGAGAGAGAAATAAGAGAAGCTACAACCTTTACACTAGCAACCAAAAAAATGCAATATTTAGGAATTACTCTTTCAAAAGAAGTGAAAGACCTATACAGGGAAAATTATAGTACACTGAAAAAAGAAATTGAAGATGATCTCAGAAAATGGAAAGACATCCCATGTTCATGGATAGGAAGAATAAATATTGTGAAAATGGCCATTCTCCCAAAACTCTTATACAGATTCAATGCAATCCCAGTAAAAACATCATCAACATACCTCATAGATCTAGAGAAATCACTCCTAAAATTCATCTGGAGCGAGAAGAGACCTAAAATAGCAAAGACAGTTCTAAGCAACAAAGGCAAGGCAGGAGGCATCACAATCCCTGACTTGAAGTTATACTGCAAAGCAACCATAGTAAAATCAACATGGTATTGGAATCAAAACAGAGCCAAAGATCAATGGAATAGATTAGAAGATACAACCACAACTACAAACACACTCAACCACCTCATCTTTGATAAAGGGGCCAAACAGGTTCACTGGAAGAATGACAGTCTGTTTAATAAACGGTGTTGGAAAAACTGGCTCTCCATATGTCAAAAACTAAACCTAGACACATGCCTGTCACCATATACTAAATTAAAATCTAAATGGATCAAAGATCTGAATATTAAAACAGAAACACTAAATCTATTGGAAGAGAAATTGGGTAGAAACCTTGAAGACATAGGGGTAGGTAGAGAATTCATGAACAGGACTCAAACCGCACAGGAAATACTTCCCAGAATCAATAACTGGGACCACCTCTTATTAAAAAGTTTCTGCACGTCAAAAGAAATCTCCAGCATAGTGAAAAGAAAACCCACAAACTGGGAAAAAATCTTATTCCACTCTCCCTAAGACAAGGGACTTTTGTCTAAAACATATAAATAATTAAAAAATAATTAGACCCCCAAAATTCAAAGATCCAATCCAAAAGTGGGCATGAGAGATGAATACATACTTCTCAGATGAAGAAATACAAATGGCAAATAAATACATGAAAAATGTTCATCATCATTGGTCATTATAGAAATGCAAATTAAAACCACACTGAGATACCATCTCACTCCTGAAAGAATGGCCAGGATCAAGAAAACCAACAACAACAAATGCTGGAGAGGCTGTGGGGAAAAAGGAACTCTCCTACACTGTTGGTGGGAGTGTAGACTGGTACAACCTTTGTGGAGGTCAGTCTGGAGATTTCTCAAAAAGCTGGGATTGGAAGTCCCATTTGTTCCAGCTATTCCACTTCTAGGCATATTCCCAGAAGAACTGAAAGCATCATTCCACAGTGATATATGTGCACCTATGTTTATAGCAGCACAATTTGTAATCGCCAGATCTTGGAAACAACCCAAGTGTCTATCAACTGAGGAATGGATTAAAAAGTTGTGGTATTTTTATACAGTGGAGCACTGCTCAGCTTATAAATAAATGGACGCAGCTTGATACCAGTTAGGGCACTTGAGCAATTTAGGGAGACCCTGTCTCAACATAAGAAATAAAAAAAACGCTTGAGCAGGCAGCTTGTGAAGGTCGAAGGTTTAGTCCTGTTTATTGGGCCAGGAGTCTGGCAGGCAGGACCCAAGGATGTCACTCCCTGTCCACTCTCCCCAGCCAGGTGATCTGGGACTGTGCTTGTTGCTTTGTGGTCTTGAACGGGCATCCAGGGACCCAAACAGGCTACGGTGTCAGCCCCGCATTGAAGTTCCAGCCAGGCCCTGCAGTGTGATCACACTTAGAGAACAGGAAAGGCAGAGCTCTGCAGCCCTGGGGCTGCCCGACCAGGTGTGGGCGGCTCAGGGGTAGAGCCCTCGCGACCCACGCAGGGTTTTCTCTGCGCCCCGCGGGCTCCAGGCAGGTGCATCTGCAAGAGAAAAAGCCGCAGCTGGGGAGCCTGGCACAGCGAGAGAGGCCGAGGCCCTGCATCTCTGTGCGGATCCCGGGAACACCAGGCCACCCGCTCCTCCTGCCCCGTGCCGCCCTGCAATAGAGGAAGCGAGGCGCAGGTAGGGCGCTGCTGCATGATTCCCCTTATGCGAGGAACCAGCCTCTGAGCTCAGAGTGAGGTGTAGGAGAGGCCAGTAGGAAAGAGAAGTGGCTTCTGGAGTTGGGGAAAGGAATCCAGAGGACAGAAGGACAGGGCTAGGGAGAAGGGTTTAAGGACCAAAACACGACTATGTCTGTATCACTAATTCCCCCCAAAAACATACAGTTGCCAGGCGTGGTGACACAAACCTGTAATCCCAGCACTCAGGAGGCCGAGGCAGGAGAATCGCTAGAATCAGTGTAGGCTTCATAGTGAGTTCAAGGCCAGTTCGAACTACACAGTGAGACCCTGTCTGAAAGACAAAACAAAGTACAAATAAAACAGGAAGAAAAATGTAAGTAGGAAAGAAGGAAGAGGAGGACCTGCGGAGAGTGCAGGCAGGAGCCTGCGAAATCCAGGACCTTTTGGGGTCTCCGGCAGGGAGCCAGCGCGGCAGGGAACTGAGCCGGCTGGGGTAGGTGTCAGGCTTTGCTTCCTCTCCTTCTAGTCACACCCTAATCCCCAGTTAGGACGTGGCCTACTAGGACCGGGAAGCCTTTTGTAGTGGCACATGCCTGTCACCCCAGTACTCCGTGGGCTGAGGCAGGAGGATCCCTGGGAGCTCAAGGCCAACCTGTGCTACCAGGTTTGCCAGCGAAGATTCCTGGTGAGAAAGTTCAACCGAGAAACAGAATCCGGAGGTCCCGACCGGTCCCCGGGGCTGCCGAAGGGAACCCCGCAGACTTCCCATGGTGGGGGTCCACCGAGTCCCCGCGGAACCCTCGGGGTGCAGGAAGTCGGGGTCCGCACAACGACGCAAAACGACCAAGCTGTCGTTGGGGTCAAAGACGTGGAACCCAAGGGGACCCGCGCAGCCTGCACCAGGGCCAGCGGCAACTCATCCTGGCGACCGACCCCAGGGCCCCAGCGAGGCCGCAGCGGGTCGCACCTCCCAGGCGCGAACCTCCCGGCACGCTGCAGCGAGACCCGGCGGGCCGGTGCCGCCCCCTGCTGGCCGTTTGGGGAAGTCCCGCCGCCGCTGAGGCTGGATCTCTTGGTGAAGAGTGGGGGCGAGTGATTTTCTTTCTCCTTGTGTTTTTGTACAATCGGTCTTGCCCCCAGCACTTGTGAGCTCAGCAGTGGCAGTGACATCGCTGGCAGTTGTAACAGAAGCAGTTTCCGAAGCCCACCGCTGGGTGATTTTGCATTTAGCTGCGTGGCACCAGGAAACCCCACAAACCTTGCTTTTCCTAAAATGGCGTGGTTCCGGGGAAGTGGCTTGAGACGTCTGGCCCCCGAGTTCTCGTCGCAGTGCAGCCACTTGCTCGGGGCCTTTGGTCGGGTCCCTAAAGGCTCTGCGCCTCCTTTTTCTCTGCTGTAAAGGGAGGCCACTAGCAGGGCTTCGCCAGCGCTGCGGCCCTGGGCGCCGCGTCTAAGGCTGACCTGGCTGGGGACGGTGCCTGCGTCCCCTCCGGGTCACCGCTCCTCCCCCTGCCCCAAGGAAGGGTCCCTGCCACTTATCCTCGTCTACGGGTGTGTCCGCGAGGGGGCGCTCCCGGGACACACCCCAGGGACACATGGATGAAGAGTTTTCTCTTTCTTTCTTCCTGCTTTTTTGTTATTTGCTGAATAGCTTCCAATGGGGCACATTTTTGTCTGTCTGTCTGTTTTTGTTTTTCGTCTTTTTGAGACAGGGTCTCACTATGCAGTTCAGGCTGGCCTTGAGCTCACTTGGTAGCCCAGGTTGGTCTGGAACTCGCTATGTTTACTGCTTCAGCCTCCCTAGTGCTGGGATTACAGGCGTGCGCCACCACACCCGGCCACACATCTTTATGTATGAAAATAAGGAGAAGTTTGTTGCCGGAGCCTGTTTCAGTCTAGCAGTAGAGAAATCCTGTACAAAACAAACACCTTTGTAATCCCCAAATCATCCATCTCGCAAAGAAATGTACTCTTTTTCAAATTACTTTTGTTTGATAATTGTGAAAATTGCAATTTTTGTTGTTTTAATCAATTGTATGGTATTCATTTAATTATATACTAACCTAAATTAAAGAAATTTATGACCTGATGACCACAAGAAGTTGAAAATATTTAAAGGTACACATATATAAGCATTATATACACTTATGTTTATAAATATGATTATGTGGCAGGAGGATGATGAGATTTAAGTGAAAGATCTTAGAGCATATATTAAATTAGGAAAAATCTGTTGGGGTCGTAGGGGTTAAGGGCCAGGGATTTAGCCCAGCAGACAAGCACTTGCCTGGTAAGTGTGAAGTTCTGAGTTTGATCCCGATTATATATATATATATATATATATATATATATATATATATTAAATTGAAGGAGACAGAGAACAAGCTACACTGCCGCACTACTCTTGAGGAGCTTGTTTGTCTGCCTGTAAGTAGGGAGTTGAATCACTGGGGTATTAGATTCTACCAGATACTTTTAAAAGTAATCGAAGCAAATGCATAGAGACACATACCTGTAATCCCAGCACACTGGAGGCTGAGACAGGAGAATCACTGTGTAGTGAGTTCAAGACCAGCTTGAACTGCATAATGAGATCCTGTCTCAAAAAAAAGTGAACAAAACATTTAATTTGGAATTTTTAATATCTATAATATGGAAAAAATTATGTCCTTTGAAATGATTTCAACTTAGAGTGAAAATGGTTTTTAAAATGTTGCAACCTTAAAAGGCATATGGAACCTGGGCGTGGAGACACATGCCTATAATCCCAGGACTCAGGAGGCTGAGGCAGGAGGATTGCTGTGAATTCAAGGCCAGTTTGCACTACATAGAGAGATCCTGTCTCAAAAAACCAAAATAATCATAATAAGCACATGAGGAGGACACAGTTATTTTTAGAACTTTTCAGGGCATATATGGTTTAAAAGTTTCAGTCACCACCATTATTAAGATCTCTTGAAAAGTAGTTTTGAAAATCTACAAGGCAAGGAATGCACCATGAATAGGATGATCCTGTGACAGCTTTTCCATAAATGTTTATTTGCATGTGGGTGAACTAACGTGAGGAATGAGCTTGTAGTTTCATCACTCAGGAGGCTGAGACAGAAGAATCAAGAGTTTGAGGCCACACTTGGCTACATAGCAAGACCTTGCCTCAAAAATAAAGCCAAACGACTATGGCGACCGAAAGAAATTCAGGTGAATTAGGATAATTCTAGTGTGAGCGACCAAAATCTGGGTTAAACAGAAAAACAGAACATCACATCAAAGGTGGTGATGACTGCATCCATATACGGAGCTGGCATCTTTGGAAACACATTTCCCGCCAGCTCTTCTGGCTCCCCTTTCCTGCTTGATGCTCTCACTTCTGGGCAGATTTTCCCTTACGGAACAAGATGACTGCCAGTACCCTGGTCTTCCTTCCGGTTTAGCAAACCTGATGAGGGCAGACTGGGTCTTTCAACACGCTCAATGAAATGACGGAGGTGGAATCTCATTGGCTTGGCTGCCTATCCAAGAGCCAATGACTGTGGCCATGGAAATGGAATGGCCTGATTGGCTAGTTCAGGTCATGTGGCCTCCCTGAATGGGCCTTGGGTTGGCTTCATTCCTAATGAATTCATTCCTAATGGAGGAAGTGTTATTTCTTGTAAGAAACTGAGAAATGTAATAGAAGAGAAAAAGGACAGTGGAGATGTCAGAGCCATAGAAGACTTTTATATAACCTGTCAATCAGCAGATATTTGGCTGCCATCTGGGAAATCCAGATTCTGTGTCAACAGCATCTGCACAGTGTATCATACTCAGAGCGTGGAAATGAAGATGCATAAGGACACGTAGGATGTTCATTTTCTTTCATTCTTTCTTTTTTTAAAAACTGTGTCCAGATTTGGAAAGGCACTAATGAATTTAACAGTATTATTTTAAATATTTCAAAAGTGATGGGTATCCATATAATTAATTTGAAATATTTCAACAATATGTAATTTTATTACATTTAAAAAATTAGCTACGTAGAATGAATGGGTTTCATTTCCGCAGATTGGTAGGTCCATTAACATAGTTCGATTATTTTTACTTCCTGTCACTGTTTTACTCCTTCCTTAGGTGCACATTTAAGGGGTTCAGTGCATATATTTGGCTCACATTCATCCCCATAGGAGGCTTGTTTTCACTTGTGCAAAATCAAAACATCAAGTAAAACAGGTTATTGTCCTGTGGAGTGCTCCTGGCCATCAGGACAGGAAGGTTCAGAGGTCAGGGTTCAGCAGGTCAACTTGGCCCAGAGAAGGTTCTGGAAAAAGTTGAACTTGGGGTGGTAACTGATAGGATTATTTCCAAATGATGAGAAGTATAAAACAAAGGAGGCCTTTATCCTGAGAACACGGAGAGAGATAACCGGCACCCCCAAATGCTGGAGTCTGGCTTTCTCTCTGGCTGACACGTGGCGTGTGTATGTGTGTGTGTGTGTGTGGTGGTGGTGGTGGGGAGAATGTAAGTAGCCTCGGTTTGGGGTGGAACCTAAGGGGGCATCAGGGATGCACGGGTTGCTCATTGGTCCTAGGTTTGGCACCATAGGTAAATTCCCAGGGGCGGGGAAGATGATGTCACAGGTAAATTCCTAGGGGTGGGGGAGATAGGAGCTTCCTGGCTCCCGTTGAGGCTTTCCTGGCTACAGAGTCCTGTCTGGGCCAAAACCCTTTCAGTAATGAAGGACTGAGGAGGCTCTGGAGAGAAGAGGCAAGAAGAAGCAGAGTGGTCCCAGGAATGAGAAGCAGGGAGTCTACAGGGAAGTCATTGTTTTGGGGAGCGTACACTTCATTGGTGGACCTCTGAGAGGACAGGGATGGGGTGTGTGGGGAGGGTCCATGTGGGGAGAGATGCAGGATGGGTCGTGGACCAGTCATCCTCAACTTGGGACAACTCTGAGGAACTCGGCTGTGGCACAATGGGACTATGGAAACAGAAGTTTTGACTGCCCGAGGCTGCACAGTGGGCAGGTGCTGGAGCAGGCCTTGGCCCAGGGCATCCGACTCCAGGGTTGGCCTTCAGAGCCTCCATGCTGTACTGCCTGCCACCATCTTGGATGCTGGTAGGGTGATGAAAGTGTAGTCTGGTCAAAGCCTGGCAGCCCTCAGCCACAGGCAGACAGGGAGCTGTGAGGAGCTGAGCTAGGTTCAAGCACCCCTGACACACCAGCCCCAGCCCAGTGCCCTGCCTGCCCCCCACCCTGGGTGTGGCAGAGACATTGACAAAATTTCAACCCCGCCTGCTCAGCCCAGCCACAGCCTCAGAGATGAGAAAGCAGACTGGTTGGCAACTGGGTTGGCCGGGTGAGACCAAGAGAGGAGGAAGGGAAGAAAAAAGACTGGAGCCAGTGGACAAAGTACCCAAGGGTTAAACAGGGTGGCCATGATCCAATGACATCACAGTGCATCTGGCTCAGAACCTTGGAAAACAAGCTCAGTGTTTGGGCTTAGAGCCCCCATGGGGCCTCACCTGGAGGTGGTTGTAAGTGGCCTGGGGGACCCTTCCCTGGCTGCCCACCCTCCCTGGAACCCCCTGGCGAGGCTTATTTTATCTTTTCTGATTGTGGTAAAATACACGCGCCATAAAATTTTACTGTTGTAACTGTTTTTAACTTAAGCTGCATTTGGCACATTCACATCCCTTGTAAATATCACGGGTCCCCAGAACTTTTTTTTAACTGTCCCAGACTAAAACTCTGTCTCCCCCTCTCTGAGCTCTTCACCCTCCTGAGCCTATAACTGTAAGGACACTGGTTTGGCAAGGCAATAACATCTCAGGTGTTGGCTTTTCTAGTCACCAGTACAGGTGACCGTGCATTTTAATCAGCATTTATTGGTGGAGTAGGGGTGAGAGGCTGCTGCCCAAGACACCAGTTGGATGGACTCTGAGTTTCTGCAAAGCATGTGAAACCCTTTAGAGCAGCTCCCTTATCTCTAGGATGATTTCAGACCACCAGAGGGTCTGCTTCATAATCTCAGTTTGATTGTTATCACTGCAGGAAAATTAGTTCACCAAGATAGGATGCAAGATAGGAAGTACAAATAGGCTTCTCCGTGCTTTTGTGGCAATCTCAGGATATTCCACAATGACTTTAATCCAGGATATGGATATTGAGATTGTGTCCAACAAATTTTGTTTTATTTTGTTTGTTTGTTTGTTTTGAGACAAGATCTCACTATATAGTTCAGGCTGACCATGAATTCACAGTGAGCCTCCTGCCTCAGCCTTCCAACTACTGGGATTACAGGTATGTAACACCAGGCCCAGTTGTCTCAAGAGTAGTTTTTTTAAATGGAAAAAAAGTAAAATAAAATTTCATAACAAAATAACAGAAAAATAACAATAGTTAATACATTGCACATCAAACATACTATCAAGGTCACTGTCATTTGTTGTCTCAAGTGTTTGATGCTCTTCTAGCACAGATTCACTTGGCTTACTCACAGGTGAGTCACAGATGCATTCCTTCCCAATTCTTTTGTCATTGGGAAATAATGCTCAAACTCTTGAAAGCACAGATAGGCTTTGGTTCTGTGTCTTTGAAAATCTCTACTAACGTTGAAATATCAAAATTTCTAATGTCCACTTGTTGCCCTGTAATTCCAATATGGCTTTGAATGCAGCCACTTTATCTGCCAATTTGAACACAGTTGTTCTCCAAGTGACAAATTGAGTTTGCTAAGCAGATTGAATGTATCACAAGACAAAGCAAGTTTTGCAGCCTATTCTGTATCACTGAAGTGTTCTCTCAGTAGTGACTCTTTCTAAAAGAAATCTTGAAATCTCTGCAGTGTCTCTGGAAAACTCTGTAATCTCCCTTTCGAAAACTATCTCAGTTCTGTGTGTAAGAGAGGACATGTTTGCCCTGTGTCTGTCTCCTGACAGACAGGGACATGAGTTAGGGGTATGTGATGTGGTGGATCATTTTAATTCCATCATACACGACATTAAGTTCAAGTGACATCTGTGGCGAGACACCATTTCTCTGTGGGTGACACAGTGTTATAGATTCATGTTCAGAAATGGCTTCTTTGACTTGAGTCCTGAAACCAGGAAGCTATCCACTCATAGCAGCTGCTCCATCCACTCATAGAACAACACAAAATGACCAGTTTGGTTTTCCTGATAGGTGAGCATTCAAAAAATTTGAATTGTTCTGCAGCTGTGTTGTGCTCAGAAAAAAAAAATGCATATAATATATCCCTGTGTGCATTCTCTTGAAAAAGATGTTCGAAAACAAGCATTGTTGCCTTGTCAGTATCAATGGACTCATCAACCTGGATTATGCTGGTACCATGCTGACTCATTCCCCCTCGCTAACAATCATCCCTCCACGTCTGCTGTTTCATCAGCTCATCTGATCGTGGTGCTACCCGAATGAGGAGTGCATGCCACTGTTCCAACTGCGGCCTCTCCGGAAAGTTCCCAATGAATCTTAGCAGCAGCAACGAATCTCACCTACAGGAAAGGGCTTCTTAGCCTTAGCCATGAGGTTAGCCACAAAGAATAATGGTCCCACCGTGGGGAAAAAGGAACCTTGCTGCTCTGTTGGTGGGAATGTAAACCAGTGCAGCCAAGATGGAAGTCAGTCTGGAGATCCCTCAAAAAACTAAAAATAGGAGGGCTGGGGATTTAGCTCAGCGGCATAAGCGCCTTGCCTTGCAAGCAGGCGGTTGTGAGTTCGATCCCTGGTACCGATAAAAAGGAAAAAGACAAAAAAAAGAAGTTTCATCTGACCCAGCTGTTCCCCTTCTAGGTATCTTCACAGAAGAGTTAAAATCATTGCATTACAAGGGTACATGCATGCCCATGTCCGTAGCAGCACAATTCATAATAGCTCAATCTCGAAAGAGGCCTATATGTACATTAATAGATGAAGGGACATAAAAAGATGGATATACAGACAATGGAATACTACTCTGTCACGAAGAAAGATGCACCCAAGTCCTCTGTAGGGAAAATGGATGAACATTGAGTCTGTGGTTAAAAGTGAAATAAATCAGACACAGAAGCTGAAATATCACATGGTTTCTCTTACACGAGAAATCTAAAATAAATATGAATAAAAGGCAAAAAGATAGATAACAGGAAAAAAGGAAGAGATGGAGGAGGGGGAGAAGGAGGACAAGGAAAAGGGCCGCTGGAAGTGAAGGGAAGGGCACAGAAAGACCAGGATCAGTGATGTATCTGTACCAACGCCTCACGCTAAATTGTTCTGCACTGCAACTATGCACTGATAAAGACAGAAAAACCCAAAACAAACACGAAAAAGAGAATGATGGCCTCAGTACCCCACACGTTTGATAAAGTGGTGACCTTCACTAACTGCTTCTGTACTTTTTTCTTTTGAAAACCCCCCAAGGCTCATCCTTCAGTGCAGGGGGCTTGGTGTCCATGTGGTAAAGCCATTTTCAAGGTCCATGGCTTCCATGAATACGGTAGCTTCATGTTATGCAAGGCTTGAATCCTCGTTTCAGTGAACTGGTGAGTTGTTTTGGTTTTGGCTCTGGAGGTGGGGTCTTGCTGTAAGGCCTGAGTTGGCCTTGAATCCTCAATGTTCTCCCTGCCTCAGCCTCCCACTGCTGGGGTCACCAGGGTGGCCACCAGGCCTGTAACTCCACAAGCCAAAACAGGAACTGGTTAGTGTGTAGGGCTGGGGACCCTGTCCTAAGGGACTGAGCACTGTAGATGCATTTGCTGGCTTCCTGTCCAGTGGGACTTCGGTTGGGTTTGTCCAATGAGAAACACTAAGAAGAGTGGAGGCAGAGGCCAGCGAGGACAGTGCTTCCACTGCTCGCCTAGTGGCACTGGGCATGGCCCAGTCTCTGGTCACGCATCCTCCTTCTACTCCAGCTCCTCCTCCTGACTGCCATCCTCATGGAGCTGAGTCCTACTCCGTCCTCCCCTTGTCCCTAGTCCTGATTGGTCCAGGGACCTCTCCATCAGCTCTGCCCACCAGGGTTGGGCAGCAACTTATTGATGGGAACAGTAAGCAAGAATCTCATTCCTGGCTGAGCGTGGTGCAGCACAACTGTAGTCCCAGAACTTGGAGGCTGAGGCAGGAGGAACACTGAGAGTTCAAGGCCAGCACAGGCCTTATGGCAAGACCAGGAGGATTGCTTCAAGTTTAAGGCCAGCCTGGGCTGCATTGTGAATTCAATATCAGCCTGACAATGAGACCCTATTCTAATAATAATAATGATAATGATGATGATGATGATGATGATAATCTCATCCACAATGTAAGCTCATTTGTCTCTCCATCTCTGTCTCCCTGCATTATGTAGAAATTTCACGGGAGTTGCACGCAGCTGTGTGTTGGATGTCACTTTACTACAGGACATCAGGCTCAGCTAAACATGGGTCCTGGGACCACGGTCTGCTGTTCAGAGGGCCCAATTTTGCTATTAAGAAGACTCTTCATCACAGAGCAGAGTAAACTTTAACCCCTCAGGCCGCACTGTGCCAGATGTCACGCTGAGATGTCCTGACACCAGCTCTTTCCCGAGAGCTGACATCAGCAGTCCTGAGCAATCACCCTCCTGGTACAACCTCCCAAAACTAATGCCATGCAAAATAGAAATTAGCCCAAATAAAAGCCAGCATTAACTGAAGGACCCTACACTACTACATTAACCCAGCACATCTTACTCTTTTTCCAACCAAGTTACAAAATATTTGCACTCTGTACTGCTCTGGATCCACTGCAAATGTTGCTGCACTGGATTCCTCTTCTTGAGGTAGTTCAAGTTACATATTTTCCTACACCGTAGTTACCATAAAAGGGCTACAAATTCCTTATCACCTCCTTGTCAGACTGTTGTCATTCCCCCCTCTCAGATCATAACAATGCAGCAATTAGAAACACAAAAATGAAGTTGTTATGGTTTGTGTCTGGATCTCCCCCCAAAGCCTCATATAGTCATGGGGGAAGGCTTCTAGAGTTTGTGATTGATTCATGGTCCAAAGCTGGGATTGTAGATGTGAGTGCTACAACTAGTGTGGGTGTGGCCTGCACACAATATAAGGGACAGAAAGAGTCTTCTGTCTGCACTTCTTCCTTTTTTGCTCTTGTTGATTTTGTTGTCTTCTGCTTCCATAAATGGTTGCCTCTGTGCCATGACCCACCCTGTCTTGAAGCCGGTCGATTATGGACTAAAACTTGCACAAACTTTGAGCTAACCGGGGCTGGGGATTTAGCTCAGCAGCATAAGCGCCTGCCTTGCAAGCAGGCAGTCGTGAGTTTGATCCCCGGTACTGATAAAAAGGAAAAAGACAAAACAAAACAAAACAAAACAAAAAAAAACCTTTGAGCTAACTAAACCTTTCTTTCCTTAATTTTGAGCATCGAGTATTTGTTTCAGCAATGAGAGAAAAGCAACCCAGACAGAATTCATGTAAAAATAAAAACAAAATACAAGAGAAAAATCTGTGTCATCACACTGAGTCTAAATGACACTAAAGACACAAACTTGGTTTATCCAGGCTACAGGCATTATTAATGTACTCAAGGAGTTCACAGCTCATAAAAATAAGGAGGAAACTGTAGGTGGGAACATAAAACCCGCATCATCTCCTTCTCCAGCAGAACTGTTCCCAGATGCCGGATGCACAGACGGGAGGCTCAGCGAAGCTGTCTGTGAGGCTGCCACACAGGCCAGGGCTCTCTCCTGTCTGCGTCAGAGGCACTAGGATATTGACAAGGCCTGGTGGAGGTTGGTCAAGGAGCCCTGAGGGATTTCTGCAGGCTTTTTGTGCTGCACGTTGATGTCCTCCGGCACCTGATGCCAATGCCTCTGCTTTGTCTGACGCTCCTGGACCAGCTGCAATTGTTCCATTGCAGTTCACCCCTTAGTTCTGAGATGTCCTCTCTGATAACTTGCTCTGCTTTCTAGATAGACAACAAGAATCTTTTTTATAGGAAAAAAAAAACTGTCTGTTTTGCAATATTCAGAAACTTCTGGATGCATTCATTAACATCAGTTGGAATATTTTCCTGGTTGATGCCATTGATGTAATCCTGACTCCAAGAGAAGCAAATCGAGTCTCAAGTGATGATTCTAACTGGCCGACCAAGGTACTGTTAGAATTTTGCAGAGTGCCAAGCATTGCTTGAAGAAGTGAGGCCTCGCCCAGAAGCCCCAGCAGGGCACCCAGGGCCCTGTGTGCCTGCATGGAAAATATATCGTTCAGTGCAGTCGCCATGTCTGGAGTGGATATTGTGATTTTTAAAAAATATCTTACAGTTACAAATTATATATAGTTACTTATTCCAGAATAGCTTTTATATGCTATAACAATCTACATAATTCAGGGCAAGGGAAATCTCTGCTAGGTCATTTTTTAAGATCTTGCTCAATTCTCCTCCACAGGGTGCCTCCACTTTGCATTCCCACAGACTAACCACAAAGTGCTTTCTCAGAATTGTGGGTTTTTGCCATTGTGGTGTTTTGCATTTTGATGTTTTGTCATTCTGTGACTTAAACTTATGTTTCTGCTAATGTGTAGAATTTGATTCTTGAGGCCTTAATTCATTTAAATGGCTTCCACTTAGATTCCAGATACTTATTTTTCAGGTCCAAACTTTTTTTCCTTCAAAGACGTGGTTAATAAGATTATAGGAGTGGCACCTTCATGGCTATTGGCATCAAATGTGCCTAGACACAAGAGAGCACTTAATACACTCTGTACTTGCACATGAGAGGCCACTTAAAGCACTTGCACTTAGTTATGGCCTTTGCATGGAACTGGACAACTTGCACAGTCCATACATTTTTGTCTCAATCCCCATAGCACATGTCCACATGGGCACACACCCTCCTCTCTGAGTGAAGAGGGAAACAAGGTTCAAAAAGACAAAGGAGATTTATCCAGCCTGTAAATGAAGAACTGAAGACTAGAGACCATGAAATCAGATTCCTAATCCATGACTTTGAAGGTAAAAAACAGTGCCCAAGACTATCCCTGCTTCTGAGACCATTTGCAAGTGCAGAGGTGGTAACAGTTGTGTTTAATTCTTCATTGGAAAAATTCACAGAATTTGCTGAAAGCTAGTATATTCAGAGTTTCAACTCACCGTATTAAAAGGATATAGGTTAACATCTGCCAAGGAAAAGGGCACATAGGGTGGAATCCAAGAGAATTCCATATGTAGAAATTTCCCAAATGTCCTCTGTCACCGTTTAAATCCTCCTGCAAACAATGTGTAGCAAAATGCAGGGTGCATTGCCCACCAAGGAAGTTCACTAGAGGCTTCAGTAGGGTTTAATCTTACGCACATGGCTGGATGTCCATATGGTGACTTCAGTCTCCAGTTCCTTCAGAGATTAAACTGACAGTGTCTCCATTTTTCCCAGTATAAAGTACACGCTACCTAGCGTGATCTAAGGTCTTTAGGTAACCCACACACTTTTTTTATTGTTCTTTGCGTGTGTGTGGGCATGTTGTACTGAGGGTTGTCCCTAGCACCTTGGCACTGAACTATGTCCCTAGCCCTTTGAATTTTCAGCTGTCCTCCTTTATTCTCCCAAAGTGCCGGGACTGCAGGTGTGTTTCACTGCAGCTGGCTGACAACACTCTTATCAGGAAGTCAGGATAAAAGTTTAGTAAATATCTCCCAGCAGCTGAGATTGAAGGTCAGATCTCTCTTTGGACAAGCTGAAAATCCTCATGGTGGAATGTTTTTTCCTTGCAAAACATTGATAAGAAGCTGGGCTGCTCTGCAGGCCATCCCAGCCAAACAGCTCCCTCTCTGCATCTACATATGATCCTACATGATTGCAGAACAGGACTGGAAGATAAAAATAGAGCATTGCAGAAAGGAAAAGAGAGGCACAGGGGCGCATGTGCATGAATGTAATGAAGATTACTCTGCCAGAAAAAATACAGTGGCCTTGGATTATTAAGAAATCACATCCTGGGGCTGGGGATTTAGCTCAGCGGCATAAGTGCCTGCCTTGCAAGTGTGCGGTCGTGAGTTTGATCCCTAGTACTGATAAAAAACGAAAAAAGAAAAAAAAATTAAAAAAAAAGAAATCACATCCTTAGCCAGATGTGGTGGTACACACCTGTAATCCTAGCATTTGGGAGGCTGAGACAGGAGGATCATTGTGAGTTCAAGATCATCGTGGGCTACAAAGTGAGCTGAAGGCCAACCTGAACTACATAATGAGATCTTGTCTCAAAAAGAAAAAAAACTCACACCCAGTAAATTTCTCTACTGTCAAACATGAAAGAAATGTGCTAGTTGGAGCCTACCTGTTATTTGTGTTGGGTCCCCGTGGGTCTCAATATTGTTCTCTGATTGATCTCATGGAGGAAGCCTAGGTGGTGCTAACTCTCAGTTCTCATGGCAAATAATTAAAAACAAAACAACACAGACTCCTGAATGACTACTGACCACTTTCTACTATCAAATTACTTTTCCTTGTGAGGTAATATTCCCATACACATTGGCTCGCAAATTTGCGCAATAGGTGTAAGTTCATCTCTTTATCAGCTCTTTTATCTTGGCTGCAGGTCTGCTGCTGGCAGTTGAAAGTATTCCTCCAATTAGGACGAAGTTCAGCAGGGTAGAGGCCAGTTAGGAGTGTGGGAGGAAAAGGAAGACAAATAAGGGACGGTGGTGGCACTGAACAAATGCAGGTATACCAGCAGCGTCTGCTGGGAAGCAGGCCCGGGGGTGAGGGGGCGGGGCTGGAGACTGAATGGGGAACAAAAGGTGGCAGTGGTGGGGGGAGATGCAGACATACAGATCTGCAGCCCCAGAACACTCTAAAGGAGGAAGAAGGGAAGATCTAGTCAAAGCGAAAGAGGCAAAGGTAAAATGAGAAGAGCTCATGGAAAATAGGACGGGCCCTGGGTCTCTTGGTCCTAGGGTTATGGGAGGATCTGTAGCTGGGGACTGACCAGAGGCATGGCCCAGCAAGGTACCTGGCTCAGACCACCCATGCTGAGGAGAAGTTTTTGACCATGCAGGGTTTTTTGTTGGTTTTTTTTTTTTTTTTTTTTTTGTCTTTTTCCTTTTTATCAGTACCAGGGATCGAACTCACGACTGCCTGCTAGCAAGGAAGGTGCTTATGCCGCTGAGCTAAATCTCCAGCCCCCCATGCAGGGTTTTGAGAGGAAGTGTCATGGTGCCAAAGCCCGCGGTACTGGAGAGAGACCAAAACCACACAGTACAAATGAAGTTGGATGCAGCTGGGCTGTGTACTTTGTTTCCAAGCATGCCTGCAGTCTTGGTGGAACAAGGTGACCTCTGCCAACGGATACTTTGACACAGTCTTCTTCCATAGGTCTAGTTTGCTGATTCTTCACTCCAGGGCTTTCTGTTGTTCACTTGTGCTATTTGCTACTCAGGTGGCTACAAATTTGAGACCCGCATGGGTAATTTATCAAGCCTCCGCCTCAAAATACAAAATGAAACAGGGCCGGCTGCAGTTTAGAGGTAGGGTGCTTGCCTAATATGCACTGACCCTGCGCTCAATCTCCATAATCCAGTTTGGTCAGGAAGGGTCCCACTGAGAAAGTGATGTTTAAAGAAAGACTGCAAAGACAAGGATTAGTCAGTACATGTTAAGAACTTTTTTATTTACAGGTTTGAACTCACTGTCTCAGCCTCCCGAGTGCTGGGATTACAGGAGTGTGCCACCACGGGAAGGAAGCTCAATAGATGCTAAGAACTTCCGTACAGAAAAAAGCCAAACTTTGAATTTGTTAAGGAGCCAGCCCCTTTTCCACACAGTATGTTAACCCCTGGAGCAAGGCATTTTGCAGTTTTTTCACAGGGTGGCCAAGCATGGAGACTGAAGACCTAAGTTAAATCCACCTTCCTGAGGACACAGTTTGGGGCTATTTATGGAATAAAGGAAGCAGGGTGGGCTGAGGTGTGGGAAGTGTCGGGAGGTGAAGTGAGTGGTGGTCCAAGCATGTGCAGTCTTCAAGGTGCTTCAGGGGGCGAAAGTTCAGGAAACAGATACAGCAAAGCTGGTGAATGGGGAATACTACACAGCTCAGCTGTGTGGCCATTTTAGCTGGGTGCACACTTGTAATCTTGGGGGGGTTAAGGCGGGAGGACTGTAAATTCAAGCCCAGCCTATGAGATTTAGTTTACTGGGGCTGGGGATTTAGCTCATCGGCATAAGCACCTGCCTTGAAAGCAGGCAGTCGTGAGTTGGATCCCTGGTACCGATAAAAACGAAAAAGACAAAAATAAATAAATAAAATTTTCAAATAAAAAATTTAAAAAAGGGTAGCATGGAGCTTCTGGGTTTAATTTCCAAAGCCAGAAATAAAAAAAAAAAAAAAAAAAAAGAAAGAAAAGAAAAAGGAAAAAAGACTTTTGGGTTTTAAAAAAACATTAGTGATTTTATTTATTTATTTTTGTACCAGGGATCAAAGATTTTATTTTGTTTAATTTTATATAAAGAGGAAAACAAACAATGAAAATGAGTTTCAGAACTGGCTAGTAGGACAGTTACAATACTTGATATTGTTGTCCTATAGTAATTATTCAAAATACAGGACATCAGCACAACATTAGCACAAAACATTCTTTCCAAGAAACAAACAGAAGCTTGCTGTATAACTACCTTAAATATTTTGTATATACATATATTTTTTTCCTTTTTTTTTTTTTTTTTTTGTCTTTTTTTGTTTTTATTGGTACCAGGGATCGAACTCACAACTGCCTGCTTACAAGGCAGGCGCTTATGCTGCTGAGCTAAATCCCCAGCCCCATTTTTTTCCTTTTTCTCATTCTTTCTTTTCCCATCACAGTTTCATCTCAATTCATAATATCTATTGTATATGTTTTTTATTTTGAAGAGAAGAAAAAACAGAAAAAATCAAGGTGCAAACAAAGTTAACAACAAAAGAAAAATGACAGCAGTAACAACAGCACAACAGTAGCCATATAGGTTTTCAAAACAAGATAGCAATTTAACAGTGGTTGTTAAACTGCATATTGTTATCTTCGAAATGGTTGCTCAGGCTACGAGACACAGGAATAAAACAGAACAGTAAAACAGAACAAACCATTGGATTTCAAAAACAAGACAGGAGGAATCCCCCACAGCTGCCACAGCACACACTGCCATCCTCCAAATAGAGGCCCAGACCACCAGCCCCAGGCCTGCAAAGTCAAACAACACAAGCCTTAAGCTGTTCTTTTCTCCTGCTATCAGCTCAGCCCCAGTCCTCCGAATCAGTCAGTTGCTTATAGGGGTGGGAGATGGTGGGGCAGGTGGTGGTATTTGCTTTTCTGGTTTCGCAGCCTGCACTCCAGGGGGTTAACAGGAAGGCATGCTTTGTCTTCTCGCTGAGCAGTCTCCTCCTGATCTCCAGGGCAGCGCTGGTTCACAAGTGTTATTTTTTATTTTTTAAAGTTTTTTTTTTTTTTTTTTAAAGACTAGTCAAGTGGAGTAGTGAGAAGTGGGGAAAGAGTAGAACAAGGAGTTCAATGTTCACTGACTGTGAACAATCAATTGAGATAACTCACTGCCTTCGGACCAGCCTTAAAGCTTTTTTTTTGAGACAGAGTTTCGTTTCGCAATTCAGGCTGGACTTGAACTCACTTCATAGCCCAGGCTGACTTAGAACTTGTAGTGATCCTCCTGCCTCAACCTCCCAAGTGCTGGGGTTACAGGCTTGTGCCACCATGCCTAGATTTCTGGGTTTTTGAGTCAAGGTCTCACTCTGTAGTTCAGGCTGCCTTGAACTCACCATGTAGCCCAGGCTGGTCTTAAATTCTTTGGTGATCTCCTGCCTCAGCCTCTCAAGTGCTGGGGCTACAAATATGCACCACCACACGCAGAAAAATTTAGTGATTTAAAAAATTAACTAAGAATATGTAAATAAGAGGGAGGCTAAAGGCAGAATAGAATAGAAAGTATAAGATTAGGCTGAGGGAGGTGGTATAGCCTTGTAATCCCATATTCGGGGAACTTAAGGCAAGAGGATCGAAAAGTCTGATCCCAGCCTGAGCAATTAGGGATGATGCTGCCTCAAAACTTGGGATACAGCTCAGTGTGAAGGCCCTGGGTTTGATCCCCAGTCCTGGAAGAGGGTTGGTTAGTGAGACTGAGATGAGATTGAGATTGGGCCAGCTGTGTTTGTTGACTGGTTTTTCACAATATAAGTCTTGGAGATGGAGGAAAAGAAATACAATTGGCAAAGTGAATGTGGGATAATTGCAGAAGGAAAAGAAGTAGATGCTTCAGGGTGAAAACAGGCCCCTGGAAGAGCTTACGGTAGCAATAAGGCTATGATCACTGTTTTTTGTGTCCCCCACTTCTCAGGCTGCCATCAGGTCTTGGCTATCCTATCAAAAACCTGCTAGAGGGGCTGGGGGTTTAGCTCAGTGGCATAAGTGCCTGCCTTGCAAGCAGGCAGTCGTGAGTTCGATCCCCCTGGCAATGACAATGCTCAATGTATGTACCTTTATTGTCCCTTTGGATGTGTTCTGAAATTTCTTTTCTCTTTGAAATAAAATGGATTTGAAAAATGAAAATAAAGAAAGGCACTGCTTGATTTCATGCTAGAAAAACTGAAGATACCATTGTCTGATTGGAACTGTTTTCCATGCATGTGTCTTGTGATTGATAGGTCATGCCCACTTGTCCAGCCAGCTGACTAGGCCCTAATATCCTGCCTCAGCTGGGTTTAAACATGGGATTCTCTTGGCTCAGATTGCCAGAGTCCCTGGATCACAGGCATGAGCCATCATGCTTAGCCAAAGTGACTCTTAAACAAATTGAATATAAATATAGCCAGCTGCTAAAAAAAGTTACAAGAATAATAGATATTCATAGTTAAGGGAAAAATGAAAGCTGAACAGAGAGCAAAAGTGAAAATTAAAAGCCCACTCCGGCGCCAAAAATCCTCTTCCCAGCTTCTACTTCACCAGCCCCTTCTGAGACCTCCCTAACTTTCTCCCTTCCCAGTGGAGGGAGAACCTCCCTAACTTTCATTCCCTTCCCTGACTATAAGAGGCTTCTTTGGAAGTGGTTACTTGCCTTGAGCTGGGCAATTCCACTCCAGTCAACCAGACTCTTCAGAGAAATGCTCAGTCTGATCTTGCTGATGGATCTTCCCTTTCTCCCACATAGCCTGCAGGAGTGGACAGGGACCAGGTCAAAGAACTGGTCCAGCCACCTCTTAACAAATTATGCAGGATACCGTTATAGCTCCCCAGGGAATGTCAGGGACTTACCACTTACATTCCTGGCTGGAGACTTCAGCTGGGTGGGAGGGGATTCTTGCTAGTCCTCTAAATCTGGAGGTCTGTGGATTAATACGCAAGACTGGAGCTGTGTCATCTGTCATCTTGTGGTTGGCTCTTTTTCTTCAGTACAAAACAAGGCCACCTTCACTATGTCATGTTGGCTGCTCTAAAGGGAATCTGCCAGCAACCTGGGCTTCTGTGGCTACTAAGATTCTTTTGCCAGTGTTATGGCTCTGTGTCTTATGGCTTAGATCTAGAATGCCTCCCAAATCTCATGTGTTCAGAGGTGGGGGTTTGGAAGATGAGTGGATCAGGGGGATGTTATAGCCATCAGTGGATTAATCCATCCAGCAGCTCATAGTTGAATATGCTGTTAGGTGGGCTGGGTCCAAAGAGGAGGAACCTTGAGGGTGTGATTTTGAAGGGTACATTTTGGGCCCCTGGTTCTCCCTTCTCCCTGCCTCCTGCTGCCACGGGATGGGCAAATTTCCTCCACTATGTTCTTTTCTGCTGCTATTTTAGCAGAAAATGCCACCTCCCAGCCAGGATTCTTCAGTTTCTTAGTTGCCCAGGTAACAGTTCCTGTTGCAGTCCCGGTTGCTCCCTGTCTCCTAGAAACAGCTGGTCACTATGATGCACATTGTATAAACCAATCCCCAGCTGACAAGCCATTCGCCTCTGTACTTCCTGTTTGCTTATCTCAGATAAGCCCTAGACCACCAGAGATGGCCCGCTATTTTGGGAATGATACCACCAATCAGTGCCTGTAGACATAAATAAATCTGCCTCCAAATCTTGGGTATCCTTTCAGTGTCTTCTATGAAGACAACCAATATGGATCCTGGAAAAAAGGAGGTAAGATGTGTTATGTACACATACCAACTCCATACAGGAACTGTAAACACTGTGGGTATGCACAGAATGAGGCCAGAGTAAGCCCACCTTGTCTGGGGAGGAAGGAGATCTGAACTCCAGTGCTGCTGGGTTCCCTCCTTTAAGCTGGGGGTGTCTGGCATTTTGTCCTGGTGATGGAAAAGCTGATTAATATACCATGTATCTTGGTAACTCCCCTCCACATACGAGTTTCCATTGATCCACTCTGGGGATGGACAGTAAATATCCCATACTCTACCGGTTCCTTTCTCCTTTTTCATCTCCCTTCCCTCCCCCCCTCTTGCAGTGAATACACGTACGTAACACATCTTGATTCCTTTTTTTAAAATCTCCTTTCCTTTCCTCCCTCCATCTCTCCTTCCCCTTCCTCTTTTAGAAAGATCTATTTCCTATTATCTATCTTTTATTTTGCTCTTTAATTTGGGTTTCTCATATAAGAGAAACTGTATGATACTTGTGCTTGTGCATTTTACTTATTTCCCTTAACATTATAATCTCGAGGTCCACCCATTTTCCTACAAATGACTTACGTTTACCCTTCATTATGGTGGAGCAGTGGGCCAGTGTGTATTTTTTTTTATCCATTCCTTTGTTGATGGACATGTGGGCTGCTTCCATGATTTAGCTGTTATGAGTTGTGCTGCTATAAATACAGGTATGCATATATCCCTATAATATGATATCTTTAACTCTTCGGGAAGATACCTAGAAGGGAACATCTGGGTCAGATGGAATTTCTATTTCTGGTTTTTTAGAGAAATCTTCATACTGATTTCCATAGTGGTTGTACTAGTTTACATTAATACCATTTGGAGAAGGGTTCCAATTTTCCCCACAGCTTCACCAGCATTTATTATTATTTGATTTCTAAGCCCAATTTTTTTCCTTAGAAAAATGCAGAACTGAAGAACAGCTTGCATTTTGTTTTCATACCCAAATTTGATTAATTCATCAAATATTAGGTTTATTCTGCTCCTATCACCAAGCTGGTACCAGAGGGTCAGTGACGAATAAAATGGGCCAGGCATGGTAGTGCACGCCTATAATCCCAGGACTCAGGAGGCTGAAGCACAAGTTTGAGGCCAGCCTGACCTACATAAGCAAATTCAAGGAGGCCTGTACTGCATAGTGGTCTTAGACCCTGTCACAAGCAAACCAACCAACAAACAGAGTGGTTCATTTATGAGCTGGCTTCAGGTAGGGAGAAAAAGCTCTCCAAGCACTGAAAACCTCAACTTGTTGTCAAGCAGGGATGAATCATTTTTTGGCAGGTAGGGGAGGCGGGTGCCCGGAATTGAACTCAGGACCTTGTTCTTGCCAGGCAGGCACTTGTGTCGCTGAGCTATATCCCTGGCTTAAGGATGAATCTTACAGCTTGTGTATTTTGGCTTAGCATGATTTTGTTAAGGATTTAAAATTTTTCTCATATTGAATTTATTTTATTTTATTTGGGTGTCAAGGGCAGATTTAGTTATATGACTCAATTTGTGGTACATGTCTATAAGAAAGTATATCCCACTGGGATGTGAACATTCAACACGAGCTCTGCTATCTCAACAAGTCTTTTGAGCCTCGGTCTTGCTATGTAATGCAGGCTGGCCTTGAACTCATGGTGATCCCCCTGGCTCAGCCTCCAGAGTGCTGAGATTACAGAGGTGTACCCCACACCACACACACTGTCTCAAGTCTTTAAGTGTACAGTATTATTAAGTATAGGTACTAAGTTGTACAGCAGATCTCTAGAGTCAATTCAGCTGTCTTAAATGAAACTTTATACCCCTTTGATCCTGTCTTTAAAAAACCCAAACCAACAAACAACAAAACCAAACAAAAAACAAATAAAAAGCAAAAAAAAACTGGTAAAGGTTTAACTTCTCACAGATTCAGATAAAGTCTGTGACTGATATACTTTAAAACACACCTTAAAAAGAAATCAAATGAAACACACTTCAGTTTCTGGTATAACTGTTTACATTCTTCTCTGTGTGTGCCATGTCACACCCATTGCAGATTCTGTAATCCGATTAAGGGTTTCTCACACAGCACAGCTGCACCCCCAGAGTTTCACCACCCAGAAGCTGATACCCCTTTACAATGGTTATATAAATTCATATAATTTGGTGCTTGCTTCAGGTTTATGTAAAAGATCAAGTTCCCTTCAAGTGAGAGAACAACAATAAAAGGCATGTTAATGTACAAAACAGCATTTGAAATGTTTAAAATAGGTTTAATAAAAACACAAGCCAGCAACCCCCAGGAGGAACTTCCTGTGAAGGCAATTCACAAGTTTACACAGAAGGCTAAACACAGGAAAATGTATCTCTTTGTAAGAATAACCAAAGAAATGGGAATTAAAAATGAGATTCTCTTTCTTGCCCCTCAGATTGGTGAAGAGGCGGATATGATTGTGGTTTGGTGAGTTTGCAGGGAATCAATAACAACGTGGAAATGGACTAACAGGCAACCATTTCTCAGCACAATTTGGCAGACACCTATGAGTATCACTGACACTTTTAGCAGTCTGCATGTCAGAAGCATTTCACAAGTCATAAGAATTCACACAAGTCCATAATTCACAATACCTGTTCTAAGAGTAAAAAATTTAAAACATACACATAACACCCATCAGCCTAAGACTAACCTGTGTCTTTCAAAAAGAGAAGGTCAAGATTAACCTGTGACTGACAGTACTTGAGACAAAGATCTTTGCAGTGTATCATTAAAATAGTGTCATATAAGATTAGCATGGATCCTAAATGCAATGACAGGAGTTCTTATGAAAAGCAGAAAGAGCCTGACACAGTCGTGCACAACTACAATCCCAGCATTTTAGGAGGATTGCAAATTAAACTCAGCTTGAGTAATTTAGCAACTTAGTGAGACATTGTCTCAAAATAAAAATTTTAAAAAAGCCTTGGGGCTATAGCTCAGTGCAAGAGTCCTGAGTTTGATCCCCCTGTATCAAAAACAAAAATGAAAACAAAAGGAAGAACACATAGACACACGTATGTGAAAACAATGACAGTGGTGGCAGAGATTGGAGGGATGGGTCCATAAGCCAGGGAACAATTAGAGCCACCAGAAACTATAGCAGCCAAGGACAGACTCACAGTCCTCTTGCCATCTTGATGTTGAACATCCAACCCATATAACTGGGGGGAATACATTTCTATTATTTTAGGTCATTCTACAGTGATTTATTATGGCAGCCCTAGAAAAATATAAAAAGAATTTCACTAAAAGTGGCACACACTTGGACTAGAAACAGGAGTGGCACTCTTGATCTACCCCTTTTTATTTCTTGAGTTTATTTCTTAGTATTTTAAACTTAAAAAAAATTTTAATGTCACCACAGGGGTTCATAAAAGCAAAGGTAGGTGGGGCTGGGGTTAGAGCTCTGAAATGGAATTTTCCCCTTGCTTATGCAGAGGCCCTAGGTTCCATCCCCAGCTCCAAGAAAAAAGGCCTGGGAGAGTGTGGGAGAGGCAGAGTCAGTGTCAGAATGATGCAATGTGAGAAAACCCAACTGGCCGTTTCCGGCTTTGGCTTGAATGTGAAGGAAGTGACCCTGGAGAAGTTCAGGAAAGACACACATCTTGATTTCAGCTCAGTGAGACACGCAGGGGGTTTGTGACATCTAAAAACATCAGACAATAAATTTCTGTGGTTTTGAACCATTATATCTGTGGTTACTTCCACGCCAGCCACAAGAAACCCATGTAACTGCAATTCTTGGTCAACTTTGCATCTTGTAGAAGAGAAATTCAGATCCAAGTGCTCAGATGGCAGGAGAATCAATACCTAATTTCAGATCTTCTGAACTTTAACTGTAAAATGTGTTCACAAATAAGAAGACAAAACCACATTTTACCTCTAACATGTTTTGTTGTAGTCTAACCTCCTGGCACATTTAAAACATGGTGTTATAGATTAGAAACTGGTGGTCGGTTTAACACCAGCTAATTAAATCAGCATGGTGCTGAGTGTAGATGGCCCACCTGAGGAAAGTTGTCAACATAAATAGAGATGTGGAGAAGAAGAGCTGGGCGTTGTGTTGCTGTTTTGTGCTGTTGGTTCTCCTGAGAAGCTTGTCATGACTAACTTCCCCAGTATGAATTCAGCCACTATCACTGGAGGAGCTCGGGACCTTGTCACTGAGAGTGGCTGTGGTTCACTTTGGGGGAGCTCTGCTTCTTATATTAAGCATCTCTTCCTGGATTGGGAGGCAAAGATGTGTGCTATTTAATCTCCAAGAGAAGCTTGTCATGCTGGCTTCCTGGAATGTACTCAACTGTTATCATCAGACCTCAAGACCTTGCTGTTGCTGAGGATGGCTGTGGTACTTTTCAGGTAGCCTTGGTCCTTATTTTGAGCGTGACTTCTTGACTCCAGTCTAAAACCCTCAACCTACCAGCACAGCTCCTTCACCCTGTTGGCATAGACTTTCTGGCTTCCATGACTGACCTTTGGGCCATCCTAGCAGATCTGTAAAGCAGATTGGCATAGAGTCCTTGTTGTGGGCTCTAGACCTCCAGTTGGACTCATGGGAGGGATTGTCATGGGCTCTAGGTTTTCATCTGGACTCATGCAGGACATTGCTGTGAGATCCAGGTCCTTGGCTGAATATTCTGGGTCTTTAGTGTTGTGGAAAGATCTCCTGCACTTTCTTGTATTTAATTCTCGGTGAAAATTTAGCTAATTAACATTTCTAGAGGATTTCTTATTTTTAAAAATAAAAATATTCCATACCCACACTCAAACCAACTTATTAAGAACCACTCTTTCAGTCTGTTGAACTGGTCTGGCTTGTTTTCCTTAGTACAATTGGACTGTCTTTTATCTCAAACTAATTCAGAGTTTTTATTCCCATGAAAACAAAGAGTTTCACAACAGGAAAAACATATTCCTTTCCATGAAAAGTTAGTGTAGATATCAAGGGTCAGGGTAGAATTCAGTACCTGTTCATTGCAAAGAGTAGTAAAAAGATCACTACTTGGATTAGTGTTATTTTGTCTTTTTCTTTTTTATTGGTACCGGGGATAGAACTCACAACCACACACTTGCAAGGCAAGGCGCTTTTGCCACTGAGCTAAATCCCCGGCCCTGATTAGTGTTATTTTGAACCCATTTCTGTAACACACTAAAAGATCAACTCAGTGAACACATACAAAATTTGGAAGACGGCAAATGACATAGGAAGAAAAGCTGTTATTTTTATTAACATGCGAGAAGCAGGGCTGGGGGTTCAACTCAGCAGCACAAGCACCTGCATGACATGAGGTCATGAGTTTGATCTCTGTGCCAAAGACAGAAAGAAAGAAATTAAAAAGGAAAAGTAAACCAGCTGGGAGTGGTGGCGCATTCCTGTAATCCCAGCACTTAGGAGGCTAAAGCATGAGGATTGTTGCAATTTCGACACAATCCTGGGCTACAAAGCGAGCCTATAGCCAGCCTGAACTGCATAACCAGACTCTGTCTCAAAAAAGAAAAAAGAAAGAAAGAAAGAAAGAAAGAAAGAAAGAAAGAAAGAAAGAAAGAAAGAAAGAAAAGCAAACCCTAAGGACTCTGGTTGCTTCTCATTTTATTGCTGTTGTTGAATCAGGATGCATGATCAATATCAATATTTTGTGATATTTAGTTACTTTTCTTTCTTATATTCAATATACAGAATTAAAGAAATCAGGTAAGATCAGTGGCTGCGTGTGGTGGCACATGGCTGTAAACCCAATATTTGAGAGGCTGAGGTGAGAAGATCTTTGCTAGTTTGAGACCAGCATTGGGCTACAAACTGAGCTCAAGGCCAGCATGAACTGCATAGTGAGACCCTGTCTCAAACATAAAATAATGTAAGAACAATGACCATACGTCACTTTAGGCTCTAAAACCAATTCCATGACATGATTCAACCTGTCAGCCTCGAGTTTCGGAAGCCTGAGGTCCATTGTGGGTGGACCTCACATTTCTATTGTCTCCAAGTCTGTAATTTAAACTCTTGGTTTATAAACGGAGATAATAACACTGCCTCCTGAGAGCAGGTGCTTGTGGGTACAAAATGAAACCAGTGTGAAAACCACGCATGGACTCTTGGTGCAAAAGGAAAATCCTGCGGGTGAAGGAGGCAGTCGTGGCAGGAGGGAGAACATACAGCAGTGGGGTGCTGCTCTCTGCACCCCGGCGAAATGCCTGCGTTCTCTGGCAAAGCACAGGGGAGACCTCTGCCCAAACAAGGGGGTCCTTATTCAAATTCCTGCACCAAGTCGGCTGGAGCTGAGAACTGTCCTGCTCCCGCATTGCTGGCTTTGTGCCAGTTTTACACTGAGCTTCGGAATCTACGCCTCAACTTTTTAGTGGTTTCCTCTTCAGTTCATCTAGTTAAAGTATTTAGGAACATACTAAAGATTTTTTTCCTCCCTGATTTTGTGAACCAGTTGGGATTCTTTATTTTTAAAATTTTTTCTAAGCATAATATTTACTTTTTTCCAAACCCATTTTATTCATAGATAAAAAGAAAGAAAGGAAAAAAGAAAAAAGAAAGAAAGAGGGGGCTGGGGATTTAGCTCAGCGGCATAAGCACCTGCCTTGCAAGCAGGAGGTCGTGAGTTCAATCCTCAGTACCGATAAAAAAAAAAAAAAAAAAAAGAGAGAGAAGAAGAACTACAACAATGTTTTAAAGCATGTCAATCGGAGGCAATAATGGTACATTACTGCACACTGGGATGCTCTGAGTAAGTGGAAAGACCCCATCTTACTTTATTGTAAAGCTCTATAATCTTTGGCTTATTTTACTGTTTAATTCCCTGCAAGATGAGTGCCTGAGGGCGCATTCACACACATACACACACACACACACACACACATTTGCTGCCGTCACTGGGCAGGTCTCGGGCCAGGCTGTAAACTCATCAGGCAGAATGGGCAACTAGGGTTGATTTCGATTATCAGGGTTTCCACCAGCCAGAAGGGGAGGACAGACAGTATAAGGAAATCTGGACTCTGTTAGGAAGGCAGAAAGTGGGAAGGATGGGTGGTGGGAAAGCAGCAGCACCTGTGGGTTTCTATTTCAATTCAGCTGCATATAGTAATTAAGCATTCTCAGGTAAGTAAGAGACATCACGGACAAAATAATGAAACTACTTATCTTTTTCTCAAGTCTGATTCACCCAGTCTTTACAATCATCATTTTTTTATGTATTCTTGATTTATTAAAAAATGTTTATAATATGATATAGTATAAATCCTAAACACTTTGTTTTTCTGGAGTCAGTGTGTCACTGTATAGCCCAGGCTGACTTCAAACTCACAGTGATCCTTCTGCCTCAGCCTCCCGAGTGCTGGAATTACAGGCGTGCGCCACCACACCTGGCCAACCCTAGCCATTTTAATGAATTAATGATTACTAATGCCATCTGTCTGGCCAGCACCCTGGAGTCTTCCTGGACTTCTGTCTCCCAACATCCTATCATCAATCCTAAGGCACCGCATCAAGCTCGGGGCCCAGGGCTGGTGTGACAGAGCTGGAGAAGGCAGGCTGTCTCCCTTGGCATGAGAGCCAGCCACACGCTGTCTGGAAGCAGCACCCCTGCCATGGGATCGGGTGCCCCGATGGTGGGCAGTAACTATGCTGAAACTTAAAGCCACTTGCTCCTGTGGATGACAAATGGGGACAAGAAGCCTTTCTCTAAAGAAGAACAGGAGAGATGCCAGGTGAGGTTGACATAACGGTTTTCGGGCACAGAGAATTGATATTTTGGATATGCCTAGGAATAAACACACTTCAGGATGGGGAAGAAGGTCAGTTTTCAACAGAACTGGTATACAATTTTATGTGGGGGTGGGGGTGGGCAATGCACACTGGCTTATTTTGTGGCCACTCAATGGTCAAGGTCCTTGGGGTACCAGTCCCATGCCATCCCCAAGTTGGAGCTGCCAGACTAGGAGAGAAGCAGTTGCTCACCTCTAAAAAAAAAAGTAAATGCTTTGAGTTTGACAGATGATTTTGAGGCAAGGGGTGACCGGAAGTCCTGGTTTGCCCACACGGTCTCACCTACTTTGTAGCTGCCCATGATTCTTAGGAGCAGTCCTCTTTGACTTCAAAATGTCCCAGTTCAGACAATGAATTATTGAGTCATCTATCTTTGATAATTATTGGTTTCAAACACTTTTTACCTAAGGGAGATTTTCTAAATATTTTTAACATCCATTTAGAAATCCAGTTTATTTTCACAAAATGAGTGCAGAATTTTACTACAGCGATAGGGGTATAGCTCAGTAGTGAAGTTTATGCTTAGCACATGCAAGGCTCAATCGATCCCCTCTCCCTTCCACTCCAGCACACAAGAATCATCACATTGCAGCCATCACTGGTTTAGAACCAGACTGGACACTGCTGGACACAGGGGTTGGTACAGCCTTTTCCCACTGCTGCCTGATCTCAAAGCGTTTGGCCTTGGAATAGCAGGACAGGGAAGGAAGAGTGTTTATTAGGGGACACAGAATAGGGAACATCAGAGGAGGGTTATCTGGAGACAAGACTGTGAGGCCTGGTGTAATGAACACCTCCTCCAGGAAGCTTCTAGCATGGATGAAGAGATCATGGGACAATCTGCTGAGTCTTTGATGGGACTGAGAGTCCTCTGGGCAGTTGGATGGCCCAGAACTGTCTTGTGAGCACACTAAATTGCTCTCAGGCTGGTGCTGAACACATCACTTTTCATTTGATAGGCTTTTGTTTCCTTTTGTTTTGTTATTTTGGAGACAGGATCTCACTATGAAGCCCAGGCTGTCCTTGAACTCACCATTCTCCTGCCTCACCCTCCCAAATGCTGGGATAATCGTCACACCCAGTTTGACCAGTGTTTCTTGAACTTAACATTATCTATACTGAGATAAGAGATTAGGGTGCTGCTAGCCAGCTGAGCAAGTAGGTGTGAGCTGTCCATTGCGGCCATCCAGGACACAACTGCAGAATACAGTTCCCAAGCCTCGGCCAATCAGAGAGGGAAATCTTCAATTCTCCTGGTGCAAAACCAAGCAGGTTTTTGCTAGGCCAGACTAGCTCTGACATCAGCCTGAAGGACGAGGGATATAAAAGACTTCCGCCAAAACCTCAAAGCCATTGTAAAGTTTTCTCAATGGCCTGCTCTTTGTCTGCAGTGTATTCTTTTCCTATCTCTACTTGGCCTGTTCTTATTCTAAAGAGGGTATTTCTATTGGTACCTTTAATAACCATGAATCCTGGCTACCTTTTGCACGTGTACTGTCCAGTTCTTTGTTCAAGAAACCAAGAACCTAGACTGCATCGGATAGAAATCTGGTTATGGTTGTTTAACCAAGTAAAGGTTTGTTCCTCTTAGGATCAATGTCATCTTCTTAAGAATATTTTTGTTGCTGGGGCTTGAACACAAGGCTTCTGAGCTACATCTCTGCAAGCAGTGCCATCTTGGGAGGACATAACAGTACAAGATACCTTCTTCCCACATTTGTGGTTCTGCATGCCGAGATTTCAGATCTCCTTGGTCAACTGTGGTCCAGAAGTACCAAATAGAAAATTTGGAAATAAAACGTTCCTAAGTATTAAGCTGCATGTTGCTGTGAGTCATCTGATGAAATCACAAGCTGTCCCACCTGAGACAGGAATCATCCTTTAGTGCATCCAAGCTGTGTGCACGCACTACATCAGCCACTCAGGAGCTGTCACAGTTGGCAGATTGCTGTCATGGTGTCACAGTGCTTGTGTTCAAGTACCCTTCTCTGCCGGTCTGTCGGTCTGTCTCTGTCATCTTTTTTGAGATAGGGTTGTGCTGTGTAGTTGAGGTTGGACTTGAATTCATTTTGTAGCCCAGGCTGGTCTCAAACTCACAGTGGTCCTCCTGCCTCAATCTCCCTAGTGCTGGGATTACAGGCGTGTGCCACCATGCTGGGCCTCAAGCAGCCGCTCTTTTACTTCCCCAAGGTGCAAGAGCAGAGATCCTGCCACCTGGACATGCCAAAGGAAAACCCTCAAGTGTTACCTTTAAATGAAAGGACGAAAATGCACTAAGATATTTTGAAAGACCACACTGTCAGAACTTTTACTACAGTACATTGGAATAATTTTCCTATTTTATTATTAGTCATTGTTAATTTCTTCCTTCGCCTGATTTATAAATTAAACTTAATAGGTATGCATGCAGAGGAGAAACAGGATACGTCATGTTTGGTGCTATTCGTGGCTCTGGGCATTGCTCAGGGTTTTAGAAGTATGCTCAGTGCATATGAGGGACAGCTGTACCAGTGTGGAAAAGATGTGATTCAGTTGGGCTTTGGGGAATTTAATGATCCTAAACAAAACATGTTCTTTTGTATCTTTTGTCTTTAAGTTTCAGTTTTTGCACCATTCCTAAAAACTTCACTTTAAAACAATTCTACTATAGGGTGAAGGCCCCCTGGGGGCACCCCAATACGGTAAGACCATCATCACTTTACAGAGAACCAATCAGAAGAGTGCTATCCCCCACCCCTCTTCCCTGGCCCCATACCAGGGATTAAACTCAGGACCTTACACTTGCCAGGCAGGTGCTTATCTGGCTAAACTATATCCTCAGCCAAGAGTGCTATTTTATTTTATTTTTATTTATTTTTTTGTCTTTTTCATTTTTATCGGTACTGGGGATCGAACTCACGACCGCCTACTTGCAAGGCAGGTGCTTATGCCGCTGAGCTAAATCCCCAGCCTCTAAGAGTGCTATTTTAGATCAATGAAAAACTTACTATTTTTTAATTCCTCACTTAAATCTGGTGCTGTTCACAGGACCAACCAGAAGATGCTCTTTTCAATCATTCATTTGCATATAGACACAACCAATCAAAAGACACTATTTCTGATCTTTCATTTACATGTAAGGGGAAACCAAATGACTTTTTTGATAGGCCAATTTATACATGGCCTGATGCCAAGTACGTTTTTGATAGGCTGATTTTCCCAATGTCTTATTTGCATGACAGAAAAATAAATGGGAATTTTGGATACAAAATACTCCTTTCCTCTAGCTTCAGGGCCTCTGTGAGCCTTTTCACCTGTCCACTCTCCCTCTGCCAAGTATCCTTGGAACCTGGAAAGACACCCCAGTGGCCAGCACTGCCTTCTAAACCTCTTAAAAACCTCTAGACAAAGAACCTTCTTGGGATTCCAGTTGAGAACCCCCTCTCAGCTAGCGGGAGTTTAGTTTCTTGCTTTTATAGCTTTTAAATAAATTTGTTTGTACCCCACCCTCTCATCCAATTTCATTCATCACCCTAGGACACAACTCCAGCACTGGGCTATCAATATGGTAGTTGACATACTGTCTTCCATAGTGGCTGTAGTGAATTTACATTCCCATAAACAGAATGGGAACAAACAGCCTGGAATTAGAATTTTGCATATGATGTGTCACTGTCCAGATGATTAAATAGGCAGCTAATTCAGAATTATGCAAAATTCCATTCCCTAGTATCAATCTTCAGGACTGAAAAAAAAGCCCACCACCACCACCCACCCCATCTCAAAGCCAATAATCTCACTGTAGTCTGTGTCATCTGGGTATACTCAGTTCTGATGTATTGAGTTATAAGTCACTATCTGAAGGCAGCTTTTTATATCTGTGAGCTGCCTTCTTGGCAAGTTTACAACAAAGCGAAATTCATTGCTGAACTTCCTGGAACCCAAAGAAACTCTGACCTCGGGCAAAACCTTTTTGGCTGGCATTTGTTTTTAGGTAACTGTTTATCATATGCTAATTATCTGGAGAATATTAGTGAACACAACAGGCAAATTATAAATAAACACACTTCTTAGAGGAAGTACATAATGTGATTTTTCTTATTTCTTTTCTTTTTTTTTTTGTCTTTTTCCTTTTTATTGGTACCAGGGATCGAACTCACGACTGCCTGCTTGCAAGGCAGGTGCTTATGCCGCTGAGCTCTGGCTAAATCCCCAGCCCCGATTTTTCTTATTTCTAATACAGGATACATTAGAATTCCATGGTCTACACAGACAGATAAATGAAAGTGTACTCTGAACGTGGCTGGAGCAGTTTCTGTTCTTATTTCACACTGGCTTTGACTTAGACCTCAGTACTCTGCTTTCCTTAAAACTAAATTCTGCTGAATGTGGTGGTGTGCACTGCTAATCCTCGCAGTGAGGAGGCTGAGGCATGAGGATCCATGAGTTTGAGGCCAGGCTGAAACATGAAGCAAAACCTGGTCTCAGAAAAACCCCACAAAAATGAACGTTGCTTTCTGAGCAGCAGAGGGAATGTGGATTGTAGTGACAGCTGTGATGAGACAGGAACTTTAAACTCAACACAGCAAACAAAACAGAAATCCCTCAGGGTGGTCCCATGGCCTCACCCACGTGGTGGTCTTAACCTGGCCTTTCAGGACTTCTTCCCACCTTCTCTTTGGAGTCAGGTCTCATCCCCATCCTGCATTTCACTGGGCATGAGGAATGCCATGAATGCAGAGGTCCTCTCCAGTAAACAAGTCACCAATGCAACTCCTGAGACCCTGCCTCAGATCTTGGGAGCCAGGGCAGGGCCGCCACTACTCCAGGAGCCCCTTGGGTGAAGCAATGTGGCCTTTGGGTTAGGTGAACCTTACTCTTGATCAGAAAACTGTGGGCCATTTGTGTGGTTACCCAGGGACTCCCAGGGGACCCAGGATGAACACTTTCTTCCACCATTGCCCTGTGAGTTTCAAAACTCTTCCCCAGCTCCAAGTGATGCACTGTTGGAGAAGAAGAATCAGCTGTTGAGCCCAGTATGATACCCTGGAGGGGAGGAGGTCTGTTTCAGCCCACCGCATTTTGGTGTCCCCCACCTACCTTTGAATTCCACCTCCCAGGCCCAGACCAGTCCTTGCTGCTTTCCAAAGGTGTTTCTGGGGTTCCCGAAGGTCAAATCCCTCCTATGCACACCAACAGCAAGTGTTTCTGTACCATTCTTTGAAAATTATGACATATTTGTCTAAAATTGTTCATTTAAAAACAACAACAAAACCCTCTTCTCTGACTGAAGTGTACCACAGAGCAATGCTGTTGTAGACAGATGCAGGTTCAGGGTAACAATTCAGTGAAAGTTTATTCTGCACTCTGGAGAGGGACCTCTGATTGCTCTTAACTTTCCAGGCACTGCTGAGCACACATGTAAACCTGTTGATCCTGTCATTAAAAAAAAAAAAAACTCATGAAAATAGCTTGTGCTGTTTGCTTATTTCACAATATGGTTTTGAAATGTTTTCCTTGAAAAATTAATGTTTCTCTCTTCTGTTTTATGGAGATAGCATAAATTATTTAATCATTCTATCCTTGTCCTTGAGTGTGCGGCCTTAAAACAGACCAAAAAAGCACGAGAGGCATAGAAACCAATCAGGGTTATTTTGATATCTTGTGTCCTGGCCAGAAAAACAAACAACCCAAAAGAAACTCCCAAAAGCCAAAACTGTGCTAACCAAATGAGTAACTCTGTGTGCTAGAGACTAAGAAAATTACAAAAAAGAAAAGGTGAGACCAGGATCTGAAAGGTATCAATTGTAAATCAGACAGTGCAAAACAGAATAAAAAAATAACAGCTACGAAAAGCATCCATCTTGATGGGTCCTGATTTCTAAATAGCAAATGAGATGAGACCACCAAACTTAGTCCTAACTAATTACATTTTTAGACAAAGCAGCTTCAGATCTCCCAGGCACACCGGGTAGACCTCACCTTCCCGGTTTCTGCAGTGCGACCATCGGATTACACTTTCTGGAGGCTAAAGGCCGTTCTCCAACGGCTCGGGTTTCTAGAGCTTTCCTTGGCGCAGGGTAAATCGAGTCCGGCGCCACCTGGCAGGTCTCCCCTCGCGCCTTTAGCCCCGCCCTCGCGCGGCCTGGCCGCGGTCCCGAGGCCGCCATTGGAGGTGGGCAGAGCCCGCGGGCGGCGATTGGTTCCAAGCCAAGGAGGGCGGGCGCCAAGGTCCGGCCTATAAATCAGCCGAGCCGGCCGCAACTCGGTTTGCGCCGGTGTCTCCTGCAGCGTCTTCCGTCGTCAGCGCAGTCCTCGGGCCCGGACCGACGCACGCACCCCGCGAGTCATGGCGACCAAGGCCGTGTGCGTGCTGAAGGGCGACGGCCCGGTGCAGGGGATCATCCACTTCGAGCAGAAGGCAAGGCCGGGGGCAGAGGCCCGCGGCGAAGTCCGCCAGCCCGCGCACCTGCGCTCGGACCGCGTCGCGGCCCAGCTGCCCGCCCCCACTCGGATGCCCCGCACCGCCGCCCGCGTGCGCCCACTCGGTGCTGAGTCATGGCGCGGCCGGGCGGGGCGGCGGGGCGGCTGGGCCCGTAGTTGGGCCCGTAGTTGGGCCCGGAGCCCTGGGCCTCCCCGCGGCGCAGACCTCAGGCGGTAGTGGTGCTGGCCCCGGGCCTCGATCGCCGTCCGGGGGTGAAGAGCAGACGCTTTTGGGGGCGGCGTTGGTGGGTTAGCTTTTGATTTTTGCTGCGGAGGATCCCGGGGAACCTGAGTGGCGCAGTCCGATTTCCGGGCTGAAGAGCGCCGCAGGGCCCGCTTGGGGAATCGTCGCATCCGTTATCCTTTGGGGCTGCCTTTTGGACTTCAGTGTCTTGAGAGGTTAGCGGTCTGCGTACCGTTTGCGTAGAGCTGTCGGGCTAGAAGTGGTTTTTATATTGTATAATGATTGTGAAAAATGACACACAACAGAGACCTTATGCGACACTTCCCAGGAAAGTGCTAGGCTCTCCTGTTCTGGGTCAGGGTCAGGTCGCAGGGACAAAGAAGGTGGCCTTGGACGAGGATCCTTCTGTTTAAGGCTCCGGAAGCCGGAGAAAACCTTAGTGGCTTGGAGGATTTGCCAGGGCTGCGATTCTCCCTCTTGGTGCCTGGTGCGCTCATTTGAAGCCTCCTAGGAAATACACTCCAGGGCCAAGCCCCAGCCCTATTACAGAAAGGTTTGTCTCAGTGCGATCATTGCAGTTTTTTTTTTTTTTTTAAGTTTCCAAAGTGGTTTTAATATTAATGTAGGCCTGTGACTTGTGTACAGAGGGCGGGTTTTGGAATATGAAAGTTGCCAGACCTCTAGAGCTGGCACTTCATAACCGTTTTTGCAGCATTTTTTTTCAACCAAATTCTCTGTAAAGTGACTTTAAAATTGCACTCCCAGTAGGCAGTTTGCAGAAATAGTGGAAGTCGAGTTTTAAAGTATTTTGGTGCTGGGAATTGAAGTCAGGGTCTACTGCATGCTCTGTACTGCGAAGTTATACCCTTGGTTCTCAATTTTCTGGGCAAGTTTTGTAAAACATGTATTCAAAAGTAGCCTTTGTCAGTAATAATGCAAAGCACATGTATCACAGGGAAGGTGCTTGTGATAAGACTGAGCAGAACGTTAGTGAAATTACCAACTGGCGGGAAGTTCTGTTAGACACAGCCTGGCCATGAGAATATTTAATGTATGAATGATCAGAAACAATGTATGCAAGTCGCTGCATTTTCTTGAAGGGAGAACTGATATTTGAGTTTGTTTCTTTCATTGGTCTCTCCATATTCTGGAAGAAGGCTATATTTTTTGTTTTTGGCTAAATTTTGCAGTGCTTCATTTGGAAGACTTGCTACTGCCCCTTTTTTCTTTCTGGTACTGGTGAATACCCGTCCCTGTGGCCGCCAAGCAGTGTGAGGATCAGCTGTCCAGCTGCCCAGAGCAGCTTGCATGGGCCTGTGGTTGATTTCTAAACTTTATATTCGTGCTCTTTGTACTCGATAAAGACCTTTGGATAGTTAAGCATTTCAGTCAGCTCTGCAGGTTGGCACACGCAGTGCATTGGATAGAGACTCTTGGTTTGGCCTCTTGAGTGTTTACAATTTTGATTTAGTTGCACATTTTTAAAAATTGGAATTTTTTAATTTTGTTATTTTATTTTTTTAACCTCCAGGACCGGTTTCCTAGTTTATCTTGAAGTCTTTGGAGATCTGAGACAGCACTGCCTGGGGCAGTTTATACTCTTGTTTTGCTTTCCTGGCCTGTGTCAGTTGTGAGAGGCCAGCATGGTCCCTGCAGGCTGTATCACACAATGCAGCCTACTCTCTGAAGAACTTCTGGAGAGTGCTGTGCCTTACCCAGTCAACAGAGCTTTCGAAAAACCTGTCCTTTTTGTGTGTCTGCTTTGGCAACATCATGGTTGGAGGGGTAGGGATTCACATTTGAGTTTTTCTAAAATTAATACTGTATGAAGACTCGCTGTTTCTCAAAAAAAGGAAAAAGGGCAGTTGCTCGAATATTTGTCAGGTCAAATGTTAGGATTACTAATTGCGGGAAATTTTGTTGTTCATGGCTTAAAACCAGGAGTGAGTAGTGTATGAATGAGACTTAAAGTGGTTTACAGAAAGGTACACACCACAGGTGTCTGAAATTCAGGTGAGGAGGAATTGATAAGTTTAATTTTGTACTTGTTGGCCCTGGCTGTTGAAAAAAATGAGCCAAGTTAAAAACAAAGCAGTGTGCATCTCCCCATATCCCTGTGTGGTGTGCTTGCTGTGTATGTTTTCCCAGTCCCTGAGGTCCCCGAGGTCGTGATGATAACTTCCCGGGTTTCTGGATGCAGCCTTGGGGCACCATCGCCGTCACCCTGCTGCCTGAAAAGCGTGCAGTACTGCTTTGGTTTTCCTTTGTTTTGTCACCAGGCAGTTACCTGCATTTCACTGCTTAGACTAGTCTGTCATTAAGTGCAGTGAAATAGGTTGGTGGTATTTTTGGGTACTAAACTTAATGCATTTTTCCTTGAATAAAGGCAAACGGGCCCGTTGTGGTAAAGGGACGCATTACGGGATTGGTTGAAGGCAAGCACGGATTCCATGTCCATGAGTTTGGCGATAATACACAAGGTAGGTGATGTACTGGTGCAGGGATCACCTATACCTTAGCTCTCCAGTTGTGAGTCAAGGATTGAAAGTGCCTACTGCAGACACAGGCACAGGTGTGTTTGTAGTGCACTAGATAAGAACCCAACATGAAACCACAGTCCTACCAAAATACGCTGGTAGGCAGTGTAGCTCAGTGGGCAGGCCCTGGGTTCAATCACCAGTATGAGAGGGAGATACAAACTGAAGATAGAAGATGGTGGTGCTTTGGTATGAGTTTGATTTTTTTTTTCCCTCCCCCCATTTGAGATTAGAATTAAGTTAACAAAGCTTTATGGATAGACTTGTGTTTGGTGCTGTTTTCCTGTATTTGAGTAACAGTCTGAATTTCGTGTACAGACTCCTTAAGAAGAAAACTTGATTCATTTTGCTAGAACGTGTGTTTCACATACCATGGTTTGGTTTTCAGGAATTATGTAATGGCCAGACTTGATGCTTGGGAGGTGATCACCCTGTCCCTTTGACTTGCTAAGTGACTTCCTCTAACCTACCTGCTGTGTCCCTGTGTGGGACTCCAGGGCCTGGGTGGCAACTGTAAACACTGGAAACTTTCCATTGGCTGCAGAGTGAAGAAAGCCCCATCATGAAAGGACCTCCTGCCTGTCAGTTGTGGGCAGCCTGTGGCCCCCAGTAGTGCCATTTATACAGGTTGGCACCAGAATGCTGTCCTTGGAGCTGCGCAGGGCAGGAGCCCTTGGACATAGGTGTGGTTTAATATTCTGCCTGTACCAAGTAAAGACTGCAGGCAGAACTCCTTGGTGGTATGTTGCCGGGGAGATAAACCATGCTACCTTCTTAGAAATCAGGATTAGAATCAGGGGTTTAGTTACCAAAGAGCCATTGAACATGAAGTCTGACTTCTATTTTTTACAAATAGGAAGCAAAAGGCAGAGAAGGAGATTGACAAGTGTTAGTAATTAGCATTTGTCTCTACTCCCAGCCCAAGGTGTTGTTGCCTCCTGGTTGTATTAGCCCAGAAATCCTGATGCAGCTAGGTGCTTTCATCATTGGATGCAAATCGTCACTTTATTGTTAGAATTTATTGTTACTTTGATAATTTAGTTTTTTTTTTTTTTTTGGAAACAGGCTGTACCAGTGCAGGTCCTCACTTTAATCCTCTATCCAAAAAACATGGTGGGCCACAGGATGAAGAGAGGTGAGCGACAAGAGGTTTAGCTGTTACACCGAACGGCCAGGGCTTTGTGGGGTTAATATGGGCCCCTGCTTGCAAGAACTGAGATAACCGGGCAGTCTCCCTACCTCTGCTTTTGTATTTTTTTGGTCTCCCTCAGGACTCCCTCATCCCCAAGTACTGGAATGCCTTCTTCCCTGGGCTAAGGAGTTGACAAATGGGGACCCTTAAAACAATTGGTTTTGTAGCATTTATTGAATACAGAACTAATACAAATGCCAAAGGGAACTAATACAAGAAATATCATGAAAACAGTATGTCAGCCATTAGCAAAATAAATGTCATTGTGAAACATAGGCTTTTAGAGGTAAAAATTTTGGTCCTGGAAACTAGTTGAGACTCCCATTTCCATGTGTAAGTTTTGAAAGCCTTTCAGGAAAGTATTAAATTTTGTAGCAGAGGCCTACCAGGGTATTTTTTCTTCACTGTGCGAATAATTAGGTGGCTTAACTCAGTAGCTGAGGCTTGATATTGTGCCCCTAAAGTCAGAGAGTGCTCTGCAGACCGTTACTGTGCGGACCGAAAGCCTTGATAGAAGAGCTCTGTCTAGCTGCTTGTTTTTCAATTTGTGTTTTTCAACTTGTCAATCTGGAGAAGTAGTCTTGGGTGAAAATACTCAAGAGTTCACCCTTACATGTGCATCTCAAACTTTACTTTAGCTCATGCACTTTACTGATGTTCAGAGGACTCTAGTTCTAATTCGTCCGATGGCTTTTCACTGCTAGGCATGTTGGAGACCTGGGCAATGTGACTGCTGGTGCAGACGGCGTGGCCAATGTATCCATCGAGGACTCTCTGATCTCACTCTCCGGAGCAAATTCCATCATTGGCCGCACAATGGTGGTAAGTTTCCATACAAGGAGGATATGTGTGAGATTCCTTGCAATACACAGTTGTGTATCTTTTCATCACTTCTTAGGTGGTTGCTTCCAGTTTCTAAGAGTCATATAAATTGTACTTTCAGTTCAGATAAGGAAAAGCAGCGTTCTTATTGGGTGATTACAGTAAAAGTGATTTATCTAGGTTTGGTAAGCATGCTGTTGTCCTAAGACACAGTAAAAAGCAGGTTACATTGATCATATTAGACATGAATTTGGAAAACAGTAGTCTTTAGTTTCAAACAGCTAGATTTTCTTGCCATAAGTGCTTCCCTTTGTAGTTAAACAGAGCATTCTTTTGAGTATGCAATTTGGGATAGACGTCAGTATTACTGTTCTTGTTTACCCTTTGGGAAGGCTCTTCCCAAGTACCCCGAGGAGCCTGGGCTGCAGGCCTTCCCCTGGAAGTTAACTTTCAATGGGGACTTTTCTTTCAGCTGGCCCTTTAACTTCAGATTTTCTTAAGCCCTATTGGTGAAGTAGAAAAATCACTTATAAATGTTTGGTGTATAAAACTTTAGCAAAAGTACCGTTGCTAAATACTTTTAAGTATTCCTGGGATTGCCTGTTTATGACCTATAGTTCATTGGGTATGAAATCTTGAGTTTACTATAAACTAAAGTTACACTTAGTTTTTGTGGAGGATTAGGAACAGCATGTGGTGGCCCATAAGCAAGAAATATCAATGCTTTCCTTGTTAAAGGTAGAGGTAACATCTTTCACCAGCAAGGAAAACTTTTGTGTAGTAGTTTCTACTTTTTAAACTACTAGCATAAATATCCATATTATTTCTTTTACTAATAGTTTTTTAGTATACGATTTTCTAATATTAATTGTTCTCAGAAGTCTGGAATAGTGTTGGGAATAGGTGTTAGTTACTTGATACCCTACAATTAAATATTCTTAATCATTTTAAAGGTCCATGAAAAACCAGATGACCTGGGCAAGGGTGGAAATGAAGAAAGTACAAAGACGGGAAATGCTGGAAGTCGGCTGGCTTGCGGCGTGATTGGGATTGCCCAGTAAACATTCCCTGCTGTGTGCTCCAGTCCTGCTCACTCGTGTCATCCTGCTAGCTGTAGAGAAACATTAAACACTGTAATATTAAGTGTAATTTGTGTCTTTTTCTTAATTGCTTAAAATACTTCTGTAATGAGAACTGATTCATGTTCCTTTGGAAGAATTGTATGGTTTTATAAAGCTCATTCAATTAAAATGTCTGTTTCAGTGATTTCTGTATGTTGCCAGATTTGATCATCTGTAGATAGTAAATTTCCTGTCTGAAATTCTTCAATACTCATTCAAGCCTGCAAACACCTTGTGTGGCACTTTGAACCTATTAAAGTATCCAAACCAAAATTCTGAGCTTGCATACTCATTTCCATACACAACTTGAATGGAACTGACCATCTCTTAACACTGTTCTCAAAGTGTTTTAAGTTAGGCCATCAGAATGTATAAACTTTTAGCAGCTGATCCATTAGCTATGGCAGCCTAAACTTTGACCTTAGACAATAGGTTGTCCTTTGTCACCTTCAGGGAAACCTGTAAGGTACTAAAATTTATTGTAAAAGCAGATAATAATTTTCCTTTTTATCAGTATCGGGGATTGAACTCACGACTGCCTGCTTGCAAGGCTTATGCCGCTGACCTAAATCCCCAGCCCCAGGTGATAGTTTTAAGAGCTCTTTGGTAACTTAATGACCTTGAGTAATTACCTGCCTTAGAACTTTTTTTTTTTGTCTTTTCTTTTTTACGGTACCAGGGATTGAACTCACGACTGCCTGTTGCAAGACAGGTGCTTATGCCGTTGAGCTAAATCCCCAGCCCGCTTTAGAACTTTTCCAGGTGGATTTTGGTATAATCTTGTCTTCAGATTGGCCCTCTAAGTAGACTCGAGTACTGAAAGAAATCAAGATGTTTGATTGTGGTGCTAGCTATTGTGGTGCTAGCTACTGGAGTGCCAGAATTTATACATCCAGATAGTGAAGTCTGTATTCATGTAAATAATGTTTTTAAATGAAACGTTAATCGAATTCATATTTTTGACTGGTGTTTTTATTCAGTTGAAAATCATATAAATGATAAAATGAGTAATCCTCTTAAATATGAACTGTATCAAACGCATAGGACATCATTTAGAAGAGTTTACACAGCGATAAAGAGCAATATGGTTATAGTGGTTAAAATGAGCAATGGGGCAGAAAATTTTAACAGTATTTAATGTGTATTAGTTTGCTGCATATGTGGGATGAGGCAAATACTAGAATTAACTCGGGGAAGTCTCAAGTATAATCACACTGCCAGGCAGTACTAATGGATTTCTTTTTTTCACGTGCAAATACAATGGTTTTCAATTGGAAATACAATTGAAAATCCTGACACTGATCATCAGTGTTTCTTTTCAAAAGCAGTTTCAGTTAGGACTTTAAAACTTCTAAGATGGGCCACAATAAGTTTCATTAAGTCCAGATTAGAAATGGAGTTTTCTTGATTTTTAAAGGCAAGAATACAAGAATATTGCCCTAGGGTAAGTTCCCTGTCCTAACAGACCTTGCTGCACAGTACTATTCAAACCAGTCAAACCAGCTTCAGCTGGGGATGGGGCAAAAAGTTATCTGCTCAGCACTTGGAAACAGGCTGTGTCAGTTTGCGTCTTGGTGTTGGGCTAGTGGTTCTGAGCTTTTCTGAGCTACTTTGAGACACAGGCTTGATTTGGTGTTTGTTTTCATGTGGTATTCCTTGGATAACCTACAACTGTCCCTGGCTGACCTATTTAATTCAGTACATAGGCCTCAAACGTGCTAGGCAAGCCCTGTACCATCAGTCTACGTCACCAGCAGGCAACTCAACCATGTGAAGCAGGGAAGATAAAACATTTCATTTTTCAAAAAGCTGCCTATCTCTGCCTACCAGGCAGGTTAAAAATGTTTATGGGAAACAACAGGTTCATTTAAATCATAAGACAAAAAAGCTTTGAGATTGGAAATGGTAACTTCAATTTACGCTTACCCTTTTGAAAAATTTAATGGGATCCAAACAAAAGCCACAAACCCTAAACACCCAGTCTTCTAATACCCAGGCTATCAGCTATCAGATAATTACTAGTACAAGGTGTCATGTCGGGAATCCAATTTTCCCCCAGTGAAATCTCTACAGATAACTAGAGCAATAATACTACAAAGCAAGTGGAAGAAAACTTTGGCTAAATTACAAATGCTAACAAGCTTTTCACTTAATATTACTAACTTTTCTTACTGAAATGCTAAGAATCAAGAGAATTACAAATGAACTACATAAAAATGTCCATTTCCATCAAATAAGTCTACTTTAGACTCAAATACATTATTAACAGCTCAAACTTAGATGGTGAACAATCCTTTTCCACCTTAATGCAGTATAGGAATAATAGCACACATTAAAGTTTGTTACGAAAATAGAGTTTATTAAAAACATCCCTATTGTGTTGAGGAGCTTTCACCGTTACCTTGTCTTAAATTAAAAAAAAAAAATAGAGAGCACTTCTAATTACGATTTGTAAACTTTTTAAAGTCAAAACTTTTAAAAAGTTACAGCAAAAGGGGTAATATTTATTCATATTTCAGTATTTTTTGTTATTTTGTAGCTATTTTTAAATAAAAGGGAAGCAATCAAATTGCTTACAACTCCCCACCAATTACTGCGGGGCTGTGATAAGCCGGAGCAAATATAATACAGCATCTGTACACCTCAAGCTCTATATTCCGCAAGTGTCACTGTCACATTTGGACAAGCTGCAGTCTAGCGAGGAGCCTCTGCTGCTGAGCCAGAATCCTTTTCAGGTTCAATGGATGAGGTAGCCTCAGCAGGAGACTCTTCAGGAGGTTTCCCCACGGTGGCCTCCGCCTCCCCCTTGTCAAGTTCTGAAGCAGTGTCTGCGATGCCCCCTCGGTTAAGGGGAGGTTCAGTGGCTTTGTTCCCACTGGCCCTGTCTGTCCCCTCAGGCTTTTCCTTTCCTCGGCTTTCTTCCTTCTCTCTGCGTGACTCTCTATCTCTAGAATCTCTCTCCCTGTCTCGATGCCCACTAGAGCGTCTGTTTCTCTCTTCTGAGTCTCTGTGCCTGTCCCGGTCGGGGCTTCTTCTTCCCCACTCTCGCCTTTCACGGTTACTGTTATCTCTATCATCATTACGGTTTCCATACCGTTCGCGGTCATTTTCCACCCTATTTCCAAAAGATCTTCTTCCAAACCTTTCTTGGTCTCTACCTGAATTGAACTGCTGCCTGTTATCATTTCTAAACTGCTGTGGCTGCTGCTGAGCTGGTGGCGGCTGTTGCTGTGGTGGTGGCTGCTGCTGTGGTGGCGGCTGCGGCTGCTGCGGCGGCTGTTGCTGTGGAGGTGGCTGCTGCTGCTGCTGCTGTGGCGGGGGCTGCTGCTGTTGCCTTCCATCTCTGTCTTCAGGACCTCCGGGGCCAGGCCCTGGGCCCCCAAGCCCTGGCATCCCACCAGGCCTAACAAAGGGCCCGTGCGGAGGAAAGGGCCCTTTCATCCCATGAGGTGGTGGCATTGCAAAGCCCCCTGGTCCTGGTGGCGGCCCTCTGTGCATCATGTGTGGTGGCATGGGACGAGGTGGCATCATAGGAAAGCGCTGCAGATGAGGTGGAGGCATTCCTGGAGGGCGCTGAAGTGGGATCAGGCCGGGTCGGGCCCCCAGAAGACCAGTCGATGGTGCCTGCAGCCCAATTACAGGGCCGGGTGCAACTCCCTGAGTGCCTGAAAGACAATACAAGCATGTAAGTGCCACAGAAGATGCCACTTTACTTCGGCTGTTTCCCTGTGTAACTTTAACTGGAAGACAATCCAGAACCTTCACTTCCATGCAGGGTGCTGGCCTGTCCAAGCCCAAGGTGAGGCTCGCCACCATTGAGAGCACTGTGCAAAGTACTTAATACAGGCGGGCGCCAGCACTTTGAAGAATGTCAAAAGCTGTAGCATTCATAAGAAACTGTTTCGTCCCTTTAAGTACTTAAAACGTTAAGTCCCAATGAGATAAAGAACAGCATTCGCTATCAGTAACTTCTCAACCCTATGAAGGCTGTGTTTCTTAATTTGACGCACTACTTACTGCAAGAAAGAGGTCACTGAGGTAACAAAATCCAAGAGGAAGAGGACTGGTTCTATGGCACACTTGGTCCACATTACTCAAATGACTCAGATAGTTACAAAATATGTACATGTCAACACTGAAGTTTAGAAAACAGAGTTCCATGCACAGATGTGAACTTTTATTTTTGCAGTTTCTTTTCAGAAACACAGCATAATGTGACAGCTGCTGGGCCAAGGGACTGCTAACCAGTGCCGAATGGTCAGCGCTCTAGTGCCTCTCTACTCACTCTTCCAAAGGCCAAACAGAGTTTACAACTGACAATTTTATCTTCCCATTTATATGTAAGTCACCGTTAAAACAATCATACGGGCTCAACACTCCACTGTAGAGGAACACAGATTTGTTTTGGTTCTTCACTTACACAGCAGGCATCAGTATCGTTTTTTCTCTAGACATGTTATACACAAGGGTCTGTGAACAAGTTCTAGGTTATGACTATCATTTGGCAATGGTAACAGAAATGCTTGTGTGACACTAACAGAAAAATGACCTAGTACATTAGTACTAATTTCAGCTTCTTTTCCCCAAACATATTCTAGCGTGACAACTTGAGTCAACTTCAAGTCCTACACATTTCTGTATTTTGTATATAAACATGAAAATGATAATTACTTCAGTTTTTGCTAATCATAATACATGATCCAGTATTCTATCACACTTAAACCACTAAAATGAGCCTACAAGTGCAAGGATATATGATTATTTGAGACAGGGTCTTATATCATGTAGTTCAGGCTGGCCTTTAATTTCTTCTGCCTCAGCCTCCTGAGTGCTGGGATTACAGGTGTGTGCCACCATGTAAGTGTACAACTCAACATGAAGACCTAGTTTTAGTATTTACTTCAGTTTTCTTCTTATGCTTGAATATGTTCAGTGAAAAATAATCTTGCTCCTGACTTATGCCTTGGTATTCTAATTCATACAATGGGCATAGTGATAATACTAGCCAGTAATCATGATCAAATGCAATAAAATACATCGAGTTCAGTGCTTGCTCAGTTAACTGCTGAAATTATTCTTCCACACCTCTATTATAGAAAGTGCCAAACATCCTAACACCTCCAATAACTATCATAGATAGAAAAAACTTACAATACAGTGAGCTTATGCATACATGTATACACAGGCAGAAATATCAGTTCTGTGGTGACACGCTAATTAGCACAACAAAAACCAGTCCCTTTAGATTCAAGACTGTCATTAGGAAAATCCCTGATGTTAAATATACCCAGGACTACCAAGTGGGCCATACTGCAGACTGAAATGAAGCTCAATGGCATCCCAAAAGTTTTTTCACAACGAAGATCACTGAGTAACGCAACAAAAGCATCTAAAGCATCTCTTTGCAGTCAGTTTTCTTTGTTGGTACTGGGAACTGAATGAATTCAGGCCCTTGCACTTGTCAGGCAGGAGCTGTGCTAAGCTAAATCTCCCACTGTGCTCTCAACTTCTAAAAGGAACAGTATGTAGTTTCAACATCTGTGCACTCAACACAAAATGTTTATATTCTGAAAGTTTAATAAGAGATTTTACTACATAAAAGCACTCAAAGTCAACCATACATTACTTTCCCAGCAAGCTTTTATCAGTGTCTTTTTTTTGAAGGTCTAGGAGGCCAAAGTGGTATTAATGTATCCACCTATGGCCTTAACATCCACTCCAAAATTTAAAATATTCCAAAAAATAGGGGAGAGTGTGCTACAGTTCAGGTGAGTCTTAAAAAGGAAGAGCGACTCTTGCAAGGCAAGGGCAAAACTCCTCTTTTCAAATTTGCCCAGGAGGATCTGGCTTCCTCGATTCTCTCTCTTGACAATGGCCAAAGGGTACAAGGCTACCTCCAGCTTGGGCAGAGGATAGAAAACAGGCAATGATTCTCTAAAAACATAAGCCTCAGCCTCTAGAATTAACCTTATTAGTTCTTTAGATCGTGTATGAGGGTTTATATACACTGTTAATGACAAACAGCGTAACTGTAAACACTAATACATACCTCCTATAAGGCATAATGTCTCATGAAGAAAGCTGCCCATTTTACTCCATGCTTGATATCTGTATTTAGAATCTGCTTAAACTTTACACAATTGATTTCCTTTGCTTTGGAAATAGTGCTAAGATGTATCAGGCTCAATTTCTTTTTAAACCTTTATGGATCAACAAAATTTATACACTTCCCTGTAGAATATTCCCTCGGCCCAAATGGCCTCCTGATCAGACTTGGGACTTTAATAAAAAACACTCATTTGTCTGCTGGAGTGAACATGCATTACTTTTAAAATAGAAGCTATTTAGTTAAAAAATACATCAGATGGCAGAATCCTTTAATAGGCATGCAAACTGAATTTTCATTAAGAAATCTTTATTAGGAAAGTAGGTATTACACGTACACCAGTAGAATATATAATGAGTTTTCTAGGTCAAGTGGACATTCAAGGTAGGACTTGATTTTATTTGGAAAGGTTATCACTGAAGTCTTCTAGAGCTATAAATTGAAAAAGAATTCACATATCAAAAACCTAAACATCATATTTTAAAAAACTCATTTAAGAGGTTAGGGATGTAAATATTTTGAAGGGGACAAAGTCTAATAACTTGTGACAGGAGATGGCACACACTAGCATATTAACACAGAGGCTGGGCTTATAAAGTTGGGAGTGTGGCTCTTGGAAGGAATCACAAAGGAAGTCTGGTTTGCGTCTCAAAGGAAAGTGTGTAAAGTGGGTATGGATACTGGTGGTCAAAAAGCAGCAGCTGAAACGGCTACTCTAGGTGCTGCAGTAACGTGTTATTCAGAGAAGTGCTACCGTGACTTTTGATGACAACTGAAGAGGGGGAAATTCAGCGGCTAGGGGTGAAAGGCTCATCCATGGGCCACAGCAGTTCAGAGGCCTTACATGCCCTGAGCGGGAGGAAACCACAGAGGAATTCTGAGCAAGGATGAATGATCTTATGTTCTGAAGATCCTTCTAGCCAGCAAGGTAGAGGAAGACATGGCAGTCTGCTTCTTACTTCAAAAATCTAGCACAGTGATTAAGAGGATGACCTGAAAGGTAGTAGGGCTAAGAGACAAGCATTTAATGGACAGAACTGAGTTTTGAGATGAAAAAACACAGTTGTCTGTTTGGAATAAGCAGATGGAGGTGTCAAGGTAACATAAAAAATATAGGAAAAGTATTACTTTTTGAAGACAAATGACACATTTCCCATGGTAACACTAACAGTCAAGAGGATCTGGGGTCTCCCTTGGGAATAGGCTTAAAGAGTGGAATATGCACCTTCCTGCTCAGAACAACAGTCACAAAACAAAAAAGGGATCTGACAGACTTGGGTACGGTTTTAGGGCAGATCAAAAAAAAGCTCCAAATAGTTATGTACACTTTTGACAACAAATACACTGGGGTTTACCTCAACATAACCAAATCTTAAGTATCTCCTATTATTATTTTTAAAAATAGCTGTTTCATAATTTAAAGAGGAGAAAGATGCTCATTTCAGAGACCAATGTATACCTTGAATCTCAGAACGTAAACAAGTGAGTACAAAACCACATAAACATAGGTGGCTTTTTGGCCTTAAGCTCACTTTGTAGCTCAGAATGGTCTCAAACACTCAACAGTCCTCCTGCCTCAGCCTCTGGAGTGCTGGGATTACAAGAGTGTACCATCACGCCCGGCAGGTATGGATCATAAATACAAAATGGTCTGATTTAGATACTGGTGGGACCAATTGCACCCATTAGCAGGGCAATTTCAGAGGACATAAAGCTAAGTGGACTCTTTAAAGCAGGGACCTCCTTCCTGGAGGAGGAAGGGCACAGTGAACAAGGCAAGGGGGTCTGTCACTGTCTCTTCTTGACCAATGATGTGGTTTCCATTCTGTTGCAGCCACTGCTTCTAAGAGGTAATGGATGTTTCATCCTCCATTCAGGACATCTGAATTCTCATTCAGTTATCCCACTCTCAGATCTTCCTCTTCTTCCCAGGACATGCATCCTCTCTGAAGCACCCTAGCCCAGTCTTCAATGCCACCAGGCTCATGCCAACAATGTCCTCCGCATTCCTCCTTACCTGACTCCGAGTCCATGGTTCTCGCGTCAGATGCCTGGAGGAACCCCAACATCGGTTTTAAAAGCAACTCTTGTACCTGAATGTGTCTGAGGGTCACCCCAAGGCCCAGCACACTAATTAGTCTTTTAATATTTGTAACTACAATCTCAAGTGTGCCTTTTACTCTGGCCAGCAAACTTACACCTTCTCATCAATCAGTCATGTCTTATCTACAGCAGCCCTTAGTCTCCTATTCTTAAATTTCTTCTATGATAGCTTCAGTAAGTCAAGTTCACATGGCCTATAACTTACCTACATAAAATTCACAATTCAAATGTTTTATAGTATATCCACAGAATTAGGCAATCATAAAAACAAACGTTCGAGCAGTATTTTCAGAAGAAACCTTGCAACTTTAGCAGTCACCCCTCATCCCCCCTCCCAAGTCCCTCCTTGTCTGCTCACAGCCTCTATGCTCCACAGATTTGGCTGTCCATTCTCAAGTTTCAGACAAATCATGTAATATGGAACCTTTTGTGACTGGCTTTCCAGAGCTCATCCAGGTCATGTAGTATGTGTAAAGTACTGTGTTTATTACCAACTAACATTTCACTGTGTAGATATACCATTTAAAAATAAGCCTTTAGCAAAAACGTTTTTTCACTCACCCACCATCAGAAATCTACCAGTTTACTTACATCTGTATTCAAATAACTCTTGGTGTGGCAATGTGTGTTCCAAAAGCTAGGCCCTTTAGTTCCACCCTGGTTTTCTTCTCACCTACAGATCAGTTATAATCCTTTCTTCTGGCATTAAACTCTCCCGTCTACTGATTTCCCATACTCAGTATGCTACAGTTTTGTCCATTTCTAGGAATAGAAAAGAAACATACTCCCTCACCCTGAGTCTTTTGATTTTCACCCTATCTTACCATTTCCATATATGACGAATCTCAGCAATGTTCAAAATCGTAACTATGGTCATTTCATCTCCCATGCACAAGTGGGCTTCTCAATCTATCACTCCAATGAAACCATGTTTCTCAAGGTCACCAGGAGTCTGCATCTTGTTAAATCCAGTTAGCAAGACTCAGCCCTTTCTTGACCCATAGCTGCCATCTGGCAATTCATCTCTGCCTCCTAGAACTCTCTTCACATAGTTTCAAGAATATGGCCCTGTGAACAAACAGATGGTGGCAAAATGCTGTTGCTGCTTTGAACTCTAGCTCCACCATCTCTAACTATGTGACCTTAGGATGGTCACCATCTCCATATGCTTCAGGTTTCCCACCTAGGAAATGGAGCTCACCTCATAGGACTGCACGGCTATATTAACACTGCTGAGGGAAACCCCTGGCAAGTGTAACCATAGGAAGGATCCTTGGTTTCTACATTATCTCATTCCTCTATTTACAATTTTCCCTTAGATTATCTTATTGAATTCTATGGCTTTAAATGTTATCTTTCTTTGCTGTTGAGACCAGAATTTACAGCTCTAGATTTTATCCAGCTGTTCGCATTTGCACCTGGATATTTTAATGAGGTATCTACTTCTCCCTCAAATCTGCCCTAGATGTACATTTCAGGAATGGCAGTTACAATCTACCAAATGTTCACGTTAGTTATCCTTGACATCTTTCACATCCCACAGTTAAGTAATGCAGTAATGCAGAAGGTTGTCTTCAAAATACGCTTGTGCTCAAAACACTCAATTAGCTGCAGCAGCCCAATAGTCACCTGTGGCAACTGCATCCAAACCGGCTTGCTCTTTTCATTTCTACCCCCAGCCTCTTCTCTATAGAACACTGTACTAATCCTTTCAAACTGCAAACTACACAGCAACATGGCTGCAACCCTGCGCCACTCTTCACTGCACTCATACCCAGGCTCTTGGCAATCTTCTCTCTTTACTTCCTGCCACTCTTCCCTTAGGGGCTAGACTCGTGTCCCTCAAACAAAATCAAGTTCCCACTTAATTCAGGCCCCTCTACCTGAAATGCCTGTATTTAACATGGGTTATTTGTTCCTCTATTCTGTAACTTCCTCAAGATGCCTTCCCTGGTCATCATATTGACACGGCTTATCTCACACCATATTTTCAAATCTAACAGAACAGTCCTCTGTTGTACTCTTCCCAGAATATTTCTGTGTGAAATTATTATTGCCCAAGTTCCTACTGGAGTATAAACTCCAATAAGAGGTTTCATACTGTTCATTCTGGCATCTTTACCACCCAGAAGGATGCCTGTCACAGCAGGCCCTGCACAGACACAGTGATGCGTGAATAAAGGGTGGTTGTGGAGGTAGTGACTGATCCCATCAGGAAGATGGCACTTGGCTGGGCCTCACTCCCAGGACAGTGAGGAATTTTTTCAGCATAAACTTAGGATGACTTAAGCTTTGAAAAGCTTTCATTTTTCTTTCATCTTCTGTTCCAACTTATTCTAACATTAAACATTTGATCCCAATAGAATAAATGCCACTGCATTTGCATAAAGCTATTATGGAATTTCTGAACATATATAAATACCCACTCATCTCCCCCATCAATGCCTGAAAATCTCCAGGCAAATAAACATATTTAACCAGCAAAAGATGTTTTGTTTTTTTTTTTAATTTCAGAAAACTGAATTTTTTAAATTTAAAAACTGAAATAGTACGAACAACACTATTTTCTTTTGCCTAGATTCACCTATTACTGATGCTTTAGGCATATTAATTTTGGAGACATTCCCAAGGCATCCTACAATAGTCATTTTGAGAGCCAGTTTTCAAAAATGAGAGCATTATTTCAGTTGGGTTGCATTACCACATTAAGATTATACAAAAAGATCAATGCTTAGAATGTAAAAAAAAGATTTTTAAGAGAAACCTGAGTTTTCAGTAATATGTAATAAGCAATCTTGCCCACTTACAGCATAGCAGTATATTATGTTTTGATAATATCGATTTCGTAAAAAAGATTTTTAAACGAAGTCAGGATTATTATCATTAAAAAATAAGTCTGGAGTTTTTTCAAAACAATGTGTAGTAGGCTTTGTGTGGTCCATTTTCCCTACAGATCATTTAATTTGCTTTTTAGAATTTCAGTATTATCAAAGTTTGAAACCTAATATTAACCTCTTATCACTGAATGCTATTATCTATAGGCAATATTATTTTCAGTGTTAGCTGAAAAAAATCTTACCTGGAATCCTTCACAGCAGAATCTGTGTTTATCAAAATCAACCTAGAATCCAAAGATTTTGCCCTCAGATTTAAATTTAAAGACACTCTTCAGGCTGGTGCTCTACAGCAGCCTAGGATGTGACAACCCGAGAGGACATGGAGACACTAATGTGCTCTTTGGAATATTTCAGTATCTTCCTCATATTTTGTTTGAGGGATTTTATTTGTCTTCTGAGATAGTGTAATCATGCACAAACTCATCTTTGAGACAAATATTTGTTGTGGATTAATTACTATTTCAAATTATCCACTGAACAATGTTACATACTAAACTAAAGGCATCGTAATGAATATTTAAATACCATTTCTGTTATGTAACACCAGTGGAATAATATAACACAATATTTGGAGTACCAATTCAAGTATTTTAAAGCTTCCAAAAAATACATTTGAAGGATAAAGTCACTAGGCTTTTTTGGTACCAAAATGAACCCTGGATATATCTGCTTAAATTTATAATTTAATATGTATATTAGAGTTTGAAATGAAAAATTAAAATGCAAGATATACTTTTAAAAATTAAGCATTATTTGTTTTTAAAAATCATAATTTCTAGAATTTCCTTTAGGTTTTCTTCTAATGTTACTGACTAGTTAGTGTGTCTCTAGTAAATTGAAACTCTAATTTTTAAATGTTAAAAATTATTAGCTATCAAAAAATGATGAAATCAGTCTAGGCAGAGAAACTGAAAGCTAAGTGCAAAACAGCAATGCATATTTAAATATGTTTGACCCCTGCTACTTTAGAAATACTGATATATTTCAGAAATTACGATCTAAGCCTCAATAATATATTTACTTTACTGTTCTTTATAAGAAAACTATTAGATATTAATGGAAGAATTCGGATTTTGAATCCTGCTACTTAAATGAAATACCCACTATGACTTAACACATTGTCTTAGTAAAACTATAAATCAAATATGTATTTCTGGTAAAATTACCCATCTTCTACACAGTCTCAGGGACCATAACTATTGTATAAATCAAACACATCTGTTATAAACTTCACCATTATTGGCAGTAGTGTGACAGAAACCTGGTGGAAACCTTTTGGTAGTAGTAAATAATGAATAAATACATTTGTCAAGAGGAAGCGTTCATTCTCTACAAAAGGAATGAGTTCAACTTAGAACAGTTTTGTTTGAAAACACATTTTGGATATCCTCGTAACACAACAGAGATAGGTAACACAAACAAACTTTTTTTTGTGTATTTTTTTTTATTGTTTGGAACACGAAAGTAACCCAAACTTTCACATTTACAATGAACTTTTTAATGGAAGTATGCTGTACATCATATTAGCAATACATATTATACAAAAGTTTTTGAAAAGTAAACAGATGCTTATACAATCAAGAAAATGAGCTGGATTGTAATTGTCTTTAAAGTTCTTTCTCCCTTAGATGAGCAACAACCGTAGAATGTTATCTTCAGCTTGTATGAAAACCATTGCCCTAGCTACTTTGATGAAGTACTAAGCACAGATTTCTTTAAAATCAAGTAGCAATAGATTACTTTTCATATGTCTAGTAATTTTTTTGTTTTCAAATGATCAGTAATACAAAAGAATCAGCATCTCTATAAGATGTTGTTTAATTCTTTCCAAATTCAGTAGAGGTGGCCACCTTACGCCAACTCCAGAAAGAGTAACTCTCAAACGAATATCCATAATGCGGAATTCTTTACACCAGACTATCCTTATGGCACCCCACTGCCTCTTCATTATTCTCTAGCCTCAGTACAGAATTTCCAGATTTGTGCTAAACATTTGTTTGACCCCTGCTACTTTAGAAATACTAATGTATTTCAAAAATTATGCTCTAAGAACTAAGCCTCAACAATACATCTACTTTACTGTTCCTTATAAGAAAACCATTTAATACCATTAATGGAAGAATTTGGATTTTGAGTCCTGCTAATTAAATGAAATACCCACTATGACTTAACACATTTTCTTAGTAAGCCAAATGATGGAACTTAAATATGTGAATTTATGATTTGGTCTAATCCACTATGAAAATATCTGAGAAAACTATGTCAAGATACATTATTTCCTAAAAATTTTGCTTCTTGTCTGCCAACTAAATTTAAAATCAATCATAGTAAAACATCATAATTTTAGAACTGGAAAGTTTTCTTCTCCAGGTGTTCTAAGTATCATCTATGACATCTGTTACAGATAATAAGCACTCTACTTACAGGCCCCTTGTCACGTGTCTTGCATGTGTTAAGCCATGGAATCATGACAATGAAGTGTAATTTTTATTCCCCTTCACAGAAGAGGAAATGGGGGCTCAGTACAAACTTCTGATCTTACAGTTTTTTGTTCAGCAGCATAACATTTTCATTTTATTAACTTAGAAAACACCAGAGCACCAAGAAACACTGAAGCATCTTAGCTCCAGCACTAAACACCTGAAAAACACCAGAAATACTCCAAGAATCAGTGATCCTTTAGTATTGCAAGGTGATTACTGTGCTCCTTCATCAAATGCTGGAATTATAGTTAAGTCTTTTCAATGCATCTTCCTTTATTTGCATATACATTAAAAAAAAAAAAGTCTCTTCAAAAAAGCAGCTCTGAGCAAGCCAAGCAGACACCAGGAGCAAAACTTATCCTCCCAAGTTGAAAAAAAAAGTTATCACTGAAATTAAAAGGTGGTACACATATTCAAGGAATATTGTGGGGGGATGTGATATCTCTATGACTCTTGTTGACAGATGAATATATAAAGATGGTAAACTGGGGCAAGAAAACAATACTGGAATGGTGATAACAAGAGGAAATAGAATTACCAAGTCAAAAGCCTGTGAATGAGTATACATAATGGCTTTCAAGTGGAGAAATGCACTGTGCCCTTGCAGAAGGGCCTGTTTTATTTGATGTAAACCTTTAGTCACTATACTATACTTTTTGCTACTAAATTTTGCAATTATTTTCACTTTTTTAAAATGTCAAAACTTATACCTTTTTCACAATTTAAGGCACACAGGCTTTCTCACAGCTGCAAGTAAATACTACATTTAGTTCAAGTACTTAAAAAAGCTTCCACTTTTACCTTATGTTAAATTTCAAACCTTCTGGGATTTAAACTTGTTTTAAAACTTACAGACATTAAGTATCAACAGCCCTGCTCTGAAACCTGCCCAACTATGTTATCCTCTTATTCATGGAAAAAGATGTCTGCTGTCTCACAAACCTCACAACCAGGGCAGGGAAGACAGGATGCTCAGCCAGATGTGTCAGATAATGAGAAATGGGAATAAAGATTTGGAGTTTATATTCTTCTAGCAGTGCACAGCTTACTGAGGTTACTTCTCAAGCTCACCAACTTCTGATCTGTGATTTTTATTGCATTTCATAGGATCCAAAGGTTAAATTTTTCAGTAGGCATAAGAAATAAAGGGCAGGGTTTTCAAGACCTGATGTTAAATCAGAGAGGTACTTACTTTTCAGGATAATCTGAAAACAGTGGTCTGCTTTTAAACTCTTGGAGATCATGAAATCTTTCCACTCATTTAATGAATTTACTGAGCTCAGAGAAAAGCACAAACGCAATTTTGTAAACAGTCTCAGATGGCCTAATATCCATGAACTCTACACAAGGAGATTTGATTTCAAAATGAGTTCATAACAGGGGTGCAGGCAGAGTAGGTGTGAAGGAAAAAGCTGATCAGAAAATTCTGATTCAGAATCTATCACTCTTGTGCAACCACCGTATCACAAATATACACAAAAGCATACGAACTGAGATTGAAAGACATCAAAATTCTTTGTCCAATATTGGTTCTACTGTATGATTTCCATTAGGCTTCTTAAGCAACTTCCTCATTAAACAAATTTCCCTTATTATCATAACTACTGCTGAATTTCTAGTAAATTTTAGTCCCAAATCCTCTCTTCTCATTGCTCAATTTGTGTAAAATGCAACGCGCCATTTAAAAACAAATCAATTTTTATTGTAAATGAGGTACATTAACAAAATGAACTTCTCAACAGTACTGAAAAGTACAGTTGAAAAAATATAAACGCTTATCATAAACTGATGTCTCACAGTCCTACAGGTCAGTGGTAATCAGTGGTTTCCTTCCTAAAACTATCTAAGGTAATGAAAGCAAGTGTGCACGCACATATACAGCTCTGAAAAATACTGACAGAATAAGAACGTTGTAACACTCACAAAGTATTAACTTCCAGTTAGGAAAGTCAAATGTTAATTATACTTAGCAATACACCACTTCAAATATAACAATTCATTGATTTAAATAGTAGTCTAATAAAAATAAACACTAATGTGATATATTTATAATCTAACAAGCCAGAGTGATCCATCTTAAAGATATGTAAACAAAAGCAAGTCACCACCCCTTGATCAGTGTTAAGAATATGCGGGAAGTACAGCAAATAAACTCTAGCACAGGAAAACTGAGGGGTCAGGGAAAAAAGGTTTCTTAGTCTATCCAACTGTCATTCAAAAAACTAAGCATCTTACTGCAATATATCAACAATTTTTTTTTTTTTTTTTTTTTTTTGCCAGCCTACAAAAAACTACTGAAGCTCAGGGGTTCAAATGGATTAAAAATGGATTCCACACAGAGGAAAAAAATCAATTATCATAATGATAACTTCTAATTATCATAGAAATGTCTGTTCTAGAGCTGCAGGAGTCTATGATCATGTTAACCATGGACTGGGTACCAATTTCTTTGCTTAAGCATTAGGAGCAGTGCTGAGAACTGTTCAGGACATCACACATGCTAGGCCAGTACTCTATCACTGAGCTAAGCCCCTAGTTATTAGTAACATTTTATACCAAATAAAGATCTGCACATCAAAACTTGTATCCGAGACAAATAAACAAGCATAATTTCACCTTTGAGACTGTCTCCCAGTAAAGGCTAAGTACACACATTTAACAGAAAGATCTTCAAAGAAAACTAGCCTTAAGAATCATTTTATCAAAATTTAACGTTTTTAAAAACCTAGCTTGAGGGGAGAAAAAAACTAGTGATAAAAAGATTAACTTACCAAGAAGTGAAACAGGCTGGGTTACAGGAGGGGTAGGCAGATTCGTAGGTGCAGCAGGTGGCACAGCAGAGCCATACATTTTCGCACTGTCACCAGACTCGGCATTTCCTCTAGCCCCAGACACCACTGTTGGAATGGGATTTCCAATAGATAAGTCTTTTGTAGTGTCTTCATTTATACCAGCGATAGTAGCTAAGGAATATAATTACATCAACATGTGAAGCTGAATAATTAATTATCTTCCCGGCCAACATCTTTCTGACATACTACAGATCCTATTATTGGTTCACGTGCCCTGCTAACCCCAGCTCCAAGAAGTCAAGTGAATAGGAAGGATAAGTATGCTTACAGTTTGGGATGCTTATTGGTGGAGTGTGAGGAGGAGGAATGGATACAGGTGGAGTTATAGGAGGTGGGGGTCCCGGAGGAAGAAACCCTAGAATGAGAAAAGTAATGTCAACGTATGCTGTTACCACGTCATTTTAGGTTCTAGAAGAATGTCTTCTCAAATAACTCAGTGTACCTGGTGGTAAATGCATTGGATTGAATCCTGGACGCAAAAATGGTGGAGGGGGAGGAGGTGGAGGAACACCAGGCCCAAAGCCTGGAGGAGGAATTCCCATGGGAGGCGTGAAAGCAGGTGGCTGGAGGGCACCAACTACAGGAGGACCTGGCTGATGTGGTGGGACCTGGAAAGAAAAATGAAATCACATATCCAGCTGTCTCCCACATGATGTGAGCAGAGGAATATTACACTTCTGACTTGGGGTTTTTCTTCAGTTTGTGCCTATTATACTCCAATACACTAACTCGACTTAACCTCCTCTGTGACTGTCTTTATGCGATGTGATGAAAGCCACAGTGAATACTGCTGTCAAGTATCATCCAACAGAAAGGCAGGGTTGTAAAAACGCTTATAGTGTTCCCATCTACCTTATTTCCTAGATTTGGCACTGGGTAACTGCTGCTATTTTTCTCAAAGTCAAAATGACCAGGAAAGGTAATGTTTTGAACCTAGTTAAGACACTGGCAACATAATTAAAGACACTCACAAAGGAAGACTTCCAGAACTGCTTCAGAAAGAGGCAAGATTGCTAAGTGTGTTCAAAGTGAGACAGAGTATTTTGAAGGGGAGATTAACAGCAATGTTTCTTTTACTGTAATAAATTTTTAAAAATTTAAATATTCACTGTATTGTCCCATCACACTCTGTGTATTACCTCATTCAATCTTTAAAACAAATGTGATATAGGCAGAATATCACGGCCAACACTAGGAAAAGGAATATGCACAGTTAAAGAGATTAAAATATGCAAGCTGAGAAGTTAGGTGACTTGCCCAAAGCCATGTGCATAAGTAATGGAGTGGAAATCAAGTTTATTTCTACCAGAATCTGGGTTCTTTCTTTTGAAGTATCAGGTTGGCTAACTTTCTAGCAAAGATTTTAGCTTTCAATTCAAGAAAAAATTTATAAGTGCTAACACTTAAACTGAAGATTTAAGTAATTTCCTTTCCATCAAACAGCTGTGTAGTGGGTACATATCCAAGTTTCTTCAGAGCAAAGAATAAAGGCCCTATTTAAAATGAACATGTTTGAATTTTATGTCTAGGACTTGATAAGGTTAAGACATTGAATACTCTGGACAGATGCAAAGCAATACAAACTTATTTTGGTTTTATGAATATTTATAAAAATAATGTATAGTTTATAAACAATGAATGTGACATACCAAAATATGAACAATACACATTTATGTTCTTATTTTGTACTGTGAATGTAAACACAGATCTGAAGATTTAAAAACTTAAAATAATGTCCCAGCATTCTTACCTGTGGAGGTGGCACTGTTATAGGTGCAGGAACAGGAATAGGAGGCACAGGCACAGGTAAGGGCTTGGGTATGGGTGACACTGGTTCTGTGTGTGAGGTTTCTGCGCCTCCATTTTGAGCCACATCATTTTCAGGCTTCTTGGGAATTCCTTTCCAATCTATAAGATTTACAGAATTATTAGAAATAAAAAATTTACCATTTTTAGTTTTTAACTTGCAATCTAGAAATAAAAAAGTTGTCAGTCTGATTATTAAAGAAATTCTTATGTTAATTTTATAAATAGTAATTACTTGAATTAATGAATTACTTGAATTAATGAATAGAGATAAAGAGAAAATGTGACAAATGCTTACTACATATGCCAGGCATGGTCCTAAGCACTTCGTGTACCCTACTTTTTTCATTCTTGTAATCACTCATAGATATTGTTATTCTCATATTACAAAGAGGAAAACAAAGACAACTTATTACAAGGCACATTCCTAGTAAGTGACAAGGATGAGTTCAATTCATACACATACAATTCTAGAGAACACATTCTTATCCACACAAGAATATATAAAAGAAACTTGTGCCTAATACTGAAGAGTAACTCAAATATCCTTCCAATTATTTCCACCTATCTTTTAGTTAAGCAAAAGATGTCTCCCCTTTATCCTCTGGGGCCTTGCTTGCTCTGAGTCTTATATTTTCAGTGTCTTCAGCAACACTTCACTGGATCAGCAATTCCAGGATTCCAGGCTTACTCCTTCCATCCTGGTCCACAGCTTCCCAGATGCCTGGCACACAGCAGGCACATTTGTCTGAACAGAAACTTAGCTCAGCCCTTTGTGGTGGTACCATGCATTATGGAAGGAGGTTTAAGTGTGTGCTGTCTCACCTCTTTTTTGTACTCAAACTGTCACTGTGGCTTGAAGACCATATTAGTGTGTACTCTGTTTTACCATTCCACTCTATGCTCTGCACTCCTACCTCCAGGTCGTAACTGTATAGTTCGCCCTGCTTCCTATTGCAGTCAACCAATACACCATTTGTGATATTCAAATAACTGAACCTCCTGGTCTTAACACATTTTTTTGGACTGTCTGAACATTTCCGAAGAAATTATTATGAAGCACTGGATTATGACACAGGCTAAGTATCCTTATCCAAAATGCCTGGACCGAACATGTATAATTTTAAAATATCTGCATAGATTTTACCATTGGAGCATCGTTACTCCAAAAGTCTGAAATCTGAAATGCCCCCCAAACCAAAACTTAGGTCTTAGGTTAGTGCTACATTTCAGATTTTAGAGAATTCTGAGAAATAGAGATGATCAACCTATACTAATATTGCTTAAAGATTGATTGGTTAAATTTTCATAATGAAAAATTCTATGTAAGATTTACTTAATTTTTGTGTCTGTAATCTCTCATTGGGTTGTTTACAGGGCAAAGACCACTTTTCTTCACCACTGTATCCTCAATTTACAATAGTAAAACTGGCATATCATAGGGTACTTTAAAAAGTTCTGTAAAATTTCTTCCTAATGTGGAAAATAAGCCAGACATTTTTCATATGAACCCCTGACCAACATATGGATTGTGAAAGAAATGAAGTATTTTACCTGGATTAAGTGTATCACTGTCCAACATTCCTCCTTCACAAAAACTTTCTAGTTCCTCGGGCTTGACTTTGTCCCATGGAATATAAGTAACACCAAGTTCTACATCCCAATACTGTTTATAATCTGCTTTTATTCCTTTGTTTAAGGCCCAGGCAATCTATTTCACCATTAGTGAGAACACAAAATAAAAAGAAGAAAAAAGAAAGCTGTTAGATCTCAAAGAGTTCACCACTCCTTATCATTGTACTCATCTGGACAAACTATTCTTGGCCAAGCCTTAGTCTCGCCATGGAAATGGTTACCATACATTCTTTGTCTTAGGATAAAAATTACACTGGCATCTTTTCCTTATTACCCTCCCCTCCAAAACTCAGGGAAATTATCAGGGAGAGAATGAAATTCTCTGTACAGCCCAAGATCCTGGACAGCACTTCTGAAAGTCTATGGCAAAACTGAGCACTTGGGAGGCTGAGATCAAGGACGCTGTGAGTTCGAAGACAGCCTGGGCTACACAGGAAGTTCAAGGTCGGCACAGACTACACACAGTGAAAATCTGACTCAGAAAAAAAATTATCTATGGGAAACTAGGAACTGCTCCACATTAGACAATACTTTTTTGTCCTATAATTCAGGGCAAGACAAGGTATTAGGCCACTGAGGACATACTGATTCTGTTTCTTTACAGGATGAATGCTCATATACATTACATCATTTTCTATTTGGTGATTATTTTTTTATAGTTTTACAGATGAAAACCTTTAATGTGTGGAATAGCCAGAATATCTGAAAAAGAAAATATATTAAGACACTACTTTAGCTGGGCGTGGTGGTACATGCTTGTAATTCCAGCTGAGCAGGAAGCTCACATATATAAGCCCAACTTGGGCAACTTAGTGAGACCCTGTTTCAAAATAAAAAAGGTTGGGGGTTACCTCAGTGTGAAGGCCCTGGGTTCAACCCTAAGCAATGAGGGGAGAAGAGGAGACAGAGAGGGCCATTCATCTAACATCTAAATTTTTGTGTTAATTCAACCCTTAAGTTAGGTGATAACTTGGAGGGAAGAAAAACATGCATAAGCAACACCTTAAGTCATATCTAAGCCAAAAATTTGTTTTTTGACATAGTTTTCTTACTATGTAGTTGAGGCTGGCTTTGAATTCACTATGTACCCAGCTTGAAAGTGAAACTACAGGCAATCCTCCTGCTTCAGCTTCCTAATTGCTGGGGTGCTATCATGCCTGGCCCAAAATGAGTTTTTAAAAAGCCACACAGCTCCATATTAACATTTTGAAAAGATGAATTATAAACTGTACCTTTATGGACTTCTGGTTCACTTTATAGTTTCCTCGGCTCAGTTTCTGCAGGGCACGATAAGCATCTTGCCTATGAACCATAACGATATAGGCACAGCCTCTCGGAGGAATCATCTGATCCAAAACATTTAATATTATAAAACATGATAATAAAACAATAATATTTAATATTAAGTAACCAGTTTCAACAACCCATGTTCTTCACCCCCTAGGCCAGTGATGTATAAGCTAAGGTTAAACTAATTTGTGATCCACTGGTTTCCACTGACATTTCCAGATTTTGTCATTAAAAACTTTTTTCCTAGAAAAAGCTTTTAAAGTTAAACTTGGCTATCCAAAAATTATTAAATGCCGAGAATGCTAAATATGGATGAGGGACATCTAACTTACAGTCACAAGTTGTACAACTAGTAACTGAGATCTCAAATTCTTAATTTCATAAAATAACATTAAGTGTATCTGTCCAGTCATTAAATAAATGAACACTCACATTAATTGATTCAATGGGCCCAAACTCTTCCAAGAGACTTGCAACATCTTGCTGAGTAGTCCTTTTGTCCAGCTGTCCCACCCAGAGAGTAGTACTGCAAACTTAAAATGAAATTATAATCATGATAATATTTACATTTGATAAGCAGCACTGCATCTTACATTAAAAAAAAAAAAAAACTCACTACACAAAATGTATGAGCTGTATTATACCAAAAGCTGAAGAGAAAATCCTATATAATTTTTTAAGGTTTTAGAAAGCTGTGCCAGCACTTCCACAAGTGGAACTGAGAGAAAGGCTACATAAAAGCTGGAGAAAATGACTCTTTTCCTAGAGACCTAAAGATACCACCCTTGAAACCTAAAGGCAAAAGCACAATGATTCGCTTGCCCACTGTTACCCTGCCAGGGAACTGCAGAGCTAGGATTGAGCACAAGTCTGTTGATTACCAACTTAGTGCTCTGCTCACTACGTGGAGCCATACTTTCCCAACTCCTAAGTGTACAGTTTTTCTTTTATGCTGTGTCCTCAGTAACAATACTTACAGAGACAGAAATTTCACATATACTCTAGTTATTATTACAATGTGAAAGCATTATGAGTCACTGATTTACACCAAGAATATGTCTAGCAGAGCTCACTAAACATATTTTAAAGATACCTGATGATTCAGGATACACTACAAGCTAATACATTCTGTAAATGATCAAAAGTTTACTTTAAAAAAAAAAGGGTAGAAACTATCCCGAGAAAAAACAAAACAAAAAGACCGATCTTTCCACTGTACACTATACTAGCAAAGGATTTTATAATACATGAACTTAAGGTATGGGAATGTGCAGTATTTAGAATAGAACAACAAAGTCATAACATTTCCTTTATGGCTTTGGTAACAGTTATAAAACAAAAAATAGTATAAGAAGTTTGAAACAAAGTTTTATTTACCACTTGCAGTTTCTGGTTTGATCTGAGGAAGGCCTTTTTGTCGACGTTCTCGCTCTTTCTCCCGATCCCGTCTTTCTTGGGATCGGGACCGAGGAGAATGTCTGCGTCTATCTCTGGACCGAGATCGCGAACGTCGGTGACGTGACCGTCGCGATCTAGAACCAGATCTTGATCGTCTTCTCTTGGGTGACCTAATTTTCATTACAAGGGAGAATAGATAGCACATGGAGAAAAAAACAGAGAATAGGATAAGTGTATTCAAAGCAAGGAGGAGTATTTTGAGGGTAATTAGCAGAATATCTTATGCTGTAATAAAATTACTGTTGTACATTGTTACTGCCTTTTATGTATCTATACATAAGTGCTAGATCAAGTCAAAGGAAACAAATATGGTAAAATGACAGACCTAGGACTGAAAAAAAATTCAGTATTTCTTTTGTTCTTTTCTCCACAAACAGTAACATAAATATTAACACTCAAAATCTGAAAATCATCTAATCTGATTTTCATCTATATGTCTCTTAAGACATACAGAGCTATATAAATTACCTGGATGCTGACCTAGATCTTGACTTTCTGTTATCAGACATATGCCGCTTAACTTCTGGAATACATGGTTGTTCCACTTCCATCTCCTTAAAAACAAAAACCAACACAGAGTGAGAAATGAATTACCCTCCACCTTAATAAACTATTACCTAACAAATTAGGTACTGATTACGACTCCTACATTCCATCTCAATTTTCATAGCATTCTATGAAGCTGGTGGTATTATGATGTATATTTTTCAAATGAAAAAAAATTTAGAGCACAGAGAGGGTTTAATATGTGCCAAGATTTTCCTTCATAGTAAGGAATGAATACGGCAAGTAAATAGGCGAGACTTCTACATAAATCAAGGCAACCAAAACAATCACAGACAATCTAACAATAAAATCCTACCTGCTGATGTGGCTTCTGTGGAAGTGGTTCATTCTGTGGCTGAAAAGAGGGCTGGAAAGTCTGCTGCATGGATGGAGCTGGAGGAATCACAGACTGTGCCATTGGAGGAAATGGAGGTGTGGGAAGAAGTCCAAATCCTGGCATCTGTCCATTAGGAGGAAGTGGGACCTTTCATTTTTAAAGATAATATGTGAGGTTTTAAGGAATAGCTATCAAAAATAATTTACTTTTTATAGAAGTAAAATACAGTCAATAAACTTTGATCAAGGAAAAGCTACATTTCTTCTGCATCTTTTCCCACAGTATTGTTACACATTCAAATCCTGTATTCAGGTTAAAAATTCAATGTTCACTTTAAAAATTTTAAATACACTAAGGACAGCTTCAGTTAAATAAGAAGTAATGTAGGAAACCAAACTTAAAAGTTAAAAAATACTATTGCAAATTGTCTTTCAACTTTTTCAAATAAATTTACTGGCAGTAACTTCAATATTCTGAAAGTTTTTAGAGTTTCAAATACAACACAGAAAAAAAAAAAAAAAAAAAAAAAATACAGAAGGCTGGGGATTTAGTTCAGCAGGATAAGTGCCTGCCTGACAAGCACGAAGTTTTGAGTTTGACCCCTGGTATCAAACAAAAACAAAAGCAATACAGTAATAATGACAGAAAATCACAACTTAACATATTTTTGCCTACATAAGTCCAACACTAATACATTAAAACTAATATGTCACAAAACATCTTTCGAAATTAACTTGTGAACATGCACTCAGAAACAATTGGAAATATTTTCACGTGTTTTCTCCATACTTTAAACAGGTTTATGAAAGAGGTTCCACACTTCATCAATGAGGTCATTAAAGCACTCTATCAATTTCATATTATAAAATATAAAGAATGGACTGAAAATACAGATTAAGAAAATGAATATAGTGTAAAGAGGTCCCAAAGCTGTTTCTAAGAAGATTATGCAGCAGTATTTTTAGAAGCTAGTTGTAAAACAGAATCACTGCATTGTTAAGTTAAAAAAAGCAAAGCAAAGCCAAGCCAGTTATTTAGCTGACAATACCACTGAAGGGCTAGGCTGTTTTTTTAAATACCTTTCCTGCCCTCATAATTTAAGATGCACAGCCTATTTTTAAAAACTCAATTAAGAGCATTTACAGAAACAAATCTCTACTAACTTCCTGCAACTCTCCAGTGTGCTAAGTATATTCTTTTTTTTTTAAAGTATATTCTTTTTATTACAGATTTCAAACTATATTCCCAAACATTGGTTGAAAGTCCTTTAAAATATCTAATCATACAACACACAGAAGGGCTCTTGCACAAAGTTAAACAAGTGAGTTTCTTTATACAAAACTGTAACTTACAGTTTTGAACTGGAGATTCCCTGAATTATTTTAACTGAAATACCTATTATTCAATACAGTACAAACATATTATGTTTAGCAACTTTGTTTTAATTAAAATAAAAGCAACTCAAACAGCTTTTGTCCAAATTGGAGGTTGTAGTTAGCTAATCATACAACTAAGTAATACTGGTCTGCAAAGTACAAACCAATGTAAAGGAACAGCGCTGAAGCTATTACAATTCATGGAGAAAAATGGCTTTACCTGGTGGTGCATGGGGTCTTGTATTCCCATCATTCGAGGCTGAAACTGATCCATATTTTGATGTTGTGTGTATGTTGGCTGCTGCATGCCATCTCCAGGAAACCCACTAAAAAAAGCCAGAGTAAGATTCTCATCCACATTTATAAGAACAATGTTGTTCAGAAGTCATGAGTAAACATGTTACTAAATATATTAACTGACCTATTAACCTATATCCTCAGTATTATTTCCAATATAGAAGCAATTTTTCATTTTAAATCTACCAAGATACCCTCTTTGTTTAGAAGAAAACTGTAACGCAATTTTACAAAAACAACTGCATTCTACACTGCTTTTATTGCTAAGTATGAGTGGCTTTACAGCTACTACCAGCTTTCTGTGTCAAGGAGTTAGCAAGCAGCTCACAATGGTGTCTGTGGAGGAGAAGAGGCAGCGGCAGGTGCGGCAGGCGTGGCAGCGGCAGCAGTGGAGGGGGCAGGTGTGGCCACGGCAGGCACAGGAGCTGTGGCAGGAGCAGCAGGTGCTGCAGGAAGAATGGCAGCACAATCCTCTTTTTTCGATTCTTCCATAGCTTCTGGCTCATCATCATAATCAAATCTATCAAGCAGCTTCTGGAATAGGAATGTCAATATTCCACTTTAAAATGCAGACTGTGATTCAGAAAACAAACAGAAACAACTGATGTTTAGCTTCACCCATAGCCACACATGCTGTTATGCATGGTCCTGTTTTCCCTATATATTCCAGAGGATCTTGGTTCAAAGGCATTGCTAATTTTTACGCAAATGTTATTTTGGGAAAGATAAAATTTTTTATTCTGATTTTCTTTCTCAATGATAATTCAATGGTTTTTTAAAAATGACTTTTTATCTGCTTATTTCATAATTAATTTGGCAGTGTACATGTTTTTTGTAATATTTCATTTACTTAGACTAAAAATTTCTGACTTTCTGCACATATAGTGTACAGTTTCAGTCAACTGTAAAACATAAAAAGACTGCCTTATATAATCACTGTCAATGCATGTAGAAAAATGCCCATATGCTCCCACAATATACTAACATAATAAAGAGAGCAGCACAAGATAGGGGCATGAAGAAATCTCACCACCTTTTCACTAGGCTCTTCCTCAAAACTTTAACGCTTACATCAGATTACTAGCAATTTTCTTTAAAAAATAAAAGGGTAACACCATTTTCTTGTAATTTGGTGCCACTGACACATTATACTTGTAAAAAAATCTTTCTCAGAGTGCCTCAGACCTTTATTGCTTTAACAGAGTTTTGATAATGTTTTCATTACTTTCATTTTAATGATTTATTAAAGTGACTAAATCTGGTATAGACTTAGATGGTGAAACGATTTTGGCCCAGATGGGACAATGTAGCCTTGGAGGGGAAACAAAGGGGCTCCATCTTCCCCCGCCCCTAGGAATTTACCTGTGGTGCAAAATGCATACCAATGGGCTACCTGTGCATCGCTAATGCACCTTAGGCTCCACCCCAAACCTAAGCTATAGGTATGCCCCCACTACACGTGTCCAACAGAGAGAATGCCAGTTCAGAGGGTCAGGGGGTCTCTCCCACATTCTTAAGATAAAGGTCATTTATATTTCATACTTCTTATATTTTTAGCCACGCCAGAATCCTATCGTATGGTTCCCTGACCGGGAACCCAATTCTATCAGATGGTATGATGTAGTTTTTACGAATCCATAGTATTTGTGAATGGAATGCTTTATAATATGAATGCTAATATAATATGTAAAGGGAGATTAAAAAGTTTAATTATGCTAAAAAAAGTGTACTTCATGAGGTCCTATGTCTAGAATAGCAATTTAAACCAGGCCCAGTGGTGCATGTCCATAATCCCAGTATTGAGGAAGGTTGAGGTAGGAGGTGTGGAAGTTGAGTCCTACCTGAGTAATTTAGTAAGACCCTGTCTCCAAAGAAAAAGTGTCGGGGCAAGTTCAGTGTCTCCCCTTGAATGCAAACAATTACTGCAACTCTTGATTATTTGGAGACTTCTTTCCTCCTACTGATATGTAGAGCTGGCTATGGTATTTCCTTCTCTCTTCAATTGGCTCTAAGCATTGTAAATAAGGCTAGCTGAGGTACCGGTATGTGTTCCCTCACATAGTGTTCTACAAAAAGGATGTGAGCACCAGCGGGAAGTTAAGATAAGCTCCCGGAATGTCAACTGGGTATGAGCCTCAAGGTAATGAGGCTATGACTCCCTAGGGCACAAAAATTTACATATCAGAAACCGAGGCAACGGTCTCCCAAAACAACTCAGTTGCTACCTTCTTGAATTGTGCAAATCGATCCTTCTACATATCTTTATCTCTGCATTTTGCAGAGATGCTTTTCTCCCCACTTGGTCAGCCAGCTCAAATTACTTATGCCATCCTCACTGTCATTCATCCCTAACTACCCCGCTTCTTTACAACATAGTAAATTCTGGGAGAGGCCTAGGATCAGGGCCTTTGTCCACACATCCCCAAACGGACTGGACTTAGGATCCCTTGGCTGCCCTTAACTTGGAAGGTGTCTTTATTCTAGGCATGGGAGGTGGGAGATTAGAACTGGAATTAACTTGCTGGGATTCCAATAACGTCTCAATGAGATTATGAATACATCCTTTTGGATTGTGTGGAAAAGGGATTAGGATACTTGGATAATTGTACTCAATATTTGGGATTACAAAAAGAAGGGTGATGGGAACATAGCTAGTGTTAGCGCCCTCACCCTGGGTTTGAGTCTCAGTACTGGGGTGAGAAAGGGTGTAAAAATAAGACATCTTTAGAAAAGAAAGTAACATGCTGAATATATACTCTGTTTCTGTGGGTTACAAAGATAATTCATCACAAAAACCCAAAAATGTAGTTTTATCTTTTTAAAGACAGGGAAACTCAATTAAGGCCTTGGTGATTAAGAATATAATATTGGTGCAGTCAGTGAAGGGCAGAATCAGAACCAGGGTGCGGACACTGCTTTACTATAGTTTAAAGCCCTCACTCAGTATCTGACCTCCAAAATAAAAACTGCCTTCAAACTGGCCCATTCCACTCAAGAAATTGTGTGTGTGTGTGTGTGTGTGTGTGCATGGTCTTTTTGAGACAGGATCTCACTATGCAGGTCAGGATGCCCTTGGGCTCACTCTGTAGCCCAGGTTGGTCTCCAACTTGAAAGGACCCTCCTGCCTCAGCCTCCTAAGTGCTGGGATTACAGGACTACAGTGCCACCATGCCCAGCTTTCTACTCATGGATTTTAACGTCAAATTCCTGATGCTGCGCTGTGGCAGTTCTGTCTAGAGATTCTGGTTCTACTTTACTGAACGACAAATTTCTAAATTAGGAAGGTCTCTAGTTGGACAACAAATATAGTATTAAGACCAAACTAAGTGTAGAGTTGTTCTGGGATATCTCTAATGTGTTTTTTCCTTTTAACTCTAGGTCAGGTAATTAAAGTTCTTACATAAAAGAGCAATTAATATTTTCTAAACACAAACACAGTCTAAGAACCTTGCATATCTATTAACTTATTTAAAACTCAATGGTAGCAATGAAATAGTTACTACCACCATTTGCAGGGATGAAGCTTGAACATTTAAGTAATTCAACAGAACAGTCACTCAGTAACAGAAGCCAAAATTAAAACTTTGTTCTAAGGTTTGTTTTTAAGTTTAAAAAAAAAAAAAAAAACTCATCACAGATAGGGTCTTTTATTAACATTTTGTGATCTATACCTATTGCTTTGGACGAAGACGTGAAGTGCTTAAAAAACCAAAGTCTATAAAAAAAATTTCAATGTTTTTGAGGAAACAACTTCTATGAAGAAATTGAAATAGATAAACTAGTAAGCCAAGTTACTAGCTTAAAAACAGACCTTTTCAGCCAAGTAAAAAAGCATGGAATTCCTTTTTGTAAACTTCATAGAACTCACAGACACTAGCCAATCCACCTAAGACAAAAACACTAGAGGAATTACAATTCAAATTTAAAAAATAGGGAGTACCCACTGTCCTGGGTCAATATTTTTCTGCAAGTCATAGCTGTTAGTATATTATACAAAGCTAACTAGATAATCCATGACAACCAAGTAGAAAATTAGTATTTATTACTGTGACCATTCACAAGACAAAATAAAATTCAAGTTTTTTTCCTGTAACACTCTGAATCAAATGGAAAGGGTTACAAAACATGACCAAGTAATGGGAAAAAAAAGGTGTGAGACCTATATAAAGAAAATTATAGTTTTGGTAAATGGAGAGTCTGTAAGTTGTTAGTACTTTCCAAATTAACCTATAAATTCAAAGAAATGCTAACATTTATCAGAAAGTTCACTTACACAAATATACTGTGACACTGATTTTGTGTTAACTTCGTAAGGTTCCATAGTGATTAGATGTTAATCTAAATGTTGCTGTGAAATTTTTTTTAAAAGATGAAATAATGGTTTAATCAGTATGCTTTTAATCAGTATATCCTCTCTAATGATTGAGCCTCAACTAATCAAGTGAAGGTCTTATGAACACAGGTGTTCTTAAGAAATTCTCCTCAGGGGCTGGGGATTTAGCTCAGCCGCATAAGCGCCTGCATTGCAGGCAGGCAGTCGTGGGTTCAATCCCTGGTACCGATTGAAAAAAAAAAAGAAATTCTCCTCAAGACTACAGGGCTGGAGTGTAGCTCAGTGAAGAAGCCTCTACCTACCTAGCATGCAGAAGAAACATAGAACTTAGCATCTTTACCACCCTGAAGTACATAGGTAAGTGCTCCTCAGACAGAGGAGAGAGCAACTCTGACACAGCAACAGAATAAGATTACCAATGCTGGCCAGCCTGGGCCATGAAAAACACTGCCTGGGGCAAGGTGGAGGCCAAGGGACTTGCCTGAGCAGATATTGGGAGAACAGTGTCCTGGACTACACAGCAAGGTGCCCCCTTGGGCTTCCCTTGACCACCTTCCTGCTTTCCCTCCCTCCATCTCCCTCCTAAAACAAAAACAAAACAGAACACAACAGAACACCACACCAATGTTTGCCCACTAAAGGCAATTTTCCTTCCTTTTTTGACAATGAAAATGTGGAACTCTTTTAATATCCAATATGGGGCTGGGGATTTAGCTCAGCGGCATAAGCATCTGTGGTTGTGAGTTCAATCCCCGGTACTGATAAAAAAAAAAAAAAGAAAATCCAATATAAGCTCTCAAAAGAATTTTTAGCAGGGTAGGATGGTGCCTGCCAGTAAAGCCAGAATATGACAAGTATGGGATATGATGGCGACCCTGACTCCCAAAACTTTTTTGGTATTATTATGATTCCATATTGTAAAGACAAAATAGTAATTACCACTTAAACAAGTAAACTACTGACAAGGCAAGGCAAAAAGCAGCCATCAGCTTTGTTATCATCCTGGCAGTGTCCGGGAGCAACCAATGAGGCACCTCAACCTAGTATACAATCCCCCATACTTTCTTCCCCTCTGGTGCCAAGCAACCTCCAAAACTCTTTCTCCTCCCCGACTATCTGGGGTCCTGGACCACTTGTGTACTGATCTTGCATAAAGGAATCCAAGAAGCCAGGCAAGATGGCCCTCACCCAGAACCAAAATCAGGTACTCTTTTTTTTTTTTTTTTTTTGTCTTTTTCATTTTTATCGGTACCGGGGATCGAACTCACGACTGCCTGCTTGCAAGGCAGGTGCTTATGCCGCTGAGCTAAATCCCCAGCCCTTAAAATCAGGTACTCTTGAAAGGCTGAGCAAATAAGGATCAGAGAGGTTCCAGTCAGATCCCGTCTCTAAATGAAAGGCTGGGGCCAGCTGTGGAGGCTCATCACAGCCAGCACTCACTCAAGAGGATGTGGTGGTGGTCTCTGCAGTGAGTTCAAGAAGCTAGCCTGAACTACACAGGGAGGCCCCATTTCAAACAAGCCTATAACATGGAAACAGCACCTGAGTTCCCAGTCTGCTGCCCTGTGAAACTCCGACTCAGGCCTGCAATATTAACTCTTACCTAGATTTCCAGACTACTGACCTGCCCAACCAATTGTAAATTTGCTGGTCCCCCAACTGCATGAACTAATTTCTTCCATTGCTCAATCAACTAATGTAATCACTAATTCTGTTTCTCTGAAGAACTACCATAGTTATGATCATGAATAGCCAGAGAAAGTCTGATAGACTTAAGGACAACATGTGGAAAAAATACAGTATATACATGCTGGCGCTCAGTAATAGGGTGCTTTCCTAGCATGTACTAGGCCCCAGATTCCATTTCTAGCACTGGAAGAGTGCATTATTTCAACTAGCAGAAATAAATAAATGTACCGGTTTAACAAAAGAAAAAAATACTAAAGAAGAACAGAGCAAAGCAATCTTCCAAACTGTAAAGACAACCATATTGAAGCAAACTTACATTCCAGTCGGACTAAAAACCAAACATTAAAAAAACAAAAACATAGCCCAAGATTTTAGGTCAGTGGCACAAGTGCCTGCCTGGCAAGCCCAAGGTCATGAATTTAATCCCTGGCACAAAAAATGAATAAATAAATAAATGACAGAAACATAGAACTGCTGGAAGAGTATATAGAATTATTTTAAGTACAGATGTGGTGCATTTCCAAGTCAAAACAGAGAACAGATTCATGAACAAAACTACCCATATTAAAAATTTATGCTTGCTTGTTCTCAAAAAACAGGTGTGGAAGAACATATACCAACAAATCTGTTCACAGTAGTGTGATCACTTCCCACTTTTCCCTTCTAACTCCCCGTATTATTTGCTTTTCCATACAAGAAAGTATTCCTGTTTTATTCAAAATTTGTCCAACGATTAAGTATGGTAGTGTCTTCCTATACTCCTAGTTACTCAGGAGGCAGAGACAGGAGGATTATGAGTTTGAGCAACATAGCCAGCTTAGGTTACATAGCCAAGACCCTGCCTCAAAATAAAAAAGGGTTGGGAAAGTAGCTTAAGTGTTCCCTGCTATACAGATATTAAAACTATTCCAACCTTTTCATTAGTAGTCATAACTCAACAAATGATAATGAAAACCAGTACTTATCATGGATTTTTAATCTGAACTACTAGCAATAATGTTCTTACAATAATTATTATTTTTTTGTCTCTTTGAGATAGGGTTTCGCTATGCAGTTCAGGCTGACCTTGAACTGACTTTATAGCTGGTCTGGAATTCTCAAGCAATCCTCTTGCCTCAGCTTCATGAGTGCTAGGATTAGAAGTGTATGCCACCATGCACCAGCAATGCTTACAACTAGAATGTTGGGAAGCATCAGAAATTTTAGAGATGATGATACCAAATTGTCATTTAGTTCTTTTATTTTCAAATTTGTTATTTTTTGCAGTGAAATGAGAAAGGAAACCTCATAAAGCCATAAACCCAATTAAAAAAAAAAACAGAAGTGACGCTGTGAGGGTTCAGATCACAGATAGGAAGTTGTGCATCTTTGGCATGCCCATACCCTTAGTGGCAGCTGCTTAAACATGCCTAAGAACCCTAATGCCCAGCTGAAATACAATGAACCAACCCAAACCCTCACATTATATATATAGTAACTAAAGTTTCCAACAGCAAAAAATAGAAAGTAACTTGAATGTCTGTCAGTACGAGAATGGTTAAACTATGATGTGTCCATGTAGCAGAGTATTAGATTATAAGCATTTTAATAAAACAGATCTTCCTCCATTATCAGCAACAAGAACAACAACCAAACAAGATTACAATCAAAACATGCAGATGAATATATCAAAGAAAAACATATCTCTATAGGCAATGAATTCTAAAAAGACATATTCCAAAATGTCACAGTATTAGCTATGTATGGGGGGGGTTAGGGAAAAACTGAGTTCATTTTCCATCACTACTGAAAATTTCTTCAATGAGTACATATCACTTTTTTTTTTTTTTTTGTCTTTTTCCTTTTATCGGTACCGGGGATCGAACTCACAACTGCCTGCTTGCAAGGCAGGTGCTTATGCCGCTGAGCTAAACCTCCAGCCCCTGAGCACATATCACTTTTTTTTGGTCTTTTTCCTTTTTTTATCGGTACCAGGGACACTTATGCTGCTGAGCTAAATCCCCAGCCCCACATATCACTTTTATAACCAGTAAGATAATCAATGTTTTGGTGCAGAAGAAGATCCCTCAGACCATGAGGAGAGCAAACAATCCACAGAGAAACACAGAAGGGAGCGCCCACAGCCAAGTGGAATGAGACAGACAATGAGGTGGGTGATGTGAGAGAAGCATACCTTGTCAAATGCAGTTTTTTGTTCAGGTGGGGGGAAAGCAGCTTTTTGTTCAGGTGGTTGTGTAGGAGCTGTCTTTAACTGAGCTGTGATAGCCTGAACCTGAGCCATCACAGCATTGTCAAGGGCAGGAGACTGTGGTTTTGGAGGCTGTTGAAAAGTCTGAAGGATCTGCTGAAGCTTAAAGAATGGGAAAACTGATAAACCACAACAAAGTAATCATAGTATCAAAAATAATCTACTGAAAAAAATCTTGAAAGTGACCAAAAATAGCATAAGCATTAAGAAAACTGGAGGAAAAAGTCAACCTTTTACCAACAGGCTAAAGTTTGTGAATGAATATATTGGGCATAGGGTGTATCACTTGAAGTTTAAAATGTGTGCTGACAATTCCAAAGATATAAAAATGATTGTCAAAGAGAAAATACACTGAGTGTAATCAAAGCACGTTTTCTAGTAATATAAATTAAAGAATTTTTTCTAATCCACATAATTTCACAATCATTCACAAATCCTAGAATCGTGAACAGCACCTGGCCCTTGGCCGTTCTGAAGTTCTTTTCACACAGGCATCGCTGTTCCCTGGATTTTCAGTATCACATTTTACTTATTATCTCTGTCACAGCTTCCCCACTGAAAGCTTTTCTAGTTGAAAAGTAGGCATTCTCTCTTCAATGTGCTTATGAGTAAGAATGGAAAATAAGAACTGACAACAGTACCTAACCCTGCAAGCAATTCAGTCCTTGAGTAGGTAGGTAGCTTACCTGCTGACCTTGAGTTGTCTGAAACAGTTGAGCCACAGCAGCAAAAGCATCAGAGCTGGGCAGCTGTGGTACAGTAGGTATGGAATTTGGAGTGGTTTGTGGAGGTTCAGAAGAAATTTTTACTGGAGGTGGAGGAGAGCCTAAAAAAAGAAAAGGGCATTAAGTAAGGCCTATGAAAATGTTAATGTATAGAATTCTCTTTTAAACTCCTTTAAGGTTCTCTGCTAAACTAAAATCCCGTCTAGTTATAGAGAATGCAGTTTCCAGGGTTTTTATTAAAATAAGTTATAAAAAGATCAGATTTATACCAGAAAATAAGAATTATGGAAAGAAAAACTGTTCTGTCCAAGATGGAAACTCAAGATTCCAGTAAAATACACAAATGAAAAACTATTCATGTATAAAATTCGTACCATAATCTAACCTTACAGATAAGACTTGACTGTACCTTCATTATTGGTGACATTTTCTGCTAATGGGGCGGCATTACTGGTTCCTGCTGCCATGTCCAAAAGAGGTTGAATGATTTCAATTTTGAACACTCCATTTTTTTGCCAAAGGTTCAGCACACGAACTATTTTACTCTGTCATATGCCAAAAAAATCCAATAAATGTTTTCATAATTAATAATACTCCTTATTTTATAAAAAGATACCCCCTGCCAACATTTCAAAAGCACACAATTCCATTAGAATTATAACCTGGTCAAACTATTGTAATTAGTCTTCTTTTGGTGGGTATAATTTAAACTAAGGACCACAAATAGAACATAGATCTAGGGAATAAAAACAAATGTATTAGCTGGTGCTTTCAGTAAATTTTATTTACAGTTACAAAGGTATTCCATTGTGGGAAAGTTGTTGTTTTTAACTGAGAAGTTAGTTGTTTTGTGTTGAAATAAATCCGATGGAGATCCAGAGAACAGGTGTATTCACGAGTACAACTTCTAATCCTTACTCCAAGAATTGTCCTTTTTTCCCACAGAAGCATTCCTTTAAGAATACAAGCAGAGTACCTATACCACTTAAATTTATATGCTATTATAAATGTTCCATCCTTCATTACTATGTATAGCAGTATAATTCTTCCACCTGGAGTCCATGTACTCAACTGCAATGCTCTTCTACCTTTCTATATTACACTGGGAAATCAGCTCCATATGTGAAGAATTAAACACTATAGCCATGATGGCAAATTTTTAGGGCTTTCAGTAACATGAAGAGCCCATGGTAGCATGTGTGTCACAGGTCTGCCACCACTGCTCTACAGTCTACTTGTTCATACCACTTACATTCCAGCGTCACTGTATGCTGGGGAAGACCATCAGTTACTGGCCCTTTCTTGTGGAATAAGCAGCAATCTAAGAAGAGCACTGTCTTTGCTTACTACAAAATTTCTTCATTACTCAACCATAGAAGCACATTTTTCCAACAGTTTCTTTAAAGATGTTTCTTTCACGTATTTTTTTAAAGTTTATTTTTTTTTAGTACAAACACTTAAGTAAGATTTACTTTTTCCCCCCTTGGTAATGGTAACTGAACTCATGACCTCACATTTGCCAGGCAGGCGCTGTGCCACTGAGCTATATCTGAAGCCTAGGATTAACTTTCTTTTTTTTCTTTTTTGAGACAGAGTCTCAGCTATGTGGTTCAGGCTGGCATTGGGCTCACTTTCTAGCCAGGATGGTCTTGAACTTGCAACTATTCGCCTGCCTCAGCCTCCCAAGTGCTGGGATTACAGGAGTGTGCCACCATGCGTGGCTCTAAGATTCACTTTCTTCACAAATTTTTAAGTGTACAATCCAGGATTGTCGACTACTGGTACCATGCTGTTCAGCAGATCTCTAGAACTTGCTCATCTTTCTTACTTGGACCTTCAGATCTACTGATCAGCAGCTTCCCATTCCCCACTTCCCAGTAATCACTATTCCACTGAGTTTACAAATTTGATTCTTTCATATTATAATAGAACAACATTCCTGAAGGCTTTTACAAGAAAACAAGAAATGATTGCTGCAAAGAAAACTGGGTTTTGCAGCAAACTCCCAGAGATCACGCTGCATGGCTATCTTATCTAGTAAGGAGGCTTCATGTGTCTAATATACAATTAAATGTACACTTAAATAAAACCAAAACCAACAGAATACAACTTTAATTTAAAAATTAATAATACCTTATCTTCAGATGGACAAAGATACAAATACTGGAATGTGGCGGTTATGTTTTTAGAGAATCTTGGCCCAAAAACATCTTTATCAGTTCCAAACTGATGACGAGACTGTCGCACAATTGAGTCGATTACATACAATCCTGGGACCTTGTATTCTGGTTTACACTGCAAGGATAAAGATATAAAGTCAATACAAGATAAGCAAAATCACAATTTGATATCCATTAATTTCTTATTTGAGTAACTTATATCCATCCAGTGACTGTTTACAAACTACTCCAATGTACATCTAATTGGCTAACTTGCCAAATTTCCCACAAATGTCTAGAGAAAGACCATTCACTGATACTTCAGATGCCTAAAAGTTTATTTTTATTTACTCTTTACCTCCCCTGCCACAGCTACTCAGAACTGACATTATCAATCCCCATATCATCATCATACAAATTCACTTATGACAGTCTCTACTTCAGCTCAACAATTTTTACCTTTTAAAATTATTTTTTAAAAATATGAACAATGTATGAATTTCAACTACACTGACATTTTGGGTGTTGACCAAGATTAAAAAATAGAAAAGCAGGCACTTAAAAAAAAATAGAAAAGCAGGCACTTACATGTATTCTGTATCAGGAAAGGGTATAACCCTTTTTTTTTTCTTTTTGGTATGCTTGTGATACATAATGAGTATCATCATTGTTGTTGGTACATACACATACTGCATCTTAGTCTATATTTATATTTTTCTTCCCTTTCCCCCAATTCTCTTTCACATATCAGTGATTTACCAATAGAGGCGAAGCCTTATTTGTCCCAACAATTCTATATCTAGACTGATACTAAGGAGAACAGCATCATTCTGATGCACTGACTTTTCCCCCATAAAGTTAGCTCCCAGAGCATTTTCTCTAAAAAGTAATGAGAAATAGCTAACTATCCAGCTAAAAGGAACTGGATGAGTAAATCATGGCAAAAATCTTATTTTTTGGTGGTACTAGAGATTGAATCCAGGGCCTTTGTGCTGAACTACATGCCCAGCCCATTTTTAAACTTTGAGATGCAGTCTAATTAAGTTTCTCTGTCTGGGCTCCAACTTGTGATCCTCCTGCCTCAAGTCATCCAGAGTGCTGGGATTACAGACAGGCACCACCATGACTGGCTTACATATTTTATACTTCAACACAAATATGTATTAGTATATACTCCATAGCACAGCTTTTAGGCTAGGTGAGGGGTATTAGACAAAGATATACAGGAGACTGCCCTCCTAGTCTTCCACTGACAGATATGCTGACCATACAAGTTAGATGGTAACAGCTGCAGAACTAAAAAATGGTTTAATTCTGGTGGGAATACAGAAATATCAAGAAAATTTTAAAAAATAATTTTATATGAAGTACTCAAAGCAAGTTAAAATGTCAACAAAGTAGATGAAGTGAAGGATAGAGGAGGACCATTAGGCTTATGGAAAAGTTCTAGCTCAAAGACAAGATAACCATTGTGATGCACGACATTAGTAAAGTGCCAACATCATAGTAACTACTCAATTAATGGCACTGTTAGTTTTGTGAACTTTAGTGATTAAAAAGAACATCCAATTTCTACTTTTTCTCTAGAGTGGCTTCGGAGGCAAGCATCCAAATTACAATTTACAAATATGCATTAAATAAAATGAGGCAGTAATAAAATAGTTACCTTTTTGATGAATTTTTCTACTATTTGAACTACGTGCTTATAAAGCTGAAAAGAATTGAAAGAAAATTACTGCAAATTTACATAATTAAATAACTCTACATTTCTTATAATTAGAAACATTTTAAAACTTTGATAGTTGTTGAGTTTGAAGAATTAAGATAATATTTCAGTGAATCATCACAAGTACTCCAAAATGACCAACAGAAAAAAAATCTTGACCTATCAGAACATATCCACAGAAGGTCTTTTTCTTAAATTTTTAATCAATAAAGCTGTTTAAAGCAGGGTATCTGACAACCTTACCAAAAGGACAAGAATAATGGAGTAAGAACTAAGCACACAGTTTATAAAGTTTAATCCTGGGTAAGACATTTGAGGGTTTCTTAAAATTTTTTTAATGAAAGGGAAGCTACTTGCTAGTTTATAACAAGGATTAAATAAAATAAAGAAAAATTCTTTGAAACAATACACTACAATGCAAATAAATGCACAGTATTAGAAACCTCAAGCAAAAGCTGATTGGTGTTCTAGTGCTCTTTGATTCAACTTGAAACTCACAAGATGTTAAGTAACATCTTCAAAATTACAAAAACTTTTCTACATCAAACGTATTTATTTTATTCTTACCTTAATAGCTTTAATAGCAGCTTTAGTGATGAGAATCATCTTGGCTCTAGAGATGGGCGGTTTCATATCCATAAGTGAAAAGAGCTTAAAAGAAAAAAGTTTTGAAAAGGTAAATTCAGATGTCAACTCCTTGTTCTACAAAAGTATGTGCAATCTATTTACTAAGAGAAAAGCAAACTTTTAGAATTAAAAAGTTTTAACAATTTGGTTAATAAGTAAAAATCATGAACGACCCTTTCTGTATCACCACTTAGAAAACAGAAAAAGATCATATTTAAAACAAAATAGAAAATAATTATGAAGCTAAAGGCAAAATCTCTTAAGAAATTTGCAAAGCCTGTAGCAACAAAAAAATTACAAAATTTTATGAAGAGGTAGGGGATAACGCTTGGTAGCTAGCACAGCACCTGCCTAGTAAGCATGAAGTTGTGAGTTTAATCTCCAGAAGACAAAACAAACAAAAACAACTTTATGAAAGAAACAAAAAAATAATTTTAATGAAAACAACACACATCATGTTCCTGGATTAAATGTGACAATAGTGTGCAACTCTGTCAATGTTTCATATATTTTCAATCCAACTGAGATTTTAGAGAATTCCAAATAACTTTAAAGCTCCTTTAGAGAAAAAGGTAAAATTGGGAAACAAACTTAAAAGGCTATTATAAAGTTTTAATAATCTGTGACACCAATGTTAAGAGTACATAGTTTTCTTATTTAGTCACAAGTAAAATAGTTTATTATAAAAAAGTCAACACCAAATCGACAAGTTTCACAACAGACATCAGGCTTATCATGCATTTAACACTCCTTCCCACAAACTGAAAAAAGACACAGAGTCCAAGGATGGTTATAAAGACAGTATCTTGACATTAAGAAACTTGTATACTTTTTCTTTAGTTTATTCACAAAAACGTACTCCTCTAGGACTTAAAACAGTATTATGAATTGTATTTCAGGGATTTCTGAGCAATTATAAATCTTTCTTGCATCCCATTTCCACTTCTTTCCTGTTAATGTAATATTTCATATACAGATCCCTGCAGATATTGACTAGACATTACTAAGCAGCTAGTCTAATGGCTTGCTTACCAGAGTAAACAGCCCTATTTGGCAGCATTATCCCAAAATTCATGATTTTCAGTTTTTTAAAACTACAGATACAATGGGATGACAGATACCAATGGCAACAACTGTAGAAAAGGCAGACTTTCTGTAAATAAAATCACAGATGCACTTAAGATATTTTATCCAGGAATTCATTTTTGAAGATGTTTATAAGGCAATTATTACTTTATTTACCAAGAGAATAAAAAGTTCTCTGAGAATAAATGCTTTGAAAAACAATTATAAGGTAAATAATAATCTTTGAAACCAAGTAGCCAGGGGTGGTGGCACATGCCTGCACTCCCAGCACTTGGGAGGCAGAGGTAGGAAGAACCCTGTGAATTTGAGGGTTGCCTTTGAGGGTTGCCTGGGCTATGTAGTGAGTTCAATGCCAGCCTACATTGCATAGCAAAACTCTGTCTCAAAAACAAACACAAACACAAACACACACACACACACACACACTCAAGCCAACTAGATAAATCACTAAGGAGCTAAGAATATTTCAATTTGAACACAAATTCTAGAAACATTATGTAATATTTATAAAAGGTACATGCTAACTATAAGTTAGTAATTTAAAACAGTTGCTTATTGTTTTCCTTCTTTGTATCTTAAAAATAAGAGAAAGAAAATGCAAAAATTGTTACTTCAATAGATCTCAAAATGACCACAGTAAGAATTCCTCTGGTCATTAAAAACTTAGGAGTATATTTTAATGAAGCCTAACCCAGAGCTAATATTTATCTACTACCCCAAAGGCATTTCTTTACTGGTTCAGCAGTGAGCAACTTCCTGTATTTAAAAAATGTCAAACGAGCACATGACAGATAGCTGCAGCTTCTGAAGAAAAACGTGGTAGTCTGTATCTCGATTATTCTAACTTCTTTTACAAAGTAAAGCAGACTACCTTGTAGCAATATAACACTCATTCATACAAAAGACCAACAAGTCACAGAAGAACAAAGATGAAAAAAGAAGAGGGAACCAACACTGGTCAATATAGGCAGGCAGTAATGAATTAGCTGGCACACTGTATTATGCAACTATATTGACTAAAGTAGGTTTCTTATACTTGTTTTGCAAAGATACTAAAAAGTTACATGTTTTTCAGATGATGCCCTGGAAACACATCCGAACTAAAAACTGTTGATTCTAAAGCTCATATTCCCTAACAGCACATTCAATCCCTGTTTCAATACCACTGACTGTTGCCTTACAGACATGTACACTGATAACTTGGACAGAAGTGCTAAGTCTATAAGGCAAAGCAGCTAGCGCTCAGTGGCCTAAAGGCCTGCTTTGCAAATGCGAGGTCATGAGTTCAATCCCTGGCACAAAAAAACAACAACAAAAAAAACACATTAAAAACGAAGCAGCTAGAACTTCATTTCACAGATAAGCACAGAGGTTCAGAATCTGCTCAAAGTTATAAAGCTGACTAAGAGGCAGAATTCAATCTGCAATCTATCATTTTCTAAACTCAAGTTATTTCCAGGATGTGTCTAATAATGAAGTTATTTAGAAAATATGAGCACAAAAGAATAGTACACAAATATTAAACAATAAAGACTAAGCAGCTAATTTAGACTTAGAAGACTTAGACTTCGAGGGCAGTATATTAAAACGTAATTGTCATAAGAGATTGGACCCAATTTTTTCTTACTCCTTTTTGGTGGCATTGAAAATGAAACCCAGGCACATTACCACTTCTAGTCTTTTTTGTGCTAGGACAGTCTTCTGTTAAGATCCCACATTGGCCTTACCCAGGTGATCCTCCTGAGCAATTGGGATTATAGACATGTGCCACTCCAACTCACTTGATGATGTAATAACAAATGTAAGCAGTAGAAGTAAAGTGACATTGTATACCCAAACAACAAATTCAAGGCAATCTAAATTCTTAATACTTGGGGGCTGCAGGTTTAGCTCAGTGGCATAAGCACCTGCCTTGGAAGCAGGCAGTCATGAGTTCGATCCCTGGTACCGGTAAAAAAGGAAAAAGACAAAAAAATAAAAAAATAAATTCTTAATACTTAACATCAAGTTTTGAGTGCATAAAAAATTGGGGGTTTGTGCGCTTAAATGGTCCTACAGTTTGATAATGAATATTGTAACAGGAAAACACCTGCCAGCATAGTTAGTTTAGATGATCAGAACAGGTTATAAAAATTTCAATTTCATAAGATTTGAGGCTAGCATACTGTTTTTGTTTCTCGATTTTCATCCTAGGACATGAGGGAGTTTTGAGCAGATGTGAATGTGAAATTCTAATTTCCAAATAGTTACTCACCCCAATATTCCAGGGAAGATAGGATTCTATAGTGATCATTCACTTTTCTATTCCTGGTCTCTATTTCCATTCTCCCTCACATATACCAATCTCCCTTTTATTTGCCTTAATACTCAATTATATTGTCTATTGTTAATATTTGTTTCATTTGTATGCAGTTTAATTTTCTCATTCTAAAGCAAAATGAATTTACTAGTTGTAAATGCCTTATTATTGAGTCCTTCCTTACCTGTCTCTACAGCAAAGCTACAATTTAAATATTAAGTAAAAAGTATTAACTGACATTGTCACTGACACTGGCTAAAAATCTCTCACAGGTATAGAATCCAATTTTGTGCTGCAAGATTTTCATTGCAGGTACTGAATTTTCATAATAAAGTTGTTAGCGTCATGGTTACAACACCAGTCGAAAAATCAGCTGCCCAGGAAATCTTGGGCAATGAGAAACTGTATGTACGTAGTATGTATAATATTCAGAACACACAAATCATCAAACAAAACTACTTTGATGACTTTACTTTTATTTATTTGGGGGGGGGTATTGAGGATCGAACTCATGACCTGGCACTTGCCAGGCAGGTGCTTCTGCCGCTGAGCTAAATCCCCAGCCCTGATGACTTTGCTTTTATATGCATAACTCCTATTGTAATGTGTAACATACAGAACTGTACAGAACATTCAGCAAAAATTAGGATACTGTATAAATAAGGTATACTACACAAAAAAAGACACTAAGGTCTATAAACAAGATGTAGCAAAAAAACCAAAAAACAAAACAAAAAACCAAAAGAGGGGTCTTAAACTCAAGTGGCAGGTAGTAAGACCAAACAGCATTTCTCAGTCCTTAGTCTGAATAGCTGTTAAACAGGCTGTTATAAATGAGAAATACCTGTGTTAGGCATATTATCAAGATACTTCAATGAAGATAATGTTTTGAAGAACATATGCTCTCCAATAACCTTTAAAATAAAATATAGCAGCCACCAACAAATCTCATCAGTTAGGATCCCTTCCATGTCAGAAAAGGCAGGAATGAAAATTATTTAGAAAATCAGGGTATCTTACAACAATGATATAGCAAGTGCTTATCAATAATCATGATGACAAAATAGATACAATCCAGATATGATCTTCAGCAAATCAATAAAATGTCTATTCCTGTATCTCTCCTCACATGCCCTTTCCTGGTGTCTTAGCAGCTTCCATGAAGTCCTCAAGGTTACACTGATCACATCATTGATATTGCTGGAAGCTGTGTTTCAAATGTGCAATTTTGGCTTATTAATGAGGGAACTTCTGCAGTTCACTGCTAGGTGCAAATGAAACTAAAAGGATTATCACAGAAACAAGAACTTGCTTGACTCTATAAACCATTGGAAATGGCATATATCCTTGACAGTGAAACTGGCATTAATGGAGCCACTGCTCTGTCTGTCTCTGCAGTAAGTATCTAGGGGGATTAGAATGACATAAAATATGTAGTAAAGGAATTTACTGGTCAAGAATGCAGACAAAAATTAAACAAACAACACAAACAAAGTCAAGATTAACAGTTATAATTAATTGCTAATTTGTTTGCTATGGTTTGGAAGTGTATATACAATCCTTGAGAAAATATGCGCACCAATGATGAGAAACTTGTACATATCAAAAAGTTTCAAAGGTAACAATACTTGAGGCCGGGGATTTAGCTCACTGGCTTAAGCGCCTGCTTGGCAAGCGGGAGGTCATGAGTTCGATCCCTGGCACCAAAAAAATAAAATAAATTAAAAAAAAAAAAGGTAACAACATTTATTAGTTTATATCTGTGAATTTAACTCCAAACAACATTTATTAGTTTATATCTGTGAATTTAACTCCAAATGAATCAGTGTTATTACCTAAAGAACTGGTAGAAGCAAACAGTCCTTACAAGTGAGCCCAATGAAGAGTGCACTTGTAATTTTTTTTTAGCCTTTTGGCAAAGCTGTTTTCCCTGTACCACATGTAATCAACTGGTCTCCTAAGACCCTCCTCCAAGTCACTTTCTCCAACAAAACAGGCAAACCATCATGAAGCTGCTTGTTTTGTCTCAATATTCAAAAACTGTCAGGTAGTTTTATCTTCCTCCAGTAACAGGCATTATAGAAATAACACGCATTTTGAAGATATCTTGTGTTTTCATGAGCACTATGTTTATTTTTTTTATTTTTATTTTTAGTCTTTTTGGTTTTTTATCAGCACCAGGGATCGAACTCACAACTGCCTGCTTGCAAGGCAGGCGCTTATGCCGCTGAGCTAAATCCCCAGCTCCACTATGTTTATTTTTACAAGCTTGGTGAATGTGCCTAAAATTCACTAGGCTACAGGCACTACTTGTTTAATGACCAAGTCCCCATCCCAGTATTATGTGAACTGGTCAATAAGCGAGGAACATAGTAAATTCCAACGTGCTAACTTTGCCCTTTTTTGAGACAGGGTCTTTGGCTATGCAGTTCAGGTTGGCCTTGAGCTCACTATGTAGCCCAGGGTGGTCTCGAATTCACAAAGATCCTCCTGCCTCAGCCTTGGTGCTGGGATTATAGGGGTGCACCACCATGCCTGACCAGACTTTTCTTTTCTGCATAGCGCTTACAAAACTTACAATACCGAATAAACAAGTTGTACTGTACCAAAAAAAGAGAGGCTCTATCAACAAGATGTACAGAACTGCACACTCACAGATATTAAAGATAGGTTCTAAATCTAAACAGTGTGTTTCTTTTGTAAACCCAAACAGTGTGTAAGTGGTAGGTCATTAAAGTAGAACTATCAGACTCCAAGATCTATAGTGGGAAATAAGCAAACCACCAACAACCAACCACCAGATTCAGATCTGTGGTATAATAAAAAAGTCCAGGAAGACCAGCTTTTAAAAAACTTTTATTTTGTTTTTGTCTTTTTTGAGACAGGATCTCACTATGTAGTCAGGCTGGCCTCGAGCTCACTTTGTAGCCCAGGTTGGTCTTGAACTCATAACAGTCCTCCTGCCTCAGTTTCCCAAGTGCTGGGATTATAGGCGTGTGCCACCATGCCTGGCTAAGACTTGGCTAAGACTCAGCTAAGACTCAGGTCCAGCAATACAAATTAAGTAGACAAATTACTTGATCTGTCTAAACTATAGTGCTCTGATTCGCAAAAAGGATATACTGATAGGTATTAATTTCTGTGAGAACTAAATGAGGTTTTGCACATGACATGACTAGGGTATCACCCAGCAAAGGTCAAGAGGTGCAGTACTCCCCTCATTATTATTGCCTGTATTTATATTTCATCTGTCAGCAGGAAAAAAAAAAATCATCAAAGCAGCCCAGAAAACCAAGAAATCTTACAGAGTAATAGCAGCAGCTGCATCCCCTACAAGTATGAGACTGCCTCATAAAGTCTGAGTGTATTGGGAAGAGTGGTACTTCCAGCAGTAAATCTGAGTTTGGTTCTTTATCTTGTCACTAACTGAATGACGGAGAAAGTTCAAACATGACTACTGTCCCACAGTACTTTGTCTAGACACACAAAGTGCTCCTGGGAGGCAGAAGGTCACTGGGGACATGTTCTTTTGTTTTTTAAAAAAACAAGGTCTTGGTATGTAGTTCAGGCTGGCCTTGAACTCATTACGTAGCCTACCCAAACTGGCTTTGAACCTGCAGCAATCCTCCAGCTTCAGCCTCCCAAGAACTGGGATTAGGGGCATATGCTACCACGCCCTGTCACCAAATTCCTGAGGAACTATTCTATTCCCGGTTCCCTCCCTCTCTGTGCAATCCTAGCAACCTTGAGCTAGGAGCCCTACTCCACATATACCACGCTGCTTCCTCGGATGCAGGGCAATGGGCCCAACTGATTGAAACCTTAGCCAAAATAAAACTTTCTCCTTTTAGTTTTTCAGGTAATTCTGTCACAGTTACAAAAAGTTAACCAACACTTTCCTACTGCTATAGTTAAAAAAAAAAAAAATTACCACAGCAAATGGCTCAAAACAACACAAGCATACTATTCTACACTTCTGAGGTCAAAATCTTAACAAGGTGTTGGTGACCTTCTGGAGGCTCAAGGGGGGGGATCACTCCTTGCCCTTTTCAGACTCCAGGTGGCCTATACTGCTGACTCAATGGTGTCTTCCTCTTCCAAGCTGACAGTATAGCATCTTTTGCTCCTTCTCTGGCCTCTAATTCCCTCACTTCCTTCTCTGACTCCTATCTCTCCCATGTAAGGACCCTTGTGATTACACTGAGTACTCTCCAATAATCCAGGACAATCAACCCACACCAAGATCTTTCATGTTATCATATCCTTAAAGTCTTTTGCTACATCAGATATCTACAGGTTCTAGGAATCAAATTGTAGACATCTATTAGAGGCAATGAGGGATTATTTATTACATTTTTAGGAAACACTGATTCATTCATTGTTAAAAGCACTTCTGTAATCAACAAAAACCCTCAGACTGCACAATGAGCTATATCAAAACTAGATCTTCATGTCAACTGTGTTGGTTTTCAACAGTGCTTTCAATCTATTTCTATAGTCTATTCAAAACAGCTTGTAAATTTCATAAACTCACTTTGTATGTCTCTCCCTAAACCAGCCCTTATAGTAGTTAGAATTTACATGATAACTCTACAGTCTTAATTTTTTTACAGCAGAAATCCACCTAACAATACTCTCATTTTGCCTGTATTTTTCTAATTATTCACATGGCAGTCACAGTATCTTTCTGAAAAAAGTTGAAGCACAGCCTTCACTAGACATAACACACTACAAAAACCAGGAAGTTTAAATTCGCTGTTATAAATTGTTAGTGAATCTGTTCTAACTGTTCATAAAAATAAATCGATATGGAAGAAATAAAAGTGAGCATAATAGCCTACCATTCCTAGAATGTTTTTACCTACTTCTCAAAATTAAGCTGTCAAGACAAAGAATCAGAAAGGTACATAATTATTCTAAGTAATTTTTTAAATCTTTAAGCCTTCGGTTAGTAGTCCCTTCCTGAATCCCAATGGATACCCTTTATTACCTAAACTTTTTTTTTTTTTTTTTTGGTCTTTTTTCTTTTTTATCAGTACTGGGGATTGAACTCACGACTGCCTGCTTGCTGGGCAGGCGCTTATGCCGCTGAGCTAAATCCCCAGCCCCTATTACCTAAACTTTTAAAATCTAAACCTTAAAAATTTATTTTCCATAGTTGTATTTTGTAATGAATTATACTAATTTTCTAGCATTTCTTTCTCTGCTTTAGGAACTGATAAAAAAAAAATACACTGCCTGCTTAAATAAAAAAGAATTACTACAGTAAAGACACACTGCCATTAATGACCCTCAAAATAAATTACCGTCATTTCAAACAGTTATCCTGTCACTCCTGACACTTTCTATAGTTCTGAAGTCCTCTTTCACGAGCGTCTTTAGTTGCACTGTTGTGGCTGCTCTGATGTCCTGAATTGACTCAAAATGTTTACAGCAATTTCTAATGTATAAAAACATTATGGTACATTCTCAGTTACCTTATTCAGCCAATCTGGTACTAACCAACTTCTGGTTCTCCCCTCAAGTTGAAATAGCCATGAAAGGTACACGTTTTGACTCATTCAGAACATCAAGACAGATCCAAGTGAAGACATTCTTGCAAGAGAACTTCCAGAACTGCTTCAGAAAGCGGCAAGAATGATGGGATAAGGGTATTAGAAGTGAGGTTGAGGGGCTTAACAACAGCATTTCTTTTACTGTAATACATTTTTTAAAAACTATGGTTTTGATTACGCCTTGTATTACAACCTCCGAGAGGACAAAGCAACTTTCCCTTAATAAGCTCTAGTATTAATATTTAATTGCAAAGTTTAATTCAAAGAGAAACTGGAATGCTTCCAAAAAGAAATACACATACACACACACAGACACAGACACAGAGGCAGGTACTTTAATCTCCTTCCTATCAGATGCAGGTATCAAAGTATTTATTTAATTTTATACAGTCATATCTCTTCTTTCATTTATTTATCAGACACACTGACTTAAAAGTTAAGGCCAACACAACTGCATTCTTCACTAGCACTTTATGAAAGTACATACTAAATTTCTTAACAAAAGATAATGATCATCTTTTGTGAAAAGTTGCTTTATCCATCTAATTACTGTCTGAAGACACCTCCATAAAACATTTATTGCTAAAACTACTAGGTAAGGGATACTTCACAGTTAATTATGCCTGGCATTTTACTTTGTATCTTTCATGTGTAATTTACTGGAGGTATAGTTGGGTAGTTTCTTACTTTGGGCAATGTAATGCGATGAGAGGAACTTCATCAATCAAAAAATCAAAGGAGTTCAAGTTAAAGCAATGATATATAATTCTTCATTTATTTAACTACCATGAATGTGGGTTATCATAAAACCACAGGGGTACACTCAGCTGAGAAGATCTAGTGGGCAAATTTTAACTTGACAGAAATAAAAGTATGTAACAATCAAAAAAAGGGCACACTTTTTATACTAATAATTCTACTTCTAGAAATTTATCTAAGGCAATTGATGTTTCCAAATTTTCTACCATGACTATTCAGAAAATAATGAGCAATTTCATGTTATTAAACAGATCTGGTAACTATGTAAAAAAAAAATCGCAAACACAAGGCTGCATAGTGGCTAGCATCCAGTTGCAGATAGGAAAAATAAAACAAAAACAAAACCTCAACCCTCAAAACAAACCCAATATCTAAAATGCAAATAGTATGTATTTGGTGAATTCTTTTCTCTTTCATTTTTTAATTTAAATTTACCTAATTTGCACTAATCTGATATTTAAAAATTAATGTTTTAAAAATAAATTTTAATTAGCCCTAAGAAATGCATTTTTCTCCACCTTTTGATTAGAAATATAAGTGATAAAGAATATGGTTACACTGAACCATCACTACCAGAATACTTCTTTATGTAAAGTATCAATTACTATGCTATTTGGTTTTTATTTTATTTTGATACCAGGGATTGAACTCATGACCGCACATTTGCAAGTAGGCTACTATGCTATTTGGAAATCTTTAATTAAAACTTTTTAAAGTTGCTAACATTTTAAAAACTAAAACTTAAATAAAAATTTCCCCTTTCAATCTTTACAATAACTGAAGTCTGAGGATAGACATTAAAATCTGGGAACCACTGTTTTAAATATATTTTGTGACATCAGTTAAAGGAAGTATCTTCCTTTATTTAACACTATACAGTTTTTTCCATGTAAAGTCTATTTACTTTTCAAGCCAAGCACTTTGAAACCTGAATGTTTAACCACTTTCCTCTGCTTAGAGGAAGGTATGAGAACAGATCTGGCATCAACATGAAATATGCCAAAGTACGGCAAATTTACAAAGCCTTTAAAAGCAACCAGGAAACATACTGCACTGTTACCTAGCTCCTACTCAGCAATGTCTTTAATTTGATGATAAACACTACAGTGCAAGTTTCACCTATTTCTCCATAAAATGCATTCTTCTGATTCCCAAGCATTCCAAATCAGGTACTTATAAGCAACAGTCCTGCATATAATACTCTGAATGTCAAAAATATATTCCCTCCTCCTTTCTTCCTAAATCTTCTGTCCTATACTACACTACGTATTTTTCTCCTAATACAGAAATGAAACATTTTATGAAATTAACACTAGAAGCATAAAATTACGGGTAATATTACCTATGATTTTTTTTTTGGTCTTTTTCCTTTTTATCGGTACCAGGGATCGAACTCATGACCACACACTTGCAAGGCAGGCGCTTATGCCACTGAGCTAAACCCCCAGCCCCTAACTATGATATCTTTTAGGTTAACTGCATATATTTTTATATTACTAAGAAAACAGCACAGTAATATGGTCAAAGATGTAAGTTAAACTTTGCATTATTTCTCTAATATCGTCGAACCCTAATGTTACTGGCAGAATTTTCTTAGTTAAATTTTCGATGATTTACCTTATAAATATGTCATATTTTCATTTTGTCCTACTTCCCCTACCATTTCCAAGGGTCTACTCACTCCTTACTTCTGTTAGCTTTTCACTGACAGTATCAATCATTTCTCAACAGGTCATGGTTGTGGATGTCTGTAATTCCAGCACTCTGACACTGGGAGGAACACAAATTGGAGTCCAGACTAGGCCAACTGATTTTGGTTTTCAAAAGGCTGAAGAATAGTTCAGTATGCAGCTTTTAGGCTCACTTTCTACTACAATTAACCAACCAACCAACAGGCTTTAAATTCATTAAAGTTCAGGTTATCACAACAGGTTACATTTCTTTCCATTTCTTACCTCTATTTAGGTCCACTGAACTGTAATCAACTGGCAACTCTTTCCTTTATACTTGCTCAAGTAATATGCCACATGGTTTTAAGAAACATCAGTATTTTAACTATTCTATTGCTCTACTTCACTAGCCAGCACATGTGCCAAATTTCAAGATCACTTTTATTGTGGCTCACAGTGTGCCCTCAAAGTTGGCTATGAAACAGTTTTGTGTAGTTAAGAACTTCCTCCTACTCTGCAATAAGGGAGAATTTGCCTCAAGATACAAAACTATCTGACAGAAAATAACATTAGTATTTATAAAAAACTTTCATTAAAATTTGTGAGTATAAGTTAGCAAAGGAAACATACACACTAACCTTAAGTTTTCAATAGACTGTCATGTATTACAGTAGATGACATAGTAAACTTAAGGAATCTGCCCACAAAATATATTGTTATTTAGACAGTATCGCTTATTACCAAAAGATGTCCCGTGAATCCCCCCACCTTCCCCTATAAAAAGTGGAACAGAAATGGATTCATTGGTCAAAGAGCTTCAGAGCAGCTATGTGGAGCTATGGAACAGGCTTAGATTAGCACTTGTAAGATATCAGAGTTAAATCTCAGAAATGCTTTCTATAACTGTGTGACATGGGGCCATTCACATCAGTCTTTAGTTTCTTTACCTTTAAAACAGAAAGAATGCAAAGTCACATGTATAATATCTAACCCATTAGCTAGTACCTGGTTGTTCTTTAACAAGCAAATGCAGGATTCTTTCTTGTCCTCCTCTTGAACTATCCCCACTAGGTTATTTCTTAAAACAGCCTGCCAAAAGTAAAGCCATCCCTTGAACAAACTTAAGACTCAAGAAGAACAAATTAATTTACAAGAGTCATGCTGTTAGCTACTGGGTCCTGTTTTCAACCTGCTAGGTTAGGAGATCAAGTAAGAGAACAAAGAAAACAGTGTTAGACTTAATTTTTTTTCCAATAGCTTTAGCTATAACTCATATGTTACAAAATTCTCTCTTAAAGATGTATATAATTCAGTGGCTTTCAGTATATTCAGGATTTTAAAACCATCAATGGTGTTTAATTTTCAGACATATCCAGCACTCTCAAAAGAAATTCATACTGCCAGGCACTTGTACTCCCAGCACTCAGGAGGCTGAGGCAAGAGGACTGCTGTAAGTTTCAGGCCAGCCTTAGCTATACACTCAATTCAAGGCCAGCCTGACACTGCCTCAAAAACCAAACCAAACCAAACCAAACCAAACCACAAAAACAAAAATCCAAAAAAACTCCCCAACTAGGCCAACCTCCCCCCAAACCCATACAATTAACAGTCATCCTTTTGTTGCTCCCCCTGCTTCCTAGAAAACAATCTACATTTTTTTATGGATTTGCCTCTTTAGAACATTTTAAAAATCTGTTTTGAAATTTATATTAACTTTTAAAATTACTGCTGGGCATGGTGGCACATGCCTGTAATTTCAGCACTCAGGAGACTGAGGCAGGAGAATCACCATGACTTTGAGACCAGATTGGGATACATAAGTACAAGGCTAGCCTTAACTACATAGTAAGACCCAGTGTGTGATAAATTTTCTTAAAAAACAAAACAAAACAAACTCCTCCCTCCCTCTCTTTCTAAACGTTAAAGTATAAAATGGCTAAAGGACAGCCCAAATTATTTTTTCTAAAATGACATCACCTGGCATGATCTTTAAAATTTAAAGAATATTTTTTTTCCTAAAAAGTTAGAGTAGCCACCAATAACGTTCCTTTACTCATGGCATATATAATAATTTTACTTTAGCTAAAACTTAGCTCTGACAAAAATCACAAGCCAAAAATAAGGTGGAAAACTAATGATAAAGTGCATAAAGATATCCTGGAGATACTACAGAAGGAAATTAGAGACTACAAGGAGAGTCAATTACAACTCTTTTTGTTTGTTTGTTTGGAGACAGGGTCGTGCTATGTAGTCCAGGGTGGCCTTTGAACTCCCTGCAATCCTCCTGCATCAGTCTCTCGAGTGCTGGGATTAAAGAAATGCACCACCATGCTCAACATTTGAGGAAGAATGTCACATTTACAGTAGGACAACAGCATGCATGTGTAGGGAGTAAGGCAATAAACTGGCCCAAGATTCTACAACAACAAAACTTTCAGTCTTTTATCTTATCATCACACACTGGCAATTACAAATAACATCAGGATTAAGGTATTTTTCTCCACTCTAGAACTTTGTTAACCAACACTTTCTCTATATGGTGAACTACTGCTGTGGATACCGCTGAGTTTTAATAACATAAATAGCAAATCTCCCCACTTTTATTACACAGGCCTGAATAAACAATCAAAGTTCATTAGAGAATATCTCAGGTAAGATGGCCAGTTCCAACACAATCTGAATTCATATACCTACTGGTATGAAAAGTGGGTACAAAAAAGGTTCAGGAGAGTTATTATCAACTCAGGCTCAGTGTATCTCTGCTACTGTAGTACCAGTATGTACTCCTAGCTTGCATACAGTGTAATCAAAATAGGACAGCTATGTGCAGTTTCTCTTTCTACAATGTTTTGTCTGATAGAATTATTTACAAAGAACAGAAGCAGCCTTCAACAAATACATAGTGGAATACAAGGTTTTAAAACTGAACAAAATTATGGAGAATGCTATTAACTAAGCAACAAGAATAAGGAAGTGGAAATTTACACAGAATTTTAAGTCTTTACCAAACACAGTATAGACCTAAATTAACTTTTTGAGTGAAAACCACTCTAGTGAAATTTTTTGACTGACAAAACATCTGAAAGTCACTAGAATCAATGCTGAATACAAATAGTATTATGATTTCCAGAATTAAGTGTGTTTTTAAATGGAAAAAAAAACAAAAAACAAAACTCTATGCTTAAGGTTTAGGAATGGTTTGTGCTAGGTATGTTGGTGCACGCCTGTAATTCCAGCAGTCAGGAGGCTGAGACTAGGGTCTGACTGAGTGTGCGGGCAGCCGGGGGTACAAAATGAGTTCAAGACCAGTCTGAACTACATAATGAGACCTTGTTTTAACAACGGGGTACAAAATGAGTTCAAGACCAGCCTGAACTACATAATCAGACCTTGTTTTAACAACAACAATAAGAACAACAAAAAGTGCTGTTCCATGTGCAACATGTTGTAATTAAAATTAACAAAAAGGGTTCTTAAACTATGGGTGCATGCTAATAAATCTAACACAAATATGTGAAGATCTAGTTTGACAGTCACTAACAAGATTTGAAAAGAAACAGGAGTACTTATTAGCATTGTAACAGACGCGCACGCGCGTGCGCACACACACACACACACATGCAATTTAAAAGTATTAATCAGAGGGTATGGGAAAAAAAGTAACAAGTTATATCATATACAGATACAAATTCTCCATGAATGGGATCACTATGTATATGTAAAATGTACAAATAAAATCTGATTTAAAAAGTATTAATCAACTATTTTTTTCTACAATAATACTTATTTGTAACTAATATGATTCCTTTAACGCATGCATATTATGTAGGAAGTTTTTTTCTGCCTACTTAAATCATTCAATTAATGATTATTTTCGAAATAACTGTTAGCACTGGATGTCAAATATGTTAGCTATGCCACTGCTTTATGGTCTTTCTCAGGTAGGATTGACCCATAGAGATCTAAGGCTAGAATCATCAATTTTCTAAACATTCACTGCAACTTTCAAGAAGTATTTGGGCAATGTTACCCACTTTCCTGAATCTTGCTATCCACTCCCACACCCAGTCAAAACTAATGCCTCTCATCCTCATCTCCATTCCTACATGTCACTGGTTTTCTTGTACTAATGTAGTACAGTACATCACCAGTATATCAAGGATTCTATGTATTTTTATTTTTACTAGCATCAGTAAAGAGCTCTGTAAAACAAGGGATTGAAATCAATAAACCATGTAACTATTACACAGGATAAAAGTAAGGCCACAATTATCATACTGTATTACTTGAAATCTCTTTCAGCCCCCAAAAATTCATAATAGCAGACTGAAAACACATCTCTCCTAGTGTAAGCTCTTCAACAAATCCAGATGTATCCTAATGCAAATTTAGCTACCACCCATCTTCAACTTTCCAGTGATTCAACAAGAACATAGCATCAACAAATCAATCAGTAGAGGGCTGGAGATTTAGTTCAGCAGCATTAGAGCATGCCTTGCAAGCGTGCGGTTGTGAGTTGATCCCTGGTACCAATTAAAAAATAAGTAAATAAATCAGTATTACCAAAAACTTGAGCTAGTTAAGAGGAAAGCTATTTTTTTCTATATACCTGATAACATTCAACAAACTTTCTCAAATGTGTCGCTTAAGTGTGCATTCTCTAGAACAGCTGTCCTCAAACTGCAGTTTCCATTTCTTCAAATAGATCTCTCATAAAGAAAAGAATGATCAAAAACAAAAGATTAGTATTACAGGTTAAAAAATCATCCCCACTGGATTTTAGTTTGATCTAAATACTACAAAACAATCAGGTCTATTAACAGGAAAATATAAAATAGACAAACAGAACAAATTACAGTGAAAATAGAAAGGGGCAGCAAGCTCCTCACTGAGAAATGGAATTCAACTTTCTTCAGGATGAGGCCAAGACAAATCAACTCAGCAAGTGTACTAAACTCAACTGGAATATTAAGAAATCACAAAGCTTATATATGTCTAGTTCCAAAGATAAAAATGAACATTAAACTACTCAAATTTTCTGCCTATGTTGCAAAGCAGCAATGTGCACATACTATGTTGATGCTGCAGGCTCTCAGGGCTTTTGGTATGACCCTTGCAGTGGTCTGTGAAGTTAAAACTGTTTTCATATTAAGAGATTTCATGTCCTTGTCCTTCATTTTCTTACAAGTATGCATCAATGTTTTCCACCTGCTAATTTGTGCTATTACAAGAGACTAAATTAAAAGTAGACACGAGGATCTAAGTTTTACAAAATCTAAATAAAATCTAAGTTTATATGAGTTTTGCAAAAAAGTAAAACAGAGCCACATATTTTGGAGGGAATGTTATTTTACATTTAAAATGTTACTTAGGTTGCTAGATATGGTCATACACAACTATAATCCCAGCTACTCAGGAGGCTGAGGCAGGAGAATCGAAAGTTTGAGGACAACCTGGGCAACTTAGTAAGACCCTGTCTGGAAATAAAATTTTTAAGAGGATGGAAATGCAGTTCACTGATGGCATCACTGATTAGTATACATGAGGCTTTGAATTCAATTCCCATCACAAGCGCGCGCGCACACACACACACACACACACACACACACACACCTGGTTACTTAGGCTAATATGTTATGAGCTTATTAGTTTTAATAAATGTATTTCTCACCTGTAAATGCAGCACCTGGGAGACTGAGGCAGGACTGACATGAGTTCAAAGTCAGCCTAGGGTACATAGTTCCAGGCCACCCAGAACTACATGGCAAGACCCTGTCTCAAAATGCAAAACAAATATGGTGGCGTCTTGGTTCACAAACTTATTTTGTTCCACAATTCTGGAAAAGATGGCCATGCTCATGTTCATGCAGGAAAGATAACCATGGTCACCCAATACAATTTGCAAACAAAAATTTTTAGCAAATGTTTCTGCTGGCAAATCAAAAGTATGTGTCAACTGTGACACCACTATAAATGTATTTCTCATCTCAGAATTATAATACGGTAAATATCAATAGACAATATCCATAAATACATGTTTCTATGGTCTGAAATTTATGAATTGAAAAGGGTCAAAGCTGCAGTTTGAGGACAGCTTTCCTAGAGAATGCACACTCAAGAGACACGTTTGAGAAAGTTTATTGAATGCTGCTAGCAAGAAAATGAACTGTGAATCTTTATAGTACGATGGTTAAGTAAAAAAGGCACATTTGGAAATATGTGCAATAAACTACTCACGGACATCATGTCTAAGGTTCAGAATACAGTTTACAAACCAGATATTAATACCAAATTATTTGACTGGGTCTGATGGGAAAAAGGAATGGGGATTAAAAGCAAGGACTTTAGGGGCTGGGGATTTAGCTCAGTGACATAAGCCCCTGCTAGCAAGCACACAGTCATGAGTTCAATCCCTGGTATTTACAAGAAAAAAAAAAAGCAAGGACTTTAAAAATACTTAATAAATGGGAGTGGTGGCACATTCTTTTAATCCCAGCATGCAGGAAGCTGAGGCAGGAGGATTACAAGACCAGCATGGACTATATACTAATGAGATTCTGTCTCAAAAAACAATCAAAGAAAACTTCAAAACTTAAAATAGCATCAACTGTTAGTTTTTGCTTTATTTTCTCTATACTATTATATATTAAATGCCTTGAGAAAATTGTAGCTGCTATAAAAGTGGAAAGAACAAGATATATTCTTTTGGATTTAGAGAAGATTATAGATTAAAATATCATCAATAAGTTAAAAAGTCTAGTCTATATCCTTTATTCATCCCATAAACTTTTAACAAAATACCATCAAGCTTCACATTGAGTGCCACAACGCAGAACAGAATTAGGTGCCTTAACAGATCTTAATCTTTTTCACTCATTTTTTCATCTTTCACAACACTTAATGCAGAGTCCTGCATTCTTCAAATACTCTGTTGAATGAGTATCTTTAATGTCACTTATTGAATGTTCTATTTTTTCTGTATCACAGATAGATTCTTTTACCTGTAATTCCAACCTGTCCTTTTCCTTTTAGGTACAATTTTGCTTCATGTTAACCACTGCCTCTTGCTGCTACGAACTATGCATTTCTACACTCCCTTCCCTTCAAAAGCCCACCTTCACTCTCATCTAGTAGAAACCAGGTTTCAACTTCGTTCACTAATGCTATCACCTTCTACTAAATACTATATGAATTTACAAACTACCTAGCACCAGTACTTGATATACTGTTAAACGTTCTTTCTTCCCGTCAAACAACTATTCCATATATGATTTCTCAAAATTAAACCTCTAAAAACACTACGCTTGCTATCTCTCATTTCATTATCTTCCACTACCATTCAGTCCCTAAGCATTGAATCCTATTATCCTCAGAAAATTTCAGTGCTTTTGCTTAAGTCTTTAATCTGTGATCACTTCCCTGGTATTGTACAAAGTATTATCTTCAGGCAACAATTAAAGTAGAAAGATCCACATTCAAATTCCAGTTTTGCCATCAGTTAACCGTATCCCCTTGGATGAATTCTTAACTTCTTTTGCAAATCTGCTTCCCACCTATAACTGGATATCTCCACAAAGTAGTAGAAATACTTATCTATTAAATCAGACATGCATAAAATGCCCAATATGCTACACATGTTATTATGCTATATTAATGCTTTTTTCTTTTCTCCTCAACTTTCTCCAGGGTCCATCTGAGAGAGACTCCCAGATATCTTCCTCTGTCTCTTGGCTGCTTCCAAGTTTGAGTCTTCCAAAAATATACACGTGGCTGTTACACATGTAACTAAAAAATCCACCTGCTCAAAAACCAAATATATAGCTGGGTGTGGTGGCACACTCCTGTAATGCCAGCACTCTGGAGGCTGAGGCAGGAGGATTGTTGCAAATTTGAGACCACCCTGGGTTTCAAAGTGTGCTTGTCAAGGCCAGCCTCAACTGTATAATGAGACTGTCTCAAGAGGACAACAAACCAAATACATTTTCTTCATTAAATATACTTCTGATCACTGACTTGTAATGGTATCACCTGTTGTGATATTCAGTGGTTTTGGTTTTTTACAGACAGGGTCTCGCCATGTAACAGCCTAGCTTTGAACTCACTATGCAGCCCCAAACTGGCCTTGAATTTGCAGCAATCCTCCTGCCTCAGCCTCCCAATTACTGGAATTACAGGTGTGTACTACTACACCTGGCCTATGTTGGCATTCATATGCAGGCAAAAATGTGCTCATACACCCATCAGACACCAAGATCTACGGACTCCTCTGGCCCCCATTCTTCCCTTGGTCTTGCCAAGACTTGCCAAGTTCAAGTTTTACTTACTTTTCCTACTTCAGTATCCAACCCACTAATCTCTCCCAACCAAGTTTTTGCCTTCAACAACACATACCACTAATAAAGTGTAGTTTGTAATTTATATTATCTTACTACTTAAAATTTTCAATGTGTACCCACAACCTAAAAATTTAATTCAAATACATTAGAGACATGAAACTTGTCAGTTCTCAAAGTACTTTGTCATTTTTACTTTTCAACAGCTTCCAGAATCAACTACTACTCACTTTTTTCTCGGCCTTTCACTCTCTGATCACTATTTCCTTTTTCTTAAAGTCCTGATATCGCTGGCACCTTCATTTCCTTCTAAATCTTCACTGATTCCCCATGGACATAATGCAATATACAGAAAGATCCAAAAGGAAATTGTTCAATCATAGATTGAAGTTATTTGCCTGTCTTAAGTCCTCTATTAGATTAGACTTCTAGATGACAGAGACCCTGCAGTATTCAGAACACAGCTATACAGGTACTCAGATGTTTGTTAAAGACAGATCGCATTTGAGAGACTACAGGTTACAAGAAAACAGTAACATTTTATAAATGAGAAAAACCAGTTGAGAAGCACAAATCAAACATACAAAACTATATGGATTTTTAGTCATTAATTTCATCAGATGAAAGTTGCAATTGAGCACAAGACAGTTGGTTCTGATAATGTACACACTTAATACATCTAATAAGTAATCTGCAGTTTATATAAAGAATAGGTGTAGAAAGGAAAATTTTGTGTAGAACAATGAGAAAATGTTAATCTTCCATATTTAAAAAAGACCACTTCCCTTCTTCAAGCATTCAATACCATTTCTAATTTGGCTTTTTTCAAAGTACTACTGATTACAATTTTTTTAAAAAAACAATATAGGGTAGTTTAAAAATGTGTCTGAAACCTGTACTATTCGGAATCACAAACACTATTCCTTTAAAAAAACCCAGTTTTTGGCCGGGGATTTAATTCAGCGGCATAAGCGCCTGCCTGGCAAGCTTGAGGTTGTGAGTTCGATCCCTGGTACAAAACAAAACAAACAAATATTCAGTTTTTATCTTGGGAGAAAAAAGTGCTTGAACTCCTTTAACAACTGTTGTGTCATTTGTGTTTTTATTCATTCAAGAACTACATTTGGCAGGCACTTGCTACGGTAGGGGGGAAAAGTGGATAGAGCAGAAACTCCCTGCCCTCATGGAGCCAAAATTCCACCAAGTTTTACCATCAGGATGCCAGGTAAAAGTCCAACCTTGTTGCAAATTTTCTAGCAACCAAACATTAGGAAATAAATTTTCGAAATCATCGATATTGAATTTTTTAAAATACAATACCAATTCCAAATACTACAGTTATTTTCTTCAGCTGACAAAAAACTTTAGGATGAAGTGCACAGGAATGAATGGACACGAAATGCATTATTAAATTGGAGGGTCCCACAGCGTGGCACTACAAATAGAAATGTTATCTCACCATAATTCTATCGTAAGTGTCCTATAAAAATCTCACTGTGAAATACAACAAATTTTTAACACCACATCAACTCATTTTCAACTACTATGATTTCTTCAACGTTAGCTTAACTATAGTCAAAAAGGAAGGCATTCCACCTCGATCCACCACACTAGTCTCCATTCTGTAACATTTTAAAGCATCAAATCGACCCTAATAAATAAAACAGTGCGGCCGCTACACTTCAAAAACAGTACCTGTAAAGAACAGAACTACAACTAACGAACTTTAAGGAGGCAGGGAGCTTTGTTTGCGGTTTGGGGAGGTTTTCACCGTAAATTTACCCGTAGAAAAGAGCCGAGGGCTAACTATATGGGGAAGAGATGCGAGGGTAGGGAACTGCCAAGCAGCGCCGGCTTCCTAGCAGACTAAGTAAGGCGGAGCAAATACTCTTCTCTCCCATTCAACTTTTTAGGTGTCACACCAGGGCCCTAGATCCTGTAAGAGAGTTAGGTTCACGACTCGAAATGATACGGAGCCACCCCTCTTCGTTCGTGAATCCTCTTTCCCAAGTGGGTGAACCCTGTAGGGGGATAAACACCCTTTCCAACTCCTCCCGACCCGGGATCAGAGTCCAGCTGCGGACACGCCATGGCCTGAGCAACCGGAGCCCCGAGGCCGCTGCTCCACCGGCCCGGCGACCCGCAGCCGCTCCCGCTCCCCGCCCCCCACCCCACGCGCCCGCCCGCGCTTCCTTCGCAGCCCGGTGCGGGCTCCCGGCACCGCGGAGCCGATAACGGGGCCGGGGAACAGAGAGTAGAGCGCCCTGGCACGAAACGGGACGGAGTTCGAGGCACTGGAGCGGACGCGGGCTGGAGGAGGCCGGAAGGGGGCCAGAGGGCCACTCCGGGTCGCCGGCCGGGTGGGCGGTGGGGGAGGGGTGTGGGGTCAGGTCTCCCGGTGGCCGCGACCTCTCCCGGGCCACAAGGCCGCTCCGCGCAGGCCCTGCCGCTCCGGAACCCCGGCAGGAAGCGTCCCCACCCCGACCGAAGCTTCAAACCTCGGCGGCGGGAGAAGCGGGTCCCGGCTCCCGCAGCAGACCCGCGCCCCAGCCCCGAGCAGCCCTCACCTCCTGGTTGAAGGCGTTGACGGCGTCCATGTTCGCGCTGCGGCGGCGGCGGCAGCGGCTGCTCCCGGCCCGCCGGTCACATAGACCTCGCGCCGCGGCGGAGCAGGCAGGGAACCAGCCGGGCCTGAGGCGGGGAAGGCGACAAGCGGCGGAGCCCGAGGCCGGGCAGGAAGGGGCTGAGGCCGAGACGGCGAGGCAGGCGGCCGAGAAGAGGCAGAGGCGAAGGGGTGGCGGGCTCCTTTTCAGTCCCGTTCGCTGGGCGAGGAAAAGCAGGCGGCGGCGGTGTCGCTGCGTTCCAACATGTCCGTTTGGAGGTGGTGGCTGCGCTCTGCGTCTCGCTGACACAGTCCCCGCGCCCTCACGCACTCGCCCACACTGGCCCGGCCGGCGAGCGGGCGGGCCTCTCGCTCACTCTCGCCAGCAGGATGGCGGCAGCGGCCCGAGTCCACGCCGCGCGGGGCACCCTGGGACGGCTCAGGCCTCCTAGCGCTTCCGGTGCCCGGTGTGGCCCCGCCCCACCAGCAGGCCCCGCCTTCTCCCCGCCCCTCGCGTTGTTTCGCGGGCGCGTGACGCCGAGACGCCGGGCACTTTCCCGCCGTTGACGGCGGGCGGCGGCCACTGGTCGAGGAGGTTTCTGGGCACCCTGGCTGGGACGGCGAGGCGCGCTGGAGAGCGCGGCGTCCTAGGGCCGCGAGGCTGGCTCAGAAGAGGCGTGGCGCGCGCCCCCGCCCGACTCGGAGCTCTGCGGTGTGTTTCTGTTGCCATTGTGCGCGCCCGACCGTGCTCCCGGCTGAGACGGCGGACTCGGAGCGGCTCGCTCCCCTCTGCCCGAACAAAGGGCGCAGGATTTAGCCCTTGCCCGCAGCGCGAGCTTCTGCAGTCTCCCGTGCGCTCCTCCGATGCGGCTCCTTGTCTGCTCTCCGGGTTAATTCCGCGCGAGCTGAAACACCGAGGAGGACGAGCGGACCTAAAGGAACCTCTGTGCAGCCGTGAGCCCTGGGAGGAGTGGAGGCCCGAAACCCTGGCGTTGGTTCCCCGAACCGAGTGGTTTTCTTGACGGGCGGAAGCACTGCCCTGACTCATTTTCTTGAGTACCTGCTGTCTCCAGGCCTTGTGTGGGTTGTTGCGTACCTGAATGAAAAAATAGATTTTTTTTTTTTCCTCCCGTATTTTTGCCTGCAGCGGAGAGGACAGGCAGGAGAAGAGATAATTGTGAAAGCATGTGTAAGGGGTCAGGCCCTGGAGAGCACATACCATATGCCTCCGACTAGAAGTCCAGTAGGACTTCATAGAGGAAGTGGCATCCTGGCTGAAAGGAAGAGCGGTATGGAGAGGAAGACCCTCTGGGCCTAAGGAGCCTGATGAGGATTGCAGACCACCTCCCCATGGGGGACCCGCTGGTGCTACAACGTGCTGCCTCTGGAGAATGGTGTGGTGTACTAAGGGTCAGGGAGAGCTTAGCTGTAGTCCCTGGGGATGAGGGACTGAAGCTGATAGGAGGGAGAGCAGGGCAAAGATACTCAGGAGGCAGAATGAAAGGGCAGGCACATTATGCCTGAGGCGGAGAGAGGAAGGCGTCACAGGTGCTCCAAGTTCTAGCATGATGAATGGGTTGGTTTAAGAGTAAACAGGATGGGGGCTGGGGATTTAGCTCAGCGGCTGAGGCGCCTGCCTTGTAAGCAGGCAGTCGTGAGTTCAATCCCCGGTACCGATAAAAAGGAAAAAGACCAAAAAAAAAAAGTAGTCAACAGGATAAATGGGCAAGAAGTTATGAGGGGGGAAAAAACGATTAATGCTTCAGATCTGTTAGGGCATACCAGTGCCTACCTGGCATGCAATCCTTTACTGTCTCCATAGCCGGCTTCTGTGTAAGGCGGCTGTCAATAATGCCCTAGTTTTACAGTTAACTAATTCAGTTAACAAGTGTGTCCAAGGTCCCACAGCTGGATGATTTCCGTTTGGGGATTGAAACGTTTGAGCCGTCCCTCGGACAAAAAAGGCTGTCTAGGAGACAGGATTGGGTTTTGAAGTCTGAGAGGAGACAGATCTGGGACTCCTTCATGCACAGCACTTTCTGGCCAAGCTGCAATAGATGGGGAAAAGGCCAGGGTGTGGGAGTTTAAGGAACAAGATTGGGATAGCTATAGAGAAATTCTCAGCCCTGTTCAGTGCTGAAAGTTAGAAATCCAGCAAGATAAGAATTGGAAAGTGCCTCATCAGGATAATTAGGGTTGACAAGCGCAAAATAGCAAGGAAAAAGGATGTAGGGAATTGAACCCTTGCATGTGCTCTCCAGGCCTTCTGCCACTGAGCTATATCCCCTGTGCATGAGGATTTTGAATGTGCACAACAGGAACAAGTGGTAATTGTCTGCAGTGACGTTCATATGCCTGTTACTTTAGTAGGATCATTACACATTCTACACATGTGTTGAAATATCACACTGTGTCCCATAAATATGTTCAGTTCAGTTTAAAAAATTGGAAAGTGCCTGATGGATTTAGGATTTAAGAAATCATTCTGCACCTTGGCTGGATAAGGGAAGACAGGAGAAATTTTACAGAAACCTAGCTGTCAAATGAGTTATGAGGACACCAGGCAAAAGCTGCAGGGTGAGGGGAAAGTTTCTTTCTTGTAAGGTGAATGAAATGTGCTATTTGTTAAACCAGACCCCAAGTTTTATTTTTGGGTCCACTCATTGTCTACTTTATATTATTACTTTTGTATTTCACCTGAACCACTGTGATATTTCCTTAATCCATTTTGCTTCTGTAGGAGTTGTCAGTCATGGAACTGCCAACATTGCACTAAAAAGTACAGACATTAAATTTTTATCTCCAACCCTTGGATTTTCTGGGTAACTGTTGTTTGCTAAATATGCGAGATTCCCATGCCATATTGACACCCTAGTGCAGAGGCACAACTCAAGTTTTTGTTATTCTGTGCACACTTCTGGGAATTGCCAAAAATGAGGCTCTGCCTCATCTAAAAGCTCTCCTTGTACCCCTTGTAGGCACACTTAACATTCAGTTGATGTCCAGAAGTCACTTCCTTTCACTCATTAGTTACATATTGTTTGCCTGTGTATTATCAGGCCCTGTGCTGACAAGCTTCCATACCTTCCTCCAGCCAGTGTCCAAATCTCCCACCATGTGCTTCCTTGATCTGCCTACAGCATTTGTCACCTTGCATTATTACCTGAAAGAATATGCATTCCACTCTGTCCTGACTCTACGTCTTTCTGTGAACAGTGGAAGACATTAAAAATAGGCCCTTAAAATGAATGGGATTCTCTTTCCCCAGCTCGCACAAGCAGTTGTTTCTCATCTTGTGCATTAGGGAAATGGGTTTGGTTAAGCAAGGATGAAGTCCTGAGCTGGAGTCAGGAGTTGGGGGAGGAACGGTGACAAGTTTAGCTTTGAAACATGGCCTGTTGGAGACTCAACACATTATACCTATTGGGCTCCAATGGCTGTTGAAGGGATAAACGAGTCAAAGAGTGCTATGTTCTGTGTTCCGTTCTATTGAGATTTGGATGCACAAGGAATAAGAGTTGGCTTCAAAGATCCATGTGCTTGAGGTAGATAAATGTAAGTGGCACTTTCCTGGACAGGGTTGACAGTGTTTGGGAGGTCTTTAAACAAGCTCTTAGGGAATGTGTGTTATCAGCTAGACTTTGGGTGCCTTAGCAGCATCTTCTAGTATTTTTCCATTCTGAAGATAGCTGCATCTCTAACTGCTCTGGGACATCTGGCAGCCTTTCACACAGCTATAACTGGGCTTTCATCTCTGTCTCACTAGACAGATGAGTCAGATCTTCCAGTAAGAAATTTTTGGCAAATGACAAGAACTCCTGAAGGTGTCCTTTGTTAGCACACTTTGGAGCAGTTAAAATGCGTCCTATTAAAGTAGCCAGAGGATCTCAAGCTGATATGACCAATAAAAATTCAGCAAGACAGACATCCCACTTGCAAACCTGCATTCTCTCAAAGAACATCGATTTGAACATTCATTTTTTTACATGTGGGTGTGCAAATAGTTTTGAAAAGCTATTCTAAACTTGCATTTTTGAAAAACATGAAATCAGTAAGAGGACAGAAGAGACAATATTCAGAAAGTTACATTCTGCTTAATTCTGTGCCTTTTTTCAACTCATTTTCCTGAAAGGAATGTTGCCTACAACCCATAAGGACAGAGAATATAGAAAAACAATCTCATTCTTCAAGAGCCCAAGAAAATATCTGAAGATAAGAGTTTAAGAGAAAATGGAGATTTTTCTAATTCTTCATCCCTGGTGAAGCTCAGCTGAGTCCTTTTTGAGTCAGCCTCTTGTCTTCATGCCCTTTTATGCTGCTTGTGCCAGAATCATGGACTATAAAAGAAGAGTAAAGAGCTTGGTGGCAGCTGGGAAATGGAATTTTAGGGAATTTTGTTTTTTTAATTAATTTTTCATCATTTTCTAGAAAACTCTGCAGAAAACATTTTAAAATAATTGATTCTAGGGATTGAACTCAGGGCTCATGCATGCTAAGCACGTATTTTACCTCTGATAGCACCCCCAAATGAAGATGTTTTACTTTTTTAATCAAAAAGGAGTAAGTTCTTTAAAAACAGAGAATTCATAGAGCTTAAGTGTATAGCAAGTGAAAACCTAAAATGTTCTGGATTGATAATCTTAGATGTGATTGTAGCATATGAATAACAGGAAAACTTTTTTGTGATGACTTACTGTCTTGAGAAGAGGTTCAATATCATTTTCCCAGAATTGAAAGTGTTAAAATCAGGGATCATCCAAAATGAAATATTCCTTCCAAGACTGAGCCATTCCAACCCCACATTTTCCCATGCATTTATTCACAAAACAAAGATGAACATCTGTAGATAGGTACTGTGCTGGGTGTGCAGGATTCTATGATAAACCAAAGCAGGCAAATGTTCCATACTCTATTGATTGCTGTAATTTTATAGGAAGTTTTAAAATCAAGAAAGGTACACTCTCCAATTTTTCTCCTCTTTAAAATTATTATGGGTATTCTCACTCAGTGATGATAAACATTTTAGAGCTTTCAGTAGCAATAAACAGGTGGCCACTGCACGCATACCATAGGTTTGCCACCACTGCTTCGGTTCCTTTGCATTTTGTTTTCTTTTTGTAAGAGGATAAAGTCAAGGAAAATAAAACAGATTAAAACTAATTAAAAAAAAACGTGTAAGTGATACAGGACTTCAAAACAATATGAAATCAACAATAGTTACACAGTACCTCTTGCTTTCTGCAAAATTCTGCAGATACCTTCAGACATAGTAAAAATCAAACAGAACAGAATAAAACAATGCAGTAAAGGACTTCAAGACAGTAGTAAATCCAAAATGGCTGCCATAATATATCTTGCTATCTGAAGTAGCTGCGCATGCCATCTGATACAATGAAATAAAAGAATAAAACCCAACCCAACAAAACAAACTGATACAGGACTTCAAAGCAAGACAATAGGGAATCAACAATGGCTACTGCCCTCAGAGATTTCCCCCTAGATGTCACACTGTGTTCTGTCTGAGTAGATGATCAGACCACTGGCCCAGACCTGCAAGGTGAGTGAAACACCAAACACTGCAGGTATCGAATTGCATTTCATCTCAGTGTCTATCATCACAGCCTGTTCCTGTGGATCAGCTGGAGGGGGGGAGATTGGTACTTCTTGTTTGCCAGCCCACTTGCCAGAATGCCCTGCTGGTTCGCAAGAAGAGCTTTCTTCTGGGTGAGTCCCTGTTCTCTCCCCTTGCAGTCCATGAATGGTGCTGACACGGGGCAAGTCTTGAGTCTGGAGGTCTCCCCTCCGGTGGCAGCCCACGCATGGCCCTGTTTGGCAGGGGGTGCTTGCCTCTTGGTGAGGCCCTGCTGCGCCCTCCCCCCCACAAGCAGTCAGTGAATGGCACTGACTCATCCTTTGCATTTTCTTACAGGTTTTAGCTTTAGCTTGTCAATTGTAAAGAAAAAGATATTGTTGGTATTTTGATTGAGAGTTCTGATTCTCAGTAGTTATGACTGTAGGAAGTGCCTACCGTGAAACCAGGATCATACTACATTTTCCCTGTTGATTCAGTCTTCCTTTCTCTGACAACTGCTTTGCGTCTTTTGTCTTCACACACCTCAGAGACCTCCTTTGTTCTCTTTTAAATGATTTTGGCTTCCATGTTTCTGAGAAACGGAAATGCTGAGAGGAGGTCTTCAGACTTACACTACCATGTCCGTCTGCTTACAAGCCTCAGCGTGTAGATATCAGTTTATTTTTCCGGACTGTATATGAAATGTCTATGCTCCTTTCTAAGAGTTCATCTCTGTACCTGTATGAAAATTCCAACCTTTCTTTTCTACATTGCGCAATCAATTCTTTCTATTGGGTCACATGCAATATTAGACATAGCTCTGGTTTCTCCCTTGTTTCAGAAACACAAACACGTACTTTTGTTGAACTAACTGCAACTACCTCCCCATTTGTGTGCTCACAGCTCTTACAAAGGCTATAGCTCAAACTTTGTTCCAGATGTGTCAGCTTCTGCCTTTGAATGTGTGTCTTTTCCATCAAATTCACATAAGTGTCCTCATGATCTGGCTAAAGTTAAAAGAGTTCTCTTCCCCTGGTGCTTCCTTATAAAATGATGGGCATAGAACTGAATAGGTGTATTCAAAATTCTCATTTGAGAAAGGGAATCTGGAGAAAATACAGTGATCTTTGATGTGTGTCCATAGTAGACATCAAACCTGCTGAAAAGAATGAGAATGACCTGCCGGGACTGTAATGGGATTATTATTATTTTTTTTTTTTTTTTGTCTTTTTCGTTTTTATCAGTACCAGGGATTGAACTCATGACTGCCTGCTTGCAAAGCAGGCGCTTATGCCACTGAGCTAAATCCCCAGCCCCAGAATGGGGTTATTTCTATGCTTAGTACATCTACAGCCCCTTTTGTGCTCTCAGAAGTTGTCCCTGCATCTTTCTGCTCCCTGCATGCATTAGGGAGAATGCACTTATGTGAAACAGCTTTTCTAGTCCTCTTTGTTAATGCAGTGTTGAGGCCTAGGAATCATCTCTAGGGAGTATATCTCAAACTTAGCTGCAGGTAAGAATTTAAACACCTGACATGAAGGCACACCTCAGTTCTAGTAAATCAGAATCTCAAGGAATCGGTGCCAGTAATCTTTGAAACTCCCTGGGTGATTCCAGTGTGAAGCTGAGGTTGAGAATTACTGCCTTCAGGGTTGGGGAGTCCTAGGATCAAACTACTAGATTTGTGGTTTTGCTTTCCAACACGTTTTCCTCCACAATGAACATGCGAAGTCTGTTGTGTATCCTAAAAATGTCATGTATTCATAACTGCATCCAAAGATTTTGCAGAGAAATAGTTTTTAAATCTTATGTGTTCTTGTCTCTAAGATGCTGACTATTGTGTACTATTCAGTCTCCCCCTTACTTGGTCTAATGACCTTTGCACAAGCCAATTTTTTTGGTTTTTTTGTTGTTGTTGTTGTTGAGGCAAGGCCTTGTTTTGTTGCCCATGCTAGCCTCACACTTGCAGAGTTCTGTCTCAGCCTCCCAAGCACAGGGTTTGTGGAAGTATACTGCCAGGCTGAACTGCGTGAGACAAGTTGACAGGAAAGATTTGTATGGGAGATGCTACCCTTAGTCATGTCTTCGGTGCCTGTTTGACCTCTTCCTCTGTTTAGTAGCCACTTTTCTGCTTGTATTCACTTCAACTGAAATTGGAAAAATCACCCTTATTGACCTGGTCAGGCTTCAAATTGTGGGACTGTCAGTTAACTTAAGACTGGGGAAGAATTACATAATTTAACAAAGCTAATATTTTCTCCTACTCAGCTATCAAAGTCTTTCTAAATTAGTGTCTCCTGTCTGAATAAAGTGAGGTAAAGATGAAGCTGCTATGACAAAAGGGACCTCCGTGAACAGTGACACAAAAAGTGTTTTTACAAAGTTTATTTCTGTCTTACGTAACACTCCAGAAATGAGCATTTCAGAGCCAGTGAGGTGTTTCTGCCATCCTCCACTGGTAAACTCCAGAGTGACCATGCCACTTGTCACAATTTCTTAGCCAGCAGGATGAGGAAAGGAAATAGAGGTGTGTGGTTTCCTTTTTAGGATGTGACCAGATGTTGCTGATCTCATGTTTGCTCACATCTCATTGATTGGAACTTAGTCACATGACTACTCTACTTTGGAGAAAAAGCTAGGAAGTACTCTATGAGTTGGTCATGTATTTCCCTGAACCTTGGCAAACTTCTGTTATTGATGGGAATAAAGCCTCAATGGACATGAGGGAAAAAATCATTAATCTTCACCATAGCTTTTTTTTTGGCAGGGAGGGAGTTTGTTGAAAGCCATACAGTTAGTTAAAACATCAATGTTCTGAAATTTCTCACCATTTCTTCTGATAGTACAGAAAGTATATTGGGACATAGGTAGGGCATGTCACATGTTGATTGTTTTGCCATCATCAAATTATAGAACCACAATAATTTATTTTCACTGCCTTTTTGAACCAGTTCTTCCACAGTGGCATCCGTTTTCAGGAAGTCACAGCGAGGCTGCTAAAATATCAAACCCTGGTTAACAAGAAACATGAGAGCCAACTGATACAGCATCTGTTCCTTATCACAATCACTTCGAACATGGAATTCTCTATCAAGCAGGAATGCTTGTGTTGGCAAGTAAAGAAAACCTCGCCAGTAGTGCCTTAAACAAAGATTTATTTTTCTCATCAAATAAGAAGTCTAGAATAGATGGTTTCCACCGTCAGTTCTAATGATGTAGCAAAAGACCAAGGCCTTTTCTCTCTCTTTCTAATATCACTTTTACTAGTGTGTCAGCTTTCTGATTTTCTTGTCACTCTATGGTTATAAAATGATTGGAGTAGTTCCAGTCATCATGTGTCTCAAAGCATGAGTCAGGAGATAAGTTAACACCTGCTGATTCTTATATAAAGAAGGAAGCTGTTCCAGAAATGTCTCCATAGTGCTCTCCTTGCCTCCTGTTGACAGAATGGAGCCATATGGTCACCTCTAAACCAATGAAAGGACAGTGATCTTGCTTTTTTAGAACCAATCAATGTTCATTCACTATGTCTAGGAGATGAATGACTTTCATACTTAGGTGAATCTTTGCCTACCGCATGAACAAATTCTATTAGCGGGAAAAAGAAGGGATCTAAAGTATGGCTGTACAATGAGCAACAAAGATTAATGGTCATACAGATAAAAACTCTGTGTGTGTTGTATGATTTTATACCTGCATACTTTAAATCATTTCTATATTGCTACAATGTCAATGCTATGTGTATTAGTCAGTGCTTACTAAAGAAACATTTAATGCAAGATATACAAATAAGACTTTACCAGATTGGCTTACAGTGGTCACCTACGTATGTGGAAGAGTGCAAAAGGTCTGTCTATGTGCTGGGGCTCTGAAGGATCCAGTGGAAACCCTGGACCTCACTGTAGTGTCACGGGTGAGTCCCTATCAGGCAGCCAGAGGCTCTGCTGGAGGCTGAAGAGTGTGTTGGAAGCTTAGAGACAACATCTGAGGTAAAGGTGAAGACAGACGGGAGCTCCTCTGAAGAAACAGAAGCGAGTCTTCTTTCTTTGTTTCCTTTTTATACCATTCTGACAACAGTCCTTCCTAGGATGGGTTCTCCGCACCCCAAATTCACCATCCACACATGAAGATCATGCACACCACCACAGGGCAGCCACTCAGCGCTTACCCCTCCTATAGTTCCGTGACAATTCTAACACCTTTGTGTGTGTGTGTGTGTGTGTGTGTGTGTGTGTGTGTGTGTGCTTCTTTAAGCTCAAGCACCTAAAAAGCCACCGAATAGTGGAGGAAGCCACCAAAGCTAAGTTAATGGACAGCAGCAGGAGGTGACTGCTGACAGGCAGACAGTGGATGGGAAGACAGCAAAATACGTAGAAAGCAGACAAAACTCAAAAAGCAACGCTGGCAGGGTCACTCATTTTAGAGACATTCGTTCTGGGCACCGCCACAACCCCCAGTGGCATCAATTTTATAGGAAGTCACAGCGAGGCTGCTAACATATCAATTGTGTGATAGAATGGAAGACAATGTCTGTTGGGACAGGGATTATGGCCAATTCATCCTTTAAGGCAAAAGCTTTCAACTGTTTTTGAGATGCCTCTCTGGATCTGCAGGCACCTTGAGCTCAGTATATTTTTAACTCTTCTTGCCTTGTGTTCGACAGGGAATGACAATTGGCCAATGGCTACAGGAATATGCGAGGAAACTGTGTATTGAGATTTTTCAAGAGAAATATCTGAGACAGTGTTATATAGATCTCTGAGACAGTAAAAATGGCCAGAGTAAAGAGAGGCAGACACATGGAGAAAGACAGCAGAGGTGTAATGCGATGGGTGATGAGAGCAGTTTGGGGAAAGTGGTTGCCTATCATGGGCTCCCATCCCTCTGCTATTTAGGGAGTGGAAGTACTACTTCTAACCCAGTGGTCAGCAAGGTTTTAGCTAAATCTGGTCACATTCTATTTCTGAATATAAGGTTTCATTGGGATGAACCATGGTAATTTGTTTATATAGTGCCTACAACTGCTTGTGACAATGGCAGAATGAGGTGTTGCCACAAAGACCTGGGGGAGGGGACCCCAAAGCCTAAATTATTTGCCTGGCTGTTTCCAGAACAAGCTTATTGAGTCCTGTCCTAACCTGATGCCTCAGGCAGGAAGATTACAGGGCTACTGGGACAGTGTGGACATGTGTCCCAGGAGGTGGGAGATAGAGGTGGCAGGTAAGGAAGCAACTAAAGGCTGGGGACTGAATTCTCTGTAGAAATTTTAGGCAGTGAGCCTGTTCAAATTTGCTATTTTTAATATGCTTGAACTTCAAGGAACCAAAGTTCAAGGTGTTAGAATTGTCTGCTCTGGTGGCAGAACAAGTGCTGTGATGCTGGGATCTAGGGTCCTGGTCCTGAGTGTTTGCCAAGGGCCACTCAGGCCTGAATGGGAGACAGAACACAGTGATGTGTCTCTTTTGGGGTCTCACTGAGCAGACCACTGGGAAATCTCTGCAGATAGAAGCTGCAATTCACTTCTCCATGCTCAGAGATAAAGAAGGAACTGCAAGAGACCACTGGAATGGATGCATCTTTTATAGTTAAAGGAAGTAAAAGAGAAAAGGATCCAGAAAAGAAGCTCTGCAGAGCTCCACAAAGCAATAAAGAGAGAGAGAGAGACAGAGAGAGAGAGAGAGAGGGAGAGAGAGAGAGAGAGAGAGAGAGAGATATCTAATCACCTGCTAGACCTGAGACTAAACATGAAGCCACCAGCCAAGTCAGAGCTAGTCTAGAACTGATCCTGCCTCTACCCATCCCGTTTCTTCCTCTACCCATCCCGTTTCTTCCTGGTAGCCCTTGCCAGCCCCTGACAGGGAAAGACGAGGGCCAGAGGGACCCCTCACCACTGCAGGCTACCAGCAGAAAGGCTGGGAGATGGAGACATTTAACACTGTCCAGTCCTGCGTTCTCACATTTTTTTTTTTTTTTTTTTTGTCTTTTCCCTTTTTTTATCGGTACCGGGGATCGAACTCACGACCGCCTGCTTGTATGGCAGGCACTTATGCCACTGAGCTAAATCCCCAGCCCCTGTTCTCACATTCTGAACACTAACTAGAAGACATTTGTGACTTACCGTGGCTCATTTATCACCTAAGAATAAGTTGAAAAGCGCTGGGAGCTGCTGACCACATCACTGAAAACAGGTTATAGCATAATCCATGCTTGTTCAGTAGCTAATGTTTAAGCACTCATGTGTCTCAGACACCACACCAAACCCTTGTCATACATTAGCCCATTAAACTTCTTGATAAAGCCCTAATACAACACTAATTTCACAAAAGGGAAATGGGGGCAAAGGGAAGATGGGCAATGATCCAGAGCCTCATGTCTGGGAAGTGGTGGAGATGCAATTCAAACCCAGAACCGAGTTCTCAGTCACTGTGGTCATCCCTTGGCCCTCCCAGGGGATTTGTCCTAGGATCCCCCATAGATACCAAAGTCCCTGGATACTCAAATCCCTTATGTAAAATGAGATAAGGTTTTCATTTAACTGATGAACACCTTTCTGTATACTTTAAATCACCTCTAGATTGCTTATAATATCTACTCCAAAGTACATGCTGTGGAAGTAGGCATTATACTATGTGGTTTAGGGAATAATGACAAAGGAAAAGTCTACATCTTCTATACAGATGTAATTTACATGTTCCGTACAGATAGATTTTTTTTCTTTAGCTCCTGGAGACTGTACCCAAAGTCTTCACAATAAGCTACATACCCAGTCTTTTTGGCTTTTGTTTTGAGACAGGTTGTTCCTAAGTCACTTGAGTTGTACAGATTATGCTTGAGCTTGTGATTCCACTGTTTCGGCCTCCCCAAGCACTGGAATTATAGGTGTGTGCCATTATATGTGGCTCAGATGAGATTTTTAAAAGATATTTTTGATCAGCTCTTGGTTGAATCCGTAGATAGGGATCATACAGATACAGATAGCTAACTGTGTCAGGCTGCCCCTCAAGAGTGGGGTTTTCTCTTCCCCTAGAACCCTAAGGTTTCCTATGTTGATTATTCTCTCAGGGCTTGCCATAGGTTCCTTGTCACATCCTGGATGGTCAGAGGTCCTTCAGGCCTTGTTTGATCAGCTGGATCACAGGTGCCAGGTGGCAGCGTTTCTTGCAGTGTGGTCTGGGCCAGCTCTGGACCTTCTTGTTCTCCAAGCTGAGGATCTGATGAGTTGCCCTTGAGTGAGCCTGTACACCCAAATGTCTCACACCTGTTCCATATATATTACACCTAATTCCTAGTGAAGATAAATCACCTTGGAGGGAGAGCGCTGTCTGCTGCAGATCATTGGAGACCTTCCTCCACTCTGCCCCAAATCTTCTCTGTATTATGAGATTCCCCACCTTTTGGTATGAATTGTCAGTTTCTTGGACCTTATCAGTTTGATGGATGTCTTGTGAGATGATCAAGGTTTCCACAGACCAAACTGTAGCACAGTAGTAGAGAGAGATAACATTATACTGAGGTAAGGAAAAGATATACTGTTGTCTGGCCAAGCATCTCTCATTGCTGAGACAAAAATACCCAATACCCAGGTTAAAGAAGGAGATGTTTGTTCAACTCACAATTTGTACAGGTTTCAGTCCTCAATCAGCTGGCTCCAATGCAGGGTAGCTTGAATTCTTCATTCAAGAAGCTCTGGATCTGTGATCTATTTCAGATTGTAGGATCCAGACTATCCCAGTGGCTTAGTCCATGCCTTTGTCATGGTGGGCAGAAAGTACCAAAGTGACAAGTGAGAAGGAGACAAGATCCTTCTTGTCCCTTCTATATTGTATCTAGACTGCTAGGATTAGAGCAGTCATTGATCAGTGCATTGATTCAGCAATCACACATCCTTAATCCCAGCATCACAGAGTCTAGATTCTGAAAAAGCCTAAGACTGCATGAGGCTTTGGGGGTCACCTAGACAGAAACCATAACACCAAGTAAACAAACAAACAAACACACATAAGCAATCTGTTTCTGGTATCCTTTATGTGTTGGAATAAAGCAAACTAGGCTTTAATGAGTCTATAAATGCAATCCAAGTGCCAGGAGCTCAGTATATGTGCTCTTGTCATATGAAACCACCTAGTAAAACAATGTTACCAATTCAGTTTATGATCACAGACTGTCTTCAGGAACAACACTATCTGGTTTCCTTTACTAGCTAAACTTGAATTAATGGAAATGTACTAGCAATCATCTCTTCTGGATCTTTGAGGTCTGTTGCTTCAGAAATTCTCCTAGGGGCATGGTATCACATGTGATGTGTCAGTTTATAAATGAGAAGCCACTTCCTTGACTTTCCAGTTGGCTGTTGCTTATTTCATGGAACAGAAATTCAATGTGGGATGTACCTGAGGGGTGTACCTGTCCCACCTATGACCTTAGAAGTTGGGGAAATAAACAGAGTTGGAGATCTCAAGCCTAATACAGACTAACTGAAGTCAGTACTCAATTTATTACCTTACTTTCTAGGAATACTTTAGTTGACTGGTAGGCAACACTACCATTCAGAGACTATAGGACACAGCATTACTAATATATTCGCTTTCTAAAAATCAAATATCTCTAGTACACATTTATGCTAATCAATGGAAGTAGCCGTTTGAGGGAAGAGCAAGATGAGGATTTACAGCAGAAGTTTGTGGTCTTATTGTGGAATTCTTCATTCAAGAAGCTCTGAATCTGTGATCTAATTCAGGTCTCAGGATCCAGATTCTATCCCAGTGGCTCAGTCAGCTCAGATCCCCATAGTGAAATGCCTTGTAAGGGCCATCCTGATTCTCTTCTGGCCCCACTTCCTTGGCTCACTCATTACTCACCATCTGGAAGTGATTTGGAGGGTTGATGGTGATGCTGATGGTGGTTAATTCCTTGCCCTAGCAGCAACAGAGACTGGAAGAGTATTGTAAATCTGTCATTTTAGTTTTAATCAGGGGAGACTGAACCTTCCACCAGGATTTATAATCTGGGAAAGTAACTCCTTAAAAAAAATACTGGGTGTTGAACTTACGGCCTTTAAACTAAACTCTATACCCAATTCTTCCCTTCTTAGGCAGGGTCTGCCTAAATCACTAAATTGCCTAGTTAGTGTTAATTTGATGTTCTCCTGCCTCAGCCTTCCAGAGTGCTTGGATCACAAGCATGTGTCACCATGGCTGGTTTAATTTATAAAAATATGGTTTAATCCATATTTTTATTCCAAACATAGAGAGAAGTTCCAAGGCTGTTTAGCCAAAAACAATGGCAAATGCTTTTCCCTAATTCATTCTACTTTCATGTAGTGTTTGAAAACCGTAAAGTTTTAGACTATGAATCCCATCTCCAAAGGAAGCTCATCCTTTATTGAAGTGAAGCTTAATAATGCAATTGCCTTTGTGAGTGATATATTTAGAAAACCAGACATTCCTCTGACCTCTGAAGTTAGTTCAGAGTTACCTATCTGATGCACTTTGGTCTAGAGAGATAGCCTGGCCTGCAGGAGGTGTGTGTATCCCCTCTGCAGCAAAGTTTCTCATGTTCCAGAGAGCTAGAGAAAGACAACAGTGGTGTCTTCTGTGTGCACTATCTGGAACTATGTGAATAGCACTAGAAGGGTAAAGTTGCCACAAGATCATGCCAAGAGAAACTTACTGGAACCACTGAGTTAAACCACCTGTGAAGCATGCTTTGAAACCACCTGTGATTTGCAGTTATGAGAGCCAGTGCATTTCCTTATTGTTTGTTATGGCTTGTGTCCGGATGTCCCTCTCAAAGCCTCCTGTAGTCACAGGTGGGGCTTTTTCAGAGGAGGCTGAAGCTAGGGTGTGTGATTTGTTCATGGTGCAATGCTGGGATTAAGGTACAAGGATTAAGGCTGGGTGATTACTAAATTAGTCCTCTGATTGGTTTGGCACAACCATAATCCAGGTGCCTGCACAGTACAGGGGATTGAAAGAGGCTTGTTTTGTCCCCTTGTTGCTTTGCTACCTTCTGCGGACCACAACTGGTCTCTGCCATGCCACCCTGCCTTGGAGTCAGCTAATTACAGACTGAAACCTCTACAAACTGTGAGCTCAATAAACCTTTTCGTATTTAACTTTGGGTGTTGGGTATTTTGTCTCAGAGAAAACTAAGACTTTTTTTTTGGTGGTGGTGGGAGGGTGCCAGGAATCAAACTCATGACCTTGCACTTGCCAGGCAGGTGCTTATGCCACCGAACTCTATCTCCAGCCCAATGAAGACATTACTTAAGGCATTATGAGCGGGATTTTCTGGCATTTGTTATTAAACGTATCCTAATTGATTCAGTGTTAAATCTTTGTTTACACCTCTTAATGGAATTCTCCAAACCTGAAATTCCTTTCTAATATTTATTACTGTCCTAAGAGAAAGGAGTGGCTGGAATATGGACTAAGACAACAATACAACAAACATAAATATTGGCACAAAAGCAAATGAATATTAAGTGTACAGTTTTATAATGAGAGATAAACTTTAGTTAACAAAGATTTTGAGTATAGTATGTTCACAGTTCATTTCCATGTGATATAATTAAATGAGGCACATGCAAATATTTTAAAAATACTTACACAAGTAAAATGATAGACTAGGCCTCTGCTCACCCTTTCTCTCTGGTTGCACTGCTTTATTATTAGGAAGCATTAGAAAGAGCCAGGGTCTTGCCTGTAGCAGGACTCTAAGTGGACTAATTTTCCTTTCTAAATCTTAGGCTTTGAGTCTCCAAAATAATTTTTGTTAGTATCAATTTAATTCATATATACCCCCCCCAAAAAATGATCATAAAACTCCTGGAACAGTGTAGAGAGAGATTATATATTTGTTTCTGTGTTTTTTAGCTTTCTGTTGTGGTCACAGATACCTGAAATAATCAATTTATAAAAAGAAAAGGTTATTTATTTTGACTCCGTTTAGGAGGTTTCAGCTCAGGACTGACTGTCCCTGTTGCTTTGGGCCTGTGGCAGTGTGTTATGACGGGGGTGTGTGATAAAGCAAAACCATGCGGGAGGTTGGAGGGTAAAGAGGGAGAGGGAGACACATTCCAATGACCTGGTGACCTCTTGCTGGGCCCTGCCTCTTAAAGGCCCCCTTCTCTCCTAAAAAACCAGGCTGGGGACCACACCTTCACCACATAGACTTCGGAGGACACCTAGGATCCCAACCATAGCTGTCCGAATTCCAGAGTCCCTAAGTGGCCCTATGATCAAGAATGAATGTCTAATATAAACACTTTGTTTCCTTATATCGGTGTAGATTATCATGTGTAAAAAGAAAATCAATTGGTGTGTTTCTTTATGTTCTACCACTTTGCTAGGGGGGAACTCTACCTGTTTGATTGACAGCTAAATATTAATAACTAAAATTTTATAGGGATGAAAGAAGTAACAAAATACTTTCAAATGCAAAATCACATTTGAGATACGCAGGGAATATGTGGTCGGGAAGAAGGGCAGTATGGTGATCTTAACTTCGTGTGTCAGTTTGTAGTGGTTAGTAGTAGAGGGAGAATTTTGATGGTATTTCTAGGAGAGCCTAAACTGGCATTTTTGTGTTCTCCTAATTACTAGGTTTGCAACCTTAGGTAAGTTTCTTATCCACTTCATACTTCAATTTCCTTATCTGTAAGATGCAGATAGAATTATGGGAATTGTGGGAAGATAACATAGAATTGTGTTGAGAATTAAATGAGGTAATTTTTGTGAAACATTAAGATTAGCTCTTATTGTCCTTACTATATATTTTTAAATAACACATAAATAAATAAATAATAGATTTATTTCTCCTGCTCTTATATTATTACCATCATTGTGGTTACTTTTCAGTTTTAAATATTTCTACTTAAACACGTCATTTTGGTCTAATTTATTACTGCCTATGATGAATGAAAGAATGTTCTATGGTACAGTGTGTTGTTATTTGTTATGATTTTGGAACAGAGGTTGGCAAAGATGTGGCCAAATCCAGCTATACATGAAGGTTTATTGTAATAAAGACTCACCCCATCCCCCTTTTACCTATTTTTGTATGGTCTGACGCCAGACTTGTTCTGTAGTTACAGCCGAGAACATACGTATTATTTACAAAGCCTAGAAAAGTTTTTTATCTAGACTTTCCCACAAGTAGTTTGTAGACTCTTGTTTAAAATACATGTTTTTTAGTGACTTGTTTTTAAAGGACGGGAATCATATATTTCCCTTACCAGAAAGGAGACAGTCTGCTTTTTTCTTGGTGGTGCTGGGGGGGGACCCAGGCCTCACACACACTATGCAGGTTCTCTGCTACTACGTTACACGGCAGCAACAGCAAACTTTGGCATGAAAAGAAAATGTTTTTCTTCTTGTTTTCATCTCATTATCTTCTACTGGATAACAAAAGTCAATGTAAATGATCCCTGCTTTTATAATATAAATGTTTACCTACTTTACATCACAGATCAGGGACAGTTTTTACTATTGTTTATCCGTTCTTGTATTAATTGCGCATTGCTACTGCCCAACCCTATCCTACCAAGAAATTGTGGAATTCCCTTTTTGCCTTGAGGAGACTCATTTCCCCCCTCATGTATGGCTTAAGATCTGAGGCTGTCCTTTGACGTCGACAGAGTGACTCATTTTCCCTTGGGAGCAGATCAGAGGAACAAAGGGCCTAGGTCTTGTACTGGCCACTTCGCCTCACAAATACTGAATTTCCTGGACAGCAGGTTTGATCCTGGCTCATACCAGGCAACTTTTCACTCTTTTAGTACTGCGTGTCACCACTTTAATCCTGGGTGTTGGTCTGCTGAGTCCGTGCCTGCAAGGAATTCAAGGAGAAGACTCAGGATGGATCAGGTCAAATTCATTAAGATTTCTCCTTTGCAAAGATAGTTAGGGTGAGGCTGGGGATTTAGCTCAGCGGCATAAGTGCCTTCCTTGCAAGTGTGCGATTGTGAGTTCTATCCCTGGTACTCATAAAAACAAAAAAGACAAAAAAAAAAAAAAAAATAGGGCATGCAACAGAGCTTACTGCATAAACAGAACCAGTTCTAATGCCTGGTGCTGTGTCACTGTGTATTTTTAATGTTTTGATGTTTTATGCTTTACAATGATCTGCTAGACAGTTATCTCCCGTCTACTTCTGGCAGTGAAATTGCCATTCCCAGGTCCCCTGTCTGTGCAGATCATCTGAGGCAATTTGTCTTTAAAGCGTCTTAAAATTACCCTAGAATTCTTCCGTAATTCTTACCACTCTTAAGAATCTGTCTCCCCTAGACATAATTTGTATCACTTTACAATGCAGTGACATCTGTTCATAAATCTTTAATGTGTGTTACCATCCAGACTGACAGATTTTGTTCTTTTTATCTATGACATTTTCATTGACTTCTGCAAAGTGACATTATCACCATCCCAGCCTGGGTAAGATTTAATACTTGATTCTTCCTTCCTTCATTTATCAGAATCACTCAGAATTCCTCTTTCCTCCTTTCTCCCTACACGAAATATCAATTCAAAGATTTTAAAAAACATATTTCCTAGAATAGAGTTCTTTAGAAATCTCTGTATTAAGGAGACTTTGTTACCTGAAGGCCAGTAACTGTCCCTATCCCTATTTGTATCCTGATTTGTTGAGAGTTTTGGGGCTCTTTATTGATAAGCATTTAAAGAAATGTCCAAATATATTGTTAAAGAAAAACAGTCATTGTTTTATTGATTTCTTATCAACATCATGTATAATTTTTGTGCTGGAAACATAAGTTATTTCTAAGGTGCTTCTAGCTAAGTTTAGTAATTACAGAAATTAAACACCTTAATTATTTTTAGAAAAAGATTATATTTGTTAAGCAGCATTGAAGGCATTATCTTCAATTGCCATGACAAATTGTTAAACTTGAAGTGTTAATGTGTGTGTCTTCATCTGGAAACAGTCTCCATCTGAGGGGGGCACGATCCCTCTCTTCATGAAGTTTGCTACTTCAGGTGAGAGTCTGACAAATTAAAAAAAATACGTATATGGAGAGAGAGAGACAGAGACAGAGACAGACAGACAGAAAGACAGACATGGGAAGAGCTAAGGGAGCTTCTGTTTTGAGCCACAGCATCATCAGGGAGGGCTTCCTGGAAGAAGTGAACAAGGTCTTCAAGGAAGCATGAGCCACTGCTGGCTTGGGAAGGGCATCCCAGGAGGAAGAACAGGCTGTGCAAAACGATCAGCTTTGAGTAATTTCTAGCAGGTTCACAAGGGGGTGGAGGGAGGTTGTCTCTCTTGACACTCCTGTGTGTGCGCGCGCGCGCGCGTGCGCGCACATGCGTGTGTATGTGTGTGTGTGTGTGTGTGTGTATGCACATCCATGAGTATGTGTTCAAATGTTCAAGCCTTTTCTCTTTGTGGGGGAAAAAGTAAGTGAGCAAATTAATGCCTTCTTCTTTCAGTGGTACTACTTTCATATCTCAGCTGCACACCAGGCAGGCCAGTCTCCCTTCGCCCCCAGAATGAGGATGTTAGCTTAATAATGTAGTGCAGAGGACTCAGGAGCCAGGCTGCCTGGCTTCTAGCTTTGGTTCCTGCCTTCCCATTTACTGGCTGCATCCATTGGGTGTGTCTCAGCTTTCTCATCTGTGAAATGGGAGCAATAGTAACTGTGTAAGAATTTCAGTAGGGATTGAATACATAGGTGTTTGGGACAGTCCTGGCACACAGTAAGTGTAACACTAATGGTGCCCAGTCACAGCTGTCAGGTGGCATTTTTGGAAGTACTCGGGGCATCAAGAACAGGGCTCTGGTGCTCCCTCTTCTTTTTTTTCCCCAACTCTCTTATTCCTTGCTTTCTCCCTTTCCCATCCTCATCCCAGATGGCTCCTGTGGCATAGAGTTAATTTATTAGAGGGAAAGTGATATGGTAAGGTCAGTGTCATGGTTGAGATCTATGTTCCCACAAAAGGCTCATTGTATCAAGGCACGGTTGCTGATAGGCTTTTGGGAAGTGACTGAATCTAACTTCATCGAGTGCATTGATTGAAACCTGATGTGATGGTGTAGGCCTGTAATCTCAGCACCCCAGCACCCTGATGTGATGGTGTAGGCCTGTAATCTCAGCACCCCAGAGGCTGAGGCAGGAGGACAGCTGTTGAGTTTGAAGCCCCCCTGGGGTACACAGTTCAAGTCCAACCTCAACTGCATAGCAAGATCCTGTTTCAAAACAAAACTCAAAGCAAAATGGATCAATCCATTGATGAGATTATTATTTGGTGGCATCACTGAGAGGTAATGGAAATTTAGGAGATGGAAATTGTTGGAGTGGATCACTGGCCTACAACCTTGGGCACTCTCCTTGGTCCCTAGTCTCTGCCTCTCTGGCTCTTTTTTCCTACTTCCTGGTTGCCACAAGTGGGCAGCTTTCTTCTACCCTGTCCTTCCACCATGAAGTTCTGCCTCAACTCAGGTCCATAGCATGGAACCAGTGGACATGCACTGAACCCCCTGAAACTGTGAGCCGGAGCACACCTTTCCTCCTGTGAGTTATTTTGCTCAGGTTTGTGCTCACAGTGATGCAAAGCTGCCTGTGACAGTCAGTCTGTGTAGTGAGATGGCATGGATGTTCCATTGTTTCTTTCCAAGTAAAGGTGCCCAGCATCGAGGAAGTGAGAACAGGAAAGCCTGGAGTTGATTCCTCCATCACTGCTTACCAGCTCCAGGTCTTTAGGGAAATCTAAAATTTCTATAACCCTCAGGCTCCTCATCCTCAAAATTAAAATAACAGCTGTCCCCAGGGTATTTGATCATTGTGAGGGCCCCAGCAGATATTGCGTATAGAAACCCGTTGTAGACTGCAAGGTGTGAACAAATATATGAAATTGTTTTCTTTAACTCAAAGACATGCCAATAAATAGTCTCAGTTTTTCCCGGTCTTCATGCATTCCATTGTACTTGCAATACAATGAGAGGACTTTGTCTTAATCTTTCTTTGAAATATTTTAAATTTTAATTGACACAGAACTTTATGGAGTACAACGTAATATTCAATATATGTTTACAATGTACAATGATCAGATGAGAGTAATTAGCATATCCCTCATCCAGACATTTATTATTTGTATGGGGAACATTGAGTACTTCTCTGTCAGCATTTTTGAAATCTCTAATTATTTGATATCAACCACACTGTGATATACAGTATCAGAAGTGATTCTACCAATCCAGCTGCATCTGTGTCCTCAGTAACCAACTTTTCTCCATCCCCTCCCTCCCTAGTCCTGACTTTTATAGGAGGGATGTATAATTGACCCACAATATGATGTTTGATTAGGTTATTAACATGCTTTGCTAGGTTTTTTTTTCTGGTTTGCTCTCATAAATGGATGTTATATTTTATCAAATGCCTCTGAAACATCTGTTAATGTAATCATGTGGTTTTTCTAATTTGATCTCTACCAGATTCTTAATATGGAAATGTCTTTACATTCCTAGAATCATCTCTTGGTTTTATTCCTTTAATATGCTGCTGTCTATGAGATTGTACAGCCTTATGTATACATACATGTGGTGTATAAATATGATGGATACGTACATGTGTTGTGTGTGTGTAGATCCACATGTAGGTATCTGTTAACATTGCTGTACTGATCCTACACTGTAAATGAGAAAATGAGCTAGGTAGATTTCCTATCTTTCCTAGGCTCTGAGACAGTTTATCTAGATTTACCTTTTTTCTGAAAGTCTGGTAGAATGTACTAGAAAAGCCCTCTCAACTTGATGTCTTTTAGGGGTAGATCTTTCAGAAACTCTTCCCTTTTGGTTATGATATGATTATATCAAACTTTCCTCTTTTCTTTTCCTTTTTGCTTTGAGACAGATTTTTGTTATGTATTCAGGATGATGTTGAACTCACTATGTAGCCCAGGCTGGCCTTGAACACTCATCAATCCTCTTGCCTCAGCCTCCTGAGTGTTGGGATTACAGGTATGTGTCACCAGCCTGGCTTCTTATTTTTCCTTGAATGGATCTTTGTGTTCCTAGGAAATCAACCCATTCATCCAGTAATTTCAGAATGCCTGCACTTTAACCGCTTTTGTTTCCGTCCTCTTCACAAGGATCCCAGAGGTTGCCCAACTTTCCATTGTTTCTTTCCAAGAGACAATTTAATCCCTCAACGTTGTTTTGTTTTCTATTGTTATTAACAATTATTTTATCTTTCTCAACTCCTTCCTTCTGTTTTCTTTAGTTACTGTGTCTTCCTCCTCTCCCTACCTCCAGTTCTTAAGTTGAAAGCTTGGTTGATTCATTTATTTTAAACATTTTCCGAATTTCTACTGTATTTGTGTAAAGCCGTGTATTTTCCCACGGAATGCTGCCTGTGTAACCCCATGGACTTTGATATAAATGTATTGTTCTTATTGTGATTCAGTCCTAAGGCTTTGTAATTTGCTTTCATTTCTTTTCAAGCCTAGGATTTTTTTTAGTAGAATAGTTAAAAATGTAGAAGAGGATAGATTTTTGTTGGTTATCTTTCTGTTATGATTTCCTCGTTTTATTCTATGACAGTTCATAAATATGTACTGTCAGAATTTTACTTTTAGAAATTTATTATGATTTCCATTGTGGCCTAATACATTTGGAAAAGGTCTCATGCAGTTTGGAAAAAATGTGTAATTTCTGAAATATAAAAATTTATTTCTCTCCATATATGTATTAGAGTATAAAAGCTAATTTCATTAGTCAGGGGTTCTCAAACTTTATTCATTTTTATGTTTGATCATCCAGTTTCTGAGAAATATTTTTAAATGCACCCATTATGAGAACTTGCATTTTTATCAGAGTTTGTCATATATATTTTGAAGTAAGGTTTTAAATACATAAAACTTCAACTTATATTTGGTGGATTATAACTGTATGATATAGCCATTTTTGTAGTGTTTATATGGAGTTTTATTCTGTGCAAAATGAACATTGTGAGTTATAAGCTCCCTCCCTGTATTTCATCTCCGTATTTGTAGTTTTCCTGTTTCCTTTTCATCAGGCGTTAGGATTACTGGTTGGCCTTGCTGGCTATGTGGAAAGTGGCCATTTGATCACCAAAAATTCACGCTCCCCGTTTCGCAGTGCAGAAGGTGACCTCCCAATGAGGCATCAATTTTGTGATCATCGCAGCCAAGTATGACCACGTGATTAGTTCTCAGCAATGGGAATGTGAGTAGCAGTGGAATCACGAAGGGCTTGTATTCTCAGCTTAAATTGGACCTTCACTTAATCGGAGATCTTTTTGAAGAGAAGCAGAGGAAGCAGAGGGAAGTTAAAACAAAACAAAACAAAACCAACCTTCTGTTTGCTTATTTCTTCTGAGCCCTTAAAGATCCAAGGGAACAGGGGAGTCTGAGTCTTTGTAGGGGAGCCAGTGGCTGGCCTGATGTTTGTCTTTTCCATAACTGTAAGATCCCCAGACTCAGCACTGTGCCTACCGAGTTTGCCGTCATCCCTAAGTCTTGGTTAATGGTAGCCACTTCTTGGGTCTTCATTGCATGAATGAATGAAGCACTGGCTGTTTTCTTTGCAATGATTTTCTGCTTTTTTGGTCAATAAATCTCTGCTTTAACCAGATGTCTTGGTCTGTGTTCTGTTGGTTTAATAAAATACTTATGGCTTACTTTATGAAGACAGAGGTTTATCTAGCTCACAGTTGTGAGATTCAAAAGCATTGTGCTGGCATCCACCCAGCTCTGGTGAGGATCTTGTGACGGATGGCATCACAGTGGTAGGAGATGTGCAGGAATGGTAAGTGGCACATGGAAGGGACTCGGGGACAGTGTGGGCCTCCCTTATAGCAATCCATCCTCATGAGAATGAACTCAGGAAACCTGTATTAATCTCTTCTAAAAAGCAGTGTGCAAAGTGAATATTGTGAAGTAAATAAATATTATAATTACCTTTTCTTGGTTCTGCATCGTCTACTCAGCTTCCACTACTTCTCAGTACTGTTGCACTGGGAACCAGGCTTGCAGTACATGAACTTTTAGGGACCAATGACACTTAAATCATAGCAGCATACCAAGCTCTTTTAAAATAAGAAACTGAGCTAAGATCCAGGCATGGTGCCTCATGCTTATTATCTCAGCATTCTGGGAAACTGAGGCAGTAGAGTAGCAAGTTTAAGTCTGGGCTGGGAAACTTAGCAATATAGTGAGACCCTGTCTCCAAAAAAGAAGGGCTAGGGATGTAGTACAGTGCAGAGGCTCTGAGTTCAATCCTCCGTGCTGGAAAAAAAGTGGGATGGGAGGAAGTAAGGAATAAAGGACCGAGACCAGACAAAACAAAGCCATTCCTGCGTTTTAAGTCATACGTATAATGAATAGCTAGAAAAGCCATGCAACGAGAATGAAAAAGTGAAGATTTTATGTATCTCTCATCTGAGGCCACTTGACTGAGTACCTGCTTTGTGGCTGGCACAAAACTGGGTATGTTTTATATATTCTGTCATTGAATCTTCCCAGTAGTTTCTATCTCTAAAGTAGGTTTTATTCTTTCTACTTTAGAGTTGAGTCGACTGAAGCCCTGTGCAGTAAATAAGTTGCCCAACAACAGAGAAGAACTAAGGGGCAAAGTTAGAATTCAAATCTGCATCATCCTGTCTTCAAGCTTGAGTTTCCTTCTGTTACATCATAAAGAGTTCAGCAGCCTGCGGGTCAAGGTGCAAGTTCTAATTTTAAGAAATTATTTTATTTCTAAGCCTCAGTCTCCTCATATGTAGAATGGTGGTGAGGATGATGTGTCTTGCAAATGTGTGCTCTGAAAATATCAGTTCTATGATGTTCCGGAGAAGCTTGTAATAGGCTTTGAAATGTCTAAGTTTGAATACAAAACTTTTGACAGGCAACCTGGCAGATTTTCAGAGTGAAAATCATACTTTCAGTCAGATGAAACTTTTTGTTCTATTTTAAATATCTCACTTTCTCTTTGATGTTTGTTAGGTGGGCCAACCTTAACCAAGTTTCTGTTCCTCAAATCCGGTTTCTTAATTTGCATTTGGTCTGTGTTGTATAAATTTATTTTATTATTTTCCTTCTTTTTATAAGTCTTTGCTGAGAGACAATCTAGGGCTGTTGAAAGAGGCCTTGACTGTCATGATTCCTGGGATGGTGCCCTAGCGCTGGCACTTAGTGACCATGAGACCGTGGGTAAGCAAATTCACCTCTCTGCTTCTCAGGCTCCTACATCTGCAAAGCCATAAGAAGGGCTCTTTCCTTAACATTCTTATCTTTGTTTGACTTAATAATGATTGCAAAGTTCAGAGTGCGGGTACACCCCTGTGATCTTAGCACTCTAGGAGGCTGAGACAGGAGGATTACAAATTCGGACCCAGCAGAGGGAATTTAGAAACTTAATGAGGCCCTGTCTCAAAACAACAATAGCAAACAACAACAACAACAAAATGTTGAGGATGCAGCTCAGTGCAAAAGCTGTGGGTTCAATCCCCAGTGCTACAAAAATAAATAAATAAAATAAGCTGCCACGGGCTTGGAATAGAGCTCACGCCTGGTGTGTATGGGGCTCTGGATTACATCTCCAGCTCCCACCCCCCAAAAGATTGCAAAGTCTTGTCTGTTCTGTTGCATAAAACAACACCTGCTGTAAATATCTGCATTCCAGCAGCGTGGCTTGCAGTGAAATCAATATTTAGTTATGTTTGGATGGTTTTTCCTTTCCCTTTTGATCTTTAGTGCTTTCTACCTCCAATTTGTTTAATACCACCCTCCCCCTGTTTTTCCACTCTTCTGATGCAGGTAAGATGCAAATGTGGCTTTCCTGGCCTGAAACTGACAAGGGTGAGACAGAAAAGTTGTGAAAGTCACATCGTGGAGCTGACAGGCAAGAAGTAAGAATCTGAGAAAAATGGGACCAGAGCAAAATTAAATCTAGTCATTCTCCTGCTCAAGCCTCTTCAATGGATTGTCATCTAACCTAAAAGAATCTGGCGTTTTTACTTTGGCCCTGTGAAGGCTCCATGGTCTAAGCTTAGCTAATTTTTATTTCCACTAACACCTACTTGTAACACTGATATTCTTCAAGTCTCTCATTGAGATCCTGCCTCTGGGCCTTTGCACCTGCTGCTTCCTCTGCCTGGAAACCCCTTTTCCTTCCTCCAAGCCTCTGCTGTCATGTCACAGATGTCTTCTCCAACATGCAGATTAAAGGAGCAGCCATTCCCCAGGCTTTCTGCACCCCTCTTCAAATTCACTGGTCCTTGTAGTGCTTCCCACCTCTTGACCTTTCATTATAAATGAGGTCATTTGATGCTTGCTTCCTGTACCCTGATAGCTCCCCATTGGACCAAGGCCAATGCCAAGTCTCCACAGTGTGCTCTGGGCATAGTTTGGTTCCTTATTTATTCCTGAAGTGAATGAATGGAGAAATGAACAGATGAAGAGGTAGGAGAGTGAAGTGATGCTGAACTTATTGGAACCTCAAAGTTTGGGAGATGCTCTGGCTGCTTCATACTCCCCTTCTGGTTTTTTTACCTCCCCACAATATTGGGGAGGAATTTTGTTCCAGCAGATATTTCAGGCCAAATTTTTGTCCAGCAGAGAAGATGCTGTCTATGACACCAGCCCGATCTGCCTGGAGCATCCATCACCAGAGGGTGGTGCAGGGACCTCATCAGAACAGGGATGGAATTCTTCCCAAGTGGTTACAGACACAGGTGGAGCCAAAGTCCTCCTTTGTGCTTTGACCTGAAAATATTAAATAGAAAATTGTAGAAATATACTACTCATAAGTTTTACATTGTCTGCCATTCTGAGCAGCATTATAAAAATCCTGGGGCCATTCTGTTCTCTTGCTTTGAACAGAGGGAGAGTGAATCATCCCTTCGTCCAGTGTATCCACGCTGTCTACACTACTCTTCCAGGAGATAGTAGTGTTTCACTTATAACACCTGTCCAGATATGGCAGTGCTTATGTTATTAAATAAGCATTACTAAGTAACACTTGTTTTTTTTACCTAGGAATGACCCCAAAGTCCAAAAGTAGTGTGATGCTGGCAATTTTATTGCAGTATATTCTTATAATTATTTTATTTTTAGCTACTGGTGTTAATCTTTTATTGTACCTAACCTGTAAGTTAAACTTTAAAATATGTATGCATATACAGGAAAAAACACAGCATATACAGGATTACCCACAGTTTCAGGCATCTGTGAGGAATCTTGGAACAAATGTGCCATGGATAAGGGATGTGTCAGCTTTCCATCACTATAACAAAATATATAGATAATTCATTTACAGAGACTTATTTAGTGTATTTTGGCTTACAGTTTTGGAGCTTTCAAAACTTCATTGCTTTGGGCTTGGGATGAGGCTGCTTAGCACATCATGGTAGAAGGAGAGGGTGGAGCAAAACTACTTAGCTCATTGCCAGGAAGCAAAAGAGGAAGAGAGCGGGATCATAGTGTCCTCCGAGGTCTGTTCCAGGGACCTAAGGACCTTCCACAAGGTGCCTCCTCCTGAAGGTCCCACAGTTTCCCAATGACTCCTGGAGACCATTAAAAATACATGGGCAGACACTGCAGATCCAAACTACAGCAAAATGCCCAGGCGTGTGCACAGCTCCTCTTCCAGAGCAGAGGAACAGTTGCTTTTCTGTGTACTTCCTTCCTCTCTGCTGAAGTTGCCCCCAGCTCACACAGGAGTGGGGACAGACCCTTGGATCTCACTGAGATGGATGCCAAAGCCAGAGAGAGTTGGGTGCTTCCACTCAGAGACAGTTTCTGCTCCACAGAGGAGATGGGCACAATGGACACAGAGGAGATGGAAGAGGAGCAAGGGGTGGAGGCCAGAGGGTGAGCAGAGTTGTCCACTCAGGCAAGGAGGAAGGGCCGACTCGTGGAGGACACTGGATGACAGTGTGAGACTTGGACTTCTCATGTGTGAAGAGGTGGCTGAAGGGAAAAGTTGCTCCGACCCAGGTCTAGTTAAGCTGAGGGAATTTGCTTGAGTCCAGGTGACTGGACATAGCCACAGTGACCCTCAAATGTGATGATTTGATTTGCTCTGGGTCTGATAATCTGTAATTTTTCTGTTTTTGTCAGTAAACCTGAGCTTTGCCATCACTTATGCTGTCACAAAGGAATGCTGTGTGGAAATTTTCCCCCAGTTACTGAGCGAAGACTCCCAGGCGTGGATGTGTGGATTTTCTCAGAGGTCACCAGGCATCCTAATCCGATGTCATTGCCTGTGGCTTTGAGAAGGGATGTGGAGGCAGGAAGTCTTTGAGTTTGGTGGAAAAGTCCTTTTAAGTCACCACAGAAATGAGGTGGGAGCTGCCTTCAGCATCCCAGCTGGTCATGGACTACCGAGAACCTATGGGACGGAGTGGGCAGGCCTGTGTCCTTTCCTGCAGGAGGGACATGGGAAAGAGCTGTGTGTGCCTTGGATGTCCAGAGCCCTGTCAACCCTGTCTTCCTCTCTCTCTTGCTCCTTACCTTACCATCAGAATGGATGATAGTTAACCATAATGTGTTTTTAACATAAGAAATTAAACATTACAGATAGTGTGCCCTTCCATTGGTCCTTCCCTACTTCTTGAATCTTTCATTCCAAGAGACTCTTGTTTATAAATGGTCTGTTCTATTAATAATTCTGGGTGATAGGTCTGTTAGGGGGAGAAAGAGAAGGACTGGGCGGCGGTGGTGGAAAGATAAGAAGTATAAAATATAAGTGTCATGGTTTATGTTTGTGTCCCCCAGGCCTCATGAGTTTGCATTGTTCATATGTGATGGTTCATTGTCTAGTGCTTGGATTGATGGTGTCAGTGCTCCACCCACAAAGGGGTGGAGCCAGGATGTGATGTAATGGCAGGAAGAAGGTGTGTCTCTCTCTTTGCTAGTTCCTGTTTGCTGCTGGCGGCCGCCATGAACTGCAGCCCAGCCATGCCTGCCTGTCTTGGAGACAACTGAGTGTGGACTAAAACCTCCAAAAACTGTAAGAAATAAACCTTTCCTTTCCCAACTTTGGGCTTCAGGTATTTTGTCTCAGCGATGAGCATAAAGTAACTAAGACAGAAATTTGGTACCAAGGAGTGCGGGCGTTTGCTGTGACTATACCTGGCTATGTTTTTCAAGAGGCTTTGGAAATGGCTTATGGGTGGAGTTTGGAAAGGTTTGGACATGTCGCCTGGATGTATAGAGCTGGAGCAGCTTAGGCTGTTCTGTAGAGGAGATTCTGGTCAGAGCTCAAGAGACCAGAAAGCTGATAGAAAGCCTGATGGTAAAGACCAGGCTTGGGAGGTTTTGCTGGAAAGGACTGCATTGGTTGTTGGATTCCACATGATGTGTGTTATGGCTTGGCAGAAAGTGTGTCTGCATTTTGCTCCTGCCCAGAGACTTTGCCTGAGACTTTCACAAAGGGCAATGGACTGATTTATCTTGAAAAAGAAATTAAAAAGCAATCAAACATTGAGGCTGTGGCATGGCTATTGTTGGGGCTTTTAGCCAGCTTTATGTTTCAAATCAGGAGCAAAGAGCCTAGCAGGATAATTTCCAATGCTGTTTGACCCGAAGGAAGATTCTAGGAAGGGTGTGGATTGTAAAGACAGAGTTGAGATTTTGATTCCTGAGGAGAAACAGAGAGATAAGAAAGATGGCCCCGGGGCATCCCAGGAAGCAAGTCCCCACCCTGTGCAGCCTCACAGCAAAGATGAAAAATTTTGCTCAGAGGAAAAATCTACAGAGTGCCATGCTCCAGAATGGTGACAGAGGCCACATGAGGTTCCAGAATGTCGACAGAGGCCATGTGAGGTTCCAGAATGGCGACAGAGGCCACATTAATTTCCAGAAAGGCGGCAACATAGAGAAGCTTTTCATCACAATCAGGTAAACAGAGCCCTGCGATCCAGGCAATTGACCCCTACAGCCAAGAGAGAGAAAAGCGTGGCTACTGCTTCAGCTAGCAGCAAACCTTGGTGGCATCCACAAGGTGCTGATTTTAGGTGCAAGGAAAATGCACGAATTCTAAGGGTAAGACGGCTTCCACCTCGATTGCAAAGGGCCTGGGAGGCCAAGCAGATGTAAGGGTGAAGCTGAAGGTGCAGTGGAGACCCCAGAAGTTTGGAAAAGCCAGGAATGTGGATGATCCAAGGGAAGCAGCAAAAAGCGAGTAGAGAGGATTTAAGAGAAAAGCTGTGGGAGTTGAAATCGCTGGAAGTGCCCTGGGGGTGGAATCACCCAAGGCTTTTGGAACTTGCAACCAGATTGCTTCAGATGCTGCATGTAGAACTCTAGGACTTAATGTTTGCCCTGCTGGATGTTGGAATTGCTTTGTTTCGAATGGTTTCTATTCTCCTGTTTGTAACTTTTGGAATGGTAATGTTTATCTTGTGCCTTTGCATTTCAGAAATGTTTAACCTTGTTTCTTTTGTACAGGGGTTTATAGTTAAGAGTTTGCCATAGATCTTGGAGGAGACTTGGGACTTGTACTTTTCAGCAATGTTGAAGCTGTTAGGACTTTGGCAAATCTTGGAGGTGGACTAAATGTCATTTGTATAAAGGATGTACATGAGTCCTAGGGGCCAGGGGTGGAATGTCATGGTTTATGTTTGTATCCCCCAGGCCTCATGAGTTTGCATTGTTCATTTGTGATAGTTCATTGTATAGTGCTTGGATTGCTGGTGTCAGTGCTCCACCCACATAGGGCTGGAGCCAGGATGTGATGTAATGGCAGGAAGAAGGTGTGTTTTTCTTTTTGCTGGTTCGAGTTTGCTGCTGGCGGCCGCCATGAACTGCAGCCCAGCCATGCCTGCCTGTCTTGGAGATAACTGAGTGTGGACTAAAACCTCCAAAAACTGTAAGAAATAAATCTTTCCTTTCCCAACTTTGGGCTTCAGGTATTTTGTCTCAGCGATGAGCATAAAGTAACTAAGACATTAAGTAACCTTTGTTTCGGGAATGTGGGGAGACACACCCCCGACCCCTCTGGGGTGCAGCATCTCCACCCTGGGGCTGCCGATCTCTCTCTCTGGAACACGTGGAGTGAGGCACATAAGTAGCCTCGGCCTAGGGTAGAACCTAGAGAGTATTAGGGATGCACAGGTAGCCCATTGGTCTTAGTTTGACGCCAGAGGTAATTTTCAAGGGTGGGGGGTATAGGGTTACAGGTAAATCTCTAGGGGCGGGGGAGGCAGGAGCTCCCTAATTCCGGCTGAGGCTTTTTCTGGCTATAGTGTCTGGTCTGGGCCAGCAACACTTTCGTATCCCGTCTTATGATTATTAGGAAAAGGGGCGAAGATTTCTCTCTTTAACTACTTCCTGCTGCCTGAGGGCGCTGTATTGGGGTCTAGGGGAGTTGACAGGATGACGGTTGATGCCTAGGTAGAAGCTGGTGCCAGGAGTTTTAACCAGGACTAAATAAATATATTTTCCATGAGCAAAATATGTTGCTAAAATGCATATTCTACCGAATGTTCATTTAGAAACCCGCTTCTTTAAAAAAAAAAAAAACAGCGATGTTATATTTGAGAGCTAACCACGCTCTCATACATGTACGTGCAAACATGCACACGCACGGGAAAATAGAGATCTAATTTCTTTTGGTTGTACAGAATTTTATTCAAAAGATGCATCCTATTTTATTTGCTTATTTCTCTACTGATGCACTCGTTCCAGGTGTTTTTGATGCACCCACTGGTTCGGATCTCCTCGTAGACATCAGTGAGAGGGTATCATGGAAGGACTGTGATTCTTGTCGCCAAATTCTTATGTCAAATTGTATTTCCTAATGTAATTATCTTAGGAGGAGGGACCTTGGTAGGCACTGAGGTCATGAAATGGGAAACGTTAGGGTTGAGAGTTGTCCCAAAGGGACTCCAGAGACCTTGCTCAGCTCCTCTTTTTGCCTTGCAGGATGTAACCAGAAGGTAGCTGTCCACCACACAGGTCAGAGTCCCCACCAGATGGGAACAAACTGCCACTCTGATCTAGGACTTCACCTCGCAGACCCTGAGAAACAGGTTTCTGTCCCTGAAGCCGTCAGGTCTGTGGTATTTTGTAGAGCAGCTTGACGTGCTCAGACAGGAGGTTTAGAGTCCCGCTGCTCGGCTCTCATCTTTGTTTTACAAGTTGTTCATAAATCATGAACCGCGCGCTTCTTCCCAGCATCCAGGATGGTCCACGGGAAAACATCAGCTTCTGCATGCAAGTGCCCAGTGTCATAAAGTTTGCTCCCTAACGCGTTTCTTTACCTAGTTAGAGGCAGGGCACTGCAGCAGTTCCTGAAATCGCTCACTGCTGTGGATCTACACTCATTTCAGAGCAGTTGTCTCAGACTTGAGGAAGGCAGAAGAGGAGTTCCTGTTGCCTCCGTCCTCCGTCATGCAAGATGGGATGCTGATGAGGATGAAATCCCCTGCACAGGGTGCTGCACGGGGAGGCGGAGTCTCTCAGGAAACCAGCCTGGGCTTCCTGTCTCCCTCCCCAAGGGGGTCCTGTTTAGTTGAGGGGGACGCAAAGGAAGTCTGTGGCTTGGGGAAAGTCCTGTTCATCCGAAACTAACCTGTTTCGGATTTAGTGACCAGAAAGCAGTGTGTGAAACAGTCACGTCCAATTCCGATTCCAGCCTGCTCCACGTGTCACCTTTTCTTACTTCCAAGCAGCACCCGGCTTTTATGTTTAGTTTTTATGTTTTAGTTTTATAGGCACCAAGGGCCCAATGAGTGTAAATTATCTCGTGTGTCACCTAACGGTTCTATGGAGGCAGAGCATGAGGCTGATTTACAGAGGAGGATTTAGTTTAAAGATGCAGAGTAACTTTCCTAGAGCCAGATCCTTTTAAGGGAACCAGAGAAATGTACTAGAATCCCCAAGTCTGTTGTTCTCTTGCAGGCTGGGCACACTGTCTGGTGCCTTCCAAGGACCCTGAACTGGATTGATGGACAGAAACTCCCATGAAGAAGAGCAGCTGTAGGGCTCCTGCCCCAGAGGGAGCGTGCTTCTTCCTAGGGTCTCCCTAGGGAGGTATCTAACGCTGTCCTCTGCTTTCTTACCCATCTCAGCTGGAAGGGGCCACATGCACACACACCCACTCCCGCTAGTGCCAAACAGATCTTCCTGGCATATAGCTTTTGTCTGGTCAGTCCTTTGCTCAGAAGTGTCCAGGGTAAAAGACATGAAGAAAGGAAATATATACAGCCAGTGGTGCAGAGGGGGCAGTGAGTGCCCTCAGTCATCTCAGAAACAATTTGTCAGTCTCCAGAGGTGCAAGAGCACCCAGAAGCCCTTGCAGGGCCTCAGAGTGCACACATGTAAGAAGTCCTGTGCTAGCAGTTCTTTTGGTGCTGGGAATTCAACCCAAGGTCTTGCTACTTGAGCTACACCCTCAACCTCAGCAGTATTTTTGTTAGAGAAAGGAATCCATCCATCAGATGGGTAAGCAAATGGGAGAGATGATCAGACAGTAGGATGTAGTGCTGAAAGGAACCGCAGATGCATGAGCCAGGGCTTACACCTCACATGCTTGGCTGTCTGGAGCATAAAGCTGAATCAAAACAGGGGGTCTGAGAAAAACAAGTGCAGGTTAACCCCACTCATATAATGTTCAGAGGTTGACAAACTAAGAGTACCAATGGGAGGCATAGAAATATGGTTAAACTACCAAAAAATAAACAAGGAGATAATCAGTACCCAAATCAGGCAGGGTAATTCCCTTCTATGGGGAGGGAGGCAATGAGACCGGAAGGGGTCTACATAGGCTGCAATTACTCTCATTTTTATTTTGGGGGACATTTGGAATTGACCCCATGCCTTTATACTGAGCTACATCCCCAACACCCCTCCCCCCTTTTTTTGTCTTTTTCATTTTTATCAGTACCAGGGATCAAACTCACGACCGCCTGCTTGCAAGGCAGGTGCTTATGCCGCTGAGCTAAATCCCCAGTCCCCCAATCCCTTTTTAAAAAATATTTTTAAATTTTTATTTTGAGACAGGGTCTTGCCATATTACTAAGTTGCCCAGGCTAAACTAAACTCAGATCTTCTGCCTCAGCCTCTCAGAGTGCTGCTGTTACAGTTATGTACCACCGTGCCTAGTGTGACGATCCATTTCTGAAGCTGTCTCATTGTCCATCGGGATTCTTTCCCATTATGACAGACCTACCAAGGTGTCGTTTATTTAGAGGCACCACATATGCCTTCTGGAGCATCCTCAACCATAGATTTGATCATAGATGTCATCCCCAGTTAATGAATATCCAGAGGTTCCCACTGCCAGACTAGTGGAGGCCAGACCTGGCTGGTGCTGGGGACTTTCAGTCACCTGCTCTGGATGCCCTTCCAGTTTTAGGCCCACTCTGGAATTTGTGTCTTGGTTTCAACATGTTCCTTCTACTTGGCACATTCTTCAATACTTATTTATGCAATTCCTATACCATCAACAACCTAGCTCTATTCTTCTCCTTATACTCATCTGTGTTGGTTACTTTTTTTTTTTTTTTCTCATTGCTGAGACAAAAATACCTGACACCCAAAGTCAGCTCACAGTTTGTGGAGGTTTCAGTTTGTAATCAACTAGCTCCAAGGCAGGGTGGCATAGCACAGGGACAACAGTTCATGGTGGCAGAAGCAGCAAGAGCAAAACGGGAAGAGCATGGAGAGAAGACCCTTTCTGTCCCTTATGTTTTACATAGGCCACACCCACCTGGATGTGGCACTCACACCCATAATCCCAGCATTGGACCAACTGAATCAATCATAAACTCTAGAAGCCTGTCCCCATGACTATATGAGGCTTTGCAGAGACATCTAGACACAACCTGTAACATCACTCACCCATTCAGACCCAGTTTAAGTGCTGTTTTGTCCATGAATCAGGAAAGCACACGAGTAAATATAAGATTTCTCTGATTTGTTTGAAATACATGGTTATTGATTTCATGTGGCATTTCTCTGAGTAAATGATATAAAGGTCTGGATGTTTCTTTTAGTCACAAAATTGCTACTTCTGCTCAAGCATAAAAGCATGTGAGTTCTTTCACTCACTGTTGCTTTTTGAAAAACAAAACATTGGAATTTATAATATGCAGATGTCATTAATTATAGCCAATTAAACTGTTCAAAAAATTGTTCATGACTAATGTGAGATTCTTTTCCCCATGAATAGCACTTTACAATAATTCAACGAGAGCTCTGATTCAGTATTTTTATATTATTCAGCTGGGCGAGTGGACAAACCCACTCTGAACAGCAGAAGACTAATGCACCCAGCACCAAACTTCAAGGGTTTTTACAGAGCACCAGCACAATCAAGCAGACCGCATGTCATCTCCCTTGTGCCTCCACAGGGATGAATTCTGGCTGGTGGAATTACTGTGCCCATGGCCACCACTGCCCTTGTATTTCAGTTTCCTGAGGTTGTTAAGAGAGGAGCAAAACAGACAGCAAGAACTGGGGATGGGAAGTAAGAGTCGTACCAACTTTAAAGGGAGATAGACATGGCAAGTGTTATTACTAATCACTGAAACTGCAGAAGCAGTAATGACTCCATGAGATTATTGTGAGATTAATGAGCTAAAATGCCCAGAGGTGCAGGCAAGCTGTAAAGAGCAAAGCAGACACTTGTGGCTTGCTACCTACTTGCATGAAGTATTGGGCTATTTCTCTGAAGTTTCAGATTTGCACCTGCACTGTTATGCCTGAAACTCTTCCCTAAGGCCTACTGTGCATCTCAATCAACGGGGCTGAAACAGAATCCCAAGAGGAAAATGCCTAGTTACTATACCCTGAGTCTTCCCCATCTTCACAAATGGCACTAGTATCCTCCTAGCTTCCTGGGCCAAAAATAAAATTCTTGCTTCTGTTCTTTGTCCTATTTTGCTTATCTAAAGTAGGTCCTGCCCATGGTCTTTCCAAGTTGCACCTCAACTCTGCCTTCTTTTTTTTTTTTTTTTATTTTATTTTATTTATTTATTTATTTATTTATTTATTTTTTTAACTCTGCCTTCTTCTGTCATCTGTGCTTCTAACCCTGTACAAGTTGCCAGGATTATTGGCTTGGACTCTTACCTAGGGCCTGTGAATATTTCTCTCTTCTTTCCTTGACTCATTCCTCAAACATAGTGGAGTGTTCTTTTGGTTTTTTTATTAATTTTTTTTTAGCTTTTTGAGATAGAGTCTCACTATGTATTCCAGGTGTCTTAGTTACTTTTTACTGTCGCTGAGACAGAATACCTGATGCCCAAAGCTGGGAAAGGAAAGGTTTATTTCTTACAGTTTTTGGAGGTTTCAGTCCATACTCAGTTGGCTCCAAGGCAGGGTGGCTTGGTGGGGCCACAGTTCATGGTGGCTGCAAACAGCAAGGCAGAAACCAGCAAGAGAGAGACACACACTTCTTCCCTCCATTACATTGTATACTGGCTCCACCCTAGGTGGGTGTAGCTCTGACACCATCAATCCAAGCTCTAGACAATGAACCAATCACAAATGCATAATGCAAACACAGGAGGCCTGAGGGCCACCAACATAAACCATGACACCAGGCAAGCCTTGAACTCACTATATAGCAATGATCTTCCTTCCTCAGCCTCCCAAATGCGGGGACTACTAGATCTCATCTTGTGACATAATTTCACTGATAGGATTAAGGAAAGAATAAAGGAAAAACTTCAGCAAAATTAGAAAAACATGCCAGATATATACATATAATCCCAGCTTGGGTGGCAGAGGCAGGGAGATCTCTCAGAGTTTGAAACCAGCTTGTGTACATAGTGAGCTCAAAGCCAGTCTGGAATACATAAGCAAAACCCTGTTTCAAATAACAATAACAATAACAATAACAACAACAACAACAACAACAGGAAAGCACGTGTGGTAATAGAGATATCTACAAATATTGCCCCTCTGCTCAGAGACTTGATTTTAGAGTGTGGGTGTGTGTGTATGTGGAGGGGGAGACAGCCATGCTGTTATGGTTTATGTCTAGATAACCTCCCAAAGCCTCATGCAGTCACAGGTGGGCTTTTTCAGAGGTGGCTGAATCTGGAGTGTGATGCTGGGGCTGATTTATTGTGTAATGCTAGGATTAAGGGCCCTAAAACTTAAGTGTATAGGTCTTACCTGCCCAGAGGGTATGAAGCTTAACTGTGTTAGGCTATTGTTATTAGGGCCCATAGGGCAGGGAGCCAGAAAGAGGCTTCTAGCTGGCTGGATGCTGCTTCACCGCTGTGATCTGTTTGTCCTCTGTGATGCCACCCTGTCTTGGAACCTGTGGCTGTGGACTGAAACCTCTACAAACCGTGAGCCAAGGAAACCTTTCTTTCTTTAATTGACTGTTGAGTATTTTGTCTCAGCAATGGGAAAAGTAACCAAGACACATGGCATATATGAATGAGTTATTCGTGGACACTAAAAGAAACAGACAATGCTATCACCAGGGTTGAATATCACTTGTTGCCATGGAATTCTGTATGTCCTACCTTTAATTACTTATCAGCAAACATTTGTTGAGCATTGACCCTGGCAAATGCAGAGGAAATCCTGAGAAATAAAATCGATCTCCCTCTACTCTCCCCGGATCCTCTCTCCTTTCCATTGCCCCCTCCTTCCCTGAGTTAAAATATCATCTGTGACTTCATGAAACTTTCTAACCTTGCTGCTAAATTCATTTTTAAAAGTAATATTGGGAGCTGCAGTTGGCAGCTACAATTACTAGACAGTTCAAACTTCATGATTTTTGAAAAAATTTTTAGTTTTTTTAATTTTCAGGGTTCCACTGCAGCCTGGCTTCCGGCAGTCGAATGCAATGGGGTTGTGAGAAAAGCACTTGGAGGGAAAGATCCGGGATCTCCGCTGAGCAGGCCGAGGAATCCGGAGCCTGTTGTCGGAGGCAGGGCCACATAGGAGGACGCGCCAGTTGGGCCCGGGTGCTAGAGCAGGGCGGTAGGGAGTCCTTGGGCGGCCAGAGCTGCGGTCTTCACCCTTGGGGACAGAGGCCTGCAAGAGGGGAGGATGTGGTCTTCAAGAAGACCAAGCAGAGAGGGAGGACTGTGGGTCAGAAGGAGGAGCTGGGCCTGCGGGCAGGTGATTCGCTGCCCCTTGGGGACCAGACGCATGATGGGGACTGTGGTTCCAGGCTGAGGGCCCGGGGTCAAGGCCCCAAGAGGGCACTGAGAAGGAGCCTGAGCCCCAGCCCTTGCCCTCGGGTGACACCCTTGTGGAGACCAGGGGGGCCGAGGAGCTGTGCCTTCAGGGTTCCCTGAGCGCCCAGAGGGAGCAGGTGGATCTAGAGCTGTAGAAGCAGCAGGAGAAGGGGCAGCAGCTGCGCAGTGCGGGGAAGGTGGTGCAGGAAGGTGGAGATGGTGGAGGAGAAAGAATCTCGCCAGTTGGGGTGGGAGGAGGAGGAGGGGGACCCCCAGTGGAAGGGAGTCATCGTGTTCAAGGCCACCTCGGAATTCTGCACACCCTGGGGAGGTCGCCACTCCCAGGCTGGCCACCGCCTTGCTCCTGTGTCTGAACAAAGTTCCGCTGGAGACCGCGTGGTTCAGGAGGCCCTGGTGAAGGCCTCCAACAAGTCCCTGCCCTCCGCACTGCATGGAGGACACGATGGCCGTGGAGGACAAGTATAGCAGGCCAGAGGAGGACGGTGGCTTCACCCAGGACTTCAAGGAGAAGGAGGGCGACAAACCCCACGTGGAGATGGAGGATGTGGGTGGCACAGGATGGCTCACGCCCGCGGAGGCTTTAGGACAGGGGTCCCGCCGCTTCCATGGCAAGATGAAGATGGGCGGTGGATGGGGAAGCTGGACCAGAAGCGACCCCGGGCACGGAGGCTTTGCTACAGGAGCGGCAGAAGGCCTGAAAGACTGTGGGCATCGTGCTCAGTCTTCGAAGCAAGAGCACCGGACACCATCGCCAGAGGACCCTGTCAACCTTTGATTCCCTCCCCACCTTAAGGTTAAATAAAACTCTTTATTTAAAAAAAAAAAAAGAAAGAAAGGAACCTCATCATAATGCTTTCAAAGGGAAATTTGAACCAGTGTGTGATCTTTGGGCAAGGCCGGCCCAGCCTTTTAGGAAGTGAATTCACTGTTGTCCTGGAAAATTAACCAAATCTGCACAGACTCATGACACACAATCTGGCAAATTATAGGGCTCATAAGCTTTGTTCTTCTTAATGTGTCCACCAGGCGACAGGCTATGGAAGGAAGAATGTGATCAAAATTAACAGGAGGACTGGGCTGACTGTTAAATTTTGAAGCTGCCTGTGTGTACATTCATCCAGACTGCTTCTGACAGGAGCCGCACCTGACACATCTGCTAAGCAGTTCTCCTTTTCCTTATTTCTCTGTCAGTGAGTTTCTCTTTGCTCAGTGAGATGCATATGGTTTGGAATATTTGAATCTAGTCTTCACTCAAAATTCTGAAATATTTTGTAAAATGTGAGAAAATGGAGCTTGATAAGAGTCAATTGCATTTTTTTCCCTTGCCAAAAAGTGATTTCGATGGTGTTCTTCAGACATAAGCAAAAAAGTCCAACAGAAGAGAGTTTATGTTTCAAAGTCCTGCAAATATGCAGCATACAGGGTCCCCTGACCCTGTTCACAGGTGGACCTAGGGTGACAGCCTTCCTTGGTGAGCCCCATGGTAGTTTTAGACATCTTAACACAGCATGTCAGTGAATGTCTAGCAGTCAGCTTCTCTGGAGATAAAGCCATTTTGGCAGGGAGGGATGGAGGGAATGGGTAGTGAGCAGGGGGTTACAGCAGGAAGGAGGAAAAAGTTGTAATGTTCTAGAGCAAGTAAGATAACTATGGTTGACAACAATGAAATATTTCAAAATAGCTGGTGAAGATGATTTCTGATGAGGCCAACGTGAAGAAACAGTGTCTCTTTGTGGAGGTGGATCTGGCAGTTACCCTTGCAAGGAGGACAATTACATACAGGACACTTAATTTATTGTATTATTTTAATTATCACCCAAGGAGTCAAATACAAAGATAGTGCAGGAAATCTGTCCACAACACTAAAGAGCTAGAAAATCCAGCCAAGGACCTGGATCCCATGGCAATAATCTGCATGGATTCAGATGAAAACCTAGAGCCCATGATAATGACTCATGCAAGTCTGTTTCATGGGTCTGCTCTGGGAAGGCCCAAAGGTCGGCAGTGGAAGCTAGAAAGTCTACGCTAATAGGTGAAAGGTCTGGGCCTGTAGGCTGAGGGTTCTGCAGTGGAGCCAAGAAGTGATGCTCAGGATAAGGACCAGGGCTGCCCCACAAAACTGTCATAGCCATCCTCAATGACAATGAGGTCCTGAGCTCCTCCAACAATGAGGATAGCCAAATACATATCAGGAAGCCAGTGTGACAAAATTCTCCTGAACATTAAACAGCTCCAAATAACAACAAAGCTTAGGAGAACCGACAACCCTACTCTTCCTCTCCAGGCTTTCCTTTTATGCTGGCAACAGTCCTCAGGTGGGCTCAGCATCACGCTGATTTAATTCAGCTGGTGTTTAAAATTGACCGCCAGTTACTAATCCACTACACATTGTATTTATGAATGCACTGAAGTGTCACATTGGAGCAAAGCCACATAAATACATGCAACTAATTATTTGTCACTTCAAAATAAAAGTATGTAAAATCCCAACTTGACAACTCTGCAATGTTCTACTTCATTCTTGTCTTAGTTATTCTTATTGCTGAGACACAATACCCAACACTCACAACTTGAAGGAGGAGAGGCTTATTTTGACTCAAGGTTTGGAGGGGTTCAGTCCATGGTCACCTGGCTCTAAAGAACAGGATGGCAGAGAGGTATGACACAGGAAAGGCAGCTCAGGGTATGGTGGTGAGAAGCACTGAAAGATGGAGGGAGAAGGGAGGAGATACAGCCTTCCAGGCTTTACCCTTAGTGACCCAAGGCCTCTAACCAGGTTTAGCCTCCCAACATCACATTCAACTATATATTTATCAGTGGCCTAATCTATGAATGAGTATCACACTCCCATGATCCAGTCACTACCCCAAAGCCCCCACCTGTGAATGCATGGGGCTTTGGTGGGACATCTAGCTGGAGATCATGGCACTCGTTCCGTGTCTCTCTTCCCAAAGCATCCTACTGTAAGGAAAAAAATCCATGCAGAGATGCTTAATGAGGACAGTTCTGTTCTCAGAGTGTTTTGGAATTGTCTGAGGCAGTGTTTGGTCACCAGACGGGTCAGGAACACTCCTGATACTTAGTAGGTAAAAGCCAGGATTGCCAGTCATCCTGTAAAATGTGGAGGGTTTTCTTCACAAGGGTGAATTATTTCCTAGTCTATGTTATATTTGAATGTCTTGTGGGTCATTCATATACAGTGGAACCTTGACTTACAAGCTCAATCGAAGGCTCAGACTCCTCTACACAGCCTTCAAAGTCCCTCTCCTGTACACAGGCAGATCTCAGTGTCCTTAGAGAGACACTGGCCCGGGATTTCTCAATGAACCCCACACAGGAAAGGATACTGTCATGTTCCTTCTAGAACTCTTTGAGGGTCAAATCTGTGCCTGAGACCATCTGCGAGCACATGGGCAGGCATTCGGGTCATAACTCAAGACACTTGGTTGTAAGTTAAAACTAAAATTCCAGTCATAACCCAGTTGTTTGCATGTCAAGAAAGTCTTAACTTGAGGGGGCAATGCACACTTGTCTCTGCCTTATTTACAGGTGAGACTCTGTGACTTTTTACCAATGTCTCCAATCGTGTCAGACACAAGCGCTTACCCAGACATGTAGTGTTCATGCTATCTATGGATTCCACTTCAGGATAATAAAGTAGAAGGTTCAAGCATTTGATATATAAGGAGGCCCCATGATATAGACAAAAGGTTGCTTTTCCAGCTCTGTGGAAGAGAGGCATTATGTTGGAGGCATTATAGATCACTTTCTGTAAAAAGCTGAGCTGGGGTGGGCATATATGCCTGAGTGTGTGCATGTGTGTGGTTAATTTTTTGTTGCATTACTTGCTTGTTAGGGTTTATTTATTTGTTTTTTGAGGTTTTGCAGATTGGATCTAGGACTTTGAAATGGACTTTGCATCTTAATGCTGAGCTACACCTCCAGGCCTCCCAGCCCATGTTTTCATAGTGATAACTCAATAAGGCTGACCCACTTCTACCCTCTCCAGTCTGCACACTGACAAAAGCACAGCTTTTGGGGAGACATTCACATGGAAGATGCAGAGCTCTGGCCCAGGTATGAGGCAAACATCCCTGATGCCCTGAAAGCCAAGGCAACCATGGGCTCTTGTTCCTGCCATGCTCCGACTAACCAAGAATGTTGGGTTTTTACACCACTCTTAACTATATGTCCTCTAACCATAGATTTGAGATGACATTCTATGGGTACCTTTAGCAAGTCTGGAAATATTGATTAATTAAACAAATACTGATAGTGGCTTCTGTTTTGTACCAGAGGTGTGATATAGGGAACCACTGGAACTGGAGATTGATCCTCTCTGGGGCTAAAACAAGACCAGCCCTGCAAACACAGAGTCCAAAACAAGTGACACAAACAAGCTATTCCAGCCCCCAGAAGACAAGGGCCCCAGGCCAGCCAGGCAAACAAGACTCTAGGCAGAGGGATTGCAATTGACATCTTCCTCTTGCGTGTACAAATGAACCTGCTATGGTGGTTGAGCAGTTCTTTCTCGCCCAGCGGGAGAGAGGTCTCCACCCGACCCCAGCTTTCTCTCCTTTTTTTATTTTCTCATCCTCTCACCATCACTGCCCCCGGGGAACATCGCGAGCTGCAGTGCCAGGTACTAGAACATAGTGGAGAACAAAACGAGTCCCTTACACAGACGCCACTAGGCTGTAAATGGCATTCTTGAAAGGGTTTTGGTCCAGGTCGGATATTGTAGCCAGTAAAGCCAAGGAGCTCCTATCTCCCCCTCCCTTAGGAATCTGCCCCTGGCGCCAAACTAAGACCAACGGGCTCCCTGTGCATCCCTAATGCCCCCTTAGGTTCCACCCCAAGCCAAGGCTACTTCTGTGCCTCACTCCACGTGTTCCACCGAGAGATCCCAGGCCCTGGGGTGGAGTGCCACGCCCCAGGCGGTCGGGGCATCTCTCCCGCATTCCCAAACTAAAGGTTATTTGTATTTTATACTTCTTATCTTTTCAGCTGCTGCCGGTCCTCCTCCCCCCACAGTTCTATCAATTCTCTCTTTAACAATTTTTACTGCTGCATGTTTGTGATCCACCTCAGCCGGGGTCCTTCCCCATCTCCGAAAGGCCTGCTTCTGGCTTCCTATCCTCTCTCCCTTATTTCATTCTTCAACTTATTTACATCTGCAAAGGAATTTTTTTCTAGGTATTTATCCTAGGAAATTACTGGGAAAATGTGTGAATATGGATGAACTGTGTCCGTTATCACTAAGAAGCAGGAGGAGAAGAAGAAGGAGGAGGAGAAAATCTAGTTGTTAAACAGCAGACTGATTGAATGAATTAATCGCATGTATTAGCCGGAGGGCCACACAAACATTGCAATTAAACTTATGTTTCCTATGATGAAAGAGCAAAAGTTGATTCTAGAGAAAAAGTTGATTATAGACTGTCTGTGTATATTGTTACTCAGTTCAAAATGTTTATATATTTGCATGCCTATATTTTTGCTTAGAATTCAGGGAAGACATAGTTTTCCCTTTTTGTTTTAGGTCATTTCAAAATTAATACACTTTCTCCAAACATGTAGAGCATACACAATCTATGAACTTACTGCTTCAAGCAAGAGTTTGACAGCTACAGCACAGCACCACAGACTGAGCGCTCAAACAGCAGACAGGTATTTCCTCACAGTGCTGCAGTTCAGAAGTCCAAGATCAAGGAATCCACAAAGCCAGTTTCTTCTGAGACCTCTTCCTTGGTTTAGCCAGGTGTGGAGGCGCACACCTGCAATCTCAGCACTCAAGAGGCTGAGGCGGGAGGATCATCATGAGTTCAAAGCCAACCTGACTTACATAGTCTCAGTGAAAAATTTCTTGGCTTGCAGATGGCCACCTGCTATGTATCTTCACGTGGTCCTCGCTGTGTGTGTGTCAGTGTCCTACGCTTTCCTATAAGGATGTGTGCCACCTTGCATCAGGCACACTCTTGGCCTCCTTTTAACTTAATTACCTCTTTATGGGCCCCGTGTTCAGGTGTAGTCACCCTGTGAGGTCTGGAGATTTGGACTCCAACATGTTAATTTTGAGAGGACAAAACTGACCCCACGGCAGTGGCTCTCAAAGTAAAATAAGGCTGGTTGGTTTCGCATGAAATGCCTTCTGCCTTCAAAACAATCACACTAAGAATTTTACAGGATGATACACATTGTTTTAGACATGCAGAATATATTTGCAAAGCACCTCTGGGAACTGAGGAGGGGCAAAGGGGGCTTGTTTGCATTCTCCTGGCCTGGGGGGAGGGACTGTGATCTCCGGTGTCTGCATGGAGTCCCTTTCTTCACTTGAAGCCACAGTTACAGGGTAGGGCTCCTTCTGCTAGGTGTGTGGTAGCTAAAGTAAATGCAAGCTCAGCGTGTGCTTTAAGGAGCTTTGCCCTTAAGCAGCTCTTAAATTCTTGAGGACACCAAATGTTCCCACTGCCCACAAATATACCAATAATGGGGAACATTTCTTATGGGGTTTAGAGACATGTAGCCTAACTTATTTTGTGATGGCGGCGTGTTTTGTAATCAAGTGGCCACAAGATAACAGGATGGCCAGGGTGGGTGGGCAGTCTCCTGACTCTGCCTGGGACTTCTGCATCTGACCACAGATCTGGGTGTTACCAGGGGCATCTCAAGGGCATTTGGGGGAAGGAAGAGACATGGGTCCAGAAGAAAGGATCATGAGGCATGGCTGAATGGCCTGGGCATTCTCACAGTGTAAGAGCGACCTCAGAGTAGTACAGAGAGTAGAGAGTACTATGCAGACTGAGAAAGGGTATGAGCAAAGCCCCAGGGGCTGGGCCAGTTTTCCTGGTCTGTAAGGCCCAAGGGATGGGGGAGAGGGGTTGGGAGGATGGGGCTGGGTTGCAGGGTCATCATAAAATTGAGAGGAGGGCAGGGAAATAAAAAGTGAACTCCCTCTAGCCTGAGGTGGTGGCACACGCCTGTAATTCCAGCATTCAGGAAACTGAGGCAGGAGGATCACAGTGAGTTTGAGACCAGCCTGGGTTACAAAGTGAGCTCAAGACCAGCCTGAACTGCATAGCAAGACCCTACCTCACAAAGACAAGGAAACCACCTCCTAAAAAAACCCAAAAGGTAAACCCCTTTGCATTTTATAGATTGTTTCAAAACTACTTTTTTAAAAAAGCATGGTTAGTATTGATTCCAGTTTTGTCTTGGGTACACTGAAAAGTCCACAAGCACTAGTCCATCAAATCCAGGGAAGTTGAGTGGATCAGTCCTTTGGGGCATGCATGTGAGTGTGCTAGAGGTGTGTCTGTGAGTGCATATGTGAGGCAGCATGTGTGAGCGACAGAGAGTGTGTGAGAGTGGTTGTGTATGTGTATCGGCTTTAAAGATCACTGTGTTTGTGTCCTATTGCTGCTATAACAAAATTATCCCAGACAATGCACATTTATCATGGTACATTCTGAGGTGGGGCTCAGTGGGCTAAAATCAACATGAAAGCGAGGCTGGTTCCTTTTGGAGACTCTAGTGGAGAATCCATCCCTTGCCTCTCCTTGTTGCTGGAGGCTGCTAACATTCATTGGCTTCTGGTCCCTTCCCCCACCTGGAGAACTAGTGTTATGACTTGAATGTGGTTTTGTCCCCTCTGAAAGTCGTGTGACCACTTTTTGGCAATGTTTGGAAGCCTAGAAGAGGGTATTCATGCCACAGGGGTGGAGCTCTCACAATGCCTTCCTCGTGGAACTGCCATGGCTCTTTTTTTTGTACCAGAGATGGAACTCCCGACCTTTCACTTGCCAGGCAGGCACTTTTGCCACGGAGCTAAATCCTCCGCCCTAGATTAGCTTTTGAAGTTCAGCTCACTTCCTCTCTTCTGAACCTGCCCATGAACACTTCCACTTTTCCACCATGCTTGCAATCAGCTTGAATCTTCCACCAAAAGCAAAAAGATGTGTCACCATACTCTTGGGCTGCCCAGCCTCTGGAGCCATGAGCCAAAATAAACTTCTTTTCTCTGTACAGCACCTACTCTCGCGTATTCCATTCCATTCCAGCAACAGAAGATGAACAGGGCAGCAGCCAGCAGCAGCGGGCAGAGTCCTCCTCACACTGACTGCTCTGACCCATCTTCTGCTTTCCTCTCCCACTTTTAGGAGCCAGGCGATCACATCGGGTCTACCTGCACAATGCAGTAAGCTCTAAAGTTCGACTGATTAGCGACTCTAATTCCCTCTTCAGCCTCAATTTCCCTTTGCCACGCAATCTAGGATATTTACAGGTTCTGGTGAGTTGGAGGGAGCTGGTATTCTGTCCCCCAGCCACCATCGTAGTCACTGGATAGGCTTTCCTAGGGGGAAGCGCTGCCAGGCCCTCTCCTTTCCCCAGATGTGGACTTGCTTAGAGAGACAGCACAGAGACGGGGCAGCAAATGTGTTTCAAGTGATTCACAGTCAGCTTTTCACTCCCAGTGAGATGTACCAGTTTAGATGTTATCCTAAAGCATCAGTATTTGTCTTTTTCCCAAGTAGCAGTGACGGGAAGGACTTTGGTGATGTTCTTTCCAACCCATTCAGTTTTTAATTCATAAAGAAATTGAGAGTCAGGTTGATGAAATGATTTCCTCAATGTTTCCCAGCTGTCTGCAGGTGGAACCAGGCCACCCCAATTCTGGGATTCCCCAGAATCCCAACCACTGCTTTTGCTACTAGTGTGCTTATCATTTCCAAAAGATTATTTCCCTGTCTCTCCCAACCAAAAGAGATGTGCTTTTTTGAAGTCATTTTTTTTTTGTCCTTTTCATTTTTATTGGTACCAGGGATCGAACTCACAACTGCCTGCTTGCAAGGCAGGTGCTTATGCCACTGAGCTAAATCCCCAGCCCAAGATGTGCTTTTTTTTTTGACCTTCAGAAGGCATTTAATCCCCTTGACTAACTGAGTATATCTGTCTATGTGTGCATGTGTCTGAAAAGCAATTACAATAATTGGCTAAGATGCTTACATGATTTTGTAGCCTTTGTTGCCTGAGGCACATAATGAGGTGAGCAGTGAAACTCTCCATAAATGTGCCTGGCATTCACTGCAGAGTTCTGGGGCATCCAGAAGATGCTGTTAAATTGGAAGAGGTGCAGGGGAGATCAGCTAAAATGGTGCAAAGGGGAAGATTGAAGCTGCTAAGTTAGTCAGCAGGAAGGAAGCGGGCCCCAGGACTTCTGTGAATGTTTTCAAATGACAACAAAGAGGGGGCATAATTACTCTCCTATTCTGGTAGGTCTAGGAAAATGCGTTGAATGTAGATACAAAGAAAGAAAACTACTTCATGTCAGCATTATAAGGACATCAAACCGTCCTACCTAACTCTCTGGTGCCCTCAGCTGGTAGACATCCTGTTTTTCATAGTGGCCGAGTAGGACGATCAACTGACCTGGGATGGGGACCTAGGACGGTGGTCAGTGCTAAAACCAGGACAGTCCCCAGCAAACGAGGAGGATGGCTACTCTGTGGACTGCACACCGATCATCTCATTGCATGCTCCAATAATAAACTAGACCTCAGGTGTCTGTCTTTGGGGACACTGCGATATGTACAAGTGGGTTACCAGAAGTCCTGTTCCAAGGGGGATTCCAGATCTCCTCGGAAAATGATAAGAGATCCCTGGTACTTATGGACAAATCTCCAAATTCCTCATTTTGCAGCTCTGCTCATACAGAGAAGGCAAAGCCTGCCTACTTTGACAGCAGTTCAGAGGAAGAGAGAAGGCTCATGGCTTGAGGCTGTTCAGCTGGCTAACTGACGCTCCTGCTAGGCGCAGAGCCGATACATTTGATGCAGTGTGAGACTGTGTACCTTACACTCCCTCTTACCTCCACAGAAAGAGTGAGGCCGCCTTCTGGGGTGCACTGAAGCAGGCCAGCATCAGGGCCCAGGCTCTGCAGGAGCCGTGGGAGGGGTGTTTGGATGCTGGTCCTGGTTTGCAGGAGGAAAAATGGTGGCCGCTAAGCCAGACTGTCAGAAAAGAGAAAAAACAGAATGAAAGCAAGGAGAGCAAATGAGCAAGACAGTGGTGCTCTTCTAGAAAAGGACGAGCCTTGGGAGAGAGTCAGGAGCACAGCAGTAGAACTTCATGAAACTTCCTCCAAGTTAAATGGGGCCTACAGTTTTTAAATATTTTTTTTATTTTAAAGAGAATAAAACAAAAGAGAACAGAATAAAGCAAATCAGAACAGAACAATGTAAGCACACAGCACTTCACAACAAGATGACCGGGTATCAACAGTAGCTACCATAATGTCTTTTTTCTTTGAAATAGTTGAGCACACCTTCACACATAACAATATCAAACATAACAAAATAGTATAAAACCATTCAAGAGAATGAAAGCATTACAGGGCATTCAGAACCACATAACAGAAAATGAACAACGGCTGCTATACTATTTTATTGTCCTTAAAACATTTGTTTATACCATCACACATAATAAAACCTAATAAGACACAACAGGATAGAACCAATCAAAACAGAAGAACAAAAGCATGGTAAGACTTCACAACCAGATGATAGTAAATCAGCAGTGGCTGCCATGTGTCTTCTTTCCTTCAAAGTAGCTGTTTATACCATCACACATAATAAAAATCAAACAAAACAGTCCAACCAATGAATGATAGCACTGCAAGACTTCGAAGCACTATAATGGGAAACCATGATTACCATAAAATCTTACGTACTCTTACCATTTCTTTCTTTCTTTCTTTCTTTTTTTGTCTTTTTGAGACAAGGTCTCACTATGCAGTTCAGGCTGGCCTTGAGCTCACTTTGTAGCCCAGGGTGGTCTTGAACTTGCAAGGATCCTCCTGCCTCAGCCTCCTGAGTGCTGGGATTATAAGTATGGGCCACCATGCCCAGCTGACTCTTACCATTTCTTACACTAGGGAGACAATATGGTATTTACACATGTGAGTCTGATTTATTTCACTTATGAGTATGGTCTTGAGTTGCATCCATTTACTTATAAATATCTCAATGTGATCATTCTTTTTAGCTGAGTAGTACTCCACTGTATAAAAACACCACATCTTTTTTATCCATTCCTCGGTTGACAGGCATTTAGGTTGTTTCCAAGATCTGGCTATTACAAATTGTGCTGCTATAAACATAGGTACACATATATCACTGTGGTATGATGTTTTCAGTTCTTCTGGGAATATGCTCAGGATTGGAATAGCTGGGTCAAATGGGACTTCCAATCCCAGCATTTGAGGAACCTCCAGACCTTCACAGTGGTTGCACCAGTCTACACTCCCCCCAACAGTGCAGAAGAGTCTCATTTTCCCCGCAGCCTGTCCAGCATTTGTTGTTGGTAGTTTTCTTGATCCTGGCCATTCTTTCTGGAGTGAGATGGTATCTCAGTGAGGTTTTAACTTGCATTTCTCTAATGACTAATGATGCTGAGCATTTTTTCATGTATTTACTTGCCATTTGTATTTCTTCATTTGAGAAGTGTGTATTCATCTCAGATGCCCATTTTTGGATTGGGTCTTTGAATTTCAGGGGTCTGATTTTTTAAAGTTCTTTATATGTTCTAGACAGAAGTCTTTTTGTCTGAGGGACATTTAACTAAGATTTTTTCCTAATTTGTGGGTTTTCTTTTCACTATGCTGGAGATTTCTTTCGACATGCAGAAACTTTTTAATAAGACGTGATCCCAGTTATTGATTCTGTGAAGTATTTCCCATGTGGTTCTTGTTCATAATTTTCTACCTACCCCTTTGTCTTCAAGATTTCTACCTACTTTGTCTTCCAACAGATTTAGGGTTTCTGTTTTAATATTTAGATCTTTGATCCATTTAGACTTTAGTTTAGTACATGGTGACAGGCATGGGTCTAGTTTTAGTTTTTGGCATATGGAGAGCCAATTTTTCCAGCACCATTGATTAAAGAGACTATCTTTCTTCCACTGAATGTCTTTGGCCCTTTTATCAAAGATAAGGTGGCTGAGTGTGTTTATACTTGTAGTTGTATCTTCTAATCTAGTCCATTGATCTTCAGGACTGTTTTTATTCCAGTACCATGCTGATTTTATTATAGAGACTTCGTAGTATAACTTCAAATCAGAGATTGTGATGCCTCCTGCCTTGCCTTTGTTGCTTAGGACTGACTTTGCTACTCGTCTGGTTCCAGGTGAATTTTAGGAGTGATTTCTCTAGATCTATGAGGTATGGTAGTCGTATTTTGATTTGGATTGCATTAAATCTGTATAACAACTTTTGGAGAATGGCCATTTTCACAATATTTGTTCTTCCTATCCATGAACAAGGGATATGTTTCCATTTTCTGAGGTCCTCTTTGATTTCTTTTTCAGGGCATTATAATTTTCCCTGCAGAGATGTTTTACTTCTTTTGTTAGATTGATTCCTGAGTATTTCATTTTTTTGGATGCTATTGTGAAGGGTGTAGCTTCTCTTATTTCTCTCTCAGTGATTTTGTTGTTAGTGTATAGGAATGCTATTGATTTTTGAGTGTTGACTTTCCCCCCCAAAACTCCACTTAAAGACTCCTAGGTATAATAAATAAATTCATTCATGTAGCTGGGGCCTATAGTTTTATTTGAGCCATTGAAGTCTGAAAGCCTTGCTCTTTAAAGAGAGAGTGCTAGGGTTCATACCTGCAGTCCCAGCATGCTGAGGGACTAGGAAGGGAGGCTGGCAAGTTCAAGCTCAGGACACCTTAGTGAGTTAGTGAGAACCTGCCTCAAAATAAAAAATAGAAAAAGAGTTGGGGCGTAGCTCAGTAGCCCTGAGTTCAATCCTCAGTACCACAAAGACAAAGACAAAAACAGAAAGGAATCCACAAACAACACACAAAACCCAAACCCAAACCCAAACTAAAACCAAAAAAACACATCAAACAAAAATGAAATATCCAGAGAGACCAGAGACTCAGTGCTTGGGGTTGGATGGTCCACTAGAAAGACCTGGCAAAGGTATGTTTCAGAGGTAGGGATTAGGGTCAGAACGGCTTGCTGAAATGTGAACACAGAAGAAAGAAAAAGAAACTTGAACTGAAGGGGGCCTAGGCACAGACAGGCCTGAGGCACGGCACGGTTAGAGGACAGACATTAAATGGTCAACTCCCCATGTGCTGAGTCAACAGTCCTGCATGTTACTACACAGCCTTGATGTAATCGTCCTAAAATGTGACCCGCACACGCAGAAATTATTTTTGCCATGTTGGCAGCACTGGCTGCTTGTGTGAAGGCCGCATGGATGGGTCTGATTGCAGAAATCTGAGTCCAAGGAGGCTGGGAAAGAAAAGCTTTGCCATTTCTGCACCTATCAGGAGCGGCTGCCCTTGTATCAGATTCATAACATAGGTCGTAGGGGACGTAGAGGCTGGAGAGTCACAAAGAATGGCCGCTACCTATTAAAGTGCCCCTTTGGGGGCCCAGGGTCAACACATACAAGTATTTTTGTCACTATACCCAGGCTTCCCACCTGTGACAAGCATCGCTCATTCCACTGAAAATGTGCTCTGCCCTCTTCATGTCTCACCTGGCCTGTGTCCACCTTGGACTCCAGGGTCTCTGGAGCATGGCTTGTCCTCCTCAACGTTCCATCCTGACTCTATCTCGAGATTCTGTAACCTATGGGTAAGTTTATATAGGTAACCATCACCACAAACCCTGCAGGAAATACCGAGAGAGGGAAGGAGAAAATATGTAACAGCATATATATTTTAGGGAGACAAAAAATAACAGTGTTCATTCTCCTATCGGGTCAGGAGGGCAAAGGTGGTGGACACAGCCACCATGCTGTGTCCAGGCTCAGCGTCTGACGGGGTGACACAGATCTTTCCAAATCTTCGGTTCTGGTGGTTACACCTGAAAAAGGTCATTCTGTCTCTCGATGGACTTTAACCATAGAAAATGGTGATATTAGACGCCGGCAAAGAATCCTGCAGGTTTCCTTCACCTCCATGCTGGCCTCAGTTTGCAGCAGTGGCCCTGTCTCCCCATGTTATTCCCAGGGAGTCCAAACCGACACTGCGTCTCCCTTTCGGAGACATCTGCCCAGCTCTAGGATCACTGAGTCACACACGCGGCAAGCGGCCCTTTGACTGGTTTCTCTTCTGTAACGTGTGTTCTTTGTATAGGCGCAACATAACAGCCATGGTTCGTGCAGAAAGCGAATTCAAACCCACAAGGGTCCACATGCAGCTTGAGCACGAAGGCTGACACGGAGGATTGGAGTGCACTCAGTCGGCCACCAGGGGGCAGGCTGGCCCTTCCAAGAGAGGCTCGGGCTACACCATGACTCCTGGGGCTTTCACGCTAAACCTCATTCCTAGAGGCAGCTGGATCCGTCCTGCTGAAAGGAAGTCAGTATTATTCGTCCTACCAATGGGTTCCACTCGGACCTCCACGGCCACTTGGTGCATGAGCTCACTGAACAGCCACCCGGAGGCTGGGCAGGAGGCTGACTGATGGTGACAGGGTGGATCATGTTATCCACTGACTTCTCTGTCCCTCTCCCACCATACAGTGACGGCCCATCTGGGGATCTGCACCTGAAGCACTTTCCTACATGCCCATCCACAGACCTCCTTTTCTTTTCTTTTTTTATAAGTACCGGGGATCGAACTCACGACCGCCTGCTTGCAAGGCAGGTTCTTATGCTGCTGAGCTAAATCCCCAGCCCCTAGACCTCCTTTTCTAAAAGCTATTTTTATTAGTATGTTTGCAGAACAGAACAATTGCTCTATTGTGGGGAGTTGGTACATGTACACAGCACATCTTAGTTCTGTTTCTCATCCCCTGCATCTCTTCCGTCCTGCTCCTTCAACTCCCGGTCTCCTCCCACTCACAGAAGTTTCTCTTCCCTCCCCTCTGCTCCCCCTTTCCTCCATCTCTCGCTTCCCTTCTCATTTGAAAAAGAAGTGTCTGCTTCATAGTATTGATCTTTTATTTTGCTCTTCATTTACATTTTGGGTTGCTCATATAAAAGAAAGGATATAATATTTAAGCTTGTGTGTCTATTTTATTTCCAATAATATTATAGTCTCAAGGTGCATTCATTTACCTACAAATAACTTGGGCTTATTCTTTACGGCAGAGCAGTACTCCATGTTGTACAAATACCACATTTTCTTTATCCGTTCATCTGTTGATGGACGTAGGGGCTGCTTCTAAGATTTACCTATTATGAGTTATGCTGCTTCCAAACCTGGGTATGCATGTATCCCTGTAAGATGAGAAGATGCCTAGAAGGAGAATATACCTAGAAGAGGAATAGCTGGATCAAGTTTTAGGTTTTTGAGGAACCACCAAACTGATCCCCCTAGTGGTTGCACAGTCTCACTCCCACACACAATGTAGACGCGTTCTCTATCCCTTGCAACTTCTCCAGCGAATGTTATTGTTTGATTTCTCGATGACGGCCATTCTCTCTGGGGTAAGTTGGAATCTTAGCGCTGTTCTAATCTGCCTTTCTATAATGGCAGGTGATGTTGAGCGTTTTAAGATGTATTATTGGTCATATGTACTTCTTCTGAGAAGTATCTATTCATTTCTCTTGCCTGGTTTTGGTTGGTCTTTTATTTGGAGGGGATCTGTTTTCTTGAGTACTTTGTATATTCTCGATGTTAGTCGTCTGTCTGAGGCATGGCCGGCAATTTTTTCTCATTGTGTAGAATGTGTCCTCACTGTTGACTGTTTCTTTTGCTGGGCGGAACCCTCACGGATCTCCTTCTTCAGCCTCCCTGTTACTGACTTTTCATTCTCACTCCTCCCAACTTCCTTTGGAAGATACGCAAACATTAGCCGTATTTTGCAGTTCCAAACACTGATAATGCTTTACTTCAAGCCATTTCACCACCCAACAAACTACACATCGAAATGTCCGACTCAAGGTTGTAATCTCTGGAATGATTTCCCTTACCCACTTCCTTGAGGCCGATTCAAGAATGAGATCAGAATCTACTTTGTGTTGGTGCGAGCTCATTAAGAGACCTATCGAAAGCCAGTCTTGACTGTTTCCTTCCGGGGTCAAACAGTCATGGGGAGCGCAGCGCCCCCCCGAGGCTGTGCATGGAGGTGGAGGAGGTGATGTTGGGGTACGCCCCTGCTCACGGAACAACTCGAGTTCTCAATCTGCTTATCTCTCTGCCGCTTGCTGGTGGAGATCATATGTTTGATCCTATCTTTGTTCATATGTTTTGTTATGGCAGAGGAACTGGTCTCTTCATCAAGATCTGACCCCAGACGTTGTCACTCACATCATCGCACCTCCGGCTGGAACCGCCTTCTGAAATTGTTTCCATTGCCAGAAAGGACCCACTGCCACCCAGGCTGTGTGCCTCGCTTGCTCTTAGAGCCAACGCGGTATGTAATTACATAGAAATCCATGTGACCAGGTGTCCCGTGCCTGTGCGTGGCTGTAAGGGTAGCAGGAACACACATGCCTGGTTTCTCCAGCCATCCTGGTGGGTGGGCGGTGAGTAGATAGGCAAGTTTCATAAAAAGGAATTTCCCCTATTATAAGAAGCAGATTTAGATACCAGAAGCCAAAATACCTCTTACACGTGTCCCCTCCCTGCCTTGTTGAAAAATACAGAAAAGTTAAAGATCCTAAAAATAAATGTAATCCCATAGCCCAGGTCAGAAATAAAAATATTGTTAAAACTTAGGCATGTGGGCTGGGGATTTAGCTCAGCGGCTTAAGTACCTGCCTTGCAAGCAGGCGGTCGTGAGTTCGATCCCCAGTACCGATAAAAAACAAAAAACAAACAAACAAAAAACCCCCAAAACTTAGGCATGTTTCTCTCCATATGTCCTGCAGTGATTAGTTCTCTTAAGGAAAAATATCCAGGAGGTCGGGAGTGTCATCTGCTTTACTTGCCACTGGATATGCATTTATAAGTCAATGTCTAAACGAACGGTTTTAAAATCTTAAACTAATAATAGTGAAGTCGTTTTCCATTATCAATAAAAATGCTGTGTGCATTCGGTTTTAATGTCTAGCTAAAGTTGATCCGACGAATGTAATACTGTATTTCTCATGAGCCTGGCTCTGAGGATGAGTGGGGGACAACGGGGTGGGCTTTTCCCTCTTTGCCTCTTTCTGCACCCTTTCCAAATCTGTCCAAAAGGAACAGCTTTTGCTCTCTGCATCTTGCCACGGTTCCTGATGGTCCTCCAAACTGATGTGGTCTGAAGAAGCCAAGGTGAACTCCATGCAATGGGTCAGAGTCCAGAACACTAATTCGTCTGTGGCAGGAGCAGAATAAACTCAGAAGTTGTTGCTTGCTTGTTTTTGATACTCAGTCTTGGTGAAGAAGCAGGTGCAGTCATAAATACATCAACGGCAACACAATATCTGCAATCAAGGACTGAGGCGTATCTAAATACTTCACGTGTGGTGTCTTATTGAGTTTTCACAGCTGCCCCGTGAAGTATTATTCTCCCAAGGTACAGAGAATGTTTCACATTGCTGGTGCCATGCCAGGGTGTGCGGTAGTAGACTGACTCAGTGACATCATTCAAGGTATGGTTTACAGTGATTTTATTCAAATGCATTCTTGGTAAAGAAGGATATGCATGGGGCTGGGGATTTAGCTCAGCGGCATAAGGGCCTGCCTTGCAAGTGTGTGGTGGTGAGTTCAATCCCTGGTACCGATAAAAAAGAAAAAGACAAAAAAAAAAAAAAAAAAAGGATACACATAAATAACATCAAGGAGTGGGTGGAGGTAGGATTACACCCCTTGTTGGGAACCACAGCGGCCTTAGCTATTCGAACACATTGAAAGCCTTTAAATGATTTCTTTGGAGAGAACGTCTTGGCAATACAGGATAACAAGAAGGTAATTCAGAACAATAGGCAATTTATATGGTTTGACCTTTCCTCATGGGTGTAGAATCCAAGAGGCCAGAGCCAAAACTGGAAATAGAGGAAGTACCTATTCCCTGACTCCTTCGGTGGAGTCTTGCTCTGCCCTCCATTGATCTAGGGTTTATTTATTTAGTTTTCTTTAAGCACTGGGAATGGAATCCAGGGCTTCAGGCATGCTAATGATCTAGGCTTCTTTTTTTTTGTCTTTTTCGTTTTTATTGGTACCAGGAATTGAACTCACGACTGAGTGCTTGCAAGGCAGGTACTTAATCTGCTGAGCTAAATCTCCAGCCCCTATTTTTTTTTTTTTTAACAGTACCAGGGATCGAACTCACGACTGCCTGCTTGCAAGGCAGGCGCTTATGCCGCTGAGCTAAATCCCCAGCCCCTTGATCTAGGCTTCTTAAGAGGAGAGAAAACTAACTTATAACACAACTCCATCTATTTTGAATTTGCTGATTAATGCACGCTGTTCTGCTCCAATGAAGCATGCACTAAACGATGTCCCCCCGGAGTTGAATGCGCACAGCTAGTGAACTCCTGTCTGGTGCATTTTCATGCCACTCGCTGACACCTGCTGTGTTTACCAGGAGCGGACAGAGCTGGCTCCCTAGCCTCTTTATACTATTTGTACTAATTACTGTAATTAATCAAATCAATTTAGCATTCCATGAACCACTTTACTCAACAAGCTGAACATCTATAATATACAAGGCACCAGTCTTCATGTCCAGAATGAATCAATGAACAAAGAAACAAAGATCCCTTTTTAAAAACTGTAACTTGCGCTGTGCAGAAGATATCATCTACCTCCTGGAGACTGAACTAGAGCGCCTTGGTTAAGATCCAACAAATGTAAGTTGTCCAAAAATTGTGAGGCAACTGTAAAAAGATTGGAAAAAAATATAGCAAGGCTCTGGAAGGATTCCACTCTCAGTGTGCTTCACAAATACCCTTAAGCTCATGTTCTGTTTTAGAGAAGTCACAGCTAGAACTATGTGGATATTATGGATGCAACAAAAATCCCAAGGAAATCCAAACAGCAAAGGAAGGACGATCCAAAAAAAAAAGTATTTTTGTGTTTCCCACGAAATGAAGAGGTTTAAGGTAAAGATTTGTCCTTTTCTTTTTTAAAATGAAATGTTGCGGGGTGTGAAAGGGTTTGCTTCAGTTTTTAAGGGCCACTAGAGGCAGAATTGCCAGGGAGCTGAAGATTGCGAGGCAGGTTCTGGCAGTGGGGGTGGTGCTCTAAGCGTTTGAATTTAAACAAACTCCCTAGGGGGCCTACTCAGCAGCACCGCTGGCTGGGCATTCTTAGCAATCAGGCAAACCCTCAAGGTCTTGGGTTTGGGGCTGGGCCTTCAACTTTGAAGGTCAGAGCTCAAGATACCTGTTTGTGAGGAGACGCCTTTCTACCTTCAGAAGGTAAAATCTTTGGGGTCTTATTTTTGAACTCTGTCATAGCAGAGACCCGGTATTGAAAGAAGTGGCATCAACATATAATTCTTGGTGACCAAATTAGATATTTCAGGGAGATTAAGAAGCACCTTAAACCTCGAGCAGTTTATAAGCTTGGGACAAATTCAGCACGTGAATTACTGGGCTACTAGGTAGTCTGAGGTATTATCACAACCGTGTAATCACCTGTCACGGATTCTGTAGGGTGGTGGGGGTCAGGGTGATCACCCATTCTGGTGTGCCTGGGACTCCGAAGTTGACTGGAATTTGAGACTTCCAGTGTTAAATCTGAGAGAGTCCTGGGGAAACTGGTCACCACAGAGGAGGATCAGTTTGGGAGAAAGCACAGCTGAGAAAGGCTTTTGAGAAGCAGGAGATGTCTGAGTGGGCGCTGATGTCTAGAAGAATGTATAGCAACCAAGAGTTGGCTGGGGTGGGGATAGGGAGAGAGAATTCTAATCCAAACACACCGGTAGTGTCAGACCCTCAGCCCTCTTAGTCTAAATCCAGGTATTTAAAACCCAGTGTGTTTTTAGCGTTCACTTGGCATGTTGCTGTAAGGAGTGTGACAGAGCTAAGTGGTTAAGTAAGGCGAAGCGGTAATAATTCAGATGCGCCCCCATCTCTGAGTACAGGTTAATTAGCTCGTGTTTGCAGAAGTTGGTGTTTGCGTCATGTCCCCAAACCCAGATATTATCAGCCAGGCAGCACCACCATAAAGGAAAAAAAAATCACATTTCTATATTTCTATCAGCCCTTATGTCTTCTAGATTTCTTTAAAATAGCTGAATTCCAGCAGATTTCAGCATGAGCCTCTCACTGGAGCCATGTGACTATGATTCCAAACCAACCCAAGGCCGAGGCTGCTGGGCCAGCCTCTGAACAGTGTGCTGCTGCTTCCTTGGTAGGGGGCTGCTGGGTTCTCTGTCTGGCCTGTTCACGGGGGTCTTTTTCTTTTTCTTTTTTTTTGTCTTTTTCATTTTTACCGGTACCAGGGATCAAACTCAAGACTGCCTGCTTGCAAGGCAGGCGCTTATGCCGCTGAGCTAAATCCCCAGCACCCCGGGGTCTTTTCTACGCCTGTCTCATATGCCTTTCATATACATTGCAGTATCACAGACCATGTGATGCTAGATCAAAACATGCCACATTTTTCTTAATGAGAGATATCTGACATCACAGGACAGTGAAAGATTCCTAGATCTTTTAACTGCCATGCCCAATACAGCCAGGTGCTGTATATCTGAAGATTCCATATCTGAAGATTCCATAGGCACAGATTCAAAAGCAGCAAAAATCATCTATAACAAATGTGTACAGGCTTGCTTTTCTTCCCATTATTCCCTGAACAATACAGGATAACTATTTGTATACTATTCACATTTCACTGGATAGTATAAGTATTCTATAGGTGGCTTAAAGTTTATGGGAATATGTGTGTAGGTTACGTGTAAACAGTGTACCATTTCATAGAAGGAACTCTATGAAATGAGCATCCCTGATTTTTGGTGTTCATTGGAGCCCTGGGACAATGTCCTGTGGTCACTGAGGGACGAATGTAGTTTGTGGCCTAACTGTGCCTGGATGCTCCCACATGAGCATCTGTCAGGTAGGAAAGGATTTACTTAGTTGGGGTTTATAAGGCAATAAATTTAATACAGGACATACAACTTACAGGATTACTTTGTAAGATTCTCCCAAAAAATCAAATGCAGGACAGTGCAGGAGATCTGTCCACACACTAGGGACCCAAAGAATCCAATTGAGGACTAGATTCCATAGCAATGTCCCTTATGAGCCCAGCTGAAGACGTAGAGCCCAAAGCAGTGTCCTCCACGAGTCCAAGTGGAGGACATAAGCATGTGACAATGTCTCACACAAGTGTGTACCAAGGATCTGCCTGAGAAGGCCCATAGGCCAGTGGTGGGAGCTAGAAAGTCTGCACCAGTGGGATGAAGGATCTGTGCGAGCAGGATGAGGACTCTGCACTGGAGCCAGGAAGTGATGCTCAGGTAAGGACCAGAGCTCCCCATAAAAGAATTACTGCCGTCCTCAGTGATGGTAAGGACCCAAACTCTTCCAACAATGACAACAGCTAAGTTCATATCAGGAAAGCCAGCGCGACAAACTTCTCCAGGAGGATCAACAGCACCATCTTCCCCTCCAGTTCTGCTGTTATGCTGTTGGCAACAATTTTCAGGTGGGCCCTCCACCATGCTGATTCAGTTCAGCGGCTCATTAGTTAATCTGCTGCAGTCTACCTCTGCTCAGCTTGATAAAAGCACATTTTCCTAAGCCGTAGTCTCCAGTGGGAGGTTTGTGAAAAGTGAACATGTCTTGATCTACTCAGATTTACATTTATGTAACAGTTACAAGTATACAGTTCTTACTGCACTCATTTCCACACCAAAAGCAAATATTCAAAGGGTGTTCAAAATTCAAGATTAAAATCACAATACTTTGAATAATTAACCTGATTACAAACATGTATCTAAAGCTACACTAAAATCGTATTAGCAGAGCTATTGCAACCACAATCCTTGCTTCCCATTAACTTTTAACAACAAGGCATGGCAACACAAAGAGATGCCCCAAGTGATCTCCTGCATTTCAGATACACTCTGTCTTTCTGATGAAAGGCCTTAGGTCATTTTGCATTGTTCTGTTCCTTCTCAACAACCATATTCTCCTCTGTTTCATACTTGAAGTCCACAGCTCCACTGGAGTCTTTCTTCTGACCAAATGCTTCAAATCATGGCTCTTTGCTTTTAATTACCAACATTGATCTGATCAAAAGCTCTCAGCAGTAACCATGCCACTGCCCCAACATAATATAGTAGAAAGCTTTGAAATGTTTCTGCCACCCAGGCATTGTTGAGAGAAACGGAAGTAAAATACAGACCAATTTCCTGCTGAAGTACAGTATAACCACCTGGGATCCAGCAGCCAGTGCAGTCCTGAGTGCCTTGTGAGCCTCATCCTAACTGGCAGCATTTCCATCTGTGCCCTGACTTTCCAGTTTCTCACCAGAGTCTCTCATGTAGTTTACAAAGTACAAGAGCTGCCTCTTTGATCAGTCTCTCAAAATCTTTCCAGACTAATTCCCAAGGCTCTTAAACCACATGGCCAGGCACCATCATAGTAATGACCCCACTCCCAGTACCAAATTCTGCCTTCTTACTCTTCTCCTTGTTGAGACAAAATATCCAACCCTCCAAGTTAAAGGAGGAAAGGTTTATTTAGCTCACAGTTTGCAGAGGTTTCAATCCATAATCAGTGGCTCCAAGGCAGGGTGGTACATGGCATAGGAGCAACAGTTCATGGCAGTGAAAACAGCAACAGCAATAAGAAAGGATAGAGAGAGAGAGAGGGAGGCAGACATATCTCTTTTTGTCCCTTTTATTGTACCCAGTTTGCCAGTTTATTGTATCTCACACCCTTAATCCCTGCATTGCATTACAAATCAATCATATACGCTCTACTCAGCAACCTTTAAAAAAGCCTGTGACTGCATGAGGGTTTGGGGGGACATCAAGGCACAAACCATAACACCACTGCCTGATAGGCTTCTGATAGGCTGACCTGTAGCTGCTGGTTTTCTTTTGCCTTAGGAATGATAGGTTTCTTGATCAGCTTGAAGTCCCTTCAGTGCTAATAACCATCTAATTATTTCTCCTTTCTGCTCTGTCCTTCACTCTTTCACTTGTGTCCACAAGGAACCTAGGAATAACCCTTTTCAAGGAAAACTACTTTGTCTTGTTGCAGTCAGCAAAGTCAACTTCATATTTTCTCTACATTTGTTTTAAAAAAAATAGGAAAACCACCCTTTGGGCTTTGTGAGAAGCATTACTTGAGTCATGGATCAAGTAGAGATGCTTCCTAGTAGAGCGTGTGCTAGGATGGAAACACTCTGTCTCCACTGTCCACAGTAACCAATTGCCACTTGTACTTCATGGGTGCTTCAGGAACACTAAGGTGATTGGGGACCATATTTTCATTCAGGTATGGTGACACACACCTGTAATCCCAGCACTCTGGGAGGCTGAGGCAGGAGAATCTCGAGTTTAGTCCAGGCTGGGCTACTTAGCAATTTAGCAAGAACTCATTTCATGTACACTCAAAAATTTAAACAAAAATTAGAAAGTATTGTGGATGTAGTTCAGTGAGAAGTCCTGGGTTTAATCTCTAGGACTAAAAATAAAATGAAAAAGAATCAGACTTTGAAATCTAATTAACTTCAATTTAAATAGCCACAGATGGGCAGTGGCAGCAGTAGAGACCATGAGGTGACAGGGTGCATGTTCAGCTCCAGGGTTTTCTCCTCCAAATCCCAGTTCATTCTCCCTAGACCATCTGGGCACTTTCTTTTGCTTGTCCTTAGGATCCTCCACCTGAGAGGAAGTGAATGCGCACTCAGCCCTGTGCCCTGCAATCTCTACAGCTCTCAGATTCCTTCAGATTGCAGGTGGGAGGGTGGCTTGGGAAGAAAGGTTTAAAATGCCAGGAAGATGGGTGGAGAAATTGCGGTGCTTCGCCGAGCATGTTCTGTGTTGACACAATCAGTGTATGTGCAGCAAACCCTGAAGTGAAATGTTGGAGTCATGGGCAGTTCGTATTTTTGTTTCGGTTTAATGTTGCTTGTTTAAGCTAATGTGAGCTATTAGAGTTATGGGTGCTTAGAGGTAACTATATTATCAACATTTAGGAGCAAGTCTGTGGAAATTGCAATTACTGTACCTAACTGGAGAAGAATTTCAAGAGTTCTGGGTTTACACAGAGTAAAATTTGTTGTTTGTTTTGTTTTTGGTTTTGGTGCGTTTAAGCTTCCAGAGGTGGCACCATCTCTCCAGGACTGATTGATCTGCTTGTGATTGGGTGATTCTGGCAAAGATCTGGGGTAAGGGAGAAGATTGTGAAGAGCTGATTTGCACAAAGAGGTTCTGGGATGGCCAAGGAGCTAAGGAAATTTACAGGGCAGAGAGAAGCAAAACCAGATTTTCTAAAAAGTCAAAGTCAGATTTGAAGCCCTGAAGGGAGGAAGTAGTGAGGAGTATTGTGTTGATAAAGCTGCATATCTGGAACCCCCAAGAGTTCACTGGTGTCCAGGAAACAGGACAAATGGGGCATCAGAGCAGCGTCAGACTCTGAAGAGACAATGCCCACGTTTGGGGAAGAGTCCTTGGATAAAATGGGCAGGGGCAGTGCCTGACCTGTTCTCCCATCATTTGCATGAGTCTTCCTGGACTACCACAACAAACTGAGGCTGGATGGTTTAAACAATGGAATTTTATTTTCTAATAATTCTAGAGACTGAGAAATCTAAGACCAAGGAGCCAGTTGACCTGACTCCTGGTGAGCATACTCTTCCTGGCTCACAGACAGCTAGCCACCTTCTCACTATGTCCTCATAGCCCAGGGAGAGAGAACTCTGACCTCCTTCTCCTATCCAAACATATCCCACCAGGCACGGGATGTGCACCTGGAATCCCAACACTCTGAAGACTGAGGAAGACTGAGTTCAAGTCTAGCCTGGGCAACTTAGTGACTTAGGTAAAAAACTGAAAAGAAGCTGGAAGGGTAGCTCAGTGCAAAGGCCCTGGATTTAATCCCCAGTACAGGGGTGGGAGACTTCACAAATCCCATCCTACTAGTCCACACTCAGCACCTCATCGAAACATCATTACTCCCAAGAGGCTGTCCCCTCTGTATCTACGGCTGTCGATCTATGCACACCCATAGGTAGTAAAGGAATCCAACCACCACCATCCTGATGGAGACGGCTCTAAAACACCCCACCCCAGCACAGCTGAGCCTGGTGACTTGTGTCAGTATCAGCCCTGCTGCTGATAGCAGCCACTGCTCCCTGAAGTTCTCAAGCCCTGTCCTCGGGCAGCCATCAAGGCTGTGCTCTCTGGAGCCTTGTTCTTGGCAGAAGCCACAAGCCCTTCTCACTGAGATCCCCCTCTCCATGAGCCTACAGAAGACCCCATAGCCTGCAGGAGAGGATCTGCTCTGGTCAAAGTGCCAGAGCCGTCCCTCTCAGCTTCGTTCTGAAATAAACCTGCCCTATGGAGCTCATACCTTTGTTTCTTTTTCTTTTTTTTCCCTCGTGGATTGAAAATATTTGAAAAACATTGTACTGAACATGTACAATTGTTTTTTCTTAAGCTGTACAATACATAGCTAATTTATATAGCATTTATATTGTATTAGGTACTACAAAAAGAGATGATTTGTAATATATGGCATTTGTAACTTATGGTTTATGTCTGGTTGTCTCCCTCTCTGTTTCCTCCTCCCCTCCCTTAAAGACCCTTCCCCCTTCCACTCCCATCCCCTCATGGGAGTGAGCTTCTAGAGTTGGTGACTGATTCATGGACTGATGCTGGGATTATGGGTGTGAGTGCCACACTCACCCCAGGGTGGCCAGTGGCCTACATACAATATAAGGGACAGAAAGAGTCTTGTGTCTACACTCCTCCTTTCTTGTCCTTGTTGCTTTTGCTGTCTTCTGGCCACCATGAACTGTTGCCACCCTGCCATGCCACCCTGCCTTGGAGCCAGCTGATTATGGGCTGAAATCTTCACAAACTGTGCACTAAGTAAACCTTTCCTTCCTTAATTTTGCATGTGAGGTATTTTGTCTCAACAACAATAGAAAAATAAATAAGACAGAAGCATACATGTAGGTTATACGCAAATGCTACATTATTTTATGTAAATGATTTGGACACCTTTGGATTTTGCTGTCTGTGAGGAGTTCTGGAACCAATTCCCTTCAGGTGAAGGATGATCACACTATCACACTGGAATAATTAATGCTTCAACACAAATTTGGAGGGGTACAGATATTCAGTGCATAACACGAGTCATTCAGTAAATATTTATTGAGTATCCCTTCCAAGCTACAGTTAAATTGATGAGTAAAGCCCCATCTCTGCCTCCAAGAAAGCACAACCCAAAGAGGAAGTGTTTTGGGTGCGCAGGGATGGGGGACAAATATCCTGGGATGCATGGAAGACTTCATAGGAAAATGACATTCAAAAGAGGTCTTGAACACAAAGAAGGCACACAGTGGGTGACAGTTTGTGCTATGTCAGGGATGTTGAAGCGCCACATTGAGGTTGGTGTCAATGCATTTGTTGGGTGGTGGGGTCAGGGGTGGTGGGAATAGGTAAGCAGATGACCTCAGAGAGGCGGGTTGGGCTTGGAAGTGAGCTAGATGTTCCCCATTAAGCATTTAAAACTTGACTCCAAGGTGCATGGGGAGTGTGAGGGCTGAAGAAGCATTCTAGGGAGGAGACTGCAACCCTGTGTGTAAGAAGCTAATAGGTAGTGCACACATTTTCTATGGCTGCTCTGAGGAGAAAACTAACAGAAAATTAGTTTCTCAATCCTAGAGGTTAGGACTCTGGGCTCAAGGTGCAACAAGATAGGTTCCATGTGTAGCTTTAGTTGATGACTTTAGAGAGCACTTCCCTGCTTTCTCCTTATACTTCTCTCTCCCTCTCTGTGCCAGTGAGCACATATGTACATATGTGTGCATGTGTCTGGAGTTCTTATAAGGACACCAGTCATGTGGCTTTAGGGCCTGCCCTAGAGATCTCATTTTAACTTATTGCCTCTAAACACCCTGTGTCCAAATGCATTCACCTTCTGAGGTCCTGGAGGTGGGGCAAGGAGTCATGGATTCAACACAGGAAGTTTAAGGAGACAGAGGTCATCCTGTGACAGGCATCTACCCTGGAGGCAAACGAGATAAGAGAGGCCCAGAAGGTGAACCAGTGGTGCAGCTCTGCTTTATGAGTCACTTGTGAAGTGATTGGAAGCCTCAGATTAGAAAGGTTTCTGGGAGGTAGAGTCAGTATCAGTAATGGGTGGAGGAGAAGGTCATGATTCTAGGTCATTTCTAGAGTGGATCTTTTAGGAAAAGGTTGGTAACTGAAACTATGGCTCCAGAGAGAGAGAGAGAGAGAAGAGAGAGAGAGAGAAAGAGAAAGAGAGAGAGAGAGAGAGAGAGAGAGAGAGAGAGAGAGAGAATTCTTTAGTAGAAGGGACAGTTTTGGAGGCCTAAACCAGAATTTCTAGTCAGTGTCAATAAATGCTTGACACATAGAATACATGAGAACCTGTGAATTCAGGATGTAACAGCAACCTTGACTGCTAAGCTATGAGATCCAGCTCTCAGTGTAGCTCCAAGTGTATTTCTTGGATGCAAGTTTGATACTTTGTGTAATAGCTTCTGATCCCAGAACTGTCCATTTTGCTAATAAATGCTGCTTCTCCATGTGCCTGAGAGCTGAGCACATGCCTTGACCAGGCCAAAACAACAGGACTGCTATGTCGCCTAATATCCCAGAGGAGTCGTTGATGACAGGTCTGATTTTCAGGAGTAGGGTTATCTATAAAAATAACTGGAAGGAGCTAGATGCAGTGAGAAGGATTCTTTTTTCCCTCTTAAGCCTTACTATTCCTATTTTGTGCCTCCTCAGCATTACAAGGCCAACCTGCATAACATTATTTGTTATACACACTTGTTCCAGGCTCCTCAGAGATACCAAAACCCCAGGGTGCCCAAGCCCTCAGATGGAATCCGGCAGCATTTGCATATAACCTATACAATCCTCCTGTATACTTTAAATCATCTCTAGATGATTTATAACACCTAATACAACACAATGTTATGTAAAATAGTTGTTACACTGTACTATTTAGGGAATAATGATAGGGAAAATGTCTCTACACATTCAGAACAGATGTGATGTTTAAAAAAATACATCTGACCTATGGTTGGATGATTCCATGGGTTCAGAGTTGTGTACATAGAGGCCGACTCTACTTGTTTTTGACCCAAGGCCAGAGGGAATTGGGCGGGTTAGATCTCTGGCTTTCACTGGAGCATAGCTTCCAAACCTGAATAACCAAATATGGAAATTCTAAAGCTTCCCTCTGGGTCATTACAGCAGCTGGAACCCTGGCACCTGTCTTCTTCCACCGGTGCTGGGTTGTCAGCTTTGCTCTTCCCCGAGATACCTACTAGCACCATGAGCTTGGTACCACTATGGCCAGGTAAGAGGGGTGAACACAGTGAGGGTGAGGGCAGCAGAGTTCTTTCTTCTGGGAGTTTCTAGTCTTTGAAGGATTAAGGCCAGAGCAGGATTGCAAATGGAGATCCAGTCTCAGTTTGGCTGAGTCCCCAAGTCATTTGGTGAGAAGAACAATGACATTCCAAAGTGAGGGGCACAGTTTCCTAGGCAGGACTTGTAGAGGAGGGGTTGGAGCACCCAGCTGGAGCCTGCTGTATGTGCCAAATGCTGGCAAGGCTAAGGGGATTTGGGAGCAGAAGGAGGATGTCTTTGAAAAGAAATGGGCATCACGGATAGTTCCATTCCTCCATGGAAGGAGAGTGGGGTGCAATACTCCTTCCTCAAGTCTATGAGATTGGCTTCAAAGATGCTTTTTTGAGAGCCTGGTAGGTGTTCCAGGAGCTTAGGTGACTCCAGGTACCAGAAGCTGAGGACATATGCGGATGCTCAAAAGCAAAAAACTGGTTGATGTCACAAAGAAGAAGGCTGTATGCTGTCCTTTCCCTGACCACAGGGAAAGGTGGATAACAGAGAACCCTGTGAGGATGTCACAGAGAGTCTCCAGGGGTAGGTGCAGAATAAGACTGGGGATCAAGGGAGAGCTGTTAAGGGACTCACTAGATGAAATGCTTTTGCCCGAGTCAATGATGTGGCAGTTATGGGGGTGAGAGGAAGGCTGGGGAAGGAGGTGACCTCCTCCAGGAGCCATGTACTTGCATCAGATAGCTATTTCCTTCTGTCCCTCCCTGGTCCTCCCCACAAGGAGGGCAGATGATGCAGCCGGTGAGGGTAGAGGAAAGAGTAAACAAGCCAATTGTGAGCCTTAGGGTGGTATCGGAAAGAGGACAAACAAGGCTGACTAGGGGAGGGCACTGACTTCAAAACAGATACCTGACTACTCCATGGGCAACTCAGCAACAGGGAAGGTCCAGCCCCAAAGAGCGGGGGAAATAGGGCCAAGGAGAAGATTGGCTTTCTGACTGCACCCTGCTATGGTTTGACTGTGTACCTCTGAAAGATGAGTTCCCAGTGTGTGAGGCTCCACCCTCATGACTGGGTTAATGCTGATTCTAAATGGGCTTGAAACTGCTGGTTTAGACTCCTCTCATCTCTGTCTTTCCCTGACCTCCCACCACAATATGGTACAGCAAGGAGCAAGTTGCCAGCCCTCAACTGGGGGCCCCTCAGGCTCCAGAACTGGCAGGAGTTGCAGCACACAGGGAAGGTGTGTGGAAAGGCAGGCTAGCACACCATAAGGCAAACGTGGCTGGAGACGGAGTAGAGCAGACACATCTGTAGAGACAGAGGAGGCTGGGGCTGCCTGGGGCTGCGCACCCGGAGGCACCGGGAGTAACTGCTTAGGAATCTAGGGATTCTAGGGGGGAGTGAGGCAATCTCTCCAAAATTAGAATGTGGCAGTGGTGGCTCCAAGCATCCTAAAACCACTGAACCATACACTTGAAGAGGGTGAATTGTACGGTCTGGGAGTTAGAGCTCAAATAAACTGTCACAAAAGGAGACTCCAGTCATAGCAAGATAAAGAATGAGGTAATCTATAGGAAGCTCAGATCCCGGCAACCCTGACCAATGCCTCTTTTAGGAAGAGGTGGGGAAACTACAAAGAAATCAAGGCAAGGAGTACAGAAGGGTCAGGGAGCCTCAGCCCCCAAGAACAGGAAAGCGGAGGCTCTGCTCAGCGGGGAAGCAGGGAGGGAGGACCGGCTGGCACAGCAGATGCATTTGATGTGTGACATGCGGCTTCTAGGTTGTAGTGTTGTAAAAACTGGAACAGCTCTTGGAAATTTTTTTCACCCATCAGTACTGTGGATGAACTGAGGGCCTCCTGCGTGCTATTGGGAACACGCTTAAATTTTTATTTTTATGTTTATTTCTTTTAGAGACAGGGTCTCACTATGTAGTTCAGGCTGGCCTTGATTTCACTACGTGGCCCAAACTGGGATGGAGCTTGTGGCAATCTCCCTGCCTCAGCCTTGTCAGTGCTGGGATTACAGGTGTGCCCCACAGCACCAGATTTTGTAGCACAGGTTTTAAAACGAGCAAAAGAAATGTGGATGTAGACAAGGTGGATGAGAGAAGGAACACAAATATGCAGAGGGGTGTGTGCAGGCTCCAGGGCTCCAGCTGAGATATTTGTACGGAAGGAATGAGAGAGCAAGGCGTCAGTGAAGGCGCTTGTGCACACAGTGAAGGGAGGCACAGCGGCAGTTTTGGAAGGGATCCAGGCTCTGTATGAAGAGGGTGCAAGAGACGGAGAAGCCAGAGGTGCAAGGGGGCCCAGGAGGAGAGCCTGGAGGATCTGGGCATGCGCAGTGGGGTGGTGAGCATTGGAGGCAGAACCACAGCGAAGAAGACATAGCCCTTCCCAGGCCAAAGGAAGGGACAGGGCCAGAAATGAGCAGTGGCAGCGAATTCAGGAAGGGGGTGGTGGTGGCGAATGCAAGAGAAGATGAGAGGTTTAGCCTTGGCATGCCAGGTGGGTACGATGTGAATGTTTATTTTTTTCAATTTGTGGTACATGCTGTTTATGTTCATCCTAGGGGATGGGTACGTGTACTTAACACATATGAATCCTTTTTTTTACCTTTCCTTTCTCCTTTCCATCTCTTTTCTCTTGGTCTCTGGATCTTCTTCCCATTCACCAAAGATGTCTCCCTGTTTCTTATTGTCTAGCTTTTATTTTTTTTTATCTTATGTTTTTTTTAGGCAATATCTCACTATGTATCTCAGGCTAGCCTTAAACATTATGCAGCCGACTTCCGGGAGAACATGGCGGACAGATAACAGCAACTACCGGAGGCTCTCTGAAAGACTCGGCTCAGAAGCCAGGAATGGTGCAGACTAAGGAGACATAAGCAGGTGGAGATATGCTCTGCTGACTCAGGAACGAACTGGGCTGAGAGAAACCAACTTGGAATGCAGTCCTGGTGCTAAAACAGGAACAGAAAAGCCTCGGTGTGGAGGCTGGACCCTGCGCCATTGTAAGCCGCGATTTGGGTTTCCCGCTGCGCGGCGGCTGGCTGCCTCTACAGTGGCTCGGCAAGGAGAGAGACGCGCAGAAGCTCTGAGAACGGCAATCTGCGAACGGCAGGGAGGCGTGCACTGACTTGTGGTGAGGTGAGTGAGAGAAACTGACACTCTACCACAGTTTGACTCCAGCGGAGGACTTTCTGGGCCCGAGCAGTCCTGCGAGAGCAGGGCGCGGTGGCGACTCCAGCCACACATCCCCCTCTCGCGTGGGATTGGTGAAAAGTGCCTGGCCTGTGTGACGCTGCCGGCGGACCTGGTAGGCTGTCCCAACCCATATCCCAGAGCCTGACGGTGGCCGGGAGGGGAGACGCGTAGGCTGCCTGGTCCGTAACTCCCTGGTGCGCAGCGGTGAGCGGGAACACCTAACTGGCGCAATTCGATCAGGCTGTGGCTGACTGGGAGAGAAGCTGGGCCTCTTATATAAGCTTGCATATATAAGGAACAGAGAAGAAGAGGCAGCATGGGAAGAGGCAGCAACAAGAAAGGCTCCTCGGCCCCCAATTTTGAGAAACAGGCAATAGCAGACACCGCACCAATACATATAAGGCACCATATAGAGAGCCTCATAGACCAATTCAGGAATGAAGTTATCAACGACCTGAAGCTAGAAGTATGCAGAATAGTTAGAGAAATGCTAAGTACCACCCAAGAAAAAACAGGTGGTGGAATGGAAGAACAGAAAAAGAGGGGAGAATTGTTTGATGGAGAAAATAGAGAAAGCATAGAATACGTGAAGCAGGTTCAAAGGGACTACCAAGATACTAAGAAGTCTATAGAAGACTGGCATAACAGCTTGAAAGAAACTAAGGACAGACTATCTGAACTGGAGGGCAGACTTGTAATATGGGAGAATGAAATGAAAAACTTCTTAAAAATAACAAAGAAACAAACAGCAATAATACAAAGACAAGAAGATGATAAGAGGATCCATAACTTAAGGATTAAGAACATAAAAGAAGAAGTAGGGACACAAACAAGTGAACTACAAAAGCTACTCACAGAAATAATCCAGGAGAATTTTCCTAATTTAGCAAAAGGTAAAGATACTCAGATGTATGAGGCATACAGGACCCCAGCTACCTACAACCCAAACAGAACAACACCCAGGCATATAATAATAAAAATTCCAGAAATTCAATACAAGAACAGAATATTAAAAGCTGTCAGAGACAAGAAACAGATCACTTACAAGGGAACACCCATCAGAATTACAGCAGATTTCTCTGCACAAACCATCAAATCACGAAGAACGTGGGGGGAAATAATTCAAGCTTTGAAAGATAATAATCTCCAGCCAAGATTGAGATATCCTGCACAACTGTCCCTGGAAATTGATGGAAAAACAAGGTGCTTCCAGGATAAAGATGAACTGGGGGAATTTGCAACCACCAATTCAACTCTACAGAGAGTATTGCAGGATATTCTAAAAAAAGAAAAATACAAAGAATCCAGAAATAATGGCAGAGAGGCCACAATGAATGGAGCAGAGAACAAAATAAAGAAGACAAACTGACAGCTACTGACAGAAAAAGAGCTCAACAGAAATGAGGCAGAGAAGATTGGATGATAGGAACAGCTATTTTGGAGAAAATGACATCTTAATAGGTAATACTGATTTAGTATCATCTTGTTTTGAAGTCTCATCTAGCTTTTGTCCTTCTGTCTCCAATGGTCTAAATAGGCTGTATCTTATTGGATTTTATTATGTACGATAGTATAAGCAAAAACCTTTTAAAGACAAGGAGATTATACAGAAACCATTGTTCATTTTCTGTTAGTCGATTCTAAATACTCTGTAATGCTGTCATTCTCTTGAATGGTTTTACATTGTTTTGATATACTTAATGCTACAGTATACGAAGTTGTACTCAAGGATTTCAAAGAAAGAGACAATATGGTAACCACTTTTAGGTTAGGATTATCTGGTGGTGAAACACTATTCTGCTTAAATGGTTATGTTTTGATCTGCGCTGTTTCGTTGTTATGCCCTCTTTTATCTCAATCTCCACTCCATTATTTACTTTTTTATCTTTATCCTTTTAATTAAAGGAAAAAAAATAGCAGGATATATTATAGTAACCCACTTTGACTTTTCATTACCTTGATTTAAAGCCCTGTATTACTCTCACCATCTGGTTTTTAACTGATGTTCCCCTATTCTGTTTTGCTGGATAGTATCAGGTTCGAAAGTTTAGGCATCAGCTGTGAAGATAATGAGATTCATTATGACGCCCATTCTTGTTGACTTTTATCTACTTTTGAGGACCTACAATGTCTCCAATGTTTTGGTTTTGTCGGTTCTATTCTTTACTGTTTTGTTCAATTGTATTATAACTAACAAAATAGGCAATTTTATTAGAGATAGCGAGAGGCATTATGGTAACCATTGTTGATCACCTTGTATTATGTTTTTACATTATCTATTATGTCCACCCTTTTGACTTGACCGATTCTGTTCTGTTATGTCACATTTGGTTTTACTCTCTTCCAAAAAAGTAATAAGAACCGTGGGAGCAATGAAACCCAAAATGTGTAATAGTCATGGTACAAAAGAGAGGAAAAGAAAGTGCTCCACACTATATAACTGCATGTATATTTAAGTGTATAAGATAGAAAATGATATCACAGAGTTTTATTGGATCAATGAACAGAACTGTTTGCAGTATCATTGATGGAATGTCCACTTTACAAGCTTTAATTTTGTGACTTGAACAATTATTTCTAAGATGACAATATGTAATCCATTAACTAGTGATTTCCTACTGTTCATTTTTTTTCTGTAAATCTGTATAACTTGTACCCTTTCCCTGCTTTTTTTTCTTTTCTCCTTAAATAAAATTAAAAAAACAAAACAAAACAAAACAAAAACAAAAAACAAAAAAAAAAAAAAACATTATGCAGCCCAGGTTGGCCTCAAAATCATGGAGATCCTCCTGCTACAGTCTCCCAAGTGCTGGGATTATAGGCATGTGCCACCATACCTGGCTATTGTTTTTTTTTTTTTTTTTTTTTTAATTACTTATACTTGAGTTTCTCAAAATAGTTATAGAAAGTTTGGCATTTATACACACTGGGGTATTGCTCTACCATAAAGGACAACAAACTTGGTCTTTCCCGAAAAACAGTAACAGATAAATGTTACTTAAGATAGTAACATTGAGTGACATACATGAGACAGAAGCTTGGGTATTGCCCAACTTTTCTTGTGTGAGAAGACATGAGTTTATTATGCAGTGAAGCATCCCAGAAGATTGTAACTGCAGCTCTTGGGAAATCGCACATTCCCAGGTAATTACGGGGCCTCTCTGAAGTCTTTTGGTGCCTTGCTGCTTGAGGAACTTGCCCCTTCTTGGCAGCTCATTTCATCCATATCCTGCTCTGATCTGCATCCCCGGCACCCACTGTCGTGAGTGTCTAGGGCACTCTGAACTCCGGGCAAGGTAAACACACACGCACGCCTTGTCGGGACACGGGGGGTACAGCGCTTGGAAAAGAAAGACAGGAGAGACACCTTTGCTGTCTGCACCGCGTTACACTGCACTGCACTGCACGCACAATCTTTATTTTAGGATTCATATATAGTAAACCCGATCAGTTCACAGAGCCCAGATAATTAAGTAGTGAAAAGGCATTCTTTGTGGCAAGCTACAACGTGACAGACTACAATGTTTATTCTAAAGCTATCTAAGTGAGGTAAATAATCACAACCAGTTCTCATAACCTCTCTAGCCCAGGAAGAAATTCATTAGCTCAAGAATGTTGTTAATTTGTCTGCTGTTAGTGTCACAAAGGGTGGCCAGCCACTTCCTCAAGACTTCTGCAAAACAAAGCCAGCTCACAGTATGGATTCCAGAGGGTGAGGGCTCACTAAGAACAGGCATTCCTATTCTACCTCCTTCTCGCATACCAGGGCGGCTATTGTAAATTGCAGGTTAGAGGGGGTTGGGCCTACAAAGTGACACCTCATCCCCCACACTTCCTTTCTTTTTATTTTTTAACAACAATTTTCATAAGATCAGGTTATTAATAGTATTTTGTCTTATGCAGTAAAAATACACAAGAACTATGGCAATGAGAACTATAATTAAACTAAGTCCCATGCCACTAAAAGTGTGGGTTATGCTCTGCCAGATTCCTTTGGAATCTAATCCTTTCAAAGATTGAGCAAGCAATTGCGCGAATTGTGCTAGGGATTCATCATCATTTTGCTTTGCAAAATCCTTGTCAATTTGATTATGCAAAGATTCTATTTCCTCCTGGGCAGAGGTGTTTCCATTTAGATACATTCTAATCATTTCCCATTCATGTTCTGTTTGATTATAAGGTCGTTGGGTTATACAGAAAGTAGTTGAATTCCAATCACATTTTAAAAACACTTGATGCTGAAGAGCCAATATTTTTCTATCCATCCATTCAACTGTTTGTTTAAGGAGGTCTATTTGTTGTTGTAGTCTGGCGTTTATTTGCCACTGAGTTAACCAAAGTTCATGAGAATTTTTATGCCATAATTTTACAACATGTTTTTCTTGCAAAGAGGTTTGTAAAGCTATTCCTGAGACTGCTGCTAGGGAGGCTACAGTTATTAGACTTAACAGTACAGCAACCACTATTCCAATAAATCTTTTTGTACGTTTTAACAGATGTTTAAAAAATTCAGTAGTAACAGAAATTACCGGGTCTTGAGACCATGGTCGAGTTAAATTTACAGGCAACCAAATATGAGTTTTTTGTTGTAACAGCATAACTGTATAAGGCTTAGTGAAATTTAGTGTGCTATTTAAGCATGTAAACAATTGACAATTTAAACAAGTACAAGAAAAATGTGTAAAATTAAAAGTTCCCACTAAAAAGACATAAGGCAGAGGTGCACAAACAGTAATATTATACATTTTAAACCTAGTAAAATTATAAGTAGTAGATACAGATCGACTAGTCCCTGAATAGGAAACATTGTACAAGGTTACAGGTTGCATAGCGGCTGGAATCTTTCAAATATGATTTTGAAGGTGATGAGGGTATTCTTCGGCTGCAACAGCAGGGTTAGCGATTCCACCATCTCCCCACCACAAAACAGCCGTCTTCTGATGAAATATAGGAGCTCCGTCAGTTATTTTCTTTGGATCTGGAAGACTATACACAACAGAGAGATTACATCTTGTCTCATTCCATTCAGCACATCCATTAACGAATTTTCCAAATGGTCCCCAAATAATATACCCATCAATATTTTTAGCAAATTTTCCCATACATAGTTGCCAAATTATGGGATTATAAGAAATATTTTTATAAGTGAATTCAGGGCATACAGGAAATGTATTTGTATCAGGTGCTGTTAAATTTCTCCAGGTAACATTAAAGGTTTGAGCAGCCAAGGCTTGAAGCCTTGTTCTTTTGTTGCCTGCTTTTATTCCATGTTGAATCCAATACTGCCATCCCAGAGGGATGCAAGGCGGTTCCCCAATGCAAATAGGCCTTTGATTACCATAATAAGTAAAATTGAATAATGTCCCATCATCTTGATTGTGGGGGGTTAAATCAGCCCACGGTGCTGACAAAATTTCTCTAGGTGTGGTATAAAGTAAAATATCACTAGTTCCCCATTTTACAGGTTCTAATAAAGGGGGGTTTGGAATATATGCCCAGTACGAATGCGGAGGTACCTCAGTCCCCGACGCAACAGTGAGCAAGGCACATAAAGCTAAAAACAAGTTTTCAGGGTTTAAAGGCTTTCCTGCTTGAAGGACAAGCCGTTGCCCTTCTATGGTCAATTTCTTTAATTGTCCCCATGTAGGGAGGGGATTTAAATTTGGTCGCTGTGAGCGGCGGGATTTTCTTAGCTTTAATCTGGCCATGGCTGCGATAGGAACAAGCTCAGCATCCTCAGCCTCTAGCTGGTTTCGCGCTCGCTTCTGAAGGCACGGTTCCGGTTCCTTGGGGAGTTGTCTCCGGGGCTGGCGAACAGGGTCTGGAGGCGCGGATCCTGATCCATCGTCCAGGGACCCACTGCTGAATTCCATTTTCTGTGGAGATATAACCAAAACCTCTCCCCTTATAGAGCAATGTGCCCCTCTCCCATTCAGCCTCTGGAGCTGTTTTAGTCCAAATAGGTTCATTAATCACAAAGGGCTGTTGTTGCTGTTCAAAATGTTTTTCAGCTCTAGTTAATATTTCACCTTGTGGTAAATTGAGAAAATTTAAAATAAACAATGCTTGATGCAGTAATGTTTTTGGACTGTTTTGCAATTTAAACAGTATTGGTATCTGAATATCCTCCTGACTCCTCCTTTTTAATTTTTTAATTTGTAACTTAAGAGTGCCATGTGCTCTTTCAACAATAGCTTGACCCTGGGGGTTATATTCAATCCCTGTAATATGAATAATATTATGGAGATCGCAAAATTGTTTAAATGTTTTGCTAGTATAAGCAGGTCCATTATCTGTTTTGATTTTAGAAGGAATTCCCATAACTGCAAAAGTCTCTAATAAATGTACAATAACATTTTTAGTGGATTCTCCCTGTTGAGCAGTAGCCCATAGAAATGAAGAATAGGTATCAATAACTACATGTACATAAGAAAGCCGACCAAAAGAAGGTACATGTGTAATATCCATTTGCCATAACTCATTAGGTTGAATTCCTCGAGGGTTGACACCTGCGGGAATAATTCTTAAATGTAATGGTCTACAAATAGGGCAAGCTTTTACAATCTGTTTAGCTTTTGTAAAAGGTATCTTATATTTAAGATGCAAATGTCCTGCATTTGCATGATTAAATTGATGTTCTTCAACGGGTGTGGTGAACATAACTAAGGAATCCACTGTATTGTTACCTGATACTAATGGTCCGGGTAACTGAGAATGAGAACGTAAATGAGTAATAAAATAAGAATGATTTCTTTTTTGAACATGTATTTGTAAATTTTGAAATAAAGACAATAAAGCAGGCTTATTAGAATATAACACAGCTGAATAGATATTTGTCACTACTCCAACAGAATAGGCTGAATCGGCTATAATGTTAATAGGTTGGTTATGAAAATCTAAAAACACTTGTAATATAGCAAAAAGTTCATTTTGTTGTACAGAGTTAAAATTTGTCTGACGTACCCAGTAAGATTTTTGAGTCCAATATGCAGCTTTATTTTTAGATCCATCTGTAAATATAGTCAAAGCTTGTGGAATTGGCTGTACAGCTAATAAGGTATTAACCACAAATTGTTGACGTCTAAAAAAATCCCATAATTTACTTTTAGGAAAATGATATGAAAAAGTTTCCATGAAATCTGCTAAAGCAATTTGTAAGGTTTCAGTAATTGACAACAAATATTCCCATTGTTCCTTAGTTAAAGGGATAACTATATTGTTTATATCTTTTCCTATCAAAGTTATAGAACGAGCTCTACCATTCATAATTAAAGCTGTAACCATGTCAATATAAGGCATAACATTTTTAGATTGCTTAGTTTTAGTGAATACCCATTCTACTGGCATAGCATTTTGACCTAAAACTGCAGAGGGATATTGAAAAGTATTAATAATATATAAAGTTAGAGGCAATTTAGGATCAATCCTAATTAAAAATGTATCCTTAATTCGTTGTTTTACAAACTGTAATTTTTGCTCTGTTTTTGTTGTTAAAGAACGAGGGCTGGATGGATCTGAAGAGCCCTGTAGAGTAGCAAACAAATGTTGTAATGTATGGGTAGGGATACCTAGTGTGGGACGAAGCCAATTAATATCCCCTAATAATTTTTGAAAATCATTTAAAGTGGATAACTTATCTCTCCTAATAGACATTTTTTGTGGAATCACCTTTTGTCTAGTAAGAATATATCCCAAATAATGACTAACTTCTTTTTTTTGAATTTTATCCTGTGTTATTACAAGTCCAAACGGAGAAAAATATTGAGGTAAAGTTTTTAAAATATCTTCTAAAACATTTCTATCACTATATGAGAATAAAATATCATCCATGAAATGAGCCGTATAAACCTGAGGCCATCGTGCACGCACTGGTTTTAATGCTGCATCAACATAAATTTGACATATAGTTGGGGAATTTTTCATTCCTTGGGGTAAAGTCCTCCATTGATATCTTTGATAAGGTCTTTGATAATTTGTTTGAGGAATTGAAAAAGCAAACCGTTTTCTATCTTCTGGATGTAATGGGATGTTAAAAAAACAATCTTGTAAATCTATAACATATACAAACCAACCAGCAGGGAGCGCTGAGGGTAAAGGAATGCCGGGCTGAAGGGCTCCCATTTGAATTAAGGATGAATTTACAGCACGTAAGTCCGTTAAAAGTCTCCACTTGCCTGATTTCTTTTTTATCACAAATATTGGAGAATTCCAAGGAGATGTGGATGGTTCTATGTGATGTAGAAAAAGCTGTTGATCAATCAATTCCTGTGCTGCCTGTAACTTTTGAGTAGTCAAAGGCCACTGATCTATCCAAATTGGGTCATCATTTTTCCAATTAAGCTTTAAAGGATTCATTTCCCTAGGCTGTAGAAACATGCAAAATATTAAAAATGTATATAAGCTCCCCATTGTTCTAATACATCTCTTCCTAAAATAGAAACTGGTACCTCTAAGATATAAGGTTTAATAACAGCAACTTGACCCTCTTCATTTTTTATATGTATATGCATTGTGGCTTGTCCAATTGTATTTACTGGAGTTTTACTTACTCCTTTTATATTACATGGAATAATAGTATAAGTAATATGAGAAGGCCAATCAGTAGGTTTAACAATAGTAATATCCGAGCCTGTATCTATAAGAGCCTGAATTTTCTTATGCTCAATAAAAATATTAATAAGAGGTTGTTGTTGAGATAATTTAGCTGTCCACATTACATTAATAGGGTTAGTGCTGCCGAACCCTCCTGTTCGCTGAACAACAGAGGATCCTATTGGGATATAAGGCAGTAAAATGAGTTGAGCTATACGTTCTCCCTTTAATAATTTATAGTCTGTAAGTGAGGACATCAGAATTTGAATTTCTCCAGTATAGTCTGCATCTATAATTCCTAAGTGAACAGTAATGCCTTTTTGATTTAAACTAGATCTACCCGTGAGCAAGCCAAAAGTTCCCGCAGGCAGAGGACCAAAAATTCCTGTAGGAATTCTCACGGGAGATTGTCCTCCTCTTAATTCTACATCTTTTAAGGCTGGTATGTCCACTGCGGCACTGTGTTGGGTGGCTGGCTGTAGGGAGAATACGGTAGATTTACCCCATTGATTTGTCCGGGGCCCGGGGTAGGGCCCGTTCTCCCGTTTCCCTTTTGTTCAGCTGAATTAACTTGTTTACTCCTGCATTCACGAGCCCAATGATTTCCCTTCTTGCATTTTGGACATAAGCCAGGAGCTCTAGATCTCTTTTTTTGATCATTGCCTACAAGTTTTGGACAGGCCCTCTTTACATGTCCTATCTGACCACAATTAAAACATTTTAAAGACTGTTCCTTTTTAGATTGCCAATTAGTCCACGTGGTTGCCATGGTCTCAGCAAACAGTTGCATTTTCCTAGATTCTGAATTTAAATCTTTACATTGTTTTATAAAATTGTCAATCGTTCCAGTATCTTTTATTGGAATTAAAGCCCTTTTGCATTCATCATTAGCATTTTCAAAAGCTAACATTTTTAAGAGATGCTCTTGTAAGTCTTGTCCCACTACTGTTTTTTCTATAACATTTTGAAGTCTTGCAACGAACTCAACATACGGTTCATTGGCTCCTTGCAGAACTTTAGCCCAAGATCCATATTCTGATCCTTTAGGCCGTATTTTATCCCAAGCTTTTAAAGCAATATCTTTTAATTGAGCATGAATCTCTCTTGGAGCTCCTGCCTGATGCTCAACAGTATCAAAGAAACCTGTACCAGAGAGCATGGGATAAGAAAGGAGTCTAATATTCGGATCTCGATCGTCAGCATTTTGTCTTGCCTTTTCCGCACAACCTTCCATAAACCACATGTGCCACTGTAAATATTCTGGCTCCTTTAAAAGAATTTTGGCCAAGGCTTTCCAATCATAAGGAGCAAGATTACCATAGTGATCTGCTACCGATGTTATTAATTCTCTAGTGTAATGAGCCTGAGGGCCATAAAGGGTTACAGCCTTTTTTAATTTTGCTAAATCATCCATATTAAATGCTTCCCATCTAGGGGGAACTGCCTCTCCATCTATTGGCTGAGGCCTGATTACAGGGAAAGCAAAGGCAGGCTTTTCCTCATCAGAATCCCCTAATTTTGGTAGATCAGCCAAAGCTAGCTTGGCTTTACTCCAATTAGGGTTAGATGGAGGAGGTGCAGAGGGAGCTACAGGCGGGTTTTGCTTAACGGAGAGTTGTTTCACCTCTTGTGTTAAATGTTGTATAGCCTGTAAAATTGGGCGATTGTCATAATTTGATATTGCTGCGGCAGCTAAAGCTGAGTCGGCTGTAGTGGATTTTACTTTTAGTTTGGACGCCTTTTCACTACTTAAAGCGATAGCGTCATTTTGAACTACATTCTGCTCCTCCTCTGTGAGGGGCAATTCCTGAATAACTGGCTTAATTTCTAGTTGAAGATTTTCTACAATATGTTCATCTTCCATAGCTTTTAATAAAGAGTACACAACCGACCAAATAGCCCAAAAACGTAAAGGAATCTTTTCCTCCTGTTGCATAGCCCTTTCTATACTAACCCTTGCCTTCCTCCATACTTCTACATCCAAAGTTCCTTCATCTGGAAACCAAGGATTATATTCTTTAATTGTATCAATACACATATCCAAGTCAGCTGACCTGAGCGATATGCCATATATAGATAATAAATGTTTAAGAATTTTTAAGAAAGGAGAAGAAGCAGATTGTCCCATTTCCCCGTAATAAAATTATACTTACCTTCCTAAGCGACCTTCGGAGTCCCTGAATTCGGGCGCCACTTGTCGTGAGTGTCTAGGGCACTCTGAACTCCGGGCAAGGTAAACACACACGCACGCCTTGTCGGGACACGGGGGGTACAGCGCTTGGAAAAGAAAGACAGGAGAGACACCTTTGCTGTCTGCACCGCGTTACACTGCACTGCACTGCACGCACAATCTTTATTTTAGGATTCATATATAGTAAACCCGATCAGTTCACAGAGCCCAGATAATTAAGTAGTGAAAAGGCATTCTTTGTGGCAAGCTACAACGTGACAGACTACAATGTTTATTCTAAAGCTATCTAAGTGAGGTAAATAATCACAACCAGTTCTCATAACCTCTCTAGCCCAGGAAGAAATTCATTAGCTCAAGAATGTTGTTAATTTGTCTGCTGTTAGTGTCACAAAGGGTGGCCAGCCACTTCCTCAAGACTTCTGCAAAACAAAGCCAGCTCACAGTATGGATTCCAGAGGGTGAGGGCTCACTAAGAACAGGCATTCCTATTCTACCTCCTTCTCGCATACCAGGGCGGCTATTGTAAATTGCAGGTTAGAGGGGGTTGGGCCTACAAAGTGACACCTCATCCCCCACAACCCACGACTTCCCAGACTCAGGCTAGGAGAAGCCCTGTTGCTGATCTCACCTGCATAGCCCACGGCACTAGAGGTGCAAACTTGAGAGGATGCTTCCTGCTTCCTAGCTCCAAAAGTTCTCCCCATTACCTTTTCTCAAAGGATTTAGCTCTGGACCTTCCTTTCACTGGGAACCTCCCCGGGCCCACCCTGTGAGAAGAGCAAAGGAAGAGCCCCAGGGAGGAGATTCCTAAGCTTGGGCAAGAGAGAGAAATACATAGGGGCTGGGGATTTACCTCAGCGGCGTAAGTGCCTGCCTTGCAAGCAGGCAGTAGTGAGTTTGATCCCCGGTAGGGGTAAAAAGGAAAAAGACAAAAAAAAAAAAAAAAAAAAAAAAAAAAGAGATGTCATCCACTCCCCGTAGAGGTACCATGCTGGATGAGAAGGTGAGTACTGAGAAGCGGTCAAAGGCCAGCTTGGTCTGGCAATTTGAACTTAACCCTTTCCTCTAAGGACAATTGCAGCTATACGGGTTTTCAAGCAGATGTCAATATGATCAATTTCTACCTTCAACTAATGAGCATTTACTCCATGCTAGTAGGCATTTGATCTTTTCTCTGGGGGCAGGTATGATCCATTCATTTACCCAAGCATCCATCCATCCATCCATCCATCCATCCATCCATCTATCCATCTACCCAAGCAGATATCCATCCATTCATCCATCTATCCATCCACCCACCCATCTACTCATTTACTGATACATTTATCCACCTATCCTTCCATCCATCCATCCATCCATCCGTCATCCATCCTTTTAAAATTGAGAGACAGCCATTACATTAATGTGTCAGCCATTTCATTAATGTTTATTGGACAGAACAAATGAAACAGTCCTTCTAAAGAATCACATCAAGTCCAAAAAAGCCATGACTAGAAAGAAACATAATGAGGATTCAAATTTAGGAAAGCAGATTCTAGGGTTGGGTGTACCCCCCGAGCCACAGTACTGCATTTCTCAGTCAAGCTGCCATCGTGTGATGAGCCTGTAGGTCCTGGCAACAATGTTAGGGAAGCCAGGTTCTTGATGTATGAACTGACCATGAGTAAGAAGAGGGATCTCTTGGTTACTTTTCTCATTGCTGAGATAAAAACTATCCAACACCCAAAGTTAAAGAAGGAAAGATTTATTTAACTTACAGTGTGTAGATGTTTCAGTCCAATGTTGCTGGTTCCAAGACAGGGTGGCTGGGGACAGAAGGGAGTCACAGAGGAAAGGAGTTAATACTACCACAAGGTAGCAAAAGCAGCACGGGACCTTAACAGCATATTTCTGCCCTTTTAACTCTATCTAGAGTATAGGGATTATGGTAATGCCAAACCAGTTGGTGGACTAATTTAGGAGTCATGCATCCTTTATCCCAGAATCACACCACAAATGAATCACACAGACCAAGCCACCTCTGAAAAAGCTTCATCTATGATTGCATGAGGCTTTGGGGGGAACATCTAGACGCAAGTCATAACAAGAGTTTGGTGAGGCCACTGCAGATGAGGTGAAGAGGGTAAAAAGACTTGTGTGAATGAGTTTGGGGGGCCTGGGGACCTGCCACTCCTCTGCTTGCTTTCTTGCTAACAGCTGATGGTTTTGAACAGGGTGAGACATGGATGGCAGTGTGCCCAGCTTCTAGGGGTGAGCTGTGAGTGGTTTAAAGCCCATCACAGCTAAGCTAACTCTGTTTGCCAGGTATTCACATTGCTGTTCTTTATGTAGCTGAGAGGGCAGTATAGTTAGATTTTGTTTTTTTTTTTTTTTTTTTTTTTTTGTCTTTTTCATTTTTATCGGTACCAGGGATCGAACTCACGACTGCCTGCTTACAAGGCAGGCGCTTATGCTGCTGAGCTAAATCCCCAGCCCCTATAGTTAGATTTTGATCAGTGACACAGAGGGACAGTCTTTGCAGGCTTGTGAAAATATTTTTGATCTCCCAGGTACAAGGCAAGAACAGTAAGGGAATGTCCTTTGTTATCCCGCCACCTCCCCAAATCTCAACTTTGAATGTAGTCTTGATTCCTGGAATCATGGCAACTTTCTTGTAATCATAAAATAATAAACACAAAGACAAAAAGCCGACAAATGGAGGGGGAGCAGAATGGAAGGCACTAGGTCCCTACTGGACCTGAGAGGACACACTGACGGCAGCAAGGACTCCCGTGAAGCACCTTACTGTGTGGACAACACAAATGTCTAGGATGTCACAGTTTTTGTTTCTGCTGCTAGCTGGCCGCGTGCTTGCTGCTACAATAAGCACAGCCAGGAGGAGCAGAGAGGGAAGCTATGAAGCATGGCATTGTTTTCTAGCTGCTTAAAGGCAGGCATACTTTTTCTTTTTTCCTCTTATGCTCTCCTAATTGCCCCTTTCCTGTAGCTCACAGTGAAGCCCACAAGCTCAGTAGCTGTTATTTGTATATAAATAAAGATGTTTCTCCTTTGTTGATTCTCATTGTACTTCTATCAAACTATCAAAAGGCAGGGAGAGACCTAAACTCTTCCATTATGCTTGTGAGGGCATTAGATATTTTGCTCATCATTTTATTGAGTGTTTGCAAGGACGCTAATCATTTAGAAGCAGAGAAGGTTCTTTGAGGACCCTCCCCCTCAAAAAAAGAGCTAAAGTATGAAATGTCACAGAAGACTTCAAGGCAGGGGAAGACAATGGGAAAACAGGGAAGAAGGGACAAGAGGAAGAGTGCTTTGTGTCCCTGACATTTCGGCATCCTCGCAATTGTCCTCAGCAAAACTTCTGCGATTCCCCAGACCAACATACTTTAAGAATGCTTCTATCAATGAAGGCGTATTTCTGAAGCATTCGTACTCCCTTTCGATACAGCGGCAGGCACTGTTTGTGCCCTTGCAGGCAGCTGTCACCTGCCTTTCTTCACCTGAACAGAAACCCAGCTTTAATTATCCTTTCCAGCATGGGAATGTTATTCAGGTAGACCTCTGAGTGGTCCTTCCCAGGTAGGGAGTCCTGCTTTTCCTCTGCTATGACCTGGATGTGGTTTGAGGGCCCCACAAAGCTCACCTGCGGGAAGCTTGTTTCCCAGTAGAGCTGTAATGAGGTGTTGAGGAGATCGTGGGTCATCAGCCTTGGAAGGGATTAGTGTAATTCTTGCAGGACCAGGTCAGATCCTATGAGAGTGGGTCCCTATATGAAAAACCCAGCACCCACCCCCACCTCCTCTCCCACCACATGTGTGCTTCCCTCTCCCACATACTCCCACCATGATGCCATCTGCCGTGTTGTGACAGCCATGAGATCCACATCAGAGGCCACCAGATGTGGCCAATATTGGACTTTGAGCTTCCAACTGTGAGCTAAATAAGCACCTTTTCTTCATAGGTCACTTGGCCTCAGGCATTTTCTTGGCATCCCAACACAAAATGATCCCATCTCTCTAGCGCTGGCTTAGGAATGGGAACGTAACATAGTTTTGGCCAACGAGATAAGAGGGAAACTCTGGTAGAAGGCATCTGGGAAATTTTTCTTTGTTTTTGAAAGAAGGAGGATGTGCTGTTTTTTTTCAGATTCTGGTGTTAAGATGGTGATGCCTGGAACAGGACGACCCATTGGGACTCGAGGAGGAGCGCACCCAAAGGGATTAGCCACCACACCGAGGGTGAGAAAAGTAGAAAGCAAATCTTGCCAAGCGAGGCCCTTGAATTTGGTACTTACTCTTCAAAGGAACCAACTCTGGAAGTATTCACTTTTGAAACAGGGCCCCTGCTGGGTGGGGGAGACATCCAGTCTTAATTATCCTCTGGAAAGATCTGTTTTAGGGTTAGGGAAAGACATACGCAAGATGAACATGGAACATCTCATGGTGCTGGAAAATGAGGTGTTTTCCAAGACGCATACACACAAAACTCCCCACAATGAGGGGCGTGTATGTTAGTCAGTGTTCCCATCACTGGGACAAAATATCTGATACCTGCAATGCAAGCGGGAGAGGATGATTTTGAATCACAGTTTCGGACAGTTCATCTGTGGTTGGCTGGCTCCAAGGCAGAGGTGTTAAAGAAGGGCCTACGGGAGGCAGGATGCAGAGACAGGAAAGAGCCAGAGCAAGAGATATGCTCAAAGGCAGTGTTCAGTGGTCGCCTTCTCCTCCTGCATCCCACCTCCCACCAGCACTTCAGGTATGAACTCACGAATGGATGAATCCACTGATGGGTATAGCATCCCCATGATCCAGTCCAAAGGCCTTGTCTCTGAACACCTGAGGCTTTGGGGGAAAGTTCAGATCTAAACCATAAGCAGGGTATGTCAGAGGGACCCAGGAATCTGTCCAAAGAGCTGGAACAATTTGAGCACTGTGATGGTTAATCTTTACTCAAGAGTCACCTAGCAGATTAGTAAAGCACTCTTCTGGGTGTGAGGGCGGGCCATAGGGTATGACCTTGGGGACAATATCAGGTCCCTGGTCCTTTTCTCTCTGAATTGTCCCCTGCTCTCTGCTTCTTGGGTGATGTGAATTGAGCGGCTTTGCCCTGCCACTCCCTTCAGCCATCATGTTTTTGTCTTGTAGCTGGCTAATCATGGACCAAAGCCTCTGAAAACACGAGCCAACACAACCTTCTTCTCCTTTCAGCTGAGTATGTCAGATCACCTCCCCCACTCCTTAATTCCTGGTTGCCACAGACTAAGCAACTGTCCTTCGCCATGCTCTTCTGCTATGCTGTTTTTACTTTGGAGCCGGCTAACCATGACTGAGTCCTCTGAAAACCACAAGCTAAAATAAAGCTCTCCTCATCTAAGGTATGGGTGTCACGTTTTGTACCAGTGACAGAAAAGTGACTAATAAGAGTCGATAGAAAAGGTGTTAAAGCTAGCAAAGTTACGGAATATAAGATTAACATAAAAATCAATATATTTCTATATGCTACCTATAAATAATCAGGCATTAAAAACATACCATTTAAAAATTATAATAAATATAAATTTATAAAAACAACTTGTCACTGATAATGAAATAACATTGCCAAAATAAAGACCAATAAATGGGAGATATAATGTGTGTGGATTGAAGATTTAATATTGTTCTGATGTTAATTATCTCTAAATTTATCTATAGTTTCAACATAATTTCAGTCAAAATTATGGCAGGCTTCTTTTGGGATAGAGATTAAAAAACTGTTTATAAAATTTATACGGAGAAGCAAAGAACCAATAATAACAACTTTGAAAAATAAGGACAAAGTTGGAGAACTTATGCCACCTGAACTTTAAACTTATTATAGAGCTATGGTAACCAAGACATAGTGTAATGTTAGCACAGTGTCAAACAAATAGATCAGTAGAGTAGACCGGAATGTCCAGAAATAGACTATAACTGAGTTACTCAGAAGAACAAAGCAATTCAGTGGAAAAAGTATGATTTTCTTAATATATAAGGCTGGAATAATTATGTACCTACAGCAAAAATATTAACTTCAATCAGTACTTTACACCATGTACAAAAATAACTCAATAGATCATAGACTTCAATATAAAATTATAAAACTTTTAGAATAAAACATGAGAGAATTTTTGTGCCCTGGGCTTAGGCAAAAATTGTCCAATATTACTCCAAAAGCATGATTTTTAAAAGCAAAAAAATAATAAATGGGACTCAATCAAAATTAAGAACTTTGGCTCTTTATAAGTCCCTGTAAAAAATGAAGAGAGAAGTCACAGAGAAATGATATTTTCAAATCACATATATGACAAAGACTTGCATAGGGAACATGTGAAGAATGCTCCAAATTCAATAAGAAAATAAGCAACCTAATTTTCTATTTTTAAAATTACTATGTGAGAGAGAGCCTTGCTATGTAGCCCAGGCTGGCCTTGAACTCTTGGCGATCCTCCCGCTTCAGATTCCTGAGTTCTAGGATTGTAGGAGTGTACCACCATACCTGGTGTAATGCAGTTTTTTAAAAGAGCAGGAGATTTGAATAGAGATTTTACCACCACAGATGGATGGGTGGAAAGTAAGCACATTAAAAAAAGTGGTCACCATCATTTGTCATTAGAGCAATATAGATTGAAACCACAATATCACACTTACTACAATGGCTAACATTTAAAAACCTGACAACACCAAGTGCTGATGAGGTTGTGAAGTCACTGAAACTCCCGTATTTTGCATGTAAGGGCATAAAATGGCACATGTACATTGGAAAACAGTTTGACACTTTTTTTCATGATATTTTGTGTGTGTCCTTTTGAAAGTCTTGTGTCAGACTAATGCGGTCTCCAGGGACATTCTGTACTTACGCAAAATTAGCCAGGATTCTTCTGGGCTCTGTTACAATGTGAACTAATACTAAACGTGTTGAGGCACAGAACTAAAGATTGATCAAGGACTGGAGACATTTCCTGATCTATGAATTCATCACTCTTACCACTGTAGTAAAGTGGGATTCACCTGGTTCTGTGTCCAAAAATTTTTTTGGAGGAGGTGGTCACTGGCGTAAGATTCATTCACTCCAGGATGACCTCCTCATAATTGATTATATTTGCAAAGATCTTATTTACAAATATAGTCACAATCAGAGGTTCTGGAGTTTAGGATTTAAACATATCTTTTAGTTTTTACATTTCTTTTGTATTTACGTATGTTTGTAATACGTAATACTTCATTCATCTTAGGGGATTGGTACATATACATATTGCATCCTAATCATTTTTATTTCTTGTTCCCTTCCCAGCTTGTCAGTTTCTTAAACTTTAAACGTATCTCTCCATATGACCCAGCCATTCTATCCTTATGCATTTACCTAAAAGTAATGAAAGCATATGTCTGTACAAAGATTCAGACATGGATGTCGTATCAGCTGTGTTTGTAATGGTCCCAAAGTGGATCAATGGAAATGCCCATGAGCAAGTGAATAAGCACAGTCACACAATGGAGTAGGACAGTTCAACAAATAGAAAAGACTACTGAGTTGATGCACACAGCAAATGAATGAATCTCTAATTGTCTGATACCAGCCAGCCAACATGGTATATGCTGTATGACTGCAATTTTTATAAAATTAACCAACTTTTTTTTATTATTATTTACTTTTTTTTGGTCAGTACCAGGGATCGAACTCACAACCACCTGCTTGCAAGGTAGGTGCTTATGCCGCTGAGCTAAATCCCCAGCCCCTAAATTAACCAACTTTTATAAAAACCACAGTTAACATTTTTTTTACTCAGAAAATTACTTTTTAGAAAAAGACAATGGCACAAAGCCACAGCTGACCTGTAGCCATTCCGTAAGAAGAACAAGAAATAAAGATTTATTATTGGAAGATGCTGAGACTTGGAGATTGCTTGTTACCAAGCAAGACTGATCAATACATAAAGTGTATTGTAGATTATAAAATCTCATCAGGCAGAGTGTAGGAATGTGGAAAGTATAAAATATCGAATCGTTGAAAAGATCAAGAGCCCTTTGTGCTTTAGATTCTACCTCATAGGATAGAGTTGAAGAGATGCAGGTGAGTAGGTGAGGTCTGGGGACTCAGGGATAATGTTGTGAAATGCATGAAGACGCCTCTAAAAGCCACTACTCTGCAAGAAGGCAAAATAGGAACTTTGGAAATGTGGTTTGGGGTGATAGATTGTGGTGAGGTAGAAGGTAGATCGATACTGGTTAGATTGTGTTGTGTACCTGGACTAGTTTTCCTGGGCTCTTGCCTCTGAATTTTCCTTTGTGTTTTAACCCAGCGGGTTCTAACCCTCAGATCCATTCTTTACTCTTCTGTCTACATAATTTCTCCCAGGCAATATAGCAGCATCCACTGCTTTGTATACAACACTTTTCTCCCTGAGAGACAGATAATTTGATGTCGGCAACTCAAGACACATCACTGAATATTGAAATGTAGGTGGCAAGAATTTAAATTCATACCTAATAATCAGCTTGGTTTCTTTAAAAATACTTTAAAGATTTTTTTTCCAAAAGAAAAAAAATCTATCTAATTATGCACAAAAGAAATTTGCTCAGAATTAATTCACTGGGAATTGAACTGAAAAAGAAAGGTAAGGATGTTAATGATCCTTTAAAAAATAATTCAAATTAGAATACTAATTATAAGGATCTTTATATAACATGAAATAGTTCTCCAAGGCATGAGGAGAAGGGCTGGCTGTGAAACAAACTTGCAGAGAACTAAGTTTCTGATTTATGGTGGAACTTGTGTGAATGGGAAATTAAATTTGCTTTGAGGAGATGCTGCCCAGTTCTGATGATTATCTATTTGTTTCTGGAGAGATCACATGACATAGCACAATGATCATTTAGTTCTCAGATGTGGATTTAGAAAGTCAGGAAGGAAGGAAGCCAAGTGCCCTTCTGAGTCCAGCTGTCAGCCTGGGATATGGCTACATCAACAGCCTTTGCACAGGACAGGATGGTACAGTAAGGGACAGAGGCAGAACTTCCTCCTGGGGTGTCTCCCTAAACTTTTGTCTCCTCATATTCACCTGGTTTTGCTGGGGACAGCCAAGAACCAAGATTAGAATCAGAGCTGTGTTTTCTGACCCATTATCAGTGTTATTTTCTAGTGTTTGTGAATAACTCACAGTTCAATGCTGGGATTATGGGTGTGAGTACTACACTCACCCTCGGGTGGGTGTGGCCTACATACAATATAAGGGACAGAAAGCATCTTCTCTCTGTGTTCCTCCCTTGTTACTTTTGCTGTTTTCTGGCTCCATGAACTGCTACCTCCTACTATGTGTCACTCTGCCTTGGAGTCAGCCAAGTGTAGACTGAAACCTCCACAAACCATGAGCTAAATAAGCCTTTTCCTCTTTCATTTTGGGCACTACGTATTTTGTCCCAGAGAAAAGCAACTAACATAGATACTAATAAAAAAGAAATTAAATAAATAGAATGAATGAGATAATACAGGACTCATTAGATATGCATATGAATGATCTTACAGGTAGAATTACTCCCCATCCCCAAGTTCATACGTTGAAGTCCTAATTTCCAGTAGCTCAGAATGTGATCTTATTTGGAGGAAAGGTTTTTAAAAGGATACCTAAGGTCAAACAAGTTTGTGGGGTGGGCCCTAGTCCAATACAACTGATGTCTTTATAAGAAAGGAAGATTTGGGCCAGGGATTTAGCTCAGCGGCATAAGCGCCTACCTGGCAAGTGCAAGGTCGTGAGTTCAATCCCCAGTACCGCAAAAAACAAAAACAAAAGAAAGGGAGATTCAGGTACAGACACTCTCAAAGGAAAAATTAAATCAAGACACAGGGAAGAGGCAGTCATCTGAGAAGCCTTGGAAAAACCCAAGCCTGCCGACACTTTACTCTTAGATAAGTTTCTGATGTTTAAACCACCAAGTCTGTGGTGCTTTCTTATGGTAGCACTAGAAAAATAATACAAGGGATGAGTATTATTTTGTAGAATTTTTGTTTTGATTACACACAAACACACAATTTTATTAGAGATTTGTATCTTAAAGCGATTGGGAAACACTGGCTGGAATGACCCTTCAGTGTATCCATACTTAGGGAGCGGCCATGTACCCCAGTACTCCTCCCGATGAGGACAGTGAAGAAGGAAGTGGACCCTCACTGCCAGAGCATGCAGAGGGCTCACCTGCTTCCTTTCAGTAGAAAGAGAAGCCCGCTTGGCAGAGGGAACTCTTATATCTCATTTGTGAAATTCAGTGTTTCTACTTTGCCAGGGCCAAAAAAAAGTGTGTTAGAACAAAGCAACAATCCATCAGTCTGTAAGTGCAAATTATTCATATTGATTTTTCTTTGAAGGGAACAACTTATTACCCACTGACCTGAGCCATTTGGAATTCACCCAGGAACCCAGAAGAAAGTAAGGGAGTCCATCAGTCAGTGAGACTCGGTGTCATATGGAGTTAACCTTTCTTATTCACAGAAAAGCTCTTCTCCCCCCTACACTGTTTATTTTTATTATAGACCCTAATGGCTTACAAAGGAGTATTATATTAACTTTAAAACATTTGGAAATGCACTGCATTTGTTGGCCAAAGTCAGGAGTGGATTCTCTCCTTTAGTTAGGCTAATTCCTGGTGGTGAGGTACATGTTCAGGGCACCGATAGAGCTGAATTCCTTAAAAAGTCATTTTGCTTTCCTTTTATTTTCTATTCAAAATTTATAGCACTCTTTTAGGTATAATCACAGAGATTTCTGCTCTGTTGGGGAAATCATTTACATTTTCATGCATATGAATAGAACAGGGCCCCTTGTACTCCTGGGGGAGCCTACATCTGCTCAGAAGGAGAAATGCTGGTACTTTCATGGCCCATAGCAAAAGCATTCCATCCCAGCTCCATGTCCCGAACGGGCAGGCTTCATGGACTCACGGCTTTTCCTTCTTCCATGCAGATTTCTCACAAGAGCTTCTTAAGCAGCCATGTGTTGAATTTCTCTGTACTATGAAATCTACATCTCTGGACCTGATGGATGCATCTCTTAGTCCTTGACTACAACACTTATCAATTTTAATTTGTCTTTTATTCCAGAAAGAGGGGAAAAATCACAAATAGTAAGGAAAAGTGGTACCAGACTTTCTTCCTTTTTTCCTTCTTTCTTTCCTCCTCCTCCTCCTCCTCCTTCTTCTTCTTTTTCTCCTTCTTGAAGTGCTGTGGGATTGAGTCCACAGGTACTCTGCTGCTGAGCCATCCCTTGCTTTTTTTTTTGGTACCAGGGATTGAACTCATGGCCGCACGCCTGCAAGGCAAGTGCTTACACTGCTGAGCTAAATCCCTGGTCCGCTCCTTATTTTTTGAGACAGGGTCTTTAATGTTCTCAGGTAGGACTTGAACTTGTATCCCTTGTGCCTCAGCTTCCTTGTGTTCCGGGATCACAGGTCTGTACCAGCATACCTGGCTAGGACGAGGTTCCTAAAAGGGAATTTGACCAAGGACCTACCAGAACAATCAAGCAGAATTCCAGCATCCTTATGCTTCCATTCTGATGTGACAAATTGTAAGCAAATTTATCATTCTGGCTCCTTAGCGCTCCAAACACAGCAAAGACTGCTGGAGATTTAGAAACAGTAAAGACAAGTATACTGACAAGGCCAAACTGACAACAGACAAATAACAGTGATAACCAAACTATTAGAACTGGATGCAAGGAATTGGGAAGCTGTCTTTTGGAGTCATTTAGTGCAGGAAAAACTCACCCTACCTGCCTCAGTGGCCCCTGAGGGCACTGCCATGTTTCATGTCCAGGTGAGACCCCTGAGCACTCAACAAGACAAGCTAGGCTAGGCTATCATTGAGCAACGATAACAATTCTGTCCTTGGTCAAACGTTAGCCGGGTCCCCTGAGCCTTTGACCTTGGCTGCTGCTCTTGCCAGGCCTGTCTACCTCAGCTATAGAAAGTCAGTGTAGTAGACACTGCTACTAAGTCAGTGTAGACAGCTCCCCTGCCTTGATATCTGACAACCTCGGCCTGCTGCTCCTTAGATTAAACTGGTCTCCCTACTCTAAATATTTCCTCCTAGTACATAAATCTCTATTAGTGACCCCTCCCAGCGCACGTTGGCTCTAAATTCCCAGCAGTCTTTGCTGTATTTGAAGATCAGCTCCACCACCCTCCCTTGTCACAGGAGATTCGACATACATCAGTTGCAATGATCCTAAGAGTCTTCCTCAGCATTTCTCATAAGTGTCAAAAGACTTTTTCTTTGAAAATGATCAAGAAGACAGTCTCTTTGAAGCGATTTCAATGCAGGCACTTGAGCTGGTTGCAGTGTGGTCCTAGGAAGTGTAGGCACCAACTTCCGTCTAATTTTTTCTTGGCAGCCCAGATCTGAGAGAGGAGCTAGGATGATTATTTTCTTGTTTGACCGCCAAAGTGGAGTGTGAGCTGTTTATTGACAAAGGTGCCCACTGGACCCCTGCCCACACCCACTTGGCACATATCTCCCTCTGGTATGGGGCTGTGTCCCCAGACATGGGGTCTTTTTGAAATCTGTGCAGAGGCATCATCAGTTCACCAAATTCTGCACCTGTGGGATTTATCCTCCTGGGGTGTTGCATTTAAACACTGGTCACAGGTGTGGTTTGGAAAAGTAGTCAAAGCACACGTGGAAGAGATGATTGAAACAAGGCAAAAGATATATTTGACCCAATGCCTTTCATATGAACTCAACTCTAATAGGAAGAAAAACAGACATCTTCAAGTTGAATCACCTACCTGCCAGGCCAGGGGTTCTTATACCTCAGTATGCACAGATTCCTAAGCTATCCCCAACCGGGGATTGAATCCAGTAGCCCTGGGCCCAGGCCCAAAGATCTTTGATTTAAATATGTATCTATGTGATTGAGGCTCTCAGACCACACTTTAGAAATCACTGGTTTGAAAGACTGTGAAATCTACCTGAGGAAAAAGAAAAACCTGCTGTTTTGTTTTATGGAAACAACTCAGAAGGCAAATGCTGATTGTCAAAGACAAAAATGTCTGTGGTTAGCTGGAAGAAGAAAAGCAAAGATGGTTCTCTATCATCATGCACCATCAAGCAATAGGAATGTGGCAATTGCTGGAAGCTTCTAAACAGTGAAAGAAGTTTCTGTCCACAGGAGAGGAAGTGCCTAACAATTAGATAGAAGGCCAGGTCCGAGAAGGTGATGGACCGGTCAAAGTTCCCAGGGGCAGGAGTAAGTAAGGAGATTTTTGAGAATAGTGACATTGCTATGTGAGCTTGAATTGCTTACCATTACAGACGATAATGCCTATTGTTACCACTGAGACCTCTGCAAGTCTGTTACACAAACTGGCCTTAGACCAGCAGGGCTACAGTGTGGGTCTGCTGAGAGGCATTGCAGAAACGGTCAACAAAGAGGCCATATGTAGCAAGCCCCAGTTTGAAGGGCAGAAGGAGCAAATCCTCTTGTCTCCCAAAGTGCTAAAGCAGGGATTCCCTGCCTTCTTTGATCTGATACAGCTAGCAAAAAAGAAAAGTTTTGAGCATGAACATCCATTCTATTTTATGGAATTTATTTATAGTTATGCACCATGTAGTGACACTTCACCAACAGCAGCCTATGTATACTGCATTACACATTTTATCATTTAGAGTAGCCATTTATTGATTTTTAAAAGTTTGCTGTGAAACAGTATGCTGCTTATGCCAGCAGCCTCATATGTCTTGTGTTAACTGCATCTCTTGACTGCATCGAGAGCCAGGTGAAGGACTGACCCATACCATCCTGGTTTGTGTAAGTACACTCACAAAGACAAGACTGCCCGACAGCACTGTCTCAGAGTGTGTCTTCATTGATCAGCATATGTGATGGTATTGATTGATTGGTTGCTTTATAAACCATGGTCTTTTTTTTTTCCTCACAGAAGAGCTACCAGCCAAATGAAACAAAACCAAAATCAAAAAAAAAGGATCAGCCTTTGAGGTGAGCTTAAAATCTTAAGGGTCTTGCTTTCTTTTCCTGTTTTTCTTGTGCTACTGTATTGAGATGTTACTGACATTAGAAAACATGTAAAATAGTTAAGACAGATGAGTTAAGGCATCACTTTTAAGGTTCTAAAAATTTACCTTTGCATCTGGATGGATGGAGCTGGGTAAATGTGGAGCACATGAGCACCATATTGGAAAGCCTGACAGAAAGGAAGGTGACCCTTTCAGGTAGGGAAGGACAAGCCTGGATGTCACATGGATGGGTTATTTAGCCACTGAAGTGAAGTAGAATGTGGAAGGAAATGGTACTAGGCTTGAGGTCAAAACATGCTGTTTTTTGTGCTTCTCAAGGTTTAGTCTGTAGATCTGTCTGTTGGAGGGAGAGGTAAGAAAAACACCCCAGTTGTAAACAATTTTGGTTACTGATTAAAGGAAACATGCAAACAACAACAATAAAAATAATAACTATAGCAACAACAGCAACTACAGTAACAACTTCTTCAGTGCAACAATCTTAAAACACTCTATTTTTGGTTGAAGAGTGTGTAGTTCTAGGCTCTTGTTCAGGAATCCTTGGGTTCTAAAGGAGATGAGAGTGGGACAGAAGTGTCCATATCAGAACAGAACACATGTAACACGCTTTATCAGGACTATGGACCCTGGCACTTGCTTTTAACTTTTCTATGTGATAAAACATATGTAACAAAATTTTCCATGTTAACCATTTTCAAGTGGCATGAGTATGTTAGCAGTGCTGGGCAACTGTTATCACTGTTTAGTTCCGACATGTTTTTTTATCCCAACAGAAATTTTGCACCCATTCCTTGAAAATACCCCTGATTCCTCCCCCCTCATTCGTGCCTCAGTACCTCCTAATAGACAGCCTGCCTCTATGGATTAAAGGAATTTCATATAACTTAAAGCATGCATTTGTCTTTCTATGTCTGGATTATTTCATTTAATATAATTTTATCAGTTTCAGTTACATTCCTTTGCATATGGATATCTTGTTGACCTAGCAATATCTGTTTAAAAAGTTGGTTTTTTTTTTTCCTATTGAATAGTTGTGACCATCTTGTAAAAAATCAGCCACATAAACATGGATTTACTTCTACATTTTCAGTTCAACTCTGTTGATCTATATGTCCATCCAGGACCACATTGTTTTGATCACTTTTGTTCTGTAGTAAGCAAATTGGGAAACAATTATCTTCTGACTTTCAATACTGTTTGGCGATTCAGAAACCCATTGCAATTATATATATACTGGTGTTTTCATTTTTGCAAAAATAGTGTTGGAATTTAGATAGGGACTGAACTGAATTTGTAAATTGGTTGGGTCCAGCTCTGTTATAGATTGAGAACTGGTGGTCAACTTAACGCCAGCTGGATTACATCAGCATGCATTGAGTGAAGATGCTCCACCTGAGGAGGGTTGCGAGAATAAATAGGTGGAGAAGAAGGGAGCTGTTGGAGGGCTGAGGCGTTAAGGAGGCATTGTGGGTTCTCCTATGTGTTGCTGTCTGAGCTGTTGGTTCTGGAGAAGCTCTGGTTCTCACATCAAGCATTGTTTCCTTGCTCTGCAGGGAAAGATGTGTGCCACTTGGTCTCCAGGATGAACTCGTCACATTGCTTCCTGGCACATACCCGACCGTGCTTGTCGTTGGAGGAGCTTGGGGCCTCTGTGTCGCTGAGGACAGCTGTGGTGCCTTTCAGAATAGTCCCGGTCTTTGTTTTGAGTGTGAATTCTTGGCTCCAGAGTAGAACACTCATCCCACTAGCACAGCTCCTTCATTCTGCTGGCATAGACTTTCTGGCTTCCACCGCTGACCCTTGGGTCTTCCCGGCACGGATCCGTTAAAGAGCCTGGCGTGAGTGCTTCTTGTGGGCTCTGGACCTCCAGTTGGACTCCTGGGAGGCATTGTCCTGAGCACTGGGTTTTTATCTGGACTCATGTGGGACACTGCCATGGGGTTTAGGCTCTTGACAAAATAATCTTATGTCTTTGGTGTTGCGTATAGATTTCCTGCATTTTCCTGTGTTAACTTCTGGTGACCATTATAAAAATATTATAAACTCCATGTCCTCTCCTAGTTGTTCTCTGTGTACAACCCCTGACTACAACAAGGTCGTTTTTAAAATTGTTTTGCTTTTATCTGGACCACTATGACTGTTGGGAGGATTTCCCATCTCATCTCAGAGGTGCGGAATGTGCTTCCTCAGGAGACTTAGCAAGTTCATGGATGCCTTGTTCATGGAGCAGTGTCACAGACAGTCAATGTCTATTTTTTCTCTGAGAACTGGTTGAGCACATCATTTGAAATACCAACACATTTCTTTCTTGTATTTGTTCCAGTCCAAAAACCACACTTTAAGACCCACTGTCTTAGTGAGCTGATGAATCAGAACCCAAATGAATTGAAATTGGACCAGCAGGGTGTTTTGAGCCTCACTGGGAAAGAAAACATTGAACTAAGTCTTAGCTTTCCAGTAACTCTCCACTTTTGTGGATGTATTTTAGTACTTCTATAGCTAAATGTGGTTTATAATTCATATATATGTTAGGAATGCATTCAGTTGCTTATAATGGATTTATTTTTCTCATGCAATTGTAAATTGAAAGACAGGTGACTTCTGGCATTAATTTAGGAACTCAAGATTTTAAGGCTGGCATCCGTGCAATTTTCTTTTTTTTTTTTTTGTTTTTTTTTTGTTTTTCACTCACGATCTCAAAATGGTTTTAACACTCCAAATATCAGAACTACATTCATAACAGGAAAAGATGGAGCTCGCAAGAAGACCAACGCTTTTCTGGAGTCCCTCAAGAGACACCCTATTATATTTTGTTAGTTAGAATTGTGTCTTATGCCGATTTGTAACTGAGAAATATTGGAGACTTCATGGAATAGGGTTGTTGTGATTGGGTTCGACTCCTCTTGATCCATTGCCTGGAGCAGGCATATTATCATCCTATATAAAACTGGAATTATTAGCAAGGAGAATCAGTGAAACAGAATATCGGTGTAGTCCTGTGGGCATATAGACTCATGTTGTTCTTTTATTGTGTTTCCTTAAACACTTTCTGCCTCTCATAGGCCTATTCTCGTTCCTGATTTTCTAAGGGTATCAGAAGTTGTCTTGTCTTTCTATTTACCTATTGGGCCTGGAGATGGGGGTTGGATACCCAATAAAAATGAAATGGTTTTCCTAGCACACAGGCTGGGAATTCTTCAAGAGTATGTGCAAGGCTAAACTATAATTGAAGTTATCTAAAGCAAAAGATCTCAATACAAAAACAGAAACACTTTGCTGGAGGACAGACCAGGCAAAGCTTTTTAAGACGTAGGTATAGGCAGACTTCATGAATGAAATCCCAGCTGGACAGGAAATATTTCAAAGAATCAACAACTGGGATCGTATAAAATTAAAAATCTTTTACACAGCAAAAGACACAACCAACAGAGTGAAGAGACAACCACAGAATGGGAAAATTATTTTACCAGCTCCTCTTCAAGCAAAGGGCTAATATCTAGAAGATATAAAGAGCTCAAAAAAACGAGAGCTCTCCCAAACTCAAACACCCAATTTAAAAGTGGGATCTGAAATGAATAGACATTTCTCAAAGAAGTATAGACAGTGAATAAATATATGAAAAAATGTTCACTATCACTGGTCATTCAAGAAAAGGCAAATTGAAACAATGTGATTCCATCTCACCCCAGAAAGAGTGACAGTCATCAAGAAATAAACCAGTAACCAATGCTGGCAAGGCTGTGGGGACAAAGGAAGCCTCCTTCACTGTTGGTGGGAGTCTTGACTGATTCAGCCTACTATGGAAATTAGTATGGAGATTTCTCAACAAGCTAAAACAAGACATTCTATTTGACCCAGATATTGCCCTGCTAGGCATCTCCCCAAAAGAATTAAAAGCGGGGCTGGGGATTTAGCTCAGCGGCATAAGCGCCTGCCTTGCAAGCAGGCAGTCATGAGTTCGATCCTCGGTACCGATAAAAAGGAAAACGACAAAAAAAAAAAAAGAATTAAAAGCATCATATCACAGTGATACATGCACATGCATGTTTATACCAGCACAATTTATAACATTTCAATCTTAGAAATAGCCCATATGCCGTAACAGATGAAGAAAGAAAATGTGATATTTATATACAATGGAGTATTACTCAGCCACAAATAAGGATAAACTTGAGTCTTTTGTAAGTAAATGGATGTACTTGGGGGCCATAATTTAGTGAAAGAACTAAGACACTCAAGCTTATGTGTAACACTGTTTCTCTTGTGTAAGAAACAGGGTAACATAAGGCCATAAGGGTAAACAAGCCGCAAAATGGAAAATAGATATTAGAAAGTAGGAAGCACATGTTCAGATAGAGAGGAGAACAGGGACGAGGGGCAGAGGGAGAGGGAAAGAAGGGAAAAGGGTTTAAAAACCAAAGAAAGAAAAAGATGGAATCAAGGCTTTCACAAATGAGGGGAAGAAGGATTGAAGGGAGGGGAGGAGAAGGGGGGAAAGAATAATTAAGGTGTATTATGTCCAAGTACAAATTCCCTAGGTGAAGGCGAATGCTGTATATGGTGAATATGTACTAATAAAATTTCTTTTAAAAATAAAGTAATCCTTTGACAAGGAACAAGTATGTACAAGGGAGGGCTGGACAGGCCTGGCCTTTGTTGCTCTAAGAGTCTGGTTGGGATAGGGGAAGGGAGGCAGTCAGAGGCCTCCTGTTGGGCTGGAGCAGAGGGAGCAGGGTTCCAGGCACTGTGTCTTTAATGTCCTGAGACTGTGCTCTTCATGAGATGTTTCTTAATTACAGCCTTTAAATGCTGAAAACACTTTCTTTTCTTGCCCTTTGGGGGAGGAAAAAGCCGTGTTTCCAAAACGCATCTCATCAATGATTCAATCAAAGAAATGCCATTAACGAGAAGATAAATAAAAAATTTCTCCCATGTTATAATTGGGCAGATTTCAACAGTTAATTTATATTTCAAAATGTGAATATAAATTAAAAGGCTAAATAATTGAAAGATAAAAATATTCCTTATTTGACATTAAAGTCAGTGAATCGATCACATTTGCAGCACATAGCTAGTAAAAAGTGCTAATTTATGGCTAAGTAATTAAACAGGCAGACAGATGGAGAAGCAAATGAGTTTTCCTTGCATCCAAATTTGCATACTGTTTCTGATGGCGCACGCTCCATGCTCAACGTGGTGTCCTCCAGTACTGGAACCACATGGAGAGCTATTTGTGTCAATTTTGCTCCAGCTTCCCCAAAAAGGAAAGGGAGACATACTCGGAGTCACAGACTTTGATAAACACAGCCCTCAGCGAGACGCTCTCTCCTGGTCCTCATTCATTCATCTCTTTTTGTTTCCATTTCTCAGTGGGGAGCGGCAACTGTAAGCACTGACAGCCTACTCTGCACTGTAGAGTGGAGACCAGGAAGGGTGCAGGAGACAGCTAATGCCAGCTTTCTCGGTAACCAGTAGTGTGACGCCAGGAACCCCCTTCTTTCTAATTCTTGGTTTCTTCACTTGCCACAAGTTTGATGTCACCTTGAGGATCCCAAGGCGATATGGCACGGTGCAGAAAACCAGGGCTCTACGGCTGATCTTGGATTAAACACCGACTGGCTGATCTTGGACAAATTAGTTTAACACCTGTGCACTTTCCCACAAAGTGGGGATGTGGGAAAATTGTTCATGGAAACCCATTGCATTAGTGCCTTGCGTATGGTAGGGTACCTCTCAAATGTTAGATATTTCTTCTGTGAGTCCTTCCTGGACTATGCTGGATTCCCAACATTATAATAACAACAACAAATAAAAAAAAATAGTATTATAATCTGTTCCAGTCTCTTGTTTTTCTCCAACAGCACCAAGCAAAACTCCTGCACCAAATATGTAGTTAAAAAAAAAAAAATCACGTCTTACATTCAGGAAATTGTGCACTAAAACTAAGGAAAGTTCATGGGAAAAATAAGGTTAAGAACAGTTTGCTCAAAACCTTGGAACTTCATAACAAGAGCACAAGGAATGACAAACCTGAGAGTGAAAGATTTTTTAACAACTAAAGAAATGTTACTGTAAACAGAATTCTTTACTTTCAAAAGTGATGGTCTGAGCTTCTTTTCTTAACTGCTCATGGTGGCGGGAGATGAATGTTTTCCGGTCCGCTGTCCCCACAGAGTTTATGTGTGAGATACAACCCCCAGAGGGGTCTCCTGTTCTCCCCTTTTTTGCCATGTGAGTGTACAATTAGAAGTCAGCTGTCTGCAACCTGGAAATGGATGCTCCGCTGAACTTGCTCATGCTGGAGCTGTGATCTCAGACTCCGACCTCTAGGCCTGTGAGACGTCTCTTCTACTGCTCACTAGGCACCCCATCCGTGGGATTCTGTTAGGGTAACCCGAGCTGACTCCTGTTGGACAGGATGGCTCCATCCACAGGTCAGTTCTTCGCCCTTTACCCCTCCCATGTCCTCAGCCACTATCTTTGCGTGAACACTGGAACCCAAGTCACTCGGTGATTTGGACCAACGGCCACCCCTGCCCTGCCCACTGCACCCGGGCCACATCTATACTGTCTGCTCACAGCCGAGTTTTCAGCTATCTCTTCTGTGTGGCCACTGGAATTCGCTCTTCCTTTTTGCATGCTGAGCCATAGATTTTCATAGGGTCTTAAGATCTTGAAGGTAAAGTGTCAACAACTTTATTGAGGAAGGTTTTTGAAGTTAACTCCTGTCATAGTCTCTGCCATCTCGCCAACAGAATTATTGTTTTCTAAAAGCCTTGTGCTGAGAGCGTTCTGTTCCTTGAATAGCGTGAGCATGATGCGCATTGTGTTCAGTCAGTCACCCTTAAGGGAAGAGAGGAGAAGAGGGACTTGGTGAGGAGTGGAATTCTTCCTCCACCGAAAGTGCAAGCTTGTGCCCCTCTCCAAGGCTTATCAATTTTTTAAAAAGCCAGTCAAATTTAGCAGTGGGGAGGGGTGGTATACCAACTTTAGTGACGCTAATGTTAATAAGTTCTGATAACCCACTGCCCTCGGACCAGCCTAGGCTTATCGATTTTTTAGCATCTTTCATAACACACAGTGTAGACACGGGATGAGTGATCGCTTCAGGACAAATTACCCCGTGTATGAACTAGGAGGTCTTTTGCCTTTGTCCCTCTGCTCTGTTTATTAGCACTTCTGCAGTTGGCTGGATCATGAAAAAGACATGATGGAAAATGTTTCATAAAATTATTTAGCCAGGGATATAGCTCAGTGGCGTAAGTGCATGCCTGGCAAGCACAAGGTTCTGAGCTCCATTCCTGGTACAAAACAACATAACAACAACAAAACACACACATACATGCAAAACTATTTAATAAGTCATTAACATCTCGGAGAGAACAGTGAGTGGAAAGATGTAGGAGCCAGCTGCAAAAAAAGCTGTGCACTTTTGTAATCTCTGCCGTTGTTCTCTTGCTCTATTCATACAAATTTGGCAGCTGCATCTGAAACCTGCAGGGACCATCCTGTCTCTAAAGGGAATTTTAAATTTTCTTCTATGGAACTCCAGGGTTCCTTAAGGAGTCCTCAAAGAATCCTGCAGGAAATAATGTCTCTGTTGATCTATTCAACAGACATCCATTGAGTGCTGGCCAGCTGTCTGGCGCGGGGTTGGGCATGGTCCTTGTGGGAAAAGGATCTGCCAAGTTTCTGGCCCTCAGTCCTTCAACTGGAGCAGCTCTGCTGGTGTCTGCCTTAGAGCTGAGTGCTGTGAAAGGGATTCCTTCTGCTTAAGGACAATTTGACATCTCTGTGACACCAGGAATGCTCTAATTTGAAAAAGTGTTATTAAGTAAAGGCATTTGGGGACTGTGATCTAATAGATCTAAGTGAATCAGCACCTTGATGAGTACCTAACTGGGGTGTGTGTGTGTGTGTGTGTTACTCGGAATCACCTGTATTAAGCTGCTATAACAAATGCCCCAAATTCCACTGACCTGCAACATGAAAGGCTGGTCTCTTGCTCATGGTTACAGTTTAAATGTATTTTTCTCTTCAGATTTCTTGCTGAAATTTAATTCTTTGTAGCAATGTCACAAGGCATAACTTTTATTTAAGAAATGATGAGGTAATGGGGATCCACCTTCAAGAATGCATTAATGGTATTATTGGGTGGGGAGAGTACACCGGTCATCATGAAAGTGGGATTGAAATAAAGGAAATAAGACCCTGAGTCCTTTGTTCCTTTAGTTGCACTTATCTGTTCTACCATGGGATCACCCACACAAGATGCAGGCCCTGGACATGAGCTACATAAATTTCTGACAATTACAAATTTGGTAGTAATTTGTTGTAGCAACAGAATGCAGACTAAAACACTGGGATTTCCATTGTGCATTTTCTGTGCCTCCACTTCCTGTATCATCCTACTCTGGGACTCAGGCTGACAGAGTTAGTTTTTCCTGTAACACCTGTAGTCCTTGGTTGGAATGGACAAAGGACATGGTGAATGTGATAACTCGGACCCCGGTATAAAATCCAAGGAAGCAAGAAATTAAAATTTGGGAAGCAAAGACTTTATTTCCAGGCCTGGTGACACAGCCTCCAGGAGCCAATTTGGAGACTGTGCACCTCACAGCTAAAAGTCAGGGCTTTTATCTTGTAAATCCACAAACAGCTGCTGGTCACACAGTGTAAGGAGGGGGATGGGGGTGTGGCACACTACAAAACAGAAATGGGGATTGCAAGTCTCCATGCATACAAGCAAGTTTAGATAAGAAGAAGTCTTGTTTTTCTCAGCAAAGAATAGAGAAGTCTAGCAGCAATTAACAACCTTAGTTACCTTACTTTAGCACCACAACTGTTATTTGTAGAGGGCAACAATGGTTAAAATATCAATTAGGTAAGATTTTACAATTCTTTACAGAGGAGAGCATTGATTAACATAGCAATCCTTTACTCAGAGGGAAAAGGAAAACACACATACCATAAGGCCAAGTTATAGGTATTGCTATGATATAAATATAATGAAGCTATTACAACCTAATGTAATTAACACAATTTGTGACGGACTGCCAGTTAGAGAAGGGGGTTGTCAGGAGCTATTACCTCAGGCCTTTGTTTTATGGTCTTTTGGGAAGTTAAAACTTAACCTAGTTAGATGGGAAGAGGGAAGGGGAGGGGAAGCAGCAGGTGGCGCTTATACAGAACAGACTTCGGCGCGATAGTTAGGGGGCCTTAGGTTATAACAGTGAACTTACATTGGTCCTTATAACTTCTGCCTGGAAAGTAGCAAATCACTGTCCTTGAATCCTCTTTGGGTGAACAAGTTAACTGGCTTCCTCTGGCCCACATCACTGGGACACAGATATATACCCTTTCCACAGCGAGGGGCAGCAAATATTCAGAAACAATTGTGCAAAGTGCCCTGAACTCAGTAAATATTTGTAATTAAATCTCTCTATATGATGGTCGTGTCCTAATGCATTATCTGTAAGCCAAGCTGCCTGATCAGAAGTTCATGACTGTGTGATTTTTTTTTTTTATTATTATGTGAAGAGCTCAAATGAATTTAAAATAATTTCAAGGTTCTTGTTGCCACAACTCGGTCACAACCCCCCTCCCCCAGCACTGGGTAAGCAAACCACATGCCTACCATTCCACAGCCCCTTATCTATTTTCTGCCTTTTCAAAACGTGTCATAAGACATGAGAAGGAAAAGTTCTGGAACTTCTAAGGATTAAGAAGAAATTTGCATCAGCAGAAAGCCCCCAGAAAGCTTATTGCATCAGCTATAAACCCCCAGGAGTCGACGAGCTTAGTTCCAGAGCCAGATTGTATAAAACAGGCTTTAAAAGTACTCTGGAGCCAACCTATGTTAAACAAATGGTTTGCCAACGGGAAGCCTTGAAGCAGGGTACAGAGAATGAAGGAATGAAGTGATCCCAACCTCCCATGAGGATTTGCTCAATTGAAACAAGATCATTGTATGGGATCAAAGGGAAGAAAGGAGAAAAAAGAAAGAGAGAAAGAAAGAACAGAAAGAAGGAAGGAAGGAAGGAAGGAAGGAAGGAAAAGAGATTTTTTGGAGTAACTGGATTGCACACAGGAAAGATGCTTCTTTGCACAGGAATGATTCATAAGGGAAAGCTGTGGTTGAACTCTGCAATGCGGATGCCAAAAACTCCACTCATGTCAGCTGTGCAAAAGGGAAAAATACCAATGATCAGAGCTGAAAACTCCAGTGATGAGTGTTGGCTTTAGATGTGGCTGTATCCAGGGGCTCATATATTGCCTGAATTCATTCTCTCTTTCCTGTCTCCCTCTCTGTTTCTGTCTGTCTCTGTCTCTCTCTTTCTTTCTTTTTTTTTAATTTTTTAACAATTTATTAACAACTACTGCAGAAATAATCTGAGGCTATTCCCCACTGATGCATGAAGTTCACACTTTATAAACCTGCACTGGCTCTTCAAAAGTCTTCCTGTTAGCAGAAAAACAACTACTAAAGTCTGTGAGTATGCAAGAAGCCTCTTGCAAAGGTCTGAGAATACGGCTAAATCCTGTGATTACAAAAGTGAGAGCTGCTGAGAGAATGTATTCCAGACAGGGACTTTTAGGGATGACCTTGGCTGACAAATGTTTTTAGGACATTGTTTATTTTAAAATTAGTTTCCCAACAAACCATGAAACACTTGGATGTTATTTTATGGTTTTCATTGAAAACAAACTACATCATAAGTGGAGTTTCAAAGTTAAGACATAGAACTGACCAAAATCTGAGGATGAAATTATGAAAGGATGATACTAAAAATGGATAGGGGAATGTTTCATTTGGTAACTTAACCTAAAGTATGGATAACCATGTCATGCTGGACGGATACAGGAGGTGGATAACCCTGTGCTTTTATTCAACTACGGTACTTACCACAACCTTAGGTTTCATACAGGTGTCAAAATCCCACCTGGAAAGGGATAATCTTCTACATTACACCTACATTTACTTTAAATAACTGAAGCCCAAGGCAGCAGTTTAAAATAACAGTCAAATAACTACATAATTTAGTACATTAAAATAAAACTAGGACAGTGATAACTGAATGTCTCAAAAGTACAAAGCTTGGGAAGAAAACCGCTGTCCACAATTTGGAGGATGTTAAAGTGACCACTCAGATGGTGAACAGTGCAAGACATGCTTTCCAGTTACAAGCTCAAAACAGGAGTGCAAACAAAATTAAAGCTTCTGTGTAAAGTTAGGAAAGCTTAAAATTAATATTAAAAAGCTTCCCTCAGATCAGCTCCCAACAATGAAGTTATCAAATCGCTTTCATGGCACAGTTTTCTTCAGCGGCAAAACTAAATCCACAAGCTAGGTTCCCCATTTGACCTTCAAGCACAGTAAGGAGTTAGGACCAGCACTACCTCCCAGAGGCCTGGTCATGACAGAAAGAGCCCTACACTGGGGTGTCGATGTCGCTCCCGGCCTGCAGGAAGAACACGCGACAGATTCTGACAGTGTGCAACCTTGCCTTTATTTGTCTCCACGTGGGCCCCGCGAGGCCTCCTCTCTGTCACCAGCCCTTTCTCGCCGGTGGACTTTCTCTATCTCTCTTTGTGCTTCCTCTCGTGGCGGGAGAGGTATTCACTTTTATAGGGCAACAGTAGCCAATCAGTTCAAAGCGCGCGATGCGGGCTGACTGGCTAACATCAGCTGTTGCTAGGCAGACTATCTTACAGAGCGGGTTGTTTAAGTCGCCAGCACAATCAGGGGGCAGGAAGCAGGCGCCAACTTGACTCACTCGATGGGAGGGGCAATCTAGCTCAGGCTCCGCTCCCACCCACAGGCCCTACGTCCGCCAAGTAAGGCGACCGGTGTAGGCCGCGGCTCCCAACATCTCCCCCTATTTTATTTACTTTGAATGAATGTATGCATCGCAGCCCGCCCTGGATCGAGTGCAGAGGCTTATGCCCTGTGTTGAGGCCCACCGTAGGCCCTTGGCTTGGACCCTGGTCGGCCGTCCCCGGGTCCACCAAGGCCTTGAGACCCTCGTCCTTTTTCCAGGGCCAGGAGTGAACTGGACGGAACCTGGATGCACATAGGCATGCACTCATGCCCCTCCATGCGATCCCCTCGGAGAGACATCTAGATCTGGGCAGATTCTAGTAATCCAGCGGCTTTCGTGCAGTATGGGGTAGGGCCTGGCTTAGGTCGAGTCGTGCTGGGGAGGCACGCTCTTACCCGTCATTGACTCACCTACCCTGCTGTGTAGTGTCAATAGGGAAGGAGTGCGGAAGACCCGCCACATCTAGACCCGGTCGTAGGCCAGTCAAGCGAGCCATGCGTAAGCCTGGGGGTCATTGTGCCCATCACGGGCTGCTGCCAGGGCCGCATGGGCAACCAGGCGTACTTGACGCCGGGCCGCCGCAAGGCGCCCATTAATAAATGATGTGACCCATCGGAGCAAGCATGGTCCTATAAGTAAGAGCAGAAGCAAGGAGCACAGGGGACCTAACAATGGTAAAATATAGGGGAGCAAGCCATTCCAGGCTCCCCAAAAGGGGTTGTCTTGTAGTTCTTTTCTTCTCTTTTCTAGGTCTTCTTGCAGTTTCTTTAATCGGTCTCGAACGATTCCGGACTTGTTGGCATAAAAGCAGCATCTTTCCTGTAAGGCAATACAGATACCTCCCCTCTCTACAGTGAGTAGATCTAGGCCCCTTCTATTCTGCAGAACAACCTCTGCAAGGGAATCAATTTGATCTTGTATCTCCTGAAGGGTTCTCTCAACTATAGACATGTCTTCTATCAATTGCTTGGATAACTGAGTATATTTGGTTAATGAAACTCCTAGGCCCGCAGTCCCGGCGGCCAGGGCTCCAGTTATCCCCAGACCAGCCAAGAGAGGTAAAATCAGTACATCTCTCTTATGTCTTTTTATAAAGGTGTCCACAGCTGGGATGGGCATGGGTTGGTCCCCAGGGACAATACCAATGTCAGGCAACAAGTAAGCTAGGCCACATAGGCCGGTCCAATTACTGGGCAGGTAGGTATAAGCATGACCATTGCCGCAAGCAAATACTTTGCCAAAGGGGGCACATAGCGGCGAGCTACTACTTACATTGGTTATGGACTCACACGAGGCGACTGCCAGCGCTCCAACAACAATATCATAACTATTATCTTGTGGGTACTTTTGGAAACAGGATGCATTAAACTGTCCCATAAACTGGACCCGAAATGGAGGCCCATGTGAGCAATTATAGGGTGTGCTATAATTGTAAGGTTCACTTTCATAGTCTCTAAACGGCATGGCCAGCGGCCATGATTCTCCCATCATCATACACAGCCAACAATCGGAGGCCAGCCCTGGGTCAGTAAGATTGAGTGCTTTGTGGGTAGCCTCTAATATGGATTCAGTAGCGGGGTCAAGGTTAATGCCTCGGGATTTTGGGCGTAGGAGTGGATGGTAATTGACTTCAGGGAACGGATTTAATTGTTCCCATCGCTCGATGACCTGTTCCTGCCGGTACTGGTCTTGGACCCCTCCACCGTCAGAGATGTGAACGGGAGCGGTCATAGACCAACAGACCGTTTCTCCAACCTCTCCATTACAACCCGACTGCATGAATGGAGAACTGCCTACAGCAGCGGGAATATGGTTAGGGGCAACAGGGCTTTTAGTTGTAGTTAGCGTTGCCATCCAATAGGTTGTACTCTTAAGTTTGCATTGTTTTGTCTCTGTATAGCATGTAACATGCATGGATTCCTCAAACTTAGTGCAGGGACATGTGGCGAGATCACCAGGCCCTGAGGGACTCACCTTAGGCTTAAGTATGCACTGATAGGATGGTTGACTAAATCCTCCTGCAGTGGAGGGGTACACAACTGAGAATGCTGTTTTATCCCCACAATCGGTCCCTGGTCCTTTTTTGGCGCTAGGTGGTATACTGCTTACCGTGCCACCTCCGCAATCGCACGGACTGCCAAGAAGGCTCGTGCGAAGATCTATTCCAGAAGCGGGGCCCCCCAGCCCCGCATGTACCATACTTATCCTGAGGAGTGCTAGGACAACGCCCCCAACGAAAAAAGCAGCCTTTTTCGGGTTCATCTGGCTGTCAGGCCTGCTGCTGGTCTCCGGCAGGACAGGATTAGTCTTCAGTCGAAGGGCTTGTCGCACGCGTCAGTCTTTCTGGGACCCACAATGGTTCTCGTCCCGGTTCCTGCGGGAAAACACAAACCGCACCTCGGTTCCAGCTGACTACCGGATCCGGGCCCATCCATTGTCCCGTCAGGACATCTTTCCATTTTACCCATCCCTTATTGCTAGGAGATGGATTACAATGCTCCATAGCCGGGGGGTGGTTGTTATTGTTCAGGTTTAAAAAATTGTATGTGAATAGTGCCATGGATAGCCGTGCCTTTGGGGGCAGGCCCTGGCCTACTCCCCCTTTTTGTTTACATAAGATTTCTTTGAGGCTTTTATGAGCTCTTTCAATAATTCCTTGGCCTTGAGGATTATATGGGATACCATGTTTTAAGTGTACTTCCATAGTCTTACAGAACTCATTGAAGGCTTTTCCTGTATAGGCTGGTCCGTTGTCTGTCTTTAATATTTTGGGCTTGCCCCACGCGGCCCAAGCCGCTAAGCAGTGATTGATCACATTAGATACCTTTTCACCTGTCTCTGCAGTTGTGAATATAATATGAGAACAGGTGTCCGTGGAGACATGGACATACTTAAGAGATCCAAATTCTGTCATGTGTGTGACATCCATTTGCCAAATATCGCCAGGGATCAACCCTCTGGGGTTAACCCCCATTGATATGGCAGGCGTGTGTGTGGCGCATGAGCCGCACAGTCGCACGATGTCCCGCGCGTCAGCCCTGGAGATGCGGTACTGGTTGGCTAGCGTCCTGGCATTGACATGGAATTTGTCATGGAACTGACGGGCTTGCTCTATTGGAGATAACATATTGAAAATCCATAACGGGCGAGTGGCCGCGTCAGCAGCCGCATTGCCCTGTACCATGGGCCCTGGTAGGTGTGTATGTGCTCTTATGTGAGTGATGTATATTTTGTTGTGTCTATTTATGAGCAATGTCTGGATAGACAAAAACAAGTTAGTTACTTTGGAGGTTGGTTTAATTGGGCCTGCAGTCTCAAGGACCTGCATGGCATTGACAACATATTTTGAATCAGAAACAATATTAAGGGCCCCTGGGAACTTCTCGAGGACGGTTTGTACAATTTGTAACTCCACCACCTGTGGTTGATCTGGTTCAAACTGTATGTTAACTGGAGGCATGCCTGAGACCACATAGGCCCCTATCCCGGTTTTTGACCCATCAGTATAGACTGTTGTTGCAGGAGTAAGGGGTGCAGGGGCGGTGATTTTTGGAAATATCACCGGATGTTGAGTAATAAACTGTAGTATAGGGTCCTTAGGGAACTGATTGTCTATCTCCCCAAGAAATACACATCTCAGGATGGCCCAAGTATCTATGCAAGCAGTCAGAATTTTTATTTGAGAAGCGGTATAAGGCACCCGAATAGCGTGAGGCGTGGAGCCAAAATGCTGGATGGCTCTACTATGTGCCTCCAGAGCCAGAGAAGCAACTGCTTCCGGGTAATGTTCAATAATCTTGGCAGGTGAAACCTTAGGGTGCACCCACAGAAGTGGTCCTTTCTGCCAAATCACTGCCGTGGGCTGGGAACTGGTCTGCAACAAGCAGACCTCAAAAGGCTGTTCTGGGTCAATTCTCTGTAATGTAGCTTTGCTTAGGGCCTCTTCTATCTTCTTTAGAGCAACTCTGGCCTCTGGGGTGAACTCTCTAGGGGAGGCAATATCCGGATCCCCTCTCAGGAGATCAAACAGGGGCTTTAAGTCCGAATTAGGGATGTGCAAGTAAGGTCTGATCCAATTTATATCTCCCAGTAACTTTTGCATGTCATTTAGGGTTGTAAGATTATCTGTTCTGATGGTTACCTTCTGTGGAGAAATCGATGTAGGGGAGACTTTGGTACCCAAGTAAGTCACTATGTCTCCTCCTTGAATCTTGTCAGGGGCAATATGTAAATTAGCCTTTCTCAGGGCCTTGACCAGTTGGCCTAGCATATCCTCTAACCTATTTATGTCCTTCGCACTGATCAGCAGATCATCCATGTAATGAATGCACCTAACTCTGGGGAAGGCTTTGCGTAGGGGGGCCAGTAGGGAATCAAGGTAAATCTGACACATAGTGGGACTGTTGGCCATACCTTGGGGCAGCGTTATCCACTCGTATCTGAGATCAGGGCTTTCTTGGTTAATGGTGGGTAAGGTAAAGGCGAACCTATGGGTGTCCTCTGGATGCAGGGGGATTGAGAAGAAACAGTCTCTAAGATCTATAACATAAACTGGCCAGGACTGAGGGATGGCTGAGAGAGCTGGCAGCCCCCTCTGGACCGCCCCCAGGGGCTGCATCTGCGTGTTGACCGCCCTTAGATCATGGAGCAGCCTCCACTTACCTGATTTCTTTCTAATAACAAAAACAGGGGTATTCCAAGGGGAGGTTGATGGCTTTATGTGCCCTGCCTGAAGCTGGGTTTTGACTATCTCGGTTAACGCTAAAAGCTTCTCCTTGGGTAGGGGCCACTGAGGTACCCAAACCGGATTCAGGGACTTCCAAGTGATCTTAATTGGAGTAGGCAGGAGAACTTCCTCAGCGGCCCCTAGGAAAAACCCAGCCCGTGTCTACCTTCCCTTTTTTCTACAGGTACGGGAGATGTCCGGCCCTGCAGGGCAGAGCCCAGGCCCTTGCCGGGGACATATCCCTGATTCTTAAGTATACCCTTGGCTTGGGGAGAGCAGGTGGATGTAAGAGTGACATCCATCTGAGTGAGGATGTCTCTTCCCCACAAAGATACCGGCAGCTGTAGAACAAAAGGTTGAAAATGTCCTTGGTGACCCTCCTCATCACACCAAGGCAGGGTCACGGCACTAACCTGGGGGGCAGCCACCATCCCCAACCCTTGGAGTGTGTTATCAGCTGTATTGGTGGGCCAGCTAGAAGGCCAGTCCCTCTTGGAGACAATGGAGCGGTCTGCCCCTGTATCCAGGAGTCCTGTTATATTTCTACCATTAACCCTGAGCGAGAGCATGGGTCTTTTATCAAGAGTCATATGAAGTCCTTCAAAAATTTCTCCAGAGGAGCCAAAACCCTGATCCCCTCTAACCCGTTGTCTAGACTGGAATCTCTCATGGAGACTGGGGAGCAATAAAAGTTGTGCTATCTTATCCCCCTCATTAATCACCATGGTCCCTACATGAGATTGGACCATAATCTTAATGTTTCCTGTGTAGTCTGAGTCTATAACCCCAGGGAGCACGGTAAGGCCCCGGAGGGCTGTGGAGGACCGTCCAATCACTAAACCAACTGACTTTTCAGGTAGCGGTCCTTTGAAGGTGGTCCCGACCACCTGAACGCCCATATCGGGCGTTAATAGGAGTCTGGAGGCGACACAGAGGTCCACGCCTGCTGACCCAGGGGTAGCCCTTGTGGAGGGCTGCCACCTTGTGTTGTCCTGTCTAGGGGGCGGGGGCCCGTCCGTAAGGAGGGCCCCCTCTGGCCGTTTTTTGGCTCCTGAATCCCCCTGCCACTAATGCGGTTTCCCTGGGCATCAAAAACTGATCTGCAATCTTTCGCTTTGTGTGTTCCCTTCCTGCATCGTTCGCACACGCCTATTGGCCCTTCCCGTGTATTAACACTGTGCGGACAGTCTCTCCTAATATGCCCTGGTTCCCCGCAGCCAAAACATCCTTTGGGCTTACGATCTCGCTTAGGTCCAGAAGCATCCTTAGCTTGTGCTGTCGCGGCTACAAAGGCCGCCGCAAGCTTTGCTGCAGTCATCTGCCCTCCAATCTCCCTACAAATCCTAATCCAAGCATTGAGATCCTTGTTTTTATGCGGGGCAAGAGCCGCTTTGCACTCTGTTGTGCATTGTTCAAAAATGAGTTGTTTGATCAGGGGCTTTGCCACTTCTTGGTCTGAAAAAACTTTATCGCCCGCGTCTTGCATCCTAGCCACGAAATCAACAAATGGCTTTGTGGCACCCTGCACTATCTTTGAAAGGCATAATGAGGCCGCCCCCGCACCGTTCACCTGTTTCCATGCGCGGAGCCCAATATTAGAGATTTGGTCATACACCTCATTGGGGAACTGAGTTTGGTCATCCCTATATTTACCTGAGCCCTGGAGCATATCTTCGTTCCACCTTGCATGCCCCCTGCTAACATTCTTTTCTGCTTGCTCAATGGCAAACTCGGCATACCAGGCTCGCCAATCAAGATAACTACCCGAAGGAAGGCATGCCTTGGCCAGCTGCATCCAATCACCTGGTGTAAGAGGCTGAGAGGCAAGATTCTCTAGCATAGCTATAGTATAAGGAGCTGTGGGCCCGAAGGTCGTGACAGCGCTTTTTAATTCTCTAATCTGTTTTATTTCAAACGGTTCCCAAACATTGCGCCCTTGGCCTGGGGCCATTTGCACAGGATATACTCCATAAAGACCGTAATCCATTCCTTGCATCGGTGGATCCCCTCCGGGCCATCGTTCACCCCTCCATAACCGCCCATGAAAATATCGTCCGCCCCGCGGCGCAACGTCATAAGACGGCGGTCGCGACAGAGTGGAACGGGGCGTCACTTCCTGTGCCGGCTGAGAGAAGGGAGGGTTCCCTGTAGCGGCCTCTCGGCGGGGAGCCGCTTCTGGAAAAGAGCTCCAGGGCGGAGCGGATGGCTCTCTGTCTCCTCCCCGCCAGAGAGCGCTCAGGGGCCCTTTCTCCTCTCTCTGCTTTTCCCGGGCGGCGCACGCACACAATTCCAATTCACGGCGCAACTCGGCATAGGGGTTTTTGGCCTCTCGGCTTCCTGCCCCACCTTCTGGTTCCTCCTCGCTATCTAAGTCGGAGGACTCTAGAGCTTGGGTGTCCTCTATCTTTCCCTGGATTTTTTCCCCCTGGACAGATCCCTCCCGAGAGCATTCCGACTTTGCCTGCTCAAAAGCCTTGCGTGCGTCTATGATTTCCGCGTCTCTAACTGCTGACGGGAACCCCTTCCCCTCCCCTTCAAGGCACGCATGTATCATTTCCCACAGGGGGCGAATAGCCGGCGAAATATCCCCTTCCAATTCCGCCGAGGCGAGGTCCCCGCCTAACTTCTCCCATGACGGCAGGTTTAAATGCCCCGTGGGTAAAAACCAGGGAGCTACCCTATCTACCTCTGCTATGAATAGTTCCAGTGTTTTTTGACCTACCCTGAGGTCTCTAGCTTTTAAAAGCTTTCTAAGGGCCTTTACCGAGGGCCGCGCCTCCGCGCTAGGTAAATTACCCATCTCTAACCTCTAAGGGCTGTAACTCACCACGTGTGACTTAAAGAACCCGTCACCTACGCGTGAGCCTGAGGGGAGTCTAAAAGCCCTGTAGGTGCGTGCCACCCAGAGCCCAGGCTTATCCCCAACTCACCTGTCCGGCAGCACCACGCTGGAGCGTTGCACACCACCGCCGTGTCTTGGGGTTGATCAGTCCCCGTGCGGGTCACCAAATGTCGATGTCGCTCCCGGCCTGCAGGAAGAACACGCGACAGATTCTGACAGTGTGCAACCTTGCCTTTATTTGTCTCCACGTGGGTCCCGCGAGGCCTCCTCTCTGTCACCAGCCCTTTCTCGCCGGTGGACTTTCTCTATCTCTCTTTGTGCTTCCTCTCGTGGCGGGAGAGGTATTCACTTTTATAGGGCAACAGTAGCCAATCAGTTCAAAGCGCGCGATGCGGGCTGACTGGCTAACATCAGCTGTTGCTAGGCAGACTATCTTACAGAGCGGGTTGTTTAAGTCGCCAGCACAATCAGGGGGCAGGAAGCAGGCGCCAACTTGACTCACTCGATGGGAGGGGCAATCTAGCTCAGGCTCCGCTCCCACCCACAGGCCCTACGTCCGCCAAGTAAGGCGACCGGTGTAGGCCGCGGCTCCCAACACTGGGGTTCTGCCTTGGCCAGTGCACCTGAACCCTACAGAGCACAGCTAAAGCAACAGGCTTTAATAGTCTCTGGTTCCTATAAAACTGGAGGACAAATGGACTAACAATTCTCCCCCAGAGGCAAGCAGTTTCAGTGGAAGATGGAAAGTGCTCAACTCAAGGAGACGCTAAGAAGTGAAGAAGTACAAAGGTTCAAGATCAATGCCAGTGTAAGAGCTTGAAGTGGGCTGACTAGGCAGTGCATGCATCCATCCGTGCGCATGTAGGACATGGCCCCAGAGAGAACTGAAAACGTGGATACCAACTGGATCCGTCCCTTGCCAGTAGTTTATAAAAATATATAGTCAATACTGTAGAGGCTCCTTCTGCAGTCAACGCTATGCAAGTCCTTTCAGTTACCTATTACTTCGATACCAAAAAGTTTAATTACTTTTCAGACATTCCAGACAAAGGTCACTTATAACAAAAAGTCAACTTTTTAAAACAAGATAGTGTCCATTTAAAAAGTAGGTTTTTTTTTTCTTTCAAGTGAACAGGACATTTTCTGTATGAAACAACTTCTAGTCTGTCAAGACTGGTTTGCTTAAGATCCTAGATAATGTGCATATATGCAGAAACAGACAGACATCTGCACAGAAAAAGGTCAACTTCCCAAAACATGATAGAACAGGTCTGGTTAGTACAATCTATTGCAATATAAAAAGATTCTGTGCATCCGTCCCAAAAGGAGAAGCAGGGAGAGAACGTCCCGACCATGAGTTTAGGCTGAAGTCCAGTTCTGAAAGCCTAGAAGCCGGGAAGGACACAGAGTTGTTCCCAGGATCCTGATTGGCAAAGCCACTCCTTCCTCTGGAGCAAGGCCTGTCTGTGGTCCATCCAATTTACTTTCGATTCCTAAGCCCTTGGATTTTCTAGGTGAATCGATGGCTTCTGCAGCCTTTCTCCGCTTCCTCGGAGACTCTTCACTCTGCCTTGGCCAGGAGGAGGACCTTCCCACCGCACTCTCCATGACCTCCCGAAGTTTGTGCTCCAGCTCGCCAGCCAGCCAAGCATTCTGCTCGCCGATGACCTGGGTCTGCCCGAGCAGTTTCTGATCTTGGTCTTGAAGCTGCTTCTGCTGCTCCTGCACTTTGGTGCGAAGCTCAGCAACCTCTGGCCTGAGAACAGTCACAGCAGCACTGTTGGTCTTGACCTGCTGTTGGAGTTTAGTGACCTCCTGTCGTGAAGGGTTCTGCTTGGAGAAGAGCTGCATTGCCATCAGGGCTGCGGACAGTCCTGGAACTGGAGCAGAGCCCATGAGTCTTCCAGACACATCTGAGCGTGGCAATTTCCTCTTCAGAATCGGAATGATCTCAGCAAAGTACTCCATGGCCATGGAGGAAATGTCCCTTAGCTCCTGGAGGACTTCATGAGCTCGCTGTGGGGCTCTGGTAGAATTGACATAACACATGATAAATCTCATCAATCACCTTTCCTGGGATGAAGCAATAGAGATTGGAATCCACGTACTTCATGAAAGTCATATTTAACAGCGACAGCCTTGTTTCCACAGCAGCAAGGATGTCTGCATGAGAGCTAAGGAATGGTTTCTCCTTTCTGACTCCCACCTTGGGAGCTGGGCTTTCACCTGCTTTTGACACAGATTATTGTTACGCTCTATGCTTATTGCCCTAGTAACCATGTACCTGGAGCACCAACCACACTGTTGTAAATTTCTTATAAATTAGCTGACTATGTCGTCATGCTGTTCTGTATGTGTCATTCCCCCCTACCTTAGTAACCTGTTTGCTGTGTTAACTTTTGTTCCCCTTGTAAGAGACAAATGATGCTGTGTCAACCATTGTTCCCTTTATGAGAGACAAATGTTCCTGGAATTGGCAGACCAAGGGCTGTGAATTGGCTAACCACCCACTGACCCACTGTGAAATGCCTCTGACCTCAAGCAAAGGGGAACAAAGACCCACCTTGTTTCTGTTTCTCATCACTATGTACTTTATGATCAATGAGCTAATCATAAATGAATTATAAAAATTCTAACTCAGTTGCACAGCTTTGCAAATTCCATTTGCACTGTGCCACTGGGCCAGCTAAAATAAAAGCGCTTCTTTTAAAAAAGACGTCATCTTGCCCCATTTTCCATCTCATGGGGCCTTGTTTCTTTGGAGGGTTACAACAATTATTGTACCTCTCCACTTTCAGAAACCCCTGATTCAACATTCTCTGGCAAACCAAGTCCACTCTTTTACGAACCAGGCACAACTGACTAATTTCGTAGTAGGACATAAAGCTGAGGATGTTCTCAATGGCTACGCTGGGCAGCACCAGAGCTGTTGTTCTGAGGCAGCTGGTCCAGAACCAGTGCCGGTGCCTGGGACCTGGGCTGCCGGGGGCTGGGCAGGGAGAGGCGGAGGCTGTCCCTGGGCAGAGCCAGCTGCCAAACAAGAGCTGCCAGTCACCGTGGCTGCCGCCTCCCTCCTCAGTCATCCACTCCTCTATGCCGCTGTCTTGGGAGCTTGATCCCTTCCCCCGCGCTGTCTCTGTCTCTTTCTCTGTGACTGTGTATCTGTGTCTGTGTCTGCCTCTGCCTGTCTTTCTGTCTCTGTGTCTGTGTCTCTGCTGACTCTCTCTTCTCCCAGTCTCTCTCTGTCTCACATCTGCCTTGCTGACCTTTCGGACAGTTCTCGAATTCCTATACCAGAAAGAAGTCCTTCTTAGTTACTTCTGTTGCTGAGACAAAACACTCGACACCCATAGTCGAAGGGGGAAAGGTTTATCTGGCTCACAGTTTGTAGAGGTTTCAGTCCATAGTTGGCTGGCTCCAGGGAAGATGGCGTGGCAGAGGGGCATCGCAGAGCAGAAGGCAGTGGTAGCAGCAGTAAGCAATAAGTGATAAGTGACAAGGGCCAACACAGCTCTTTCTGACCGTTACATTCCTATCCAGGCTACCTGCTCTTAGTGGGGGTAGCACTCACACCCTTAATCCCAGCACTGCACTGAGAATCAATCCCACGATCAAGTCCTTGATCCCAGCTTTACACAGCCTAGATCCAGGCACCTCTGAAGAGCCCCACCTGTGATCCCAGGAGGCTTTGTGATGCAGAGAGAAGTTGTAACCAAGTCTTTAGCCTGCTGCTGGCCTGGGTGGCTTTTTCCCTTGACGCGGATAGAGCCTTTCTGTGAATTTCCACCTGGGCCTTCTGGCCCTCACCCTCCTCTGCTCATTGCTGGCGATCAGCTCCAGAATTATCCCTCTGCAGGGTGTCATCAAGACAGCTCTACACTGCTGATTTTCAAACGCACACATCACTGCACCTGTCGCTGTGTTCCTACTGGTTGGACGCTTTCCCAGGCCAAGCCTGGTGATCTTTAGTGATTGAGCCATCATTTGTGACAGGGGTTATCTTGTCCCACCTTCCAACCCAGACATCCTCTTCGTCTAGCGGATAGTGGGCACAAGAGCCACCACTTCCTGTCTCTGCCTGTGTCCTCTGACCTCTGTCATTAATGTATAAGTTTCTGGGGCCTCTGGGAAGTAGATCCTGAAATGGAATTAAGTATGCTGAGATTTTATTAGAGCAAATGATGTGAGAAAGTATAGAGGACCTGCGAAAGGACAGATTGCTCTTAGACTTTGAGAGAAGGAGGGAGGGAAGGTTAGAATGGAAGTGACCTTGACCCACATAGAGGCTAAAGAAAGTCTGGATGCCAGGTAGTCCTGAGCCAGTGCTGGCTGCCAGAGGAGTCCTGTCTCCAGGCAGGACCAGCTGTGTCATTCACATGACCCAGGGGAGTGTAACTATTCAGGGATGCTTGTTTAAAATCATTACTAAGAATTTTAAGATAGCAATAGCAGAACAAGCATTAAGCTGAGCACAGGTCCTTCTGAGTGTGGGCTGGTGTAACTTCAAGGTCCCACGGCCTTGCAGGTGGCCTTAGGACCCCATTGTGCTGGGTCACCGTCTGGGGCAGTCTGTGGGAAGTGTGACCTCCCTGCCTCAGGCAATGGATTTTGGTGCCCAGCAGCCAGGCCCACACACAATCACGCTTTCTATGGTTGGAGATCTGAGGCACATTCTCATGACCCTGAGACTGATGAGTGCATTTCTTTTTGTGGTTTTTAGTTTTTTCTCTTAAGAAAGCCGAGCATAAACACATTTTCATCTATCTCTAGTTCATTCATTAAAAACATTTTGGGGCTTCACTAATGATGAGATTTATTTGTCTGAATGTTATGAAGTAGAGATTGCCTTAACTTTCTCCCTCAGTTGATAACCCTATGTCTTAGTATCATTTATCAAATGACTGGTCTTTTCCCTTCTGATTTCAATGTCTGTGTGCCAGATATTAGCTTCCATTGACATACACATGACAGGAGGGAATCCTGGAGCTATTTGGGTCTCATTCAGCTGCATCCCCAAGATAGTGGGTGCTACAGCCCACATTCCACGTAGAAGCATTATGAAGGGCTAGAGAGAGGCTTTCTTAAGGTGGGTTTTGTGATAAAAATACAGGTTGTGGGGGCTGGGGATTTAGCTCAGCGGCATAAGCGCCTGCCTTGTAAGCAGGTAGTTGTGAGTTTGATCCCTGGTACCGATAAAAACGAAAAAGACAAAAAAAAAAAAAAAAAAAAAATACAGGTTGTGTAGTGATAATGGGATTGGAGTTTCAGAAGGTCTCCCTCCCTCCCTTCCTTCCGTTCTCTTTTGGTACTAGGGATTGGACCCATGCAGAACTGCACTATATCCTCAACCATTTTAATTTGTTTATTTTGGGACAGGGTCTTGCTATGCTGTCCAGGACTCAAATTTGTGGTGGTCTTGCCTCAGCCTCTGGCATATCTGGGATTACAGGCATATGCCACTGAACCTGGCTTAGAGAGTAATTTTCCTTAGAAAGAGACATAGGGACTCTGAATTTTCTTACCCCTAAATAGTAGTTGATGGCTCTTTGCCCTTGCTCTTAGGTTTAGGGAAAGAGGGTCCCATAGTACTACCTAGAGAGTTGTCTATGTTTTCCCTACAGTTAGGGATACTCTTGCTTGGTGTTTGATTAATGCCAGAAAAAGCTTAAGCTCAAGAATCTGTGGATGGCTTCTCATTTTACCTAACAAGGAGAGGTGACTGAAACCCTGTGTGTTCCCCCATGTCCTTCTGGGTGTGTCTTCAATACTCTCTACTTGTTCTGAAATTCACAAGAGTTGACTTCCCAAAGAGCAATGGTTGGCTCCCTGTCCATTTGGGTTTGGCCACTGGGAGGTCCCAGCTGGAGCTGAGGGGGGACGAGAAGAGAGGTTAGAGCATGGAGAGGTTGGAGGCCGCTGGTGCCCTAGGAGGATATGGAGAGAAGGTCCCCACAGGGTGCCATTGGTGTGATTGAGGACATCCTTGGCCGAAGTTCACAGCAGAGTTGGCCACCCTCCTTCCTTGCCCTGCCAGGCTCGGAGAGTGTGAGGTGCTGCTTGCTTTGGCTGGTCTCAAAGAACTTCCTCTCCTTCGTTTCTCTCCACTCCATCTCCACTTTTGTTAATAGCATCCTCTCATTGACTTATCTTCCGTTCCCTTCCAGGTGTGCCACCTGTTTCCAAGGGGAAGGAACCTCAGTGTGATGCTCTTGTATCTTAGAAGATGACATTTGGTTTCTTTTTATTTTTATTCGTTTTCTAGCCCAAACTGTTATACATGACAGAAAACTTGGAAATTAAAGACAGGAAAGTTGGAGGGATTATTTTAAGTGTTTTTTCTTTCCTCTGTTAACTGCTCAGTCCCTAGGTGGCTTCCTTTAGGCCCAGAGCTTCAAATTGAACTCTACGCAGTGGACTCCTGAATCACTGTCTGTGGCCTAGCTTCTCTTCTCTTTTGATTTTTGTATATCCAAAAATCCAAAGGGTTATTTTTTTGAATCAAGCTCCCATATGCTATGTAAGCACTCTACAATTAAGCGACACTGCCAGCTGAAAGCCTATTTATCATCTGCCTGGTGCCTGATAGAACTTCTAATCCCTGCTCCCCAGTCACCTTCCATCCAGGACACCATTCCTCCATCAGATGCCTGTCTTAGTCATGGTACCTTGGCCCATCCAGCTGCCTAAGCCCCAAACCTGTAGTCACTGGCTATGGACTGAATGTGTCCCTCCAAATTCATATGTTGAAACCCTTATCCTAGTGGAACAGTTATAGGATGTGGGACCTTTTTGAAGTGATTAGGCCATGAATTAAATCATAGGAGAGATTTTGGAGGGCTCTCTGCTGCCATGTGAAGACACGGAGTGAGGTGTCATCTGTGATCCAGGAAGGGGCCTGCACTAGACATTGAATCATGGGGTGCCTTCACCTTGGACCACCCACTCGGCCTCCAGAATGTGAGAAACAGATGTTTGTTGTCAAAGCAGCCCAGCCTGTGGTCTTTTGTGATAGCAGCTCAAACTGACAGAAGTACTCTCTTTGTCCCTTTTCTTTTTTTTTTTTTTTTTTTTTTTTTTTTTTTTTTTTTTTGTCTTTTTCCTTTTTACCGGTACCAGGGATCGAACTCACGACCACCTGCTTGCAAGGCAGGTGCTTATGCCGCTGAGCTAAATCCCCAGCCCCTGTCCCTTTTCTTCACCTACCACATTGATTGCATCTCCAGTGGGTGAAGAAATCACCATCAAGATCAGTGTGCACAGTTCTACACTGTCTTGACACCAGTTGGCAGAATTTAAGTTTGGGAGCAAAAGAAGTATAAGAAGGAGCCACTGTGAAGAGGGCTTCTTCATCCATCCAACCACTACCTGGGCTGGGTGGACTGAGAAGAGAGCTCAGCTGAGACTGATGGTAGGAGTCCCCTACTCATGACTTCCCAGGTGACTTGAGCATGTCACACACCATGAGTGGCTCTGGAGATAAAGCTCCCCAGTGCTTGCTTGAGGAGGAGACAGTCCAGATTCAAGAGGAGGGAACTCAGATCTCTCAACTGGAAGAGGCAATGATTTCAGTTCATGTAGTCCAACTATCTCGTCTGTGCAATAGCTAATGTAGTCAATTCCGGGCATGTGGCAAGTTTATGTTGTGTACATAAACACTGTCCTGGCCCCAAAATATAAATACTGCATTTACTCTATTACCTACAGATAATCACTATTAAATTACATTGCTATTAGCTTTTCAGTATATGAACTACCTATGTATACACTCTTTTTACTTTATCATTACTTCTATAAGTGTTATTAGCATTATAATAAAGTATTATAACTTCCCCATGTCCACAAATATTTCTCTATGCCACTATCTGGTTGTGTAGTTACACAGTTTGGAGGTACCGTATCTTACTTATTTGATCCCCTAATGTTAGACAAGTGAATTCCCCCCCGTATTTGCTATTATCAGGCACAACAAACACACATTAATCCTTCCTTATCTGTGGGGACTATGTTTCAAGGCCTTCAGTGGATGCCTGAAGCTGAACTCTATGTTTGTACCATGTGCATTCTTTTTTTAGGGACTGAGAGTGTGTGTAGCTCAGTGTTACAGCACATGCTCAGCGTGCATGTGCTCTTGGATTTGATCAATTAAACACCAAAAATCAACCAATCAGTTAAAACAACAGAATAGAATAATTACAATGGCATACTCTAGTAAGGGCCATGTGACCGTGTTCTCTCTGTGTATGTTTCTCAAAGTATCTCAAAGTATCTCAAAGTGTTATAACTTCCCCATGTCCACAAATATTTCTTGTGATGATGTGTTACCCTTCTTGTGATGACGTGAGATGGTACAGTGACTACCATCACTGTAAGATGGTGAGATAAACCAAAGTAATGATGTAGGTTTGGTGACGCAACATTAGACTACTACTGACTTCCTGCCAGTGAACCAGAAGGAAGACGATCTGCTTCAAGTGATCTTCAATCATTTTCCATTTAATATTTTCAAACTGTAGGTGATTAAAACCTAAGAAAGCAAAACTGCAGAGAAGGGGGAACTACTGTATTTGTGTATGTGCCTTTGCACATTTTAAAGGAATTCTTTCAGGGACCAATTTCTAGAACTCAAATTACTGGGTTAAAAAATACTCACAAGATCTTTTATATATATGTATTCATATAATATGATTTTCTCATTTCTGAGAAACCAAAATATAACGTTCAACAAAGTCCTTCTTGTATATCTTTAGTTAGACTTCTTTTCTTTAAATCATAAATGTATTCTTAAAACAATAAAGCCTAAATGTATTCTTTATTCTAAACATTTGCCTTTACAGTTTTTGCTTTGTTATCGTTGGTATTTCAGTAAAATCAGTACTGCTTCTGAAAAGAAATATCAAGAGACTTTCTAAAAATATCACACCATTGCAAAAATGTTCAGATTTGAAAATGAAATGTGTCCATAGTAATTGAATCCCACTGCAAACCAATTCATCTTAGTTCCAAGCAGCAAAGAACATTGCACAGCAAGAGTCGTGACTGTAGCACCATTACCCATGACTTTGGCAAACTCGATCCAGTGAAAACCAGGAACCTAGAGGAACTCACAGAGAAAATTTAAGCTTTCGCTTCAAGACAGTGATAGCATGTTTAGTCTTTTAAGACATGGTCTTATGAATTCTACCCTTGTTAGCAGCCGTTCTGTCTATTATGATTGGACAGGATTTGAATGTGTGCCCCAGGGGATCATGTACTTGAAGCTTGATTTCCTGCGTGGCGGTACTGAGGTTGAGAAATCTTTAAAAGGTGAGTCCTAGTGGGAGGTGGTGTGGTCAGCAGGGGCACCTGACTCTTGGTTAGTTCCACAACAGCAAATTATTACAGGAAGAATGAGCCTGGCCCTTGGGTCTCTCTTGCTTTTTCTGTCTTTCCTTGTAAACTACTGTACCCTTACCTGGGAGGATACTGCCTTAATAGTCACCTGATGTATTATAATGTAGCAAGGCCATCACTAGAGGCTGAACAAACGTCACCTGATCTTGAATTTCCAGCCTTCAAACTCTGAGTTACATAAAGCTCCTTCTGTTACAAAGTATTCAGCCTCAGGTATTTTGTTATAGCAACAGAAAACAGACCAAAACATTGTTTCTTGCACTTTTGCACAAATTTAATTATATTAATGACTAGTGCTATTCTAATGCACAATCTGATTTAAAGAGTTACATAGTAAAAAATGCTTATAACAATAAAATTCTATTTACAATTTGTGATTTTTAAATAATAAAACTGTCTAAATATCCATTTAAATTCTACATGATTCAGGTATGATTCTATATTGCGTTTCATGGATCTAATGTTGCATCTGTCCATTGGAACATCTATTTCAAAAGTGACAGAAAGACATCTTGCATAGCATCTATGTGCTATTTCTGTATTATCTATCTATCTATCTATCTATCTATCTATCTATCTATCTTCCGCAGGGTAAATGATATCAGTGGAACAAAATACCAAAGTTACTAGATTGAAAATAAAAAAATATAGTAATTTTCCCTGGCAGTCCTCTAGCCACAGCATATCGCTGTTCTGGAGTAGGGTTCATCTTCAGTGACAGTGTCATTGTCACTGACATCAGCCTATAATGATATTCATGGGATCTTGGTTCAGAACAGGCTTCCTACCATGAGTTCTTGGGTACCTGTCCTTTCTGCGTGTCCTTTTTCTGTGCTGGTTAGCGAGTTAGTGTTGTGAGCAGTTCTTTGAAATAGTTTCAATTTTGTTCCAGCCACAGTTTTGCCTACTTGAGTACGTGACTATGGGCTCAAGCCTTGTTTCTTCATTTTCCTCACTAGTACCTGGGGGATCTTAGCACTTTCTGCTAAGTGTTTCTCTGGATCTAGGAAGAAGAAGAAAATTTGCACATGAAGAATTTGTAAGACGAGATTTTAAAAAGTGGAATAAATAGCAATTTAAAATCTTTTTTGTCATCTTAAATAAATACAAGATTTTTCAGATGTGAAATTGGTTTATACGGGTTCACTCAACAGATTTAGGCAATAATTTTTTATTTCCTTAGACCAAGAAAATTTCTATTGTATCAACAATTGGTGCTAGGGCTTTGGGAGCTTGAATTAATCAAGGGCTCTCTACTTTGAACTTAATATCCTGGCTGAGTGGCATCAACAAAGTGTGTAAGACATCTGGGCTCTGAAAGACCACAGTGGATACTCAGAACTTTTTAGGTTCTTTCTTATGCTTTGGTGTCCAGAGTCCCTTTGAAAGCATTTGACTGCTGCTGCTGACTTATGCTCATAACCAACGGTGCCACATGACCCCATGTCCCATTGTGACCCCTACCACCTGTGAAGAATTTCACATATTTCTCAAGTTCCCACACAAGAGCTCAGGTCCCTGTCGGTGCTGTCTGCTACTACTCAAAGTCTACATGAACTGTGGAAAAACACTTCGAGGATATTTGAATTTTTAAGATGTTAGGAAACCCAGAAGATCATAGATAGCCTCAATAAGCAAAAATACATTTCACTGTATCAGTTCATGAACAGCATTTCTCTCCCATATTTGCCTTTTCCCGGTCTGAGAACTAATTCTGTTCCTTCCAGTGTATTTTGCTGGATGTTCTGGCCTTGGTGCTTGTGTTTTCTTCCTGGGCCATCTTCAGCATTCTCCGGACGTAAGTGCAACTCACTGGTCAGTCACCAAAGCTTTATTTGCACCTGTTTTCTTTTGCACTGTGCACTGCATCACCAGAAAGCTATAATTTTGACTTTAATTAAAGTGGAGCTCTTTGAAATCTATCTTTTATTACATTTTTAGTCAGGTCTGGACTCTGAGTTTCTTATTATACATCTTGATTTCTGTTTGTGTGAGCTTAATTATGGATAATCTTTACTGAGTCTCTTCTGAGATTAGTTTGTATTTTAAATATTATGATTTGGATCTAAAAAGAGCCTTTGCTTTCCATATTTATTTTACTTAGACCTTGGGGGTTTCATTTATCTTCACTATTGTAGTCTAATCTGCAGGTGAGATTTTTCTCCCAGAAATACTTTTTCACGATTTTGTGTGTTTGTATTTTGAGACAGGGTTTCAAAAATACATACATACATTTATTTAGTTTTAGGTCTGAGTGATACCTGGAAACCTATGCAGTTTAGGCTGGTCTTGAGCTCATTATGTAGTTCAGACTGCCACTCAACTGAGATTAACATCACAGGTCACACTCAGTGGCTTCTGGTGGGTTAAATGCTGTCTCCTGGCCTCTGTTAATTCAGGGTCCTGTCATGCTCAGTGACATCACCTAGCTCAATTCTGCAGTGGCGTCTTCTACTGCAGGCCTGGGACTCCGTCCCTGAGCCTCTCATGGACCCATCTTCCTCACATCAGCCCATTCCTTGGTGCTTAGGGAAACAGAAGATTTTCTGGGTCTTCGTATAGAATTTAACCAACAGCTGCCAAACTTCGAATGCTGTGTCTTCTTCACAAATGTATGTTGAAACTTAATCACTAAAGCAGCAGCAGTGAACAGTAAGGCTTTTAGGAGGTGATTGGGCTCTGCCTTGATTTTGTGACTTGAACAACTACTTCTAAGATAACAATATGTAATTTATCAACCAGTGATTTCTTACTGTTTTTTTGAAGTTCTGTATTATTTCTACCTTTCTTTTTTCTGTTTTTCTTTTTTTCTCTAAAAAAAAAAAAACCTCACTGGACTCTGGACAATGATAGTACACTACTGAAAACTCCAACTGAAGTAGACCAAACTGCAGCTGCCATGCCTAATGTGGCATTTTTACTAAAATAGAAACTGCAACCTTTAATACATGATGTGTGACTGTAGATCTGGTGAATGTATTCTCTTCCATAACTATCAGAAAGGAAGAAAAAAAAGAAAGTTTGTATTTACTTAAATCAGATCCTCTGCTTGTGCTGAGTATCATTTGAAGAGAGCTGGGCCAGTTGGAACTCCTGCAGAACATGCCCAGTCTGTGGTTTCTGTGCCTTGACAATCAGATGGAGGAACAAGAAGCAGCAAGTGTACTGGAGATGTCCAGAGGGCTCTGGGGTGGACCCAGGCTGGACTGCAAACAGCTCTGTTGCTTGAGTCAAATGATCTAGCAGACCTGAGGTTTCCAGTGGTGGGGACAGGCTGCCATGTGTGGTTTATAGTAGTCCTGTTGGGAGAATCATAGCAGACCTCCAGCGTTCTGGAACAAGGCCATGCCACCCAAACTGGAACATTTTACAGTCCTCAGTAAAGAGCTCTTGGTGTGCTGATGCTGGCTCCTGGCAAAGAAGGGGCATCCGGACATGGGATACCAAGTGACCATTCCTCTAGAACTGGCCTACACAGACTGAATTCTCTCAGACTCATCAAGTTATAAGGCTTTGCATCACTGCAAGATATAGAACAGCTCTGTATCCAGGAAGGAACCTGAGCAGGGCCTGAGGGCCCAGCCAGCTGAGCAAGCATCCAACCCAGACTTCACACTCCTGCCACTGTTGCACCAGGGACTCTGCCTCAGCTCACGCTGTGCTGCAGGTGGAAGGTGCCATTGAGGACCCACTGAGGGCTGGGAAAGCACAGGCTTGGATCTTGGATGCTGGATCCAAGCCAGAAGTAGATAGGCCCACACTGCACCGTGCTCACGCTGGACCTTAAAGACAACAGGTGGGAAGCCCTAACGGGCGGAGCTTTGGTGTGCACCTGGTCGTGGACCTGGTAGAGATAGAGAGAATATTTGTCTTCTTTCTCCTTCTTTCCTCCATCCTTCCCTTCTTTCCTTTTCTTGTTGTTTATCATCTATTGATCACTCATCTATGGATCTATTTTACTATCAGTCAATCAACTGTGTGTATATCTAAGTATGATCTGTTTCTATTTTTAAATAATAACAGTGAAGGTTATTTCCGTTATTGTTTGGACAAGGTCTTGCTGTATAGCCCAAACCAGCCTAGCACTCTCAATCTCCCTCCTGTAGTTTCTCCAGAGCTGGGTTTATGGACATGCATCACCACATCTAGCTCTCATTTCTATATGTAAGTTTCTTTGCCTATCATCGATTTTTCTGTCTGTATCTAATCTATCTAGCTCCCGATCATCTATCATTATCCATCGCCCTCTACCATCTATCCCCACATGCTATCTATCATCTATCTGCCATCTCTTAACCTGTCACTTTATCCATTATCCATCATCCATTTATCTGTCAATCATCCATCTGTTATCTCTCTATCGATCATCTCTTCATCCATCATCTTGTTTCTTTCTACACACACACACCTGGGCAGAAACACGTGGCTTGGCGAGTTGATCAGGGGCCTGAGGGAGCGGGTCTGGCTGGGCCTGCAGCACTGCTTCAAAGCACGAAGGCATTTGTACCCTACACTAAAGCTCACCGGAAAGCACCCACCAAATAGGCACCGAATATCCACATCTTTTCAATCATTTTCTCTTTATTTTAATGCATCGCACTTTGATTTACGTCCTAGGCACTCTCCACTTTGATGTAAGACCGCTGTGCTAAGAACAATAACCAAAATAGCTTCTATTTTTGGCGCATATTTGCATAGATTTTGCCTCATTTCATCCTGGCAACACTCCTGGGACTTCGGAATCACAGAGAGAAGTGCCTCCCTTCCAGAGGAAGAAAGCTGACGACGCTCAGAGAAGTTAAGTGGCCTACGCAGGGCCATGCAGCTGGCTGGCCAGAGAGCTGCTGGTCTTGCGTGGGAGAGGGCAGTTGGGGGATGGATGGTGCAGTATTCTCTGGGGTTCCTAGGGCTGCCTTTCTGCGCCAGGCCGGGAAAAGAGATGAGTCCACCAGCAGGGGGCGCCGGCCTCTTAACAGCACTGTCCACTTTGCTGCTGAGCAGGCTTGGCCATCCCCTCGGGGCCCTGATGTGACGGGACAGTGGGCCCCCCGGCCCCCGTGCTCTTGCTGTCCCTGTGGCTCTGTCTGCCGGCCACATGGTCCACTGGGTGTGGCTCGCTCCAGGTCACACTCGGACCCCTCGCTACGGCAGGCTCTGCGAAGTCCTCAGCAAAACACGGATGGCAGGTAGCATTTAGCCAGCCACTGTCACCAACTGAGAGCTGATGCCGACCTTGCCCTTTCTGCCATAATCCAAACGTGGAGCTGATTTACCCTTGTGTGTGAATACTGAGGTTTTTTCCTTTTCCTCTTCCAATCTGCCCGGAGGAGGCCTGGTCTCTCCAGCACTTTTGCTGTTTCTTCTTTCCTACCTACTCGTTTATTAGGATGATTTTCACATTCATGCAACCTCCACAAATTTGTACCCGGTGCTTCCCAGCCTGGTGAGTGCACGTTTGCCAAAACCCTATCCCTCATGGAGTCAACAACCTAGAAAGGAAGATGAACAATGTGCAGAGCAAATAGGGAAACTGTGATTTGTCAGAGGGCACTGAGTGTCCTGGAGAAAATATAGCAGGAGTGGGAAATTAAGGGCCATGGGGGACAGGGGCTGGGGATATTTGGATTATAGAGAAAAGATCAGAGAAAAAGCGCACAGAGAGTGTGACGTTTGAAAGGAGACTGAAAGATGGTGAGAGAGCAGTGCTGTGGCTACTTGGGGGAAGGAAATTCCAAGAACAGAAGGTCGACAGGGAAGGGAGTTATGGGGGGTGCTCTTCTAAATTCCACTCCTCGTGTCTCTCTGGGATTTGAAGTCAGGGGCCAAACATCCAGATGTTGACTCCTAAAGCCCCTGGCTCCCCTGGAGTGGGACGTGGGGGGTGCACTTTTCTTCCTGAAATGGCCACTCAGCTCTGGGGACCGAGCAGCCGTGATGAACTGCAGCCTTGGGCACCTGGTGTGAGGAACGGATTGTTTACCTTCTGGAACATTAGCCCTGTGTCTGCTGGGAAACTGTGCACACCCCATTAGGTTCCAGATGCCTGGCCATTCACAGTCCAGAAACTCCCTTCTCTCTCACAAGGACAGAGCAAAGGTTGAGCTCAAACTCTGTCTTCTTGTTGCTGAACATACACAATGTGCAAAGTCCTTTCCTTCAGGAAGCTTAAATTCTATAGGGAGAGATGGAGAGAAAAGGAGAGAGACAGAGAGAGGCAGGAGGAGAGAGAAGGGGAGGAGAGGCTGGAGAAGAGAAGAGAGGAAAGAGAAGAAGTGAACACAGACAGCTCATTTGTCTTCTTGGTCTATTAGCTAACTGTAAATGATGAAGAAAAATTGAGCAGACTCTGAGGATAGACAGTGGCGACTGAGGAACCTGCGGCCATCTCCTTCCTTCTGATGGATACAGCAGAGCCCTGAAAGAAGCTGGGGGACTTCAGAAGCTGTAGAAGTGTGTTGTGGACTGAATGTGCTCCCTCCCCTAAATCCATATGTTGAAGCATTCACCCCTATATGATGGTTTTCAGAAAGGTGAGATCTTTGGGAGGTAATTAGGTTTATTGGAATTCATGAGGGTGGGTACCCTCTTGAAGGTATTAGTGTTCTTGTGAAAAGAAGACACCAGACTGTGCCACACTCCCCCTTCTAAGTGAGGGCTCGGTTCTTACCAGAAGCTGAATTAGCTGACATTTGGATATTAGACTTCTCAACCTCCATAATGGAATGAATTCCTTAATATATGACTTCAGGTGCCTAAGTTTGGATTGCCCAGTCTTCTGAACAGTGAGGAAGAAATGTCTGTTGTTTATGCTACCTGGTCTGTTACTGTACCTGGAGTTACAGAGACACAAAAGAAACAAGATCAAGGGCTGCCAAGGCGGAAAGTGCTCGGTCCTCACAGGAAGAGTAGGGGGGGTGGCCATGCTGTCTTTCCAGAAGGAGATGAGACTCCGAGCAGGGCAGGGCCCACCTCAGAACAAAGCATTGGGGTATCTTCTGCTTGGGCCCCTTGTTCATTTTGCAAGGCTTGGGAACTGATGCGATCTGCTTCTCATTTTTAAGATATGGTCTTGGCTTGGTGTAGAAGAAGAGGATACCATTTGGGAGGGGAGTGAGATCGTGACTGGAGCAGGTGACAAGGAGAGTTGAGAAAAGTGGTCAGAGTAAGTGTAGTCTGAAGGCAGAGACCTGGGATTTGCTGCGGGCTTGGATATGGAGATAGGAAAGAGAAGAGGCAAAGGATTGCTGCTAGATTTTTGGCTGGGCAAAGTCCTCGAAAAAGATCAGGGAGGAAAACTTGTGAGCGCATGTACACATGGGAGCGTGTGTGTGCATGTGCGTGTGTGCATGTTGTCTCCAAGTGAAGTATGAGATTTCATTACACAGCCTGGTGGGGCAAGGAGGTTGGCCACAGGCCTCTGGATTCAGAGAAAAGATCTAGCCTAGAGATCACTTTTGTGATTTGCCAGGAATAAGGACTGTTATTTGCGGACTTCTGGGGGTACTCTTGAGTGACTTCTCTGTGTTATGATGATGAAAGAAGCCTTGAAGAAAGGTCTGAGTGAAAACTGATCTGAGTTTGTTTATAATAAGCTAAATACTCCATGAGCTCATCTCACTGAATCCTCACAATTCTTTAATAGCCCAGTTTTACAGATGTAGGAAACTGAGGCACAGAGCTGTGAGCCGGTCATCATGATTCTTTTAAGTACTTCACTCTGGGGTGCTGGCGACAACCTGTTCCCCAGCAACCCATTAGGGTACCTGTGCACACCAGACTTTAGCACTTCAGTCTTTGTACTGGCCCATTCAACAGCGGGGCCTTGTGATAAAAATTATGGTGGGCGTGAAATCAGGCAGCACAGGTTCAAGTACAGACCCTATTATTTATGGGATGCGCTGTTTAGGGAGAACAGAGTTTGCAGGATGTCTTGTAAGCAAGGTTTTTTTATGCCTGTTGTCTCTGCTTCACTATCAACTCCTTCTCCATTGCCCACCAGCCAGCTTCTGCCAGCCTAACCCCTTCTAGCCAACTTTCATTTTCTGGCTGTGCCAGCCTGATTACTTCTAATTGTCTTTGACTGCTTCCAGCTGGGTCTTCTAGCTGGCATTCTGCAGGAGCACCAGGCAGTCTCTCAACCATATGGAAGGAGGAGACGGGGAAGGAGAAGAGAAAGAAGGAAGCAGCTGGTACAAGTCAACTGAGACAGTTTGTTTTCAGGCTCTCTAGATCATTCAGATTGGTGGTGTTTTTGAAAGGGTTAACTCATCCAGTTCAAGACAAACGACTGTGTTTGTTAATCCCCAAAGACAACCAGAAATTTAACTAAAAATGCTTTATGGAAAGTGACTACTACTCTCTCCCCCAGGAAGGACAGGCTGGGTCTTGCTGTCACGAGCAGAAAACTTCCCTGAGTATCAGTGAATGGTCACCTTCATTCTTTTATTCCACAGATATTTACTGAACAATGACCATGTCTCAGTCACTGTGCTAGGTATGTACTACAGGGCAAATGACAACAGAATTCAACATGAAGCCTGCCTTCAATCTAAAAGGGAAGAGGGACATTTATAATGAGTAGTATTTCAGGCACAAGGAGATTGGGGCATGAGTACCGTGTGGTGAGAGAAACACAGGAGTGATAAGCTTCTTGCAGCTCGATGGTCAGGGAGGGACTCATGGGACAGGGAAGAAAATATGCCCGGAGGAAATGGGTCAGAAGCAACACAGTGGGGCTAGTATGCATAGGGGAAGCCTGGTCTGGATGAAGACAGCTGGTATGTGATGCCCAGAGTGGGCCACCAGAAGGGTGAGGCTGGAGTTCAGTTTGGGGCAGAGCTGGATAACTGCCGTCAAGCAGATAGGTTCCATACACCTAATGGGAGGACAATGCATTGTTTCATGTACTAATTTCTCTCACAGAATGGAAGTTCTGAAATCACTCCTTAAAAACCAAGGCCATTTCAGAGAACAGGACCTGCAGTTCACAAACCAGTTATTGAGCCCAGGGAGAGATGGAATTTGGACTTGTCTTTGGCATCAATCCCAGTCGATGGAATCAGCAGTCAACTTGAATCAGACCCAGGCAGCAGGCTTGAAAAAGATTTAATAGACCTGGATTTTCTCTCTTCTTTGCCCCTTTTCTGACCTCCACTCTGAGAGATAATTAAAACATGAAAAGGAAAGAAAATCGCTATTTCACTGTAAATGTCTTCCACCATTTGTGTGAAGCACTGTCTAGCTATACAAGTATCAAGCAGTTTCTGAAATTTGTTAAACCTAAATCTCTAAATTTTTGTACAGACAATATCCTAAAATTAAACAAAAATCAAATTAATACACGGGGAAGCGCCAAAACCTTTTCTGGTGCAGGATTCAGTGCGGGTTTGAGTTCACAGTGAGCTCTGCACTGCTGCTTCATTAAACATTGGTTGTGCATCTACTGTGCCCGCTCTGCTCCTTTCCATGTTACTGCCCCCTTAAATCTGACCACTCAATTAGACATGAAAACAACTGAATGGGCTCTGCAGAATTGTAGGGGTAAAGTAGGGGTGTGGAAGTTCCTTAAACCCAGCAAGTGAAAAAAAATTTAAGATATGGCAAATTCTTTAATGTGGGAAAAGAGGAACAATTAGCATGCCCATTATGCTAATAAGGCGTGTGTGTGGCTCAAAGTGGCATATTTAAAATAATCTCTGTTTAACCTAGAACATAAGCGTTTATTTTGGGTCACTTTTCAGATGGGCCAGGGGGTCACCCAAACCTAGATTAGTGACTTTTGAGCCTTCCCTCATAGCAAAGCATGGAGGAAGATCCAGGGTGCCTCACTCTGTCACCTAGGAGTAAACAATGAAAGGAAGTTTGTTAGGACCGCAGCCTCTGTTTCAGCCCTAATGTGGGATGATCAGAGGTGGAGTCCGTCTTGAACGGCGGCGGCTCCTCAACAGGTAGCAGCATTTTGCAAATGCCTCTTTCCTTATTTTCGGTTGAGGAAGACACTGGGGGTGGGGTGGGGCGATCTTAGAGAGGGTCAGTGTCGTCAGAGCTGTTGCAGTTGTTTACAAGGGGTGAGCACTGTCACAGCGCTCATAGAACAAAAGCATAGCGGAGCTGAGAGCGCTGGTCCAGCTCAGCCCGCAGTCACGCGCCTCGCGAAAAAGGTGTAAACGCCCCGACTCCTACGTTGCCACCGCTACTACTGACCATCGCGGCAGCCCCTCCTCTAAGACAGCAGTTGGGTCTGCGCGCGAGCCGGGGCACGCACCCCGCCACCTCCCTATCCTTCCTTCACCTACCCAGCTCTCATTCATCCATCCATCCAGGGCCCAGGGGTTCTGCGGTGTGCCAAGCTCTCAGCCCACCCAGTTTCCGGGGCCCTAGAGCTTCTGCCTCCCTCCCCACGCGAGTGGGGTGCAGCCGAGTGGCTGCGGCTGGCGGGGGATCCCCCAGCTCAAAGGTCCAGAGAGCCCCAGCTCGGGATCCGGGCGAGCCGCGTAGCCCGAGGCAGCCCGGTTTGGGCGGTCCGGGAGCGCGCGTCTCCGAGGCCGCGCAGGGTCCCCCAGTCCGGCGCTCAGGTGACTCCGCCGCCTACTCCGCCGTCCCCTCCCTCCCTTCTCCAGCGAGGGTCGAGTTTGGCTGCTGCGCGCGGGGAAGGAGGGGCTACGCGGGATTTGAAAGTGCCCAGGCTGCCGAGCGCAGCTCTCATCTGTTCCCGCTGCCCGCCGCCGGATTAAATTTCTGCAAATTCAAATTGAATGGGGCTTTCTTCTGCTGCCTTCCAGAGGGCGCCTGCAGCCCGCCGCGCGCTCTTCTCGGGCGGGAGCGGCCGCCCGGCGCACGGCTGGGAGCGATCGAGTCGGACCCGAGCCCGTGCGGGCCACACCGCGGCCGCCGGAGCCGAAGCTGCAGAGGCTCTGGGGCCCCCGGACCCCACCACGAGGTCGCGCCCCTCTCGGGCCAGTGCGGCTGCTCGTGTACCAGGGCAGCGCGCCTGTCATTAGCCTCCTGGACGGGACCGGGGGCGGGATCTCAGAGTCCCGCCGGCGGCCCGGGCGACCTTCCGAGGCAGAACTTCTTGGGGGCGGGTCCCGGGCCGCCGCTATTGTCTGCGCGCCGCGCGCGGTGGCGCGGGGGGCGTGAGCGTCGCGGATCTGAGCGAGGGGCGCGGGGAGACCCCAGGCGGCGGCGGGCGGAGCCGAGGAGCCGGAGGAGGAGGAGGAGGAGGACGGGGAGGAGGAGAAGGCGGAGGCGCAGCGAGCGAGCGCGGGAGCCTCGCCGGAGCCGCGCGGGCTGCGGACCAGCGTGATGCCGGCGGCGGCGGGGGACGGGCTCCTGGGCGAGCCCGCGGCGCCCGGGGGCGTCGGCGGCGCGGAGGAGGCGGCCAGGCCGGCGGCGGCCTGCGAGGGAAGTTTCCTGCCGGCCTGGGTGAGCGGCGTGCCCCGCGAGCGGCTCCGCGACTTCCAGCACCACAAGCGCGTGGGCAACTACCTGATCGGCAGCAGGAAGCTGGGCGAGGGCTCGTTCGCCAAGGTGCGCGAGGGGCTGCACGTGCTGACCGGAGAGAAGGTGAGCCGCGGGGTGTGGGACCCCCCGTAGCCCTGGCGCCGGAGCGCCGGAGCGCCGGAGCGCGTCCCCTGCGCCCGGGGGCCTCTGTGGTGACAGAGGGGTCGCGCGAGGCGCGCGCTCGGGTCCTGGCCCTGGTCGTCTGGTGTTCGCTGACGGGTGGTAGTGGGTCGGTGCCCGGGGAGGTTGGCGGTGTGTGGGGGGGTGCGAGTGATTTACCCGCGAAGCTGCCCCGCTTAACCTTTCTGCTTTTAGAATAGCGCCGCCTGGCGGACACCAGCGCGGGGCTCATGGCCTAGAGGTTGGGGTGGGGGCTCCCCTTCCTCCGCGCGCGCGAGAGGCAGATGGGCAGAGAGGCAGGAACCAGGACTGGAGGACGCGGGCCGTACTGTCGGGGTGTAAGGGGTCTGGCGAACCCATTAGCCAGTCCTTGGGGTCGCTTAGAGTTTGGTCCTTTCCAGGGGTCTGAGAAAGTGTGGGAAAGGCCCAGGTCCTGGAGCCATTTGTCTCCGCCTGCGGGCTGGAGCAGCTAGGGAGTGTTTCCTGCACCGAGGAGGGCTACACACACACACACACACGTCCTTCCCCCACCGCACACGTCCGTACCTTAATCTGTGCTTCCTTCTGTTCATCCTTCCCCCCACCTGCACCCCGTTTTCTCCCACATTCTCACCTCCACCACTCTCATCCCCTTTCCTGCTTCTTCCCCACCCCTCCGTGTCCAGTCAGCCCCTGGTTGTGCAGTAGAGACTTCACTTCTGGCCGGTTCAGAGCTACCTACGGACAGCCCCAAACTTTAGAGGTCAGGACATGCTTCCTTCTGTTGGTAAAAGAGGGCAAAGCAGAGGAGGACCCCCTTGCCTCCGAGACCTGCAGGGACACTTCCGCAGCCCAGTCGGCAGTCAGTGGTCGAGTGCAGGTAGACCTCAGGGCACTTAGAGCTGTGGGGAGAAGCACAAGCCACGGTGGCTTAGTCTGGAGGCCGGGTTACCCCGGGCCGGGCCGGGAGGCTGTGCAGTTTGGAGCTGTTCCAGGCTGCCAAGTTGGGATCATCTCGGATTCAAGACTCCCGCAGGCTGGGGGCTGCTCGCTCTGGAGTGGGGGTGGGGATGCCTCTCTGATGGGAGGAGGGAACTCAAGGCTTCTTAACTGAGCAGCAGTGGGAGAGATGAGACTTCTGCTCTGGGCCCTGGACTGCTGCCCTGCGAGACTAGTGCGGCTAAGCCACCCGCCCTCCTTCCCCTTGCCTCATCTTACCTTTAATCTCTCTCCGTTTCCCTGCTTCATCTGGAGCCCCCTGCCTTCGGGCGCAAACTTACGATCACCCTGACCATTTCTCCCGTTTCTATAGCTTTTCCAGTTAGGGTGCGCCTTTATTTTGGGAGAGCTGGGTTGTGGGGAGTAGTTTGTTAAGGTGCCTCTGGCCCGAATTTCCAGGCAGAAGTAGTCAGTGTGAACTCCCTTGGGTACCTCCTTAGAGAAGCAAACCACTCTCAGCTCATTCTCATGCAAAGAAATGAGTGAACCTCACTTTCTTCCTTGACTGCAGTGGGGGGCTCCACTAGGCACTGGGAGTTGGTGGAGTAGGGTCGGTGGTTTAGGGTCCTGTGGTCCTGGTGAGCTCACTGGTCCAGTCTGGGTGGAAATAGGCACTAGGAATTTATTTGCTCTTGAAATGTAGAGGTTAGACAGGTCGTGCCTGCTTTCTTTCTTTTTTTTTTTTTGTCTTTTTCATTTTTATCGGTACCGGGGATCGAACTCACGACCGCCTGCCGGTGCTTATGCCGCTGAGCTAAATCCCCAGCCCCTCCTGCTTGCTTTCTAAAGGTAGCCCAGGGGCTGGAGATTTAGCTCAGTGGCGTAAGCGCCTGCCTTGCAAGTAGGCAGTCGTGAGTTCAATCCCTGGTACCGATAAAAAGGAAAAAGACAAACAAACAAACAAACAAAAAAAATAAAGGTAGCCCAAAGAGGTGGATCTGTATGCTGACCACACAGTGGCAAACACGCATCTTGACTGTTCCCTGCTGTTCCCCCAAGCTTGTATTGGCTTCTGTCCACTTTCTGGTGCTGGGCCGTTGTCTCAGGCTCCTCAGCCTGCATTTTTGCTCCATCACATAAAGCTCTTGGCCTGGGCTGAACTGCCCCGGAATGTATTCAGGGCTCAGTCCTCAGCCCCAGTCTTTTGGAGGGAGCCCTTTACCACCACCCCATCCGAAACACAGGAAATCATCGCCCAGATGTGTTCCAGATGAGGAGCCTGGTGACTGCCCCTGATGCCCAGCCCTGTTTCTTCTTGTTTTTAACCTTTCCTGAAGATGAGCCTCATTTCAGGTTTGCATTGAGGAGAGCTATTAATTGGATGTGAAATGATTTCCCTGGGTCAACTGATTTGATCTAGTTAGGAAGGACTGCGGTTCTTTGTGGGGAGGAAGAGGCCCGGGGAGGATGTTTATGTTGAAAAATTTGGTTTTCCTGCTGTGTTTTTCTCTAGTGTGAGAATCAGTGCTCTGGGACTGGATATTAACTCAGTCAGTTGCAGGCTCTAAGGAAACAATTGTGTCATTCATAGTGTTTATCTCCTGAATCCAACACCTTTAATGCTTAGTGTGGGGTCTAGCAGATTGTAGAGATTAAAGTGTGTATGTGTGTGTGTGTGTGCACTGCGTGCGGGTGTCCATGTGTGCAGCTATGCTTGGGAAGGATCACTGGGTTAATGAGGCCCCATTCCCACTCTTGTTTTGGATATGGCCTTAGTGAACAGGTCAAGGGGAGCCTTTGATGTGAAAGGAACTTGGAAAGCACCTTTCCCCTACTTTTTCCTCTTTTCTTGGGGTACATACTTTTTGGTTAAAGCACTTCACTTTGCTTCTTTCCGTTCCTCTTTCTTTCTTTCTTTGTTTCTTTTTAACGGACAGACTACAGGGCAAGGGAAGTGAAGTCATGAACACTATAGTGAGAAATAGGTGTAAACTCCCTAGCCTATCCTGGAAGGAGTCAAGTCATTTCATCTTGGGAAATCAGTTAATGAAACAGAAAGGGATGATTGAGGGGCACTCCAAGTCTCATCTCTTTCATGGCTGCATATTCAAACAATACTTTTTGTTTTGGGTGTCTTGTGCCAGAATCCAGAGTACTGCTGATTGAAGGCTGCTGGTGGTGGTACACGTGCATGAGCACGCATGCACGCAAGAGCGTGCGTGTGTTGTGTTGTTAGTGCACATTTCCAAAATGCTTTGGGAGAAAGCCTCTGTAGTTTGCCAGGAATCGCAGGCTGAATCCACACGACAAAGGAGACCCTTTTTCCTGACTTTCATTTCAGGATTTGATTCTCTCTTATCAAGCGTCGCCTTTTGCCAGAAGGACAGTGTTTTACCTGTCTGTCCTCTGAAGTTGTTTGTTTGGAAGTGCTTTGAAGCTAGATGACCCTTTTACTGCTTGAGAGGGTGGCTTTGGGGGAGACCTAATTTTGTCCTCCTCTGCCTTTGAGTTATTGCAGTCTTTGCCAGTCTAGCTTGAAAAAGAACTGTTCATTTGATTATGTGAAATTTCTTAATTGGTAGGTTCTCAGTCGGGGACTGATGTTTAAACTGGGGAAGATGATCACAGAGTTAGAATCTGAGAAGTATCACGGTTTGTGGCTTTGACTCAGAGAGCAAAGTTGCTAGCAGGGGTGCAGAGCAGTGATTTGGGGGAACCCAGAGAGCTTGTGCATGTTGCCCCTGACATGGTCCCTGATACCTGTGACCTGCGCAGCCTTTGATACATACAAAGTAATTATCGCATCTTAAAAGGTTGATAAAATGTAGTGGAAAAAGCTTGGTTGAGAAAAGTGTAAGTATGTCTCAAAAGTAGAGCTAGTTTGGTAGAAACACCAAAAACAAAAACCCAAACAAAATAAAACAAAACAGCCCCCTCCAAACCAAATCCAAAAACAAATAAGCAAATAAAAAGCCAAACCTATATTATAAGAAAAAATGGTCGCTACCATCATTATCTTCCTCTGTGATTAAGAGACTTAACTGGCTACATAAAACGATTGCTTAAGATATTTAAATGTCTTGTAACCTTTGGATTTTATTTATTTATTTATTTATTTATTTATTCTTTTGTCTTTTTCTTTTTTATCGGTACCAGGGATCGAACTCATGACTGCCTGCTTGCAAGGCAGGTGCTTATGCCGCTGAGCTAAATCCCCAGCCCCCGACCTTCGGATTTTTTTAAAGCATATTTGTCACTTTCATTAGAGCTGTTTTTGGACTAAAAATAAGGGTTGCCTGCTTAGCGAGTTGCCAGTAGTCTTGGGTAGAACATGATGGTGCCAGATACCTGGAGAGAAGGAGTTACTAAAAATACCGTTTACTATGCTTTGCAGAGCAAGGAAATATGACTAATTTTAGAGGTGGCCTTTTGGCAGATCTGTTTTTAGCAAGTATTTCTGACACAAACAGGTGTTAAATCCTGTATTTCTAAGTGCCAGAAATGTAAGGGGTAATAGCTCAGAGGAACAAGAAATGGTTAGAGAACTGGAAATTCCTATTACTCCTCAGCAGGGACTTCTTGGCAAGAAGAAGGCCTTTGCAAAAGCACCTGCTTGGTGTGTCTCGTGTGATAAAGCAGTGCCTGTAATTTTGCCAGATTGCACGTTGCAGTCACAAGTTCATCCTTTTGAACTTGGTGCCTGGCCTCATCTTTTTGAAGTACTTGAGAATCTTGGAAATTGGCACATAGGGCATGGTTCATAGTGTTCATTGATAAAGGTCCCATAAACTTCAAAGAGTGCTTTGAGTCAGCACAACCATGCAGAGAGGTGCCCATGAAGAGTATAACCCAACATTTTCTCTGCAGGTGTGGAGTCACAGCTATAGGTTTGGTGTCTGTACATAGCAATCTGATGTGAGTCTGGGAGGCTGTAAAACTCTGCGGCTGCTGACTGTTCCTGCCTAGTACAGCAATCATCTATCCCAGGGGGGATTGTCCCAGAGGTGATGGGGAGTGGCAGCCATATCCACCCAAAGAGATGGGCAGGTCCCTTTTTTGTGGGCAAGTGATTTGGGCACAAAGTATCATTTGCCTTGGGATGTACACCTCTTCTGAATTATTCATGGTAACTGAGAGACTTGCTCTTTTGGCTAATTGCAACCCAGCTGATGAGGCTTATTTTAGCCATCCAGTGCAGCCGCTTCCTCCGCTCAGCCTGAGCTCTGGCCACCTTCAATTGCAGACCTGAATTGAATTTCATGCTCTGCAGAAGGGGTGCTGCTCGTTGGTAAGATGACCAGTGGGAAAGAAACTGCAGCTCAGGGCCTGAATACTACCCGTGTAGGTTGATACCTTGACAAACAGGCCAGAGCTATTGTCTCTCCTTTTTTTTTTTAAATTTCTTTTTTTTTTTTTAATCGGTACCAGGGATCGAAACTCACGACTGCCTGCTTGCAAGGCAGGCGCTTATGCTGCTGAGCTAAATCCCCAGCTATTGTCTCTCCTTTATGATAAATCCCAGCCCAGAGGTGTTGTGTTTATGGTTTGTTCAGAATCTCCCATGCATTGTCTCATAGATGGTGGAAATAACCTTGCATAGGTGGGAACCAAGTTGCTGATACTCTTACCTGCACCAAGGAGAGGGATGCTCTGAGTAGTAGATCTTCTTTCAGACTTTCTGTATCAGTTTGCAAGGAGACTGTAACAAATCATCACAAACTGGGTGGCTTAAACAGTAGAAATGGCATGGTCATGTTGGGGGCAGTTGCTGGGAAGAAATCACAGCTGAGAGCTGTTAGTTGAGGGAGTGAGTCCTTTAGCCACGAGGAGGAACCTGTCAGCATTTATTGCCTACCAGAGCATGAGCTCTGTGTCCGCATCTAGGCCAGCTCCTGAAGCCAAGTGGGCAGCTGCCTCACTGTCAACCTGCAGTGAGGCTGTGTGTTGGCAGATTCTGTGCTTCATATACCTGCAGCATCTGGGAGAACATTTTGGCTTTATTCTGGCACATTTCCCTTCAGTGACATTGCTCAGGGCTCTGCTGTGTTTCTCTTGTTTTTATAGGGCTGAGGCTCACTCTCTGTGCTTTCTTGAAACCAGTGTGTCTAACTTGGTGCTGTCCTGGAAAGAGATCCTGCTTCCTCCATCACTCTTGAATTAGGGGCAGAGTCATTGATAGGATTGTGAGCAATTGGATTTTTGAGGACAAGAGTAACGGTTCAGACTTTCTGACCAACAAGAAGGTGACTCTGGGCAGAGCCATTTTTAGCATCGCTGTGTCACCTCCACCATGGCTTGGGTCTACTCTGTCCTAGCTATGCCACTTCTAACTGCTGATTCTTTTTCATTTTTAAGCACTTTTGTGTTTTAGGATATATTTGGTAATGTTTTGGGGTAGGTTATTGTATCACCCAGTGTTTTACTAGCGAAACAGATATCACACAAGATATACAAATGTAGAAGAAATACAAGATTGGCTTATGATGCTCAGCTACAGTGTCAGATGAGGAAGCATGCAGAGGGTGTCTGTATGCTGGAGTCTGAAGGATTCAGTCTGAGGTCTGGAGCTCACTGCAGTGTCCTGTTCAAGTTCCTGTCAGGAGGGTCTGCGATGGCTGAAGGATTCGAGGCAGAAGCCAAAGAGTCTTCCCTAGAAACTATGAGATGATAGCCAAGCTGAAGGTGGAGACTGGAGCTCCTCTGAAGAACAGAAGCAAGTCTGTCCTTCCTCATTGTCCCTTTATACGGTCCAGGTGCCTGGCGGCTAGGGTGGGTTCTCTGCATCCTTCGGTGTAGAATTACTGAACTGACTTAATAAGCTTCTAATTTGTCAAGCTCACATAATCAATCAACCATTACAGTCATATAGATATGTGGTCTGAAATTTAAAGGCATGGGGCAGTTCAAAGGGAGCAGTAGTAAGTGCTTCTCAGTGCCTGGGGCCTGTCGCCAAAGGTGACTCCTGTTTCTAGTTTCTTGTGGGTCCTTCTGGAGATACTTCATATGCATATAAACCCACACTCATTTTTGTAAAATGTATGGGTATGAACACATCTATTTTTAAACTGTATGTGCTACGCAGTACCTAGCTTTTTTTCACTTAGCATTGTGTCTTGAACTTCCCTCCCCATCACTGCTTCAGGATTGCCTCATTATTTCTGATTCCTGCATAGCATTTGCTGTATGGAGGTGCTATGTTACTTAGCCATGCCTTTTGAATGGATATTTAGATTGTATGTGTGTGTGTATGTGTATCAGTGATTAAACTTTATAAACATTTATAGCAGTAAAAGAGTCCCCATCGCATCAGACACACTTATCCCACTGTTCACACCATTTCATGCAGCACTTCTGGAAGTCTTCTTTCATGAGTGTCTTCAAGTGTCTACATGATCAGTAACACAGGGAGTGCTGTGTTGCCATCCAACAGAAATGCAGACTGATAACACCATTCACCTGCATCCTCGTCCTCCCTATTTTCTGCTAAGAACAGACCGCAGGCTGAGGGTCATAAATAGTGGTGGCTTAATGGTTCTCTGTTTGAAGGCTGGAAATCAAAGATTAAGATTGATAGCATTGGTTATTTCTGAGGGTTTCCTGAGAGGCTGTTCCAGGCTTCTCTTCTTGGCTGATGGATAGCCATCTTCTCTGTGTGTCTGTTTCTATATCCAGTGCTCCCCTTTTTAAGTGCAGACCTCTCTTAACTTGAAACTACCACCAAATAGGTGTTCAAATAAGGTCACGTTCTGAGGTACAGTGGGCTGGGACTCCAGCTTATGAGTTTGGGAGTGGGGAGGCACGATTCAGTTCTCATTACCTGCCGATCGGTAGAGTGCTAAGTGCCATGAGGAGTGAACCACTGTCCTGTACGGTCCTGGTGCCTGGAGTACCACCTAGTGAGAAGGTGTCCAATAAATAGTTTTGGGCTGGACTAAAGGTATCTTCAGTCTTCCTGGGACATGAGGATGGCCTTCTGGGTGGCAGTGCACAACCCAGCAGGTCACACAGATCCACAGGCTCTTTCTGTATCTCTCACTGTTGGCTGCTTCTGGGGATGCCTGAGGTTGAGCAGGTTGGCTGATGCTGTGCAGAAAAACCCTGGCCCAGAAATAGCTGCTTTTTTTCTGCAGGGATTTGTTAAGGTAGGCACCTAGGTAGTGGAGTGACAGGTGGTCAGCTAGAAACACAAATATGTTGCGGTGCTTAGGGCTGTTAATGGACCCTCAGCTTTTTCCTGAGAAAATGTACCAACACTGCAGCAGATGGGAGAAGTTGCTATTTGCAAACATACATTTCTTTGGATGTTTCCCATGGAGATATATGTAGGCTTGGAGTCTGTCTCTTCCACTGTATTTCTTTTATAGGTTTATTAGTCTCCTAAGCCAAATCCCTGCCAAAATATTTTAGAATGCTGCTGGCTTCTTTTGCCCATTTCGTGAGCCATTTGATTTCTTTTAACCCCTGTGTTATTTCTGCCATTTTTTCCCCTGCTTAAATTCTGGTTTCTTATATTGTTCCTCATGGTTTTTGGTGAGTTATCAGGTCACCCATCTATCTGTCTCTGTTTGGGCACACCTGTCCTGTATGGCAGCTTTCTGGGTCACCTGCTTATTGCCAGAGCTCTGTGTACAACAGCTTGCGAGTGGGCAGCCTGGCCATGGAGCGCAGAGGGCCACCAGGGAGTCTTGCTGTCTCTGTAAAGGGTGATATGAAATTTGGATTCCTAGCAATTACTTTGTCTACCCTACAGGTCTACCAAATCACTGAAACCCGACAGCAACGCAAAGAGGGCATGCCCTTTGCTTTGACTGTGAGGAGCTAGTATATACTGATAACTGTAATAATGATTAACCTTTACAGATCTACCATCTGCTGGATCATGGCCTAGATGTCCTGCTGCATAATTTGTGCCTCACAACAGACTATTGTGTCAGGATCTGTTCTTATTTTGTGGATTAAGTTGACCAGTGTCCTGGTTTGTGCAGGACTCTCAAGTTTAACGCAGAAAGTCCCATCAGATAATGGCAAAACCAAATCCACCCAAGTAAACATTTCACAGTGTTTGGAGTCTTAACTGAGAGTTTCCAAATGAAAGTATTAGTAAGAGCTAATCAGGTCTTGAATCAGTATATATACATGTAAAGGTATATGTGTATATATACACAAATGCATATGTGCATGTGAATATATAATATTAAATGTAATTTAACGTACTGCAAAGTATAATATAGGCACACACATAACATGTTGGCAGCAGACTTTCTCAGTGAAGCCGTGGGGACTGGTAGCTACTGTGAGTAGCTCAAATTACAATTCAGTCTTAGCTTTAGTGCTTTTTGTTTTTGTACTGTGGCGGGAGAGAAATCTATAGGAGGAAAGAAGTTTTTGAATCAAACGGTAAAGCTGCCAGTGCATGTCTTATGTAGGGCAGTGAACAGTCTCTTAATGTCTCCTTGTTAAACTGTCTACCTCCATGAATGAACAGAGGATATGGATTAAAAATAAAGCAGAATTTAGCTCAGTGGCGTAAGCACCTGCCTTGCAAGCAGGCGGTCGTAAGTTCGATCCCTGGTACTGATAAAAAGTTAAAAAAAAAAAAAAGCAGAATGCCCAGTGCCTTGGCCCAGTTTATTATGCGGACCATGTAGAGCTGGACCAGCTTCCTGTGTTTTTGCAAAGGCTTCATTTGGGCTGAGAAAGGATATCAGAGACAAAAGGAATGAGAGAGCCTGGGGTGCAGATGAAAGTTTGGGGAAAGCTGGCTGTAGAGTGGGATCAGAATCATTTAGCATTTTTATCTGAGCCCTATTTCCATGAAACCAAATGGATAAAGATAAGTGTTATCATTTATGTAATCTGGTTTTCAGCTGGAATTACCGCTGTTCTGATGTAGAAGTCTGGCTTTCCAAGCACATTCTTTATTCCAGGTTAAAAATTTAATTAGAGAGAGTAAACTGTGACTCAGTTCTCAGTTGAACATTTACATTTAATAAAGCTAATAAAGAAAGCTTGTTTTGAAAACACTTCTCCAGGTTTCTGTAAAGTGTCATTCCCATAGGATGACATTTTATTCTATTAAAAACTAACATTTGTGAGCAGTAGTTGCAATTTCAAGGCCAATTTGATGTAATAAAACTTCAATTTCCCTCTGGAGGGAAAGTGCTGCGTGGCTGTTGGGTTCCCACCTTATTCATTACTCCACGATGCTTTTTCCTAGATCAGAAATAGATTCTTTTTTAAAAATCATATACATATATTTTTTTCATGGAAAGCTATTAAGACAGTTGATGTAACTGAGAGTGCATGGGATGCCAAATAGTTACTTTTACATAATCAGATGAAGGATAATGTCTTCCAGATCTCAAAGGGACTGATTATCCAACAGCATTCTTGCTTAGAAAATATATGAATTGTCAAATATGAATGAGTATTTTTCCTATGATAAACAATATATATGCATACATGTTTGAGTCATTCATATATTGTACATATGTCTATGTATGTATATTACATATACATTGTGTGCAGATGTGTGCACACATGCACTGGGGATTGAACCCCAGCCTCACACATTCTATCCATGAGTCATACATATTCCTGCATAAGTATTTTTAAAATAATATTTTATTCTTGACCAACTATTAAGTATTTTAAAATTCCTTAAATCGACTCAGTCACAGGTCCATTTTGGAATATTTGAGGTTTTTAACACTCAGATAAATACAGTCTAGTATGTAGTAATTGCCAGTTTTTTCCTGTTGCTCTGTCACCTGCTATGTACTAATCACACTGCATTATGCACTCCCCCTCTGTTTTACTTTTAGATTACTTTTTAAAAAAAAGCCTCCCCCTGTTAATTAAACATGATCTTACACCTTCCATTCCTTGTAGAAAATAATCAAAAACTCAAAGAACAGAATAAAAATCACCAGTAATTACACAGTCCAGTGAAGAGTGCTGCAAACATTTAGGTGAGCCAGTTACATGTGGTACAGATACATTCATCATTGGTTTTTCTTTTTTCCCCTTTAAATGCATATATTTCAAAATCCGATACATTGTTCATACAATGCTGTAACTACCCTTCATTATGGAAAGAATTTAGATGTCTTTTAAAGTTTGGTTTTTGGTGTTGTATAGGGAGGAGTCTGTTTTTAAATGTACCTTAATGTTTGGAATCCGTTTTCAGTTGTTGACTCTGAAGTTACTGCAAAAATTTCCCTAAATGATGCTGCCCTGTCTTCCTGTGTAGCTCTCCATAAATACTTAGAAGGTTTTCACAGTGCCAGATTGCCCTTGAGAAGGATTGTGACACGTGAGCCAACATTGTGTGAAGCTGCATTTTAAAGTATACATTTTGATAATTAGTAGAATTAATCATAATTTATATACTTGACTGAAATTTTGTTTCTTCTTTTGTGAACTATGGTCAGTGATTTTTTTCCCCTCATTTTTCTCCCATTTACGTTATGTGAACTCTCTATATGAAAGAGTATCTTTGGGCTGGGGATTTAGCTCAGCGGCATAAGCACCTGCCTTGCAAGCAGGCGGTCATTTCGATCCTCGGTACCGATTAAAAAAAAAAAAAAAGAGTATCTTTGTTACTTTGTAAATACTGTCCTATTGGTCATTTGCTTTTTCATTCATTACATGACTTTTTGGGAAAGAGGGGAAGGAAGCAGAGGAACACTGAAATTTAATTTTTTATTTGCAGTGTTGGAGATCAAACTCAAGGTCTTAGCACATATTCTCAGTCTTCTTTAAAAAATCTCAATTTTGAGAGAGAGACTTGCTAAGTCACTAAATAGCCTTGGCTGGGCTTGAACTAACAATCCTTTGCCTTAGCCTCTCAGAATGCTGGGATTACAGGTGTGCATCACCATGCCTGGCCGCCCGTGGCCTAGATGTCCTGCTGCATAATTTGTGCCTCACAACAGCCTCTTGTGTCAGGATCTGTTCTTATTTTGTGGATTAGGTTGACCAGTGTCCTGGTTTGTGCAGGACTCTCAAGTTTGACACAGAAAATCCCTCCGATAATGGCAAAACCAAATCCACCCAAGTAAACATTTCACAGAATGTTAACTCACGGAGTCCTAACTGAAAGTTAGGGCTGAAATTGTATATTTTGTCTAATCAAACCGATTAAACCGATTAATTTTGTTTTATTTTAGTTCTAGGCATATGGAAACTGGAGGGTTTGTGTTGGCTTTGCTTTATATGTCTTTTTTTTTGCGGGGGGGGGGTGTAACTGGGGATTGAACTCATGACCTCACACTTGGCAGGCAGGTGCTTACACCACTGAGCTAAATCCCCAGCTCTCTGCTTTATGTCTTTATATGTTATCGGTGAATAGTGCTAGTGTTTCCTTGTTTTCTGCAGATAAGTCTTTGTGTTAGGTAGGTGTATTTTCCAACCTGTTACATAATGACAACCTAAGTGGTGTCATGTGTTACAGGTATTCAAGCTTTCACAACTCAGTTTCTGTAGCTATAAAATATTTTATATATGTGAATATATATAGAGAGAGGCAGAAAGAGGGAGAGAGGGAAGGTGGAGAGAGAGGGAGGAAGAGAGAGAGAGACAGAGAGAGAGAGACAGAGAGACAGAGAGAGAGAAGGAGAATGTGTGTGTAAAGGACATAGCCTGAAGATGTACTCCTTACTGTGTTAGTGAATACTAACAGCTGGCTATTCACTCTGACTGTCACAGGAGTACTGAAACCCTAAGGACTTGTGTAAATGAGGCTCTTTTAGATGCTTGCCTTTAAGGCTAGAGGGAAGGTGAGGGACTTCTGCATAATGTCACCTCCCAGAACTGGAATGTCTCCCGAGACACTAAGGGCAAGGATGTCTGCATTCCTCAGATTCCGCTGGCCTCCTATCTGTCTCTCCTGAGCTTCCTTGGCAGCTCCTGGCGACTATTGCTCAATCTCTGCTCTTTACCTTCTGCTTTTTCCGTGTTGTTGCTTCTGGACGGCTTGTGTTTTCAGGGCTGATGCCATCGTGCTAGGGAGCCCTTTCCTCCTCACCTCCAGGTTGCCTTCTCAGCAGTCTTCACAGTGGTTATCTTAGTTACTTTCCTGTTGCTGAGACCCACCCCTGATGCCCACAACTCCAAGGAGAGGCTGATTTTGGCTCTCAGCTTTCAGTCCGTAGTCATCTGGCTGCAAGGCAGGGCGGCTTGGTTGAGGGGCATCACAGAGGAGAGTTGCCGAGGGCAAGACAGGAAGGAGAGAGATCAAGGGCGGAGGGAGGGAGACAGACCCTTCCAGGCCCTCGCCCAGTGACCTCCTCCAGCCAGGCTTCAATTCCCAGCATCATTTTTAGCAATAAACTTATCATGGACTAATCCAGGGGTGAGTATGAGGCCCTCATGATCCAGTCGCCTGCCCAAAGCTCCACCTATAGCTCATGAGGCTTTGGGGGGCATCTAGATATAAACTAGAACAAGAGTCATTTTCACAACAAAAGAGAACAAATTTATAGGAGGCTCTCTTCAAGTTAGCAAACAGGTATGGATTGGAAAGGTTTATTGGACAGCTGCATTCCCTATGTTTGGGTTTAGTAGTGACCTCTCTCTGCAATAGTCAACAAAACATTTGAGTCTTTAGGGGTTGTGATTTCTCCTGCCCTTAATGGCTTTCTTTTGGCAGGGGTACTTAGCTGCATTTTAAACCCTGATCCCTCAGTGGAAATCAGTGTCCCTTTCAGTGTGATCTGAGCTCTCTTTAAAATCTGGCGCTGGGTGGGGAGGACGATGTCTTGCATTATGGTTGCCAGAATCTGTGTTTCCAATTTCTGTAAAGCACCCCCCCGCCAAGCTGGCCTCTCCAGAACTGTTTTATTCCTGTGCCTTTTCAGCTACATTTGGCTGCCAGTTGTCCTGTGATGTGAGAATAGGATATTGATTGTTTCCTGTTGCCTGTGGGACAGGAATGCATCTTGAATTAGAGCTAATTTTGGAGTTTAAAGTATTAAATGTCAAATTTGAAACAACCCATGTCTAAGGCTTCTTTGTTGTAGGAGAGAAGGTCACCCCAGGCCTAGAGGAAGGGAAAGGAAGAAAAAGAGAAAAGCAAAATCACTGGTGGCTCCTCCTTTTTCCACACCACTCCTTGTGCACTCATGGAAAACTTTATCCATTTTTATAAGACTTACTTTAAGTTTTATTTTTTTAGCCTATCCAGGTGTGGTGGCACATGCCTATAATCCCAGCACTCAGGACTCTACAGTAAGAGGATCCCTGTGAGTTGGAGATCACCCTGGCTACATAGTGAGTTCAAGGCCAGCCTGAAATACCTAGTGAGACCTTGTCTGAAAACAAAAAAATTTTTTTTTTGTCTGACGCCATTTACTAGATGGGCTGTGGGTTCAGACTACATATTACTGGGGCAATTGTAGGTAGTTAGAAACAAAACAATAACTACAAAAACATTACCTTTACTTGGCCAGAGATGATATTTTTTTTCCTATTAAATATTTGTCGATTGCCTTGTTTATACAGATCTGCTGATAACCTGCGTGGGCTTTTGTACAAATTTTGTACCAATTAGGACAGTACCAATCTAGACAGACCAATTAGAAAAAGACCTCTCTGAGCAAGTCATTTAGCATTAAGTTAGTCTTTCTGAATAGGCCAATTGAACGAGGCATGTCCTTAAGTGGACCAGTTGGAAAAGACTCCTCCGGGTAGACCAGATGGAGAAACGCATATTATCTGAGTGGATGTAGCTACATGGTTTAGCCAGCAGCCAGGTTTTCAGGAGGAAAAATATACCCTTTTGTCCAGGGCACAGAGACCCAGCAAACTCAGCGAGGGTCTGTGTTTCGGTTCCTGGTGCAAAGACATGGGCAGGCACAGAATTCAGCTCTGCCATCCCCCAACCCTGCTTTCCACAGTTGGACCTGAACTGTGAATTGCAAACACAGAATACATGCTGTTACAATGAAAAAGGAAATGTTTCCTACAAGAGTGATAGATTAAGCTTCCCAGGAGGTTACCGAATCTCAAGTAAAAATCTGCAGAATTGGTCCTGGTCCCTCTTTGGCGAAGTCGGCTATGTTGCCGCTCTGTAAGAGAAAGCACAGCAAGATGAAGAATGTGGGCAGGAAATGAATTCAGTGTGTTCGTGTCATTCACTGCCAGGGAGACATAAGACAAACTCCAGGATAAGTGACCATTACAGTCTTGGGAAATGCCCTGCACTGGACCTTCAAGACCTATAACCTTCTGTCTCCTGAGTCATCACTCAATCCAGTACAGGGCCTAGGGCTGAGACTTCCTGTGTGTTAAGAGCTGTTCAACCTGAGTGGAGAGACCCCAGTCTTTTGAGTTCAGTGATTAAAAAAAAAACCCTCCCCAAAGCGCTGATCATTCATTGGCCCGCTCTGCATTGTTCCTTCCTTGGATGAGTAAATAGTGTGACAATTTAATAAGGAGCTTGTGAAGATGACATGCAAGTGGAGAGAAAGGAAAGCCAGAGCCTTTCAATAGGAAGGTTTTTTTTCCCTGGGAAAGGAACGCGGTGGTTTCGGGTTTCCCTGTGTGTAATCTGAGAAGCCCATCCATCTCTGTGTGACAGAGGAAAATTTCACTATTAGGAAAGGAACTTCTGATTTATCACAAACAGCTGGGTGGGCCATGCCTCACTGGTGCCCAGGCATAAGCACCCTTTTAAATAGAGTGGCTGCACATGGCTTCAGCCTCCAAAAAGACTCCTGAGCTGGTGCTTTGTATGTTGCATTGGTTGGGGAGGTGCTGTCATCTGATGTAAGGACATGCAGGCTCGGGAGGATCAGGGGGTCACCAAGACCTAGTATGTCTTGCACCTATGATGGTGTGTTGCTCTAAAATTCATAGGTTGAAATCCTAATTTCTAGTGTTTCCGAATGTGACTATGTATGGAGTTAAGATCTTTAGAGATGATTAGGTGAAACGAGGTCATATATATGTGCTATAATCCACTATAGCCACGGTTTATATAAGAAGAGGAAATTTGGGCACAGACTTGTGCATACACAAGGGAAGGGCTGTGGGAGACACATAGAGAAAGTGGCCATCTCGAAGCCAGGAAGCAAGGCCCTGGGAGAAGCCAGCCTCTCCAGTGCCTTGATCGTGGACTTTTGGAGCCCAAAACGGTGAGAAAAATGTCCTAAACAGCCAGCCCATGGTGTGTGACAGGCAGCTCTAGCAAACCAGTTCTATAATCAGGTCTCCAATTCACTGGGGGTCCAGAATCCCAAGGCTGGCTTTTGGGAAATCATGCTGAGAAACTTCCAAACTCCTTTTCTTTCTTCGGTTAACTTCATCTTTTGGGAAGGAGCTGGGGTTCTCCCTCTCACCTGTTTTCCCTCACAAAATTCTGCTCTGTGTTCAGCACCTATAAACAGATGACTGTGTGATACAGTGGGCCGTTCTAAGGAGACAGTTGCTGACTGGACTCCTGGCTCGTTTTTGCTGTGTGGTTCCCTGTGCTGTCTGATTGGATAGAGACAGGTTTTAAAAAACCCTCCTTGAAAATATTTAGTACTAATCATTGTTGATTGATTTCTTGGTCACATTTCTATAACCATAAAAAAAAAAAAACGTAGTGTTTTAAGTGCCTACTAGAGTTTCTAAAGGGACACATTCAGACACATGGAATTATTAGGATGGTCCATAAAAGGCAGTTATGTTGTTTACGAGACATTTACACGTGACTTGTGAAGAATTTACATATGGTTTGTGGGAACTAAAAGGCTACTCTCTTTGGCTTCTTAAATGCTCACAGTAAAAATGTTCTTGCTAATGGTACAGTGTCATGCACATTGATTTCCTGGAACTGCTACAGTGCATCTTCACTGGCTGTGTGGCTTAAACAACAAACATTTATTTTTCTCACTGTGTGGAGTCTAGAAGTCTAAGATCAGAGGGTTGCATGGTTGGATCCTTCTGAGTACTGAGAGGTAAGGGTCTTTCTGGGCTTCTCTCCCAGCTTCTCTTGGCCTCAGATATTCCTGGGCTTGGAAATGCCATTCTTCCTGAATCTTCCCTCTGTGTATGGCTGTCTCTTGTCCACATCTCCCCTTTTCTATCAGTTCCACTTTATTAAAATCCACCCTAATGACCTCATCTCAACTTGGTCATCTGCCAAGACCCTATTTCCAAATAACGCTATATTCACAGGTAACTAGGATTAGGACTTCAGTATTTGGGAAGGGGGTACACAATTCAACTCACAGCATTAAGTTACAATTTTTAAAATCTTATTGTTCCCCCAAAAGGACTTGGAGTGCTCAAAACAAAGAGCAAAAGATAGACAAAGTGGAGGGGACTATAGAGGAGAGAGCATAGTCAGGGCTTACTGTGGTTTGGATCTCGAATGTTTTCCAAAATCTTGTGTGTTTAAGGCTTTGTGCCCTATACAGCAGTGTTCAGAGATGGGGTCTTGGAAGGTGATCACATTGGAGAGATCTGACCTCACATGTATGGATTCATAACTCAGTGGCTTACTGGAGGTGGTGAGAGCTTCAGGAGGTAGAGTCTAATTGGTGGAAGTGGGTCCCTGGGGATGTGCACTGGTTTGTCGCAGTCTCTTCCTGTCCTCTACCCGTGCTTTATGGCTGCCATGAGATAAGCAGCCTTGGTTCACTGTGTGTTCCCCACCATGCATTGTGCCTTAACCCACACCTTAAAGCAGTGGAACTAGCTGACCATGGACTGAATGAAGCCTTTGAATCCACGAGCCAGAATAAATCCTCCCTCCCTGTAAGTTGATTATCTCAGGTGTTTTGTCACAGTGACAGAAAGCTGATGAACATAGCCAAAAGTTATATAGTCACCTCTTGGTATTTGCAGAGAATTGGTTCCATGAATCCTTTCCAGATACTCCAAACTGCAGGAGCACAAGTGCTTTATATACAGTAAAACTGTGTAGGGTTTGCTTATAACTGATGCCTATCCTCCTGTGTACTTGAAGTCTTCTCTAGATTGCGAATAATACCCAATACAATGTAAATGCTGCACAAATAGTTCTTACACTATATTGTTTAAGGAATAATAATGAGTAATGGGATTTTTAAAAAGTCCCTAAATATTTTGGATTCACAGCTGGTTGAATCTGGAAACATAGAACTGTGGATACAGAGGGCCAGGTGTGCTGTGTGGGCATAAGTGTAACTAGGGCTTTGGTGACAAGCTTTCCCGGGACCTCTGCGTGGTTTCATTACCTCTCTTCCAAATGTTCTGGCTTTTTGTGATAGGCACCCAGGAGTTACTCACTGTTTCAGGTGCTTGGGATCGTGGTGTGGTGGAATTTAGCATGGAGAGAATCAGGGAGCCCATGCACAATAGAGATAGGCTCTGTGAACTCTGAAAAGCCAGTGCTGCTCTGAGCCTGCCAGCTGGTCTGGCTTCCTTGGAAAGGAAGGAGGTGAGTGACCCCGGACTGCATTGCTCAGCCTTATTTTTCAGCCACCTACCCTGTCACGAATCTGCATCTGGCAAAACCGTTGTTTGTTTTCTGGTTATAATTAGGACAAGCTTTATCTTTATGATGTTTTCAAATTAGGACAAACGTAGCTGTGGTGAATATACTGTTTGCAATTTACTTTTCTTCTAGGCTTCTGAGGCTTTCTGTCTGTTGGTCACTTCTGGCATTGATGTTTGTTGTCAGGTGTGGTGGAGCAAGGTGGGAATGGGGCAGGGGCTTCCGGAGAAACGGAGGAGGAGAGAGAAGAGGAGGAAGGGGGGAGGAGGAGGAGGATTAATATCCCACCAGCTCTGCGTGAAAGAGTGGGTCTGGGAAGTGTGGAAGGGCACACTAAGAGAGCTGATGGGAATGGGAAGCCTTTCACATCCACAAAGCATCTGATTGATCTGCCTAAATTGTTAGTTAGGAGCCATGCGAAGCATATCACTTGTGAGCATCTCGCCTGTTCGCGATTTAGCGTTGCAAATGTTTATGATGCCTCAGGGGAACAGTGATTCTAAGTTGCTTCTGAGTTATGGGCCCCTCCAGTGTTCTTGATGGGTGTGTGAATGTAAGAGGGAAAAAGGCTCCTTCTGTACCTAGTACCGTAGAGGAAAACACTGGCAGTGGTTTCCAGCTGCACCAACCTTACTTAGATCTGCCCTCCTTATATTGTATATTAGTTTCCTGAAGCTGCCATGAGACAGTGCTGCAAAGTCGGGGGCTTCAAATATTTATTTTATCACAATTCTGGGAGCCAGGAACAGGACACTGAGATACTGACAGAACTATGCTCCCTTAGAAATCTGTAGGGCACAATGTTATTTATTTATGTATTTATCTGTTGATTGATCGATGATTGACTCTTCTTAAGTGCTGGCAATTGATTGCAATCTTTGGCTGTGGTTTGAATATGTTCCCTGGAATTCATGTGTTGGAAAACTAGTCCCCAGTGTGGCAGTCTGAGAGGCAGGGCAGCCTGTGGGAGGTGATTAGGTCCCGGAGACACTGCACTCTTGAATGGACTGATGTCATTCTCACAGGGCTTGATCAGTTACCATGGAGCAGGTCTTTTGCACATGTCCTTTTCCTTTTCTGCTTTTTGCTGTGTTCTAACATCTGACCCTTACCAGAAGCTGTCAGATCTCCCAGCCTCCAGACAGGGGAACTAAATAAACTTCTTCCCTCTATAAATTCTTCAGTCTCTAATGTGTTGTTATAGTCACAGAAAATGAATTAAGACACTGCATCATTCTCATTTTAACATCTGGCTTTGTGTGGCCTTTTTCCTGTGTGTGTTTGTGCCCTCTCCTCTTGTAAGACAGCAGGCCTGTTAGGTTAGGGATGCACCAAAATTGCTCTGTCTTAACTGACTGCATCTGCAGTGACCCTGTTTCCAAGGGAGGCCATATTTGGAGGTACTGGAGGTTAAGACGTTAACATGTCTTTCAAGCATGACTTAGCCTACAACACGTGCTAAACCAAACTCATCTTCATCATTGACCTCGCCACATCCACATTTTCCTCTGGATCATCTTCTGTTTCTCCTTCTCAGTGTCTTGGTGTTGCCCTACTTCTGCCATTCTCTTTGGTCCATCAGGTTATTTGATGGACTGCTTGTTGATTTCTTTCCTATTGATCAATGCCTTTGCTGTGGTCTGGTTTAGCTGTTGAGCCCTCTTTTTGCCTTCCCATCTTATCTAGAAGTGAACTCCAGTCATGCCATTGCCCTGGTGTGGAAACCTTAATGGGGTCTCTGGTTATCTACAGTGCAAATTCAGTGCCTTTTGTTGAGGGTTCCCTGTGCTACATTCTGAGTTGCTCACTGTGTATTTTTGGTTGTTGGCCCAGGCAAGGTGAGTCCTCTGACCCTATGTGTCTCCTGTAGGAGTCCTCTGGCTGCCTCTGCCTTCTGCTGGTGCCTACACCAGGTGGACCCTGCCGGTCCTGCTGAATATCATGTTCACCCATGGAGCCAGTCTGCATTTGCTCTGCTGGGAGCAATGTCTCCCACCTTTTGATCTGCATCCCTCGTCACCACTTCTATTGCATGTGGTATCCTACGCACTCATGAGTGGACATTGGCTCCTTTACCGTATAGTGGGATTATGTAGGGTAGAGGTGGGTCTTACTTTTTAAAACAGAAAATACTGGACAGTGCCTGTCATGAGTTGTCACAAAGGGTGGGTACTTAGACAAGTTTAGGAGAGGGAAGCTGTCTGGTGAAATCTCTTACTGCACATCTGAGACTGTGTTATGGTCCAAAGGTTTGCTTTTTGGGTCTGGCTCTCTCAGACATCGTTCTGCTGAGCCTGGTGTGCATGGTGACACGTGGGTTAATCAGTACTTTGGAAGTCACCTTTATCCAGAGTCAGCCATGGATTTCTTGTGGTTTAGTTTTTAACTTTCTGATGGACTCAATGCAGAGTAGTTGGAAAGTATTCCTAGAGGAGTTTCAAATCGTAGCATCCATTCCAGGTCTTGCTCTCAGCTTCCAGTGGTTCAAGGGCTCATGATAGCACAAGTCCCATCTTTCCACAGCTTTTTCACCGTGTGTGCCTGCATTTGTGTTGGATTAGAGTCTACTCTAATAACCTCAGATTAACTAACTATGCCCACAAGACCCTGTTTCCAAGGAAGGTCTCATTCTGAGGCCCTGGGATTGCCACTTCAATAGGAAATTGTTTAGGAAACAAAACTGAACCCATGGTGTAACAGAAAATGCCTTCTCCCTGTAGTTCCTGTTCCAATTCTGGTTGCTTCTGTATCTTAGAAATGGCTGGTCACTGATGCACAGCTGGTCACTGTGATGCATGTGGTATAAACCAATCCCCAGTTGACTAGCCATGCTGCCTCTGTACTTCTTGCTTGCTTATCACATATAAGTCCTAGACCACCAGAGATCTGGGCTTGCTATTCTGGGCACGATCCTCTTCAGTGCCTATTGATATAAATAAATCTGTCTCCAAATGCTGGCTGTTGTTTCAGTGTTTGTGTTTGCCTTTGCAATAGCACGTACTTGCCTGGGTTGCCTGTTGAATCTAGGGTGTGAGTCTACTGAGGCATTTGGGAGGGTCCCTGAAGTTTGCCAGGTTGGAGATGAGCAGAAAGGGGGGGTGTTCACCTCCACCCACTGTCCCTGTGGAGGCACTTCTGAGTGTTACTGCTTTCCCTTGTTCACACTGAATTGCCTGAACCAGGGCCAGTTGCCCTGCTGGATGTCAATGAGCAGAGCAGCTGGGTCCGACTCAGGCTCAGCCCTGTCCCAGCTGGATGATCCTTGGCAGGACTCTCAATCTGTGTAAATCAAGACTTTTACCTCTGCTGAGAGAGAAGTTGCTAACATCTTCTGCAGGGCGTGTAGAGTTTATTTGGGACATGGGCAATGGCTTATGAGGTCTTATCAAGTGCCTAATAAATAGGATTATTAAAGCAATTGGAGATTAGTATTGTTGGATGACTGCAGTCTGCACTGTATTTTTTTCACGCTATGCAGTTGGCAAAGAAGTGGCAATTGTCCAAATCAGTTGTATGCTAATATGTAACTAAACTGGTTTGAATTCAGTTATCCCTTCCTATGGTAGGGAAGTGATTCCAGGATCCCCCTGAGGTGCCAAGGTCTGTGGGTGTTCATGTCCCTTACATCAAATGGCACAGTATTTATATAGAACTTACATACATCCTCCTGTATATTTTCAAGCATCGTTAGATTACGTATAATACCTAATGCAATGTGAATTCTATCCAAATAGTTGTTCTACTGTATTGTTAAGGGAACGAGAACAAGAAAATTCAGTGTAGTCTGTACATGTCCAGTACAGTTGCAACCGTCATAGGCCTAACTGCATATGATACGAATGAGACTCCTAGCAAAGGCCGCCCCAGCAAGTGCTAGGGAGAGACTCAGGATGTGTAAAGTGGCAGAGGCTGGAGCAGGGTGTACCTGTAGCGCTGCATTCCTGTGCTCAGAGTATGGCGAATTCAAGTTTCGCTTTTTGGAACTTTCTGGATTCTCCCCCACACCCCAACCTTTTCCACCTGAGATTGGGTGAATCTTTGCATATAGATTCTTGAACATGGAGGGTTGGCTGTACTTAAAAAGCTTAGGTTAATCAGACAGCTGACTATAGTGATAGACCTGGGATTTGAAGACCTCTACCCTGTGTGCTGTTTAATTAGAAGCTGTCACACTGGTAGTTAATCTCTTCTTTATGTGGTGATAAGAGTGTGCTTGGTGTAATGAAATCTTCAGTACTGATCCACTCATAAAAATGTGACATAGCGAGAGGTCTTCACCAACTGCTCTGGAATCTCACAGACTCTAAACAGGGGAGCTGGAAAAACTTTTCCTTTACTTATAAAAAAACTTTTCCTATACTTACTTAGAATACAATAGGTTGTAATAGTCAGAGGAAATATGATAGTGATCAAAGAGTCCAATTTTTCTTTTCCTTTTGTCCTGTTTGTCTATTTACTTCTTTTTGGTGGAGGGGAAGAAGTTGAATTTGCAATCAGTGGATCTTGTTTCTGTGAAAGTAACATTAAAATCTTTCCAACCTGATTTTGACATAACAAAACTCCATTAATTGTGATGAAAGAAATGGAAAACTGGTGCTTGACCCAAATTCACAGTATGAGACCCAGAAGGATCAGGGATCATAAGCTGAGAATAATGACTTCAATCATAGCTATCCCCCTGCTAAAACTTTTTTTTTAAAAGACATCTCAGAATTTTAAAGTATATTTTCATAGTTAGTGATCACATTCTTTTAACTTGGAAACATTTCCTTTGAAGTCTGTGATGGTCTGCTTTCCTGAAATGATTCCTCTACTAGATTTGACTATATAAATATTCAGGCTGTGCGCATCTATTTCACATTGTTTCATTAGTTTTTACCATTGGACTTATAAAAAAGGCTTGCTAAGTTAAGACTACCAGTGAGTTGAAAATAATTTTGCTTTTTGATCATGCAGACTAACTTATTTTTTGAAGAAAAACAGGGAGAGAGACAGAGGCAGATGGAGAGAAAGAAAAAAGCGAGGGGGAGATGGAAGAGAGAGAGGGACGGGATTTACATTTATAACTTGGTATTTAACTAAATAATGATTCAGGAGTTTATATTTTACCTTTTTTTTGGTGCTGGGATTTGACCAGGACCTTATGTATGCTAAGCAAGTGCTGTCCTATTCAGCTTCATCCCCAGCCAGATTAGAGATCTGTACATTAAACGAATCCTGAACATTGGTGTCCTGGATGGAAGTGGAACACTGGTGTTTCAGTGTTGGAATGGCCACCGTATGTGTGACCTTAGTCAAGCCCCCAAACCTGCATTAAGTAAAGCTTACCTCTCTCAGTTACAGAAACAAAACTAAAACCTCCAGCTTTTCCTTCACTAGTCACATTATTGAAGGGATGATACTATTTCTATGTGACCACAAGATGAGATCTAAAGACTTTGGAAGATGTGAGAAAAATGTTTTAAGTTAAACTTTCTAAAATGTACTCAGGTTGTATCTAATGTGATACAATATTGGTTGAAGTGGTGGCTTTCTTCTCTCTCTCTCTCTCTCCCCCTCTTTTTTTTTCCTTTTCCAGTACTGGGGATTAAACCCAGGACCCTCATACTGAGCTACAGCCCCGGGCCTTTTTAGTTTTTATTGTGAGACAGGGTTGCACTCAGTGGCTAGGTTGGCCCGGCCGGGCTTGCACTTTGTGATCCCCCTGTGTTAGCCTCCCAGAGTGCTGAGATTCTAGGCGTGTACCTTCATTCCTGCTGCCTTCTTTTCTGTTTTTTGATATCTGATTTCTATGATGTTATTCTTAAATTTTGATAACACTTAGGAAAATTAAACAAAATCTAATGGAAAAAAATAGTCTATCTGGAGGAGGGCTGTGAATTTCTGATTCAGTAGTCTCAGTTGCTATAAGAAATTTAAAGACCTCTTTATGGAACATGGTGCCAATAAACAATTATTTCTTTCTAGGATCAGCTCGAGTCCCCTCTTCCTGTAAGCTATTCAGTTAGTCACAGCTTTCTGTCTTGTATACAAATCAGGGTCCTTTACCACAACAAATTCAGCTTTTTTGTGTTTACTGAGAACCTGGATGAGTTTTGGCATGATTTTCCTTTAGGAAATCTCCTTTTGTGGTCTATTCTTTTGACTTCTTTCTAGCTCAGTTTTCTTTTTGCCAAACTTTAAATGAGAAAAAGTAGAAAGGACGCTTATTCTACTGGTCCTGAATTTTGTACATCACTAACAACAGCTGCGAAAGGAAAACCCATGATTACAAATGCAAAGAAAAAAGATGGTGGCCTTTTTTTTTTCAAAGACAAACAGAAAATGTAGAGTGTCCAGAGTTAAGATGCAGAAGACATACTTATTAGTAGAACAGTTAATAACTTAAAATAGTCAGGATATTGGATTCACAAGCTAAGAAAACCTGTGAAAAAGGAAAAGGAAACTCAAGGTGTTGTGTTTGGAGATGTATTGGGATTGCTGGGCCTGATTTTATTCAAAGCACTTCATCTACTTCTATTGGTTGCCTGTCCTTTAGATCTTGGTTTTTTTTTTTTTTATGTCTAAAATTTGTGATGCTATGGGCTGCACTGTGTGCCCCTCTCTGATTCATATGTTGATGTTCTAACTGGCAGTACCACAGAGATCAAAGGGGTCAACAAGTGTCAATGAAGTCAGTAGGGTAGACGCTGATCCAGTCTGACTGTTGTCTTTTAGGAAGAGGAAATTTTGACACTGACATGTGTAGAGGGAAAATGAGCAGTAACAGACAACACAGTGAAAAGATGCCATCTGCAAGTCACCAAGAGAGGTCTTGGAAGAAACCAGCCCTGTGGACACCTTGATTTTGAACTCGTGGCTTTCAGAGTTGGGAGACCACACATTTTTGTGGCTGTAGCCACTCTGTGTGTGGTACTGTGCTAGGGTAGCCCTAACAGATCACTGTGTTGGCTGCTGTAAGTGCAAACATGGAAAGAACAACCTGTGGGTTTTTTTTTTTTTTTTTTGTCTTTTTCCTTTTTATCGGTACCGGGGATCAAACTCACGACTGCCTGCTTGCAAGGCAGGCACTTATGCCGCTGAGCTAAATCCCCAGCCCCAATCTGTGTTTAAAAAAAAAAGGAAAAGGAATCTAAGCTGGAGTTGTAGGACCTCGGCCAGGCCCTGTCTACGCAGCCCTCTTCCCATTCACGTGAATGTGCAAACACACACCCACCTCTCTCCCAGGTCTTGCCTTGTCCTCTTGTGCATTCTGCGCCTTTCCCGAGAGCGTTCCGGAAGCAGAGCGTTCCGGTTCCCATCAAGCAGAAAAGAGGCTGCAGGATTTATGGAGTCCTCACAGGAACACAAATTCTGCTTTATTCAGATTGACAGTGTAAATGCACATGAATAAATCGGAGCAGAGTGCGGAAAATGCCTGGTTTCTCTTCCTGGTGAACACAGGCAGGGGCTGGTCCTGGCTCCTGGAGTGTGATTTAAGTGGAGAGGAAGGAAACCTTGTGTTTATGTGCTGTGGGAAGGCCATATGCAAAGGGGTTCTGGGGACTTCATGGGAATGGGTGGCCAGTGGCCCTGGGGACTGGGAGGCAGGAGCCGTGCAGGGATTCCTGTGCTCAACATATCTGTGCCCAGTACATATTTGCCCCTCTGCTCTCCTTGCCTCCCCTTTTCTCCCCTCCTGTCCTGTTCTTTCTTTCTTCTTTCCTTCTTCCCTCTAAATACCACCTGTAGCTGTCCATTACATCCTAACCCCACTGTGTAGACATTATTGCTTGCTGGGTGGTAACTACCGTGAACAGATGGTCACTATGCCAAGCATGTTGCATGATCCCCTCAGCCACCATTAGCATCCTCAGGTCACTGAGGAACCTAACTGATTGAGATTTATGGAGGTAAAATTTCTTTCCTGGGATTCCTTTGTACTGGTGCTCTGGAATTTCATCTTTGGGTTCTAAAAAGGACAATTTAATCCTCGCTACACTGTGAAGGTTGGGTCATCTCACATGTGTTTTGCAGATGACAAAATGGGGCATTTCTTCATATTTTCCTTTACTGGACTTTTTGATTGAGTGCAGAGAGCGGCAGAGCCTACTAAGCTTATGTAAAGGCAATGCGATGTGAAGTTTATTGTCCCTGGGTGCAGGCAGACAGAGGGCAAAAAGGTCATCTGTGTGGTACGGAGAAAAATGGAGCCTTTTTTTAAAGGGCTTGGACAAAGCGGACCAGGGACCTTTGGTAAGGAGATCCAAGCAAACATCTGTGGTCAAAGTTCTCCAAATGTCCTGATGCTGGGAAGACCTGTGTTCTGTCTTATCTTTCTTTTATGACATCCTGTCCTGTGTTTCTTGATAGCAGCACTTGTGCTGGGACAGAACAATGTGGTGGCTGAAAGAAACAGGTTGAGTGCTGGGAAAGTCATGTTCGAGGTGTGTCTGACTGCTAGTTCTTAGCTTACTGGGTCCTGGGCTCACTGGATAAATGATTTGTGTATACCTAGGCAGCCAAAATTTTGTTGTCTGCTCTGGTCACTGTCTGCCATAGGTGGCTATGGAACACGTGAAATGTGCTGAATGTGGCAGGCATGCTCTGAATGTAAAATACACAGACATAGTGCAAAAAAAATGTTAATTAATTTCACCTGTTCCTTTTGCCTTATTTTTATGTGGATACTGTGTGGCTGTGTTGGTCACACAGCTGTGGACATGGGCTGAGCTGCGATCTCAGGGATGCACCCTGAACCCTGGGGGTCCTGCGTGTCATTGTTGTATAGGACATGCTCACATCCAGGAGTGGCTGGTGACAGTAATTTTTCCTGACTAGTAATTAATAATGTCAATGTCGCTATGGGCCGGATGTTTGGGAAATCTGGAAGATAATACATAGATGTTCTTGAGAGTAGAGTCACATGTTCACACCACCATGCATTCACTTAACACTGCTGAACTGTACACTTTCAAGTGTGGATGGTGCTAAATTTTGTGTGCTTTTTGCCGCAGTACAATTTTTCTTAAATAGAAGAAAACTTAAGCACTATGATATGACTGCTAGGTAAAAGTGTTTAAAGCATATAAACTTGATTTGACCAAAAGCAAAGGGGCTAAATGAAAATGGATAGAAATGAGTCAAAATAAAATTTGTTTGGGGGTGGGTGGGAGAGAGGGGAAAGAAAGTGGGGGGTTCCAGGTCATGCAGGATTTTAATTTTTTTAATAGGCAATCTGGCCTTTCACTGACAGATTTCCTAGCAGAGATGATGATGATGATGATGATGATGATAATTATCCTTGAGAAGAAAGACAGTGGGGGTGGGGGTGGGGCTGTGTGTGAAGGAAGGAAGGAACAGAGGCAGTGGGGGTGCTGGGAAGGCTTAGAGGCTGTGAGCTACAGTGGTGGGACTGGCCAAGAAGGGAGCTTCAGGGAGGAGCCTGGCATAAGGAGGGGACTAGAAAGGGCGGAGTTCAGAAATCCAGGGGAGCCTGCACTGTCAGGACTGAAGCAGAAGTAATTAAGAGGTGCTGAAAAAGAAAGGCAACCCATCAGTCTAGCAACAGGGGTTTGTCTCAGGGAGGGGCGTTGTATTCTCTGAGGGAGGCTGGGAAGGGAAGGCTGGAGTGCAGGCCACCCACTTTGGGGTGTCCGATGCCTGGTAGGGGGGCTGCTTATTGCCCCGAGTTTAGTGCAGTGAAAGGAACAGTTGTGCCAAGCCAATCCATTAACTTCTGGATTCCTGGGATCTGTTTGCTTTGAGATTTGTAATTCAAAGCTTCTTTTCCGTTGCGTTGTCACTGATTTACACTCTGGTATAGAGTAGAAAATGCTGCTGGTAGAGTTGATGGGGATTCCAGACAAGGACACTGAGGGTTTTGTTTTTGTTTTTGTGTTTTAGCCAGTATATTGATCTGTTGACTTCAGAGGCCAAGCATTGTGGGAAACACTGTTGCAGACAGCTGAGTTAGTTAAAAATATTATAGGCAGTGAGACAGGGCTAGGTCCTCCATGGAGCCAGTGCAGAAGTCCAGATACCTTACAACTGTGGGGGAGACAGACACCTGCTGTGGGCCAGGCCTCAAGACAAAAGATCAAACAAATGCATCCACATCCTACGGATTGGTAATCTAAATAGTTCCCTATCTCCTGAGGAAGTCTGGAGTCATCATTCCAACCCCCTAAGGGTAAGAGTCATGGCTGTCTGAGAATGCCCGATTTTTATGTGACTTGCTCCCCCATGTGTCCCCAACTTAATCAATTTTATCTAAACTGTTAATCTTACTGTGATAACTCAGACCCCGGTATAAAATCCAAGGAAGCAAGAAATTAAAATTTGGGAAGCAAAGGCTTTATTTCCAGGCCTGGTGACACAGCCTCCAGGAGCCAATTTGGAGACTGTGCCCCTCACAGCTAAAAGTCAGGGCTTTTATCTTGTAAATGCACAAACAGCTGCTGGTCACACAATGTAAGGAGGGGGATGGGGGTGTGGCACACTACAGAAATGGCGATTACATGTCTTGGGAAGGGCAAGATCAGGTAAGGGTTGTGCTAGCAAGCAAGTCTAGCAAGTTTAGATAAGAAGAAATCTTGTTTTTTCCTAGCAAAGAATAGAGAAGTCTAACAGCAATTAACAACCTTAGTTACCTTACTTTAGCACCACAACTGTTATTTGTAGAGGGCAACAATGGTTAAAATATCAATTAGGTAAGATTTTACAATTCTTTACACAGGAGAGCATTGATTAACATATCAATTAGGTCATCCAAAAGGAATAGGGAAACACAGACAATAAGACCAAGTTACAGGTATTGCTATGATACAAATATAACGAAGCTATTTTTGTGAAGAATAGTACAATCTAATACAATCTAATGCAGTTAACACAATTTGTGACGGACTGCCAGTTAGAGAAGAGGGTTGTCAGGAGCTATTACCTCAGGCCTTTGTTTTATAGCCTTTTAGGGAGTTAAAACTTAACCTAGTTAGATGGGAAGGGGGAAGGGGAGGGAAAGCAGCAGGCGGGCTTATACAGAACCGACTTCGGCGCGATAGTTAGGGGGCCTTAGGTTGTAACACTTACTGGCTAACTATGGTTATGTCCTACCTTATGCCCATCTGCCCTGTGAGTTCCCAGTTTCCCCCTACTCACCCCATGATTTTACTCTATAAAAGTCTCTGGAAAAGACAGAGTCTTGGGCAACCTGCCTGGGACCCCTTCTGTCTCTCTCTCAGACAGAGCTTTCTCTCAGTAAATATATTCTGCTCTTAACCTCTATTGTTCCTAAAATTCATTCTTCAATTTTAGAGGACACAAACTCGCGGACACAGTAGGTTGGGAGTTTCATTCCCCTGTATCAACACCACGATGAATTACACATGGTCTCCAGAAACTTGTATTTGATTGTCAGCTTGGCCTTTTGGATGCTTTTCCAAAACCACAGAGAAGTGATGTCTTAGAAGCTTGGGTGAACCCCCACTGTGCAGGAATTTGGGGTCACTCATGTGTGCCTTGTCCTCGTAGGTCATAAATGCATCTTGACTATGATCAAGGAAGAATGCACACTTATTTAAGTAGCAGCTTTTAATAAGGATCCCAGTGATCACCCAGCAATCTTCCCTTGTCTGTGAAGCCCAGCTTGTCTTGCTACCTCAAAATGCTCCCTTTTATTCCACTTTCATTGTTTGTTGGAGGAACCAATATCTCTTCCCCCTGGTGGGGTGTGTTTCCAGGGTGATTTGCTCAGTGAATTGGAGCTGGAGTCGGTGGGTACAGGGTATCCTCTGGAACTGGGCTTCAGAAGTCCAGTGGGTGGGTGAGAGAAGGTTTTCCAGTCCTGCACCAGCAGCTGGGTTTTCCTCTACTCAAAATAAAGTTGTGTCTTTTGTCTTTACCTATGCAGATTATGTCGGTGTGGGCAGAGATCTGCCCTGATGAGTTCTGCTGTTCCAACTGAGGGAACATTCTCACCACCACCCTCATTTTCAAATGGATTGACAAAAGGATGAATTAAAATGCTCACCACAGCAGGAAGGTGGCCGGCCAGGAGCTAGGGGTCAGAAGCAGTTGAGCTGGGCTACACAAATAGCAGCAGTTAATGGCCCCATAAAAGACAACCATGTGTTTGCTCTCTAGCATGGTTCCTTGAGAATCAGAGGAATGCTGAAATTAACTATAAAGCAGGCATAGAATATTTTCTGCTTCTTGTTAAATGCATATCATCCACACGGGTGCACGTTCCACTTGGATGCATTTACATACATCGTTTCTTTGAAAAAAGGCGTGAAACCAATTTATGTGCAAAACTTCCCGCTGGGTCATGCCAATAATCGCGGCAGTTTAGCCCTTTTCCACTGGATTCAGGCTTGGGCTGAAGTGGAGAGTCCTGGGCCTCCTGTCATTATTGTCTTTCTGTCTTTTGAGGCCACCTTTTTTGCTTACCCTGCTCAATTCAATTCACCCAGTGTTGTCACCCCAATTTTTTTTTTTGCTTGTTTATAGTGAGACTGCAAAGCCAGTCTTACTAATAACTTTGTCTTCTGCTTGGGCTAGCATTTAAAAAAAAGGTACCAGAGACTGGAGGGATATAAGTACTGTCCTGGAGACTGAAAATCAGACATCAAGGTGTCAGGCAGGTTTGGTTTCTTCTGCTGCTGCTCTCTTTGTTGTGTAGATAGTCATCGGCTCACCATGTCCTCACATGGCCTTTTTCTGTGTGTGCATAGAAAATAAAATAAAATCACCAGTTCTATTAAATTGGGAGCTCTTACAACCTCATTTAACCTTAATTTCCCCCTTTAAAACCTTGTCTCCACATATAGTCACACGGAAGATTAGGATTTCAGCCTATAAATCTGGCAGGGAACACAATTCAACCCAGATGAGATCTGGTTAATAGAATTCTCTTTTTCCAAGTGCACTTGGATCTATTTACTCATCCAAGAAATATTTGTTAATTGGGTGTGGTGGTGTACACCTGTCATCCCAGCACTCTGAGATGCTGAGGCAGGAGAATCACATGCTTGAGCCTAGCTTGTGCAACTTAACAATTTAAGAATTTGAGAACCTTACTGGGGATGTAGCTCAGTGCAGCCCTGGGTTCAATCCCTAGTACTAACAACAACAACAACAACATATTGAATCAATGTTGTTTGTGTGTAGTCCAGTTTCGGACACCAGGACCATGTTCAAAAGGAATTGACTGTCCCTTCAGGAGGCTTGGGTTGGTCAGGCAGATCCTGCCCTCAGGGAATGGGATTCCCAGGATTCAGGGGCATAAGTGCTGTGGAGAAGATAGGCTAGAGGAAGGGAACTGTGCCAGCGTTGTGGCTCTGAGTACACTGGTCAGAAAAGCCTTCCTAAAAGCAGACATTTCTACAGTCTTGGAGGTGAAGGTGTTCTGGAAAACAGGATGCAAGGAATCTTCAGTAGTGCAAGAAACCAAGCAGGCACTAGAAGAGGTGGTGAAAGCCAAATCCTTTCTTAGCTGCCTTGATCTGGAGGAGAGAAGTTCTCCAGATTCTGGGTCCAGGTCAGCAGGAGGGAGGCTTTTACAACCTGTTTGAGTTAGTTTGGGTGAGAGTCCTAGCAGAATGTAATTTTGTAGAAGCAGAAGGAGTGTGAAGTTGTGTTTTCTCTCTCTGCCGAAGGGCTCATGGACTTGTAGGATGCTCAGATGGTCTGTTAAGTCTGCTAAGACTTCAGTAACAATATACCCTAGACATACATTGTGTGGCTTAAATATTAGACGTTTATTTTTTTCATGGTTCTCAAGGCTGAAGTCTGAGATGGAAGTGTTAGCATAGTTGGTGTGTCTGGACGTTTTTCTCCTTGGCTTATAGGTGGCTGCCTTGTTGTGTCCTCACAGGGCCTTTGCTATGCATTATCAGGGTGAGGGGAAGAAAGAGAAAGAGGGACTCTAGTGTTTCTTCCTTGGCTCATATAGATACCAGGCTTTTTGGATCAGTGACCTGATCCAAATGCAGCCACATAGGTGTTTGGACTTTAGCATATACATTTCGGGGGAGACAGGGTTTGCTTTACAATAGAAAATGATTTTGAACCACTACAAAGGACCAGAATTGCTTCCCACAAGTGAGTATGAAGTGCCATGATTGATAGGATACAGTTGTTCCCTAGGACAGTATCAGGTGTATTTTAAGTACTCAATAAATGTTGGTTGTACAAAAGATTAATTTCAGTTTAACATACAGTGCTCAATTAGAAGCCAAAGTGTTGTGGAATGAAAGCTCTTTCTTTGACTCATTTCCATGGTAAGGAGAAATTCGGTTAGTTAAGGCCTCCCATTCTCCGTGCTTTTGGTGATTTCAAACATTATGCTGCACAAGTGCTTTGATGAATGGATGAACTTCCTAAGATACAGCATGCACTGTATAATGTGTAAAACATGTATGTGTGTTTTTGTGATATTCAGAGGGAGTCTCTTTGACCCATGCTTTTTTCTTTCTCTCCGTCTATGGAAGAGCCATTTTACAGCTGACTCCTCATTTTGGAGATTGGATACATCAACAATTTTTTTTTGTCTTTTTCATTTTTATTGGTACCGGGGATCGAACTCACGACTTCACGACCGCCTGCTTGCAAGACAGGTGCTTATGCAGCTGAGCTAAATCCCCAGCCCCCAACCATTCTTGATAATGGCTCAGTAATGAATTTTAAAGGAAGTGAAGGGATGAATTCAAGATGAAGGGGTGAATTCAAAATCCCTTTAGCTCTGATCCTATGTAGATAGTCTCAGCTAAGTCAATATTTAAAGAAGATGGGAGGTTAGACTCACAGAGGACCACTGCCTTGGGATTTAAAAGCAATTCTGTTTCAGAGAGTTTGAAACACTGAAACATGGTTTGAGCTTCTTGTTTAATGTGCTATAACTGTTATTTAAGGAAATGCAGTTTTCTGGCTGATGACCTTGAGTTTGAATGTTTTCCTGCTCTATCTATGGGCTGGTTCATTGGAAGTAGAATGGTAATGACGATAATTGCATCAATTTAAAGAGGACTTACTCTGTGCCAAACAGTCTACTAAGCACCCTGGGTACATCATCTTAGGGACCACTTGGTTTATGGAAATACGTACCATTACTGTACCTAGATGATTTTGGGTATCGTTCGTTGTACAGCAGTTTTTCTCCTGATATAAAACAAACGCCAGGCATGAATCCATTTCTTGCAGTTGGTCCCTTTGTTCATGGATTGGGATTCATGTGTGTCCTTTCCTCTCCTATCTTATGTTGGAGGAGAGAGCCAAACTCTCATTCTGTGCAGATCAGATCTTTCCATCAGTTCCTTTCCTTCTTTAGGGATTCCCACGTCTCCCCTGTAACTTTTATGTCTCCTCCTCTGTAGCTACTGTCTGGTGATTATAGACTCATTCATTTTATAGCCTTGGGAGACTTCTGTTTCCTTCTTAAGCTTAACTATTTATTTAAAAGTTGGTTTGCTGATTTTTATCCATCACTAATAGGCATCTTTTTTTTTTTTTTTTTTGGTTGGGAAGGGAGGAGGGATGATGTAGAATTCCCATATTTTGAGACATGCTGTTCCTTAATTAATGAAAGAACTTAATGAATAATCTTTCATAATCTGTCATAGATTGGAGCTGTGCAAGACTTTGCTACTTATATGGTTGGAAGTGTGGGGGCAATATTTGAAAACAGATTCCTTTGTAAAATTTTGGGAGGTTTTGCAACTTGGATTCATTGAAGAGCTAGAGTCTGATTTTACAGACATTTTATAGAATTTTCTTCCTTCTTTCCTTTCTTTCTGTCTTGGTTACTTTTCTCTCGTGTTTAGATAAAATACCTGACACCCAAAGTGAATGACTTGGATGTTTTAGTTAGCTGGCTCCAAGGCAAGATAGCATGGCAAGGCAGCCATTCAAGGCTACCACAAACAGCAAGAGTGAAATGGGCAAAAAAGGGGAGGAAGACACGCCTTCTTTCTGGCCTCACACTGTATGTTAGGTCCACCCCTGGGCAGGTGCAGCACTTACATTGCCAATCCCAGCACTAGACAACAAACCAATCATAAATGCTAGAATCAGCCATGTCCATTATTGCATGAGGCTTGGGGGAGGGGCTCCTGATACAAGCCATAACACTTTCTTTCTTTCTTTGATGTGCTCATGAGGCTAGAGTAGAGCTCTAGCTCAGACTGACATCTTCCCTCCTTCCATGACACACACACACACACACACACACACACACACACACACATACACACACACCCTCACTCCCTTAGACTAGATTGAGAGTTCCTACGGGACATTGCTGTAGCTCTGTACTGGCCACTAATACTCTCTTTCCTTTTGTCTGGAACATACTATATTTGCTTATTTTAGTGTCATTGAATAGCAGGTCTACTTTTACTCTTTGCAACTCTCCTGCCTAAAGCAGTTTATTTTTCAGCTACAGATCCATCATTGCACTGAGCTTTTACCCTGACAGAATCAATGTTGGATCTGTTTTGCCTGTTAATCTCAGATTGCTGTCAAATTAACTTCAGTGCCTCCCTTTGCCAATCATTGGTTGCCTTTCCCTTAATATCGCAGTCATTTCTTTTCCATATTTGTTGTTATGGGTGAAGTTGATTAAATGGTTTTGTGTAATCATGAACATCATTCCACATTCACTACTGTCAGTGTAGGAGGAGGGTGAATGAAAATAAGCTAGTGATGGGAAGGTGGCTTGAGTTCAGGGTTTTCATAGACAGTCTCTTGGCCAGCAGAACTTGGAAACCAAGATATTGAATGATGATGGGGGACACACCAGTTGTGTTACTTTCTTGAGGCTGCTCTAACAAATTACCACAAAATTGGTAACTTAAAATAACAGAAAATTATCCTCTTGTTGCCTGGAGGCTGAAAGTCTGAAATCAGTTTTATTGGGCCAAAGTCAAGATATCAACAGGGCCATGTTCCCTCTAGAGAGAACATCTGGGAGATCTGAACTTTGCCTTCTTCAAAGCCACTGAAGGCCACTGGCTGGGCTTTTGGCCATAGCAGTCTTTCTTTCCTTCACATGGCCTTCGTGTGTGTGTGTGTGTGTGTGTGTGTGTGTGTGTGTGTGTGTCTGTCTGAGATATCTCCTCCCCCTTTCAAGGCCATTATTAAAGGCTTTGGGGACTTGTGAGTCAATGTGTAATTTGTGCATCTTAGGACCTTTAACTTCATCATATCTGCAGGGACCCTTTTCCTAAATTGGGTACTGTTTACAACTACCAGAGTTTGGGATATGGACCTGTTTTTAGGTTTTTCAGCTCTTTGCAGAGGCCTTTGTAAGATGGCCCAAAGCTGGAGCTGGTGGGAGGTGGAAGAACTGGGTGGTTTTCCCTGGGGTGTTTCCCATTTCCCAGTTGGGTCACACATTCTTGCTCACCTTTGGGAACAGGAGGTTGAGGGGCAGAAAGAAGAGCAAGAAATTAAGAGAAGATGGGAGGCCATTTGGAAACAGTCCCTGACTTCAGATGGTGTAGCCCAGGAGTTTTGAACATTACGCTGGTGTGAAAATAATCTTAAGTTCAGTAGAAATCGTCCTTTGTTGCTTTGCATTTTGATCTCTCCCTGGACTAGCCACTGTGGTACAGTCCTCTCTCCATGCTGGGCAGCAGCAGTGCGCTCACTACCAGTCAGCTGGTTGACCACAAGGAGGAAACAGTGGATGTGCTATAGCACCCTGTGTCAATAAACTGAGCTGGTCCATGGGTTGTGGAATTCAATGCATTTTTCACTTATGGTATTTTTGGTTTATTGTGAGTTTATGGAGATGGAACCCTTGAAAAATCAAGGAGCATGTATACTGTGTCACCCAGAAGTAGGAACATATAAGAAGAATCCCTCTCCCCAAAAAAGGCCAGGTGAATCCACCTCAGTCTGGTGTGTTGGAAGTAAGCACTGTTAGGATTATGATAATCATAGGGTTGTGATCATGATGGCCAGCTTCTTGGAAGAAGCCACCTGTGCTCAGAGTTCTGTCTATAGGAATTGCTACCACAGATACTTATTCACAACTTAATAGGGCTTCATAGGGATCTTGGAGGTACAAAAACCCAGCATGACTTGTTCAGCCCTGAGTGTGGGGTTCTCATGTGACCTTACTCCCCATCCGTCACATATGGCCTGGTGGGAACAGGGGGAAAGGTGGGTTTATTCAGGAATTTAGGATTTCTGAAGGGGAAGAGTAAGGAGCCGAGAGAGGCTGCAGGTAAAAGGCACATGTATGGAGAGAGAGAGAGAGAGAGAGAGAGAGAGAGAGAGAGAGAGAGAGAGAGACTGTACTACATATGTCTAGCTCAGAAAATGATCAGAATGATCAAAAGTGGCGTATTAGCCACTTTTCTGTTGCTGGGACAAAATACCTGATATATATATATATTCCCCTAGTTTCTTGTGGCTGCTGTAACAAATTTTTGTAAACGTGATGGCTTAATGTAGGAAATGGATTTCTTTAGCAGTTCCTGTGGCCATACAGTCAAAGTATTAACAGGGCTTGTGTACCTTCTAGGGGAGGAACCTGCCTTTTTCTCTTCCTGTTTCTAACCCTAACCTTCTTCATATGGCCTTCTCCTTTCTGTATTTGTGCAAAATTTTCCCTGGTCTCTATTTTGGAAGGACCTAGAGGAGGACATGCAGGGCCCACTTGGGGAATATTGGTAAATCTCATCTCAAAGTCTTTCAGTGAACCATACCTGCATAATATTTTTCCTCAAATACAGTCACATTGATGTGATCCAGGAGTTCATAACTAACTTTTTTTTTTTACTATTATACAACCTAGCACAGGCAATTAACAAGCTAAATAAGTTATCCTAACACCATTTGTGTGCTCTGTTAAAAGAAAAAAGGCTGATGATGTTACTGCCTGGCTTTTAGACTGCTGTTTATTCATAGTGCTTTTAAGATTTTGTTGCCAAAGGGTGTAATTTTTATAACATTGCAACAGAGTCAAGCAGAGATAGAGCTTAATTGTACTTTTCAGCATCTTTCTCCCATTGCCCCAAGAGGATAGATGCAAATATATTTAGAGGCGAATCAGAAGTAAGTATAATTTATAAAGCTGTTAGTACAGCATCTGTTGAATGAGTTGGGCTGACCCACAGCCAGAATGAAAAGTAAATTCTGTGGGCCAGGAATGCTGGCCTGGGACTTGAGACACAGGTCCCCGCTGTGAGGTACAGAGTCCCTCCTCTCCCCAGCTTGTCCTGTTCCCTTCATTGATCATCATCAGACCTTGGTTTTTCTTTGTATCTTTGGATAAAAGCCTTGAAATTCCCTATTAAGACAAAAATTCTGTTGCTTGGAAGAGATAACAGGTTCAGCTGTTCATATTAGCTTTGCTTTGATGACTGAACCACTTCAGAGCTTATCGGTCACTTAGTTTGTAAGACACTGTGTGTGGGGAAGAGGAGCGAGCTGCATTACAGTGATGGAGGTTTCCATCTTACAATGCCAAGTGTTGAGGAACTCGGGGGAGGACCTCTCTCTAGAAAGAGGATGGCTCTTGAGTTGGCCTTTGGTAAAGGCCAACTTGGGGGATTTGAGTGAGTGAAGAGGAAACCAGGCCGGTCCATAGTATGCCTGACAAAATATGCTCAAGGCGCTCAGGCTGCCAGCAGTGAACCCCAAAAAAGCTTTGCCAAGAAATGAGGCTTCCGGTCTTGCTGATTTTAAGGCAGTGCATGATGTGAATTCAGGAGTCTAGGATGACACTGTGGAAGAGGAGTTAGGGTACAGTGCCCTGGTCTAGTTTGTCTGGTAGTGCTTGTGGTTGTACTTTTTTCATTTTCACTTTTTAAAAAAGTATTTTTTGAGATTTAAGTGACAGTGAAGCAGAGCATATCTTCCCTGTATCTGGGGTGATGTTTTGACATTTGTGTGCATTTCGAACTGGTTACCACCAACAAGCTCATTAACAGGTCCATCACCTCAGAGTTATTAGTTAAGATCTACTCTCTTAACAGCTGCTCTTGACTTCTTAGGTGGCCATCAAAGTCATTGATAAGAAGAGAGCCAAAAAGGACACCTATGTCACCAAAAACCTGCGGCGGGAGGGACAGATCCAGCAGATGATCCGTCACCCCAATATCACACAGCTCCTCGATATCTTAGAGACAGAAAACAGCTACTACCTGGTCATGGAGCTGTGTCCTGGGGGTAACTTGATGCACAAGATCTATGAGAAGAAGCGCCTGGAGGAGTCCGAAGCCCGCAGATACATCCGGCAGCTCATCTCTGCGGTGGAGCACCTTCACCGGGTCGGGGTGGTCCACAGGTAAGGCTGTGTCAGGCTTATCTACATAGAATTTTCTAAATGGATACTCTGAGCAAGGCTGAGTCATTGCATCCTCTTTTACAAGTTTTCTACAGAACTGGTCCCACACACTTGTTTTGTAAATTGGATTCACATCAGTGTGGTGTTCAAAGGGCAGAGTGTAAAGCCAGGCTTGTGTCCTGGCTCTGCTCTTTGACCTTAGGCAGCTTACTTCACTTCTCTGAGGATCAGCCTTTTCGTCCGTGAAATGGGAATAATACTTCTCTCTCCATTGATGTTCTGTTCAATAAGTTGATAGAAAAAGCTTGAACAGTGCTTGGTGCTCAGTAAGCACCAGGTAAGTGTGAGGTGCTATTCTTGTTATTCACAAAGTTGGAAGACCAGGGGCTCTGCTTTCTGAAAAGAATCTGGGGTGAGACAGCCTGAGGTTACCACTCACCTGGTGCTGGGGATAGTGCTTCCATTGCGTTTGCTTTCAAACGCTATCTGCTCAGTGGAAGTTTTATTCAGTCGAATTGAATCACCTTTCAAATTGTGGGCTTGCCCTGGAAATCTAGAGCTGTTCCCCAGAAACCACTTTTATGTACATCAGCTTGTTCCCTCCTAGAAAGAGGCTCTACAGAGAAACTGGACAAAAAGAATGTTCTCCAATATTGCTCTTGATGTTGGTTGCCTACTTTGGGTATGATAATAAAATGAAAAAAAAAATGCCCTCTTTCCTTTCCCCCAAATTATTGGTTTCACTAATAAATGCATGGTTCTTCCTTTGTGGAATGCTTAATCACTATTCAGTTACTGAAATAATTAATAATCGTGCTTAATTAATTCTCATTTTAAGAAATATAGTCAAGGCATAAGATATGCATTTTTTGTACAGATGTTTAAACATTTAAAAATTGAGATCTAATTTATATGTACTCTAAAACTCACCATATGAAAGTGTATAATCCAGTGTTTTTAGTTTAGTCAGTGTTGTATTGCTATTCTCGCTATCTAATTTTAGAGTATTTTTATTCCTCTTGAAGGAAACCTTGTGCCATTAGCAGTAGCTTTCCTTTCCACTTCTCCCCTTTTGCTAACTCCTGGCAACTACTAATCTGTGTTTTGTCTCTGTGGATTTGCCTGTTCTAGACATTTCATGTAAGTGGAATGGTTCAGTACGTAGAGTATCTTTTGTGATTGCTGTCTTCTGCTTAGCACAGTAGTTTTCAGTTCATCCATGTTACAGCGTGTGTTTCGTACCCCTTTCCTCTGTACAGCCAGGTAGCATTGCATTGCGTGGACACGTCCCACTGTGTTGATTGCTGTATCAGCTGATGAACGCTTGCGTTGTTTCCACTTTTGGGCTATTATAAACAATGTTGTGACGATCACTTGTAGACAAGTTTTTGTGCAAACATATTTTCATTTCTTTTGCTTTACTGGGTGTGGAATTGCTGGGTCATATAACCACTCCCAACTTAACCCTTTTGAAGAAACATGCATTTCTTGCGAAATTCAACACCCGGTGGCACCTTTTATCTCTCTGAAAGCCATTCATTTTCTGGTCAGTGAAGAAAGCAGTTTGGGGCCATCAGAGCTCTCATTCTTGACAGTCGGAGAGGGCTGTGTCCTCCCTGATGAGACTAACCTTAGAGGTGCTCTGCTTTGTCACTTCTAAGCCCAAGAACCATGAGCCAGCCCTGGCCATGGTTAGGACTCATCCACCGAGAGGAGGGACCGTTTTCACAAACGCCTCTTAGTCACACACACGTTGTCATACAGTCACGATTTATGAGAACTCTTCGGGTTTACATCATCAGTGATGCGTACATTCAGAAATTTGAAGTGCACAGCACTATTTTTGGCTCTTCCCAACAATACCCTGGTGTCACCTGCAGTGTCATGGCACTGCCATTATTAGGAAGATGATGGTCGTAAGGGTGCCTGGCTCTGTCTTTGTTTATTAAGGTGACAGAGGCAGAAACCTCACGAATGAATCAGCTTGGGTTACTGACTGCGAGGGTCACAGCAGAAAATAGAACCAGGGGACTACAAGTGGCAGAGCTTTCTGTGGGACTCAGGATGTTTTTCCAAGGGCTTCGTGCTGTCAAAAATGAGATGAGTGCCGAGTTCCTCAGGATCATGGGGACAACAAAGGAAGATGGAGCGAAATCTGTGCACTGCACACCAGTCTGCTGCAGGAAATTCTCAACAACCCTTTTAAAGTAATTTTAACAAAATCCAATCCCTCTCAGTGCAATTACTGTCAGAATGTCAAAGGAATGAATTTAATAATGTTTTGATAGCAAAGACAGTATGCTGCTTCTCTGTCTTATCTCCAGCTCTCTCTCTCTTCTGTCTCCCTGGAAATATATTCATAATCCGGTAAGGGTGAGAGCTCAGATCTTTGAAAATTTGAGGACAGTGGAAATACAGATTTGGGAGAATTTCTTTGCTTTTCTCCCTAGAAATTATGTCATTGTTTGTCACTGCACCTGGGCATAAGTGATCAGGTGGTCCAGACAGCCCATTAAAATGTTTGCTTAAAATAAATTTATGAGTGGCATTAGCTGAAACTCTTGACTTTGGACGATTCCATAGTACTATTTTTTAGCATCTGTAATTTAGCTTGCCACTGGTTTAGTTTTTACTGTAATCACTTTTGTGTGCTTTTTACTCTACCCCTCTCCTGGGGTGGAGAATTTTGTTCTTTGTGCTGCAAAGGAGGATGAATTTCATTTATTATTTTGAGGTTAGAATTTTTTTCAAGTGAGCGAGGTGGTATATAGCATTTCAGAGAAGCCCTGGAGTACCTGGTGGGAAGATTGCTGAGCAAATAGATCTTATCATCTAAAAGGATTCAGAATAGGGTTTTTCCGGCTGTAGGTAAACAGTGACTTAAAAGACTTGGTTTCCCATCAGCTGATGTTGAGAAATTCAGTTTTTAATTAGGATGATGCTATGCTGTGATGTCACAATCAACTTATTCCTACCACAGCCATCGTTTCCTGTGATATGAATTCTGAATATTTACTTACCTGCCCAGAACAACTTAAATATCATTTAAAAGGCACAAATCTTAGGAACTGGGGAGTAATTCACTGGCAGAGCACTTGTCTAGCAAGCATAAGGCCCTAGGTACTATCCCCAACACAAATATACAAAAAACAAAACAAGACAATCCTGACTCTTTAAAAATTCTATAACTATTATTGTAAGTGGAATTTAAACCCATGCAAGCCGATTTCCAAGTTTATATGAAACTAAACCTGCCTGGCATCTTTGAGTTTTTTGCTATTAATAGGGCTGTTATTCATTTTCACACAGGTAGAGTGTGATCTCACTTTTTCATTATTCCATTTCAGGAATGCCTGAAATACTCCACATTTAAAATATAGCCAGTTTTTTTTTCTTTTCCTCCCCTCCAACATAGTCTCCCAGCAGGATGCCAAAACCTGATGATTTGCCTATTGTATACAGAGTGTTGACTCCTAACATGAATCAACAAGAAGGCTGATTCTGCTGAGCGGCTAATTTGAGATTCATCTGCTCATTCAAAATAACAAAGGCCAATCAAACTGTATAGACCAAACATTAGAGGATAACGCACTACCGCTGCTCTAAGCAGGAAAAGACCAGCCGTGGGCTTGCAGGGTGAGAAGAAAGGGAGTGTGATCAAAGGCTGCTGGAACCAGTGCGTGGACATGTGTCAACTTGGCCACTCCCGGGGCCATGACCTTCACCCATCAATATTGGGAAAGGTCCTTGGAGCTCAGAAGGAATGCAGAGGGAGGGGAGGGGCCCTGCTTTGTTCTTTTGGGTCTGACAAGAAGTGGGCACAACCTGTGTTTTGGTGGGGCATTTAGAAGTTCTTTTACATTGTAAGTCTCCACACGAAAGGAAAGGAGGGAACTCATTTCTGCTTACATCTAGAAACTACTTAGGATCCCGTATCTTTCTGCTAAGAGCAAGCACATACCTGGAGGCCCTGATTGCATCACAGGTTTGGGGTGTCAGTGGTGTTTTTGCCACTTTCTCATCACTGAGACACAATATCTGACACCTCAAAATTAAAGGAGGAGAAGTTTATTTGGGCTGATGGTATCAAAAGGCTTCAGTCCATAGTTGTCTGGTTCTGAAGCGGGCAATGCATGGCAGAAGGATCAGGCACTGTTGACATCTTCAGAGACAGACTGACAGACAGACAGACAGACAGAGGCAGACGTGAGGCGATGGCGAGGTAGATATACCCTTCCAGGGTATGTTCTTAGTGACCTGCTTTTTCTGACCAAGAGCACACTCAGTTACTGAATTCATTAATGTACTAATCCACAGATGACTGTAGCATCCTATAATTCAGTCACCTTCTGAAAGCCTTACCTCTGGACCCATGAGGTCTTTGGGGGACAGTTTAGATCCAAACTCTTGACAATTGTGCTTTGAAAAATGTGATCACAAATGCATGGTATGGTAAAGCCACAGCCTAACAGCACTGTAGATTGGTAAGTGTGGTGGTCCGCAGCATAGACACCAAAGCCTGTATTCACATGTGCCTCTGCCACTTAGAAGCAGAATTGGACACATTTCTCAGGTTGGCTTCTCTTGCCACACCCGCACCATAGGGATAACAGATTATCCAGTGTCCATGATGGTGTGTGTGTGGGGTTAAATAAATCACCTATGTGTTAAATTATTGTGTTATTGTGTGTTTAACACCTATGTGTTAAATTATGTGTTCTTGTGTTAAATAAATCACCTATGTAAAGTGCTAACACTGGGATCCTCTGTAAGGGCGAAGTTTACTGTCATCATTCTGAGTCCCATCTCATTGGTGAGTTCTGGATGCTCAGTCACCATAGCTGTCTTCTGTTGGTGCTACTCTTTCCATCTTTTTTTTTTTTTTTTTTGTCTTTTTCCTTTTTATTGGTATTGGGGATCGAACTCACGACTGCCTGCTTGCAAGGCAGGCACTTATGCCGCTGAGCTAAATCCCCAGCCCCTACTCTTTCCATCTTTGTATGACCAAATCCTGCTCACCCTCCAGGTAGGTTCCAGCTCCAAGCACACTTTGCCTGGGAAACCCTCCAGGCTGGGTGCTGTCCTGGTCCATGGTCCCACAGCACCCTCCATCTGCCTTTCAAACATGTATCTTAGGATTTTTTTAAATTTTAGAGTGAATAAAACAGAACAATAAAACAAAACAGTGATAAGACAGTGGGAAATCCACAATAGTTACAATATTGCTTATTGGTAGCCTCTAAATAGTTGCTCAGACTACTGGCTTGCAAAGTCAGTCAAACAATATACGCATTAGGTTGTTTCTTTACTTCAGTTGTTATCAACTCAGCCTGTGTTCCTGTGAATCAGCTGGTTGCTTAGGGGTAAAGGGTGGGAGTGGGAGCTGACTGTCTCACGGGGAGTTGGGGCTGTATACATAGCTTCCTCTCATTTCTGCCTGGCCAGCAGGGCCACCGATGGTGCATGGGGGCCAGCATTGCCCCTGCTGGTGCACCTCTTGTGATTCTTTGTCTGTGTGATCTTTGTCTCTTACTCAGGCCATAACTTAGCTTAGCATCCAGCCCAGTGTGTAAGTCTTACACAGTAAGACTTGTGAGATGAATGAAGGGACATTGAAGAATAGCTGGTATCTGAGGTGGCTTTCTGGTAGCCAGTCCCAGTTTTTTTCTGAAGTATTCCATATATCTGGAATCTCAAGGGATTTTCATCGTTAACTCTGTGCTACTTTATTCAGTTTTTTAGGTCACAATTTGTGGAGTGGTTTCCTTTTAGCAGCTAGCTCTTTTTTATAAACAATTTGTTTCTGGAACATTATGGGAACTCAATAAAGATTTCATTTTGAATAAATAAATCAGATCCATGCGTAACAAATTATTCTTGTGTTTTATCAACATGCCCATGCTATAAATAAGTCAAAGATTTACAAATCATTTGGTTTTAATACAATGCTTTTGAAGATAAGACCTTCAAACTCTTGTTCACTACAAAATGCCTATTGCCTTGGGGATTTATATGCTTTTCTTGGATGCTTTATCCTTGGCTTATTGCTAAAATCCATCTTGTGGTTGTCCCCACAGGCAAAACTTTCTCTCCTAAACTTAATCCTGTCTGGGTTTTGTTTAGCCTTTGCTAGGCCCTCAGTTTAAAGGGTTAGGAGCCTCAGGACTGTTTGCTTGTCACCAAATTCATCACCCTTTTAAGCCTTTGGTACAGTCTTTTCTGTTCACCTCATCCTAGAATCTTTTCTTCTTGTAGGGTGAGGGTTGAGCCCAGGACCTCATGCATGGCACTTTAGAGTCTTTAACTTTATTGTCCTTTCCTCCAGCCTCCCACCGTGTAAATGTAACTGTTAGGACTTGTGTCCTCTTCGAGCGGCCTGCCAAACAGGCAGGCATGCATAGAGTCATTTCCTTAGCTAGCAGCCCTGTCCAGGAGGCCTTTTTCAGATGTCATTTTTCAGAGAAGAATCAGAGGCTCAGGAGTGGAAATTGTTCAGGGATGGTCGGCTGACTAGTTAAAGAGATTGCTGTGTGTTCAGGTCTGTCTCTCTTTGCCTCCTCAGGCTGGTCAGCTGTCTAACTCCAGAAGACAAATTCTTCCATTTCTTATCCCTCCTTAAATCTTAGCCACCTCATTTTTCTGCCATTTAGTTCTCCGCTTCCATCTTGCATTTCAGCTCTGAATGTCTTCTGCAGTCTGTTTCCAGAGTTCCTCCCCCGTGTCCATGCCTCCACTTTGTTGGGGTCCCTGACCCATCCTTCATAGCTGGGCTATGGGAGAAATCTTCCTCTGTTTCCATCTCACTTGTATGTGTGCACACACATATGACAACCTCCATACTGTGCGCATAGTACAGTATGGTACATAAATGATCCCACATTGATATATGTGTACACTCACGCATATACATGTAGATATATGCACATTCCCATACATGCGTGCTTGTGTCCTCCCAACATGCATGCATGTGTGCTTGCACTTGCATACACAGATTCATGTGAACTCACAAATACTCAGGTGTGCACACATGTGCACATACATAGCGTCATCTGTTGCTTCCCTGCTTTTGTCTGTCTCTTTGCTTTCCAAGGTCTGAGTGGCTGCACCTCCTATGCTTTCCTCAGCCAAGTCCTGAATGTTTGTCTCGGCAAAAATCTTTCCTGACTCTCTTCCTTGAACTCCTCCATCTGGAAAGGCAGTGACTGGAAGTCATTGTGGCCAGTTTCCAAGCCTTTGAGATGACCATCTTTAAAACAATGCAAGGACACGTTAGGTGGGGGAAAGGGAAACACACGTGATCACCTATGGGTGAACTTTTAGTTGTTAATAATAGCCTGTCTGCACTTGTTCCTTTGACAGAGCTGAGAACAAAGGGCCTGTGATTAGGTGATGCCTGAGTGGGTGTGGAGACCTCTTCCCTTGGATCCTCTCTGCATCTCTGGAAAAATGTCCCCACACACTATTCAGTACAGCATCAGTTCTGCTCTACTGGGCATGTTTTCCTGGCACTGTCCAGTGTACAGAGAAGGGTCTGGTAGCCTTTCCTTGCCTGTGCTCTAGTGACCCTTTATTGCTGGGCTCCCTCCTCATGCTTTGTCAAAGGTCCCGCCCATGACTTCTCCTCACTGGTGCACTGGTACTTGTCCGTGCTCTGAAGATACCCCAGTCTCTCTAGCACTAACCTGGAGAACCTATCTTCAAGTGCCACCTTCCATTACTTTATGTCATCCATCCTTGGGTACAGCCTGCCCCATTCCTTTCTTGTTTTCCTAAATATATTTTTTTTAGCATAAAAAGGAAAAGTTTTTTTATTTTTCATTTTTAAAAATTCTTTTCAATCAACATATTGCATATATTTATGGTGCTTTAGTCATTTTCCTGTTGCTGAGGCAAAATACCTGACAGTTGCAACTTAAAGGAGAGTTTTTGGCTCGTGGTTTCAGGGGTTCAGTCAATGGTCAGCACACTCCAGAGCAGAGAGGATGATGAAAGGACCTGTGCAGAGAAAGCTGCTCAACCCATGGCTTCCAGGAAACAGAGAAAAGAGGGGAGCCAGGGATGAGAGCATGAGCAACCTACCCACCTCCAATTAGGCCCCACTTCCTAACAATAAATTCAGCCATGAACTCATCAATGGATTAACTCACCAATGAGTATAACACCCTATGATCCAATCACCTTCCAACCTCTGCATACTTGAGACTTTTGGGGACATTTTAATCTAAACTATAACACTGAGGTATAGTATGATATTTCTGTACATAATAGGATAATCATTTACCTCAAATGTTAGCCAATTGTTTGTGGTGAGAATATTGAAAATCTTGCTTTCTAGTAATTTTAGCTCTAAAATAAATTGTTGTTAGAGTCCTTCCACTGTGCTGTAGGACACTAGATCTCATATCTAACAGTACTTTTAGACCCAATCACTACCTCTCTTGATTTTCCCTTTTCTTGGTCCTTCCCAGACTCTGGAAACCAACATTCTGTTTTTCACTTCTATAGGTCGATTATGGAGCTTCCACAAATGATTGACAGCATACTGCGTTTGTATTCCTGTGACTGGATTATTTTCACCTTTAAGATTGTGGTAGTCTAGTGCAAAGTCATGAATTTGATTACCAGTACAAAAAAAAAAAAAAAAAAAAAAGATTGTGGTAGTCTGCTTTCTGTTGCTGTGACAAATTACCTGACACAAGCAACTTAGGAGGAAAGAGATTTTATTTGTTGTTGTTTTTTAAACAGAAGCTCACTATGTATTCCAGGCTTGTCTTGAATTCACTGTGTGGCCCAGGTTGGGCTTTTGGCTCATGGTGATCCTCCTGCCACAGCCTCTAGAGTTCTGGGATCGTGCGTGGTGGGAAAGATTTATTGTATTTTTATCCTGTGTTTATTGCAATACTTTTCACAGTAGCTGAGATATGGACTCAGCCTAGGTGTTCAAACACAGATGAATGGATAAAGAAAATATAGTGTGTATATATAATGGGATACTGTTCAACCATACAGAAGAGTGAAGTTCTGTCATTTGTGGCACCGTAGATGAGCTGAAAGGATGTTAAAGTAAATGAAATAAACCTTATGCTTCTTTGAAGCCCATTTGACCAAGAAAAGACTCTTTTTCACCCATCCGGGACCATTCTCTTTTTCTTCCCTTTCATTTCCAGATGTGGATTAACAGGGAATTTCAAGTCTATTTGCCATGGGGAGGAACTCCCCTATAGGAGCTGAAGGAAAACCCTCCTCCCACTTCTGTCTCCTCTGCCTAAGTCGGTTCATCAGGTCAGGGATCCTGATAACAAGGAAAACTCTCCCCATCGTCACTGGCACACCGTTCTTCTGTCCACACTTCCTTCCCATGGGTCAGCCTGACACTTCACAGGGCCAGGTCTTTCACTCTTGGGATGAGGCCAGAGTAGAGACTGCGCTTTTTATATAAACCACAGGGAGGCTGAACGCTGGAGCCAGTTTCAGGATAAGAGAGACTTGCCAGTGTCTCTTTTTAAAAAGCATGTTGCAGTACACTAACACTGAAGCCTCATGAGTAAATTAACTCTTCCTCTTTTCTTCAAGATGTCTTTCGACTTTGTGATCCCATGCCGAGTGCATATAATTCCAGTGACTCGGGGGGCTGATGGAGAAAGTTTGTGATCTTGAGGCCAGGCTAGGCAGCATAGCATGACTTTGTCTCAAAAACGAAGTAAAACAAGCAAAATACCAAACAACTGAAACCCTCAAATCAACTGTGTGATCTCCTGGGATCACTTGTGGTCTCTGTGACCCTCACTGAGGAGCTGAGCAGAAGGTCTGGGTGACCCGCGGTGTGGAAAGAACTCAGGTAGTAACTGCAGGTGGCTTAGAATGCTTACGGTGGACAGCTGGAGTGAGGGCTTTGGTGGTGGCCACAGCCTTCTTGGTACTATTCTCTGAGGAAGGGGAAACCATCGCTACAGTACTTAACAAGCGTAAATATATGTGTTTAGAGTAGGTTTAGGTTTATAGAGAAATTACACAGAAACTATGGAGAATTCCTCCTACTTGCTTTCTGCCCTGCATTCGCTTCGGTTAATGTTACTTGTTTCAGTTGATGAACCGGTATGGATGTATGAATCTTCACCAAGGCAAGTAGTTTGCATTAAGGTTCATTCTGTGAGGTCCATTTTTATGTGTTTGGACACATATATGATGTCACAGAGCCACCAGGTCACTAGCATAAAAAATGTGAAATCCTCTACACCCCTCTTCCTCCCATTTCCTCCCACTCTCAGCCTCTGGTGGTCACTGATCTTTTTATTACCTCCAGAGTTTGCCCTTTCAAATATCATACAGCATACAGCATTTTCAGATTAGCTTCTTTTACTTAGAAACAAGTATTTGAGGTTTTTCCATGATTTCACACCTCCTTTCTTCTCACTGCCGAACCTTCTAGTGTAACACAGTTTCACTCCTCCTTTCATCTACTTAGGGACTCGTTCAGTGCTCCAGTTAGGAGAAAGTATCAGTAGAGCTGCTATAACCATTTCTGCCCACAAGTTTTCCACTCATTCAAGTAAATACCATCTTCCCTCAGAACCTGCCAGGACCCAAGGGTGTCCCTTATATCATCAAATGGCACAAAGAACCTATCCCAATGCTTCCAGGAACTTTAAATGCTCCCTCGATCTCTTATCATCATACCTAATCCTGTGCAAATGCTATTAAACACTTGTTATGTGGTACTGTTTAATGACAGAGAAAGAGGTTTAGCACGGATGAAAATTTTCCTCATGAATATTTTTGATCTGAAGTTGGTTTAATTTGAGGACGCAGAACCCATGGATAGAGACAGCTGCTTGTACTTAGATGAAAGTGACTTTAAAAATTAAACTTTAAGCCAGGTAGTGACACCGACCTGTAATGTCAGCACTCGGGGGGCTAAGACAAGATTGCCATGAGTTTGAGGGATGAGTCACATAATAAGAGTGTCTTAAAAAACTTAAACCAAAACAAAATTAGATCTTAGAGTCTTTTTCCCTAAAGAGTAAGGTGGAGAGCCATCCTCTCCTTCTTTCAGAAATATTTGACGGTGTACAATATACGGATCACAGGGACAGAGACTAACGTAGCACACGTTTCTGTTAACTAGTCATGGAGCTTTAAGACTGTTAGATTGTTGTCACTGAAATCTGTCACAGACCTGGGCAGAAAGGCTAACATATGGGCACATACCCTCTGTTAACTAAATGTGTTCTATTCATTTTTTGTAAGTGTTGGGAGTTGCTTGCTTTGGGATGCAGTGGGTGGGAAGGTAGCACCTTTGAATTTGTTTCTCATTTTTCCTAATAATTATATTTTTACACTTCCTCCCTTGGTTTCCTGACATTTCTCTCATTTTAAAAGTTTTTTTTTTTTCTGTTGCATTGTGTCTTAGGTTTACTCTTTCATTTATATCGTTTCCCTAATCATTTTAGTTGTTTGTTAGACTTTTGTGGCCCAGAATCACACACTTCTGTTTTATTATTCTTGGCAGTTGCTTTATTTTACCATGCCTCTTTAATCTGTTTATCTCAATAATATTTGTTCTGAACCAAATTTCTCTTTAATGACTTAGTGTGACTTCCATTCTACCCAGGCAAAGACACTTAATTTCACTTGAAACAAACTGTGGCCTCGTGTTAGATTTAAATAGTGCTACCACTATAATAATCAGTTTTCACAGAATCACAGTTTGGGCTGTTGGCAGTGTGTGTGTGTGTGTGTGTGTGTGTGTGTGTGTGTGTGTGTGTGTGTATTTTTAAGTTATGCTACATATTTGAATAGAAGTCAGGTTTATGTGATGTCTTAATTATCTTCAGCAAAGAAGAACGCTTGAAAGAGTCCTCACAAATCTTTCATATTATAGAGGCACAATTACAGTTGCTTTATTTTCAATAAGATACTAGTTGGAGAAGACACATTCACATCATGTTGATCAGCTTTTTGTTCCTGGGGCAGAATGTCTGATGTACACAATTTCAATAAGTAAGGATTTATTTTTGGCTTGTGGTTTCAACCAACGTTTGGTTGGTTCCAAGGCAGAAATATGGTGAAAGGGTGTGGTGGGGAAAGTGGCTCAGTGGATGGTGTCCGAGAAGCAGACAGCAGAGAAGAAGCTCAAGAAGCGTCCAGGGACTCAGTCAGCTGCCCAGTGTCAAACCCCATGACTTACTGCCTCCACCCAAGCCCTTGCTCCTAGTAGCCCAATCAGCTAGGAATGGTTAATCCGTGAGAAACTTGATGACTTCATAATCCAATCACCACTCCAGGAATCTCTTAATCCAATGAAGTTGACAATCAGTATTAACCAGCACGCTCATTAACTTTGACTTGACTTGCCAATCACTTTGGGCACTCTAAAAGTCACCCCAAATGTCTAGACTGCTTTCTGGTAGACAGGAAGCCAAGCCATTTTATGTGGCTTTAGTCACAACATCTAGAACTATGGCCTTACAGTTGCAACAATTTGAGAGACTGAAAGCAATTCACTAAGAGTTAATTCACAGCAACACGAAATGGGTGCTTATGGTTTGGGTTAAGATTTCTAGTAAGTGTATATGATACAAAGATTCAAAGAGTGTTCATCAGAAACACCATAGCCCAGTGGACCCATCACATCCTGCTGGACAAATTGTACTCAGAGAACCATCTTAGTTCTGCCTTAACGCATTTGAATAATTTTTTATGAAGTACGAGGACACGGAAACAACATTTCTAAAATGAATTTTTCTAACATTTTAGTATGTGGCCTTAAATATGATGATGATGAAGCTTCACAGATAAGCAACATTCACCTGATGGTCCCATTGCATTTCTAAATATTACAAATTTCTAAAACAGGCCATGGTGGCACACATCTGTAATCCCAGCACTCAGGAGCCTGAGGTAGGAGGATTGTTGCAAGTTCAAGACCAACCTGGTCTACAAAGTGAGCTCAAGGCTATCTTGAACTGTGTAGTGAGACCCTATCTCAAAAAAACTAAAAAAAAAAAAAAAAAAAAAACACAAAAAAGTGTATTTCCAAAATCTCTTTGCTAAGGGATGAGGTCTTCCTCCTCTTGGTGAAGGAGGTAGACCCCACCTTATCCTTGGGATCACTTTATATTGCACATATGTGATGAATTTTAGAAGCAGACATAGTTTTGGAGTGTACTGTGTCTTGTTTCATTTGCACTGATTATGAGAGCCTTAGATGGGGAATATCTATGTCCTGTTCCTAACTGCATGTTTTATTTAATACAGATCTTTTTCATCCAGGTGTCTAGCCCAAAGCCTACCGGCAGTCCTCCCTCTTGGAATCCATTGGGTACTCTGTAGAGGTCGCCACTGGACCCCTTAATCCTTCTTCCTGCCTGGAGATCTCACCCTGAGTTGTTCCCGCAAGAACAGCCTCGCTGGTTTCCCTGCCCACATTCGTTCCTTTGCAGTCCTCTGTGAATGGTCCTTCCCAGCTGCGTGTTGTCCTTGGTCTTTCTTCACTCATTCTGTGCCCTCTCCTGAGTAATCTTATGTTCTCTCACAGCCTCATTTTCTACCTATTCTGGGCTTGAAGACTGGTACGTGGCTGGCCACATCTTGCTTAGGAGGTTGGCTCACATAGTGTTGTTAATTGTTTTAAATGTGAGTTTGCTGCCAGCTTTTGAAAACTGAGACCACATCCAGATTTCTAGCTTCTCTTGTGAAACAGAATGGGCTGGCAGTACTAGGACCAAGCTTCGAAGCAACTGGCCTTGTTAAATGGGACACTGCTGTCCTATTTACCACAGATAGTCCTGGCAATGGTAGTGTGCTGTTGTTTCTGGACATTGATATAATAAATGTCAATGCTGTGCTTGTTGGTTTCATCACTGTTATGCCCTTCAGTTCTTTACAATGGAGACAAGCAGAAGAAGAAGAGTGTATTTTTTGCTCATCTCTTTATTAAAATATAGGAAAATAAAAGCTGGGCCAAGAAAGGAATGTTTCAAAATAATACGAAAGTTTTTAAAAATGTGTATATATATATAGATGACTTTGATGAACCAGTATATTCTTTTACCCCCCCCCCCACACTTTGGCCTGGATATATACTTTGCTTGTGACATTCAAAATGATCTCTTTGGCAATCTAGTTTGTTTTTGTTTACTGAGTATCCAGCTTGTGGGGTGCAGTGGTAGGCAGGACAGATGTGTTCTCTACCCTCAGGGAGCTTATAGTTGACTAACAGCTACCTCCGCCACCTCCCACCCACTGTGACTCTGACTGCTTTGCTCCCTTCCATTGCCTTCTGTCACTTCACTGTCATTCGGTGTCATCACCCACCATCTGATTAGCAATCTTAATTTGATCAGTAAACTCCGTTCCCTTTGACCATGTCAGATTAACATATACTTGAATGTGACCCCAAAGATTATGATGCTGACCTCTCTGGAATCTATTATTATGCCCATGATAATATCTACTTGCTCAGTAAATTAATACATCATCACCAGCCGACATTTGGGCTCCAGTGTGGGGGTCATAGAAGTGATAAATTAAATTCCAGTGTTTGGAATTGCGTCCCCAGATCTGCTCCTGATGGGTGAATGTTGCTCACAGTGTGACAAACCCTTGGCCACACTTGTTTCTTCGCCTGCTGAGGCAGCCTGTGTCTTGAGGGGTGTATTCTGCCTTCTTCTAACCCTCTGCTCTTTAATCTCCAGGTTCCAGTTTGGGTCCCATTGCTGGGAACTCTGAGTGATTTCTTTTGCATTCTTTGCTCTCTGCCTTTTCCAAAACCCTTTGTTACCTTTTATAGTTGGTGATAATCAATTACATCATGTCTTATAAATATTTACTTCATGATCGAATGAGTTTTAGCAAAAAAAAGCTTTATGGGTTGGTGGAAAGTGACACTAAAACAATTCATTTTCCTTCAGAAGCAAGGCTTCCTGCTGCTATTTCAAATGCTTATCTGAAATGTTGTATGGTTTTGTTTATTTCAGAGACTTGAAGATAGAAAATTTGCTACTAGATGAAGACAATAATATCAAGCTGATTGGTATGACTTTCTTTTACTTTTAAGCAAGATTATCTTTAAATGTTGTGTTGTCAGTTCTCAACTTTGAAAATTACCTGGTCTGTATCAAATCAAACTAATAGGTTACCTTTGTTTGTGTCTAATGTTCAATAATAGTTTTCAAAATGAAAGTTAATTTTATAATTTACTTAATTAATAATTTAAACATAATTAGGAAGGTGAAAACACTAACTTGATTGGGAAATCAATCAATAAGCATTTCTTGGCAACGTTTCTTTTTATTATTTAAGTTCACACAGAGGTGATTTTTAGTTGGAGTAATAGAATGGTTGCTTTTTAAAAAGCGGAAAATAGTTTGGCTCAGAAGTGCTCCCCATAGATTCTGTGTGTTTTATTCCACTTTTAAGTGAATTTATAGATGTCCAAAGAAAGGAAGGGTAAGACTTGGCTTCTCTTTTCAATACGGTCTTCATCCTCCTCCCATGGTGTCATGGTGGCTGTCCACAGAGGGGTCATTAGAATCTGTGCCAGTTGGAAGGAGGCTCCAGGGTGGGTAATTCATCATTGGTTCATAGTTCAGAACTAGTAAGTGAACTCACTTCAGGGCTCATTCTCTGCAAGAATTCAGATGTTTCTGTATGTTTTGTTTTGCCTGTATGGTTGCTTTTGGTCATTATTTTTATGCCCTGATATTAAACAGCACAATCTTTTATTCTTCCCTTTTGTTTATTTTCTCACACCAATTTTGAGTGATTTCATCTACCCAATGGCTTGGAAAGACCTTATTTTAGTGGAGAAGAGAAGGACCAATAGGACTTTGGGAACTTAACTCTTAGGCCCAAGAAGAAGCTTTTGCTAAGCCACTGTGGCAAGTCATCTCAAGATTCTCCAAAACATACTGTTTAGATGGCTTACTAGGTACCTTGGAATTATAGCTGGCGTCCTGCACAGGCCAGGCACGAGCATGAAGGCGTAGGATCCTTGTGCTAGAGGACCAAGCAGCACTGACAAATGGTGATGGATATATATACCCATCATTAGAAGATTAACATTTAAGAAAAACTAATTTTTTTCACCAAAAGCATTTTGAAGAATCTGTTCATCATAAATTCTTAGCACCATCCCAAGGACCTTTTTTGATCACATTGTTTGGCTGTTACATTATAGTTATCTGGAACACCAGGTACAGGAACCTGTGAAGGAAGGTGCTACTGAACTGCCTGAAACTTGGGAGTCTCCTGATGGGGAATGAGGAATGGAGGAAACGAGATTTTTTTTTTTTTAATTTCCTGGCAGGGTGAACTGTAGTTTGTCTTTGGAAAATGGGCCAGTGACAGTGATAGAGTTGTCCTCATAGTACAGATCATATGAAAACAGGCTTGATAAAGGGCAGATTTACACTATGGTAATTCACTTCCACTGGGTGTCACGTAGACAAAGCTTGTAGGCCAAGCAGAGGGCAGTGCGTCCAGGGTAGTTTCTGGATTACCTACTATTTCCTTCGCTTGGGCATTGTCTGCCTCGGTGTTTGCTCTCTCTTCTTCCTCCTCAAGTAACTAGCTCTGTGTGACCATTATTAAACTGTCCTGTGGAGTAACTAATGTTGAAAAGCACAAACTTTATTAATGATTAGAAGTTTGCTGCAAAGATTCTAGAAGAACCAGTCACTATCAACAGCAGGTACATTTCTAAGTAGCTCACAGATCGGTTGAGTAATCGAACCTTTTAGAGGAGATGTGATACAAGTAATATGAAGAAATTGTATACCTAAAGTAGAGCCTGTAGTGCACTTTGTGGGGAGTTTGATGGTTGCTTTTTGGAGATCAGGATCTTCATTTTTCAAATCCCTCAAAGTTATCATCTCTCAGCTGGCAACCTCTGAGTAGGCTTTTAAGTAGGTATTACCCATCATCAGGACTATAAAAGATGAAATTACAACAGATATAATTTTGCAAACCTTATTTGGCTTTGAGATCCCAGAAGTGGACAGTAATCCTGAACAAAAATGGTTTAGATACCTTGACCACCATAGAGTAGATTGTAGAGAAAAGAATGTGACATATAGAAAACAGAAATGAGTCGTAGGGAGCCTAATTGGTTCCAGCTCAGAACCATCTTCTATGAAAAAGATTTGAACAGTTGACTACTTGTGACTGGCTGAGACTCAGGTCTTTGTTATAATAGTAGGTTACACCGCGTTTACACATCAAGTTAGGTTACAACCACCATGTATGGTGAGTGTTTAGGCCAAACTTAAAATATGTACAGAGGCAGCTTTAGGCCAAACTTAATTCAACAGGACAAAATAGACCTAGAGTATTGGCAAATGACTAGATGTTAGAAGGCAATATTCTCAAAGTTATAAGAACAGAGGCTCTAGTGATGGGATTTCCCACCATTTATAACTTTTATTAGCTCCTGTTTTTCTCATAACCAGCTAAACCTCAGGAATCCTAACTTACACTAATAAACGAAAGAGATAGTAGGCCACCGTAGGAGGCAACTGGGAATTGTGTTTTGTACAGCAAAATCTGTATTTCTTCAATTTCTATGCAAGCAGACTAAGTGGCTTGTGTGTTTTGTTTTGTTGGGTTGGGTAATATGGATCAAAGGTGTGCATTCCCAGTCTTTTTTTGTACCTTGAAAGGCCTTTGAACCTCTTTTTCTTCAAAGGAATTACCTAGTTGTTTTTCCAAGGTGATTATAGCTATTATCATTTCCTCTTAATAGTTTCTCTTTCTCTGAAAGAATTTGGTTTAAGTAAATCTACTTAAGCCGTATTTCAAATTCACTAGAATTACCAGGAGTAAGGTTTGATTTAATCAGGATGTTTTTCCCTCTTCAAAAAAAAGCAATCTGATGTTTGGTAAGTTTAGTATAATCTTTAAATGGAGGAGCCACAGCTTAGGACAATTTTGTACGTGTTCCAGAGCAGCATGCACTTGGGTGTTTTTTGAGATTTATTTTGCAGCTCTCAGAAAAACTGAGTGATAATTAGCTTATGTATTTACCAAATCTAATTGAGGCAGACCTATGTGACATTATTGGGAGGCAAACTTCTCTCGAGTTTCACAATTCTAATTATAGGCGTATGTGTAAAATTTTAATAATTGCAGTTACAAATGTGAAACATACTGGTTATATCTTCACCATGTATTTTAAATAAAGTCCTTTTTGCTAGGTCTACATAAGTCATTTAAAATGCAGATTCTATTCCCACCTTTCCCCAAATCTACAGTTAATTTATCTTCTTGAAATTGAGTTTAAGATAAAACCAGACACTGTTCTCTAACTTGCCAGGGACATTGGAGAGTGATGTGGTCTCTTATTTCTCCTTTCCCTGCCTTTCTTCAGATCAGGGGATTGGAAAAAGGGAATCGAAGGAGATGCCCTTTTGCTGTTCTAAAATCCTGCTGACTGGCAGAACAGAATCTTTGGCTTTTATCTTAGAAATGTGGATGTAGATTTTTTGGGGCTCCTATAAAACTAGGCCTCTAACATGGCAGTTCATGAAACGTTAAAAATGTCACTCTCACTAAAACTATATTTTCATCTTTGTTTTGTGATGGTGTCTTTTTAGTTTTCCATAGTAGGTGCTCTTAGCTATGAAACAGTCCTTCAATGTTAAACGTGATCCTGCATCTAAGACACTGGGGTTTGAGGATACAGCCCTTGGGTCCTTTATAACAAGTAACTACTCCTGTGATGGGGGCCTGGACTCCCAAAGGATTTCCCTACAGGGTATATGGAGTCTGCTGAGAAAGGAAAGGAAATGGGGAGAGACTGAGGGTGGGAATGAAGAGAGGAACAGAGTAAAGGAAGACAGGAGGAGGCAGGATAAGAGGGAAAGAGAATTGTCAAAAAACCAAACAAAACAAAACAAAAGTAAGTGTTCAGACATGCAGCTTTCCTGGTTGGCTGGTTGGTTGGTTGGTTGGTTGGTTTACCAGTCTCTGTTGTACTCTCTGATTCTTTATCCAGAGTCTAAACTGAAGAGTTTGGGTGGTCTTCAGAATTTAGAGAGATTTTAGACCTCTCTTTGGGCAGGGTTCTCTTTAGAAAAACTATTTCATTGCATCGCCTAATACAGGGCTGTCGGGAAACGTCTCAGTTGTGTCACGGTGAGCTGTCAGGTGACTCTGGCTCTCCCCATACTGAGACCTGCAGTTTTGCAGGCTCAGACACGTTAGTGTGAAGTGGGAGAGTAATGAAACTAGACATGAGTAGTGCCTGCTGAGAAAGTACCAGGGTTTTGGTCTCCCCGAGCCCTGTGGCCTGAGAGTCTTCTGTCTGGGGGGTAGAATAATAATATTTACACTGAAGTTCAAAGGATGAACTGTGATTTTAATTCTGAGATTAACAAAGATGGAGGGAAGATAGAGGGAGGGCATAACACTAGCAGCTCTCTAATTGCCCAGCAGCTGCAGTATCTTTAAGATCAAAAGTAAACACAGTGGGAAAGGCATAATAGATCCAGCCTAGCTGTAGATCCCTGAGCTTTTCTTCCCAGTGCCTTCATCTTCCAGGAACAAAGCCACGCAGTGAGGTCACTGAGTCTGGCTGGCACCGCCAGCCTCCCGGCGTTCCTTTCCAGCCAACTTGCAGGATTGCCTAAACGGTTGAGTATATTTTTCCCTCCCCTTCAAGTTTCCATATCTGCTCCATACATTTGGGAGGATTTTTTTTTTTTTTTTTTAAGATTTTTGTGAAACACAAACACTCAGCAGAAGAAGTCAGCTGTAAATGGGCTGGATTGCGTGTCACACACAGTGACACCAGCAAGTAGCCGGAGGAAGATTGGTCTTCTTCAGCTTACCCCCTCTGGAAGCCAGACCGTGGACTCCAAGCCCGTCTGCTTGCTCTCACTTTTTGCCCCAGTCCTCGAAAGCACAGCCACTGCTTTCCCTGGACGACTCATTTACAAGATTTGATGGAAATATGTTTTGGCTCTACATGCTGTTAGCACTAGCTGGATTTTACAGTGAGGACTCATGTAAAAGGTTCCAGTTAAGCCAGGGATCCACCACCTGACATTCTTTCCTCTTGGAGACTCGTATCCAGTGGTTATGGTTTGCAGCTGCTGGATTTCCTTGTGGATGCTAAATTATGTGTTAGCCTGAGAGAATGTTTCCTTTCCTCCTGCACCCCATCCCCTTTCCTGTCTCTTCATGTCTGCAGTTTTCTAAGTTGGAGTCCAATTCTTTTCTTCTCTTCGCAGACTTTGGCTTGAGCAACTGTGCAGGGATCCTGGGTTACTCGGACCCGTTCAGCACGCAGTGTGGCAGCCCCGCCTACGCCGCGCCCGAACTGCTCGCCAGGAAGAAATACGGTCCCAAAATCGATGTCTGGTCCATGTGAGTTGTTGAGCTTATAAAAGTCAGTGTTCCTCCTGCTGTCTCCACTGCTCCTTCCTCGTGACATAATTCTTCTGTGTTTGATGACACTATATGTAGGCTCTGGAACAGATCATCAGTGGTTCTTTGGAGCTTGGCTTTCCTTCTGTCTTCTGCCTCACTGTCACAGTCTTTGCATAAACTCTCAGAATGGCCTTTACTTAGATTCATTCAGGTACTGGGAAGAGAGGAAAGCCAAGTCTTGGCTCCCAGACCTCACATTCTGGCTACAGGACCCACTCAGATCCCTTCTTAAGATGCTTCCTCAGGCTTCTGTACCATCTGCGTGGGACTCATCTTGCCTCTGCCCACCTCCTGCTTCTCTGCACCTCACCACATCTTCTGCCATGATTCTTTAGATGCACTGGCCTCCCTCTCCTCTTTCCTTCCTCAGGCCATGCACCTGCCACTTCCTTTTCCTGGAGTGCATTCGTAAGACCCACCCATTTCCACCTTCCCACTGAAAACCAGGGGTGCCCCTGCAGAGGCCCTCGTCCCCGTGTGCCATCCTTGCCTTTTCACTTTCTCTTTGGCACTGGTCACAGCCTGTCATTTTGCTTTTTGCAAATCCCTTTATTCTTTCTCTTCCTGGTGGGAAAGGACCATTTTTGGAAAAGTTGGGGAACTGTTTGTGTTAAATGAAAAGCTTTGAAAGGAGAATCTGTGCATAAATAAGTAAAAAGGAGCATGGGAGCCTGAGATCTCAAGAGATTCTCCAAGGGTGTTATGTGACCATGGTGACATAGAAGACAAGAGACATTGTTGACCGAAGGGAAAGAGAAGTTTCCAGGTTGGTGAGCAGGTAACAGTTTGCTCTGAGGTTCTGCTCTTATGGGGATGAAAACCACGGTGTTATCATAGTGATGAGGCTCAGCCTGGGGACAGGGGCCTCTTCTGGACCATGTCAGGTGAAGCAGGTGTCTCCTCGGAACCTAGAATTCCAGTGGGAGGAAGGAGCTGCAGGGTTGCTCTGAGCTGCAAAAAGTGAGAACAAGCGGACGGGCTTGGAGTCTGCGGTCTGGCTTCCAGAGGGGGAGCTGAAGGAAGACCGATCTTTCTCCGGCTGCTTGCTGGTGTCACTGTGTGTGACACGCAATGAGGACACCAAGGCTGTGTCTCCTGACAAGTGCCACAGTGTTATCCCCAGGGTGGGGTTTTACAGCTCGCTGTGACACGGAAGTCAGTCAGTCAGTTCTCTGTCTGGAGAGATGGCACATGAAGTTGAGAAGCTGTGAAGAGGTTGGACTTTGTTCTTGCTCTTTCTGCTAAGTCCCTTGACCTGAGGCAAGAATTCATGGTCTTCGTTTCTCAGTTTTTGGCCATGACTAAAGTGAAGTTTCCTGTGCCTCAGTGAGGGCTCTTTCCAATCCACTTGGCTTGTTGCCACCCTTTTTGTCTCTAACTATTAAGCTGAAGCAATGAATACACCTAGAAGGAATGGCAGGAAACATCAGAAGGGAGGGATGGACAGATGCCAGACCAGGATTTCTGGACACTTCAGGTGCTCTGTTCACCCCTGCTGCCCCTGCATGGCTGGGTTACACCCGAGGTAGTTGCACGTTTCTGTGCTAACTTCCACTTAATTGCATTTTTCCCCCCAAGAAGGTGATATGTAGCTGCAAGTGCTCTTCAAAGCTCAAATGAGGCCATGTTCTTAGTCCTGGTGAAAGAATGTAATGAAGCAGAAGCCTTTCATAAATGAGAATGTGCCATGCTAACACAGGTCTTTCAGGATAGATCATGGTGGCTCAGCTCTGGAGTTCCTTGGGAAGGAGACACAGAAGAAAAGCACACAGTATGTAGAAATCCATTCACATGATGGTGGAAAAGTCCCTTAGATTAAGAGCAAACTTGAGTGCACAAGACTTTTTCAGGTGCATCTGTGCCGTATTTCTTAATCTCTCCTTGGGCAAAGCCAGTTGGATTGCCAAGCTTTGAGTCAGGAAGAAAGACCTCACTTATTGGCCAGAAAACTAAATCATTCAGACAGAAATTTTGGTACTATAACATACTCAACTGCTACTATGGACTGAATGTGTTCCCATGCTGTGCCCTAATGCCCAATGTGATGGCATTTGGAGATAGGGCCTCTAGGTGATAATTAGATTTAGATGAGGTCATAGGGGAGGAGCCCATGATGGGATTACTGTCACATTTGTACTCTCCCTGTGCTCAGTGAGGGTGCAGCAAGAAAGTGATCCTCTGTATACTGTGAAGAGGGTTTTTACTGGAACACAACCATGCTAGCACCCTAACTTTGGACTTCCATCCTCCAGAACTGTAAAAAAAATAAATGTCTGTTGTTTGAGCTATGCATTCTTTGGTGTTTTGTTACAGTAGCCTTTATTAATTAGCTTTTCATCACTACAACAAAATACCTGATATAAATGGGTTAAGTGATTTGTTTTAGGTTATTGTGGTGGATTGGCCCCTTTGCTTTGGACTTGTGGTGATGCAGCCCATCATGGTGGGACCATGTGGCAGAATAAAACTGCTCATATCACAAGCCAGGGAGCCAATGAAACAGAAGAAAGGGTTGTGGTCCCACAAGCCCCTTTAGGGTCATGCTCCTAATGACCTTTAGATCTCCCCCTGGGTCACATCTCATACAAGTTCTGCCACCTCCCCAAAGTGCCCCTGCTGGCAACCAAGTCTCTAGCATGTGAACCTTTAGGGGACACTTATCAAAACTTAGGACACACTGAGCAAGATGTCTACTCACCTTTGAGTTTATCCCTGAACAAATACAGTGAGTTGGGTGGAGTCAAAGAGGCAAAGACACAGGCAGGTTACGAAAGCGGTAGAGGAAATTTCATCTGTTCCCCAGGGGTGGGTGGAATTGGCCAGATAGAGAGAGGTGGGAAACTTTCCAAGCAGAGGGCACAGTGTGTGCAAAGGCCAGGGACTGTGGAACATCTGATTATCATTGTTCGTAATCTTGACAAAAACATGAAACCTCATAGCCTTCTTAAAGAAATTATTTTCCACTGCTTTAGGATATTGTGTCTGAGATACAGGTTATGTTTCTATTCGGTGCCTGTGGCATTGCTGGCAGAATTGGAAATGGAAAACCCAAAGTGAATTTAATTTTAAAAGCTGCTTAAGATGAGAGTGAAAATGGAACCAATTTTCTCCCTGGGTTAGACACAGTTATTATAAACCATCTTCTCATTTTATTGCTCTGAAACAACCCCAGAATAAAAAGTTCACTTCCAAAATCCAAAGCAAACTCCCTTCTCTCCAAGGGGGTGGCCCGACAGGGACTTCCTCGTGGGTGTCTGAGACTGACTTAAGAAGAAAACCAGCCCCTCAGTCCCAGAGACCTCACAGGCTCTTCTCTACACATAGGGTCCCTGGATTACTTCTCCTGAGGCAGAAATCAACAACATAAATGGAAATGTTGGCTCTTTCTTTGAGATTTCCTATTATTTTTAGAACCATAAAAAAATCCTTAAAACTACTAATTTCTTTGTTTTGCTTCAGATGCCTGAGATATATGTATGTACATGTCTGGTAAATGAGATTTCAGGTTCAAAACCAAAATGTTTATCCTTGTGCATCAAGGTTTCATTATTGCCAGTTCACTTTTCCCCAGAATGGCATGTATGCTAATTAAAAAAAAATTTTTTTTACTACAGGTATACTTAATCAATTAAAAATAATCAAAATTAACTTTATTTTTGGGATATTACAACACTCTTTGGAGTAATTTTAGTGAGTAATTTCCTTATCTAAGGATAAGGAAAGCATTAAGAGTCTCCAAAGGATGGAGAATGAAATACTTTTTCCATCAGATCTGTTCTTTGCTCTCATGAGGCTCACAAGATCAGTGAAACATTTGTGTGAAGATTGGGTGTCTAGTGGAGAGTCATGTACAGCACATCTAGGCCACTTCCCTGGGTCACTGCATCTGCGTTCACTTAATGAGGAAGATATTTGTCAGTCTGCAGTGTCTTTGGGTAGACAATTTGGCCAAGAGACGCCAGATTGTTTTTAGTTCTCTCATCTCCATGTAGAACTGGGCGTTCAGGAGGGAGCAGAGAATTTGTTCCATGCTTTAGACTCAGTGTTTGGTAAAAGTGCTACCAGATACCGTGAGCTATGCTAGGGATCAGACACAGAGGAACTTTACCTTCGCAACCTTCAGTATGAAGACCGGCAGGGAAGTAGAGAGAGCAGACAAATGTTCCTTTGGGAAGTTCAGGGTTTTAACTTTTTTTTTTTTTTTTTTGTCTTTTTCCTTTTTATCGGTACCGGGGATCAAACTCACGACTGCCTGCTTGCAAGGCGGGCACTTATGCCGCTGAGCTAAATCCCCAGCCCCTGGGCTTTAACTTTTAAAATGAAGCTTCCTTTAGCTTCTGATATTTTTAGGTTATAAAATCCGAGACTTTTTCTTTTTGGAGCCAGCATGTGCATTTCAACTAGAAGAGGGAAAGAGGAAAAGAAAAGGGACAAACGTCTTAAAGGCCCCAAGAAAATAATTTCTTGCCACACATAGACTGTTCGACGGAGCAGGTTTGAAGATCCAGATTTTCTAAAAGGATGGATCGTTTCCAGGGCTGCTTTCAAGACTTTAAATTGAAAGTTTTATTATTGAAAGTGGACATTGAAAGATGGAAGGATACTGCTTTCAGGTGGAGAGTTGTTTTTATTTTTCCAAAGCAATTCCTTTCTTGAAGAATCTTGCAGAAACAAGGTGTGACTTCAGAGGTTGTCTCAGCTGCATGTAGGCACAAACTCGGGGTTGCTGAGGTTTTTACCCATTTGCTGCATGAGGACAGGGCATCTGACCTTCACCTGCCATTGGAGTGCTGTCCCTTGCTGTGTCTGTTGAACCTTGGTAATTTCTGGTAACTCCCTAGAGCAATGGCTGTGTGTCTTTCCTCTCTGGGATGGCAGGTGGGACCCTGGCTTTTCCTGCAGAGAATATTATTGTGTATCAGACTAATGTCAGGACCACCATTTGGCTTTTACTGAATTCCGAAGATTCCACGTTTGTACTTCCTGGGGCCCTTTTCCTTCTTCAGCTGCCCTTCTGCATCACACTTTCTTTTGACACCAGTGTATTCCACAGTGGGCAGGATCCTTTGAATTTTTCTTCACCCAGCAAGAACTCAGCCTTTGTTCTTACCACTTGGAAAAATGGTAATAGTATTTGCCTGTTGCTCTCCTTCCTCCCTGTCTGTAAATATGCTTTCTTTAAAACTATCTTTGATTCTTAGGGGTCTCGTGCCTACCACAGGAAAAGCAAGAAGTCCTGGGACAATATTTCAAAAGATCTGTCAGGAAATTCTGGACGTGTTTTGAAACTCTTCCTAATTCTGTGGGATTATGGAGGTTTATAGACTGCATTCCACATTTTCCCCTTGGTATTCTTGCATACTTGTGAAATGTCAAAGGGACCAGATCTCTCTTTATCCAGATATTAAACATGTATGAAGACGCTAGGGGAGAGGAATTAAGATGCCCAATCCGGTTTCCTTTTTAAATTCTCCTAGGCCTATCTGTCTATCAGTGTAGCTTTCTGTTACTATTTTGCAACACAGCACAAGTATAATAATTGCAACTTTTTCCTTACTAACTTTTTCAATGAAACATTGGATCACATTTACTGCATATTTAATTATGGCAGGCACAGTATTCAGTTCTTCCTCTTGCTTCATTCATTCGATTCTCATATGACCTGAGAGATAGGTAGCTTTGTGGTCCATGTTTTTTAGATAAAGGCCCTGGGTGAGAGTTAGGTTCTATGTAAGGATTTGTGACTGTCTTTGTTGAAGGTTAACTCCTCTGAGAAATTGGTAATTCTGGAGTCAATTTGATAAAGTAACCAGGCATTTCTGTGGAAAACACCTACTGTATCATGATTGGACAACAGAGTTCACTGGTGCCATCTTTATGACAAGCAGCTGTCACTTTTTATCTGTGGTCCAAACCAGATAATCAAGAGACCAAAGACCTGTGGAACATGCAGAGACCTGAGTTTTTTGGTCATCTTTTGAAGTAGATAAATGATAAGAGAGCAAACGATTTGGTGTTTCCAGGTCTCCTTAAAAAAAAAAGGAAGAAATGTACCTAAAAGAGTAGGTCCTCTTGTTCCATTCGTTCCCTTTGAGTTGGGGTGTCCTTTTTCATTACTGTGAGATCCTGCTTCCCAGGTGCATGCTGTTTGACGTTCCCCTCCTGTGACATGAAGCCATGTGTCCCCAAAGATAAAAAAGAATATTAAAAAGGCCATAGAGCTATAGTCTTCAAATTGAGCATTACATGCTGTCCTCTTAAAGGAGGACATTCTTGATAACCTCACATGTCGATGTAGGTTCTTTGTACTTTACAAGTGTATGAACCCAGAATTAAAATATTTAAATTTATACCCTGTACAACTGAAAATTCAGACCAACTTGAAAATTAAATATGATTGAGACTAAAAGATCCCTCAAATCTTTCAACTAAGCAACCTTAGTGGAACGCGGTGGCTGATGCTCAGGGCGACCCGAGTTCGTCAGACCTGTTTTGGGGATGACTTAATTCTCCTACTGCTCTTCAGCCTTTTGTACACGCTTGTGCATCAGAAGCACCCAGGGGCCTTTTAAAGCGCAGATCTCAGGACCCGAAGGTTCAGATTTACTGAGTCTGAAGTGGGGCCCAGGGGAGTGCATTTGCAGTACCTTTTCCGGACGTGCTGGTGCTGCTGAACACACTTAGCGAACCACAGCCCCAGTCCTTGTATCTTTCCACAGATGTCAGCTAAGGAGCCTTACTGACGAATGAAGTCTGCCTCTGCTCCTTTACCCCTCACAATAAAAGTGACTTTAAAAGCTGTGCTTTGGTAAACCCCAGCGTCAAAGGAGGCATTGAAAGTTGGGGTGTGTGGTGTAGGGTACCCTCAGTTATGTGGTGGTCATCTGGATGTCCTGGCTCAAGTCTGTAAAATGTTTTTATTTTTTATTTTTTTAACATAGTCAGAAAGAAAATTGGTTTCTCTCTGAGAAATACTGTTTTGGGTGGGGAACTGTAAAACACTTAAGATGTATGTAACCTCAGCTACTCAGGAGGCTGAGGCAGGAGCACAGCAAGTTTGAGCCCAGCCTGGGCAACTTAGCAACTTAGGGAGACCCTGTCTTTCTTTTTTTTTTTTCATTTAAAGAAAAGGAAACAAAAGAATACATGGAGATAAAAAAAAGGGTAGAAATAATACAAACTTACAGAAAAACAAATGGTAAGAAATTGCTGGTTGATAAGTTACACATTGTCATCTTAGAAATAGCTGTTCATGTTATAGAATTAAAGTATTTAGAATAACATTCATAAAGTGACACTACAAACCGTTCTGCTCTATGATCGAACAAAACTCAGTAATATGGTTATCAGTCCTACACATTTGTTTTACATCTCAAAGAGGGTAAGATTAAACATATCGAAACAGAACAAAGCAGTTAAAAAAACAATTTAAAGAAATACAGATTTTGAAGCAAGCCCACTGGAGATCTTCATTGTCTATCTAACTGTCTCTAGTTTCTTACAAATAGTTGTCCCCATCTTCACCCACTTTTTTATACTTGATGCATATTATAGGACTAATCAAATCATTGGAGGCTTTTTAGGTCCTCCAGTTCCAAATTAGGGAAGACAATAGTAACTACCATCGCATCTCTCATTCTCTTTGTGATAGCTGTCCCCATCTCTACATATGCTGAAATTGAACTCAAGAAACCAGTCCAATGTCATTCTAATCAGCGAACAATAGTATTGCTAGATTTTCTATCATAATGCTACAGAATTAGCCTCGGGTTTCTTAGCGTCTCTTCCTCATAGTATCTGTTCATTACATCTTGCATTATATAATGTGTTCCCGTAAATAATTTTAAAAAACAAACCAAAACCATGTGTGAATTTCTACATATATATCTATCCTCTCTGTATTATAGGGAATACCAAGTCATAGCAAGACAGCAAAACAATTTCCTAGAAAAACATGCAATGGATAGGCATATAAGACCACAATATAGATGATCTTCCGTAGTTACTATGTTTTCTCTTGTTATTTTCAATAGATTTGACCACAACACTGGCTTATTACAGTTAAATATAGTATCACCTATTTTTATAAAAACTTAACTTTGACAGCATTGTAGGATTTGAGAGCTGTTACTAATTAATACCAGTATGGATATCCTTTACATCTTGTCATCCTCAGAGTAGTTGCCTCTACTTTTAGGGTTGATACTAACAAGCATACCAATTTTAAATAAAATCAGCCAAGGCCAACCCATAGTGTTATGATTCAGATTCAATTAAGATCAGTCATAGTAAGACAATGTAAGTATTGCAGGATTTCAGTTTAAGTTAATAGGAAAGTAAGGATAGTTACCATGGTATAACCTGCTATTTTTGGGTCAAGATGTCTGTGCCCTCAAATCTGACATGAGTGGACAGACCAGTATAAATTAAATTCAAACTAAATATGTCAATAAGACTACTATGTCTTTCAAATCCTTATATACCATTAACAATGACCTCTGCCTTTTTGTTTTTTTTTTTATAGAGTTTCAGAGCTGTCTATACTAAAGATTATAGCTTACCGTCTCTGCCTCATGTCTGCTACTCCACTTTTCTGCTATAATTTGTCCACCTTATTCCCTCATTCCACTGTCTGCCCCGTTCACTGAGGCCTCTCTGCCACTGTTGCTGGAATCCTGGTATCTCTTCCTCTCTTTCTCTGTAATGTCCTTCAGCACTCTCTGTAGGGTTGGATTGGTGGCCATGAACTCCCACAGTTCCTCCTTGTCTTGAAAGTATCTTATTTCTTTATTAATTTTGAGAGAGAGTTTTGACGGGTATATGAGCTTCGGTTGCATATTTTTTTCTTTCAGGACTTGGAATATTTCTCCCTGCTCCCTTCTTGACTTAAGAGTTTGTGTTGATAAGTCTGCTGTTATTTTGATAGTTTTCCCGTTGTAGGTAATCTGCATCTTTTCTCTGGCTGCTTTTAATATTCTGTTCTTTTGGTGGATTTCTGGAATCTTGATTATTATATGTCTAGGCATAGATCTGTTTTGGTTGTAGGTAGCTGGAGTTCTGTATGCCTCTTTTATCTGGATATCATTTCTTTTTGCTATACATGGGAAATTTTGCTTTAATATATCTGTGAATATTCTTTGTATTTCATTTTTGGTTGCTCCTGCTTCCTCACTCACATTCTTTATTCTTAAGTTATGTATCTTTTTGTCATTTTCTAGTTTTTGAATTGCTTCTTTCTGGTTCCTTGTTATTTTTAAGAGGCTTTTTCTTTCACGATCATATGCCATAAATCTTTCTTCAAGTTTCAGAAGGCTGTCTTTAGTTTCTGTCAAGGCATTTTGCCAGTGTTCAATGGAGTTTTTAGTTTCCTGGTATTCTCTTTGGATCTGTTTCATGCATTCTAAGTTATGTTTAAATTCTTCTTCAGAAGTTTCTCTTTCTTTTCTGATTTCCTCAGTTCTTCCATCTGTGTTCTCTTGGGTGGGGCTTGTCATTTCTTTAATTAATCTCTTTATATCTTGCCTCACTTGGATCAGGAGTACAGCTTTAAATTCTTCTATGAGATCATGAAGGTACTTTTTAATTTCGGCTGATGCTGTGTTGAGCAATGGATGGTTACTGTGCTTCTTCTCTTCGGTGTTTACTTCTCCTGGGCTTATTTTTCTCATGTTGGGCAGCTGGAGATTTTTATTTTTATTTTTATCTCTTGTCATGTTTCTGGTTTCTTTCAGACTGTCCTGGGGTTCTCTGGCCCTCTCCGAATTGCTTAGGGCCTTTCAGAAGCGTGCTGACTTGAGTTTTTGCTGTCCTCCCCAATTTGCTGTTATCTGGGGTAGGCTGGGATGCAGGGGCAGTACAGGCTAGTCTCCAGCCTCTGCGCCAGTCAATCTGTAAATTAGGCTGTGCTTTCTGGATGTCACTGAGTTGTGACTATTTTGTATCTGCTTATTGGGCCCCAAGCAGAGGCTTGGTTTAGCCCCAGTAGCTCCTGCCGGTTCTCTTTGTACCAGAAGCAGCTGACTAATGTCACTATGGCACAGGGTTCTGCCCAAATCCCAGCTGTTCTCTTCCAGACCTCTCTGTGACAAGAGCACCAGAACAGCAGATCTGCCCAAATCCAAGATGTCTCCCACTAGTTCTCTGTATGACGCTGAAGCCAACACGTACTCAGGCTCTGCCCAATTTCAAGATGCCTTCCACCAGCCCTCCCTACAGGGGGACTCAGTGATGCCACCGGGCTGTAGGTTCTGCCCAACTCTAAGATGGCTGCCACCAGACTCTGTGTTATTGATGTCCCCGTGGTAGCGGGCACTGTCCAGTTCCAAGATGTTCTCTGGCCAACCCCAGCAGCCGCAGGGTCCCCAGTACTCACCAGGGTCCATACTGCTCACCTTTCCCGCGCTCCCGGCACAGCGCGGAATGGTCAGAAATCTGCTCAGCATTCAGCTTTGGAGCTCCAGAGCCTTTCACGATCTCCTCTGGTGCAGCAGGGCAGTCCTGGCTGCTTCTTGGGGTCTCAGGTCTCAGTTTCCAGCAATCACCAAAAGCCAACAGAGCTTTTCCTGTTGGGTTCACAGGTCAGTTTGTTGATTTAAAGGCGCGGGATTTGCAGCCTCCCATTATCAGCCTCCAGCTGCACTGTCTTGGTTAGTAAGAATCGTTATCCATTTGTCTGGCCCTCTCCATGTTGTCATATTCTAGCTTCTCATATGATTTTTTCCGGAGAGACTCTCCACCTGATCCCTTAGCAAGCCACCATTTTCTAAAATCGAGACCCTGTCTTTCAAAAATAGGAGAGGGGCACTGAGGGTGTAATATGGAAATTCTGGGATTCAATCCCCAGTACTTCATAAAGTGAAAATAAAACAAAATAAAATAAAATAGTTTAACTTGTTATATTCTTTTCTGCAAATGAGTGAGTTAAACTTTTTAGCATTTAAAAAATTTTTTAAAAAATTTTTTGCAGTACTGGGTCTCGAACTCATTGTATAAGTACCAAGACCTCTAGTTTTGCATATGCATGTTAGAGACAAAATGTCCACAGAGGTAGGCGTGGATAGAATCTTTTCACCATCCTCTTCCCTAGGCTTACTTCACTCAAATTTTGTTGAATAGTTCTCTGTTGTATAACATGAAGCCTTTGACACTAATTAACTGCATGAACCAGCTGGTGTTTAGTCAAGGCAAGGAGCTGGGTTTTCGAGGAGACTCCATACCATATCACGTGAAGCACAGGCAAAGGGCCTGGGCAGGGAGGTCCTGATTCCAGTTTTCCATATGTAAAGTGCTCACCATGGAAAAGTAGTTGGGGAGTACAGCTCAGTAATGGGAAGCCCTTCCTCAAGCCTGGAGTTGGCCTCGTGGGCAGACTGCCTTAGGGAGGTTAGGGACAGCTTGCAGAGGTGTCTGGAATCCTCAGAGCCTTGGTGGGGTGTGCCAGAGGATTTTCATCCTTTAAAGCCATTGTGTGCAAGGCCTCTTTGTAAACGGAAATTTCACAGTTTTGAAACCATCTTAGTTTTCCTTGTGATTAGTCTCCCCACATTCTCCAAAGCAAAGATACTTGGTTCTGCCTTCAATATGTTTAAAGGCAGCATTGCAGAGTAGGTTCCCGGGTCTCCCCGACTGCCTCCCTCTCCACCACTGGCACAGCTCTCCACATTTGCAGCTGGGCGGCTCCCCTCAGAACGTTGCCGGTGCTCCTTTGCTCTGTCCTTTCCTTGCACACTGTGACTGCTGGTGTGACTCTCACAACAACACAGGCTGCATCTGCTGCTCCCATTCTGAGCTCCTTGGTCTATTCATAGGAGGTAAAAACTTCCCCTTCACCTTCCCTTTCCCATTACCATTCTCCTTCCTTTCTTCCTTCCTTCCTTCCTTCCTTCCTTCCTTCCTTCCTTCCTTCCTTCCTTCCTTCCCTCTCCTTTCTCAGTACTGGGGATTGAAGCCAGGGTCTTTACACTAAGCTATATTCCCCAGCCCGTAAGTTTTTTACAAAACAATTTGAGACAGACTTGCTAAGTGGCTGAGTTGCCCAGGCTGTTCTTGAACTTGGGATTCTCCTGTCTCAGCTTCCCAGAATGCTGGGATTACAGGCATGTGCCTTTATGCCGAACATGTTTCTTGGTTAATGCCGTTTATCTCCTCATCCTCATCTCCTTTAACTGAACTCTGTCATAGTCCAAAAGCGGTGCCGTTTAGTGTTTTCTCATCCCCTCTGCTCACTTTCTCCCCTTGCAAGGATTGGGCTTATTTATGTGTGCTTTTGTCTATGGCCTCTTTCTCCCTAAGCCTAAATCTGGGATGGTGACATCTTTCTGTTTCACCAGTACCCAGCAGCTATAACCCTGTGTGGGCCGGAGAGGCACCCTGCAGGAATGTGTGGAATGAACATTTGTGTATCTGTCCCCCTCACCCTCTGTGAGTTCAGAGCAGGAACCCGGCTTCACATATGCCTGAAACTTGAGAATGATTTTTAGCCGGAGCCTGTGGGCTCTGGTACCTGTCATTATCTGGAGCATAGTAATTCAACGGCGCCTTGGTGGAATTAGGCCTTCAGGTTCTTAATTTCCATCACTCTCATTGGATTTGTTTTGACTGGAGATCCCATTGCCTGTTTTAAAAACATATTCCCGTGGGTGCTTTTGAGTGATGGACACTCCTTGCTTGGCAGGCTTTTCATCCTTGTCAGGAAATCTCATCAAAACGATATTAGGTTTGCACATCGGGAAAATAAAAATCCTCCAAGAAGACGTTGCTGTTCTCTGGATTGCTAGATTGGCTTTGGATATAAGCAGCTAAGCCCACTCAGAAGGTATTTCAGCTGCAGCTGAGGTATTGGGAGAAGGCCAGGTGGCAGTCACACAATAAATAATAAAATCAGAAGGGTGGGAAGGAATTTCTCTCGTCACAAGCCAAAGCAAAATTCAAGAAGATAGCAAAATACTGGATTTGGCTGGGAGGCTTCCTTTTCAGAGGCCTGAGTGGTACCCGGCTGGGCTCTTCCCTCCGGTACTGGTTTTCCCAGGTGGGACTTTGCCCTCCGTCTTTTAGTCTAGCCTCTTCCAAGCTCTGCCTTGTAGGTTATGCTTGGAGGACCGCATAGTGGCAGGACTACTTTTATCTGAGATTCCTAGTATTGACTGGGCATTTTTTTTAAAAGCATCATTTTATCTGAAATTCCTTGCCCTTGATTTCTTCCTCCGCAGGTTGAGTATCCCTTACCTGAAACACTTGGCATCAGAATTGTTGTCAGATTCTGGATTTTCTTTTTTCTTCTTCACCATCTTGTCACTATCTTGGATTTAGGCTACTATTTTGGGATATTTTCAGATACATAATGAGACACCTAGAGGATGGAACCCAAGTCTAGCCATGCAACTCTTTTCTAGATAGCTCCGATAGGTGACCTAAAGGTAATGTTATACCTTTCCTGTGCCTGGGTTTGACTATGTCCTGTCTCATGAGGCCAGGGGTGGAATTTTCTGCTTGTGACATCATGGTGGCACTCAGAAAAGTTCAGAATTGGGAGCATTTTGGATTTTTGGAACAGGGATGCTCAACCTGTGCATGACTGGGAAAGCAGAGAGGGAGGTATCTCTGAGGCTACATTCTTGCTCAGCACTGGAAGCTGGGGTGGAGCCCGCCCACCCAGTGCAGTGTGTTGCCGAGGGTTGGAAGGATGACTACTAAGCCTGTGTCCTCTGTCCTCCACCCTGGGTGAGACCTCACTGTGGTCTCATGCTCTGGTTTCTCTTTTCAGAGGCGTGAACATGTATGCCATGTTGACGGGGACCCTGCCTTTCACAGTGGAGCCTTTCAGCCTGAGGGCTTTGTACCAGAAGATGGTGGACAAAGACATGAACCCCCTCCCCACCCAGCTGTCCACAGGTAAGGCGCCTGCTGCCCTGGATTCAGGGTTTTAGGACCTCTGTCCAGTCTGGTGTGCGTCCATTTGTGAAGCAGCGTTTTGTTTTGCAGCAATGCTAGCACGACAGTCCCATGACTGTAAGTTTCCTCCCACTGTCAGGACTAAGTCTCGAGAGCTGGTTGGTTTCCCACTCCAGCCAGCCACTCCCTTCACTCACCTGTCCTTTTCCTTCTTAATCCCCAAACCCCAACTTCCTCCTTCTGCACAAAATGCCTGCGTCAATAGGATCTTCTGTTTTCCACTTGAAAAATAATTGCAGGCTTGATTGTTTTAAAACTCACAGTATTATAGTCTTGGCTCGGAAGGGGTTTATAATCACATTTCTATTATGTGTTCTTTAGTCAACTCACTGTAAAGAAATACTAGTTTCATTCAGGTTGGGTCTGTAATTTGTTGGGTTATGTGAGTTTCTGAGCCTGTTCAAAAGCTTTTCGATGGATGTAGGTTCAGTTACTCATCTGACTGAATTATCAGGTGTACCTGAAAAGTCTTCTCAAACTTTAGCCAGTTCATGTTTCAGTGAACAGTTTGTATTAAGGTTTGGTTTCAGAACCAGTAAATGAAGTCCTTTAGTTTGCTTCAAAATGTATATCAAGTGTGTGGACTGGATTCAGATGGTTATGTAATTGTCCTCTTGAAATAAACTCACTGAGGTGAAGCATTTGACCAAAAAGTTAAAAAGTAGAATTCAGTTCAGGTGTGGTGGTGTGAGGCTGTAATCCCAGCACTTGGGAGGCCGAGGCAGGGAGGGTTGCCGCAGGTTTAAGGCCAGCCTACACTACAAAGCAAGATTCTGCCTCAGAAACGAAACAAAGCTAAGCAAAACAAAGGCAGTTATTTAGCTTCATCACTCATAATAAATGGTTAAAGTATAGCACTTTATTTCACTGCTGGTAAGTATTTTTCTCTTGAGTTAATCCAGTGAATCCAAGCTGAAATGAGTTCCAGTACATAATTATCTAATTCTGGCCATACTTTCACCTTTGTGAGGGAAGGTGGGATCCCTGGAGGTTGAGCGCAAAGGAGGCTTTATGTCCTTGAGAAGATAAGTTACGGTTCTAAAAGTAATATTTCTGCACTGAAAGCTGTAGCTTTCAGAGGTGGGAAACGTACAAAAATGGTGAAGGAATTGTTTTGTGTAAGTTTCAGCACTCCGGGAAATGGAGACAGTGCTGCAAAGCACTGTGAAGACTGTTCATTCCCGCATTCAGTCCTTCATTCATATTTCATAGTCATTCATGTATGAAATGTGCCCGTGTGCTGGGTGAGTCCAGGTGGCAGGAAAGTGGGGAGCAGCCTCTTCCCGTGCTGAGCTCACACGGTGTTGCAAGTGGGAACAGGATGTAGGAGTGTGTGGTATGTGATAGTGCACATGTGCTAACTAAAAACTCAGGATATGGGAGTAGAGAGCGGAGGGGGGTGGTTTTATTTACTTGTTTATTTTAAAACAAATAAGATTTTTAAAAAAGAAGATTCACACCCAGCTGTCAAAATCACAGGAGGCCTATGTATCTTCACTCAGCTCCTTCCGGTAGCAGGGCCTGATATTATGATAGTGTATGCCTACCACCAGACGTTGACTGTTGATTAAATCTCTTGACCTGGTTCCAGCTTCACAAGCGTCAAATGCTTTCATGTGAACACTGCTGTGTATTTAGCGCAATTTCGTCACACTTGTTGGCATATGGCACCATGGTTTCGAGGTACTGTGGTGGATTTCAAGGATCCTGTGCTCTCCCCATGGCCACCGCCACATCCTGTCTTTCTACTGTGCATAACTCCTGCCAATCACTATCCTGCTCTCTGTCACTATAATTTTGTCACTTCAGAAATGCTACATACATATTTGAGACCCAAGCTGCAGTTGCTGCATGCTTCGGAACTGGGTTTCCTCTTAGTGCTGAGCAGCGTTCCCTAGCATGGACATTCCACAGTGTGTTTAACCATTCATCCAATGAGTGACCACTGGGCTGTTTCCACTTTAGGACCATTACGAGGAAAGATGCTGTGGATATTCGTGTGCAGGTGTTAGTCTAAGCATATATTGTTTCTCTGGGACAAATGCACAAGAGTAAAATTGCTGGATCAGATAGTTAGCATATACAGATACTTAGTTTTATGGGAAACTGTCACACCCATGTTCAGAAAAGCTGAACCATTTTGTATTCCCACAGGCAAAAAGCCATTTAGAGCAGGATTATTGATAAATATGTCAGTGATTCTGAAGTTCCTGTGATAGGCAGAGCCTGTTTTCTCCTACAGGACCCAGCATATAGAAGAGCAGAAGGGTACTGATATTCACATCCTCAGGAAGGCAAACAGTACCCACTCTGAATCCCACTGGGGCTTGGAGGAGCAGGAGAACACTCATCTGCCACCTTCTCATTATATTGGGCACGAGAGGCCAGGCTAAGCTACAGTAATAACTGGCCCCCCGTTCTCAGTGGCTTGAGACTGCAAGGGTTTATTCTCACTCATGTATCTATGGAGAGTTGGATCAGGGAGTAAAGTGTTCTGCCTGTCTTAGGCTCCAGGCGGATGGAGGAGCTTTCATTTTCAACATGGCTGATCCATGCAAAGGGAACGAGTGAAAGAGAAAGAGATAGTCTTTCACCAGCATGAAATCTCCATCCCCTCATACCGTCAAGCTTCTGAAACACGGAGCATGGCCTCATTCAAGTATTGGGAGGAAGCAGCGCAACACCAGCATGAGAGCCAGATATGTCATGAACAGCATTAGCGGGGACCACACACAGGCTAGAAGAGGAGCAAGAATCACCCTTTAATTCAGCACAGGACCAGGCTGGACAGCCAGGCGAGGGCATGGAGGTTAATAATTTTAAAAAATCATTCACACTACTTCAGAGCTGTGCCATGCTTTTACTCCCAGGGATCTTACTCAACCTTAGTGCATCGAGATTTAAGTGTTTTTGGATTGGGAAAATTAAATTTACCCTAAAGAAGTAAAAAATATATGCCTTAACATGTTAAAATTCAGTCCAAATGTCATTGCAGAAAAGGAAGATTAAAAATATTCCATACAATCTATCACAGGGTAGGGTCTAACTTCACCTGCTTCTGCATTGAGAGAGATTTGACTGTGGCTTTCTACTCTGTGATTGTTTTGACTTTTCAGTCATCAGTTGCGTTTCTAGATCTGATTTCCCACCTAAGCAGTCTGATGCCTCCCCCATTTTTTCCTAGTGGGATATGAAAACATCTCTCTCTAACTAGGCTTTGTGTGTTTGTGCCAGGTGTCAAGTGTCGTGTTTGCACATGATTAGTGCTCAGGGAATCCAGCCTGCTGAATCAAGTTAAGGGGAAAGGGGTGTTAAAGTGGGTGTGGCTTGGGAAGGTGGCTGATGGAGTCATCTGAGCACTCGGGATCAAGAACTGGGCCAGTGTAGGACCCATAGCTGTGCACCAGCTGCATATGTAGCCCAGGGTGTGGTGTCATATTTATAAAATGAATGACTTCAGGTTTAGGATCCGCTGCTGCTCTTCTGACTGCTCCCCACGTTTGTGGCCCCCTGTCCTCTACCAAGTTCATTGTGGCCTGCTTCTAACAAGCGTGGTCCATCTTTATATATATATTTCCTTCTGATGTCATCCAATTTCGTGTATAAATACTGCTTTACCCTTTCTTGCCATTTCTTGAATAACTATATATGTGGGGTTTTTTGATGTGTTAATCTTGTTTTCACATAACTCTGCAAGAGAAATATCATTATTTCCAATTTACCAGTGAGGAAACTCAGTATCAGAAGGGTTAAGTCTGGCTGAGTGAAAACGGATTTTTTTACTTTACTGCATGGTATTTCTCTCCCTTCCCGTTTTATTGAGCATGATGTGCCCCCTCCCAATCTAAGGACATTATCTTTTGTCTTTAAGTTGTGTTTTAAATAATGTCAATCCAAATAGAAAATATGTCAGTTTCATTGTGTCATGAATTTACTAGTTTGATGAGTATGCCGCTCACATTTGTAATGATCACATCTATTATATCCTAGTGCTGTCTTTATATTCAGCTTGAAGAATTTTCACTAAATTTGAGTTAAAAAAAATACAGCGTTGTTTCCCTTGTGAATTTGTGAAACATGCTTTCAGAGAAGCACCCTTTATTTCTGCCACATAGTTGGAAATTGTAAGCTTTGGCGGCCTTTCCAGTTCTTTCTTCTGGGCCATTTTATCTTTCTGCTTTTTAGCACTTGTGTATCACAGAGCAGCACATGCCTCTCGGGGCTTAGACATACTTCAGACGGTTTACTCTTTCATCACCGAACCTCGGCAGTAGTGTTTGTAACACATTCCAGTTGCTTCTGATTAAAAGTGCTATGTGCCGAGGATTCGCTGACGTGAAGCTAAAGGAGATGTGTTAGTGTGGCTGACTGTCGAACCGGTGCTAAAATTTTCAAGAAGGCCTAACTGTTGGATAATCACAGAATTCCTAGCCTGGGAGGTGTTGAGGAAGTAGCCTCCAGTGGGATCCACTTGCATGCAATGAGCAGCACTCAGGAGAAGTCTAATGGCTTTGTCTGTCATCTTTAGCCTTGATATAACATCTGGGCGCTCACCTGTTCTGGTCCAGACTTGGGAAGGCTGCCGGCCCATGGAGTAAAGAGTGGGACCTTTTGCACCATGGGGATATGTAGCTCATATTACTTTGAGCAGGATGACAGAGCGCACCCCAATGCTCCTGGCCAGAATAGAGACCCAAGGGTTGAAGGGTTAAAGGGCAGCAGGTCACTGTGCTGGAGGGTAGGGAATATTTGAATCCCTTTTGCCCCACAGACATAAGAATTTTTCAGAACCCTAACAAAAACTCTAAAGAACGGCAAGGGTGACTTCAAAGACCTTTTAGGATGGTAATGCAATGCTTATTTTTAAAGCAGTAAAATTCATCAGCAGAAATTTGAACTAAAATTACTTATGCTTATAAGCAGTTTGTGAAGTTGTAGAGCACTTGATTTGTGAAAATATAATACACACATCCGGTTTATCCTTGGTCCCTCTGGTTAATTATACTCTGAGAAAGCCACACTATAGCCTGGGAATGTCATTCAGGTCCCTAGAGGGGTCATTCAGAAAGCATCCTAACTCCACAGCATGCCTAGTTCACTTCATTAAACCCACATCTTTCCCCTTGGACCAATAGGTGCACCTTGATCCGAGTGGGTCTTACAGGGTAGGGGTTTTGTTGGGAGGGAGATACAGGATATCTGTGGCATACACTTCCTAGCAGTAGTTTAGGAAGGTTCAATTTGGAGATCCAGCTATAAAACTTGAGCGTATTTGTTTTCTTGGTAATACTGGGGATTGAACGGGGTCCTCAAGCAAATGAAACTTATAGTATTCAATGTGATTCTTAGGGTGTCTGTGCATATTGTTATAATTTTACCCACTACATATGTGAAGGCAGATGACCTTCTTGTGACCTCATCAGCCGCTAGAGAAGTCCTGGGAACCCAGCAAGGGTTGCTTCTCTTGAGTTGGTTCTCGCCTCTCAACCAGTCCCTCTTTTTGTGATGGCCTCATTTTTACCCTGCAGAAAATGTGTTCACAGAAGGCGCATCATTCTTTCAAGAACAATATTGAAATGACAACTTAAAGTCGATCAGACAGTGAGAATTTGTGGATTAACCTACGGAAGGTTAAGATTCTCTTAAGAAGCAAGATTCTCTTAAGAAAACTGAAAAATAGCTTTGGAGTAAAAGACAGAAAAGGTTGGCAACCAAACAAAATAAGATTGTTTTCTGGGGCTTATTAGCATGTTAGAAATTGGATGTCATGTATAAAGCTACACAAAAGATTTTTTTTTTAATATTGCAAGACACTGTAAGAGTGTTCCATAAAAGAAGGATTATAGAATCAGAAAATAGAAGGGTCCCAGAATTCGAGCAAGGCAGACACTTTGTTTTGAAGGGATCCCTAGCATTCAGTTTTCATATCTGGATCTCCTGCTTGTTTGCTTGCTGATCAGTTTTGTAGCCTGTGACCTTCGTGTATGTATTTTTACATGTCATGCATTATCACCCTTGTTACAGTCTTGAAGGGTGTAAATGTTCTTCATGGAGATGGATTGGCTTTCTGTCTCTAGTGCTTGGATAAACAGCAGGTACACTGGAAATGTTTAATGAAAGGAGACTCGCCTCCTCCAGGCCTGGCCTCTTACTAGCATATTCTGCTCTGAACCCTTCTGTAGGTTAATCCACCAGTGTGTATAACATCCCCTATTCTAATTGCCTAGCCTTGTAAACACATGAGCCTTTGGGGGGACATTCTAGTCTAAACCATAACAAGAAACTGTTTGGATTTTATGGTTTTGCATATCCTTCCCTTACTTCACTACAGTGAAGTCTTTATTTTGTAAAACAATGACAGACTCCATTGGCCTACATCCCACCCAATCAGCCCCTTCATTATGAGATTCAGCCCAATGGTAAGCAATCCCTCAGGTATTTGTGGGTTTACAGTGTGGCACTGTGGAGATAAAACTGATTTTAAGAATGAAGTCACTACACAGAATCTATTTAATGTTTTAACACAGTGTGACTCTGGTGGCACACCAGCCCAATATGCCCGACAAGTTGGTTGTGGGCCCCATCCAGGCTGGATGATGTATGTTAATTAGGTCATAGGATATGAATATTAATTAGGTCATAGGGTATGCATACTAATTAGATCATAGGGTATGGAGAAGAAGTGCAGCCCTGGAGAACGGCTTTAAAAGAGCAAATCAGGAAGCGCCTCCTTGGCCTTCTGAGACATGGGAGTCCCATGGTCAAGCTGCATTAGTGAGGTTAATTAGAATGTCTTGATCCTTCTGACTTCTTCCTCAGTGCTTGGCCACCAATCTTGAGAGCAGGCATTTTCTGTTTACTTTCTTCCATCCTGTAAGTGTGTAAATATACATCTCTTTGGCTCACTTCTAAGCAATGAGAAGAGAACATAGGTTGTGTTGGGAAGTGTCCAGCTTGGGGAGGCCAAACTGGCTCTTGCATTCTCACATCCTAGCTGCATCACGCGGACAGGCACTTTAAATTCTTAGGACATGTGGCACCTTTTTATAGGAGGTGGGTTTTGAAACCCTACTTATCTGAAGGTAAGGGGAGCTGAACCCGCATTCTGTGAATCCCTGACCCAGCTGTACCCCCAGATCTAGAGAACAGATCACTCCAGCAGCAGTGAGGAGGAAGCAGGCAAGGGGGCAGGCTATCTGCTGTGGCTTTCAGTGGTTTCTTGTTCAGTTTATAACACAGGCCTGTTCTTCTCCTGATGTTTTCCAGGGGCCATCAACTTCCTACGCTCCCTGCTGGAACCAGATCCCGTGAAGAGACCAAATATTCAGCAAGCCCTGGCGAATCGCTGGCTCAATGAGAATTACACAGGCAAAGTGCCCTGCAATGTCACCTATCCCAACAGGTAATGCGATGCACCAAGAAGGGCTCCTTCCCCGGCGAGTGCAGGCCCGGCCCACTGCCCGAGTAGTGCAGGCCTGTCTCAGGGTGGGAGAGGAGGTGTAGACGGGCCACAGAGTGTGGCTGTGCAGAGGGCCAGTGGAGGCCGCAATCCAGGCCAATATTCCCCACACGAACCTTGTTCCGAGGTGCCACATCTTCCCTGAGGGACAGCTCTTTCCAGTTCACCGAAGGGACTTTCAGGGGGACCGTGGCCTGAGTACGTGTGTGTCTGTGGTGTGTGTGTGTGTCTGTGCTGTGTTGATGTGTGTAAGAACACATGTGTGTGCATCTGTCAGTGTGTGTGTTGGCCTGGGACCATGTGTGTAGGGCAAATAAATAGTCCTAAACTCTATTTTAAAAAAAAAAAACTCTTTCAAAACCACCCTTGGGCTTCTCTTCTGAGGCTTCACTGTGTCACTTCTTTCAGCTACTGTCTCCTGCCTGAAAGTGTTGGGAGGAAAATGAGTTAGGAGTCCTGGTTTCCCTGGAACTTGTAGGCATGGCTTTTCCTCAGTGACCAGTAGTGGTGGCCCAGGGCCACCGAGAGGCTTCATTCAGACTGGGTGTAGACTGGGGTGGAACATGAGTCTGGGCAAACACTTCTTGTGCTTCTTTCCTACTCGCTGGGCGTTTTGCTAAACAATCTGAGTAAGGGTATTGAGGATCCTGACTGTGGCTTCCGCGCAGCGGACAGGTTGGTGTTACTGGCAGAGGGGGCTCATGACAAAGGAAATTAAATGATAATGATAACGGAAATTAAAGGAGAAGTGTAAATTTGCAGGGAAAAAAAACCCCTAAATTAAACGCAAGAGAAAATAAGGGGACGTGCAGCTCGGACAGAGATCAAGTCTGGCCCCTAACGAGCAAAGTCAACGCAAGTAAGGGAAATTGTGCACCTTGGGGAGTTTGAGGAGTGTTCCCAAGTGCAGGACTTCAGATTGGCCCACTCACCGAAGTGGAAGACCAGCTTTTCGGAATGAGACAAGGTGGGCCCAGGGGCCAGTGTGTTCTTATCTCAGTCCTGGTTTTGTAGCTCAAGTTGAATCCTTGTGACTTGACATTGCAATTAGATTCCCAGGGGACTAGTCAGTCCTCATGCTTTAAAGGACAATCTCAGTCACATGACTCTCTGCTGACGCATTGCAACTATAGGTATAGGGTGGTGGAGACTCTGGGCATAACTGAATGTCCCTGTAATTCTCTTTTTCCTAGTGTTCTCCATCTCAAAGGGTGATGAGACAGGCTGGATGAGTTCGGGCTGACAAACCTTGTATAGCCAACTTCTAGACAGAAACTCTTCGAATGAGAAGGGTCCTTGTATGCAGAACTGAGAAGTTGACCCAGAGTTTTACAAGTGAAAGTCAAGCTGTGTTCTGCCTGTAGTTATCTATCGGGTCCTTGTGGTGCTAAGTGAGGAGTCAGCTTTTAGCAAAAACCACTTTTTTTTTTTTTTACTTTTAAGTTCTTATCTACCTCAGAAGAAGAACAAATCATGGGCTGGGGATTTAGCTCAGCGGCATAAGCGCCTGCCTTGCAAGCAGGCAGTCGTGAGTTCGATCCCCGGTACCAATAAAAAGGAAAAAGACCAAAAAAAAAAAGAAGACACAAATCATGGTTTTAATAAATCATAGATTTGCCGGGGATGTAGCTCAGCAGGCAAAAGCACCTGCCTGGCAAGCGTGAGATTGTGAGTTTGATCCCTAGTACCAAAAAAAAAAAGATTAAAGGCCCAGGAGTTTTATCCTTTGTCCCAGTGGTGATCTCTGACTATTACAACTGTGTCACTGGGTCCCTCTTGCTTCTCCCTTCCTGCCCAGTGAGGTGAGGCCTGTGTGTCTGCCCAGCTTTGGATGAGGCCCGCAGAACTGCTGACTATGGGGCAGGTGGGAGACCAAAAGCCTGGGGAAGAGGGTTCCTCCATGGTCCTATTTCCAGAATCCCTGGGAAACTTCCACCAAGCCATCCAAGCCACGTGCCCATTTCTCCAACCAAGATGGGAAGCAGACCTGTGTCTTGGGGTGAAAGTTCTAGAAGAATTTAAAGGGACACACAAGTGGACATGCTCAGAGCCTGATCCGTGCTGCCAGACCAAATTTACACTCTCCGTGGCCCCGAGGAGGTGGTTTCGCTTGGTTGTCATCTAGAATTCTAGCATTTGGCTCATGGGCGGTAATTTAGACAAAATCTAGATTACTTAGGTTACCAAGGGAACCTGGAAATAGATTTGCTGTTTTCCAACACCTGCTTAATTTGGGCCAGTATCTGAAACAAACACCAGAAATATTATCCCCAGCAAGAGACAGAAAGCAGAGCCGAGGGGCCATGCCTCATTCCCGGCAAGGTGCAGCACGAGGAACACGTTCTGTTGAAGGAGGCCCTTGGTGGCAGCCAGATAAGTCATTAAGCTAATGTAATCACCTTCGGAATGAGCATAATCAATCCACTCGACATGGCTTTGGAGGAGGTGGTGCTTCCCCTATTCACTGCAGCTGCTCTGACAAAGAATCACCATGTGGCATCTTGTAGCTTTTCCAAGGCTGTCACTACACTTGGTTGGGGGGAGGTTAATGCTTAAACTCACCTTCCTATACTGGTTTTGCCCCATTGATAGTCTTTACATTTATCTGCAAGGCCTGTTACTCATTTTGTACTGCAGGTAGATTGGCATTCAGTTTTTAGGACAGGAAACCAGAATTCCAAACCATTGGGAGAGGTACCTATTGTTGATAGCATTTTAAAACACATTTACCTCTAAGGCAAAAATGTACTTTTGATAATTTGGAGGAGGGGTTTTACCAACATATAGCTAAAAGGAGAAAGAACATGCCACTAAGAAAAGGAACTGTTTTCTTTGCAGAGTATGGTTTATAGTTTCCCTCATTCCTAGACCCACGCTATGGTTTAGTTCCAAAGGTCCTCCAAAGTCTCCTGTGGTCAGAGGTGGGGCTTGTGGAAGGGGTGTAGGTCATGAAGACTCCGACCGCACCCATGGTCCCCTGGTGACCTCACAGCTCACTGGACTGTTAGGAGCTGGGGCCCAGCAGCGAGGAGCCTGCCTTAGGGGAGGGTCTCTCACTCTCTGTGGCTCTCCCCCCTCCCTCTCTGCTTCTGGCTTCCCCGGTGAGAGCCCTGTTCCTGGGCCAGGCTGTTTCTGCTGCTCTACCCTAAAGATCGAGGGCTGAAACCTCTGAAACAGAGCCAAAAACACACCCTTTTCTCCTCTCAGTTGTATATGGCAGATATCTTGTCTGGGTGACAGAGCTGATTAATATAACTGAAATTTAATGATTATGGATTTTGCCAATGTTTTTGCCTTCTGGGAAAGGAGAGGGCAAATAAAGTTCCCAAGCCTCACACTGTCCTTCCTGAGAGGTTTCTCCTAGGGAATCATTGGGATCGCTGTGTTGATGTCCAAAAGGCAAGAAGAAAACAGCTTAAAGAGTAAATTTTTTATAATAAATGTTCCTGCCAGTCAGTCAGCAGATGTTTTCTGGATGCCCTGCTGGCTTTGCTGATCTGAGCACAGGCATTTTTACAGAACTTTCCCTGCTGCCTTTTCCTGTGTCTGCTCAAGGGTCTAGACAGCTCCCCACTCTTGCAAGCAGCTGTGGCGATGGGTGGGCGTGGGAGGACAGCAGGGCATGGGAGATACAGGACAGCATTAGACTAAAATAGTGTAAAAGGGCACCTAGTGAGAATGGACTTAGTTCAAATTATATCTCATGCCCTGGAACATTTTTCCATTCTCTGTATCATCTGAACCCATCTGTACCATCTGAACACAATATAGATTCCATAGTAGACATTGGACAACACCATATATATGTGTATAAACATTATTTATTGGAAAATGTTTAAAATATGTACTACTGTCTGTCAAGAGTGGGTTCACAACCTACATTGGCAGGGCTCTCCTGATTTCGGAGACAACATACATGAAAGGCAGAAATGGGGTGTCCACTCCTGTGGATACTGTCCCTACCCCTGTGCTATTCTGTACTCTCCTATGTCCTGGAGACCCCTGCTCCAGACAGAGGGTGGGGCCATGGGAGTATGGCCACCACTGGATTGGCCAGGGTGTAGCTTCCAGTGTGATGTGATTGGCTAGAAAGGAGGCCATTATCATTCCTACACTGGTGTTACCAGATCTTTTCAAACAGTTGCACCTGCTATGTTAAACTTTTTGGCAAGTAACTGTAGTCATAGCTCAAATAATTGTGTAATTCTTTTAAGTTTTTCTTGGTGCTGGGGACAGAACCCAGGACCTCAATTGTTCTACTAGAGTTGCATCCCCAAACCATATGCTTTCAAATATGTTATGAATATCTTTTTTTTAACCACTAGTCATTCCATTCCTCTTCCACATGGTAGCTAGAATTTTGTAGTTTGGAGACAAACAGGAGTGAGGAAGCTGATTTCGTTGTTGCTTGGAGGTGGGTGTTTTGGACCCTCCATTGGTCCAGCCTAATGGAGGAGAGCTGATGAAGGTTACAGCAACATAGTGGATGATAGCCAAGAGACAATCTGCCCTTGATTTCTTATTAGCTAGTCAAGTGGATGGGGCAAGTAGGATCCTTTTTACAATTGCAGGTTGTGATATGGGGCTTTCTCTGGGCATCGTAACTCTGAGGTTCCATCAGAAGTATTATGAGACCCTTTGGTGGAGGTTGGGGATGCTCCATCCAGACATGACTGCCTCCTGCTCACTAGTGCCCTACTTGTATCTACCTGATGATGCATCTTCATTACCAGGCATACCCCTTATAATGCTCACTCTGATTTCTTATCCTCGGTAGCCATTCAAATTATCTATGGAGAGGCAGTGAGAGTAGAGGCTTAGCATCCAGACTCTAGCCATGCTGTGCAGATTTTAATTCTGGAGATGCCACTTCCTTCCTTGTAACCTGGGAAAGTTACTTCAACATTGTGGCCTTCAGTTTCCTAATCTGTAAAATGGAAATGCTGATAGTACCTGCTCGTGGGACTGTCAGGAGACTAAGTGGATTTATGTTCCTCTTCCTCCCAGAGATTTGGTGGCTGAATGAATGAAGTAGTAAATAAATGAATGCCTGGTATTTCTTTGGAATTTTGTCCCAAAGAGTTTATTTCCGGCTGGGAACAAGCTGAGAGCACCCTGAGTTTTAACTGAGTGCAGACTCCCCATATGGAGCAACTTGTGCATTCTCATAATCCCTAACGGTCTGATTAGTTCCTGAATGTCTTCCCTTCCTAGTCAAAGAGAGCCTGAATGTGTGTTCTGCCCACAGCTAGGAAATGCATTTTGTGGAAAGGATGTCTAATGGGAAAGAAACTTGGGGCATAGTTGGAGAATTTGAACGTAATTGTATGAGTGATATTAAGGGACTATTAAAATTTTATTTAGAGAGTTGATAGTCTTGTGGCTCTGTAGAGGATGCCCTTGGGCTTTTAGACAAAAGCACACTGAAGTGTATAGAAGTGAAATATCATGGTGTCTGTAATTTAAAATACGTTAGCCAGAAAATGGTGAAACCAGTGTGGCAAAGTGTAGTTGGTATATCCGGGTGATGGCACACATGTAGTATCAACAGTCATCCTCCCAGGTGCATACTGGGGAATTGTTTCTGGAGTCCTCCCAAGGATGCTAAAAATCTGCAGGTGCTTGATTTCCATACATAAAATGACATGGTGTTTAAATGTAACCTATGCACATCTTCCTCTGTGCTTTAAATCACCTCTAGATTACTTGCAATGTAAATAGTGATTATGCTGTGTTGTTTAAAGAATGACAAGAAAAAAGTCTTTCTGGTAACTAGAAACCTTGAAGACATAGTATAGGTAGAGAGTTCATGAACAAAACCTAGATTGCATGGGAAGTACTTCAAAGAGTCAAAAACTGGAATCTCATCTTATTAAAAAGGGTTTGCACAACAAAAGAATTACCAACAAATTGAAAAGGCAACACACAGAGTGAGCCACTTGTCCCTCAGAAAAAGAACTTCTATCTAGAGCTTATAAAGAACTGAAAAAAATCAGGCCCCCCAAATTAAAGACCTAACCAAAGATGGGTATTTGAGATGATCGCACACTTCTCAGATGAAGGAATACAAATGTCAAATACATACATGAAAAAATGTCCAACAACACTCATTCGAGAAATGCAAATTAAAACACTGAGATTCTACTTCAGTCCAGAAAGAATGGCTATCTTCAAGAAGTCAACCAATAACTAATGTTGGTGGGGCTGAGGGGAAAAAGAACCCTTCTTCACTGTTGGTAGGAGTGTAGACTGGTACAACCACTGTGGGAATCATTGTGGAGATCCTCAGAAAATTAGGATTAGGATTGTTCCACCCAGCTATTTCCTTTCTGGTTATTTTCCCAGAAGAATTAAAAATATCAGGCCAGGGATTTAGCTCAGTAGCTCATACGCTTGCCTGGTAATTGTGAGGTCATGAGTTCAATCCCCAGTAGAAAAATAAAAAAAAAATTAAAAATATCATACCACAGCAATATATGTGTATCCATGTTTATAGCAGCACAATTTATAAGAGCTAAATCTTAGAAACAACCCAAATGCCCATCACCTGAGGAATGGATTAAAAAGATGTGGTATTTTTATACAATGGAGTACTTCTCAGCCTTAAAGAAGGATAAACTTGAGGCTTTTATAGGTAAATGGTTGCAACCAGAGACCATGTTCATGGGAAATAAATCAGATTCGCATGTGTAAACATCATATTGTCTCCTGTGTGTGAGAAATTAAGAGTAAATAAGATCTAAAATGTACAGCAGTTATTGTGAGATGGGAAGAAATTGTTCAAAAGGAAAAAGGAACTAGGATGGGTGAAAGGAGAAAGGACGGTAGGGAAAATGGAAAAAAAAATGCAAGTCGGTTACAAAGTGCTGGGCCCCTGCTTTTCTGTGCATGTGAAGCTTTTCATAGTAAGTCAGGTGAATGAATGAACCTTAGTGTTCACGGAAGCCTTCGTGGGTCAGCTCTGTGCGCTGCCTTGGGAGCCCTTCCGCTGGAGTGGAGGGTGACTAGTTCTGTCTCTCTGCCCACAGGATTTCCCTGGAAGACCTGAGCCCCAGCGTGGTGCTACACATGACGGAGAAGCTGGGCTTCAAGAACAGTGACGTGATCAACACCGTGCTCTCCAACCGCGCCTGCCACATCCTCGCCATCTACTTCCTCTTGAACAAGAAGCTCGAGCGCTATTTGTCAGGGGTAAGAGGCACCTTCTGACCACTCTTGCCCAGTTGCTGACACTTGATCCAGGCTGCTTATTTAACCTCACGTGAGGCTGAGTTTCTTGAGTGTGGGGTAAAGTACTAGTAAAACTTGCTTCTTAGGTGGCACTTGGAATCTGAGATGTTTTTCTGTTCTCCCACAGAGCTAAGCCCTGGGGGGAACTGTGAGGGAATCAAGGCTCATTTCCCTTTAGCTCAATTGCTTATGTTTTGTTCAGCCCCCTCATTACTCTTTGGTCCCTCATTTTAGAGGTGCTGGGGACATCTTTGGTCATAACACTCGAGGAGCAGTGCCTGTCAGGGATGTATTTCTAAAGGATGGGATATAAGAAATTCGCTATACTCAGCCCTCAGTATCCAAGGGTTCTGTATCCACAGGTTCTGTATCCACAGGAGTCAACTCACAACTGATCAAGAGTATATATATTTTCACTTGTGTCTGTACTGATGGGTACATTTTCCCTTGTCACTAGTCCCTAAGACAGTAGCAGCATAACAACTGGTGGCATAGAATTTGCACTGTATCAGGAATTGCTAGTAAGTTTAAAGTGTACAGGAGGATGTGCATCGGTTACACGCCAACATCACACCATTTTTCATAAGGGACTGGAGGGTTTATGGATTTGCTATCCATGGAGCTACCTAGAACCAATGACCCAAGGATACAAAGAGATGACTGTGTTTTATTTGTTTCTCTGGAATATAAGAATGAACTTGAGCTTCACTACCTTGATCCTCACATACTTAACAGAGCCCACATGTATTATATCACATGCAAGGAGCAGTTGAGAGCCTCACAGCATGGGGTGGACAGTGATACCCTGACATCTTGGTCTCTGTCCTCATTTGGCCATAAGAAGTTCATGTGTGTCTGGAAAGGAGGTTGACGTGCTTCAGCATGTATTGTTGATTAAATCACCTCTCTTTAAACGGACAATGATTGAAAAAGAATTCCACCAAGAATTCCACCAAGGGGCTGAGGATTTAGCTCAGTGGCATAAGCGCCTGCCTTGCAAGCAGGCAGTCATGAGTTCGATCCCTGGTACTGATAAAAACGAAAAAAAGACCCAAAAGAAAAAAGAATTCCACCAAGCTAGATCCAGATCAACATGGATTCTGTGCATGATTACTCTTGTATATATCCAAGAGGGTGGCCTTGGATCAGATCTAACAGGAAGTCAGTCAAAGAAATTCAGGTTTGGCAGGATACCCACCTCGTATTTGATTAAGAATTCACTTTCATGGAGGATAACTTTGACCCTGTGTATATTGCACCTTGAGATCTGATACTGTGCAGTCTTCTCTGTTAGGAAGATCCTTAGAATCTAGATAGTAAGAACAAACTACTAGTGCTTTTTTAGTGCTATTCAAAGTCACATGATCAGCGTGTCACAAAATTCAAAATTTTTTTGAGGTTTCTGTGTTGCAGCAAAAAGATGAAAAAACATGTGCAGTTGGGGAAATGATGTTCTCCCTGCCATGGTAGAAATGACACTAGGATGTTGACTAGAAAACTGCTCAATATGTGAAGAAACTCGACAGGAGGTTTGTTAAACAGTTGGTTAAAAGTACAGATGTTTCCAAGCTGATTCAGCTTAGGATATTTGCTAGATTTTGCTTCCTCAGGAAATTAGCTACAGAACTTTTTTTTTTTTTTTGGTGAAGATGTACATCAGAAGAAAAATTCTCAACAGTAAAAAGTTTTGCAAAATTACTAACCAATTACTAAGGATGACGTTTCATAGGGAGAAAAAAGTTCTTGGTGGAAACAGTAATGGAGCAGCACTTCTGTAGGGACAGACTCATAGCTTTGAGTTTGCATTCCAGAGATGGTACCAAGGTGTTGCTCATAGGAAATCTATGCAGGAGGTGCAAACCCAGAAAGACATGACTTTTGACACAGGGGATAGATTGTTCTATTTGCTGTTGCTATTTTTTTTTTTTTTTAAAGCCAACTTTTGGCACTTTATAACAAAGAGTTTATTTAGTTCAGTTTTGGAGACTGAAAGTCCAAGAGCAGGCAGGCCCATCTGTTTGGCCTCTGATGAGAGCTCCATTGACTGTGTCACCTCATGGCAGAAGCGGAAATGATGAGAGGCAGAGGGACCAAGCCTGTGGGGTGGCCTGGCTCCGTAAGGAGGGGCGGTTCAGAGTGTAGAGGTTGTTAGGCTCTAGTTGGCTGGCTGTGAGGCAGGGCAGCCTGGCAGAGTGGTGTGGCAGAGGAGGCTTGCTCAAGGCATAACAGCAGGAAGCAGAGAAAGATCAGGAGAGGAGGGAGGAGATAGACCCTTCCAGGCCACGCCCCAGCAATCGCCTTCTCAGACCAGGATTCACCTCCTGATGGGTCGCCTTCAGCTGAGAACTCCTCAGTGGACTAGTCCATGGATGAATATCATGGCCCCAGTCATCTCCCCAAACTTCTACCTGTGAGCAGAGCACATGAGGCTTTGGGGGGACATCCAAATGCAAACCACAATATCACAAGTCCTAGACTCTTTCTTATCCTAGTAAATTCCTGTTTTTATCATGTATTTTGTAATATGGATGATATATGAGTACAGTGGGGGGTGTGTGTGTGTGTGTGTGTGTGTGTGTGTGTGTGAGTGTGTATGTGTAGGTGCCTGCACATTTTAACTTGTAAGGGCTCAAAGTGTTTTCATTTGGAGACCATCATGCTACAGAGGGGAAAGGGGAAGCTATCAGATGACTCCAAGGTATGAAAAGAAAGCTACACACACAGATAATTGGTGTTCTCTTTCAAACGTTATCCAAAAAGTAAAAGTGTTTTGAAACAGCATATTGTAAAGTTCACGACTTCCTGTATTACAGAGGGCGCTGGTACTTGTCTTAGTAGGTTAGCAGATTCAGTCATCCCAGTTTGCTTTACCAAGTAAGGCCGAGGGGTGTTGGTTACGGCTGCTTCCACATTTACAGGTACAAGTTCCAGTCACTAGCACCTTCTGAGACAATTGTGTAACTCATCTTGAGCAAGGGAAATGTTAGGCTGTGTCATTATTTGTCCAGGTATCTTACCTTCTGCCCTCTGACGCTTGGCTTGCATCAGAGTTTAAAGTTTTACAAGGCTGAGCTTGGCTTTATCTCCTGAAAGTATTCCTAGAAACTCAGCTGACATGGTTTGAAGCAGAGAAAGTTTTGATTTGATTGTACCTGTTTTATACTGAGCTCTTCAGTTGTAGCATCTGTGTGGTCTGAGAATGCATAGTCTAGGCAAGTAGCTGTTTTTAGTCTAGAGTGAATTAATCTCCACAGGCTCCAGCTGTCTGCTCAGTAATTTCCAGACATGGCTAATTTAATTGCATTGGATGCTCTGTCCCCGTTATTAATCTTATCAACCAGCTACTTGTAACCCGTGTATAATTTTGAAATCCAATCTAATGACCTAAAAAGTAAAATATAGCACAGTAATTATTTGTCATCTCTTCCCTTCTTATTTTGTTTCCTCTTTTATAAAACCAAGAAACATGTATTTTAAATTGGAGAGCCTATGAGGGCGCTCATTAATTATTTATTGGTTGATTAATTAATCAGTCATTTAATTTTCTCAGTCTCCAGACAAGATTGCACCTGCATGATCTTACATGGAGTTGTTCTTTTTCTTTAAGCTACGTTATGGAGTCCTGTGGCTTACCTTTTGGGACGTGTGTTCTTCCTTTTTAAAATAAATAAGATCTGTATCTTCTTTAGTGGCTCAACAAAATAAGTTATTGTTTCCAACTTGCCTGTTCACTTCTTTCCTACTGTAGAGTTGTCTCTGTTGCATGGAGGAAAGAACTGAAGGCCAGTAGGGACCAGTGACCAGCCCAAGGTCACCTGACCCTTTGCGGGGAAAGCCTGTTATAGAGGAGCCTGCCCGGCTCTGGGTCCAGGGCTCACCTCAGTCTGCATTCTGAAATGAGACTTTGCGTTGCAATTGCTTTGCTTGCCATCCGTCTCACTTTTTCTCAGCCAAGCACTGGTTTAAAAATTAATAACTGCTTAATGTGTTTTGATTTCCAAGTCTTAAGCCATGCTTTTTTTCCCTCCTTCTCTGGTAGAAATCTGATATCCAGGACAGTGTCTGCTACAAGACCCAGCTCTACCAGATAGAAAAATGCAGGACCACCAAGGAGCCCTATGAGGTAAGTGAACCTGAAACAAACATTGGCTTAAGAACAGATTCGCCAGGAATGGTGGCTCATGCCTTTAATGCTGGCACACCGGGACGCTGAAGATCACAAGTTTGAGCCCAGGTCAGGCATTTTAGTGACTTGGAGAGCGTGTATGAAAGCCATGGGTTCAATTCCCAACACATGTGTACCAAAAAAGAAATTTCCACTGGGGTGAAGAAGTAGTCACTATAGGATGTGGCAGTATCCACAGATACACTTGTTAATTTTTTTTTTTTTTTTTTTGGTACTGGGGATCAAACTCGTGACTGTGTGCTTGCAAGGCATGTGCTTATGCAGCTGCCCCTATAGATACACTAGTAAAAGAGCTCTTGAGAATTGGTTTGCAGCAAAGCCACCATCTCTGACCTGCAGTTATTACTGTGGCTACACAGAGGTACTCAGAGTGTCTGAACATCTGGGTACCCAGGCTGTACTGCAGACCAGTTGCATCTGTTCACAGGGGCAAGACTTGGGGGTCAGTATTTTATAAAGCTCCCTGGATGATTCCAGTGAGCAGCTAAGGTGGGAAACCCTTGTTACAGCTCTAGGTAAAAACAGTGTGCTCAAAATACAGCTGAAAGTCATGCTTATTATCATCAAGAAGAGAAAGTAAATGAAGAGCAGGGTAAGTTCCAGATGAAACCAGGGAAGGTTCCAGATGACAGCAACTTTTTCTGGTCAGTGACCTCACATGACCTAGAACATACCTGAGAGAAAAACACCAGTGTTCTTTCATTTCATAATAAAACTTAGCATCTTGTGTCAAATTGTCATAACCCACAACCCCACCTATGACTACGTGAGGCTTTGTGGGGCCAGATATAAAGGGTAGAGAGGGTGGGCAGTAGGATCTGCAATTCGGCCTCCTTCCTGAGACTGGCCTGGGGCACCAGGATGACAGACTGGAGAATAACTTTTTTTGTGGGTGCATTGTCTCCGGCAGGAACTGAGCCTCAAACCCGTATGTGGCTTCCACACCGCAGACAAGAGAATAGCGTGACACAGGGACTCAGCTGCCCCTGAGCTCCAGATCCCTGTGGCCAATTCCTTCTCCATGCTGACCTCCTTTTGCATGAATGCAGGTTTCTCAAATTGAGCATGCCCAGAACTCAGCTGTCCCCTGACTCATCCTCCCCAGGGCACAGGGTGAAAACCCCGGAGTCTATGAGGCTCATTGTTCCTTCAGCCACAGAGCCAGCACAGAGTCCTGCTGCCTGCACTCATGGGCCTGAAGCCCTCTGGTGTCTCCATGCCCACCCCGAGGGACCCAGTCTCTGCTGCAGCTCTGCCATGGCCTCCTACGTTCCCCTCGTTCTTCCTGTGGCCACCCTCCCCCGTCTTTTAGAATAAGCCATAGGGTCTTTGCTGGGTCTCAGAAAATGGATAGAATTGGGAGAAGTGAATAGAGAGTTGGAATCTTGCAGGTGGGACACCTCCTAGGTTAAAGTGAGGGCAGTGTCTGGGGCCTAGCATCAGCATCCGGCCATGGCTCAAGGCACAAGGGACTGCTTACAGTCTCCCTACCAAGGCAGACGATGCTGCAATGCAAACCTAACCACCAGAAAGGCCCAGCCCATGTGCGGCCTCCCTGCCACCTTGCCGCTGCACCTGTCACACTTATCCACACGACCCTCACACCCAGCCCAGGCAGCTGTGTGTGAAAGTGCCAGAACCCCGAGGAGAGAGGGTCCCTTCTTTCATTCAGATTCTTTTTTTTCTCTGATGGTTATTTCACTTGGCCCAAAAACACATGGTGAACGTTTTCAACACTTGTTAAAATATTGAACAGTTAGGATTTAAATAGGAACACTAATGGGCAAACAGCATTTCAGTTTTCTGTGATCCATTTGTTTTCCCTGAACTGCAGTGGATACTTCTGCTAATTAAATGATGGTCTATTATGAGATTGCCCAACTTGTCTCTGTTGGAACCTAAAAAGCAGAATGGGGCCAGTTAGAGGAGGCATCTGGAAGGTCTTCGAGGCATCAGACCCCAAGCCTCTGTCCACTCCCATTGCCATGGTGATGGAGGTGGCTAAGCTGTGGATGGAGGGCGAGAGGGGACAGGTTGCTGAGCACTGTTTCAAGTTCTGTGCTGACCGGCTAGGTGTGGCCCACGTGTTACAAAGCCGCGTAACTAGACTCAAGAATGGCCCAGTATTTCCTCTTCCTTCTAGACCTGTTTGTCTCCAAGTAGACAGATGAGCTGAACTCAGTTTTAGGACCTTCCCTCTTGGGACTATGGGGCTGTGATTTGAAGACTTACCATTCTATCTCTTCTTCCTATAAAGGGAAGGAAATAGATTTGTGAAAGTGGAACAGTGATCTCCTCTGAAAACACCTGTGCTTGTGCCCCAGGAGCCCCTAACTCTAAGGCAGAGTTCCTTGGGGGAGGGGAGACACCCAGTCATTTTTTTGTCACCGGCTATTTAAGTCATACAAGACTCAAAAGTCATTTTTGTCAGTTATTTTAAAGAATTAATGTTCACTAAAGATGTGAAAAAGAATCAAGAGGCCTCTTCCAAAATGAAAAGGAATATTGGATTTTGGGGAGAAAAATTACACCAAGCAAACAGGGAGCCTGAGCTCCACTGATCAGGTTACAGAAGTTCATCCTCGTGCAGTTCTGGAGGCCGGACAGCCAAGGTCCCGGTGGTGACCGAGCTGGCTCTTCTTGGGGGATGTGGGCTCTGCTTGGGGCCTCTCCCTTGGCTGCTGGTAGTTGCTGGCAATCTTTGCTTTAGAGACACCCCACTGGGCACTCTCTGCCTACATTTTCACATGATATTCCTGTGTGCTCATCTCTCTGTCCACATTTGTAGGGTCACAGTCATTTTGGATTCAGGGCCACCCTCATGACCTCGCTTTAACTTGATTACCTCCTTAAACACCCGACCTCCCCATGAGGTCCAATTCTGAGGTCCTGGGGATTAGAATGTCAACTGAGAGATTCTGAGTGGATGAAAGTCAACTACGACAGGGACAGTAAGTTCAAAGGTTAATATTAAAATGTTCACTTTGGATTTTATTTAAAAATCAATGCAACTTTCAGAAATAAAGTTCAGAACAGGCCAAATGGTCTGTGCTACTGGAAATCAAAATGGTAATTACTTTGTGCACAGAAAGGCTGGGAGAGGCCTGACTGGGGTTTGTTTCTTGACTGGGTGCTGTTTCCAATGGGTGTTTTTGCTGGTTGTTGTTGTGTGTGATACTGGAAATTGAACCCAGGGCCTTTGTTCTAAGCTACATCTACAGCTCTTTTTAAATATTTTTATTTTGAGACAGGGTCATGCTAGGTTGCCCAGCTAGGCTTGATCCTGTGTCTCAGCCTCCCAGGGTGCTGGGATTACAGTCATGCGCCATCACCCCTGACTTGTTTTTGCTATTTGAGACACACTTTGAGCTGCCTGCTCCTCATTAGAACGCTCCTCTGTTCTGAGCCTTAGACTTTAATAAAAAGCATACCTGGAAAATCTAGTTGGCATATAAATCAGGACATCTACCACCTACTTCCACTATGATTTAGGGGTTTGATTTTTTTTTCCTCTATGTATAAACATTGAGGTGAATAATTTTCAGTCAGAGCTGGGAGGAGGGGGTGGTAGGGGTAGAGTTTAGAGAATACACAGCAGGTGTGACTTAATTGTTGAAAAATGGTGCTTTTCACAGGCCTCCTTGGACACCTGGACCAGAGACTTTGAATTCCATGCTGTGCAGGTAAGAGCTTGGGAGTTCTGGTGTGTTAACTCAGTGTGGCTAGAGAAACAGACACATTCAGGATACAGGCCTCTCTTCTCTGTCTCTCTCTGTCTCTGTCTCTCTGTCTTTCTCAGACACACACACACACACACACACACACACGCACACACACGCACACACACACAGACTAGGGGAAGGGGGAAGTTGGGCCTTATTTTATTGAGTTGGTTCACCCAATCCGATCGTGGGGGCTGGCTAGTCCAAAATCTGCAGAGCAGGCCAGAAGGCTTGAGACTCAGGGGAGAGCTGGTGCTACAGTTCAAGTCCAAAGGCATCTAGAGGCACTTTTTCCTGTAGACCTTCATCTTTTCTTTTGCCTAAGGCTTTTGCTTGGCTGGATGGGACCCACCCTCATCATGGAGGATAATCTACTCCATATCTTCTGATTTAAATATTAATATCTAACAACTTCCTTCTCAGGAATACCTAGACTGGTATTTGACCAAACAGTTGGGTACTGTGGCCTACCTGACTTGACCAATGAAATTCATCACCACATCAGATCCTAAGGACTGGCCAGTCTCAGTGCCAGGGTTAGGGCCTGCAAACCCGTATCATCTTTGTGGGTTAAAACGTGCAGAATCCTGCTGAGTGAGGGTTTATCAGTCCCCTCAAAGAGATGGGTGCTCTCTATGTTGACTTGATTGTGTTTCAGTTGTCTTGCTAGAAATACACACCTGTCTTTGCCTTCCTATTTCTACCTTAGTAAGAGATGGAACTCATAAAACAGGGTTTCCTGGTTCTGTGGCCTAATTTACGAACCAGGCTTTCTTTTTATTAATTCGCTCGTGGTTTTTTTTTTTTTTTTTTTTTTTCCTACAGTAAAATCAGGCTTTCTCTTATGCAAGGGGTAACAAGGAGTCAAGACCAATCAGTCAGTGACAGCTGGCCCCTGGGCCATCCCAGGTGTTAGTGTGTAGCATCTGGTGCCGATGCTCCATACAGCTGTACAAGGCTTCCTAATCATCAGGTTAATCAGCAACTCCAGCAAACCCCACCTTGGAGCTAGACTTGATAGAGTTACTCAGAGAACACAACTTTGCTGGCCTTAGGCCCCTGGGCTCCTGTGCTGCTAGAATCACTTTCCAGTCCCTTCTTAGGAAGCAGAGAGGCCAGTTTCCTGAGCAGTGGGGCTTCCTCTCCCTGTTAAATTAGTTCATTTGCTATTCATACAATGAAGCAGATGCAATGTGGATTCGTGCTTATCCTCAAAGAGCCAGAAAAGACCCACATTTGATCACAGAAAAGGAAACAGTTAACTAAAAATCAGAGACATGCCCAAGATCCCTCAGCAAATTATAGAAAGAGTGGGGAGTGGATTTTAGATGTCCAGACTGTCAAGCTACTACCATGGCGGTATTCTGGAAGCTCTAGGAAGGAGCCATAGTCACACTGCAGGGGCTGTCACACTCTCAGTAGCACAGCTATCAGGGAAGAGTGCAGGAAGTACCAGATCCCTGAAGGACCGAGCCTCCTCCTCTCATTGGCTGCCGACACCTGTGAACATTTCTCCCCAGTAGCCCGGGGGACCAGCACCCCCTGGCTACTTCTTTTGTTTCATCAAATGGTACAAGACACTCAGAGAGTTTTAGGGGGGTAGATAATCCTTTATGGTGCTGCATTTTCAAAGTACCCAGTTTTGTAAATGTCCATGCACATTTCCAGTGGGTGGAAACAGTTGATAGAGAACAAAGAGCTGTACTGTGGGCGGCATGCATCTGGGCCTTGTGCGGTCCCCTCTCCAATCTGCCTTGAGGATGCAAGACTGCACTGCGGGTGCAGAGAAGATGCGCCCAGAGCCCAGAGCTTAAACTTTGCCATGAGCTCCGAGGCCTACGTGGATGCTGGGAGCACTGGCTAGGGAAGATCAGGGGGAAACTGGGTCCCTGCAGGCTGCAGCATCGCTGGGTGGGGGTCATGCCTGTGCAAGAAAAGTGGTACTTAGTCCCTCCGAAGATCTTTTTCTGTTACATAAAGCAGTTTAGTGTCCTGCTTCTCAGGAAATTTCTTTTGGAGAAAATAGACCATGCAAATAAAAAGGTGTGATTAGGTGATCAGTTGCATTTAGTAACCTGTGCTCAGAGGGTATGAGATCACCTGGTTGTAAACAAACACATTGCTTCTGTGCAGTTGATCCTTCTATGTGGACAAGCCCAGGCTCTCCTGTCTTTTGGGGTGGTCAGGAGTGAATTCTTGACAGGTCACTAGAAACTGGTTACTATGAGATCACAGATTCTTGTACCGGAAGAGGACATTTTGAGAGCTTGGGGACTCAAAGTCTCAAGGTGCCTCCATTTGCTACAGATGACTCTAGTATATTTTTATGGCAGAGTAGTATTCTGTTGTGTATAAATACCATATTTTCTCTATCCATTCATCTGCTGATGAACTCCCACAATTTAGTGAACATGAGTTGTGCTGCTATAAACATGGGTGTGCGTCTGTGAGATACGATGTCTTTAATTCTTTCAGAAAGATTCCCAAGATGGGAATAGCTAGCTGGGTCCAGTGGAATTTCTTGTTCTGGTTTTTTGAGGAATTTGCATACAGATTTCCATAGTAGTTGTACTAGTTTACATTCCCATCTTACATTACAGTGTTTTCCTGTTTAATGTGTTAACAGGTAGAAATGGTGACTTTCAGAGCAAGGCAAAGAAAGAGAGTAGGGGAGAGAGGGAGAGGGAGAGGGGGAGAGAGAGAAAGAGAGAGGGAGAGAGAGAGAGAAGAAAGACAGAGAAACTGAACTACAGGAAGAAATTTTTCCAGACTTCAAAACATATCAGTCTTGTTCCTTTGGAAGTGTGTGTGTTTGTGTGTGTGAAGCTTCTTCTATGCCTTAGAGGAAGTGGCCTGTAAATGTCTCATGGAAACAGAGGAGCACAAAGCAGTAGAGAATCATGACTGTCCTTTCCTGGCCTTGACCAGGGGGACCCAGGGCACAGGGGTCCCTTCTGTAGTGTCCTAGATGGCTTCATCCCTTTGCTGCTGCTCCTGAGAGTGGGTAATTTATAGAGAACAGAGATTTCTTTCTTATATTTTTGGATGCTGGGAGGACTGAGCATATCAGAATTTGTGCAGGGCATCACGAAGTTAGGATTTTTTTTTTTTTTTTTTTTTTGGAATTGAGAATTGAATTCAGGACCTCATGCTTGCCAGGCAGGTGCTATGCTGCTGAGCTATATCCCCTGCCTATTGAGCTATACCTCCCAGCCCCATTACATGGTTAGGAAACATGCCAAGAGATGCAGAAAAATCCACCTGGACTCACCCTTTTATTTGGAGCCCACTCCTGTGATAACTGACATTCCCATGAATATACTGTTCCTTCTGGAGGGTAGAACCCATATGACCTAATCAGCTTTTAAAAGCCCCAGTTCCTTGAGTATGTTATATTTTGTTTTTGAAATGAGATCTCATCACATTCCCAGCTTGGTTTTGCATTCCTATCCTAAGTGGTCCTCCTGCCTCAGCCTCCCCAGTAGCTGGGACTAGAAACACAAAACTCCATGCTCTACTTCCGGATGTACCTCTTAATACTGTTACAGTGGCAATTAAATTTCAACACAGACTTTGGAGAAGCATTCAAAGCCTAGCACCAGAAAACAACCTGGAGCCACTTCCATGGCACACTTTCAGGAGCTGGAGGCCATCAGGAGGCTCCTCTGTGCAGCTCTGTGTGGTCTTCCTCTTCCCCCACTGGCCCAGGCTTTGAGAGGGCTGTGTCACATCAAGGGTTTGCAGCATCAAGCTGGCAGCTTTGAGAATCTGAGTTTTCTGTCTGCTCCTGGGTGAATTATTTAACCACCCCAGGCTGTTGCCTCATTTGTAAAGGAGAAAACGGAATCCACCTCATTGTGCACTCTGCACCACTGTATAGCGGGCTCCTCATGGTGGGTGACAGCCGTTCAGGTGCCAAGGAAGCACCACCTCTTGTTTCATTCTGTGAGTCATTTTGGCTGAGTTTTAGGCCCAGGACCTGTTGCCTCTGGAGATGGCTCTGAAGGCCTCACCTCCTTCCCCAGTTTCCATTTCCTCCCTGTTGGTTTTCCCCGGACAAAGCAGGCCCTGCTCAGCAGCGGCATTGAACACCCTCTTCAGAAAGGGCACTGTTATGAAAGTGCAAAGATGTGTTTCCTTGAGAAGCTCTTCAGCTACCTACATGAAAAATAGATGAGCTCTCTTGAATTGCAAATGCTCTTCAAGTTGAAGGCAAAAATGTGGAAATCTGTCTTCTTTCCTCAGCCAGGGCGAGGTCAGGGATGCGGTTGCTTGCGTTTCCCAGTAAACATCAAGGACCTCGAGGGCCAGGAAAAGAACTTCTCAGTGGCATCACCCTTCCCAGAAAGTCGAACTCAGTTAATTTGAATTCAGTTCAGTTTCCACTGGCCTTTTTTTTTTTTTTTTTTTAAGGTTTCAATAGCTATGTATTATGCTGTCTCTAAGTACTTGGCTTTATGGCAGAGGCTGTGGGGTTGAAGATACTTCAGATAGTCAAGTTCACTGCGATCAGAGGGGTTACAAGCCGGTGCACATAGGCAAGGTTTTTAGCAAACAGGTTGCATACACACAAGTTTTTAGTTCTCAAGCAAGTGCTTATATGCCCAGAGGGTAGCAAGGTCCAGAACCCATCCAGGACTGCTCAGGGCTCCGTGGCTTTGTCCACCTATGTTGGATACTTCCTTGACTTCATGATGTTAAAATGCAAAGCAGCTATGTCTCAAGCTGCAAAGTCACTATTGTGAGTGGAACCTTAAGCCACTACTTTGCAAATGTATGATCAAAACTACGATGGATGTTTATATAAAATACATCTCTTACAACAAAAGACATACTGCCGTGAATCCCCCTCAGGGTACTCCTCACTTCAAACACACTTAGCCCGTTGTCCCTGTCACTTTCTGCTGCGGTTCTGGAAGTTGTCATTCCTGGCTGCTTTAGTGTTCTGGGTGACTTCAAAGCCTTCCAGCAGTTTCTCTCAGATGCAAGCATGGCCATGTGTCCTCACCCACCTTATCTATTGGATCTGCACTATGTGCCTGCTGGCTCTTCATCAAAGTTAAAATGACCAGGAAAGATAAATATTGGAGTGAGTTCAGGGCCTCAGGGCAGCCACAACAGCGCAGATAGAGGCACTCATGGAAGGGGACTTGAAAAGTGGGGGACAATGGGATAAGGGTGCTCAAAGTGAAGGGGAGAAGTTTGAGGAGGTTAAGGGCGATTTACTATCATAAATTTTAAAAATTGAAACATCCACTTACTTTCGACCATGTAGAAGCCTCCAGAAGTCTTTCTTTTTCTTTTCTTCTGTTTTATCGGTGTGTGTTTGTGATGCATGGTGACTGCATTTCCCATGGGGAGTCTGGGTCTGCGCCTATCACAGCCCGGCCCTTTTGCTTTACCACCCCTCGCTGCCCTCCCATCTTCTCCCACCCCCAGATCCTCTTCCATTGCACAGCATCACTGCTCTGTTTCCTATCAGTATCTCTTTTTGTCCTTTAAATTAATTAAATTTGGGGTTTCTCAAATAAGAGGAACCGTGCGATATTCACCCCTCTGTGTCTGCTTTACCTCACTTGGCATTATAGTCTTACGGTGCATCCATTTTCCTAAAAATGACTCACGTTTCCTCCTTCAGGGCTGAGTCTTGGTCTGCTTTCCTTGAGTTTGTTCAGCTCATTGAGGAGTAAACGGCCTCCTAGGGTGGCCTTGTCCTTGTTAACATGCATGACATGAGGCCATGGTGGGGACGGCACAGCTGAGCCTCAGCTGTTTTGCTCGGTCGAGACTTGGGAGCCTGAAGGATTGAACAGCTGGAGGTTTTCTATCTGCTTGGATGACTTCTTGAAGAGGGGTCCCATTCTATATTCTCAGGCATGTATAAGTGTATGTGTTTGCTTCTGATTTTAAGGACAAAAAGCCCAAAGAACAAGAGAAGAAAGGAGACTTTCTTCATCGACCCTTTTCCAAGAAGCTGGACAAGAATCTGCCCTCGCACAAGCAGCCCTCCTCAGCCTCGCTCATCACGCAGATTCAGAACACCAAAGCCCTGCTGAAGGACCGGAAGGCCACCAAACCTGTCTTCCCCGACAAAGGTGCGTCAGCCCTGGAGACCCTGGTGGTTGCTCGCTTCTACCAAGCTGTGTCTGCTGTGCACCCCTCACCCGGGTGCTGTGCACAGCAGGTGGAAAGCAGAGCAGAGAGAAAGCTGTATGCACACATCTACAGCAATGGGAGAACTGTGCACGGCCAGCCCAGCTGTGGGGTACTAGCCACCTGCAGGAAGCGTTTGAGAGATCAGGGTACCGGGCATTTTGGGAGGAGAGATTGGAGTACACAATATTGTAGAGCAGAAACGAGGTTCTGGCATTGTGGGGACAGATACTTGGGTGTTTAGAACTGTGGAAATAGAGCCTGGGGTGCACCATATTGTGGGAGCAGATATTAGGGTGCATGGTATCATAGATCGCAGTAAGAGTATAAGGTGTTACAGGAGAAGAGACTGGGGTATACAGATAGGTGTACAGGATCTGAGACTGAGACACAGTTTTACAGGATGGGTCATGGTGTGTAGGAGTAGAGACCCCACAGAGTGCAGAAACAGAGATTGCGTTAGGAGCAGAGTGACAGTGGTGCACCTAGGTATAGATTGGGTTTGGTTTCGTTGGAATCTTGCTTAGAAAAGTGAGGCAGTGAGTCATGACCGAGTCTGGGCTTTGGGGTGGGGTAGGGTATTCAGAGCCGAGTTCAAATCCCAGCTGTACCACTTGTAGGCACAGAGTTGCCATTGGTGTCCTTGCTTGTAAGAGCTCCTGCCTGTTGGCAGTGTTGGGTGAATGAAATCAGACAGGTGTAGAAGTTTCTCTGTGTGATTTTTGGAATCCAGCACATGGTAGACAGCTGATTAATACGAGTCTCCCTGGTCTAGGATGAGAATTGAAGTAGAAAGGAGTTCAGTAGGCACAGGTTTAGCACACACAGGAGAAACCGAAGGAGTTACATGGGAGCCATGCAGCCGTGAGCTTGAGGAGACGTTCTGCTAACTGAGAGCATCATGGAGTCACAGCATCCAATCTCTTTGTTTCAAATATGAAGAACAAAAGTTCAGAGTGGGCCATGCCCAGCTAGAGGTAACTCAGGTATGCTGAGCACTCAGTGGGATTCCTGGCCAGTGGCCACTGTCCCCATGTTGTACAAAACCTCCAGCCTTCCTAGTGTAGAGTGTGCAGCAGACCTTGGTGGGAGGCACCGTGCACTGACTAAAACTGGGACATTTGCCATTAACAAAACTTTAGCTTTTTATGATGATGAATTTCAGGCATCTGAGCTGCCTGAGGAGGAGAAGGAGGAGTAGGTTTGTTTTGGTGTCTGTGTTTATTTATGTAGGCAAGGAAGAGTCCCTGTACGCCCTCTGTTGCGCCCCAAACCACTCCCTTGCTCCTGCAGCTGGGCTTCTGTGGGACCTATAAAAACGTTACACAGAAAAAAGCACCAAAGGCACAGCTCATTCTGCATGAATTTGGCTGTGTTTCCCTCTGCTCCAAGTCTGTAGGGGTTTCCCCTCTCTTCTGGCCCAGTTTGCAGACCTGGATTCCAATCTGCTCCCCCCGGAGGTGAAAACTGTGTGGACTGGCCAGTTACCGGAACTGCAGAGATGTGCTGTCCTATGAGAACTGGATCTGGATCCATTGAGATCAAAGTCATGAGGGAGCCTAGGCAGGGAGAGAAATCCTGACAGGATGAACCTGGGAACACTGTGCTGAGCGAAATGAACCAGTCACAGCACGGCACACACTGTGTGATTCTGCTTGTGCAGAAAGTAGAACGGTGGCTGCCGAGGGGGACAGAGAGGAGAAGGGGGAGCTGGAGCTTAGCAGGCGCAGAGGGTTAGATCTGCAAGGTGAAAACGGCTGTGGAGATGGTGCAACAGAGTGGATATACTTAATGCTTCTGTACACTTAAAATAGCGAAGATGATACATTTTCTGCTATGTATTCATACTACGATAAACTAGGGCTGAGGGTATCTAAGAGAAGGCTTCTCTGAGTCAGATGATCAGACTTGTAGGGGTTCAGTGAGTCAGGCTGCACACCCTTCCAGAAGTTTTATGGATGTCCTGTGGAGTGCATGCATATTTTTATCCAACGCGCCTTTGGCAGGGTTTAAAATGTTAAGTAACCAAACAAGAAGTCTGTATTAAGCTGAGGCCTCGTGTCACCAGCTTCCTGTCCCCTCTGTCCTAGAAAGACTGTTGGGCCTCTGAGGAGTGACTGGATGCTACAGCTGTCTCTCTCCAGTAGCTAAGCTGTGTCGTTCTCACCTCCTCCTGCCATTCAAGGGTCACTGACTCAGTCAAGCTGTTGGTCCGGGCTGGGAGGAAATGGGCTCTGTGCACCGTTTCTGTGGCTGTCATGATTTTATTTGTTTTCTTGATAATGCAGACTCCTTTGGCTGCCGTGGTATTTTCCGGAAGACCTCCGATTCCAATTGCGTGGCCTCTTCTTCCATGGAATTTATCCCTGTCCCACCTCCCAGAACCCCCAGGACCCTAAAAAAAGTGGAGTCCCATCAGCAAGGGCCTGGGAGCGCCAGCATCCCTGCCAAGGAAGACCCCCTGATGCTGGACATGGTGCGTTCCTTCGAGTCTGTTGATCGAGATGAGCACATAGAACTCCTGTCCCCATCCCATCGCTACAGGATCCTGAACTCACCAGTGAGCTTGGGTCGCAGGAATTCCAACGAGAGGACACTTTCCCCACTGCTGCTGTCTGGAAGTACGTCACCTCTCCAGACTCCTTTGCATTCCACTCTGGTCTCTTTTGCTCACGAAGATAAGAACAGCCCCCCAAAAGAAGAAGAGGTATGTTCTCCGCCTCCAGTTTCCATCAGTGGCCCCACGCAGCCTCTGGGGAGCCCCAACTGTGTCAAGAGCCGGGGCAGGTTCCCCATGATGGGCATTGGACAGATGCTGCGGAAACGCCACCAGAGCCTGCAGCCCTCTGTGGAGAGGTCCCTGGAGGCCAGCATGCCTCCACTGCAGCCCATGGCCCCCAGCAACCTCGCCTTTGACCTGGCTGATGGGGTCAAGGGCCAATGTTAACCTGGACCAGTGAGATTCTGGGTCTCTGTAAAGAAAGCAGCAGAGCAGAACTCCACACATCTGTCAGAGTGTGAACAAGGACCTCTTGTATGCCTGTCATGGAACCTCAGATCAGCCCAAATCCACACACCCAAAGCCTGCACAACCCAGCCTCACCTAGGGACTCCTGAGATGCTGGAAATCACCAGGAGGGCTGGCAACGGGGGCAGTCGATTCCAGTCACAGACCGTCCTTCCTTCCACCCACTCACCAAGCCCTCTCTATTGCACACTACTGGGCTCCGGGCTGAAAAACACACATCAGACTAGACTGACCTAGACTGTTACAGATCTTTGTTCCCTCTGTGCTGTTGGGTACCTCTCAGCAATTGCTGTCTGCTCTGCAGTCGGGCCCAGCCTCAGAGGGACTCGGCATCCAAGGTCTGCCATCAAGGCCACAGTTTCCTTTGGACTGAAGTGGCCTTTCTCTTGGTAACTAACAGCAAATCTCTGCAGCTCGTTAGGAGCAGTGACTCGAGTGCTAACCGAAGAGGAATGCAGAGCAGCCCCTTAGAGTAAAGATGGAGTAGTCTGGACCTGGATGTAAGGAAAGAGCTGAAGGAAACACCCATCCCGAGAAAGACTTTGGCGGTGGCGGTGGCGGTGGTGGCGGGGGGGGGGGGACTTGCTAATGGCTGAACAATCTTGTCCAAAGAATTGTTTTCTTGATGGGGTGTCATTAAATTGAAATCATGTGATTTTTAGGAACCCAGCTGGAGAAATGAAAAACAGTCTCACCAAAATCGTATTTGCCAGCAAGAACGCAGCCCAGAGGGCAGAAAAGCTGGCTCAGGTGGTTTTCAATGGCATTCGACCAAAGTGGCCTGCAGGAGGGGCAGGATCCCTATCGCCCAGTGCTCGTCCTGCTGTACCAACAGGGCCACCGTCCTCCTAGAAGGCATGAAGCTAGCCGGTTCTTTGCAGACAGAGAAAGAATGTTCAGCATGATTCATATGCGGAAAAGGAAACATTACCTCTGTGTTCACACAGGAAAGAAGTGTGATTTAGAGCTCAGCTCGTCTGCGGTGAACTGAGAACAGCTTGCCGGGCGGGGAACATGTTCGAGTACAGGACACTTGCTTCTTCCAGGACCGCAGCGTCCCCCAAGCAGGGTTCCGTCTGTGTTGTGTTCTCACACCTTTTGCCAAGGATTGAACCAAAGATGTGTCTCCACTTCTGTGGCTGTGCTGTCCTTGTGTGTGCGTTTGTGGACCCTAGTGTGGTCTGGCTGCATCCGGCTGGAGCCTGACGGGTACTTTCTTCACAGAAGGCCTGGGCCTGGCCTTCAGTCATGGGCAGAATTGCGAGAAGGGAAAAAGAGCGGCACGCTTTGGAATGAGTGGAGTGGGATGGACTGGTTGGATAGCAGTCAGGTTAGGAGATGGGTGATGGAATGGCCTAGAATCTTCAACTATTTTTTATCCCCCTCCCCCTCCGCAGTACTAGAGATTGAATCGAGGGCTAGAAAAATGCTCAAGCGCTGAGCTGTGACATTGGCCCTTTTTATTTTTTTATTGTGAGACAGAGTCTCAGTTTCCCAAGCTGCCTTTAAACTCGCCATTCTTTTGCCTCAGCCTCCCGAGTAGCTGGGATAACCGGCATGCGCACTATTTCCGAAAGTGTCAGCTTCTTACTAGTATGGATGTTACCAGAGGCTCCACTGTGTCCACTCGGCTAGGTTGTTCCAGTCTGTTGATTCCAAAGTGGGCCAAGTCCCTTGAGAACGGCAAACAGGCCTTCTTTTCCCCAGCAGGGAGCCCTCTGCCAGCAGAGGCGTCCTTGGGGCCCTCCCAGCTCTGACTAAGTGAAGAGAGACCAGATCTCTAGTTAACTGCAGAAGCTACCCAGCTGTGCTGGCAAGACCTGGGGTTACTCAGTCCCTTGGACAGTAATCACCCCATCTCTAAGGCTACATTAGGCAGACATCAGTCTCCTGGCTGTTGGTGTTATTCCTTTGTGTAGTTTCAGAGCAGTTTCTGAACTTTACTCTCAAAATAGAGCTTTTTAATCAGAGAAAAGAAAAGAATCGTCCAGTAGATCCTCTCTCTTTTTGAAACGCCATGCTTGCTTTTCAGTGGGTAGAGAAGCCTTCCATCTAGATGGCGTCCGCCTGTAACTGCCTCTCCAAACAGGCTGGGAACGTGTGGACCTGTGCACACATTCGCCTGTCCACCTTTGTCCACCTTTGTGTCTTTTTTCTTGCATTTTACTTTCCTCGCCAGCCTGCGTGTTTCCATGCCGCCGTTAGCTCGTGGAGAGCGTGTTGATCATTCTTCGAGAGCGGCTGCAGATGTGGGACTGCCAGCCTGGGTTGCCCTTGGCAACGCGGACTCTGAGCTCAGGTTTACTCTGAACCAGTGAGAAGAGAAGGGAGCCGGGAGAGGGAATAAGCTGTATGTTTGGTGTGGGTGAGCACCTAAGAAATCTATGAAACCAAGTGAAAGGAAAAAAAATGTTAAATTCTTTATTATTTTATTATATTTATATGGAAAACTTGACCATCCCTTTGGTAAGTACAGAGTGTGTTGTCTGTCTGGCTCATGACTGTCTCTCAGTTTGTCGGTGCCTGTGATTGCAGTCAGCCTCTGGCTGCTGATGGACATGACCCAACTGCCGTGGGGCTAAAGTTAAGGAGGAAAAGTCCATTTTAATTGTATGATTTGGTCATAAATAAGGACCATATTTATGTCACCTTTATTGAATATATGTACTTTTATAATGACTGTGAAATACACTTTTTCCTCACTATGACTGTTTTCTTTATTTGATGATAAATCTGAAAGCATCACATATGTTGCCAAGAGAACAGTCAATGGCTTAAGTTCTTGGGGGTCCAGTAGACAAAATAGAGCTAAGTGGGGGCTGAGCCGTGAGGTGCTAGGGAGTTTCCCACTGCAGCATTCCGGCTGTGTCTCACTTGTCGCACAAGGTCTGTCTGCACAAGGCTGTCCCATGTACTGCGAAGGGCAGTTGGAGGTGAGGCAGCACTTTGTGGTTTTCAGGGCTCAGGATTTCTCTTGGTGACCCTGAAGTTGGGGTGTAGAATGGTGAATGCTGCGTCAGGGAACTGTCCTTGTTTTAGGCCCGGCTGAGAGTGGTAGGGTAAGATTGCGGAGTGGGGTGGTGGGTAGATCGGCCATTTGGCTCAGTTATGGCTTCATGAACTACTCACGAAATGTTTTTTTGGAATGTGCTCCCTTGTTCCAGCGTGTCCCCTTTCAGGGCAGAGAATGAAAGCTTGGGGAGTGGTGTGGCTAGAGAGGGGAGGGACCCCTTTCTGTTACTATCCAAAGCTCTCCAAAGTTTGATTGGGGAGATAATAGAACAAGTATCTAGTTTCAATATTTTCTTGTATGAAACACAACCCTTTTAAACAGGCAGGAACCTGACAGTTTCTGGTCCAGTTTCTTTTGATGAAGAGAAGCTCGGGACTTCCAGTGGGTTAAGGACATCCTAGAGTCCTGCATGAGCTGGCACCAGGACCTGGCTAGAGTGTGTCCTTGAGAATGCAGAGACATCAGAGTAGCCACTGCGGTCAGAGGGCAAAGCTGTCAGCAGATTGAGCTCTCATTGCCGCAGGTATTTTTGAGGTTCCTCTGAGGACTTGGTCTTTGCCTTTTTAAGTGAGTCTCAAAATTACGTGACTTCTTGAGATTCTGCACAGTTTTGAGTATAACTTTCCTAACCCTGCCAGTGCTTCACATCACCCTCTTTCTAGCACCCGCCAGCAAATCTCAAACCTGGAGATAGCTTTCTTTTTGGACTCTCTTCCTTGATAGATCTCCTGAGCAAGCACCAACCTTTGACTGGCCTTGTTATCTATGTTAGCTATCAAAAGGCATTGGGTTTTCCTAGATTAAGTCATTTGAACTGTTTACATATAGCTGTATCATAAAGTAGGACAATTTCAGAAAGAATGCAAGACTGATATATTTAGTGGGGGAGGTCTGGAAGCCTCTTGGTTATTGTATTTGTTTCCTTTGTAGGATCTTCCATGTGCCACGGGCACGGCGAGAATAGCTGAGAGCCATGCTGGGAGCTGGTTCAATTTAATGTCATCACTTTTCAATGAAAGGAGCATGTTTCCTGAGTAGTAAATGAGTGTATTATTTGTGGCAGCTTTTTTTTTGGTCAAGGGAGCTTTTTAAACATCTGGTTCCAGAGACAAGTGGGGTACATATTTGTGTTTCTTCCCTGTAGATGTGTTTTTACAGCACCTGGTGAGGTCCAGGGTTTGCTGTCTGTGAGCACACAAGCATGGAGGGTGGGGCAGGGCAGGCAATGGGCGTTGACAGACTGAAGCATCTCAGGCTTGGCAGCCCCCTCCCCCAGGTATGCATGCCTGATCTGGCATGCAGATAATGAGGCAGCCTCATCCAGGAAGCAAACTCTGGGATCAACTGGAATCCAGTGGTTTATTGTGAAAAGGTGGTCCTCTGAGGCTTGGACAAAGGCCAGAAACTGTTGTTCACAGGTAAAAAAGTTAAATGGCTCTAACTTACAGGCCTGAGCTACTTGTATTCCTTTCTCATTCAGAAAAGCAAAGGCTTTAACTTAGATTTAAGTTCTGTACTCTTAACGCAAATGTGTGCTTTCTTGACCTGTTATCACAGCCTCCTGGAAAAGGGCTAGTTAGGGAACCAGGCTCCTCCAGCGTTGGGCAGCACATTCATGGCAGGGTTAAGCCATGACCCACTGGCACCCAGTATGTTAGACTGGTCAGGCTTTGCTTTCACAACACATTCTATGAATTGTGAAAACAATAAAGATTTGTTTCCTTCACAGTTTTCTGAGGCTCGCTAACTCCAAAGCAGTTGTGCTTTAGGTGGTAACTCAGGGATTCAGGCTGTTTCTGGCTCATGGCTTCACTGACTTAAGCTTTGGGGAGAGTCTTCCACCAGCCTCGAGTGCTCTTTAAAGAGGGTATTATATCCTCTCACCACCCACTGGCTCAGTCAAGTCATGTGGCCTTGCCTGTAAGCATAACGCTGGGAAATGAGGGGGAACATATGCCATTGTGGGGTACAGTTAATATTTCTGCCACCATGGGAAAGGTCCGGATGCCTGCCACTTAAAAATTCCCTCATTGTCGCACAATGACAGCTCTTCTTTCTGCATGAGGGTTACTTTTTCTAAAGACATTAGATTTGGTAAATTTTAGCATCTTATTTAACTTAAGGGCAGCATTTTGACTGAATCCTGTCCTCCGCAAATTTCTGTGTTGAAGCTGTAGCCCCCAGTACATTGAGAATGTGATCACATTGGAAGACAGGACATTTAAAGACACAAGGTAAAATGAGGCCATGAGGGTGGAACCTAATCTTATCCAACTAGTATGCATATAAAAAGAGACAAAAGGACCCCGGAGAGAAGAAAGGCCGCATCAGGACAGAAAGCCACTGTGTGTTGTGTTGTCTGAGGCATCAGGAGGAACCTCTGCCAACCCTTGATCTAGACTTCTAGACTGCAGAACTGTGAGAAAATACATTTTTGTTATCATTCACTGAGCAGGTCACAGCAGCCCTAGCAGCCTAACAAGGAGGGAAGGTAAAATAACAATATTTATATAGTCTACAAGTCTTGCAAATTTTGTCTCACCTACTGAATTTGTTTACCCCTTAACTTCTTACCCCTTTGCACTGAGAAATTTCTGCTTTGAGGGTAAAACTCCACTTTTTCTGTGTTCCCCATGTGCTAAGCTCACTGTGCCCCCCCCCTTTTTTTTGAGAATATTTCTTCCTTTAATCCTAAAGCTTACTACCTTTTGCAAAGGACAGCTAGCAAATATTTTAAGTTTCAAAGATTGCTGTGTAGTCTGTTGTGTATTCTTGTTTTGTTCTTTTTTTTAATTTTTGTTTTTGTTGTAGAAGTATTTTGAAATGTGAAATCTGCTTTTATCTGGGGGACATACAAAAGCAGGCCTCAGCAGACTGAAGTTATCAGGTCATGTCGATGTCCGCTCCCGGCCGGCAGGAAGGACACACGACAAAGTCTGGTAGTGGACAACCTTTTCTTTTTATTTTCCTTCTCCGTACAGCCTGCCCTGGGTTCTCCCAGCTGAAGCCTCCTCTGGTCCGCTCCCCGCGGCTCCTTTTGTGCTTCAGTCTGCCCCAAAGCCTCTACCGGTCCGCTCTCCGCGGCTCCTTCTGGGCTTCTACTTCCGGGCTTCTTCCTGGCTTCTTCTTCCGCCCAGGGGTGGCACCGGTATATATACGGGTACAGTGTCCAATCATGTTAAAGTAAGCAAGGCAAGCTGATTGGCTAACATCATCAGTTGCCAGGCAGACTATATTGTTGAGCGGGTTGCTTACGCGGTAAGCAGGAAACTAACGTGCTCGATGGGAGGGGCAATCTACCTCAGGCTTCACTCTTTACTACAGGCCTCACGTCCGCCAAGTGAGGCGACCGGGCTCGGGGCTGCGGCTCCCAACATCTCCCCCTTTTTTATTTTTTATGAATGTGCGCATCGTAGCCCTTTCTGGACTGGGTGCAGAGGCTTATGCCCTATGCGTAGGCCCACCGTAGGTCCTTGGCTTAGACCCTGGTCGGCCGTCCCATGGTCTGCCAAGGCCCTGAGGCCCTCGTCCTTTTTCTAGGGCCAGGCACAAACTGGACGGAACCTGGATGCACACAAGCTTGCACTCATTTCCTCTCCGTAAAGAAATCCCCTCGGAGAGAAATTTAGACCTAGGCAGCATCTAACAGTCCAGCGGCTTACGTGCAGGATGGGGTAGGGCCTGGCTTAGGTCGAGTCGTGCTGGGGAGGCACGCTCTTACCCGTCATTGACTCACCTACCCTGCTGTGTATTGTCACCTTATGGAGGAGAATGAGGGATGCCCGCCATATCTAGACTCGGTCGTGGGCCAATTGAGCAAGCCATGCATATGCCTGAGGATCTTCTTGTCCATTTCGGGCTACCGCTATTTCTATTCATCTTATTGGTTGGTCTGTGATGGATCTCCAGTAGGGCAGGTCTGATCTTCAGTCGAGGGCTTTGTTGCCCGTGTCAGTCTCTCCGGTATCCACAGTGGTTCTCGTCCCGGTTCCTGTGGGAAAACACAAACCGCGCCTCGGTTCCAGCTGATTACCGGATCCGGGCCCATCCATTGTCCTGTCAGGACATCTTTCCACTTCACCCACCCTTTATGGTTGGGGGAAGGGTTGCAGTGCTCCACAGCTGGGGAGCGATTATCATTATTTAAATTTAAAAAATTGTGTGTGAATAGTGCCATGGATAATCGTGCCTTTGGGGCCAGGCCTTGGCCTACTCCCCCTTTTTGTTTTTTATTTTTATCTTTTTCGTTTTTTTTTTTTTTTTTTTTTTTTTTTTTTTGGTCTTTTTCAATTTTTATTGGTACCGGGGATTGAACTCACAACTGCCTGCTTGCAAAGCAGGCACTTTTGCCACTGAGCTAAATCCCCAGCCCCCATTTCCTCGACCGGCGTTTTTCTCAGCCTGCTCTGCAGAGAACTCTGTGTACCAGGCTCGCCAATCCAGGTAACTACCCGAGGGCAGACACGCCTTTGCCAGCTGAATCCAGTCCGCGGGGGTGAGGGGCCCAGAAGACAGATTCTCCAGCATGGCAATGGTGTAAGGCGCAGTCGGCCCAAAGGTTGTAACTGCATTTTTAAGTTCTCTAATCTGCTTTATCTCAAAAGGCTCCCATACATTGCGTCCCTGGCCCATAGCTACTTGTACAGGAAATATCTCGTAGGGGCCACTATCTATCCCAGGTGGATGTACCTCATGAGACAAGCGTCCCCCCTGCCAAAGCCGCCTGTAAAAATACCGACCCGCCGGTGGCGGAGCATAAGACAGCGGCCGTGATTGGGCGGAAAATGGGGGCCCGTGCATCACTTCCTGTTCTGGCGAAAGGGGAGAGAGCTCCCAGGCGGCCGCCTCGTGGCGAGGAATCGCCTCCGGAAACGGCCCCCAAGGTGGGGCGGAAGGCTTCGCCTCCCTCTCGCGCCGGGGAGCGCTCAGGAGCTCTCTACTCCTCCGCAGACCAGGTTGAGCAGAGCGCAATTCGCGGGGCAACGCTGGAAAAGAACCCTGCGACTCCTTATCGAGCGACTTGGGCTCCTGACAGCTGGTCTCTTTGGCCTCCTTGCCATTCAACTTTCCCTCGTCCTCGGAGTCAGACGACTCCGAGGCTAGAGCCCCGTCCTCCTCCTTAGCATCCTTGTTCCCCTTGACGGGCCCCTCTCGGGAGCTCCCTGACTGGGCCTGCTCAGATACCCTGCGTACTTTTGTAAGCTCTTGAGAGCTTTCTCCACAACCACCCTCGCTCTTAGTGTTGCTACCTAACATGTTTCCCATTTTTTAATATGTTACTCACCGCGTGAGGCCCAAGGAATCCGCCACTTACGCGTGAGCCTGAGGGGAGTCTAAAAGCCCTGTAGGTGCGCGCCACCCAGAGCCCAGGCTTATCCCCAACTCACCTGTCTCGCAGCTCTGTACTGGAGCGTTGTCCACTTCCACGTCTCGGGGGTGATCAGTCCCCGGGCGGGCCTCCAAATGTCGATGTCCGCTCCCGGCCGGCAGGAAGGACACACGACAAAGTCTGGTAGTGGACAACCTTTTCTTTTTATTTTCCTTCTCCGTACAGCCTGCCCTGGGTTCTCCCAGCTGAAGCCTCCTCTGGTCCGCTCCCCGCGGCTCCTTTTGTGCTTCAGTCTGCCCCAAAGCCTCTACCGGTCCGCTCTCCGCGGCTCCTTCTGGGCTTCTACTTCCGGGCTTCTTCCTGGCTTCTTCTTCCGCCCAGGGGTGGCACCGGTATATATACGGGTACAGTGTCCAATCATGTTAAAGTAAGCAAGGCAAGCTGATTGGCTAACATCATCAGTTGCCAGGCAGACTATATTGTTGAGCGGGTTGCTTACGCGGTAAGCAGGAAACTAACGTGCTCGATGGGAGGGGCAATCTACCTCAGGCTTCACTCTTTACTACAGGCCTCACGTCCGCCAAGTGAGGCGACCGGGCTCGGGGCTGCGGCTCCCAACAAGGTCAGAGTTTGTTAACCCCTGATACAATCTTCACTAGAACCTTTTGAAGTGTTTTCTTAGTTTTACAGATAACCTTAGTGGGCTTTATCAGGTCTCATGACTCTACACAGGCTCATTTCAGGAGCATGCCTCCCTGGGAGGCATTTATAGTAGCTGAGCTATAGGACTCTGGGCTCACTGGAAGATCAGCTGAGATTTTTTTTAAGAGGAATTTTTTTTAAATTTTTTTTATTTAAAGAGAAAGAAACAACAACAAAAATACATGGAGGAAAAAAAGGGTAGAAATAAAACAGAATTACAGGAAAATAAACAATAAGAAATCAGTTGTAAGTTACATATTATCATCTTAGAAATAGTTGTTCAGGTTACAAAATTAAAGTATGTAAAGTGACATTCAAATAGTGACACTGCCAAAAGTTCTGCTCAGTGATCTAACAAAAACTAGTAATATGGTTATCAGTCCTACACTCTTGTTTTTTTATTTTAAAGAGGGTAAGATTAAACATATCAAACCAGAACAAAACAGTTCAAAAAGAAACAATTTAAAGAAATACAGATTTCAGAGCAAGTCCACTGGAGATCTTCACTGTTTATCTAATTGTCTCTAGTTTCTTCCAAATAGTTGCATCTTCATGCACATTAAATACATACTGCATATTATAGAACTAATCAGATCATTACAGGATGATGAAGGCTTTTTAGGTCTTCAAAATCTGACATTGGGGAAGACAATAATAACTACCATAGTGTCTCTCATTCTCTTCATAGTAGCTGTCCTTATCTTCACATATGCTGAAATTGAACCTAAGAGACTAGACTAATATCACTCTGAACAGTGAGTAATAGTATTGCTAGATGTTATATCATAATGCTACAGAATTAGCATTGGGTTTCTTAGTGTCTTCTTCAGAGTATCTGTTCATTACATCTTGCATTATATAATCTGTTCCTGTAAATAGTTTAAAGAAATCTTCCCATGTGTGAATTTCTATATGTATATCTATCCTCTCTGTATTACAGGGAAAAGCAAATCATAACAAGACAGCAAAATCAATTCCTTAGGAAAACATGCAATGAAAAAGACCCATAAGACCACAATATTAGGTGATCTACCGTAGTTACTATGCTTTCTCTTGTTATTTTCTACAGACTTGTCCACATCATTAAGCATAGAATTACCTAGCTATTTTTATAAAAACAAAACTTTGAAAACATTGTAAGACTTGAGAGCTATTAATAATCAAAACCGGTATGGATATCCTTTACATCTTGTCATCTTCAGAGTAGTTGCCTCTACTTTTAGGGTTGATACTATCAAGCATACCAAATTCAAATAAAATCAGCCAAGGCAAAACCACGGTTTGGCGAATCAGATTCAAATAAGATCAGTCATAGTAAGACAATGTAAATAATACAAAGTTTCAGTTTAGGTTAATAGGAAATTAAGGATAGTTACCTTGTATAACCTGCTATTTTTGGGTCCGATGTCTGTGCCCTCAAATCTGATATGAGTGGACAGATTGGAACAAAATAAATTCAAACTAAGCAGAGCAATAAGACTAGTGTGACTTTTAAATCCTGATACACTATTAACAATGGCCTCTGCCTTTTTTTGTGTGTATCAAAGCTGTCTATACTAAAGACTGTAGCTTACCGTCTCTGCCTCATGTCTGCTACTCCACTTTACTGCTATAATTTGACCACCTTACTCCCTCATTCCACTGTCTGCCCCGTTCATTGAGGCCTCTGCCACTGTTGCTGGAATCCTGGTATCCCTTCCTCTCTTTCTCTGGAATGTCCTTCAGCACTCTCTGTAGGGTTGGGTTGGTGGCCATGAACTCCCACAGTTCTTCCTTGTCTTGGAAACCTCTTTCTCCATTAATTTTGAGAGAGAGTTTTTCTGGTTATATCAGTCTTGGTTGCAAATTATTTTCTTTCAGGGCTTGGAATATTTCCCCCCAGGCCCTTCTCGATTTGAGAGTTGTGTTGATAAGTCTATTGTTATTTTGATAATTTTCCCATTGTAGGTTATCTGCTTCTTTTCCCTGGCTGCTTTTAGTATTCTGTTCTTTTGGTGGATTTCTGGAATCTTGATTATTACATGTCTGGGTGTAGATCTGTTTTGGTGGTAGGTAGCTGGAGTTCTGTATGCCTCATTTATCTGGATTATCATTTCTTTTTCCTATGCTTGGGAAGTTTTCCTTTAATATATCTGTGAATATTCTTTGTATTTCATTTTTGGTTGCCCCTGCTTCCTTGCTCACATGCTTTATTCTTAAGTTATGTATCCCTTTGTCATCTTCTAGCCGTTGAATTGTTTCTTTCTGGTTCCTCGTTTTTTTTTTTTTTTGTCTTTTTGAGACAGGGTCTCGCTATGCAGTTTAGGCTGGCCTTGAGCTCACTTTGTAGCCCAGGCTGGTCTCGAACTTGCAACGATCCTCCTGCCTTAGCCTCCCGAGTGCTGGGATTACAGGCATGAGCTACCACACCCGGCTGGTTCCTCGTTATTTTTAAGAGGTCTTTTCTTTCACCATCATATATCATAAATTTCTCTTCCAAGTTTCAAAAGGCTAACTTTAGTTTGTGTCAAGGCATTTTGCCAGTGTTCAATCGAGTTTTTTTAGTTTCCTGGTAATCTCTTTGGATCTGTTTCATGTATTCTAGGTTATGTTTAAATTCTTCTTTAGAGGTTTCTCTTTTCTGATTTCCTCCGTTCTTCCATCTGTGTTCTCTTGGGCGGGGCTTACAATTTCTTTAATTAATCTCTTTATATCTTGCCTCACTTGGATCAGAAGTACAGTTTTAAATTTGTCTATGAAGTCATGAAGGTGTTTCTTTATTTTGGCAGATGCTGTGTCTAGTATTGGATGGTTACTGCGCTGGTTCTCTTCTGTGTTTACTTCTCCTGGGCTTATTTTCCCAGGTTTGGCAGCTGGAGATTTTTTTATTTTTATTTTTATCTCTTGCTATGTTTCTGGTTTCTTTCAGACTGATGTGTCCTGGGGGGTCTCTGGCCCTCTCCGTATTGCTTAGGGCCTTTCTCACGCGTGCTTACTTGAGTTCTTGCTGCCCTCCCCAATTTGCTGTTATCTGAGGTAGGCAGGGATGCAGGGATAGTGCAGGCTAACCTCCAGCCTCTGTGCCAGTCAATCCGAAAGTTAGGCTGTACCTTGTGGACATCACAGAGTTGAGACATTTTGTATCTGCTTATTGGGTCCCAACCGGAGGCGTGGTTCAGCCCCAGCAGATCCTGCCATTTCTCTCTGCACCAGAATTGGTTGACTGATGTCACCACGGTGCAGGGCTCTGCACAAATCCCGACTATCTGATGTCACCGCCTCATTGGGTCTGCCCAATTCCAAGATGTCCTCCAACCAGCAACAGCAGCCATGGAACCCAGTCCCTAGTACTCACCGGGACTCAGTGCAGATCTTCCTCTTGGGTCCACTGCACACTGTGCCACTTGTCTTCACTGCCTTCCCAGCACAGCGCGGATCAGTCAGAAAACTGCGTGGTGTCTGGCTTCGGAGCTCTGGAGCTTCTCTAAGTCTCCTTCAGAGCAGCCAGATGACTTTGGCTACTTTGCAGGGTCCCAGGTCTCAATTTCCAGCAGTCATCAAGAGCCAATACAGCTTTTCCTCTTGGATCCACTGCTCAGTGTGCCATTTTAAGGGTGCGGGATTCGCAGACTCACAGCCACAGTCTCAGCACGACCTTAAATCCTCTGGGCGCGCCTAGTACAGCGTGGAATGGGGCTCAGTATGGAGCTCAGTGAGTACATCTGGCTTCAGCTCTCCATCTGCGCTTTTCCTTCCTTTTCCTAGTTTTATTTTTCCCTTCAGTTACCGCCTTGGTTAATAAGAATCGTTATCCATTCGTCTGGCCCTCTCCATGTTGTCATATTCTAGCATCTAATCTGATTTTTCTGCAGAGACTCTCCACCCAACCCCCTAGCAAGCCATCATTTTTGAAATTCCAGGTCTGCTGAGATTTACGATGAACTGGTTAAGAGTTTGGTAAATAATTTAACCTAAGGGAAAGTGCAGATAGGGAGAAAGCAAGCCAAGCTTTCCTCTTTATCATTCCTCATGTTGCTTTCCTTGTTAGTCTGTGTTTCATTACTATAATGAAATAATGAAAGCTGGGTAAATTTATAAGGAAAAGAGATTTATTTGGCTAAGGATCTTGGTCCAAGGTCAAAATGGCTTTCTTGCTGGCAGAACCTTAAGGTGGCACAGGACCCCACATAGTAAGAGGTAGGGAGCTGAATATGTGTGTCTACATCCGCTGGGCTCTTCCTATATAACTTCAGTTATAGTGAGGCTCCACCCTGATGACCTTGTCTAATCCTGTCACCTCCTGGATGTGCTACTTCGAAACACTGTAGTGGAATTACATTTCCACCTGCTTAATACACCTCACAATGGGGTTAAATATCAGTGCACACAGCCTTGGGGACACAGTCAAGCTACACTCAAACCATGGCTGTAAATTTCCAGGGTTGCTTGCTGTCACAGCCACCCTGATGCTTTAGAGAGCATTCTGGTCACGAGTCTGACTTTGTCACTTTGCTCCAGCTCTCAAATCTGTTCCTGCCTCATCCATGCAGAATGAAGCATGGTCGTGGGCCTTAAATGGTTTCCCATTTCAAGCCATTTTCTGTTTCTCTTTTTTGAAGTGCTTCTCAAAAATGGGCTCTCATTTGCATATTTAAAAAGAGAGCTTCCTCAAAATCTCAGGGAATAAGTCTAAATGTAGAGCAGATGCGAGGTTGAATGATGCTTGCAGAGGAATCATGGCCATTACTCACAGCTGGATGACGTGGATGGGCTGGGCAAGCATCCTGCCACCGAAAGAGATGAATTGTGCCTTCTGAGTCAGTGAGTTCCAAATAGCCCATTCAGTGTCCCTCCACTTCAATTACATCAGGCATTTCAGGGCATTCAGACCCATATTGGAGGATCACAAGGACAGAGCTTGAAGTAGTCGCCAGAAACATCTGGAATCTCAGGATGAGCAAATCCAGCTTCTTGGAGGATGGTTTTCCTAACTCACTGCTAATTTAACAACAGAACAGAACAATGTACTGAAAACTAATGTTATGCATGTAGATGCAAAATCAGTGTGAATTTTGTGAGTATAGATGTTCTCTTTGCTCTAGGACATTTCAGGAAATAATTTTAAGAAGCAGAGATGAAGTTCAGCCTGTTCTTTATAAATGCTGCATTTGAAGCATCACAGAGAAATGACGCTGCACTGTCAGCCGTTTGTTGCTGTGACCTAATACCTGACAGAATTTGCAGGAAGAAAGGTTTACTTTGGCTCACACTTTCAGAAGTCCCAGTCAGGGTTCAGATCACGGTGAGAGGACCTGGAAGAGGAAAGCTGCTCAACTCGTGGAGCTATGAAGCATAAAGGGAGCAAGAGAGTCAGAAAGGAGCCAGGGACAAGCCATGCCTTTCAGAGGTGTGCCCCATGTAATCTGCCTCTTTCAATTAGATCCACTTCCCAGCAGGCTTCTTGAGCTGTAAACTCATCGATGATTCAGTTCCTCAAATCCAATCACGTGGGAACCAAACCTTCAACACGAGAGTGGGAGCGGGGGCATTTGGGGTCCCAACAATAACAAGCATACTAAAGGGCTCATGGCTTGTTGGCAGCAACATCTGAGTTACTCCACTAATTCAGAAGAGCCTAGAATTAAGGAAGCCTTAGGGATACTTTGGGATGCCACAATATCTCAAGTCTACACACTTGCCTTCACAAAATGTTACATCTTCGTGAAAGTGGACATAGCAATGACCATAAGAGAAGGAAATTGTTTTGTGAGGCATATTTGAAGGACAGAGGGAGGTGTGAGTGCTCTCTCTACCTTTCCAAGCTGATTTGTCTTGCTCTCCCAGGTTGAATGATGCAGCATAGAAGTACTCTGTCTCCCAGGCCTCAAGGACACTGTCTCAGTCATGTCTGCATTTACACTCAGTGATTTGAACACTTACATGGATGGATGGATAGATAGAGAGTGGGTGGTGAGTGAACAGATGAGTGGATGGATGGGTAGATGAGAGGATGTTTGAGTATCTGGATTAGTGAGTAAATGGGCTGAATGAGTTGGTGAAAAATAGAATTGAGTGTTAAAATGAGTTTTGCAACTTAGTGCATTTCTGGAGAGCATTAAAGGAAAAAATAAAGAATGAAAACTCTCCTAATCCAGGGTGTTTAAGTCCAAAAAGAAGTCGGCAGGGTGGGAATGAGGGAGGGAGGGAGAAAGAAAGAATATGAAAAGTACTGGGACTCTGACTTTGGGAACTCACATCTTATTCTGAACAGTGTTTTTTCCAATAGTAGATCCTAGGAATGAGGAATTATGGACCTTGGTTAGATGCTGGAGCCATAGTCCCCAGTTACCAGATGTATGTTCATCTCATTCTTTTCCTTTGGTGATTTTATAGGGATTTGGCAACAAAATGAGGTGACTATTAAATGAGCAAGTGCTAGTATCTCGTCGCTCCCTCCACCCACACCGTTTCTTATTATGTCAGTATCCTGAAGCCTCTTTGGTAAAGTAAAATGCTGACTCTGAAATAGTATCTTATCCTTCCTGGGTGCAGTGGTGCATACCCATAATTCTTACCACTCAGGAGGCTGACGCAGGAAGATCAAAAATTCGAGGCCAGTCTTGGCAACTTAGACTCTGTCTCAAAATAAAAAGGGCTGGGTGTGTAGTTCAGTGGTATGGTCCCCCTGGCATCCATCAGAGTGCTGGGAGAAAAAAGAGAGTGTTTTTAAAAAGTAAGGTGTTATCCACCTCTTCATGTCTTGCTCCCAAGCTTCCCACTGTGTTGTGCACAAACCATAGAATAGCCATAATCAGTTAGATGAGGCATTTTGGAAGGAGGCATGGGACTAATCAACAAGATGGCATTCACACAGCTCTGTCTCACCCCAGTGGATCTCATCAGTTTCCCAGTTTTTAGTCTACATTGTGCCCTACTAAATTTATGTTGAAACTCTGAGTGCCCTTAATACTTCAGAATGTGAGTGATGTTAGAGGTGGGGCCTTTAGAGAGGCAACTGAGAATTGAGGTGAACTAGGTCATTAAGGTGGGCTTGAAACTAGTTTAACTGGTTTTCTTAAAAGAAGCACATACTAAGGAGAGCAGGTCCCTGCGTGGGTACATGCCTGCAGGTGGGACCAGTGGTATGGAAAAGTCAGGAGCAGCAGTGAGAATTCAAGCCAGCAGTTGGTAAGCTAGGTGAACTGGCACTGTGCTCCAGTACATAGACACATAGAACAGAAGATGATGGGCAGGGCCGCCATTATGTATCAGAGAGCTTGGGGAGAACTCCAGCACCAGATCAGTCCCAGTCCCCACAGTCCACGGCCAAGATCAGCCCCATACCCAGTGCAAATCCTATTGCAAACTTGGAGCACACAGCACTTTTCGGGGATCTGACATGGATACTACCACAGAGCTATAGTCAGCAGGATTTTACTATTTTCCTGCCTCTTTCTTTGTTTGATTGGTTTTCCTTTGGTTGAGGTGTTTTTTCTTTCTTTTTTTGCTATTTAGGTTTCTTACCTTTCTTTTTGCTTTCTGTATTCATCTTCTTTCTCTTTCCTCAACTATCTCTTGATTTTATGATATCCTCACATAGTGAACAATGTCTCTTCTCTGTCTGGTTCACAATACCCTTTGCTTTCCCTTCCATTTTTTCTCTCCTATGTTCTCCAATTTCCCAAAACATGAGTGATCATTCTTTGCCTTCCAGCCTTGTTTCTGCTAAATTTATCTCTCATTTATCTGTTTATCTTGTCCCTTATCCCTCCTAAGTCCTCCCATTCCCTGCTGTTGCAACAGGGTAAAATCATTCTGCTAGGGGAAAGATAATTGCATACAAGTTCCTGGAATATGTTGGATTTTGTTATATATCTGTAGAATCCACTCCTATGGTTAAAGAGATCTGATTCATAGTTACCACAGTTTGTCAGTAGCTGGGCTGTGTTTGATGCTATTTCTAATTGTACTCCTTTAGCCAGGGTGTCATACCTGCTATAATCATTTTTTCTCCCTTGTATGACATCACTGTGATTGTGTGGAGTCATAATCATCACCATAGTCTAGTACCAAGGACTTGATGCATAGATAGAATGTTCTTATCCTTAATAAATTGAGAAGGTGGATTTTTGGATTAGATACAAAGACCGAGGGCAACCTACATCTAGAAGACATCCCTGAGGATCAGGCACTTCCTATAAAAGCCTCTGTACTAGTGATGAAACTTTCTGCTGTAAGAAACTTACAAGCATCAATACAGAAAACAATAAAAGAGAAAATAAAAAAATGACAAGATGCAGAAGCCAAATGAAACCCCAGACCTCCAACATACCCAGGGCAAAGTCCAGAATACAATGAGATAGAGGAAATTGGAAGACACACAGTGCAGCCTTCTGAAATGATATCAGTGGAAGTGAAAAAATGAATGGAAAGTTACAGAAAAAAATCTTACAGATAAAAAAGAAATGATCAAAACACAAGACATTAGAACAGACAGTTAAAAAATAGAAGAGCATGGGAAAATGATGAAAACAATGAAGGACCAACATGGGAAAGAGAATCCATGAAACAGATCCAAACAGAAATCCAGGAGACTTTAAAACTCCACTGAAAGTATATGCGATGGATTGAATGGAGGTGAACACAGTATTTCAGATATAGAAGACAGGATTGTGGCTACCAGTCACGAAAAGAAAGATGCATTGAAAAACAGGAAGAGACCATGAAAACTCAACACAACAGCTGCAAGAGCCAAGAACAACAACACAAGATTGATTGAAGTCAAAGAGAAAGCTGGAGCTATCACAAATGCAATAAAAAACACATCTTTACAAGAAGTAATGGCAGAAAATTTCTCAAGCATGGATAAAGAATTTGACATACAAATAAGTGAAGCATACAGAACTCCACATAGCCATGAACAAAATAAATCTACATGAAGGCATATAATAATCAAGATTCCAGAAATTCAGCACAAGAACAGAATATTTAAAGCTGTTGGAGAAAAGAAACAAATCACCTATGAAGGAGAGCTCATCTGAGTCACAGCAGATTTCTCAACACAAACCCTTAAGTCAAGGAGAGCTTGGAGTGAGGGATTTCGAGCCCTAAAAGAAAACAACCTGCAACCCAAATTGTTGTTCTCTGCAAAACTATCTTTCAAAATCAGTGGAGAAATAAGCTACTTCTGTAACAAATAACCACTGAAGAAAATCATGCACACCAAACCAATTCTCCAAAATGGTCTGAAGGATATATTAGAAAGAGAAAATGAAAACCACAAGCACAAGAACACCAATAGAGAGAAGCTACCAAGCAGGGCAAACAAACAGAGGAGGAAGACAGGTAACTAACAACAGGAAAATAACACCAGAAAGATCAGCCAATACCTGTCAGTTATTATCATCAATGTAGATGATCTTAATTCACCAATCAAAAACAGACTGCCAAAATGGAACAAGCAGCAAGATCCAACAGTATTCTGCATATAAGAAATATGTTTAACTGAAAAAGAAATTCATAAACTAAAAGTCAAAGAGTGGAAAACAATACTTCATGCCACAGGAACCCAGAAATAAAGCAACAGGTGTGGTGATTATAATGCAGACAACGTGCACTTTAAGCCAAAATGATCAAGAGAAACAAAAAAGATCACTACATACTTGTTAAGGGAAAACTCCCAGAAGAAGCAATAACAATCATAAATATATATGCTCCTTAATACTGGTGCACCCAACTACACAAAACAACTATTAATGAACATGAAAAATCCAATAAGCACTAACATAATTGTAATAGCAGACCTTAATTCCCATAGTCACAATTAGGTTTACCAAGTAGACAAAAAAAAAAAAATCAAAGAAATATCAGAACTAAACCAAACCTGTGAGAAAATGGACTTAGTATTTTGCTATATCCTTGCTCATGGATAGAAAGACCCAAACATAGTTAAAAGTGTTATTACACAGGTTTAATGGAATCTCGATCAAAATACCCTTAGCATGCCTCACGGAATAGAGAAAAATTCCTAAAATTCATTTGGAACTAGAAGAGAGATCTAGAATAGCAAAAACAGTTCTCAGCAGCAAAGGCAAGGCAAGGGGCATCACAATTCTTGACTTGAAATTATACTTCAAAGATAGTGTGGTAGAAACATCATGGTACTGGTAAAAAAAAAAAACAAACAGATATGAGGATCAGTGGAACAGGTGAGAAGACGCAGAAACAGCTGCAGGTATACTCAGCCACCTTATCTTTGAAAAGGAGCCAACATATTTACTGGAAGAAAGCCTCTTAGAAAAATGGTGCTGGAAAAACTGACCTTCCACATGCAAAATACTAAAACTAGACCCATGTATATTACTATGCACCAAACTAAAATAGAAATGGATCAATGATCTAAATATCAAAATAGGAACACTAAATATGCTGGAAGAAAGAATAGACAGAACTCTTGAGGACATAGGTGCAGGCAAGGATTTCATGAACAAAACCTGAATTACACAGGAAGTAATACAATAAATCAACAACTGGGTTCTCATACTATTAAAAGCTTCTGCACAGTAAAAGAAATCACCAACAGAGTGAAAAGGCAACCCACAGAATGGGAAAAATTTTAGCCAGCTATCCCTTATACAAAAAACTTATATCTAGAACATGTAAAGAATTGAAAAAAATATCAGGCCTCCCAAATTTAAAGACCAAATCCAAAAATGGGCATCTGAGGTAAATGTACATGTCTCAGATGAAGAAATGCAAATGGAAAATAAATATATGAAAAAATATTCAGAATCACTGATCATTTTTTTAAAATTTTATTTAAGGAGGAAAAAAAAGCAGAGAAAGGGTACAAGTTATACAGATTTACAGAAAAAAATGAACAGTAGGAAATCACTAGTTAATGGATTACATATTGTCATCTTAGAAATAATTGTTCAAGTCACAAAATTAAAGCTTGTAAAGTGGACATTCCAACAATGATACTGCAAACAGTTCTGTTCAATGATCCAATAAAACTCTGTGATATCATTGCCTATCTTATACACTTAAATATACATGCAGTTATATAGTTTAGAGCACTTTCTTTTCCTCTCTTTTGTACAATGACTATTACACATTTTGGGTTTCATTGCTCCCACGGTTCTTATTACTTTTTTGGAAGAGGGTAAAACCAAATGTGACATAACAGAACAGAATCGGTCAAGTCAAAAGGGTGGACATAATAGATAATGTAAAAACATAATACAAGGTGATCAACAATGGTTACCATAATGCCTCCCGCTATCTCTAATAGAATTGCCTATATCATTAGTTATAATACAATTGAACAAAACAGTAAAGAACAAAACCGACAAAACCAAAACATTGGAGACATTGTAGGTCTTCAAAAGTAGATAAAAGTCAATGAGAATGGGTGTTATAATGAATCTCATTATCTTCACAGCTGATGCCTAAACTTTTGAACCTGATACTATCCAGCAAAACAGAATAGGGGAACATCAGTGAAAAACAAGATGGTGAGAGTAATACAGGGCTTCAAATCGAGATAATGGAAAATCAAAGTGGGTTAGTATAATATATCCTGCCATTTTTGTCCTTTAATTAAACAGATAAAAATAAAAAAGTAAATAATGGAGTGGAGATTGAGATAAAAGAGGGCATAACAGCGAAACAGCGCAGATCAAAACATAACCATTTAAGCAGAATAGTGTTTCACCACCAGATAATCCTGACCCAAAAGTAGTCACCATATTGTCTCTTTCCTTGAAATCCTTGAGTACAACTTCGTATACTGTAGCATTAAGTATATCAAAACAATGTAAAACCATTTAAGAGAATGACAGCATTACAGAGTATTTAGAATTGACTAACAGAAAATGAACAATGGTTTCTGTATAATCTCCTTGTCTTTAAAAGGTTTTTGCTTATACTATCATACATAATAAAATCCAATAATATACCACCTGTTTAGACCATTGGAGACAGAAGAACAAAAGCTAGATGAGACTTCAAAACAAGATGATACTAAATCAGTATTACCTATTATGATGTCATTTTCTCCAAAATAGCTGTTCCTATCATCCAATCTTCTCTGTCTCATTTCTGTTGAGCTCTTTTTCTGTCAGTAGCTGTCAGTTTGTCTTCTTCATTTTGTTCTCTGCTCCATTCATTGTGGCCTCCCTGCCACTATTTCTGGATTCTTTGTATTTTTCTTTTTTTAGAATATCCTGCAATACTTTCTGTAGAGTTGAATTGGTGGCTGCAAATTCCTCCAGTTCCTCTTTATCCTGGAAGCACCTTGTTTTTCCATCAATTTCCAGGGATAGTTGTGCAGGATATCTCAATCTGGCTGGAGATTATTATCTTTCAAAGCTTGAATTATTTCCCCCCACGCTCTTCGTGATTTGATGGTTTGTGCAGAGAAATCTGCTGTAATTCTGATGGGTGTTCCCTTGTAAGTGGTCTGTTTCTTGTCTCTGACAGCTTTTAATATTCTGTTCTTGTATTGAATTTCTGGAATTTTTATTATTATATGCCTGGGTGTTGCTCTGTTTGGGTTGTAGGTAGCTGGGGTCCTGTATGCCTCATACATCTGAGTATCTTTACCTTTTGCTAAATTAGGAAAATTCTCCTGGATTATTTCTGTGAGTAGCTTTTGTAGTTCACTTGTTTGTGTCCCTACTTCTTCTTTTATGTTCTTAGTCCTTAAGTTACGGATCCTCTTATCATCTTCTTGTCTTTGTATTATTGCTGTTTGTTTCTTTGTTATTTTTAAGAAGTTTTTCATTTCATTCTCCCATATTACAAGTCTGCCCTCCAGTTCAGATAGTCTGTCCTTAGTTTCTTTCAAGCTGTTATGCCAGTCTTCGATAGACTTCTTAGTTTCTTGGTAGTCCCTTTGAACCTGCTTCACGTATTCTATGCTTTCTCTGTTTTCTCCATCAAACAATTCTCCCCTCTTTTTCTGTTCTTCCATTCCACCATCTGTTTTTTCTTGGGTGGTGCTTAGCATTTCTCTAACTATTCTGCATACTTCTAGCTTCAGGTCGTTGATAACTTCATTCCTGAATTGGTCTATGAGGCTCTTTATATGGCGCTTTATGTCTATTGGTGCGGTGTCCGCTATTGCCTGTTTCTCAGAATTGGAGGCCTAAGAGCCTTTCTTGTTGCTGCCTCTTCCCATATTCTCTGTTCCTTATATATGCAAGCTTATATAGGAGACCCAGCTTCTCTCCCTGTCAGCCACAGCCTGATCGAATTGCACTGGTTAGGTGTTCCTGCCCACTGCAGCGCACCAGGGAGTTACGGACCAGGCAGCCTATGCGGGGGTCGCCCCTCCCGGCCACCGTCAGGCTCTGGGATCTGGGTTGGGCCAGCCTACTGGGTCCACCAGCAGCGTCACACAGGCCAGGCACTTTTTACCAATCCCGCCCGAGAGGGAGATGTGTGGCTGGAGTCGCCACCGCGCCCTGCTCCCGCAGGACTGCCCGGGCCCAGAAAGTCCTCCGCTGGAGTCAAACTGTGGTAGAGTGTCAGTTTCTCTCACTCACCTCACCACAATTCAGTGCACGCCTCCCTGCCCGTCCTGTTTTCGACTCTGTTCGCAGATTCCCGTTCTCAGAGCTTCTGCGCGTCTCTCTCCTTGCCAAGCCGCTGTAGAGGCAGTCGCCACGCGGCGGGAAACCCAAATCGCGGCTTCCAATGGCGCGGGGTCCAGCCTCCACACCGAGCTTTTCTGTTCCTGTTTTAGCACCAGGACTGCATTCCAAGTTAGTTTCTCTCAGCCCAGTTCGTTCCTGAGTCAGCAGAGCATATCTCCACCTGCTTATGTCTCCTTAGTCCGCACCATTCCTGACTTCTGAGCCGAGTCTTTCAGAGAGCCTCCGTAGTTGCTGTTATCTGTCTGCCATGTTCTCCCCATCACTGATCATTTGAGAGAGGCAAATTAAAGCAACCCTGAAGTTCCATCTCACTCCAGAAAGGATGGCTATCATCAAGAAATCAACCAAGGCCAGGGACATAGCTCAGTGGTACAGCACTTTCTGGCAAGTGTCAGGTCATGCATTTAATTTCCAGTACAAAAAAATAATAAAACCAACCATTAACAAATGCTCGAGAGACTGTGGGGAAAAAGTAACACTTCTTCAACAGATGGGAATATAGACTGGTGCAATCACTGTGGTAATCAGTGTGGAGGTTCTTCAAACACCTAGGATTGGTGGTCCCAATTAGTCCAGCTATTGCCCTTATGGGTATCTTCCCAGAAGAATTAAAAGCATCATACCACAGCAATATATGCAAACCCATGTATAGAGCAGAACAGTTTGTAACAGCTAAATTTTGGAAACAACCCAAATGCCCATAACTGAGGAGTGGATTAAAAAAGATACGCTTTTTTATACAATAGAGTACTACTCAGCCATAAAAAATGATAAACTTGAGCCATTTCTAGATAAATGGATGCACCTGGAGACCGTATTCTTAAGTGAAATAAATTGGACCCACATCCACATTGTCTTCCCGATATGAGACACTGAAAAAGTAAATAAGGACCAAAATGTACCATAGATACTATGAAATGGGAAGAAATTATTCAAAAAGAAAGAGGAACGAGGGAAAGAAAAGGGAGGAAAATAAAGAAAGAAAAATTTTTAAAATGGCAATGAAAAAGAATAAAATGGAAATAAAGCTTGTGAATAGAAAGAGGAAGTGCAGTTGAAAGGAGGAGAGGAGATTGAGGGAAAAAAAAAGAATCAAAATATATCACATACAGATTCACATTCCCTGTGATAACATGATCATTATGTATATCAAAAATGTACCAATGAATTTAATTAAAAAAAAACACTTGTCTATACAGAAAGACACACTGGGGATTCAAGGGCACAAAGAAAAGATCACGTGTGGCCTCAGTGAGAAATAGCTGTCTTCCCAACAAGGAGAAAATTTGACTCAGCCAATGCTTTGGTCTGGGATTCTAGTCTCCAGAATTCTGAGAAAACAGATTTGTTGTGTAAGCCATGCAATCTGGTATTTTATGATGGAAGCTCCAGCAAATGAAATATACCCACGGAGCCCAGGTACGCAAACAATGAAGCCTAGCCAACAAACACAGCATTCAGAGCTGGCTGCAGCAGGAGGTCAGCCAGCTGCTGGCCCTGGCAGAGGCGTGAAGGCAGGTGAAGGGTGGGGAAGCTGTGCAGTGGGATTAGTAAGGGCTGGGTGAGCTCTGAGCAGAGGTGGTTGGTGTGCGAGATCAGGGAGCACTGTAGTAGGAGGAGGGAGACCGTGTGAATAGTTCGGGGATCTTACTTGGCTTTCTTCTGAGTGGCTCTGACTTGGAAGCAAGGGCAACATTGAGGGCAGTCGGTGCCAGGAGGATGGTCTGGTGAGCTCCTGATGTGGATTTTGAACCACAAAGACTCATGGGACATCTAGGGTGGGAGATTAATCACGGGAATGTTGTGCTGGGCGCTTATGAAATCTTGATATGACCTGTGTTTCTCTCTAAGGACACAGATGGTTGACAACTTTTTTTTTTGCACTAGGAATTGAACTCAGGACCTTGTGCTTGCCAAGCAGGTGCTGTGCTGCTGAGCTATATGCCTGGCCCTGTAAATATCTTTCTGATTCCCAAATTGTATCTCCAGAACAGTGCCAAGCATAGTCACTGCATTCCAGAGAAAGCCCACGTCCAATTCACTATTTACCAACCCAAAGCTCTCACTCCCTGAGACCAGAGCCTCCTGTGAGCTTCCTTGGAATGAAGGGTAGAGATTCTATACCCTGACAATCCTGAGACAACAAATGGAAACTGGTTCATTCCCTCGAGACGCTACATAGGTTTTTGGTATTACAAAATGCTTCTTTGGAATTCTGTTTTGCCCTTGGAATTTGCTGTAGTTTGGATGTTAAATGTCACTCAGAGTCCCACGTATGGAAAAGCTTGACCCTAGCCTTTCGCTCTTTTGAGAGATTTCGGAAGCTTTAAGAAGTGGGGTCTGGTGGGAGGTTTTAGGTAATTGAGGGGGCGTGTCCCTGAAGGGATTTGTGGAACTCCAATTCCTTTCTCTGCCTCCTGCTTATAAAGCTTAATCAGCCACACGATCCCATCACAAAGTGATCTAGAGCTCAAAACAATAGGACCCATCAGTCATGGGCTGGAATCACCAACTCTGATCCACAGTCATCCTTTTCTCTTTATAGATTATCACAGATGTTCATTACAGCAATGGGAAGCTAAGCAACACAAAATTCACCTTATTTTTTTTGAACAAAAATGAACTTGTTATTGTAGAGCAATTTTACAGTTATAAAATTGTTGCAAAGATAGTACAGAGGTTCTCAGATACTCAACCAGTTTTCTGCATTGTTACCATCACATGGGGTTGTTTGTTTGGTTTTTGTTTTTGTAAAGAAATCCACAGAGGGAGCAAATTGCCCTTCTTACCTCATCAGCTGCAGGATATCATTTAGGATGGGAACGCTTATCCTCTGGTTAGCTTAAGGTCAAGTTTGCTAGCTCTCTCCATTGGAAAGCTCTTATGTTTCCCTTTCTCAACTCCAGTCTTCAGAAGTAAGTCACCAAATCTAGCTCACACTCAGAGGTGATGGGCAGGAGATGGAAGTTCCTAAAGGAGGGGAGCCTATTTACACATACCATGTGAAATTCTTTTTTAAGGAAGATGTGCCTATCCCCACCCCGTTTTATTTATATAAACATGTATTTGTAAACAGATGCATGGGCATTTATTTTATACTTTGGGTTATAATCCAATACAGCATCATTTATATTGAAGCTCTAATTTTCTAGCTTTGGCCACTGGGAGCTCTTTCCGGCTGGCTCCTGGGTCCCTTTTCACCCTTCTCTCCCTTTATTTTTTAGTACTTTCTTGCCTCCTGGCACTACCACATGCTTCAGGCTCATCTACTACTTTCCGCACCCTGGCCCTAGAATCAATTCCTTCTCCAAGAAGCACTAGTTCATCATTTTCCTTCATCTGTTACCAAGAGTGGCAAATCCAATTCCTTTCTGGATAGATTATAAAAGTATATTAATCACAGAAAGTCATTCGGAATAGTGTGTGGTAAAATAGGTTTTTAATCAAGTGCATCAAACATCATCTTTTACCACTAATTATGTGACAGAAAGCAGGCTGGAAGCCAAAGCATTGTCTCTGTTGGAGAGCAAATCATAGCCAGAGTTCTAAGAACAATAACACTTACCAATCACATTAATATTCATACAGAAAATAATCCGATCAACTCTGCTTTTGTGGGATGAATTGAACAGAAGCAGTTATTGACGTTAAGGGAACAAATTAGCATTCACTTTTCTTTTGGTTTTGAACTAGCTATTTTTCCTAATCTTGGCAAAATGTAGATGCTTTGGTGCTGGATCATAATAGAAACACCATGTTCTGTGATTCTTCTAAAAAAATGTGTGCTTTTTATTTTTTCAAGCCTCCCTTGAAGAAGCAAAGCAAATGCCAAGATTCTTAGTTGAAGTTCATCATTCAAAATCCTTGACAAATTTTCACAGAAATGTCCCTGGTGTCGGAGTTTGCATCTATCTGAACGGAACACGTCAGCGCGTGCTCACAGCTCACTCTCCAGCACGCTGACCTTTTCAACATGCCCCCTGGTCTCATGAGCAACCAGGAGGGCACCTCCTGTGTGCCCTCCTGCCAAACCACCTCCTTCCTTTCTTAACCCTCTGTGACAGTGACGACCACCCGCTCTTCATCTCTGCCATCTATTTTTGGCTTTCTCTCCAAATGTCCCTATTTAACACGTCAAATGTCCCCCATTCTCATTGTCTTACTTTGTACAAACTTTGAGAGTCTCTGATCTTGGAACAACTATCAGTTTTATTCAGGCAAGAAGCAGTGTGCTTCTCTCCTGATCTCTGGCAGAAGTTCCTGTTCAAATCAGTCTTTGACTTCCACAAATCTCTCCAGACACCCCTGTGTCCACACAGAAATCCAGGTCAATGGATAGACAAATAGTCTCGGTACAAAGAGCTGAAGTGTTTATTCTGTCCTTAGAAATACTGCTTGTTCTCCAGACAGGAGCTGCCCTGGAATTCTCCACAAAGCTTTACCTGGAGTCCTCAGAAAGGACATAATCTATTGCAGTCTGTCCTTGTCTGACCCAATACAGTTCTGGCTTGAATCTATTCTTGCTCTTCCATTTTTCATCCAGACTTAGGCAAACATATTGCAAATGTGGAAACTGAAGTGTATCCAATCAAAATTGTTACCTCTGTTTCTTAATGGCATGCAGTTTATCTTGCTCCTCTGCATTCTGGATTCTTCTTCCACAGTCTGAAAGTAATTATTCTCCAGCGTCACTAGGGACTTCCTCTTTGCCAATGGAATGGACATTTTCATTTCTTTCACTGGATTCTGTTGCAGATTTAATCACGTGTCCACACCTGTTCCTGTTCAGATGTTGAAGTAATAACCTCCCATGTGACTCTAGTTGGATATATGTTCTTTAAGATGGTAACTGAGGTTAGATAAGGTCCTATCCATTGAGTCCTAAATCCAACAGGATTATTGTCCTTCTAATGAGAAGAACAGATTTCTAATGAGAAAGGGAGACAGACAGAGAGAGAGAGAGAGAGAGAGAGAGAGAGAGAAAGACAGACAGAGACAGAGAGAGACAGAAAGACAGACAGAGAGACAGAGACAGAGAGGGAGAGAAAGAGAGAGAGAGAAGCAGAGAAGAGACCATGTGAACACAGAACACAGCCATCTGCAGGCCAAGGTTAGAGGCCTTAGGAGAAACCAAACTGCCAGTTTTCTGATCTCAGACTTCCCACTCACCAGAGTTCAGGAAGGGAAGTCTGAGGGTCCCCCTTCTACCGTGCTGGGATGGTAGAGGCTTGAAGATGTTAGTATGGTAAATTTTTCACATTGCTGAGCTATCTGGAGTCAGAAGTTGTGATCTCATCTATAGCCATCAGCCACCTCACCTACTATGGTGTATGGGCTGTGAATTTTGTCAATTATAGGCCAAGTCACAAGCTGTGGGTTTGTGCCACCAACCACATCTCCCAGGACAAGGACTTGGCACTCTAATCTGGGGTCATGTGAGGCTGTGTAATCAGCTCTTGGAAAGTCCCCAAGGCCACATGTCCTTCTGTCCTTTGGTTCTTGAGGTTATGAGGTCTGTGGTCTGTGCTACAGGATCTGAGGAGCTAGAATTTGGTGGGGGTTCTACGCAGGTGCAGTATTAGGTGCCAGATTGTCTGATAAGCAATGAGCAGGCTTGAAAGCAGTAAGACAAAGGGGCTGAAGGAACACCGATGAATCATTTCTCTTTGAAGCACATGTGAAAGAATGCCCGTGATTTTCACTTAAGGAAAGAGACTTTAAACTAACAAGAGCTGAATCCAAAGGCATCCAGTCTACCCTGCGGTGGCCAGCAGTGGATTTGTCAGGAAAGCAGCTGACTTGAAAGATACAAAGAAGTCCAGTTTGCTAGGACTGCTGAAACCAAGTTACACAAGATGAGCAGCTTAAGCAGTAGAAAAGTTTCAGCTCACGATTCTGGAGGCCGGAAGTTCAAAGTCACAGAGTCGGCGGGGCTGGTTCCTCCTGAGGGCTGAGAGTGAGGCTCTGCTGCAAGCCTTGGTGCTCCTGGAACCTCAGGGCTCATTGGTCATAGGTGCCCTTATTCCTCGGTCTTCACCACCTCTTCCCACTGTGCATGTCTGTCTTTCAGGGTCACATTTCTTTGTGTAAGGACATTAGTCATGCTGGGGTAGAGTCCACCCTAAAAAACCTCATCTTAAAACCTCTGTAATAAGACACTGGGCTGCCATTATAAAATATCCCACACTGAGCAGAGACTGGAGAGTCCATGGGCAAGGTGTTGATGTGACCAGGTCTGGAGGGCCTTCCTCCTGGCTGCCAACAGCTATTTTTTGCTGTGTCCTCACATGGGAGAGAGAAAAAAAAGTGTTGGCCTCTGCTTGTACAAGGGCACTAATCCCAACATCAGAGCTCTACTCCTGTGAAAGCCTGTAATCCTAATTTCCTCTCAAATATCTCCCCTCCTACTAGGACTACGTTGGCAGTTAAGACATCAAAATATGGATTTGGGTGGGGAATTGAGCATTCAGTTTATAGCACACCCCCATCTTCAAGTAAGATTTTATTCCGAGGGGCAAGAAGCTAGGCTAGCCGGAAGATGAGATTTTGGTCAACATTGCCATACTTACTTGTCGTACAGAGAGGAAATTTCTCTGGAATTTTGGGGTGGGCGGAGTGGGAGTTCAGGGAAGGAACAGAAGAATCTGATGACAGACACCGGGGTGTCAATATTGTATAGAATTTTATAAGCCAGCCTCCTGATAGCTCCATGACAAAGCCACTAACCTGCTGATGGCAGTGACTTTCTTCCCAGTCGGGGCTACAGTACAAGCAGTGGCTGAAGCCTTTTGCTTCTTTCCAGCAATTGGTGTCTGGTTTCAGGCTCACTGATGATTATGGAGATGGTGGTTATAATTTCTTGTACAAAAATGTATTTGCTTCTATAATGCAACTGGCATTTGGAGATGTTTGGAGATAGTAAGATATGACTCTGCTTTGATCTGTGCATGTAAAAGAAAAAGAGAACCACACTTCTATGTGTCACAGAAAAGTAGCAGGGGACTTTATAAAAGTAAGTGCTTTTTTCCCTAGGTGTAATAATAGACTTGCAGTTTGCAAACCCAGAAGAATAGAAAAAGAAGAAGGAGAAGGAGAAATGTTACCTGTAAATCCCAAGACCTAAACCACGTGGAATAACTTATTATAATTTTCTCCTGTGTATTTATGAGTATTTTATCTTTTTACAGTCTGATTTACTTATTTTAAAATTTTATTTTATTTATTTTTTTACCAGTACCAGGGATCGAACTCATGACCTCGCGCTTGCAAGGCAGGCACTTATGCTGCTGAGCTAAATCCCCAGCCCTTAAATATAAGTTTTGAATTTTTTCTCTTTTTAGTTGCTTATATAGTCTTTGTTGTTGCCACCTTTACTTATGGAACAAAATACTACATAACAAAAGCATTTGGGACTGCCTGAAGACTAAACCCTCTTTATGAATATCACTCTATCTGGCAGCCTCAAGTGCCCATGGCTTGAGAGTGACTTTATAAGGAGCAGGTGGTTATAATTTCTTGCACAAAAATGTGTTTGCTTCTATAATGCAACCGGCATTTGGAGATGTTTGGAGATAGGTATGACTCTGCTTTGATCTGTGCATGTAAAAGAAAAAGAGAATCACATTTCTCTTGGTATCTACCCAACCTCTGTGCTCCCTTTTCCCTATTCTGTGTGCCATGCAGCTTGTGTGGGCTTTCCTTCTATCTGCTGTTACCTGCAACTCCCTTCCTTAGTCTGATTCTGGACCTGCCTTGCATAGAAGAGTATGCAGCTGGAAGTGTCTGGGATTCACTGCCGCTGGGGTGGCCCACAGCCCAGAGCTGATGGGTGCTCTTCAGAGATGAGGCAAAGATTCCTGGCTTCCCACATTGGGTGTGTACACCTGGACTGCACAGGAATCATAAAGGGTGGTGAGTTCGAGGTAGAACGACTGCCTTGTCCCAGTTTTAGCTCTGAAAGCCCCCATGATGGTTGGTTACAAAGATGTATTAGTAAGATGCAGGAACCTAAAGGAAGCCTTCTTGGTGATAATCTTGCCTCTGGTATTATTGTAATATCACTGGGCTTGCATGAAGAATGTAAAACTCTGCCTTGGAGGGAGCTGGGGATCTCCAGGGCCCTTCAAGCTTCTCTGCCAGCCTGACCCCTCCCTTTGGCTGCTGATTGCTGCAAGTTTGTTTCTAGTTTGCCAGGCATGTGGGCGGCAGGAGCATCCCGGGCAATGTCCCACCGCAGTGGACCTGATGGGAATATTCCCTGAGGAATCCACATTGGCAAAGCTCTGGGAAGCTGAATGAAAGACAGCTGCCCAGACATCATAATCTGCAGCTGGAAACAGGCACCCAGCCAGTCCCACCTGTGTGGTGCCAAGCGGTTCCTGGGCAGACATGAACGGGAATTTCAAGGCAAGGCCTGTGTTTGTGGTCCTTCCTATTGGCCATAAACCCCAGCTTGTAAGTTTCAAAGGCTTGAGGCAAAACAGAGCCCTGCAGTTTATAAGAGAAGCCCAAAATAGAAGGTTTGGCCAGCATTGCTGTTTCACATGGTCCTGTTGGTTTAAAGGTTTTGGTGAACTTCTACCACATTGGTGGCCAGTGAAAAATCCTGCACTACTCTGCCTAGAAAATACCTGGTGACTCCTTATCAATGAATGCAGGATTTTCCTCCTCTTCATGCTCAGAACCATTGCAAAATTTCCATGATACCTGCCAGATTCTCCAGGGCAAGATGACCTTCTTATCCTGCATCCCTGACATTTTGTAGAGCTGTTAACTTTTGTAGGTAGGGTGTGGATGGATCAAAGCACAAGAGAAATGCCCTATGGTACTTCTGGGTTGTGGAATGTTCCCGTTCAAGTCCTTCCTAGTGGAATCAGAGGAGTCTGAGAAAGTGAAGGAATGGGAAATTCCTTCCAGCGTACAAGTAAAATCTCTGCTTCAGCAAGTGAAGGGTGAAGGGATCATGTAAACATTCCGTCCTGAATATTTCTGTTCTTAGATGATACTAAGCTGTTTTAGTTTCATTTCCAAGGCATCTCAGCCTCTTAGCTGTCTCTCCAGAACCCAGTTCTCTGGCAAAGAGAGAAGCGCTGTTAACAAGGAAGGTGCCCGGGTTTGACAGTTTACCAAATTCTGGGGGACATGCTAATGGCAAGTCTGGGTATAGCACAGGGATGTGGGGAGCCCAAGGCAGGCAGAAAGCCAATAGTCAGGGCAACATGAGGATGAATATTTCCTCTGGCAAAAAATGCTGGTTGTCAACTTTGATTTCTTCAAATGACCAGAGCCAAGGAAAATAACTGTCATCTCACGGGACTGCTTTCAGTTATTTCAATAAATTCTAACTTCCGTGCTTTTATTAAGTCCTCAAATACCTGCAACTTTGGATGGCATAATAGTATTGTTTTGCAGTTCTTTTTGAAAACCCACAAACTGCCAGAATCAGAATCATTTAGGTTGGGAGGCATAAGCAGTACGTGTAAGTGTAAAATCTCCTTATTTGGTATGAGTTGAAATCATATTCCGTAATTGTTTAAAATTCTCCCAAACACTTGTATTGTTGGTTGTGATTCTTATTTCTGGAGTTACTAGTGAGGTTAACTATCTTATATCTTTTGGTCATTGGCAATGCTTCCAGAGCCCACATCTATTTCCTAAACTGCTCCTAGAATCATTTCCGAATTATGGGGAAATAGTAAAGGAAAAAGAAGAGTGTAGTAGTAAGGGATAAAGGAGAAAGAGGATGTCAGAAGAGGAAAACAGGTTTTAAGTATCTTCCCCCACATCAAGCATCCCCCTTTTTCTCCAGGACTTGGTTTTCTCTGCCCACTTCCATTTTCTTCCTCGAAGGCCACATCTGTAAAGATCCCTCTTCTGGTAGAATGACTTATTTTTCCCAGGCCTTTCTTAATCCTCTACATAGAGAGAACAGAACCTCACTTCTTATCCCAACCTCCTCTCAGGTGGAACTTCCTCTAACAGCCAAGTATGGATGGTCATGATGACCTGCCTCATTTTTTAAAATAAAGTATTAATACTGTTACTTGATGTGAAGCAAAATAAATGTCTAAATTCTGGCACTCTGGTTTTTCCTTTTGCAAGGAAATTACTAAGGCCAAAGATTGTGGTTCAGCTTTGACTTAAATATCCAACTTCCTCCTGTGAATATTTAGTTTCCTCATATAAATATTCAATCCCTTCCTAGAGCTTCAAGGAGCCTCAAAGGGCCCCACTCATGCTGTCTTCTTCCCTTGCTTAAGGGCCAGTTTCACAGCGAGGTCCATGCCATCCCTGAGTGGTGGGTCAAGTTTGCTTTTATTTGAATCCATAGCACTGAATCCTTGCCATTGTGTGGTAGTAGCCTCTGAGTCCATCACCCTGAAAACAGTTCCAGTGGTCCCCAAATAGAAAGCGGATAGACAACATGAAGATGTTCTAGGCTCATGTTGACTTATTAAATCAGCTTAAAACCCAGCAATGAGCAAGGAGGAAAGGGCCAGGGTAGGTAGCCATCCCCAGGATAGTATGCGGGTAGGATGTGAGGGTCACCTGCCTTATCCTGGGTTACATGGTGTGCTCAATCCTGTCTCTCTGCTGCCAGGATCAGTCTTCACTGCACAGGTTAAACAGCAGCTCAAAAGTACACTGACTTGTAATAAGGTTGCTTTCTTGAAGAGGTACAGGGGTGGGGAGGTGTTTGCTAACTATTTGGCTGAACTACTATAGATTTTATCTCATTTATTGGACAGAGCATGTGGAATATAGAATGGGATACATTGAGTGTCACCTATGGGTAGCTAGTATTGGGGTGGCGGAGATTAACAAACCATCAGTTTAGTTGGCCATGGTGGTGAATGCCTATAACCCCAGTGCTCTGGGAGGCTGAAGCAGGATGATCAAAAATTCAAGCTTAGTTTGAGCAGCTTAGCAATTTAGCAAGGCACTGCCTCAAAATACAAAAATAAAAAAAGTTTGGAGATGTAGTTCAGTATAGGCGCTTGGTTCAGTCCTCAGTACCACCAAAACAACAACAACAACCATAAAAACAAAATAAACTTAGAGGTGGCATGTGATATGACACATACCTTGTAAACTTAGTCTTTCTTTCTCTTTCAATTTATAAGTAACACTTTTGCTAGTTTGTTCGTTTTTTCCCCCCAATCACATCTCTTATGGTTTACTACTATGGCTTGTGGCTTTTCAAAATTCATGCGTATGATTTCTTTTGGTACTGGAAATTGCATCTATGGCCTCAGTCATGTTAAGTGTGTGTATGACCACTGAGCTACTCTCCAGTCCCAGAAGTTGAAATTCAGTCCCTATTATGAGATACGATAAAATGGGTACAGATGGGGACATGGTTAGTGTTGTGCTTTGCCCTCGTGAATGGAGTGATCTACTTAGTGACTGCCTTTAATAGGTACAATAGTTAATTGTGATGTCAGTTTGAATGGATTAAGAAATGCCTACCGGACTGGTGGAGCACCATCCTGGGTGTGTGAGGATAATTTGAACACAAGGTGCAAACTGAGGAGAGAAGACCACCTTGGATGTGAGTGACACCAACCACTAGGCTTGTAGGCTGAGTGGAACAAAAAGGGAACAAAGATGGAAGTTTTGCCTTTTGCTTCGTTGGAGGAGCGCTGATCTTGGCCATTGCCCTTGTGTTTGTCTCCAATTCCTTCAGGCTCCTAGGGCAGACTCCTCAGCCTTCCAATGCAGACCCTTCGGTTTTCTGACATGGACTTTGTAGTGAGCTTCAGGCCTTCAACTTTCAACTAGATCTTCTGATTCTCCAGTGTGCAGATGGCCATTTTGCACTCTTCCTTCCTGAGTCTAAAGGTGGCTAATGTAAGGCTACTTAGTAAACCCTCATGTATCAGCAAGAATGCCATCACCAGACTCACCCCCCTCAAAACCTAGGCCAAGACAAGGAGCCAGAAAACTCTTTATATGAAACTTGCCTAGTCTGTGGTAAGGTTTTTTTTTGTGTGTGTGTGTGTCTTTTTCATTTTTATCGGTACCGAGGATCGAACTCACGACTGCCTGCTTGCAAGGCAGGTGCTTATGCCGCTGAGCTAAATCCCCAGCCCCTAGGTTTTAAGACAATTACCAACTTCTTATCTGTGCAGAACATTTCTTATGACTTCTACTCATCTTTCACAATCTACTTGTTACATATTTTTCTGTGCTTCACCTTATCCTTTTTATACAATCCATCCTTATCCTCTATTGAAGATCCTCCAATAATATGACTAATTCTTGATGTTCCTGCTGGTGATTTTCATTTCAGGTGAAATTCTCAAGATTAAAAAAGACAGTAAACCACATTTGGCTTATACTTGAGGCATCTAGACATCACCTACATGGCAGGTTTTAATGGAGTGCACAAGTTTCAATTTTCACTAGCCCATGCCCACATCAACAATGGGCCCCACAGATTCAGGGCTCCCCTACATTAGAGTTTGGAGGTAGTATCTCTGTTTGTGCTATGGTCTGTGTCTGGATGACCTCCCAAAGCCTCATGCAGTCATGGGGGGGGGGACAGGCATTTAAGAGGCAGCGGAATCTAGACTATGTAATTAATTCATGGTCCAATGCTGGGATTATAGGTGCACCTGCCCTATGGCAGGCAGCCTGCGTAAACATAAGGAACAGAAGTAATCTCTCTCTCTCTCTCTCTCTGTCTCTCTCTCTCCTTACTTCCTTGTTGCCTTTACTGCCATGAACTGTTACCCCTCTGATATGCGTCACCCTGCCTCTGGTACTACAAAGATGACCTGGGTTGAAGAATGTAGTACTCAGACTGAAGAAGCCCAGTGAAGAGAAGTAGACGAGATTCCTTTGAGAAAAGAAGAAAACCTCATCTTCGGTATATTAAAATGTTCAACTTTGCTCAACAAGAGATCTAGTGTTTGCAATTGGGTTCTGGAAGTGATCTCTAACCCCTTGAAATCTCATTTTCAGGACATCTTTGTTTGCCTAGAAAGTTTGAACCACAATAAAAATGTGCTTTGGAGTAAAGGCTTTAGTTCATGTAACATTGGACCTCTGGAAGGGCTGGAGATTAAGGTCAGTCACATGGATGGCCAACCAAGTTTAGGTAATTGAGTTCTCAAAAGATTCTAGACACAGAAGCTCAAGGGAGCCCTCTTTCTGGCAACATTCTGAACACTCCTGGACTCTGTCGTATATTCTTCTTCACTCAGTTGACTAATCTGCATCCTTTCCTTGTAATAAGCAATAACCAGAGTATTTCAGATCCAAATTATAGCAGTGTGTGATCTAAAATAGACAAATGGGTTGAAGAATGTAGTACATCCGGGGACTTCAGTGAGCCCCTGGTGTTCCCCAGTTAGTTCTGACCCTTTTGGTAGAGACTGCGCCCTGCTGAACTTTGCAGTTGGTGTCAGAAGTGAGATTAGATGGTTCCCCCACTTCGTATCTTCCCAACAATACAGGGGAGAAAAGGGATGAATCTGAATTTTCCTCTGGCGACTAATTTTATGCCTTGTCTGTCCTCCATCATTCTTTTCCTTTTTCATTAATGATCTCGCATGGACCACTGCTGGAACTAGCGTTCCAGCTATCAATGACGAAGTGAAAATGACTATCAGAGCACTTATCTTCACAGATTTCAAAGCATTTTGTGCTTGGATTCAATAAGGCCTTTCCTGATCTAGCAGGTGAATTAGGAAGGCAGGTTCATATCAATGCCTTTTGTTTGTGCTCAGATACAGGACATGTTCAAGATTTGGCCCCAGTTGGAGAGCAACCCTTTCAAAGCCTTCATAAGGGGTTCATCCTTAAAAAAGCAGGCTTCCTTGTTCTGCCTGGGCTGGAACAAGCTCGTCTTTATGACATCTAATTTAGTGTCTTAAATCAGGTTTGCCTGGGCTTCATCGGAGTTCATGTGTTTTTACTTCAACAATCAAACACAGAAATTAATGAAAGAGAAACAAAGCCTCCCCTTCAGGAAGTGTATCAAGTTTAACCAAATGAAAGTGCCATTTTTGCAGGCCAATTTTTTATGGTTCAACCTAATCCATACAAATCCCCTACCAGCTAACACAGGGGTCCTTAGTTGGACTGCACATGAGACACACAGGGGAGTTTTAAAAATACAACAAAATGAAAACAAGACCCAGACCAATTAAATTGGACTTTCTAGGGTTGGAACCCAAACCAGGAGGGTTCTTCAGATTCCCCAAGAGCTTTGCACAGGTCATCGCAGCTCACAATTTCAGAAATAAATTAAAATGTGTGCTTTCTGCTAACTGTTAGTGGTCTCCTCTGGTGGGAGTCTGTCATTTTCCAGATGTTTGGTGTGGGCTTGCTCTGAAGGCAGGAGTCCTGTGCTAGCCCAGGAGCAGACCCATTTCCTTTCCATTCCACCATGCCTCTGGGCATGTTGTGTTGGGGACCTTGTGGCCGAGTGGGCCATGTGGCTGGCAGATGAGCAGGGCTGTGCCTGCTTGGTGTTCTATGACTGGGCTGTTTCCACAGGTGAGCTCATCCTCTTAGCACTCTGCAGCTCATTGAAAGACTGTTTCCATGGCCACATAGCTCTCACTGTCCTCTAGGGACCTGCTGTTGAGGGTCTGAGCCAGGACCACCTGTCTCTGAGCCTTGTGGCCATATCTATTTAGATGCATGTTCTATAACCACATGGGACCAGTTCAGACCCCACGGTTGAATCTTGGGAGATGTTTAACCCCATGTAATGTTCCAAAAGCTTCAGAACCAGCCAAATGACTACCCAGCTGCCTGGCCAAAGGCCAGTGACCGCTCTTCACCTGCTTTTCACAGGCTACCACCCCCATGACCAAGGCCACACAGAGGACCTTCCCCCCAGAATCACTGTGGTTCCATTTCTCAGGTCTGCCTCGAGTCACATCTTGTTGAGTGCAGAAGCCCTAAAGTACTTCAAATATGCACTTGTCCATGAAAAAGATCTGCTTTCATGTATAGTAGTCCTCTGTGGGGGGATAATACTTCAAGACCCTCAATAGATGCATGAATCCTCAAATAGCACTATAACATATACCTACAGTGTGATCACAAAATATGGTGGATGCTTAAATAAAAATTAAAAAAAAGATTACAGTGAAAGAGATTGCAATTAGTCCCCTCAAACAGTCTCCCTTGTTTTGAAATACTTGCCACTTTCTGAAAGGATTTTGGAAGTGCTCTGTTGTGAGGTGTTTTTTTTTTTTTTTTTTTTTTTTATTGTGGCTGCCTCAGTATCCTGAATCAGTTAAAAACATTTATCTTTCATGGTTATTTTGACTTTGGAGGAGAGCCAGAAGTCACAGTACCAGATTCAGTGACTAAGGCAGATTAGGATCCACCATGATGCTTTTTGAGCGTGACTTTCTGTTGGGTGGCGTTTGGCAGCAACATTCACCAGGCCTTTTAAAGACACTCAAGAGAGAGGACTGCCAGAACTATTTCAGAGAACAGCAACAATGATGGGATAAGTGTGTTTAAAGTGAGGGGGATTATTCTGAGGAATATTAATGGTAATGTGTCTTTTAGTGAAATAAAATTTTAACTTAAATGTTCATTATATATCTTGGTCACATCTTCTATTTCTAGGGAAAGCCCAGCCTTAGTGCAAGCTTCCCCCACCTGCCAAATCACCTGCACAGCTAAGCCGTCTGCCTCAGAGGGGCCCCTGCATCCCTCACGTATTCAGTGCCAAATAATCACCAGAAAGGGAAGCCTCTTGGATTGCACAAGGTGCTCTGAATTGTTCACTCAGATAGTCCCTCTCCACAGTCCTCTGTTGTCTGCAGTTCCACACGTGCTTGCCACTCTTGGTGCACACTGACTGAGTGAGAGCCCCAGAGGTCTCATCACTTGGCCCATCTCAAGCTAACAGGCTCTGGCCCTTGGCCAAAGCTGCTGCAGGAGGCCAGTGACTCTGAGCTTCCTGAAAGGACTAGGTGGGTTTCTCTTTCATGCACTTTTCTCTTCCCAGAAGGGAGCACTGTTCAGGGCTACGTGTAGCTCAGTCCTTGCTTTGTCTGTTCCCCATCAAGATGTACAGGTAAGAACTCTGCCCATCCAATCCAGTGGTGCTTGGGTTCTGAATTTGGAATATGGAGGTGGGGCGGGGCTGCAGGTTTGGCACTGAGCCCTCAGAGAATGGAAAAATTAAGGACATGTTTCCGAGGACCTAACAGCAAGGTCTCTGCCCTGACAGCAAATCTAGAATTTTGCTTTTAGAGCCCCTTTTTCCAACACCTGAGAAGATAATATGATATCCACTATAGTGTGGACTGTGTTTATGAGATCCCTTGTCTTCCAGATGGGGTAGGGCTTGTGTGGGCTCCAGACCCTGGCGAAGAAAGAAAGGGGCTGTTCAGGTGGCTGCCTTGACTCTGGCATTTAGCCCACCCCAGTGGCAATACCTAACGTTCTCATTTAAAACATGAACTTGCCAGAGAGCCCAGAAACTCCTTGAGAGAGTGAGCTTTCCTTCCTTTGTCCTACTCGCCACTGTACTCAGGGCTGTATAACTCCTTTAGTGCTCTGCCTGGTATCTTGTCTTCATTTGGGATGTTCTAGGCTACAAAAAATGGCCACACCAGAGAACACTTGTACGGGCTGGTGTTTCTGCAACTAAAGGTGAGGCTTCAATGGATAAGGCTGGAAGAGATGGCTCTGCTGTGCTCATGATGTGCTCAGAGACTGTGCTCAAATTTCCACATCTGAGGAGTTCTGGAGTCTGCAGATGCAACCATGAGTGAAAAATAGTTGAAAAAATGTACAGACTGTTCTTATTATTACAGTATTATAATACAGTATTTCAACTCTTATCATAGTACATACTATTGGCATTGTGGTTCTCATCTAAAATGTCTCCCAAAAGTCTCATAATGAGTTCAGCAGCTGAATGTGCTGATGGCATTTGGGGCCTGACCTGGCAGGGTCTAACTCTCTCCTCAGCTCCTCCCTTCATGCTCTATTTCTCGGCTGCCATGTTGTGAGCACCTTTTCCTCCGCCATTCCCTCCTGCCATTTCTGCCATGGAGCCAACTTACTGTGGACAGAAACTGTGAGCCAAAATAATTCTCTTTTCTTTTAAATTGTGGTTGTTGGGTATTGTGTCCTAGTGCCAGTAAAGTGACCAAGACAGATGGCATCAGTTATTTTAAGTAAGTCAAACATGTTTTAAAGAATATGAGAGGATGCATATATGTTTTACATTTTATATGTAGGACTTGAGAATCCAGGGATTTTGGTGTCTTTAGAGACTGTGGAGTGTTAGAATAAGCCCTCTGAGGATATTGGAGCCAACACTACCCAGCTTGTAAGGCAAGTCTGTGCTAGCTTGCTGGTAGGAGAGGAAGGAGGCAAGGTTACTTACATTTCTAAAAGAAATTCTGCCTGTCTTGTATAGGTCAAGGGTTTTTTTTCTCTTTCTTTTTTCTGGAAACCCAGTCTAGAAGCTCACTGACTACGCTGACCTGAGAAGTCAGGGAAAGAAATAGCAAGAGAGGTCTTCCTAGACAGATGATGAGACCTGTCATTATCAGGCCCCTGGAGGACATTGTCCCCTGGATGGGGCTGGGTTCAGATCTGTCAGCACTATACAAGCCATTTGATGACCTACTTCAACTAGCCTTTGAGTCACCATAGACTGTGATTTGCTGGTTGAATCTTTTGTCTGAATAGCAAAAGGAAGGATTTTAGTCATCAGCATCCATGTGAACAGATATCCCATCACATAGACCAAAAGTGTGGTCACCATGACTGACTGTATCTTTCTGCTGCAGAGCATGACCTGAGGTAAGGAGCAGCCACAGTAGTCTTTTTGCTTAAGAATAACCTTGACTCTTCTAGTGGGAAGACCCTGCCCATCCATGAAAGAGACAAAGACTAACTGAACAGGGTTGACAGAGAATAATTAAGGCATAGTTGCTAGCTAATTGGTTAACATGATTGAAGACTTAGTGACTTAAGATTTAACTGTACTAAAAATGTTTGTTTTCAAATATTTACTTTAGTCTTAGCAAATAAATCAAAAGAAAGAATTCCTATCTGGTTGTCTGCAGAATAGGGCTTCTTTGTCTCAACATTGTTGCCATTCTGGACTGGATAATTGTCTCAGTTACTTTTTTTTGTTCCTCAGACAATACACCCCACACCTAAAATTAAGGAAGGAAAGGTTTATTTAACTTACAGTTTGCAGAGGTTTTAGTCCATAATTGTCTGGCTCTAAGGCAGAGGGACAACAGTTCATGGTGGTGGAAGATACCAAAAGCAACATGAGCAAAGGGGTTGGGAAGTGGAATAAGTCTCTTTTCCTCCCTTATTGTATGCAGTTGCATACAATGCAATACAATGAGAGCAGGTATTGCACTCATACCCCACATCCCAGCACTAGACAATGTATCAGTCACAAACTAGATTCAACCACCTCAGAAAAGCCTGCCCCCATGACCACATGAAGCTTTGGGGGAACATCCAGCACAAACCATAACAATAATTCTTTGGAGGACTGTCATGTGCAGTGTATCATGCTTAGCAGTATCCCTGGCCTTGATCCACTAGACACCCATAGTATCCACTCCCCTTGACCAGTGAAGACAACCCAAAATATCTCCAGATGTTACCAGATGTCTCCTGAATGTGGATGTGGGACAGAATTGCCTGTGCTCGTGAACTTCTTTCTGTAGGGAACTTTCATTCAAAAATATGCCTTGGGTGTCTGCATGAAAATTTAACATTTAAATATTTTACTTAAACCAGGAACTAGAGGGATAAAAATATGACTAAGATGCCACCTCTGTTCTTTGGAAGCTTGTAGTGTGAGGCTGAGAATGTGTCACAAATGACTGCCCAGAAGACAGAAGATAATAAGAGAAATGCATGAAAGTGGTCCTTACTGAGCAGAGATGAAACATTGCTCCCAGCAAGTTCCCTACAAACTCCTCTTACGTTTCATTGTGCAGCACTGGGTCACATGTGTACTTCTAAATTAGTCACTAGGGAAAGGGAAAGTGATTGCCAGATAGGCTTGGCCAACTGTACTTTATCCTCAAGGGTAGGCTGATTTTATGTGCCCACCCACCTGTAAAATCAATTGTTGTTATCATTACTTTTTGTAAGGAAGGAAATGGAATGATGGTTAATGATTCAGCCAAGTATGTTTGTCACGTTATACATTCCCCACATTGGGTCATTCTGACCCTATTTTATCCCTTTATTATCACTCACAAGGTATACTCTGATTTTTGAGTCACAGAAACTGCTTTTTTGTTCAGCTTACTTTTTTTTTTTTTACAAACAAGCCAAGCTTGGGTTGCCTTTGATAATGCTGTAGTAATGTGTATTGTGCTAAGAATAGATTGAACAAGGATTGAATTAGTTCTCCTTCAGAATGCAAGCAATTCATGATGATTGTTAACAGCTTATTCATCCTCTGACCAAAATGATTTACTAAAGTCCTGCAGCCAATATCTGCATCATTAATAAACTGGTGGTTATTATTAATAGCCAACCCCCCAAACCATTGGCTGTGGTTGGGGTTTTACACTAGTCCATTTTCTGTTGCTATCAGAAAATATCCAAGGCGTGGCACTTTATAAGAAAAGAAGTTTATTTAGCTCAAACTTTTGGAGGTTCAAATGCATGACATCCACATCTGTGAGGCTCTGGTGATAGACTTCTGGTTACATTATGTTGTAGTTAGTGGTTGCAAGGAAAACAATTATATACAAGAGATATAATTTATAGTATTATTTATAATGGTCATCCAAGGTATCAAATACAAAGAAAGTGCAGGAAATCTGTCCACACACTAAAAAGGCCTAGAGAATTCAAGCAAGGACCTGAATCTCACAGCAATGTCCTTCATGAGTTCATGAGCTGGAGACACAGAGCCCATGACAGTGCCTCCCACAAGTCTAACTGGAGACTTAGAGCTCACGACAGTGACTCATACAAGTCTGTTTCACAGATCTGAGCTGGAAAGGCCCAAACATTAGGTGTGGAAAGTCTGTGCCAGTGGGATGAAGGATCTGTGCCAGAAGGTTGAGGATTCTGCACTAGAACTAGAACAATGCTCAAAATAAGGACCAGGGCTCCCCCAAAAAGTACCACAGCCGTCCTTAGCAACAGTGAGGTCCCAAGCTCCTCCAACAATGAGAACAGCTGAGTTCATATCCAGGAAGTCAGCATGAAAAGCTTCTTCTGGATACTGAACAGCACACATCTCCCCCTCTGTATCCACGAAGTGATGTTCAATGTAAGGATCAGAGCTCCCCCCAAGTGAATCACAGCCATTCCAGTAACAACAAAGTCCCAAGCTTCTGTGACGATGAGAACAGCCAAGTTCATATCAGAAAGAAACTCAACAGTCTCTTCTAGGAGAACCCATGGCAACCGGAGAACCAGTAGCACCAAACAACAACTGACTTCCAGTCCAGTTCTCCTTTTTAATCTTGGCAATAATCCTCAGGCAGACCATCCACGCTCAGCACCATACTGATTCAGTTCAGCTGGTGTTACAGGTTGACCACAAGTTATCAATTTACCATACATTACAACATGGCGACAGACATCATGGTGTAAGTGAATGCAAAAGGGAGAGAACAAGTGGGGAGACAGGAAGCAAGAGATTCAGGGACAGGCTTGTTCTTTTTTACAATATTGGAATTTCAAGGGAATTATCCAGGGGCTCTTGAGAACTACATTAATCCCTTCTGATGATGTCAACCCTATGACCTACCAAACATGCACTAGACTTCACCATCTGAAAGATTCCATTACTTACCAACACCACACTGGGACAGTGATCCCAGCACATGAACCTTTGGGGGACACTCTCAAACCATAGCACCCCAAAATGCTCATGCTCAACAACCACAGATACTCATGTTAGTAGAGTTATGAAGTGACAGCCCTTTGCATGGTCACTGCGTGTTAGGTTGTTCTGCCCACAGCTGGCACATAGAATAACATACCATTTATTGCACACCTGTTGTTTGTCCCTGTATGTGCCTTATTCCATTTAATTCTCACAGCAGTCCTGGAAAGCAAAACTGTGGTTGCCAATCGTCATACAAAGACACACACACACACACACACACACACACACACACACACACACACAGCGCAACTTTGTGAGGTCACCTGACCAGTATGAAGTGAAGCAAGGGTGGTCATCCAGGCTGCCAAATGCTCTGTCCTACATCAGGCTGCCCCCTTTGGGTGCTGAAGCAGGTGAAGAAGGACGAGTCTTCTATCAGGTTCCATTGGTGGAGGACCAGCGCTCATTCTCATCCTCTCCAGTGTCCATATGAGGCAGAAGAATTGGTGGACTCCTTTGGACCACCATGCCCGCCCTCATACGGATATCCTCCTGACATTGCCAGGTAATTCTCCTCTTTTCTACCCTGAGCTCTTAACTCTCACAGTAGCATGGCCAACAGCACAGATCCTTACTTCACAGGCAGGTTCCTTCTGGAATGCCTCCCCACCCTCCTGACACTGTGTGTTCTCACTGACTCTTTCAAAGGTGGCTCAAGTGCCACCAACCCCAAGAAGCCCACTTAGATCCTCTATGTGCTTTTAGTAATTTTGAGGGATGCTCTTTTCTTGTCTGACTTGTCTTATGTTAGCACTAGCTCCAGAATAGCTTCCTCCTAGCCTAGATTGCGAGACACTCCAGGGGCCTTCCCCTGTGTGTCCCTCCTTAGCGCATGCAGGGTGCCTTGTAGATGAAATGCGTTTATTAAATTGAATTAAAGGGGGTAATGCTAAGCAGATGATTTGAAGTCACTGATTTTGAGCAGTGGTCTTCATTTCTTGCTCACACTTTCAGCGTCTGCACCTTATTTTGACTTTTGACAGATACTGTTCTGAAAATTTAATCTCAGATCAAAGAAGCTGGGAGCATATTGAAACAATTCAGCAAGATGTTCCCGATTCTCTGATGCTTAGACCTTCATTTGTGAAACACTCCTGGCCAAATCAAGCTCTTATTAGTAAAGAACTATTATGTGTGTGTCTTTTCACTCTCTTCTACTCCTACATCCCAAAGACATGGGAAAATTTTAATCTTATCTTACGAGGGAATCTTTGGAACAGATTCTCTGTATGCCTCAGTTACTTTCTTGACACAGAGCAAAGAGAGGATCCAGATGGGGAAGCAGCCTTCCAGCTTACACCCAGGTGACCCACCTCTTCTGTCCACACCACTTTCTAACAGCACACTCAGCCGTGATCTCTTCAGTGGATTGATCCTCTGATGAGCATGGTCCCCCCACGATCCAGTGAGTTTCCAGGTGGCCCACTTTTAAACACATGAACCCTTGGGGGAACATTCTAGTTCCAAACCATAATGTGGAAGCGGGAGACTCTCCCAGCTTGAGAGCAATTCCTGCTCCGGGTAATGGGAGTGACTGAAGTACCACCTTTGGGCATTCAGTAGATCAATGGTGATGTGAAACTTTGAGCACACCGTGAGACCTAGCAGGTCCCAGAGGCTGGAGTTGACTTCTTTGGCAGTGAACTTCCAGCCACTGGAGTTTGCAGTGCACACGGAGATGTCTGAACATCAGGAGAAACTTCTTTCTCTTCAAATTAGTCTTGAGGCCAATCCAATCCTGAGAATTGCTGAGTTCTTCATTCCCTTGCTACAGGAGCCCGGCTGAGTCTGGGGGCTTTTAAACTGAGCCCGTTGCAGTTCTAGGTTGCTCACCACCTAGCAGAAGTGAACTTTAAAGCACTCAGTACTCCTAGCACCGCGGGGCAGCATGGGAAGAGGTGGCAGGCACCCGTCTTTACCCATCTCTGCCCTTCTTGCCTGTCTACGATACACAAGCAACATTTTCTTCAACAGAGCAAAAGAGTTCTCACCTGTGGAAGCTGGTGCTATGCACAGAATGCTCCAATCCCTTCTCACCACCTCTGCCACCACCACTTCCTCCTAGACCATTCTTCCTGCATCCCCCTTGGTGTCACCATTATCCGCTCTGCAGGCAAAGGAATCTTTTGGATGTGTAGTGGTTTGGGTTGAGCCTTCCCTGGTACCCTCTGCTCTGACCCAGGCTTGCTGACAGTACTTGTTTTGTGTCCCTTCCATTCCTTACGTCTTGCTTCCTCCACCTCCGGCCTTATAGCTGGAGCATCCACTTCTATGAGAGCAGAGGTCTCTGCTGTAACCTTGCACCCAGAGCAGAGAAGTTCCCAGAGGAACCATGTTTATTTCCTGAGTGAAAGAGAGAACTAACGGGCAGTAAATGTTTATAATTGTTCCTAGGTCTCTCAAACAGCAGCAAGCCATGGCTAAATGGCTAAACTGAGCGGGACAAGTGTGGGAAAATCTGGGGTATGAGGATCATAAGCTTTGAGGAAAACACCTAATCACCATGACTGGAGACATGCAAGGGCCCTGGGGTGTGCTGCAGGAAGCCTGGGAAGGGCTGTACTCTAGGGCTACCCTGGAGGACCCCTTGTGCTCAAACTAGGCTGACAGCAGCACACAGTGAGGACCCCTCCTCACCCCCAAGGCGCCAGGCTTGTCTGAGCTGGTGCCAAGGCCAGTTTCAGGTGAGCAGATGGTGCCAGCAGTCTCAGCAGGCTCAGACCACAGCCAGTTTGATCCAGTGGTGGAGACAAAATTAAAGTGGCCTCACTCTGCCTCTCTTTAGGGATTGTACTTGACCTCTGTTCTGTGAGTCTGTCTCATGTCCCTTGCCCTGCCAGGACAAAGAGAGGGGACTGATTTGCAGGGCTTTGTCCAAAATGAGACAATAACCTCTTTAGGTGCCACTACAGTAAGGGAGAAAGATGTGTGTGTGTGTGTGTGTGTGTGTGTGTGTGTGTGTGTGTACGTGGTACATATGAGAGAGACAGAAATCTATGGGAGTGTGTGCATAAAAATATGTGAATGAGCACGGGTGTGCACATGTGTGAGAGTGTGTATGTGTGTGTATGTGAACAAGAGTATATGTGTATGAGTAACCAAAAATATAAGTACTTATGTAGCTACAAGTGAGAGCATAAGCACTTGTCTGAGCATGCAAGAGTGTAAGGCGGTGGATGTGAGTGTTGGGGAGTGTGCATGTGTGTAAGCACCCATGCATGTGAGTGGCTGTAAGAGCATGTGCTAGAGCATGTTTGTGTGCATGTGCACAAATGAGTAAGAATATAAGCGTGAGTGTGTGAAAGCACACGTGTATGTGCAAAAGTGCACATGTGCACACACACCCTCTCTGGTCACACCCGAAAGTCCAGCTGAGCAGGAGGGTTCCTGCCTCTCCTCCCTCTGACTGAAAGTCATGGAAGTCGTTTTACAAAAGCTTCTCTGGGAAGAGGAGGTGCTTCTTAGCCAGGGCTCAGAAAAGGCACCCGATTTTGTTCACAGACCTCACAGACAGCTGCCCAGACCTCAAAATAACTCCCATAGCTGCACAACTAGCACCCAGGTGCAAGGTGAGAGGTGCCTGCTGACATGTCTTGAATCCTGAGATATCCCATAAGTCAAGGCATTTACGGGATCTAGGGACAGTCAGGACGGCTGTAGGGTGCCCAGGCTTGTATTCCTGGGAGCCCATAAAAATTGGTCTGGGACTTGGTTCTATGAAAGGGGAGATTTCTCGATGCTGCGGGAGCCTTTTATTTTTGTGGTTTAGAATTTCCTAAATGGGTCGGAGGGGTATATGTATATGTGAGAGGAAATTCCCACGTTAATTCTGTAGGAACATAGTGAATCATAAAGCTGCAACTTGTACCAACACTGTCACATGCAAACCAGAGAAAATTAAGACACAGAGAAAATCCTGAAGGCAGACAGTGAAGGCAAAATACCTCCAGTGGAAAGGAACCAATAAGCGTTCTAGCGGTCTTCTCTTCGGAAACGCTATGTACTAGTTGTCCTTAAACTTTTGGATACCAGGGACCAGTTTCATGTAAGACAGCCTCTACTCAGATGGGGGAGGTGTTTCAGGATGATTCAAAGGACTGACAATTTGGATCCTTTGCAGCTGCAGCTCACAGTGGGGTTTGCATTCCTAAGAGAATCTAACCTTGCTGGTCATCTGACAGGAGGCAGAGCTCAGGCTGTAATGTGAGTGATGGGAGCAGCAGTAACGACAGGTGAATCTGCCCTGGTTTACCTGCTGCTCACTTCCTGCAGTGTGGCCCAGTCCCTAACAGGCCAAGGATGATATAAGGCTGTAGCTGGGGGCTCCTGATATACTATGGTTTGAATGTGTCACCCAGATTTATCTTCAAACTCATGCTAATGGTATTTGGAGGTAACTGGGCCAAGAAGGTTTTGTCTTCATGAATGGATGTACCCATTTCATGGATCCACTCTAGGATTAATGGGTTATGAAGCAAGTGGCTTTGTTATGCAAGTTCTGCCTCACTGTGCGATGCCCTTCACTGCTATGACCTGAGTGGTCAGTGGGGGCCCTGGGAGGGGGACAATAGGAGATTAAGGAGAAAAAAGACACATAAAAGGAAGGCTGGGATAGGATGGGACCTGACTTCCCTGATGGAGAGGCAGTGACAACCCAGCACCATCTGCATCTTCATGCATATACAGTACAAAGGGAGCAGGCAGGTGATGGGGTCAAAAGTGCAGGATCTCAGTGCTTAACTGAGAACACTGGAAGCGAAGCATTCTCAGAGCGCTCCGTGCTGTAGGTAACAGTCAAGAGCACCAAGGCTGGACACCTGCTGGACTGGCCTTGCTCTAGTCCCAAAAACTTGTTTTCAGGGCTTGCTTCTGATGCTCTGTGTTCTGGGGGCTGGCCTTGCTCTAGCCCAAAATGTGTGGTCCATCTCCAGCTCAACTGCTCTCCATACTTCACTATCTGATGACGTATCAAGAAGACCCTCAAAAGAGCACAGAGGTTGCTGGCACTGTGATCTTGGCTTTCCAAACTCCAGAGCCGGAGCCAAATAACCTTCTATTCTCTATTAACTACCCAGTCTATGGAATCCTATTACAGTAAATCAGACCAAAATACCCCAAAAACAAGAAGAGAAAGGAATGAAGTATTTAAAATATTGAAAGAAAAAAAAAACCTCATCAATTTAGAATTCTGTACTCTGTGCAATTACTACTTAACAGTGAAAGAGGAAGAAAGACTTTTTCATACAAACAGAAATGGAAGGAACTTGTCGGCAGGATGCCTGCCTTACAAGAATCATTAAAAGAATTTCTTCCAAGAGACGGAAACTGATGTATGTCAGAAACTCAGATCTATATACCTGGAGAAAAGTATTAGAAAAAATGATGCATGGTTTGAATGGAAATTTTCTTTAGCAAAGTCTAGAGCTGCTCAAAGCCAGAAACTATAAGATAGAATCAAAGAAAGACAGCAAGAAGAGTTGCACTGAAGATGTTACCTTCACTGTATCCTTTGAGAGACCTGAAGGAGAAATAGAGCTATTCATAAGGGGCTGTAAAGGAAACCAAATGGAGAGTTCACAGGGCAAATACAAATCTCAACCGTGAGAGTATCTTTGTAGTGGGAAGGTTCCCAGCTGTGGAGTGAATCCTAAGCCTTCAGCTGAAACTTGAGATCAGCCTGAATCACTTCAATAACAGGTATTGAGACTTTGGAGAAAATTCAGGGAGGAAGAAAGACAGAGACGAGGCAACTTCACAGCATATGGTGCAGTCCACACACACCAGACCCATCAGCTCTTGGGATCATGGCCTGAGACATGAGCAACAAAAAAGGGATGGCTTCTCCCTTTGGCCAGAGGAGGCTCCCCATGAGCAGGAGCTCCACAGAGCCAGGGGCCACCATGTCCATGGGAGGAAGCTCAGCAGTACAGAGTGGACGTGACAGCAACGTGTATGCCCACAACGGGGCAGATGGGCCCTCCTTCAAGGGATTTTGTTTTCTCTCTGCTGGCTTAGTTATCATTATTTAATGGACATTACCATTGATTGGTCTTAAGTAGGGATAGTGTCACAATTTTCAGACAGTGGTTTTCAAATAAAGATTTACTTATCTTAATTATTTCCATGTCATTGTATTACCAGAGTGCTGGGATAAGCCTGACCCTGGGGATCCCCACAGAGCAGGCTTAGCCAGTCACACACCCCAGGATGCAGTCAAGTGGACACACAGTGGTAAAGCCAGGAAGTGAGCGGTCACTGGTCACTGCCGTGAGGTTAGGACAGATAAGGAGATTCAAGATCTGTCTTTGAGGTTCTAAGAGAAGCCTTGGAGTTTCTTTAAAAGGGGGACAAAGGTGAAGGTTGGAGGTTTGCATGGCTAGGGATTTTGCATGGCTGGCACGCTAGATAATCCTGGTCAGTCTGGTCTGGTTAATCAGTGTCTCAGGACTGGATCTGTGAGGTCCTGGGACTGGACTCATTGCCTGAAGGAACAGCTTGGTTCCCATTGTGAGGTGAAAGCTCTTGCTTTGGCAGCTTCAGTTCACAGAGAAAAGTCAAGTGGTTCCTGGAATCGCAGGGGGCTGAGAAATGTCTAGACATCACTCCAGAGGCATCACTCTGGACTGGATATTGTAAAGCTGGTAACTCAGCCCGGTGTGGTGGTGCACACCTGTAATCCCAGCACTAGGGAGGCTAAGGCAGGAAGATCATTGTGGGTTTGAGGCCAGCCTGGGCTACAAAGTGAGTTCAAGGCCAGTTGAAACTATATAGTGAAATCCTGTCTCAAAAAAAACAAAAAATACATACATACAAGTAAAACATAAATAAAGCTGGATGCCCTTGCAAATCCTGAAAGTTACTTTAGTTCCCCTCGTCCTGTTGTCCTTGGTCTCATAGAGGGATGAGGCAGGTTAGGGAAAGTTAGCACTAACGGGCTTTGCAATACAGCCTGTCTCAAAAGGATTTACATAGCTCCAAGCAGAACTAACCGGGAGTCTGACCCACAGTTTGGGGGTGACAAGGGAGACATAGAAGATGAAGGCAGAGTTGCCAAGCTTTGTCCTGTTTTGGTGACCCATTAGGCAACTGGAGGTCCAGCCTGTAAGTTCCTATTACAACTGAACCCTTTAGAAGTATAGCATAAATATTGTATTTTAAGTAAAATCCTCTGTTAACTTAGGCCATCACTCAAGTCTGGCATGCATAAACATGTTGACAACAACAAAAGCCTTTCCTCTTTCCCAATAGTAGTTATTAGAAATTTATATTCACAATTGGATTTACCTCAATAAGACTAGACTGGTCATGAAAAGTAATTAGAAAGAAACAAAATCTAAACAACAGCCCATCCAAACACCGTAATACTTCTAGTAACTCAGGCTTAAGTTTTTAATTTAGAGAAGTTGAAACTTTATAAATATTTATTCTTCTGTAATTAAATATTTTTTTGCTTTAAGATATTTGTTTTTTAAAAAGAGAATAATAATAAAAAATGATACAGAATTTCAAAGCAAGATGATAGGAAATTAACAATGGTTATTATATTGCATATTGCTGTCTTCAAAATAGTTGCTCAAATTACCAGATACAGGCATGCAAAATTAATCAGACAATATAAGCACTAACTATTCCTTTCAATGAACAAACAGAATGAGTAGTACAATTATCTTAGCTATCATATATATATATATATATTCCCTCTTCCTTCTTTTCTCCTTTTCCTTATCCAAGTGGTTCTTCTTCTTGAGCAGTTTCTTTCCCTTTCACAATATCTATTGTATCTTTGGATCTTAAAGAAAAAAGATACTTGCCACATTTTAAAATCTTAGAGTTAAAACCAAGCTTTCCCGGGGCTGGGGATTTAGCTCAGCAGGCATAAGCGCCTGCCTTGTAAAGCAGGCAGTCGTGAATTCGATCCCTGGTACCGATAAAAAGGAAAAAGACAAAAAAAAAACAAAACCAAGCTTTCGCAAAACTAAGTTTTGGTTAACACACACACACACACACACACACACACACACACACACACACACGACACAGAAACAACTCTAAGGCACTTCTAGTTTTTATGCCATTACCTCAGTCCGTGAAGTGTAAAAATAGAGAATCAAGAAGTTGTTTGTTTCTGAGACAAGGTTTAGTTATATAATTCAGGCTGGACTGGAACTCTCTATGTACACCAGGCTGGGCTCAAACTTGCAGGAATCCTCCTGCCTCTGCCTCCCAAGTGCTGGCATGCACCACTGCATTCATGTCATAGGTGCTGATTATTTATTTATTATTAGTACTGGAAATCAAACTCAGGCTCTTGTGCTTGCCAGGCAGGCACTGTGCTGCTGAGCTGTAGCACCAGCCCATAAGTATTGATTTCTGTAATAAACTTCAACCGAGCCCCTTGGGCATCTTCCACACCATTCTAGGCGCTTGGGATGCAAGGTTGGAAAAACCAGCCTGAAGAGGCCCGGGATCACCTGAGCTCTGTTTCTGCACCCGACGCTGCAGGGAGCAGCAAGGTCAGGTGCAGAGGAAGCCGAAGGTGGAAACAGTGGAGAAGGAGGAGTTGATGAGATCACAAGGCCAGCACTGAAGCAGCAGTGGGGCCGGCGCCCAGTGGGGACCTCAGATCCATGACAGAGCTCGCCTGGGCAGCAGCTTCAAAGCCCAGCATGCAGCTCTGATGAGGCTTCTTTCCTTCGTGGATGTTGCTCTGTCCCCTGCCAGGCTCCAGACTCCTGGCGTGCTGCTGAGAGCTGTGTTCCTGCTGCTGGCAGGGGTGGCCAGGGAGGAAGTGTCACGCTGGCGTCACCTCTGGAAGTCTCCTGCCTTTCTTGTGTGCGATCCCATGCTGTCTCAGCTGTTATTCCGTGGCTGGTTGTGCAGCCTCTTCCTTTCCTAACGCCACTCGGGGTGGTGGTTAAGAGTGGTGTTCATCCCATCTTGCACAGGACAGCCATGTGTCTTTGGCCAAGTTTCTTGACTTCTCTGCCCCTCCTAGTCTAGTGGAGCTAGCCGACAACTTTCAGGAGTGTCTGTATTTTTGAAAGCGCTGCCTCTTAGCCAACGGATATAGAAGCAGCAATTTTGTCGATTCCAGTAGCTCTCACTCATTTTCTCTCTCCACATCTGTAGGATAAGATGCTAACACACCGCACCTGCCACACATAATCAGTGTGTACTTGTGCAACCAAGCAAGCCCGGTGCTGAGAACAGTGTTTGCCCGGCAGCAGAACCTGGGAACATGTTAGCTGCACATTTACTCCTGCTCGAGTGGGTCTCAGGCTTGGTGACATGAGGCAGGCCTAGAAATCAGAGAGGTATAGGTGGGGTGCTTGAGCCAGCATGGCTGATGGGGCTGCAGGAGAGGCAGGCACCCTGGGTACTCAGTGATCTTGGACAGGTCTGCAGGTCTCCGAGACAAAAGTCTCAGAGAAGCTGGTGGCTGAAGGCTGGCGTTTGGTTGTTCTGGCCAGCATGGTCCACTGAACAGGAAGAGCCATTCCTCAAACAGGTCTCCCTCGGGTGCTCAAGGTGGGGCAGTGCGGAGCCTGCAGGTCACAGGACTCCTCCTCCTGAGCTGTATGCGCACGGCCTGCTCAAGTGGGCCCCTTATTATGGCCACATCTCTACTGACCTTGCAAATGGGGCTGGGACAAGTGAGATGGAAACAACCGCATGCTGGGCAGACATTAGCGATACCAAGAAGCTGGTAGGGTCTAGGTTTCTCTCCTCTCCTTTGTGCCTGTGTATCTGGGATGTCCGTGCTGTCCAAAGGCCCCTGATCTAAGCCCAACTTTTCCATCCTGGGCCCATTTGAAAAGAGCACTTTGTTCTCCTCCTGCCACTCAAATGGCCCAAACCCCTGACCTAACCTAGGCTGGGCAGTGGATGAAGAGATGCATATATTTTTGCAAAAGTGGCTGACAACCTTCAGGAACATTTGTATTTTCAAAAACACTGCCTTTTAGCTAAATGGACATGAAATTTGAGAAAGCTGCAGGCAGTGTGCTTTTCTAATTCTGGCAGCTCTTTCCCATTTTCTCTCTCCTCTCCCACCCTCTTCTCACCCCCTGCTGGAAGTATTTCAGCGACCTAAAGGTGTGTAGTAAGAGAGAAAGGGGAAGAAAGATGTGAGAGGTGCAATCAGAATGTGTGCTTCTTTTTAAAACTCACGCAGCCCTTAATTTCTACCTCAGTCGCTCGTATTTTTTTCAGGACTTTGAGATTCTCTTTCTCTCTCTCTCAGCTTTTCTGGTTTTCTCTAAAGGTTTTAAAAATGCAATTTTAATACAGGAATGTGTGTCTGTATAACATGCCGTAGTCTATTTTGTCTGCTATAACAATGTATCAGAGGATAGAGTGACTTATGAACAGCAAATATTTACTCCTCCCCATTTGGATGTTGAGAAGCCCCGATGAAGGTATCAATTCCCGTCTTCAGGTAAATATATGTCTAAGTACAACTCTATTAGATACTGCCAAGTGGTATTCCAGTGTGTTGTATAATTTTTCCCTTTCACCAGCAGCCTATGAGAGCTCCAATTACTTCCTGTCTCCGGGAGTACATGGTGTTGTCTATCTTTTTAATTTCAGTTTTCTGATGCACGTGTATGATTTTTCTGATGGCTTCTACTGGCGTTTGTCTGATGTCTAGTGAGGCTGAATGCCTTTTTATAGTTTCACTTCTCACTAGGATAGCCTAACTTTTTTATTTAAAGAGGATAAAACAAAATAAAACCGATCAAAACAAGCCAGTGTAGAAGATATAGGACTACAAAACCTTACAAAATCAACAATAGTTATCACAATGCCTTTTGATGTCTTCAAAATAGTTGCAGATAACTTAGGATATAGTGAAAATCAAACAGAACAGAATAGGATAGAAACAATAAAAACAAAACAATGAATGCAATAAAGGACTTCAAACAAGCCTATAGTAAATCCAAAATTGCTGCCATAATGCATCTTGCTATCTTTAAAATAGCTGCTCCTGCCATTGGATTTGACATAATCAAACAAAAGCGAATAAAACCCAACCTAACAAAAAGATGGAAATGATATAGAACTTCCAAAGCAAGACCATAGGGAATCAACATGGCTGCAACCCTCAGAAGGAGATCCCCCTAGATGCCACACTGCGTACCGCTATCCTCTGAATAGATAATCAGACCACTGGCCCTAGGCCTGCAAGGTCAGTGAAACACCAAACACTACAGGCATCCAGTTGCACTTCACTTCCGTAACTATCATCACAGCCTGTGTTTCTCTGGATAAGCTGGTCGCTTACGGGGTGGGGCGAGGGGAGGTTGGTACTTCCTGTTTGCCAGCCCGTGCTCTGGAAGGGGTGAGGGTCTGGCTTTCCAGCCCAGCAGTGGCCAGTGCATGGCTCTCGTTTCCAGATGGGGTTTGCCTACTAATGCTGCTTTGTTCTTTCTACCTTTGGTGCTGACTCACAGGGAGAGCCTGGGGTCTGTCTTGGGTAGCCTAACTTTTATGAAGTGCCTAATCAGTGTTCTTATCCACATCGCTTTCCTTTGGTTTGTTTTTTGTTGTTATTGTTTAACTGCAGGGGTTCTTTATATAATCTAAATATAAATCCTTCCTCAGTTGGGAAGAACATAGATATCTTATCTCTCTTTATAGCTTTCTTTTCCATTGTCTCGGTAGTGTCTTTTAATGAACAGAAGTTCTCAATTTCTGGTGAAATCCAATAAGTCAACATTTCCCGTGTGGTTATTATCTTATTCAAGACATTTTTACTACTTTCAGAAGATGTTTGCCTATTGGATTTCTATAATTATTATTTTACTGATCATATTTAGGTGTAAAATGGACATGGAATTGATTTCTGCATATCCTTTAAGGTGCTGGCGAGAGATATAATTTTTTTGTATGCAAAACCTGTTGACTCAGGACTTACATTAGTAATTTTCTGTTGTTGTGACAAGATATCTGAGGCTAAGTAATTTATAAAGCAAAAAGGTTCCCCTAGCCTCATGATTCTGGGCTGGGAAATCCAAGGTCAGGTGGTCTCACCTGCCAAAGGCTTTATTCTGCTTCAACTCAGGGCAGACAGTGGAAGGACATGTGGACAAAGATGAAAAGAAGCAAAAGTCAGGGAAGAGCATTGCTTTATAACAACCTACCCTTAGGGCGGTAACTAACCCAGTTCTTGAGGATTAGCCCCAAAAGAAAGACATTCATCTCACTTACTGACCGAGTCACCTGTTAAAGGTCCCACCTCCTAGCTCGATCACACTGACAGTCACATCACGGAAGGAAGGACCATATCTGGAAGAACCTCCATTTCTCCTCTGTTCTTCAGCACATCTCTTTTGCTATAAATAAAAAAGAAATGTTTCCATGTATGTGATCCTGATGCTCTAGTCTGTTTTGTTGGTCGGTTTGTCTGTGTGCCGAAAACACACGACCTTACCCACTGTTGTTTAGAATAAGTCTCCATCCCCGGTAAGATAAGTCCTTCATCTTTACCATTGTTTTCCAGAACTATCTTAGCTATTCTTGAATTTTGAACTTTCATACACATTTCAGAATCAGCTTTTCAATTTTCACAGAAACCTACCTAGATTTTGACTGTAGCTCCATTTAATCTATACTGAGATTACATTAACCTACTTAGGGAAAAACAATCTTACATTACTAAGCTCTACTACCCATAAAAACAATATATTTTTTAGACAGCTTTAATTTTTAAAATAGTATTTTCTATTTCTCCATGTAGAAGTCTTGTATATCTTTTGTTATATTTATTCCTAAGTACTTAATGTATTTGATCATTATAAAGGAGATAGCTTAAAATTTTTAATTCATTACTGATAGGAGGTGTGATTAAAATTTATGGTGAATGTTTAAGTTAAAAGTTCTTATGGCAGTAAAGGAAATTTTATCATGAATTCCCCTCAAAATACTCCCCTTGCTTTGAATATGCTTCGGCTGCTGTTCTTTGCACTTTCTGGAGCGGTTCTGGAACTCCTGTATCCTTAGCATCTGTCGCAGTTCTGTCACGAGTGCCTTGATGTCCCGAACTGATTCCAAATATTTGTCTTTCTTATTTTGACTTGGAGTAAGAGCTAGAAATTTCACGGTGGACAATCCAAAGCATGGTAATGTTTTACAAGCCTGTTTCCATTGGATGGCACTTAGGGGCAGAGTTCACTGGGATTTTTAAAATCACACTCTGTAGAGATGCTCACAAGAGGCCTCCCAGAAGGAAGCAAGAACACTGGGGTCAGTGTGTTTAGCCAAGAGAGATTCTATATTTCGAGGGGGATTAATGGAAATGGGCCTTTGACGGTAATACACTTTCTAAATTTGAATTTTTACCATAGGCTCACTTCTTGTACACATATATTATTGATTATTGATCTCAAAAATATTTGCCTTATATTCAGTAAAGTCTAAATTGACTTGCAAAAATCTTCTAGGCATCTATTTCTAGAAGTTTCTTTGTGACTACCAAATCAGTTACCACAATCTGAGTGGCTTAAAACAACACAAATTTTTCCTCTCATGATTCTGGGTGCCAGGAGCCCCCAAAAGATGTACACACAGGGCCAAGATCTAAAGTGGGGTCCTTCTTTGTTTCTTCCAGCCTCTAGTAGCCCAAGAGTTCCTTGGCTTGGGCAGCATATTCCTAATCTCGGCCTCATATTCCTAATCATTGCCTTACTCTTTGTGTCTTCCTCTCTCGTCTGCTAATAAGACTTCTCATTGGACTCAGGGCCACCTACGTTCTCTTCAAGATCCTCAATGTGCTCACGTCTGCGGAGACTGTATTTCTACATAAACTTACATTCACAGGTATTGGACATGAGGACTTGGACATACATCTTGGAGGAATATGACTCAACTCGTAACAGTATAAAACAAAAATATACTTACTCCAATATTCATTGCTACAGTTTGGTCTCAAATGTCCCTCACATGTTAAAAACCTGGTCCCAGAGTAGCAGCATTAGGAGGTGGGACTTTTGGGAGGTGGAGTCTCATGGGAGGTTTGTAGGTCTTTGAGGGTGTGCTCAAAGGGGGTCGCTGATTTCTTCTTCTCCTTTTCTCCTCCTCTGTTTACTTTCTATCTCTGGGATGTGTGGGCTTATCATCTGTTGCATTTCTGTCATGATGAGCTGTCTCCCTAAGGCCCAAACCAATGGGACCTTTCCATCATGCACTGGAACCTCGAAAACTATAAGCAGAAACAAATCTTCCCTCCTTCTATGTTTTATGTAGTGATGGAAAACTGGCAGAGACATTCATCCAGAGGTCACTGTTGTGCTCTTGGCTCTTTTACCCTTAGCAATGTGTCTCCAAGATTGCTCCCACCATCTTTTCCAGAGTCCCTGCGTTCTCTCAAAGGCTGCAGAGTACTGCCCAGTGAGGGAAGTGCCTGTTTTTAGGGAATGCACCCTCTGTGGCTGGACATCTGATTGATGTGGGGATGAAAACTTTAGAACTACAAAGCCATCATTTGTAGGGAGCAAGACACTCAATCAGCAGTGCTTTGGTGCTGCTTGGTCACAGTCAGGCTGTGACTCTCCTGAGGAGGTTATTCCAGCGTCTGTCCTTGGACGGCTGCTCTGTGAAATAGGTGTTTGGGGAAGAGACCTACGTCTGCTTGCCAGCTGCCAAGCATCAGGGTCTAGTAGTCCAAAATTCCTCCTCCTGGCTGCTCCCAGAGAAGGCTGGGGACAAGGCCAGGACAGCTGGACCTTCCCTGCTCCTGCTCCCTGCCTGGAACACAGATTGGTTTTTTTTTTTTTTTCCCCAGGGAGAAATGCAGGAAGAAGCAAAGATCCAGATTCACTTGATGAAAGCCAAAGAAAAGGACAGAGGAAGCTTCCAGAATGAGGTACAGATGGTTGGATGCTCACTCCCACTGCCTCCTGTCAAAGCCAGGGGTGTCGGGTGGAATAGGATTGCCAGATGCCCTCTGTCTTTGGCAGTTTCCCCATAGAAGTGAAGCAGGGCGGTCCCCAGCCTTCAAGGGTCCAGCTTGTGTTCCACTCCTTGCTTTTGTTTTTATAATCATCTCAGTGGCCCCCGTGTCTGAAATAAAAACCAGATGCTTGATTCCTCAGTCTTGTGAGTGCTTTTCTAAAACTCCCTCTGAGCTACTTAAACCTCAGGTGGCATGCGGCTGCCACAGCCATGTGGCTGCTCTGGCTGGAAGGTGCTCAAAACCCTGCTGCAAAAATCAAATGTCAAAATATTATACTCTAGTGTGGGTTAATTACAGTAATTTCTGCCTCCTTGAGGCAGCTAGAAACTCCTCTGTGGTACGTGAGCATCCAGGTCGCTGGAGTCTGGGTGCATCTTGTGTTTATTGTCTCTCCCCTGGCCTTCGTGTAGCCACCTTCTGTTGAGAGCCTTTTGTCTTTATCCTTATGTCACCCTAGTGTGGGTTTGTACAGGGCCCTGTTGTCACGCTGTAATCCAGTTCCTCCCTACCCACTGCCCAGCTGGCAATCCCAGAGCCTTAATGAGCCATCGATGCACATAGAATACGACAGCACACATCCAAAAACATCTTTCTCTACTTGTCTTGCTCCCTACAAATGATGGTTTTGTATTTCTAAAGTTTTCACCCCCAAATCAAACAGCCAAAGCCCAAGTCATGCATGGCCAAGGGAGGATGAGAAGTTTAGTGTCCTGAGATTTAACTGCTGGCCCTGGATCCTCTGCCATCACGAACATCAACTCTCTGAGCCTTGGTTTGCCATTTATTTATGCAACCAGGCACAGCCTGGGCTCTCAAGGGACTCAAAGTTCAAGATGGTAGACAGACACAGAAAAAAGGACTCAAAGACCCTTTAGTTGCTTTGGAGAAATACGTAGAGGTGACTATGAGGACACAATGGCAGGAACTGGGGCAAGGGCTCAGTTCTTCCTGTTCCAGAGAGATATACAGGAAGGGATGCATTGATGGCTGAAAGCTGCGTGCGTTTTACCCAGGGGACTGGAGTGAGGGGTTGGTGGGGAGGAGTTTCTGGAGGGGGCCCAAGAGCAAGGAGATGAAAATGAAAAGAACCTGCAGGCAGCTTAGCATGGCCTGCACTTGAGAGGTGAGGGGCGTACAGGGCATGCAAAGCGGAGCAGAAGCCGTAATAGTCTAGTGCTATGCGAGGTGCATAAACTCAGAGCCTGAGGTGGTGGTTCTCAACCAGGGTGATGCTGCAACCATGCATTTTTGACTGCCACTACCCAGGAGGCCCAGGGCAGAGGGACGCTGCTGAACTCTAGATGCACAAGATGGTCTCTTGCAACAAAGAATTTTCCAGCAATAGTGCTGAGGATGAGAAACCCCACTCTCAGGGTAACGGGGACAGTGCAGGGTGTTAAGCAGCAAGAGGTGGCCACAGCTTCTTTCCTCAGATCACTGTGGCAGTGCCATGGCAGAGGACCTGAGGGGAGATGCTGGAGGAAGGAAGGTTGTTTCAGGCAAAAGATGTGCTGACTAAGCCAAGAGTTGCCCAGCTCTGACCCTGACTTCAAATCTAGTTTGTCATCTGTGTTTGTATGGGCCACAAGCTGAGAATGCATTTCACATCTTGTAATGGTTGGTTAAAAAAAAAAGATAAAAAAAATATGCTGCACTATGTAAAAATTATATAAAATTCAAATTTTAATGTTCATAAATAGCTCTGTTAGAACACAGTCACATGTATTTATTTACAAATTCTCTAGGACTCTTTGGAGCTACGATGGTAGGCATGAGTAGCTGCAGTGCAGACCAGATGGTTTGCAATGCCAAAAATATTTATTTTTTGGCTTTTCACAAGCAAAGTTTGTCAGACTCTGACTTGAACCAAGGCAACAGAGGTGGAGAGGCAGAAAGCTGGAGGCTCAGGAATGAAGTAAAGGAATACAATTAATTGATTCTATTAATTAATCAGCATTGGATAGTGTGAGGAAAGGAAATAATCCTCCAGCATTGGAAAATCAATGAGAGAAAAAGCTGCCTGGGTTTAGGGTTTAATGACTTGGGCTTTGGACATAATGAGACCACTGGCCTGCACTCATATCTAGGCATGGGGTTTCAGAGGGTGTATGAGCTAGAGATGGAAAGTCACAAGCTGTCAGCCTATAGAGGGTAACTGAAGCCAACACAGTGGGAAAATTGGCCTAGAATTCATTCCTGTGTCACCTTGTGCGGTGACAGCACCCTTCAGGGAGCTGGTGAAAGTGCTGGCCTTCTCTTTAGGGAAAGAACACTCTCAAGAATCTTCCTGTAGCTGGGTGTGGTGCTGTAATTCTAGCACTCTGGGAGGCTGAGGGAAGAGGATTGCAAATTTGAGCTCACCTGAGACAACCTGGTGACATAGCAAAACTCTGTCTCAAAATAAAAGGACTAGGGATGTAGCTCAGGGTAAAGGCCTTGTGTTCAATCCCCATAACACACACATGGACACACACACACACACACAACCTTGCAATGCTTCTGTTCTTGAATCAGGGGTAGAATCATGAGTAACTGAGCCTTGGAGTCAAGATTTAAGAACCTCGGGCTGGGAATAAACTTGAAAGCCAAAAGAGGCTCACAGGTCAGCTCTTGGGGCACATCAACATGCCCGACAAAGGCAGAGATGGGGGTGCCTGTGCAGGAGACTGAGGGATGGGTCAGATAGACCAGAGGAGGATCTGAGGCTCTGAGAACCAGGCTAACATGGAGAGTTCACCAAGCAGGTTGGCAGTGTTCTAAGCTACCGAGAAGACTCCTCCGGTGATTGGGCCATTGATGTATGTTCAAGCTTTGCCTGAACCGCTCAGGTTTGAGTCAGTGTCCCCCTAAAGCTCATATGTAAAATCTTGGCACTCACCCATTGGGGAGGAGCAGCAGGAGGCAAAGCTCAGGAAGAATCTGGGGTTGTTGGAGGCATGCCTTTGAAGAGTATACTGAAATCCTAGCCCTCTATTTTCCTCTTTTACACACTGGGCAATGAGATTCATGGCCTTTCTCTGTCACAAGCTCCTGCCAGGGTGCTCTGTGTCACCACAGGCCCAAAGCAATGGGAATAATTGATCATTAATCAATTTCAAACTGTGAGCCAAAATGAACCTTTTCTCTTATTAAGCTGATTTATCTCAGGTGTTTTTTTATAGCAATGGAAAGCTGACTAGTACAGAAGGAAGAGAAAGGCAGGCATGGTGGGAAAGCTGGGATATGAGTGGAAGTTGAGGACAGAAAGACAGAAAGCCCGGGTCCTTCTTTTAGGACACAGCATGAAGAAAGACGAAAGTTATGAAAAGAGCTGTGGAAAGGGTTACACAGAGCTGGGGGATAGTCACTGTGTACTGCTGGTATAGTCTCAATCCAGAGAAAGCTGAGTTTTATATTATTTTTGTCAATTATCACCAGACAGGGAAAGAGGTCAAAAATAGAGAGGAGAGCATAGAGAACTAAAGAACAAGGCTCTGGGGCCTAAGGGTGGTGGTGTCGGTGAGTGCTTGGGGCAGTGGGATTTTGTTATTCTCCTGGCTTTCCACACACCCCTCTCCTTTCCAGGCAGCACCCTAGCTGCCCACTGCAGCCCAAGTGACTTCCACTGAATGTCCGGGTCCTTCAGTCCTGCCAGACTTTTGATAGACACTTATCTGGCTGGAAGTGTTTTGAATTGTAGCCAAAATATTTAGCTTCGCTTGGGTCTCGCCACAGAATCTGAGCAATATTTGATCTAAAATTACTAATGCTCTCAGCTGCTTTTTAAGGGGATGATAAGTTAGATCTCGATATTTCAGTGACAATTGTCCCATTGAGTGGCAGTTATAAAAGTAGTCACTTACAGAGTTTGGACGGATCCAGCTGTACATTGTGTCAGACGAGAGTTGTACCTTAAGAGCCATCCTTTTTGGAACTATTGCTGAATTTAAGAAACACAATGTAGGAGAATGTGCATTTCTGTGAGGACATTTTTGCCCTCAATCAGTCTACATTTCCAGAGAGTTTGCTACAAGACTCCCATCAGTACTGAGTGTGGGAGAAAGCTCTTTGGGTGGCCTCCCATAAACCCCCCTCCACTCAGTATTCATGCCCTTGAATTGGGGCAGCCTGTGGCCCATCTAATGAACCAAATAGAAAAGCGCTATCACATCAATACATGGATCTGTGTCTTTAGGAAGCCTAATAGCTTTGTTTTTGTGTTCTGGGCCAGCCAGCCACCATGTGAGAAGTCCAACACCCTGAAATAGTTATGCTTGCAGGGAGCCCAGCTAACCATGCAGAGAAGCATCAGGGAGCTGTATCCCCCACCCCACAACAGTGACAGCGCAAGTCCACACATGTGATCCTAGTTGAGCCATCCCTCCAACCTACTGTTTAAGCCACTCAAAGTGACACTGTGTGAACCAGCCAGGATGCCCCCATGAACTCTATCCAAAATGCAACACCTTGGGCAAATGATAAAATCATGGATGTTTTTAGTCACTACATCTTGGGCTTGTCTTGCAACAATAAATAACAGAAATGCAAAACTTTCCATATGCATAAAATATGCAAAACAGGAGAAAATCATGCACATGAAATGTTTGGAAAGGATTAGTCAAAAGAGTGGATCAGTTGATTGCCATGGGAAGACAGGGAAGGATGAATCAGAACCCTGCCTTCAATCTGGATGAAGATTAATTCCAAAGAGTATTTGTGCACTTCTGTAAGACATAAGACACATCAGACAGACTGGCTTTCATCATCTTTTTTGATCTACATTGCAGGTTGTAGGGACAGAAAAAGAGTAGGAGCATAAATAATGCATATTCATCATGTAAAAATTCTAAAGTCTAGAGAAGTAAAAAGAGAAAAAAATCTAAATTATTCCACATTCTCATTATATGGAGATAGCCACAGACAGTTTATATTCTTCTAGGGGGTTTTCCACATCTGGTGGTAATCATTTAAAATGGACTCATATTAATAGTTATTGTAATAATTTTGTCTCAGGTGACACTATATCATGAACAGCTTTTCATGTCTGTCAATAATGTGCATCTTTGGCCACATTTTATTTTATCTGGTGGAGAAATGCATTCCATTATTTGTTCAACATACAGTGCTCTTTATTGCTGGGCATCATGGTTGCGTCCAAGTTTTCCACATTGAATGCATCAATGAATATCTTTGTAGCTACATTATCACACACATATTTAATCTTTTCCTTTGAACATATTCTGAAAAGTGGAATTACTTGGTAAATAAGTGTGATTTTAGTGAAGGCTTTTGGTTTGAAACTTCAAATTACTCTCAAGAAGGGAATGATCACCATGATCACCACCCCCACTGGCACAAGAATGACTAGTCTGCTGCTCATCTGTGGTAATATCACCCTAACTGTAGGTAATATCACCCCATTTGGTTTTCATAGAATGTACAGGTTTTTGAAAACCGTGAGTGTGGCTGCTGAAGAACACATGTGTGCCAGCTCCAAACAGCAAAACTGTCTTGGAGGAAGGGGAGAAGAGCCTGCTAGTAAACACATTAGGTTTTGTGGTCCAACAGGCAAAACTGGGAAGATTATGAAGGTACTGATATAACCATGCAAAAATCTGAAAAATCATTCTCAGTTCAAGGCTATTCAGAAACAGGTAGCAGGCTGGCTTGGCCCACTGAGCAGTTTGCTGATGGCTGCTCTAAGCTGCAGCTTCTCCAGCTGGCAGAAATTCATGGGTTGATTTTTTTTTTTGTTGTTTGTTTGTTTTGCAGAAGTTGGAGTTTTGAGTCAAAACCAGGTCATTCTTAGGGTAGACCTTTTCACAAAAGTCCCCCGTGAAGAAATTTACTTGAGTCTTAGGTCATAACCATTTGTGGATTTTATTTTGTGACTTTTTGGGGGACTATCGGGGATTGAACTCATGACTTTGTGCTTGCCAGTGCGTATGCCACTGAGCTAAATCCCCAGCCCCTTTGTGTGACTTATTAAAAACCCCTCACCCATAGCTTGGCTGAATGGATGGGCCATGTGCAAGAATGGTCACATAAATGCACTTGGGGTCCAGAGCAATTTGGTAAATGTTCACTTCTGGTAAGAGATGGGCTCTTTCTTATTGTGCATTTACAAAACCAAGTGCTTTTTCCCCATAGAATTTATTATGTACTTGTAAAGCATACAAAAAGGTACTAATGTGCTCACCCTAGAAAGAGAACTTGTAATAGTATAGTGGGTATTTTCTTTGTCAGTGTGTGTGTGTGTGTGTGTGTGTGTGTGTGTGTGTGTGTGTGTTTAAGAGACAGTCAGACAGAGAAAGATAGAGACAGAGACGGAAAATCAGAGACAAAGAAGACAAAGAGAGGAAGAGGAGAAGGAAGAGAAGGGAAGGGGAGGGAGGAGAGGGGAGCACAGGGGAGGGAAGAGACATATACTCCAAAACTGAGATTATATTTGCCTATAGTGTAGCACATTTTCCTGGCCATGAGGTATGAACATCATTTGTTAGCCGATATCCTAACCCAGAGATTTGCACTTTTTAAGTGAATTCCCAGCTAAGGGACATAAATATCTAACAAAGCTTAAAAGGAGGAAGAATTGGTTTTGGTTCATATTTTCAGAGGTTTCAGTCCATGGCTGGCTGTTCCAAAGCAGAAGCATCATTGCAGAAAGATGTGGCAGAGAAATGATATTGAACTCCTAGCAGCCAGGAAGCAGAGGGAAAGAGGAAGAACCCAGGAGGAAAGGTCCAGGGACCAGACATGGTCACACGCTCGTGACCCACCCAGACACACTCAGAAGTTTGTTTTACTATTCTAGGAATTTCTCAATCCAACCACTTTGACAATAAAAATCAATCGCCATAATGAACATCCTTAAATGTAAGGCTTCTTTACATCTTTCATTACTTCCTTAGAATAGATTCCAAATGTAGGAGTTACTGTTCAAAAGTAGGAGTATCTCATGTCTTTTATACACGTTTTTGTGCATTTCCAGAAAGGCTGCCCTAACTTATGAGAGTGAACTATGAGACTGTAATCATATCCTTAAGAAAGTTATATTATACAAAACATAACTTTAACAGGTATAATGATCCTAGTTGTTTGTTTAAATAGTATTTAATTTCTGCTATGTTTACTATTTTTGCACGTGCATTTTCCATTTGTATTTCCTTTGTGAAACATACATTCATATTCCTTGACTATTTCGCAATTTTTCCCATTTTCCTACTGCTCTGTAACCACTCATTAAATATTAATGAGCTTAAGGTATTGATTAGGCATATTTTGTACAACATGTCGCTCTTCTGGGATTTTTGTCTTTTGATTTTACTCAAGGTATCTTTCTAGCATAGTTCTGCGCATTTCTGTGTTAAGCCGTAGCAAGCTCTTGCTCTGTGAATGCTCTCTTCGCTTTCATGTTTGGGAGGTTTGTTTCCAGGATCACCCCTAACCCGTAATACCTTTGAAGTTCCTTCCTTAATGGATTCGTATTTTATATTAAATTCTTTAAGCCATCTGGAATTAATTTTGGTCTAGGTTGAAGTAAGGGATCTGGCTATCCAAAGCCAATCATCTGCTCTGGCCCTATGGAATAATCCTCTCCAAACTTGTGATGTGCGTGACTTCCTCCCACTTTGCAGTATTGGAGCAGAAGTGAGGGACAGGAGGGAGGCAGGAGGGAGGAGGGCAGGAGGAGAGAATCCACAGCACCACGCTTGGTGCCACAGAGACTTTTGTCTTCAAGAAAGCGATACTCACGTGTGATCCCTGACAACACACTGAAAATCCCCACACACACTGCCAACCCCAGAGCTGAATCCTCAGCCAAGAACTGAGTTATTGACCAGGGCCATTTCCCGCTCTACCCCTGAGCCCTCTGGCACAACTCAGGCTTAAGCTGAATTATCAACTCGGGTGTGGGAGGCAGAGTATATAGGTTCCTCACCCACATGGATACCAGTGTGCCTTAGGGAAGATTGCACTGCCTTAGGTGAACATTCTAGATGAAGATTGCCCCTCCACCCTCCCATACAAGGGGATCAAACTATACAGTGGCTGTTTAAATTTTTGAACATTTTTATTTCAGCAAAAGAAACTTGCCATTAGTTTCTCTTAGAACACCCCTCCCCACTGTTGCTTCCAACACTCTTATCCCATGTTTTGTCACTTTCAGAAGCAATTCTGAAGTCTTCCGGGAGGGTCTTTACAAGGTGTGATCCAAAATAAGATGACTACTGCTACCAAGAGCCTTCCACAGGAAAGGCAGACTCATAAAAAGCTTTCAATCAGCCTCCTTCTTCACCAGGTTGGCGCCATGCAATGTGTGGCTCTTCCCCAAAGTCAGGTAAATAATTTGAACTGATCCAGAACATTGAGGCAGCCACAAGAGCACAATTAAAGACACCCGTGAAAGAGGACTTCAGGACTGCTTCAGAAAGCGCTAAGAACAAAAGAGTAGGTATGTTTGAAGTGAAGGTGAGTATTTTGAGGGGGTTTAATAGCAATGTGTCCCTTATTATAATGTATTTTTTAATAAAAAAATGTTCACTGTATTTTTAGAACATCTTACATGTGTGTAAATAGATGTTCACGACAAGAATTTTCAGTTATGGTTCTTATCACCCTGTCTTGGTGACCAGACCCTAGGCCCCTGCCCTGGAGGGCTCTGAGCTCTGCCTGCTGGTTGCTGTAGCCATGTTATTCACTGATGTATTTACAGTGTGTTCAGACTTCCGCCACGACATGCACAGCCCCTGCCTTCCCTTTAGGGACTCACAGCCAAAAATCACATGTGGCCAACAGATGTTGCTACAGTTTGGCTTTTGAGTGCCCCTTCTCCAGGCCCATGCATTACAGGCTTCATCCTCAGCGTGGTGGCGGTAACTCTGAGGGGCGGGGCCTAGTGGGAGGTCTTTGGGTCATTGGAGGTATGTCCTCAAATGAGACTATGGGACTCTTCCTCTCTCGCAGTGAGATTAACAGACCATGAACTGAACCCCCTAGAACTGTCAGACAACATAAACATTTTCTCTTTATAAATTGATTTTCTTAGGTGTTTGTTATAGTAATAGAAAGCTGACTGCCACTGATGTTTTGTTGTTACTCTGGGGAAGAGGAGGGTCTGTGGGAACTCTGCTTGTCGCTATGACCCAGAACCTGCCCACTAACCCTATGACCATTTACTGAGTTGATATTTCTGTAGGACCTGTGATGTACCCATAGCTGAAGCATTAGGGGAAAGGAGGGCAGACACTCTATAAATAGGTGGGTTCATAAGTGCTGTATGATTACATTTGGTTCTTTTTTTTCTGTGTATGTAAACAGAAAAAAATTATACATTCCTTCCTGCTTAGGTTTTTAATTACATTGCCAGTCTGGGCAAGAATCTGCTTAACCCCCAGAAAATGGCAGCCCTGGATGTCAGCTCTGATGCAAACTGCTCTCCCTGCCACAGCATCCTGCCTCAGTTTCCCTGTCATGTTCATGGTGCTTCAACCTGATAGGTCAGTGCATCATGACCTGCTGTCTTCCCCTACTCGCTGCCAACTCCCCGTGCATCTATTCTCGTGCATTGTGCACTGGCTTTGCTGTTCTGTCTCGTGGCCCTTACTCCATTTGCAGCTGTTACCACAGAACACTGTGGGTTGAGCCAGATAAAGAGATTTCTTTCCTCTTAGTTCTAGAGGCTAAGAAGTTCAGTACCAAGGCCCAGGAAACTGGTGAAGGGTCTTCTAGCTGTGTCATCAGGTGGTGGACTGTGTCACATGGTGAGTAAATACATACATGAGACGAACATAATTGGGCCAAATTCTTTCTTTTATCAGGAAGCTGCCTGGGGAACAAACCCATTCATGAGAGGCTGGAGGAGGATCAGCAGAGGGCCATGGGTAATGTCCTCAATTAATCATCTCTTAATACCATTAGAATGACAATTAATTTTCAATATGTGCTGTGGAGGGGACATCCTGAACCCTAGCAGACATCATGCAGCTTTCTTCCCTTTCTGTTCAGTCATCTTGCCACTTGTGTGCTGCTACAGTGTCTGCCCAACCCCGAACACCTTCTACTCCTCGTACAGTTACATTTGCAAACTCATTTGTGTAAGATGCAATTTGCCCTCAGCCCCAAGGAGGACAGCCACATCATAAATATAATAGGGTGTGATGGTTATTTACCATACACGGCCATGGATGTACACAGATGACTTACCAGAGGGGGAAAGTCACTTCTGCAAAGATTTGCACGTTAGAATTATAACCCTTAAAGCAAAGGCCTTTGCTTTATTACTCCTCACCTTCTTGCATACTCAGTATAATTATTATTGATGTTTTGAAGGAATGCTTTCTTTTTCATACCAAAGAGAGATCCTTGTTTATTACAGAGAGTTTGCTTCAAGAACAACGAAGGAAAGCTTTGGTGTTTCTGCTTTCTGTATCCCCAAGGATGCATGGAAGGTGGTTGGCCATCTATTCATGAGTCTCTGAGGTATGCACAGAGAGAAACAGAGGTGAGACATTTTCAAAAGCTTTCTCTTTTCGGTGGACTCCAATCTCATCAGTTCAAAGATTTTCCATCTGCCCACTCTTCAGCTCTTCCTCTTTCTCAAAAGGCCCAGGTGAGCTAGCCCTGGAAACCAGCCAAAAAGAAGTCACAATACCGAGAAGAGAGCTAATGACAGCAGCTGCCATTCTGTCTCCTAGGTGCCAGGAGCAGTACTTGTGTGTCATGTAGATCGCTTCATTTCCCTTCACAGAAGCTGACTGAGGCGGGAACTCCTTTTTACATGCATTTTACAGACAGGCAACTGAGGATCAGAGAAATGAAGTCACTATCACATAGCCAGGAAGTGGTAGAGCTGGGGTTTCAACTCTCTTTTTGGCTCTGCAGTCCTAACTTTTGGAGCTCTTCTGCCTCTACCCTGGGAGCTTTGTACCTGAGGTGGTTGCACAATGCCCAGCAGGACACACAGCATCTGTTAAGTGCCCCCTGAATATTTTAGTGAGAGTTGTTATTGCTGGGGTTTGTGATCTGCTCCTGCTCTGGCTTTTCCTGGCCATGTTCTGTGAGGATCCTGGCTGTGTCCCACCAGGGTCCTTGGCTTCTTCTTCTAGCATTTAAAGCCACTTGATGTGTGCCTTTCGGCAACCCCATGTTTGCAAGCAATGCTAAGCTGATGGCAGTGAACGTGAAGCCCCTTCAGATGGACCGGGGGGCCCTGTTTCTCTGGTTTATACACTTTGGACACTGACCCTTCTCTCTTTCTCTTGCCTCTGTCTTTCCAGCTGGGGTCAGCCTTGGTCTAACTTCACAGCCTTTCAATTTTCATAGCCACAGGCCGCTCTCTGGCCAGCCCAGAAGCAGAGGTGCAGCTTCCTGTGGACCCTGCTTTTTCTGTGGCTCATCTTTTTGGTGGGACCCAGCTCTGGCAAATCCATTCTGCCTGGGATTGTCACCTTTTGTGGGTCAACATAAGTCAGAGCTAAGGGTCCATCACACTTCTGAACACACATGGGGTCTCTAGAATTCCAAAAGAAAAGGGGATGAGTTCACTGGACAGCTGAAGGGAGAGAAGCAGGGCCTGGGGAGGAGTTGGGGAGCAGAGCACGGGGAGGCACCTTGGGCAGGTAGGAGGGTGGCAGCTTGGGGAAGGTTGGGAGTGGCCCCTCTCTGTACTTTGTGCCTGTCCTCGTGGTATCTATCCTGTTTCCAGGATAGATCTCACCTCCCTTCAGAGAGGCTCAGCAGGGCTGCTCTATGCTGGAGCCTGACTGACCCCTGCTGAGTGGTGATTTACAAGCCAGGGCCACATGCTGAGAAGGGACATTCAGTTTCCTAGGTGTTGACACAGCCTGCATAAGTGATCCTTGCTAAGAGGGAATCTCCAGGAGAGTTATTAAAGTGCAGATTCCTGGGCTGACACCCTCTGCCCCAGAATCTGATCAAAAGTAATCCGTGCATAGTGTGGGTGCTTGCTTTAGTGAGAATGACAATGAAAACTAAAGTGACTAGGAATGTCTAGGCAAAAACTTTCCCTGGAAAGTGAGAGAAGAGAAGAGAAAGCTCCAGCTGGAGTAGCAGCTGAGGAGAGCCCTGCGATGTCTTCATCAGACCAGTCCATTCATAAAAGCATGGAGATAGGTTTTCATGGAGTGCCATGGAGGACGGGGATCCAAATGGTTATTATCTCAGTTCTGGTTCTGAGGCTGTGGAGGAGACCTCATGGCTTCAGGGCTGATTCTGTTTCCATAAATGACTGTACCTGCTTGGAGCAGTTTCAGTCATCAGAGGTTCTGCTTTTGCTGGAATCCAGGCCATCACAGATTTGCACAAAGACTGGAATCTGTGAAGCATCACTTGGGGCTTCTGAAACTGGGTGATGGAAAAGCTGGCAATCAGGTGTCCCCAGAAGTCTTGAAAATGACTTGAGTTCCTCTTCTCCAGGCATCCTCTGTCTTGAAGGGGGATGAGCTAATCTAGGTAAATTTAGGGCTAATAAACTTGGTTCTGTCAACTTTTCTTATGCGATTCACACACCTGCAGCCAAGGTTTTAATGGCTACAAAATGAAAGTGTTCTACTTTTAGTGACTCATTGTAGTCGGTCCTTAAGCCCAAGGGGAAGGCTAAAGGTGATGGTAAAAACTGCTTGTAGTCCCCAAATGCCTCAGAAGAAAACACAAATCATGCTTTTGATGAGTAACAGGAGACCAGAAGTGCATCCGTCCTTTGTCCTTGCGGTGTTCTCAGACTATGTAATGTCGCTGGTACTTACTCTGCCAAGTGCTGCTTCACGCCCTTTGTGGACGTGAACTCCCAGAAACCGCATGTCCTATAAGGCAAGCGCCACTCCAGTTTTTCTCATTTCACAGATGGGGAAACAGACATAAAAGGGATGGGTAACTTGGATTGGTCACACAGCCACCAAGTCACGGAAGTAGCATTTGAACCCAGTCTGGTGGCTGCAACACCCTGTGCCAGGCCACTCTGAGAGGTGCTGTTCTGGAGAGGGAAGCTGCCCACCCTCAGGAATTCCAACCCACTGGGCCAGCTGCTGCTCACCTGTTAGCTGTGAGCATACAGGAAAGGCTGGTAAGCTATAGAATACATCCAGGCATTTCTTGGCTAGACGGCCAGCTCACTGCCTTCTGAATCACACAATATTGTCTTCTAAACCCTAGAGGAAGATTTTTAACCTGTTTAGGAATCAATGAGTCCTTTTAAAATATGGATTCTGTGCACAGAACCCTGCACGCACTTTCTATGTAGCAGCAAGAACTGCCAGAAACCCCAAGGATTCCGGGTGGAGACCCCATCCACCCACGTTACTTTTCTCTCAATCATGATTTCCCCTCGCCCTCCTCCTTGTCTCTTTTAAAATTCTCAGAAAGAAAGAAAACATACCTAGGAAATTATTTGATTGGAGCCAAGTAATTAAAGCTCAACTTTTGCTTCCTTTGGTATTGACAAACATTCATCTGAATTAATGTACTCATTATCAGACTGGAGCCTGGGGCTGCCGGGGAGATTGAGTCAGAAAACCACTCAGGCCGTGAAAGAACATCACTTGGTGAGCCAGGGCTTCTTATTACTAAGTGACTCTGCTTGGGTATCTGAAAAAAGATTCTCTCTGGCAGCAGATGTGGGATTCAGGGTTTTTGTTTTTTCTCTGAAACTAGCTTGTGCCATTAAAGTTAGGGCTACATTATTGTGTTTCTCAACAAATGTTCTTTTCCTACAATTAGACCAGTTGAGAAACATCTGTGACTGTTAGTTTTGTATGTTTACTTGACCTGGCTACAGTACCTGGTTAATTAATCCATCATCCAGGCGTAGCTGTAGAGTTTCATAGTTGCGGGGAAATCTATAGCCCTAATCCTAACCCTAACCCTAGCCCTAACCTTAACCCTTAAATGAAGGACATTGTCTTCCACAGTAGGGGAGAGGGCTCTCAAACAATCCCTTGAAAGCCTACAAGGAAAGATTTAGACTTCCGAGGGAAGATGTAATTTCATTTCAAAACTACAACACCTTCCTCTTGCCTAAGTTTCCAGCCTGTTGGAAGATTTTGAGCTTGACGGTGCCCCCAACTGCATCAGCCTACACTTTATAGCAAATCTCTTTGGGCAGGTGATAAATAGATGGATGCATAGACAGACAGATGGATGGAATACAGAATATGAGGTATCGTAAAAAAACTATGACAAATCTTTAAATTTTGAAAATGAATTAAAAGACACATTGCCATTAGTCCTCTTCAGAATATTCCCCCTGACTCAGAATGTTCCCATCTCATCATTCTCGCCACTTTCTGAAGCAGGTCTGGAGGTCCTCATTTGTGAGTCTATTTTATCGTGCTGTTGTGGCTGCTGCTATGGCCTGAATCCATTCAGAATGTTCACCGTTCATAATCTTTTTAACTTTGGAGAAGAGTCAGAGAGCAGACAGTGCCAGGTTGGCGGAATAAGTGGGTGAGGAGGCACTGAGATATTTTTATGAGCTTGCCAGTCTGCTGAATGACACTCTAGGGCAGTGTTCGGAGCATTTTTTAATGACTCCTTGTGAAAGTTCTTTGTCTTTCTCATATGCACGCACATCTTTCCCATTGGTTCTGTTGTCTTGAGAATCCTGACTAATACACACTCCAAAGAGCCCAGTTGTCTGTGTGATGACAATTTCCTTATAACGAATTAAAGCTCTGTGTGTTTTTAAATGTCACACCTGCTTTCCACACCTCATGCTGAAGACCTCCTGGCCCCTGGGGGAGCTATTGAATTGAAGGCAGAGGATCAATTGTTTTCTTAGTTTTACTGGGCACCAGTGTTGTAGGAGTGAGAGAGATGTGGGGTAAAGAGTTTGTTTACAATGCAAACTCTCAGACTTCTCTTTTCCAAAGTTCCAAATCTTTGGATCTGTGCCCTGAAGTCTGTGTTTTGACGTCTCCCAGAGACATTCTGCTACAGGGACCCTTTGAGAAATGTAGTTTACAGGGTGGCTTCTACCTCCACACCAGACCAGTCCCAAGTCATCTACCTCTGAGGATCTTTCCCTGAGGTCCTTTGAGCTCCAAAGCTGGGACGGGAGAATCCAGTCTCCACTGGCTGGGCCTGGTTAAGAAGATCGTGCCCTGTCCTGTCTGTGCCTGTTGAAGCCCCAGTGCTGAATGCCCTGGAAGGACACATCAGGCTGCTGGGCTCTCACAGTGCAGCCATTAATCTCACAAATTCGCAGGCCAGGCTGTCTAGCGTTCCAATCCCACTTGGCCTCTTATTAACCATTCCTACCATGGCACGCCGTGTGATTTCTCTTCTCCTGCGATCGCAGAACCATCCAATAGAACAGAGTGAACATGCTTAATCAGCCAACTCAATAGCTCTTTTGATTCCCCCCTCTCACTGTTCAAATCACAGTTTCAACAATAAAATATGAATTTCTTGGTTTTAATACCCTGGAGGCATCATAGTTGGATATTGATTTCAACCTCCATTCATGGTGCAAACCTCACTAAGTAGAATAGGAAGAGCTCATGACTCACACCAGGCACCAGACCTACAACAGCCACCTGCCAAGGGGCCCACCTTTGGTGTACACAGAGGAGCTTTGTCCCTCTTCCAGCGCAGAGAGTTGGTGCTCTCGCCCAACCACAGGGTGTGTGTTCCCTTTAGACCATGTGAACATTGCCTGCCTGGATTTGAGCAGGATGAATGGAGTTGACCTAACATTCAATTGGTGTTTTATTAAACTCTTTGCCAGGAAGAGAGCAATTACGATCCCATGTGTGTTCCTGGGGGCACAGGAAGGAGGGGGTGTGGGGGCGGCTGTGATCACAAAACATAAAGATAAGAAAGCACAGGCCCCTTGCTCAGTGTTTGCTTGGTTGACAAAGCTCTCCCACCCTCAATGACATTCCTGTAATGAGACCACCTTTACCCTCTGGCACCTGCTTCCTTACCTCCATTTCTAATCTCTGACCTCTCATAGATACGGACTTGGAAAACATCTGGAAAAACATCACCAGGCTGCCCTGGCCCATGACAAGAGGCCTCACAGAGCCTGTTTTGTTAGGTTCTGATTTTATCTTGTTTATAAAATCCAGATGGAATGAGAAAGAAAAGGAGAGGTCTAGGGAAACACATGGCTTCAGGCAACTGCAAGAGTAGGTTCCTATCCGGGCCTGGAGTTCTGCAGTGTTCCATCTCTCACACCACCTCCTCAGGCCAGCTGGTCTGCGTGTTTGAGAGCAATGCCCAAGTGCATTTGGTGGAAGAGAAAGTTAAAACAGCCTTGAACTTCAGTAGTTAGATTTCTGTCAGTTTCATCGTCTGGGCTCATCCTTTCCCATCAAAGGAAATCAGCGCTCTCTCACCTGAGCTAAGCCTGGGAAGACCCGCTCCAGGTCTCTGCACCTGCAGCTACTGACCTCGTAAGTTCCATCCTCTCATCTGGGCAGCAGAGGAAATGCCTCAAGGAATGCTCGTGAGGGCCAGGCACACAGTAAGGCCTCAAAAGATGCGAGGGGTTTTCCATGACGCTGATCATATGACTTAATCTTATGAGCCATGTAATTCAAACTCCACATGGATGCAAGGATCATCCTGAGCACCTTCCCAGCGTACACCATGATTTTATCTTCACCTCTCTTCCTGGAATACCTTCCTTCACCCATTTCTTCTGTTTAAAAACTCCTATTCAGTATTTAATGAAATGTCATTCTCTCCCAGAAGCCCTTGCCAGGCTCCCCAGTGGTAATGCCTCTCACTGAGTGCAGGGAGTTTTAATTATAGGTTTCTATTCTGATTTCATGGATTCAAGCCATGCCCTTCTGACGATGCTAGCCCTGTCATGTTCTCTAATAGATCCTAGCATCTATCAGAGTAATTTGCACAGATCAAGGACCCAGTGAAAAAATGGAGAGATAGATGGATGGGTAAGTGAGTGGATAAACATATAAGGGTAGGCAGATTAAGTAGATAAAGGGATGGATAGATAAAAGGTTGAATTGGTGGAAGAATTTTGTAGGCATATCTTCAGACATCAACAGTTGGCATCCCTCTCTCAGTGTCTCTAAAACCTGTGCTAAATGGTTCTATTGTTTTCAGTTGACATTTATCAAACAGCACCACAAGCCAAAGGAAACTGATCAACTTTAGGCAAAAAGATTAGTTACTTAACTCCACACCTAAATCTGGTGAGGTTCCAGCCACATTTGTGACCTGTGTGAGGTTGGATTCTTGTCTCATTTGGAAAGCACAATGTCTGTCCCTCTTTTCCATCTCCTAGGAAGAACCATGGAGAACCCAACCAAACAAGTCACAGCCTTAGTGACCAGCAAGGGTTTCTCTGCATCCTTGATGGATCTCTCAAGCTGTAGGAGACAATTACTCCCTTTTGTTAATAAAGAACATGGTATTTAACAAGAATTGCTGAGTTAGAAACCAGGACATATGCTGTTGGCCTGGTTCTGCCACTAATTTGCTCTGGGATTTGGGGTCAGCAACCTCACCTCACTAGACCTCAGCCTCTTTGTGAGGGAAATGAAAACTATACATTTCTAGGCCCAAATCAGCTCTGCAAGGCACGACTTTGCGTTCTGCTTGCTGTTATTGATGTTGATGTCGCGCATGATTTTAAACGCCCCCCTCCCCCCGACCTTTTTCAGTCCTTGGTGCTGTCTCACTGTCTCCCAGAGACAGCCCACAGGAACCTAACGGCTTTGGTGGGAGCCTTGCAGCCTGGCTCCATCCCCTGCTGGCTCTGTGGCCCTGGGTGAGTCCCTTACCTCTCAAGTGCTCACTTTCCTCCTAGGTACAATGGGTGACCAAGGGACTCTGCCGCCAGGGCAGGTAGAAAATGAAAGGGCATAGCACACAGAAAGTGTTTTACAGGCTTGATGTAGGGGGAAAAAGGAGTCATGACCATGGTGTTTCCGAATCTCTAGTGGTAAAGGCTACGCTAGCTCTGGCCTCTCTAATGAGAGCTGCTTCAACCCCAGGACTCCTCGGTCTGGAGGTCCTGGTTTTCTGTCCTAATATGCTATGCTCTTGGTCTGTGGCCAGGCAGCCTTAGTGGCTTGAAGTTAACCACTGCCTGGCTAATGTGGGGATTTGTTCTAAAAGCTGGTCACTAGGAGGTTGCAGATCAGGAGCCTGTGCAGGTTTCTGGTCTTCCCAATGTCTTTTCCTCTATTTCTCGACTTTGTCCTATGGCCCTTGATGCTTTGATCTGAGCAGGGACAGGGAAACAGCAAGGAAGCAGCCACATTCTTGCTTGGCAGGCAGTTAAACCACAACAAAAGCAGAGCCTCCCGGGGCCCAGGAGTGCTGCTTAGCAGGAGGAACCTTGGAGAAGGCGGCTGCTCCACATCTGAACATTTTGCACTGGCTTTGTCTCCAACAAGCAATCCCCTGGCTGCCGGACTCCTGTCTTCATATAAGCAACAAGGCAACAAAGTGGGCCGTCTGCCCCCAGAGGAACATAGAAGCATCTGTCCCACTGTGAGCAAAGGAGCTCTGGGCTGGCAGTTCAGTCTGGGGAGCAGCTATAGCACAGGCTTCCTGGGGAGGCTGAACAATAGAGACTTCCTTTGAGACTATAGTGTCTGCAGGGCTGGTGCTTCTGAGAGCTCTCTTGTAGCTTCTGGTGGTTGCTGGTGATCACTGATATTTCTTGGATTATAGATGCATCATCTGTCATCATCTCCTTCTGGGGTTTCTCTTGTGTGTACATCTGTGTCCAAATTTCTCCCCTTTATAAAGTCATCAGTCACGTCTGATTACAGTCCATCTAGCTCCAATATAACTCATCTTCACTACATACATCTATGATGATTCTATTTTCAAATAAAGTCTTATCCAGGGGGCAGGACTTCCATATATGGAGTTTTAGGGAGGGGCACAATTCAACCTGTGATAGTTGCTTTTTCCATATTGGAGAGGGGAGAAATTAGTTCATCTGTGTATGTACCAAAGCTACAGAGAGCATTGTTGTCTTCTGATTGTTGTGTTTTGAAATTTTGTTTTACTTTTTTTTCCTCTTTGAAATAAAATAGTTTTTAAAAAAATATTATATGATTTTTTTTTAAAAAGCAGCTCACAAGAGACAATAACTAAGTGTCGCCTGGGCCTGTGGGGAGAAAGAAGACCAAGGGGTGAATGTGATTCATCCTCTGTTGGTTGGTTGCCTGTTTGGAACTCGCACTGACTACTGTCCATCTTGAGTTTGAAAACCACTAGAAAGAGGAGACCTACCCTTCCCATTCTCCTCTGTGGGCAACTCTCTCTCAGAGCTGAAATCTCCCAGAGAATAACTCCGCCCAGTTCATTCTGGATCTATCGTTCGGGTCACAAGGAGCAAAGTGAACACCTACCGTATTAGCCAACATTTACTGAGCACCCTCAGTCACCTGATGTTTGACAAAAGGGTCAAATCCTTTTGCTGGAGGAAAGATAGCCTCTTTAATAAACGGTGCTGGGAATACAAGCTATCTACATGCCAAAGACTAAACCTAGAACCGTATCTCATACCATGCAATAAACTAAAATAAAACCGGAGGCATTTGCAGGCATTTGGATGCACTGAGAGCATAGTGGTCAGTCAGGTAAACACATGAGCTTAAATCTCTCATGGTTTTATTTATGTGAGAAACTTAATATATAAATAAAGGTGCAATACCAAAGACATACTAGGAAAAAAGAGAAAAAAAGTTATTGCAATCCAGTATATATACTGTGTCTAAAAATGTATTTTGATTTAGTATAACTGACTTATGTGTTTTATATGGTTTTTGGCCTATTAATCTGATTCTTCATTTGTATGTATGATAATTAACATTGTAAGGATTTATTAGATAAATAAATAAATTTGATGCTGGAAAGAAAAAGAAGTGGAGTGGAAGGAAAAAAAGAACTGAGAGGTACTCTGGACATGTACCAATTCACACAACAAAAATTATTATGTGCTGAAAACATGTAGTAATTTTTAAAAGAAAGGATTTTTTTGGCTCAACTTTCTTTTTCTTTCATTAATTTTTTTGGGGGGTATCCTTTTTACTCTTTCTCTTTCCTTCTTTTAATTTTTAAATTTTTTCTTTTATTTTGATTTCTGATTTTTTTCTTATTTGTTGCTTTTCCCTATTTTTAATCTAATACTATTAATTTCCTTTTACTTCTTTATAGGAAAATCCTTTATCTCACTTATCTGTCTTCCTTCTCATCTTCCGTTAATTAACTTTACAAACTGTACGTTCTTTATTCTGCAGTTCACCACCCCTTTTACCCTTACAGTCATGAAGATTTATCCATCTTTAGACAGTTAACTCTAAGCTGTTGCTGTTGAACACTGTTACGTACTGAAGTGTAGTTGTTTTATTTAGTAGGTATTTACTATATGTCAATATTTGGTTTCTCTTAGTGATCATACTATAACTATAGATCTCTTTCCCATGACCAAGGGTGGTACATTATAGTTCCTAGGCTATGTCAATATCAGAATTGTCTTTGAGTCTATTACTGTCGCAGATTTCATTGCTGTTGCCAAGCTGGCATAGCTGTTACTACTGTTTTTCTCTGCATGCCAAATTTGGATTGCTTTTGTGTATTAATGATACTACAGCCTCTTCTCAGAGAACTGGTTGCTGGACCCAAAATACTGCAGTCTCTCTTCCCAAATAAACTGAGATGATTGGGTTTTGGGAGCAAGATAAAGGCTTACAGTAAGCCAGAAAAGCAGACTTTAACTGACGAGGACTCCATACTAGTGACAGTCTGCCACTACAATCACCCTGCAAATCAAGCTACAAAAGCAATAAAAAACAATAGGAACATGAGGAGATAAGGCAACAAGATGTATAAAAATGCTCCCAGCTCCCTCAAAGCTGATCCATGGAGCACCAGCCATACACCAGAATTTTTTTTTTTTAAAGCCAGTCAAATTTAGCAGTGGGTCAGAATTGTTAAAGAGGGTAACACAGGAGATCAAAAGCAGACCAATGAGGTGCTCAATGAGCTCAGTGAAGATATAATTAGATAACTGACCTAATAGACAACATGATCAGCATGTTTACAAGACACTAATGAAAAGCTAGATGAGCTAATCAAAATGATACAAAACATGAAATACCAGTCTAGCAAAGAGTTAGATGTCATGAGAAGGTACCAAAGAGAAATTCAGATTAAAAATTTTGTTGGTTGTATGGACAGCGGAAGTGACTAATGTGGAGAAGGAAGTATCAGAACTATAGGCAACCATAGGGTTGTTATCAGAGACAGTTAATCAGTGATACCTTAAAGACAACAAAAAGTCATGATAAATGAATCCAATAACTGCCAGATGACCCAAAGAAAACTAATCTTTTTTTTTTTTTTAATCGGTACCGGGAATTGAACTCACGACCACGCACTTGCAAAGGCAGGCACTTATGCCGCTGAACTAAATTCCCAGCCCCCAAGAAGACAAATCTAAGATAACTGGAATTGGTGAAATTAGAAGACAGTACAAAAGGAGTTATTTTAAAAAAACCTGTTTTCAAAAAGAATAGGAAACTTAAAATATAGATAAATGATGCATATAGAACCTCAACTAGCCTCAATCAGAAAAAGAACTCCATGATGTATCATAGGCAGAATCCCAAAAATTCTATACGCAATAGAATCTTAAAAGCTGTTAGAGGAAAGCAACAATTCCTTTATAGAGATAAATCTATTAGAATTACAGAAGACTTCTCAACACAAACTTTAAAGGCCAAGAGAGCATAGATTGAAATGTTATAAGCCCTGAAAGAAAACAACTTTCAATCTAGACTGGTACATCCTACAAAACTGTCTTTCTTTCAAAATTAATGGAAAAATAAGATATTTTCATGACAAAGAACACCTTAAAGAATTCACCACCAAAGCAGCACCCTCCCCCGCAAATTCTCAAAGGTATTCAAGAAAAAGACAGTGAAGCTAACAAGGACAAAAGATCTAACAGAATAAATACTCCAGGCAGAATGAGCAGTTAAAATGAAAGTATAGATATGGAACCACTAACAGAAAACTCAGGCAATGATGGGAATAAGTCAATACCTATTGGTAATAACTCTCTCTGTGAATGGTCTCAGTTTTCCAATTGAAAGGCACAGATTGGCAGAATGGTCAAGAAATAAAGTATGCTCTATTCAAGAAACCCATTTAACTCCCCCAAAATCCACAGGTTAAAAATCAATGGATGAAAAGCAATATTCTATGCACTAGGAACCCAAAACCAAGCAGGAATAGTTATCCTATCTTCAGACAGAGTGGACTTTAAGCCAAAATTGATAGGAGAGAAAACAAAAATTTCTACATATTGGTTAAGGGAACAATTCGACAAGAAAAGAGAAGGTTATAAACATATATCCACACTAGCACCAACTTCACAAGACACTACTAGATATAAAAGATCAGATACACATCAACATAATTATAACAAGGGACCTTAGTAGTCTACTGTCACAAAGGGGCAGATAAACTAGACAAAAAAATTAACAAATAAGTTAATTTTTCAGGAGTTGAATCCAAACTTTGAAGAAATGGGCATAATTTATATCTATAAAGCATTCCAGCCTATAACAACAGAATATACATTCTTCTCAGTGGCACACGGAATTTTCCTCTAAAACAGACCATAGACTAGCCAATAAGCATGCTTAATAAGTGCAAAAGAATTGAAATTATTTCATGTGTATTATCAGATCATAGCACAGTGAAAATAGAAGTCAATGGCAAAAGAAACTACAAAAATTATACAAACACAGAAAATTACACAATATACTCTTGAATAATTGGTAGGTCATAGATAAAATCAATGAAAAATCAGACAATTCCAAGAAATAAACAATAATTCCAGGACAACATATCAGAATATATGAAACACAATGAAAATAGCCTTAAGAGGCACATTTATAGCTATGAATGCTCACATCAGATAAACATAGTAAGCTCAAATAAATAACCTAACGGTGTAACTTAAGGTTCTAGAAAAACAAGAACAATCCAAATCCAAAGCTATTACTAGGAAGAAAATTATAAAGGTCAGGGAAAAATTAATAAAATTTAAACTAAAGAAATAAAAGAACTAATGAATTGAAGAGTTGGTTCTTTTAAAGGATTTAAAACCATTAGCCAATCTTACTTTAAAAAAAGGAATAAAATCTTGAATCAATGCAATTAGAAAAGAAAAGGGTGAAATTATGGTAGACATTGCTGAAACCCAACTACGTCAAAAAGATTACTCCAATAAAATGCAGAATTCAAAAGAAATGGTTATATACCTAGATACAGATAAATTACCAAACTGAACCAAGAGACTTTTAAAACTCTGAATAACCCAATAAAAAGCAAGGAAATTGAAGGAGTAATTAAAAACCTACCAACTAGCAAAAAACTCAGGTCTCAATGGATTCTACAAAAACTTCAAGGAAGATCTAACACAAATACTCCTCAAACGCTGTAAGGAAACTGAAAAGAAGTAATCTCAAAGTCATTCCTGGAAGCTAGCATTACCCTGACTGCAAAACCAGATGGGAATCCAACCAAAAAGAAAGCTCATAGGCCAACCTGTTTAGTGAACACACAGACCCAAAACTCCTCAGCAAGACACTGGCAAAGAGAATGCAACAAATCACCAAAAAGATCCTACACTGCGACCAAGTAGGCTTCATACCAGGGATGCCAGTATGGTTCAACATGCACTAAGTAATAAACGTAATATATCACATAAGCAGAAGCAAGGACAAAACCCACATGATCATCTCCATAGATGCAGAAAGGCCTTTGACACAATCCAAGGCAGCGCTGCTGTGAGATGGTAGAACATTTAGGAGGTTGGTCATGAGGGAGGCTTTTGTCTTTGGGGTATGCTGCGAAGGGGATTGTGGAAGACTGACTGCTTCTTCTGCCTCTTCTTTTGCTCCCTTGCCATGAGATGAGTGGTCCGGCTTGGCCATTTGCTCCTGTCATGATTTATTGTCTCACCACAGGGTCAAAACAAGAGAGCCAATTTTCATGGCTCTCTTTTCATAGAACCTCCAAGATTGTGAGCCAAAATAAAACTTTTTTATTGGTAAGCTGATTATCTCAGGTATTTGTTATAGAAACAGAAAGCTAACAGGGATCTAGTAAATAAAACTGTGTCTGAGAGGAGAGAGCCCTAGTGGACACTCAGAGCAGGAAGGTGAGCAGAGGCAGGGCTGGGGACGGTGGAGGTGGGGACCCCACTAACCAGCTGTGCGACACAGGTAGATGGTTCCCCTGGGTGTGGGAATAACAGTACCGCCTGAGGGGCTCTTGAGGACACCACACGTGTGGAGCACGCACCGCCTGTCAGTAGACACCTTGCAGGGGTGCGCAGGAAGGGGAGCGGGCAGGCAAGGCGCACACGCTCAGATGCCCTCTCCTAACACTGGGCTTTCTACCACCTGGTCTACCACTGCGTCCTTCCAAGTCTCTTTCCTCCTCTTCCAAGTGGTTGTGCAGAGAGTTGGGTCTAATGTACGATGTGACATGGAAACTAGAAACACCTGATCGGCACTTTATGACTGCCTTCCACTGTCTTCTCAGGGATGAAGAAGTTTCCACACCCCGTTCTTGGTCTGACTGTAAAGAGTGGGCAGGAAGATGGCGCCACAGAGAGGGAAGGCCAGGGAGACAAACGGCCGGGCTCTGTCCCCACTCCAGCTTCTCTTTGCATGGACCCCTTCGCCTCAGCCCCAGCTCCTGCCTGCGCTGTTCCTCTCCGCCTCCACATCCTCCAAGCTCAGAGGCCCTCAGTAACCCCGCCCTACCTGGGCCCTTCCATCTGCTCCCCACTCCCCACTGCTGCCACCCACAAACAGACTTGTCACCCACTGGTTCACACTGGAGGTCCCTACAGCTGGGCAGAACTGAACTAAGGAACAGCAGCAGCAACAACAAGGAACAATAGGAACAACAACTAACTAGAAAAAAGGAAGATTTTCTTAGAGGAGTTGAGGGAGGTTAAGCGTGGGTACAGTGTTCGCTTTACAGCTATTGTATTAAATTAAATTCATTTCAAACTAAGAATAGTTTGCAAGGTCCCCGCAGTGACGTAGTATTTATTTTTCTATAGAAAGCAAGCAGTGTGAATGATTTTTTTTTAAAAGCCAGGATAAAAGAACAGTATAATATGTCAGAATACAAAGCTACAATTTTTTTTTCCTAGAAAAATGAAAGATACCAATGTATTCATGGATGTTTAAAAAAACAAACAAAACTTCTCAGGAACGTGAATGACGGTATGAAGTGCCAGCCTTTTGTTTGAGAGCTAGGTTGGCTCCGTGAGGCAAGACAGAGTTGTGTTTACACTTTTGGCTCTGAGACACCCAAGCTGGCTGGCATCAGAAGCCGTGCTGGCAACCCTGATATTTTCCAGATAAAGAGACGGTGGTCTAAGCAGTAACTGATGTTTACTGAGAGCCTCCTGTCTTCTGGATCTTTGACTTTTATTGACTCAATTGGTTCTGCACAGAGGTGTTCCTCTCCCTGCTTCAGAGGAGCAGAGGATGAGACGGAGAACAAGTCAGGGCCTTGGCTTGTGTTTCCCAGCAACCCATATGCCACGGCCGGAACTCCAGGTGGCTTCCCTCACCATGGGCTCCATGCTGGGGGACAACAGGCCATTGGGTTGGGCCTCCAGGAAGGAGTGGAGAGATGAGCCAGAGAAGGAAGACAGAGGGCTGTGCTAAGACTGTAGGTGCCCTGACTGCGCTTACTGTGACCACAGGCCACCAGGAAGCTTAGGGACAATGCTTGTGAGGCCTTTTGAGAGGACAGTAAAGCCCCAGAGAAGCACTGTGCTTGCTGATGCAAAGGCAGCTTGGGGGTCCTAGTCCATCTCCTGGTTTCCACCTCCCACTGCATCCTGCTCCCTCCAGGATCCCTGGGGGATGCTTGAGACCACATTGGCTGTCTATGGACTGCTTTTCCTGTCCATTCAGATCCACTGTCCTGCTTCTGCCTAACATTTTCTATATTTTATAATAAATATAATTGTAATAAAATAAAACAATTATAACTATATGCTATATGAGTCATTTAAAACTTTTATGAGTGTTGACATCTCTAGAACCTTCTATGTAATATTTTCAGAATGTAGTTGACCACAGATAAGTGAAACTTCAGAGAGTGAAATTAGAGTGGCTATCATCAAGTAGTTATATAATAGTGAAAGCTGGCAAGGCTACGGGGAAAAGGAACTCTTCTGCACTGATGATAATTATGTAAACTATCACAACCACTGTGGGAATCAGTATGAAGATGCCTCAAAACACTAAAACTGGAAATTTCCTTCAGCCCAGCTATTCCCCTTCTAAATATCTTCTCAAAAGACTGAGAGACATCACACTTCAGTAATACATGCATACCCATACTTGTAGCAGCACCGCTTACGAGGTAAAGTGTCCATTAACAGATAAATGCACAATGAAAATGTGGTCCGAACACAGTGCAGTACCACTCCACAGTAAAGAAGGATAAACCATTTGTAGGAAAATTGGTGAACTCTGAGGCCGTAATTTTAAGTGAAATAAATCAGACACACGGGCTTAAATATTCAATGAGTTCTCTTCCATAAGAAATGTAAAATATAAGTAATTTGAAGAACAAAAGGAAAGATAGATGATAGGCACTAGGGAGACAGATCTTTTGCAAATGGGGAGGGGACCAACAGATGGCGGGAGAGGGAGAGGAGGAGAGGAAGGGACGAAAGAAGCATGAGGGTGTGCCACGTGCATGTATCAGCTCCCTCCAAGGAATATTATGTAATGCAAACGCGCACGATGAAAATACTTTCTGCAGAATTGTAGGCGGGATGGCTTCTGTAAGGCAGTAAAGCAAGCGGAGCAAGGCTTCCATCGCCACAGAAGGTAACCAGAGCAAACACAGGCCACACGCTCAAGCAGCAGCTCTTACACTCAGCCTTGGGCCTCAGAGGCCCGTGGTGTGCAGAGCAGCCCCCGAAGGCTCAGTTCCTGGCCCCGTGTGAACACAGGCCTTCTCTGCGACCCTGGACAGATCAGCCGGACTCTCTGTCATCTGGCTGCCTTATCTTTGATGAGGCGTGGATACATCTTCATGGCAGCCAAGGAGACAAACAGGACAGTGAGTCACAGAATCACAGAGTCTCTAACACTGTGTAACACTAGGCATGGTCAGCGATGCTTGATTATTTGGAGATAGGATCAGGTACATTTATGGAGCTGATTGCTCTATTTTTTTTAATGACTTAATTTATACTCTGGCTTATTTTAGAAACTATTAAAACAAGGCAGCTAAAAATTTCCATCTTTTCTGCATAGAAGTAATTGAGTTGCATTTAGAAAATACAGAAAATAAGTTTAAAAACCCACCCATCATCTCTGCTCCTGCCCCCTCACAGCCAACATTACGTACCTTCTGGTATTTATTCTGGGGTTCTTTTCTCTGTATGCAACAGCAAGATTATCTATTTTAACCAGCAAACACAGGATTTTACCTGGTTATTATTTTCGAACTTCATCTTTTGCCTGATAAATTGTGACTATCTTATAAATGTCAACTATAAATTCGCATTTATAAATTTAGTGGCTCCCAAAATTCTAAAACCGTGTCATTCATTATAATAAAATCCCTGGTTCCTGCATTCATTTTTTGCATAATTTCTCATTGCTCTAGTATTCCTAGTAGGTTGGATCCCCTTCTGCAAAGTGTGAATCAAGATCTGAAGACAATAGTGAAAAGTTCACAGTATCTTGGTCACTCTGTTTCCTTGTCTAAGTCACAAGGACAAATAAAAACAATAAAAAGTATTTCCCAACATTCTGATTTATCTGAGATAAATACTCTAATTCTTAAGATCAAAAATGTAATTTTTTAAGAATACTGGTTTCCTTGCTTCGCTGATGCCTAAGCAGGTACTTAGTCCTATTCCTTTGTGATTTTTATGCCATTATTTCTTAGGATGACTCCCACAAAAAGCAATTCTTTCATCAAAGAGCATGCATCTTCGCAAGCTTTTGAAGATGGACTGCCAAACTGTCTCTCGGAAATGACACATCAGTTAATATTTCGTAGAGAAGAGCTGATTTCCCCACATCCTCTCTACCTGTGGGCTAGGCAGAAAGTGATTTATCTTTGTTTTATTGGTCATTCTACTGACTAATGAGCTTGAATAATTTTTTTTACACATCAGTTGGTTATTTGTATGTATTATAAGACTGTTTATATATTCTTTATATCCCCATTTGTTTTATGCTGGGCTATTTGTCTTTTTCTTATTATCTGTCTAATGCCTTTGTATTTTATTAAAAATCCTTCTGTTTGTAGTATATGTCACACTTATTTCTCAGGTGTCATTTACCTTTCATGTTTTTGTTTTTATTTTCCAAATTTAAGAGTAAAATCTTCTTACAATCTTTTCTCCAATATGTTACTTTATTGATTTTTCCTTTGGGATTATACTTAGCAAATTTTTCTTGCTACAAGTTTACATAAAATTTTACCTCTTCTTCCTTCCAGTACTTTTATGTTTCTTAAAAATATATAAACCATATGCAAGTGATTATCATGGATATTATGAGAGGGAATCTGGCTTGATTTTTTCCAAATGTTTAGACAGCTATTCCAAAATTTTGTATAGAGTAGTTCATTCTTCCCCATTTCACAGAAACATTGTCACTCTCATATCCTGATTACTTACATATACTTAAAGTGGTGTCTTATGGTTTTTATTATGTCTTTATCTCTGTTTCTGAGATAGTATCATTCTATTTATATTTTAGTTCCTGGTAAAATAAATGCCTTTATTCCCTCTTCTTTTTTGAAAAAATGGACTGGCTTCACACACTTTGCAAAATCAACTTTAAAATCATTGTCGAATTCCAAAAATAACTATTGGAATACAGACTTAACATGTATGGTTACTTTGATATGCCTAAACACATATATGGTATTAAACTTTCCAATTTTATTCTTTCTGTGTAACGAAGTGAGTTTTTAAATAGCCATTCAATAGTGTTATAGATTTCTGTGTTTAGATCCCATGTGTTCCTTTCTTCTTAATATTTTATATTTTTGTGACTATTGTAAGAATGGTCTCTTTTTTCTTCTTTAGGCTTTGTGAACAATCCCACAAATGTTGTTTAGCCCATCTGTATTCCTCTTCCTTTAGGTCATATGTTCTGGTCCTCTGGAACATTTAGGATCATCTTTTTCTTCATTAATTTTAAAAGTTAAGGTTTTGGTGGAAAGTCTTTCACAGACTCAAATTTTTAGAAATTTCTGGGTACTCGAACATTCTCTCATGACTTTTCGACACCTTAAATGTGATAAAGTCAGCCATCTTGGACTTCCTTGACCTGTGTGGACAAGTTGATGCTCATTGGCTCCTCCTTAAAGGAAGACACTGCACTTCCCTAGTCCACCTTAAAATGTTTAAGTTGAAAGTTCTCAGATGGTATAATTCACACTTCTGTGTACCCATCACAGCTGGTACAGTGACAGTGTGGAAGAAAGTGAAGTAACCAAGACTGGGACTTTATAAAGTGGAACTGGGAAATGGAGACCTCCATTTACAGCCTCCAAAGGGTCAACCACAGAATGTTCCAACAGATACAGATCAGCGGTTGAAGTCACTGTCCCTGACGTTCCACTTCTTTCATCTGGGGATAATCCAGTTAACCAACCAGACAGAGCAGGTTTATGATTCAGGATTTTTGCCCAGTCAACGAACTGCTTCTAGAAACAGACACCATGGAAATTATCTATTTAAATACATACATACATACATAACCAGACTTTTCTTACAGATACTGTTTAGGGCCTTTCTGATTTAGAGTACAAAAACTGTAACTCTTGGTTTCTCCAATAAATGCTGTTTTCTTGAACCTCTGTGTCAATCTGCTTTTTGTTTTTTTGTTTTAAGCAAAATAACTATTGGAAGATGGTGACAAAATTGGGGTTCATAAGATAAATAGCTGATCTGTATCATACATTAGTCAGCCTTTCACTACTGTGTAAAAATAGCCAAGCAAACTGATTTTAAAAGAAGCAATGCACCCTATGTCTACTTAGACTCCTCTGCATTGTGATAGCTTCTCAGGCTGTCTTTGTTTTTGATGACCTTGACAGTCTTGAGCTGTATGGTCAGTACTATGTAGTTATCGCTCCACTTGAGTTTGACAGGTGTTTTCCTCACAGTTAGACTGGGTTGTGGGATGTGAGGAGGAAGACCCCAGAGGCCAAGGGCCATTTTTGTGCCTCAGAGTAGACTGATTTCTCCCTCACCCTGGACCTAAGATCATTTTCAGATCAATGGCACACATTCGCATTATGACCTTCTACTGACGATGCTGACCTAGGTCACCTGCCTGAGAAACAAATACTTTATTTCGTTTACAATGTAGATGAGATTTTCTCTACTTCATACCCATTATTAGACAAGGTAGGCAAGGTTGGAAGATTGTTGTTAAATTCGAGAGAACCTCTGTCAAATTTCATTTGTGATCTAGGATTTTTCACAGGCTGGCTTCTGGTGCCACACATTGTGAATCTCATTTTCTCCCATATAATTCCAGGACCCAGCATTTAGGACATTTTCGTATGACAGTGTGATTTCTGTCCTACCTCATATCACAAGGGTAGATGGCTCAGCACAGTGGGTGGCAACAATATTGCTGGCAACCCCTTTGACCCTGGAGTGGCTAGTAAAGGCTCTGGAAGTACTTAAGAACCACACAAATAGATCACACTGCACTCAATCCTAACTCAAATTTCCCTTGGCTTACTTCCCCAATTACAGCAGCTACTCCAGTGCTACACAGCTCAAAAAGAAGTGTGACACAGTCATTTGGAGTGGAAGTACACAACATCTTAACAAACAGCAGCTCAAAGTATTCTACTTTTGCAAGTTTTATAAACACATGTGTACACAATGTGGGAGCCCTCCCTAGTCCTGGAAGAGTCCTATTATAGTGAGGTGTCCAGGAGAGTCATCATCTTTCTGGCTCTAACCATGCCTCAGGGTAGACTGATTTTTCCCTCACCCTGGACCTAAGATGCTGCAGCTTGAACCATTAGCACTAGTCTTTCTGGTATAGCTACTGTTGTGCTAGAAAAGACTCTGCCCTGTGCTTGCTTTGGTGTCACCATCTTTAAAATCAATGCCTAGGGAGGGTGATGGTGATCGTGTAAGCCTTGATCATATGCCCTTTTGTTTTGCCTTCTTGGGGAAGGCTGGAAATATATCTGTTGATTTGTGCTTGTAGGATGGGAACAAGGTCTAGTGTGTGATTCTTCAAACCAAAGAAGGTTTACTGTTTGTAGATTCTGGAAGGAGGGCAGGAGTGGGGGCAGGCAGACAAGAAAGAAAGAAAGAAAGAAAGAAAGAAAGAAAGAAAGAAAGAAAGACCAAACAAAACTAATAAAAGGAGTTACCTGTATGTGCAGGTGATGGAAAGAAACTGGAGCAAGACTTCCTGATGAGAACAATTTCCTAGCATTTCAAATTAAATATGTACATGTGTTAACAAGTCAAAAATAAAAATTTTGAAGGAATTACAATTGTATTATTGAATGTCAGAAATCTAGGTAACTTCTCTCTAATTGACATTCTCAGCAAGGATTAAAAACATGACACTGCAAAATACACCACTGTTTAAATCTGTGTCATTTGATGCCCCCAAATCTGTCAGGCCAATTTGCTTTCTTCTTTTCTTTGCCTGTTCTGGCATCCTCCCAAATGACTCATTTTCACAATAGCACCTGGAATTGGCAGGATTCCCCTCACTAGGGAGGGGAGAAATGGTGTGGATTTCCCATACAATGCAATATAATACAACTCAATTTCTTATGGGGAGATTTCAGAACAGTTCTTCACACACAAAGGAGCCCTTTCAGAACTGAACACCACACTGGTCCCTGATGTAGAATGAAACCAACAACACGGGTCTGAAGATTTACTCGTCATCTGGAGATGAATCCTTGGGACTTGGAAAGTTCTATTAGGGGGGAGCTAAGAAGAGAAGTGGGAGTTTCCGTGAAGTGCCTTCTGAAATTCTCCTTGTGCATCCAAAAGACTCCTCTTTGAGAAGAAAGACTCTTGGTAAGGAAGACAAAGAAAGAAACTTCCCAGGTGAGGTATTTTCAAAATACATGACAACTTGAATGGGATGATGTTTTAATCACTTTCCCCTCACTGTGCCAAAATATCCAACATTCACAACTAAAAGGATAAGAGGCTTATTTTGGATCATGGTTTTTAGAGGATAGCTAGCTGGCTCCACAGCACAGTAGAAGGATCTGGCACAGGAAAGCTACTTATATCATGGTGATCAGAAAGCAGAGAGAAAAGGGAGGACCAGGGGAAGACCTATATCTTACCAGTCATGACCCAGTGACTCACATTGTCTGCCCAGATCCCCCTCCTAAGAGCACATTTAGCTTTGAATACTTTATTAGGTTAATATACTGATGAGTAATTACCTTGATCCAATCACTCTTCAAAAGCCCAACCTTTGAACACATGTAGGATGGGAACAGGTCTAGTGTGTGTCCCTCAAACAAAGAAGGTTTACTGTTTGTAGATTCTGGAAGGAGGGCAGAAGCCCTTGGAGCTTCTAAAACTTCAAAATTCTGAAATTAGTGGGATTCAGGAAAAGGATATTAGGGAATTCTAAGCAAGCAAGTGGGTGCCATTGGTTCCAGAGGCTGGGCAGCCTGGGGTGAGTGCCCCGTACTTTCCCCCGAGTCCAGCTAGTTGCGGACCCTCGCTCGGCCCCGGACAGGGAACTTTGCGGCTTCCAGGTACACTGGACCAGCGCAGCGGGTCCTGAGCGGGCTGCAATAGCCTCCTTACTCCCAGCCATGCTTGGCAGACTCTGGAGTTCTAAGTAAGCAAGTGGGCACCATCAGTTCCAGAGTCTAGGCTTGAGCTGGCCTGCCCTACTCCCAGTGACCCTCTCTCAATCCTTCAATCTGGGAAACTGAGTGACCAGAGTCTCAGGAGCTGAGGGCATAGAAGAGGATTTCCAACAGACCTTGGGGAAGCCTTGAAATAACACTTGAAGCACAGAAATATAGGCAAATAACAAAATGAAAGACCAAATTACAATCTCAAACCTCCAGCCCATCCCAAGAAACCTTAGGAGCTATGTACATAGAAGAAAATATATGCCATACACATGAAAATAGCAACTGAAATAAAGAAGCAACTCCAGGAAGCTTTAAAGGAATTCAAACTAGAAATAATCTCCCAGGTAAAAGAAGAAATGATAAAAGAAATGAAGGAGATGCTGAACATATCTAAAGAAGACACAGTAAAAAAATTGGAGGAACTAAACAAAAAGATAGAATCCTTGGATGAGCAATATAAGAAACAAACAGAATACATAAAGCAGATGCAAAGAGATATACAGGAAATCAAAAATTCCATTGAAAGCTGTAAAAACCACCTCAATGAAAGTGAAGATAGAATTTCAAACCTTGAAGACAAGATTGCAGCTAGTGAACAGGAAAGGAAAGATCTTTTAAAAATAACAATGAATCAGGAAATAATTCAACAACTGCAAGATTACACAAAGAAAAACAACATCAGATTGATAGGGATAAATGAAAAATAAGGGGACAACATAAAGGATGTCAAGAGGATATTTAGAGAAGTAATAGCTGAAAATTTCCCAAACATGACATTGGAAACCGACATCAGGATCAGTGAAGCATATAGAACTCCAAATAGTCATAACCAAAATAAAACTACACCCAGACATATAATAATCACCATCCCAGAAATCTAACATAAGAATAGAATATTAAAAGCTGTCAGAGAGAAAAGACAGATCACTTTTGAAAGAAAACCTATCAGAATCACAGCAGACTTCTCAGCACAAATAATAAAGTCAAGAAGAGCATGGCGTGAAGTATTCCAGATCCTAAAGGAAAATGATTTCCAACCTAGACTGATGTACCCTGCAAAACTGTCCTTCAAAATTGATGGGGATATAAGATACTTCTGGAACTTAGGACGCTGGGAAACCGAGCAAGCACCTCCCCTCCCCGGTAAGCGGTGGCAGTGTGGCAGACTGTGGCTCTTCCAGGGGAGAACCACCAGCAGCTCCTGAGATCCATGCTATGTTGGAACTTAGGATGCTGTGAAACCAAACAAGCAGGCTGCCTCCCTGCTAAGCAATAGTGAACCTACTGATGCATGGCCTAGAGTCAAACATCCTACTTCCCCTACCTGCCTTCTCCTGTCCCCTCATTAGCAAATGGGAACCAGAAATCTGAGCATCTCCTGGGAGGTTGACCATAGTAAATAAGGGGGACTTCAGTCTACCATCTCTTTGAAGCCAAATATTTTTATTACTGTTTTGCTCTATTCTGATTAATGGTACTGCTCTTATTCAATATTCTGTTTTGATAAGTTCTATAATGTTCTGTATTTCATCTCAATTTGATATACGTGATTGAAAGAACAACTATTATAAAGATAATGAAATGTACTGTGATACCTATTACGGTTATCCCAATAACCTGCTGTGCTAATTTCACTGTACGATCTTAGTTGGCTTTATTCTGTCTTGTTCTGTTGTATTTTACCACTTTCAAAATAAAATTTTAAAAAAAGATACTTCCATGACAAAGAACAGCTGAGGAACTTCATGATCACCAAGCCAACCCTGCAAAGAATATTGAGAGACAGTTTAGATACACTTAGGAAAAAAAACCACTAAGCAAAACAGACAATTAAACAGAACAGAAAGATAAAGATGCAACAGCAGAAAGATAACATGTCAACAATAAACCAACACGTGAGCTGGGGATTTAGCTTAGCAGCTTAAGTGCCTGCCTGGCAAACCTGAGGTTGTGAGTTCAATCCCTAGTACCAAAAAAAAAAAAAAAAAAAAAAAAAAAAAAAAAAAAAAAACAAAAAACTGACAAAAACCCAACATATAACAGTTATAACCATTAATGTAAATGATCTCAATGCACCAATTAAAATAAATAGACTGGCAGAATGGATCAAGAAACAAAATCCAACTATATGCTGTCCACAAGAAACCCATCTAACCCAAAAGGATACTTACAGACTGAAAGTCAAAGGATGGAAAACAATACTTCATGCAACAGGAACCCACCCCCAAAAAGTGGGAGTAGCTATTCTGTTTGCAGACAATGTGAACTTTAAACCAATAATAATCAGAAGAGATAAAGAAAGTCACTACATACTGGTTAGGGGAAAACTTCAAGAGGAAGAGATAACTGTCTTAAATATATATGCATCAAATTCCAGAGCACCCAGTTATATAAAACAAGTATTAACAGAGATGAAAAACCAAATTAGCAGTTACACAATTATAACAGGAGATCTTAACACATCATTGACACCAAGGGTCAGATCAACCAGACAAAAAATCAGCAAAGAAATAACAGAACTGAATCACACCTGTGAACAAATGGACTTGATAGACATATACAGATTGTTCCATCCAACAACATCAAAATACACATTCTTCTCAGCAGTACATGGGTCATTCTCTAAAATAGACCATATATTAGCTCACAGAACATATTTAAATAAATGCAAAAGAGTTGAAATTATCCCTTGCATGTTACTGGATCATAGCACTATGAAATTAGAAATTAATGATAAGAGATACTGCAAAAATCCCACAATCACATGGAAACTGAATAACACACTCTTGCACAATCAGTGGGTCACAGAGGAAATTAAAGAAGAAATTAAACAATACCTACAAACAAACTAAAATACAAATACAACTTACTGGAATCTGTGGGATGCAGTGAAAGCTGTCCTCAGAGGAAAATTTATTGCACTGAGTTCCCACATCAGGGAAACAGAGTGAATACAAATAAATAACCTGATGTTACACCTCAAACATCTAGAAAAAGAAGAGCAAGCCAAGCCCAAAGCCAAAAGAAGAAAGGAAATTATAAAAATCAGAGCAGAAATCAATGCAATAGAGATTAAGAAAATAATCCAAAGAATCAATGAATCAAAGAGTTGGTTCTTTGAAAGAATAAATAAAATTGATAAGCCCCTAGCCAACCTTATTAAAAAAAGGGGGGGGGGAGCTCAAATTCATGCAATAAGAAATGAAAAAGATGAAATCACTACAGACTCTATAGAAATACAGAAGATCATCAGCACCGATTTTGAAAACCTCTACTCTGAAAGGTTTGATAACACAGAAGAAATAGACAGATTCCTAGAAGCATACAAAGTACCAAAGCTAGATCATGAAGATGTAAAAAAACTACTGAATAACCCAATTTCTATTAATTAAATTGAAAATGTAATTAAGTCCTTACCTACAAAGAAGAGCGCCCAGACGGAATCACTGCAGAATTCTACAAGAAAGACAAAGAAGACTTAATGCTGACACTCCTCAAACTCTTCAGTGTAATTGAAAGGGAAGCAATCCTTCCTAAGTCATTCCTGGAAGCAAATATTACACTAGTACCATAACCTGAGAAAGACCCAACTAAAAAAGAGAACTACAGACAAATCTCCCTAATGAACACAGATGCAAAAATCCTCAATAAAATATTGGCAAATAGGGTGCAGCAAGTCATCAAGAAGATTATACACCATGACCAAGTGGGATTCATCCCAGGCATGTAGGGATGGTTCAACATATGTAAATCAATAAATATACTCCACCTTATCAATAAAGCCAAAAGTAGGAATCACATGATCATTTCTATAGAGGCAGAAAAAGCTTTTCATAAGGTCCAACATTCATTTATGATAAGAACCTTGCAGAAAATTGGAATAGATGGTCTTTACCTCAATATAATAAAGGCCGTCTACAACAAACCAACAGCCAGTATCATACTAAATGGCCAAAAATTGAAGGCCTTTAGTTTAAAATCAGGCACAAGACAAGGATGTCCCTTATCACTGCTCCTATTTAATATAGTACTGGAAATACTAGCCAGAGCAATTTGACAAGAGAGAGAATTAAGGGGGCTGGGGATTTAGCTCAGCGGCATAAGCACCTGCCTTGCAAGCAGGCAGTCATGAGTTCGATCGTGGGTACCGATAAAAATGAAAAAGACCAAAAAAAAAAAAAACAAACAAACAAAAAAAGAGAGAGAAATAAAAGGGGTAAAGATAGGAAAAGAAGTTAAATTATCGTTGTTTGCAGATGACTTGATAGTCTACATAGAAGACTCCCTAAACTCCATTGAAAGACTCTTAGATATAATAAATAAATTCAGTAATATAGCTGGATACAAAATCAATACTCAAAAATCAATAACATTCCTATACACTAACAACAAAATCACTGACAGAGAAATAAGAGAAGCCACACCCTTCACACTAGCAACCAAAGAAATTAAATATGTAGGAATTACTCTCATGAAAGAAGTGAAAGACCTATACAGGGAAAATTACAATACATTGAAAAAAGAAATTGAAGACAACCTCAAAAAATGGAAAGGCAAGCCGGGCATGGTGGCTCACCACTGTAATCCCAGCACTCGGGAGGCTGAGGTGGGAGGATCGTTGTGAGTTCGAGACCAGCCTGGGCTGCAAAGTGAGCTCAAGGCCAGCCTGAACTGCATAGCGAGACCCCCTCTCAAAAAAGACAAAAAAAAAAAAAAAATGGAAAGACATCCCATGCTCATGGATAGGAAGAATAAATATTGTGAAAATGGCCCTTCTCCCAAAACTGTTATACAGATTCAATGCAATCCCAATAAAAATAACATCAACATACATTATAGATCTCGAGAAATCATTCCTAAAATTCATCTGGAGCGAGAAGAGACCTAGAATGGCAAAGACAGTTCTAAGCAGCAAAGGCAAGGCAGGAGGCATCACAATCCCTGACTTGAAGTTATACTACAAAGCAAACATAGTAAAATCAACATGGTACTGGAATCAAAACAGAGCCAAAGATCAATGGAATAGATTAGAAGATAAAACCACAACTACAAACACACTCAACCACCTTATCTTTGATAAAGAGGCCAAACGTTCACTGGAAGAACGACAGTCTCTTTAATAAATGGTGTTGGAAAAAGTGGCTCTCCATTTGCTGAAAACTAAAGCTAGACCCATGTCTATCACCATGTACTAAATTAAAATCTAAATGGATCAAAGATCTGAATATTAAAACAGAAATACTAAATCTGTTGGAAGACAAATTGGATAAAAACCTTGAAGACATAGGGGTAGGTACAGAATTCATGCACAGGACTCAAACCGCACGGGAAATACTTCCCAGAATCAATAACTGAGACCACCTCTTATTAAAACGTTTCTGCATGTCAAAAGAAATCTCCAGCATGGTGAAAAGAAAACCCACAGATTGGGAAAAAATCTTAGTGAACTGCCCCTCAGACAAAGGACTTCTGCCTAAAACATATGAAGAATTAAAAAAAATCAGACCCCCAAAATTCAAAGATCCAATCCAAAAATGGGCATCTGAGATGAATACACACTTCCCAGATGAAGAAATAGAAATGGCAAGTAAATATATGAAAAAATGTTCATCATCATTAGTCATTAGAGAAATGCAAATTAAAACCACACTGAGATTCCATCTCACTCCTGAAAGAATGGCCAGAATCAAGAAAACCATCAACAACAAATGTTGGAGAGGCTGTGGGGAAAAAGGAACTCTCCTGCACTGTTGGTGGGAGTGTAGACTGGTACAGCCTTTGTGGAGATCTGTCTGGAGATTTCTCAAAAAGCTGGGACTGGAAATCCCATTTATTCCAGCTATTCCACTTCTAGGCATATTCCCAGAAGAACTGAAAGCATCATACCACAGTGATATATGTGCACCTATGTTTATAGCAGCACAATTTGTAATCGCCAGATCTTGGAAAATACCTAAGTATCCATCAACTCAGGAATGGTTAAAAAAGTTGTGGTATTTTATATAATGGTGTACTACTCAGCTATAAAGAAGGATCACATTGAGATATTTATAAATAAGTGGGCGCAGCTTGAGACCATACTCATAAATGAAATAAGTCAAATTCACATGTATGAATACTGAATAGTTTCCCTAGTGTAAGAAATGATATAAATACATAAAAGTATGTGGTAATCATGATTCCCAATTATATGGCTTTGAAGCCTTATAAAGTTTTCACTCATTAATTGGAATGGTTTATTCTGGGCTGTTTGATATTATTGTCTGTGATGATATGAACAGCTATTTTGAAGAAAACAACACATCATAATAGCTAGTGCTGATTTAATATCATCTTGTTTTGAAGTCCCATCAAACTGTTGTTCTTCTGTCTCGATTGCTTTTATCATGTTGTATCGTATTGGATTTTATTATATGTGATAAAATAAAAAATTTTATAGGCAATATAGAAACCATTGTTCATTTTCTGTTAGCTGGTTCTAAATACCTGTAATACTTTCATCCTCTTGAATGGTTTCACACTGTCTTGATATGTTTGATGCTACAGTACACAAAATTATACTCAAATATTTCAAGAAAAGAGACACTATGGTAATAACTATTATTAAGTTGGCTTATCTTATGGTGAAACACTATGTTGCTTAAATTGTTCTGTTCTGACCTGTATTATGTTGTTATGTCTTCTGTTGGGAGCCACCACATTGCCGAGCCGCCGCATATAGCGATCATGCGGCCTGTGGTAAAGAGCAAAGCCTGAGTTACATTACCCCTCCCATCGAGCACGTTAGTTTCCTGCTTACCGCGTAAACAACCCGCTCAATAATATGTTAGCCAATCAGCTTGCCTTGCTTACTTTAATATGATTGGACACTGTATCCGTATATATACTGGTGCCACCCCTGGGGGGAAGTAGAAGCCCGGAAGGAGCCGCGGAGAGCGGACCGGTAGAGGCTTCGGAGCGAAGCCCGGAAGGAGCCGCGGAGAGCGGACCGGTAGAGGCTTCGGAGCGAAGCACGGAAGGAGCCGCGGGGAGCGGACCAGAGGAGGCTTCGGCTGGGAGCGATCCCAGGGCAGGCTGTACGGAGAGAAAATAAAAGAAAAGGTTGTCCACTGCCAGACTTTGTCGTGTGTCCTTCCTGCCGGCCGGGAACGACATCGACATTTGGAGGCCCGCACGGGGAACAACTGATCACCCCCGAGACGTGGTAGTGGACAACGTTCCTTGATACAGCACTGCGAGACAGGTGAGCAGGGGATAAACCTGGGCCCTGGGTGGCGCGCACCTACAGGGTTTTTAGACTCCCCTCAGGCTCACGCGTAAGTGGCGGATTTTTGGGCCTCACGCGGTGAGTAACATATTAAATATGGGTAACGTACCGAGTAACGACACCCAGCCCTTGGTACAGGTCCTCCGGAAGCTCTTAAAGTCCAGAGACCTCAAGGTGGGACGCAAAACGCTGGAGAGCTTTTTTGAGGAGATTGATAGTTTCGCTCCCTGGTTCTTGCCCACAGGGCACTTAAACCTGCCCTCGTGGGAGAAGTTGGGCAGGGATCTTTCTCTAGCGGAAAGGGAGGGCGGGGCTTCGGTCTTCGCTCGGCCACTGTGGGAAATGATATATGCATGCTTGAAGAGCGAGGGTGGTTGCAGGGAAGGTTCTCAAGAGCTCATTAAAGTGCGTAGGGCATTCGAACAGGCCCAGTCAGGGAGCTCCCGGGAGGGGTCCGTCAAAGGAGACAAAGATATAAAGGAGGAAGACGGGGCTCAGGCCTCGGAGTCTGACTCCGAGAACGAGGAAGGCTTAGACAACGATGAGACCAAGGAGCCTAGATGCCAAGAGGATAGGCCGCCCGATAAGGAGTCGCAGGGTTCTTTCCCAGCGTTGCGCCGTGAATTGCGCTCCGCTCAACTTGGTCTGCGGAGGAGTAGAGAGCTCCTGAGCGCCCCCTGGCGCGAGAGGGAGGCGAAGCCTTCCGCCCCACCTTGGGGGCTGTTCCCGGAAGCGATCCCTCGCCACGAGGCGGCCGCGTGGGAGCTCCCTCCCCTTTCGCCAGAACAGGAAGTGATGCACGGGCCCCCATTTTCCGCCCAATCACGGCCGCCGTCTTATGCTCCGCCGCCGGCGGGTCGGTATTTTTACAGGCGGCTTTGGCAGGGGGGACGTTTGTCTCATGAGGTACATCCACCACCTGGGATAGATAGTGGCCCCTACGGGATATTTCCTGTACAAGTAGCTATGGGCCAGGGACGTAATGCATGGGAGCCTTTTGAGATAAAGCAGATTAGAGAACTTAAAAATGCAGTTACAACCTTTGGGCCGACTGCGCCTTACACCATTGCCATGCTGGAGAACCTGTCTTCTGGGCCCCTCACCCCCGCGGACTGGATTCAGCTGGCAAAGGCGTGTCTGCCCTCGGGTAGTTACCTGGATTGGCGAGCCTGGTACGCAGAGTTCTCTGCAGAGCAGGCTGAGAGAAACGCCAGTCGGGGAAACCGGGGGTGGAACAAGGAAATGCTTATGGGAGAAGGTCGGCACGCTGATGATCAGACTCAGTTCCCCGGCGCTGTCTATGAACAAATCAATGCCATAGGGCTCCGCGCCTGGAAGCAGGTAAGTGGTGCCAGAACAGCCTCCTTGTGTCTTTCAAAAATAATTCAGGGTACCACAGAGCCATTTGTTGACTTTGTGGCCCGAATGCAAGATGCTGCCGATAAAATATTTTCTGATCCGGGAGTGGCTCGACCGCTGGTAAGGCAGCTGATTTTCGAGCAATGTACAAAGGAGTGCAAGGCAGCGATAGCCCCTCATAAGAACAAGGACCTCAACACCTGGATTAGGATATGCAGAGAGATAGGGGGGCCGCTCTCCAACTCGGGAGTGGCTGCTCTCCTGGCCGCGGCTGTACAGCAGAGGGGACCTCGTGGGTCAGGAGGGGAATGTAAGGCCAGAGGGTGTTTTGCCTGCGGGGAGCCAGGACACATTAAACGTCACTGCCCAAACAATGCAGATGCTAGGCCCCATCCTAGGAATGAAGAACCATATGTTTGTGGGCGATGCAAGAAGGGATCACACAAAGCTGAGGAGTGTAGGTCAGTCTTTGATGCTCAGGGCAACCGTATTTGTGGACGAGATGCTAGAGAGCCAAAAAACGGCCAGAGGGGGCCCCCCTCACAGGCGGGCCCCCGCCCCAGAGACAGGACAGCTCAGGATGGCAGCCTTCAACAAGGGCCACCCCTGGGTCAGCAGGTGTGGACCTCAGTGTCGCCTCCAGACTTATATTAGTGCCTGACATGGGTGTTCAAGTGGTTGAAACCACCTTTAAGGGACCGTTACCCAAAAATTCCGTGGGTCTGGTGATCGGGAGATCCTCCACGGCCCTTCGGGGTCTCACAGTAGTCCCGGGGGTCATAGACTCAGACTACACAGGACATATTAAAATTATGGTTCAATCTCTTGTGGGTACTATGGTAATCAATAAAGGAGACAAGATAGCGCAGCTCTTGCTGCTCCCCAGTCTCCACAAGAGATTTCCCTCAAAGCAGAAAATTAGAGAAAGTCAAGGTTTCGGTTCCTCAGGGGAAGTCTTCGAGGGACTCCATATGACACTTGATAAAAGGCCCATGCTCTCACTTAAGGTCAATGGCAAGAATATAACAGGGCTCCTAGATACAGGAGCTGACCGTTCCATTATCTCCAAAAAGGATTGGCCTTCCAACTGGCCCACCAACACTGCAGATAACACGCTGCAGGGCCTGGGGATGGTGTCAGCTCCTCAGGTTAGTGCTTCAACCCTGCTCTGGTGCGATGAGGAGGGTCATCAGGGCCATTTCCAACCATTTGTGTTGCAGTTGCCAGTGTCTTTATGGGGAAGGGACATCCTCACTCAGATGGATGTCACGCTTACGTCAAACTGCTCCCCCCAGGCTAAGGATATACTCAGGAACCAGGGATATACCCCCGGCAAAGGCTTGGGCAATGCCCTACAGGGTCGGACATCCCCAATACCAGTAGAGAACAAAAAAGGTAGGCAAGGGCTGGGTTTTTCTTAGGGGCCGCTGAAGAAGCTCTCCTACCCACTTCGATCAAAATCACCTGGAAATCAAATGATCCGGTCTGGGTACCTCAGTGGCCCCTGCCTAAGGAGAAGCTATTAGCCTTGTCAGAAATAGTCAGTGCACAACTTAGATTAGGACACATTAAGCCGTCGACCTCCCCATGGAACACCCCCATTTTTATAATTAAGAAAAAGTCTGGCAAGTGGAGGCTGCTCCATGATCTAAGGGCGGTCAACGCGCAGATGCAGTCCCTGGGGGCGGTCCAGAGGGGGCTGCCAGCTCTCTCAGCCATCCCTCAGTCTTGGCCGATTTATGTTATAGATCTTAGAGACTGTTTCTTCTCAATCCCCCTGCATCCAGAGGACACCCATAGGTTCGCCTTTACTTTACCCACCATTAACCAAGAAAGCCCTGATCTCAGATACGAGTGGATAACGCTGCCCCAAGGTATGGCCAACAGTCCCACTATGTGTCAGATTTACCTTGATTCCCTACTGGCCCCCCTACGGAAATCCTTTCCCAAGATAAGATGTGTGCATTACATGGACGACCTTTTGCTCAGCGGCAGGGACCCAGACATGCTAAATAATATGCTCGGCCAGTTGGTCGAGGCCCTGAGACAAGCCAATCTACATGTTGCCCCCGACAAGATTCAGGGAGAAAAAATGGTGACCTACTTAGGCGCGAGAATCTCCCCTATGCTAGTCTCTCCGCAGAAGGTCACCATTAGGACGGATGGCGTTAGGACCCTAAATGACATGCAAAAGCTATTGGGAGACATTAATTGGATTAGGCCATATTTACATATACCAAATTCAGATCTCAAACCCCTGTTCGACCTTCTGAAGGGAGACCCAGATATAGCCTCCCACAGGAGGCTCACTCCTGAGGCAAGAGCTGCCTTACAGAGAGTGGAGGAAGCCTTAGGTGGGGCTACCTTACACAGAATTGAACCAGGGCGACCCTTTGATGTCTGTTTGCTACAGACTAGTCTACAGCCCACAGCGGTGATTTGGCAGAAAGGACCACTACTGTGGATACACCCTAAGGTCTCACCTGCAAAAGTCATAGAGCATTACCCGGAGGCAGTCGCTTCATTGGCCCTTGAAGCGCATGATAGAGCTGTCCAACATTTTGGCTCAGGACCACAAGCCATCCGAGTACCCTATACCGCCAGCCAGATCAAGACCCTGGCTGCCTGCATAGATACTTGGGCCATTTTGAGATGTGTTTTCCATGGGGATATAAACAATCAATACCCTAAAGACCCTATCTTGTCATTTGTTACTCAGCACCCTGTAATTTTTCCAAAGGTTACTGCCTCTGAGCCATTAGTCCCAGCAACTACAATATATACAGATGGCTCCAAGACGGGGATAGGCGCCTATGTGATCCTAGGCAAGCCCCCGGTTACCATACAATTTAAACCTGATCAGCCTCAGGTGGTGAAACTACAGATCGTTAAAATGATTCTTGAACGGTTCTCAGGAGCCATTAACATTGTCTCCGATTCTAGGTATGTGGTCAATGCTATGCAAGTGCTTGAGACTGCCGGTTTAATTAGATCCACTTCCACAGTGGCTGGGCTGTTCCTGTCTATCCAGACATTGCTCCAGAACAGACACCATAAGGTCTTCACCACATAAGAGCACATACATCCCTGCCAGGGCCTATGGCACAGGGGAATGCGGCTGCTGACACTGCCACTCGCCCGTTATGGATTTTTACCTTACTAACACCAATCGAGCGAGCCCGTGCCTTCCATGATAAGTTTCATGTCAATGCCAGGACACTAGCAAACCATTTCCATGTTTCCAGAGCAGATGCACGAGATATCGTGCGACTATGTGGCTCCTGTGCCACATACAAACCTGCCATACCAATGGGAGTAAACCCTCGAGGTTTGATCCCTGGTGATGTTTGGCAGATGGACATCACACATATACAGGAGTTTGAGACTCTTAAATATGTTCATGTTTCCACAGACACCTGTTCTCACGTCATATTTGCAACAGCAGAAACAGGTAAAAAAGTGTCTAATGTGATCAATCATTGCCTGGCGGCTTGGGCCGCATGGGGCAAACCAAAAATATTAAAGACTGATAATGGACCAGCCTATATAGGCAAAGCCTTCAATGAGTTCTGCAAAATGATGGAGGTTCAATTAAAACATGGTATCCCATACAATCCCCAAGGTCAAGGAATCATCGAAAGAGCCCATAGAAGTCTCAAAGCAATTCTAGCTAAACAAAAAGGGGGAGTAGGCCAAGGCCTGGCCCCAAAGGCACGATTATCCATGGCACTATTCACACACAATTTTTTAAATTTAAATAATGATAATTGCTCCCCAGCTGTGGAGCACTGCAACCCTTCCCCCAACCATAAAGGGTGGGTGAAGTGGAAAGATGTCCTGACAGGACAATGGATGGGCCCGGATCCAGTGGTCAGCTGGAACCGAGGTGTGGTTTGTGTCTTCCCACAGGAATCGGGACGAGAACCACTGTGGGTACCGGAGAGACTGACACGGGCGACAAAGCCCTCGACTGAAGACCAGACCTGCCCTACCGGAGATCCATCACAGACCAACCAACAAGATAAATAGAAATAGCGGTAGCCCAAAATGGACAAGAAGATCCTCAGGCATATGCATGGCTCGCTCGCCTAGCCTACGACCGAGTCTAGGGACGGTGAGCTTCCCACACTCCTCCTCTAAAAAATTATGATATAGCAGGGTAGATGAGTCAATGACGGGTAAGAGCATGCCTCCCCAGCATGACTCAACCTAAGACAGGCCCTACCCCATACCGCACGAAAGCCGCTGAATTACTAGGTTCCGCCCGAACCAAATGTCGCCCCGGGGGGATCATGCGGAGCGACATGAGTGTATGCCTGTGTGCATCCAGGTTCCGTCCGGTTCCTTCCTGGCCCTGGAAAAAGGACGAGGGCCTCGGGGCCTCGGCAGACTCGGGGACGGCCGACCCGGGCCGACGCCGAGAGCCCTTGGTGGGCCTCCTATCAGGGCATAGGCCTCTACACTCAATTCAGGACGGGCTGCGATGCGTAGACTTATTTAAAATAAAAAAGGGGGAGATGTTGGGAGCCACCACATTGCCGAGCCGCCGCATATAGCGATCATGCGGCCTGTGGTAAAGAGCAAAGCCTGAGTTACATTACCCCTCCCATCGAGCACGTTAGTTTCCTGCTTACCGCGTAAACAACCCGCTCAATAATATGTTAGCCAATCAGCTTGCCTTGCTTACTTTAATATGATTGGACACTGTATCCGTATATATACTGGTGCCACCCCTGGGGGGAAGTAGAAGCCCGGAAGGAGCCGCGGAGAGCGGACCAGAGGAGGCTTCGGCTGGGAGCGATCCCAGGGCAGGCTGTACGGAGAGAAAATAAAAGAAAAGGTTGTCCACTGCCAGACTTTGTCGTGTGTCCTTCCTGCCGGCCGGGAACAACATCGACAGTCCTCCTTTATCTCAATCTCCCCCTTTTCTTTATTTATATTTTTATTATTTTTTTAATTAAGGGAAAAATTTTAAAAAATTAGCAGAATATATTATAGTAACTTTTAAAATTTCCTATTAACTTGATTTGAAGCCCTGCATCGCTCTCACCATCTTGTTTTGACTCATTTTACTCTATTCTGTTTTGTTCAATAGTATCAAGTTTGAGGGTATAGGCAACTACTTTGAAGGCAATAAAATTCACTATGATGCCCATTATGGTTTGACTATTATCTTCTTTTGAAGTCCTGTAATGTTTCCAATGTTTATGTTTTATTGGTTTTGTTCTGTACTGTTTTGTTCAACTTTATTATACCTGATAATACAGGCAATTCTTTTTAAGGTAGCAAGAGGCATTATGGTAACCATTGTTGATTACTTTGTATTCTGTTTTTACATCATGTACTATGTCCATCCTTTGTTTTGACTGACTGCTTTGTTTTGTAACATTTGGTTTTATTCTCTTCCAAAAAATGTAATAAGAACTGTGGGAGTAATAAAACCCAAAATGTATAAATGTTTTTGTAAAAAAGAGAGGAAAAGAAAGTGCTCTAAAGAATACAACTGCAAGTATGTTTAGGTGTGTAAGATAGATGACCATATTACTAAGTTTTTGCTGGATCATTGAACTGTTTGCACTCTCACTGTTTGAATGTCTACTTTGTATGCTTTAATTTTGTCACTTGAACAACTATTTCTAAGATGACAGTATGTAATCTATTAACTAGTGATTTCTGACTATTTTTTTGAAATTCTTTATTACTTTGTTTTACTGTTTTGGTTTTTTTTAAATAAAATTTTTAAAAAATGAAAAGGATATTAGAGACAAATGGATCCTAACAACTACCTCTCATGACACAACAGTCTGCCAGCATTACATAACTTCGATAGCCTGGGATAACACAGTATTTACCCTGCCTTTAGTGGGTTGAATATATACTATTGCTTGAATGCCTGTCCCCACCGAAGTTCATATGATGAAATCCTGCTGCTTAATGTGATAGTATTAAGAAGTAGATACTTTGGGAAGTGATATTTTAAATGATTATGTAAAAGAAACTCTGAAGAGATCTTCAAACCTTCTGCAATGACAGGTTATAGAAAAAAGATGACCATCTAGGGATGGTCCCTCACAACACACTGAATCTTTGAGCAATTTATTCAGAGGCTTCCCAACCTCTAGAACAGTGAAAAATAAATTTCTGTTGTTTATAAGCCACCTGGGTTATGTATCCCTATTATAGCAGCCTAAATAGACATGGAGTATTTCTACTTGTTTGATGGAATATAAACTCCTTAAAAATAAGCTTTATGATAATATGTCTGGGACTAAATTAGGTACACGGAAGTTGTTCAGTAAAGACTGACTATAGGTTGAGTGCATGAATGTACTGGCTACAAGTGCTTTCAAAGTCTTTATATAGGATTTTATACCTTATTTTTGTCTTAGAGGCATTCAATATTCTGCAATCTCATTCCAATCCAATATGACCCAGCCTGAGGAATAGAGGGAGAGAGGCACTCTGGTGGGGCAGGCATCAAAGAAGACCCTGCTATTCATGCTTGTGAAGAATCTTCTCGAGTAAACTTGGATTTACCTTGGTTGCTTCTGTTTCCCACCACAAAGAGAACGCATGCTCATCCTCTTAGGCTAGCATTTGGAGGTTATAGTGTTCCTGTACCAGGTCCCTGTCACTGTCCATCAGCACACGAGGAGTGTCAGTTTTTCTGGATATAATTATCTTCCCCTCACTCAGGTCAGCCTATTCATAGCTTGCAACTTTCGGATGCCCATATTAGTCATCATGACCAATATTAGTCAATATGACCAATATGATATTTAAAACTATTTTCTGTTGGACCACTCCAAGCCTGATATTTTCCCAGAAAGACCTATCCAAACGTGATAGGATAAGTATCCAGTAAGAGCAGGTTCCTGGAATCTCAGCCCTGAGAATGACTCCCTTCTTTATTTCTGCCTATCTTAATCTGACCATTCAGACTTTGAGGTTTTGTCTCCTGTTATGGTCTCGAAATTGCCACTTGGACACAAGGACAGTTTCATTCTTTGCCATAAATTTGATGTTCTGATTTGTCCCAGTGACATTCCCATGATTATGAAAGACCTCTGTGCTCAATAAATTCAGCTTTGCTCTTAGTACATAAGAGCTTCCCCTTAAGAACTTGGAATGCTCTACTGGATAAGAATGTCTTTGTTTCTCTGGAAACTTTGGGCTATGCCAAAAAGTCAGTGCTAACTATGTACTTCATATGTGAGTCTTGAGCCACACAGTATTAACCTAGATTCTGGGAAGCGGGGACCTGTGGGTAAATACTATCCAAGCAGATGATGCTTAGAAGAGTCTTTCTTCCACTGACTGCTTAGCTGCCCTTTGTGATCTTGCCTGCCTCAACCAAAAGCCAGGTGAAAGCATCCCACCTTCTGTTTATCCTCTCATAGAAACATCTTCTTCCATAGCGTTGTCTTCTCTTACAAATGACCTGTCCCAGGTCCTACCTAAGCTAATGAGATCCCCCTAGTGAGAGTTCAGTTCTGAATCATCCAAATTCACTACATCTTCTGAGCTGGTACTTCCATAACATACCAGCCTGCTGAAAAGAAAGCATGATATACAGGCACAAGGAAATATAGTTTTAAAAAGCCCCCAAACTCACTACTTCCTACAGAACTGTAAATGGAGGTCTAGATGTAAATTCAAAAGACTCTTGGGTTGCATATAAGGTAATTGAGAATTGGAAGAGACAGTTCTGCAGAATTCATGAGATAAATCCATCAAACCCAAGAGAGAAAATTAGATTTCCTATTCTATTTTTCAATAGTGATCCAATTAATGCACCAACTGAATACCATCAACAATAGTATCATGTTTCTTTAAATCTCAGATTAAATATTGGGGAAGTTCAGTGAAAATTTAATTTGGATCAATTGTTGAATAACTCAGTATGAGTTAATGAAGGTTAGAATTGCAGAATATAGTAGAAGAAACACAATTATATTACTTCAAAATACTTATATAGATTTTTTTTAAAAAAGATAGCCAAATAGAATTGAGTGCATTGTAATAAGCAGACAATTTCTATGTTCCATTTCACATTATTTTTATCCAAATTGATGCTACTCAATTGCTTTAATGATGTGGAAAAATAGTTTCCACTCTTAGTCAGGTTAAGCATTTTCCTTCCAAGCTTTCTGAGATTGTTTAGTAAACTCTGTAAAATAGCAATTCTTTTCCTCATGAAGACAAAATTTGAGGGAGGAGGAAGATGGAGAAGATCTTAATTACTAAGGAATTACTTAACTTGATGATTACTATGGAATTATTTAATTTGATGATTACTAAGGAATTATTTGATTTGATGATTACCAAGGAATTATTTGACTTGAATTTCTAACCCAAGTTGGTATGTTTTAGATCTAAAAGATCAAAATACGGCTTGCTTTCTATGGCTAAAAATAAATACCTGCTGAGAAATGTACAGTCCCAGAAAAATACTATTATTTCTTCATGTCAGTCATTTATCATTCATGCCTTCATTCATTTTTCCAGCAGATGTTTCTTTAAGAGTCATTTCATTTTGGACCCCCTGTTTGGTTTCAGCGACTCAAAGATGTGCATAAACATTCTTTCTTCCCTCAGGTAGCTTGTGGTTCCTCAGGAGGTTCTGGATTCCATGGAATAAATGGCCTCCCTTTGTGGTCTCAGACAGAAGATCCACTGCTTCCTCTTCAGCATTTAGCTAGGTATTTCTCAGCCTCCTTTGACTTCACATATAGCTCAGGTCTCCTGGCAATGTAGCAGAAGTCATGTTCACATTTTCGGGTGGGTCACAGGAGATAGGCATGCCTCCTATTTCTTTTTTTCCCACTGAGACAGAGTGGCCTACCTTTGACCATAGACATGTATTGGGGAAATGGCCAAGATCCTCAATCTCCCAAATAAGTGTACAGCAAAGTCTTAAATAAATGAGACAAGTAATATGATTTTAGGGCTCCAGGAGGATCAAAACCGTTGGGGTATGAGACAAAGAGCTTCTCTGGGAGGCCCATATTTATTAGGTTTCCAAGCAAAGAGAGGGGATACTGAGGAAAACATAGGAACTGAGTAGGGCCTTGGGAGTCACTTCAAAGACTTCTCCAAGTAGTAAATTATGCCAATTTAGGATAACTATCTTATCTCGGTGATGACATTTATGGTGGGAATGAGACAGCAGGAGTGAGACGCCTGCAGCTGCAGTCTCTCTCTACTTCATTGGGGTTGGAGCCAAGTGTCCTCAGCTGTGGCCCTCCCTTGCCCTTTGAGGTGTCTCTGGCCTCACAGGTCACTACAGGCCTCAGCCAGGACCAATGATTCACAGAGGTTCACTTACTATAAATCTGCTACCCATCTCCAGACAAGGGGCGTAGGCCTAGGACAGACTCACAGATAAATATAGAAAGACAATTAGTTAATTTTAAATCCTGCTCAGAGCCACTTCGTAGTGGTCTCCAACGGACAAGTACAAGGGCCACAGATCTAGAGAATGATGGAGCAAAGATTTGACAATCTGGAAGGAATAGAGACTTTGCTCACAGGCCTGGCACCCCTGAGTGCACAGATGGAACAAAACTGCCACAAGCCTGACACATTCCCTTTGAACTGTGGAGAAAACAGCTATAATTTTAAAACCACTTTATGACATGGTCTTTTTATTCTCTTTTATTATGAAAGCTTTAATACCTATAGAAAAGTTAAAAGAGTAATATAGTATATATGCATGTGTCCACAGTGCTCTGTAAAAAACTAACTATGCTTTACTATACTTCCTTTTTAAAATGACAACCTTAACCGTATTTTCCACCCATTTATCCACCAATCAGTCCTTCTTCCTTGTTGCAGTTTATATCTAGATGTCCCCTCAAGGTTCCATGCACTCATGGGTGTGTGATACTTATCAGTAGCTTAGTTCACAAATGAACTTATAGCTAAATCTGATGTTGGGAGGCAGAACCTGGTCAGAGGAGGAGGGTCACTGGGCTGTGGCCTGGAAGGGCTATGCCACTCCTCCTTGGATTCTCTCTTTGCTTCCTGGATGACATAACATCAGGAATTATTCCTTTGCCCTGGCCTGTCCCATGCCATCCAGTCTTAGAGTCAGCCAACCATCTAAAGACTAAGACTATGTAAGCCAAAATAAACCTCTCCTCCTGTAAGCTGTGGGTATTAGCAACAGGAAATTGACATTCCTTTTTGGACACAATTCGAAGTATATTATAACTATCCCTCTCCATTTTATTGTCAGTAAACTTCAATAATTGTTTTTCTTTTAATGAAACAGTGACATGATGGAAAACACAAATATTAGGTATGTTTTTGTTGGATTTTGTCAAGCATTACACCCATATAACATAAACCTTCATCCAGATAAAAATCATTCCATTTCCCCATAAGTTTTATTAGTGTGTTTCTGTTATAGCAACTTAGCTTTACTACCTACACAGAAATAACTTTAATAATAAGTCCAGCAGCTAAACATTTTTTATGTAGTATCTGAAATTATACATACATGTGACATGGTTCATTCCCTGCAAAGGTTCATGTGCTTGAAGCCTGCTCCCCAGTGTAGCAATTCTGAGATGGCAGAATGTTTAGGAGGTGAGGCATAGATCACAGGGACTCCACCCTCATGGAGAGATTAACCCTGTATCATGGGGTGGGTCAAATATCGTGGGACTGGATTCGTTCCTGAAAGAGTGGGGTAGCATACCCAAGCCTGGACCCTCCTCCAGATCTTAATTCTACAACAGCACTCCCATTACCACATTGTGATGCTGTCTGCCAAGAAGCCCTAACTGGAGCTGGGTAGATGCTTCAATGATACTCCTGAAAACCTCTAAATCAGTAAGTGAAAGTTTCTCTTTTCTTTGTAATGCTCCCAACCTCACATAGTTTTTAGGAATACAAAACAGACCAAAACCACATATCTTGTTTTTCACAATAATGTTATAATGTAGGTGTGATTAACCCTGTTCCACAGATAAGAAAAATGAAATTGAAGAAATTATCTAGGTTCATACAACAAGTGAGTGCCAGAAATGGGTTCCACCCCCAGGTTCATTTGACTCCAGTGCCTTCCAACCTTCCACTCCCCTCCTTGTCTGGAGGGTTGGAAGGAGCGTGGTTTTGCAGAGGAATGATAATTGAGCTATAACTTGAGCCTCAGCTCTTGAATATAGAGTTAAATTTACTCATGGAAGGACAACACAGTGCAGAGCCTTCTGCAGAGTAGAAGTGCCACATAAAGAGGCAAAAAAGTATGAAGTCACAGCATCTGGCAAGTTATTATAGCCTCCCTTTGCCTGGAGCTTACAGTAAAGATGTTGGGCAGTGGAACAGAATGAAAAGTTGGCCAAGATTTGAATTCTTTGCTAGGCAGATCAGACTTGATCCTATAAATGGTGAAGAGCCATCAAAATGATACAGGAAAGAGGTAATGCTAAAAAGAACAATTATGAAACAGGTAAAATAGTGCAGTGGCTTAAGGGTCCAAACTAGAGCAGGCAGTATGGAAACTATGAGCATCAGACACAAGACAGATCAGAGAGATCTTATTCATGATTATCCCCACTTCTCAGACAAAACCCAAAATTTTCTATAAGGGTTCTGACTAAAAAAGCCATCTTTATTTATTTTGAAGTAGGAACTTCTATTGTCTAAAAATATCCTCCCTTCTTTTCTATAGTAACAGAAGCTTTGTTGTAATCAATCCACCTCAAGACAATGCTACCCAGCTTCCCTTGCAGCTATGTATAACCCACTGTATGACCAGGTTCAGGCCCCTGGCATGTGAACAGAATCAGTATGTGTAATTTCTGAGCTGTTCTTTCCTTCCTCTTCCCTTTCTGGAATGAAGCATGAAGGTGTTGGAGAGCCCTCTTTGGCCACTTGTTCAAAGATAATACTTAACATATGGTAACATGAGATGAAAAGAGACTTGATATGGGTCACTTGCCTGGGCAATTTTACAACAAAGTAAGAAATCTTATTTAAGCCTTTGTATTTGAAGAAGTCTTGTTATAGGAGTCCAGTGTTTAACAAAGAAATAATCTAGAGTGCCTAAGAAGATGGATTCTCCCTTATGTGTTCTAATCTTAATGATTTCTTAAGTGCAAACTGTGGTTATGACAAGAATGTTATCCTTGGATTTAGAAACATTCGAGTTTGATTTGAACTCAAATATTTGTTAAGTGGTCTTGAACAAGCTATTTAACTTCTCTGGACCTGTGTTTTCATCCTCCTTGCCATTTCTTTGTTTCCTTCTGTCGAATGGAGAAAGTAGCAGCATTACTGTGGAGAATGGAGGTGATGTTCGTTAAAGTCTACACTTAGTTCCAAGCACATGATGGACCATTGCCATCAGGAACAACTCTGGGTGAAGAATGCAAGAACAACCAGGCTGCTAGCAACAGGCATGCTGGAAACCTTAGCCTGGTAATGCACTACTTTTTTCAATCTATACCACGCCTGTTCTTTGAATTTTCAATATATTTGTTTCCTTTTTTTGCCATTCTTATAAGACAGAAGAATTTGGATAAGAAGGCTAAAATCCACACCTAAGCCACAGTCTTGTTGCTACCTTGATAGGAACTCTTAGATAAGGTCAGTGATATTTGCCACCTGAAAGTCCAGAGCCCTGCAAGAATAACAACCCTGGCGTGGAGTTGGAATTACAGAGAAACTTCAGTTCCTGAATTAAAGAACTGGCTACTTCTTCAGTCAGATTCATTATGCATATAGAGAATCAGTGGCCTCTATAGAACTTTATAGCTGGCTTCCTCCTATGGAAATAAGGACTATACGTTACTTCAAACCAATGGACTGCCCTTATCTGTAAGCCTGTGATGTTGTGGGCCTGCTAAATCCTGCAGGACGTATTGACTTACAGGCACAAGGAAAGGGACAGGAAACAAAAATATATGTTTCAGGAAACCAATAGATTTATGACTCTTCTGCTGGAGAATTCAGAACCTTAGGTTCATTGCAGAGACTGGTCATCCTCAGTTCTGTTAATGCCCACTCCCGCTTCACTTGTGCTGAGAAATTTTCAGCAATCTCAGAAGGATACGTACTAGTGAGAATGCCAGTGAATAGTCCTGAAGTCAGTTTCCATCCAGATGGACGTCCAAGAATTTTCAACCTGGGATCATTTGCTCAACCACAAAGAGAATGGAGACACACAAGTAATTTTCATGGTTGACTTGGAAGAAGCACACCACCAGCCTCTTCAGTTCCTCTCCTTCCAAATAGATCTTTCTCTTTGGAAGTACCATTTAGCTCTTGGTGGGAAAGCAAAATCTTTCCCACGCTAGAATACAGGCACCCCCTTCCCTGCAAGGAGCAAGGGGATTTCTTCAGGAGAACCCTTCCTTCCTTCCTCGGAAGCCTGTGAAAATGCAGATCCCTATTCTTTTTTTTTTTTTTTTTTTTTTTTTTTAGCTTTAGATTCATTCTCTTGTTTAATGGAAAACAAAAGACTTTCTGGATCTGGCCACAAAAACAACTTCAGGAGAAGAAATGAGAGAGTTTGTGCTGTGGTTAAGAGGGGGAGAGGAGGCAGAGGTGATGAATAGAGAGCACAGGGCTTCCACAAAGTTATAAAGACTCTGTTCTTGCATCCACTATACACCCTACAGTAACAGTACAGTCAGCTGACTGCTCCAACTTTGTGAGATGTGAACATGCCGTCACCCGCCAACACCCTCATCGGGTCCCACACATCTTTTGCCACCTCACTGAGCATGGACTAACCTCCAGACACCCTCACTGTAGCCACTCACTGGCCATTAAAGGGGTCAGTGCTGATTAGGATCTGCCAGCTATGTTACAGGGTCACTTTCCTCAAGAGTCTTCAGCTGTCACTCTAGACAAACCAGAAAAGCTAAAGCACCCAGCACATATAGTTGCCTTGCAGCCCTACCTGGCTGGTTAAAACAGAAATAGATTGCCACACAGTTCTGGAGACCAGAAGTCTCAGACTGAGGTGCTGGCGGAGCTCTGGGCCTTCTGAAATCCATAAGGGAAGGAACCTTCTTGTTTCTTGGTAGTTTTGTTTGTTGCTTGGCCTAAGAAATGACAGTTACAAGCTCTGTCTCTATCTTTGCATGGCTTTTCCCTGTGTCTCTTTAAAAGAAAATCAGTCCTATTGGATTATTCCTGTTGGTCATATCCTACTATGACCTCATCTTAACTAATTACCTATGCAGTGAGGGCTTGCTTCCAAATAAAGGAAGGTCACATTCTGAGGTCCTGTGGATTAGGACTTCAGTATTTTTTTAAAATTTGGAGAGGAGAACACAATTTAATCCTGAAGAACTGGGCTGTGGAGGAGTTTGAATTACAAATGCCTGAGCCCCCTTGTGATAATTAAGCTTCACTGCCATCCTGACTGCCTTAAAGGACTCCTGAAGAAGTGATTGGGTCATGGGAGAGCTATATTGCCCCGTGGATTAATCCACTGACGCGAATAGCTAACTGTGCTGCTCAGAGATGGAGGCCAGGTGGAGGTGGGTCCAAGGAGCCTGCCTTTGGAGTGTGCCTCTCCCTGGCTCCTCCCCTGTGCTCTGCTTCCTGGCCACTATGAAGTGAAGTTTTTCTCTGCCATACCCATCTGCTGTCCTGTTCCCACCCTGGCCCCAGTCAATCACAAACTGAAACCTTGAGTCCAATAACCCATTTCCTCCTTAAATTGTGTTTGGCATTTTCCCAACTTTCCCAGGAAAGCTGGATAACACAATCCTACACTGAGCTGACAGCACCATCCTCCTCCTTTGTCTCCGCTCCTCCTTCCTTCCTTCCTCCTTACCCTTCATCCCACTCCTTCCTTCAGTCCCCTCCCTCTCTGCTGGCCCTGTCTTCCCATTACCCTGCCCCATGCCCTCCTCTCCTCCACCTGTCTCCTTAGGAGGCAGAACAGGGACGCACAGATGAAGAATGTCGGGCTACCTGGGATGGCACTAGCCAGGTGGCAGCTCGCAGACAGCTCCATGGGCCCTAGGGAGGGGAGAAGGCCAGCCCCCACCATCTGAATGTCCTTCTGCTTTGTAAGCTCTGTCTCCATTGCTGTTTTTAGCAGCAGCTTAACTCGCAGGGATACTGCCCCAGCCTTCATGCTGTCACCTAAACCGGCAGATGGTGCCTCAGCTCTCCCTCCCCACTGTCACGGGACACTCACTGCCCTGCTTTTCTGACATTGTGAAGCATCTGCGTGGACAGCTGAGGACAGTGCTGTAGTTTCTGTGGAAACCTGGGTGCCTGTGGGGCACTTGAATGGGGATGCTGATCAGCCAGCCCCTGGACAAATCCTGGATGAGATATCAAGAGGTTAGGGACAGTGATCAACTCTATGTGAGATATCTTCTGTAGCCTGAGGGGCAACACTCACTCAACCTGGTCCTCAACTCACTTACCCAGTGAGGAATTTCCAAGTCTGGCTGCCATGAGGATAAGGAGGATAAGGAGAGATAAAAACCAGGAGTACACACTAACATTTAAATAGACTGTTTCAGCAATAGCAGATATGGAATAGCAATTTTAAAAAAAGTAATGGAGAGATAGAGGAAGGAATACTGTCCAGTTCCCGTGTAGACAGAGACGTACACGGAAGGAGAAGAGCCTGGGGCTTTGAGAAAAGACATTCAGAGACTCAGAGCCCTTTGGTGGCATTGTGGTACCTCTCAGATGACACAGCAAAGGAGACTCCCATCTCAACTTCTTTCTTCTTTCTTCTTTTGGGGGCCATGGCATAGCTCAGAATCTCTCGAGGATTTGACTGGCGTAGTGGAGTACTTTGGGATAGTGCAGCATGTAGCCTATGGGCAATTCACAAATGGCATCTCCCTTCTTGCTTTGCTGAGTGACTATGCAACCCTACGAAGTGTCAGAGAGATGTCCCTGGGTATGATTTCTTTTAATTTGGAAAATTAAGCACAATTGCAGTTATTAGCTATGCCACCCCATTCCCAGACATTGACAACATCCAATTTTTATTTATTGGTTCAGAGGAACACATATCAATTACTGTTTGCAAAGTGTGCTTCTCCCATATCCCCTTTCCTTTTCTCCTGCACCTCATGGGCCCATGCTGCTGAAGACTACATTTCTCAGCTTCCCCTGCATCCAACATGGCCAAGCAAATTAACACTACATTTCCCAGCTTCCCTTGTACCTAGCATGCCCATGTGACTAAGTCTAGAAAAATGGGACACTGTGGAAGTGATGTTGCAGCTTTCAGGGTGCTGCCTGTCAGAGAAGCCATTTGCCTTTCACACCTCTTACCAGGGCTGGAAGGTTACCTTAGGGGTGATAAACTAGTTCTAGTGAGGATGGAAGAACAGGGAGCAGTGGCAGAGTGAAACAAACAAACAAAAAACCCTGGCTCTCTGTATGACCTGTTAGACCAGAGCCTCTGTATTGCCCTCCAAAAACTGACATAGGCATCTAAAACTTTAAAGGATAGAAATATGAACTTTCTGCCTTGTTTAATTCACTATCTCCATTGAAGCTACTGAACTAGTAAATCCTATCTGTAATTAATTTGCACTATGACTTTGCTTTTTGTCAAACACGCATATTAGTCTCCAGTAAAGTCGAGAGTTAAACTGGAGCCTACCCTATCTGTTGAAAACATCTGTTCACAGGATACCCCAGAAAGTTGGCCTAGAATCATTTAAAAATGTTTCAATTCTCAAACAGCTAATTGGAAAGTCAGTTCAAGGTGGGTCATCTCCAGAGAGGGACCCTCAGAGAGAACTATAGCATAGAGAGTTATAAGAAGCCCTATGGACTTTATATCTCAGATTTTTAGGACAATTTGAATTCAAAATATTCTGGTCCAGTTTCCGTAACTCCAGCTGTAAGTGTACATGAGACAGTTTTTGTTAAGAAAGGTAGCCATAGTCATCATGGATTTCCTAGATGAATGCCATCCAATTTGGTCATTTTGCTTTGCTGGTTCTGTCAACCTGACAAGGTCCGAACTCAGGACTGAGGACCACTTACTCAGAGCCACCCCCTCTGGCCCACTCTCTCCTGGATGTTTCTATTCCGGGACTTGCACTGAACTGAACCACAGTCATCCATAGAGGATGTTTGTTTTGTATTGTATATATATATATATATTTTAGAAATTAAGCTCCTTTAGAGATTAAGCTTCATTCCCTTAGCTTCCTTGCAAAGTCACAGTATTGAAACTGGGTCATAGAGGTGTGACTGCTCTATTTTCTAATCAGATAATAGCTCCAGGCAGCACCAGGATCTCCTCCCCTTTGCTACCCTTCTGGAGCCCAGGGAGCTGCTGGGATGGACACATGTCCTCTGCCACTCTCTTCTTACTGGGGCCAAGGACACTGACCCTTGTCACCAGCTTAAACTATGCTGTCCACTTTTCCTCTCATCACTAATGCATGCTGGTTGCCTCCAGAGGGCTCCTCTCTGCTCCCACATCCCTCCTGCTGCTTCCTCCTCCCCATGGTATGCACCCCCAGCAGGGGCAAGGACATTTTATTGGGTCGTGGTGCTATTGTAGATGATTCCTATGTAATTCCTTACCTCTCACCAATGTCTGGTTTTTCTTAGTGAGCAAGTTGACTGTCTTCCTGGAACAATCATGGCCCCTCTTGCCTCCTCCTTGTCAAGATTCTTGGAGGACACAACCCTGGTGTGTATTCATCCCATCATGACTATGGCCCCTTCTACCTCTGCACTCTCCTCAGAAGTCAAGGAGGACCAGGTGCTGGATGGGCTGTCGTTGGAGAGAGACAACACCAGTTTCTGGACCAGCACCGGAGCTGGGTGACCTACTCCCATCCTAGCCCTGCACAGCAAGGCCCATGTCATGTGGGCACATTCTAGTTTTTGTCTGTTTTTCTGTTGCTCAAGCAAAACACTTGAGACCAGGTAATTTATAAAGAATAGAAGTTTATGTGGCTCACACTTGGTGAGTCTGGTGAGTCCAAATGCATGGCTCTACTATCTGCTGGGCAAGTCTTCTTGCTGTCGTGTATGGTGGAGGCATCATACGGAAAGAAAGAGCAAACATGCTAGCTCAGCTCACTTGTCCTGGTCTCTTAAGTCCACTAATGCTGTCATGGCCATGTTTAATCCTTACACTTCAAAAAACCACTGACAAGATTAAGGTGTTTTGTTTTTTTTTTTTTTTTTTTTGTCTTTTTCCTTTTTTTTTTTTTTTTTTATCAGTACTGGGTAGATTAAGTTTTCAAAACATGAGCTTTGGGGACACATTCAGGCCACAAGTTTATGGTTTAGACCTAAAACATCCCCCCAGATTCTCATGTGTGGAAGATGACTGGATCTTGGGAAGCTCTAGGTGACTTCCTGTTAGGAGGTGAGGACTAGTTGGAAGTGGTTACCTGCGTGCATGAGCTGGAAGGATGTATTTTTCCCCTAGATCATCCCTTCGCTTCCTTCTTACTGACTGCCATGGGGTGCACGGCTTTCCTCCACTGGTCCCTCTTACAATGCCCTTTCTGCCTTTGAGTAGCTGAGTGTGGACTGAAATCTTGAGCCAAATAAACCTCTCCTCCTTTAAGTTGTGGGTGTCATGTATTTGTCTCAGTGACAGAAAGTAACTAAGACATACAGTCACTCTCCAGAATGTCCACTGATAGTAGGAAAACAACATTGTTTTCCAAACGACCTGCTCTGCCTTGCACAGCAAACTCTAGCTCCTCTAGGCCAACATCACAGTAGATGCACTCAGTGTGTCCTTTGGAAAAATAAAGTGGAAATTGGAGTAACGTTGTTCCCTCTGTGGATTTTCTCTCCTTTCCCAGAAGTCTGCGTGAGGCATCTGTGACTGTGGCCTCGCCAGTCAGGCCACACGTCCAACCTGTACTTGGACTCATACCATAGAGTCTGCACTGTGGACACACATGGGGAAGACTGTAATTCACCCTTATACAAATATCTGACGCCTCCTATAAGCACCATACCAACATGAGGAAGTTCTCTGAGCTCAAGCCAGCAAAGTGGGGTAGATACTGACTCCAGTTTTTAACAACTGGGTTTACAAAAAATGTCCTATCCAATTCTTAAATCTACTCTATCAAAATTTCCCCCTTTTCTCTTTGTATATCTCCTTATGTAATAAGACTGCTTCCTTCTCTGCATGATAGCTTTTAATATTTAAAAGTAGCTGTACTTTTTTCTAAACCTCCAATTCCCTGGGCTAAATATATCTAAAACTTCTATGTATTATTCCTACAAGATGGTTCACAACTTTTGAGCTTTCAGAATGGCCTTTTGGAGGTCTCCTCAGGTTGTCAGTGGCCCCAGGAAGTGACTCCACAGCTCACGCTGGACTGCAGCCCAAGGCTGGGGAGAATTACCAGTCCTGATTCTGCTGTGTTTACCTTCCTCGGGTCGCTGGTTGCCCTGTTGTCTCACTTTCACTCATTTTTGCAAACAAGCTGGTGCCATTTATATTTCCCCCACATCCTGAACTTGAACAAGAGATTTTTTAAAACTTTTAAATGTAGAATTTTATATTGATTATTATTAAAACTCATTTTAATCCCTTCAAAAGAAAATTCTAGCCAAATTCAACATGCCTCATTGTCTTACTTTTCTTGTTGCTGAGACAAAAACCTAACACTCAGGATTAGAGAAGGAAAGGTTTATTTAGTTCACAGTTTGTAAAAGTTTCAGCACATAATCAGCTGGCTCCAAGGCAGGGTGCCCGGCTGACAGGCATCACAGAAGAGAAACAGTTCATGACCGGCAGAAGGTAGCAAAACAAACAAGGAAGGACAACAGCTTTTTCTATTCCTTGTATTTTACTCAGGTTACTTAGGGTGGGTGGCACTCACATCCTTAATCCTAGCACCTTTAACTGTAGCATTATGCCATGAATCAATCCCAGCCTCACATACTTGAGATCTGAAAAAGCCCTACCTATGACCACATGAGGCCTTGGGGAGACATCCGGACACAAGCCATAACACTTATCAATGGTATTATCTTATCTTTTTTGCTTCATATTATTTTAAGACCTGAAAAAACCTTACATATTTGTCTAAGAAAAATGCTGGAAGAAAATCTTACCAGAAGCAGGAAAAAAACACTATTAAAGTAAATTCTCCAGAAACAAATCAATTGAAGAAGCACCCTGCCAAGCTAATCACAAACAAATTCTAAGCAGATGGTTTGGAAATTAGTTAGAGAGAAGTGGATGTGATCATCATCCATCAACCAGCTAGTTAAATTAACCAGCTATACAAGCCCCAAACAGAACTCTATGTGACCAACATAGACATCATGGCAGACTTTGTCAAATGTTTCATGGAAATCAGGTCATTTCAAGGATCAATCTTCTGGCTCTGAAAACTAAAATTCTTGAAAAACACCAAATGAGTTTCATTTTTAAAATAAAGTATCCTAATTTATAGGGATTACACAGTTTAAAAATGTCCACCACTCATCTGTTTCATGTTCAAGTCCACTGAGAGTGTCTTATCCATAAAACTATTGATTGATTCAAAAGTGGGCATGGGACCCAAACTGGAAAATCAGAGTCAACCGAGATGCATCTGCTGGAATAGTTTAGAAAGCATCCTCTTTCCATGAAAATTGCTAACTTAGAAAGTATAAGCCCCATATGAGAACCTGCCTGAGAATGCAGTCAGTCAAAAAGTGAGCAGAAAAATAAGACAGGTGATTACTAAGTCCTCATGATATTGTCAAACATCCTGATCAAAATATGCTTGAAAATAGGATATCAGTGAAATTTTCAATTATAGGAGTCAATAATTTCCCCTGTTAACCTCTAACTTTTTGAATTTTATGTCTTGTATTCATCAGTGTTCTATCACTATCATGAAACACATGAGGCAACTTACACAGAAAAAGTTTCATTTTGTTGCTAAGGATCAAGCCCTGTGCCTTTGTGCATGCTGGGCAAGTGTCCTACCATTGAACTACATCCTCAGCCTAAAGAGTAAAGCTATATTTTGGTCCATGGAAGGTTCTGGTCCAAGATCAAGTGGCTCCATTGCTTAGGGCCTTTGCTTAGGGCAGTATGTCATGATAGGATTTTTATAGAGCAAAACCATTCACCTCATGAGCCAGGAAGGGAAGAGATTGGAAGGAAAGGGAAGGGAAGGGCAGGCAAGGGCAGGGGAGGGGAGGGACAAGCCCCCTCAAGGGCATTCTTTCCAATGACCTAGAGACCTTCCACAAGCATGCACTTCCTAAAGGATCCACCACTTCCTCCACAGTGTCATCTTGGGGACCAAACCTCTAGCACACAGTCCTTTGGGAGACATTCAGTATCCAAACTATAGCAATATTTATGCTACTTTCCACCTCTCTTCCCCCTAGTATATGCAGTTATGGTCACAAATCACCCACTAAGCATGGCTTTAGCTGAATTTGCATACCTTTTAATGGGTTGTAACTTAGCTGTCAGTTCAAAATATTTTCTAATATCCCTTTTGATTTCTTATTTGGCTTACAGAATATTTAAAAGTATGCTGCTCAATTTTCAATCATTTTGGGCCTTTCTATGTATCTTTTGTCATTATTTCTAGGTCTCACAGGATCTCAGTTCCCAGAAGGACTTCCCCAACAAGTATTTTGGGACATTTGATGTAGATATCCTCTTCCTTATATGCAGCCATTAGTAAGTTCTTCCTTTTCCATGTCACATGAGCTAGAAATGGAAGGGAAGGGGTGGAAGAAGGGAGAGGAGGAAAACCATATCCTGTTGCAAGTTTTCAATACAGTGTGTTGTTTTCTGGTTATCTTCCACAGAATCAAGGGCTCTGGCATCTTCTAAATACAAAGCTGGACCTCATTTAGTAATAAAAGGGGCAAGAATGTCTAGTGGAAGGCACAGTTAGCTTGGTCATCCAGAATCCTTCTTTTAAAAGAATTACCCCTCCTTTCTTCCATACAGTCTAGTGGGACTGTCAATCATCATAAAGTTCCTTCACTTCCTCTGTAGAAATGGTCATGTGACTCAGGAGTCCAATCAGAGTCCTCTTTGGCTATTTTCTATAAAGTATGAAAAAAGACTTTTTAAACTATAGGGTTAACTTCTGGGGTTTCTGGGAACCATCTTCATAGCCTCATGGCATAGACTTACATTTAAAAAGTCAATTTGAGATCTCTTAAAAATAACAAGGAACTAGGAAGTAATAATACAAAGGCTAGAGGACAAGAAGAGGATCTAAAAATTAAGAATAAAAAAAGTGAGTGAAGAAGCAGGAGTAAACACAAACGGATTACAAAAGCTATTCACAGAAGTAATTAAGGAAAACTTCACAAGCATAGGAAAAGGAAATGATATCCAGATAAATGAGGCATACAGAACTCCAGCCAGCTACAACCAAAACAAATCTACACCCAGACATATAATAATCAAAATCCCAGAAATTCAACACAAGAACAGAATATTCAAAGCTGTCAGAGAAAAGAAACAGATCATCTATAAAGGAAAACCCATCAAAATCAAGACAGACTTCTTGACCAAACTATCAAACCAAGAAGAGCTTGAAGTATTCCAAGCCCTGAAAGAAAATACCTTCCAACCCAGATTGATGTATCCCAAAAACTGTCTCTCAGACTTAATGGAGAAATAAGATGTTTCCACGACAAAGAGGAACTGGGGGAGTTTGTGACCACCAATCCAACCCTACAAAAAATACTGAAGGACATTCTGGAGAGAGAGAAAAAAATACTAGGATTCCACCAACAGTGGCAGAGAGGCCTCAATGAATGGGGCAGATAGTGGAATGAAGGAGAAAAGTAGACAATTCACAGCAGAAAAACAGAATAGCAGAGATAAAGCAGAGAAGATTGGCTATAAACTCTACCACAGATGGCTTTGATACAAAATAAAAGAAACATAGGCAGAGTAGATCAGGAGATAGAATCCACTGAATAGGACAATAATCAACCTCAAAGAGGATTAATGAAAGTCAAAGATGAGAAAACAATGTTCTATGTGACAGGGAACCAGAGAGAAACAGGGACATCTCATCCAACAGCTGCAGATAGGTTGGAAAATCATGACATTTTTGTTCAGTGGAGAACTACTCAGCTATAAGGAAGGAAAACCTTAGTAGGTAAAGGAATACAGCTCAAGATCAAGCTCAGGGGTAAAAAGGTTCAGCACCACTTAGGTAGACAATGGGTTGCCCCCCCTAATCTAAAAACTAAAGGAGTTAGTTGGACCCAAAATGTACAAAGCACCCTGAGAAAGGGAAAGGGGAGGAATTGTCTAAGGAAGGTAGGCAGAGGACATTGTTAATAGTGTTTCAAGATTTAAAAGCCACATTAGTCTTATTGCCCTGTTTAGTTTGATTTTATTCTGTTCCAGTCTGTCTACTCATACTAGATTTGAGGGCACAGACAGCTATCCCAAAAATAGCAGAATATACTATAGTAACTATTCTTAATTTCCTATTAACTTAAACTGTATTACTTACACTGTCTTACTATGACTGATCTTATTTGAATCTGGTTTTTTAGGTCGCTGTTTTGTCTTGACTACTTTTATTCAAATTTGATATGCTTGGTAGTATCAAGTCTAAGAGTAGAGGCAACTACTTTGAAGATGACAAGGTGCAATAGGATACCCATTCTGGTTTGATTATTAACTGCTTTTGAAGCCCTACAATATCTCCAATGTTGTGTTTTTATTAATATTGCGATATAGTGCTATGTTCAATTATATCTGATGATATAGATAATTCTATTGAAAATAACAAGAGACATCATAATAACTACTGTAGATCACCTAGTATTGTGGTTTTATATGTCTTTTTCATTTCATGTTTTTCTAGGAATTTTTTTTGCCTTATTTTGATCTGTTTTTCCCTATAATACAGAAAGGATTGGTATACATGTAGAGATTCATGCTTGTGTAGAACTTCTAAGCAGTTTACAAGAATTGATTATAGAATGCATGTGTAATGAACAGATACTCTGAAGAAGAGACACTAAGATACCCAGTGCTAATTCTGTAGTGTTATAAAAATCTAGCAATGCTATTATTCTCTGTTCAGAGTGATATTAGTCTATTTTCTTTTGTTTAATTTCAACATACATAAAGATATGGACAGCTATTTCGAAGAGAACGAGAGGCATTATGGCAGCCATTGTTGACTTCCCTATTGTCTGGTCTTGAAGACCTACGATACCTTCATCATCCTGTTCTGATCAGTTTAGTACTATATTGCTCAGTATGTATTCACTGTGTTTGAAGATATGGGCAACTTTTTGGATGAAAACAAGAGACAATATGATAGAAGATCTGAAGTGGTCTTGCTTTGAAATCTGTTTCTTAAATTGCTTTCCTATGATCTGTTTTTTTCTGTTTAACTTTACCCTCTTTAAAAAATTTATTAAAAAATCAATTTGAAATAAGTGGCAAGGAGAAACAGAAGGAGCTAACATCAACTGGGACCTTAAGTCTGTTTGAATTTGAAACTCTTGTGTATCTTCCATTTTCATGAACCCACAAATTTGACTTTGGCTTATTTCAATTAAATAGCCGTCTGTCACACAGGGTTCAGAGAGTCCTCTGGATTTTTGCAAATGGATTGAATTGTGTATTCAAAGCATTTATATCAATATCCTAATCCCTGGAACTCTCCCCAAAGGTGACCCTTATTTGGAATAAAAGAGTATTTGCAGATGTAATTAGAGATCATGAGATGAGATCGCCTTGAGCTACTACGTGCCAACAAAGTCTAATGACACACATGTCTGTAGGAGACACTCAAAAGAGGGAACAAGGTGGCCATAGGAAGATGGAGGCAGACACTGGAGTTATACAACACCAAGGCCATGAATAATGACCAGAACAAGACCTCCCCTAGCCCCTGCACTCCTCTGCCAAGGCCTAGACTTCCACCCGCAAAATCAGAGGGAACTGATTGCTATTGGCTGAAGCCACCAAGGTCAGGATGATAACCTTAGGACACAAAACCATGGCTCTACTTTTGTGTCAATGGAGAGATAATCAAGGGGGGACATTTGGGCTCCAGTATCCTGGACTAAAACAGTCACCGGGAGACACGGCGAATTACTCCAGTGTGCCAGCCTGCACCAAAACTCACAGTGTTCTCGGGCCTAGTCTGGGTCTGCTTGCCTCAGATAAGATTATTATCTCCCCACAAACATCTAAATCTTTATTCTTCCATTTTTATTTTTTATTAATATATGTTTGCTTTACATAAGGATTATATACCTTGTGGGAGTTGGGATATAAAGGTAACACATCTCAGTTCTTTTCTTTACCCCTTTCTGTCCCCTCCCTGTCACTTCCTCCCATCTCTTGATCCATCTGAGCAAAATCTAACTGCTCAGCTCCTATTATCTATCTTTTATTTTGTTCTTTAGTTTTGGATCTTCCGTATAAAAGAGACTATGTGGTATTTTAGCTTGTGTGTTTGATTTATTTTATTTAACATTGTGGGTTCAAGGTGCATGCATTTGCCTACAAATGACTCAACTTTATCTTTTTATGACAGAGTAATACTCCACTGTGTATACATACACTAGATTTTCTTTATCCATTCCTCTATAGTGTACATACAGGTTTCTTCCAAAATTTAGCTATAATGAATTGTGCAGCCATAAAAATGGGTATGCAGCTGTCACTGTAATACAATATCTTTAACTCTTCCAGAAAGACATCTAGAAAGGGAATAGCTGGGTAAAATGAAATTTCTATTTTAGTTTTTTTAGGAGTCTCTATACTGATTTCATAATGATTATATTAGTTCACATTTTTACCAACACTGTAGAAAGTTTCCTTTTCCTTATAACCTCATCAGCATTTGTTATTTGATTTCTTGATGATAGACATTCTTTCTGAGATGAGATGAAATCTCAATGTTGTTTTATTTTGCATTTCTCTTGTGTCCAGTGATGTCGAGCACTTCTTATGCATTTATTGGCCATTGGTACTACTTATTCTGAGAAATATCTATTCATTTCACTTACCCGTCTTCTGATTGGGTCTTTTATTTTAGAGAGTTTAACTTTTTTTGACTTCTTTATATATCCTAGATATTGGTCCTCTGAATAATAGATGGCAAAATCTTTTTCCCATTTTATAGGTTGTCTCTTCACTGTTTCCTTTGTTGTGCAGAATTTTTTTCATTTAACAGGATCTCATCTGTTGATTCTTGGTACTATTTCTTGTGCCACTGGGGTTCTATTCATAAAGTCCTTGCCTGTGTTTATAAAAGAGTTTTACCTGTTTCTAGCAGATTGTTTCTATTTTAACATTTAGATCTTTGATCCATTTTTATTTTAAGTTCAAACCTCTCCTACTCGATTTCTGATAAGTCCATTCTCTCTCTATATATATCTCCCTCTCTCTTTCTCTCTGTCACACACACACACACACACACACACACACACACTCTATAATATGCCAATTATACATTTTTGCCACAAGATTTTAACAGCTCAAGATTAGAGCCACTTAGAAAAAGATTTGACTCCATCTCCCATAAGGTGGTGAGTGATAATTACTTTACATTTCCAAACCCCAACTGCAATTTGTAGATTTCCAACTGCTGGACTATTCTTTTAAAGATTAGATAGTACATGCGAAACACAGCTCAGAACCTAGTTCATGATCTATTTACTCAGCAAATATAACTATTATAGTTCGCTATACTCAATCTTAGGCTTGTTCAACTATTGAGCAGCACTGCTCAGGGAAGATGTTCCCAGGCTCATGGGTATGAATCAAGATCTACACAGGGTAGGTTAGGAGTGAGCATAGGACCTAGTTTTGCCAGCAACATGAAAGGAAAGGTCTGTTGGGTTTTCTGAGAAAAAAAAAAAACCTCATTTAGAAAAAAAAATAGGTACACAAACAGAAACCTACTCATGCTTTGTATGGATTTTGTTTTGTTTGTTATTTGGCCATGCTGGGGATTGAACCCAGGGCTTCATGCTTGTTAGACAAGCGCTCTACCCCTAAGCTACATGCTCCAGTCCTTACTTTGTGATTTTGGACCTTGTGATGTGAAGATACAGTAATCAGGGTGCTGGCACCCCTCCTGTGACCATGAGGCAAAATCCCAGACTCTCAGCAAGTAAGCATGACCCTAAATGTCATCAGACTTCTGAATAGACCAACTCAGCAACTGTGGGCCTTCCAAATCTTTTGACCTGTGTGATAATAAACTTCAATTTTCAATGCTACTTTAGCAACTGAAAACCTCCCTGAATGCTGTTCCTGTGAGTGACACGCTATTTTTAGACTGCTGAACTCACCTCAAAGTGGTTCTAAATTAGCTGCAATAATTTGTGATGCTGTTTTCTATGCAAAGCCAAACAGTTTTATCCTCTAGATTCTGTCTTCTGTTGTAACATATCCGTGTCAGCTGGGAATAAACAGCTTCATTCTACCAAAATCTTTCTCCCTATAAATCTCAGTCTCCGGGAGATCAACTTGTGCTGTGGAAACATTTTTCACATTACAATCCAAGCACGGCATATGCTCCATCTGGGGACCAAGTGAGCAAGAGAACAACTTTCTAAAACTGCGTGCCGAGTCAGACGTAGTTAGGATCTTGGTTATCCGGATGCTGGAACCTGTTTAGCGAGGCATTGGGATTTGTCTCTTTGGTTTTCAGTCTCCCCTACATTAATTCTCCTGAACAGAGAGGCCTGATTCCTCCTTCCTCCACTTGGCAGCAGGCACGCTCCCCCTAAAAGGATGTCCAGACTTCAGGAGAACAAATAATTTGAAGGAAAGGAGAGGAAACCCTGCTCTCCCGAGCATCAATTCTGTCTGCTGCGTACGGAAGTCATGTGGGTTCTCTCTCCCGGTGCCCTAGGGAAGCCGGACGAGAATGTTCTATGAGGGCAAGAGAAACCTCTCAACAACAAGGATAGTATTAAGAGGGTGGAGATGAAGGGGTGCTTCTGACAGGTCGTGTCCCTGCCTGTTCTCATCTTTCTCCTCAGCTTCTCCCTGCCTCCTTATTCCTGAACCTGACCTCCCAACTTGGGTCAGTATTTCTACTCTTGGTCCTTGGGGACCACCCTCCACAATGAAGGCAGAGAGAACCCTTAAGTCCCCAAATTATCTAACACAGTCCTGTCACTCCCTCAATCCCGTGTTCGAACATTTCCCCTCTTGCCTGGAATGAGACATAAAGGTGGACCACACAGCTCTGGCCTCCCACAAAGTCTCCACCAGCCCTCCCCAGGTGACACCCAGCTGCTTCCTCAACCCAGCCTGGCCCTTGTCTACACTAATCACCTTTTCCTAAAAACAGCCCCTTGACCACCCGAAGGAAAATGGAACTCTGGCCAGTTTCCAGATCTCTATTTTGAGCTTTTTGAAGTACATTTATGGTGGTATAATGTGCACCCAGTATGCCCGCCCTGTCTAGGTGTACAGTTTTCTAAGTGTTGGCCCGCACATATAGTTACACACTATCGCCGCAGCCCACACAGAGAGGGTTTTCAGTTCACCAAAAAGTCCCCCTCCATGCTTGGTCTTTGGAAACCACGAATCTGGTCTCTGTCCTTCTACTTCTGCCTCTTCCAGAAGAGATGGAACATAGAGATGTCCCATGTCACAGAGATGGGATCATATAGCATGTAACCTTTTATGAATTGCTTCTTTCATTTAGCTTAATGTTTCTGAGATTCATCTGTGTTGTATGTCCCAATGGGTCCTCCCATTTAGAACTGGGTCGTGGTCCATGACCCGCAGCTAACTGTGTGTTTAACCATTCACCTGTGGAAAGAACAAGTGGGTTGTTAGACGTTTTGGTTTCATTTCCAAAATAAAATTGATATGAATAATAATTCTGTGTGATCACACATTTTCATTTTTATAGGAGAAATGTCTGAGAGTATATGGCCAGGTCATAGGGAAGTTTGTTCGGTTTTTAAACTGTCTTACGGAGTGGCTATATTATTTTATGTGTTAATTTTGATGATGGTCAGTTTATTAATATTTTATCTTGTTGATTATGCCTTTGACATTCTTATTTCCAGATCACAAAGATTTTATCCTATGTTTCCTCTAGAAGTTTTAGAATTTTATATATTTTTTAGAATTTTACATTTTATAATTAGATCTATGGTCCATTTGGAGCTTTTGTGTATAAGATGCAATACTTAGGAAGACATTTTGTTTGTTTGCAGATGTCCAGTTGTTGCAACATGATTTGTTCTTTTTTTTCCCCATTGAATTACATTTGGATCTTTGTCAAAAATCAATTGGCCCGTCCCAGCATGTTAGTTTGCAGGACTGATAAACTGATTCTTAGGCGTATACAGAGAGGCAAAATATCTACAACGTCCAACCCAATATTGAAGAACACAAACAAAGTTGGAAGACTGCTTCTACCTAACTTCAAGAATTCCAATCAATCTATAATAATCAAGCCAGGGTGTTGATGAAAGAATACTCTAAACAGATCAATAAAACAGAACAGCTTAAAAACAGACACACATAAATTTAGTCAACTGATATTTCACAAAAGGAAGCAGGTAATACAATGCAGAAAAGGAAGCCTTTTGACAATGGTGCTGGAACTACTGACATTCATAGGAAAAAGAATGAATCTAGGCGTAGATCTTACATCCTTCAGAAATAGTAAACAAAGTGTGAAATCAAAGAATTAAAAGCAAAGCTATAAAATTCCTAGATGGTAACATAAACTGCCTGGATTGGGTCCTGCTTTGGCACTCATATCCGTGTAATCCTGGGCAAACTGATCAATGTCTTTGAATTTCAATCATCTTTTCTTCAAAGTGGAGGTGATGGTAAGACCCACCTGGCAGGGTCAGGTAAGTCGTAATATGTGCGAGGTCCCTAGCAGAGAGTCAGTACTTAACAGGTTGAAGATGTAATAGCAATAATAGTAGGTTCTTTGTGGAATATCTGCTGGTAATATCTTCTAAAATCAGAGAAATATCTTAACTGTAAATAAAACAGCAAACAAGAAAAGGTATGATGCCATGCTGCTTCAGAACTGTGTGACGTTTTTAAGAGGTACAATTCTTGTTTAGTTGGGTCCACACAAGTGAGGAAAAGTCACCAGAATAACCTGGGCTGACTCAGTCACTGATAACTATATCTTTCCCTGGGACCTGTTGAGCTGTGTGTGGCATCTTGATCCTCACCCAGAACTTTCTGCAGTACAACATCAGACAATGGCCAGAATAAGTGCTGCTGCCTGCAGAGGAAGAAGCTGGAGACAGAGACAGAGATGAAGTGAAGGCCAGCCCACAGACCCTCAGCAGGGATGGCTGCTTTCCTCCCATGAGCTCTGAAGAAGGTTGGAGATGGAAGCCCAGGTGTACTAGTCATCACTGGACCAAAATGCCTGACGCCCACAATTTAAAAGAAAAAGGCTTAATTTGATTTAATGTTTGGGGAATTTCAGGGCATAGTTAGCTGGCTCCAACACAGAACTATCCTGATGGCAGGGCATGGTGGAAGAAATCTCTTCTCCCTAGGTAGTCAGGAAGAAGAGCACACGATCAGCATCAGAGAAGGGAGAGGGACCTTATCTAGCATCCAAGGTCGTACCTTCCCGACCCACTCTGGCATACCAGGGGTGTGCATCACTATTCTGCTAGACTTTTCTTAATTTAGTGAAGTTGACAAATCAGCACAATGATCACAGAAATATTTGATCGATGTTCTAGGAGAATCCTGGACACAGGGAATCCCCTTCCACCAGCAGGGTTTTGTGACACATCAAGCATGGCTCCACCGTGATGGTACTGCTCAGGAAAACCCGAGGTCAGGCCAAATTCTTTCCATGCTTGGCTGCCACCAACAGTCATGGTTTACCCCTTCCTGGCCCAAGCCCTCACTAGTTCTTCCTTCCAGTCTTTGCTTTCAAACTTGCGTGCACTTAATTTGCCACAATCCCAGTCAGAATAAACAAAGCCAACAACAGAGAGCATGTCAGGTGGTTATTGCACCTTTTGGTTGGGCAGAAATACCCAGATGACTTCTCTGAATAAATCTGATCCTAATGCAACTACTCTTTCCCATGAGCAAAAATACAACTAAAAGTCAACATCGCACCAGGCCTTTTTAATTTCAGAGGGTGTTTGTTTCCCCTTTGAGGCTAAGCAACACATTTTTATTTTGTTGTGTTATACAAACATGATGAAAAGTAAAACATGAGGGGCAGCTTGATGTTTCTGTGGAAAATGGGACTTTCTCTTATCCCAAATGTGGGCTGCATTCCAGGCTTGACATTTATGATCTCAGAGTGCGAAACTAGCACTTGGGGAAATGATTGTCTGTTTGTTGACAAGCCAGGCTTCCAGGCTTTGGAAGTATTTGCTGTGTGGAATGAGCAGGGTCAGTCTCCATGGTCTGGGACACAGGGCTGAGGCTGCTACAGACTCACCTCTGCTGTTTTGGAACAAAAATCACCACATGCTCTGAACAAATCTCTCTCTGGAGGCACACACGTCAGAAGACCGAGCTCCCAGGGGGCCCATCTTGATTTCTTCAGGTAAGATGTGTTTTGCTTTGTGTCATACACGCCTTTCCCTTGTCAGTAATTTCTGACTGTATGCAAGAATATTTGACTCTTACTCACGAGGAGACCTTAAATAAGGGTACTGGGCAAAAGCGTTTTGCAGGATCTTATGAGTGAAAAGTGTCAAACTCAAAATGGAGTTACTCATTTCACGTCCTAATCAAAACATGAAATAAAACTGGGAGGCTGGGAAGCAAGGGAACTCATATACTTCAGTGCGACCACAGAACTATCACAAGACACTTGGCCATGACTACGACTTGGTGCAAAGTCCATCACAGCCTTACCTAGGGAGCATTTGTGCCAGGGCGTCTTTCCAGTAATGGTCTGCTGTACTTTGGACTGGTGCTTCTTCTGTGAAGGATCACTGAACACCTTTGGTATATTAATCGCTGTGGTCCAGGATTATTGTTTCAAAATAACACAATTCTCTTCATTTTACCTTTAAAATTTCCATTTGCCCTGCCTTGGAATACAGTCTCAGTTTCCATGACATGTGTATTGATCATCTCAATGTTCCCTGCATTCTCCCTGATGAATATCATTCTTTAGAGAGTCCGACTGTGATTTAGAGGTTGCTTACTTTTTTCTTACATTTTAATATCATACACATTCTATCCTGTTTAGTCTTTTCCTTCAATTATTCCTTACTTCCCTCAGTCAAAATTTTCAGTTCTTTTTAAAGCAGTGGAATGTGCTTTCCTCAAATAAAACTTCAACCAGAATCCCAATATATAAAATAGACAGAGGTAGAGTTTAAATTAAGCTCTTCACAAGACATGGGCAGAGGCTGGTGCCTTGACCTATTTGAATGCTATGTAAGCTCTGCTGAGCAAGGAGGAAGCACAGACAAAGCTGGAAAACTTTAGTCCGGCCTGTTGCAGCCATGTTTAAAAATGATTAGAACACCAGCTAGCAACGAGCAAAGAGGGTAACAGACGGATGTTCAGTACATTTTCGGTCGCAGTACCCTGTACCCTCTCCTGCAGAAGCGCAAGCACCCAGCACACCACGGCCCTTCAGGGAGCCTTGTCTTTGCCCCTGGGTTCACATCCACACAAGCAGAGAGAAAGCACAACCAGTGCTCTGGTACTTCCAGAGGGCTTGCTCCTTGTCTTCCTTCTGGAGAAATCCTTCTGGGCCTCCCATGAGGAAGGGAAGCAGGCCTGCTGTCTGTAGGAAATGTGCTCTTCATAAAACTCGCCTGCCCGTCAAACAAAAACACGGGCAGCCCCTTGTTCAGGGAGGCAAGGATCCCTCACAGTGAAGTTGAGAGTCTGTTGAAACAAAGCATTTCCTTTGCCATGTGGCATGTTGGAAGCCATTATGCTCTCCGCAAAAGACAAGATGTCTCAGTCTGCCTGGCTGCAAGCCTATGGTGGGGTCTCCAAAACCCCGTAACCTCTCAGTGCCTGAATCCTTTTGCCTGTGAAACCAGGGCTCCGCCTGAGCTCACCTGTCCCAGAGTCTCTGGTTACCGAACACGGGATGCAGGCTGCAAACCCCCTCCCTATAAAGCATTCAGCTTGTCAGGTAGTGAGCTCACATTGTAGGCCTGGGGAACTGACAGGAACTGGGCTGCTCCTCAGCTGCTCCAAAAACGCCACTCCTGCATGTCTGCATCAGTTCTTGGGAGGACATCCAGACACAAACTATAACATTGGTCCATCTATCTTTCTGTCTTCTGTCCCTCTGTTCATTTGTCTGTCTACTTAGACATCCATCCTAGTCATTCTGTTTCTGTGAAGAACCTTGACCAACATCAGAATTCTTCATGGTCCACGGTCCTGGATAATGTTATTCCCAAGGAACAGACAAGACCAGAGCCAAGTTTCCTTCCACTCGTACTCCATTCTGTGTTCTTCTCATCAGGACACATAGCTCTTCAATTTACTCTGCCACAGCCTAAAAGCTCACTAGAAAATGCTTCAGTTTCTAAAAGAATCAGGTGAGCAGCACTTTTCACACTGGCTCCTAGCGATGAATCTGGATTAGACTGCACTACCACAGAGAGACACCTCTGGCATGTGATGAAACAAAAACCTCCTGAAAGTGTGTTTTTCAGGTGTAAGATAGTTCATCATTTTATTTATTGTTGCTTGACTTCCTGTAAAGAAAATGCTAGCCATTGACATTAAATCGCTCGTGGAGCCCAAATTGTTTATGGCAATAGTGCCTATAATACTATGACTTCAGTGGCAGCTAAGGGGGATATTCTATGTGAGCTCAGTCTAGGGTCACTTACTTCACTCCCCGTGAATGTTGGACCCAGCTTTGTGCTTCAAGCCCCAGAACCTTGCAGTAGCCTCCACACAAGTTCAGCCTGGAAATGTGGGCATTGACACCCCCAGAAGCAGTCCTCAGCTAGTAGAGAGAACATTTACTGGATAGACGACTGTCTTAGTCTGTTTGTTTTACTGTAACAGCATATGTGAGGCTGAGTGCCTTATAAAGAAAAGAGGTTTATTTAACTCACAGTCCTACAGTCCTAGAGCATGATACCAGCATCTGCTCAGTTCTAGTGAAGGCCTTGTGGTGGGAGCATCTGAAAAACAGGCAAGCAGAGGTTTGCAAAAGAGATCAGATGGCAAAAGGGAAGCAAGGAAACAGTGTGGGGCCAGGCTCACTCTTGTTTTTGATTTGTTTGTTTGTTCTTGAGACAGTCTCACTATGTAGTGCAGGGTGGATTTGGACTCTCTCTGTAGCCCAGGTTGGCCTCAAATTCATGGCAATCCTCTTGCCTTAGCCTCTTGAGTGCTGACATTGTAGGTATGTGCCACCGTCCACATTATCCTCACTGCATTCCTCTAACAAACTCAAGTTTACTGAGATGACCCTAAAAGTAAGATGGGCAGAGTAAAATATCACAAGAACTAGACTTTTAATTATAAATTTATATAATAATTAATAATAAAATGGTAGTTAACTTGAAAGGACATCATTCTAGGAGACTATGTCCAAAAGCCACATTCAGTTTTGACTTTTGTTTTTTTATAGATTTTTTTTTTATCAGTACCAGGGATTGAACTCACAACCACGTGCTTGCAAGGCAGGTGCTTATGCAGCTGAGCTAAATCCCCAGCTCCCAGTTTTAACTTTTTGGTATTAACATTCCCTGAATAAAACAAGTGAGGACCCATTTACCCCACTGACCTTCCTCTGGGTGAGCAGGAAGCCTGGCTGCAGTAATGACACCGTTCACTCAAGAAGCCTTTATGAAGAGACCACAGAAATTTCCCCAGCTGTGTAAATGTGACCACACAATTCCATTCAGCTCAAGGAGTTTGACAAAGATACCCCTTTATTACAGGTGTCCAAAGGAAGGAAGGGGATAGAGAAGGGTGGAGGGGTAGAGAGGCCCCATAACCTTCCTGTACTCCTTGGCCCTTATCATTCCATCTGTGCTATCTTTGCTCTGTGAGTTTGAGCACCCTCTAGGACATAGCCCATTTCAGCATGCCCTTTATTTCCCACACAGGACTTTCCACTCTCTCTACAAATAAGGATGCACTAATAAATCTGTTTGGAGAAGAGATGGATGGAGATGTACACAAGTATTCATGGATAAGCAAATGGATAGCTGGATAGATGAATGGATGAGTGGGTGAATAAATTGATGATTACATAACTGGCCAGATGAATGTGTAGGTTGGGTGGGTAAATGGGTGAGTGGAAACCTAGCTGGATGGATAGATGGATGCATGGATGAGTGGACGGGTAGATGAACGGATGAAGGATAATGGATGGATAGATGGATGGATGGATAAAGATTTGGACAGGTATATTAGTAGATGAATGGGTTAATCAATGGATAAAGTGAGGAAGGCAGGGAGGGAGAAGGGAGGTTAGAAATGCATGATTGCAAACAGAATCCTCTCTTTAGCAGTTAATCAGTGCTCTGTACCTAGAAACAGCTGGTCTTGTTCCGACTGTAGCCAGCTTAGGGATAAATGTGCAGCACCCTGCATCTTTCAATTGGCTAAGAAATGTACCTCTTCCATATGTCATAAATACACCAGCCATCCCAGCAGTGTGGGATAATGGGGTTGCTTCTCCTTATAATTGAAACAATGTGTCTCAGTCCATTAAGGCTGCTACAGAATAATACAGTGCCATAGATCGGAGGTGTATAAACAAGAATTTATATCTCACCATTCTGGAGGCTAGGACAGTGCTAAATAAAGGTGTAGAAGATTTAAAGTATGGTAAGAGCCATTTTCTGGTTTGTAGACAGTTACCTACTTTCTGTGTCTTCACATGGTCCAGTTGAACGGCCAAGGAAGCGCCTCAGGTCTGTTCTATGAGAACGCTAATCCCGTGTGTGAGGGCTCTGCTCTCATGGCCTATTAGCTTCCTAAAGTCATAGCTCTTAATGCAATCATGTCGGGGGTTGAAATTTCAGTACACAAATTTAGGGTGGCATAAGCATTCAAGCCATAGAATAACATGTGTAGAAGTCTCTAACTATAAATCCCCATCTGGATGTGAGTTTTGCAGAGCAGGGAAATTATGATTTCTTTAGTGTGTCAGTTAAGGAGAGAAAAACAGCCGCGTCTCATCAGCAATAGAATTAAACAATCATATGGTTACAGAATGTTTTTGTAAATAAGGAAACTAAAAGAAGGAAGAAGAGAGCTTTGTCAAGGTCACGTGAATAGTAACGCGGGGCCCAGGTCCTCTGATTCTCACTCTCTCCCTCTTTAACCCTCACTGGATCATTCTCACAGATCAGCAGTCACCTGACCTTGCCACTCCCCTTGCATTGCACCTTCTGGCAACCCCAGCTGAGCACAGCTGCGTGCAACAAGATCTCTTTTTCTTTCTCTGAGCCTGTTGGTTTAATAGGAGAAGCTCTTGGGTCCTTTTAAATTTCTCTGAGCCATCCACAGGGTCCTTAAGTTTCCAATCCGGCCCAGTGGCTAATGAGCGGAGATGCACTGGTGTGAACTGGAGCCTTGGAGGACACTCTGAAAGGCAAGTGACGTCTCAGGTGACGCACAACCTCATCACGGTACCTGGTGGGCTTTAAAAAGCTCTTTCGAATCATTCAGATTATTTCCCCTGGTATAGATCGGCCCAAAATATCCAGCAGACCATTCCCAGTGCACTTTTCGAAGCCAAGATCTTCCCGGGAAATGCAGCAGCTATTACATAACAAGGGTTGGGCCTTCTCTGCCCTAGCAGAACCAATAACCCCCCTGTGTTAAGCCAGGGAATCAAAATCTTCAAAATTACCCCCTACTCAGCCCTGACACTAAGAGTTCTTAAAACTCAGATGTGCTGCATTGCTGTCTCAGGAGGGGAACGAGACATGGGTTTGGGAGTCAGAAGACCTCCAAGGCGGGACATTTGGTCTGCTCCAGTTGTGTGAAGTTAGGTGACACCTATGCTGAGTTTTATAATGACAGCTAGGTCACGGGCTGACATTGCAAGTCATTTAAATAAAATGCACAAATATTAGACATTTTGTAACTTGGCTGTTGGGAAACGTTAGTAGCAAAAGATGAGCAAATGGAGAAACAAAAGCACCAAGACCATTAGGAATCAGTGTGGCGACTGAGTTTCCAGCCAGTGTCACCTTGTCTTGGTATAAAGTCTATACGCATGGCTACATGTTCCTTCTTACACCTCAGAGGCCATAAAACTTCATCTCAGCATTCATTTTATGCTTTCAGATTTTTCACATAAGGAAACAGTGAAGCAGAGACAAATGGCACCAAATTGCACAGCAAATTAGTTCAGGAGCATATGCCCACCTGCCAGCTCTCAGGTGCTTCCCAGCTGACCATCAGGCCTCAGAAAGCTTTGTAAAGCCTTCAGGGGAACCCAGCTGGATTCTTGTTTCTTCCCTGGGCTCAGGATCTTGTGTCACTTTTGACAGGCATGCCACTGTCCTTTTGAGTGGAAGTTTGTTGAAAAGTATACTTCTTTTAAAAAGTGAGACTCAGGAACCTAATCATTTGTCAAGGATGGCAAAAAAAAAAAAAAGATGTGCACAACTTAACATATCAAAGGAAATAGAATTTCCTCCTTCCACCTTTCAGGTTACTGAAAATACATTAAATCCAAACCACATGGCTTTGGGTGAACGTAGAGGATGATGTGATTTCCCGTTATGAGATTCTTTCCCATCATCTGTGGCCGCCAAGGTCTTTTCAGATAAAACAAAGATATGAGACTTCACCCCAAAGAGGGAAAAAGAAGACTCAAGGTAAGCAGAAATTAGATTTCAGAGCAGCAGTGGGCAAAGCACAAACGACATTGTACACACAGGGCCAGTCCTCAGCCACCCCATGCTTGGCAATCCTCCCTGGACATGACCTCTTATGTTGAATCCTGCCTCTGCCCCTCAGTGACAGAGGACAGTGTCCTGTTAAAGCAGAAGGTAAGGAATAAAGATAGGTGGAAAAGAGACAAGGAAATCCAACGTTTTGTTCCTGAACTACCATTCTAGGTCAGAGTGGGCACGATAATCACCTAACTAGTGTCTGCATTGTAAAGTCTACTGGCCTTTCATTTACCTGGTGTGCCTCATCCCTTCCTGTCAAGTCTGAGGACACGAAGATAACAGTAGCTGAAATCATTTCAGGGGTTTGCAGGGACATTCAGTTTCCAGCATTCAAAACATCCAGCTCCAGACACTCTACCCCCAGCACTGCCTAGAATTCTGCAAATCTAAAGTCACCTGCGGTTTCAGGAAATGCAGACGTGCAGAAAAATTCATGATGAGATCACCTCCTCCCAAGTAGAAACAGTCTCCTCTGGATAGACAGGAACTGCAGCAGCACTACTCCCAAGGAAGAGCTATCTTCTCACGGGAACGAAACATTCCTCCAGCCATAAGGGCTCCTCTGGGCCAGTGAAATCTGAACTGAGAAAACAATCTGCCAGACTCTGGCCCACAACTAATCCGTGAAAGCTGACCTCAGGTTTTCATAAGCAGGCCATTCTGAACCCTGTAACAGAGTGAGCCCCGTCCGGTTACTGGAGCTGAAGTACTTCTCCCATTTTCTCTTCCTTTCTAACTCTGCCTAGTACACCTGTCTGTGCCTCACACGGGTGCATCCTGACATCCTTTTCATGTCAAGAATCTACTCAGCAGACCAAGTTAATGATCTTTATCTCCCCTTTGAGGGACCTCCTTACACGCTGTCCAGTGACACACTCACCTGGAACCCGCTCTAAGCGGGTCTGCAGTTGAACCTTTCAACATGGAAGATAAACTTCAGTGATGTGGTGAGAATGTGTCCCTCTCCAAACTTTCACTGGGATTAAGAAATTAGACACTTAATCTTTAACTTCATATGTGAATGTATTTGGAGAGGTAGAATCTTTGGGAAGTAATTAGGGTTAGATGAAGTCATGAACGTGGATCTTCAGGATTCTATCCCTATAATGGCTTTGTAGGAAGGAGAAGAGACACCTGTGCTAACACACTTGCTCTGTGTCACCATGTAATGGCTCTGTCATGTTATTCTGGAGCAAGAAGACCCTCACCAGAGGCTGAGCAAAAGCTCGCAGCGAAGTCTTGGACTTTCCATACTCCAGAATTATAGGCTAACATAATTTATATTTTTAAATAAATTTCCAAGTATATGAAATTCACTTATAACAACATAAAATTGTCTGAGATAATCGGTAAGCCAAAGACATTGACTCAGTTGACTAGGAAGGCTAAGAGGTTGAATTGTCAGTGAGCAAGGGGGCCAGTAGTGAGAGAAGAACAGCCAGGTGGGGTGCAAGGTCAGCCCCCCCAGCTGCAGGGGGCCCTCAAAGGTTGGGTGTGGGCTGGAGAAAAAGGCAGGATGGGATCTTTATGGAAGAGGGAAATGAAAGGAGAAAGCCAGATCTGGGAAGAGAAGGGAGAAATGAAAGGTGGCAAGGGGAAGAGAGTCACTTAAAAAGTTTTAACTAGGGAAGAAGATGGTGGATAGATAGCAGCAGCTACAGAGGCTCTCTGAGATACCCCGCTTAGAATCCAGGAATGCTGCAGTACAAGGAGTCCTAAGCAAGGGAAATACACCCTGCCTACCCAGGAATGAACTAAGCTAAGAGAAACCAACTGGAAATCCAATCCTGGTGCTATAACAGGAACAGATAAAATCTCAGTGCGGAAGCTAGAACCTGTGCCACTGGAAGCCGCGATTTGAATTTCCTGCTGCCACTGCTGCATCCAAATTTCTGCAGGGCAGGGAGAGAGACACACCAAACCTCTGAGAGTGGGAATCTGCAAATGGAGTTGAGAGCGGGACGAGCATGGAGCCCTACATCGACTTGCGGTGAGTGAGCGGAACGAGGACCCTTTCATAGAGTAGGAGGCTCCAGCAAAGGACTGGGATTGGGCAGACTTGCTGGAACAGGGTGCTGCAGTGACTTCAGTCACATATTCCCCTCTCAAGCAGGATTGGTGGGGAGTACCTGGCCTGCATGACGCCGCTGACTAAGACTTAGTAGGCTAGCTCAAACCAGGTCCCAGCCCCTGGAGGTGCACCCTTGTGATGAAGCCTTCGGTAGGTTGACCTGGAGGGGCGGGCCCAGCAGAGGCTGCCCAGGTATGTGTCTCCCTAGTACACTGCAGTGGGCGAGAACACCTAGCTGGCTCAATTCAAACAAACTGTAACCGAAAAAGAGAAAAAAAAAATTGGGCCTCCTACATTCGCTTATATGGAAGGAACAAAAAGTGTGGGAAGAGGAAGCAACAAGAAAGGGTCCTCAGTCCCCAATCCTGAGAACACTGATCCAGGAAAGGGAAATGCAAAGGAAGACAGAAAACATGCAATATCAGGCATGGCACCAATAGACATAAAGCGTTATCTCCAGAGCCTCATAGACAAGTTTAAAAATGAAGTATTTAATGAAATAAAGCAAGATATAAGTAGAATAGTTAGAGAAATGCTAAGCACCGCCCAAGAAAAAACAGATGGTGGAATGGAAGAACAGAAAAAAAGGGGAGAATTGTTTGATGGAGAAAATAGAAAAAACATAGAATACGTGAAACAGGTTCAAAGAGATTACCAGGAAACTAAAAACTCTATCAAAAGCTGGCATAACAGCTTGAAAGAAACTGAGGACAGGTTATCTGAATTGGTGGGCAGACTTGTGATATGGGAGCATGAAATGAAAAACTTCTTAAAAATAACAAGAAAACAAACAGCAATAATACAAAGGCTAGAAGATGATAGGATCTATAACCTAAGAATTAAGAACATAAAAGAAGAAGTAGGGATACAAACAAATGGACTACAAAAACTATTCACAGAAATAATCCAAGAGAATTTCCCTAATTTAGCAAAAGGTAAAGATACTCAGATGTATGAGGTGTACAGGACCCCAGCCACCTACAACCCAAACAGAGCTACACCCAGGCATATAATAATCAAAATTCCAGAAATACAATATAAGACCAGAATACTAAAAGCTGTCGGAGACAAGAAACAGATCACTTACACAGGAACACCCATCAGAATTACAGCAGACTTCTTGGCACAAACCATCAAATCATGAAGAGCATGGGGGGAAATAATTCAAGCTTTGAAAGATAACCTCCAGCCAAGATTGATATATCCAGCACAACTGTCCCTAGAAATTGATGGAAAAACAAGGTGCTTCCAGGATAAAGAGGAACTAGGGGAATTTGCAACCACCAATTCAACTCTACAGAGAATACTGAAGGATATTCTAAAAAAGGAAAATACCAAGACTTCAGAAACAGTGGCAGAGAGGCCACAATGAATGGAGTAGAAAGCAAAATGAAGAAGACAAACTGACAACAAATGACAGAAAAAGAGCTCAACAGAAATGAGGCAGAGAAGATTGGATGGTAGGAACAGCTATTTTGGACAAAACAAGACATCATAATAGCTAGTGCTGATTTAGTATCATCTTGCTTTGAAGTCTCATCAAGCTTTCATTCTTCTGTCTCCATCGGTCTTAACAAGTTGTATCTTACTGGATCTTATTATATGTGATAATATAAGAAAAAATTTATAGACAAGGAAATTATACAGAAACCATTGTTTGTTTTCTGATAGTTGGTTCTAAATACCCTGTAATACTGTCATTCTCTTGGATGGTTTTACATTGTCTTGATATGTTTGATGCTACAGTATACAAAGTTATACTTAAAGATTTCAAGGAAAGAGACACTATGCTAACTATTTTTATGTTGGGATGTCTTGTGGTGAAACACTATTTTGCTTAAATGGTTATGCTTTGACCTGTGCTGTTTTGTTGTTATGCCCTCTTTTATCTCAGTCTCTCTTTGTTTAATTATTTACTTTTTTATTTTTCTTTTTAATTAAGGGAAAAATAAAAAAATAGCACTATACATTATAGTAACCCACTTTGATTTCCTATTAACTTGATTTGAAACCCTGTATAGCCCTCACCATCTTGCTTTGACTGATTTTCCTCTATTCTGCTTTGCTTGATAGTACCAAGTTTGAAAGTATAGGCAACAACTGTAAAGACAGTAAGATTCATTATGACGCTCATTCCGGTTGAGCATTATCTTCTTTTAAAGCCCTGTAATGTCTCCAATGTTTTGGTTTTATTCTTTACTGTTTTGTTCAGTTTTATTATAACTGATGACATAGGCAATTCTTTTTAAGAAAGAAAGTATGGTAACCATTGTTGATCACCTAGTATTTTGTTTTTACATTATCTATTATGTTCATTCTTCTGATTTGACTGACTCTGTTCTGTTATGTCACATTTGGTTTTACTCTTCAAAAAAAAAGTAATAAGAACTGTGGGAGTAATAAAACCCAAAATGTGTAATTGTCATTGTACAAAAGAAATGAAAAGAAAGTGCTCTAAACAATATAACCGCATATATATTTAAGTGTATAAGATAGATAACCATATTACTGAGTTTTGTTGGATCATTGAACAGAACTGTTTGCAGTCTCACTGTTTGAAAGTCCACTTTATATGCTTTAATTTTGTAACTTGAACAACTATTTCTAAGATGGCAATCTATTAACTAGTGATTTCCTATTTTTTATTTTTTCTGAAATTCTGTATAACTTGTACCCTATTTCTGTTTTTTTTTCTTTTTCTCCATAATAAAATAAAAGAAGTTTCTTTCAAGAGCTATGAAGCCAAATCCACACCAATTTGCCTCCAATGTTTATTTTCTAAAATTAACAGCAAAGTCTCTATGGCTGTAGCCTAGATTCTATGGGCAGCTTTAAAGGAATCTGCATTTTTTTAAACATCTCAAAGGAGTCTGCATAGCCGCTAACTGCCTGTCTCTCCCTCTGCACCCCAAGCTCCCCAACTTTCTTGGTGTCCCCCCCTCGGTATAGCACTTGGTTTCATATGCAAGTGAAGCTATCTTTCAAATCTTTTTCAGAACGTTAATAGCTGTTTTGTTTCATTGATTTGTCTTGGCTTTTCTAATGTGCTGATGAGATACTGCTGTGTGAGCTCTGCAAATCCTCTAGTTTCTTCTATAATCTGGGGTGTTCCTGTGAAGCCAAGGAGAGCCAAAAGTGACCCTAGGAAGGAGAAGGGTTATGGAATAGAAAAGTAAAGGGTGAACTCTTAGCCTTGTTTTATGCATGGACATTTAAAGTATATCAATTTCGGCCAGCAGTCTAAATTCCAGTCATCTGTTCTATTCAATACTTCCATCCCTTGGGGATGATCTTGTGTTTCAAGCGTTCACTTACTTCTAAAGTGCTTTGTACGTTTGGCTGAAAATGTTGCTCCAAAAGTGTGGGCAAGATTAAATGGCCACATGAGGTTTCAAAGGGGCTCCCAGTAATTCTCCATTCCCAAAGGGCCTGACATCTGATCTGTGAAAGGTTTCTGCTCAGGCAGCAGATTTAGAGACTAGAAAGGGCTTCCTCTTTCAATCCACCATTTTATAGCTTCAGAAATATTTGCACACCAAGAATGTAGAGAGATCCAGCAATCTATTCACATCCAGTGAGCTACAGAATGCCGTGGCGAAGACCTGAGTTCTGCTTTTGTGCATCTCACCATGCTGCCCTTCTTTGGGGGACAGGCTCCAGTGACAGCCTCCCCTGGGAACAATGGAAGCCAAAAAAAGGGCCTCTTGGTGCTTGGGAGAAAAAAACAAACACAATCTGATCAGCAGAGTGAAGTAACCCAAGTTTTGGGGTACAGGGATAAGGGGCTGAGTGGAGAGAACCAAGTAGAAATTTGAAAGTTGCAAAGTATGAGAGTCCAAGAACTCAGGGCAGTAGGGATAGGGGACAGAAAACAGTATCAGCACAAGGAAGAACTCCTACTGTCAAGCAAGTTTACTCTCTTGGAAAGTTGAATCCTTTGATCACAGGGTCAGTAGAGGTACACTGGAGTAGAATGAGAGCCATACCAAGAGCAAGGAGATGGCGCACTCTTTACCCCTCTTGAATTCACAAAACTGGGATTCACATTCAGAGCCCACGTCAATCAGGAGATCAGATCATCATTCCTTTTTTTTTTTTTTTTTTTTTATTTAAGGAGAAAAGAAAAGAGAGGAAAAAAAAACAGTGAAGGGGTACAAGTTATACAGATTTACAGAATAAAAAAATGCGCAGTAGGAAATCACTAGTTAATGGATTACATATTGCCATCTTAGAAATAATTGTTTAAGTCACAAAATTAAAGCTTGTAGAGTGGACATTCCAACAATGATACTGCAAACAGTTCTGTTCAATGATCCAATAAAACTCTGTGATATCATTTTCTATCTTATACATTTAAATATACATGCAGTTATATAGTTTAGAGCACTTTCTTTTCCTCTCTTTTGTACAGTGACTATTACACATTTTGGGTTTCATTGCTCCCACGGTTCTTGTTGCTTTTTTGGAAGAGAGTAAAACCAAATGTGACATAACAGAACAGAATCGGTCAAGTCAAAAGGGTGGACATAATAGATAATATAAGAACATAATACAAGGTGATCAACAATGGTTACCATAATGCCTCCCGCTATTTCTAATAGAATTGCCTATATCATTAGTTGTAATACAATTGAACAAAACCGTAAAGAATAAAACCGACAAAACCTAAACATTGGAGATATTGTAGGTCTTCAAAAGTAGATAAAAGTCAACGAGAATGGGCGTTATAATGAATCTCATTATCTTCTCAGCTGATGTCTAAACTTTCGAACCTGATACTATCCAGCAAAACAGAATATAGGAACCTCAGTCAAAAACAAGATGGTGAGAGTAATACAGGGCTTCAAATCGAGATAATAGAAAGTCAAAGTGGGTTACTATATTATATCCTGCTATATTTTTCCCTTTAATTAAATGGATAAAAATAAAAAAGTAAATAATGGAGTGGAGATTGAGAAAAAGGAGGGCATAACAGCGAAACAGGGCAGATCAAAACATAACCATTTAAGCAGAATAGTGTTTCACCACCAGCTAATCCTGACCCAAAAATAGTTACCATATTGACTCCCTCCCTGAAGTCCTTGAGTACAACTTCATATACTGTAGCATTAAGTATATCAAAACAATGTAAATCCATTTAAGTGAATGACAGCATTATAGAGTATTTAGAATCGACTAACAGAAAATGAACAATGGTCTCTGTATAATCTCCTTGTCTTTAAAAGGTTTTTTCTTATACTATCGTACATAACAAAATCCAATAAGATACAACCTGTTTAGACCATTGGAGACAGAAGAACAAAAGCTAGATGAGACTTCAAAACAAGATGGTACTAAATCAGTATTACCTATTATGATGTCATTTTCTCCAAAAAAAAAGCTGTTCCTATCATCCAATCTTCTGTCTCATTTCTGTTGAGCTCTTTTTCTGTCAGTAGCTGTCAGTTTGTCTTCTTCATTTTGTTCTCTGCTCCATTCGTTGTGGCCTCCCCGCCCCTATTTCTGGGTTCTTTGTATTTTTCTTTTTTTAGAATATCCTGCAATACTTTCTGTAGGGTTGAATTGGTGGTTGCAAATTCCCCCAGTTCCTCTTTATCCTGGAAGCACCTCGTGTTTCCATCAATTTCCAGGGACAGTTGTGCAGGATATCTCAATCTTGGCTGTAGATTATTATCTTTCAAAGCTTGAATTATTTCTCCCCATGCTCTTCGTGATTTGATGGTTTGTGAAGAGAAATCTGCTGTAATTCTGATGGGTCTTCCCTTGTAAGTGATCTGTTTCTTGTCTCTTACAGCTTTTAATATTCTGTTCTTGTATTGAATTTCTGGAATTTTTATTATTATATGCCTGGGTGTTTTTCTGTTAGGGTTGTAGGTAGCTGGGGTCCTGTATGCCTCATACATTTGAGTATCTTTACCTTTTGCTAAATTAGGAAAATTCTCCTGGATTATTTCTGTGAGTAGCTTTTGTAGTTCACTTGTTTGTGTCCCTACTTCTTCTTTTATGTTCTTAATCCTTAAGTTATGGCTCCTCTTATCATCTTCTTGTCTTTGTATTATTGCTGTGTGTTTCTTTGTTATTTTTAAGAAGTTTTTCATTTCATTCTCCCATGTTTCAAGTCTGCCCTCCAATTCAGATAGTCTGTCCTTAGTTTCTTTCAAGCTGTTATGCCAGTCTTGGGTAGACTTCTTAATTTCTTGATAGTCCCTTTGCACCTGCTTCACATACTCAATGCTTTCTCTGTTTTCTCCATCAAGCAATTCTCCCCTCTTTTTCTGTTCTTCCATTCCACCATCTGCTTTTTCCTGGGTGGTGCTTAGCATTTCTCTAACTATTCTGCATACTTCTAGCTTCAGGTCATTGATAACTTCATTCCTGAATTGGTCTATGAGGCTCTCTAAATGGCGCCTAATGTATAATGGTGCAGTGTCCACAATTGCCTGATTCTCAGGATTGGGGGTCGAGGAGCCTTTTTTGTTGCTTCCCTTCCCCATATTTTCTGTTCCTTATAAAATGTAATCTTACACAGGAGGCCCGGCTTCCCTGCCTGTCAGCCACAGCTTGATCAAATTTCGCTGGCTAGTTGTTCCCGCTCACCGCTGCGCCCCAGGGAGTTGCGGAGGAGGCAGCCTACGCAGGAGTCGGTCGCTCCTCCGGGCCACCGTCAGGCTCTGGGATCTGGGTTAGGCCAGCCTAGGGAGTCCACGAGCAGCGTCCCTCCGGCCAGGCACCTTTCACCAATCCCGTCCGAGAGGGAAATGTGCGGCTGCAGTTGCCACCGCGCCCTGCTCTTACAGGACTGCCCGCGCCCAGAAAAACCTCTGCTGGAGTCAAACTGCGGTAGGGAGTCAGTTCCTCGCTCACCTCGCCACCAGTCAGCCTTCCTCCCTGGCCGTCGCGTTTCCGACTCCGTTCGCAGATTCCCGTTCCCAAGCCTCTGCGTGTCTCTCCTTGCCGAGCCCCTATGGAGGTAGCCGGGCGCCTGGCGGCGGGAAATCTAAACCGCGGTTTCCGATGGCATGGGGACTCCGTTCGGAGACTCCCGTTCCCAGAGCTCGGCGGTCGTGTCTCTCCTTGCTGAGCGGCTGTGGAGGTAGCCGGCCGCCGGGCGGCGGCGGGAAATCCAAACCGCGGTTTCTAATGGCGCGGAGTCGAGCCTCCACACCGAGATTTTTCTGTTCCTATTTTAGCGCCAGGACTGTATTCCAAGTTGGATTCTCTCAGCCCAGTTTGTTCCTGAGTCAGCAGAGCATATCTCTACTGGTTCGTATCTCCTTAGTCCGCATCATTCCTGGCCTCTGAGCCGAGCCTTTAGAGAGCGTTCAGAAGTTGCTGTTGTCTGTCCGCCATGTTCTCCCGATCCATATCATCATTCCTTGATGGGAAAATGAACTATCTAGTTGGCAAGGCCCACAGAGACCAACGCTGGGATGTTCCTAAAGAAATGACAAGGTCTGGGCCAGTACCCCCGGGACCAGCTCTACCAGTCAACCAATAATGATATCCATGCACGACAGGGATTCTAAATCTCAATGCAGTTTTGGGCTTTGCTTTTTAAAAAAACTGAGTTGAGATTCAGTGTCATAGATTAAACTATTTTAAGGTGAATAATTCAGTAGGCATTTAGTATATTTACAATGTTTGTTCAACCACCACATCCATCTAGTTCTAAAACATTTCATTGCCCTAAAAACAAAATCCTATGTTCTTCACTTTTGGAAAACCAGGGTCACCAGTCAACTAAGGAAAAACTTCTGGCATGACTGACAAACAGACAATGTTTGTCAAAAAAGACAACATACAACATACAAGAGGAACCCAAGGGAAAAAGACAGTGATGAGAACAGGAAAAAAATTAAAACAACACTTTTGAAAGTTCTCCTCAGAAAGATGAGAGGTTCTTATGTATTTGAAACAAACAACCTGATACCTAAAAGAGAGTGGGATATTTGTAAAGCATACAGAATGAGAAACAGCTCTTAGAATTTCAAATTGTAAGAATGGAAATTTTTTAAATTTCATAGAAAAAATGAAAGAGCTAGAAGTTGAAAAGAGCACCCAGAGAGTACACATACACACACACTAAAAGGAAAAAGATAGGACAATTAGAATCTACCTTGGACTGAACGAATCAATTTTGGACAGTCAATGTTGAATGATAGATGTTCTTAGAAGACAGAACAGAGAATATAAAGTGAAAAGTGTTACTAAAGAACAAATAAAGAAAAAGGTTCCACATTTTAAAATATTCATATCCAGGTTGAAAGGGTTATATGAGTATCATGTACAAGAAAGAAAAAGAAACTCACAGCAAGGCAACTTGTGAGATTTTAGAAAAGCTAGCACTAGAAAATATTCTAACTGTCCAGGGAGGAAAACATGTTATGTAGAGTATTTGGAATCAGAATGGCTTCAAACTTCTCTTCGAAATTTTTTGTAATTTTATTTTATTTTGTTTGTTTGTTTGTTTGTTTGTCTTTTTCGTTTTTTATCGGTACCAGGGATCGAACTCACGACCGCACACTTGCAAGGCAGGCGCTTATGCCGCTGAGCTAAATCCCCAGCCCTGTAATTTTATTTTAAAGAGAATAAAACCAAGCAAACAAAACAGAATAAAGCCAATCAAAATAAGGCAGTGTAAGTGACACAGGACTTCAAAACATTAGGAAATTAACAATTAGTCACCATAATGCCTCTTGTTGTGTTCAAAATAGCTGCCAGTACCTTCAGACACAGTAAAAGTCAAACAAAACAGAACAGAATAGAACCAATCACAGCCTGTGTTTCTCCAGATCATCAGTCTAGGGAGAACGGGGGTGGATATTGGCTCTTCGTGTTTCCCAGCCTATGCACTGAAAGGGTGTCGGCTCTGGCTGTGTCCCTGGTGACAGTAGCCTCTGCCCGGCACTGTTTTGCAAGGAGGGCTTGCTTCTTGATGAATTCTTGTTCTCTTCCCCTGCAGTCCTTGAGTGGTGCTAACTCATGGGCAATGGCTGGGGTCTCCAAACTTCTCAATAGGAATGAGGGACTCTGGAAAACAAAGAAAGAACATTTTTGAAACTATAAAAGAAATGATCTGGAAACTAAAATTTTATACCCAGCCAACATGGCAATCAAGTATGAAGGTAAACAAAAGTTATTTTCAGACACTGATGAACTCTACTTGTTAATATGCTCCACAAAACAAGGAAATAAAAGACTTAAAAGATGGTACGAAGCCAAGAAATAAGAAATTCACATGTTGATATTCAAAGGAGTTTTAATCTTTGGCAGAGATGATGAGTCAACAGTAAGTGCACAGTTAAGCAAATGTAAAAAGGAGGCAAGTATTAATTCTTTAAACATAAAAACTCTGTATGAAAAGGAAAAAGGTATCATGGTGAGCTAAATGGTTCACATGTGATTGGTTTTTCCATGCGCAAAATAATACAACTCCTGATTATTGATTTGGCCAAACATTACTACATAAGTATATATATAGGAAGGCTGAGAAGGCAGGGAAAACAGGTAAATATCGGGGCAAGTAGTGTGATGTAAAGACATCTAAAGTTGAGAAATCAGGAAATAGCAACACACATGTTACTTAGATATATTGAGGTAAATGGCAATAACTAAAAAGATTTGGAAGTTGTCTTAGTCCACTTTTCACTGCTACAACAAACACTAGTTTATATGTAAAGGAAAAATTTATTTTTCACAGCTCTGGAGGCTGCGTGTCTAATGTCAAATTGCCTGCTCTGCAAGCGCCTTCTTGTGGCAGGATAGCGTGGTGAGTGTTACCATGTGGTCAGAGGACAGGAACAACCCACTCTCCTGACAACTAACCACTCCCATGACAGCAGCCTTCATCCATGACGAGCATGGGCCCTCACATCTTGATGACCTATGAAAGGCTCCACCTCTTAATACTGTGTCCATGGCAATTTCATCACGGGTTTTGGAGGGACATTCAAATCATACTCAAAGGGTTTGCCTCAGCGAGGAACTAAAGCAGTAGTAGTTGGAGGAAACAGCTTACTAAGAATACCCCAATGGGAGGGGCCAAACAGAGGTTAAAGACAAAACACAGAGAGAATCTTGAGGGGGGGGGCTTGGCTTCTAGTGGCCAAAGAACCCTGAACATCTGGCTCATGCTGCTTTTATTTGCTTGGACATGGGAGCAAGTAATCAGGGTAGCAGAAGACTCATCTGCCTACTGTTATCTGTAATATATGCCCAGGTAAACACCCACCTTTCAGCTGTGTTGACTTCCCTGGACTCACAATATGCCGGCTCACCTGCACATTGCCAGAGGAGCACAGCACGTCTCACAGAGAAGGTCAATTAGACCTCGATTCTCATTATCTGGTCACCTACAAGTAATCGACCAGGGGACTAGTGTTTTGACGTCAGCCTTTTAACACTATTAGGCTTTTAAAAACTAGGTCTGTGTATTTCTTTAATAGAAATATAGATTAAATTTTTAAAAATTCCATTACTGTAACATCTTGGCCTACCATCCAAGCTATCAAAAAACGAGTTAAACCCAGTGGCATGTGATGGTCATTCTTTCCCTAAGTGGTTTGCAGAGAAGAAACGCAGCTTGCTGTCAAACCCTATTTCTGAAAGATGTGACCTCTCTTTCAACCCTGAGGAAATAGAACCACTAAATACAAGTCAAATCCAGTTACAGTCAAAATCCAAGCGGTATGCAACCAAAATATTTGTAAGCCCCAGGTAATGGCCTGGGTACCCCAGCATAATTTGTTGCAGCAGCATCTCAGAATACTAAAAAATTTATAGCCACTGTTCTCACTCTGGGATTATATAACATCTCACTGACCTACCAAAGGGCCATTTATCATCCCTTTGTTGTATTTTCGTTGTTGTTGGGATCTTAAAACATTTGTTTGATGGCCCATCTTCATGAGAACAGAGGCTGCAGCTTATTGATTTTTTTAATCCTCAATATCTAACATTGACATTAGATATAGAAGGAGCTATTTGGATAAAGATATGAGAAGGGATTGAATGAACCTTCAATAATAGTGATAATAAGGCACAAAGCAGGAAAAAAGTGTTACTGACAACTTAGACCATTGGCACATTCATAGCTGCAAATGGTGCTGTGTCTAGCTCATGTCACATTTTCTGTGTTCCAGGAACACAGAAATATTTGATATTTACCACGATCTTCTAGCCAGGTTGTCATTTTTCTCATTTTATAAAGAAGTAAGCTATTGTCCAGATGACACAGTCAGTAGGTGATGGAGGAGCTATGGGTCCGGTCCAGGCAACCTGGCTCTAAAGTCTGTGATCAAAGGACTTCATGTCAAAGAGAAAAAGGAGTGACACTCTTTGAGGACATTCCCAAAGGATGGGACTCCAGGGAGCTGACAAGCTGGGAGTGTGCAACCAGTGTGAACTTCTTAAGAAAGTTCAAAGGGGGCTGAAGATTTAGCTTAGAGGCCTAAGGGCCTGCCTAAAGTTAAAGGTCATGAGTTCAATCCCTGATACAAAAATAAAAGGGAAAAGGGGTTTTTGGCAAAGAATAAAATCTACCTGGGACCTTGGACTGAGAGCTAGTTCCCACCACAAGGCCCTCCACTTTGAGCTTGATATGGACAAAGCCAGTGACTGGGGAAAGTCCCCATGCACAAACAGGTGTGGACCAGAGAGCGGAGCTGTCCCAAGTGCTCTCTGGCCCTTTACAGGGGAGCGTAGGAAGACTGAGCAAGTGAATATAAAACTGTTCTGTGAGATTTCCTGCAGAGAACTGGGAAGAGCAAAGGAAGCACTAGTTGGAGAAATAGTGGGACCATTGTTATGGACTGAATATTTGTGCCCACCCCTGGGAAACCCCATCCCCAGATGATGGTTGGAGGAGGGGCCCTTGGGAAGTATGTGGGCTATGAGACCTGGGCCCTTGGGACTAGGACTGGTGCACAGGTAAAGAAAGTCCTCTTCACCTAGTGAGAGATGGAGAGATGGCGGTCTGCAGGATTGGCCCTGCCCCAGGCACTGAATCTACTGGAGCCTTGATCTCGGACTTCCATCCTCTAAGGTTGTGAGAGATACATTTCTGATCTTTACCAACCACCCATGTTGTAGTATTTTGTTACAGCAGTCCACACAGACTAGGCAACCAAGGAGGAACAACTTACAAGGAACCCTGTTCCACATGGTTCTGTGGCCCAAGAGCCACAGGGCAGGATCTCCTGGGTCCCTCTATGACACTCAAGTGCTGTGGCCTCCACGCCCCCAGGACAGAAACTGGGGACCATCCATCACAACAATGCCTGCAATCCTTTACCTTTTCTCAGGCCAGTTTCTGTCCGTGTCTGTTCTCAGCTCTGACCCCACACATGCGGACCCCAGCCAAGGGGAGCAAAACCACCTCCAACTCTCAGCTGACCTCAGGCGGACAGCAAGCCCGGCTGAGACAAGATAGAGGAACCAACCTGTGGACTAGCGCACAGTAACTGTGTCTGCCATTCCAGTCCACTGAGTTTCCAAGTGGCTTGTTATATAACCATCTCCAACCGAGACAGGAACTGAGGAGTTATGAAGCATCTCAGCTCCTCCCTTCCCCATCTTTGGGGAGAAGACCTAGGAGGACAAGAAGGTGGGCCACCTACCAGCTACCCGAGGCTATCAACTAAATAGGAAAAAGAAAATAGTCACTATTTAAGAGCATCTACTATATATGCAGAGCAACTCTGTAAAGTGGGGGTGAGGCTGGCAGTTCCTCCTGCTAGGTACCTATCCACTAAATATCCTTTCTGCCTGCCTTCCTTTTCTCCTTTCTTTCTTTTGCTTTATTATCTTTCTTCCTCTTTCTTTCTTCAGATCCTTCATGTTTCTAAACTCTTGTATGTTTCTAAACTTCTAATAGACTCTTGTATGAAGAGGGAGCAATATCTCCAGCTTTCAAAAGAAAGAAGTAATAAAGGATTTCCTAACCTAAGTTGGTGCAATTTGGCTCAATGAGATGTGAACATGTAGGGCTTCTGAGAAAGCCTTTCAGAGGAAAACTGACGACTGGGGCATGCTTTTTGCTGTTTGCTCCGGTCATTGCTCGTTCTTAGAAAAGTGTTGAAAGGACTGGAGCTATTGCACTTATCTTTCCACCATGAGGAAAAAGCAAAGAGAATTGTGCAGACCTCTAGATGCTGACATTATTTACAATGGTTGCACTAAAACCACCAAATGCCCACCCCAGATACTATGTCATATTATAAGTGGGTATTTTCACCATACTTTACTTGAAATTTTTAGTGTAACCTATTCCCAATTAATACTGAAGACCACAGCCTTTATTTTGATCAGACAACAAAATTTAGAATGTTCAAGAAATTGTCTTGGGTCACCAGTGTAGTAGATCGCTCTATTAATGGCCCCCAAATGTTCCACCTGGTAGTAGCCACACTCTCCTGTAACCCACTTCTCCTTCCCATGTGTACTCCAGCCTCAACTTTGTGACTTTCTTGGCTGTTGGGACTTTAGCTAATGTGAGGCAAACAAAGGCTTTTTAGACACTCATACGTTGCACCTTCCCTCTTGGAAACAGACCCTGGAGCTACCATGGGAAAAAATCTTACCTTTCTGTGTTTTCCTTATGAGAGTCCAGGGAGAAAAAGCACCACGTGGACAAAGCTGTTTCATAATCCCAGTTATTCTGGCCCTTATGTATTTTTTAAATTTTATTTTAGAGAGAGTAAAACCAAGCAAATAAAACTGAATAAAGCCAATCAAAACGAGACAGTGTAAGTGACACAGGATTTCAAAACAAGATAATTGGACATCAACAAGGACTACCATAATGCTTCTTCTTGTCTTCAAAATAGCTGCTCAGACCTTCAGACATAGTAAAATCAAACAAAGCAAGAACAGAATAGAACCATCAAAAACAAAACAATGAATGCAATATAGGACTTCAAAACAAGATAATAGTAAATTCAAAATGGCTTCCATAATATATCTTGTTATTTTTGAAAAAGCTGCCCATGCCATTACATACAACCAAATCAAATAAGACAAAACAGAATACAATCCATCCAAACAAAACAATGAGTATGATACAGGATTTTGAAACAAGACAATAGAGAATTAACAACAACAGCCACCTTCAGAAGAACCCCCATATATGCTACACTGTGTACTATTATCCTCTGAATAGATAATCTGACTATCAGCTTTAGGCCTGCAAAGTCAGTGAAACACTAAACACTACAAGCATTATGTTGTATTTCACCTCATTAGCTATAATCACAGCCTTTGTTTCTCCAGATCAGCTGGTCCCTTACTGGAGAGGTGGGGGAGAAACCTTGGCTCTTCTTGTCTCTTGCCTACTAGAAGGAGCTGGTATCTGGCTCTCCCCAGTCAGTGTGGACTCACAGGAGGTCTTAGATTCTTGACTTGCTTTCCTCCCCTGCAGTTCACAAATGGTGCAGACTCACAGGAGAGGGCTGGCGTCTGACTCTCCCCTAGTCAGCCCACTCATACATTCTGGCTCTTCTTGGTGAAGCCCCAGACTTATGAATGCGGACATCTGGGACTTGTGGAGCCACACAAATGCTCCCTTGCCAAGATTAAGAGAAGAGACTCCCAGTTGGGCCCATGCAAATTTCAGAGTTTTTTTAACAAATACCTAGGTGTTACTTTTAAGATACCAAGTATTGGAGCAGCTTACTACACAGCATTATAGTAATACTACACCTAGCCAGCCAACGGAAATGCAAAATTTGAAGTTAGAACTGTTTGATACCAAAAGGCAAGTTTCAACCATCATTGTCCGGTTACACACACACACACATACACACACACACACACACACACACACACACACACACACATACTCGTCTTCCATGCTTAGAGAAAGACTTGTCCTGTTCAGATAGTGTAAAATCAGGTTCCCATATAGGCTGCATTTTCTGTTCTATGGGGACCTCATGGGTTTAGGACTGAGTATTTACTGAGTCTTTGTTGAAAAACAAAGGCCATTTGGTGCTTACTGAGCCTTCAGACTTTCTTTTGCTCAGATCACCATTGTTCTGGGTTCCACAGTCTTCGACACAGGCGTAGGATTAAGTCCAGCTGGAATTCCAGAGGCGGAGCTAGTCAAAGCTTTTCACAGGAACATTTCATTCATCCTAATAATAAAATGTGGGTTTTTCTCTCCACTCCCAGCCCCAGCTGAAGTGGGAGCATTTTCATTCAAGTTCTGTATGTCATTGGAGCCTCCAAATGCTTTACAATCCTGGTGCTATAGTTGGAGTGTATCCCCCAAGTGCATGTGTTGGAAATGCTGGAAACCCTACTTCAGAAGAGCTGGGAGGTAGGATCCTTAGAAGGTGATTAAGTCATGATTACAAATGCCATTATCCTAACAGTAATTTTGTTATAAAAGCAAATATAGCCCTCCCATGCTTTCTCATTGCTCTGTTTCTGTCTCTGTTTCTTGCCCCCTTGCCCTTTCACCTGCTATCATAGGAAGACAAAGTAAGAGAGCCATCAGATATAAACACCTTAACTTTGGGCTTCCCAGTAAGAAATAAATGCGTTTTGATTAAAAATTATCCAGTCTTGGGCACTTCATTATGGCACCACACAATGGACTAAGATATCTAGACCACCACTCCATATACCAAGATGGGCATCTTTCTTGGATCTCTAGCTTCAACACTGCCTCAGGATTGCCTCTAGGTTCCTACGTTGAATTGAATACCTTTTCAGAAGGACCCCTCTTTCCCATATTCTGGAGTTCAGTAGACCCTTTCTAGGTCTTTGGTGTCCTGAACAAAGAATTAGATAAGACACACAAAAAAGTAGTGAGGTGTTACATTTATTAAAGGCAGGAAAAAAAGTAGGCACTGCACAGTGAGTGTGGGCCCGTGAGGGAGTTCACAGTGGCCACAAGGTTAATGGCAGACGTCTTTTATATCCCTCATTCTTCAGGGTAGCACCACATCTAAACTGTCCTATCAAAAACCAGCTTGATTTTGCAGCCAGAAGAATTGAAAATAGAATTTCCTGCTTGGTCCCAGGTGCAAGATTTGGGAACTGTGCTCTGCATGTGTGTCCTGGATCTCCGTGATTGAGAAGTCACACCCACTTGCTCTGCTACTAGGCCACACCTTAATCTCTTGCCTCATCTCTGCAGATATCCATGGAACTTGCATGGTCTACAGCACTGGCGGATTTACTCAGGAGCACAGGCTACTCCGAGCACTAAGGCATTCATGAATGATCCCACCCATAAGAGGGTTGGCACCAACTCCATATGGGCACCTCAGTCTAGCCCTGCGGGGCCTTTCATCTTCTTGTGGATGAGACCAATGTCCTTACACAGCCTCAAAATGACATTCTGGCTTGGGAAGCCTGACAGTGTCACTAGTACCACATTCAACTATTTAAAGAAAAGTCTAAGCTCCGCCTTACTTGAAAGAAGACAGAAATAGACCCTACTCCTCGAGCTTCAGAGAACTCATGTCATATTTAACCTCTCAACCTATTCTTAGAGTAAATTTTTGCTACTGACTATTATTTATGCCAAAGGGTAGATCTGGTCTCTTTAGGAGAAACCTGAGCCATTCACTCAGTGAGGAGGTACAGAGGTCCAGGTGCACACATAGTGTATGGGCAGTGCAAACGTCACAGGGCAAAGTGACTATGAGAAAGACCGGGGGTGATGGAAGGCCCTGCAGAGTGTCCTGAACACTCCATAGATGAGAGACACAGGAAAGAGTGGGGGGCTGCTGAAGGAGTGGGGGCTGGCAGATGTTTGACATGAATCCTGCCATTCAGTCACGCCATCAGCTGTTATCATCTTAAACCAAGCCCTCAGATTGTGCTATCTGCCAGGCATTGTGCTAATCTCTTCACACAGAGCAATTCAGTTAATATTAGCAGCAACTCTGAGATAAGTACCATTGTTTATCTCATGTCACACACATAAAAGACACTGAGAGCCAAGAGAGTCAAGTAACTATCTCAAAATCACACAGCTTCTGGCCTGTAGAATCAGGTCTGACCATGTTACAGAGCAACTAGCAGAATTAAGACTCTCAGAGAAGTAACTTTCTAAAAGATTGAACTAAGATTCATACCTAGATCTGTCTAAATCCCCAAAGTGAGCCCTTCCTTTGAATTTAGTGTGTTGCCCGAGTGGAGGATTGCCATCAAGAGAAAGATTATTCTAGACTTTTCCAGAAAGAGAAGACTGGCCATGGAAAAGGCAGAGCAAGGCTCTCAGATCTTCTTAATGAAGCAAAAATAACATGAAAGTAACTGGGTATTTGTTTAAAAACAGCTTAAGAATAAACTTTCAGGGCTGGGGATTTAGCTCAGCAGCTCAAGTGCTTGCCTGGTAAGTGCAAGGTTGTGAGTTCAATCCCTGGTACAAAAAATAAAATAAAAAACCAACAAGAAGAGACTTTCAGAGCTCATTCTTAATAATACAAGTACAGTAAGAAGTGTTCTTCCATTTGGATGTTTAATTTTTGCCAATAAAGAGAATGGATTCTTTTCTTTTAAATGTGGACATCTTTATCGGATGCTGTATGTAAACACAGGTGGAGTCTCACTAGGAGATACTTTGTAATCTGATCCCCTTAAATTCCCTGTGGACAATCTGGTCCCCAGCTGACTAGGAGCAGAGGAAAAAGTAAAGTCCAAAGACTCTGTTTAGAGTCACCCCAACTGCTATCGGTGAAGGAATCCTGAGTCTTTCTTAAGGCTGAATCTGTGGGTTCTGGAAAGTGGAGAAGGAGAGAGGAATCTCTCTGGACAGCAATGGCTCTGGAAGTTGCCCTGGGGAAGGCAGCTTGAACCTTAATCACCCTGCATCTAACTGAGTAGAAACAGAAAAGAAGCTGGCATGGGATCCTTCTTCCCTGTGCTTGAGGAAACTTCCTAACAGTCTGCTTGTTATAAATGTTCTAGAAAATTCCACCTGAGCCTAAGGGACAAAGTTAAAAAATGCAAAGTAATAGCAGAGGTGAGGAGTCCAAGTGGAATCTCATGGGTGCCCAGGCTACAGTGCCAGCCTGCCTGGGAAAAAATTGGATCTATCCCCTCTCCAACCAAGCCACCCCTTCCTGAATGAACAATTCTTCTTTATGTCCACTTCCTTGAAAGGATTTTGCCCTGGATGGGAAGCTGCAGCGGTGGGAGACTTGGAGGCGGAACCAAGAGGCTCTATCTTGAGGTCACCTTTCCCACCCCTAAGCAATTTACCTGTGACGCGAAATGAATTCCAATGGGCTACCTGTGCATCAGTAATGCCCCTTAGGCTCCACCCCAAACCTAAGCTACATGTATGCCCCCACACCACGTGTCAGGCGGAGAGAATGCCAGACCACCCCCCCACTAGGTCATGGAGTCTCTCTCCACATTCTTAAAATAAAGGCCACTTTTATTTTATACTTCTTATCTTTTTATCCCTGCCAAAAATTCTATCATTCCTGTCTCCACCATCCTTCTTTTTTGTAGCCTCCAGGTAGAGAAAAAATATTATCAGTGAAAAACACGACGATCCCCTCCCCCACCTGCAGCTCCCACTTTTCTACCTATTTCCTAGCACCCCACCTCCTGGTGCAGTCCTGGTGAGCTGTGTGTCCTCTGATGTCAGCCACCACCAGCCTCCTGAGCTGCAGGCCACAGAGGGAGAGAATGGACCACGACATAACGCACATCCGTCTGCTCTTGGTTTTCAGGCTGTTTTTCATTTTCCTCAAATCCAGGGATCACATCCTTCAAAAATGCTCTCAAACTCCTGTAACAGATTGGAGTTTGGGCACCTCAAGTTTCCATTGAAACCTCAAAGATCCCAAACATTCCCCAGAGTCACCCCCAGGAGATCAAGCCACTTTGAAATCAAACTTGGCGGTCTCTGGGGGAATGGGGCTCCAGAAGACATCCAACTGATCACTTTATCCTAGAATTGCTTTAACTCCCCAGAAAAGTCTTAGGGTAACCAATTCAGAGGTAGGATGGGCCCAGTGTATGTAATGCCCAAAACGCTGCTCATGTCCTTGGCTATCAGAAACCAGTCTACTACTGGAATTGTGATTTCCAAGGAACAAGAAGGGACTTGCTTCATTAAAAGGAAACATACACTATGAACTCCCAGCTCATTATGATTTCTACACAACCCCAGCATTGCTCCAGCTGCATTGGAGTTCTGGAAGCACCAGGGGCTTGCAAAAAGCATTTGTTGATTGAAGAAATGACCTCATACTCTCAGGAGGCTGCCACTATCCCGCAGGAACAGAAAAGGGATCTAGAAGCTCCCACAGAGGGGAAGTTATCCAGTGGTCATTTTTCAGTTTGTTTTCCCTGTGTCTTCACAGTGGATACCGGCTAGGTTCACTGTTCCTATTTTACTGAGAAAAATATCCATCGCCTCCCTCCAGAAAGTCAAACACTGCTTTACATGTTGGAGGAACAGCATGATCTAAAAATCTCCCCTGAGCAGAACTAGGCAGAGTGATTCATACACTGTGTTCAGAGACAAGACTGACATATGCCGCACACATGTGCCCAGGGTCGGCTGCATGGCCAAGCTGGATCCAGGGAGAGGCCCACTCAGAGGAGAATTCTTTATTTTTACCCCTTGCCAAAACCAGAAACTCACATAGCTCTCCCTCATAAATAGCTCAGCCAGCAGGCCTTGGCATTTCAGAGGTGCAAGATGCTCAGCTGAAGTTAGACCAGAGAACGGTGACTGAGATTTATAGAAGCTGAATTACACTCATCTACGAAGAAATGAGCCCAGCTTCTAAAAATATTGCAGCATCTTTTTCTAGACAGCCCTCTGTATTTGTGTACTTTTATTTTTTTTAATTTATGTATATTTTAAGCTTTGCCTTTTAAAGCATGTTCTACAGCCCTTGCTACAACAGAACAGTTTCTAAGTGTGACTGGAGATAGCTGCTGGCCCCTGGTGCAGCTGAGAGCTGAAGGATGTTGTCTGCAAATCAGACAGAGGCCTGTGGGTTGGAGAGTTAGGGATGGGGATTCTAGTTGTATTTTGAAAGGCAATTGGAGAGGCCCCAGGCCTCAGACAAAGCCTTGAGATAAGATAGTCTTTGCAAGGAACTGACTTGGTAAATGTAATGACCCTTTAAAGTAACAATACTGTTCCAAGACATAGAACAAATGACAAGAAAAAACATTCCAGAAGCTTCCTTGGGCAATGTTAACTGGAATGCACCTCTTTCTCTAGATTTTTAGCAGGGACGACTGAGGCTAACTAAGTTTTCTGCTCGACCCCGTGCAGCAAGTGTAAGTTTTTGGTGCTGGCTGCTTTCCCCTGGCTTGTCATGCATGAGTCTCAGCAGGTGGCCAGGAGCTGGCTGTCACCCATGCCTTCCCCGATAGAAGTGACCTTTGTATGTGGGCAGGAAAGGGGCAGCACTGGAGTCCCACTCCTGGGACACCCAAGGAAATTTCCCTTCCTCGATCACTCACAGCTTACCTGCAACAATTCTGTCTCCTGCTTGCAAAATTCTTCATCCTAAATTTCTCCAAACCTACCTTTACTGTTTGGGGTCAAGTCCAGTTTCATCCCATGGTAGATTCCATCGACCCCTACCCAGGACATGTGCACAGCCTAATTCCTGGAACTGTGAACGAGACTTTATTTTGATAAATGCAAGGTCTTTGCCAATAATTAAGTTCAAATTCCTAAGGTGAGGCGATTACTCTGCATTATTTGGGTGGCCTCAAATGCCATCACACATGTCCTTATAAGACCCTTACAGGGGAAGAGAGATTTGACACAAACAAGGAGGTAAGGGTAGAGGTAGAGATTGGAGAGATGCAGCTACAAGTCAAGGAAAAACCAGCAGCCACCAGCAGCTGGCAAAGACAGCACCACACATATACTTAGCAGCAGGGCATCCTGTGTTTCCACTGTAGAGGAGAGAGACTACTATCTCATAGTGATTCAGAGTGGGAGCAGCTCTGTCTTCGATCTCAGACTTCTGGCCTGAGACCATAAGAGAATAGATTTCTGTTGTTTAGGCCACCCAGTTTGCGACGGCAGCTATAACAAGCTAACATCTGAGATTCTGGTAAATATGACTGAGAGCTAAATTAGAGCACCTCAAGATCTCTTTTACATCACACTTAACCCATCCCAAACCATGGCAGAACTGTCCTGGATGGACCCAATAAATCAAATGGTCACTCTGGAGTAGGCCTTGTGTCACTTGAAAGGCCCTTGGGACATCTGGCAAAAGATGTTGAGAGTATAGAATGAGAAAATCTGAGCAGGGAGACTTGATGAACTTGGATATGGTAGGGCTGGTGAAGGAAACCAAACTGGACTGGCCAGAGAAAGAGGAGGACAAGCAGATATGCGTATCCAAATAGCCTGAAATGTTACAGGGGACACACAATCCTGTCCCCTGGTTTTCCTGGAGGGTTACTGCCTTGGAGAAGAGATCCATTACCTATTCTATAAGGGGCCAAACAAACGTGTTTAGGTTTCCCAGCTCATGTGGTCTCTATCTTTCCCACCCAGCTGCACTGTAGTAAGGTGCATGCAGCTTCAGATGATGCACAATGAATGTATGGGGCTGAATTCAATAAAACTTAGTTTACAAAAGCAAGCAGTGGGCCAGATTTTGCCCAGGGGAGTAATTTGCTCTTTTACTTTTCAGTAATGCTCCTGGCCTCTGCCTGCCTTCTTCCTCCCCAAGGAAGCATTGGGACTGATGAACAAGCTCGCTCTGCAGGAGAACCCAGGTCATCCCCTCTCTGGGTGGGCTCTGTCGAGTGCAAGGAGTCCCCCGCCCCTGCACTGTAAGTCACAGGGGCAGAGCAAAAGGACTGCCAGGAACGGAGCCACTATGAGCCAGCCCAGCTCTGGGGTGAGATATCAGCAGGTCCGTCTCACTGACAGAATGACCTAACTGTGGTCTGCAAGTTTTGTCCGAAACCAAACAACACTGTAATGCTGTCTGCGTGACGCTTGGGTTCTACCGCAGTTACTCCAACCTTAGACAAGGAGGATTCAGGATATTGGACAATCCAACAGTAGGAAACAGGCCTGAATCTCATTCTGGCAGCATTTGGATTGATCTCTCTTTCATTTGCTGCCCTTTTAGGCTATTCAGATGTAGCACAGACACTTTGGATGCATGGTAGCATCTAGTCTTTCCTCTGCGATGAAAACACAGGATGCCCTGCTGGTAATGCATGTCGGTGTGAAGGGCAGTGAGGAGGTGGATGTGGGGTGAGATGCATTTGGAGACATGACTCCAAAGTCTTGGAGATTCTACAGAATAGAGATACAGGCTAAGTTCACTGTCACTGCTGCCTGACTGTCAGAAACTCAACCTTACTTGCACACCAGCATTAAATGTGTACCAATTACCCACACACCACAAAGTCTTTGTTGGTGTTAGTAGTAGTGGAAAATACAGACATTCAAAGACAGAAGAAATAGAAACCACCTTTAATCACCACCCTGGGATAGTTTGGCATGTATCTTTCCAGACGCACACATGGATCATATGGTCCATGCTGTCTTGGAATCTACTTTTGGCACTTAAAATATAATAAATATCTTTCCATGCTCCAGAGAAACAGATAATGGTGATTTTTATTAATGACATAATTCATTTACCCAACCCTCAGTTATTGGACATTAGCTTGCTCCCAAGTTTTCTCCGTAAAAACTAATGCTGCTGTGGGCATATTCATGCCTGGTCACAGGAGCACATTCTTAATCATTTACTTAAGCTAAGTTCAAAGAAGTCAAGCATGACTTTAGAAGACAGCTTTCAGAAAGTCCCATGTCCCACGTCCTTCTCAGGGTAGCTTGATGTGAAATGAGTTTGCACCTATGAGAAGGGTGAGTTCGGATCTCTGCTTACATGTTTAGTTCCAGCAATGTCTCAGACAACTGCTGGAATGGATAGAAAAATCCCCTACGTCCGTGGAAATCACAAAAACCCACAGTCTCTGCCTATATCCTCCTCCCATCCTATATCGCCCTGGGAGAATGGGTGACCCCAACAAAAGGAAAAGATCCAGACAAGCTGAATCCAAGCCTCTGGGGAGAAAATGAGCAAAGAAAACCCCAAGTATTGGCTCTCCCCTGCCTGGTGAAAATGAGGAACTTTTTGCGTTTTCTTTTCCTTTCCCTGTGTATTTTAAATTCAGTGATGCACATTTGATGGGGTCCTCAGAGAGGAAGGGAATGACTTTCTTTGGATGCCCTTTGAGATTTTCAGAATTAACAGGAGCAGGGGCCAGAGGAGTGAGCCAAAAACAAGGTTCTGGGCCTCATAGAAGAAGGAAAAGGACCTTGTGATTTCCTTTCTATCTAGCTGTCCCCACTTGGCACTTAGGACAGCACTAGACTCATGCTGGCACAGGATGAGGAACGTGAAATTCCTCAGTTTTCATTGTCTTTTCAGACCCAATGGGAGGTAGCAGGTGGGCTGCAGCTCCCACAGCAAAGGCAAAGGCTTCCTGAAAAAGGGCCAGTTGCTCACATCCTCCTCAAGACCCCGTATCCTTTAAGGTGTGCCTACAGCGGTTCTCAGACCTACTGCGCACTGGGATCACAGAGGGGAGGCTCAAGACAGGTGCTTAGACCCCAGAGGCTCTGACCACACAGGCCGGAAAACTCAGCCTTGATAGGATTTTTAAAAGACAGGGAAACACTGAGTAATCTCTTTAGATGATGGGACATGGTGCAAAGTGAAGACTTTGAATTGGGGCTTTGGAATTGACTGACCCGTTTGGAGGCTGCACACAAGGGTGAAAATGAACAGAGTCATGTACCCCTCAGGTGACTACCACATAGCAGGTAGTTAACAGCAGCTCAGCAAGACCATGAGGGGCTAACACAAGAAGCAGTGGAAGAGCAGACAGCAAATGACAGTCACTATTGCTTGCCAACTTTGAACTAAGAGTCTCAGCAACAAATGAGAACCAGAACTACTGTCATCCCTCAAGATTGCTGAGAGACAGGATCCAGGACTCGCCACAGGTATCAAAGTTTATACTCGAGTCAGTAATATAAAATGCTGTGCTACTTGCACATCCTCCTTTATACTTTAAATCAACTCTAAATTACATGTAACACCAAGTACAGTGTAATGCTATGTAAATCATTGTTATAGTCTGTTGACTGCAGGATAATGACAGTGCAGGGTCCATAGTATTCAGTGTACAGGTAATTCTTTTTCAATATTTTCTATCCAAGATTGATTGAGTCCCTGGATACAGAAGAACCCACAGGCATAAGGAGCCAGCTCTATGGGTTCTTCAGGGGATGAAAGGTAAAGGGTTGGTTTTACACTTCACCTCTGAGGTCTAGCCGTTCTGTTTTTACCACTGTGCTGTGTTAATTATCTAAGGATTGAGTGGTCATTTAGCTTTATCTTTTCTTCCTGGCCTGCTGTTAGACTGGGGAGGCAGGATCTGCTTTGTGTTAAAGATTAGCTCCCTAAAGGGAGCATAATCTCCTCTTATTATATCTTGGGGGCCACCTGGTTTCCCACAGTCAAAACCTGAACCCTGCCTCCCACCACTCCCTGCTGCAACAGTGATCATCCACGGGCAGAGGAGTTCCAGGGGGCTTAACACTTCCAGTATAAAGCAAATAGATGTCTCCTCCTATGGAGTTAGGATGATCACCTTCTGTAACTTACAAGGAGGCTGATCCAATTGCAAACAGAGCTCCGAGTAGGCCCTCACATCAAGAAGTTGAGTGTACACCAAGGAGCCCATGGTAATTCAAGCCTCATTACTCCCTAGGATTCTTTATACGTCAAGATTCTGCTCTCTAGGCTTCTTAAGTGATCTTCACTTGGCACTTGAGGCCTGGAACACTTGGGCTGGAAGGTTCCTTGTCCCTTTCCCCAGAAATTAACGATGTGTGGGGAAACTTTTAGATGTACCAAGGGAACCTCAATTAAAAGCGGCCTGCTCTGAGACCTTCTGCAAAACAATCATCCTTTGAATATGCAGCTGCTCGCCCCACCCCAGTCTGTCTGCTTTGTATGTTTGAGTTTCGTGTATTAAAGTTTCTTAAAATAGGACTCACCACTGAAGCTCACTAGAGCTCCGAGATAAAGCCGGAGCCTGGTCTGCAGGGAGCTGTGTAAGCCAGCTAGCTGCGGTGATGACGACCACGGTTCCACGCTGGGCTCTAAATCACGGCTAAACCCCAGAGCTGAAAGCATCACCCTTCTCTGGCACTTTCAATTTAAAAGCCATGCTATATTTTTGTTTCCAATTATAGAAAGAGAAAAATAAAAGCATCTGGAACTCATTACTGTCCCTTTATTCCACGCAGTCACTTTAAGAAAGCAAAATAAGCTGTGTCTCAAATGCACAAGCAGAGAGAGGAAGCGATGACTTCAGGGCTGAGCCTCACACCCCAGGCCCTGCTCCCCTGTGCACCTCTGCGGTCATATTACAAACACATGGAGCTCAGAGTTTATGACCAAAACCCTGACAGTTCATCAGCTCCTGCAGGGTGGCAGCTCAAGGGCATCAACAAGTCACTGGTTGCTAGGGCCACTGACTCCTCCATCTGACCATTCCCCAAGGGCGGCACCTGACCCCACCAGAGAACCCAAGCCCACCATGTTCAGGCCTGCATGAAGGGCATGGATCCTGGCTCCAGAAACCCAAGAGTCCATGGGTACTGTGAGGAAATCAGCTTGCGGGGAAGGCCAGGTGCCGTCACCTTTCATGTCACACAGAAGGAGAAGGATGCAAGGACTCCGCACGGCCTCAAGACCCAAACCCCAGCTCCTTGGCAAGACACACAGGCCCTTCCTGGTCTGCTCTCTGTTACTGTCTTGGGCTCCTTTTTGTCGCCCTCTCTGAGTGTGCTGTCTTCTGCTGATAGTCTTCTGCTTTTCTCTGCATCCCCCAAGATCAGTCATGTCCCCTCAGCCAGCTACCCCGTCTCCCAGGCCCTTTAGCAGCTCAGTCCTGTACCTCTGCTGCTCATGCTGGAAAACAAGTGCCCTCGAAGCCCTGGGTGCTGCGCTGTGAAGGCAATGTTGGGGCTCGGACCTCTCTACTCCAAGGTGCTCTGAAAATTGAGGACCCAGCAGAAGCAGAAAGGTCATTCTCTGACCTTCTCTCACTTTTCATTGGGAGAGCTGGCCACAAAGGATTCTGTTGCCCTTATGTGACAGGTGTCTTTCTGTATACCCAGAGGGCAGGAGTATCACACAGAGAAGCCAAGAAGAATCTGAACAGCCAGACTGTGCTACACTGCTTGGTTTAGTATCATCCATCACACGCTGCACCATGCCTGCCTACTCCTCATCAGACCTAAGCAAAACAAATAAAAAGTAAAGCACTACTTTGCCTGGGTCTTTGGTTCTTCTTTGCTGACAGAACCTATGTCACATAAAATGTCAACGAAATAAATTTGTTATGATTTTCCCTTGTTAATCTACAGTTAATCTGTAAGATAAAGATGTTACCTTTCCTCTCCTACAGTAAACAGTAGATCTACTGCAGAGACAAATTATGAAGTCCTCATCCTCACTCATTTTGGTAGATTTTTTAGCTAATGCCTACCCATATTCATCAATGCAAGGATTTACTGATTTCCTATGGCTACAATAACAAAATATCACATATTATGATCTATTTTTCATTGCAGTGATGGGAAAGAAACCCAGAACCTCACGCATGTTAGACAAGACTATTAAGCTACACCCCAGCCCAAAAGGAATTTATTATCTTACAGTTCTGTAGCCCAACCAGGTCTAATGGGGCTAAAATCAAAGTATCAGCAGGACTATGTGGCTTCCTTTAGGCACTAGGATAGATTTGACTTTTCCAACTTCTAGAACCCATGGACCACACTGGGCTCATGGGCCACTCTCCATCATTAAATCAGTATCGGTGGTCCTCCTATCACTCAGATCATCACTCTGAGCCCCTTGGACTCTTGTGATTACATTGAGCCCACCCAGATAAGCTAGAAAACTATTTTAGAAGCAGCTGATGAGCAACTTTAATTCTACCTGCAGCTTTTATTCTACTTTGCCAAGTAATATAACGAAGTCCTTTAGGGTGTGGACATCTGCATTAACATTCCATTGCTGGGGCAAAAAACTTGAGCCATATGCAACTCAAAGGAGGAAAAGTTTATTTCTAGCTCACTGTTCCAAGGCAGAAATGTCACAGTGGGAGGGCACAGCGGAGAAAGCTGCTCATGTCATGGTGGCCTGGTAGCAGAGTAAAAGAAAGAGTCAGAAAGAGAGGAAGGACCTGGGGACAGAGTATATCCCCAAGGATATGACCCACTTTTGCCAGTGGGGCCCCACCTCCTAATAGCACATTCAAGGGTGGACCCCTCATTGGATCAATTCACCATCCAGCCATCTGCCGAATCCCCACTTCTGAACACATGAACTTTTGGGGGACACTTCAGATCTAAATCTTAATAATACTTTGCAGGAAGGAAGGCATTGTTTTGCCTAGCACAAGCTATACAGAGGTAAAGGAGTATCTTGGTCATTTTTCTCATTGCTGAGACAAAATTTGATAATACAGCACCTCAGGAACGCTCCTCCATGCAAATAATGTGATTCACAACCATAAGCCCTTGGCAAAATTTTGTTTCTGTTCACAAACTTCATACCTGGTCACAAACACAACCATGGCCATTATTCCCTGGAATCATGGGGTGAATGCAGTTTGTGAACCAAAGTACTACTGTATGCAACACCTTGAGTTAAAGGAGGAAAGGCTTATTTAGCTTATTTAGCTCATAGTTCAGTTCATAGTTGGCTGACTCCAATGCAGAATGGTATGGAAGAGGGCCATCAAAGAGGAGAAACAGCCCATGGTGTGACAGGACAGGCGGAAGGCAGGAAGCAGGAAGCAGCAGCAGCAGTGTTTGCCTTCCCTTTTTATCCCACTCAAAGTATCAGCCCGTTGCATGGTGCTGACCACACCTGAGAGGGCCTTCCCTTATCCGGCCCCTTAAGCCCAGCATTGTGCCCTAATCCAGTTTGGAAGGTGACTCTCCATCTATGAGTTCATGAGGCTTTCATGAGACATCTAGATTGAACCATAACAAGGAGGTACTATCATTTCCACCCGGAAACATTTCTATAGAGCCACTTTATAAACAGAGGCAAGGTTAATAACTCTTTTTATATTCACATCATATTCATTGCATTTATAAATGTCTCTTATACAGTGCTTAAAATGTTTAACATGGTGTTTATCAGAGTGTGCGACATGAAATGCTTGATATTTTACATTTAGCCACTTTGCATTCTAATAGTTATGCATTTATTTTAATGTGAGTTTGAAAAGCATAAGTAGCAGATCCAACCTATGATATAATCTTTCCTTTAAATTTCCATCTAAATTTTTGAAGTGAGACTTATGTAAAATACAAATTTTATATGTTGCATAGTCTGAATCAAAAGAAATAAGAGGAAAATGTAAGAATGATTCTTAGATAACTGATGTAGACACGAACCCTCTTAGAGTTACTGTTTTCCAGAGAAATTCTTGGATTTGCTAAGAGCTGCAGTGGTTCCATCTTCTCATTGAGGTGGCCTCAATTCCCAGTAAAGTTTCCAGCATAAAGTAGTTGGTCATTAAATATTAGTTGAATCAACAAGTAAGTGGTTAAATAACTATGCCCTCTACTTCCCTCACTGGTTTTTTTTTTTTTTAAACTGGGAATCGAACTTAGGAACTTGTGCTTGGCAGGTAGGCACTTATGCCAAGCTACATCCCCAGAACCTTCACTCTTTGAGCACAGGTACTCTGTTGATTACTTTTTATATTTCTGGAACCTAGCAACTGCAATAGTTTAAATTTATAGTGAATGAATGAATAAAGGAGGCTTTTGCTGTGGGCTTAAACTGTGATTCAAATATATATCTCTATATCACATTATGAAAATATGGTTAAAGTAACAGACAATCACTACTGCTATTGTAGTTATTTTAATAGAATCTACTATACAAAATATTTTGTAGGAAATAATATATGAAGCCACAAGTATTGAAGATTAATCATGGCTGAGGTCCAAATTTTTTCTAGTGGATTAAAAAAGTGAAAATTGGGGCTGGGGATTTAGCTCAGCGGCATAAGCGCCTGCCTTGCAAGTAGGCAGTTGTGAGTTTGATCCCTGGTACCAATAAAAAACAAAAAAGACAAAAAAAAAGTGAAAATCACACTAAAGCATAGAAAGGTGGATGCTGATGTATATATGAGGTTTCCATCTTTTCTCTCCTGGCTTCCAGATCTTAATAAATAAAAAGCATTTGAGTTCAGTAGATGTTTCCTGAGTTTCATGGTTCGTTAGTTCCTTTATGCATTAAGCAGCATGGCAGATTCATTGTGTGCCATTACTCAGCTATATGTAAAAGCCACAGTGATGAATAAGATCACTTGCTACCTTGAGAAGCTTACAGTTCTTTAAGGGAGAAAGCTGCCTCAAGTCTCTTATTACTATACAATTAAAAGACCTATACCCGGAGGGATGATACCAGTTGGGAGCCTTAAGGTTGTTGGCAGCTTGAGCTCAGTCAAGTTAATTAGATGCTAAAACAGAGAATGCAAAACTCTCTGCAAAAGGCTATAACAGAATGCAGAATTCCACAACACAAACTGTAATATTCAGATACAGTTTTCAAAAGTACTCAATGTATAAAAAGTCAAAGAAATATCACCCAGTCTCAAAAAAAAAAAAAAGTGGAAAGCAAATGAAAATAGAAAATTTGCATTTAAAGCAGCTTTTGATGTATGTTCATTGGCTTAAGGAAAAATTAAGTTTGCAATGAATGAAAACAGGGAATCCCAGCAGAGAAATAGAAACTACAAAAAGGAGCCAAGTAGCCCATTTTAATCTAATAAACACATTTTCTGAAGTTAAAAATTCACTGGCTATGTTTAAGAGCAGATCAGAAATGATCTAGGAAAAATTCTCTGAACTTGAAGACAGATCCATAGAAGTTACTCCTCCAAAACGCAGGGAGGCACAGGGGGTTTAGCTCAGCAGCACAATGCCTACCTGGTAGGCATGAGGTCGTGAATTTGATCCTTGGTACCAAAAAATATTAAAAAATTAAAAACAGAGAAAAATAAAGAATTGAATAATTAATAGACACTTGGAAGAAACATAACTGAGATTTTAGTGACATGAAGCAGAAAGCAGTATGTGTCTAGAACTCTCTGAATGGGCATAGAAGATGGGCAAGAAAGCAGATTCACCAGAGATCTCTTAATGGGCAGTGTGACCCATTCTTTGCATGGCATCAGCCTCTTTGCCACCCACTCACCTGTCTTCGCCAATGGTGTCATGATAGCAGTGCTGTCACATATAACATGGCTGTCACTTACCAAAGCTGATCCGCCTCCCATCACTGCCGAGTGCCAACCAACCAACTGCAGAGACCAACAATGAGGTCCCACATGTCAGCATGTTGGGGGATCCGGTCCGCACAAGATGTCATGTGTATTACATCTGATCACTTTCATTATGGCACTTTGTTTCACCAGGATAGACACTCCATCAGTATATGAATTTACCTTTCCTGCCTTTAATGCTTCTCCTAACATCGATACTTCTCGACTCACAGAGTGCTTTATTTAGTGCCACAGAACTCTGCACTGCATTGCTTCTGGCACAAGAGCTCGTTTTCAGCATTTGAAGTGCAGCAATGGATTCTTGTCCACACAATGCTCTGGTCTCGTGACCATTTTAAGACTGCTGCCTGACGTAATGAAGGGATTGCCTTTGGAGACTCAGATGCTACGAATGAGGGCAGAAGAGAGTATGCCTGAAACATTGGCGATCCTCTGGGGCACCTCTTAGTGCCTCCATGTCCTGTGATAAAAGTTAATAGGAAAATACAACATCCCAATTCAGGAAGGACTGCTAATGGTACAAATATTTCAGGAATGATAGTTTGGTCACTCCACCAATCAGGAAATCAGGACCATCAGAGGCGCTCACTAAGAATGAAGGGAATGTAGACTGCACTGTGGAAAACATAAGGGACAAATACCAACCACGACTGTGTGACCAGTTAAAGAAATGAGGACTGTGGTCACTATTAGTATTTTCAAACAGAGACTCAACTAGAAATGAACCTTGCCCAGATATGAATAAGAAGAGGCTTTGACCAACCTCTGCTGGGGAGAGGACTGCATGTTATTGGCTATACAAGGACAGCTGTGCATCATAATAGTGAAAGCTTGTTGATCTAGGGCTGTCTTCAGAAGTTTTTAAGTAATTTTTGTGGACTAAACAGATGTCTATTAGTAAAAATGGGTTCAGGAAGCAGATTAGTAAGTGTGTTAAAAGATACCTTGCCAGTCAGAGGCAAAGCCAGGATCAGAACATAGGACACTCTGACTCAGAAAGCCCTCTATTCTCCAATGCATGGTACTCAGCTTATAATGACAAATTGCAGACACTGATGTGGATATTTAACAGATGTTGTTGCTAATTGTCTCAGCAACACTTTGAGGAAGGCATTATTATCCTATTTTCCTGAAGCTCATGGGGATCTGGGGACTTCCTCCACAGCTGCAAACAGAACAAATGGCCTGGGGTTTGAACCAGCCACAACTTCCCATAGAGATCCTGTTCATCTTGTGGCTTGTGCAGTGATTTTTCTAAGATGGCAATTCTTCCCAGCGTTGCTCCAAGTCTTCCCCTCACACTGTCCATGCGACTGTCTACCTCATACAACATCATTTCCCAACTTTCCCTCTGTGCCTCAGGCTTCAGGCACAGTGAAGACCTATCAGCTCCCCTAAAGGGCTCACTGCCCCTGTGTTAGTAAGAAGAGATCTTGTTTAAGCCCCATCCATGTATTTCAACTTGTCTCTCTCTCTATGAATCAACCCTTCTCTGCTTCATCCAAACAGCGTTATTCTCCCAGCTCTGCAACAAATGTTCATAGTATATGCCTCTGTAGTCATGCTGATTGTACTCTATTGACTTTGTTCATTTCTAGATCGTTCTCTAATCACATATGGAACTCTTCTGGGCAAGGATCCTTAATCACTCGTCTTCTTCCATACCTCTTATAGTGCCTAGCATATCACTAGTTTTCAAGAATGAATGTATGATCAATTATAGGTGTATCATAACCTACAAAGAGACGCAAAGCTCCAGAAAAGGAACTCAACGCTGCCTCCAGCCTCTCAACAATAAGGTCAAGGGCACACAACTCCTCTCTCCAAGAGCTTTCCATCTTGTTATTAAATGTATCTTGTTGAATCCAGGGATGAATAACATCAGGGACCTGTAGTGAAAATTGGCTCAATCTCAATGTCTAAGTGCGTTAACAGGTCAGAAATCTAGTTGAGCCTCTTCTGTCATTGTGCAATAAAATACAGGAAAAGTCTCCTTGTAAACTACCTTAATGGCCAAATACTTATTCCACAAAGACATTTTCATCAGCTATGTATAAGTGAATCAGATGCATGGGTTAATCCCTTTCCCTTTTGCTGTCTCTGGGCAATTCAAAATAGAGTATAAAAACCTGGCAGTTAACCAATTAAGTTGATTGGAGTAAAGAGCCAAATTAGATACTTAATGATCATGTTTGCCAGATTTCCACTTCACGGTTTTGCTAAGTAGATATGGCCCTGAGGCTATAGATTCATTTATAAGCAAATTATCCAATTCTCCTGGTGAATCCGCCTCTATCTTGAGCCTCAGATTTTCCATTATCCCTTTTGGTTTTTTCCTATCAGTGTAGAAAACAACCAGGCAAAGACGAATACTCACAGTACTGAGAGACTAAGCCTTACAGCTGGTTCTAAAGGAGTCTGAACCCTCAAGTTTGGCAGGTCCACTCAAGTCAAGGTTATGACCTTGCATGTCCTTTCTGTTCACCCTTTGTCACAAGAGCCAAGAGAAGTGGGTCACACACTGAATGTGACTTGGCCAAAAAATTGATATCCTTTTTCTCCAGATTGTTCTTTCCTGATACTTTGCATGACCAGTAGAAAAAGTATTAGGGCTTTTCCAAGGCTCTCTTTGGCCACTATAGGACAAATGAAAAGTTAAGTGGCAAAGCATTTCTAGATTAAAACCTGAAGGATCAAAACAGTCAGTCTTTTTCAATAGAAGTAACATGATTTTCTGCAAGATTCAGAGTGTAAAATGTGCCCCACAGATTTTAGCCAAATGCTGGAGGCTGGTAAATGAGGCTTAGAGAGAATTCAAAGCTGATATTGTTCAATTACTGCAGCAATATTCAATTACAAGTATTAGCATAGTTAAGAATGCTCAACACTTCCAGATGCACATTTTAAGTGGGTGTAGATCTATCATACATTGGGTCCTTGTTGGAACTTTGCGTAAGAAAGGTACCTTTTTAGTGAGCACCCACTTCATGCCAAGCGCTATCTATATAAATGATGAACAAGACCGGTAACTCACAATCTAGTTAACAGGAATCATTGCCTGATCATTCTTACAAAGCTGACATTAAATTCTCATTTCAATCATCTCCCCATTCCAAAGTCTAAAGACCACACAAAGATATTAGAGTTATAACTCAATACAGAGAACCAGACAAAAGTGTTCAACAGATAAAAGGCAGGATGATCAACTACAAAGACAGACAGACATGATGCAATTTGGTATCTTGTATGGTGGATAAATGATTTATGCATTTTTCACAGAACTGTATCGCACAAAGAATAAAGTAAATGCAAATTTTAAAAAATCAAACAAGAGGTCAAGGAATCCCAGGATAGAATGTAGGCTATGACAAAAGCCCCTAGCCATGTATTACAAATGTATGACGTAACCTCAGTAGCAGCAAGCTTACCAGCACCCAGATATTGGTCTCTAAATTCTCTAACAAAAGGAACCAGCATTTTGGGACACAGAAAATACAAGATAAGCTGAGAGCATCTTGTACGATCAATAAAGTAAGGAAATGCTAGAAAAACTAAAGGGTCATCACATCCAAAGGACATGCAAGCCAAGCTGAAAGAGCTCTTAGTGGCCAAAAATAGAACAATTGAATAAATTAAATTAAATAGCATAATGTTGAATTATAGCTCAAAGTGTCTACTGCTTACACAGAATCCTACTAATATAAGTTTAAGATTACATAAATAAGTAAATAACAAATAAATCTTCCTTTCAAAAAAGAATTCCAAATAATTAAGTGGATACATTCTGCCAACATATGGAATTTAGTTCCAGGTTCCTCTGTTTGAGTGTGGACTGGACTTTGTGATTCCAAAGAGGAAGATGTGAAAGTAGGAAAAGAGAATTTTTCAGTGGAGACAACTTGCAAATGCTACCTTGGTTAAGTGGTAAAGATTGATGTCAGCTATTGGAAGACAGGTTGATGACATGTGCCTCCTGATATGTTGTGACTTGAAAGACATTTCACCTTTGTAGTATTTTTTCTGAAAAAAACAAAACAAAACAAACCACCAGTAGGCTATGAGGAGAAAAAAGGAAGAAAAAAGCAGATAAAAAAACAAATTGAAGTAGCCTGAGGATGTATCTCAATGGCACAGGGCCTGCCTGGCAAACATAAGGTCCTGAGTTTAATTCCTGGTACAAAAAAAAAATTGAGGGGTATGCTACAAAATAACAATCCAACAATCTCCCAAACTCAATATCAATAAATAAAGGAAACTGTCTCTGATTGAGGAAGCCAAGTGAGACATGACAATGCAATGCAAGTTCCTAGATCAGATACTAAGCCATATAAAAACAGAAACGAAAATATTCTGCAAACTCCAAACAAAACCTCAATATTAACAATGTCATTTCTTTAAGTTTTTATAAATGTACTCTAGTGATATGGCACCATTAGGGGAGGCTAAGTAAAGGACAGATATTCCTCATGATGCTGTCTTTACAAGTTTTATGTCAACCTAAAGTTTTTCTAAATAGGGTTAATTTAAAAATAAATGAAATTCTTCAAAAGTTACAGAATATGCAACATCAGTAGTCAGCTCTACTGTAAATTATGAGTTGGAGCAATCATATATTAATGAGGGTGCACCATTGTGACAAACGTTGCAGTGGTCGGTGTTGACATTAGGAGGTTACACACACATAGGGCAGGCAGGGGCGTGCAGCAACTCTACCTTCTGCTCAATTTAGCTGTGAACCTCAAACTTCATGAAAATCAACTCTACTCAAATATAAAAGTTATGCAGACTTTTTACTTCCAACTATGATAGCATAACTTCTTAGCAAGTCCATGTCCCCACTTAAAAAAATAAAAATGAGAAGAACTGAATTAAAAGGAAAAATAACCTCTTTGAAGGCATTAAAGAGCTTTGAAAGCTGGCAGGCCTTGAGGCAAGAGGTCCTGGGGAGAAGAAAAGCACACTGAACAAGCCCACCTCTGCAGGTGAGGTTTCCCTGTTGGAACATTTTCCATTCTTTGAATGGCGCTGAAACACCAGCATAGCTTCATAGCATCTTCAGTGCAAGAGACAAAACTTGTAGCGTGCAGGTACCAGAGATGCCAGGTCTCAAGAGGCTAAGATTCAGAATGGGAGAAAAGCAGACAGGTAAACGTGGTGCATGACACTGGGATTTCGACTGAGGTGCAGGGTCTTAGAAAACCAGCAGCTGGGAAACAGAGTCAAGGTTTCGATGGCTTCACAGTTAGGAAATCAACATTTTGCTTCAGGACTCACCAATGAGAAGGAGCCTGAGGAATGTGCTGGTGCTAAACTAAGTTAACCAAAGACATACAGGTCGGTCTTCTCAATCTTTAATTGTATGGAGCACTTTCCTTTTCTGTAGTGTGCCAGAGTAAAGGGCCAGCCCTTGGTGGAAGTAAGCAGTAACATCCAGAGCTTTACACTCTGTTATTGTTCTTTATAACAGACAAATCTCCCATTTTAATTTACAAATATCAAGGGTCCCAAAAACGAGGACCAAAAGAACAATTAGAGAGTAGACTAACATGTTTCCCTATGCTGAAATTACCTGACGCACATTTTTAAACTAGATTATGCAATGCACATTTTTGCCAGAGAATGAGAATCTATTTTAATGGATGGAAATTATAAAATTAAACATTATAATAACTTTGCAAATGGGAAGAGGGTCAAGAGGTGGAAGGAGAGAAAGAAGGGGCACAGAAAGAAAAGAATTGAGATATGTCATGCACACTCACCAACTCCCCATGATAGATGTAATCATTATTACTACAAACACATACTAATACAATGCAAAATTTAGATTAAAAAATTGTTAAGAAGTGAAATTAAAAACACTGGGAGCTGAATGACAGGTTGAACAGCTAAAATGAGGGCTTACTGAGCTGAGAAATGAGTCAGCAGAAATTATCCATGGGACAAAAAGAAAAAGGGTCAAAAATCAAAGTCAAAAGCCTCTAGCACATGGTGAAGGAGCTTCCACATGTGCACTGGAACACTGTGTGAAGTGATGATGGCTATGGATTTTTTTTGAAACAAATTAAAGACCCAAACAAAAGACTCTGGAATCAGTATAAACTCTTAGCTGAACAAAAGTTGTTTAAAGACAAAAAGTCTTTGAATGTGCATGGGTGGGAGGTATGTATTACTTTCAAGAAATGAATATAAGACTACTGTCTCAAACAGATTAGAAGATGCAGAAACAAATCCAAACACACTCAGCCACCTTGTCTTTGACAAAGAAGCTAAACACCTTCACTGGAAGAAAGATAGGCTCTTTAGTACATGGTGCGGGAAAAACTGGCTTTCCACATGCCGAAAACTAAAATGAGACCTGTGTCTATCACTGTGTGCTAAACTAAAATCAAAATGGATCAAAGATCTAAATATTAATCCAATATTAGAAGCATTAAATCTGCTGGCAGATAAAATGGAACTCTTGAAGAAATCGGTGGAGGCAAAGACTTTGTGAACAAAACCCTGACCACACAGAAAATATTACAAAAAATAAACAACTGGAACCTCATCTTATTAAAAAGCTTTTGCACAACAAAAGAAATCACCAGCAGAGTAAAAAGACATCCCACAGAATGGGAAAAAATTTTAGCTAGTTTTTCCTCAGACAAAAGATTAATATCTAGGACTTATAAAGGTTGAAAAAATCAGATACTTCCAATTTAAAGACCCAATCTAAAAATGGGTATTTGAAATGAATACACATATCTCAGATGAAGAAGTGGAAATGGAAAATAAATATATGAAAAAGTATTCAACATCACTGGCCATTCTTAAAACACCAAGATTCTACCTCATTCCAGAAAGAACAGCTATTAGCAAAAAATCAGCCAATAATAAATGCTCGTGGGGATATGAAGAAAAAGAAACCATTCTCCACTGTTGGCGGAGTGTAGATTGGTGCAACCACTATGGAAATTAGCATGGAGATTCCTCAAAAAAAAAAAAAAAAACCCTAGAACTAGAAGTCTCATTTGACCCAGCTATTCCCCTTCTTGGCATCTTCCCAAAAGAAATAAAAGTATCGTACCAAGTGGTATTTACACACCCATGTTTATAGCAGCATTTGTAATACCTGTGTCTTGAAACAACCCAAATGCACATCAACTGATAAAAGGATAAAAAGATATGGAGTTTTTATACAATGGAGTACTATTCAGTTATAGAGAAGAATAAACGAGACATTTATAGCTAAATTAATGACTTGTGACTGTACTCTTAAGTGAAATAAATCAGACAAATGTGTACATATCACATTGTCATTTTGGTGTGAGAAACTGAAAGTGTATATAAGAACCAAAATGTATAATAAATATTGTAAAATAAAAAATTGCTCAAATGTAAAGGGGAACTATGGAGGAAGGAGGGGGAAAAGAAGGAAGGGAAAATAAAAACATGAGAAAAGAAGGATAAAATGGAAACAAAGTTTGTAAATAAAGAGGGGAACAGGGATTATAAGGAGGGAAGGGAATGGGAAAAAAAGAGGAATCAAGAAACAACGTGTACAGGTACAGATTCCCTATGATGAATATGAGGTCATTATGTGTATCTAAATGGTATTAACAAACTTAATAATAATTTTTAAAAGACTATCATCTCAAAAATAATACGTACAGAAGATGATAGAGTGTTTCTCTAAACTGAATGTGTCTCCTGATTCATAGGTTGAAGCTCCAATCTCCAGGCATATGGTATTTAGAGGAGAGATCTTTGGGAAGTAATTAGGTTGTGATAATGGAGTCCTTGTGCATAAGATTAGCATCATTATATGAATATGTACAAGAGAACAGTTCTCTCTCCATGAGAGGACTCAGCAGGAAGGCAGCTGCTGCGAGCCAGGAAGCGAGCCTTCACCTGGAACCAAACTCACCAGCACGTTGGTCTTGATCTCATCAGCCTTCAGAACTATGAATTAAATGTGTCTCATTTAAGCCACTCATTTCATGATATTCTGTTATAGCAGCTGAGTAGAGGCATATGTCATCTTTATGGTGCTAAAAGAAAATAAATGTCAACATAGAAATCTACAGCCAGAAAAATATCCATAAAACTGAAAAAGAAATAAAAATTTTTTTCTAATGTCTGCCAGTATACTAACATGAAGAAAACACTAAATGGATTTTCTACTTCCACAGAAGTAGAAGAAGAAATTAAGGGCAACAGGAATGATAGATATATGGATAAAATTAAATTTATATTGTTTAGATCAAATAATACAAACATGCTGTGTGACTTCTTATACAGTAAGATTAAAAATGCATTCTAAAAGGTAGGAGGGAAGGAAATTATGTTAAGTAGTTGAAAGTCTAGCATTATCTGGAAAGTAGAACATGTGGACCGTTGCTGGACTGGGACAGCCAGACCCAAGCCTCTCTCTATGAGTCAGCACCAGTCATGGAGTGGGGGAAGAAAGAAGGCCACACCAGAAAGCAAGCCCAGTCTATGAACCAGTACCATGTGCGAGCCACCGCCACACTGGGAACAGCCAGACCCCAGCTCCTTCCAGTGAACAGGCTGGTAAGCAAGAAGTACTAATCTGCCCACAATGTGCAAATGGCTTATCCAGAGAGGCAGAAGCTGTGATGATAGCTATCGAAGTGAAATGCAATTAGATGCCTGTGGTGCTTTATTGTTTCACTGACACTGCAGGTCAAGGGCCTCTGGTCTGATCATTGGTTCAGAGGATAGTGGTACTCAGTGTGGCATCTAGTGGGGAATCTCCTTCTGAGGGTTGCAGCCATTGATGATTCCCTATGGTCTTGTCTTGAAGTCCTATATTGCTTTATTGTTTTGTTAGGTTGGATTTTATTCTCTTTTGTCTCATTTGATTATGTCAAATCTAATAGCAGGAGCAGCTATTTCAAAGATGGCAAGGTATATTATGGTAGCAATTTTGGATTTACTATTGGCTTGTTTTGAAGTCCTTTGTGGCATTCATTGTTCTGTTGCACTCATTGTTTTATTTTTATTGGTTCTATTGTGTTCTATTCTGTTTGATTTTTCCTATGTCTGAAGTTATCTGCAGCTAGTTTGAAGACATTCAAAGGCATTATGGTAACTGTTGTTGATTTCATAATGTTTTGAAGTCCTATGTCACTGGCACTGGTTTGTTTTGATTGGTTTTATTTTGTTTTATCCTCTTTAAAATAAAACTAAATAAAAGAAAGTTTAAAAAGTACTAATTAATAGATCCTTTAAAATTATCATTGACATAAAATGACCACTATAAATATATATATAATTATAAATGTACATAGATGTATATATAATAGTAAAATAATACAGGAAATATAGTAAAACACAATATTTTTTCTAAAATTGAGGACAAAATAAGATTTATGCAATGAATAGAATATCCACACAGAATTGTAGGTTTATACTCAAATGTGACAATAGTTTGTCCACTATAAGTCATTTAAATACTCAATTAAAAAGGGCAATGCATTAGCCAGCTTTTTGTCACTATGACCAAATACCTGAGAAAAACAACTGAAAGGAGGAAAGGTCTACTTCAGCTCGCAGATCCAAAGGTTTCAGTCCAGAGTCAACTGGCTCTCTGGTGGTGAGCCTCCAGCAAAGTGGAAGCATCATGGCAGAACGGTGGAGTGGAGAAAGCTGCTCACCTCATCATGGTCACAGAGGAGAGAGCCAGAGAAAGAACTAGGGAGGGAGGGGTGGAGGCCCAGCTATAGTCCCCAGGGACTAAGCCCTACCTCCTGTTGCACCTCTCAATAAGGCCATCACATGGTGATCTCATCAGTGCATTCATGAGTCCATTTGATGCAGTCACTCCCCAAAACCCCTTAGGTGGCTTTTAGGGAACACCTTATATTCAAACTATTAACAAGCTGTTCTTCTGGATTGGTAGACTAAAGCCATCTCTTCCCAGCGCCAAATTCCACTCTTCCATAAAAGACCAGAGAATGTGAGGGAGAAAGTATAAACAAAATAAAATCTGTCAAAGTCAACTTCACAGAACTCTGGAAATTAACTAAAGGCTTAACTAAATAACTAATTAACTAAAGGCCAATATGAAGAACATTAGTTAAAAAGAAAGAGAAAACTAAAAAAAAAAAAGAAAAGAAAAATAGCAGAATCTTTGTAGGACTGAAATCTTTGTGATGTTTTATAATTTACTCTGTCCCATTTGTCCTTTTTATCTATCTCTGAGGTAATATTAAAAACCAACAGCTTCACAACCACAGTAGCCATGACAACCAGCAGCTTAGCAGCCACTTGAAGGAACAAAATAGATTTGAAGCTCTCCATCCCCATTAAAAACAAAATCAAAAGAATCCCAGACAACTATTATCTGCCTACTCTGGCAGCTCCCAGGAAAATCCCCTTACATAAGTCTCCTCTGTATTTGACCTCATTTAGAGCCGATTGTGTATGTATTTTTCAAAAAACTATGTGTCAATTAACACCACAGGCGTCAATCCCTCCCCCAAAAGAAGGAAAAACACCCAAAAGGGAAAGGTAGGAAATAAGGTGTCCAGAGAGGGCCATGAGAGGTGTCCATAAAAGGCTTTTTTTAAACTTTGAATTTAGAAAGTCATGCTCATGGCTAGGACTGAATGCATGTATAGGAAATAGCTGAGAAACCCTAGTTTCCCTTAATGGTCCATGCAAGACAAAAATGAAAGCAAATACAGAACTTTAAACCACTGGAACATTAAGTCATGAACCCAAACCTCTGCCTAACACTGGCATGAACCTCCAGACAGCCAGGCAGAAGTTTCGGTGCCCATTAAAAAATTATATATCATGACCAAATGGGATTTATCCAAGGAATGTAAGGTTGGCTTAATATCCAAAAATCTGTCAGTGAATATGCAGTATTAATAGAATAAAAGGGAGAAAACATATCTTGATATTTGCAGAAAAAACACTTTAACAGAATCCAACACTCCCTTTTCATAAAACACTCAAAAAAAATAATAGAACTTCTTCAATCTGTAAAGGCCAGTGCACTTCAGAATTGTAACCAACAAAGAAAGAAACTGGGGCCTCCTGGAAGAAGCAAAAAAGATGGGAAGAGGAAGCAACAACAAAAAGTCCCCAGGTCCCAACCCTGAGAACATTGAGCCAGGACAGGTAAATACAAAGGAGAATGAGGACAGCAAACATGCAATATCAGACACAGCACCAGTGGACATAAAGAGATATATTCAGGACCTCATAGATGAGTTCAAAAGTGAAATATTTAGCCAAATAAAGCAAGATATAAGAAGATTAATAAAAGAGATACTAAATACCCCTCAAGAAGACACAGGCGGAAGAAGGGAGGAACTCAAACAAACGAGAGAATGATTTGATGAAGAATATAAAAAATACAGAATACATGAAGCAGATTCAAAGAGATCACCAGGAAATTAAAAACTCTATGGAAAGATGGCAAATCAGCTTGAAAGAAACTAAGGATAGATTATCCAAACTGGAGGACAATTTTGCAATGTGGGAGTATGAAAGGGAAAACTTTTAAAAAATAACAAGGAAACAAGCAGTAACAACGCAAAGGCTAGAAGATGACAAAAGGATCTATAACTTGAGAATAAAGAATGTGAATGAAGAAGTTGGGGAACAAACAAAGGAACTACAAAGGTTATTCACAGAAATAATTAAGGAAAACTTCCCCAACATAGGGAAAGGAAATGATATTCTGATATATGAGGCATACAGAACTCCAGCCACCTACAACCAAAACAGAGCTACACCTGGGCATATAATAATCAAGATTCCAGAAATTCAATCTAAGAACAGAATATTAAAAGCTGTTAGAGACAAAAAACGGATAACCTATAGAGGAAGACCCATCAGAATAATGACAGACTTCTCAACACAAACCATCAAGTCAAGAAGAGCCTGGAGTGAAATATTCCAAGCCCTGAAAGAAAATAACCTCCATCCCAGATTGATATGCCCTGCTAAATGGCCTCTAGAAATTAATGGAGAAACAAGATGCTTCCAACATAAAGAGGAACTTGAGAAACTCGCAACCACCAATCCAACTCTATAGAGAATACTGCAGGGCATTCTAGAGAGAGACAAAAGTACTAGGATTCCAGGAACAGTGGCAGAGAGTGAATGGAGCAGAAAACAGAATGAAGAAGATAAGCAGACAACTGATGGCAAAAAAGGAGCATAACAGAAATGAGGCAGAGAAGTTTTTATTCAAAACTGATATGATTGACAGTATCAAGTCTGAGAGTATAGGCAACTACACTGAAGATGATAAGACTCTCTGATACACATTCTGGTTTGATAACTGTCAGTTTCTGAAGTTCTATACTATATACAAAGTTGTGTTTTTATGAATACTGTTATGTACTGATATATTCAATTATACTATGTCTGGTGATATAGCCAATTCTATTGGATATAACAAGAGACACAGGAACCATGGTAGAATTCTTTGTACAAGAGTCTTATATGTTTATTTTGTTTCATGTGTTTATAGGAATATGCTTTGTTTTGCTTTGCTTTGCTTTGTTTCTCCCTCTAACATAGAAAGGATAGAAATACATGTTAAGACTCATGCATGTCTCTAGAGGTGGGCGTGGGGCCTCATGCCTATAATCCCAGTGCTCGTGAGGCTGAGGCAGGAGGATCGTTGTGAGTTCAAGACCAGCCCGGACTACAAAGTGAGCTCAAGGCCAGCCTGAATGCATAGAGAGACCCTGTCTCAAAATGACCAAAAAAAAAAGAAAAAAAGAAAAAAAAAGACTCATGGATGTGTAGAATCTATAAACAGTTTATGAGAACTGATCTTATGACACATGATGAAATGAACAGATACTTTGAAGAAAAAGAGACACTAAAATACCCAGTGCTGATCCTGGAGTGTCATAATGTGAAATCCAGCAATAGTATTATTCTTTGTTCAGAATGATATTAGTCTGCTTGGGTTTATTCAATCTCAACATAATTCAAGATATATGAATAACTGCATGTATGTTTAAGTGCGTAGGATTGATAATCATATTTCTAAGTTTTTGTTGGATGGTTGAACAGAACTGGTTACAATCTCACTGTTTGAATTCCCACTTTATATGCTCCACTTTAGTATCTTGAATAACTATTTGTAAGAAGACAATCTGTAATCATCAACTAGTGATTATTTTTTGAAATTATGTATTATTTCTACCCATTTTCTGTTTTTTTTTTTTAGTCTTTCTTTAAATTAAAAAAATTTTTAAAAGACACTACAGTACCCAGTGTTGATCACGGAGTGTCATCATGTGAAATCCAGCAATGCTATTATTCTTCGTTCAGAATGATTTTAACCTGCTTTAGTTTGTTTAATCTTAACATAAATGAAGATATGGATAACTGCACATATGTGTAAGTGTATAGGATTGACAACCATGTTACTAAGTTTTTGTTGGACAGTTGAACAGAACTGTTTGTAGTCTCTCTGTTTGAATTCCCACTTTACATATTCCATTTTTGTACCTTGAACCACTATTTGTAAAATGACAATATGTAAACTAGTCATTTCTTACTACTTATTTTTTTCTCTGAATGTATGTATTATTTCTACCTATTTTCTGTTTTTTTTTAGTCTTTGTTTAAATAAAATTAAAAAAATTTTTTTAAAAAGAATAAGGCAAACTGTCCATTCACCCCACTTCTATTCAACATTGTACCAGACAGTTTAGTCATGGCCATTCAGCAAGAAAATGAAATTAAAATATATCCAGATTCTAAAAGAAGAAACAAGTGGTCTCTACCAGCAAATATCATGAGCTTGTGTGTTTAAAAAATCCTAATGAATCCACTAACATGAACTATTGAGCTAATAAATTGTACATGGCTTTAGACTGTAAGATCAATGTACAAAAATCATGTTTCTCTATATGAACAATGAAAATTTTGAAAACTGGGGTTAAGAAAACAATTCTATTTATAATATAACCAAAATAATAAAATACTTACAAAAAGTATTTTTACAAAGCAACCATAAGAATTACACACAGAGAACTACAAAACATTTTGAAAGAAAACCTTAAAATGTATAAAAATATTCTGTGTTTATAGATCAAAAACTTCATACTGTTAGAACAATATTTACCTAAATTACTTATAGAACCCAACAGTAGAAAAAGAAAAACTAAAGATTAAAGTATAGATAAAGTTGTTATTTCTCTAAAGATAGAAACAGCTCAGTGGTGAAGTATCTGCTTGGCAAGCATGAGATCATGAGTTTGATCTCTGAAGATGGCAGGTCAATAAGCAGCAAAATAAAAAGCCTCTCTGAGAGAAACAGCCCAGATGCTGGAATATAGCATTCTGGAGAAGACCAGACAGAAGGAGATGGATCCTCTCAACACAGGATGAAACTAAAGTGAAAAAAAAAAAAAGAAAGAAAAGAAAAACTTGGACAGAAAGCTGTAGCCAGACACACTTTCACCAGAGAAGTTCCCACTGTGTGTGAAAAGCCACTGGAATCCAAAGGCACACAGTCGTGGTGAAGTTGGGGGCAAGCCCAAGGGCCTCGGTGGGAGGATGCAGTCGCAGAGGGGAGTGGCGGACCAGAGAACTGCACCAGCTAGCAGTGAGTGTGGGGGATTCAGTTCTCCCGTAGGAGTGGGAAGTTGGCCAAATGCCATTTTGGAGTTGGGCAGGATGAGCCCAGAACCAGAACTGTAGCAGATTCATTCAGCCAGTCTTAGTGAAGAGCAGACTGGTGAGAATTGCTTGGACTGAGTCCCGCCCCTGTGTGCAATCCAATAACATAGGCAAGATTTCCCTAAAGCTCTCTTTAACTGGCCTAGACTACGTAGCACACACTAACATGGTGAAGACTGCCAGTAGTGGACCAGCTCAGAAGGGAGGGGCCAGCCTGCCCCGCCTATGGTTGTACTCCAGTGGTCACCAGCAGACTGGGAGGGCCGCAAACAACAGAAATCCCTAGCCAGCATGCTTCAGAGTAATTATAATCAATACAGGAAGTGCAGGGGACCCCACTATCCACTTTTCCAGAAGAAACCAGGAACATGACAAGAGGAAGAAACAAAAGGCAGTCTCTGGTCTCCAACCCAAGCAGTACTGATCCAGGAGAGGTAAACACAGAACAGATCGGGAGTCACACACCTGCAGTTTCTGAAGCAACAGTATCTAACATAAATTAATATCTTCATGAAATTAAAAAAGAACTTAAAACAGAAAAATTAATACAAGTAAAGGAAGATATAAGAAAAAAATAAAAGAAATGTTAAGTACCTCTCAAGAAGACACAGATGGAAGAATAGCGGAGCATAGAAAAAGGAGAGAAACTTGAATGAAGAATATGAAACAAATTTAGAATACATGAAACAGATTCAAAGATTTTACCAGTAAATTAAAAACTCCATTAAAAGCTGGCAAAACTGCTTGAAAGAAACTCAAGATAGACTATCAAGCCTTGAAGACAGGTTTGCAACTTGTGATCACAAAAGGAAAGATCTCTTAAAAATAACAAGGAACCAGGAAGTAACAATACAAAGGCTAGAAGATGACAAGAGGATCTATAATTTAAGAATAAAAAATATCAGTGAAGAAGCAAGGGTAAATGCAAATGAAATACAAAGGCTATTTACAGAAATAAAGAAAATTTCTCAAGCATAGGAAAAAGAAATGATATTTAGATATATACTAGCCAGCCAGCTACAATGAAAATAGATCTATACCCAGACATATAATAATCAAGATCCCAGAAATTCAACAAAGAACAGAATAGAAAAGCTGTCAGAAAAAAGAAACAGATCACCTATAAAGGAAAACCCACCAGAATCACAACAGACTTCTTAACACAAACCATCAAATCAAGAAGAGCTTGGAAAATTCCTGAAAAATATGTCAGATAGATAACAGCAGACTATAAAGACTCTCTGAGAAAGTCCACTTAGATTCCAAAAGGGTAATACAGTGTGGGGAGTCCCTAACAGAGGGAGATACACCCTGCTGACCCAGGAACAAACTAAGTTGAGAGAAACCAATTAAAAACACAGTACCAGTGCTATGATTAGAACAGCTACAGTCTCGGTGCTGCTACCTGAACTGGCTGCTTGAACTCACTGCTGCTGCCACGCTTGAATTGGTGCAGCTGGGATAGCCCACCATCTTCAACTCACTGGAGATGTGAATGCACTGAGAGTGAGAGTCAGCAAACCAAATTGAGAGCAGAGCTGGCAGGGAGCCCTGCATCAACCTGCTGGGAGTGAGGGGAATAAAAACCCTTCCATAGAGAAGGGGGAGCTCCACCAGATGACATTCAGGGACCAGGCAGACTGGCCAGAACAAAGGTCTACAGTGACTTCAGTCAGTTATTCCCTTCTCAAGTGGGACTGGTGGGGAGCACTTGACCTGGGTGATACTGCAGACTGAGACCAAATAGGCTGGCCCAAACCAAGTCCCCATGCCTGGCAGTGCACCCTAATGCAGTAAAGCCTTCAGCAGGTTGACTGACCTGGAGGTGTGGGCCCAGCATAGGCTGCCCAGGTCTGTACCTCCTAGTACTCTGCAGTGGGTGGGAACACCTAGCCAGCATGCTTCAAACAAACTGAAACCGACAAAGACAGAAACTGGGCCTCCTATATATGCCTGTGTGGAAGGAAAAAAAATATGAGAAAAGGAGGCAACAAGAAAGAGTCCTCAGTCCTCAATCCTGAGAACATTGATCCAGGAAAGGTAAATGCAAAGGAGAACGAGGACAGCAAACATTCAATATCAGATGTGGCACCAACAGACATAAATCAATATCTTCAGGACCTCATAGACAAGTTCAAAAGTGAAGTATTTAACCAACTAAAGCAAGATATCAATAGAATAATTAAAGAAATGCTAAGCACCTCCCAAGAAAAAACAGATGGAAGAATGGAAGAGCAAAAAAAAAAAGGGAAGAATTGTTTGATGGAGAAAATAGAGAAAACATAGAATACACGAAGCAGGTTCAAAGAGATTACCAGGAAATTAAAAACTCCATTAAAAGCTGGCAAAAATGCTTGAAAGAAACTAAGGATAGATTGTCCAAACTGGAGAACAGGTTTGCAATGTGGGAACATGAAAGGAAAAATTTCTTAAAAATAACAAGGAAAGCAGTAACAACACAAAGGCTAGAAGACAACAAGAGGATCTACAACTTAAGAATAAAGAATGTGAATGAAGAAGCAGGGGTACAAACAAAGGAACTGCAAAGGCTATTCACAGAAATAATTAAGGAAAACCTCCCAAACATAGGAACAGGAAAAGATACTCACATGTGTGAGGCATGCAGAACTCCAGCCACCTACAACCAAAAAAGAACTACACACAGGCATATAATTATCAAGATCCCAGAAATCCAATATAAGAACAAAATATTAAAAAGCTGTCAGAGACAAGAAACAGATCACTTACAAGGGGAAACCCATCAGAATTACAGCAGACTTCTCGGCACAAACCATCAAATCGAGAAAAGCGTGGGGCAAAATAATCCAAGCCTTGAAAGAAAATAACTTCCAGCCCAGATTGATGTATCCTGCACAATTGGCCCTAGAAATTAATGGAGAAACAAGATCCTTCCAAGATAAAGAGGAACTGGGGGAATTCACAACCACCAATCCAACTCTACAGAGAATACTGCAGGACATTCTAAAGAGAGAGAAAAGCACCAGGATTTCAGGAACAGTGGCAGAAAGGCCCCAATGAATGCAGCAAAATGTGAAATGAAGAAAACAAGCAGAAAACTAATGGTGGGAAAAGTGCACAACAGAAATGAGGCACAGAAGGTTGGATATAATTTCTAAAATAGGTGGCCTAGATAGATACATTAACTTAAGGGAAAAAAGAGAATTGCAGGCAGAGTGGATCAAGAGGTAGGGTCCACCAAGATGCTCTTTATAGTAAATATAATTAATCTGAAGAAGGGTATATGGACCAAAATCAAATATGAGAAAACAACTCAAGCCAGGCATGGTGGCTCACGCCTGTAATCCCAGCACTCAGGAGGCTGAGGCAGGAGAATCATGAGTTTGAGACAAGCCAAGGCTACAAAGTGAGCTCAAGGCCAGCCTGAACTGCACAGCGAGACCCTGTCTCAAAAATACCAAAAAAAAAAAAAAAAAGAAAGAAAGAAAGAAAGAAAGAAAGAAAGAAAGAAAGAAAGAAAGAAAGGGGCAACTGGACAACTATTTATGGATAGGTTGAAAAGACAGGCTTTAAAAATTGAATAAATACAACTAGAGATCAAGTCCAGGAGCAAAAAAGTTTGGAAACAGGCAAATAACAGGTTGCCTCTCCAATATAAAACCGAGAGTATTGGGGAGACATAAAAATACACAGTACATCCTGGGGAAGTGAAAAGAGAGAAATAATCTTTAAAAAGATAGCAGAAGATATTGCTAATCATGTATCAGGAATTAAAACCCCTATTACTCACACCACACTGCTTGGATGGAACTTATTCTGTCCCAGTTTGTATACAAGCACTGGATCTGAGGGCACAGACAGCTGTCCCAAAGATATCAGGTTATAGCACAGTGGTCATCTTTAATTTCCTATTATCTTAATCCAGATCCTGGTATGACTTATACTGTTGTATCATGACTGATCTTAGTTAAATCTGGTTTGTTTGATTGCTGCTTATTATTTTATTCAAGACAGATTTTATTCAAAACTGTTAGGTTGATGGTATCGAGTTCAAGAGTATAGACAACTATACTAAAAATGATAATGATTCACTATGATATCCATTCTGATTTGATTACTGCCTGTTTTTGTAGCTCTACACTATCTAAAAAGTTGTATTTCTATTAATTCTGTTATGTACTTATATATTCAATTATACTTTATCTGATGATATAGCCAATTCTGTTGATGATAACAAGAGACAGCATAGTGACCATGGTAGAACTCCTTATACAGCAGTTTTATATGTCTTTTTAGTTTTATGTGTCTATAGGAATATGTTTTGTTCTGTCCTGCTTTGTTCTGTTTCTCCCTCTAATACAGAAAGGATAGAAATACATGTTAAGATTCATGCTTGTGTAAAACCTATAAACAGTTTATAAGAAATGAACAAATACTTTGAAGGAAAAAAAGGGGCACTGCAGTACCCAGTGCTGATTCTGGAGTGTCATGATGTAAAATCCAGCAATACTATTAATCTTTGTTCAGAAGGATTTTAATCTACTAAGTTTTGTTTGGTCTCAACATAAATGAATGTATGGATAAATGCATACATGTCTACTTGTATAGGATTGATAGCCATATTACTTAGTTTTTGTTGGATAGTTGAACAGAACTGTTTGCAGTCTCTCTGGTTGAATTCCCATTTATATGTTCCACTATTGTATCTTGAACAATTCTTTGTGGGGGGACAATATGTATACATCAACTAGTGATTTATTACAGTTTATTTCTTCTCTTTGAAAGTATGTACTATTTCTGCCCATTTTCTGTTTTATTTTGTCTTTCTTTAAATAAAATTTTTAAAAAAAGAAGTGCTTGGAGTGAAGTATGCCAAGCCCTGAAAGAAAATAACCTCCAACCCAGATTGAGGTACCCTGAAAAACTATCTCTCAAAATTAATGGAGAAACAAGGTGTTTCATGACAAAGAGGAACTGAGGGCATTTGTGACCACCAATCCAACCCTACAAAAAATATTGAAAGACATTTGAGAGAGAGATAGTGAAAGACCATGCTTTCAGGAACAGCAGCAGACAGGGCTCACTGAATGGGGCAGACAGTGGAGTAAGGGGAAAAGTAGACAACCAACAGCACAAAAATTTATGGCAGAGACGAGGCAGAAAAGGTTGGCCATAATCACTAACATGGATGGCCTCAGTACACTAATAAAAAGAAACACAGGCAGAGTGAATCAGGAGATAAGGTCCATCAGGATCTTTATATAAGAAATATAGGGGCTGGGGATTTAGCTCAGCGGCATAAGCACCTGCCTTGCAAGCAGGCAGTCGTGAGTTCGATCCCTGGTACCGATAAAAACGAAAAAGACAAAAAAGAAAGAAAGAAATATAATTAACCTGAAAGAGGGTTTTTGGACTGAAGGTAACAGATGAGAAAATAGTGCTCTATGTGGCAGGGAACCATAAAAAAGTGGGAGTAGCTTGCCCAATAGCTGCAAATTGGTTGGAAAGACATAACTTTTATATACTGGAGAACTACTCAGTTATAAGGAATGAAAACCTTGAGGCTCTTGTAGGTAAATGGATACAACCTGAGATCATGCTCAGGGGTAAAAAGGTTCAGAATCACTTAGGTAAATAGTGGGTTGCCTAGCTAATATAAAAACTAGAGGAGTAAGTGGGATACAAAATGTACAATGCACCCTGTGAAAGTGAAAGGGGAGGAATTGTCTAAAAAAGGAAGGCAGTAGATATTGTTAATCTTATATCATGATTTGAAACTCACATTGTTTTCATTGCTATGTTTAGTTGGGTTATATTCTGTTCCAGTTTGCCTACTTGTACTAGATTTGATGGTATGGACAGCTATTCAAAAGATAGGAGGATATACTACAGCAACCATATTTTATTTCCTATTCACTTAAATTGAAGCCCTGTATTATTGTCACTGTTTTGTTTTGACTGATTTTATTTGAATCTGTTTTGTTTGATTACTGTCTTGTTTTTTTAATATAAAGAAAGACTAAACAAAACAGAAAATAGGTAGAAATAATACATTCAGAGAAAAATAAACAGTAAGAAATCACTACTTGATGTTTACATATTGTTATTTTACAAACAGTTGTTCAAGATACAAAATGGAACATGTAAAATGGGAAATCAAACAGTGAGACTACAAACAGTTCTATTCAACTGTCCAACAAAAACTTAGTAACATAGTTGTCAATCCTATACACTTACACATACATGCAGTTATCCATATCTTCATTTATGTTAACATTAAACAAACTAAAGCAGGTTAAAATCATTCTGAACAAAGAATAATAGTATTGCTGGATTTCACATGATGACACTCCGTGATCAAAACTGGGTACTGTAGTGTCTTTTTAAAAAAAATTTAATTTAAAGAAAGACTAAACAAAACAGAAAATGGGTAGAAATAATACATAATTTCAAAGAAAAACAGTAAGAAATCACTAGTTGATGATTACAGATTGTCTTCTTACAAATAGTTATTCAAGATACTAAAGTGGAGCATATAAAGTGGGGATTCAAATGGTGAGATTGCAACCAGTTCTGTTCAACTATCCAACAAAAAGTTAGAAATATGGTTATCAATCCTGTACACTTAAACATACATGCAGTTATTCATATATCTTCAATTATGTTGAGACTGAATAAACCCAAGCAGGCTAATATCACTCTGAACAAAGAATAATACTATTGCTGGGTTTCACATCATGACACTCCAGGATCAGCACTGGGTATTTTAGTGCCTCTTTTTCTTCAAAGTATCTGTTCATTTCCTCATGTGTCATAAGATCAGTTCTCATAGACTGTTTATAGATTCTACACATGCATGAGTCTTAACATGTATTTTTAATCCTTTCTATATTAGAGGGAGAAACAAAAGAAAGCAAGGCAAAATAAAACATATTCCTATAAACACATGAAATGAAATAAACATATAAGACTGTTGTACAAAGAGATCTACCATAGTTCCTGTGTTGTCTCTTATTATCTCCAATAGAATTGGCTGTATCATCAGACATAGTATAATTCAATATATCAGTACATAACAGTATTCATAAAAACACAACTTTGTATATAGTATAGAACTTCAAAAACTGACAGTTATCAAACCAGAATGTGTATCGTAGAGTCTTGTCATCTTCAGTGTAGTTGCCTATACTCTCAGACTTGATACTGTCAATCATATCAGTTTTGGATAAAATCTTCTCTGCCTCATCTTTGTTATGCTCCTGTTTTGCCATCAGTTGTGTGCTTATCTTCTTCATTCTGTTTTCTGCTCCATTCACTGAGGCCTCTCTGCCACTGTACCTGGAATCCTAGGACTTTTCTCTCTCTCTAGAATGCCCTGCAGTATTCTCTGTAGAGTTGGATTGGTGGTTGTGAATTTCCCAAGTTCCTCTTTGTCTTGGAAGCATCTTGTTTCTCCATTAATTTCTAGAGACAGTTTATCAGGGTATATCAATCTGGGATGGAGGTTATTTTCTTTCAGGGCTTGGAGTATTTTGCTTCAGGCTCTTCTTGACTTGATGGTTTGTGTCAAGAAGTCTGTTATTATTCTGATGGGTCTTCCTTTACAGGTTATCTGTTTCTTGTCTCTAACAGCTTTTAATATTCTGTTCTTAGATTGAATTTCTGGAATCTTGATTATTATATGCCCAAGTATAGTTCTGTTTTGGTTGTAGGTGGCTGGAGTTCTGTATGTCTCATATATCAGAATATCATTTCCTTTCCCTATGTTGGGGAAGTTTTCCTTAATTATTTCTGTGAATAACCTTTGTAGTTCCTTTGTTTGTTCCCCAACTTCTTCATTCACATTCTTTATTCTCAAGTTATAGATCCTTTTGTCATCTTCTAGCCTTTGCGGTTACTGCTTGTTTCCTTGTTATTTTTTAAAAGTTTTCCCTTTCATACTCCCACATTGCAAAATTGTCCTCCAGTTTGGATAATCTATCCTTAGTTTCTTTCAAGCTGATTTGCCATCTTTCCATAGAGTTTTTAATTTCCTGGTGATCTCTTTGAATCTGCTTCATGTATTCTGTATTTTTTATATTCTTCATCAAATTGTTCTCTCATTTGTTTGAGTTCCTCCCTTCTTCTGTCTGTGTCTTCTTGAGGGGTATTTAGTATCTCTTTTATTAATCTTCTTATATCTTGCTTTATTTGGCTAAATATTTCACTTTTGAAGTGGCCCCTCCCCCTCATCTATGAGGTCCTGAATATATCTCTTTATGTCCACTGGTGCTGTGTCTGATATTGCATGTTTGCTGTCCTCATTCTCCTTTGTATTTACCTGTCCTGGGTCAATGTTCTCAGGGTTGGGACTAGAGACTTTTTGTTGTTGCTTCATTTTTCCCATCTCTTTTGCTTCTTCCAGGAGGCCCCAGTTTCTTTCTTTGTTGGTTACAATTCTTCTGAAGCACTCTGGCTAGATGACCTTTTCCACTGCCATGTGCTAGTGTTTTGCAGACAGGGACAGTGTATGCTGGCCCCTCCCCTTTGGATCAGTCAAGCTGCTGTGGGCATAGGGCATAGGCAACTACTTTGAAGACGATATTTTCATTATGATATTCATTGTTACCTTGTTGATATTATTGTTGACCACCTTATGTTTTGGTTTTAAGTCAGGTACTATGTCCATCCTTTAAAAATTTTTTTTAATATTTTGAAGGTAGTAAATACAACAGAACAAGATTGAACAAAGCCAATTTAGACAGTGTAGTGAAATTGGTACAGAACTTCACAACAGGTTACCAGGACAACAGTAATAGGTACCACAGTATATCTCATTATCTTCACAATAGTTGTTCTTTCAATCAGGTGTAGCAAAATAAAATGAAATACAGAACATTGTAGAACTTATCAAAACAGAATATTGAATAGGCCTATACCATTAATCAGAATAATGCAAAACAGAGGTAAAAAAACACTTGCCTTCAATGATATGGTAGAAGGAAATCTGCCTTATGTGCTATATTGCATATGATCAACCTAGTCAAGAGATGCTCAGATCTCTGGCTCTCACTCGCTAATGCAGTGTGGTGGGGGAGATGGGATGTTTGATTCTCAACCCGTGTGCTGGTAGGCTCAGTACTGCTTAGCAGTGGGCAAGCTGGTTGCTTGGTTTCCCAGTGCCCTAAGTTCCAACATGGCATGGATCCCAGGAGTTGCTGGTGGTTCTCACCCTGGGGCAGCTGCAGCCTGCCACACCACAGCTGCTTTCCAGGGAGGCTACCATCCTTTTGTTTTAATTGACCCCATTTTTTTCTCTCATTTGGCTTTATTCTCTTCAAAAGAAAAAAAAAAGAAAATAAATTGTCAAGAAGTGCATGAAAAGTTATTCCACATTGCAACTCATGAGGGAAAAACAAATTAAAATCACAATGAGATATCACTTCATACCTGTTAGTATAGCTATTATCAAAAACAAATGAGTGGTAACAAAGGCCGAGAGAAAAGGGAAACTTCTACACTGTAGAAAAGAATGAAAATTAGTACAATTATATGGAAAATGGTATAGAAGTTCCTCTGAGATTTAAAAAAATAGGACTACCATATGACCCAACAATCTTTCTGCTGGGTATATATCCAAAGGAAATTAAAATCAGCATATCTTATAGAGATATCTATACTCCAATGTTCACTGTGGCATTATTTGTAAGAGCTAAATAGGGAAACAGCACAAATGCCCATTAGTGAATGAAGGGATAAAAAATTTGTGATTTCAGTTCCTGAACTTTGTACTTTCCATAATTCTGGTCACAAACCAAATTGAGCAAGAACTGAATCAAATTTAGTGGTTAGGTTCAATGTTGATCTTATGGGGAAATAGATTTGATAGATGATAGATAGATCAATAGATAGATGGATAAGAGAGATAGAGACACACACACACAGAAGAGAGAGAGAGAGAGAGAGAGAGAGAGCCTTTAAAAAGAAAGGGATTTGGCCATTTGGCTAAGTGAAGTAAGCCAGACACAGAAATAAAAGTACTGCATGATCTCATTTATGTGAGAATCTTTTTTAAAAGTTGAATACACAGAAATAGAAATGAAAATAGTGGTATGAAGTAGGGGAGAAATGAAAAGATGCACATCAAAGTAAAAGATGAGTAAGTGTACTGGTACAACAAAAACAAGAGGACTGTAGTTATGTACACTGGAAACTTACTCAAAGAGTAGATTTTAGGTGCTCTTATCCCCTAACTAACACACACATAAGATAGCTGATGAGATGATGGGTATGTTTACTTACTGCAGTACTCATTTCACTGTGCATAAATAAATATATATATATATACATATTTGTGAGTATAAATATATTAAAACATCATGTTTACACCACAAGTGCATGCAGTAAAAAATCAAATTGGTCTATAGATCCAAGGCAGGCTCTATTAAAATCCCAGCTGCCTTCTCTCTCTTTTTTATTTAACAAAATCTGACAAGACACTCCTAAAATCCATATGGAAATGCAGAAAAACCAAAGCAGTTTGGAAAATAGCCAATTTGGAGGATTCACGTTTCCCACCTACAAAATTTACAACAGAACAACATGGTAATGACACAGGGATAAACATATCAAGTAGAATAGAATCGAGAGTCCAAAAATACACACTTGGAAGTATGATCGAGTTATTTTTGACAAGACTCACAGGTAATTCAGTAAGAAAATTTCCTTTTCCACAAATACCACTAGGAAACCTGTACAAAGCCTGGATATTCGGTGTAAAATTAGACTGCAGCCTCACATTGTAGCCAAAATTGACTCAAACCAGCTCCTGCCTAAGTGTAAGAAGTAGAACTACAAAACAACTGAGAAAAAACATTGGTAAATATTCATGACCTTAAGTTAGGCAGTGCTGTCTTTGATATGAAAAAGACAAACAAATAGATAAACAGGACTCTACTGAGATGAAAAATTTGTGCTTCAAAAAGCCCAACAACAACAGAAAGGATAATTAATAGAATGGGAGTGAGCAGCATATGAAAAATTGTTAATCATTTGAGAAAAGCTACCCAAAGTCACATGATACCACTTTACACCCTCTAGGATAGCTAGAATCAAGACATGATTACAAGTATGAGTGAGGATGTGGAGAACTTGAAATCCTCATGTCTTGGTAGCAGGATTATACAATCATGCAGTAGTCTAGGCAAATTGTCTGGCAATTTCTCAAAGTGTTAAGTGTGCAGTTGCCATATAACCCAGCAGTTTCCCCTCTCCATACATTTACCCAAGAGAAATTAATGCAAAATCAATTATTGAAATAACCATTTCAAGAAAATAAAAGCAAAAAAGTGAAAAGAAGGAAATACTAAAGGCAAGAACAAAAATTAAGAACCTGCAAGACTGTTAGGGATCAGGCTATGAAGGGTTAAACTACTGACCACAGTGTTCCAAAGACAAGATAACACTTCCGCTGAGGACATTTGGCTCACTCCCTACTCCAGCGCAATAAACCGCCAGCCTTACAGACACTTCTGATTGACAAAATTTACTGCCTAAGAATGTCCGTGTTCTAGCTTCTCAGTGCCTTGCTCAGCTTCCTACCTTTACCTCAGCTTTTCCTTTCACTTTCCCTCATGCTTCCGAACTTTTTTGAAATCCAACAAATACAGGGTATCCAGAAAAGGCTTTGTCTTGGCTTCAAGAGAGTTCTAGAGAAATCTATTGTATTTTTATTTACAAGAAATGAACAACTAAAAAATGAAAATTTCAGAACATTTATAATATTACCAAAAAAATCAAAATTGTAGGAATAAGCCCAAATAAAAAATGTATACAGAAATAACAAAATACTGTTGTCAATACTATGTTCCTAATTATTAATTATTAATAAAGACAAATCATGTCCATGGATAAATATTTCAATTATCACCAAATTAATCAGTGTAATCCCTCTATAAATTCTAGTAATTTTTAATTCCTGAAAATTGGAAAACTATTTTAAAATTTATATGGAAATTCAGAGGGATGAAAAAAGACATTGTCATAGGGGACATTAAACTATTTTATGTTACTTTACTTTATTTTAGACTAGAGGTCTTGCTATGTAGTCCAGGCTGGCCTTGAACTCACTCTGCAACTCAGGCTGGCCTCAAGCTCACGGGAATCCTCCTGCCCCAGCCTCCTGCTTGCTGTTTCATGCAGTCAATCTTCCCTTAGCTTAATAAGCTTTTCAGGTTTTTTTTTGTTTTTCTCTATTTGTTTTTGCATTTCAGAATTTCTCTTAGGTTCATTTCTTTTTTTTTTCTTGAATTATATTCTTAAAGTTACATATAAATGTCTACCTAGTAAACTGTCTCATGCTGGCTCTATCTTTCTAAATTGACAACTATGTATCTCAGTATTCTAAAGACACCTTAACATAGTTCTGAAAATTCAGCTATAAATCTTACCATCATCACATATAGGTAATCCACCTTTTCTATTTTCTCTTTGTGTTGGTTCAGCCAAGTATGAGTTACTTTTTCTTTATCCTGCTTAGGATACATTGAGCTTGAAAGAAATGAAAACTCAGATCTGTCGTAGGGGGGAAATCAGTGCCTCATCACCATGTTCTCCTGCCTCTCCTTTGGATTAAACCCATGTAAAACCTCTTCAACCTGCCTTCTGTGTTTCTTCATTTTTCTTTATATCCATCCTTTATTTCTCTGCTGCACTCTCAGTAATTTCTCTATTTTCAGCTTCCAACTCTGCTATTTAACCCAATCATTTGAGTTCCTAATCTCAAGGTTTTATTTCTATAACCAGAATGTCATTAATCTGTCTAGTCCTTTATGATAATGTCTTGTTCCATAGCTTTATATACAATGCTCTCATTTCAGAAAATGGATAAAATACACATTTGATATTCCTCCTTGCCAATTCCAACATCTGGAAAATACATCCTCACCTGATCACCCAGGATCCCAATTCCAAACCCACATGAGAGCACACCTAAAGTTAGGAATTGAAACTTTTTGTTATTCTCTGTACCCAGAGGCAAAGTCAAGATAGCCAAAAATCTTCACCTTTCTTCGTAGTTGCCTGTTTTGGCAAGACAGTTGCCTGTCTTGGATTTCTTTGAGGACAGTCCAAGGTTTAGTAGGAAAAGGCTGCTTCTGCTTCATCCTCACATCTTGTGTAAACCCCAGATTATCTCCTGTCTGCTATCTTCTGCACATTTACACACACACAAACAAACACAAACACACACACTAGTCCTCTAGAAGCCTACAGATGACTTGAGGTCAGCTGTCAGCCACACCAATTTGCCCTTCTATAGTGACATGTGACCATAAAGGGTTTTCTGTTTTAGGTGCCATGCACTGAGAGGTTCTCTTTAAACAGCAAGTTCATTAAATTTTTGGAAGAGGAAGTCTAAGATTAAGGCTGTGTAATTGATGAACATAACCATTTTTGAGTTGAATGACTTTCTCAAGTTCAGAAAATATGACTTAACAAGGACAGAGGACAGAACATAAATGCAAGACGGCATGTAAGTGGGGTTGGGGTAAAGGCATCGTTGTGACACTCTATACAGAGAGTCTGAGCAATGCAGTTAGGAATGAAATCCACATTTCCTGACATCCAAAGTTGACCTCAGCCTGGGCTTTCGGACAGCCCTTTCTTTCAAGAACAAGAGTAGGTTTCTATACGTGAGAATACACGATAAAACCAACACAACCTTTCCCCTTTTTCACCCATCAGACCTCCCCAGAGCTCCTCCCTCACATAGTTCTCATCTCCATGGTGATGGGAATGCATTGATTTGTGTCCAGTTCTTCACTATTACAAAATGCTGTGCAAAATCATCCTGTGCCCGTGTCTCCTGAAGGCATGGTAAATAGTGGAATCAGCGGATCAAAGAATATACATAGTGTTCATTTTTTACAAGTTAACAAGAGGCTCACCACAGTGGTTTACCAGCTGCACTACCAATCACAGGGTATTTGAGAGTCCTGGTGTCCCATATTCTTGTCAAAAAGTACTATTTGCAGACTAATTCTTAAGGATCTTCTCTCTAGAAGTCGATTCAATGAACTCTGCTTTCTGATATGCTGATGCTAACAGCAACACATTTGTATTATTCTGGGATCTCATGCACGTTGGATTTAATAGCAGGGTTCTACAAATCTTCCTGCGGGACTTTTTTCCCTTTGAATTTTCCTGTTGTACTGGCTTTCCGCTTCAGAGGAGCAAGTAGCATATCTTGAACACATAATGAGTAGGCAAGGAAAAGGAAACTTTTCCTTTGGAGTTAAAAGAATAAATCTGGGCCTGCATCGGCCTCTCCGTGTGTTTGGAGGACTGCGGAAATCTCTGCGAGCAGGGAGGGATCGCAAGTTCCTGAGGCACCACGGCCTGTGGTGAGTGCTCAGCACACTCTGCCCAAATCTCAGACTGTTCCGGACCCTCCAGGCTTCCGGGTGCAGTGAAGTGGAGTAGTGGGTTTGAGACCTCTACATCCGCCTCCCCATCCCGGCTGCACTTGGAGAACTGCTGAGCTTCCGATGGGTGGGCGGGCCCACACTATCCCCAGAGCCCAGCCTGTTTCGCTGCTGCGCCTAGCCATCGGTGTGCAGAGGAGGGACTGGGCGGATCTGGGGTGCCTGCATCAGCCTCTCCATGTGTCTGGAGGACTGTGGATATCTCTGCAAGCAGGGAGGGATCGCAGGTTCCTGACGCACCGCGGCCTGTGGTGAGTACCCTAACCCGGTTGCAATTGGAGAGCTGTGGAGCTTCCAAGGGGCAGGTGGGCGCACAGTGTCCCTGAGGCCCAGCTTGTCTGGAACTGCGGAGTTCTGAGCAGGCAGAGGAGGGCCATTGGTTCTGCAGGCCCAGTGGCTTGGGGTAGCGTGCTGCCAGAGTCTCAGTAGCTGCAAACATAGAAGGGGATTTTCAACAGATCCTGAGGAAGCTTTCAAATAACACTTGAAACACAGAAATATAGGAAAATGACAAAACGAAAGACCAAATTACAACCTCAAACCTCCAGCCCATCTCAAGAAACCCTAGGAGCAATGTATATAGAAGAAAATATATGCCATCCACCTCAAATATTGGACACAATAGCTACTGAAATTGACAAGCAAATCCAGGAAGCTTTAAAGAAATTCAAACTCGAAATAATCTCCCAGATAAAAGAAGAAATGATAAAAGAAATGAAAGAGATTCTGAATATATCTAAAGAAAACACAGATAAAAAATTGGAGGAACTAAACAAAAAGAATCCCTAGACGAGCAATATAAGAAACAAACAGAATACAAAATGCAGATGCACAGAGATATACAGGAAATAAAAAACTCCACTGAAAGTTGTAAAAACCGCCTTAAACAAAGTGAAGATAGAATTTCAGACCTTGAAGACAGGATTGCAGCTAGTGAACAGGAAAGAAAAGATCTTTTAAAAATAACAAGGAATCAGGAAACAACAATTCAACAACTGCAAGACGATGCAAAGAAGAATAACATAAGAATGATAGGGATTAAAGAAAAAGAAGGAGACAACATAAAGGATGTCAAGAGGATATTTAGAGAAGTAATAGCTGAAAATTTCCCAAACATGAAATTGGAAACTGACATCAGGATCAGTGAAGCATATAGAACTCCAAATAGTCATAACCAAAATAAAACTACACCCAGACATACAATAATCACCATCCCAGAAATCCAACACAAGAATAGATTATTAAAAGCTGTCAGAGAGAAAAGACAGATCACTTATAAAGGAAAACCTATCAGAATCACAGCAGACTTCTCAGCACAAACAATAAAGTCAAGAAGAGCATGGAGTGAAGTATTCCAGATCCTAAAGCAAAATGATTTCCAACCTAGACTGATATATCCTGTAAAACTATCATTCAAAATTGATGGTGAAATACGATACTTCCATGACAAAGAACAGCTGAAGAACTTCATGAACACCAAACCAACCCTGCAAAAAATATTGAAAGACAGTTTAGACACACAAAGGAAAAAACCACTAAGCAAAGCAAATAATTAAACAGAACAGAAAGATAAAGATGCAACAGCAGAGAGATAACATTCCTACAATAAACCAGCATTTAACAGTAATAACCATTAATGTAAATGGTCTCAATGCACCAATCAAAAGAAACAGACTAGCAGAATGGATCAAGAAACAAAATCCAACCATATGCTGTTTACAGGAAACCCATCTAACCCAGAAGGATACTCACAGACTGAAAGTCAAAGGATGGAAAACAATACTTCATGCACCAGAAATCCAAAAAAAGGCAGGAGTAGCCATTCTGTTTGCAGACAATGTGAACTTTAAACCAACAATGACCATAAAGGACAAAGAAGGTCACTACATACTCGTAAGGGGAAAACTCCAAGAGGAAGAGATAACTATCTTAAAGATATACACACCAAACTCCAGAGCACCCAGTTATATAAAACAATTATTAACAGAAATGAAAACTCAAATTATCAGTAACACAATTGTAACAGGAGACCTTAATACGCCATTGACACCAAGGGACAGATCAACCAGGCAAAAAATCAGCAAAGAAATAACAGAACTGAATCACACCTGTGAACAAATGGACTTGATAGACCTATACAGAATGTTCCACCCAACAACATCAGAATACACATTCTTCTCAGCAGTACATGGATCATTCTCTAAAATAGACCATATATTAGCTCACAGAACATATTTAAACAAATGCAAAAGAGTTGAAATCATCCCTTGCATGTTATCGGATCATAGTGCTCTGAAATTAGAAATTAATAATAAAAGATACTGCAAAAATCCCGCAAACACATGGAAACTAAATAACACACTCTTGAGTAATCAGTGGGTCACAGAAGAAATTAAAGAAGAAATTAAACAATACCTAAAAGAAAAATGAAAATGCAGATACAACTTACCAGAATCTGTGGGATGCAATGAAAGCCGTCCTGAGAGGAAAATTTATTGCACTGAGTTCCCACATCAGGAAAACAGAACGAATACAAATAAATAACTTGATGCTACACCTCAAACAGCTAGAAAAAGAAGAGCAAGTCAAGTCCAAAGCCAAAAGAAGGGAGGAAATTATAAAAATCAGAGCAGAAATCAATGCAATAGAGAGTAAGAAAACAATCCAAAGAATCAACGAATCAAAGAGTTGGTTCTTTGAAAGAATAAATAAAATTGATAAGCCCTAGCCAACCTTATTTTAAAAAGGGAAGAAAAAGCTCAAATTCATGCAATAAGAAATGAAAAAGATGAAATCACTACAGACCCAATAGAAATACAGAAGATCATCAACACCTATTTCGAAAACCTCTACTCTCAAAAGTTTGATAACACAGAAGAAATAGACAGATTCTTAGAAACATATGAAGTACCAAAGCTAGGTCAAGAGGATGTAAAACTGATGAATAACCCAATCTCTGTTAATGAAATTGAAAATGTAATTAAGTCCTTACCCACCAAGAAGAGCCCAGGCCCAGATGGATTCACTGCAGAATTCTACAAGAAATACAAAGAAGACCTAATGCCGACACTCCTCAAACTCTTCAATGAAATTGAAAGGGAAGCAATCCTTCCGAAGTCATTCCTGGAAGCAAATATTACTCTAGTACCAAAACCTGAGAAAGACCCAACTAAAAAAGAGAACTATAGACCGATCTCCCTAATGAACACAGATGCAAAAATCCTCAATAAAATATTGGCAAATAGGATGCAGCAAATCATCAAGAAGATTATACACCATGACAAAGTGGGATTCATCCCAGGAATGCAAGGATGGTTCAACATACGCAAATCAATAAATGTAATCCACCACGTCAATAAAGCCAAAAATAAGAATCACATGATCATTTCTATAGATGCAGAAAAAGCCTTTGATAAGGTCCAACATTCATTCATGATAAGAACTTTACAGAAAATTGGAATAGATGGTCTCTACCTCAATATAATAAGGGCCATTTATGACAAACCAACAGCCAGCATCAAACTAAATGGCCAAAAATTGAAAGCCTTTACTTTAAAATCAGGCACAAGACAGGGATGTCCTTTATCACCCCTCCTATTTAATATAGTACTGGAAGTACTAGCCAGAACAATTAGGCAAGAAAGAGAAATAAAAGGGGTAAAGATAGGAAAAGAAGAACTTAAATTATCATTGTTTGCAGATGACATGATACTCTACATAGAAAACCCCCTAAACTCCATTGAAAGACTCTTAGATACAATAAATAAATTCAGTAATGTGGCTGGATACAAAATCAATACTTAGAAATCAATAGCATTCCTATACATGAACAACAAAATCACAGAGAGGGAAATAAGAGAAACTGGACTATTCACATTAGCAAGCAAAAAAATGAAATATTTAGGAATTACTCTTACGAAAGAAGTGAAAGACTTATACAGTGAAAATTATAATACACTGAAAAAGGAAATTGAGGATGATCTCAGAAAATGGAAAGACATCCCTTGCTCATGGATAGGAAGAACAAACATTGTGAAGATGGCCATTCTCCCAAAACTGTTATACAGATTCAACGCAATCCCAATAGAAATACCATCAACATACCTTATAGATCTAGAAGAATCACTCCTAAATTTCATCTGGAACCAGAAGAGACCTAGAATCACAAAGGCAATTCTAAGCAGCAAAGACAAAGCAGGAGGCATCACAATCCCTGACTTGAAGTTATACTACAAAGCAACAATAGTAAAATCCGCATGGTATTGGAATTAAAACAGAGCCGAAGATCAATGGAATAGATTAGAAGATACAACCACAACTACAAACACACTCAACCACCTTATCTTTGATAAAGGAGCCAAGCAGGTTCACTGGAAGAATGACAGTCTCTTTAATAAATGGTGCTGGAAAAATTGGCTCTCCATTTGCCAAAAACTAAAGCTAGACCCATGTCTATCACCATGTACTAAATTAAAATCTAAATGGGCCAAAGATCTGAATATTAAAACAGAAACACTAAATCCATTGGAAGACAAATCGGGTAGAAACCTTGGAGACATAGGAGTAGGTAGAGAATTCATGAACAGGACTCAAACCGCACAGGAAATACTTCCCAGAATCAATAACTGGGACCACTTCTTATTAAAAAGTTTCTGCATGTCAAAAGAAATCTCCAGCATAGTGAAAAGAAAACCCACAAACTGGGAAAAGATTTTAGTGAACTCTCTCTCAGACAAGGGACTCTTGTCTAAAACATATAAAGAATTAAAAAAACTCAGACCTCCAAAATTCAAAGATCCAATCCAAAAATGGGCATCTGAGATGAATACGCAATGCTCAGATGAAGAAATGCAAATGGAAAATAAATACATGAAAAATGTTCATCATCATTGGTCATTAGAGAAATGCAAATTAAAACCACACTGAGATACCATCTCACTCCTGAAAGAATGGCCAGGATCAAGAAAACCAACAACAACAAATGCTGGAGAGGCTGTGGGGAAAAAGGAACTCTCCTGCAATGCTGGTGGGAGTGTAAACTGGTACAGCCTTTGTGGAGGTCTGTCTGGAGATTTCTCAAAAAGTTGGGATTGGAAATCCCATTTATTCCAGCTATTCCACTTCTAGGCATATTCCCAGAAGAACTGAAAGCATCATACCACAGTGATATATGTGCACCTATATTTATAGCAGCACAATTTGTAATCGCCAGATCTTGGAAACAACCCAAGTGTCCATCAACTGAGGAATGGATAAAAAAGTTGTGGTATTTCTATACAATGGAGTATTATTCAGCTATAAAGAAGGATCACATTGAGATATTTATCAATAAATGGGCGCAGCTTGAGACCATACTCATAAGTGAAATAAATCAATCTCGCATGTGTGAATACCGAATAGTTTCCCTAATGTAAGTAATGATTCAAATATGTAAAAATATGTGGTAATCATGATTCTCCATTATGTGGCCTTGAAGCCTTATAAAGTTTTCACTTATTAATTGGAAAGGCTTTATTCTGGGCTTCTTGATATGGAAATATTTGAAGCTATAGTATATGAAGTTTTATCCAAATATTTCAAGGAAAATGACAGACACTATGGTAACTACTATTAAGTCGGGTTATTTGGTGGTGAAGCACTAGATTGCTGAAACAGTCACGCTTTGACCTGTATTGTTATATTGTTATGTCCTGTTTTATCTCAATCTCTCCCTTATTCTTTAAGAAAATTATTTAGTTATTTCTTATGTTTGTTTTAATTAAGGGGAAAAATTTTAAAAATTAGCAGGACATATAATAGTAACTCTTTTTGATTTCCTATTAACTTGTTTTGAAGTCCTGTAATACTCCCACGATCTTGTTTTGACTGATTAGACTCTGTTCCATTCTGTATGATAGTATCAAGTTTGAGGGTATAGGCAACTACTTTGAAGGCAATAAGATTCACTAAGATGCCCATTCTGGTTTGACTATTGTCTCCTTTGGAAGTCCTGTAATGTTCACAATGCCTAAGTTTTATTGGTCTTGTTCTCTACTGTTTTGTCCAACTTTATAATATCTAATGAGATAGACAATTCTTTTTAAGGAAACAAGAGACAACGTTGATAACCATTGTTGATAACCTTGTACTCTGTTCTACATCATGTGTTATGTCTATCCTTGGTTTTGACTGACAGCTTTGTTTTGCAATATTTGACTTTATTCTCTCCCCCACCCCAAAAAAGTAATAAGAACTAAGGAGTAATAAAATCCAAAATGTGTAAATTTTGTTGTAAAAAAGAGAGGGGGAAAAAAAAGAGCTCTAACGGATATAACAGCAAGTGTGTTTAGGGGTGTTAAATAGCTGACTATATTAATGTTTTTGGATCATTGAACACAGCTGTTTGCAGTCTCTCTGTTTGAATGTCCACTTTATATTCTTTGATACTGTGATTTGAGCAACTATTTCTAAGATGATAATATGTAATCTATTAACAGGAGATTTCTTACTGTTTTTTTTTGTAGTTCTGTATTATGTGTACCCTTACACCACTTTGTTTTGTTTTGTGTTTTTCTCTTTTTCCTTTTAAATAAAATTTTAAAAAAAGAATAAAAAAATAAAGCAAATCTTCCTGCAGCATGAGCTTAAATCCGTCAATTCCTCCTCCCCAATGACAAGTAGAAGGCAATATGGTGATTAATTTTATGTGGTAAATTGACATGGCTGTGAGATGCCCAGGTAGCAAATTAAACATTATTTCTGGATGTGTTAATGAGGATGTTTCTAGAGGGAATTTAGCATTTGAATGCAGAGAGTGGATAAAACAGAAAGCCCTCCCCGATGCCAGTGGCACCATCCGATTTTTTAAGAGACTGATTAGAACCAAAACAAATGAATAAATAAATAAACAAACCAGAGAAAGTTTGAATTAACCTTTCCCCACCGGGCTGGAATATTTGTCTTCTGCCCTCCCTCCCCCTCATCCTCACACCTCCAACCTCAGAGGGCTACATCACCGGCTCTCTAGTTCTCAGGCTCATGCAGTGCTAGGGAGAGAACCCAGGGCCTCGAGCATGCTAAGCAAGTGCTCTACCACTGAGGCACATCCCCGAATCTTTCTAGTGTTTGGGCCTTTGAACTACACCACTGGGTTTTCTTGGTTTCCAGCTTGCACACAGCAGGTTGTGGGCCTTCTCAGCCTCCATAATCAAATGACTCAATACTTCATAATAAATATCAGAGGTGGATGTAACTGGATAGTTGTATGTCTCTGGAAAACCCTCATGAATACAGGGGAATTAACTGTCTTCTTCTCAGTGAAAGCACAGGCCAGTGAGAAGGAGCAGAGCAGGACTGAGAACCAGGGAAACCTTGCCAGCCATTCACGCTGCTTATTTGTATGGTCTTAGAAATTAGGTTGGCAGCAGCCCCATCCCTTTGGACAGTGAAACCAGCTTACCTGCTGCCACTGATGTGTGTGCTGAGATAATGGGAATCTGAAGTCCTGGAACTAAAGAGTAGAGAGACATCTAGCCTCTCGATAGATAGCAGTCAAGATAAGGATAGACAGAGATGGGGTATGGAAATGGAAATGATGGTAGTAAATGTCCTTGGAGGTCTCTGTGCACATCTGGACCTCAGACATATGCTTGGCTGTCAGCATCCAGAGGAAGCAAAGGTAGCAGAATGATTGAGTGTGACCTCAGAAGGTAGCCAAGCCAGGTCTATGATTCACAATCACAGGAGTATTATTTAACCTTTTTACGTTCCATATTCCTTATCAGCAAAATGAGGATATTCATTTTATTGATAAAGTACATGTAAATGAGATAATAGCAGTAAAATGCTTAGCAAGGATCTGATGCATAGCAAAGCCTCAGTAAATGTTAGCTGTTGTTATTATCACCATTCCATCATTTTAAATGATAGCCTATACCAGCTCCATTGGAGCAAACTGAAGTGTCAGGCCCAAACATCTTGTGTATCACTTCTGATTGATTGATCAATCGATTGATTGTGGCTGATCATTGAAGAAAATTAAAAGATCACCACTGATATTATCCAGGAGTAGTGAATCATGATTGATTGGCAATGTCTGCCCCAGCTGCAGGCAGGAAGTGGTAGTGGACATGCCATGCCCTTGTTTCCCGATAATCTGCATTTCACAATTTATCTGGCAGCAAATACTGGTTTAAGAATCTTTCCATTTCAAGTTTTATGAGAGTACATATAAGCAGTCTAAATGGCTATTTTTAAATGAATCTTATCTAATGTGGCTCTTCATAAAATAGATTGAGAGGAGGCACTTTTCAATTGTGATCTCTGCAGAGAGTTTCTATGGTATCATTCCCAGTTACTTTGTAAAGGAAAGTGGTTCTCAGGTAAAATGTTCATAAACAATTAGCTTCACATGGCTGCCAATGCCAATCTAAAAGTCTTGTGGTACAAAGATCAGATGAGAAAATAGTGCAGTGGAAAAAGCCTGAGAATCCGTAGGCCCAGCGTCCTGCTTTGGTGGAAACTCATCATGGGGAACCAAATTGAATAGGTGACTTCTCCAAGACCAACTCTCCTGCCTCTAAAGAAAAATAGTGAATGATCTCCAAGATCATCCACTGGTACTCTATCCCAGGGAAGGGAACTACTTCTAACTACTATATTTTGGAAAGAGGAAGAACACTTTTAGCATATCCTTGACCTTCTTGAAGGACTTGTTCCTAAATTTTCCTAGATCATCAAATGGTGAAACAGCGGGGCTGGGGGTTTAGCTCAGCGGCGTAAGCACCTGCCTTGCAAGCAGGCAGTCGTGAGTTCGATCCCCGGTACCGATAAAAACGAAAAAAAAAAAAAAAAAAAAAAAGTGGTGAAACAGCACTCCAACACAGATTTAACCTAAGGTTGAGTTTTTTCCAGTGGAAACAACTTCATCAGTACAAAAGATAATATTGTGTGGAAGCAAGGATTACAGAATGAGTTACCTGTTCAAGTAGATTAAGAAATGGTGACTTCCAGGAGAACATGGCGGACAGATAGCAGCAGCTATGGAGGCTCTCTGAAACACCCAGCGTAGAATTCAGGAATGGTGCAGAGTAAAGAATCATAAGCAAGTGGAGATATGCCCTGCTGACCTAAGAATGAACTGGGCTGAGAGAAACCAACTTGGAATGCAATCTGATGCTATAACAGGAACAGAAAAGTCTCAGTGTGGAAGCTGGAGCCCGTGCCATTGGAAGCCGCGATTTGGGTTTCCTGCCGCGTGGCAGCTGCATCTACATCAGCTTGGCTGGGAGAGAGACGTGCGGAAGCTCTGAGAACGGGAATCGGCGAACGGAGTTGAAAACAGGACGGGCGGGGAACTGTGCATTGACTTGCGGTAAGGTGAGTGAGAGAAACTGACACTCTTTCGCAGTTTAGGAGACTCCAGCAGAGGACATTCTGGGACTGGCAGACTTCTGGGAGCAGGGCACTGCAGCGACTTCAGCCACGTATCCCCCTCTCAGGCGGGATTGGTGAGAAGTGCCTAGCCTATGTGACACTGCTGGCTGAGACCCAGTAGGCTAGCACAACCCAGATCCCAGAGCCTGAGGGTGGCCTGGGGGGCGGGCCCTGCTAGGCTGCCTGGTCTGCAACTTCCTGGTATGCTGTGGTGGGCGGGAACACCTTGCCGGCGCAATTTGATCAGGCTGTGGCTGACAGGGAGGGAAGCTGGGCCTCCTATATACACTTGCATATATAAGGAACAAAGAATATGGGAAGAGGGAGCAACAAGAAAGGCCCTTCTATTGAGTCTAGATTTGACCTTTCCAGAATAATTGCAGAATTATAACATGAACATCAAGAATTTTGTGCTTGACCTCTGGACCTCTTTCTGTCCCCAACCATTCAACCTCACTTTCTCCCTTACTCCCATCAAAAGTGACTGTCAAAACAGCCACATCAAAAGCCACTGTATCATAGCTGCCAACTAGGGATAGCTGGGATTATTATCCTGGCTCAAGAAACCCTGTAGGTTTCTACAATTACCCTACAAACGTGATCTGCTTGTTTGTATACCTACTCATGGAATGAGACCATGAGGTAAGACATTTTCAAAGATTTCATGAGGGGAGGCTGACAAACTGGGATTACCTTTCTATACTGAAGATGAAAGAGGACATGGCAAATAAAACACCCACATCCATCTTCTTACTCATTTATAATTCTGCAATTATTCTGGAAAGGTCAAATCTAGACTCAATAGACTCCTCTTTAGTAAACAGGACATTTGCAATCTTTTCTCAATCTTTATTCTTACAGGGACTATGAAAAAGTCACCCAGAGACATTTCAATGACCTTGCTCAATAGTTTCCAATCTGACCTCATCCAATCTGGTATCTGTGACTGGAGGCACCCACCAATCCCCTTTTGGAAACTGTATTCCTCTTTTGCCTTACATTGCCTTTCTTTCCCATTTCCAGTCCCATAAGATTGGATGCCCCGTGGTCCTATGCTCCAAAACTTCAGATGCTCCAGAGTTGATGGGTGCAAATGCAGGCTAATAGGTCAAGCAGCTTCTGCTAACAGCTTCCTTGCTGTTCCTGTATCATCTTTCTCAAAGTCTTCTGTTACTCCCCTTCCTTGTTCCTCATGTGCAGCCATAAAGTTTCAACAATTTACCTCTTCCTGTGGTTTTAGGACCCCACGGGTGAGTTTCGTGTTAGGCAACCTCCTGTCTTACTTGAGGGGTCAGCTACCATTTGCCTGTTTCCTAGGGTCTATTCACCTGGAATATACAGTTTACACATCAATCACAGATCCACTTCCACCAAAAGCATCAGAAATCACTTTCTGCTTTGCTTTGCTTTTAATTTCTTTTGTTGCTTGTAACATAAACTTCATAGTCTTCTCCATCCAGGAACTCTCAGTTTGGTACCTCCTGAACCTGGGCCAATGCAAATGGTTCTATTTGATGCACCCCAAACTCTGTATTAGAAGGATTCTGTGTTCCCTTCAAATGATTGCCATTGTGGGGAATTTTTCCAAGCATCCTGGTCCCTCTGATCTTACCATTCCTCCCAAGAGGAATGACTTATCTGATTGATTAGGAGAAGATCCAGGAACTCAGAGCCCAGCATCTTTCTCCTCCCTCTCTGTCTTAGGAGTTAAAGTGCCTACGAATTGGGTCCATTAGGCCCAAGTTGTCCCCTTACCTGTCAATGTGAACCATACTCTCCAATATCATATATCTCAATCGTAAAAGTGGTTTTTTTTTGGCCTCTTTTCAGTCTTGCTCTTTTTATTACTTCTTATTTAGTGCAGAACTCCAAGGAAGAAGAGAGATCTTGGTTAGGGTCCTTTTCACTGGGACTTTATTGCTTCTGGATCTTTTCTTCCATTGTTCTCCCCTCCTGGGGAGACCTGCCCTTCCCTCTGTCTGTTTAGTTCTTGTCTACCTTGAAAGTCTCCATGAGATCTCTCATCACTTTAAAACATTCCTGGGGCTCTGTAGTCTCTCCTTCTCGACTCACCATTCTTGTTTATATCTGTCATTTACATTGAATTTCTGGTAACCTCATCATGCATTCTGGTTCAAATTCTCACTTGCCTATGTGTGATCTTTTTGCACATGATTACCTGTTATGGCTTGTGTCTAGATGTCCTCCCAAAGCCTCATGTAATCATAGGTGGGATTTTTCAGAGATTGCTGACTCTAGAGTTTGTGATTTATTCCTAGCAATGCTAGGGTTATGAATGTTAAGATTAAAGATGAGTAATTACTAAATCAGTCCATTGGTTTGGTACCATCCTAATCCCAGTAGCCTGGATATAACAAAAGACACAGAAAGAGGCTTGTTTTGCCTCTTACTTGCTTGGCTACCTTCTGCACACCATGAAATGCTTCTCTGCAGTGCCCCTCTGCCATGCCACCCTGCCTTGGAGCCAGCCAATTATGGACTGAAACTTCTACAAGCTGTGAGCTAAATAAACCTTTCCCCCTTTGAATTTGGGTGTTTGTGTTTTGTCTCAGCAACAAGAAAATTAACTAACACAATACCTGAGAGCAAATGGATTTTCTTAAGCTTCTCTATCTTCTGTGCCTCTCCCAGGGTCTTACTCCAGGTGAGCTCTGGAGACCGGTAAATTTGGTTCAGCCTCTGATAGTACACAGGCAGCTATCAGCCCCTAACACTGTGACCGTCTAAGGGAGGGTCCCTGCCAACACTGATGTGGTCTTTTTCACTTCTGACACTTTGATTATGGCCTTGGACAAAAAAAAATAGAGAAATGATTGCATTAACTTAAGAGATTTCCAGAGACTGTTTTCTCTGCTAACTTATCTGTTCTGTACTGAATAATTTTGTCTTGAATAATGAGCAAAAATACAAGATAGTAAACACATAACACAGCATCCTTCCTCACATCTCATGAGCCTATAGGCTCCTAAAGAACAGGGCTTATGTTCTTTGGGTCTCCCCAGTAACACTGTGTAAGAAGTAGGCACTCAGGAAACACTGATTATCAGTTTTTAAAATTTTATTTTAAAGGGGATAAAACAGAACAGTCAAATGAAAAAGCAAACTTGTTATAGGACAGTTAAGAAATCCAAATCATTATTGCATATTGTTATCCTCTAAACAGTTACTCAGACTGCCAGCCCCATGCTTGCACAGTCAACAAACAACACAAACATCAGGTTGCTTCCCTGCTTCAGGTATTATCACCTCAGCTGTGTCACTTCTGGTTTCTTATGGGGGGCGGGCAGGAGGAGAGGCATCTTCCTTGCGGCTTCTCCCCAGCCAACAGGGCCTCCCTGGTGCATGGCAGGTGGGAGCTGCATGGTTTCCTTGCTCCTCCTTCCCGTCTGGCAGGGCTGCAGCCCTAGTTTCTTATTTTTGCTGGATTCCTGAATTATCTCTCTCCATGGGCTTCTCAGTTCAGATCCTTCATGTCTCCATGGGGCCCACTTCTCTCCTTCTCTTCCTCATGTTGGTTTATTCCAGGATCTGGACATCAAAACCTGGAGAGGTTCTCTCTGTTTCTCACACCTTCGCCGTTTTCCTAGATTTATTTTTAAACAAGGAAAATGGTCACATCATTGGCTGCAGAGTCATATTTGTTCTTTGATTATGTAATGCAGGGTTATGTCCTAATAAACCTATCATAAGCTGAAAGTATTAATGCACCAAACTCACTGAATGTCAGAAGTTAGCAACACAATACACTATGGTGTGTAGGTTGTTCTCCCTCGTTATCACATGGCTGATTGGGACCAGAGGCTCTGTGCCACTGTCCACAGTCTTGAAGGAATGACTTACTGCATCCCACTAGGCCAGGGAAAGAAGAAATTTCAGGTTCTGAAGTACAGTTGCTCCTGAAGGAATATCACTTGCACATCGTCTTATCATCAAAAACCATTAAGTTGAACCATTGCAAGCCGGGGACCGTCTGGATAGTATTTTGTCACTTGAAGTTAAACATATGCTCTAGTTGCAGGAAAAAGAGAAGAGAGTGGCACACATAAAACTAATTTTATGTGTGTGGTGTGAAAAAGAATTAGAAAGACAGAAATTGATCAAGAGCAATGAGGCCAACCTTTAAACAGAGTACCAGGCAGACAAGCAAAATGATTCTTAAACTGCCTCATTGTAGCCTGTAAGCTTCCATGATGCTGAATGAGATGAAAACACCTCTTTGATTCAAGGCAATGGTTGGCACAATAAACCATACACTCCTGTCTGATCCAAGAGAGCTCTTTTTGACCAAGAACGAGGGTCTTGGGGAAAGCAGTTTCATGCACAGAGCAGCAGAATGATTGCTAAGCTGATTATGAGGCTGAGTTAGCCTCGTGTGGCCTTTTTAAAGTGTGATACGGTATGCATAACACGACATATGAATGCAAAACTTCTGCTAGGTCCTGCAAAGGAGACCATGAAGCTGGCAGTGTGACACCAGAGCAGTTAGGCGGGGAAGCGTGGTTTCTGCACATTGACATGTGACATTTGGCATCTAAAGGGAAGAGCAATAAATAACCCACAAAAGATGACTTTCTGCAATGACAGCCTTTATGACCACAGCCAGTTAATCCTCCACTCCAGCTCTTTACTTTCAGGCCATCTGGAGTTGAATTTTTATTTGCTTATTTTTATTTTCCTGGACTTTGAACTTGTAACATTTTACTTCCTGCAAGTGTCATATTTTGAAGTTGATCAAGGGCTAGGACAGTGACAGGCTGGTGGTAGGTGTTTCCACATGAACATCTGTGTAGGAAACGAGAGTGAGCAGAGATGGTTTAGCAGGCACCCTTGGATGTAGAGCTCATTGAAAGACTCCACTTAGCCACATTGGGTCTGGAGGGGCAGAGGAACCTACCTGCAGAACATTTCTGGTTTTATTACTTCCTTCAAAACTGTACCTGAATCAAGCACACACTATGTGCTCTGTGATCTGACATCTTTTGGGGGCGTAAAAATAAGAGTATATAAAGTTTACTCTAAGAAAAAAGGTGATAGGTCAGTAATGAGATGTGAGCTCCAATATGAACAAATATAATGTGCTAGGGGGTCAGAAATGATGTAATTCCTTCTTATCCAGAGGATTTAAGGAAGAAGTTGTCCAGAAATGTAAGCTATGAGGTTTTACCCTTGTTTTAAGCTAAGAGATTAGCCAGCATCATAGACTAACTGTCTGTTCTCCAGAATGTCTGGGTTAAACCACTAATCCCCAACATTATGGCATCTGCAAGTGGTTCCTCATGGAGGTAATTAGGCTAAGATGAGATCATGCAGGTGGGGCTCCTGTGATGAGATTAATGTCCAAGAGACCAGAGTGGTTACTCTGCTTGCTCTTCGCCATGTGAGGGCACAGTATAAAGGCAGACGTTTGCAAGGCAGGAAGACAGACCTCCCCAGGACCTAAGCATCCTGGGATCCTGACCTCAGACTTCCCAATATCCAGAACTGAGACAAATAAATGGCTACCTTTAAGCCACCTGATTTATGGCATTTGTAAAAGTGGCCCCAGCTCAAGGTGAGTGACATAGCCAGCCACAGTTTCATGGACAGTGTTAGAGGACACAAGATACTTGGATCAGAGACTCAGTGCTCATAATAGGAGTGGCCAGAGTAACGGCTTTTCTGAAGCTTCTCCAAGCCCAGTTTCCACAGCGAGGCAAAGTTCAAGCGATGCCTGAACCCACACAGGTATGTTATCAGATAGGAGCCCTGCACCTCGGGAATCCATATGTTTTATGGGAAGTAAACACACCTGTCCTTTGCTCTGGAAGAAGACACACATTCTGTCTTCCAGAGCTTCTCATTGTACAAACATTGAGAACAGACTCTGGAAAAGGCAATGAGTGTCACTGTTCCGAGATGTTCAACAGTGCAAGCAACTCCAAGGGGTCTGTTTCCCACCAAAGGCCACCAAACCAGCAGATATCAGTTCCTCATCATAAGAATTTATAAAACCCAACACTCAAAGAAGGAGGCAGAAATTTCACTCCAGGTTGCATTCTTTCTGACTGGGGCTATCCACAGGATCCCCTAAAAATGTGATCTGTGGCGGCACTTCCTGGATTCTCCCCTGCAGCTGTGGCCTCAAGGAGCAGTGGGAGGAGCCTTGTTCTGTGCACACAGCCCCACCAGCTCCCTGTGCATGTGCTTCAGAAGTCCCATGGAAGAGTCCCGCTGCAGGACCTGGCCTCTGCCCTGTCTCCGCCCTTGGGTCTGGTTACTCCTGGCCTCCTCTTTTCTTCCTCCACTGCTTTGTTCCACACCTTGCTGTTTCTCTCACCCCTTCACCCACGGTCATATTATCCTCTCCATCTTTCACACCCCCATGACTCAGCCCTCATCCTTTAAGACCTGGCTCAAATATTGTCCCGTGCCCTCTTTGATCATCTGAAGCTGGGTAAGATGCCTGTCTTTACGCTTCCTGGACTCCCCTGTACCACCGGCTTCCCACACTGTGTTAGTTGTCTGCGTGTATTTTTTCCCTGCCGGGCTCTGAGCAAAGTCTTTTCCTCTTCATGTTCCCATCATAGCACTGAGAAGTTATTCAAGAAATACTCATTCAATGAAGGACCCTAACTTTCTCTTCCACTCCATCCTGCATACCATAAGTCTGACCCTACGAAGGTCTAAAGATCCACTGGTAAATGTGAAAACTGCAGAACTTAACCATGTACCACTGAAAATTTGATTTTTAAAAACCAGTTCTTACAAAGTCTCTCCCTCCCCTCTCTTGCTCTGTCTCTCTCTCTCTATCTGTCCCTGTTTCTGCTATGTCTCTGTCTCTGTCTCTCTCTCTTTTTCTCTCCCTCTCTCTCTCCTCCTCTCTGTATCTGGTGTGAGCTTGCTAGCTGTATCCAACAGTATTGTATAAGCCTCCTGATAGTTTAAACACCCACCTCTGTTCTACCGAGAAAAATGAAAATTGGAAGCTATCCTATTACCAGGTGGCTCCAAACCTTTGCTTTTGTTTTGAGAGGTGGTGATGAGCATCCATGACAGACAGCCCTGAGAAGCTGATGAAATATCAGACATTCTCCTCCCTGGATCTATATGCCTACCTACCCACATTTTGCAGATGAGGTTCAGGGTTGATAAACACCCACAAATCCCAGCTATAAAAATATATTTCAAAAATACTAGACAAGCCACTCCATTGTGTTCCTTCGCTACTTTAATTTTCTGGGTCCTAAGCTTCCATAGTGACAGTGCACACTCTCCTGGGAGACAGTTTGGCTCCTGCAGCTCTTTGCCAAGTGATCCAACTATAAGACATGACAAAGGGGATGAAAGAGCAGATGGTGTGTGACTGTTTGATGGCTTTGGCCTCACTGCATGTGGGCGATAAATAGGCAGAGAAACCATGAAAATAGTTTTCAATAATCTTTAGGCCTACAAAAGTTCAGCTTGACCTAGAAAGTCAGCATTTGTTAATTCTTCCTCTTCTGGCTTACCTCCATGTCCATCTGCTACTACTGAATTTATTGTACCTGCAAAATTAAGTTGCAGGAGCCATAAATATATTTCCTGCATGGGCCCCACACAAAAGCACCAAGATTCCCTGAAAACAAAAGGAAAGCACAGAGAAAGAAGTGAGGCGGATAGTATTTGGGACTCCGAAGGTGCATTCAGCCCCAGGCAGGGGCCCATCAGGCCAGATGCTCTTCTCTAGCAGGGACTGTGTCTTATTCCTGGCTAGCGTGCTGGCACGTGGCACAGAATAAGTGCCCAATGAATAAGCAAACACTTTTAACTAAAGCTCACACACTTTTCTGTGCCCAAAGTTTTTTCTCCACCAGGCACAAAAATTCGCTGTATTTCACAAACCCAAATCCACCTCAAATGCTCAGCATGCAATTCATGGTCCCACCCCTTCCTCTTCCTTCAGGCTCTTTCTTCCTTTATCTAAGAAAACTCATATTTTTGGAAACCAGAGTAAAATAAAACTTACTGGAAGAAAGTGTGGCTATCCCACAAAACACTGATGCCAAGAGTTACGGTGCTGTTGAATGGAGTTTCTGCCCTGCTGTCTGGGCTCAGTGGGCTCCTGCACCCACATTCTGTGTAACCCCTACATTCTGGAGAATACCTCAGGGATAGAATGTACAACTGTGCATCACCCCCATCCAAGTAGGTTAAGCAAATGCAATCATGGTGACCCTCATGCAGAATGCTAAGATCTTGGCTAAAGGACAGTAACCCCATCCCAGCCCCACCTTGGGATGTCCAGGGTGCTTGTGCCTCCCCTCTGCCCAGGAACAATGTCATTTATGGATCTACCTGCTGGCCACATCGGATCTCCTTTATATCTGCACCCCACCCCAAGAACATGGTCAGTTCCACCAGGGGCCTTGGACCCCCTGGCTACCATAGCCACACTGAGGCTGTGAGGGTGGACAGAGACTGGCCACTCCCCAACCCCGACAGCTGTTTGTGCTACAGCCTCAAGCAATCTTCATGGATTCACTTCCCCAGCCCCTTGCCTCAGCCTTGCTCTCTGAGAGCCATCCAGGCAGGTGGCAGGAATCGTATCTCCAGGCCTCCACTGATCTCACTTCTCCCCCACTACCCTTTCCTCAAGTGCCTTCGAACTCTGCCTTCCTCTTTTAGCTCAAGCCTAGAATTTCCTCTGAATAACACCCGGCAGTGAGACCCCTGGGAGGCAAAGGCAAGTCACCCAGGAGCAATGCTTCTAGGAGCCATGGGAGCCACAGAGCAGACAACTGTGTCCCAGCTTCTAGGCTGACCCTGTCCCCTATCTCTTGTTGGTCTGATTAAGTCAGATTAAAATGAATATCAGAGACTGCCTGTGGGTCCACGAGAAAACAAAAGGGGTCAACACTTTCATGATGATGAAAAATGAGACAAGACAACAAAATTGTTATGCTCAGAATCTGCCTGGATTTGTGCTTTGTTTTGTTTTGCTTTGTTTTAATGTGAACTGAAACAATCCCCTCACTAACTCTGTCCTCTGAGCCACTGCCAAGGTGACCAGCATAGTAAGGAGAATGGCCAGGATGACCTAGGCCTGTGGCTACCCGTGCTATGCCCTAGGGGACGATCCTGCCACTAACAGCAGGGAGAAAATAAGTTACTCAGGGGCAAGAGTCTGTGTTTGATGGTTCTTCCAGCTACAAATTAGAACTGGAAGTCTGCAGCCAAGTCCTGCACCACTGAAATAAACAACACAAAGAGAAAGTAGCTTGTTTCATTTTGTCAAAGTTCAAAACATAACAGATTAATGATAGATTACATAGATAGATGACAGATAGACAGTAGATGATTAGATAGACCGATAAATAAATCATAGATTATGGTGGATAAATAATAGATGATTAAATAGATTGATGGATTGAGAAATCATAAATATATAGATAGATGATGATGGAGAGAGATGATAGATAAAAAATGATGGGTGATAAGAGATGGATAGATTATAGATACATAGATATATGGTGATAAATTGAGAGGTGGGTGGATGATAGATGGCAGACATAAAAGAGAGAAAGAGAGGGAAAGAGAGAGGGAGAGAAAGAGAGAGAGAGAGAGAGAGATTCCTAAACATCAAAAACAGAGAAGATGGCTCTTGGAAAGATAGAATTTATTTATGCGTGAGTAAAAGGGGATTACCATCCAGGACACACAGTTATAACAAGCCATGGTTATACACAGAACATTGTGGTACAGGGAAGCTTTCAAAGGTAAAAAGGAGGAGTACACAGCAACTCATTTTGAAACAAAGGGAACAGTGGTTACAGGAGTATACTGCAGGACATCAGTCGGTTCATGGAGACAAGTGTCAGGCCAGTGTCTCTGTAAGCAGGTGCTAGCCTTGTGTGACTCTTGCGACAAGCTGCAGTTTGGGAAAATCCCTTTGATAGTTGCTGTCAGCAGACAAATCATGCAAGGAGCCCTCCCTACACAACACAACACACACACACACACACACACACACACACACACACACATGCACACACTTGCCCTACTCCCTGTCAACTCCATTTGCTGCAAGTTTGACACAGGTGATTCCATCTTGGTTCTAATGACTTTCTCAAGTGACAGATCAAACATGGAGACAGCCAGCCAAGCTGACACTGTAACAGGCCTGGAACTGTCTGAACAACTTCAAGGATATAAATGCTATGTAGAAAGAAATGATTTTCATTTCTGTTTTGCCTTCAAGAGTCATTCCCTTTCTGTGAAAAATGTTTCGCAGGGAGGGAAGGAGATGCAAAACAGAAACAAGCTGTATCATGTACACACAGCAGCTCCCCAAGCTGACTGCACAACGCCTGTACTGCAAACATGTACCAATAAAATTCATTTATACAAAAGGACCACTGCTTTCAGCGGTAACCTGTTAAACTGTATCTGTTTTGTTTTTTAAAGAGATTAGACAGTGCTTTGATTATATTTTATTTTTCTGATGTTTTAGCACCTCTCTCTGCAAATGGTACGGAACGCAAAGACTCAGTAGAAATCTCAACCTCAGACGCTAGAATGGCTTCCCAGTATCGGCTCTATTACTATTTGGCATCAGGTAATTCTTCACTGTGGGGTTTGTCCATGCCTTTCTGGTTGTTCAGCAGCATCCCTCACCTCTGCCCTCCACGTGCCAGCAGCACTCCCTTGCCAGTGTGACAACTGGAAATGTCTCCAGACATTGTCACCCCTGTCAGGGAGACAAAACTCACCTGAGTTTAAAACTGCTATTCTGACATGACAAAGCTCTGGCAAAAGGGAGTCTCAGGCACTTGCAGTGAAAGTTGGAAGTATTTTTTCCGCGCAATCTCCTCCTCAAAGTTAGAAAAACATATCTGCATCCCTGGGTCTGTGTTGGAAAAGGGGGGTTGGATATGTTTGGAAATAAGTCCCTCTCTGGGCCGAGACATCACAAGCATATACCAATAAAAAATAAAAATAAAGGGATGGAGAGGAGGATGGAGGGATAAAGAAGGGAAGGGAATTCTTTTAGGAAAGGAAAAAATCTCAGTGTATGAACTCATACATCCAGATTGATCAGCAGAGAACTAATTGCATTCTTGAGTCAGCTAAAGTCTGCAGGCTTCTGTGCTCTGGCCCTCGGTGGCTCGGAAGCCAGCCCATCATTCTGATTTGGTCACCTCTGCTCCCCAAAGCAGCAGCAACACTTTAGACTCACTTACATGTCTTAAAGATCAATCCTTCACCAGTGTATCCACACCCAAAGATTGAGGGAAGCAGGAAGTATTCATTCAACAACTTCTAGGCTGCACCCCTGGGTAGATGTAACATGGATGCCCTCTGAGGACAGGAAGGCTACATGGGTGAAAGTGCTCACATCCAAGCAGCAAATGTCCAAGTGTCTCTTTTGTATGCCCACAATTCTTTGCAACAAGAGTTGTGCTTTATCTGTTTCCTGGCAGGGGCCCCTTTGGCCTGGAGATCCTGCCCCAGAAAAATGTCTTAAAATCCACAATATAAAACTCAAAAGGTGAAAAAATGATGAATAGATAACAGCAGGCTACAGAGGCTCACTGAGATATTCAACTTAGAATTCAACATAACACAGAGTGGGAAGTCCCAAACAGAGGAAGATGAATTCTCTTGTCTCAAGAAGAAATTAAGGTGACTTGCCAACCATCTGAGGTCCTGTCGCAAATTGCTGGGGTACTGCTGCGACTTGCCAAGGTCTCACCACGACTTGCCAAGCAGTCCAGGGTCTCGCCACTTTGACTCACTGGAGGCACAGTTGCACTGAGTTTAGGGGTTGGCGAGCCTAAAAGAGAGCTGAGTTGGCAGGGTGCCTGCATTGACTTGTGGTGAGTGACAGGAGTGGAGCCATTCCATAAATAGGGGGACTCCAGTGGACCACATTTTGGGACCAGGCAGGACTGGCAAGTACAAGGGGCAGTAGTGACTTCAGTCAATTGTTCCTTTCCCAAACGGGATTGGTGGAGTGAGCTACGCCTGGGTCACGTGACCTGGCTGAGCCCCAATAGGTTATCCGAGGTCAAGTCCCTGCAGCAGTGGTGCACACTAACCACACTGGCCCAGAGGGGAGGTGGTGCATAGTAATACAGTGCAGGCCACAGCAGCTTGACTGATCTGGAGGGGAGGGGCCAGCATGTTCTGTTCCTGTCTGCAACTCACTATCACACTGTTGTGGGAAGGGTCACCTAGCCAGCATGTTTCAGAAGAATTGTAACCAACAAAAAAAGAAACTGGGGCCTCCTGGAAGAAGCAAAAAAAAAAAAAAAAAAAAAAGATGGGAAGAGGAAGCAACAACAAAAAGTCCCCAGGTCCCAACCTTGAGAACACTGACCCAGGGCAGGTAAATGCAAAGGAGAATGAGAACAGCAAACATGCAATATAAGACTCAGGGCCAGTGGACATAAAGAGATATATTCAGGACCTCATAGATGAGTTCAAAAGTGAAATATTTAGCCAAATAAAGCAAGATATAAGAAGATTAATAAAAGAGATACTAAGCTCCCCTCAAGCAGACACAGACAGAAGAAGGGAGGAACTCAAACAAATGAGAGAACCATTTGATGAAAAATATAAAAAATATAGAATACATGAAGCAGATTCAAAGAGATCACCAGGAAATTAAAAATTCTATGGAAAGAAGGCAAATCAGCTTGAAAGAAACTAAGGATAGATTATCCAAACTGGAGGACAATTTTGCAATGTGGGAGTATGAAAGGAAAAACTTTTTAAAAATAACAAGGAAACAAGCAGTAACAATACAAAGGCTAGGAGATGACAAAAGGATCTATAACTCGAGAATAAAGAATGTGAATGAAGAAGCTGGGGTGCAAACAAAGGAACTACAAAGGTTATTCACAGAAATAATTAAGGAAAACTTCCCCAACATAGGGAAAGGAAATGACATTCTGATATATGAGACATACAGAACTCCAGCCACCTACAACCAAAACAGAGCTACACCTGGGCATATAATAATCAATATTCCAGAAATTCAATCTAAGAACAGAATATTAAAAGCTGTTAGAGACAAGAAACAGATAACCTGTAGAGGAAGACCCATCAGAATAATAACAGACTTCTTGACACAAACCATCAAGTCAAGAAGAGCCTGAAGCAAAATACTCCAAGCCCTGAAAGAAAATAACCTCCATCCCAGATTGATATACCCTGATAAACTGTCTCTAGAAATTAATGGAGAAACAAGATGCTTCCAAGACAAAGAGGAACTTGGGAAATTCACAACCACCAATCCAACTCTACAGAGAATACTGCAGGGCATTCTAGAGAGAGAGAAAAGTCCTAGGATTCCAGGTACAGTGGCAGAGAGGCCTCAGTGAATGGAGCAGAAAACAGAATGAAGAAGATAAGCACACAACTGATGGCAAAACAGGAGCATAACAAAAATGAGGCAGAGAAAATTTTATTCAAAACTGTTATGATTGATAGTATCAAGTCTGAGAGTATAGGCAACTACACTGAAGATGACAAGACTCTCTGATACACATTCTGGTTTGATAACTGTCAGTTTTTGAAGTTCTATACTATATACAAAGTTGTGTTTTTATGAATACTGTTATGTACTGATATATTCAATTATACTATATCTGATGATACAACCAATTCTATTGGAGATAACAAGAGACAACACAGGAACCATGGTAGATCTCTTTGTACAATGATCTTATATGTTTATTTCATTTCATGTGTTTATAGGAATATGTTTTGTTTTGCCTTGCTTTCTTTTGTTTCTCCCTCTAATATAGAAAGGATAAAAATGCATGTTAAGACTCATGCATGTGAGAATCTATAAACAGTCTATGAGAACTGATCTTATGACACATAATGAAATGAATAGATACTTTGAAGAAAAAGAGACACTAAAATACCCAGTGCTGATCGTGGAGTGTCATGATGTGAAACCCAGCAATAGTATTATTCTTTGTTTCAGAGTGATATTAGCCTGCTTGGGTTTATTCAGTCTCAACATAATTGAAGATATATGAATAACTGCATGTATGTTTAAGTGTGTAGGATTGATAACCATATTTCTAAGTTTTTGTTGGATAGTTGAACAGAACTGGTTGCAATCTCACCGTTTGAATCCCCACTTTATATGCTCCACTTTAGTATCTTGAATAACTATTTGTAAGAAGACAATCTGTAATCATCAACTAGTGATTTCTTACTGTTTCTTTCTTTGAAATTATGTATTATTTCTACCCATTTTCTGTTTTGTTTAGTCTTTCTTTAAATTAAATTTTTTAAAAAAGACACTACAGTACCCAGTGCTGATCACGGAGTGTCATCATGTGAAATCCAGCAATACTATTATTCTTTGTTCAGAATGATTTTAACCTGCTTTAGTTAGTTTAATCTCAACATAAATGAAGATATGTATAATGCATATATGTTTAAGTGTATAGGATTGCCAACCATGTTACTAAGTTTTTGTTGGACAGTTGAACAGAACTGTTTGCAGTCTCACTTTACATGAATTCCCACTTTACATGTTCCATTTTTGTACTTTGAACAACTATTTGTAAAATGACAATGTGTAAACATCAACTAGTGATTTCTTACTGTTTATTTTTTTTCTCTGAATGTATGTATTATTTCTATTTTCTGTTTTGCTTAGTCTTTCTTTAAATAAAATTTTAAAAACTCAAAAGGTGACAGAGTGTAAAACTATACTGAAAGGCTTTAATTCTCAATATAGTCAGATCCTTCCTTCTTTATTACTGCATTAACTCACAAGGTTTGGCAGTAGTTGTGATAATTGCTCTATTTTAAAGGGGTAATGAGTTCAAGGGATGTTTTGAGATGTTGAACTTAAATGTAATGTGATGTAAAATATGCCACAAATTCCTATTTATTTCACACTCACAGGCACTATTAATGCTGTCGAAGTTTATGGACTACATGTGTCATTAAAGAATATGTTCAATTTCAGCAAGAGAATCATGGAGATAAAATGCAAGTTCTCAGACTAAGTTCACTGATTTCTTAAGTTCAGATGTTTCTGGATCCCAGGGGGTTGGTGTCAGGGCAGGAACTCTGATTCCTCACTGCAGGGTCTGGCTGAGGTCCCCAGCTGCCTGGTCATAGAGTCCCTCTCTGGAATGACAGTGAATAGCCAGGCATGGGGACTTGATCCAAACTAGACCAACCAGCATCCAGCATCCAGCAACCAGCACTGAATTTTCTGATGAAGTTCTCAAGGTAGTTGCCCTCTTTATATAGGGAATGTTGTGGGAATATTTATGAATTTTTACTTTTAACCTCAGTGCTCCAGAGCAGGCAGGAAGAATAGAGGAGGGGAGTGGATGCCTGGAAATTCTAGTCTACACGTGACAGTTATTGATTCCACCTGACCAGGTCACTGAGTGCCTGGGTAGTGGGTTAAACGTTACTCTGGGTATGTCTGTAAGTATGTTTGGAGATGGAAGTAATGTTTGAATCAATCACCTGAGTAAAGCTGACTGCCTCCCCCAATGCTGAAGCACTGAATTGGAAAGAACCTGAAAAAAGAGACTTTGTTCTCTCTGTCTAATTTTCTTTAATATGAGACATCGGTCTTCTCCTGTCTTTGGACTCAGACTGGAACTTGCACTTTGCCCCTCCTGCTTCTGAGGTCTTCAGACTTACATTTGAACTCAGTTCTGCTGGGACTGGAGCCTGTCAGCTGTACATACGGGGGCTTCTCAGTCTCTATAATTGCAGGAACCAATGCCTTATAATAAATAGGTAGATGATGGATGGATGGACAGATAAAGAGATAAATAGATAGGAGCTAGATACAGGCACCCTGATGGTTCTGTCTCTTTGGGAATCCCAACTAATGCAACATCTTCTCAGCCTTCATAACTGCATGAGCCAGTATCTTATAATAAATAGATGGATAGATAGACACATAGGTACACGCATACATATATGCATATATATTTATTCTCTTTCCATAGGTAGATGATAGATAGACAGATAGATAGATAGATAGATAGATAGATAGAACATCCCAATGATTCTGTTCCCTGGAGAACCCCGGCTAACACACCATCTAAGCTTAGGTTCCACGGTACACACATGTTTGTATAAACAGCCACACAGACAGTCTGAACTTTGCACTTCTAGCATATATAATATCTTAAACCTAGAACATTAGGACTCTTTAAAAAATGGCTCGTCAAGAATAACAGAACCCAGCCCCTGGAATAAACTATGATGGGTTTATTATGTGGCCAGTGGACAATCTGGTGAACTGAGAATAACCTACCAAGTGCTTCTGGGGTTAAGTTCCAACCTCCAGGGTGGCTTTTGGAAAGAAGAAAAGTTTGAAGCTAAGCAATCTTTTCACAAAGTCCATCTTTATTTATTCAAAAAAGCCAGTGCCCTGCGGTAGTTCCTTAGGTCACATCATCAAATCTGTCCTCCCTGCTGGGACTGTCTGAGGCTCTGCCAGCAACTTCTTACCCACCCACATGTGGTTGACATTTGCTGCCCATCTATAGATCTTTCATGATTCATGGATTTGAATTTCCACATCTGTCTGTCAGTTCCAGCCATTGCCAAACAGATAGTAAGCCCAAGGACCCAAGAAGGAAAGTTTGCAGATGGATTCGGTATTTCTGGTTCACTGACAGCATCTGGAAAAAGGTCTCAGGACCCCTAAGGGTCCTGAGAATATTTAGAGCAACTTCACATTAGTGCAATAATCAAATCAAAATTAGAAACAGCTAGATCATTTCTGTACAGACTGTGTGCCTGCTGTCTGCTTAAAACCCAGCAGCAAAGCAGAGAGCCATGGTGTAGTCCAGGAAAACCAGCACTCTCGGAGGTTGAAGCAAGGGAATTACAAGTTGTAGCCTAGCGTGGGCAACCTAGCCTCCTAGTAAGACCCCGCTTCAGAGGGACAAATGAAAGATGGCCAAGGCTGTAGCTCAGGGTGAAGGCCCTGGATTCAATGCCCAATTCAGGGGTGGGGACAGCAGAAGGAGATTATTCCCTAACTTCTTCCTCTTCCCTTCTGAGAGTGAGAAATGCATTTCAAACACTCAGTGGAGCAGAAAGCAGTCCAAGCCTGAACTCTGAGCTCTGGCAGCCTCGTTCCAGACACTGAGCTGTCTTCCCCACCAGCACCTCCTGCGCGGCCCCAAGCAGGCTAAAGTTGTTTTTAGTCACTGTTGTGTTTCTAATTCTAAAGAAACGGCTATTTGATTTGGCTTTCAGTCTATTACTCATGCAGTGCAACATGGCTATGCTGCCACACGGCCAAGAAAGGGAAACAGGAGATTAAAAACAGATCTGTCTAGTGAGCAGGTGTCGTGCATTATCTAATAGCAAACTAAATATAAAAACGGAGACTAATTAGAGTCCTGGCAGCTCTCCTGCTTTTGGCGTCACAGCGCTTTAACTCTGAAGTTGCCTCTCAGCAGAGCGGAGCTCATTAGAAAGGGGAGGCTGGGCTTCCCTGTGAGGTTGGTGTGCTGTGAAGGGCCAGGCGGAGAATCTGACAGGGCGGCCATGTTTTGCCTGGCAAGACCCAACCATGAGCAATATCAGTCAGAAGCTGTTTAGCACCCGGGGTGATGCCGGGGAGCCCAGCACTGGGAGGCCAAGACAGGAGAACCCCAAATTTGAGCCCAGACAAGGCAATTGTGCAACTGAATGAAACCTTGCCTCAAAATATAGAATGAAAAAGCGTTGATAATGTAGCTCAGTGTAAAGGCCTTGGATTCGATCTCCAGTACCACATGAAAACAAAAGTTTTCCAGTGAGGTAAATCCAGTTACTTAGACCCTCAGAGTGTTGACCTCACAGCGCTGTCCTCAGCGCCCCATGCGTCCTGCCAGCTTTTTAGTAACACAGCCTTGGGCCCCATCCTGAAGTACTGAGTCAGAACCTATATTTTTAACAACAGATTGTCAGATGACTCTGTCACACTGAAGGCTCAGAAATGCCCTTCCAGGAATTGGAGTGGAACTTCCCAGGAGGTGGAGGCAGGGAGTGAGGCGGTATTTCCTGAAGAGGCAGTGGAGGTATGGTATTTGGTGCTTGCCTACGACAGGGGTCAGCAAATCTTTCCATAAAGTTCTAGACTGTAAATATTTAAGCCAAAGAGACTCTAAAAACTAATCAACTCTATTTTGTAACATAAAAGCAGCCATGGGAATTATGTAAACCAATGTACATGGCTGTGTTCCAATAAAACTTTATTTACAAAAATGGGTGTTGGACCCATTTTGGCTTCAGACAGTAGTATGTTTCTCCCTGGCCTGAGGGAACAAGTCAGTCTTAATACAACTTGGAATATTCTACACCAATTGTAGTTTAATCTGCCTGGCCCTCAGACCCAAGGTCTGACTAGGTTCTGAACCAACTTTGTCAGTGGGACACATTAGTTTAAATCAGAGATTTTTCTTTGAACAATAGGGACATATGATTTAGCTCTATTCTTCAAGCATACTCCTCATTCTAAAAAAAATTATTAAAAACTAAAGTTATTGCAAACTTGTATTCTAACTGGGTACTACCTGAAAAATGCATTTTTAGAGGTCAAGGGGTGGTACTGGCAGATGAACAGGGCTATTTCACTGAGCTACATCTCCAGCCCATTTTTTTTTCTCGTATTCACGAGAGGGTCTTGCTAAGTGGCTAAGTTACCTAGGCTGGGATCAAACTTCCAATCCTCTGGCTTCAACCTCCCATGGTGCTGAGCTTACAGGTGTATACCACCACACCTGGCTTTGAAACATGATTAATGACCTTCTGATAACCTGCAGAAGGAATGAGAACCGAAAAAAGTCAACCTATGCACAATAAAATGCCCAGTTCACCATAAGCTACAGACCTGGTGTTGGTGCCTTCTCCATTTGTCTTCTTTTCTGGCCACCAATAGCAACCTCATTAGAATGCCCCCCAGGCTGGGCCTTGCACTGATGATTCTGCATCAGTCTGACACAGAGGGCATGTGGATCACAGACAATTATGGAGAAAAAGAAGGGTTGGTGAATGGCTAATAGTCCAGATTTTTGCAGTGCTGGTTGAGCAGGAACCATGGCCTGAGCTTGTACTACAAGCCCCCCCCCCCCGAATCTGCCCCACTTGAGAGGCTAGGGAGCCAAGGTAGTTACACACCAACTCCGTCCTTCATGGACTCCCCACCCATAGAAGGGAGGGGCCAGTACTCCCTAGAGCTCCCTCTCCTGCCCCAGGTGGAAAACAAAGCAGAATCCATAACCAGAGGGCGCCCTCCAGCAAAGAATCATGGGTATTGGCAGATGGCAGTCAGGCTGGCGTCAGAGAACTAGTGAGCATGAAGGGCTGATGGTCAGGGCACCAGCAGCATCTGCCACATCCTTACAGATGGAAGCCTCTGTCACCACCCCCTCTGAACATATAACTGAGCAGACTCTTAACAGACATGGAGGAAATCCATGTCAGTGTGGGTTGGACTCAGCTGCAAGAAATTGAAAATGTGACTAAACAGTGCTTTGAATATATTAAAGGTTTTATCTTCTCACAGAATAAGAAGCCCAAAGATAAGCAGGTGGGGTCTGATGCAGTGACCTGGCAGGACCATGTAAGACCCAGTCTTTTGTCCTGTCCTTCAGTCATCTTGACTCCATGGCTTGGGTCCTCATGCTGGTCCACTGATGCCACCCTAGCCCTGTATAGTGTCACAGGCTGGGTAACAGTGAGGAGGGAGAAAGGCTGTGGTCAAATGCTTTGCTCCAGCTGAGTGAGCTGTAGCTGAAAGAGACTTCCCAGAAGTCCCACGAGGAGCTTCGGCACCCATTTCACTGATCAGAACTTCCCCAGGGCGCTGACCTCTGAAAGAGACTGGGAAATGGAGATTTAACTTTAAAACTGGGCACATGGCTGCTCTAAACAACAGGAAGTTTCCATTGGAAAGGAAGAAGAGAGGACAGATGTTGAGTAGGAATTTTAACTGCTCCTGTCATATGTTTCCCCCCACACATCATGATATTAACATACTACCAACCTGAGCAAAAAGAATAGCTGACTGTGTTCTAGAAAATATTTGAACACTACTGAAGTTTTGGACTGAGGATAAAGAAGAAGGAGCCTAATATAAACCAGTGAAAAGGTCTTTAAGGTTGACCATGAACTGGGACCACTTCTGTTATTGTGAAGGCCTGCCATGCGCTGTTCAGTTAAATAATTTTTTTTAAAGTTTGGAACTTTGCCCAGTACTTGAATAAAGATGACCAGTTTCTACAAAATGAGGTGTAATGATTCCAAGTCAATGAATCCGAAACAAGAATTTCTCGAAGGGTAGAGATGGGTTTTGTAAGATAATAGTGGTGACTTCTCATCAGATTAACTGCATCTTTTCCCCCTTGTTCTTCCCAAAACTATGGAAATGACAGAGAAGGAAATATAAATCCACAAAGACAAGGCAGTAAAACGAGTAGAAAATCAACAAATGCTCTGAAAGGAACAATAGAAACACAAATCCATCCCTCATGAGTTACCCCTCCCATCCCACGGAACCCTGGAAAAGGGATACCAAGTGTACAGAAAGTGACAGCGAGTCTCAAGGTGGAAAAAAGAACATGGTTTAAAAATGTACACAGTTGAATCCTAACCCTAGCCTTAGCCCTGAGACAGATCTGACATAGGAAATGTTCTCTAAAATTCAGCTAATGACACTCAGGTAACTAAGCAAGGAGTTGGGGAACTTGGCTGGGAATGCAGCTTTAAAGTGAAAATCTACTGATGATGGTGGAAGCCCTACCCATCCCAGCCTCAGCCCCTCCTGCTCAGACCCTTGGAAGGCAGATTAATAGACTCTTCCCTTGAGACTCAGAATAAAAATCACCAGATGTTGACATTTTGGGATCATCATTTGGAAAGCTGGCTCACTGTCCCCCAATTCCGCAGTTCTGACATCTGCCTTTTGAAAAGCCCCTCTTGACAGACTTCTGGGAGAACATGGCAGATAGATAACAGCAGCTATGGAGGCTCTCTCAGATAGCCAGCTTAGAATTCAGGAATGGTACGGTGTAAGGAGTCCTAAGCAAGGGGAGATATACCTTGCTGACCCAGGGACGAACTAAGCTGAGAGAAACCAACTGGAAATGCAATCCCGGTGTTATAACCAGAACAGATAAAATCTCAGTGCGGAAGCTGGAACCCACGATTTGAATTTCCTGCTGCCACTGCTGCATCTGAATCGGAATGGCAGGGACAGAACACGAAACCTCTGAGAGCAGGAATCGGCGGACGGAGTTTAAGCAGGACTGGCGGGGAGCCCTGCATCGACCTGCAGTGAGTGAGAGGAACAGGAACCCTTCCATAGACTAGGAGGCTCCAACAGAGGACATTCTGGAACTGGGCAGATTAGCCAGAACAGGACGCTGCAATGACTTTGGTCGCATATTCCCCTCTCAAGCGGGATTGGTGGGGAGCGCTTGGCCTGGGTGACGCCACAGACTAAGACCCAGTAGGCGAGCCCAAACCAGGTCCCAGCGCCTGGTGGTGCACCCTAATGCAGTGAAGCCTTCAGCAGGTTGACCTGGAGGGGCGGGCCCAGCAGAGGCTGCCCAGGTCTGTGTCTCCCTAGTACACTGCAGTGGGTGGGAACACCTAGCCATCGGATTCAAACAAACTGTAACCGACAAAGACAGAAACTGGGCCTCCTATATATACTTGTATGGAAGAAACAAAAAGTATAGGAAGAGGGAGCAACAAGAAAGGGTCCTCAGTCCCCAATCCTGAGAACACTGATCCAGGAAAGGTTAATGCAAAGGAGAATGAGGATAGAAAACATGCAATATCAGACACCAATAGACATAAAGCACCAATAGACATAAAGCTATATCTCCAGAGCCCCATAGACGAGTTCAAAAGTGAAGTGTTTAATGACCTAAAGCAAGATATAAGTAGAATAGTTAGAGAAATGCTAAGTACCGCCCAAGAAAAAACAGATGGTGGAATGGAAGAACAGAAAAAGAGGGGAGAATTGTTTGATGGAGAAAATAGAGAAAAGATAGAATACATGAAGCAGGTTCAAAGAGATTACCAGGAAACTAAAAACTGTATTGAAAGCTGGCATAACAGCTTGAAAGAAACTAAGGATAGATTATCTGAACTGGAGAACAAATTTGTAATGTGGGAGCATGAAATGAAAAACTTCTTAAAAATAACAAGGAAACAAACAGCAATAATACAAAGGCTAGAAGATGATAAGAGGATCTATAACTTAAGAATTAAGAACGTAAAAGAAGAAGTAGGGACACAAACAAATGAACTACAAAGGCTATTCACAGAAATAATCCAGGAAAATTTCTCTAATTTAGCAAAAGGTAAAGATACTCAGATATATGAGGCATACAGGACCTCAGCCACCTACAACCCAAACAGAACTACACCCAGGCATATAATAATCAAAATTCCAGAAATCCAATATAAGATAAGAATATTAAAAGCTGTCAGAGACAAGAAACAGATCACTTACAAGGGAACACCCATCAGAATTACAGCAGACTTCTTGGTACAAACCATCAAATCACGAAGAGCGTGGGGGGAAATAGTTTACTCTCAGTTTGCTAAGCAAGGTCTCTTGCCCTTCAGGGTGAAAGCAGAGGAGAAAAAAGAGGTAAATTGAAGTGAGGGAGGGGAAAAATGCCTTATTTGACAGCCGCTGTCCTAAGATAGCCAAGATTCCTTCTGTGCTGAAGGAATACAGACATCCCATCCCACCATATTTGGAATTTTCTCGCATGCAGTTCTATTGACTCAGGTGAATAGCTTTCCCTGTCTGGTCCTCAAGTATTTCCCCTTCAAGCCTAGGGTACCCAGGGGTCCGTCCTCCTCCTGGGATCACCATTTCTTCCAGACCATTCTCTTTGAAACCTGCTCTGAGGGTGTGGCCATGGCTTCCTCCAGTCCAGATTGTGGTCATAGACAGACCTGTGCCATACTGCTGTAAAGCTTTCTCATATGCTTTTTAGTGCACACAGAACTTTGCATTCTTATTCAGTCCAGCATGACTCCAAAGAAAATGAAAAGCAAGCCTGATGGTAGCAAGTGCAGAGTGGTACTGAGGGTGCCAAGAATGCCAACAGTGGTGACAGAGATAACCAGAATGTGCACAGTAGTGATGAAAGTGACAAGAATGTGCAGAGCAATAATGAACATAACAAGAAAGTACAGAGTGAGAATGGTAAAAAGAAAGTTTTGAAGAAAACAACCATAGAACAGAAGAAGGAAATTGTAGAAAGGCATGACCATGGTATTCCTGTGACCCATCTGGCCTCAAAGTACAAAATGGTGAAGTCGACAATTTTGACAGTTTTGAAGAATAAAGATCCCATCAAAGGAGCTGATGTGACCAAAGGAGTAACAATATGAACCAAGCAGGGGGCAGAAGTGCTGGAAGAGGTGGAAAAAGTTTTGCTAGTGTGGTTGAAGGAGATACAGCCAGAGGTGAGAGCCTTAGTGAAGCTCGGATCAGTAAAAAAGCCAGGAAATCGCACAGTGATTTACTGCAAGAAAATCCCTTTACAAGTGTGACAACTTGAAGTGAGGGAGGGGAGAAAGTGATGAACTTGAAGCCAGCAGAGAGTAGTTTGATAAATTCCACAGCAGAAATTCTATCTACAGTGTGATATGACTTGGTGAGGCTTCTTGTTCTAACAAGGCCGCTGTAGATGCCTACAAGAAAGAATTCATGAAGTTCATGAAGGCAGAAGGATATATCATTCAGCAAGTGTTCACCTGTGATTAAACTGAGCTCTTCTGGAAGAAGATGCTCATAGAATCGATATTGCATGAGGAAATGGCACTGCTGGGGCACAAACCCATGCAGGACAGATTGACTCTTGCTGCAAGCAAATGTAATGTGAAGATGAAGCCACTACTGACATACCATTCCCAGACCTTTTGGGCATTCGAGGAACACAATGCCTGCCTGGCATGTGGCAAGCCAATTCATAGCCTTGGGTCACCAGGCAACTGTCCATGGGATGGGTGCATAAGGTGTTCACACTCACTCAAGAACTATCCTTCTGACAACCTGAAAACAATCTGACAACTTCCTGAAAACTGTCTTCTAATGGCCCTGCCCCAGTACACCGCCAACCTTAGCGGATGGTGTGGATGCTGACTAGGACTTCTTAAAAGTCCAGTCACACACGTACACCATCTCTTCTGCAACCCATGGATCAGCAGGTGATCAGCAGATTCAAGAAGCCTTACACAAATGTGCTTTCCACCAAGTGTCTTTTTTTTTTTTTTTTTTTGTCTTTTTCATTTTTATTGGTACCGGGGATCGAACTCACGACTGCCTGCTTGCAAGACAGGTACTTATGCCGCTGAGCTAAATCCTCAGCCCCCCCACCAAGTGTCTTAATGTCTCAGAATAGATGACCTTGACTCAGAAAGAGTTCTGGAAGAGACATGTCAATGTCCTCCACCATATCAACCTCATTGACAAAGCCTGGGAAGATGTCATGTACCAGACCTTAAACAGCCTGGAGGAAACTGTGGCCGGACTGTGTCACTGAACATGACTTTGAACGGTAGTAGAGGAGGCTGTGTCCACGAGCAGGAGGATGGGTCTGGGCATTGATGGTGCAGACATGGAGGAGCTTACTGGGGACCATTAGGGGAGCTGACAGTGGAAGAACTTGCTAAACTCCAGAGGAAGCGGCAGAAGGCACTTGCTAAGGACCATTGCTCTTGTTGAGGAAGAGGAAGATAGGGAGGAGGTGAGCAGTGATGTGGTGAAAATCCATTATGAAAAAGTGGGATGAGTGCAAGGGTTTCTTTGGGAAGCACCACCCCAACATAAAACCGTAACTAACAGCGGTGACTCTGAACTATAACATGGTCTCTCATTACCAGTGGGTTAGGTAACACAGGAAAAAACAATTGACATCGTGCAGAGTGGTTTTTTTTCTTTTTTTGTCAAAATTGATCCTGAAGCTGAGACAAAGAAAAAAGGAAACCCCTGAAGGAGATCCTCTGATGTCCTTCTGAAAGGGAACCTCCCTCCAAAGAATACTCCCTACCTTCCTGTCCTCCATCCCAGAAGTCACCTCAACAAGGTTAGTGTTCTCTCTTTATGCTGTACTGCACTATACTTTGGCTCATATTTTTGTGGTTAAAAAATACATATAGCTCAGAACATATTAACCGTATCCTCATTGAACCTTATTGGAAAATTTGATTCGGTTTGCTGCCAGAATTGGTTTGCAACTGTGTTTGTGGGAGTCATAACAGGTTAACTTTATTTACACTGAACCTTAGGGGGAATCTGATTCAGTTCACAACCAATTCAGTTTGCAGCCAGAAACATGAAATGAATTAAGTTCTTGTCCCACTGTACTGTTTCCCATCCCTTCTGGGAGGTGTGCTTGATGTGGGAAAGGAAAGTGCTAGTACTAGGAGTCTCAGTACCCTGATCAGTCCCTCCAAAACAGTTACCTAATCTCCAACTCCCTGAGCCTCTCCAGTCTCTTCACCTAGACTAAAGCTGGGGCAGCATCTAATTACTGAACTCACCAAAGCAATCCTGCTCAGTGACCTCATGCCTCCGTCTAGGATATAGGACTCAGGGCTCATTGGGATCTTCTTGGAGCCTGTGTCTCAACTGAGGGGGAAAAAAAAGATTTATTTTAACATCCCAAAACATCTAGCATGCAACTTGGGTCAGCACTAAACAGCTGTTACATGGTCATAATAAAGATTAATTTAGGGGCTGGGGATTTAGCTCAGCGGCATAAGCGCCTGCCTTGCAAGCAGGCAGTCGTGAGTTCAATCCCCGGTACCGATAAAAATGAAAAAGACAAAAAAAAAAAAAAAGATTAATTTAATCAAAACTGATGATGATGACATAATGCAAACCATGTCAAAGGTAAAGAATCACAGTTTCACCTACTGAATGTGAAGGCCGAAGCTATAAGTTGCAAGCAACAAGCTCTACTATGGCTTGTTAAAGCAGAATCAAGGCTGTTAAAGGGTATCAAGTAGCTCTCCAGACCCTCAAGGAGCAATGCTCAGGCATATACTGGATAGTGACAGTATCACGCTGCTGTCACACGGAGCATGTATCAGAGGCCCTGCTCCATCCTCCTACCAAAAGTTACACCAGATGCCACCAAGGTCAGCAGAAGTATCCTTCCCCCCACTACCCTTTTTCCTTGACAGTTCACTTTGGAATTAAAATTTTCAGCAGGTACATCTGATTGGTGATGTCTAAATGACATTCCTGAACCCCAGCAATGAGGGGGGTGGGATGTAATTTCTACGTCTCCTATCTTGGGAGCTATGCAGAAAATTCCCAATATGAGGCATGCCCAAAAAATAATGAGTTTCTACACATAAGAACTATCTCCTTCAAGGAAGTAAACAGATAGTGCTGAAAATTGATAAATTCAAATATTGCATGATGGTAAAGACCGTAAGCAACTGCCTGAGAGTTGAAAGTCCAGGAAGCCAGCCTGAGAGCTGAGGTTGGTAGGTGTCTGGCAGCTGTTTTTCTTATAACTTTTTAGGAAATGTACTGTTTTTCATTTTACACCATGTGCATGTGCTATTTTGATAAATATATATGAAGCGTTAGAGGTGTCACATTTCCTAAGTATGTCATACTTTAAAAGTGACACGCTCAGCCCAGTGCAGCTGGCCTGCTGCCAATTAACAGGTTTCTGCTGATCTGCGCACAGCCATCTACACTGAGCGAGCAGCTATATTTCCGACTAGCAGTTCAATAGTTCAACATCAGGGTAAGTAGGAAAACAGATTGACTTTTGTCGATACTGTTTTCTCTGCTTAAATTTTTTCCTTCCTGTTTGAAAATGTCCATCATCAATATATGAAGCCCATATTGAAATTTTAAAAATCAGAATACAAAGTTCACTGAATATGTACCAGTGCTAAATATTTTACAAGGCCATGGTTTCAAAAGCACATCCCCAAGGGTCCACTGTGGCCTTCGCCTCCTGTGCCAGGATCAACTCCACGAACGTGTGGTCCGCGCAGACACACACGGCCTCACGTTCAGAGGAGCCCAGACTTGAATGCTCTGCCATTACTTTCTCAAAACTCCCAATAATTTTTGAACAAAGGGCCCTACAGTTTCAGTTTTACTTGGCATTGGGTCCTGCAAATGAGATAGCCAGTGCTGCAAGTGCCTGAAGTCTGGGACTAAATTTAAAGCTTAAGCATAGATATTGCATTAGCCAAGATTTTAGTCTCTCTCTCTTCTCACTCTCCCCCGTACCCATCACCTCCTCATCCCATCAAATTACGTGCAAACTCTTCTGGGGACATGTGGCCAAACCTTTCTCCAGAACAGTCTCCCTCTGTTAGAGTAAGCTCTCAAAAGTTCTATAATGACCAATCTACGTGAGTTTTGATGTTCCAGGTCCTCTTTCACAACTCAGTATAAAGGTATGCTTCTTTCTCTGTTGCTCTACACCTTCTTTCTGTGTTACTTACACAAATCATCACCTCATCAAATGTTCATTCTGGGGGCTGAGCTTGTGCGCGTGCTTCTCATCACCAGGCATCTTTTGCAGTGAAGGAGACACTGCCAAAAACTGGCAAAAACTGCTGTTTAAGTTTAGCTGGAAATGGCAGAGCTGCTAGGAGATTGTCTTCTGAGCCAAAAGTTGGTTCTTTAAATCAAAGTTCTTGCCATAGATTTCTACCTAGAAGGAGGAATTTTTATGTACACAGGGCATAGTGTCTAAAAGGAAACTCATTTAATGTAGTATGGCTTTAGCAGTTACTTTTAGTAGAATCCTCTAGATATTAATAAATATTGAAATAATAGACTCATGGCATGTTAAAACTGGATGTATTCTTAGAAACACATGGGACTTGCTCTCAAAAAAAAAGTTCAGTGTGTGTTAAAGCATTTTAGGAACAATGTGCCAAAGTTTATTTAATTTTATGATTCTGACAGGTTAAATGGACCCTTTGAGATATTTCTGCCTCAAACACACAGACTCACCTGCTTAAAGAACAGAGTCTCAGAAAAGCGGGAACTAAGCCTTGGCTCGGCATCATGCTTAGAGCTCTAACGTTAGGAGGTTTCCATGTGCCCAGATTATTTTATTGTATCTTTTCAGTTCTCTGGGAAGTAAATAACAATCTCTTCTTCTCAGGTAAAAAAAATCAAAACTCAGAGAAGCCGTAAAATATACTTAAGAGTGCAGGATGGAGAATCGTAGACAGAGTTGTTGGCTACAGAACAAGTGCTTTTTGTACCGCCCAAGGCAGCAACACTTTCCTCAAAAGGAGAAATATATGGGTGGGTCCTGGAAGCATAGCTTCGGGCCTGTGCCTGGTCCCTTGCCTCTTCCACTCTGGCAACATTCCTGTGTTCTGCTTCGGAGCCACCATGAATGAAGCGTCTTTGCCCCATCAGGTTCTTAATGTTTCCTCCTTCGAACCAGCTGACTGTGCACTGACTCCCCTTAAAGCATGAGCCACATTAAACCTCCCCCCGGTTTAAGCTATGAATGGTAGTCACTGTGTCCAGCAACAGAAAATCAAATTGGCACCGGAAGAGTGGGGTCATTGCTATAACTGTACCTGACATGTGATTTAGAAGCACTGGCTGATCACATACGTACTGAATCTCCTAAAGCAAGTTAGACTTTCCTTCCTTTTCTTTAAGTTGTAGCTGTCAGGGATTATATACAGCAACAGGAAAGCTGACTAATAAACAAGCATAAAAGGTAGGTCACTGTCATTCCTCTAAAGTTGACTTTTCAATTCACCTACAATTTGGGGCTACTTTATCACACAACAATCCTGCTAATCCTCTGGAAAAGCCTTCAGTGCTGGATTTACTCTCACTCCTAGCTGGCCAATTTTCTTCCTTTGCAGTAATCAAATGAATCTTGGAGAAGGGGTAGGGTGAGGCTTTCTAATGTCTCCTTCCCAAATATCTCTCAAGTCATCTTAATATTTCTTTGTCCAGGTAGACAGCAGCCCATGCAATCAACCAGAGGATAGGATTTTAAATTAGAGGATGAGTAAAAGGAAATATGTGGCCTTCCCACTAAATTGCATGTCTCTTTTTTCTCTTTTTGATCTCAATCAGAAACTATATGTACTCCAGTCCCAGGCATAGTCTTTAACTGACACCTTTGACACAAGCATCTCCTGGCCAGATTTGTTCCTGGAAAATGAGTATCACCTCCTGTGACCCAGTCTTCAAGATCCCCCGAAGACAAGCGGGCTCAGTGCCCTTCTTGCTTCCTCCCAGGTATGCTCTGAAGGGAATCCTCGGCAGGCAACCCAGGATGAAAGGCTTGGGACAGGGTTTGTCTGGAACTGAACATTAGAAATTTCCCGTTGCTTGTTATTGATTCTTCTTGTTGACCATTAGGATACACATTTTTATGATGAGCTTCACCATTAGGAGGCTGAAACTGTGAAAAAACTAAAAGAAAAAGAAAATAACCAGAATACAAAAAGCATATCCCTAACTGTGTGATGTTATCTCCATCTGCATTGAGAAGGTCATTTTAAACTTCTTGTTTTTGTTTTGAAACAGTCTCACTATGCAGTTCAGGTTGACCTCGAACTCACTATGTAACCCAAGTTGACCTTGAACTTGCGGTGAACCTCCTACCTCAGCCTCCCCAATGCTGGGGTCACATTCATGTGCCACCATGCCTGGCAACTTTAAACTTTTTGGAAACAAAACACCTGAATAAACCTAAATCTCCTTTCTCTTCTTAGCCAGGCCTCTCCATCTCAACCCTCATGAAAAGATTCCAGCACCCATACTCTATCTGTCCCCCAAAATACTGATTTTAGCAAAATGGGTGCATTTCAGAAACTATAGATGCTCTTAATGAGGGGTTTACAACCCAGTAAGTCCACCCCGAATCCAAAATGATGCATTTATAGAATACCCGATCTACTGCGTGAACACCATAGTTTCAGCACAGAACTCTGGGGCGCATCAGTTGTTTCTCCTTTGTAGTCACATGGTCAACCCCAGGGGCTGTGGCTCTTCTACAGCTGCCATTGAGTAAGCATTGTCCTGCATCATCATTAAGTCGAGCCATCATTACTAGGGGTCATCTCCTTGGGAGGACGAATTGCTAGGAAGAGGCAGGACAGTGGCAAATCAGTGAGAGGGGAAAAGCTAACATCCAAGCAAACTGGTGCATTTTTAATGTGAGAAGCTGGGTGCCTTCTCCTTATATAAAGTTGTTACTCAGATTACCAGGAGAGAGTTGATGAGTGTCAAATGCAAAACAATCAGAAGGCATGAGTGTAATGTGTCCTGAAAAGGCACTCATGCCTTTGTCCCTCTACTTCTCAGAGGAAGCAAGAAACTGTAGGAGCTCACCGCTGCTGTCCTGTCCTTAAATGCCCTGCACTTGTCTCCTCAGCTGCAAGGCCCCACATTTCATCCATCCCTGAGGAAGCTATTGAAAAAAAGAGAAAGACAACTGGAAAAATCAGACTCTTGAAGCTGTACCTCTAGGAGGCCTGAGGGCCATGTAGGGAAGCACGTAGTATGCTAGTCTCAGCTGCTTAGTGGCCAAGGACAGAACTGGAGGTTTTCCAGGCCTGGCCACTGGTGACATTTCTCCAGCCTTTGCTGTCAGAGTTGATAAAGCTTACATTTTCACCTATCAGGATGGTGAAGAAGATCAGATCTGATAATACCCTGTGTTGTGATGGGCTAGGAAACAGGTATTTCTGAGTAGTGCTGGTGGAAGTGTCAGTTGGTACAATCCCTAAGGTGGGCCACTCAGATACACCTATCCAAACAAGATACACTCAGATACAGTCAGATACACCTGTCCAAACACCTATCCAAACAATGCCTATGTGCCCTTCGGCAGAGCCCTCTCCCTTCTGGAGTTTTATCATGTAGATACAGTTATACATACCCAAAATGCATCGGTACCCTTAGCTTAACTTCAGTGTTGTTTAAAGACAGACTGGAAGCAACCCAAACATCCATCCCTAAATGAAGGATTGCTCAAATAACAACATGTGGATCCAAAGGAAATCAACACTGACATTAGAAGGAAGACACAGAATTTTACATTCTGAAATAAAATTAGTTTCATGATAATAGGAAATACAAGGAAAGTATACAATACTGTGTAGAGTGTGCTACTTTTGCATAAACTTCTTGTTTCCATACGCATACGTATGCACAGAACATACATGTATATGTTGTGTATGCACAGAATGTCTCTGATAATATCTACAATAAGTTGGTCAACTACAGTTTTCCTAGAGGAGAGAGGCTGGTAGGAGGAGAGTCTCCACATTATATACACTTCTGTGTTAGCTCTGTTACAAAATACCTGAAATAAACCCACTTAAAGGGGGAAAAGTTTGTTTTGATTCATGGTTTCAGAGGTTTTAGTCCGTAGTCCCTTTTACACATTGCTATTGAGGCTGTTGCAAGGCAGAGCATCATGGTGAGGAGTATGTGGCAGTTTTGTTTATTTTATGGTGGCTGGAAGGCAAAGAGATAGAGAGAAAAGGACCAGGATCCCAATATCTCCTTCAAGGCCTTCAATTCCTGATGACCCAAGCTTCTTACACTAGGCTCCACCTCCTAAAGCTTCCATTACTTCCCAACTGCAAGCTGGTACTGCAGTTACAGTACATGAGAGACTGGAGTTGAGCTCAGAGTAGGAGATGGTCTAGTTTCCCAGAGAACAGCCCAGACCTTGTCAGGTAGCTGAGTCCAGGGAGCCAAGGGGGCACGCCTATGACTGAGTGATAGGGCAGGCAGCTGTGGTGGCACAAATGCTGAAAGGGCAAAGTCAGTGGCCTGGAAGCTGCAAGTATTGACTCCCTGGCAGCTGTGGAAGCCAAGAAGAAGAGCTCCTGGCCATCCTGCCATTTCTCACAAGCAGTGACATCCAGAGCACAGTGTGACATGAAGCCTCTAACAGAGACTTTGCAAATCAAGGACACAGGGAGGACCTCACAGTGGTCTGCTGCCTAAGCGGCCACTACATCCCTCTCCGAGTGTCTTTCCCCTGCACTGGCCTTGTCTGAGCCAAACCAGTTGTCCCACCAAAATGCATGGAAGCAACACCATAAGGCAACGTTTAGAAGAACACAAATTGGGCTGAGGACTTAGCTCAGTGGTGTAAGCACCTGCCTGGGGATTCCAAGGTTGTGAGTTCAATCCCTGGTATGAAGAAAAAGAAAAACATAAATAGAACCACATGTATACTGCTAATGAGAAGGCAAATTAGTATGGACCTTTGGTAATCTGTATCAGAATTGAAAGCCTATTTATCCAACAATTTCACTTAAGAAACTATGGAACAGACATCCTTTTATCAGACACTGTTTATAACACCAACACAAATCAACCAAAAACAAAAACTCCACAAACCACAGAAGAAACAACCTAAATGTCAACATAGAAATGAATTAATAAATAATTTATGCAGTAGTTCATTCTTATTATTCAGCATATGCAGTCTCTAAAGAAGCATGGTTAATGTCAGCCAATGTTCAGTAACATTCAGTGCAGTCCATGCCCTGAGCAAGGTGCTTTGCATTTTTTACTCATTTATCCTCTTTAAATTGTAAGAAATAAGCACTATTACTACTCTGATTTGATGGATCAAATATTAGATTTTAGCAAAGTTAAATAACCAAATCCCACAGTCAGTAAATGGTAGGGCTAAGGTTTGAATTCAGGCAGTCTAGAGGCAGAGCTAGAGTTACTTCTTCCTTAGCAATGCGACACTGTAACAGTACTCACTGGGGATATTTAAAGTGGCAGACCAGGTTGCAGAACAATATATAAACAACAATCCATTTTGTAAAGAAGTCGTATTTTATATAAGTTGTCTTTATTGTGGTGTGTGTGTGTCTGTGTGCCTATAGTTATCTTTTTAGGAACACACATACCTCTAACATAAATGAGAGTGAGATTCTTGTGGTGCCTAATGCCCAGCAGACTGGTTTAGCACAGTACTGGGTATGTCTGCATGATTGACTGACTGAAGATGGAAGACCCACCGTGAGCATGAGTGGCACCAACCACAAGCTGGAAGCCTGAAAGGAATAAACGGGAAAGAAGAGGGAAGGCTGGCCTCTGCTTCTTTGGAGCAGCTCCCATCTTTGCCTTCAGCTTGCACATCAACTCCTGGCTTCCAGTGCAGACCCCTCGGGTTCCCTGTAAGGACTCGCACAGGGCTCTGCAGTGAGCTCAGGCCTCCAACTGCTGCCTGGGTCCCCTGCTCTCAGTGCACAGATGGCCCTCTTGCACTCTTCCACCCTGACTCTGCAGGTGACCATTGTAAGCTCACCTTGTAAATTATATATATATATATATATATATATATATATATATATATTTCTAATGAACTATAACTTAGTTCAGTGTGACATTTCAATACATCTGTAGAGCACACACTATTCAAATCGTGAGGTTGTCTTAATTTGATGTGATTTGGAGACTTGACTGTGAAAATAGCCTTTTCTCTAAGAACATTTGTCAACAATAATCAGAGACAGTTGTTTAACATCCTGACTCCCTGAGGCAGCGTAAAACAAATGGTGCCAACAGTACCATTTAATCAAATGGCTTAAACCAAAAAGCTTAGTAATAGTAATAGTAATCAAAAAGCTTAAAGGAGGAGCTAGGAGATGCACTCCCCATTGGGAGCTCTGAAAAGCTCCAACTGTCCAGGAACGTACAAGGCCACACACACAGGCAGAGGGCTGTGGGCACGCCCCTAGTCATACCCAGGACGGATCTGAGATGGCTGTGAACTTGCACCTTGACAGATCTTGAAGCTCTGTGGAAATAAGTAAAGACTTGCCAGCTGCTTGACTTGAGTGTTGAAGGCGTGTTTCGGTACACAGAGAGAACTGTTCAAGAAATCTTGGGAGACTTAACTGGTTCCACGCACTTAGGAAATCTCTACACGAATCATTGGCACACCACTAAACTAAGTGAACAGAGACATCAGTGAGTGCCCAAGACAAAGAATTCAGACACTGCAGAATTAGCTCAGAAAAGTTACTGAACAACTGCCAAAAAGCAGCAACAATTAACCCTAAAAAAGCAATCTCCCAAGATTACCGTAGTATATTTTTTTTTAATCCTAGTTTCCAGTAACAACAAAACAGTATGAGACAGTCAAAAAACAAAAAGTTACAAGAAAATTCTTATCGTGGAGGTGAAGAAAACAGTCAGTAAAAATGCTCCTTCAGGAATATCAGACATGAACAAGAGCTTCAGGAAAAAATCAGCTATATGAAGTATGTTTAAAAACTGACGACACACCTCAAGCACTAAAGAAAAATACGAAAATGAAATTTTACCATATAGAAAATATTAACAAAGAAGTTTTTAAAGTATAAAAGAGAATGAAATAGAAATTCTGGAACAATAAAGAAAGAAAACAGCTAAAAGAAAAAATTGACTCAGCAGATTTGAACAGGCAAAAGAAACAAGGTTAAAAATATGCCAATTAAGATTGCTCAATCTGAAAGAAAAAAATTAAAAAATGAATAAAACATAAGCACCAACATATACCTAATGGAAACTTTAGACACAAAGCAAAAGAACTTGAGTCACAAAGAATATTTAAAGAAATAATGGCTGAAAATTTCCCACCATTGATAAAAGGCATTAATCCACAGTCAAGAAGCTCAACAAACTTCAAGTAGGATAAACTCAAAGAAATCCACGTATAGAATTGTCATAATCAATGTGCCAGAAGAATTAACAGGATAAATGGAATTTTTAAGGAAACAACTGAGAAAAAATATGAAAAGTACACAGCAGAAGAAACAGAAATGTAACTAAGTTGGTAAACTAGAATATACCTCTTTAACATACAGAAAGACAGTAAGGGAACAACAGGTGACCAAGAATAGACAAAACACATAGGTAAAAAACATTGAAATGGCAGACACAAATCATACTCTATCAATAATTACACTAAATTTAAATGGATTAACACTCCAATCAAATGACACAAAATGGCAGAATGATTTTTTAAAGAATTATTTAATTAGGGGCCAGGGATTTAGCTCAGCAGCATAAGCTCCTGCCTTGCAAGCAGGCAGTCTTGAGTTCGATCCCCGGTACCGATAAAAAAAAAAAGAAAAGAATTATTTAACTATATGCAGTCTACAAAGGACACATGTAAACTTAGAGACATTATTAGATGGAAAATAGAAGATGGAAAAAGATATACTATTCACAAAAGGAGAGCTAGCATGGCTACACTTTCATCATTTGAAATGGACCTCATACAAAACGTGTTATTAGAGTCACAGAAGGCTACCTGGTAATGACAAAAGTGTTAATTCATCAAGAAGACATAATGATATATATACATATATATGCACTTTTTCCAAAATATATGAAGCAAAAAGTAACAAAACAAATAGTTGTGAAAGAAGAAAAAGACAAAAATAATAACTGTAGGCTTCAACTCCACTTTCACTAATATATACAACAGCTCGATCAAACATTAGGAAGGGAATAGAAGATCCACACAGTGGTATAAACCACCAGACCTAACAAAGTTTGCCAGGACATTGCAGACTACAAATACTTCTGAAGCACATCTGAAATATTCTCCAGGACAGACCATATATTAGGTCATAAGACAAGTCTAAGTAAATTTAAACTGATTGAAACTGTGCAAAGTATGTCCTGCAACCACAACAAAATTAAGTTAGAAATAAATAATGAGAAAATCTGTAAAATTCACCAACATGTAGGAACTAGGAATTAAACAACAGAGTTGTAAAAATATCAGTGGGTTAAAACCAAAATCACAGGAAAAATTGAAAAATGCTTTGAGATACATGAAATTAGAAACACAATATCTCCATGAGTTCAGTGTATGTGCTGCTGAAGCGAGCACTATCCACAGAATTCAGATAGAGCAGTGCTTTAGGGAACTTGATGGTTGTAGTTTGCTATATGAATAAAGAGAAATAAAACAGTATATGAAAAGTTCAAGGAAGAGAACTTGATAATATGGGAAGTGTTTGTGTCTGTTGAATGTCCAAAAAAAGTCTGTTAAGTAAATGAATAAAAAGCTCAAGTGAATAACTACTTTCTACTAAAAAATTACAAAAAGAAAAACAAACTAAATCCAAAATAGGGGAAGGAAAGATAAAATAAATATTACAGATAAAATAAATGAAATGAATATTAAAAAGTAGAGAGGGCCAGGGATGTTCAGTGGCACAGTGCCTGCCTAGTAAGTGCAAGGCCCTGAGTTTGATTCTCAGTATCAAAGAAAGAAAGAAAGAAAGAAAGAAAGAAAGAAAGAAAGAAAGAAAGAAAGAAAGAAAGAAAGAAAAGAAAGATCTACAACGCACCTACTATCAGAGCACCTCATTTCATAAAACAAAAACTTAGTTCAAGGGAGAGATAATCTCCAACCTAGTAATAGTGGGGAATTTTAATATCCCATTTGCACCAATGAACAGCAGACTAGTGGTTGCCTACAAATGCAGGGATAGTACAGGAGTGACAAACTTATGGCAAGCAAGCCACAGCAGGCTGTTTGTATTGTTGTTCACCATCACTGGCACAGCAGGAAGTGAGAAGCCACTGCCAAGGAGTATTAGAGTCTTTCTGAACAAGCAATGAGAAATTCTAAACTTACTTGTGACAAGGGTTTCCAGTTCTGTGGATGGCATCAAAACAAGCGAACAGGTAAATTCTGTGTTTAGTAAATTATATCTCAATAAAACTATACCCAAAGTAAAAATAGCAGCCTGAAACTTTGCCTTCTTTGCTTCTCTGCAAATAGCTAGCAAGCTGAAAATGCTTTTTTATCTTGTCTAACTTTGACCTATGCAGTGAAGTTGTTTCAGTTTGAAATCATGACATAGCCTCAAAGAGGCATAGTCTGAACCTGCTCGACCTCTACATCCTATGTGATTTTTCAGTTTGCAAGAATCCAATAGATTTCTTTTAACAGGCCAGAGTTTAATTGCTTTCCTGGATGAATTCTTTGTTTTCTAAATAAAGGCAGGAGTCAATGAGCTCACTGAGTCTGTTCAGTTTAGTGAGTACCACAGCTCTTTGCTGTAGAAATGACCTGTTTAGAAATCAGTCTGATCTCTGAATTTTCCTGAGCAGTTGTTTTTAACCAAAGGTCTTGCACATGAATTGTTCTATAATCTCCAGAGTTGGAATAGGGCGAGAAACGAAAGAAACAACAAATTAATCACATTTTGTTTTTGGTAGGAAACCATAGTTTGAGGTTGTGTCATTTTGTTCATGAAAATAAAATTCTATAGGCAATGATGCTGCAATCAAAATGATGAGGCAAAGGGAAATAATTTCAAGCATGTGGTTTATGCTAAGCTTAGACTCAGGAAATAAAATATGTAGTAGTCACATATTTGATTCTGGTCAGAAGTTTCCTCTCCATAACTGCTTAACTTTGGCTAGTTCTATATTGCTTATTTTGCCATTTCTGCATAGGTGACGCTCCTCCTGGGCTTCACAGCCCAGAAAGAGGACTCTTGATTTGACCATTACAGTTCTAAGCACTGAAGCGGTTTGCAGGAATCTCCAGGTTTGTTTTGTCTCACCATGCCCTGGGCTACGACCAAGTGATCCAAGGAGGAAGACAGAACTCAAGCAGAGCCACCGTTAAAAGGGAACACAAAGTGAATGGCATTCTCTAACCCAGTTCACCACTACTACTCACTGTGTCAAGGTGGCCAATGAGAAGCCTAAGAGTCTCAGTCTAGAGAACCCTAGAAAAGCATGACCACTAAGGTAATGCAGTGTCTTGGTCAGATTCTGGGACAGAAAAGGACATTAAGTAAAAACTAAGGAAATCTGAATAAACTATGAAGTTTAAATCATGTGTCCCTTTCAGTCCATTGGTTATAACAAATGTTAAAAATGGGGAAAACTGTATATGAGAACTCTCCAATATTCTTATACCTTCTCAGGAAACCTGAAACCATTATAAAATAAAAGTATAATTAAAAAGAGAGGAAAAGACTGAAATATAGAGACCACAGATTGGCTGGAGCCAAGGATGATGGAATTACTCCCGAAGGCGGTCCACATAATTCTGCTGCTAGATTTCTAGAGTAGCCTCAATGATCTTTCTTCAATTCCATAAGCTCTTTCAATTTCCCTCCCAGAATTCTAGTATGCTGAAGTTATCCAGCAATGAAATCTGTTGTTTGCAACCAAAGGAGTTTACCATCAGGTTCTGCTCCTGAGTTCACCCCAAAAATATGTACTAATAGCTCTCAATTTATGAGGCAATAGTTAGGCCATATACACATCCTACTCTGCGACTTTTATATTCTTCCTAGCAAACTTTGTGCTAGAGGTGTTGACTGGAACAGCCCTTATTTTGACCTCTCTTCTCACAGTGGGAGTCTCTACAGAACTGTCACTCATGCCCATGCTGGACAGTACCCAGTGCATCACAATCCTCATTTCCTGAGGCAGAGGAGAAGATGCTATTGGTAGCACACCGTGATCCCTTTTATAAGCAAGTTCACCCACCTCCCAGCTGCTGTGACAGCTGCCTACTAGAGGCTGCCCTTACATCCAGAGATCTCCATTTCAATGATGTGGGTTCCCCATCTGAGGCTTCCTCTAACCAACATCTGATGAACAAGGGGCAACAAAATTCTGTCCCTCTTGTCTAAGGTGGTATCAACTCTAAGGTGTTATTCATGCTCCAGACACACCTATTACCTGCCATTATTGGCCAGGGTCTCTGAGAACTCTATCCATAACCCCAGGGCATGTGAATCTATACCTCAGACTCTGTTTCAGGGACCCAAGCTAAATCTTACTGTGCAGAGTCCTTCTGAACATAGTGACCAATTCAGTCATTACCAATATGTTAGAACTGATACACGAAGTAAAAGCTATTTGACACTTCTACTGAAAATAAAACTAACAAATGGGACAATTTATGCCAGCACAAAAGGAAACATCAGCTAAGAAACTGAAAGCCAGTGTTGCCTGACAATTTAACCACTGGTTTCTGAAAAAGCCACGTGTACAGTCTGGAGAGTAAACAACCTGTAACTTCTTTGTTGAGACAGAGTCCAGGCATGGTTTAGAGACCTGTCCATGTGTCATGTTCCACTGGACAGCCTATCATTGGTCACCATTCATAACATATATCTCTATAGGAATAAAGTCTTCAGGACCAAATGGGAAAAGGTAACTCTACATAAGTATAGTTCTTGCCTCTGGCAGCTATCATGTGTGATAGTGGAAGGCATTTATCACTCTCTCAGTGTTCTGGTGAAGGAACAGGTGCACTTCTTAAGAGTATCCTTCCACGTGGCATCAGGGAACAATCTCACAGTTGGGCATCTTTATTACTAAATATAACCTGGCTTTTTTGTCTGCTGTTGTTTAATGCCAGCTGGGTTTTTTTAAAAAGAGTGTTTGACTAGGAATAAGACTGATGAAATAGAAAGTTAAAATAACAGTGGTCCAAAAAGATTTCAAAAATCCATTTATCTACTTACCTGTTATGTAAAGGTCCAGGATGGTTTTGCAGCTAAATGGCATGACTCTTGTAAGGGCTCAGATTCCCACTGCCTGTTGCCAGGTCATCCCTAGAGTGTCATTCTCATCCAATTAGTCCAACATGGCTCATTATCATGTCTGGATTTGACCGGAAACAAGTGGGTGAAAGTGAGGAAAGAAGATAATCTCCTTCCTGTTAAAATGTAGTGAGGAAAGTATATTACTTTGTCTCACTTGACTAACTGGGTAAATTCACAGTCTCATCTAGCTGCAAGGGAGCCCAGGCAAGAGAGAGTTTGAGGAGCAATAAATCCAGCTAAAACTTGAGCATTTTATTGCTGTAAGATAAAAAAGAAAAGATGGATGTTGAGTTACAGCTATCTGGAAAGTAGATTATGTCCTGCAAGAAATAGTACCTTCATACAGAAATGGAGTTGATTAAAGGACCCAGACCCTCCCCATTCAGTGTTTCTGGCAGACTTTATTATTCTTCTCCAAATCCTACTTTCCTCTTTCCAAGTCCCTCCCCAGGCAGTCAACTTGCTTTGGAAAATGAGTATGAGCAGAGGTGATATGTGTCTCTTTCAGGCAGAAGTTGTAAAAGATAGCACATGGTTCATGGTCTCTCTCTTCCATCACAAGACCAGCTAAGGTCCAGACAGGCTGATCCATCAATATAAGCACAGAAGATATGTGAGCAGAGCCACACTGACTAAAGAAGGGCATACAGCAAAGGTGCTATTGTTGAAAAGCCAGTTGTTACTGCAGCATGACCTGGCCTCACCTGATAAAGATGAAACCATGTTTTTCTGCCAGCAGATCTTCAGGGGGGGTCTTTGTTTAAAAGATGCATCTTCATGTCAGCAGCTGCATTTCACTGAATACTTATATGAACCAAGCCTTAATAATTGTATTAATATTACAAAAATCACTTAAACTTCATTTGGAGTTGATAATCAATTTACAGATGGATTCTAATGTTTTTGCTTCACGATTGATTATTATTAAGTGCATATAGATTATTTAAAATGATACATGAAAATTTTTACGTTAAAAAAAAAGAAATTTAGCTGGGTGCAGTGGTGTATGCCCTTAATGGGCTGAGATAGGAAAATTGTAAGCTCAAGACCAGCCTGGGCAACTTAGTAAGATCCTTGTCTCAAGATTAAAAAAAAAAATTTTTAAAGAGTTGCAAATTTAGCTCAGTGGTTGAATGCCTCCATCTCCAGTAGTGGGAGAAAAAGTCTTGAAAATTTGCTCCTTAATGTATTTTCTAAGTCCATTTTTGTTTGTTGACACAGGGGCTTGCTGTGTAGCTTAGGTTGGCCTTGAACTCATTATGTAGCCATAATCTTTATCTATGGCAATCCTCCTGCTTCAGCCTCCCAAGTACTGGGAATAGCTTTTCACACATGGGAAACATTACTGTAACTAGTAAAAAAAATGATCATTTGAATAATTTTAATGTTAATGTATTATGTACCATTTTAGGTGGACAGATAGGAGGGGAAGAATTAACTCAAAGCAGCTAAAATGATAAGGATGTTCTTCACAAACATAATCAGAACAAAAAAAGGTATTTGGTGGCTCAGAATGGTTCAGAGTATCCCTGAGGTCCCAGATGCCTTCCATATTTCTGGTCTCCCGTCCTCCTAGTGCCAGGAATGTCTTGATCATGGCCATAGGGATGCTTTCAAAGTCTCAAGTGCCATAATAAGACAGTATCTAGTGAAAGATGAAGCAGGGAAGGCAGTGTCTCTCTGTCACCTCTTTCCTAAGGCAGGAAAGCCATTTGCTGAAGTCCCACAGTTGGTCCCCATCTGTGTCACATGACCAACTTGCCAATACCAACCAGACCAGAAGGCACATTTTAGCCTGAATTTGTGAAGACAAAATAAGATCTGCCATAGCAACAAAGAGCACTCAAAGTTCGGTGGCTTCAGGCTTGTTTCCCACTCACATGACACAGGTCCCCCGAAGTCTCTCAAGGGTCCAGCTGCACCCTTCGTTATGTGAGGCCTTCCCTGTTCCTGCAGCAGGAGGTGAGGCAGCTGGAAGGCCCCAGGCTAGTTCTCATTCACTGCGATTTGCAAGCAACTTATGATCCTTCTACCACATTAGTCATCACTTGTTCTGTGACCCCCCACCTTGCTGCAGGCAGGTTGGAAGGTGTTCAGAGACAGAGAAAACCCCATCTCTTCTATATGGGCTTTCACCCAAACCGTCATTCCTCCATTACCCCTTTCTTCGTCCTCAGTCAGCCCCAATATCATCACTTTTGTGACTGCTACTCGGATTTGTAATGTTCCCCAAAGGTCCATGTGTGAAGGGCTCTGCACTCAGCCTATGGCTCTATAAGGAACTGGTGGTGCCTTGCAGAGCTGGGGCCTATTTGGAGGAAGTTAGGTTGCAGGGGGCTTTCCTTCATAGAAGACAGGGTGACCTGCTCTCTCTGTCTCTCTGTCTCTCTCTCTGTCTCTCTGTCTCTCTCTCTCTCTCTCTCTCTCTCTCTCTCTCTCCCTCTGTCTGCTTCCTAGCTGTTATAAAAGGAACAGGCCTTATCTGCCATGTGCCATGCCTACCCATCATTATGTACAGGGCCACTATAGGCTCAAAGCAACAAGGCCAAGCGATCATAGACTGACCACTCTGTAATTATGGCCAAAATAAATCTTTCTTCTTTTGAGTTGTTGTGCCTAGGCATTTTGTCACCGTGATGGAAAAGTGATGAACAAAATACCTCATTTTCCTGCTCGTGTCACCCCTTCCTTCCTCGTGTATCTCTAGGTCCCATGTCCTTCCTACATCTCAGATACTATACAGATGCCAGGGACCTGTGTTAAATACATTCTTCCCTCCTCTTGTGGCTTCTGAGGAGAAGCTAAAGCGATATGTTTTGGGAACCATGGATAGAGGAAGGACATCAGAAGTCCTACGTTCCAAGGAATGATCTTCCCACCATTTGTAAACGATCATTCTGACCTCACAGCATGAAAATTAGATTCCTGGGGGTGAGGAGAGGGGAGGAAATCTTTCTTTTCTCCACAAAGGAGATACAGATTCCTCCTCTTAATGTGACATTGACATTAACATTCGAGTAATGTAAGAGGAAAACCACGTATGTACTCTGGAAAGGAATCTTAGGTATTAACAGCATTCGTAAAGCTATTAATGTGTTCTGTGTTACAATGTTCTGTGCAATGAGGTTGTGAGTAATTTTCGTTTTCTTCTTAGTGGGCAAATGTAATAGTTCAGTAACAGAGCAGGAGAGGGCCCATTTTGAAGAAGTCAAATTTCTTCAAGCCCAAGGGATCGCTTCCCTATTCTGACTTTTAGGCCAACACTGAGAAGTTAATTCTCAGCATGAATATCAAGTATTATTATTGTTAGCATTAGTTTTGTGATGAGGAGACAGGAGACAGGGACAAGGGGAAGGACTTAAAGTTGAAACCATTTACAAGGGGCGATCAAAAAATAGGGTGAATGTTAAAACATCTTTAAAAATTTATTGCAATAAAAGATACATGGCCATTAAGTTCCCTCAAAATACACTCTCTCCTTTTTAAGTACACTTGTTCTGTACTTTTGTCACTTTCCACAATAGTTTTCAAAGTCCCGTTTCGTGTCTTTTTGAGGTCTGATTAAAATATAGTGAATGCTGTTGCCAAGTGACATCCAAAAGAAAAGCAAGCTCTTAAATACATCATGATGTGTCTTCATCCATTTTATTCACTGGATGTGATGCTTGGTAACTTCTGAGTCTTCCCCAAAGTCCAAATGACCAGGGAAGGTAAACGTTTTGAATCCATTCAGGATGTTGAAGCAACCATAATCGCACAACTAAAGACACTCATGAGAGGGCACTTCCAGAACTGCTTCAGAAAGTGGCAAGATGAGGGGATGCTTTGAAACAAGGAGTGTTTTAAGGGAGATTAAGGGCAGCAGGTCTGTTACTGTAATAATTTTCAGATTAAACCCATGCTATATTTTTCAATCATACCTTGTATAATTCCTGGAACCAGTTTTCTAGATGACCTACAAATTCTTCAGAGGATAGCTGATAATAATAAAATTGGAAAGAAAATTAAATGCAGTCATTTTCACCCAACACTGCTGAAATACTGAGGCTCATGTACAGGATGCAGCTACTGTAGAGGCAGCACTTGAGTCGAGGAGTTGGAGTCCAGCCTGGGAGAATGGTGAGAGCCTGTTTGAATAACACAACACAAAACAAAAAGCTGACGAGAGAAAAGACTCTCCATCACCAGAGGCTTTCTTGTACCATTCTCTTTATCTATAAAGCTTAACCCATGAAAAGTTTCCCAGGACAGGGATGTCATATCAAGTGTGTGAGAGCTGCCTCCAAACAGAAATGACATCTTTGACTGCGCTAAGGAGGCTGTTAGAATATTCTGGTCCCAAAAGAGCCACAAGAAAGAAAACAAAGTGGGACACAGACTCAGCTTGAGTCTTGCCCTGAGGTTTGGTATTTGCTGGGGCTCTTTTTAAACGAAGAAGTCTCAAACTCTATCCAGCCCTCTGTGAAGGGAAAGCATGGCAGATTTGGTACTTTAATCACATGACAAGAGGACTTTCCTAAGGAGAAAGATTTCAAAGAGTACTATGTGTGATTTGTCTGAAAGCAACTCTTTGGTTATTTCCAGTTATGTTTCCTGTACCACAGACTTCTGTTTCTTCCTGGTACTGTAGAAACTAAGAGAATTTTAACTAAGGAAACAAGAATCTTTGTTGTGAGCACTGTGTTTTGGTTGTTGAGAATCATGTGAGAACAATAGGTCCGTGTTTTAGGGGACACACAGTGATAGCCATCTGAGACATTCTAGAGATGAATAATTACAGGATTGACTGGACTGAATTCTTATATGCCCCAGCATTCACAGGTGGAATCTCAATCCCTGATGTGATACCATAAAGAGGTTTGGGTTTGGAGAGGTGTTATGGTTTGTGTTCAGATGTGCCCCCAAAGCCTCACACAATCATGGGGGTGCAAGTCTTTCAAAGGCAGCTGAGTCTAGCATTTGTTATTGGTTCATTATCAGTTGCTGGGATTGGTAGTGTGAGTGCCTCATCCGCCCAGGGGTGGGGAACCACCATATAATACAAGGGAGGGAAGGAGCATGCTTTTCTCTTATTATTCCCCACTCTTGGGCCACCATGAATGGCTGCACCTTAGCCACGCCACCCTGCCTTGGAGACAGTTGAGTACGGACTAAGACCTCCACAAACTGTAAGCTAAAAAAACCTTTCCTTCCTTCATTTTGGGCATCAAGTATTTTATCTCAGCAATGAGAGAAAAGTAACCAAGGTGATTAAGTCATGAAGATGGACCCTTCATGAATTCATTAGTATCCTTGCAAGGGGCTGCAACAGCAGAGTTCATCCCCTCCTCCATATGAGGACACAGCAGGAAGAAGCCTTCTCAGAACCAGGAAGTGGCCCTCCCCAAGCCCTGTTATCTTGGACTTCTCCACTTCCAAAACCATAAGAAACAAATTTCTGCTCTCTACAAGCATCCAGTTTATGGCATCTTGTTACAGCAGCCAAAGTGGACTAAAATGGTGATCAAAGGCAAAGCGAAGCTTTGTTTTCTCCATCTGCACAATGGTGATCAGAGTATCCCACAGCATTGTTGCCAGGGTTAAATAAGACTTGAAGACACAATAACCATTGGCTCCTGTCCCGTACATATCTGTATGGAGGAAACTACCATAAACATCAAGGCCTGAAAAGTTTGTTTGGGTTTGGTTGTCTTTTTCACTTGCTTAGTCAAGAAAATGTACACAGCAGTGCTGTCCCAGGGAACTATCACAGCAGAGTATATTTATATCCCTCAGCCCTGGATTCAGTTATTTGTACTTTATTTTTCTAGCTGCCACTAGAAACCCCACAATACAGGAAGTCTCATGCATGGCTCACTTCTGAGCAACTTGACAGATGCTGGTTAAATATTTAGAAGTTTTTCTTTAAAGAAAGAAACTGAAAATGAGAGCTGTCAAGTTGCTCAAGCGTGATCTTATTCCTCAAAGCCACATTTAAGTGTTAAGGTTGTATTTGGTTTTGGGTGTTTTTCAAGAAGCCTTAGGGACTTCATATTTATATTTTCTTCAAAGTCAATGTTGATGGCACTTAACCCTTTTCATAACTTCCGTATGCCATTCCATGGTTCTGAAAAGTAAACATGTAACTGATCATTCACTTTCAGACTTAGGTAAATTGTTTGGTGTGGTTATTTTGAAAGTAGAACCTCAAATTCTCATTATGCAAAGAAAACACAATTAATATCCAGGCAAAATTCTGGTGGAGTTCTGTTTTATTTGTGGAGCAAACTGTCTGGTTGGCAGTCATAAGTACCTAAGAAGAAAAAAAAAGAAATACTCAAGAAAGTGGGAGTGCCAGCTATCACAGATGGGACACTAAATAGCAACTTATAAATAACCATTCGCTTACAATTCTGTATCAATGAAGATGTTCTGGGTGGCGAGCTACATCCCGGGTAGAGTCTTGTGCTGTGTAGTGACATGTATGCCCGTGATGGGCACCGTATGACAGTGATCTTGGAAGATCACAGCATCGGCCGCATCATAGCCACCTTAGTTTGTGTAAGTGCATTCTTCAACATTCCCGCAAAGCTGAGAATGCCTTACAACACATTTCTCAGAACATATTTCTGACATTCAGCATTACATTATTTCCCTTTCTTCTAAGGGAAGGAACATGGAGTCCCTGAGAATTTAGACTCAGAGCCAGCATCTCCAAGTCTTCTCGCCTATTAGACCAGACTGTCTGAATCAGAAATGTGAGAGACTGAACATGAGAGAAGAAACTGGGAGTTCTCAAGCTGGGTTTCTGACATTTTCCTCCACCACGAGGGTGATGAGAGACACATATGTCAACTCTCAACAGCTCAGTGGCATCACAGGTAGTTTCACCCTGGAGCTACAGGTGTGGCTCAGTGGTAGCAGTGTATGTTTAGCACACACAAGGCCCTGGTTTGATCCCCAGCACTTTAAAAAAAAATGTTCTACAAAGGCCATCATTATGAAAATATGAAAATCACTTCATCAAGCTATTTCTATGTCCTACATAAGGCTCAGTAAATTCTGCTGGGCTGATCTCTTTACCGTTAATTCCTCGTCAGAAAGACTTCTCACGGCACCAAGAAACAGCCTAACACTGGCCAAGGCTCCCAACCAGACTCCACTTGGGGGTAAGGGTGATAAGATATCCATGGCCTGGCCCTTTTCAAAGATGCCTGGGTGTGGCAAGGAAGCTAGTTTTGTCCTTAACATTCTTTTATTGTATAAAATAGGCAATCTTAGGTGTAGAAGTATATTTTCCCCATGATACAATGCTTTGATTCAGGGGAAAAAAGTCAAAGCTCAGAAGGATATTTCATTCACCTGAATTATACTATACTAAACAAGAAAACAGGGGGCTGGGGATTTAGCTCAGCGACAGAAGTGCCTGCCTTGCAAGTAGGCAGTCCTGAGTTCGATCCCTGGTACCGATGAAAAAGAAAACAAAAAGAAAAATATCTCACCACTGCAACATAGCCAAATGTCTCTGCTCCTTGTGAAACAGTCATTTTGCAAAGAGCTTTCTCCTACTTGTGACCTCTTGTGTGTCATCTTGAATACAGGCAGTATTTAGCCAGTGAATCACTCGTCATTTTGGCCAACAAATATCAATGAGCATCTGCTATGTGGCAGGTCACACGCTAAGCTTATGTGCAGGAATCTTCCATGCCTGCCCTCTGGACATTCATGGCACTGAAATAGCAAAGACCCAAAGGCAGGGAGGCCAGTCTGGCCTGGAAGTATTTTAAAACACTTTTTTGATTGAAGCATGAGCTACATCCTAACAAATGGGTGAGTTGTTTGTTTATCTATCTCCACAGGACTATGTGGCTTTGACAGAACAAAATAGGGAATCCAGAAGCAGCTCCCCATGAATTGCTAACAAATGTGCAGAAGAAATTCAATAGAAGAAGAGCGGCTTTTCAGCAAGGGTGCCGGAGGAAGTAGAAACACATAAGTAAAGATAATAATGCTAAACTTCAGCATAAATCTCATCCTCTGTACAAAATAAAATAAAATAAAATAAAACATCGTAAACCTAAATGAAAAACATAAAAGACAACATGAATGAAAATCTTTGTGATCAAGGCTTAGTCAAAAAATTTTCAGATATGCAAAGCCAGGACGGTGCACAGGTCTTGTAATCCCAGTACGGGAGACTGAGACAGGAGGATTGTCTCAAGTTTGAGGTCAGTCTAGGGTACATAGTGAGTTCAAGTTCAGACTAACCCACATAGCAAGACTCTGCCTCAAAAAAAAAAACTAATTAAATTGTATACTAACTACATTTTTTTGCTAATCTTACTGTTCGTAAATTATGCCTCAAGAAAACTGATTTCTTAGGCAAAAAAGCATTTGGAAGTAGAACCTTATACATGAAGCCAAGCAGTTTTGGAAAAGGCATACTGATAAAAAATATTTGCTCTAGAGTTATCAAACATATACCATAGAGTTGCCATAATTATAAAAGTGTGCTATCTGTATAGCAATAAATGGATTCATTGATGTAAAATCAGAGTTACAAAACAGAGCAATGCACATATTTAGTAAATAGTTTAGGCCAACTGAAGTGAATGAGGAAAAATATAGGCTATTCAGTAAGTAGAGCTGGAATCTGGATTTAACAGTTTAGCTCCATAATGCACATTATTCTCAAAAATAAAACCTTAACTAATTGATCATTGACTCGGGTGTGAAGGCTCATACTATGAATTTCATGATCCTATCAAATGTTTAAAGATCACTTATCGTCCCATGGTAGCACTTTCACTACAAATGGAAACCATGCTAGTGAAAACCCAGACACCTTCTAAGGGAAGTGACACCATTTGTCACAGTGGGAAGATAAATATCAAATTGTTACCTTTCACCTACACAGAAGAGACAGACTGAAAATGCTGAAAAGTCAGGGTTTTGCTGGCTCTTCTGAGATGCGAGAGGGTGAAGCCCAAAGTAGATGGATGACCGTGTGTTGAGCAGGGCCCTCTAATGTCCCCAGATGACCAATGGAAGCGAGCAGATTTGAAGTCATGCCTGCGTCCTAAGAGGATTTCCTGGGGGCAAGGCCTGCAAGGAGGAGATGCTCCAGCACATCAGGGGAAGCCCAGCCCGGGAAGCTGGAGGCCAGGGAAGAAGCCCTGGCAGTGTACAAGCCACAGAACGGCCAGAGACAAGGGTGGCTAATGGTGAATTAAGTGTGGTGAGCCATTGGTGTCTGCCAGGGTGAACCTCCACCCTTCCTCTCTCCTCTGTCATACCAAGCCTTTAGGAAGGATTTCTCACACCTAAATATTTTGAGCAGGCGGTTTTGAGGAAAACAGCAGCATGGAGGGGGCACCTCTTTCCTACCCCTCACCTTGCCTTTCATGGGGCAAGAGACACGTCAGCCTAACCCTTGGGTTTCTGTTGCCCCTCAGCCACTGTACTGGTCTGTTTCCATTGCTGTTACGAGAAGCATGGATATTCCATCCTCAGTAGGGGAAAATCACCCCAATTTTCTGTCAGTAACTCTGCCATATGCCTTTGCATGCAGTTTGCAAAGCACCCTTTGTGGGAGTTTTCATGGAAGCCTTTCAACAGCTCCGAGGGAAGGATTCTGGAGGTCAGGGCTCAGGAGTCTGCTTCTCCTGACAAAGCTGCAGGGTAGGAGCGGCAACCCCTTCTGACCGTGGACTTGACATTCTTCTCGCCAGCTTCCAGCATGCGAACCTGCTGGAACCTTGAGTCTTGCCCCAGGTTTTTGGTTTTTGCCAACATGGAAACACCTGCACTGCACTTTTCCATTAATAAAGCACATACTTGTAAAATCAGTCTTTCGGTCATTTAGAAATTCTATACCAATCAATGTCTTCGGTCCTGTAACAAACCCTAACTGTAACCACCCATGTTCATAAATATGTAGAGGTAACCAGCCTGTTCTGCCTGCCCTTTTAACCAGCTCAGTCCAGTCCAGGTCACCTTGCACTGACCCAGATGGCCAGAATCCCGCATCCCCACCCTGGTGACCTCATATCTCTGTCCTGTCTCCCACTTGCTTCTTGGAGTTTGCACCCCAGCTTCCACCTGTGACCCCAGGGGAGCTGCCTGCTCTCTCTTCTGCAGCTCTGGCTTGACAGTGCCTCCAGAAGGAGCTTGCTTCCTGTGGGTTGTTGAGACAGATGTGTGTCAGATCTTCACTTTTCAACCGGGTGTGATGGCACATGCCTATCATTCCAGCTCTCTGGGAGGCTGAGGCAGTAGGATCACAAATTTGAGCCCAGCCAGGGAAATTTAGTGACTTAGAGAGAACTTGCCTCAAAAAAATACAATTTTTTAAAGGGCTGGATGAGCTGGACATGGCAGTGCACAACTGTAATCCCAATCCTTGAGAGGCTGAGGCAGGAGGATCACCAGGGGTTTGATGCCAACCTGGGCTACATAGTGAGTTCAAAGCCAGCCTGAACTACATAGTGAGACCCTGTCTCAAAAAACCATAAATAAATAAATGAGTGAGGAATGTAACTCAGTGAAAATGCTGTGTATTCAATCCCTAGTATCACACACACAAAAAGCCCCGATGATTTCTCTCCTTGGTTCAGCAATGCTCTTGAACAGTCTCCCTCTGTGCACCTCTTTCTTGGTATGAGAAAGCCCACCAGAACTAGGAGCCCTTGAGGCAGCAAATGAGGGAAAGAAGGCCGCTTTGCAAAGCAAGATTCCAGAAGATTTCTTTGTCTCTGTTCTGGAGGTGCTGGGCGTGGAACGCAGGTCCCCCTGTGTGCTGGGCAGGTGCTGTACCCTCAGGCTCCATGCCCAGCCTTCAGGGGAATTCTTAAACCTCTAACCTACGCCAGCCCAGCTCACAGTATCTCTCCCCTTTCCTTCTCTCTCTCTGGCCTTCTTTCCTACTCTCTGTCTCTCCCTCTCCGGTTTTCTTTCTCTTTCTCACTCTTGCTTTCTCTCACACTCCCTTTCTAGCCCCAAATCCTTAGATTACTCTCTACTACTTCGCCTTAGGGAACGAGTGTGGGTAATGATAAACTGGGTAATTTCCTACGTAAATGGATGCACTTTGAGAATATACATATTAGTGAAATAAATAAGACACACATGTGTAAACATATTGTTTCATTAGTGTGACAAACTGAAGGAAAAACATGTTTATATGTGTATATAAAAAATAGTTAAGGTAGTTATACTGCTGACTTCTCTGTGTTCACTGAAGAGAAAGATTTGTGCTGGTGTTGTTCAGACAATTGAAGGCTGATGTCTTGTGCTCTGAGCGAGTGATTTGTGGATGATAATGTGCAGTGTATATACCATTGTTATCACTGATTGACGTACTTTGGAATTTTCTTTTAGTTCTCCTCTTCCTCCTCCTTCTCCTTCTTATTCTTCTTCGTCTTCCTCTTCTTCTTCTTTTTCTTCTCCTTCTTCTCCTCCTCCTCCTTCTTCCTCTTCTTCTTTTTCTTCTTCTCTTCCTTCTTTTTATTCTTCTCCTTCTGCTTCTGCTTCTGCTTCTCCTCCTCCTCCTCCTCCTCCTCCTACTCCTCCTCCTCCTCCTCCTCCTCCTCCTCCTCCTCCTCCTCCTTCTTCTTCTTCTTCTTCTTCTTCTTCTTCTTCTTCTTCTTCTTCTTCTCCTTTCATGTTTGAATCAAATGGATTTGGAAAAAACTCACAGAAAAAAAGAAACTGGTGTGGAGCCAAGCATGTGGTACATGCCTTAATGCCAACACTTGGGAAACAGAGGCAGGAGGATCAAGAGTTCAAGGCCAGCACCTGGGCTACATAGTGTGTTCAAAACCAGCCTAAACCACATAGCATGACCCTGTCTCAGAACAAAAAGGAGAAAGAGAGACTGAGAGAGAGAGAGACAGAGAGAGAGAGAGAGAGAAGGAAGGAGAAAGGAAACTGGTGTAGAACTCTTAGCTACGCACTACTCAAAGCCCTAATGCCAGAGTTTAGGAAACCCAAAGCAGAAGCACGGCTTTTAATCCTCTCAGCCTCCAAATAGAGCTTTTGCGTTTGCTTATCTCCTCTTAACTTGTCATATATGAGAATAAATGCAAATAAAATCTGCACCTCCTTTTACAATTTGTCAGCAACTGAAAACATGAAATCATCAAACAAAAATAGAAATGTGATATTTAAAGGCAACCCCAGAAGTTTGCTAATTACTCCAAACTGATCTCTCTTTCCAGGCTCTGTTTACTGAGGAAGAGAGATGGTTTTTAAGGGCACCAGAGATTAATTACTCTCTTAAACATCTATGTTTTTATGATTACGTTCTATAATGTATACTGCCTCATATTGATCAGACAATATAAACTTTTTATGAACTTTAAAAGAAACTAAAATAGAAATCTAGTTTTGTCTTTTACTAGGAGGCCTCCTTTCCTCCCACACTTTTATCAGTATGGTGGAAATGCATTGGTACATTTCCTTGGTCAGCATTACATATCATACTTAAAATAGCACAGAACTTTAAATAACCGCAAGAGAGATATCTTCGGTGAAAAAAGAAAAGATCTTTTTAAAAACCTAGCATTTGTCCATCTCAGCTCTAGCAGAATGAGTGTGCTCCTTGGCCCTTTAACTGCCATGTGCCCCTGCCAAAAATACCCTTTCCTTTCTCCCTTTATCAATTAAAGGACTGAGCTCAATTTGGGGGCCTATTCAAATAAAAATATGTTAGCATCACAGTTTTTCTGTCCTGAGGTATCTTTGTAAATGCACAGAAATAAAAATTATTGTATCTGACCATCAGCCCAGATGGGTCAACTTCACTGGAGAAGAAATACCCAGCAGGTTACAGAGCAAATCCTCGGTGTGTCTGGGTGGATCGTGGAGACACAGCCTTGGTTACTAGATATTGGCCCTCACCTGTTCCTTACTGGTGCTGTTCCCCAGCTTGGCTTCCTGACCACCATGAACCAAGAAGCTTTGCTAAGCCACATCCACCCATCATGATGTTCCCACCTGGGGCCAGCTGGCTGCAAAATGAATTCCCCCAAACCATGGGCCAAATTAAACTTTCCTTCCATTAAGCTGAAAATTTCAGGTGTTGTGTCCAGCAATAGGAAACTGACTAATACAGAAAGTTGGTACTAGAGAAGCACAGTCACTGTTGTGACTGCACCTGACCATGAGGTGTAGAAGAATTTGGGACTGGTTTGAGGGATGATTTTGGAAAGGTCTATAACTGTGGGCTACAGAAGCCCTGGAATGCTGTAAACCAAGGTGGTTAATGTTATAAAATCAGGATGTCAACAGCAACGTAGATAGTAAATTTGATTGGCAAAAAGGACTCCGCTGGCAGTTGGACCAGTGTTATACCCTGGCAGAATATGTGTCCACATTTTGTTTATATCCTGAGACTTTGCAGGAGACTGAGGTTAGAGGAAGTGAATTAATTATTCTGGGAGAGGAAATTCAAGACAACCCAACATTCAAACTATGGCATCGGCATTGCTGGCTTGATTTAGCCAGATTTACAGTAAGAATCAAGAAGAAAGGCGGAGGAGAAAAACTTGAAAAACATAAACTTTGGCACAGAAGAAATCATGTGTCAAGTTGGGGACAAAGGAGATGTGACTGCTAAAGAGATTAGCACCATTAAAAGAAATAAGGAATTTTGTACAGGGACAAGAAGAAATAGGCCTTGAGGGATCTCGGGAATCAATAAGACCCCAACTATAGCAGTCTCAATGTGCAATACTGTGAAACTTTCATTTGTGAAGAGAATCCCTGAAACCCCTTCCCAGAAGGGCCTCCTAGGGAACTGATTCCCTGGGATCCATTTCAGTCTGCTTAGTAATCCAGGCACTCAGAGGCCACTGCGTGCATGGTCCTAGAGAGCCTGACTGCTGCCTCCACTGACAGCAGATCTTGGCGTTACCCATGTAATTCTGGTTTTACTGGTAGACAGAATGAAAGCTGTGGGGCCAAGGAGACCCCCACACAGATTTCAAAGGAAAGCCTGGGAGGCCAGACAAGAAGCCCCCCACAAGAGCTGTGCCTAAAGCTGTGTACATGAAACAAAAGGTACTGTGGAACCCTAGGAAGTTGGAGATACCAGGCATCTAGAATGTCTGCCAAGAGAGCTGCGGATTATGCGTGGAGCCAGTCCAAGACAGAGGGTGAGTGAACTTCAACTGCCCGCCCAGGGAGGTGGGGCTATGCCGTCCCTTTGGATCTCACATTTTACAACCATGTGCCTTGGATGCCAGGTATGGAGCTTCAGAACTTAATGTTTACTCTTGTGGTTTTATCTTGCTTTAGGCAATTCTTTTCCACCCCACCCAGACCCTCCCTTTTGGAAAGAAAAAGTTGACCCTGTACCATTGTGCCTTGGAATTATATAGCTTGTTTTGGTTTTTACAGAGATTCACAGCTAAGAGTTTGCCCTGAGTCTCAGAACACACCTGAATTTTTGAAAATGCTAGAACTCTTGAGACTTTGGGAAGCGGATTCGTGCATTTTTAGTTGTGTGTGGGGTACTGGTAGGGGGGATTATGAGCTTGCTGTTGTCTTTATCTGGAGGATGAGTATGGTCCAAGGAGAAGTGTTTGGGTTGTAAGTTACAATGGATGTATTGTGACCATTCATCCTGACGTGTCAACCCCTCTGGATGAAGAAACACATGCCAGATTAGTAGCGTATGCTCCCAAGTGTGTCTGGATGGTCAGGGAAGTGTGGCCTTGGGTACTATATGTGGTCTCTTGCCCATTCCTCTCTGGTACTGTTTCCCTGCTCTGCTCTGCCTCTGCCGCGAACTAAGAAGCTAAATTCTGCCATGCCCTTCTTCCACAGTGATGTTGCTGCCTTGAAACCAGATGACTATGGACTGAATTCCCACAAACCGTGAACTGAATTAAACCTTTCATCCTTTAAATTGTGAGTTTCCAGCAACAGGAAAACTGACTAACACTGTAGGTAATGCCCTGAAGAATTATTGTGATGGTTGACAGGCAGGTGGTATAGAGTCATCCCACAAAAGGGCAAAAATCCCTGGCCTTCCTCTCTGGACTCTGCTGTTCACTCATGCATTTCCCCCACACTTTTCCAGCAAACCAATGAGAGACAGGTGTGGTAGATGTGCACAATCACCAGCTGCAGGCGTAGCTCTCTCTGGTTAATTCAGGCTCACATCCTCTGTTGACCACCTTGGGCTCTCTCTCTCTCTCTCTCTCTCTCTCTCTCTCTCTCTCTCCCCCCGCCCCTTCCTGACTGGAATTCCCAGGATTCTTTATTAAGATATTTTCCCAGACTCTGCTTCCAGCAGCTGGTTTTATCTCTGACAGCAGGATGGCCTCTGTGAGCTGGACAGCATCAGACCCAAGGAGCACAGTCCAGTTTTGAAGCAGTGCTTCACACAGAGTGCTGGCCAAGAGGAGCCCCAGGGAAGGGGGTAGGGTGGGGGGCGTTAGGCGCAGCCAGGGAGCCACCCACCCCACCAGCACATACACCAAGGACTACTGCCACCTCCACAGGTGGCACCCTTTGCGAGCCCTTTGTTCCCCCGTCTTTAGTTCATGACAATTCAGAAGGCAGGCAGCAGTCTGGCCCCAGACACTCCTTGTAGTTTCTCCCCGCACCTGCTCATTCCAGCACCCGAGCTTCCAAATCACCCAACACTTGCTTGATTCCTACAAATAAGTTTTTCTCATTTAGGGATATACTTTGGCAGCATAGCACCAAAGTGCAAGGTCATGAGTCAATTCCCAGTATCCCCCCCCAAAAAAATTCCTGAAAAATGAAAAAAAAATGGAAATATTTTTAGTTGGCTTAATAGGATTTTTTGTTGTTGTTTTGTTTTGTTTTTGAGACAGGGTCTAGGTATATATTCTAGGTTGGCCTCAAAAGTAATCCTCCTAGTGGCAGAGAGGCCACAATGAATGGAGCAGAAAGCGAAATGAAGAAGACAAACTGATAACAAAGGACAGAAAAAGAGCTCAACAGAAATGAGGCAGAGAAGATCGGATGGTAGGAACAGCTATTTTACAGAAAACAAGACATCATAATAGCTAGTGCTGATGTAGTATCATCTTGTTTTGAAGTCCCATCAAGCTTATATTCTTCTGTCTCCATCGTTCTTAAAAGGTTGTATCTTATTGGATTTTATTATATGTGATAATATAAGCAAAAACTTTTATAGACAAGGAGATTATACAGAAGCCATTGTTCATTTTCTGATAGTTGGTTCTAAATACCCTGTAATACTGTCATTCTCTTAAATGGTTTTACATTGTCTTGATATGTTTGGTGCTACAGTATACAAAGTTATACTCAAAAATTTCAAGGAAAGAGACATTGTGGTAACTATGTCACGATATCTTGTGGTGAAACACTATTTTGCTTAAATGGCTTTGCTTTGACCTGTGCTGTTTTGTTGTTATGCCCTCTTTTATCTCAATCTCCTTTCTTTAAAAAATTATTTACTTTTTTATCTTTTTAATTAAGGGAAAAATAAAAAATAGCAGGATATATTATAGTAACCCACTTTGATTTCCTATTAACTTGATTTGAGACCCTGTATTGCCCTCACCATCTTGTTTTGACTGATTTTCCCCTATTCTGCTTTGCTTGATAGTACCAAGTTTGAAAGTATAGGCAACAACTGTGAAGACAATAAAATTCATTATGACGCCCATTCTGGTTGACTATTATCTTCTTTTAAATTCCTGTAATGTCTCCAATATTTTGGTTTTATTCTTTACTGTTTTGTTCAATTTTATTATAACTCATGATATAGGCAATTCTTTTTAAGATAGCAAGAGGCAATATAGTAACCACTGTTGATCACCTAGTATTTTGTTTTTACATTATCTATTATGTCCATCCTTTTGATTTGACTGACTATGTTTTGTTATCTCATATTTGGTTTCACTCTCTTCAAAAAAAATTAATAAGAACTGTAGGAGTAATAAAACCCAAAATGTGTAATTGTCATTGTACAAAAGAAAGGAAAAGAAAGTGCTCTAAAGGATATAACTGCATATATTTTTAAGTGTATAAGATAGATAACCATATTACTGAGTTTTGTTGGATCACTGAACAAAACTGTTTGCAGTCTCACTGTTTGAAAGTCCACTTTATATGCTTTAATTTTGTAACTTGAACAACTATTTCTAAAATAACAATATGTAATCTATTAACTAGTGATTTCCTACTGTTTATTCTTTCTGAAATTCTGTATAACTTGTACCCTTTTTCTGGTTTTTTTTCTTTTTCTCCTTAAATAAAATTAAAAAAAAAAAAGTAATACTCCTGCTTCAGCCTCCCCAGTGGTATGATTACAGGCATGCACCACCACATTTGGAAGAAATTTTTAAAAATAGCATATTAAAAAGAAAAAAATAAATCCCTATAGAAGTAAACTGCTTGATAATTCTAAATGGGTTTTTGCACCCTTACATCCTCTAATCCTTTTAATTATCTGGTTGAACAGGCAGGTTTTGTACATTTTCTCTAATTCTGTAGTGTTGTTGCATATAAGAAAACTAAAAGAGGTTGAGTGACGTGTTCAGGCTGTATGTCAAGGTGGGAACTGGGGCCTCTGTCTCTAGGTACATTCTTGTCACATGCTCATTTTATAAACAGATCATGAATAGGACCCAGGTTGAACAGATCCGATACCCTGCCAAATGTGAACCAGATTCGTTCATCATATGTATACAAAGACCTCATGAAGAGATGTTTAATACTTCATAGTTTATAGTATGAAAATAACTGCATATCTAATGCCAGGAGTTTGTTTAAATGAGCTACTCAATGCTGAGAACTATCATATAGTCATTACAGTTATGAAAGCCTCCTGTGCTCACAGGTGGAGCTTTCAGGAGGTTTTGGGGTCATGGGGATGTGATACTCATCAGCAGGCTAGTCCACTGGTGAGTTCATAGCTAAATGTGATGCTGGGAGGTAAAGCCTGGTTGGAGGAAATGGTTAAAACCTGGGGCATGGCCGGGCAGGGTTTACCTCCTTCCTCTTCTCTCGATCCCTCTCTGCCTCCCACTGTCTGTCACGAAGGCACTTGTCCTCTGCGATGCCCCTCTGCCATGCCACCCTGCCTTGGAGCCAGCTGGCTATGGACTGAACCTCTGCAAACCGTGAGCCAAAATAAACCTTTCCTTCTTTAAGTTGTGGGTGTCAGATATTGTGTCTCAGCAACAAGAAAGTAACCAAGACATGCCCAGTAAGATGTTGTTATTATAATTATATATATAAATTTTAAAAAGCATAGGAAATAATTGAGAAAGATATATACCAAAATGTGCGTATTGGTTATTTATAGGTGCTTGGCTGACAAATGATTTTACTGTCATTATATGTGTCTTCCAACTTTGCTATAGTAGAAGTATGTGTCAGGTACTTTTTAAAATTTTATGATTATTTCATCAGGAAGCTTTGTTTGGCTAAAGAAAAATCATTTGCATTTATACTTAAGTAGTAGTGTGAAAGAAAGCTTTGTCAGGTATTTTATCTTTGCAAAGTCAGTTTACTGCTTAGAGGACAACACTAAACATGTCTCACAAGGTTACTGTTGCCTACTTTCCTCTCTAGGAAGCAGAGGGTTCATCAACACAGCAGACTTCTTCCACTTGTATTGTATTGGGATTGTTTTCCCAGAAACCTTACATAGTACCACTCAATTATAACTCATATTTATTATTTTCTTTACTGAACAAAGTTGCAGAGCCACTGCCCAGTGGCCTCAGATGGCTGTCCCTGAGACAAACATCAAATACATAATCTTTTTCATTCATTTCTGGTAGACTCCAAGCTGATGCTTGGCCGACCTAGGTGTCTTTGTTCTTCTATGTCAGACCGACTGGCTGGATCTCATCAGATGAGACTTATTCTTTCCTTGTCATTTAAGCTGGTGATGTTCAGTCTCTGATTGCAGAGGAAGTTTTTGTTCGAAAGACATCTTGCTGCGAGGCACAGGAAGAGAGACAAACATGCTGGATCAACCTGGCTTAATTATTGAAAGTTCCCTCTTGGCAGGATATGGGTAGTTCATGTCTCAAAATAAAAATGGGCCGGGACATAGCCCAGTGGGGAGGTCCTGGGTTCAATCCCTCCCCTCAAAAGAATTCCTACTATATTTGCTAATATGGCTTGGTTTAGACAATAAATTTGTTCTTCTCTCAACACTGAGAAGAACATTAGGAAAGACACTGGCTTGTACAAATCTTTCTCGTATTTGGTGACAAATACTAGTATTTCTCCGGTGAGAATTCTGACTCCATTACTTCCTAATTGGCATGATCATTCAGGGCTTTTCAGACTGGTGGCCTACATATATTTTGATTATGCTCTTAACTACCCATCACAAATAGTACAATTCAAAAGCTCATTTCAGAGCAGGAGAAAAATAAATATGAATGAGACTCATCCTCAGAGATGTGTGTGTGGGGGGAGCAGTCTCTTCATTCATAGATCGGTTACCCCCTTACTGTCTTTCTTCGGAGCCACATCAGGACTCTGAGAGATTTCCCTTCAGAGAGAAAGACAGCAGCCGTTGCCTTGGAAACCTGCCCAGCAGGCTGGCGTCAGGGGACTTCTCTGGTCCTGTTCCATGGCTGACATCCAACGCTGACTAATTCAAGTTCAGGTTGGTTATGGCTTTGCTTAGGGGTACAGTGACGAAAGGGAAAGAACAGAATTCCAGCAAGTGAAGTGGCTGCAGCTGGACAGCTGCCTGTCTCACTGCCAGTGACACAATAGAAAGCACAGATGCCGTTCAGTAACTAAGTTGCTACATGTAACACTGCTGTCCAGAGATGCTGTTAAATAAAGAGCTCACATACACACGTTTTAATTCTGTTCAGACTTGCAGGAGCTGATTCAAGAATATCTTCAAGACCTGCCAGCCACCTACAACCTACAACTGCTAATCATGCAGCGGCAGCGGCAGCGGCAGCAGGGGACATAGATGGCATTTCTATTCTAAGCCTCTTTGTGAACTTCCACTCCAAAGGCAGAACTGGCAACGTCCATCACATTACAGATGCTTTGTAGGGTGCTCTACCAGCCACTGATCCAGGTTTCATTTCAGCCAGGCATGCGTGGTAGCACATGCCTGCAATCCCAGCATTCAAGAGGCTGAGGCTGAAGGATCAACACTAGTTTAAGGCCAGCCAGGACTACATACTGAGACCCTGGCAAAAAAAAAAAAAAAAAAAAAAAAAAAATATATATATATATATATATATATATATTTGCATCTGTATCTGCAGATATATATATATATAGGCTCTCTCTCTCTCTCTCTCTATATATATATATATATATATGTATATAGGCTTTCATTTCAAATCAACACACTGAGTATTATTCATCAAGTCTATATGTAGAATCATTGATGCTCCATATACACCTTATACACACAGCCTGAAGGCAATTTACACAATATTTTTAGTGTGCCTTGTGACAGGTTACATGAGGTTGGGTATGGAATTTCCACACCAGCCTGAACTACATAGCAAGATCCTGTCTCCAAAAAAATAAAATAAATTTTAAAACTTTCATAAAATGGAAGTATAGAGTCTCCCCTCTGAATTGATGGATAATTGGTTTCAGGACACCAAGATCCACTCAAATCCTTTATATAAAATGACATTATATTTGTGTATAATCTGTATTACATTCTCCTCTTACTTTAAATTGCCTCTCAGTTATTTCTAGTACCTAATACAATGTAGCTGCCATGTAACTAGTTATTATGCTATATTATTTAAGGAATAATGAGCAGATATTCAGTATAGATGCAAAACTTAAAAAATATTTTCACAGAGTGCATGATTGACTTTGTGGACGGGGAACCGCAGGTTGGGGGAGGGGGCTAGAATTGTCTTTAAAGTTTTGGAAAAATCTGAATATACTTTGGGTATTGTGTTACAACATCTGGGGTGGGGGCCCAGAAGGGCTCCCAGATCAGACGCCCGGGGTTCGACGTGCGACGCCTCCCCTTCCACAGAGGAGGGGCGCAGGAGGGGTTCCTCAATGCACAGTCACGGAAAGATAGAGTGACTGAAAGAGAAATCATAATTAACTTCCCATGAAAAAGCTCGGTCTCTCAGGGGAAATGCTTGCAGGAGCGTGGGTGTGCACGATATTAAGAATGAGCACCCAACAGCTTAAACTGCTGGTAATCTGGTGGGGGCGGCGGGCTGGAGGGTGAATGTTATTTTGATGAAGAAGGGAATCGGGGATAAAGTCCAGGTCGTCAGGGGACAACCTGCCTCCAAAAAAGGCACCCTGCAAGCCATTCGGCTTGCCAGCGTGGCTGTGTCCTGCCAGCATGATGAATGTTTATGTGGTGAAATGAGACCTCTTGTGGTCTGACTCAAGAAAGGAAAGAGAGAGAGAAAAAAAAAAACAAAGTCACAGCCTCACAGTGAGATAACCCGCGTGGGTACCTGCTGACCAGCTGACCGCCGGTTCTCAGGGGAATTCCAATGGGGCCAGCATGCTTGCGCCTACGAGAAAGGGGCATCCTACTCGAGCGAGCTGGGCAGCAAGGTCCTGGCAGCCTATTTGTTTCAGCTTGAATGTGGTGGGACTACCTGCGGTCTCCTGGGCTTGAAAGTTCCAGTTGTGCAGTCTGGCTGGGGCCTGGGGAGTCCCAGGCGATGCCCACCCTAAGAGCTGCCAGGAGTTTCTCCACCTCGGACACCTACCTGGCTCCTGCTTCTCCCTGAGAGTTGTGTTACCATTCCCTCCTTTCTGCAATACTGAGTAGCCTGGTAAGCCTCTTGGTCTTCGGGAAGCTCATCTATCTTTTGCTTTTGTTTTGTTTTGAGACAGGGTCTCATTATGTAGTTCAGGCTGGTCTTGAACTCACTATGGATTCCAGGCTAGACTTCAGCTTATGGAGATCCTCCTGCCACAGCCTCCTTAGGGCTGGGATCAGGTGTACGTCACCATGCCTGGATGCGATGGTCCACCTTGATTGAAGCTGACTCCTTAAGAGCCACCTAGTGAAGGTATCAGACTGTGCAGGCACTAACCTTATCAATGAATTCACCCATGAATGGGAGTGTAGCTGAATGACCTTAGGAGCTGAGTCTAGTTGGAGGAAATAGTAGGTCCCTGGGGCTGTAACTTTGAAGGGTATATCTTTTCTTGGGCCCTTTCCTTCTCCCTCTGCTTCGTGACCACCATGAGGTGAGCATCCCTCCACTAGGCCCTTCTGCCACAGTGTTTCTGCCTTCCAGCCAGCTAACTACGGACTGAAACCTCTACCGCGAGCCACATAAACCTTTCCTCCTTTGAGTTATTTCAGGTGTTTTATCCCAGCAATGGAAAGACTAATGCACCCACAAACTCCAACTCTGTGATCACCTGTCCCCCAAGAAAGAGCACCCCTCTGGACGACAGAGTCTTCCCCCGATACCTTTCTGGCCACCCAGACATCCCTGTCAGAGGAGCAGCTATTAGATGTTTCCTCCGTGGTGCTCTCGCTCGCACCAGGCACCCAGCACACACAGACCCCAGCATTCTGCTTCCAGTGGAGAAGTTCCATTTACACCCTCAGTCCCAAGAGCTCCTTGTATTGGTTAGAAGATAAATGTTAATAAAAGTATTTTTAACATGGTGTGGGAGGAGAAAGGTGGAATAGACACCGCAATACAATGCTCACAGGTGGGTAATTACACATGCAAATGAGTTCAGTTTGGTATTTTCTCTTGAATTCCTATTTACATACTTAAAATTTTATGGTAACCCCACACCATCACTGCATTTGTGGGTAGTTTCTTTTTACTCTTACATATCAATGCTGAAATATTGAAAGCAACTTAGAACATTTTGATATGACCTATTTTCTCAACTGTAAGAATTTTTCAGATTGTTTTATTTACCTCATAATTTATCTACAAAATAGACAAGGGATAAAAATTGTTCATTTAAAAACCACTGGGCATGGGATTACATACCTGTTTGAGGCCATGAGTTTGAGACCAGTCTGGGCCACACAGTGAATTCAAGAACAATCTGAACTACATAGGTGAGGCCCTTGCCCCTCCCAAAAATATTTTTTTGTAAAGTTTAAAACTATTATTAATTGCTTCTATTCAGCACATAAGTCCCACATCATGGTGGGTCCCGGGGATAAAAAAACAAAACAAAACAAAAAAACTTCCTAGACTTAAAAGAAAAAGTTCTCACAAGCTGGAAAATGAAGTCAAAGGAATGGGGCAAAAAGAACACCCAGAACTAATTTAGGAATTTATTTTCAATTTAGGAATGATGAGGGGGAGAGAGAGTGATTCCAGCTGGGAAATCCACCAAGGACATCCTGGGGGAAGCAGCATTCAATAGGGGCCCTGAAAGGACAGGAAAGAACCACACAGCAGAGGGGCAGGAGTGAGATCACAGCTTCCCGACTGGCCAGCCCCAGTGCAGGCGGATGAGAGTCAGAGCCACAAAGCCTCGTGGGCCAGGTCACTGGTGCGGAGCTCCACACTGGGAACTGTCCTGTGGGCAGGGGATGATGCCGGGTGTGGAAAGAGTAATTCAGCAACAGAGGTTCCACTGGATTGGGGCCCCGGGGATCTTAATCCAGAAGAAGGGAGAATATTTATCCCACGCAATTTACTGGCGTGGGGGCAGGGCTCTGCGAAGAGCTGATGTGAAGCCAGGTAGAAGGGTAAAGGCCTTGAGAACTGGGGAAACACAGGAAATGAGGGGGCTACTGGCGCTAGAGAGGAATGATGGTTTGCTGATGAGAGCAAGCGCCTCGCGTGTGCATGGTGTACATGGGCAACGGGGTGCCATGGATCACTGGAAACTCAGCTCCAGAGATCATGCAAATTCTAGACACGCGGATGACCCCTGACATCCTAGCCTCCTAGGATGTAAGAGAGACTGCAGAGACCCCTGGGGAGGGCAGAATACCAGGGCGGCAGGAGAGGCAGGTGCAGGCTGCAGGCCCTGCAGTTACTGCCCAAGGTGACACTGCCCCAGAGTAGCCACAGGGTGACGCATTCAGCCACTGCAGATTTCTTCACACCCTGCTAAGAAACAGGACGATCCTGAAGTTTTCTGAGAGGTCCATTTTAAATTTATAGACAGCAACACACAGAAGGAACTCACAAGTATCCTCGAGAGATTAGAAAATGCCTGGAGTACGTGACCAACAGCCAGCGCTGAAGTCGTGCTCCAGAAGAGCTGGTGTGGTTATAAGAACAGGGACAGCACAGTGAGGCAGCTGGGCTGGGGGAGGATTTCTGTCACCAAGAGACCTGAGCATGCTTGTAGGTCAAGATAGAGAACCTGGAGCAAAGGCTCCAGATGTGAGAAGAGATATGTAGACAGCAATAGTCGTTCATCCCAGCCAAGAGTAAATCAGCCCTCTTTTTTATTTTGAGGCAGGGGTTTGCTAAGTTGCCCGGTTGGCCTCAAACATGCGATCCTCTTAGCCTCGCTGAGTGCTGGAGCTAAGTGATTGAGCTCTTACAAGCTGGCACCCTTCCTTTGGCATGGGCAGGAACATAAAACTCTCAAACTGACCTCCAGTGGGGAGAAGACAAACTAGCAAATAGATGTAAAACATAATGATACTGCACCAAAGTGTAATGGATACTAAAGCAAACGGAACACAGGGGAGCCAGGACATGGCAGGATGGGGCAGCTGGAGAGAGGCTGGCACCTCTGGGCAGAGGTGGGAGAGACTGGAGAGAGGTAGTGAGCTCAAGGTAGGGGGCCGGTGGAACCCACTGACAGCCCCGTGAATGTCATCCCATGGAGGCAAAGATGGGTTCAGGCCTCCCAAACGCACCTACGGTGAAGATGCTAACACAACGGAATGGATTACTTCCCGGATGCACCTGACTGCTAAAAAACAAGGACACATCATTTTTAAAACAGATCGTGTGGCAATGTGCCTTTTCTGTCTTTTCATAGGCAAGCACCTGCCCAGTAATTTATCGTATTTAGGGGAACAAAGATGTGTATCTAACACTATCTAAAATTGTCAGTCTTTCACTTTCAGGTATTTTTTTGTTCCTCTGGAGCAGTGAAGAATGATACTGCAATCCCTAGTCTTACAATGCAGTGTTTCATGTTAGATTTACAGGGCTCAGTAAGCTGTTAGGGGTTGATCTCAGGAGTGTGGGGGAAAAGTCTTTTTTTTTTAAGTTTCAAATCAGACAAGATGGAGACTGAAAATATATGGTAAGGTGCAGGTGTAAAGGAAGAGGGGAAGCCCTAATTTTTGTCCTTGATGATTTCTCAGGTGTAAGTACTTCCACTATAGCCAATTCTAAGCTGCCAGTGGTTTAACCAACTCACAATGTTCCCGAGCAGTTAACAATGGCGGTCAAGAAAACAATATATACACCTCCAAAGTCGGTTCTGCTGTCAAAGGCTCCCTGGAGAGGAAGGGTGATGGTGCGGCCCCTCGGACACCCGGTAAAACTGATGCGCAGGCCTCAGATGCGCAGACTGACTGCCGCACTGTGCAGCAGCTCTTGCCCTGGGACTGCCCTGTGTATGAGGAAGCCAAGAGTCAGCCTGCCCAGGTCTTCAGCCGGTCCCCAAAAGTGATAGCTGAAGGACTCCGTACCCAGGGTGGCCAACCAGAATGTCAGCTGAATCCTGCAGCTGAAAAACAGACTGTCACACAAGGTGCCACCAAAGCCCCTCGGACACACAATGGACTTCATCAAGCCTTCGAGGTGGGACACCTGTCGTGTGCCAGTGGGTGGTGATGCTGGCTTTCACGGTAGCATAATCTACTGGTTAGCAGGTTGGTGATGGAACATCGTTTGTTTTTTTCAATTAGTAAAGGCTATTGACAATCTATCAGGAAGTATTTACGGTTAATGAATGATAAATCACCTGACTTGGGACACATACTAGGAAATAATTTAGGGAACATCTGAGCACAAGCTGAGTGAGTTACCACCCATAGTGAGTGCTGCTATTGACCCCATTTATATCCAGAAGCAAGAAGGAGCCTGGAGAAACCTGAGGTCACCTTTATTTCCATTCCTGACCGGGCCTACCATAGTGCCACCCTCCCAGAATATGTGGGCTTCACAGTCCAAGGATTTATGAATGCAATGAAACACAATTCACTTTTAAAAAACAAAACAAACAAACAAACAAAAAAATCTTAAAGCCCTTGATTTTAATCTTTATTCTCTTCCTGATTATAAAAGTAACACATGCTAACTATAGCTGGATATGGTGATGCACATCTATAATCCTAGCACTTGACAGGCTGTGGCAGGAGGATCACAAGAGTTTCCAGCCTGCCTGGGCTACATCATCAGTACAAGGGCGGCCTGAAATACACAGCAAGATCCTGTCTCAAAAAGCAAAAAACAAACATGCCAGCTATAAAAGTTTTACATATGGAAAACAAAAAAAATCAAAAATTGGCCCAGAATCCTAACTTCAGAAAGTATTTTTTTTTTAACTTTTTTTTTTTTTTAAATCGGAACCAGGCATCAAACTCACGACCACGCAGGCACTTAAGCCGCTAAGCTAAATCCCCAGCCCCTCTGAAAGTGTTCTTTGTCTAAATACTCTTCCAGATTTTTTTTGGTACTGGGAATTGAACTCAGGATCTCATTCTTGCCAGGCAGGCGCTGAGTAACTGAGCTAAATCCCCAGCTCCCCTTCCAGATTCTTTAGCCAGACAGTAGCATTCAGAGCATAAAAATGCAATCATATATTCTGTTCTCAGACAAGTTTTCAAATAATGTTAACAAATAATTCAAATGACCAGTTTCTCCAAAAAGCCTTAAGTATTAGTTTTCAAAGATCCAACTATACAACAGGTAGAAAAAACTAAATTCTTACCATGCATTATTAAATATTATTCCAAGTATTAAAGGTAAAATCAAATTCTAAAATTACAGGAAGTCCAGAATAGTGATTGTGACACAAAAAATACTTCAGAAAATCCCAACTCCTTATCAAAATGAAAACTCCTAAATTCCAATTCTAAGTATCAGAAAATAGCTTTAAATTTCTAACACAGGAGGCAACTGCCTCTGCGCCACACAGCACAGCTGCGGAAGTAATTCTACAGGTCTCCTCCTCTAAGAATCCGAGCGGTGGACACGGAACTGAGTTCGGTTGTTGCAATTGGTAAAGGACAATTTTGATTCAACTTCCCACAGCTTGGTCTGTAACGCTTTCAAGACATCTTCCATCTAGTGAGTTTAAAAAGAGTATAAAGAAACACAAAGTTAAAATGATTAAAAATGATCTATGGTTACAGATGATTAAAATTACACTATCCATACAATTTTGAATATGCTACTCATTATGGGTAACAGCACTGAACAGCTCACAAAACCATTCAGACCCATAAATCTCATTTAAATAAGACATCATTCTATCAAACTGTAGTTCTCAGCTTCTGTCTAAAGCTGTGCATTATCACCATCTTGCCCATCAAGCAGTGCAAAGATGTTAACATTCAGCACTAACGTGAAACAAACCAAATCCCAGTATTTATCTGGTTTAAAGCTCTTTCTAGTTTAATAACACATTGTGTTTTAATATGGGCAAGCAGTGTCCTCATTAGTCTGCTGATGAAGCTTTAGCTTCTAGTTTAGTTCCCTCCAAAATCAACTCATAACAACTGAAGGAAAATCATCACTCTTTTACCAGGAAAGTACTCAGACAAAACCAGATGACCTTCTGAGAATTACCATGTGGAGGAGCGCCTGTTCACTGATAGCAAGTTCTTCATAAAAGAAAACGTTCAGAATAAAATTACCTGCTTTAGAGACTTTTCCATTTCAACTCTGCTTTCAAGATGTAAAAGCTCTTTGTCTTCTGGCACAATTTGATTTTCAGAGGACCCTAAAGTATAACTAAAACATAGTGTTTAACACACAAAGGTTAAATTTATGTCAGTTAAAAACTATAACTCTTAAGTATATCACACTGTATATCAGTATCGAGCAAATGAAGAAAACAACTTTTTGTTAAAGTAACCTACGTAGGAAGCTGTACTACATAAAATCATTTCCCCAGAATCGTTTTGTCCATATGTTTCTACACATTCATTTTCCATTTTACGTATTTCATTCCTGGAATAAATTTTCTCTGTAGGAAGCTGCATGGCAAACACAGTATCATGGTTCAGAATTCCACGGGCAAGTTTAGAGATCCTAAAGCAACAGCTGGTTTCAAGAAACCACTGCTTTCTTGCTTTACCCAACTTTTTAGAAACATGTGCTTTCATATTTGACCCTTTTTTGTTTTTAAGTGAGTCTTTCTGTGTAGTTGAGGTTGGCTTTGAACTCCCAGGGATCTTCCTGTCTCAGCTAATCGAGTGCTGGGATTACAAGTGGAGGCCATCACACTTGGCCTCAGATTTGACTTTAGTTACGAAACACTAATTTGGAATAAACTCTTGATTCCCAAGTTTGGGCAACTTCTAACAGTTGTCTTCCAAGTCACACTTTGCTCTGCACTGCGGGTTACCACACTCTGTGGTTTGGAAAAGTATTAAGACAGCTGAAATAATGACCTAGTAAGTAACAGAAGGAAAGAGGCCTAGCACGGGCAATCAGGCAGACCAAACAAAAGGAAGAAAACTCAATTCCTCTATTTCTATTAATCAAAGTCTCTTATCACATGTAACAACTTTGTATGTCACTTCTTTTCTTCTTCTTTTAGAAACTTACAGGTTGTATTCCTGAAAAAACAGCACATTAAGGCAATTAACTTCCTATTTAGCAAAACAAAAACACCTCTATGCTCTTAGGCAAAAGAAAAAAAAGATGAAATCAAAAATTCTAATAGACTCAGGAGGCTGAGGCAGGAGGATTGCCTTGAGTTCAAGGTTGGCCGGGGCTACGTTGTGAGTTTAAGGTCAGCCTGAATTACATAGCAAAGCACTGTTTCAAAAAAAAAAAAATCAAAAAGTTACAGAAGGTATACATTTCTAAAATAAAACCAGATCTTCTGGTGTGAAAATCCTGCCCCAAAAGATAGTATGTATCATAAATTAACTATTCAAGAAAAATCGCTTCAATATTACATTTTTCTAGAGCAAAACTTTCTAAATATTCTCCTTTAAATAGATAATATCACTTTTTAAAGTTCTGTGCCAACTCTACTGGATTAAGATTTTATGTCTTTTATACTTGTACTTCCCCTTAGTCTTCACAAACCATGGCAAGTATTTCGAGGAGACTAAGGAAGCATTTGGTCAGAGTCAGGGCCTTGTATTCACATTTTAAAACCAAAACCGCTATCTCTCCTGATAGACCCGGCTTCATAGCAAGAAACAGTGTTCATTACATTCTTCTTTGGTGTAAGGATTACAAAAAATTTGCAGATTATAAAATTTTCATCTAAACCTGTCTAATTTCAAACAAACTGACAAAACTGCAGGAATAACTGGGCAAGAAATTATTTACTAAAAAGAAGTTTTAAATTTTTTAGAAGGAGAAATGTAAGAAATTCTATAGGAGTGATAAAATGTCTCAAATAAAAAGTGCGGGCATTTTCTTTTGAAACTATTCTTTTTTCTCAATATGTAAGATTTAATAGGCATCCTTTTTCTTATTGCTGTCAGATTTTGTGTGTCCTTTAAAAAACATAAAGGCCAGTGAGCTGGAGGGCCACTGAGACCCTGGAAGCTCTACCTGACGTCTGTGTTCAGCCCTGACTTCGCATTGCTCCCTAGCAATTACTTCTGAGAAACCTCGGAGAGTGGAAGCATTTCTTTGCATATCTCAAAAAAACAACTGCTTACTACTGGCAATAGCTGGATTTTGTTATTTCTACAAACATCAAACATCCAGAACATCAAAGGGACTTCTTTCCTAGCAGATTCCAACATTCTCATTATATTCTAAGAAGCTAAAAAATAACAAGGTAAGGGAAAATGAGCAATATATACTGAGTGATACAACTAGTACTTAAATAACCCTATTTGGCTATAGTCAATTTTTAAAAACGAATGAACACATTTTTACTTCAAAACATTTTCCTTATAATGCACTTTTCCAATACCAAAGAAATCAAAACACAAAATACATATTTCACTGGCCTAATTGTAAGAAGGCATTACTTGAAAAAGTACGTTAGTGCTTAGTTCTGATATTTCCAGACCAATTTTTCTGCAAACTGAGTTTTCTGAGAAAACAAGGAGGCAACCGTGCATGTGTAAAACTTGCCTTTCAATGGCATCCACGCTGAGGCAGAACAAGTTCCTCTTGTAATCTAGGTCCTTGGGAGTGCAGGTGTACAGGTAGCCGAGGTAGCGCGAGCAGCCGGTGCAGTACAAAGTCTGGACGATGCTGCCACCGAGAAATGGTACTGGATTAAGAACACAGCAGCCACTTGTTACAGTAAAATCCCACCCACAAACCCCTTCGAGGCTGCAGTTCCAAGGTCATTCTGACCTCGTACATACATAAGGAGAGGGAGGAAATGACAGCAAGGTGTTTACAAGAGAAATGGAAAGACAGTCATTTCTAGCCCACACTACGGTGTGCCTCTAATGACAAGGGTAGGCAAAAAGTGACAAGGGAGGATAAAGACTCCTGCTTTTCTCAGGCTGACATTAAGAAAATTATCTAAAATTTAGAAATAAGACCAAAAGATTCTAGCCAGACATGGTGGCATATGTCTGTAATCCCAGCAGTCAGGAGGCTGAGGCAGGAAGATCACTGCATGTTTGAGGCCAGCGGAAGCTACAAAGTGAGTTCAAGCTCAGCCTGAACTGCATAGGGAAACTTGTCTCAGATGAAGGAAAAAAAAAACACCACTCTAAAAGATTCCGTATGCCTTTTTAATGCCCTTATCCATGCCCTAAGCCCACTGTGAACACTCAGGAGTCAGACAAGGTTTTCCTCTAAGGAGGCAGAGAATGAACACTGCAGTGAACACTCTCGGCCACCTGGGGTCTGTCCTAAGCGGGGCCCTGGCCACTGAAGTGTGGTGTATAGTCCTGACACGTAACTGACCAGTCCAGGTTCCACCAAGAAAGGGGCCAGCCCAGGAGCCCAGGATTAGTTCACAACCCAGCTCTAGTGGAACGGAACACTACTTATCTTAAAAAGACTACACAGTGGGGAGTGGGGTAAAAAGAAAAAGATACAGAAACTGCAAATAGTTGCAGTCTGGTAGAGGTGTGTGTGATTCCACTAGTAGAAAAAATAACGCCAGAGACTGAGGCCTTGGTGACACACAGGACTTTAACCAGCATCCTATAAAGCAATATCCTCCTCTGAGCCAGTGTGCCATGCTCTAGTTTCCCCATTAACTGGTTAAATATATCTTTGACATGTTCATTCCATATGTTAGAATTGACTTTAAAAATATACTTTGACACAAGTACTTTTCCACTAACTACAGATAACTCTTACACAGGTGGTTTACAAAAATTCTGCCTAATGAGCCAGGCAGGGCAGTTCATACCTATGATCCCAGTGACCTGGGAGGCTGATGAGGCAGGAGGATCCCAAGCTCAAGCCCAGGCTGGGCAATTTAACAAGATGTTGTCTCAAAATTTTTAAAAAGATAAAGAAAGAGAGGAGAAAGAGAGAGAGGGAAAGAGAGAGGGGAGGAGAGAAAGGGGAAAAAGAAAGAGGGGTGAAGGAGGAGATAGGGGAGAAAGAACATGTAGCCCAGAGCAAAGGCCCTGACTTCAATCCCAAGTACTATTAAAAAAAAAAAGTCACTTAACGATCCATCATTATTTCTCACATTAACAGTTCTTTCACTCTAGATGCTTCTCAACTGAGGTCCCCCATATTTGAATGTACTCTCCTCGAGTGCTACCTCATGTTTTGTTTTGTTTCATTTTGTTTTGAGACAGGGTCTTACCATGTAGTTCAGTCTGATTCTGAATTCACTATGCAGCCCAGGCTGGCCTTGAGCTTGCGTCAAAGCACCTGCCTCAGCCTCCAAGTGCCAGGATTACAGGGGTGCATAATCATCTCCAACTTATATCTTCTTTAAACCTGACCTAAAATCTACTGTCTCCCCAAATGCCTTGTCAAATGGTCCATTCAATTTTTCATTCTATAACCACTTATACCAAAATGAGAGTCCAAGAGGCAACAACTTAATGACAACTAGAGATTCAGGTCTAGTCCTGAGCACTGAAGTGCAATAGGTACTATTGTGTGGAGAATATCTGAGCTCTTTGTCAATGTGTACCTAACACCTGTCCCTGCCATGAAGAAAAAGGAAGCCACCCAAGACCAACAGCACGCTATGGTTTCTGTACGTCATGGCTCACTGATGGATACTGCGAGACGTTTCTGATCAGGCAGCGACAGACAGAACCAGGATCAAGATGGAACACCACCTGATACAGTATACGTTCTTATTGGTGATACGGTGAAGCAGATACTGTGCCACTGAGTGTAAATGTAAGCACCTACGGAATGCTTTAAGGCTTTTATATAAGAAATAATATAGCATCTTAATAAACCCCAAGTTTACCTCCTTACAAACCTTAAATTGTAAAATTGGGAACCCCGCCTATAACATCAACAAACTTTCATGCTACACATGGAACCTTATAACTAGGAAGCTGCCATGCGTGATTATCAGCATTGTGAACCAATATTTAATGCAATTATCATTAGCCACAAAAGGACAAAGCAGAGAAGCCTATCTCAAAGTACTGACCAGCGGATAAGAATGTTTTAACCTGAAATATCAAACAGATCTAAATGCCACTAAAGGGTGCGCATAATCCATTCATATTTTGGTAGGAATATGATTTGCCCTCCCAGGCTCATGCTGAAACAGTCCTCTCCGTGGGGTAGTTTTAGTGAGAGGAGGGAAATAGTCTTGCTATATGGTGTTAATAGGCAGGCCTTTGGGAAGTGATTAGGATTAGATAAGGTTCTTAGGGTGAATCTGAGAGGCTTTGTAACAGGATGGGGAGACTAAAAGACACCTGCATACAAATCCCCTGTCTCCTGCCATGTGACACTGTAGCACCTGGGCCTTCTGCCAACAAGAAGTCAATCATCGCAACCAGCATCCTGCATAAACCTCTTTTCTGCTGTAGAAAGCAGAAGCAGTCTGCCTTGGTACTGTCATTACAGTAATGACAAATGAACTAATCTGCACTTCTGGAATAATCTTGGGGAATGACAAAGGGCTGGTAACAACCACACTGCAGCATCTTTCTGCGTGCACAACTGAGTTGGCTAGAATTCATCCTCACTGTTAAACAATATTAACAGTGCCAGAATTCATAAGGCAATTTTATACAAGGCATGAGTGACACAGTAACATCCTTAACAAAGGGCACAATCAACATGAACAGAGGAGATAGCACTGTCACCTTCAAAATATAGTTCTAAAAGCCACAGCACTTCTGCTGCCCATCAACAGATGGCTCAGACAGGCAACAGCACAGGCCTACCTACTCAGCATCTCACAAGCACCCTAAAGCAACGTCCTCAACTGTGGAGCACATGGACCTAGTAAAACTCATCACAGCTTAAGCCAGACTAAAAGATGGATTCAGCCAGGTGTGGTGGCACACACCACTAGTCCCAGCACTCGCAAGGCTAAAGCAGGAAGGTCACCATGAGTTTGCAGCTGGCCTGGACTGAATAGTTCCAGTCCAGCCTAAATTCCATAGCAAGACCCTGTCTCAAAAACAAAGACCGGGGGCTGGAGGTTTAGCTCAGCGACATAAGCGCCTGCCCTGCAAGCAGGCAGTCGTGAGTTTGATCCTCGGTACTGATAAAAAGGAAAAAAAAAAAAAAAAAAAACCAAAAAATAAGTAAATATATAAATTAAAAATGCATTTAGACCATACAGCATTAAATAACTTTGGGTCACAGAATAAGAAAGCTAATTCCCTTTTAATTCTCTATCAATCTGGATAATTAAAGAAAACCTCGAGTTGGTATTAAATTATCTTTAATTTCTACAGTTGTAAATCTTTTAACAATGAGAGAACAGACCAGAACCAGCCAGGCAATATCTCAGCTAATAAGTATTTGTTTCATTGTAATTATCTTTAGTCACTTCCAGGTTATGTCAATGATATATTTATGTTAATAATGTAAAGATCCCTTTTTCAATATATTTAAATAACAATTTTAAACCAATTTAATGAACATATACACTAAGTGTATAATCATGCAGCTGGCAAAATGGAGAAAATGTGATAGTAATGAAAAATGGACTAATGGTGAAAAAAGGAGATGATAATGTCAAAATAAGTGGAGTTGGGAAGCAGAGAAAAAGAACACAGCCTGGGACCCTATGGAAGTGCTAAGCTCACGGACCTTGTTTTCTTACCCACAAAATGAGAAAACATCTGAGGCCAGGTTTGCCAACTTTAATCACCTGCATGCCAACAGCACAACTGCTATCATACCTACATATTACCATTAGCAATTTAATTTTCCTCAAATGGAGTCAACTTTTAATAACTAAAATATACTTTACTTGAATAGGATACCCGAACATGATTAAAAAGCAAAACTCAGCATTTGTAATGCACATCAAAATATTATCATTGAACTTTTGCTTATTTGTGTGCCACCCAAAGTTACTTCAGTAACAACACTTTTCAGATTTTGGGTGAGATTAAATAAGGGAGAACTTCCCGTTCAGTTCGCCGAACATGCCACTATCAGGTGACAGCAGGTATGGCAAGGTGTCTGTCCCTTCCACCCTTGCAACAGCCACAAAAGACTTAGGCCTCCTGTAGCCCCTTGGGCTGGTTGCTCTCAGCCACAGGAAGCCTTGTTTGATAACAATTACAGCCCATGTCTTGTATTAGCACTGTTCTACGGCTGTGAAACTTCCTGATACAGGTATTTTCTTTGATGCTTCTTTTCAATATTCTTTCTTCTTCTCTAATGTAATAATCACAGGAATACAGCCTTACTCACCAACCATATTCATTTTTCCATTTGGATAGCTTCTCTTCTTTATCCACAGAAACATTACAGGATACACCTGGAAAGAGATGCAATGCTTTATTAGCAACACAGTTTGTTACAATACATATGCAGACACTTAGAGGATTTCTAATCCAATTTTATTTTGGAACTTGGAAGGGTAAAAAAAATAAGAACTCAAAGTGTCTATCAGTGTCTCTGTGCGTCTGTCTCTGTCTCTCTCACACAACACACACAATTCATACACACAGGTGGTTCAAAAGTAAATGTAAGTTGGGCATGATGGTGTACACTCGTAATCCCAGCATTCAAGAAGTGTGAGGTAGAAGGATCCCTTTGAGTTCCAAGCCAGCCTGAGTTACATAAGAAGTTCAAGGTCAGTCTGAACTACATAGCGAGACCTGCCTCAAAAAGAAAAAAAGGGAGCTGGGCACAGTGGCTCATGCCTGTAATCCTAGCACTCAGGAGGCTGAGGCAGGAGGATCAGTAAGAGTTAGAGAGCAGCCTGAGCTACAACGAAGTTCAAGGCCAGCCTGAACTGTACAGTGAGACTCCGTCTCTCTCTCTCTCTCTCTCTCTCTCTCTCTCTCTCTCTCTCTCTCTGTCTCTCTGTGTCTCTCTGTGTCTCTCTCTCTCTCTCTCTCTCTCACACACACACACACACACACACACACACACACACACGGAAAGACACAAACCCTAAACGTACAGATGTCTTTTAAGAAAAATGGTATAAGACATTTCATTCCTTTCCCTGAAAACTAATGACATTAACAGAATAAGCAAAATTAAAGAAAATTCAATTAATAGTAGAACTTGGATAAATTAGGCCTTTAAGTCATACAGTACAAAGAACATCTGCCATACAGTGAAGATGGAATCAAAACTAAGAAAGAAAACAAGAAAGATGCTAAAACTCAAAACTCCAGGTTGCAGATACACAGCTTGTTTCTCTAAAAGTGACTGAGAAGCCCCTAGAATTCCAAACATCTTTTTTCTTGGACATGACATGGACAGATCACAGCGGGACCCCAGGGGTGGAAAACATTCCCAGAGGACATCAGACACAGAATAGCCAAACAACTCCTTCTACATACAGACGGACACTTTATCTCAGTAAATTCACCCCATCTATCCAGTTCCCCAGATGAGAAGCTAGAGCACCCATCACACTTAGGTATTTCGTTTTTTGCTTTTGGCAATCCTGGGGATTGAGCCCAGGGCCTCATGCATGCTAGCCAAGAATTCTACCACTGAGCTACATTCCCAGCCTTCATCCTTGGCTCTTTTTCTCATCCTGCTTCCTTACATCCACCCCACTGACATAACAACTTTACCCTACAAATCTCACACTGGCTTTGAAACTACCACCATTGATGTCTCTTGTCCAGACCACTGCACTAAGTAGAACAGACCCACCCTAGTGCAGCCCACCCTCTGCTTTCTTCTACATTTGTTCCAAAACAAGGCACTCAGGCCACTCCCTGCTTAAACTCTTCACTCACTAGGATAGATCCCATGCTCAGAACAGACAGGGTGTGAGACTTCTGGTTCACTCCTTCCTCCCTTCCCTCCCTTCTCCCTTCCTTTCTAAATCTTGTCTTTACTCTACACTTCAGCCCCTCTAGCTGGTGTCTCAATAGCTGCTGTATCCATGGAAAAAGCAAAGAGTAGGATCAAATAATTGTAGGTGGAGCCAAATTGGCATTCATGTATAAAGACCACAGAGACATCTCCCCGCATGCAGCCTTGTTTTCTCAGATAGGTGGATTAATCAAACAACACTGGAACAGAAGAACTATGAATATTGTAACAAGTACTACTAGAACCAAGATGTGAACTCATACAAACATTATGTTAAGCCTAAATGACGTGACTACAAAACGGAACGTACATGCTGAGCCAGGTGTGGCAGTACAAAGCCCATAATCCCCAGATACTCAGATTCTGGGGCAGGAGAGATATGAGTTCAAGCTGGGGTACTTAGCCAGACGCTGTTTTAAAACTTTAAAAATTAAAAAAAAAAAAAAAAGGAAATGCTATAAACTTGGACAAAGTAAAAGTAATTTAAAACCTAAAATTGGGGCAGGAGGTAAAGGAAATCAACCTTAGTTCATTTTTTTTCCTTTACCAAGATGGAAGTAAAAGTACCTAAAGCTGTTATTTATATAGTTGTTAAAATTTTTAAAAGCTGTGAGATTCAAAAAGTAACAAATAATAGTATCTTATGACTAAAATGAAAAGTTTATTGTGACAAAAGAAAGAAAAGCTATAAAGACAAAAGACCAAGCATTTAATTTTGTGAGTGTGTCCTGTAGTGGAGACTGAACACTTAGCTACATCCAGCTCTTTTATTTGGAGACAGGGTCTCACTAAGCCACGAGGTAGTCCAGGTTGAGCTCAAACCTGTGACCCTCCTGCCTCAACCTCCCAGAGGGCTAAGATTACAGGCACGTGCCACTATGCCCAGCTAAATTGTATTTCTTAAAAAGTCATACGCAAGGGGCTGGTTTTAGCCCAGCGGTTCCTTCGAGTCTGGCTTCCCAACCGCCCGGGCCGATTAGTCTGGTGGTTCGAGATCTGCGGGCGCTCTCCAGTCCTTTAAAAAAAAAAAAGTCATACGCAAAACAAACCTACCTACTAGAAGCAAGGACTTCACCCATGATATCCAAAAATCTCCACTCAATTAAATGCTGTGCTAATGGTGGCAATGCTGAAAACGTAAGCCACTGTCAACAGAGACAGGTTGGTTGGATCCTTGGAAAAAAAATCACTGAAGTGGCACTTGGTACTTACTCTGAGCACACATTCATTTAATCCTCACCCCTACATTGAGTAACTATTATCCCTGTTGCAGACAAAACAGGCACAGAGAGGTTAAGCAGCTTGCCCAAGAATATATAACCAGTTGAAATCAGGCCAGATTCAAACACAAGCATTCCAAAGTTTTCACTGTGCTACACTACTCTCTGCGAGGACATATCAAGCCACCACTAAGTGAGTTACATCCTTATTCACTAACATGGAAAAATACTCACCATAAATTGTGGAATTACAAAAATGACAGGAGTGTTGCCATTTAGCCCTAACAATATTAATATAATTTTGTGTGTTTTTAAGAATTTGCTATTTTTTTTTAAAAAGGCATTTTACACGTTTACACTCAGATGTGCAATGGAGTATACCTGGAAGTATAGAAGTGTGAGTCTAAAACTATAAAAGTGTGGGGGCCAGGACTAAGTCTTTTTTTCTTCTTTTATCGGTACCAGGGATCGAATCATGACTGCCTGTATGCAAGGCAGGCGCTTATGCCCCTGAGCTAAATCCTCAGCCCTTAGGGCTAAGTCCTTTTCACATTCCATACTTCAGTACTGTTTAACAGATGTAAAGCAGTAATCACAATGAATCACAGGAGATGTGTCCCCCACCCCACCACCAAAAAGGAACTCGATACTTGTTCTGGAAAACAATGCATCCCAGAAAGTTCTAATAAGTGGCGGCCACTAGTATTCTTCTTTGTTTCCAATATAATACTTGCAAGCAGGAAAGTATGCTAAGAGGTTAATAAGTTGATAGTAAGTTTCTGCTACCAAAATGTTTACAGAATTCAGAGCCAGGTGCAGAGACACACACCTGTACTTGTAGCACTCTAGACACTGAGGCAGGAAATAGCTAAATTCAAGCTAAGTCTGAGCAAATCAGTGTCTCAGTGAGATCCTGCCCCCAAAAAAGGGCTGGTGTAAAAAATGGTATATGTAGGGGCTGGGGATTTAGCTCAGCGGCATAAGCGCCTGCATTGCAAGCAGGCAGTCATGAGTTTGATCCCCGGTACCGATAAAAAAAGGAAAAAAAAGTGGTATATGTACATATCTCTACAAGTTCCAAGGGAACAGCTATTTTTATGCCAATTCAGAAAAACACATGTAAATCACTTTACCCCCAAATTCTGGCAAATACTGTAAATAATACAGGTAACTGGAAACATCGGGATTAAACGCTAGAATTCTTCCTGCTTAACTCTTACTACATTCTCCTTCCCCTCTAATTTCACGGGGAGGTTGTGGTTTTCAAGCCTCTCCTCCCATAGCACTGTGTCAACCGTTTTTAAACACTTAGAAAAACCAATCTTGACGCTCCTCTGCAGGAGGCAGTAGCTAAAAAAGCATGATTTCTTGAATAAAGTACTAAGAATACTATTGACTAGTTAACAGCTCGCTGATGCCCGTAGGGAGTCACACGAATTGCGCAGGCTAAGTCTCAAAAGCTTGAATAATGCTCGCGATGATACAGATTCAAGGGATGCGCTTCCCAGATGAGAGATCCCAGAAAATGACCATCACTCCTGAGGCCATCTGCAAGCGTGATCTTCCTCCTCAACTTTTTCCAAGGCGACCACAAGGAGCTCTTCCTCTCCCTCCCGGCCGCCCAGATGTCACATAGCATGGAAGAAGGCTAGGCTAGGCTGGCCTGACCTGGCCCGGCCCAGCCCAGCCCAGCCCAGCCCAGCCCAGCCCAGCCCCACCAGACCTCCCCAGCCCAGCCCGAACTGACAGCGCAACATGATGTAGTTGGTATCCTCCGGGCCGACCACCCAGCCCAGCGAGTCGCCCAGCGGCCGCCGGCAGCCGGAACACAGGAACACCAGCGGGCCCTCGGCCTCTGCTACCTCCTCCGCCACGCTCTGCGCCTTTGCAGTCTCGGCCATCAACGCATCCCCGCTCGCCGAGCTCCACATGCTCATCCACTTCTGCTGCAGCTGGTGGCGGTCCGAGTCTTCCAAGGGCCGCCGGCCCAACAGCGAAAAGTCTTTCCTCTTGTCCTTGTGGTTACAGGCACAGGAAGTAGAGAAGCATTCTCTACCACAGAACGGAGACCCAGCTCCCGCCACAGTTTACAAACCTCCCGCGCCCCAGAGCGCCAAGGGAAAAACATGCCTGCGCATGCGCAGGGCGGAGCGAGCTGCGACGCCGGGTACGTCCAAAATCTGAGGGGCGGGGCCTGAGGAAGAGAGCAGGAAGCCTTTAGTGTGCATGCTCTGGGTCGGGCTGGCTGCTGATGACTGAACGGGCTTCCGACACACATTCTAGAGAAACAGGCCATTAGAGACCGAAGAGATTGGCTCCTTGGGAAGGCGGCAGCGTCATGTAGAAAGTCAGGCGCAAGCTCCAAACTGTATTACCAACTTTCAGTATCACGAAGTTGTTCGCCTTGCAAGGAGTGAGGATGGTTAGGGCAGATCGCTGCCCCAGAAAGCCAGCCTCTGCTGCTCAACAAACGCCAGTGTGGAGAATCAGGGCTATTTACCATTGTTTCTTTAAAGGCCACACTACAGCTGAGTGGTGAGTCTAGTACTGTAGAACATGAACTTTCCACAGTGTGGGCTACGGACAAAAGTTACACACACCTCAAGGACGACCTGCTCCTCGTACCTTGAGGAATACCATTTCTTTTCCTGCCCCGAGATAAGTCAAAAGGCCCTTGCAAGTACAAACTCTCTGGGCTACTAACAATCTTAACACTTTTGTCAGTTATTTTTACCGGGAAGGACTGTTTCTAGCAACACCAAGGGCCCTAGGCCCTGTCAAACAAAACTGTGATGTTAGCCTTCAAAGAACACCTGGCTGTCCTTACAACAGAGATGGGCAGGCGATCCATCAGGACCTGATGAAAGTGTTTCTGGGATGATGTCTCCAAGCCCCCTTGTTAAAATCAAGCACCAGAATCGCCGCCTTTCATTTGGTGGCACGACTGTGTTGCTAGTCTATCCATATACTCTGACTCTCCTGTATTCCTGACTATTGGTAAGTTCTTTTTACCACAGGCAGCACTGGTCTCACACACCATACCTTGCAGAGCAGTCCGGAGGGAAAGCTGGCAGGGTCACACCACAGAAAACAAGGCAGCATTCCAGGAAGGAAGGCTGCCCCCAGGGACCTACATCTTCCTACAATGCTTTGGGTGTTGTCTCAGTCCCTGCCCACTTTACTTGCTTGAACGACAATGCTTACATACATTGACTTTCAATTGTAATGTCTCTAACCAATAGCAAATACCAAAATACATTGACTTTCAATTGTAATGTCTCTAACCAATAGCAAATACCAAAATACATTGACTTTCAATTGTAATGTCTCTAACCAATAGCAAATACCAAAAGTTTTAGAGTCAGGAGTCCTGGATTGGTCCATCCTTCCCTCCCCTTGGGGATACCTAGGAAAGCAATTGTGGAAAGGCTACTTGTCTTCTCTATCCAATTCTGCCGGGTGAGTACTGCATTGGGTTGTTAATGAAGATCAAGTGACACTAACACACCACTTCACACCCAGTCGGTTAGCCTCCAACTGAGAGAAAATTATTTAAGTAATTTAGGCCTTTTGTTTTTCATCCATAGAATTCTCTTACCTCCTTCTTGTCCCTGGACAGGATCTAAAAAGGTCCGCAAAGCATAGATGGAAAACCTGTGCTCACCTCACCCACAGGACTGGTTGCAGGTCACGGAGTTTCATTGTAGAAAATAGTTTATTTAGTTAGCTTAGAAACCAGGTGGTTAGCACTGGCAGGGGAAGGACCTGAGATAGAGCTGAGTGATCAGTAACATTGATAAAAATAAGGAGCGAACTAGGATTTTAGACCCCAGATGAACTGGCCCAGGCAACATGAAATGCAGCCCCTTTCCTGCTAAAGGGAAGTACATCAATCCCTACTAAACTCTTGAGTTTGGATGCAGAACTTCCAGGGTTTTTTTTTTTTTTTTTTTTTTTTTTTTCCCCCTCTAAAATTCCAATTCCCTTTAAACCCTGCAGGCTGAGGCACTGAGTTAGAGATCCTGAGTTTAATCGGTCACTTTAAATCCACAGAGCCACCTGTGGCCACTACACTGTTAATTCCTCTGCTCTGCTTATCTATAATTAGCCCTGGAGAGAGGGGCCATGTGGCCACCCAGTCAGGACCCCTGGAAATCCAAAACTCTCCTAACCTCTTCCTCTGGTTTGCAACTTCATTCTTCAACATCTGTGAAGCTATAAGCTTGGTCCATGGGATAACCCCACCACAGAAGAGGAATTTTCAGGATGCATCAGTAAGAGGCATAAAGGAAGGAAATCAGTAAGTAGAATGTTAGAGTGCAGGTCCTCAAAAGACAGGTGCACAACAGTCTGAGTAGTACAATTAGAAGCAAAGAAGTTGAGTCACTCCCCTCCCTTGTTCAACTGTAAATGCCACAGCACCCTAATAATTATCCATGCTTCCATAACCCTAAGAAGTTGTGGGAGCCACTTGTCTCCACAAACTGTAAATGCCACACCACCTGTTATGGATAAAAAAACTGGTGGTCAACTTAACACCAGCTGGATTATATCAGCATGGTGCTGAGTATAGATGGCCCACCTGAGGAAAGTTGCCAGCATAAGTACAGATGTGGAGAAGAGTGAGACATTGTGTGTTCTCCTAAGTGTTGCTGTTTCAAGCCATTGGTTCTCCTGGAGGTGCTTGACATGACTAGCTTCCCCAATGTGAGTTCCATCATTACCATGAGATAGCTCAGACCCCAGAATGAAATCCAAGGAAGCAAGAAATTAAGAAATTTGGAGCAAAGGCTTTATTCCAGGCCTGGCAACGCAGCCACCTTTGGATCGACCCAGAGACTGCGTGCCTAACAGACTAAGGAAGGGATATTTAAAGCTAAAAAAAATCACAAAGCTGTAAAGCTGTCAACTTAGTTGACTTAGTTCTGATAACATCTGGAGCTCGTGGTGCATTCCACTACTCCCACCCTGCAGTTAAACATTATCTTGGAATAGCACACCTGTAATAACATGCAAAAAGAGAGTAGGGGAGTTAATTATCTCAGAACAACTCGCTAGCAATAACATGTGGAAAGGGGGTAGGGAGTTACAAGAAGCTGAAACTTACGCTTTTACAAGGATTAGAAACTTAACCCTATCGAGACAGCGCATACAGAACAAGACGGAGGCACATTGGTTAGAGTTAAGCTGTAACATAATCATCAGAGGAGCTTGGGACCTTGTTGGTGAGAATGGCTATGGTTCACTTGGGGGGAGCTCTGGTCCTCAGATAGAGCACTGCTTCCTGGCTTCGGAGGGGAAGATGTGTGCTATTTAATCTCCAGGAGAAGCCTGTCATGGTAGCTTTCTGGCATGTCCTCAACTATTCTTGTTGTTGGAGGAGCTTGGGACCTCCATGTTGCTGAGGATAGCTGTGGTACTTTTCAGGACAGCCCTGGTCATAAAGCATGACTTCTTGGCTCCAGCATAGAACCCCCAACCTACTAGCACAGCTCCTTCATCCTGTTGGTATAGATTTCTGGCTTCTACCACTAACCTTTGGGCCTTCCTAGCAGATTCGTAAAACAGACTGGCATGAGTCCTTGTTGTGGGCTCTGGACCTCCAGTTAGACTCGTGGCAGGCATTGTCATGGGCTCTTGGTCTTTATCTGGACTCATGTAGGGCATCACTCTGGAATCCAGGCCCTTAGCTGAATCCACTGAGTCTTTAATGTTGTAGTCAGATTTCCTGCACTTTTTGTGTTTAACTCTGGGTGACCATCACAAAATAATATTGTAAATTCTGTGCCCTGATTCTAAAATTATTCTTCTCACCACCCATGACTACAGCATCACCCTAATGACTATCCAGGTTTAAACTTAGGAGATCCTTCAGTGAGACAGACAGCAGAAGGTATCCTGGCTCAGAAGTGTCTGACCCTATAAATACTAGAAGCCTGAGTTACTGAGTCACACAAACACACACACACACACACACACACACACACACACACTGCCCTTGGCTGTTCTAGCTGCTACCATTCCTGTAGCTGCTTACTACATACAACAAGGTGTACACTTAGCAATTCTTTCCTTGTCATACACGAGAACCTGGCTTGTTTTTGGCCCATTCAACTGTAATTTGGGGATGTTTATCTCTTTTTGTGGGTGCAAATCTTGGGATATGTGAATCTACAGAAAGTTCTGTCTTGGTCTTGGCTCGCCAGGGAAAACTTAAGACAGAAAAATAATGGCCCATTTTATAAGTGAAAGGCATGACTCCAGTGTAGACAACACAAATGGTCCCGTGGGGCCACTCCCCCTCCGTTCATCTGAACTTGGACAACCCCAGTATTATAAACAGCTAAATCAGGTAAAAATATAGTAGACATTCAGGGCTAGGCTCTCAAGGGAGTCAATGGAGAAGATGAAAATGCATCAATACCGTGGCTGAAGGTGCATCTCAAGAAGATTAAAGTCACAATAGCTAGATTTACATGCTTCCCTCAGAGAGAAACAGAAGCTTCAAATTATTGGTATCACTCGTTTGAGATTTCCTATTATTTCATTATGAGTGAGTCATCCTATCCCACCCACTAAGACTAAGACCACTAAGACTAAGATTAAGACTACAGATTATAATAAGGCCTTCCTAAACCTCACAGCAGCCCAGGAAGTTTATATGCTTAATCCCAGGGGAAAGTTATTGAAATTCCAGTAAGTAATTCTAATCCACCACTTCCAGTGCAATCCACACAAGAATAAAGACATTAAGACATATTTGTAGTTGTGGGGAGCTAGTCCTATTCCCTTTTCTCCAATAAATTTTCCCTCCTGGTAACCTCCGTTATTCCTTAGAATCCATTCTTCAACTTCTGGGGACACGAACTTGGTATATATGATATCTAGCATTTCTTCTGTATCACTAGGGTCAATCCTCCCTCCTTGTTTCTAAGAGAAAAAAAAATAACAAAAACAGAAAATTTCTAAAGTTCTAGATGAGATTCTTGTTTTTTAAATCCAGAAATATAATTTTTCTTCATTTCTTTTTCCCACAGCTCTGGCACCCCTTCTCTCCATGCTTTTGACACCTTTTTGTTTCTGCTGCCCACCTGTCCTCAGTGTAGCTTCCCCTGTTAAACTTCACTAAGGGGCTGGAGGTTTAGCTCAGCGGCATAAGCACCTGCCTTGCAAGCAGGCGGTCGTGAGTTCGATCCCCGGTACCGATAAAAATGAAAAAAGACAAAAAAAAAAAAAAAAAAAAAAAAAAAACTTCACTAAACTTGGCTGCTTTTTCCATAGCATTGTGTCCAAGGCTTTCTTTGCTCCTTATGTAAAAGAATCTGGAACCTCTCTCAGGAGCATATCATACCCTATATCGTTCTTGGCAAGTTTAGCCAGGAGCCAGCCAGAGCACTGGGAAACTGTGTATGTCCTTTCTTTCCCCTTTTCTGTGTCCTTGGTTGCTTCTTGTGGGCATGGGACAGAAGGTTGACTGCTACTTGGGGCTTCTGCCACAGTTGGGTCTCTCCTGAGGGATGACCTGGTCATGGAGTTTTGGTCTTTACTGGGAATGGAAAGTTTCCTGTCTTTTGTTGTTGGCCCAGCAGGATGGCATTAGGACAACAGGTTATGTCATAGTCAGCCCAAAACAAGTCATTCAAGCAAGAGGACTCCCTCCCGGGACTTCAGCCCAGGGCAAAGACAGACAATATGTGTAATGACTCCACATATGCCTTTCTGGTCTTACATGTGCATCTAGCCATCTAGAAAAAAGGGAGGGGGCAGAATTTTGAGTAGCTGCCAATCTCCAATAAAATATGAAGCAGAGATTCTCAACCTCCTCGAAGCAGTATAACTCCTCAGGGAGGTAGCAGTTACCCACTGCTGGGACATCAAGCCCTCTTGGACCCTGACTCCCAGTGTAACTTCAGGGCGGACTCAGCTGCCAAACGGACTGCCCTCCAAATTAATCCCAGCCCATCAAAGGCTCGCCCCATGATCCCATCCCAAGATTTTGACTTAGAGCCAGAGTTCTCTGCAGAAGGTTTCCAAATGGTTCGTGATGAGGGAGGCATCCAAAGGGCCAATGGTATATATGAGGACCCACTCTTCTTGCCATAACACATGCCATAGAAAATCATTAGGTCCTATGTAATTCCTTCCATCTATGACAAGACACCACCATCACTATGGCATGCACTGTTTATAGGGCCTGGAGTCCATAACATTATAACCCACATCTGTAAAATTCCCAGTCTATGTTTTCCATAAACCATAGACTCATCCACCACAATGCGTGAACCAATATAGCAAGGACCCTCCAACCAGAAAGTCCTAACTAAAGAAGTAATCTCTTAATTTGGGCCGCCTCGGTCTACTCAGAATGGTAATGGGCTCTTCTTTACAGCCTAAATCATACAGGGAGTCACTCATGCTCTTGGGAATTAAATATCATCTCCATGCTGCCTGGAGGTCCCAGTCTTCAGGAAAGGCTGAGAGTCAAATCAATCCCTCAGACAGATCTTAGCCAAACTGGGTTAATAGAGCCATAGTAAGTGATTGGACTTCCTCCCAACTGCCTTAGTAAGACTTCTGGCTGCCCTCAAATTCAAACCTAATCTCAGTCACTTGAGATGCTTTATAGGATGCCCTTTCTGATATCTGATCTACTTATAGCTTCCTCTGATAAATTGTGTCAACTTGAGAAGTTTTAAAAGTTTAAGCAACTCAGCAAGGGGCCAGGGTCCTCACTTTGTAAACATCCTGAGCCCATGTAATAGAGAGGCCCTGAGATTTTGTGATTGCTACACTTGTCCTGGAGGGCTGGTAGCCAGCTTGCAATATAAAGGAGAAGAGCTTGTTCTCTCCCCTTTTGCTTTTTCTGTTTTTGCTGTCTTCTGCTGCCTTGAAGCATTGCCCTATGCCACATCACCCTGCCTTGGAGCAACTGATTATGGACTGAAACCTCCACAAACTGTGAGCTAAATAAATCTTTCCTTCCTTCATTTTGGGTGTCAGATATTTTGTCCCAGCAATGACAGTAAAGTAAACCAAGACATTATCCATCTGGCAACTTCCCAACAGGCCCTCCAAAAATATGGAAATAAGATTCTTTTGTTCCCAGGAACTAACAGCAATTGTCAGATCAAGGTCCACCCTGGTTACCAAGTCCTAATCAAGATCTGGAAGGAGGGTAAGCCCCAGAACCAACTTGCCCCCAAATGGAAATATTCTTACATAACCTTCCTAACCATGCCCTCTGCCACTGAAGTACAGGGAATCAGTGGTTGGATTCATCTCTCCAGCATGAAATGCAAGTCACCTGAAACACCAGAAAACAAAGTTGAGAGATCACAAACCTTGTACACCTGGGAGCTATTAGACACCCTCAAGTTTCTTTTCAGAAAAAAACATACCAACCAATTTACTGAGCCAGGTAAGTAAACCATTTTGTTCCCACTAAGTAAAAGAAAAATTAGCCACCTTCTGGAAATAGGATCCCTCCCTGCAAGTACTGTGTTACTTACTGGTTTTTCTGGTCTCTTACTTGCTACAATTAATTCTTTAGGCTTTACCCCAAATTATGAAATGACCTCTGTTGGCTTGTTTTTGTTTCTTTTGGGATCCACTTGGCTGTTCAAAAAACTGCCTCTAAGAGAGAGTAAGCAGTGACTACTTACAGAAACCCTTAAATCTAATCACAGCTCTCTCATATCATGGCCACCTACGAACCTGACAGCCAGCCTAGATGAGCTTGCCCTGAGTACAACCATTCTCCAAGATCAAATAGATTCACTCGCAGCAGTGGCTACACAAAACTGTGAGGGGCTAGATCTCCTAACTGCTGAAAAGGGGGTATTATGTTTCTTTCCAAAAGAAGAATGCAGCGGAAATAGTGAGAGATATAGCACAAAAGTTAGCTTAGCCACCCTTCTGAGTCACCAGAAACTGGCCAAATATCTGGAATTGTGTCTCTTGGATGCTGCCCTTTACTAATACTTCTTGTAACCTTACTATTTCTACATCACATTCTTATTTCAGTCAAATTTATTTCTTCTTATGTAATAGCCATTAAACTATTGATGATGGTCCAAGCTTAGGATCAAAACCCACCAGCACATTAAGAAATCCTCAGAAGAGAAGCATGGCTCCCTTAGCCTCGTAGATCAGGCACAGCAAGAGTTCCTTGGCCTCTGCATCCGGAGGGCTAACACTGCTACGCAGCAGGAAGTAGTCATGGAGGATGGACATTCCTTCCTCGGCACCCCTGAAAGATTTGGGCGGACCAGTTCTCTCAAGAGGAAATCATATAGATAGTACAGTGGGCTATGGGACCATGTCCCCTCCATTCACCTGAACTCAGGCAACATTCCAGGGCCAATCCTTGTCCCATTATCTAAGAAACAGAAATAAAAATAACAGTCCCAAGAACTCCCTAAAATTTTAGGCCGGAGCACATGTGTGTTAGATTCAGTGGCTTGACCTACAGTAACCTTTTTCCCCCACTTGAAATTCATTAACAGTTCATACATAGAGACATATGTCATGCAATGTAATGGTAATGGCTAATTATGGGAAAGTCCTGTACACCAGATACCCTTGAGATGACTCAGCACCCTGTCAATCATTTTGCCAGTCACATCCTAAGAGATCCAATGAGAGATATCCTAGGCAGACATGACACCCACCTTTTTAAATACAAAAATCTGATATATATATATATATGGTTTGGTTTGGTTTTCTCCCATTCCCTTGCCACCTCAGCACAACTTCTTTTCCCTGTGCATTTTTTTTGCTGCTGATACAAACTGTTCAATCTGAACATACTTCCCCCATTTACCTCAATAAATGTAGCTGCTTTATTTTTTAAACCATCCAGTGTTTATTTGCAATACTTTTATTTTGGTTTGGCTTTTTTTTTTTTTTCTTTTCTTTTTCTTTTTTTTTTTTTTTTTGTCTTTTTCGTTTTTATCGGTACTAGGGATCGAACTTACGACTGCCTGCTTACAAGGCAGGCGCTTATGCCGCTGAGCTAAATCCCCAGCCCCGGTTTGGCTTTTTTATACAGGGTCTCATCATGTAGTTCAGGCTGCCCTTGAACTCATGGCACTCCTCCTGCCTCAGTCTCCTGAATGCTAGGATCACAGCGACCTGCCACCACGTCCAGCCATATTTGCAGTTCTTTGCAAATGTCAGCCACATTGTTTGGATAATAATCATGTGTTAGTGCTGGTTCATGGCTTGAAACAAATGTGCCACTCTTCGAATGATAAGCGGAAGTTATGCATGTTTGTGGGGTTGGGCTCTCTGGGAACTCTTTCCTTCCTCTCTACTGAGAAACCTATAAATAAAATAAGATTTAAGAGTCATAGCAACAAACTGCAACACGTGAACATTATTAGATCTTGATTTTATCAACTTAACTATATAACAAATTATAAAGTAAATAGGTGCTAGATGGGTGGTGGCACACACCTATAATCCCAGCACTTGGGAGGCTGAGGCAAGATGATCACTGTAAATTTGAAGGCAAAAACGACAAATGGGGAATCTGAACACTGACTAAATATTTGATACAATTAAATAATTACTATGAGTTGAGGAATGGTTTTATGGCATTTTGTTGTGCTCTTCTTGCTGCTTTTGCAAATGCTTGACATTATATCTGATAAAGATTCACATTAATCATGAAGAAACAGCCACAGTTTTTCATTTGTTCTGCTATATATCATTTCAATATTAAAATACAACTTTTGGGCCTGGAATGCAGCTCAGCAGCACAGTGCTTACCTGACAAGCACCGAGCCTTGAGCTCAATTCCCGGTACCATAAAAAAAAAAAAAAGGAACTTTCATTTCTTTCTTTCTTTCTTTGCAGTACTGGGAATCAAACCCAGAACACCACACATGCTAGATTAAGTGCTCCATTGCTGGGCTACACTGGCAGCCCCTAAACAAAACTTGGGTACCAAAAATATTTAATAAAAATGGACACCCCCCCAAAACAATGGATACCCCAGAAAGAAGAGCTGTTTCCACTTTGAGCATTGTATACCCACAGCATGACACTGTTTGATCTACATGGCAGGCTGAGCAGTGACCTCCACCTAACATCCCACATCATTAGCCCCAAAACCTGTGAATTGTACTGTATATGGTAAAAGTGATTCTGTAGATAAAGAGCTTGAGACTGGACATTATTCTTGATTGCTGGGCAGGCCCAGTGTAATCAAAGTTTCCGTATGAGAAGAGAAGATTTGGAAGAGGAAGAAGGTGATATGATGATGGAGACAAGGGTGGAAGGTGATGTGGTGGGAACCACCACCCAAGGGTGGAGGAGGAAGGCCTCCCAAAGCTGGAAAAGGAAGATTATGGATTCTCCCCAAATCCTACAGAAGGATCAGGCCTGGTACCACCTTCATTTGAGCCTCAGAAGATTTATTTCAGACTTTCATTCTTCAGAAGTAAGAAGATAAATCCAAGCTGTTGGAAGCCACCCCACTTGTGGTCACTGGTTGAGGCAGTCAGGGGATAATAATGCACTCCAGATGCAAATGCCGGGGCTTCTGGACAGAGTATGGCCTGAAGACTGTGTCCATGGCTGTACCCCAGCTCTCTACTAGAAAGTGGGGTTCCCACCATCCAAGGCATAGAATTGTGAGAATCATGTGAAACATCTTGTTCAGGTCACTGTTCAGCAGTGTTAGTTTCCTTCCGTCCCCTGGGCTCTTCCTTCTACCTTTCCCCTGTGGCAGTCACAAGGATAACTTACCACGAGCACACTTCCAGTAACCCAGAAAATAACACTGAAAAAACTCTCACCTTCAAAGGACGAATAACAACACTAACAGTCAAGGTCCTTGAGGTATTTACTAATGTAAGTTTGACAGTATTATCTCAGGAAGCTGACCTTGGTGGGAGTGTTGGTTCTTTCTAATGTCAAAGAGGGGGAATATTGTTTTTCTACCAGGGTACTTTTTAAAATCAAGATTATCATCTGATGAATATAATCACCTCAACAACTGGTATCTGCTCAGATACCAGTTCCAAAGTAATCAAAATTATGCTCCCCTGGAAAATGAAGGAAGGGAAAGAAGGAAGGAAGGAAAGAGAGGACAGGGAGGGAAAAGGTAAATTTATCTGTGATTTCTCAATTTTAGAGTGACAAAAGGCAGACGTGGTGGTGTACACCTGTAATCCCAACATTCAGATGGCTGCGGCAGGAGGATCACCATGAATTCAAAGCCAGTCTGGGCTATATAGTGGGTTCAATGCCAGCCTGAACTACACAGTGGGACCCTATAGCAAACAAATAACTATAAACAAGTAAAGTGATACAAGATGTAAAAATCCTCTCCTAAGGCCCACCAATCCTTTTTTAAAAAATGTTCTGCCAACCTTCTAATTTCAATCCACTGGTTTATTCACTTACATAAACTTGATGACTCAGGAAAGCCTATAAATTTCTGAAGACTTTCCTTCACTTGAGCCATTCCACTGAAGCCCCAAATCTTGGCGTTAAATCCTAAACGTCACAGCATCTGTCTTATGGTCCAGCCTTACTTCTCTGGACAGGACCACAGGAAAGTCCAAGGCTTTGACTCAAACACACAGAGGGCTCCCAACAATGTCCCCAGTGCATTGTCAGGCAGGGTTCTGTCACACCTTCAAGATTAAATACCCCTGAAGAATAATCCCACAAAGCTGCTGGGCAAATTCAAACCATTTAAATTTCTTTATGCTTTGTTTTTATTTAAAAAGGTCCTTTTAAAACTCACTGTATGAGGAGGCTTTATCTTCTTTAAATGTTATACCATTTTGCATTCCCATGAGAAATCTTTGAGATTTTCAGTTGCTCCATATATTCACCCAACAGTTATCATTGCTAGTCTTTTTTATTTCATCCATTCTATTTAGTGTGAGGGCATCTCCTGTTTTTATTTGCATTTCCCTGATGCATAACGTTGCTGAACACTTTTTCGTGTGTTTATTGGCTAGTCGCCTGTCTTTGTGCTATATTTGCTTAGTGCTGTTGCCAGCTTTTAAATTGAGTTGTTTGTCTTTTCATTGAGTAACACAGTCTGTGTAAAAGGAGCCCAGGGTCCATAGGTTGAATCCTTCAAAACCATGAGCCAAGATAAACATTTTCTCCCTAAAATCAATTTTCTCAGATGTATTGTCACCAAATATACTCAGAAAGCTGATGAACACATTACTAATGAAAGCACATATTTTATTGTGGTCTCATCAGATTTTCCACAATATCCTTTTTCTGTTCCAAGAATGTGGAAGATTACCATTCACAATGCCACTTCGCAATAGTTATTTCTTTATCATCTGTGCCAATCTGTTACATTTCCTCACTTTGTCCTTGCTTCCTGACTTTGACCCTTCTGAACAATACTGGTTATTCTGTAAAATGGCCTTTAATTTGATTTTTCTTACTGTTTTATCGTAATTAGACTGAGGTCATGCATATTCGTAAAAATACTAAAGAGGTGATGTGTCCTGTGCCTGTAGGTTGTATCAAGGGCTACGTGATGTCACCATGCCTGTCACTGATAGTTTAACCTTGATAGTGGTATTGGCTGGGTTTCCTCACTATAATTGTTTTTCTCTGTGTAAATAATATTGTTTTGTATTATTTTTTAAGTTACAACCTGATGAAAAATTTTAAATTCCTCCAACTTTTGCCTACTAATTTTACTAGTTTTGCCTCCTCATATTTCACCAGCGAACAATTCGTGTTCTGGGATTCTAGTGGTGACTTTCTACTTGTGCCTTTCCTTCTCTACTTATTACTTATAATTCTTCTGTTATAATTATTCCTTTCTCTAACATTGGTTAATTTAGTCAGTAATTTATCAGTATGGATTTGTGAGCATGTACTCTATCTTATGCTAATACCACTACTACATATTTTATAATTTGTATATATTTTTCCAGTTATGTTTCTTTGAGACAGGATCTTTATATGTAGTTCACTCTGTTGCCCACGTTGGTCTTGCACTCAAGGCAGTCCTCCTGCCTCAGCCTGCCAAGTGCTGGGATTACATGCATGTACCACTACACCTGTTTTTTCATTTTTAAAATTTTTATACATTGATGTGAACTATGGTTACATGGATGTGTGTCTGTATCCGTGTGTACACATGTGTGAGTGTGAAATACTTATCTGTATCCTGAAAAGCTGTGTATTTGTCACGAATTATACCTTGATTCAAAAACAATTTTTTAGGGGCTGGAGATTTAGCTCAGCGGCATAAGCGCCTGCCTTGCAAGCAGGCAGTCGTGAGTTCGATCCCCGGTACCAATAAAAAGGAAAAAGACCAAAATAATAATAATAATAATTTTTTTTCTCTTTTTATCAGTACCGGGGATTGAACTCACAACTGCCTGCTTGCAAAGCAGGTGCTTATGCCGCTGAGCTAAATCCGCAGCCCCATAATAATAATTTTTTAAAGGGTGGCATTGATGACAAATGCAAGTGACTGGAGTTGGGAAACAGAGAGCGCTGGGGTCTGGCAGAATCGGAAAGTCAGTGGCTGCCGGAACAGAATGTGGAGAGAGCAGTGGAGGAAGAGGATTCTGGGTTGCAGCACGAGGAAGGACTCAAATCTCTCACCCTTTTTCTATTCCATCACTAATTTCCAATCAAAAACATCTTAACGGGTTTGGCTTGTGATTCTAGAATCAGGCCACACTTCATTCTATAGAATGGGATAGTCTGATGAGCTGAGCAGACAGGGAAGCGTGAAAGGAAGCAAAACAGAGAACGAAGTGCACGCAAATTGTTCACTGCTACTTTCCCTGGGCTGGAGCCCAGCGGGAGACCGCTTCACAGGTGTGTGGATGTATAAGACCCAAACAAAAATCTTTGGAACAAAGTTACTTTCCTTGCAAACTGGGCCTAGCAAGACACAACAACAAATATATAATTGATGGGTTAACAACCCGTTCCTTTTCTGATAAAGGTTAAAGCCAGGGGATTTTGCTTTGCCCACTGAAAGTGGCATGTTGAGATACTGGCAGTTACCATCTTCACCTGATTTCCTGAAAGACTGAATAACAACTTAGTCTCAGGTTGGTGATGTGAAATCTTAGCATGAATGACCCCATGTTGATTTTTAGTCTTGTCTGTTGGAGCCAGTGCAAAAATGAGTCTCAAAGAATCATGTGCTATAATTTTTACTTAACAGCTATCAACTCCAACATCCAAAGCTTAGAATGAGAAGAGAAATTGTAATGTTTTGGACAAAGAGATGTTAAATTACTTAAAATCATGAATGCATGTACAGGTTAGCTTAAATCAGAGCTGACAGCCTGATTGCTTTTGTTTCAACAAATCCTTTAAAAGTTTCAAAGCCTAGGGGCTGGGGATTTAGCTCAGTGGCATAAGCACCTGCCTTGCAAGCAGGCGGTCGTGAGTTTGATCCTTGGTACCGATAAAAATGAAAAAGGCAAAAAAAAAAAAAAAGTTTCAAAGCCTATGTCTTTATCTTTTATGCCAAAGCTCTCATTCCGCCTTACAGTTGAACCTCTCTTTGATCATATTTCTCTATTGTTAATGTGCTAGATTGATTCATTTGACCCTGAAGTCTTAATTGAGGACTTCCAGTCTCTTCTTTATTCCTCCCTTGGTCTACACATGCTTCCATATAAGAAAAATAACTGCTTTGTCAGTTGTTTTTTTCTAAGGCATGCAGTCATGTAATTTATTTCCCACCAAACACTGGGAGTTGGAAAACCTTGATTCCAACTTAGATTCAGTCACTCATTGGCTAGACAAGTTTGAACAAGCAATTTAACTCCTTGGAAAGTCTTCTTGTGATGTGATGTGTATGTACGTGTGGTGTGTTGTGTGCATGTGGTGTGTGTATGGGTTGGTGTAGTATGTGCATGTGGTGTGTGTGCGTACGTGTGTACATACTGGGGATGGTGATGGTAGCTAGAGGTTAGGGAAAGCTTTTATTAGGGAGTTGTCAAAAAGAGACCCATTGCTGGAGAACATGAATAATTGAAGGTAATAGATATAATTGTTCATTTGTATCACCTATGCAAGAGAAAACAGACAAAAAAGGAGAATGAGCAAGATAGCAGGTAAGTGATGGGAAAAGAAATATGGTGAGATAGCAGGAAAGGCCATACTCGCTGGCAGATAATGGTGACTTATTTTGATGTGTTAACTAAGGACAAGGCACTGTGAGAAGTGCTGTATCTGGCTGTTCCCATTTAAGTGTCCCAGCTGCTCTGGGAGACACATTCTAGCCACCCCCACCTTCTTAGAAGAGGGAGCCCAGGCTACAGAGAAGTCAATGAGAGAGTGATGAGGGTCACACTGCTGCTTCAAGAGGTAGGGTCAGAATTTGAAGGGGGCAACTTGACTCTAGAATTTATATTCTCATCCCCTGCACACTCTGCCCTTAATGAAGCACAGGTTTTGGAGAAGCATCTGTACAGTGGTGTATACAAGTGTGTGTATGGCATTTGTGTGTGTGTGGGGTCTCGATATTGTGATATTAAAAAAAAACAACTTAGTCATTGTCCCTCATTCCTAGCAAAGAGTCCAAAAAACCCAGAGTGGCTGGATAGGAGCTTCTTTTTCGTTCATAGTAAGCTCCCTAATATAGCTCAATTCGCACGAAGGAGGTGAATCCTGAAGAATGGAACTGATTGTCAGAAGAGCCAACTTGGGGTCAGAGCACCTGGAATTCTCAGCCCCACCCTCCCCCTGCAGGGAGAGGATGAGATGGGAGTTTGAGTCCAGTCACCTTGGCCAAGGATATATTCTGTGGGCCTGTGTAATGGGTTTTCTGTAAAGCACCTAAACCATGAGGTTCTGAGAATTTCCGGTTTCTCAAAGCATCAAATATCCTAGATGTGCCTAAGAGGGCCTGGAAGTTCCCTGCCCCTTCTCAATACCTCGCTCTGTGCATTTTTATACGGAAGAAGCCTTAAATAAACTCTTTAGCATCACTTGCTTACATCATCAGTTTTATAGGTCACACCGCTAAGCAGTACACGCGCATCACCTGTGCTAAGCAAACAACATGCCTGATGTGTAGGTGGCGACCACAGCAGTTATCCATATTGTTTTTCAGGAACTTGGAGACTGCTTTTGCCTATCTCTAGCCAGTGGAAACAACTGGCTTCTTTTGGACCAGTGCTGGTATCTACTGCTGACATGTGGATAGAGGAAGGCAGAAACTACCGACCACAGCAAAGACTAACGCCTCAGTTTCACAACACCCATATATATATATATATATATATATATATATATATATATATATATATATATATGAGTACGCATGCGCAGAATGCGTTTGCGCAGAGGACGCATGCGCAGATAGAGCACGCTATTTTTCCCGCCAATCACAGCGTCTCGTCTGAACGCTGTGGGGGACGCTTTGGAGACCTGGAGTTCCTGTCTCTTCACGCCTATCCACCTGGTGGATAAGCTCGCATTCTGTTCTGAGAAGGACGTCTTTTTAGTGATTGGCGCCCTATGCAACAGGCAGGACGGCTGGCTCATTCACAGTGGCTTCTGTCTGGCTTTTCCCGAGGGGACCCCTTTTCTGACACAAAGGTAATCTCGTAAACAAACTGCTTTTATGATTCGTGTGAGTTAGTGTAGCAAGGGATCAAACCAGGGGAAGGGGCTGTGGAAACCTCCATTGTGTAGCAGGTGGGTCAGAAGAAAAGTGACAAGTGGGCTTGGTGATTGGTGTGTGGACTGTGTGCGTGCACGTGTGCGGGACGGGCCTTTAACCTATAGGCTCTGTGACAGCTCGGCAGTTGGCTTCAGAATTGAGCCGAGCTGTAGTGGAAAGTGAAAACAGGAAATTACTTGGTGTGGAAAAAAATCCACACATTTGTTGTCAGAAGTGGAGAGAGCAGAGGAAAATGGAGTTGGCTTCACTTTTCCGGCTGATCCTTCTCATCCCTTTGGAAATCCCAGTGCGCACGCTCCCCTTCTCGTGAACTGAGCCTCCTCAGAGAGCCCCTTGCATCTGCAGCAGGGCTCACATCTTCTAGGTAGACCGTCCGTGGGGTTAATGCCCAGCTTAACTCTGGAGGGGTGGAGCGGAATCAAAAACGCGAGAGCAGGGATGCAGGTGAAGACCTCATAAATACATGTATTTTGACTTCCTAACTCCCGAAAGCTAAAGTTCTAGTGTTATTAGATGAGGTAAGGGCCAGCGAAGTTTTCCGGGTTCTAATTTGTGTCAATCAATTAATTGGTCAGGACAATTGGTGTGTATGAAAGAGTACCATTTTAGAGCAGAAATAAGAAAAAAGAGGAGAAAAAGCACATAGGAAGAACTGAGAGAAAAAAGGCACTTTGAAGAAGAGAGAGAAGACATCTTGCAAGTAGAACAGAGCACCACAGGATAAGAGGGCAGTGGCTCCAAACGCCATTGCTGCTGTCCTCACATTCAGTCCTGTTATTCCAACGTGCAGAATGTTCCTCTTTATGGAGTCTGAGAATCTTACAGGAATGAGCATAAAATTTAGAGGCAGGCCTGGATGAAACTAGGAAGCCGCCTCACCCTCTGCATCAACCAAGAGCTCATGGACCCTTATGCTTTGTTTCCCAAGAGCTCAGTACTGTGGAATCTTGGCCCAGAATAAACAGCCTTTCCAGTTTAAACAAATATCACTGCCAGTTTGGTTCTCAAGGGCTTAGGTAAAAGCTGGGCTGTGTACTCCACTGGAGTGGGGTGATTGGTTTGTAATTAATTGGTTCTGTATACACGAGAGGTTACAAGATTGGGGCCAGCATCACTCAGTTTTTGTCTTCAGATACTGAATCTGAGCCAGGGCTTCGCTGGTTGCTTAACAGCACTGCAAATGGCCTCAGTGTAAGTCAAGGGTGCTGTCAAACCTTTGTTACAGTTTTATTAAATTTGCATGTGCTAAAGGCAAAAAGTGACTGTTCTTTCCATCTCTCTTTTTCTTTCTCATACTAGGGGTTAAACGGAGGACATTTCCCCTGAGATTCATTCCTGGTTCATTTTTTTTTTTTCCGAGATGGGTCTTATTAAGTCACTGAATTGCCAAACTTGCAGTTCTCCTGCCTCAGTTTCCCAGAGTGCTAGGATTACAGTCATGTGGGCATCTTTCAAGAGGTCCTGGCGTCCGTCTTCCTACCCAGTTAGTTCCCTGGCCTTCCACAGAGAGGCAATCCAAGCTCTCACTGTCAGCCCTGCTGCTTGTTTTGGAGTTTTACCAAGAAGAGGCTGGACAGCTGGCTGACTGGTAGGCTGAACAAGTCAGGAACACCCCTGACCTCTCTTCCGACCAACTAGCTCTGGTAAGTGGGCAGGCCTTGCATCTGGAGAGCTGCAGCCACATCTGGATGCTTACTGCAGAATCAGTTTAACAGTCTCTGAGGCTTAGGCCCCCAGCCTGGATGGGAGCTGCTGGCCAGACCCTGGCTCCCCATAGCAACAATGAACACGACCAACACTTCTACCCCGTACTACAGCTATGAATACTACCTAGACTACCTAGACTTCCTTCCCGTGGATGAAAAGAAGCTGAAAGTTCACAAACGTAAGTCAGACCTGGGGAAACCGGCCAAGCAGAGGCTGGGGGGTTGGCCCACATGACTGTGCACACCCAGCTTTTCCTTTATTCACTTACTAAGTCTAGAAGATGTCACAGCTAAGTAGTGGTATGACCAGGGCATACGTGCATACAAATGAATGGGGCTCGTGGTCAGATATGGATCTGTTCTCTGTAATATGTAATAAATCTGTGAATGAACTGCCATAGAACTAAGCAGAATATTCTTTAAAGACAGATTTCTTGATGAAGTTTATTTTGGGCTCCAGTATACCCAGTTCTTGCAATTGCTGAGTTTGCTTTTTATTTAATTTGGAAGAGGAATTCTCTCTACCTGTAAGACATATGGATGTCACTTTCACTATAATGCCGACAAGTGTTTAATCTTCAGGGAGGATAAAGACGAGTTAACATCTGCCCTTGCATTCCTTATCTCTTGAGTAAATTGGCACTCTGTGGCAACCTTCCCTGTCAGTCCAGCTGCTCAGTTGAGATGATAGGTCAGCCAAAGAAATGATCGTGAAAAATGGAATAGCAGAATAGTTATCCTGACCTGGGATATCCATCCTCTGCCTGTTTCTCTCTTGTGTGCTCACTCTGTCCCCCTCCCCTCTCTCCCTCCTATTCTCTCTCTCCCCTCCCCCTCTTCCTCCCCCTGAACTGTCCCTCTCCCTTCTTCCCTCCCTCCCTTCTTCCCTTCCTCTCTTTCTCCTTTCCTTTCCCCTACTCTTTCTCTCTCTCTTTTTCTCAATCTTGGATTCTTTGGGTATTTCCTCACTATAATCCTATAATATGTCCATCAAAAGGTAAAATAAGTCACTAGCAAGAATGGGATGCATTTCACATGGAAGAAAAATAATCTGTTATACACCAGCTTTAAACTGAAATATATTTGAATGCTGCTATTTAAGATATTGAGCCACAGGTAGAACCGTGGGGACAGCTTCTAAAATACAGAGGCTGGGCAGAATATACAGTGAATGTTTAAATTTTTAAAATACAGTGAAAGGCACATTGCTTTAACTCTCCTCATAATACTCCCACTTCTATCATTATTTCCACTTCCTAAAGCAGTTTCAGAAGTGGTCTTTTTGGATCTTCAGGAAGTATGGTCAGAAATACAGTGCTGCTGCCAGGTTCCATCCAGTGAAAAGGCAGAGAATATTATAGTTGTCCTCATCAGCCTTATTCACCAGGTCTGCTGCCATGTGCGTTTGACTCTTTCTCAAAGTCAAAATGACTGCAAAGGTAAAGTTTGTATTAATTCAGGTCATCTGAGGCAGCCATGACAGTACAACTAAAGATACTTAAAAAACAATTTCCAGAACTGCTTTAGAAAGTGATAAGAATGATGGCATAAGTATGTTTGATGTAACAGGGAGTACTTTGAAGAGATTAATAGGAATGTGTCTTTTACTGTCTATATTTTTAAATTTTACTAAGATTTTAATAATTTTTTTTTGCCTTTTTTGGTGAGTGCAAACACATACATACATACATACATACACTACTATAGTATATATTTTTAAAGATACTTTAAAACATTCCTGTTTTTCTATCACACTTACTTTCTTATTAGGTAGAGTGCCACTTCTAAGTTTCATTCACAACTTGCAGAAGTCAAAAGCAGATGCCCACCTGTGTTTGTTGAGAACTTATTATGTCCCAAGCACCATACTAAAGCTTTTGCAGGGATATGATGTTTGGTGTGTGTTTTCTGAAGAAGGTAAAAATCATAAAATTGGAGTGCAGATTTTTGTGCACACAACTCACTCACAAAGACAGTAATAAGGAGAAAGTGGCAGAATTGAAATCAGTGTCCACTTATTAATACTGTCAAAAATCCAGAACTTTGTGGCTGGGGATTTAGCTCAGCGGCATAAGCACCTGCCTTGCAAGCAGGCAGTTGTGAGTTCGATCCCTGGTACTGATAAAAAGGAAAAAGACAAAAAAACCAAACCAAACAAAACAAAACAAAAATCCAGAACTTCAAGATGCGTGATCTGGACAAAATGTAGGCTTGTGTTCAAAAAAGTCTTTTTTAAGTTAACACAAATGGGATAAGACTCAGGTCAGCTTTAGACACTACCACCTTCTTGGGTGCCAGATATCCTGCCTGGTTATCGGCTGGGTTCCAGAGCTACTCACCACTGGGAGTCTTCTTGACTATCTTAGAACCCCCAAGCTCAGCCTTCTGCTCTACCCCCATAAACAACTTCCACTTTAGGGGAAAGGGTTGACATTCTCTAAGTTAGGCACTAGGTTTAAAAAGATGTTCTTTCCTTATGAGTTTACAACCTGTTTGCAATAAGAAAATCTTCTATAAGCTGCCACACCTAATAAAGGAAACAGGCCAGAGAGAGTTCCTGAGCCATGCATTTAGGCTCAGTGGGTATAAGGGGCTGGACATCTGTAGGGAGACGCCAGCCCCTGGGTCCCTCCCCCAGGAGATAAAACAGCTATTGATGTTTTAGCAATCATTCAAGTCGTGAATCTCAGGACATATGTAGTAACTGTGTCCCAAATCTGTACACAAAGTGTGGAAAATGTGGAATCTAAGGAACGTTACCCCTTACTATAACTCAAGCAAATTTGACTTTATCAAGACATGCCTCTAGCAAAATGTTTTGCTTCAGAAGTGCTCTAATGTCTTAGGTTTGTTCCAACAAAGGATAACAAATATCATTTACCCCTGTGCTCCTAGATATCAGGGGTCTTTGGCACCTACAGTGAGAGATGTCATCCCAGAAATATTTCTGTGTGCATCTTGCATATACTGGTCTTTCTATCTTATCTGAATTTAATCTCTGTTTTTTTTTCTAATAGAGGAGTTAGGGCTTGACAAAAATATCCCATAAGAAAGTTTAAACCAAAAAAAAAAAGTTTAAATTCGGGGCTGAGGATTTGATTTAGCGCAGCAGCATAAGCACCTGCTTTGTAAGCAGGCGGTTGTGAGTTCAATCCCCGGTACCGATAAAAAAAAAAAAAAAGATAATTTAAACCCTGAATAGGTAGTTTTCAAGTTTTTTTTTAAAAGAGAATAAAACAAAACAGAACAGAACAAAGCAGAGCAGAGCAAAATAATGCAGATAACACAGGATTTCAGAACAAGACAACAGGAAATCAACAATGGCTACCATGTCTCTTGTTTTCTTTGAAATAATTGTCCATACCTTCACAAACAATAAGTTAATACAAATCAAAGTAGTATAAAAGCAGTCAAAATAAAAGAATGAGAGGGTTTTTTTTGTTGTTTTGTTTTTGTACCAGGGATCGACATCATGACCCTGTGCTTGCCAGGCAGGGACTGAGCTAAATCCCTTGCCCCAAGAATGAGAGTCTTAAGGGCTTTCAAGACCAGACACTAAGAAATCAATAATGGCTACCATAATGTCTCTTGTTTTCTTCAAAATAGCTGTTCATACCTTCATACATATTGAAATCAGATAATTGAAAACAGACTAAAATCAATCAAAACCAATAACAAAAGCTTTATTGGACTTCAGAACAAAATGATAGGAGATCATCAACAGCTACCATGATGTCTTGTTTTCTTCAGTGTAGTTGTTCATACCGTCACACTTAATAAAATCAATTCTTGTAAACGCCTTTGGGTGAAGTTCTAGGCATATATAAGCCTATACATGTACAATAGTTTTCAAGTTTTTGGCAGGACCGACCAGAAGACAGGGGTCATTTAGGGGCAGGGCACGTGGACTCTGATTCAGGGTTCTATAATCTGTCTTGGCCCTGTCACTTACTGTGTGGACTCAGGCAGTTATGTGACTAAGGCTGGCCAGATTCAAGAGGAGAGAATTAAAACACATTTGTCAATGGAAGAAGTGTTAAAAAGTGGAGACCATCTTTAATTCACCATAAGCAAGTAAAACGTGGCAGATGGCAAAATGTATTGCAAGAGAAATAAGACCAGATTAGTAGTTAAAGAAATCTGGAGGCCAAGGAAGGACTGCAGCTTCGAATAGCATGGTGGATTAAGACCTCCCCAAAGTGACCTTGACTCCAGGTGAAGTAAAGCCGTCCTGATGTCTCTGGAAGGAGACTTCCAAGCAGTAGGCACAGCAAGGACCCATGTAGTTGAATCAAAAAAGAACATTCAAAAAAGAACAGAGAAGTAGCAGGGACTATTTTCTCATGTTTGGGAAACAACTCTGAAAATACAATTATTGTCTTAAAATAGGAGCCACTTTATTGTTTCAAAATTTAGTATTATATAATAAGAAAGAACAATGGATAGGCTAGGATAGGAAAAGACAGTAGTGAGAGAACAAACTCCAAAGACTAAGGAATATAAAAAAATACTCAGCTTCATACATACTTAGGGAAATATACTGGGATGAGCAATGAGACTCATTTCATATCCATTAGGTAAGCAAACTTTAGATTGATACTGAAAGTGTTGGGAAGAAAGCACAGAGATTGTAATTGTCATGCTGCTCATGGGATGAAAGTTACACCCAACATTTTGGAAGCCAACTTGGCAAGAACAGGAAAAAGTGAAGGTGTTCACAAAGCATAATTCATCCTCTTCCTTCCAGGCATCCACAAGGTAAAAGACTGACACCTGTTGGTGCTCACTTGCAGCACTATTTGTGGTGGCCAGAAATTGGGAAATACCTACTACTGTTCACTGAAAGAAGATAGGATAAATAAATCTAATTAAATAAATTAATGTAACCAATAACACATAGTTTTGTTATAATGCATGAGCCAGATCTCTATGTGCCAATGTAAATAAATCCCTGAAGCATAATTGTTATCGTTTGTGTCTAGATGTCCCCCCAAAGCCTCATGAGATCACAGGTGGGTTTTTTTCAAGAGTGGCTGGATCTAGAGTGTGTGATGCTGGAACTGATTCATGTGCAATGCTGGGATCAAGGGAACTGGGATTAAGAATGTGAGTGCTGCCTTCCCAGAGTAGCCTGGATAAGACGCGAGGGGCAGAAAGAGCTGAGGTTGTCTCTTGCTTGCTTGATTTTGCTGTCCTCTGCTTGCCATGAACTGTTTCTTCTCTGTAGTCTCCCTGTGCCAGGCCACCCTTCCCTGGCCAGTTATGGACTGAAATCTGTACAAACCGTGAACTAAATAAACCTTTCCTCCTTTAACTTTGGGTGTCAGGTATTTTGTCTCAGCCTGAGAGAAAGTAAATCAGACAATAATAAAAACAGAGGCAAAATTATATACCTAATAGATGTATAAATTATATATTCATTAACTTACATGAATCATTGATGATTTTATTGATTATAATATTTACTTGAATTATTTAATTGACTGTAATTAGTCACAGAAATGTATCACTTGTAAACATGATAGTTGTAGTCAGGGGTTGTACACAGAGAACAACTAGGATTAGGACATGGGAGTTTATAATATTTTTATAATGGTCATCGGAAGTTAACACAGGGAAATGCAGGAAATCTATCCGCAACACCAAAGGCATAGATTATTTAGTCCAGAGCCTAAACCCCACAGCAATGTCCCACATGAGTCCAGATAAAAACCCAGAACTCAGGACAATGCCTCCCACGAGTCCAATTGGAAGTCCAGAGCCCACAAGAAAGACTCATGCCAGTCTCTTTTACGGATCTGTGCCAGGAAGGCCCAAAGGTCAGCAGTGGAAGCCAGAAAGTCTATGCCAGCAAGATGAAGGAGCTGTGCTAGTGGGATGAGGGTTCTACGCTGGAGCCGAGAAGTCACACTCACAACAAAGACCGGGGCTGTCCTGTAAAGCACCACAGCTGTCCTCAGCGACACGGAGGCCCCAAGCTCCTCCGACAACAAGCACAGTCGGGTATGTGCCAGGAAGCAATATGACGAGTTCATCCTGGAGACCAGGCAGCACATGTCTTCCCCTCCGGAGCCAGGAAGCAATGCTCGATGTGAGGACCAAAGCTTCTCCAGGACAACCAACAGCTCAGACAGCAACTTGTAGGAGGACACACAATGCCTACTTAATGCCTCAACCCTCTCAACACCTCTCTTCTTCTCCACCTATTTATCCTGGCAACCCTCCTCAGGTGGAGCATCTTCTCTCAATGCATGCTGATGTAATCCAGCTGGCGTTAAGTTGGCCACCAGTTCTCAAACCATAACAATAGCCCATAGTTTTTAGTGGGGAGGTACACACGCATAGTAAGATATAATTGTACACACCAATTACAGGTTTGTGGTTTCACCTAGAAGGGGACATGATCAGATAGAAGAAGGCTCCAACTCTATCTGTAATATTTTGTTTCTCTCTTTAAATAAAAGCATTTGGATCAAGTATGACAATTTTTGGTGGGTACATTTTAATATTTTCATCTGTAGTTTTCTGTATACTTTGAATACTTAATAATTCAAAATAGGACACTTTCTTATCAGGAACTGACCCTGCTGACACCTTGATCTTAGAATTCTTACATTCCAGAGCTGTGAGAAACACAGTTCTGTTATTTAAGCCAAGAATCTATGACATTTTTTCCCCGCAGCCCAAACTAAGATTGTACTCAGGAAATCATACACCATTTGGCCTTTTGTGACTGGTTTATTTGACTTGGCATATCTTTTTTTTTTTTTTTTGGTCTTTTTCCTTTTTATCGGTACCAGGGATCGAACTCACGACTGCCTGCTTGCAAGGCAGGTGCTTATGCCGCTGAGCTAAATCTCCACCCCCAACTTGGCATATCTTGGTAACAAGGACCCTCTTGAAGTAGGCCATTTGCCAGTGTATTGAGCCATGAATCAGAAAAAATATATATTTAAATACGAAATGCTTACAGGCAGTCTCTACTGCAAATGTAACCTTGAGGTTGATAGTGTCTTGACACCAAGAACTGATGGAGGAAAACTCACAGGAGGGTGCTGTAAATCAAGCTGACTGGTCGTCTCCTGAGGACTCTGTGGTGGCGGAGGGGATGTAAAGGCCCAGAGTCCCTGGAGCATTAGCCACAGCAGATCGTACAGAGTCTCGATCACAAAAGAGATGCATGTGGGCACAGATGAGCTGGCGCAGAAGTCCATCCTGGCACATATGTATCACTATCTTGTCAAACTGCTGTGTGGTGCCTCCCTCTCCAGCCCCACCTTCTTCCCCCATCTTGTCTAAACTATGCAGGGATCTGACCCTGCTGCCCTCCAGGGCACTCAGCCAAAGTCAGTCCCACTTCAGGTTGTTGGACTTCCTGTATAAGAGGCCACACTTCCCCTTCCGTTCCCCTCCTCAGGGTCCCTACGGTTAGGCTCAGTGTGTACCATCATCTGACGCCACCCTCTAAAAACAGCAGTTAGCAGCACTCACATTTCTCTTCCCCTCTGGTCTCTGGCCTTCCACCTTCATTGTCATCTCTCAATCTCTTATTCCCTTTTGCTTTTCCCATTGAAGAACAGCTATGGTCTAAATGTTTGTGTTCTCTCAAAGATTATGGGTTGAAATCTGACTCCTATGTGACCCCCAGGGTGACAGTTTTGCAAGGGGCCTTCAGGGTAATAATTAGGTTATGAGGGTGGAGCCATTGTGAATTGGATCAGTGCCTGTGTAACTTGGGCTGAGAGGACTAGAGTTTGTCCCTTCTGCCCTGTGAGGACACTAAAACAAAGCACTCTCCATAAGGCAGGAAGTGCTTTTCTGTAGCTGAGGTGACCTCTGTGAACCAGGAAATATTTTTCTGTAGCAGACAGATTTGATGAAGGGATCAAACTGGCTGCTGGGTATTTACCCCATCTGTGTACTCAAGTAGGAAGTACAGATCATTAGTAAGTTATTATTGCATTATGGTATCATGCTAGAAATGTACAAAAGTTGGTTGAAGAGCACAGAAGGATGCCCATGGGAAGAAGTCCGAGGGCTGGGCAGGGGTGAGCTCCAGGTAGAGGAGGTCAGGGAAGTGCACCTAAACTGAGTCCCAAAGGAGCAACAGGATTTTCCCATCCAACAAAAGGTGTGCACAGGGTAGGGAAGAGACACTCCCCAGGGTAAAGCAGGTATTTCTAGGAGGTTGCTGTGTGGGATGTTCTTTGGAAAGAATGACAAAGTCAAGAGCTATAAATAACACCTCGACTGGATCCTCACAAGCCAGCCTCAGAGGTCTGCTGTGGTGAGTCAGCCAACACTGGAGACCAGGATATGATGAGGTCCAATCTTTTTGCTAAAAATATCCTTTTGATGAAAATGGAAACTTGAAGGTGGCGGGTGACACCTGGACAGGACATTAGGACATAAACTGCGTTGGAAATTTAAAGCTGGAAAGATTCCTGATGTTAGGAGTTGACAGTCCAGGAAGCAGAGACCAGCTAAAATCAGTGAGTGTGCTATAGTGTCCTAAATCATAAAGAGACACAGGACACTGGGGCCCACAGAAACTATTGCAGCCACTGTTCTTATTGTTGAGAAATGATACTTAACCTATAATTTAAAGGAGGAGAGGTTTATTTTGGCTCATAGTTTGTAGAGATTTCAGTTCATAGGTGACTGGCTCCATGGCAGGACAGCATAGCAGAAGGGCATAGCAGAGAATTGCTCATAGTATGGTGGACAGGAAGCACAGAGATCAAGGGAGGAACTGGGAAGGGTGATAACCCCCAGGCCACTCCCCCAGTGACTTGCCTCTTCCACTCAGACCCCACCTCCTATCAGCAAATCTGCTACAAGCCCTCACAATCCACTCAGCTTCCAAAAGCCCTGGCCATGATTATATGAGGCTTTAGGGGGACTTCTATATAGAAACCATAGCAGAAGCCAAAGGACTTGTTTACGGGCACTGAGGGAGATAGTCACAGAGCTGGAATTTAAAGTCTAGGCATTCAGAGCTCTTCCTAGGATACTTGTAGTGTTGAGCAGAAACATTTTTACTGGCAGGTATGATCAGAGGCAGGAATGTGGATCCACTTCCTGAATGATGCTTGGTACCTAGTGAACATCTGTCAGTTACCAATATATTGTTCCTTAGCTCTGATGTACTCTTCAGAATGTACCTTGTGATAAAAGATGTGATAAAAGATCTTTAAGAACTTAACTTTAAGGCTAGAGCACTGTATTGCTTTCACAGGAGTGGGCTCTGAAGGGGTAGAACAGGGGGTTCAGGTTATGATGGGATCCGCAGTGTGGGTGTGAGGACATCTAGGGGAATTGTCCCCAGTCCCTGGCCAGATGATAGACCCTTTGAGACTTTACAGCTTCATTGTGACCATCACTGCCATGCACTGTGGAAACCACAGCCCTTGTGTAGCCTGCACACCTGTGATTCAGGGGTCACACACTGCCTCCTGGCCAGACTCCCTCCATCACATTCATCACCAGCTGGTGACAGCTTGATCCCCACTAGCACTCTGGAAGCTTGCCTTCTATTGGTCCTTCATCTATAGATCATTTTGGGCCTGGCTAAAGCAGCCTACACCTTTGCTACCTGTGGCCAAATTACACTGTTACGACTTCTTCTAAAATGTCCCTAAAAGTCTCATGTGTGCAGAGTGGGGCTTTGGAAGATGAGAGTACTATATTCACCCGTGGATTTATTCACTGATGAGTTCATGGTTGAATGCACTTTTGGAAGGTGGAACCTGTTGGGAGAGAGAGTCCCCTGAGGGCTTTCTCATTTGCAAGGGTTTATTTTTGGCCCTGGGTTCTCCCTTCTTTCTCTGCTTCCTGCTGCCACTGGCTGAACATCTGTCCTTTGTCATGGTATCTCTGTCTTGGAGTCTATGGACTGAGTCTTTTGAAACCATGAGCCAAGATTAATTTCCCCTTTCAATGATGGTATTTTTTCTCATCAATGGTAAAGAGACTAACACACACTCGTTATCCATAGAGGTCTGAATTCCTTCCACATTGGTTCTTCCGGTATCATGGGCCCATATTCCTATGTTGAGGTCCTAAACCATAATACCTCAGAATGTGACTCTTATTTAAAGATAGGGCCTTCACAAGAATAAACTGGAAAGTTTGATAGGTAAATGAATGCAACTTGAAACCATACTCATTAAGTGAAATAAATCAGATACACACATGTAAACACTGTGTCCTCACTAGTGTAAGCAGAAAGAAACAATATATGTATGTGTATATGTGTGTATGTATGTATATATAAACATATGTATATAGACAGTTAAGATAGTTATACTATTGATTTCTCTGAACTCATTGAGTAGAAGGATTTGCGCTGGTATTGTCTGGACAATTGAATGCAGGTGTCTTGTGCTCTGGGTAGATAATTTGGGGAAGACAGTGTACAATGTATCCATTATTGTCCTCTGATTGATGTGCTTTGAAATTTTTTTTCCTCTTTCAAATAAAGTGGATTTGAAAAAAAAAGACTAAAAGTATCTATGGGTATTTAAAAAAAAAGATAAGGCCTTCACAGAAGCCCTGTTTAGGTTAAAATAAGGTCATTAGGGTGGTCCCTAATCCATTCTGGCTGGCCTCCTTATAAGAGATTAGGACAGAGACACACAAGGAAGAAGAAACAGATAAAGACATCTACAAATCAAGGAGGGAGACCTCAGAAGACCCCAGCCCTCCTGACACTAGGAACTCAGAATCCACCCTCCAGAATTACAAGAAAACAAGTATCTGTTGTTTAATCTCTCAGCCTGTGGTACTTTGTCACAGCAGCTTCTTCCCAAAGTTCGTGTGTTAAGAACGTAATCCCCAGAGTCATGTGGGTGACATCAGATGAGGGTGGGGCCCCTGTGATGGCATTAGTGGCTTTATGAGAAGGGGGTGTCCTGAGCTAGCATGCTTTCTCTGTCTTATCTCTTCATGCCTCTGTCATGTTACCATGAAGAAAGCCCTCACCAGATGTGGGTGCCACACTCTTGGACTTCTCATCCTCCAGAGAATAAACTTCTATTCTGTATAAATTTCCCAACTTCAAGTGTTTTGTTATAGCAACAGAAGATGGAGTAAGACACAGTCTGAATGGAATGCGTCTCCCAGCCTCTAGGTAATCTCACAGGATTTCCTTATATTTTATAGTTACTCTTCTATCCCCGTGTTACCAGGTTGGGGGTGCTATCCAGGGTCTATGCATCCTAAACAAAGCATTAAGCAGGATACCCAAGACTAGCAGCAGGAACAATGATTTATTTGATAAAGAAGAAACAGGGTACGCTGCACAGGGCAGGTGTGGGTCAGTGAGAAGAGTCCTCAGCCTGAGCAGATGTGGTGCTGAGAGTTTTAAGCCTTAGGGCTTGGGGTAGGATTGAGAGTTTGGTATGAGTCCTGCCAGGGATTGGCCTAGCTCGGCCTCTTTGCTGGGCAGTGGACTTTTTGACCTTTTCTGACCCTTGGAGGAACTGTCATGGTGGCCAAAGCTCACGGGGTGAAATCTACATAGTCATTGACATGGTAATTAGGAGACTGGGGTTGGACAGGGATTGCATTAGACCATTGTGCAGGCTATAAACTAAATTACCTGGCTGTAATTCCCATTGTGAGTAGACCTGGGCTTCCTGGCCCCAGGCTAAGGGTTAATTTAGAAGGTGGACCTAGTCCAGAAAATGGGCTCTCAAGTGGGCCCTCTTTTTCCCTGGGTGTTTCCTTGGTTACTTAGGCCTCACATCTAGCACAGAAAGGAGGCTCCAGGCTGGCCCTGCCCTCCTTTCTCCAGGCTTTTCCTTAACTACCTCCTGCCTCACTAGTTCAGACTTTTTGCATGACTAACCTGTTGTGTGGCTTCTCTCTCCTGATTGCGCCTACACTGCTCCCTGCTCCGAGGCTCTTCCTCCAGTCCTTCATCCTCTTCTCCATAGCTGCTCAGACTGGTGCCTTGGGAGAGCAAGACCCATAGTTCCATTAGAAAGCTACAGTGTCTTTCTTGGGATTGACACAGGCGTACTTAGTGGTGCTGGCTCCTTCTCTGCCTTCTCAGTGAAATTCTGATCATGCCCTCACGGCTCCACTGCTCGCTCTTAAAAGTTACCAAAGGGCTGGGCACGGTGGCATCTACCTATAGTCCCCGCTACTTAGGAAGCTGAGGCAGGCGAATCACTTATCTTCAGAGAAGGCCAGCCTGGGTAACATAGGACCCTGACTCAAATAAACAGACAGACAGAGTCAAGTTGCCAAAGGAAACTGAGAAACAAACATCCATTGAATTTCATGGAGAGGTAGGACTTGTTCCTTCCTAGTCCCGGGAGGGATGTTTCAGGGGCCTTCTGTCTGCTGGCTCCTTCACTCCCCATCCACCTGCTGTGTCCTGGTCTGTGATATCTGCTATTAGAGCAGGGGAGGGAGAGAAAGAGTGAAGGAAGGACAGGCTGAGCTGGGCACTGGATGCAGGGCGGGCGTTCTCTCTGGGGCTGGGAGTCCAGCTGGTGCCTTCTCCGCTGGTGGGGACTCTGAATCCCACACCAAAGGGTGTCCTTTCTGATGCCCTCTTAGGACAGCTGCAGGCTTCTGTTCCCACCTGGGCCTGTTCTGCTGGAGACCCATTTCCCCTCCTTTTACGTCCCAGTAAGACCACCTCCAAACTGGCCCTGAGCCGGCACTGTCCTTGGATGCCCTCAGCCAGGCGTTGGCCTAAATCCAGCTTTATCCCTGACTCGTTTTTTTTTTTTTTTTTTTTTTTTGTCTTTTTTGAGACGAGGTCTCACTATGCAGTTCAAGCTGGCCTTGAGCTCACTTTGTAGCCCAGGCTGGTCTCGAACTCGCAACAATACTCCCATCTCAGCCTCCCGAGTACTGGGATTACAGGCGTGAGCCACCACGCCTAGCTCTATCCCTGACTCTTGAGAGGAAGCACCTTCTGATTTGCAGACACCACTAAGTCTTTTGCTCCTAGGATTGCTTTGTTTTGTTTTGTTGTTTTGAGACAGGGCCTCTCCAATATCACATGCTGACTTTGAGTTCACATATAGCCCAGGTTGGCCTCAAACTTGCAGCGATCCTCCTTGCCTCAGCCTCCCGAGTGTCAGGATTATAGGCGTGCACCACCATGCCCAGCTTCAACATTTTTAGACTCTAGTCAGTTGTGCTCCGTCCATTATGGACACGCCAGAGGTCTCTCCAGGGCCAGGGAGGCATCTTTCCTACCCTCCTATGGGGGAAGGCAACACTGCACACTCTCCACTATCTCTAAAGAAAATTCATCAGAAACAAGCATCCCCAAACCAGACATGAGGTAGTTGGGTCCTGTCATAGCTCAAGCTGCTATAACAAAATCCCATATACAGGACAACTGAGTCAACAGACATTTATTATTTTCTTAGTTTGAGGGACCGGAAGTCCAAGATCAAGGTGCCAGCAAATTTTGTTTCTATGAGCTCACTTATTGGCTAAGTAGCTGGCTGTCCTCTGTGGCTTCATGTGGCTTATTTAGTGTTCTTAAAAAGAGCATGTGCATGAGAGAACTCTCGTGTTTCTTCTTACAAGAATACTAATCCTTCCCTTTATGGCCTCACCTAAACCTCTTTTCCTTTCAAAGTCCCCCACTCCAAACACGGGTGCTTGTGCTACAGTGTGGGAATTTGAAGGGGAAACATATTCAGACCATAACAGAAACCTTTGCTTTAGATTTCAAAGAAGTAGGTGGAGTCTACTATTGATAGCCTGTTTTCTAGGTGTGTTTCATGTAGGATCCCATTTTTTAACATGTGTTTTGTATTCTGCTTTTATTGATTTATGGATCAATCAACTTCATGTTACTGTAATAAAATACTCAAAACAATTAACTTATAAAGTGAAGCAGGTTTCTTAGCTCATGGTTTTGGAGTTTCCATTTCTTTTTTTTTTCTTTTTGGTCTTTTTCCTTTTTATCGGTACCAGGGATCAAACTCACAACTGCCTGCTTGCAAGACAGGCGCTTATGCCACTGAGCTAAATCCCCAGGCCCCGGAGTTTCCATTTCAAGATCTGGAGACCCTGTGATCAGCAAATGTCGGTATCCGGTGGTCTCACACTGTTACACAGCTTCAGAGGTGGGGTGAGGTGAGGTGTAGCCAGGCCAGGGTGGACAGAGGGTGCAGGAACTAGGTGGCCACCTTTGCTGACTTCCTTGCTGATACACTCAGCCAGTTCTGCAGCCTTCCCTGTGCCACACATGGCACAGCTGGGCATAGAGCTGGAGCCAGCTAGGCTTCAAGGTGGGGACAGAGACAAAAAGCTCCAGCTCAGATCTTCTCATGGGATGGCTTCTGGGGCAGTGGGATGAAAGGTGGCAGGCCAGGCTGGGTGTGACTCTTGCACTCAGAAGGAAACAACATAGAATGAATATCCAGGCCTCATGTGTTATGCTAACATGTGGGCAGGATTGTAAGATTTCTCTTTTTTTTTTTTTATCAGTACCAGGGATCGAACTCATGACCGCCTGCTTGCAAGGCAGGTGCTTATGCCACTGAGCTAAATCCCCAGAGGGTTGTAAGATTTCTGTGGTCCTGTCCACATACTGGAATATATTCCATCGGAGTGGGATTGGTCCTTGGGAACTTCTAGGGAGATATATGTATTTTTTTAAGTGCCAGTCAGGGCTGAGTTGAAGACTATGGTATGCTTCCCAGACTCAAAATCTAGTGTTTTATTGGCACTTTACAAGGACTTTTAGCCTTGTAAATTTGGGGGTAGCTTTTGGTGGTTGTGGGGAATATCAAGGATCTTCCTCTCATTGCTGTCAACAAGGTGGGAAATACCACTCTGCCTTCTGAAGCCGTGTTTGAATGACTAATTATATATTTGATCTTCTGCCTTTCCCCTTTTCAGAGGCCAAATTTAGAGCAGAGCCAGTCCCGTATTCCACTCTATGGTAACAAAAGAGATAAGAGGGTGTTACAGTTTATGTCTGGGTGTCCCCTCAAAGCCTCATGCAGTCATGGAGGTGGGCTACTAGGGTTTGTGTTGATCAGTTGTCCAATGCTAGAATTACGGTGCGAGTGCTGCGCCCACCTTAGGTGGGTGTGGCCTACATACCGTATAAGGGACAGACGGCCTTCTGCATTTCAGCTCTTGTTGCTTTTGCCGCCTTCTGCCACCATGAACTGCTGCCCTCTGCAGTGAGCCACCCTGCCTTGGACCCAGCTGATTATGAACTGAAATCTCCACAAACTCTGAGCTAAATAAACCTTTGCCTACTTCATTTTGGGCGCTGGGCATTTTGTCTCAGCAGTGAGAAAAGTAACCAAGACAGATGGCCCTCCAGCCAGCAGGCTAGTGGTCCCTTTCAGAGCACGGCAGCCTTGGTTGATTTCTCCCGAGGAATCCTGGCTTCAATGCTCTGTGCTCCATGGCTTGGTAAACACGTCTCCTTTCTTTTCATTATGGGTTAGAGAAAATGTATCACAGTCCATCGTGACTTGTGCCACTGTGCTGCCTCTGGCAGCCTCAGTAGTGTACACATCTGCTGCTGCAAGAGCTGGGAGAGGAGGACAGACACACCAGTGACCCTTGTGTGCGGAGCACAGTGGAGAGAATTCCCAAGCAGACTGCACAAAAGCCTGCATATAACTGTCTTCTCACGTTTGGGGCCACTGATTGCAGGGCCCAGTTTTTATTGTGATTCGTCTCCTTGTCCAGTGCTCTTTCCTATGTGTGTGACTTAAGCAGTAAACACGATTTCTTTTCTTTTGGTACTGGGTGAACCCAGGGCCTTTGCACTGAGGTACATCTCTAGCCTTTTCATTGTTTTCCTTAAATTTTTTTTTACTTGTAAATGTTTGCCATATATAATGATCACATTTATCACAGAGCATTTGTAGCTGTACAGAGTATATTTTAATTCTTTTTCTATTCCCATTCCTCTTCCCTCTAACTCCTCTTCCCCTCCTCATTTATAAAATCTTTGTTTCCATTTCTCCCCTTCCCTTCTTTTTAAAATTCCTTTCCCCTCCTTCCTGCCTATCCTGCCTTTGCCCCCTCTTGTTTCTCTATTTGAACAAGCTCAGTGCAGTACTATTCTGCCATAAAGGACAACTCGAAACGTTTTAGATAAATGGATATATCTCAAGACCATCACTTTAAGTGAAATAAATCAGACACCCAAGTTTAAATATAACCATTATTTCTTTTGTGTGAGGAAACCCAACAGGTAAGTAAGGAGCCAAAAGTAAGAGAGATACTGGGAGGTAGGAAGTCTTTGCATTTTGACAGTTTTGCTGAATCATTAAATTGCCCAGGCTGGTCCCCACTTCCTGCCTCTGCCTTCCAGAGTGCTGAGATCACAGGCGTGCACCCCCATGCTGGGTCGTAAAAGTGAATTTTTTTGGTCTTTTTCATTTTTATCGGTACCTGCTTGTAAGGCAGGCGCTTAGGTCGTTGAGCTAAATCCCCAGCCCCCCATGAAAGTGATTTTTAAACAAAGGTACCATAACATTTACCTCTGAATAAAGTGTCAGAGTAGCCTTAGGAGGAGATGCTATCCTTAAATGATTCTGTTATTTACTCAAAACATTCTTGGAACAGACTTTTGGTAACCACAGAACCTTATGTGGAACATCTATGGTGATAGATTATGTGCAGCCTTTTCTGGATTTTATTCTTGAGACACCCAGAAATAAACTAGCTAAGTGAAATGGGTGATTAAACTGATGTCATCTAGGTATCAGAAGCAAAATATGACCTCATAAAGCAAATTGTGTATTGAGTCTGCAGTTCACAAACTTGTTCTTGAAGGCAGTTTCAAGAGGAGACTTGAATATATTTTGATCAGTAGATGAATGTGAGGAAAATACATCTCCATGATAGAATGATTAGTTTGAAGGTTGACTTCATCTGGATTTTTAAATTTAAATTTAATTTAATTTAAATTAAATTGAGAAAGTGAGTTTCTTTATGGACTTAATAAAGAACACAAAAAAATTTGCCTCTTAGTGGGTATACAGGGTACAGCAATAGCGTGGGCCACAAAACCCTCTCAACAAAAACAATTTTTAATTCCATTTTTTTTTTGTCTTTTTCTTTTTCTCGTGCCGGGGATCGAACTCATGACCACACACTTGCAAAGCAGGCGCTTATGCCGCTGAACCAAATCCCCAGCCCCTTTGATTTCATTTATAAATCATTTTACAATCATTGAACAAGAAACTGAGTCATGTGTGTGCCCATACACATTATTTTACTTAATCCTAACACCTAAAATAATAGACACTATTATTCCCATGTTACCGATGACCAAACAGATCTAGAGATATAAACATTGCAGATTTCCTACAATCACAGAGCTGGGAAAGAGAGGAAGTCGAATTTGAATTCAGAACTATTCACCTCCAAAGTCTGGACTTTTATCACGTTGTTATCCCCAAATAATGGAAAAACCTTTGTTGTTGTTGAGACAGGGTCCAATGTGTACTTCTCATACAGCCTTGAACTGACTGTATAGCCCAGGCGGGGCTTAAACTTGCAATCTTCCTGCCTCAGCCTCAGGAGTGCTGGTATTACAGGGGATTACAGGCGTGCACTACTACGCCCAGCCCAATAAGGGAAAAATGCTGAACTTGATCCCCTGCTAGGACTCTGGAATTCAGGTGTTAGTAGCATTTGGAAGAATGCCACAGCTGAGATTAGTGGACTTTCAACACATTGTAAAGTGTGCTACTAAAAAAAAAAAAAAAAAAAAAAAAAAAAAAAAAAAAAAAACGCTGAAAGAAGAAATGTAATATATACATACAGAATAAAATCCCAAGCCAACTTTTCAGAAAGTACATGCACTGTTATTCTTAGAAAGCTATAAAATAAATCATGGGCACGTGGAAAAATTTACAGCGGGCAGGCAAGGAATGCCAAGCAAAGTCCTTAAGTGTGGGTACACAATAGAACCCCATTTCCCACTTCCCAGGAGCTCAGAGGTCCCCTTCAGGGTTTAGGGGCCATCATTAGTTTCTTAGCTCTGGGTCAGAAGGGAGAGAAGAGCCGAGTGCCGGCCAGGGCTTTGCGGTCCTCACCTTCCTGGCATGGATATGCCAACCGGCTGGGCGCTCAGAATTCCTTTAGCAAGTACAGCAACTTTTATCATATGCTGCTTTTTTTTTCCCTCAAGATAACGTCTCACTATGTAATTCAGGCTGGCATCAAACTGGCAGTGATCCTCCTGCCTCAGCCTCCTGATTGCAGGGATTACAGATGTGTACTACCATGCCCGGCTCAGTCTGGCCATCTTGTCTAAAGTCATCCAGTTGTTCTATCTAAGCTGGGATACATGCAGGTTTTTACAAAGAGCTTTGTGCCTGATATTCGGCCGGAGATAACATGCAGGAACTTGCCAAACACTCCTGGTTGGCAGCCCCAGAAAAGGCATCTGTGACCTGCCAGAGTCCCCAGAGGCTGTGAGTTTCCGGACTTCCCTTGGCCTAGGGTTATAAAGACAGAGGAGGAGAGGGAATACCCTCTGCAGCAGATCCGTGGGTGCTCCAGTCACTGAGGTCCCCCGGTGGACAACAGCTGACCAGCCCTGCAACAACGGCAGGAAACAGCCTTTGCCTCTTCCTGTGCTCCCCACACCTGTGCTTGCATCAGCCCAGCAGCAACCGTGAAGGAGGGAGGGGTTTCAGCACAGCAGGACTCGGGGCTACTTCCGTCTCCTCCTGCTGGTCAATGTCCACACCAAACCAACACAGGCGACTTCTTCCTTCTGCAGATTCCATTGCGATTGCCTTTTGGGTGAGCCTGGCTGCTTTTGTGATGCTCCTCTTCCTCATCCTGCTCTGCATGTCGCGGTCAGGAGCCTCACATGTGAGGTAAGTAGGTAAGCTCAAGACTAATAGCAAACACAAATAGCAGGACACAAACAACGGAATAGTATTCGGCCATGAAAAAGGAACAAAATACTGATTCACACTACAACATTGATGTCTTCCTGCACTTAACATTTGCTGCACCTTCGATGGTGGTCCCACACGAGTCTGTCTCCTAATTATGTGGCAGCCACCTTAGTCTCTGGGAGTATGCACCATGACATTTGTGCAAGGAAAGAATCACCTAGTGATGCACCTCAGGATGTATCCCTGTTGCTAAGCAGTGCGTGACTGAGCTTCAGCTCAAAGCCAGCCCCAGAAGTGCACACAGAGTGCTGCAGTGAATGCCCAGAAGGGTGGATCATACTCTGAGGAAGCAGAACGGTGGTCATGGTGCGGGGAGGACAAAGGAAGGGAAGGATGGCTAGCGGGTTTTTTAGGAATGACTCCGGGAGGCTGAGGCAGGAGGATCTTAAGTTTGAGCTTAATCAATTAGCGACTTAGCACTATCCTGTCTAAAAAAATAAAGAATTTTAAAAGTTCTGGGGATGTAGCACAGAGTGGAGTGGTGGCCAGGCTGGCACCAGGCAGCTCCAGGCAGAGTCAGGGAGGATGGATTTCTTAGTTTGGATACCAGCTGGCTTAGGGTGCAGACGGGAAAAGATGCTGACACAGGGCAGGACTGAAGGTCCATCCCGCAGAGGAGAGAGCTCCAGGGAAAGACCAGAGGCTTGGTCCCGAGATGCCCTACTTTCTCCGCAGTGCCTTCCGAGATGGCCTTGACCGTTCCCACAGGTCTCCGGGCCCTGGCCTTCCTCTTGGGAGTGTGCGCATGCTCCAGTGTGTCAGTGTTTGCGTGCATGTAGGGGGCGGTGACGGGAAGCACCGCAGGGAGGAGCGCCCTGTGACGCTGCCTTCTCTCCAGGCCCAGCCCCCAGCGCCCAGGGAGCCCGCGGAGCCCCGGCCTCGGCCTCCCCCTCTGCTTCCGCAGGGCCTCCAAGCGGACCGTGGAGGAGCCGGCGAGCGGCCCTGGCGGGGACCCGCGGCCCTAGCAGGTGCCCCCCAACCTCGCAGCCCCGCCGTTCTCTGGGGACAGCCCGAGCGGTCCTCAGCTGCCGTCAGGAACCAGCTCTCCGGAGCCAGAAGCCGCCCCCACCCTCGGAGAACCGGTGACAGCGGCCGGCAGTGGCTGTCCAGGGAGGTGCGGAGGCCCCGCTGCCCGGCTCGCTCCGCCCGCTCCGCCCGCCCTGCCTGTCCGCCGTGGGACGGCGGGAAGTAAAGCGCCTTCCTATGCGAATGAGAGGGAGCGCTGTGCAAACGCCGGCGGCGCCGCCCCCACGGGGAAGCCCCAGCACCCGCGCCCGGCAGGTCACACACCTGCGCCTCAGCACAGCCGGAACCGGATCCCGAGCGATGCAGTCACCCGGCGGCCAGGCAGTGAGCGGGCCTGCAGCGCCGTTGTGGTCGGGAAAAGCTCCGGAGGCCGCCTGGCCACATCTCATGTGAGCTGGATGCCACTCTGACTGCAGAGCTGAGCCCTGAAGGCGCTCATCCTCCGGAAAGTGAGGTCCAGCCTGTTGGCGGAGGGACAGCAACACGCCAGCGCAGCTCCCTTCTGTGCAGTGGCAGAGAGTGGGAGACAACTCCAGTGACCCCCTCCCCCACTTGAATGCAAAACTCTGCACCTCTGATTATTTGGACACTTCTTTGCTTATAGGGATATATAGAGCTGGCTATGGTATTTCCTTCTCTTCAAATTGGCTCTAAGCATTGCAAATTAGGCGAGGTACTGGTGTGTAATCTTTAAAGCCCACAGACCGTATCCTGTTCCCCCACATAGTGTTCTCCAAAAAGGATGTGAGCACCAGCGGGAAGTTAAGATAATAGCTCCCGGAATGTCAACTGGGTGTGAGCCACAAGGTAAAGAGGCGATGACTCCCCAGGGCACAAAAATTTACATACCAAACAGAGGCAACAGTCTCCCAACAACTGTTGCTACCTTACCAACTGTGCAAATCGACCCTTCTGCAGATCTTTCTCTGCATTTTGCAGAGATGCTTTTCTCCCCACCTGGCTAGCCAGCTCAAATTACGCCATCCTCACTGTCACTCATCCCTGAACCACCCCTCTTGTTCACAAGATAATAAATTCTGGGAGAGGCCTAGGGTCAGGGCCTTTGTCCAGGCATCCCCACAGGGAGTGGATTTAGGACCCTTTGGCTGCCCTTAACTTGGAAGGTGTCTTGGTGTCTTTTACTTTGGAGGCGGTAGATTGGAATTAACTTGCTGAGATTCCAATAACCTCTCAATGGGATTACAAATAAAACTTTCAATTGTGAGGAAAACTGGAAAAGGGATTACAATACTTGGATAACTGTACTCAGTATTTAGGATTACAATGGCAGAGGACTAGCATGTAGCCAACACACCTTCCACAGACTCTCTGGTCTCCAGGTTCCCCATGATAAACGTCAGGTGAGTCACTGTCACACTGTGTTGTTTAGGGAATAAAAGAAAAAAAGTCCGTGTTCAGCTGAGTATTTCTTTCTGAATCTTCAGTCCAGCTGCAGATCCTGGGTCACAGGGTGGCGCCTGTGTTTAACATTCAGTGCTCAGCTGAGTGTGGTGTGGTGCATGCCAGTGATTCCAGCCTTCCAGAGGCTGAGGCAGGAAGATCATCATGAATTCAAGGCCAGCCTGAACTGCATAGTAAGATCCTGCTTAAAAAAAAAAAAAGTGTTTTGTACTTTCCATCCAGGTGAACGATAGGATTTTTGGCGGTGTGGTGAGAGAGAGCATATAAAGTAAATGTGGCCTTTATTCTAAGGATGCGGAGAGAAACTCCATGACCGGTGGGGTCTGGCTTTCTCTAATGGACACATGGTGTGGGGAGCATTCATATAGCTTTGGTCTGGGGTGGTGCCTAAAGAGGCATTACTGATGCGCAAGCAGCCGACTAGAATTCATTTCAAGCCACAGGTAAACCGCCTTGGAGCAGGGAACATGACTTCAAGGTAAACGTCCCTTGGTCCCACCTCTCACTGCTGTAGTGTCCTATCTAGGCAAAATCCTTTCAGTGAAGACTATAAAATCTGTTCTACACAGGGTGAGGAGGATGATTTCACCCGGTAGGTGTGGGCTGGGCTCCCACACTTGGGGCCTTGGACTTGAGAAGGCAGACAGGGACTATGAGACTGGGGCCTGAGACGCAGAAAAGGTGCGGCTGCTAACCCTGTGTCCTCGACTCACTGAGCTGAAACCCAGCTCTGAAGTCCCTGTCACAGCCTAGTGCGCCTCTTTCCACTTGTTTGCTTCTCAGGTTTGCCATGGAACCTGCTCTGGGGCAGCTCTCTTCAGAGGAAGGAAAGGAGCAGCTGGCTCAGGGCCACCGGACAGCAGGAAAAGGACAGGGGTGACCTGTGGCCCCAGAGGCTGCCTGGCAACTTCTCCTTCACGAAAGCCTGTGACAGGAGGACAGGTGTCCCCAGGAGTACTGAACATGTGGCTGTGCTAGCTAAGCATGGACATCAGATGCCATCCAGTCACTGGGAGACAGTGTGGCTTAGGGCCCGTGAAGGGCATAGCAATTTTCCCTGCATAAAACAAAACAAAATAAATAACGTAACATAAAACAAACAAAAAAGAAAAGAACTGCAAAGAGAAAGAAAAAGTGGCCTCTGCTGTGACAGTCCAGGGATGAGCCCAACAGGAATGTAAACAGGATTTCAACTGAGAATATCAAAATACTGTGGGTTTTTGTGAGGGAAGGGAGGGAGAGGAATAGTCCTGTTTGCAGTAAAGGGCTACACAGCCAAGCGTTATTCTGGGCTCCATTAATATCTTACGTCATTCAAAACAGGATTCTGAGGAAAACTGGCAGTGTATAAAAGGGTAAATGTTTAACACCAAACGAAGCCATTCCAGTACTATGTATGCTACACAAGACAAATTAAATAGCCACCCCAAGTTCCAGAGTCACCTCAGGGACATGAGGTATGCAAGAGTCTCAAAGAACCACATCGGTGTTTTACAGAGGAATCCTAGCAATTTCACACTGACTTTCATCAGCTACAATACACACTAAAACATGAACCTTAAAAGTCTATTTCTGACAAAATGCAGGTCCCTCTGGAATAAAAATAGTCCTAACATCAATGAAAGCAAGACACAAAAATCTTACAAAAATACACATTTATTATCAAGAGATTATAAAACTCAAAATCCCTTCTTTGAAACTGAAGAAATAAGTCTGTAAACTTTATGCTTTCAGTCACACAAAATTTTGTTACAATTCCTTACAGAGGAAAAAATTTTAAATTCCTGTCTCTGTGAGACAGGGTCTTATCACATAGTCTAGGCTGGCCTTGAACTTGAAGTTGATCCTCCTGCCTTAGCCTCCAAGTACTGGGATTAGGCAGGTGCCACCACGCCCAGCTAAAATACCTCTCTTGGTTCTCACCAAAAACATGACAAGTTTTTTGACACTGTAGCTTGAACATTCACGGTGTGCATCTGCAGTTGCAAAGCAGCATGGGACTCCTGGAGGGGTGTGGCAGGGCACCCTGTCCCTGCAGCCTCAGCACTTGGACACACCTTATTCACTGCTTAATAAAGGCCTTTTGATTCTTCCAATCGGGGAGCTGAGCCAACAGCCAGAACTTGTCTGCCTTCCTGGCACCAGACTTCTAGCGCCTGGGAGCGCTCTGCAGGGGTCAGGTGTCTGAGGCCACAGCAGTGAGGTCCCTGCACATCGAGACGATGGCCTCCTCTTCCCTATCCAGGGAGTCCTCCGCAGCCTCGCAGACCATTCGGACGTGTGCTAGGAGGGTATCTGGCCGCTGGGCGCCCAGCCACATGTCCTTGATGTACAGTGACACCAGGAGCGCCGCGGAGGCTGAGGAAGGGTACACAGAGGCCATGAGGGCAGGCCCCGCCTGCTGGAGCCCAAGCCCCCACCCCGCCCCTCCAGCCCCGGCCTGGGCTGAGGGCCTGAGCTCATGTGTCAATGCACCCTCCTCTATCAATCTTGAGGATTTGTGTGTGTGGAGCTTGGAGTGCCCTGCCAGGGCAGCGCTGAACCTGAGCAGCTCTTCTGCGACCCTCTCACATCCTCCTTGCTAGGTGCAGTGTGGAGGTGCCAGAGCTCTATGCCTAAGTCCTACCCCGAGCCCTGGGTGAAGGGACCGCCACCCCAAAAGGAGGCAGCCACCAGAACCTGCACTGGTCTGCCCTGTGCAGGCAGAGCCTGGTGCTCGCGCACCGCCAAGCACGTGAACTGCACAGGTACCTGTGCCCACTGCACCCTGGGTCCTGTTCCAAACCCTCTGCTCTGTGGGGTGGGGGGTGTCCTTGGAGGGACAGGGCTCTGAGAGGACACCTTTCTTACATGTCACTAACTTTTCACCTGGCAGCTAAGGCCCATTCTTTCTACCTTCGCATTCAGCATGGAATGGCAGAATCATGCTGTGGGGTTGCCTGAGTACTTCAGGAACCAGTGCAGGAAGTGGCTGGCAGCAGGGGCTGCCCCCAACCCAGGCCCACTCACACCTCCCCGGCTTCTGCCCAGCCAAGCAGCATTACCTCGTGCGTTGCTGTCTTCTTCTTGCACAGAGGACGTGCACAGGGCCTCCACTGCCAGGTGGAAGGGACTCCTCATGTGGCCCTGGGCCGCCAGCAGCTGCAGCATGACTGTGTTGAACAGAATGGCCACATCCTGCATGGATCCTGCCAGCCCTTTGGCACTGCAGAGGCAGCTGTACAGTTGAAACAGGCTCCTCTTCACTGCCGCATCCCCAAGAAGATCAGCCACCACCCCCGGGTGGGGTAAAATGTGGCTCTTGAGCCAACCCAGGAGTCCTGCAGTCTCTGCTCTGCTGAGCGGGCACTCGGCCACAGAGCACAGAACCCAGCCAGCCACCAGGGAGGCGGCAGCATGCATGGGGCTTTCGACTTGGCTCTCATGAGTGGCCTGGTCCTGGGAGGGCTCGGGGCCGGAGTCCACCGGTCCCCAGTGGGTCAGGATGGACCTCAGCAGGGCCCTGCATGTCTCCACACTCGACGCCGCCATCTCAGGCTGGGCCGACTCCTCGGCCTCCCCAGGCCTCCTTTTCCGGCCTTGAGGGCCCCTGCCTCGGATCGGCACAACAGGCCTGTTCTTATCCTTGAGCATTTCTGTTGACACAGAGGACAAGGTGGTGAGAATGCTGCCCCTTCTTGCCCAGACCCTGTTCAGTGCAGGCAGAGGCAGCTCATGGGTCTGGAGCACCCGGCTCTGCTCCTGCTCTGTCCATTGTCACTGTTACCACAATCATCTCAGTGAAGGAGGAGAACCAGGTATGGTGTGCACCTGTGATTCTGGTTGCTTAGGAGGCAGAGGCAGGGGGACTGCTTGAGCACAGCAGCTCAAAACCAGCCTGGGCTACATGAAAAAAAGAGAAAGAAAGCAGGGGAAAAAAACAAAGGAGGAAACCTATAGGTGGCAGCGCTGGAGCCTGAGTCCAGGAGGTCTGGCTCCTGTCTGTTCTTTTGACTCCACAGAATGGGACAAGGTGGGGACAAGCAGCTCTTGGCCACAGCCTGTCTCATCCCCTTAAGAAGTGAGCAGGGACACTGGGGTAGGCCAGGGGACTTGTCCTAAGGCAAAGGCTTCCAGCTGCCCAGCCCTGACCCCCTCACCCCCAAGAGCTCCAGGGCGGGGCAGAGACGCTGGGTACTTACTTGTTAGCTCCCTGACCCCGCACCTCTCCACAGTGGCCCTCAGGGCCTCCTGAAGCTTCACGTCTCTCTCAATGAGGCTCCACTTGTGAAGGAGGACCAGGACATCTTTGGTGGAAAGCATCGTCTCATTCACAGTGAATCGGCCCATGTCCCTGAAGGCCTGCAGGACGGTGGCCCGGTACCGCAGCACAGAGTCAAGTGTCTCAAAGAAGGTGCTTAGCTGGGTAGAGGCCAGGGTGGGCCTGTTTGGAGACAATGTTACACACTGAGCACAGGCTGCCCCCGACACTACTAGTAGTGCCATCCAGGTACTACTTTCGCTGTACGAGACACCTGCTGTGGCCACACGACCCAGACAAGGAAAAACTGAACCACCCTGGGGAGGGAGAGAAGGAGACCTAGTGTCCAGCCTCTTCCCTGGAGCCAGGCAGAAAGCTTGAGGGGTGGGGTGGGGCAGGGCAGGGCAGGGCAGGGGCTGCACAGAACTCCACCCAGGACAGACCCCTCTCCCTTCCAGAAAGAGACTCAAGTGCAAAGGTGGCACCGTCCCTCGGCCAGAGCCTCAGATGGGTGTTGGGAGCCAAGGGACCTCTCGGACCTCATGGAACTCAGTTGTTTTGTTCCATACAGTGTTAAAAGTAAAACCATTATTTCCAACAGCAGTCAATTCTCAGATCTCCTAGCAACCCCAAAACAAGAAGCATGACTGCCTAGCAGCGATTTAATTTCATTTGGAAAAGCACACAACAAAATCCCCTGTTCTTTATGGAGAAAGTCTTCATCCTGAGCACAATCCATTTGCTATCAATCTCCTGGCCTGTCAGCAAACGTCACTTCCTAAGTGAGAAATACGTGTGCATAAAATACAAGCCAAGGGGAACTTAGCTCTCCAGATGCAACCAGGAATCTGACTCCAAGGAATTAGATAAAAATACAGAAATATTCTGGGAAATTCTGACAAAGGCAGAGAGGATTGCTGGGTAGCACCTTGTCTTAGGTTAGGTCACAGACAGCACGCTCTTCAGTGAAACTTCACTCTGTTCATTTGAATCAATATTCTTACATAGATGCAGATGTTTTGCCTGCTAAAAATGACCTCATGTGGTGCCTTCTGAAAGTGTTCAGTTCTCAGGGCATTGAAGAAAAACCTTCCAAAGTTGAAGGGCAAAGGAAAGCGTGTAGGTAAGACGTCCTAATGCCACCCCACCTGCTCTGGCTCTAGTCAGTCCCCACCAGGCCTGCAGAGCTATGTTTGACTCCTGGTGTCTACAGATGAAAGAAAATAGTAAGCCTCACTGACCACCAACACCTACAACAGGCAAAGCAGTATTCCCTCACCTCAGGTGCTTTGCGAGCGCCATGAGGACGTAAAGGAACTCGTTGACAAGGTGCAGGGCAAGCAGCTTGCGGGGCTCCTGGGAGCCAGGCTGGTGAGGCCGCTGGCTCTCCCCCTCCAAGCCTTTGTCTCCCAGATTCGTCACCCACAGTGTGTGCAGCAAGGAGATCACATTAGACAGCAGCTGAGTCTCCAGAAACCTGAAAGCAAACACAGCAGCAGTCCACCCTGCCATGTTGTCACCTATTGGCGGGGACACAGGGCAGTACCAGTTGGTGGCTTTGCAGTCCCAATATTCCCATCACTCATGCCCCCAAAGCACATCCTTTGAATGAGAGAAGTACAGCTTTGACAGCAGGAGGGCCCTTTTCTAGGCACAGCACTGCTTAGAGCTCCTTCGGAAGCTCTGGGGCACAATTATGAAAGTGGTCTGGTCATGCTAACAACTCCAGTTCTAAAAAATAAAGTTATTAGCAGGAACAGATAACTGGCCAACTATGCAATTAAAAAAAAAAATCTCAAATAGTCTTGACAATGTATTTCTTTTATAAAGAGTTCAGGAAATACTTTTAAAACATACGAGATGGCATGAGAAACCCTGGTCTTGTTATAGCTATGGCACAGATTTTTCTCCTGGACCCAATGTAGGCAGTGGACTGCTGGACCACTGTCACACTGGGGACTCTGGCCCCAGATGACAGGACACCATTCTAGCTGTACCCTGGGGAGGACAGCAAACTGCAGGTATCAGACAGAAAGTCTGGGAGAGCTCTTGCCAATACAAGTGGCAGCTGGTGTGGACTGACCCAAGGCTGACGAGACCCTGAGGAGAAAGACACTAGTGGGGAAGACACCACCTGGACATTACCAAGAGCTGGACGACAGGTGCTCGGGGTGTTGGAGGACACTGTGTTTAGGAGAACGTGGGGTCCTCAGGACACTCCCCCTTGCACCAAAGCGAGCAGCAGGCACCAGGCCTCTACCCCACATTCTTCCTGACACATCTCTCCTGCAAAGGTACTGACCTGCCCTCCAGGATGTGCAGAATCCACGTCAGGAGACTATAGTCCCGGAGGATTTCGTAGGCAGACCTGGCAACTTGGGCTATGTTCTGTAGAATTTCCAGAATCCAAATCTGAAAACCCAAAACGGACAGATACTCACTGGTGGGGATCAGAGGAACTATTAAACAGTGTGATATGATTCTACGGTTACAGGTAGTTGCTACAATGAACACTGCTTTGCTAAGTCTGTCACAGTGAGGAGTATGAAGGAAAGCAGCCCTCCCTGCCAGTGAGTCAGAAAGGTCTTTCTCAGCAATTGAGGGTCCAGGGACCCTGCTTCTACTAACCAGGACCCAATCTGTAAGCAAAGATGCATTCCGAGACCACACACTCAGAATGCAGGCCCATTGATGCCAGCAGCCCATGCTGTCCACTGCGCCACCTGGAAAGGACACTTTGGAATTCTCAAATGCCATAATGAAAAGCTACCATATTCAAATTCCACTCAAACGTATTTTGACTCACTGTTATTTTGCCACATTTTATATAGTATCAGAATGAAAGCCGGGGCTGGGGATTTAGCTCAGCGGTATAAGCGCCTGCTTTGAAAGCAGGCAGTTGTGAGTTCGACCCCTGGTACCGATAAAAAGGAAAAAAAAAAAAAAAAAGAATGAAAGCCAACTGGGTTAGGAATTAATCAAAATATAATAACTTCTTTCTACTTATCTTATGAGATAGGGTCTCACTATATAGTTTAGGCTAATCTTGAACTCAGTGATCCTCCTGTCTCTGCTTCCTAAAGTGCTGGGCTTACAGGTGTGCACCACTAACCCCTAGCCTTATTTATTTCTTCCAAAGGCCTGTGACATTCAGAAAGCACATCAGCTGCTGATTCTAGGGCAGTGGTCTCCAACGTTTTTGGCACCAGACACTTGTTTCACTGAAAATGATTTTTTTCAAAGAAGAGAGAGTGGTGGTTTGGGGAATAGATTCCCTTAAGGAACGAGCAACCTAGATCCCTTACGTGTGCAGCTCACAGTGGGATCTGTGCTCCCATGGGAACCCAAAGCTGCCGCCAACCTGACGCGAAGCAGAGCTCAGGTGGAAATGCAAGCAATGGGGAGCAGCTATAGACCTGGAGGACACTTCGCCCACCTGCTGAGCGCCTGCATCCTAACAGCCACGGAGCATCTGCTGCTGTGGTAGGGCGGTCAGGGACTCCTGTTCTATGGAACAGAGTCGATGCACAGATTCCTGACTAGTGAGGGTAGATGCTGTTTCCAATGGCGCTGTGCTCGAAGGAAGGCACCGCGTCACTTCTGCAGGGTAACTACTTTGAGTCACCGGCTCATGACGACTGATTAGTCCCTTACTGGTGAGGGCAGAAGGAAGAGGCCTTCCTGTCTGCCAAGGGCAGTTACAAGGGCCACAAGGGAAAGCATTTCACCAGCGGACAAACAACACTCATTGCCCCACACTACACTCACAAATGAGTTGACCTGTATCACACGATCAACAGGATAGGTGCTAGCAGCTCATTTTCCCCGGCTCAAAGCCAGGTTTAGGTGCTAGTCACCCAGCCCGGGTGTAGAATCACACCAGGAGACACAGCAGAGATCTTTCGGTCACCAACTTGCAGAACCCACTGACCTGTGCCACTTCGTCACACAGTGGGCTGCTGAAGAAGGACAGGATGATGTGGAAGACGCCCCGCCTGGCACACAGCTCGTAGCATTGCTTATCTCGAATGCCCTGCCGCAGAATTCCAAGCACCCATTCCTGCTCGGTTTTGTGCTGCAATCAGAAGTCACTGTTATGTAAACTAAAGCCCTTTTATCTGACAGGCCTTCAAATTGCACAAGTTTCCAGTGGTGGTGAAGGTTGTGGCACAACAGCCCAGCTCTGAGTGTTAAGAACCCTCCATCTTGGCTTAGATTCTCTCCTCGGGCTGGGGATCCAGGCCAAGGAGAGCAGAAACAGCGAGCTGTGCTAATACACGGTGTTTTTAACATCTATCTCAGTGATGCACTGAGGAAAATCACCAGAATTCCCCAGGCTGCAGGCCTCGCCCCTAACGCAGAGCATACGGGTTTGAGGAGTGACATAAAGAACACACGGGAGCCCTGCCTATATACATGGCCCACATGGACTGCCCCTCCTCTACCTTCCTGCTCCACTCTGCTTGTGCAATTGTGTCAGCATGTAGCACACCGCAAGTAGCATCAGGGAGCCAACTGTGGCTGAATAATCAGGGCAGGAGTCTTTGGGGACCTTGGGGACTTCAGCAGCTTACCTCAAAGTCAGAGCTGTAGAAGAACTGGTAGAAGCCCGGCACCTTGTCCATGTTCAGGTAATCGTGTGACAGCAGGAACTTGCTGATCTTCCAGTACATGTGCTCCTCTGAGGATACAGGACAGTCACTGACTGGGTGCCTACAGGATGCCCGGGCTGGCAGCTTGTGCACTGGCCATAAACCCCTGTGCATGTGCAGCTTTGGCATCCTGAGCCAGGGTGCAAGTGAGAAGACAATCAGACCTGCACCGGGGTTGACTGCTGGACACGACTGCATGGAGGACGGCACAGAGTGGACACCCCCACACCCAGCACAACCACCCACCTTCACCTCCCACAGGAAGGAGTTGTCCCAGTAAGGGAGGCTCAGCCACCTTGGGCCTTGGCTCTTGGAGGCAGAGGTGGACAGAGCTTCTTCCTGTTGTAGCTCCAAGCCCAGCCCAGGCTCACTGCTGCCTGCAATGCCACACCCAACGGAAGGGTAGATGCATCAGTTATTCCCAGGTGCCACACTGGACAGCAGCTGGGACCACAGACATCATGGTCTCTGCTGTGTTTCTCATAACACGCCCTTTTGTTTAGTGTCTGAATATTTATTTTCTTTCCTTCCTAAATGTCGTAAAAATTATATGGGAGCCAACAAGAATCAGATCTGAATTCTAACAGTAACAAACTAATCATGGAGCCTTGCACGTGAGATTAAACCTACTTTGAGGGTGGGAGTGGGGGACTTGTTGGTGGGCTGTTTCCTCAACCAAGATGTGACTACGAAAGACCAAAGGGCCCCGAGGTCCCCGATGCTACCAACATTCAATCACTTTCTCCAAATAACCCAAAAGCAAGGCCCCAGATAACTGCACGCCTCCTCTTCACACTGCCTCGGTAGAGCTGTCCCACCCTAGGGTGACAAGCTGCAGCCCTGTCCCGACACCCAGGGCTCCACAGGACACTCACTCCATATGCTTTAGCAAAGTGTGCTCCACTAAATTACGCCTTTTAAGCACAAATGAGTGTGACAGTGAGTGACCAGAGCATGTCACATCTCGGGAATGTGCAGTCAGTTACACCTGCACCAGTAAATCCTGAAAGTGGACTTGCTCGGCCTCAGTTTTCCAGTTTCTCCTTGGTCAGGTTGCACATCGAGGTACCTGGTTTCAGAATCTGCAGGGCCGCCTTGGCGATGAAGAGGGCCAGGGTGAAAGGAAGTCTCAGGTTTGGAGTCTGAATGCCGTTCCGGACGACATCCAACAAGTAAAGCAGCTACAAGTGGGGAGAGGAAAAATGAGTATTTTCAAAACTGCGACACCAGGCTGGGGATTTAGCTCATTGGCAAGTGCCTGCCTGGCAAGCACTAGGTCATGAGTTCAATCCCCGGTACCAAAACCAAAAGCGACCACTTTGGCTACTGTAGCTGGGCCACCGCTTTACAGGGGCCAACTCCTCCCATCCCAGAGACTGAGACAAGCTCAGAGCAGAGGACACCAAGCTTACTGCCAACCCAGGGACGCTTTTTGGGTCTTATTTTTCTTCTAGGAGGGAGACCTGTGCCCAGTGGCAGACGGATGCCTGGCACTATACCTGGAATCAGGGTCCACTCTCATTCCTCTACCTCCACCAGGCACAGCCACCTGCACCTCTGAGTTTAGGCCAAACCCTTTGTCTGCCCACAAGAAGAGTCTGGAAGGGGAGCCCACGTTGCCTCCCTGGCAGTGGAGGTCAGAGGCAACCTTCTGTGTCCCTTGCCAAGGGGAACAGCCTCATCTCCCAGCAACACACCAGCTCCTCATCCCTCGACCTTCTCCCACCAGGCTGGCTCACCCCAGGGCACTGCCCTCATCCTACTCACCTGGGACTGCTCCCGGAAACGAGCCCCCTCCAGGTGTGAGTAGAAGGCTGCCAGGACAGAGTAGGCTGCCGCTCGCATCTGGGGGTCGTAGCTGCTGAGGGCCGCAACAGTAAGGCCCAGAGCATTAGAATCCAAGAACTTTCGACAGTCCACCACACATTCTACCAGAAGTAAAGCATACCGTTAAACACACAGTAAGATTTCACGGCTCCTCTGCAGCTTGGGGCATTCTGTTTTCTTCCGCACCCTACCAACAGCAGCTACCAGTGCTAGACACAAGGAAGCAAGTCTCTCTGGGTGCCCCAGCTGCTGCTGAGGCCGGACAGAGACTCTCTCTCCTTCCCCAGCAATCATTACGATTCCTTCAGTTTCTACGGCACTAGGGTTATTCATTATTTCTCACCAACATGCAACAAGCTAGACGGAGGCCCACTACTGAGATCTCCACAGCCAGAAGCGTGGGGACACAGCTGGGAGTCAGTAGAGAAATGGGCAGCCAGTTTCTACCCTGCCCGGGCTGTTGGCCTGCTGCCTCTGGAATCCTGTGCCCAAGCACCACAGAGGAAAACTCAGGACAGAGTGTGAGCTGAGAAACGCAGCCACTGCACAGCAGGCAGACCTGTCCTGTAATTTCACAAAAAGATTTACCCCCATCTACTGTGACCCTCATTCACGCTTCAAACAACAAGAATCTCTCAGAAGAGTGGCTCACCGAGCTTGAGCAAGAGCAACAGGGAAAAAGCCTGTGGCTGCTGCCCACTCGCCACGGTGAGGCCTCAAGATGCTCCTAACTGCCCCAGGAGAGAGCAAGACTGGGCGAGAAGCCAGGTACTGTTCTGATACTTGCAGGTAGGGGGAGCCAAACTTATCCAAAGGCTTTTTTTTGAGACAGGGTATTGCTTCGTAGTTCTGCCTGGCCTTGAACTGACTATGTAGCCCAGACTGGCATCAAACTCATGGCAATCCATGCATTTGCTTCAGTCTTCTGAATGCTGGGGATATAAGCTTGTGCCACAACGCCCAGCACCACCATTTAAGGGGATTGTTTTCACTCATAAAATGTGGAACATTTCAATTCCTCTTTCATAAGAATTTAGTTCCACTAAATTCTTTCATAAAAATTTAGTTTCACTAAATTCTTTCATAAGAATTTAGTTCCACTGTGAGGATTCTTAATGGAAATATTGCAGACAGAAGGAAAATGACAGTAAAGAGAAATCTTGATATATTAGATGTGGTCAAATAAACATAGTAAATATGAAAATTTTTTAAAAATTTGGCATAGTAAAAGACCCGTTGCCATGAACTCCTCTTTTGCAAGTATTTTTATGAGGTATGACCAAAAATCCCATGAATGTGCTGCTGAGTGCTATCCAGTGGGAAAGCAGGCTTGTAGGAACATTATACTGCATCTTCATCCACCTGATGGACTAGATCTGGCACGATGTGACTTCTGGCTCGTCCCCAAAGTCAAAGTGACCATAAAAGGATCACATTTTAGGATACTGTGGCAGCTAAGACAGTGCAACTAAAGACATTAACAAAAGAGAACTCCAGAACTGTCTCAGAGAGTGGCAAGAACCACGGGATAAGTGTGTTTGAATCAAAGGCAAATATTTTGAGAGAGATTAATGGCAATGCATCATTTACTGAAGTAAAACAAGACCAAAAACCCCCACTCACTGTATTTTTTTTTTTTTGGTCTTTTTCCTTTTTATTGGTACCAGGGATCGAACTCATGACTGCCTGCTTGCAAGGCAGGCGCTTATGCCGCTGAGCTAAATCCCCAGCCCCATCACTGTATTTTTGATCACACCACATACACAAAGGAGTGGAGAGAACAAGAAATGCCCACTATATGGTAACTATGAAATACTTAAATTTCTTTAAAAATCTGAAGTAAAAATTGCAAGGTTTTATGGGTACTGAAGTACAACATATGATAAGAACAACACAAAAGCCAGGAAGAAAGAGATATATCTATACTTTGGAGGCATCCTTACTCTGTGCACAAAGTAAAATCATCTCACTGGAAGGGAAACTGCGATACATTGAAGATATATGGTATAAAACCTAAAACAACCATTTAACAAGCACATACACATACACACACAGAGGTGGCTAAAACAAAAACAGCACAAGAAGATAAAATGGAGTCAGATCAATAATCACATTAAGTGTAAGTGGTATATATAATACTCCAATTAAACAGCAAAGACACTAAAGAAAAAAAAAGAGGCAGGGATGATCCATCATATTAGATAAAAAGCAGATTTCAACTATATGTTGCCTTCCAGAAGTCCATTTTTAATATCAAGACAGATTAAAAGAAGAATCAACTTATGGATTGAATTTTCTTATAAGCAATTTTTTTTTGGATAGGAAAAAAAAAAAAGAGTCCAAAAGCTTTAAAAGTTTTTTTGGTACGATTATGTTATTTTGGAAAAGAGATGTGTTTACTTTTCATTTATTTACTTTCTGAGACAAAGTTTCACTGTGTAGTGCAGGTTGGCCTTGAGTTCACTATGTAGCCCAGCCTGGCCTCAGACTCACAATGATCCTCCTGCCTCGGCCTCCTGAATGCTGGGAATACAAGCATGTACCAGTATAACTGGCAAATGTGTTTAAAAGACACACACATACCTACATAACAAGTGCACATAAATAGAATATATTTGAGAGAGGGAACAGTCTAAACACTTAATATTACACTCACTGAAAGGAGCCAGTACTTAACTGGATGGTGTATTTTTAGTAATCAATGACATTCTAAAACAACTGAATTTTCCATGATTACAAGGAAAATTTAATTTCATGTTTCAAGCCTGATACTCTACGGAAGTCCTGGCTCTGCAACATTTATGCAAAGGAGCTGCCCTTGGCATGCTGAAAATATAATGGGCTATTTAAAACTCACATTCTCTCTGTTTTAAGAACCTCACGTATAGCAATTTGGCTTCCAGAACAGACCTTCTGGTCCAAATGGCTCGAGCAGGACAATTATAAAGGATTAAAATCAAAGTGCCCCGCTTTGAGTGGGTTTTCACACAGTGCCCATTGCTCCTGTGGCACCAGAAGCCTTTCTCCAGCCTCTTCTCAACAACATCAGATGAGAACTGCCAGGCAGGTCTCTTCTGAGTGAGAAGTGCCACCGGGCCAGAGCAGTGAGGCTCAGGAAACAACAAGTGGCCCTTTCCTTATGGCAATGTGAAGTATGAGCTGCAGATCACAGCCCTATCCCACTGAGGATAAAAATCTGCTGTGGAAAAAGCATTTATCACTGTCACTGCTAACAGCCAAGGCTGGTCCCGTTTCTTGGCCAAGGACTCCAAGAAGGGAAGCAGTAAGGTTAGGAAAACAGGACCCCACTTTCAGCAAAGGTTGAAAATGGAGAGGGAGGCGTGGTTCCTGAGGGGAGCGCACACACAGACTAATGCCTGCCTGTGGGGACTGCAGCAAAGTTAGCGACCCCTGGGCCGGCCAAGAGCGGAGGCTTCCCTGGGACCTTATGCTATACATAACTCAGGTGCACCTCACAAGGGCAGAGGGAAGCTGGCTAGCAGAGAATGCATCGTGTATGACACTTCCCCGGGAAGCTCAAACAAACAACGCTGCCCACACCACGGCTGAGAGGCATCAACCACGTTCTGTTTCTCAAGAAGCTGGCCCCGAAACTCCCCCTGGGTAAGCACAATCTGAGCACCGTAATTTACTTCCGTGCACTAGCCATTATCGTCCCATGAGCTGATGTGCTGCTTTTCAGGGGTTGGTGTGCTGTGCTTAGAACACCACAGTCCCGCTTTTCGCTCAGGACAAGACGTCACGAGGAACACCCACGCACCCTGCGTGTGGTGGGTTTTGGTACATCTCTTGCACTTTTCTTTCCACTTCTATGGTTCCTGAAATGTTCTACTTCAATGTAAATTTTTGGTGTCATCAGTGTTCTGAGCTACCCAAAACACACACACACACAATCCACAAAAAAGCCCTGTAAGAGACGAGGATAGTTGTCCCTTACATTTAAAACAAAACCCAAAACCAAAAAACCTTTCTTGTACCAATAAAACTTAAAATAGGCCATTCTGGGAGATTTAAAGGAAAGGGGAACAGTGACGATATAATCCTCTGATTTAAGAAATCATTTTCCAGTCACCTCTCATCACAAAAAGCTTCCTAGGCTCTGTCCCTGACCCACAAGAAAAAGCACAGTATTCAAGAGTTTGTGGAAAATATCCCCCCATTTTACTATTAAACATTTTCCAAGCCACTGCCTCTGTCTTCTGAAAGCGTCATTGTGAGACAGAGGAAGAGACTCAATGGCTTGTTAGCGTTCACCCAAGTATAATGACCAGCAACGTCACAGTGTATTTTTAGACCATGGAAAATCTATTTTCACGTTTGACGAAGAACAGATTGGGCCAGCACTGCCAAGGCCCAGGGAGTCAGCAGGGCTGGACCCATGGTCACCAGGGAGTTAAGGAGCCAGGCTATGATCACCCCAGCTGACCTGTATACAAAAGGTTTCTACTCTCTTTCTGATAAAACCCAACTTCAGCCACAGAGCATCCAGGGAGCCCCCGGTGGCACAAGGGCCACTGACAGGGAGGTCTCTGCGGAAAGCCAGCCCTCTTTGATCCTTCTAAAAGGACACAAAGGGCAGTGGCAGAAGTTCAGCAAGTTTGCTCACAGGCAGGGAGACTGCTGTAGAAAAAGAAAATGTCAAGCTTAACACAGGGAAAAAGAGGACAAGCAGTGGACGTGAACGCTCTCGTCCACCTAATCACACAGTCTGTGCGCCCCATGCTGAGAAGCCCTCCCATATCACTCTGGCTGTGCCCACTGTCACAGATGCCAAACCTGCCACACTGATGACTCCGAGAGCCCTTTCTCACAGGCCTGGCTGGGCTCAGGCCTGTGAAAGCAAGGCAGACGCGAGGACAGGCGTGGTGATATGCCTTCCTCCAGTGAGGATGCCATGGCCAGAGGCAGGGGGAGGAAGAGAGTTCACCATGAACTCTTAGAACCGCCTAAATTGTTAGCAAATGCTAAAACCAGTTAAATTAGATTGTCAGTTCTGCTAAAATAGACAGGCATACTTTCCCCTATTTTTCCTATTAAGTATAACTAAAGAGTATTTGTGGGGAGGGGTGTTGAGGCAGGGTCTCACTACGTAGTTGAGGCTGGCCTTGAACTCACTATGTCGTCCAGGCTGCTTCACAGCAATCTCACTTAGATCCTCCTGCCTCTGCCTCCCACTGAGGATTATAGGGGTGCACCACCATGCCTGGCACAACTAAGGGTCTTGAACCTTATATTTAAAATAAACACGAGATAACTGAGAGGGAGAAAGCAGAACAGCTCAAGACCTCAAGACCCAGAAAAGGGTGAGGAGGGGAGTCCCTGGACTGTCCTGTTGCCTCCTGTATTCCAGAGTCAGAGCTGAAGAAGCCACTGACTTAGAGACACCAACAGGCACAGACCCCAGAACCTGCGTTCAACCAAGACTGGAAAGGGCCAGTCTAGCAAGACAGAAATCCTTCAGATGGCCACACTGTCACTGCAGGCCCTCTCGCCCCAGCCAAAGTGGACAGGACACCAAGATCCTGCCAGGCTGCAAGGAAGAGGTTCATTCACTGGGAGATGACTCGCACCCCACTGCACATTGACAGCACCCTGTGGCTCCCCATTAGGTCAGAAGAAGCCCAGGGGCCAGCAAGGTGCCCAGCACCTGGCATCCATTACAGCCACCTCGACCTTCCCCAGGGCCTTTTTAACAGGTGGGGCCCCAGCAACTAGACAGCCCAAGTGGAGTAGGCCTGGCCCTCAACCCCACAGCTCACCCAGAAGCCAGCATGGACCACTGACTTACAAGCAAGAACCAAATTTTTAGTGTAACTTTCGCTCTGTGAAAAGACAAGCTACAGACAGAATATGACCTTTCTATCCTTCCAGGGATTAGTCCTATCTCTGAATACATGACAAATCCTGTAAAATACAGACTCTCACTAGGAAAAACCCCAACACACATTTCACCTAAAAGGGACTGTCTTTTTTCACATGGAACGATCAATTTGGCCTTGCTAATACGTGTACGGTTTGCCCCTGCTTACTTAGTTTCACTTCCCGAGATTTCAGGCACCTGCCATCAGCTGACTTTTAAACACAGCATTCCAGAAGTAAACCATGCCTGGGTTAGACGGTCTGCTGTTATGCCATTCATGAACCGCTGAGCGTCAGGCCCAGGCAGCGAGTCATCCTCCCAGTCAGGGTTCCTGCTCCTCTTAGTAAACGGTGTGTCCATCAGACCCGCTGTCTGGGATCACAGTGCCTGTGTTCACACCCTAACAGGAAGGTCCCAAAGTGTGGGACAGTGAGGCCCGCACATGTCAGAGTGAAGCCACACAGTGCTACCGTTGGGTGAAAGAGTTTTGCCTATATGTTGACTAACTATGGGAAGCCACTGTTCCCTCCGAGGTCTGGGCAAAAGGGACACAGGGCTCAGCTCTAGCTGTTGCTTCAGGGACTCCCTTATGGTCTCAGAACGAGTTCCTTGGGTGAGAGAGGTCTGAGGCACACATACACGTTCTCACTCTGTCTCTCATCCAGAGCCACCCGCCCCTGGAAGCTGGACAAAAAGCCTTTTCTAAATTTACTTTAAGCAAGAAAAAGCTGACTTCGGCAGACTTGGACTTGTCCCCAAGTACAGACTCTTGTTCCCATTCGTATCTGCCCACTGCCCACTAACGTTCCCAACGCAGTCCTCTCTAGGAGCTAGGAAGACCTCAGGGACAGACGGACACTATGTCTAGGTAAGATTTTAAGACTGGGGATTTTTTTTTAAATTGTTATATATTCAAATCATAACAAAACTGCTGTATATTCAAAACATGAACCCAGACTTTGCTGACAATCACTGGGATAAAAAGGCAAGGAGAAACTGAAGATCCTGAAGGAACACGTTTCAAGATCCAAATCCTACTCTGGGTGTCACGGAGACAATCCCCATGTCTCCTGCCCAGAATCCCCAGCAACGCACCCGACTCTAGGAGGGAGGCAGTGCTTACCTGGCCTGGTCAGTTCCACAAAGAGAGGAAGGAGAAAGCAGGGGTCATACAGGCCTCTGGGATCCACTCTCATGCTCTTGTCTTTAAACATCGCCTCCTGCAATATCCAAAACCAACAAAAACGTGCAGTTCAACTTCATGAATGCAAAGCAGACAAATGTGAATCCACTACGGTTGGAGCTCAAATTATTTTCACTATTTAAGAGCATAAGGCAAAAGGAGCTCTACGCCAGGCGTGGTGATGTGGAGGCTGAGATAGGAGGATCAAAAGTTTTTGTCTAGCCTGGGCAGCTTAGTGACTTCATGAGACCCTGTCTCAAAATGATAAGTAAGAAAGGGCCAGAGGCATAGCTCAGTGTGAGGGCCGTAGGGAGAAATTGGCTCCATGAAAAGTGCTTACACATGAAAATACAATCTTTGGGGTTTTCTTAAAATGAGCCTTTTTAGGGGAGGAAGGAAGGAAGGAGTAATAAGTAAGAGGGAGTTACAACAGTGGCTGAAGCTGGGGGCTGGGACACGGTACACTCTGTACCTCTGCATGGGGCTGGAATTCTACTTCATAAAAAGGAAACAGGACGTCCAAACCCCAGGAGCAGACGTGCCTGGGTAGTAGGGGGCAGGGCAGCCGCCGCCTCACCTCGGAGGGCAGCAGCCTGCGGTTCTGGGGGAAGTGCAGAATGGTCTGTAGCATGCGGTCTCGGTCCAGCAGGCAGAGGATGTCGGCGACACTCGGCTGCTGCCACAGGGACTTGCCGAGGCTCCGGCACGTCTTGTGATGCTCCACGGCCGCCGGGCCCCACAGCAGCACCCTAGAGCCGAAGAGGCAGACAGACTGGTCCCAGGGTCCCAGAATCGGTGAGGAGAACAATGGTGACAGCCACAACAGTAGTGTGAGGAGCTGCCGCCTCACACAGCCACTGCTCTGGGCTAGCACCTGTGTCCAACACCCCATGGCGTCTCAGCTCCCGAGGTGGGCAGTGGTGAGATGCTGAGGTGCAGGATGAGCCTGCACTGTTCTAAGTCCTTTAGTACATTATTAGTCCACCTGGAGGATTCTTCCTAACCTCTTATGTGAAGTGGGGAGAGAGGCACAGCAACAATTAGACAGTCTCATAGCTGGTCACCAGCCAAGCAGGCAAGAGAGAGGACCAGGATCTGAACCCGGGGAGTCGAGCTCCAGAGTCCGTGCTGGACTAGATGCAGAATCATCACCTCTTTCCAACCTCAGGCTACTACCCATGAACCAAGTGACCCAGCACACCCACCTCAAGAACCTACCATGTGTATGCCACACAGTACCCAGCAGCTAGAGACCGACTCGGCCTCTCCCCTCCCCATTCCTCTCCTTCCTAGCCGCCCACCTCACCCCTGTCAGGATGACCCCCAGAGCCCACTCGGAGGGGCCCATGTCCCCACTCGGACTCATGCACCTGCCTTCTGCCACTTATTAAACACTTCAAACAGGATTCTTCTAAATTGAGACTCATTTCTGTGCAATAAATGATAGATATCAAAGTTAAAGAGTAAAGAATCGTTCTTTAGGGAGGTGCCTGCTGCTGTGGGGGATGCTTGTTACCCAGGCAGGGCTCCCGTGTTCAGGCCGGCCCCGCCTACAGGTACTTCGTGAAGGTCATCAGGAGACTCTCTGAGAAACACGTGAGCTCCACATCCTCCTCGGGGAGCTGCATGAGGCTCGTTATGTGAGCAGTGCCAACCTGTTCACTCCCTGCAAGCTCCTGCAGCTTTCTCTGCTCTCTGAGGGCATCTGATGCCCCTGGTGCTCCCCTCTTTCTGCCAGCAGACAGGGCCTGTCCTGATCCACCAAAGAAACAGCTGACAGAGCAGTGACCCCATGCAATAGGATGGAGAAGCCAGTGCAGAAGGAAGAACAATACCTACCCAATACCTGGCCGTTCTTTCCTCAGTACCGGATCCTGAACCCAGGGTCTTTGAGCTAAACTAAATCCCCATCCCTTATTTCATTTCCAGCCAGTGTCCCACTAAGTCATGAAGTATTTCAGGCTGGCATCAACCTCGTGACCTTCCTGCTACAGCCTCCAGAGTGCTGGGATCACAGTCTATTTTTCCTGTCCTACCATTCTTAAATGATAGAAAATGTTTTTATTTCTTTTTTTTCTTCCTTTCCTCTGGGCTAATTCAGCCTTTAGCTTTTAACAAGGTGCTCTCTAAAAGGAAAATATTTTCTTTTCCCTGCAGAGCTCTCCTGGACTCTCTATCTTGGCCTGTTTAGCTTACTTCCTATCTGAACACACAAGGTCTGTCTTTATGTGTGTCTTGGGCAGACAGGAGGGTGCTGGTTCCAAATGATGAGGAGAAAAGAAGAATTCAAGGAACAAAGAGCCCAACAATGCTTCCTATCAAGTGTGAGCTGGGTTGCTTCCTGCTTGGCCCTGGTGCTTGCAGAGATGAAGCAGGGTCCCAAGGGAGAAGCATGACGCCCAGCCCCTTAAGACAGCACCGTGCAGAACAAGGACATGGCAACAAGCCTGCTACAGCCCAGGACACACAGAGGAAGAACGACCGACAGGAGAGAACAGAGACAGGGACACACCGAAAGTCAATTGATTTTATGTTCAGGCTTCCTCTCTCTTCTCCCCCAAGCCCTTTACCCTGTCACTCCCTTTAAAGTGAAGAGAGAAAGGTACTCAGAAAATTCAGTGACACAATATCTCCCAGCCAGGAGTGACCTGCCCCAGGTCTTCCAGAGACAGGCACCCATCAGCCAGCAGGCACAGGCAGTCCAGCAGACATGCCTCTCAGTGCTGGCGAGGAAACTCCCCAGAGCAGCTACCTTGGGGCTATGAATGAGCTAGGCGACCTCTGCCTGTCTCCCTTGCCATGAGAAAAATCTGGAGTCCGGAGCTCACCGCACAGAGTGGGGAGGACACATCAGAAGGGCTGATGCCCTCCCTGCCTACCAGTCCCCGCCCACCTGTAGCACCAACCCTCACCGGAAGTTGATGAGGCTCAGCTTGTTCTGTTCATACGCCTGGAGGAGAAGTAAGATCTTCTGGTCTGGAAGTCCAAAGACGGTCACGTTAGGGGGTTGAGCCTGACACGTGAGGGGTGCTCTCCGGCAGTCGTCGGCCTCACACCGCATCCCGCCACACACTCAGCCCTCCTGACTCACCCAGGGTGCTGAGGGTGGCGCCATAGGCCCCAAGCAGCACTGCGAAGTGGCTGCTCTCGCAGACAGAGGGGCACATCCTCACCACCATCGCCATCAGGTCCACCAGGGCTTCTGCAAGAGACGACACCGAATTAGCAGTACCCCAGGCGACGGACATTCAGGGTACAGTGAGGGCAGGGAATGCTCACATGCTGGAAATATCCCTCCCTCATCAGTGCGGTCTTGGGGCCACCACCTAGTTCTTTTTTTGTTCCTAAATATTTTTAACATAAACACATGAACAATCACTGTGTCTCTATGACTTTGACAAAACAGAAGCTGAGTCTGCTCATGCCCTCTCCCAAATTTTAAGCCACTTAGGATTTTTAAATTTAAGTATTTCTCTCATGATTATGCTATCAAAATCCTTACTGCTTCTACTCCCAGGTGAACAGAGGGCAGAGCCCTTTGTACCTTCTCTAGTATCCATGGCAGTAATTTGAGCAGGGGTCATCTTCCACCCAACAGCTGGACAGACCCTGACCTGGTGTGATCTCTGTTGGTCTGGGGGTATTGACTGTCTCTATATACAGTCTGTGTCTTCAAAGGGACAGCGACCTGCAGACCATCTTCCCTGACATCCTCTGCAGCCTGGATCATCCTTGGGATTCTGAGAAGTAGGGTAGACGCTCCCTGAATCGGGGACTGAGACACTGTGGCCTTTGGAAGTGACCCAGAGCAGAGGACTGCCAACAGCCAAGTTCCACTCCTTTTTCCTTCATCAGTTTCAATCACTCTGCTAGGAAAATCTGTGCGACTCATCAATTCCTCTCTGGTCAGATCCCTGCGCTTGTTTTCCTCAGCCTGCTAACCCCGTCTAACTACGGGACTACAGTCCCAGAATCTGACAGGTGAGAAGAGCCCCGACAAGATTGCCACGAGTGGGGCAAGGCCTTGAAAACAGGTCTGTGGTGCTGCGTGAAGGCACAGGCATGTCTCCTGCCCCTGGGCCTGACAGAAAGGGGAGTTTTGCCAGTGCTTGCTTAGCTCTGAAACCAGGGGATAGAGCTGAACTGGGCAGGGGAAGGTGAACGAGGGTGGGGGAGGACTCACCTTTGACGTCACTGTCTGGGGTCTCCTCTCCCTCAGCTGTCAGCAGGCTGGGCAGGAACAGGGAGTGCTGAGTGAGCATCATGTGGATGGTGCGCAGCTGCACAAGCCTGGGGTGCACGGAGCTCTCTGGGCCATATAGGAGCTGCACAGCAGCATGCAGGGTTTCTAGAAAGATGTGGTTCTGATACCGAGACCTGAGAGGAGGCAAGAGCCACAGGGATGGAGTTTCACAAAGGGGAGGTTATTTTATAGGACACAAAAAGACAACTGTTTATTCTCCTCAGATTTTTCTCAAGGAAATATGCAAATAGCACAAAGCCGAGACTCTCACAGCGGACATCCACTATTCACACACCTACCGTCTGGCTCTGCCCACTGCCCTGTCTACCCTGCTCCTATCTGTGCACTGTCCCACAGAGCGCTCCTAGCAATGATGGTGACATGCGCTGAGAACTTTGTCTTCAGGCGATTTTGTCACTGTACCAACACCAGAATGTCCTTACAAAAGCTCGGACAACCTAGGTGGCACACAACTGCATTTTGTTTCTGACACAAACAGTGAATGAACCTCTTTTCCAGTTGAAACATGAGAGAGTTTGACAGTAGAACCTGAGCAGAGACCCTGCCACGTCGGCCTGTTTCCCTCCGGCCACTCAGAATTCCCACCGAAGGGCTTTGAAGCCACATCTTACAGACCTTCACGGTCCACTAACACAAAGGAAGCGCTGTGCTCTAAAATAAAGCTTTTAGTTCTACGTAATTTTAAGAATCCACATAAAGTGAACATCCTGCAAACATCAATCAACCAAGGCAGAAAAATGTACCCATTCTATGATGATCCTTTATTGCTCTTGCTCACTTCTTTCTCTCTCCTCTGCTCAGGATATTCTCTGACAAAGTGCACAACCACACAGATGAAAACTACAGGCTCAGTAGGACACCATTTTATGACTATGACACTGCCAGAAGTGAATTGAGTCTGATTCCATCTACGACCAGGGAGGATGCAAGGCCAAAGGAACTCTTGCACACTCCAGGGACTCTGAAGGTGTGCCCACACAAGAAGCCAGTAACCCCATCTCACACCAACACTGCCTCCTGGGCATCCAGAGACATGGGACAGTCACCCCAAGACTACAAGCAAGAGATGCAGAGAAGCAGCCCACCCACTTTTAATTGAGGACTGGACAGGTAAACTGGTGCAGACTCCAAAGACAGAATGATACAGAGAAAAAATGAATTAATTTGCATGTATCAATGTGGATAAATCAGAAACTTCTGAGTAAAATCAAGGACATACAAGGAATGTCATGCCTGTGTACAACTTTAAGCACACTAAGTAATACTGTTGAAGCACACACTGACATATAAAGTATGAAATACAAAATGCACAGGCCCGAGACAAAGGATAGACTCCAGAGGTGGCGATCTGCAGTTGGGGAGAGATAAAAAACAATTCAAACAAATATGGAAAACAGTCAACATTTATCAAATCTGTTCTGTTATTCTTTGCACATTTCTGTATTTTTAAAATATCCTATTTTTTTTTTGTCTTTTTCATTTTTATCAGTACCGGGGATCGAATTCATGACTGCCTGCTTGCAAGGCAGACGCTTATGCCGCTGAGCTAAACCTCCAGCCCCTAAATATCGTATTCTTTAAAAAGCTGCTCCTCTCTTCAACATGAGAAGCACCCTGGGCATCACTAGGCAAATCACTTAACACATCCGACAGTCCTCATCTTCCGCCTCAAACCTGACGCAAAACCCTGCTCCACTATGTGGGTCACAGTGGTCACAAGCTACAAAGGGGCTGTGCACGAGCACTGACTTTCGCATCAGCAAAATAAAATCTACTTACTTGAGTCCAGTCTTCATGAATTTCTGCCAATCACCAGGATCAATGTCTTTAAGTGCACGCTAAGAATAAAGCAAGAAGACATTTTAAAAATATCGAAAGGCACCAGCTGTACAGCTTCAGGAAGGAACCCGCCTATCTTGGTTTGGTTCTCCTGAGACACTTGGCCCACAGCTTAGAAACAGAGCTCCCCCCACCACTGGGCTCCAGGCTCCAGCAGCTCCTGTCTGTGATGCTGCCCAGCAGCTCCTGTGTAGCATGAGAGCAGCATCTCATTCCTAATGAGCATGAGACAGCTCAACCTTACGGGGGACAGATTAACCTTAAAACAAAAACTAAAATGTAGATAATGAAATTGAAGTTAGAGCCACTCAGGAAATAAGAAACATAGCCAGCAGGGCATAGTGGTGCACAACTATAATCCCTGCACTTGGGAACACAGAGGCAGGAGGGATCAAAAGTTCAGGTCCTGCCTGGACAACTTAATGAGCTCCTGAATCAGGACAACATATTAAAAACAGGGCTGGGGGGCTGGAGGTTTAGCCCAGCAGCATAAGCGCCTGCCTTGGAAGCAGGCAGTCGTGAATTCGATCCCCGGTACCGATAAAAAGGAAAAAGACAAAAAAAAAAAAAAAAAAAAAAAAAACCAGGGCCGGAGATGATGCAGTTCAAAGGTAGAATGCCAGTGGTTTTCATTGGCATTACTACAAAAGAAAGAAAAGAAGGAGGAAGTTAGCCAATAACCTGCAACTGCACATAGTGTTTTGGCATGTGGGTATTTCTTTTTTTAACTTTAAAAATGTTGGTTATTTCTGCCAGTAGCTCTGACAGTTTATTAGGATAGCTGTGCTCACCAAATGGGTAAGAGGACATTTCCCGATCAGTCCTGCTATATTTTCCTTTGTTTTCAGATAGCACCAATGGATCTACAAATCAGTCTGCTACAAACTGGCCAATGAAACCACCCCTGCTTAGCCCACAGGTTACAGAAACAATCGAGGGACTGGTACTAGGGCAAAGATCAGCTCAGGATAGCATGTGCCTCTACCAGGTCATCATGCATTGACACCTCACTGCCAGGCATTGCAAGGAAAACCCCAGGTGCAGCCGGCTCCTATTCACACATTCTTAATGCCCAGTAAGCCTCCTTTCAGGAATTCTCCTGGAGGTAACTGGTCGTGGGCAAAGATGAGCCACACATTACTTATCACAGCACTCTTTATAAGAGCAAGAAGCCAGAGAGCCACCCCTGGGCCAGTGATACACGTTCATCTCCTTAGGAGACCACGGCATAACTATCAATTCAACAAGTATCCAGTCACTGGTGTCAGGATAAAAAAAAAAATCTCAAAATTCAGTATTATGTTAAAAGCAAAAGAAAACAAATATCCAAAAAACCTAGCTACACACAGCTTGCATAACATGATCCCATTAGTTCATAAAATTACACTTGGCTTTATCCCTCTCTCACCTACACATACACAATACACAGCAAGATTCCTGGAAGCATATTTACCTCTCAACACAGATGGCTCCTATGTGATGAGAAATTTTTATTTGTGTTTTCTTCATTGTTTACATTTTTAATGCATATGTTTGTTAGCTTTGTAATTACAAAACTCTAATATTTCCAAATTTTCACAAACTTGGGAAGGGGAGGTCAAATTCAAACAGTGGAAGACCACTCAGCAACAAAAAGCAGTAATCTATTTATTCCTAAAACAGCTGAGTCAGGAGGGCATGGCTTAACTAGAAGAAACCACATGTACATGAAAGAGTATGTGGTACTGTGGAGTCTGTGGAGGGTCTAAAACAGGAACAACCACCTAATGGTGATAAAAATCAAAAGAGCAGCTGCCTCAGAGTGAAGGGGATTCTGGGAAAGCACAAGGAATTTTGAGATGAAAATCCTGGCCAAGAGGGTGGGGTATACAGGAACATGTACTATGTACTGATAGTTCAATACTGGCTTATAAAACTTAAAACCATTCAGCAGCACACAGCTTGGTCTATGATCTGCAAGTGTGTTTACTATATACTTGCTCGCTGCCTGGAGTTATTTTCCGAAGGATTACTTTAAAATCGTGGTTCAGAGATTAAACCTAAGTCACAGATTCTAGGAATATTAATGAACTTTTGCACCATGAAATGAGATGATTACATACTTAGGTAAACTTCAATTAATTATTTCTGTGCAAAAATACGTTTTGAAGGGGCTGGGGATTTAGCTCAGTGGCATAAGCGCCTGCCTTGAAGCAGGCAGTCATGAGTTCGATCTCCGGTACCGATAAAAAGGAAAAAGACCAAAAAAAAAAAAAAAAAAAAAGTTTTGAAGAGAGGACACTAAGAGAAAGGAATAATGGCTGAATATTTCTAAATTTTATAAAAATTATCAACTCACACATCAATTAGATCACTGAACCCGAATTGCAAACAATTTGAAAAAAAAAAGGGATTGGGGATTTAGCTCAGTGGCATAAGCGCCTGCCTTGCAAGCAGGCAGTCGTGAGTTTGGTCCCCAATACCGATAAAAAGGAAAAAAAACCAAAAAAAAAATGCACCAAGAGGCAACGTAACCAAATAGCTTTAAACCATGCTTAAAAAAATTCTTAGAGGGCCAAGTGTTTAGCTCAGTGGGGTAAGTGCCTACTTGGCAAATGCAAAGTTGTGAGTTTGAGCCTTGGTACCAAAAAAAAAAAAAATCTTAAGAGCCAGGGATCTCAGAGATAGAGCACCTGCCTAGCATGTTCAGGCCTGCATTCAATCCCCAGCACCATCAAACATACAGAAAAGCAAAAATAAGAATGACATATTTCTTACTGGAAACAAAGAAAGCCAGAAGACATTCCCATTCATTCTATGAGGTCAGCATTAGCTCATTAAAGACATCATAGGTTTAAAAGAAATCATAAACTAATCCCCTCATGCACAGATGCAGATTCTTAACAAAACATTAGCAACATACAAAAAAATAATACAACATGATCAAATAGGTTTGTCCCAAAAGTATAAGATTGGCTTCACATTCAACAATCAACTAACATAATTCACCTTATTAACAGCCTAATCAAAACACAAGACTATATAACATCTCTGTAAAGTATTTAACTAAAAGCAGCCTCTGTCCTGGAGAAGAGGACTAATTCGGGGGCTGCCTGACTTGCCGACAGAGCCCCTCATTTTCTACTGGGCCATCTTCATGTCAAACAGCTGGAAAGCATGGTTTGTCTAGTTGGCTGTCCTTGAAAACGTAACTGGAATCTCCAGGAAAAGATACTCACCAACAACTCAAGTAGCCTGAGCAGCATCTGCTTCTCTAGGTCCTGGGTGCTGCCACTGCCTGGCTGGCTGCCACTGAAGGACACAATCAGCCACTGCACACAGGACTGCAGGAGGGTCTTCCTCCAGGTGCCCAGCATTTCTGCTGACTGCTCCAGGGCTGCTGAGACAGAGTCTGCCACAATCCAACTGCAGCAGGAGACCAGAGGTGCAGAGTTAGGAGGAGGCTGTCATCCAACATTGCAAAGGCCTGTATGGAACAGCTGCCTTGAGTCCTGATTCTGTTCACTTTGGGACCCACAGGCTCCTCCCAACCCTTACACATCTAAGAGGCCCCAGAATATTACAGCTGGCAGTATCAGCACACCAGGGAAAAGGTGTGCATATCCAGACTGAGATCAGGGCATCTCCACCCCAGCACTAATGCCATTCAGAGCCAGATAATCCTTTCTTGCGGAGGTGGGGTGGGGGTCCACACCTAGCCACCTCCGCCCTCTGGATGCTACAAGCCATACCCCATGCCTCAGCTATTTTATTTTATTTTTTTTTTTTTGTTTTTATCGGTACCGTGGATCGAACTCATGACCTCGCACTTGCAAGGCAGGCACTTATGCGCTGAGCTAAATCCTCAGCCCCATGCCTCAGCTATGATAAACAAACTCGACACTGACAGCCATCCCTGCAGAAACCAACACCCTGAGACTGCCTACTCTCAGGAAACTAGCTGTCCCCTCTCAGAGATGGCCTTGCTCCAGCCAGGACAGGTAGCACGAAGAGTTTTCATCTTAACTGCCTTCCCATGGACAGCACAACAGGGCGGCAGCCTCTACTACTATCTTGCTTCATTAAGATGAAGGAGCACAATGGAGCTTAGAGGGCACCCAGTGACCTTGGCCTTTTACCTCTTGTGACTGCCTGGAGCCTGAAGCAAGCTGGGCAAACGGTCCATGAGTGCACGGAGGTCTTTGGCCCTGGCAAATGGGACTAGCTGGGCCAGAACTTCCTGAATCAGGCCTGACTCTGGGGGTCCATCAGGACTGAGGAGCCTGTCTTGGAGCTGTTTCCACAGGGCCTTCCTCAGGACAGGAATGACAGTGGAGGATGCTAGGGCAGACACAAAGCAGAGGTCATTGTGTACAATGTGGGCTGAGCCAGCATGGACCACTCAGGTGCCACCTGCTGTATGCCACATATCCTGGGACCCTGTGATGTCACTCTGGCAACTTGAAATGGGCCAGGGCTGGAGCATCAATACCAGCGAAATTGGCAGTTGCTACATGATCTCCAAGGGCCGGCTGTTAAACGTTCGCAGGCACTGGGCCCAGACTGCTGGCCAGTGCTCCTGTGAAAGCCTCTTTAACCATGTGGGCTTTGTGCACAGCCTTCAGCGTAAGTGCATACACCAAGAACCCCCAATCCTGAACTCTCACGGGGCTCACTCTCCAGAGGCACAGGACAATCACAGCACCTAGACAGCTGGATCAACAACTGCTGGCCAGACGCCTCCTGCCTGAGGGCTGCCTCGTTTTTGTTTTTGTTTTTCTTCCACAAATTCCTCACATTAAAGGCTGCCTCATTTATTTTAAAGCATCAGTTACTACTACTACTACACGGTGATGCAGAGCAGAGGCAAAGCATGAAGGACCCTCTCACCCTCATGGTAATCCCACTCTGGAGGGAGAGAATGCCACTCTGAGGCAGGAAAAATGCAAGCTCAAGTCCAGCCTGGGCAATTTAGTAAGACTTTGTCTTAAAAGAAAGAGAAAAGGAATAGGGACACAGCTCAGCGTGAAGCCCTGGGTTTAATCTCTAGGGCCCTCCTCTGCCAAAAAATTAAATTTTAGAGTCATCAAAAAGTTAAGTCAAGGGCTAGGCCACAGTTTCCTGGCAAGCATGAGGCTGTGAGTTTGATCCACGGTACCAAAAAAAAAAAAAAAGAGTTAAGTCAGATCTGAAACCCAGCAGGGAAAGATCAAAAAACTGGATCTGTACTCTGTCATGTGGCACCATGTTCCCTGAAGGTGGGGAAAAGTGTGACAAGACAAGGGACAGCTTAGCTTTGAATGATCCTGCAACTTAACAAGACCCAAGCCCAGTATTGCCCATTCCTGCTCCTGTTTCACATAGGAATAAACAAGAACTGATGGGGACCAGGGAGCCTACGAGACAGGAGTGTGTTGAGGCTTCCTCAGCCTTTCCCAGTCTCCAGAGGTCTGGTGCTGGAGAAGTAAGCCACACCCAGGGCACAAAGCAGCAGGGTTTGAGAATGGACATGCAGTTCCCCTCCTCAGCCCTCGACCTAAAGCTCCCAGTGTTGCCCACACCCATACCTCCTGCCGGACATGAGAAGTGCCACTGTGGCCTGTGCTGGAGGTACACGTGGATGAGGGGCAGGAAGTTGTCCAGCTCCTTCTGCAGCCTGTGCCCTGCACCAGCCCGGCTGCACCACTGCTCAAACCATAGCACGTGAGTACAACTCTGCTGGAGGAGCAGGGTGGCGATGCCCACGGCTGCCGGCGTCTGCCAGGCCAGGCAGTAGTCGAGCAGATCAGCCGCAACCACGGGGGCCAGCACGGGGTCTCTCTGCAGGGTGTGGAGGAACACCGTGTCCAGTTCATCCACAGCCAACATGGGGAGCAGAGTGCCCAGGCCACGCACATACTCGGAGGACCAGAGAAGCTCGCCACTCTGTAGCCGGTCCTGGGGGCTGCAGGCCAGCAGCTGCACCAGGGTCTTCCCAAGGATGCTTAACTGTCTCTCTCTCTCAGGGGCCTCAGCGGATGGCTGAGTCTGCAGGTGGGCCTCCGGCAGGGCCAGCAGAGCCAGCGTGAGCTCTCGGAGCTGGGCACCTTCCATGTATGGGTGTAGCTCCCGCAGGGCCTCCAGCTGTAGCAGGCTCTTGGCTGGAGAAGCAGCTCGGCCTGTGCTTCTGGCTCGCAGCTCCCTCAACACACTCTGCGTGATGGCCTCCAAGTACCTGGCCAGAAGGCCCAGCTGCCCCATATTTCGGAGGATGGGGGCGCAGGCCACCAGCAGCTGAAGGACGCCTGCACTGAACTGAGCAGCCAAGAGCTTCACAAGAACGGGGCTGAGCGTATGTGGGGGCAGGGCTTGTTGTTCCAGGGCCAGAAACCAGCCTTCCAGCGTTGGGTGTCTCAGGATGGCCACCAGCACCTCCTCCAGCGTCTGAAAGATGGATGGTGACAGACATCACGAGAGGCAGGGGGCCAGGGAGACGCTGCAGCTACCAGTACGCATTTGCTGTTGTCAGTGAGACAGAGCAGGAGACGGCTCTCCTAACCTACCCCATGACAACAATGTACAATGGCCACACTGTGTGTCACTTCTCCTGTGCAACTGCAGAGGCTACACCGGGTGTGATCAGCACCACTCAGTCACAAGCATGTGCTCGATGAATTCAGCTAGAACAGAATTACTGTGTGGCAAACTGCTCTCCCACACAACATGGAGGGAACAAAGGCAAGGGCCACCCAGACACAGCAAAATGCGATTAAGACTGGCCATCTACTCTCCCTTGTCCATCTGGTTGAGGAGCAACAGGGTCAGGGTCATAGCTTAGACCACATGTCTGAAAAAGGTGACAGGAATTAAACTGCTGTGAACAGCCACATTCTTGAACTCTTGTCTCCACATTCAGAGAAGCACGGGGCCTCAAGAGACTCTAAGAGACTAGTTTTGGTTCAGCCACCTGGCTAGAACGTGCTGAGCATTGCTGGATGACCAGAGAGTAACTGGAATTGGTCATCCTCCACAACTTTGCTGAGCATGGGTCCTAGCCAAGAAGTCCCCTTAGTCCCTAGGGACAGGAATGAGTTTTCTTATTTCACTTAACTTGAAAGGCAGGAGCCCAGTAGCCTGCCCAGCAGAGCCCTGCCAGTCAGAAACAGAGAAACACACTGTCAGGACTGCTCTGCCTGTCACGTGGCTGGCCCAGCCAGCACACGGACCACCAGGAAGTCAATGGGAGACTGAAGGCAGAACGACGGCTGTCTCAAAAAGGGTGGGATACGGTACACACTTGTTGCCTGAACCCAGGAGGAGTCACAGGGCACACTGACAGAAATATGCACCTGACCCAGGGAGATGACCTGCTGTACAAGACTAGCAGAGAAAGGCTTTCTCCATGCAAGGGAATTGGCAACAGCCTCCCACGGCCCACCCTGAGTCAGCCCAGGCTGAGCTTCTGGAGAGGAAACAGATACACTGGCTTCCTGAGGCTCCTGGCACATGGTGTGGGGGAGTGGCCTGGAGGGGCCAGCAACTTGGAAGAGCAACTGGAACAATGAACACCTAGGCTGAGTCCTGCATGGCCAGGGTGGGTGTGGGGTGTGTCTCAGGTGGCTTTCAGAGTTTCTGTATCTTTATAGTGAAAGTATATTTCTGATTAAAAATACACTTGTCTTCCAAAAAAGGCGAATGGGCTGTCTATGGCAGGGGGCAGAGGTACCTGGTCATTGGCCAACTCCAGCGAGGCAACAGACTTCATGTCTAAAAAGAGTTCAGATTCAGCATGGGCAGCCTTGCACTTCTGCTGATTCTGGGTATCCAGCTGCTCACAGTGGACAACCAAGTGTCTGAGGAGATTCAGGAAGAGATGCAGGAGGGGAGGCCCTGCATTTCTGCCCAGCTGTGAGGATGAAAGCAGCAAGGTGTCATGACTGCAGAGAGAGAAGGGCTGACAGGCACAAGAACAGTAACTATTATGCCCTCGGGCAACCAAAGAGGAGATATGCGGGGCAAGTGGAGAGGGCAACTCTTTCATATGCTGTTTGTGAATACTCGTCAGCTGGAGTCATCTCTCAAGTGAGAGTTGTCTTCCTTACCTGGATGCACTGCATGGGCTTCGGGCCAAAATGAGGGGAACAGGCTAACTTCAAAACCTGCCCTGAAGACCTGAGAACTACTTCGGGGCAGAGCTTACCATGAGTACCAAATGAAGACACTACATTAGGAGGGAGGCCTGGCAGAGCTGCCAATCTAGTCTACTACAGGAGGGGCCCTGCCCTGACAGTGAATGGCCTCATGACAAACTGAGGCGTGTGCAGGTCCCTGTCTGTCATTGCTGAGGGACACACTGGTCTGGAGAGAACAGCACTGCTGCCTCTGCCCATCTGCTCCAGGAGGAATGGTAGAGACCCGAGTCCAGGCTCCTGAGAAGTCCTGTCTCAGCTCAGAAAAGGCTGCTCTGGAGGTAAAGCATAGGCTGAAGCAGCGGTGCTGACCTGGCGGAAGTTCTCCACGGTGCTCCTGAGGTAGAGTAGCACCTGCTTGGTGGCACACAGGGCTTGGCGCAGGGTGAGACACTGGACTGCAGCCTGCAGCTGCTCTTGAATGTGCTTGTCTCTGAGCGTCTGGCTCTCATATGCTGTCTGCAGCACAGCGGAGAAGCAGGAGGCCAAGGCGGGTACATGGGATGTACAGTTGCTGGATGCCTGCAGTGGCTGAGGGAGACGGCAAGACGCAATCACCATGACTGGAAATGCTGCACAGGCTGTAAGAGACCTCAACTGATGTGCACAGCAGTGGTCAGCAATCATGCCTAAGACTAAAAGATGTAGGCTGCACAGCACCTACCTGAAACAGCCCATCTCACCAATTTCCCTTAGCATGCCGCGCTGACAGAACATGACAGGCCTGCGTAGGAGGTGGGACGAGAGCCTGCCTTGGGCCCCAGTGTCAGGGATTAACAGCAGGAGTCAGGGTAGGCACAGGCATGGGGAGCCTGTGTCATGAGCTAGCTGCCTCCCCAGGAGCTTTGCTAGAACGTCTCGTCAGGAGGATGGCAAATGAGGGCCAAATGAAGAGAACTCTCTGGAGCCACTCTGCCTCAAATGAGAGTTGCTAGTTTCTTTTAACATAACTGCAAAAGGTCTTCCTTATTTACCCCATGTGACTTGTACTATCACAACTCCATCCAACTTCTGGAACCTGCTACACTCAAGGCTGTGTGTGCCCTGACCAGGGGTTCTCAAAGCCCACCCCAGAACTACTGGTTCAGAAATGGGGGCTGGGCCCAGTAGATGAGAGCCAATGCTGTGATACACTCAAACGGGGAGGCCAGGCCACCTGAGCACCAGGTGGGCAGCGCTGGATTCCCCGAACCTTAACACTGGCCACTGGCTGGCTGCACCAAGCCCTGCTGGTGACGACAGCTGTTACACGCTGGGGCTCTGCTGCCGGACGTCTGGACTAAGGTCTGGCTCCACCACTGAGTGGTGGGGGAAGCACTCCGTGCCTTGGTTTCCTCATGTGAGTAAAGGCTGGGTAGTTCTGATTTACTTCTCAGAGTTATGAGGATTAAGGGGCTCAAAATACACGAAGTACATTTAGTGTGGGGCCCACTCGACAGAACATGCCACCAGCGCTGCTCCCAATCACAAAGGCCAGTGCTGGCCACCCTATGCCACACGTGCAGCAGTCAGCTGTTGTCACTGAAAGCTCTGCAAGGTCTGCCATCACTGCGAGGCTCTCTGCTTTCTCGAGTAAGGCAGAAATTGAATGGATTCACAAAAATGCCCACAGCAAAGCTCTTTCCCACCCCATAGTTTTGAAAAGTACTCTTAACTGTAGCCCGAAGCCCACTACCAGAATGTAGTCCTCACCAAAAGACAAGTCCTCTGCCCTGTACTGTGTCAGCTTAAGCCAAAGGGAGCCTGCTGGGAGCTGAGCACCTAAGTCTAGGCACATGCCAAGGTCTGAAGGGAGAGCTGTGAGGCAGGCATCATAAACCACTCGAAATGGGAAAAGAAAAAAAACAGGCTTTTGACTGCAGCTGAAAGAGTCACCAGCCAATTTTCAATACAGTGGAAATTTAATTTTGCAGTATCATCGACTCCTCCATGTTTAGCTGAGCAGTGGTAATACAACTTAGCTTCCTCTCCTACACAGTGGAAATCTAAAGATAAGAAAGAGCTCCCTGCAAGCCACAAGGCATTCTGGCCACACATGGCAGGCCAGCTACAGCCCATGGGAGGGAAGTGCTGCAGGAGTGGTTGCGGTTGTGGCTCACCCAGGCCTCTCGGGCTTGCTCCGGGATCCAGAGGCTGTAGTAGCTGTTAAACCGAGACAGCTGCCAGGAGCAAGGCGGGCCAGGAGGCTCAAACTTGTCGTAAGCCTGGAGCAGAAGACACAGAGCCAAGGGGTCCCTCTGGGTGTGGAGGAGGTCGGTCAGCACTGCTGTCAGGTAGACCACGATGCTTTCCCCTGCAGAGGACAGCATGTGTGTGTGTGAAGAAGCCCGCTAGAAATCCCGTCTGTGATCCACCAGCACTGCCTCCTTCCACATGCATGGGAGATGGAGAAATTCACGTCACCTCCACAAAGGGCTGCAGGCCCATGTGGGAAGGCGGGTCCTACCGCACACCATCCTAGGTTCCACGGTACTATACTCATTTTAGTTTACCACGGTACTAGAGATCAAACCCAAGGATACTGTACCACTGAACTGAACCCTCAGCCCTTTTTAGAGACAAGTTCTCATTAGCTTGAAAATTACTCAGGCTGGCCTTGAATTTGCAATCCTCCTATCTCAGCCTCCCAAGCAGCTGAGATTATGTTAGGCTCCATTTATGAAACAGCACACAGTCGGTATCAATGAGACAAGGCATATAAAAGGCAAAGACAAAGCCACCTGGATCCAGATCTTGCTGAGTGTTTGCAAATGCCTCCCTTCTGCCCTGGCACACGAGCTCTCTCTGGCAAAGGCAATAGGACCATATGCCTGGGTTTGTCTCTTCCAGACCATGACATATCCTGCTTGATTGTCCACTCTCTTCCTCTGCCACAGTAGAGGTTGCAAGTGACACAGAAAGATGGCCAGGCAATATGACAGGAGCAGCCTGGAGACCAAGCCACATTCTGAATGACAGCCACCTGGAAGGGCAACCTGGCCTGCACAAGACCATGGCAAAGTCAGAAGGCATCTACCTCCTGTATGTATGTGTCAGACCACGCCAAGTGGGAGCAGAGAGCCTTCGCCCTCCTAGCCACACCACCGCAGCCTGTGAGTGCATCCAGGACTAAGCTGCCTGGAAAATTCAGCAAGTATGAAAGAATCATCCTTAGCATCAACATGTCAAGAACAGACTGAAGAGGTCCAGATGGCCTGACACAGCTGGGACATCCTGACTGTGCACAGGTACCTGCTTCATTCTCTGTCCCAAGGAGCAACTTGTTCCTGGCTTCCAGGGCTGCAGGGACCACAGCACTGAATGGGAACGTGAGCAGGATCATATCTTCATTCAGCAGGAACCCAATCTCCTCGTCCAGGCCTTCGCTCCCCTCCACCAGGACGTCCACCATGTCCAGCACATCTGCCACAGAGGAAGAGTCCAGTCCCACTCTGACAAACGACACCAAAGGACTCGACTGCCATCACCCCCAGGTGAAGGAGGAAGGAGAGAATATTTGCACCAAAGAGAATAAAACAAATCTGAACTTCTCTTGGGGTAAAATGTTTGACACGGTCTGATGCTGAATAGATGAAGGTATCTTTGTAATCTCTGACAAAATGCAGAACATCAGTAGTCTTTCAGCTTTAACCTGGATATGCAGATAAACAAGCTAAGATCTGAGAAGGTGGAAGCACAGCGTCTAGCTTTAAATCTTGACTTTGTTGTGTAGTTATACACAGTAGCTGTGTGAGTTTTTAACCTCTGTGTGCCTTGAACACATGGACAGTAATACCTTCCTCTTTCAGAGCTGTTTATGAGATTTACAAAGTTTACAAATGATTACCTCTGTAAAAAGTTTACAAAACACCTAACACACAACAAATGCTACCAAGTTCGAATAACCCAGAGTAAATTTTATGCACATTTTTTGTAACACAGAGGAACATTCTACAATAGGCTGACCTAGACACAAAGAAATGAGGTGTCTGCATTTTGCCTAAGGCATCAGTGTCACTCCTGTTCCCTGTGTCTAACTTGCTAAGTGGCAGCACAGAAAGGAGTGGAGCCTACCGTCGATGTGAGAGATGGGAATGCTGGTGTCATCCGTGTCTTGCCTGCTCATGGTGGCCTGCAGAGTGCTGGCTTCTTGGACAAAGTCAGATGCCTTGTCTGTGTACGTATAGGGATTCGCCACCAGTGTCAGTAAAACCTGGACATCCGATAGTCAAGTGGAAAACATTTACATGGTTACAAGTGAAATGAAAAGGGACAGGTCACTGGTCACTGTCAAGGGAAGTACTAAAATGTTAGCTATCCTTAATAACAGTAATATTACTGCAAAGATATCTTCCTCTTTAACTTTTTGTTGCACAATTTAAAAAATTATTTCCTTTTAGTAGACTACTGCTTTTAACACAGCTTTTAATGTATCCCACTCCATCGTGCAAAAACAAATTCCCAAAAGAAAATTAAAAAGCATGCAGCAACATATTCCTATGGTTTGGATTCTAATGCTAAGTGGATTCTGGAATTGCAGCAGGATTAGGAAGTAAGCCAGGGCAAAAGCCCCTCTGGCATCGCTGCGTCAAAAACGCCTTAATGACATGCAGAGCCACTGCGTGTAATCATCCTTGGACATGCTGCTTTACATGGAAATCTGTGCTTACACGTTCCAGGAACTGAATCACCGTCTCTCTGCTGCCTTCTGAAGTGTTATCCAGGTGCTCCAACCAGAGCTCCAGTTCCTTCCAGGTATACTCAAACACACCCGTGTCCCGCAGAATCTGCAGTGAGCAGACGCAGTGCAAAGGTCAGCACCGAACCTGCTTTCTGTGGAAACTGCAGCGGCTTCACGTTGCACCAGCCACTTGCAGCTTTAAACACAATGCAACTCTTTGTCTAGCTGCTGCTGATTCCTTTTCCAGAGGGCTGGCTTTCAATGTGGATTTTCACAAAGAATGTGCACAGCCTCACTCTGCTCAGCCACTCAACCTCCAGGTTGTAGGAAGTTCTCCAAGGTCAGGAGCCACCTTGAGGGCAAGCAGCACCCTATTTCTACCAGAACAAACTTGGTATTAGGCAGGCTCTGATCTATAGTGCTGAGTAACAGTGACATTCCCTAATGGCCTGATGACTGACACTTAGGGCATCAGTGGCCTCATGGCACAGAGCCCTGCAACAGTGTATTCCAAAGAAGCACTCTGCCATGTCCATTCCATCTATTTGTGCTTGGCTGTCACGACAACGTGTGGCTGGCACCAGGTTCCGCCCACACTCCTGTAAGGAAAGGCAGCCTGGAGGCAAACGCTCACCCCCTCATGGTCTCACATTGAGATCGCCTGCCCTTCATCTGGGCGAAGGGTCAAGTGCTCACACCCAAGAAACAGTGAATGTGATTTCGGTAGCACCCCATACTCCAAATGTTGACTGTACAACAGAAAAGAAAAATGAATTGCCCACAGCCAGACCTGCTGCAGCTCTGGAAAGGTGAGAACCGAGTTAAGGAAGAGGTGAACAAAGTCCCATTCTCCCTGAACTGACCTTGACCCCACCTGTGCTGGGGGATGGACGTGGTGAAAAAGGCTGAACACCCCAGAGTGTGGCTCAGAGGAAAGATGCACAGCCATTCGCTGGATCAAGGGGGCAGAATGCACTATTCACTGTGCCTTGGTGGACCAAGCATGAGCCGCCTCTTTATTACATCCAGCCTCCTCTGCCACCCTGCGGTCTTGTCACCTCCACTCTCCATGGGAAAATTAAGTCAGGAGAGACCAGTCATTTGTCCTAAGCCACCCAGAAGAGAGAAGAACCAGGATTTAAATCCAAGAATTAGATTTGAAAGCTGATGTTTTTAGCCACTTCATGGTGTAATCTAATTTTTTTTTTTCTTGGTCTTTTCCTTTTTACCGGTACCAGGGATCAAACTCATGACTACCTGCTTACAAGGCAGGTGCTTATGCCGCTGAGCTAAATCCCCAGCCCCAATCTGTCTAAATTTAAGACACACTAAAAATTACTATAAAACCTTCTGATTATAATTTGCAATACTACTGATGCAGCCTGAATTCAATAAGCATTTACAAAGTTCCTTGTGTTAGGAAAACCTGTGCAAATGCCTTTTAGAATCGATTCAGAGGAAATGCTCACCTTCATGATCAGAAGTTTGGTGGACGACTTGAGCTGTAAATGGCTACTGGTCACAAACATTTTCATCAGTAAGTAGAACACAGATCTTTCTCCTCCAATAATTTCTGCATCTGGGCCTTCCTAGAGTGTGAATGTTATTACATATTTTTAATATAAAATTATTTGTAATTATTTATATATGTATAATTTCAGTAACATATTATAAAAAAATAACGAAAGCCATGACTTGCTGAGCAGACAGGTGACAACAAGCCCAATACACTGCCAGGTCCTCACCTCATTTCTTAACGACATTCAGTGGAAAAACTATATGTGCACACACAAGGAGTGGCAGAAATCAGGCCACTCAAAAGCCCCCAACCTTGCTGTAGTTATACGACAGCCAGTTCCAGCAGTAAGCACAGGCAGCCCTCTTCATGTGTCCAGTCCAGCACCTGCTAAGTCCTCAAGATGAGCTATCCTCAACTCTGATGCAGGGAATCTTAGACAAAGGATTCAGAGGTAACACACACAGACTCCAGGACCATCGCTTGCTTAGACCTTTCTAGAAGTATCACATGTAAAAAGGTCAACTTCCATTCCCACATTCTGGATTCTATATGAGAATAAGACCTAATTTCTTAAAAAAACATACTCTGAGAAATGAGAAGCACACCCAGTCAAGGCATACTTGTTTGATCATTTTCCCTCATGGTACAAGAGTGACACAGCACTGGGGCATGGCATAAGGACACAGGCAAAGATCTGCTACATGCTGACTTCCTACAAGGGCAACATGTTCTCTAAAGAGTCCAAGAGGATGCTGTTGTAGACACACATAGGGCTAGCAATGTCAGCTAACCTTCCACCAGACATAGCCCTCTGCTGGCTTGGAGTTTATTTCCACCTCTGTCTGAGGCTCTTCCAGGATAAGGACAAACAAGAAAGAGTATTTTATTTTCACAAACATCTTAAAATACAAGAAGAATATAAGAGTCAAGATAAAAAGCCAACAATCCCAGCAGGTTAGCTAGCGGCAGAAGACTGGAGCTCTCTGCTTTGTACCTGTGCCTTCAACCACAAGAACTTGTTGGCAGGCAGCTCCAGGGCCACCTTCAGCATGTGGTGCTGCAGGATGGGAGGGGCCTCCTGGCCAAGGCTCTGCTCAGAGATGATGCCTGCAGACACAAGGGAGGCAAACTGACAAAGTCACCCAGGAGTGGGTGCCCAGCAAATACTGCCTGACCAAAGGGCCAGAGACAGAAACCCACATCTAGAAAGCTAAAAGGATATGGGTCTGTTGCCTGACCTGGTTGCCTCAACCAGGCTGTGCAAGCCTGTCTCTCTCGACACCCTGTCCCACCCCAGGGCCATCCAGATCCTTCGCTGCCAAAGCAGGCTCCTCATCACCTGACCCATGCTAAGCTCATGCTACCACAGACATTGCCATACCACGCTGCCTGCCTCCAAGTGTGGTCCCTCATGGATACAGTCTCTTGTGTGGGACACAGACCTTGATGTCCACATGCAAATGTTCTGTGGACAAGTAATTCTGGCCACTGACTGGTCAGACTGGGTCCCTGTCTTCTAACTCAGTGTCTAGGTGTCTCCTTTGTGCAAGAGGATACATCAGTAAGTCCCAAATGGCCACAATCTAGTACATTTCATACCCCCATGGCAAAGATAACCTTGCACATTCAAACAATTAAAATTACAGCTCTTGAAAGGGATTATCTCTGTAGCTTATATAAATTCCAAGAATGGTATTTTTGTAAGTCTTCTTCTATAGGACTGATTATAAAGTCCATTTTTATGAAGTAAACCTGACCATCAAGGATCCATGACCAGGGAAGCTTAATGTTACTTTTATGAGATGTGGTTTGAGTCGGACTCATTGGAAAAAAATACGATGGGATGCATGCACCTCTGCACGATGGGATGGGATGTCCCTTCCATGGAACTCTCCTGCCTCAATCTCTGCACCTGTTCCCTGAGAAGACAGCTTTAGAGTACACATGCATGATCCAATCTGTAGACTGTCCATGGCAGGTCATTGGGGCTGACTGGCTTCCACTTTCCCCACTCTTAGGGCTTATGCTCAGTGCTCACCTGAACTCACTTAGAGAAGGCCAGCAACTAAAAAGTACAGGTCCAATAAAATTATAAGATCACAATTACCCCAGCAAGGTAACCACAGCCTCGCGGTCCCTCAGCACCTAAGTGTTCATCTGCCACCTTGAGACTCACCTTTCAGGAGCTTGCTGAAGTCAAAGTTGTACTGCATGACCACATGGGGGACTGCTTTCTGGTAGAGGCATATGACCTGGAGCAAAACGGCTCTCAGAAGAATAGTTTCTGCATCATCTGCAACGAAGAAAATAGTTTCAATTGGGAAACAATTTGTTTTGGGATCTTGCTCGAGGAAACAGCCAAGCCACACTGCACTCAACCGAATGCTGCACAGTGAAGCTACAGGCAGTAACTAGATGTAAAAACTCACATAGTGCTGTCCAAGAGCCCAGCTTCTGGCCCACTTGGCTGTGATGGTCTTGGACAGGTTGAGGCTACTCTGTCTTTTCTTTTTTGGGGGGGTACCAGGGATTGAACTCACGACCTCCCATTTGCTAAGCAGGCACTTATGCCTCTGAACTAAACCCCCAGCCCTCATCTCTGTGTTTTCAAGTCCTCATCTGAGCAAGGGGATTTTCTCGTAGGGTTGCCAGAAGGCTTAGAGGGTCTAGATTCAGGCTACAAAGCCCACTACCTGGCCAACGACAAGATCTAAGTCAATGCTTTTTAATATGAAAGGCACTGAATAGCCCACATCTATCACAGAGCAAGAAAGAGTTTCCCACCCTGTCACCTATTTAAAGGACAGAGCAAAAAATAAAAACAAAAATAAAAAATAAAGGACGGAGCAGACAGAACCCAGCACTCAAGTCTGCAGAGAGACACAGCACTTGCATAAAGCCTGGGTACATTTCTAGTGGATGTTTAAGTTCAATCTACAATTCTCCTTCTTCCCCCAAGGAGAAAAGAATGTGGGGTACAGCCGTGGACCCTCTGGCTAGGAGCCACTGCACGTTCCCTGTCTGCTCCATCCCTGTGAAATACCAGAGGCCCAAGCCCTCACCACACTGGAGAGCCCTGCAGGCAGCTGGAGTCCCGTCACCTCTCTTCTTTCCTTTCTCATCATCTTCTTTCATCTCTTGCTTTTTAAGTGACTGCCAGACCCACACAACAGTATTCAGATCTGGCAAAACCTAAAGGGAAAAAAGAAGCAAAAAAAAAAAAAAAAAATCAGTTGTATTAAACAACAAAGAGAAATGAATGAATTGAACACAGTAAGAGGAAGCGAAACCCAGAGTGGGAGGCACAGATATGTGAGCGTGCACGAGTGTGAATTACATGAGCACTGAGTGTGCAGGACACGAAACAAAAGGGTATAGAGAGAATAGGCACACATTCACTGTAAGCTCTGTTCTGCATGCCAAAGACTGGGTAAACAGGTCCGACGGTAACATCAAAGCCCTGAAGACTTCTTCCCCTGAGTCAAAGTAACACCTCCACAGGGCCAGCATGGAGAACCTGCCTTACGTGGTCCGGGCATAATCAGCCTCCAAAGAAAAGGGGGAGCTCTGAGAAAGCGGGTCTCCCAGGTCACCCAGCCCCTTCACTTGGACCACAGCACAGTCAGTGCCATGTTCCAGAGGAAGACAGGAGATCTCACCAAGTCAGAACTCTGCCAGTCCCCAGTGGACAGCAGGTACCCTGTCTCATTTCTTAGCTTGCTCAAAGACTTTGGGACTGCACTCCAAGCGTGACACTTGTGTGGCAGTTTTACTGCTGATCTTCAGTGCCATGCCACAACTGCCTGCTGGCCTCTCCAACATGGTGGCACTTGGGTCCCACCCATGCTCTCCCAAGAAGGCCCCTTCTCCCTACTGTGCTTGGGGGCAGGGAAAGCCCACCTTGCTCAGTGCCTCTCGGAAGAGCTGCACAAATTCTTCCATCACCGACGCTGTGTACACGCCTGATTCTTGCCAGGATTCTTTATTTAAGCAGTGGTCAACAGTTTTCAATGCTCTCTTCAAAATGAAGGAAATGAGGGACAGAGCTGTGTGTCTCACCGACGTGCTGTCCAGCTGGGAAGAACAGTTAAATCCACAAATGTATGTAGGCAGACAGAGGTCTCAAGCTCTGCACTGGTTCTTGCTCCATCTCTAGCCATGCTGGATTCTACAGTGTGACAAGAACTGACCCCAGGGACTTTGCCCACCTAGATGTCCTCCATGTCTGAGCTCAGCTGCTGCCAGAAAAGCAGTTAGGAAAGATGGAGTCTGCCAGTGGTTTCCTTTTCCACAGCCTTCTCTGACAACCAGCCACACCACTAACATGGATCATTTGGATTAACAGGAGCAAGAGCTCTGTTAATCACCACAACTCACCCCTAAACACAGGCACGCCACCTTTAACACTCAGCGTTGGGTGAAGAGACAGCAAGAAAACATAGCAGGTCCCTCAGTACAGAGAGCTCCCCCAGGTCAGTAAGCAACAGCTGCATTTTGTGTGGCCCATCTCCCCAGGTTTCCTGTGACAGCAACTTAGCCCCAGTGTGGCGGTTCTACAAAGAAGTGGAATCTGTAGGAGAGGCGGCTGAGCAGGAGGTGCCTAGAGCACAGGGTGGGCCATCCTCAGGAGGGATTCATGTAGTTCTCAGGGGACTCTGCTAGCTCTTAGCAGAGAGGTAGATGTAAAGGGAACGTGACTGGCCCTTCCCTGGCCTGTGGCTTCCTAAATCACTACGTGGTCTCCTGTGTGCTAAGCTATGTCCTTTTCTGCCCATCCACCATGTTGTGCCATCCTCAGAGAGGATGAGGCTGCCCAGTCTTGGACTTCCAGGTTCCAAAACTGTTAGCCAAATAAAACTCTCTTCATACATACCCAGCTTTGGGCATTTTGTCACAGTAACAGAAAATGAACTAATAGAAGAAGCAACTCAGCCAGGTGTGGTGGCACACACCTATAACTTGGGAGGTTGAGGCAGGAGTATCATAGTGAGTTTGAGACCAACCTGGGTTACAGAGTGAGTTCTAGACCAGCCTGAACTTCATAGTAAGGCCCTGTCTCAAAAAAAAAAAAAAAAAAAAAAAAAAAGAGAGAGAGAGAAAGAAAAGAAAAGAAAGAAGCAACTCATCACAGGCCTGGGACATACATACTTCCCTCCTATTTAGGTAAATGCTAGGATGGTCTTCCAAGTCCTCACTGACTACAGACTGAGTAAGGTTCAAGACTCTGCACTAGGAACAAACTAGGGAAGAGCTCAGGCCATGGCCAGAGGCAATTCATTCCTGGACTATCAGCAGTGCCAGAGTACAGGGAAGAAATGCAGAGTCCCAGGTCCTTGTTTAGAAGCAGAGTGTGCATCTTCACACGACCCCCAGGCAAGCCCACAAGGCTAAATCCCGGGGCACCCTGGCTGTGGCACTGGGCATTTACAGTGAGGGGGAAACAAACAGGACTCTGGCTCTGGTTTCATAGTCATGACAGCCCAGTGCCCAGCATTCCAGCTGGCTGCTATTTTACTTCATGGGGATGCCGGGTACCTAAGCAGAACACAGGAAATGCTTAGGCCAACAACGGCTCTAACACATAATGCTTTCAAAAGCAGGCCCCCAACAAAAGTTCATGTGACACCAGTGGGCTGCGAGCACAGGAGCGCCATGACCTGCTTCTAAATCCTGCTAACATCTCATTTCTAAAATAAACTGGCTCTTTTTCTGATTTAAAACATGTGATGTTACAAGTTCTTCAATCAACACTATAAGGAACAAAAGAAAAAAACCCCTCATAATTGCAGCCTCTAGAATTTCTCCCCCACTGATCCCATGAATATGAAAACAGTCTCGGCTCTCCACAAGGGCATGTGGGGACAGCGGACTAGGCTGTGGCTGGACGGCTCCTGGCCTGCAAAGGACAGCAGCCACAGAGGGGAAGGAGCCAGGCCTGTCTCATCCAAGCTACTCTGTCCAGAAGATGGACTGTCCTTCCAGGAGAGTGCACAGACCACACTGAGACAGGAGAGAGGCCAGCCTTTCATCTCTCATACCGCCAGCCTAAGGAGCAAGTAAGCGTAGCCTTCAAAGGAGGCGCAGCTGACGTATTCCTTTCAACTCCTTTCTGCAGGCCTCCTGGGAAATACGAATGTCTCCCACAAAACAGATGGGTAGTTAGCTGCGTCCTAATTTTGCGTATGATGATCTGGCAAACAGAACAAAAGATCTTTCTGCCGAGTCCCACACAGGCCTCTTCTTTTCTCTTCCTCACTCACCGCCCAGCCTCAGCACAAACCCTGGACAGGTATCAAAGAATTCCACTGCAGTCTCAGGAGTTGATACCACCTTAGTGACTGCACCCATCACCACAGGACCAACTCATGTCTACGCCACACACCACGTAGACCCTGTCCTACCTATGTCACATAACCCAGCCTGTCCGGAGGTTGAGACACCTCTCTGAAAGCCTCATCTTCCTGGGAAAGTGGCAGGCTACTGGGCTTAAAGGGGCTGGCAGGCCCAGAACCCAGGTGGGCTATGCGCCCACAGCCAGTCGCCTGAGCCCACAATGCCAAGGTAAAAGATGAAAACCCCTCAATGCTTGGCTTCTGATAGGACCTGGGACCATATAAATAAATTAAAATTAAAGTCTCTCAATTCTTTTCCATGAATATGTTCTCCAAAAATGGATGCAAACAACTAGTTCCCAAAGTAAATAGTCCCCAGAAATCTTAAAACCATTCATCTGGACAAAAAATAAAGGAAATCCTTTATTAGCCTTGTGGTCCAAAGGCTACGTCCAGCCACAGCCACAGCCACAGCTGGGAATGTACCTAATGGCAGATCTGCCTAACATGTGCCATACTTCACATTCAATCACAAGCACAATTAAGAAGAACGATTTTTTGATAATTTTCAATCTACCCTGTCCAGAAATTCTAAGTATTTTACTAAAAGGATTTCCCTTCTTCTGACTCTAACATACTTCCATTCCTCCCAATCAGGAGTAAAGAGGCATGGAGAGATCAAGCTATCCCTGCCACACACTAGAGTGGACAAGGTGTGACACCACTTGTCCCCAGAGGGAATTGGCTCCTACTCAAGGTCTTTGGCCCAAGTGAGGGCATCTGTCACTTTCTTGGGAGCCTCAGAGATTCCCTGACAAAGCAATCCAACACCGCCAGGCCGAAACTCTCAGCCTGAGGGTTCCACAGAAGTTCCAGAAGTAGGGCCACCATGACCTTACATTTAATGCTTGAGTGAACATGATCTTATTGCACACCAGGGGCACCGTGGTCACCATCACCATCGCCAGGAGTCGTGGCAAAGGGATAAATTCTTTGGTCTGAAATGCCTGGGAAATCTCTGGTTGGGCCTCATAGATCTAGGAAAAGGAGAAAAGCCGTTTAGTTGGTGTTAGAAACAGATATGCAACAGTGAAGCCATTCCAATTAAATAATTCTATAATGGTAAGAGTCATTCACTGCAGGGACAAGATCAGACTTGTTAAAGATAAGTCAGGTTGCTGGTTTGGCCACCATCAGAATAGTGACCTCCAATGTACAACTTAGCCTAGACAAATCACTGCCAGAACTGTGCTAGAAAAAAGGGTATCACTCACCCACAACACCTACACTTGACAAAATCTACCATCTTTTTGAAGTAAAATGCTACTCTGGGGTAGGAACACTTGATTATTTAAAAATAGTTTGTGGAGGGCAAGTCTGGACCTCAGTGAGGTTAAGTTACTTCCTTTGGACCACAAGGCTAATGAGCAGCCAAGTAAGGACCACAGCTGAGTTGCAAATACCACACATTTGCCCCTCCCCAGAATTGGGGAGGACAGCTCCAGAGCCACTCCCCTAAGGGTGCTGGTCATAGGGCCCTCCAAGCAAGGGGCAGGGCATCCTTCTTTCTCAAGTGGAGATCAGCTGGGGCCTGCACATGTAGGCACTTGAGAATCCTGAGAATATGTGGATAAAAGCTAATTTTACCAATCATGCCACGCCAAGACTGAGGCACAAGGAAACAATCCTAGGCATTTCACATGCACGCTTGGCAGGCCATAAATCAGAGGGAGAAAAAGCTTAATTGAGCCAAACACTACTGCCAAAGAATTTATAGTAACTATAGGCTGAGCATCCCCAATCCCAAAATCTGCAACTTAAAGCTTTTTGAGTACCAAAAGGATATGATACTCATTAAATTTCATACGTGAAGTGTTCTTGGACTTCAGATTATGCATTTTTGGATTAGAAAGGCTCACCCAATAAAACCTATGCAAGTATCAAAAAAACCTACACAAATATTCTAAAACCTAAAAGCCCCTGAAACTGAACCTGAAACCCTTTGTCCCAGTCTCAAGTATTTTGAGTAAGAATTTAAACCTGCACCTCCATAGGTAGATAAGGGAAATGTTGAAGTCTAAGGCTGAAAGGAAATGAAAACACATCTACTTAAGCAAACAGACCCATCGTAATATATCACAGCTTATGTCACCATGTTCTAAGGATACAAAGCCAATCTTTAAAAAGCATCCTACAATTCAAACATTTCAATCAGTCCAAAATATGTGGAAGGAATAAAACTCTTAAAGTCCAGCTCAGTGAGTCCACTTAGAGAACAAGGTCAGGCACAGTATGTCGCCTGCGCTACCCTTTGTCACAGATGCTCCTGAAGCACAGCGCCGGCCCTTCCTCACCCCTTCCACTCCCCTTGCACTCTAGGTACGGCTTCTGTGTTTTGTACCTTGGTAAGGAGTTTGATATTGTTTAACCAAGCGGACTTCACTCTTGGAAGAAAGGAAAACGTCACTTCCTTGAAGTACTTGCTCAGCAGGTCTGGGCACACTTTTAGGATATTCACCACCAGTTCAGCCACCAGCTCATCATTAGCTGCGGTTTTCAAACCCAACAAGAAGTGCAAGAGTGTCAGGTTGCCTCCTCTGGTGGGGACAGAGACAAGAGGGAGGTGTTAGTGGGGAAAATTCAAGCTAGCAGAGGCCTAGAGTTTCTCTCAGGGACAGTGGTGAAGTGGCTACGGGGAAATTTCCTCCAGGACACAACGTGAGGTATTTCCGCAGCTGTGGGGTCTTGAACTCTATCAGAGCACTTTGCTTTCTATCCCCTACTTCTAAGGGGCTGAAAAGGTCTCCATTTTGTGCCGTGTCTCCCTCTGCTTTGTTTCTTCCCTCCCTGGAATTCAACCTGACTTAAAGAACAGGAAGAAAGCTATCCTCTCTAACCTCCACAGCCACCTCGTCTCCCCGTATTTTTTATTTTGAGACAGGGTCTCCCTAAGTTGCTAAATGGCCCAGGCTGGGCTTGAATTTTCAATCCTCCTGCTTCACAGCCCCAGGATATACACACAAATTATTTGAATCAATAAAATGAATAGCACGGATACTGATGTACTGGGCAACACAGGCCTGCTGCTCCTGGCAGTGACCTCATCCCTCCTCTCTGAGGCAGGCACCTATTTTACAGGCAGACAGAAGGTGGAAACCTGCTAAGCTCTCAGGGCGAAGTTACAACTGGAGTCCAGTTGTGTGAGTTTGAGAACCTGCTCTCTTAATCTATACCAGGGAATGCCACACCATGGCCTGCCACTTAGGTTTGTAAATACATATAATTGGAACACAGTCACAGCCGATGTCTATGTCTACAGACACTTCTACGTGCTCATGGATAGATGGCCCACCTGCTTAAAACCATTTCCGCTCCTTTATAGAAAAGTTTGCTTCATTCTGTCCTCTAACACCTTATGTTCAGTAAGTACCTTCTAGGTGGCAGGCACCCTCCTAGACCCTTAGAAGACAAAATTGGTCACTCTTTTTTTACTACTTTCCACCAAATCAGATCATGCAAAAATAAACAAACAAATAAATAAAAATAACATTTATGCAAGGTGGTCAGAAGCCTGAACTGTGCAAAAGGGACACTGAGAGTGCAGGGCGTATTTTAGGAGGGCTGTCTCAAGTGGTGACACCTGCTCAGGGACTTGAATGAAATGCAGCGGGCCACATGACTCATGGGAAGCCACACGTTTCAGCTTTCTCAAAACTTCTCATTACTGTCTACAAACACAACTCCTTTCCTTTTCCCTGCGCACAAACATTTGTTTCTTGCTATAGTTTCAAATATTCACGAAAAACCACAGTTCATGCCAAACAGACCTACACCCCTAAATTAATGTGATATGCTCATTAAGTAATCATCCATTTCACAGACCTAGTTAAGGAAAGAAAAGATTGCTTTTAAAAAGGGGAAATTATGTGTGTTTTACACATGGCTATTAGAATGTAATGATTACAAAAGTCCGATGGAACTTTTTTTTTCCTTTTTGAGACAGGGTCTCCCAATGCAGTTCAGGCTGGCCTTGTGCTCACTTTGTAGCCCAGGTTGGTCTTGAACTCTCAATGATCCTCCTGCCTCAGCTTCCTGAGAGCTAGGATTATAGGTGTTTACTAGATAGAACAACCTTAGCAAGAAAATGAGTTTGTTCTTACTGATGAGCAAAAGGCTACACTAAGTGTGAATCAGAATAGTCTCAGAATCTGAATAAATTCGAAGTCACATGCAAACCAGGTGTGGCAGTATACGCCTGTAATCCCAGCACTGTGGCAGTCTGAGATAGAAGGATCATAAATTTAAACCCAATCTGGGGAATTCAGTGAGACCCTGACTCACAAACAAAAACGTAACCCCTGGGGGGATAAAAACACCACCGCCAACAAAAGATCATACCGAGGCAGCATTTCCACATTAACCCATTCTGAAGGGATCAGCATTTCTTGAATGCCTGAAGCTAGAAATCAAACTATCTAAATCCTTGCAATAAAACACCATACTGAGCTCTGTGTGGTGGCTCATGCCTGTAATCCCAGCACTCCAGAGCCTGGAGGCTGAGGCAGGAGGATTGCAGCTATGCATCACTACATCTAGCAAAAAATACAATTTATAGTCCTGTCATTGAGAGTACGTTACTATCAGCTTTGGAACTGTATTTCCTAGATTCAAATGTAAACCCTGTCTTGATTGCTCTGAGATCATCATCTTCCTCTAAAACTGAGCAACAGGGATGCTCACCTCAGACCACTTTGCAGGCCAAGCCAGGGCCTGGGAAGGTGACATAGGGACTCCTTCTCAGGCCTAACTGATGCCAGCTTTTTTCAGCAGACACAGGCAGAGACTCCCCAGGGGAGACATACCATAGTCTACGGATCTTTGCTACCCAAGGCCTTTGCCGCTGAAGAGTTGGAATGGACACAGGGGGTGTCCAACTGCTCACCTCTAAGGTGAATTCTAACCTAGAAGTCTATTGTATAGCTGGTTTCCACTGGACAGTCAGTATATGATGACTTGAGAACACACACACTTGGATTAACAAGAGTTGTAGTTTACCTGCCAAAAGTACCCAAAGACGCATCATAAAAATTAATCCCATGCTTGAACGAACAACAAAGATCAGTCAGGAAGTTATGAACGAGCTCCCTCACCATGGCTTTCCCTGCTTCTTCAGCAGACACCTATGTGGGTTGGAAAGTAATTCAGTGAATACCAAGTTCATAAACCTTAGTAACAGCTACAGCATAAAAATGGGACAGTATCACCCACCTAGTGACAACTCAGAAAATACTTTAAATCAAACACTTGGAATTATTCCAAAAACAAAATCACCACCCCAAACTGACACATGCATCAAGATAAAAGAATACTGTTAAGAGAGGCAAGTTTAAACCTTTATTTTTAAAAGTTTTGAAATGACTTCATTTGTCCTGCTCTTTTGAATGAAACTGCATGTTTGAGAGTGTTTTTATTACACACACAGGCTTCCTATTGAAAAGCGCACAGAAATACGTTTGAAATGAGAGGACCTGGGCAACCCACTAAGATAAAAGGGAGGAAAACAGCAGGCTCTGGAGAAGCGAGCTTCTCAGAAGTTAGCAGAAAGGCTGCGCCTGCGCTGGGTGGTTCAAAGCCCCGCGCCCACGCCAGGTTGGTCAAAGCCCCACTGAAACACTCTGAGGGCAATCAAAAGGCACACTGGACTTGAGTCAGTCCAGGAGCAACTGTTTTAACTCAGCCCTAATACACTATTGCAAAGTAAACAACCCATGTCAGTAGGTGAGGATATGCAAGGTCCCCTAGACAGGATGTTGAGGTAAATGCAACAAGCTCTGGAACTCCAAACCTAGAGGTGAAAAGAATGGAGAAAGAAAAAGGAGAACATGCTTGAGAGGAGGAGCGCATTGCAGAAGCCGATAATGCTGTATCAGGCACACACTGCAGACAAACTTAAGTCATCATCACTCACTAGAGGGAGCAATAGCTTTCTTACTGAAAACCATAACCGTGTAGTATCGTAACTCTCAGATGAGAACAAAAATCTTAAGGCAAAAATACGAAACTTAGCTGGTATAATGGCACATCCCTGTAAGTCCAGCTACTTGAGAGGCCAAGGAAGCATTACAAATTTGAGACCACGGGCAATTTAGTAAGATCTGGTCTTAAAACAAAAAATGCAAAGGTCTGAAATGTAGATCCATGGTAGAATGGTTGTCTAACAAGCACAAGGCTTGGGGATCAATCCCCAGCACTGCAAATAGCAATAATCATAAAATTTTTAAAAATCATATTGCATTTAGCAGAGAAGTATTATAATCACACAGCCAAAAGAAACAAATGAAAAGATGGGATTTTTTTTTTTTCTTTTCAGTTTTTAGCTTTATCTTTTGGTTTCTGAGACAGGTTCAGGCTAGGTAGCCCAGGCTGGTCTTAAACTTGTAGCAATCACCCTGCCTCAGCATCCCAGGTGCTGGAATTATAGGTGTGCACTCCTCCATAGAGCTGGGATTTTACTTTAATGTCTAGTGGAATATTGAGATGCTACAACTACTAAGGTCAACTGAAACCCAAGACTGTACCTTGGCACTCTCTGTATTTTCTGGGGTCACATCAGCAATCCCATTCCAGCTGTAGAGAGATGCTATGTGGACCAGGAGTTGCCCAGTAAAGAAGCGAACCTTCTGCGTTTTTGTGATATTTTTATTGTGAACTACCTAAAAACAATGATACAACAAATGATGCTCAAAGAATTCACTGGTTTTTAAAAATGCTGTTTATTGTCTTCTCATCATTATAAAAATGCATGCTAACTGCAGAAAATGTGGCCCCCAAAAAGGGGAAAACACAGAGAAACACAATTTACCTATATCCCAAACATCTTGGTACCTCATTACCATTTCAGGGTTTCCAGTCAGTGCCCCCTACCCACAGTCACTGCACATAGGTACACAGCCTGGCCATCTCTTTTGGGCTTGAGATTATACTGCTACGTGGTTTTATGCCTCCTTTACTTACCTAGTGTGAGCTTTTACCATATTAAAAATTCCTCTGAAGACTGTTTTAGAGGGAGAAATAGTACTTTGTGCCGGCAGTGGACCTTCACTTACTAACTCTCCCCCGATGTTTCTACCTGGCTACTCCCCATCAAGCCATGGATGAAGCTTACACTGCACTGGGGGACCAAGCCTGTTCTTATGAATGGAACTGTGGCACAAGATCTCATTTCCACCTGAGCCGGGAAGTGCGGCCCAGTCTATGAAATGTGTCCTCCAGGTGGATCTGGTACACACCCAGGCTTGCAGCGAGCCTTAGTCAGGCTCACAGTGTACGTAAGATCTTCAGCACACGGTGCCAGACTGCTAACTTCAACAGCGGCTGCGGCACCTCCTCCAGGGAAGCAGTGCTTGAGGCAGCTTTGCTAGCACTATACTGAATGTCATCTTTAAAACGTCAGTGCTGCTCTGGTATGGGAAGAAACCTGTGTGCCACTACTGGTTTTACTTTGGATAAGGTGACAAGAAAATTGTTAGGGAAGAGAGAGCGGCACTGCCTGTGCACTGTAGGGTGCACAACAGCACCTCTGCTTCCACTGACGAGGGGCCAGTTTAGGTTCCCTGTAACAACTGCAAATGACTCCGGCCAGGAGTGGGGCACACACCTGTAATCTCAGAACTCAGGAGGCTGAGGCAGGGAGATCACCATTGAGTCTGAGGCCAGACTGGGCTACATAGTAAACCTAAACTATACAGTGAGACCCTGTCGGAAAAAGATAAATAAAAATTTAAAAAACTGTCCCTAGATATTGCCAAATGTCTCAAGGACAGGAAACTGTACTCAGTTGAGAACCACTGCTTTACAAACTACAAATTTAAAGTGTTTTCATGCTTACTAGCCATTTTTGTACAGGTTCTTGACAACTTTTCATGTTGAAAAGGTCAGAGTTTTCCTGATTAATCACTTAAGGTGTTTCTATCTCAAGGACAATAATCCCTTTTGGCAAGTTTTTAAATTTCTGTAAGAATGTTTGCAAAAGACAGACTATGTAACATGGACTAGAGGCGCCAATGAAGCACTACTTGCAGTTTGCAGCTCACAGTTATGAGCTGGCTGCTGTGAACTGCTGCTCGGCAGCTTTCCACCCGCCTAGGAAAAGGAAGCCTTGCATTCCTCCAGCTTCTGAGCACAGAACTTGCTCACCCTCAAGCCCAGCTTCTGCTTAAGAAGCTGCTTTCCTTGCCATCTACGTAACTGCAATGAGACAGCTGCAAACGTCGATGATGAGGACAATGATGGACACCGCTTCTTCGTTCACAAAGAAAACACAAACGACAAGGAAACTGACCATTGGGGGCTGGGGATTCAGCTCAGTGGCATAAGCACCTGCCTTACAAGCAGGCCGTCATGAGTTCAATCCCCAGTACCGATAAAAAAAAAAAAAGAAAACTGACCACGGAACACGTACCTTTGTTTTTAGTGTAGATAACAAAATGTTGATGGTAGAAATCCTATCTTCCTTTATGCCAGAGCTAAAAATGCAAGGGATAAATTCTGAAAATAAAAGTTTCAAAGCATTAAACACAGAAATATTCTGGAAATAAGAACAAATGAGAGAATATTATTGATTAAATAAGTATAGCAAACAATGCCATATACCTTTAAAAAAAAGTTTGTTTTTCTTAATTATATAACTTCACAGTAGGAAAAACCAGCTTCATGACATAGGAAATCAGGATTTTTTAAAAAGTTCAGTTCTTTTGAGACTGTTTGATTCACTATGCAGTTCAGGCTGCCCTTGAATTCAGCCTCCCAAGTGCTGAGATTATAGGAGTGTGCCACCACGCCCAGCCAAAAATTCCAGAGTTCTTTAGTTTCATTTTACTTTTATTTCTGTACATTAAGTAAAATGAACTTAACAATGATTGAAAAAGAATATGCAGTATGATTACAGTCTTCTAAAGCTTCTCTCCTGACTGCTGAGAGATATGTTTAAAATTATGATTTTACTGGTTGGTGGGAGGAGTTTGGGGGGACTATCTGTTCATTTTTGCTTTACCCACAGAGCTGGAGGACCTGCTATTGCTAACATACTGGTGACACTGCACAGAAGCACCAGAGCAATTGCCACATCGCTTGCTTTCTACATGCTTAATTGCTACAAAAGAAACTCATTGTTCTTTAAATAAGAAAATACTAACCAAACTAAACTAAAATTTAAAATCAACCATAGCCCTCCCACCCACACAAAGGTAAACACTGTATGTAACCTTTGAGTCAGCTGTTAGCCTTCTTGTGTGACCATACTATTCTATTTAGTTACTAGTTAAATGGGATCATGCTTTACCGCTCTGTGAGTTGATTCCCAGTCATGTATCAGTGATAAACTCTTGTGTCAGAAGTATATTTCTGCAGCATTTTTAATGGCTGCATTCCATCATATGACTAGTACTCAACTTACTCAGTTGATCACTTGCACAGCTAGATGTCTGATCTTCAGCTAACACAAGAAAAGTCTTCCTAAATCAAACCTCTATTTATATCCTTAATTACTTTCTCAGGACAAATGCGTATACACGGAATCGCTAGATCAAACATCTTAGAAGATCTGATTCAAGAGGCCAAACTGCCCACAGAAACCTGCCCCTGTGGCAATGGAAATGGGTACCCACTGCCTTTTTGCCAAGGGCCAGACAGCTGGCTGAGATGACACACGGAAGTGTAAAGAAACTGCTGGCCCTGGTAGCAGCAGGACACTCTGAACCTAGTTCCAGCAATGAGTGGGAAAGGACTGTCTGTGCATGTTGTCCCCTCCAGGATGCTCTGCCAATGATGGAGCCCCACATGGACCAGGCTGACAACTACTCATGCCCTCAAGCTCTGGAGGAGCTCAGGTCTCCCTTCAGGGTGTGTGTGGGGGAGAGGGCCAGACATACAGTCACACCAAGCTACAGCACCCTGACTGTCCTTCAAAGGATGATTCTCAGAGATCTTACCAGAACACACAGGCACGATTCTGGGAATCTTACTGAGCAACTGCCATGTGGTAAGTAAGCTCGGTCACTTAGCACCTCACCAAATCTCTTCACGCAAGTGGTCCTAATAAACTATGTCAAGCCTTGCTCTAGGAAGACAGCCACCAGAAGGTGGTCCAGTAGAAATTCTCTGGAGTTCTGATATTCTCATAGCATGGGAAAGAACTACTAGGGTCAGTGAACTCTATGTGTCTTTGTATCATTGTACTTCGATCAAATCCAAGGGTAAACACTCCATCACTGAGCTATCCCCTGAACCAAACAAATTATATTTTAAAAAATGCAATTACTAAGGAAAGCCAGGTAGCCATGGCTATGAATCTGTGTATGTTCTGGAACCAAAAGCCTCTGTTTGCATTAATCCTTTGTTAGGGCAGAGTTCAGCCTTCAAGGCTGAAGTCACAGGAACACCTCCATTCATGCTAAACAGTGATATCAAGATGGCAATGCCCAAGCCCCCCCCCCCCCATATAACCTTCATGCCCGTGCACAAATCTGCAAAGGATGCAGATCTGTTGGAAGAAATGGTTTGCAAGCAGCTCCTTTAGAACAACTGCAGGCGGACTTTTCTAAGGGACAAAGGGAATACCTACCTTTCAGCTCTAGTACTTGTCCTATAGTGCTATCATCACCAGCAATTAAGAAGGAGAGGGCAAACTGGATGTAGGCCAGCCGGACGTCAGGCACTCCCTGGAGGACAAAGGAGACCAACACGTCACACATGTCTCACACACATAGGCAGAAGAGACAGGAACACAGCAGGCGAGTATACACCTCTCAACAGTACCAATCTTTCAGTCTTGTTCCCAACCTGTGGAAGTCTGAAGTTAATGAAAACTCTTTATGGAAAGCAAAGGGTTTTTGGCTCGCTTACCCCTAACTGAAACATGTAAAGTGTTAAGTTTATGGATCACTTTAGTATACAATAAAAGACTCTCAACCCACTTACATCCATCCCCTAGCTAGCCAATAACAATCCATCATTTGTTTTGCAAGTCTGGAAATAATGGAAAGTGCGGTGCTACTTTTGATGAGAAACCAATGTGCAGATGTCTGGTTTTCATTAGATGTAAGTTACAAACTCACAAGAGAAACCAAAGCCTAGATGCTTCATGTTATGAAGCCAGCATAGCTATCCCAGCCTATACCATCCCATAGGCATCAGTGGCAACCTGGGGCAGCAAGGCCATGTGCCCATGGCCAGCAGCTAACACTCCTGGGGAGGCCACAAGGGCCAGCTGATCAGTTCTCCCTTCTAGTGTCACAAGACAAAGCCCATGACTCATCACTGTCTTCTGCACTTAAGGAAGCCGAAGCATACTCACCTCTCATCAGCTCTTCTAGAGCTGGCACCTATGCTTGCCAGCTCTAGAACACTTGAACGTCAGCCTTTGTTCACCTCCCAGTAACACCACCAAGGAATAAACTCACAGTATACAGAATTACCATTGCAACTATCTGGTGAGAAACACCAAGTGGCCATCTCTGCTTCCAGATAGTCCTGCTCCACTTAGTAGTGGCAGCTGAGGCAGTGGTGAGGATAGTGACAATGATGGTCACATTTACTGAACACTATGCCAAGCACAACCTCAAATGCTGAACATGTGTTATGTCATTGTTCTTCATAATATGCTGAGGTGAAGATGCTTACCATCCTCATTTTACAGATGGGCAAAGTGAGTACTGGAAAACTCACTCAAGGTCATGCAGCTGTATGTAACCAAGCACCAGAACTGAATTAATTAAGAAATAACTGCACAAACACGCTTCATGTTCAAATAAAAAGGGCTCCTTGCACCTGCATCTCCCCTTTTCTCAAGGTGCAGGGGCCTATTTGGCAACGTTTAGGTCTCTGTGCAAGTATTTGATCAATTCCTTCTTGTTTCATTGGGGGCATTTCTTCTGGAGAAAAGATAACTGTAATACCATCAACTCAGGATGCTGAGACAAGAGAATTGCAGGCTAGAAGCCAGCCTGTGCAACTTAGGGCAAGGCTTGAAATACAAGGGCTGCAACTCAGTGGCAAACTGCCTGCCTCGCATGCCTACAGCCATAGGTTCTATTCCCAACACCTTAAAGAAGAGGGAGGAAAAAAAAGGTAGGGGGAGAGTATACAATCCCTACTCTCAAACACTTGGATTTAAGCCTTGCACATTTGTTCTATTTCTCGAGTCATGCCACCCATGACACCTGGCACTCAAGACTTTATCACTTCATGTTCACAAAACCCCGCAGCAAATGCTGTAACCTCAAGCTGACATCATGCAAAGTCAACTAAGAAACTAACGTGAGGGAGCTTAATGTAACCACCTCTCTCGAGTTACCTGGGACCTCAATGTTCACATAAACACCTCACTAATCCCAGCACATCACTGTTATTCTGGTCTGCATTTGCATATCGGGAATAAATGTTTGTACAACAATAAAACTTGTCTAAAGAACTTAAATTAGGTTTTATTTTCTCCCTGCTAGTGGAACCCCCCGACTCTGTGACCACTGAGATGGTACTAGAGTCAGGGACCTGGAATGCTGGCTGCAGTTTGCACAATTTTAGATCTTGGTGTCCCACTTACACACAGTAAAGCTGCACTAGATCTTCCCATGGGTCCTCTAGCAATGAATTCCTAAGTGAGAATTTGGTTATCACCTGCCAGCTCCCTTTTTGTGTGTCTCACAGCTCCTAATCTCAGAGTCTACCTCTGTGAAGGAACCAGACAGACGAGGTCCATAAGACCCTGCACCTGTCCACTCTAGTCTGGCACCACTGCTGCTCCTCAAAGACATCCTGCTCCTGCTGAGAGGAGCACCTAACCCTTCATTCCTACTCTGACCTCACAGAGCTGTTATCCCTGGAAGAAAATGTCCTGAACTCTTCAGGGTTTGTTCTGTAAAACACTGTCTAAAATAGACCAAAACATATTTGGCAAGACTGCTCTTTGGCACAGGATTTTAACAATGCTTTCTTTGGCTGGATGAAGATAGCCATGGTCCTTTCAAGAGGCTTTAATAATTCTCTCTCAAATGTTCAAATACACTCACTGAAAAACCAGAAATTGCTATTAGCATCTTTAACAACTAAAGTGCATGAAAAGAGGCAAGAGAAACACAAAGATTAACAAGAGATGCAAAGAGACTGGGGAAGCATATCAACCACATGCAACACACAGATTTTGTCTGGGCTCCCTCTTGAGCCACAGTATGTTAAGGTTTTTGATCTAAAAAGGCCCCAAATCTTCATGTTTGGACAGTGATCGGGTCGTGGGTGCAGCACAGCAGATTCACCGTTAGGTGAATTACTGGGGGCATGACCTCAAAAAGGTCCCCGCTCCTCCTTTCTTTGCTTCCTGCCCACCATGACGTGAGCAGCTTTCCTCCACCTGACCTTCTGACCATGCCCTTCCTGCCTTGGAGCCAGCTGACCTCGGTCTGAAAATGTGAGCCAAAATAAACCTCTCCTCCTTTAAGTTGTGGGCGTTAGGGACTGTGTCTCAGTGATGAGGAAAAGGACTGAGACAGTATGAAAATAGTTTTCAGATAGTCAGAAAAAGTAGGAGATCAAGTGGGGTTTTAGAAGACACTGAGAAGTTACTAATGGTGGTAGGTGCGACAATGGTTAGGTGGTTTTGTTTTTTAAAAGGCCTTTTTCTGTTAGAGTACACACTGAAATATTTACGGCGAGACATGAGTCACGTCTGAGAGTGGCTATAATAGGGCTCAGCAAGTGAACTGAATGTGGAGGGGTGACACGTTGTGTTGAAGCTGCAACATAAAGCTTCTCAGGCTGCTCCGTTTTAATGTCCCTGACATTTCCAATATTAAAAAAACCTAATGTCCAGACACCATTTTGTACTGCACACCAAGTATTGAAGAGCTCTCATCCTTGAGACAGATTAAATAAAAGAAAGCAAGGAAACTATCAGCCTGGCAGTAGCTCCCATCTTACACATCCTGCAGAGGTAAAATCCCTTGCTCTGAGACCTTGAGACGACATAGCTGGCACAGCGGGGCTCAGCAGAGGGAGCTGTAGGTGGGCTTCCCCAGTTTTCTGGTCTCGGTGGGTGGCCTGGGTGCTCTTTGCTGCTCGGATGGCTGGAGTCAAGAGAGACAGGGCTGGAAGGGGCAGGCACCTGATGGGCAATTAGTGCCAGGCTCACTGCCAAGACCAAAGAACCGTGATATTTGCCTGACTATAGACACACATTCTTTTTATTAGAAATGCATTTAAATGTCAGGAGCCATTATTCACTAAATGGAATCTGTTGACATGTTAATAAAGCATAGTATCTAGGAGACACTAAGACCTGGACTTTTTTTTCTCAGAGAGTACCTTATTTGTAATTCCAATAAAACCTTCAACACTAGACCAACCTTTGAGGGCGGTGGAAGTTACTTGGCATTCTTATTAACCCTTTAGTCTATTTCCTGACAATGTAAAAACTAGATTCTCAGGAGTACTGAGAAAACAAGTTAGCATACAGTTACAGAGGGGATCATGCTAACACGGTTCTCTACCTTCCCAACTGTCCTTCTGCTCAGAAAGCAGTGAGAACTAGGGTTCTCACTGGGAACTTTTCCTCCGGGCCTTTCCAGACCCAAATGACACTGCTGGAGCCACCAGGGAAATAGCTCACCTGAAAATCAAGCATTTGCATTTCCATTCTGTTTCTTGCCATTTAGCCCCAACCCATAACAAGATTATAAATGGGAGGCACAAAGTCATGTATGAAAGAGCCCTCTCTGAGAATGTTACTGGCTTAGAGTTCCAGAGAGTATTTAAAGGGGACAGATGAGAACAGAGGACTAGAGCATCTTACAATACTCACTGCTGTGAGGCAAAGATTACTTTCTTCACTCAGACGAGTGGGTGCTCACGGCTAAGTCATTCTGAGGTACTGCACCACAGAGCCAACCTCTTTCCTTCCCCCAGCCCTAAAAGCTTCCTCAGATGTTGCTGGGGTTCAGGCTCTGCTGGGCAGCTGACCCATCCTCAGTCAGGGAGGAAGCACGACACTTGGGGGTACTAACCTTTGAGTCCCTCTTAGTCGCCAGAGCATACAAGTTCTTTTTATTCAAATCAAAATGGCTGCAGACGTCCCTGGCAGCTTCAGGTCCCTGGGTAACCATGGCAGCCATTAGGCTGAGGCAGGCTCGAGCTATCCTGCAAAGGGACAGAAAACAGCAGAAGCACAAGGCCCCCGCTTCAGGAAGCCAAGTGCATACCTAGTTGCGCTATATCAAAATCAGAAAAATGAAAAAGGAAGTATATTCTTTTCCTTTTATTAAAAAAAGCATAACAGAAACTTCCAAGGAAGGCAAAACACAGATTTAGGAAGATCAAGACACAGAGATGAAAATTTGTCTTTCAAGTAAACCTCATGTGGCTGGGAGACCACATCTGAATCTCCATGTCCACAGGACATGGGGTGACTTTTCCCTTAAGGTCTCTCAGAAGTAACCTGTGGCCGCCATTCTGCTCTGTGATCACTCACTGAGCACCTGCTCCATGCGAGGCACTGTTCCAGTCCCAGGGCGGCAGCATCTTTAAGGCAGCAGGGCCCCTGCCCCCACGTGCCCTTGCGCTGCAGTGGAGGAAGGTGGTCACAGGTACAGAAGACAACACTGGCTCTGCAGGCATCTGTCTATGTGCAGCAGGCTAGAGGCACAGGAAAGGACAGCGGGAGCGCTACTAGACATAGACAGTCAAAGGACAGCCCTGCTGAGGTGACACATCTGCAGAGCACTGAAGGCAGACAGCTGTCGCAGGACTATGCAGGAGAACAGCCTGTTCCCAGGTCGGTGAGGAAAGCAGTGGGGCTAGAGCACAGTGGGGCAGGAGGCGGTGACAGCAGACACGTGTCACAGGAGCCTCAGAGACCGCTCAGTTCTGCTTAATGAGCGAAGGAAAGGTTAAAGGCACTCACAGAGAATGGAGCACAGACTGCACCGAAGACCAGCCCTTTGTCACATAGAAACAGGCCGCTTACCTGTAACCTGAGGCATACAGGGACTCACAGATGAGCTTCATATGGTTGTTCAGCAGCTTTTTCACGATATTGGTGCCCACGACATGAAAATGTGAGAGATCACTTGCTGTCCGCAATAATATGGCCTCAAAAACTTGAAGGATTAATAGCACCTGCAGAAATGGAGTTGCAATGCTGTAAATCGTCTCACCCCTTCTCCTGAACACATGTGCCATCCTCATTTTCACTGGAGTCAGTGTGCAGAGTGAGGAGGCCTCCTCAGGCCTGGGCCAAAGGCAGCCAGGGCAAGAGGCTACGGCTCACCGGGCTAAGGCCTGAGCCAGACAGCGCCTTGCTTCTAACTCCACACAGCCAAGTCCTGGCACAGGGAGAGGCCGCTAATGAAAACCAGGTCTTGCTCCTTTGGGTTCGACAGCCTTGTAATGGAGCTCTGAAACTCTGATAAGTTCATAAATATTCTAAGTTTTCAACCTCTCTGGAACCTGAAGACAACCGATTCTATGTGAGCTATAAGTCTGCAGGATGATGTTCACCGGCTTCCCTTTTGTTAAAACAAACCAGGTGCCTTCTATTCTATGATCCCACCTTTTAATTATTCACCAAATATTAATAAGAACTTAGCACTTCCCACTAACATGCCTTCAAAGGTTATAAAGAAAATAACATGTTCCTACACACTGTCACAAAGAATCATTTTCGGAAAATGACTGATGCTGTCTGGGAAACCAACATCCTTTTTCCTCATGCTTAAATCAACACAACTGTAGCATCAACTTGCTTTGTTAAGTCAGGTAAGGAACAAACTTACTTCACTTTCAGGCCGCTTCTCTCCACTCAGGAGCTGGAAAATTTCCGCACATTCAACAGAAATCTTTATGTACCCTTCCACAACATCATATACATCTTCTCGAGGCAGTTTCTTGGCAGCAGAGACAAATGCTTCCAAGGCTGAAAAAGTTCTATTCAAAGGTCAAAAAGCATAGCCTCCTCAAGCTACTATGGATGCTACGGACTGAACCATTTACCCATAAAATTCATATTTTGGAGCATGAATGACTACAAGGCTGTATTTGGGGGCACAAAAAGGACCAGTCATCATGGAAAGTCACTATTGCGGGTTTTACTATGCCATTCGGGCTGGCCTTGAACTTTCTTTGCAGCTGGTCTAGAACTCGAAGCATTCCTCCTGCCTCATTGCAGGTATGTGCCTACACAACAGGCAAAACTGTACTTTTTAAAAAGTGTTGCAGCTTCAAGCTGGATGCGGTGGTACATGTTTATACTCTGAGGGGCTGAGGTAAAGGGATTGCCAGGTTTGATCCTAGCCTGGGCAACTTAAGAACTCGGTGAGACCCTGCCCCAAAATAAAAACTTAGAAGCCACATCACGCTTTCCTGGGAGCCAGCCTATGTGCAGAATAGGAGCCCAGAAGAGCATCCACCCCTCCCTCCCCACAACCTGTAAGCAAGGCTGATTCAGAGGACTCAGGGTGAGATGACAGACTCAAGTGAAAGGAGTGGCTATTGTTTGACTGACTTTGCAGCCCTGAGGCTGGTGGTCAGGAAATCTACCTGGAAGATGATAGTGTTGTTTCTTTTTTCTCTTTAAAATAAAATAAGGCTGTACTTGGGATACAGGGTCTTTAAGGAGGTAGGAGGAGGTCATAAAATTGAGTTTCTAATCCCAAACAACTGGTATCCTTGTAAGAGGAAGGGACATCAGAGAATTCTCTCTCTGTGTGTGTGTGTGTGTGTGTGTGTGTGTGTGTGTCATGTAAAAAAGAAAGGTCAAGAAAGCAGCTATCTGCCTGCAATCAGGCAGAGAACCCTTAGCACAATCCCACTATGCTCTAGGACTTCTAGAGCTGTGCAAAAATAAATGTCTTATTGTTTGAGCCACACAGTCTACAATATTTTGCTGTGGCAGCCCCAGCATATAAGTCCATAAAAACTGAAAATAACAAAGGCAGTACAGGAATAAAGCAAGCTGTGAGCCAACAAGGCTCACAGGTACGAATCCTAACTGGAGTCATTACTTGCCTGGACCCTCTTAGCTTGACAATCTCTAATCTGTGAGATAAAGACAACAACAGAAATGATCCACAATGTGGTAATGAAACACTACTAAGAGCTCTACCTATAGTAAGTTACTTCTCACCACAACCCTCTTGGCCAGGTACTAATATTTTCCCATTTTACAAATAAGAAAATTGAGGACTTTGGAAAGGGTACTCCCCAGGCAGTGGCCAAGTCAGGCTGTCTGGCTCAGAGTCCATATTCTCCCTTCAAAAGCTGGTGCTTGGTATTCCTCCCCAGCCCCGAAAGCAGGCTCAAAAAGACAAAAATATAAAGGACTAAGGATGTAGTTCAATGCAGAGGCCCTGGGTTCAATCTCCAGTACGACAAAAAAAAAAAAAACCAAACAAACAACAACAAAAACCTCTCTCTGACTGCTGCCTGTAAAAAGAGGTGTAGTGAAGCAAAGGCATAAGAGGCAGTAACTTCAGGCAGCTCTGGCCAATCCCAGCAGAGACTGATGGAGCCTGCACTTAATGGGGAGGGTAGAGGAGGCTAGACGGACTCCACAGCAACTGTGCTGGAGAACCATCAAGGCCAGGGCATAAATTGAGACACAAAGGGAGTTCTGGTGGCAAATTCCAGGCAATTGAATAACTATCCCTTACCACGATACACAAAACACAGAGCCAATATGAGGATGTAAGAGCAAACGGTCAACCTTTGGAATCCTCCCATTTACAATATGGCCTTCTCTACTGCCAGCGAAGTAAGGAACTGGCTTGAGGTGGGCCCCTTTCAGTCTGGCTTCTCCCTGATGCTGACATCAATTCACTGAGTGTCTTTTACCAATCTAAGCCTACAACTCCCTTTCCTCCGTTACGGGAAGGGAATGGAGCCCACACAGAGATCTTCCCTCAGGGGTGCCTGAAAACAAAATTCTCCAGTGCCCTCTGATCAGTTCTACTTCCCTGACTGCCCAGTGATCCTATCACAGGCAGTGGAGTGCAAATAAAAAAGGGAGAAAGAGAATTCCAGAAACGGACTAGAGACATAAACCTAACACAGCTGCACACCAGTGACTGGTACTTTCACTGCCTCGGCTTTGCTGCATCTGTCAACTAACTTACCTACACCCATCATTGGCCTACTGACTGTCCTCCTGTTTAACGGCACAGCACCCAAATATCACCATACTCACTGGACTGAACCATCAAGTATGGATATTGCATCTTTTCAGTCACTGAAACACCCCTTTTGTCCCATGTCACGATCCTTTTGAAAAGCTAGTTCCTGGAGGGGCTGCTTCAATCTCAAAGCTCAGCTCCAAGGCCCATTAAGAACTTTCAGGTACTATGTACACCTCCTCTGGAAGGGTTGGCTTGAAACTATCATACCGAGATTTTACTGATCACCTGCCTTCCCCTCTATCCTAACAAACAATACGAATGAATACATGCGTGATACATGTAACTGTTCTAAAGTAGAAATCATCTTCCTAGCACTAACTAGGAAAGGCAAGCATCAAAAGCTCTAAAAAGAAAATCTGTAGGAGAAAAATTAGAACTCCTATTCTAACCATCAATTTAGTAATTTTTTTAAGCTGCAAGAAACACTGTCTTTGTTTTATTTTAGCATGGTGCCAACGTCTTCACTAGACATGTTCGACTGTGTTTTTGCCTCCTAATCTCTACTTTTCAAAGGACTACAAATAGGAATTATGGTTACACTTTACAAAATGTGAAATTAAATTACAGAATCTGCTTAATACCAGCCTCTGATCCAATCCTAGACAAGGGACAAACAGTTGTGTGGGCTGTGGTGTGTTAGCAGGTCGTGCGAGTGGTAGGGGATCAAAGCTACGGAAAAATGCTGACAGCCCAAGAAGCAACAAGCTGTCTTTAAGGAACTGCCAGCGCTGACTCACAGTGGGGACTTAGCAGCCCAGGATGCGTGAAAGTGGTCGCTTCGTTTAATTTCCTGACAAGTGCAATAAAGAGGTTTTAAAACTTGCCGAGGCTTGTTGCCAGGACAAGGGAAACGAGCAGTCAAATGAAACTGTCATAAGTAACAAGAGTCAGGGTCCGCCTGCTGCTGACAGCCCAGGCTGCCCCGGGGCCCTGGACACCCCATCACTCGAGCTCGTTTCTTGCGGAACCAGAGGCGTGGCTCTGGCTCCCAGGGACCCAGAACCTGCGGAAGGAAAGGCTGTGCCTGGCTGTGTCTGATCGCGGCCGAAGGCTGCCTCGCCCGCACGTGTCTGCTGCCCAGGCCCCGCGCCCCGCACTCACCCGGCCCCGGCCCCTGCGGGTCCCTCAGCTGAGTCTTGAACCGCACGCCCGTGAGCTCCTCCGTGCGGAACCTCTTGGCTGCGGCCGTACCGGAAACGGCGCCATCCTGACCGGCCAAGGCCTTCCTCTTGCGGACTCCCATGGCCGGGCGCTGGGGTTACGACTGAAAGCACGCACCTCCGTGGACCAGGCCAGCCCAGACCCACGCCGGACCAGACCCACGCCGGTCGGCAAGCGTGAGGCGGAAGGGGCGGGGCCTGGAGGGGCACGCTGGCGGAAGGGGCGGGTCCAATTGAGCGGGCCGGAGGAAGGGGCGGGGCCTGAGGTGCTGCTGGCGGGTGTGGAGCTGCAGTCCGGGTGTAGTCGGTTCGTATCGTTTTCTTCGTTCGCTCGATCGTTCCGGGCTGGGAACGAAGCGACACTCCGGGACACCCCGCACTCAGGTTGGGGCCCTGAGCAGGAGGGAGTTTCAGATCCTTGGGGACCACTTTGACCCGGGGCCCGAGTGTTACAGCAGCGCGATGAGTTCATTTCTTAACTAAAGCACACTTAATGGTGTCGTTGGAAAAGCTTGCTCCTAGCGCAAAGGCATTCGACACTTTCCCGGTTGGAGACCCTGAGGTGCCCTTTCCGCCAGACGCGAAGGGAGGAAATGAAGCAATGTGTATGTCTGTAAAGATGTGAATACATAGATCAAATCTTGGGCCTCGTTAATGTTAGCCTACCCTAGAATGACGACTAGAATGCTCTTACAAAACCTCAAAACCTCAGGGTGCAGATACCTGAGCTTGTAAGATTTGAACTGGCCCCTGGACAGTGTGCCTGCTAAGTGTCCAGTGCAGGTCTTTCTCCTGCATTGTAACGTGGCATAGGGCACTACTTAGAGCAAGTGTGCCAGCCAAAGTCTCTTCTCCTTGTAAACTCAGTAATGCTGTCATGTAAGCTCCACTCTCATAAGCTAATCTATTCCTAATGACTTCCCAAAGACCCTACCTCAAAATACCATCATCGCATAATTTGGTAAGTTTTCAACTCATGAAATTCTAGAAGGGGATATGTTACAGTTAGGATATTAAATACCCACGAACGCCATGTGTTGAAGGCTTGGTTGCAGCTTGTGACATTCTGGAAACAGTGGAACTTTTAGGAGATAGGGACTAGTGGAAGGAAGTTGGGTCATTGAGGACTTGCCTTCAAAGGGGACACTGGCATCCTTGCCCTATCTTTCTTTGCTTCCCTGATGCCATGAACTGAACAGCTTGGCTCTATCATGAACTCCCCCATAATGTTCTGCCTCACCACAGGCTCAAAGCAATTCAGAGGAATAACCCTGGACTGAAACTGTGGGCTGTAACAAACTTTCCTCCTTTAAACTGTATCTCGGGTATTTTGTCATAGTGACAAAACAGTAACACAGGAACACAGGCGACACATTCAAATCATTGTACAAGTGATAAGCCAGTATGTACCCGTGATGTGCTATATTGAGTCATTCACTTCTGCATGTCCTTCCTATCCCAGTTACTTTCTGATCCCTGAAACAAAATACCCAACATCCACAAGTTAGGGTAAGAAAGATTTATTTCAGCTTACAGTTTGTACAGGTTTTGATCCATAGTCAGCTGGTTCCAAGGCAGGATGGCAGGGAAGAGGGGCATCACAGAGGAAAAACAGTCCATCATGTGGCAGGCAGCGTGCAGCAGATAAATATGGGTGAAAATGTATAGAATTACTCTTTAAAATTTACTATAAATCTAGAATTATTCCAAAATATAAAAGTTAGTCAAAGTAGAATAAAGATATGCATACTTAGAAATTTTTAAATTTATTTCTAAACACCAATCTTGCTTTGCTATACATGAACACCAAATTCACAGAGAGAAATTAGGGAAAACACATCCTTCACAATAGCAACCAAAAAAATGAAATACTTAGGAATCTATTTAGCAAAGGAAGTAAAATATCTATACATTGAAAATTCCATTTCACTGAAAAAGGAGATTGAATCAGATATCAGAAAATGGAAAGATATCCCTTGTTCATAGACAGGGAGAACCAGAATAAGGAAAATGGCCCTAGTCTCAAAATTGTTATACAGATTTAATGTGATTCTGATCAAATTATCACTAACATACCTTACAGAATTAGTGAAAAAAATCCTAAAATTCATTTGAAACCAGAAGTTACCTCGAGTAGCAAAAGCAGTTGTGGGCAACAAAGGCAAAGGAGAAGGCATCACAATCCCAGAATTGAAAATATACTACAAAGCTACTGTTATAAAATCAGCATGGTACTGGCAAAAGAAACAGACCTGAGGCTCAGTGGAATAAATTTAGAAGAATTAAACAACTACAAAGACTCTTGGCACCTTATCTTTGACAAAGAGGCCAAACACATTCACTGGAAGAAGGATAGTATCTTTAATAAATGGTGCTACAAAAACTGGCTTTCTACATGCTGAAGACTGAAACTAGACCCATGCCTATCACCATGAACTAACCTAAAATAAAAAAGAATCAAGTATTTAAATATTAAAACAGAAACACTAAATCTACTGGAAAAGAAAGTAGATAGAAATCTTGAAGACATAGCTTCAAGCAGATAATTCATGAACAGAGTTCAGCCTGCATAGGAAATACTTCAAATAACATTTGGATCTCATCTAGTTAAAAAGCTTTTGCATATCAAAAGAAATCACCCACAGAGTGAAAAGACAGCCCAAAGACTGGGAAAAATTTTTAGCCAGTTGTCCTTCAGACAAAGGGCTTATATCTAGAACATATAAGGAATTGAAAAGTCAGGCAGTCAGAATTCAAAGACCCAATCCAAAAATGGGAATATGAGATGAACATGTACGTGCTTCTCAGATGAAGAAATACAAATGGCAAGTAAATGCATGAAAAATGTTCAACATCAGTAATCATTTGAGAAATGCAAATTAAAACAACATTGAGATTCCATCTCACTCCAGAAAGAATGCCTATCCTCAAGAAACCAACAATAACATGCTAGAGGGACTGTTGGGAAAAAAGAATGCTTTTCCTCTGTTGGTGGAGGTATAGACTGGTCAACCACTATGGAAATCAGTATGGAGATTCCTCAAAAAACTAAATTTAGAGGTCTAGTTCCCTTTCTGAGTATCTTCCTGGAAGAAAAAAAAAAAACCATCATATCCCAGTGATAATAGGCACACCTGTGTTTATAACAGCACAATTTGTAATAGCTAAATCTTGGAAACAACTCAAATGCCCATCAATCAAGGAATGGATTATACAGATGTAGTCTTTTCATATAATGAAATACTACTCAGCCATAAATATGGATAAACTTGAGACTTTTATAGGTAAATGGATGCAACTTGAGACTATACTTACAAGTGAAATCAGAATCACATGTAAACATTGTATTATCGCTTTGGTGTGTGAAAATGAAAGAATAAATAAAGTCCAAAATGCACAATACTGTGAAATAGAAGAAATTATTCCAAAGGAAAAAGGAACTAGGGTGGGGAAAAGGGGAAAGGAAATAAAATAAAAAACAAAATATAAGACAGGTATACTAATAGTTTCTCTTAGTTCTCTGAAAAGAAAAATTTGTGCTAATATTGTCTGGAGAATTTTTATGCCCATATTTTGTACTCTGAGTAACTAAAGATAATAATACTCAATGTATTAACCATTATTATTATTATTCTATTCTTTTATGAAATATTGTTTTACTTTTTCCATAAAATAAAAAAAGTCAATATTGAGATATAAATGCCATATACTAAAGAGCATGTTTGTTGTGTACACTTTGATGAGTTTGTACCTGTGAAACCATTACCACAATCAAAACACACTTTTCCATGATCTCCCAAAGTTTGTTTCTGTCCCTTTGAATGTGTTTTTAAGGTGTTATGTGTGTCTTTGTGTGTGTGCATGTGTGTGTTAAGAACGCTTAGCATGAAGCTAGGCTAAGTGGTGGATGCTTGTAATCTCAGCTCTCAGGAGGCTGAGGCAAGAGGATTGCCATGAATTCAAGTCCAGCCTGAACTACTCAGTGAGACCTTATCTCAAAAAAGCAAAACAACAACGCAACAAAAACTTAATATGAGATCTATCTTTTTAACACATTTAAGCTCATCAGGCAATATTCTTGAGTATAGACACTAACCTATGTAGCAACTCTCTAGAGCTAATTGACTTTGTATAACTGCACCTTTATACAAACTGTTCAGTAAACTCCTGTGTAGTCTTAGTTCTATGAGTATGACTGTTTTAGGTTCTGTATATAAGTAGAGTCATGTAGTATTTCTCCTTCTTTGACTAGCTTAATACACAACATACAGCCCAAAGAATGGAAACCAGGCTCTTGAAAGGATACTTAACACCCATTGTGGCATTATTCACATTGCTTACTTATAGCAACAACATACATGTCCATAGACAGGTGAATAATAAAAATATGTATATAGCTACAACAGAATATTATTCAGCCCTGAGAAGTAGGAAATCCTGTATTTGACAATATGAAAGAAATGGGAAGAATAGGAATTTGATATAAAGATTGTGCCCAAAACTGGTGAGAAAATGGATGCAGTAGATGGCAAAATGTAGGCACAAATTCCTCTACCTTCACATGCATGACTTTGCAGTCTGACTTTTGAGCTCCCTTCAGGGCATACAGAGCTTTTCTCCTCATACGGAGGCTGGGGGAACCCTTGGATGTGCAGGTCTCCAGGATGGTGCCAGTGCCAGCACACGACTGTCATTTCCTCGTTTAACTTCTCTTTTAGTATTCTTGCCTTGTTTGTTTGAATTGGAACAATTTCATGTATTTGTATTATTTTCTTAACTTTATTTAGTTTGCTTCCTTTCTGCGTATTAACATTTCAATTGCATCAAGCTATAATTCTGCTTTGTTAGTTCAAAGTAACCCCAGACCACTAAATTCAAATGTAATTGTGCTGGGAGAGAGATTTATTTTGGAGAAATCACTCCTGAAGGTGCAGGAAATCTGACGGAATGGCTGGCGGGTTCCCATGAGCACCCTGCAGATGAGGAAAGTGGTCGAGGAGAACTGAGGTGGGAGGAAGTGACAGGAGACTTGAAGGAGTTAAGAGAGGAAAGCCGCATGGTGTGTTCCACAACTAGATGTCCCACTAAAGCCTCATAAAGGTGGGACTTTGGGAAGGTGATTGGATTATGGGTGTGTAGTTGGCTTGTGTCAGAAGGAGCAGGTCACTGGGGGAATGGCCAGCAAGGGTTTATTTCCCTCCCAATTCCTTCCTTCTCCACTGCTTCCTGGATGCTATGACGTGAGCAGTGCTCCTCCACCTAGGCCAGCGGTGGCGAACCTACGTGCTTCAATGGGCACAAAGAGCCCTCGCTGTTGCCTGCAAGCCAAGTTGCCCCAGCATTGCCTAGCAGCCACGCATTAGATAACAGTGCATACGCAGGCAGTGCTGGCACTTTACGATAAATAAGCGGATTCGGGGTTACAGTGTGGGTGCTCTGTCTCTAAAAGTTTTGCCATCACTGACCTAGGCCCTTCTATCAAGCCACTGATCATGCAAGGATGGAAATTTATAAAATACGAACCGAAATAAACCTCTTCTTTAAGTTGGGGATGGCAGATATGGTGTCTCAGTGATGAGAGTAACCGAAATACTGTGGCAGCCCATGGTAGGCAAGCATTCTGAGTGAAAGCCACAGCAAATGCAGGAACCTGAGATGGGAACAGAGTGGGGAAGGAATGCAGAGAGGCCAGTGTGCCTGGGGATCATTCATTCTTCATTGAGGTAACATAACGAGAAGAAGCTTATTCAACTCAGAGTTTTGGAGACTGAGAGTGCAAACAGTATGGCACAAAGCACTGTCACAGTGGGCTGCATTGTGGTGGGAGGGCACACAGGTGGGAGCTCACACTGGGGGAGAGGGAACCAGTGGGAAAAGGAGCCTTTTAGAGCAACCCTCTCAGGGTAGCTGTCATATTTGGGATCTGGCACACCCCCCTATAGCCCATGTTTTATAAGTTTGGTCCCCAGCCCATGGCGCTATTGGGAGGAGATAGAAACATTTAGGAGGTGAGGCCCAGTAGCAAAATTTAGCTCGCTGGATGATATTCTGAGATCTGGTCTCTTTCTCTTTTCCTTCCAGCCACCAGGAGGTGAATGGGCTTCCTCTGTCACATGCTCCCACCATGATGCCCTGTGCCATCAGGGGCCCAAAGCAAGGGGCCAGTGGTCATAGGGTGAGCCCTGCAGAACTGTGAGCCAAATACCCTTCCTGTTTATAAATTGATTTATCTCAGGGATTTGTTATAATACCAGAAAGCTAATGTGAGAACTAATCAGGATTCCATGAGAGTTACATTAATTCCTTTGGAAGGCTGTGCCCCAAATGACCTAATCCTTTCAAACTATGCCTCACTTCTTATAAGTTTAGTCAACTCTTACAGTACCACATTGCAAAACAGCCTTCTAACGTATGAAACTTTGGAAGACACGGTTTAATCATATGCAAACCATGGCAGCCTGGAATATAAAGAAACAAGAATGGTAAAAAAAAAAATGAAGTTGTTTAGAGAGTGAGCTGAGGGAATAAATCATTCAGGATCTTGGGGAAAAGTAAGTTCTCGGTAACATTTGAATTATCCAGGTTCCTAGTTCCCCGAATAGCCAAAACAGTGGGAGAATCTCACAGGTTGCTTTAGAATATTTGCACTACGTGCAATAAAAAAGCAATGCTTGACATTTCCTTACCAGGCAAACTACGAGTTGAGGTAGTACATAGTTTCAACATTAGATTGTAAGGTTCTTTTCTCATTGAAGTTACAGCCTCACAAATCTGGGTTTCAGTGTTCACTGTGATAAAAAGCAAGGATTAAGCAAGAGTCAACATGGAACAGGAAGTCAAGGGAGAAATAGTGATGTCTAACAGGCTTCCACACCCCATTAGTAAATAACTGTGATTATTTAAGAATAAAGCAAAAGTATTTTCAACTTATATGCACATTTTTTTCAAAGTGCTGTTTAATTATTAGAACAAATACTTAGAAGTTGTTTAGATTTAGCTATAGTATTTAACAAAAGTTTAAGAGTTCATTTCATTGCTGTGGGTGTTTGCTTGTTTGCCTAGAGTACAGTGAAGAATTACGGAGATATTAAGGGCACCAGAAACTGAGCAAGTCTGGGGCTTTCTGCTCTGTACCCTTAATTAGAGCTCAGTTCCATTGATTGTGAATTTTCTTTGGGCCATTGATTAACTTTCTTTTGGTAACTTTGTTTTCCCTTGTGAATAATCATTTACAAATTTTAATTTTTATACGGCTTCAAAACAACATTATTCACATGGAAGCAGCCCAAATGACCACTAAGGGTTAAGTAGATAAGCAAACTGTGGCAATACATACAATAGACTATTTTTCAGTTTGAAAGTGGAAGGAGATCAAGCTGGGTGTGGTGGTGCACACCTATAATGCCACCCCTCTGGGAAGCCCAAGCAGCCGGACAATGAGTTGGAGCCCAGCCTGGGCAGTTTAGCAACTTAGTGAGACCCTGTCTCAAAATAATGAAATATAAAGGGCTGGGATGTTGCTCAGTGTGAAAGCCCTGGTTTCAGCACCCAGTATTGAAAAGAAGAAGAAGGTGTGGGGAAGGAGGAAAAGAAGATTTTCACACATGGTACAATGTGTGTGAATTTTAAAGGCATGATGCTAGGTAAAACAAGTCACAGGATGACAAATCCTGCATGATTTCACTGTTCTAGGACCTGAGAGTAATCAGACTTGCAGAAATGGAAAGCAGAATGGGGGCTTCCAGGATTGGGGAGAGTGGGTTGGGGAGTTAGTGTTTAATGGGTGCAGTTTCAGTTTGAAATGGAGATGGATGGTGGTGATGGTTACTCAACAATATGAAGTTGTTTAATTCCACTGAAATGTGCACTTATAATGGTAAGATGGAAAAATAATGGTAGGATATGTGTGTGTGTGTGTGTGTGTATTTTTGTTTTGTTTTTAAATTCATCCCTAAAACAGAAACACACATTCTACCTACAGAGGTCGCCATTGGCGGTTCTTGTAGCACATTCCAGGGTGTGACATATGAAACCTGCCTGAAACTCAGGCTTTTCCCTCAGTAGCACCTGTCTGTGCCACGGGCCTGGCCTTCCCAGCCTCTTCCTCCCCCTTCCCAAATTTTTGCTCAGGACTTTTTACCTTGGTTCACCAAGGGGACACCGACTGGACACGGATAGTACGTGGATACTCTTTTCTCTTTTCCTTCCAGGAGAGGCTAAGTCACTAGAAGGGCTAACACAGGACCCACGTGCGTGTTGTGAATGTCATGGATGATATGAACAGCGTTCATCCCTAGAAAAGAAGGAAATTCTGACACATGCTCTCATGTAGATGAATCTGGAAGACAATACTCCAGGGGAAGCAAACCAGTCAGAAAAGGACACGTACTGTGCGGCTCTTCTTATATGAAGTCTCCAGAGTTGTTAAACACATAGAAGTAAAAATCAAAACAGTGGTTTTCAGAGGCTGAAGGGAGGGGAATGAAAAGTATTTGATGGGTGCCGAGCTTCAGTTTTGCAAAATTCATTTTGCAAAAGATTCTGGGGGTGGGGTTGGTGGCCCTATAGGGGTGTCAATGTCAGTGTTCTTCTCCTTGTTTGTTTTTGTTTTGTTTTTTTGAGACAGTATCTCGCTATGTATTTCAGGCTGGCCTTGAACTTGCAGGGATCCTCCTGCCTCAGCCTCCCGAGTCCTGGGATTACGGGTGTGTGCCACCAGGCCCTGCAAGCATTGTCAGTGTCCTTGAGGACACTGAATCATGCACTGAAAATGATTAGGATGGCAAATTCTTTGTTATGTGTATTTTAATACAATAAAAACAAATTTAAAAGGTTAAATATATATCATGTACCTATGTACACATATGGCTTTTTGAGGACTTGAAGAGCTAAAGTCAGATTCAGCTGGCATTTCAGAGGAAAGCCAGGTCCTAAAACCTGAGGTGTGTCCCAGAGGGCTGGGGGACAGGGACACAACTGAGCAAAGGAAGAGGGTGAAGAGCGAGCCACATCTGAGCAGGCTGATAGGCAGGGGAGGGGAGAGGAAGGAGGTGTTCAGAAGCTGGGTTGGAGGGAGCGTCCCAGCCAGCTCACAGGAAGAGGTAGACATCTGGCAGAGAAAGCCATCCCAGCACCCCAGACACGCCATCACCCAGGGGGACCAGTGGGAAGCTATAACCGTCTTTACCTAAGAAGATGACGTGCCATTTGATTATAGAGACGTTTCCAAGTGGGGCAAGTTAAGACCAAACACCACCTAATGCTCAGTAAATAATAATATGCCATGTTCATAACATGATTATCACCATGGCTACCCATGTATGAAGCTTCTACTCTGACCGGCTCTTTTAGCTCTGTGGTCTGCCCACAGCGCAAGTACCAGAGTTGGCAGAGCCGGGGTTTGCACCAACCACAGAGCCCACAGTATTAGCCACTGCCTATGCTATGTCAGCCCGCAGGGCAAGCCTTGTGCCCAGAATCGAAGATGCTGCTTTCCAACGTGCTACAAGCATCCTTCCATCAGCACACGTTCCCGTCTGCCACAGACCTGGGTAGGAAGAGGGCCCAGTCCCCGAGTGGGAGGGAGGAGAAGAAAGCAGGGAGGAGCTGTGCGGAGGGATCTTTGGAGGCAGGTGTCCCTTGTTTCCAGGTGGAGCTAAGAAAGCAGAAAGTCTGAGAAGGCAGCAGGTCACCAGCAGTAGCCTCAGGGCTTTCCTGGGGACCCAGAACTGTCCAGCCTGGGCCGAAAGGGAAAGGAAGGTAGGGGGCGACCTCTGCTCTTCTCTGGGGACAGGCTTGATTTCTGAATACCTCCAAATTCTCACATTGAAAAGTTCCCTATATCAGAATCTACGCACTCGTTGTGTTCCATGAACCCTGAAAAGTTTTCCAAGAAAGGAAAATATGATTTGTCTCTAAATAAATGGACTGCAAATATAAAAACTGCATACATAAGAAAACGTAAGAAATCAAGGGTCAGTAGAGATGTAACCCAGTTTTCTGAAGTCCTACTTCTCTTTCAAGTAAGTTATGGAGCCAAAATGGACTTTTCATTTTGCATAGTAAAAAGAAGGGAGAGGCAGGAAGATCAGATTCCTCTGTGGGCAGCTGTCTCTCAGTGGCAGAGCTGGACTTGGCCTCAGCCTCTGGCACTGCCATCTGAACACCAGGAGCCACTATTGTGCAAGAAGCCTTTGACTTTAGCTGGGCTGCAGGCCCAGAACTCAGTGAGCCCCTGCCCATGTGCTTTTTTTTCTTTTTTGAAACAGGGTCTCGCTGTGTGTTTCAGACTATTCTTGAGCTCATTTGTAGCCCAAGTTGGTCTTCAACTTGCAGTGATCCTCCTGCCTCAGCTTCTCAAGTGCTAGGATTACAGGCGTGCGCCACTGCGCCCAGCTTGCCCATACACTCTTAAAGGCCTTTTTCGGGAGGCTGCGGATCTAGCACTCCCCATGCAATGTCTGTTATGCATCCCAATTCCTGCGGTCTTCACCTGGCAGACTCCTTCCTGTGTCTGTGGCTCTGCAGTAACAGTTCTAGGAACAACCCCATCATGTGCCACTCTCCAAAAATAACCCTTTTAGCTCTGGACAGCGTTTGGCCCCCTTATCCTGAGCTAAAGGTTGGTTTTTTGAGGCTGTCACATGGTGGGTGTGTCTTCTCAGAACAGTTGCTCTGGCCCATCTTTGTTAAAAACTAGTAGTCCCTATCTTGATGGCCCAGATGAAAGGACACAGAACCAAAGTTTGAGAGCAAACATTTCCCAAGATAGGCTGAGGTATGTGCAAAGGAATGTAGCCGGGATCCCTCTGCACATCCTGGGTGGAACTTGGAACTGGAAGATGGACAGAGTGTTGAAAAGAAAAGAAAAGAAAAGAAAAGAAAAGAAAAGAAAAAGAGCGGAGTGTATTTATATACAATGAAGCACTAGTCTGCCACGAAGAAGGATATACTTGAGTCATTCAGACATAAATGGATGTGCCTTGGGATCATAACATTAGGTGAAATAAATCAGACACACATGCTTGACTATTGCATGGTTTCTCTTATATGAGAAATCCAAAATATAAAGAACACAATAAAAGACAATAGAAAGTAGGGAAATCTTTTTTCAACTGGGAAGGGACACAAGAGATGGAGAGAGGGAGGAGGAATGAGAAGAAAATGGGGTGAAAAAAAAGAACTGGAAGAAAAAAAATAGTGGAGATAGAGCTTTTGCAAATGCAAAGGTGACCAAGAGTCGGAAGGCCCAGTGAGGGGGGGGAGGGAGAAGAGGGGCCCGGGATGGAAAAAGACTTAAGCCGTGTTATGTGTAGAAACCAACAGCTCACAACAAGTACAGTCATGTGTACTGTGGACATGTACTACTAAAAGTAAAAATGTATTTTAAGGGCTAGAGATTCGGTTCAGTGGCTTAAGCGCCTGCCTGGCAAACACAAGGTCGTGAGTTCAACCCCCAGTACAGAGGGGAAAAAAGAGAGAGAGGAAATAAAACAGTGGCAGCTTATGTTGATAATCCCAGCACTCTGGGCAATGCAATGACTTGGCAAGACTGCCTCAAAATTAAAAGCAGAAAGAGACCTGGGGATTTAGCTCATTGCAAAGGCCCTGGGTTTGGTCCCCAGTACTGGAAAACAGAGTCTGGAGGGAAAAACTAATTACAGTGCACTGTGAGGGGGCCTCACACACATGGAATGAATGCTGGTGACAGGCAGTCACATCACATCTCCAACTCCTACAAGAGGCAGCAAGATGGCCCAATGTGCACGATGCGGAAGGGAATGCTTGTTCCTTAGCAACCATCCCTGATTGCTGCATAAGAGACTCGGCTGCTCTGTGTGAGCTTGTGTCCTCGATTCTTAGTGGGGTCACTGGACAGGTTCTGAGGAGGTTCCGGAAGCTGCACAGGAACAGGAAGCCAACCCGCCCCACTGGTAGATCATTGACAGGTTCACCGATTTCTGTTGCAGAAAAAGAATTTTGGGAACACGTCAAAAGGGGCAAGGATGAGAGAGGGCTTTATTAGCCAGAAATTCAAAGATATGCACTCAAAGAAATGGAGTGTGGGTACTCAAGAGGGAGTGGCCCGTTATTTCCTGGAATGAGGAACGTTCATGTTTCTCTTGAGGGGCGGAAAAACCAGGAAAAGTGCGCCCCCATATTACAGGTATGAGCCCAGTTTTATTTTTTTTAAGCTGGATAATTTAAGCATTCTTTGAATTCTCTCAACCTGCTGTTGCTTTATCCAATGACCAGCTTCCTGTTCTTTACTTCACTTTCTCAATGAAGCCAATTTATGGACTTGAGTGTTCCTGAGGGATCCTGGTGTGATGGTCTGGAAGGAAGGCAGCCTAAGTTTAACCTAGGGAAGGCTGATCTGAGTAGCCATGGGTGGCTTTGGGTAGTGGAAATTGCAGTCATCTTAAAAGTACAATTTTAAGGGTATGATTTCCCTGCTCCCTTTCTATCTACCTTTATTTCGTCTGTCCTGATAGGTAGCAGGGCCAGCTTCACGTCACTTGGTCAACCATTCAGGGTCCTGGGCATAGAGTTCAGTGTTGCTTTAATGCTCTGCTGTTGTAATCTTGGAATTCTGAATAATTTTTAAGAATGTCCCCCTTCATTTAGTAACACGCCATCAATTATGCCGTGTAGTGGTTAGCAGCCTCAAAAGGTTGTATTAACATTTGGAAAGACTTTTATTCTTTGCTCCCTCTTCCTCAGACTGAATGCATCCCTTACAACTTTGCTGGAACTAATCGAATACCAATAACTGCTTTTATATTTCAGCAGTTTAGGGGAACACTGTCATGATAGAAAAGATCCTTCCTCTTCCATGCCTTAGACGAGTTTCCATGGCCCTGTCTCTTTGAAGCCTCTGCTCTCTTCCCCTCTTTTCTGTTCCCTGAAGGTGATTTGTTCATTTTTCCATACAAGGGATTGAACCCAGAGTCTCAAAAATGACAGGCATATATGACATTTGACCACTGACCTACATCCCTAGCCATTTTATTTTATCTTATATTTTATTTTGAGACAAGATCTCAATGGGCTGGGTTTAAACTCAAGATCCTCCTGCCTCAGCCTCTGGAGTACCAGGGATTATAGGCATGTGCCACTGTGCCCTGCTTCCTGTAAATTTTACAAGGCTCCAGAATTTAGATATTTGATTCTGTAATATTTTGAGCAAAGGAATGGGGCAGGAGGTATTGTTTCAGTTGGTGTGGGAAGATGAACATAGTCAGTTTTCTTATGGAACTAAAGAATCTTAAAGGGAGTTGCTTAGGACTTTAAAATCTACCCATTTAACAGCAGAGTGCTAACACCAAGTAATGCAGAGGGAGGCCAGGGAACCTACATTCAGGTTCCACTCTCTCATGCCCCACAAACTCCTGGTCATGTGGTGCTGTCCACCACACTCCTACACATCTCTGCCGCTTGGTTACTTCTCTCTTTAGTCTCTAGGTCTGCAAGGCTTCAAGCCAGAGCACAGTTGCACTCTCCTGAAGGCACTGTCTCAACGCCCTCTTTGCAGATTCACTTTGTGTTGTTAGGTTATTCAACATCAGCGTCGTAGAATATTTGATATTCTATCTAACTCACCCACTCAACAGTTGCAACTCATAGACACTTCTTAAAAGAAGGACAAATGGCCAATGGATATACAAAAAAATTCAACATCTTCAGCCATCGGGGTTACACAAATCCAAACTACACTGAGATTCCGTCTTACCCCAGGCTGCATGGCTATCATCAAGAATAAGGACAATGATAAAGCCAAGGATGTGGAGGAGAGGGAACTCATGTACAGTGTTGGAGGGGAAGTAAGTTGTTCAGTCACTATAGAGATCAATATGGAAGCTCCTCAAAAAGCTAAAAAGAGAGCCACCATTTGATCTAGTTATATCATCCCTTGATACGTTTCTAAAAGAATTAACATAAGTCTGCTATGGTGGTATCTGTATACCCGTGTTTATTGCAGCCTCATTCATAATAGCTAAGTTAGATGCCTAGCTAAGTTAGATGCCCATCAATAGATGAATGGATAAAAAAATTGTGATATCTCCACATTCTAATGGTTAAACTTCATTGTCAACTCTGGTAGATGGAGAGACTCTGGGAGAGATGACTGGATCATTTACTGAGGAATGAGATGTTTGGAGGTGAGGGCCAAGCGGAAGGAGGTCACTGGGGGTGCCACCTGCAGAGGGGACATTTCTCCATTGTGCTTGTTGTAGTCAGGGGTTGTGAGGAGAACAATTAGAATTAGGACATGGAATTTACAATATTGTTTTATGATGGTCACCTAGAGGTAAAACGAGACTGCAGAAAATCTATCCACAACACTAAAGACATAGAATAATCAACCAAAGCCTGAATCCCACAGCGATGTCCTGCATGAGTCCAGATGAAGACCCAGAGCTCATGACAATGATTCCCACAAGACCAACTGGAGGTCTAGAGCCCACAAGAAGGACTCACGCCAGTCTCTTTTATGAATCCGTGCTGGAAAGATCCAAAGGTCATTGGTGGAAGCCAGAAAGTCCATGCCATCAGGGTGAAGGAGCTGATGGGATGAGGGCTCTATACTGGAGCTGAGAAGTCACACTCACAACAAAGACCAAGGCTGTCCTGAAAAGCACCTCAGCCATCCTCAGTGACACAGAGGCCCGGAACTCCTCTGACGATAAATACAGTCCAGTACATGCCAGGAAGCCAGCATGACGAGTTCATCCTGGAGACCAACCCTCTGGAGCCAGGAAGCAATGCTCGATGTGAGGACCAGGGCTTCTCCAGGAGAACCAACGGCTCAAACAGCAACACATAGGAGAACCCACAACGCCATTGAAAGAGTTTTGGCCCAGACAGGACACTGTAGCCGGTAAAGCCAAGGAGCTCCTATCTCCCCCACCCCTAGGAATTTACCTATGGCATCAAACAAAGACCAATGGGCTATCTGTGCATCCCTAATGCCCCCTTAGGTTCCACCCCAAACCAAGGCTACTTATGTGCCTCACTCCACGTGTTCCATGGAGAGATCGCCAACCCCGGGGTGGAGATGCTGTGCCCTGGGGGGTTGGGGGTGTCTCATCCCACATTCTCAAAATAAAGGTCATTTATATTTCATACTTCTTTTCAGCTGCTGCCGGTCCCCCACAGTTCTATCATATGGTTCCCTGACTGGGAATGGCAGATGAGAGACTCCTGGGGCTGGTTCCCAGTTTGAGTCCCCTGCCGTTCAGGACCAGGACCAGACTGCATCCTGCATTAATTCCTCATTTCTACACTTGGGAGCTGTAAGCTTGTCGCTGCTGGTTCGCAAACAACACCAACCCAATTTACCACAGGGGAGCAACTCCTGGAGATTGCCACTGGGCCAGGCCCCGGGTGGGTTTTCTCCTCCTTTCCGTGGGTTCCTGTGACACTCTCACGTCCTTAGATAGCCCAAGGCAGGGTCTTTCTGGGCAACCTGTGTCCACACTAGAGGACTCTCACATCCTTTGGGTTCGGATAGCCCAAAGCAGAGTTTTCCTGGACCAATCCTCATGTCCTTCAGAGCTTTTTAAGTTCTCACGGGCAGAGCTCATGGACTTCACCCACGTGAAGTCCATTCATAATATTGGTGATGGCCAATTATTAGGAGTTTTGGAGCCATATAATATACCAATTGGTCTTCAGTAAAAAGTGATGACTTTAAACTTGGCTGCCCACAGTCCATTGCCTCATCTGGCAACTCTGTGGGCTAGACCCCACACCAGATTTTATCTTGGGGACCATTTCCTGTCCCCCCCCAAAAAACCATACCTATCTATGGCTTATCACACTGACGACAAGTTTACAAAACTGTCTGTCTTTAAGCCTTTGTTTTCAGAATGTGCCCTTTCCTGCCAGTGTCCCCATCCCTTTGTCTCCTTGCCACTTCCCCTCCCCCCACCGCACCCACCGTGTGCACCGGCCTGTTCCCCGCTGGGGTGGGGGGCGAGCCCAGGCAGTGTTGAGAGATACGCGCAGGACTGCTTTAAACTGCTTTGGGCTTTTGGGCAGCTTTGGGCTCTCGCACTGCCTCCTGGATCCACGCGATGTCTCGGCTCTCCTGTGGCCAGGTCTGCGCGGTTTGGCTTTAAATGCCACACCCTAATCCACGTGCCCTGCAAGCAGTTCAGGCTCCACTTGGCAGTTCAGCTCTGCATCAGTCCGGCTGCCTGCCACATGCCCCACGAGCAGTTCCAGCTTTGCGCGGTGCCCGGCGGACAGGGTCCCAGCATGTAAAGTCCCAGCTTCACACTGCCTCCCAGTCCTGCCCGCTACAGCTGCTGCTGCTGTGAGCCTGTCGGCAATGCCACCACCTTGCGTGTTTCTGGGGGCAGTCCCAGCCCTGCCTCATCCCCTGTGCGCTGTCGTTGCTGCCTCCTTGTGCAGTTCCGAGGGCAGTTTCAGCCTGCCCTGCGCCCTACGTCCCGGCGTGCACCACCCACACGCTGGGCATGCTCTAACCGTGCACCAGACTAGTCCCGGCCTCCAAGCTCAAGCGCGGCTCTGGCTCCCAGCATGGAGACAAACACAACAAGTCACAACAGACAGTTCATCTTACTGTTTGCATTTTCAGATATTAAGTTCAGATTGTTGCTGCTGCCTTTTTTTTTGTGTGTGTTCCAGCCATGACAAACATTTTCTTTTAGATCCAGATAATTATAAATTCCTTTTGCTGGGAACCACTAGCTCTGTTCCAAGACAAGGGTTTTGTTGAAAGTTTTAATGTTGTCTGAGAAGTGAGAAAAAGGTAATTGACTGGTAACTTGAGGTCTATAGTAAGTTATAAAAAGCTCGAAAAGATGTAAATAAAGAAAGTGATTTTGTCTTCAATTTGAGGGTATATAGTAAGTTGTAGAAAGCTCGAGAGGATGTGAATTTAAGCTCAACTTGAGGGTATATAGTAAGTTGTACAAAGCTCGAGCAGATGTGAATAAAGTGGTTTTGTCTTCAAGTAAAAATGTCTGGCTGTGCCAGAATGTGAAAGAAGATAGGAAAAGCTCAACTTGAGGGTATATAGGAAGTTGTAGAAAGCTCGAGAAGATGTGAATTTTATTTGTCTTGGTTCATAGTACTGCAAATAACAGGTTTAAAAAGAAGTAAATGTGTTCAGAATTTGACAGTATTAGATCAGTTTTGGTAGATTTATTCATAAGATTGGTAAACCTTTACTGCAAAATGTTTCCATTAAAATGAGATTATACTCCAAAAGGAGGAGGGCAGACTGAAGCCTTTTTGTTAAGTATGTAATTCCACGTGGCACCCTAGAAAAAAGCGGATCAGATAAAGCCTGCTCTCTGATGTAAGATGACAAAACCATGTTTACATTGCAGGCCACTCAAAGAGGGCAGCGGGGCCAGCACTGCAGCAGAAGCTAAACTTAAACCTTTTCCCAGCCTATATAACACCGTAGCTCATTTCTCTCCTAAATAAAAGAGTAAAAGTTAATAAACAGGCCATCCTCTAAAAATCAGATGGCATTAGACATTTTAATACCATAAAGAGATACTTATATATATGACATAAATAACATGTCAGTTCCTAAAGTTCTCTGGACCTTGTCCTCCTTATGGGAAGTCATTACTAAAGTTATAAATACTCTGTTGGCTCCTGCATACTTAATTCTACAGATACATTCTACTGTAGTCCAAATCCTAAACAAATAGGCAAAACTTGACCTTCAAACCTTATAGAGATCTTAATATGATTTTTCATGTTTTCAACAACAGAGATAACAGTGACACTTGGAGTTCTGAGGTAGGGAAACCGACACAAGGTGGAGCTGCCTGGGCCCCCCTCCCATTGACCATGCTCAAATGCAGCAGAAGACATTGGGCAAGAGAGCGCCCCGTCCTGGCATTCTTTTTTTTTTTTTTTTTTGGTATTTTTCCTTTTTATTGGTACTGGGGATCAAACTCACGACTGCCTGCTTGCAAGGCAGGTGTTTATGCTGCTGAGCTAAATCACCAGCCCCTATCCTGGCGTTCTTTGAGACCTTACCCCAGGGCTACTGGACTGTCCTAGCCAACAGCGAGTGGGTAAGCCATCCTAACTTCTAGCCCTCACAGGAAATGCCAGCACTTCCAGATTCATCACTGAAACTTGCTGCCGAAGACTGATGGGGCTCAGGGCCAACAGCCCCTTTTATGGGTGTGTATCTCAGAGTCCAAGTCGCACTAAAACTCTCAGGTAAGACATTCTCTATATCTGTGGACATAGAGGCCATATATACAGGGTTCTTCCTGAGTTTTCAGGCTGCTATACTAAGTCCTCAATCTCTGTGATGGGGTATTGGTGGTCAACCTATGCCATTTACAAACAGGGCCTATTTCATGCAGGTCCCAGTCCTAAATCATAAAATGCCTTTTATTCCCTTGTGTTTATAGAGGCTGACTTAGACACACTGAGGCCTCAACAGCTTATACCTGTTATTGCTAGTAAACCTCTCCTCAGTGATATAAGACCACCCCCTTCCTTTCTTATTCACCAATTTCTCAGGCAACCCTGATCAAGACTGGCAGATAAATTTTGTCTTCTCACTTTATTTATACTTTTTCAGGATACATAAAAGCCTTTCCCACAACCAGGGAAACTGATGATATACTTGCTAAAGTTCTGTTATAGCAAATCATTCCAAGGACAACAACCAGGTTACAGTGACCCATACCAGCTTGATATTCTTGGCAACCTCAACAGTGATCAAAGTTGCTAGACTGCCATCCTGGTTTCGAATCACTCAGGCCCTAGATCTAACCATCCTTTTCCTACTCATCTCTGCCTTACCAAGGCCTCACGGCCACGACTCTCAGGCTGTCATGTTTTGTTATTCAGTTTAGTTTCTAATTTCTTATTCTTTTACAGCAGGACTCTTAACAGTATTTCCTAAAGACTCCAACGTCATGCATACCAGAGACAAGCCTTACCTACCTACCCTTTTAACTTTTACCCTTTCAGATGGGGGACTAAACACTTCTCATAACTTCACTCCTCCTAACCCCATGTTTAATTTTCAGAATTCTGCCTTACCGTGGAAATGTTTCTACCTCAACATGGTCCTGATATAATGGCATGTCTAAATTGAAGGCACTTCCCTTTTACCTCACCTGGGTCCTTAAATGTGACAGTGCCATGTCTCCTCATAACATCTTGTCTCTTTGTTTTTCCAGTCTAACATACATGCATTCACCAGTGAAGTTGTCCTGGCTAAAACACCTGGCACCAGCTTCTACATGGGCGTTAACCATCATCCTATTGACTCCCCTAGACCCCAGTACAGCACCCTCTGCCAGCAGGAAGTAGTTAAAGAGAGAAATCTTCACCCCTTTTCATAATAATAATCATAAAATGGGATATGAAAGAGTTTTGGCCCAGACAGGACACTGTAGCCGGTAAAGCCAAGGAGCTCCTATCTCCCCTCCCCTAGGAATTTACCTATGGTGCCAAACAAAGACCAATGGGCTATCTGTGCATCCCTAATGCCCCCTTAGGTTCCACCGCAAACCAGGCTACTTATGTGCCTCACTCCACGTGTTCCATGGAGAGATCGCCGACCCCGGGGTGGAGATGCCATGCCCCAGGGGGTAGGGAGTGTCTCTCCCCACATTCTCAAAACAAAGGTCATTTATATTTCATACTTCTTATCTTTTCAGCTGCCACCGGTCCCCCACAGTTCTATCAGCCATGATGCCTCAACATCTCAATGCCTTGCTTCTCCTTCACGTCTCTGTTTATGCTGGCACCTTCCTTCAGGTGGAGCATCTGTGCTCAGCACCATGCTGATTTAATTCCACTGGCATTTAAATTGACCACCAGTTTTTAATCTGTAACAGTGCTTTTCTTCTGTGCTGTACTTCCCTGCCCCCCGCGAAGCAAGCAGCTTCCCTTGTCCTGCCATGATGGGTGTTCTTGCCTGGGGGCCAGCCGATGCTGGACTGAAGCCTCTGAAATCACGAGCAAAAATAAGCCTTTTACTTGTGTATGTAGGATATTTAGTCCCAGCAATGAAAAAGTGGCCAATACATCATAAGGCAATATTATTCAGTCATGCAGAACAAAATCATGTCATTTGCACCAAAATGGATGTCTTTCAGGTTAAGTAAAATAAATCAGACTCAGAAAATCAAATATCACATTTTTTCTCATATGAGGAAACTAGAGGGGGAGAGAGATGACACAGGAAAGAGGAAGGAAGACTGTTAGGGAGGAGGAAGAGGATCAGAGGGAGCAGGAGGAAAAGGGAGGTCAGTGGTAGGCTGACGGAAGCGTGCATGTATGAATACAGCAAAATGAAACTCACTAATCTGTGTAACTAATATGCAGTATAAATGATAAATAATAAAATGTACCACTCAGTGCTTTTATATGACATAAAATTTGCCATTTTAGCCACTTTTTCTCGTGCAGTTCATAGCCGGTAAAGCCGGCCCATTTCTTGTGGCCATAATTATATTCCAAATGTGCAACCATCAACACTATTTCCAAAATCTTTTTATCATCCCCAAAGAAAATCAATTTTCTTTTTTTTTTCTTTCTTTCTTTCTTTTTTTTTTTTTTTGAGACAAGGTCTTGCTTTGTAGTTCAGGCTACTCTCAAATTCACTTTTGTGGATTATAGGCGTGTGCCACCACACTCAGTATGAAAAATCAGTGGGGCTTTTTGGTCTTTTTTTGAAGCAGGGTTTCACCATATGGTTCAGGCTGGTCTTGAACTCACTTTGGAGCCCAGGCTGGCCTCAAACTTGCAAGCCTCCTGCCTCAGCCTCCTGAGTGCTGGCATTACAGGCATATACCAGAATGCCTGGTTTTGAAAAATCAGTATTTATTAAGCAATAACTCTCCATTCCATCCCCTCCAGCTTTTTTGTATATAGGCCCCACTCTACATTTTTCTCCATGAATTTACCTAGTCTAAGTGTCTCATATAGGTGAACTCATACACTATGTGTGCTTTTGTGTGTGGTTTATTTCTCATAGCATAATGTCTTCAAGGTTCTTTCTTGTTCTTTTGCTGAATAATCTTTCACATTCAGCTTTTCCACTTACTCACTGATGGGCATCTGGGTTGATTCCATCTTTGGGCTACTGGAAATAATGCTGCAATAAATGTCAGTGTACTCATATCTGTTTGAGTTCCTGCTTTTGATTTTTGGGTAGTGAGTATAAACTCCCTGGGCCCACTTTTGATGTCATCAGTACTCCACACCCTCAGTAATCCTCCCCTCCTCTTCGTCTCCTCCTTCTCCATTCTCTCTCTGTGTGTATGTGTGTCTTTCTCTCTCTCTGCTGGCCATCAAACCCCGGGCTTTGACCATTTGCTAGACAAATTCTTTTCCCAGTCACATCACTCCTCTGCTTGCACTTTGACAATGTCGGATAAAATTACCCACTAAGTGAGAATTCTGGATAAAGATGGAAGTGTCTCACGAGGCCACCAGTTTCCTGAGCTCTGACCTGCTGAACTGTCCAAGTCACTTTGCCCTGCCCTTTCCTCTGGCCCAGCCACCCCAGACTTCTCTCGGTCCTTCTTCAGAACCATGTTCCTTTTACATTCAACATGCTGGCCCCTTAGGCTAAAACGTGCATCTTCCCCAAACACCCAGCTTTTGATATTCTTAGGAAGCTCTTCCCGTCTTTCTCACCCCTCTTGCTGTATGTTTCCTCCCTGTTACTGTTACCTTTGGCCCCCTGTCTTTCCTGACTCTGTTCACTTGGCATTAAGTGTTCAATGTCTGTTTTCCCTCCTCTAACATGACTAAATTGGTGGAACGTTTGCTACATTTCAGGCCATTTTGTGCACATCATGGGGTCAACTTATTAACTCCTTGCAGAAGGTCTGCGGTCTTCGCAGGTGAAGAGATGCCCAGGATGCAATCGCTTTCACAGTGAGTACGCTGGCAACCGGAAGGCCCTGCAGACCCACAGACCAAGGCTGCTGGTCCCTTGTTCCCTCCCTGGGCGTCATCTCCAGGCCCTAGCACAGATCCTGGCTTACAGTGATCTCCGATTGGATTCCTAGCTAACCTGGGTGAGTGATGAGTGGACAGAACAGAAAGCCCAAGATGGATCTGAGTTCTGAACAAACTTTCCTTCCGCGTGGCTCCTGTGTGTTAAGCGTCCTAACCCCTAGGCTCAGTTTCTCCAGCCTAAAAAGTGCATATTAATATCTGCCCCAGGGTTTTATTTTAATGTGAATTTTAGAAATCATTGATCCTGGAAGACCGGGTCTAACTGGACTGACTTAGCATTCGCCACCCGGTCCTCAGACAGGGAAGGGGCTGAGAAGCCCAAGGAGGGAAACCCAGCTCCTGGGGGAGTCCTGCACGGAACCCAAGGTCGTCCGCCCCTCCCGGGCCTTTGTGGCCACCTCCGAGGGCAGCCTCAGGGCCAGGCAGTGGTGTCTGCTCAGTCTCCCTGCCTCCCTGCCCCCTCTGGGGCATCCACAGCTCCGGAGCTCTCCGGGGCCCGACGCCTGGCTCCGCCCTTGGGCCTCATTATCTACGTTTCCGCGACTGGCGCTGCGTGAACTTGGCAGGCCCTCCCGGCGGTGATCGGGAACACTTTGTGCCTCCCCGTCGCCGGCACCGCCCTGCCGGGACCGGCCCGCGCAGTCCACAGGGCCCGGGTCGCTGTGCGCTAAGGTACGCGCGCCCTTTGCCCCGCCACAGGGCTCCCACGCACTTGTCCTCGGTTCCCCGAACTCTTCGCCTTCGGGCCAGGCGCCCCAACGTGGGTTGCCCCGCGCATAATTAAGAGGTTCCTAAAGATGCTGTGGCCCATTTAAAAACAAAGCCCAATTATTAGCACTCAGCGGCTGTTTCTGCCGGCTCAGCGTCAGGTCCCCCAGCGCTGATGACAAGCAGCGCTTGGAAGGAGGGTCCGGGGGACCTGATCCGAGCCATCAGAACAGTTTGGAGACCACTTGGGCCCCGGTGCCCCAGCTCTTCTTTCCTTGGCTGCAGAGCTCAGGCAAATCCGTCACCTATCCGGTGAAATGGGGTCCGCTCCGGGCCTGGCGATCGCGCGCAGCGCAGGAGGTGACAGAGGCGGGGGTGGTGTTGTCTCTCCCAAGCCTCCTGAACGCCGCCTGCCCGCGGTGCCTGCTCGGCCCCAGCCTGAGCGTCCCGGCTGCACGAGCGGCGCTGGCTCTAAAGTGCGTCACGGGCACCGGCGCGCGGCTCCGCCGGGCAGGGTGAGGCTGGCACGGGGCCAGCGCAGGCCGGGCCACAGGAGTGCAGGGCCGTCTCCCAGACTGGGACCCGGGCGTGGAAGGCGCTCAAGTTGCGAAGACCCGGAGCGCTGCTGGGGGCGTCCTCTGGGACAGGCCACGCGCGGGCGACGACCCTTTGCAGCTTCCGCGAGCGCAAGGACTGCGCTTTCCTCTCACCGCCCCCCTCGCTTCTTCCAGCGCGGCGGCCGCGGAGATTTCCTGCCCGGGAAACGACGCGGATCCTTCCCGGGGCTCCTCGCCCCGCCCCAGGTCTCCGACCCCTCCCCTTTGCTGGGGATCCCGGGTTGGGCAGAGTCGGGGAGGAGGCTCCAGTAGCCTGGGCCAAGGAGCGGCGGGGGGCAGCAGAGCTGCTGGCCACGGACGATGCCCGCCATGTGACGCCGTCTTCCTCTCCGTGATCCCCCCACGCCTCCCGGGCCCGCGGCTCGCCGAGCCGAGCACCATGCTCCTACCGGGACACGCGCGCCCGCCGCCCGCGTCCCAGCCTGCGCAGCATCCCGGCCTTCGCAGGCAAGTAGAGCCGCCCGGACAACTCCTGCGCCTCTTCTACTGCACAGTGCTGGTCTGCTCCAAGGAGATTGCAGCCCTCACTGACTTCTCGGGTAAGAGCACCCGCCCTCGCCGTGCGCCCCTGGAGAGCTCGGGGGAGGAGGGCAGGCCCCGAGGGGCGCGGTGGGCTGGATTGAAGTTGAAGCTCCCCTTGTCGGAGGGGAGCCCTTGACATATAGATGGTTGCGTGCGGGTGGCTGCATGGAGTCCTCCTCAGGAGGAGGACTGATTGATGCACGCAGGTTCACTAGAGGTGCCCTAAAGCCAAGCTCCGTGCCGCGCCCAGCACTGGAAGATACACGTGTTGTGGCCCCGGGAGTTGAACTTAGTTTTTGCCACCCACGTTGAGAGGGTGCGACCCAGTCTCCCTCCTGGGCACTCCTGGAAGCAGCCTGGCCCAGGTCACATGGGAAGCTGGGAAGCCGGAGAAGGCAGACATGGAGGGGAGGGCTGTTGGAGATATGGAGAGGGATGGGCAGATGCTCACAGGACAAAGATACTCCAGGGCCTAACTGTACTGCCAGGATCCCTCCCTGTTTCTGATCCCGGATGCTTTACACACACACACACACACACACACACACACACACACACACACACACACACACATTTACAATCCAATCTCTCCCAAAAGATCTTTAATAGTCTTGAGGTGGCAGGTGTGGCCTGGCATAGTGAAAGAAGTTTCTGGTTGAGGATGGCTCTAGGAACATATGCTTAAGGTAGTAGCGCTTGAGTAAGGTGACAAATGTCCGTGCCACTGTGAGGACCCTTGGTCTCCATCAGGCAAAGCTAGAGCCCAGCTGAGGAAGACGCTGGCAGTCCTACACTCTGCAATCTCCAGGGATTTTCTGGCGAGTCCAGGCTTTGCACAGACCCTAGTGCGGGATCTGTTTCGCTAGAATCAAGGTAGAAACAGTCACTGCCCAATCCTATTTATGCAGTAGACTAGTACGTGGCCAATAACACTGGCAAAGCCCACACTGAGTTGGGTTTCTGATTTACTTACAGAGAATGTCATTGTTAGCTGAGAGCCCTTAGGTCAGAGGTTCTTTGCTTTGAATATTTTATATCAAGGCAGTGTTCCTGCCTGGCAAAAGGAGCCAAGATATGCCTATTTGGCAAGCGAACTGTGGCCCTTAAAATCAAACCCCAGAGGATCAAAATGTGGTGGTAAATGTGCTGGGGAAATGCATCGGATTTTTCAAGTGCTATTAACTTTTTCTCCTCCACCCCCACCCCTTTTCTCTCTTTCTGTAGTAGAACTTTCTTGGCTGCTAGAAAAGCTTGGTTTGTGCTGCTTTAAGCTATAGCTAACAGTCCTGAATCCTACCACTCACTGTCTCTTTCTGTATATTGTAAAGCAAGAATGAAAAGCTGACATCTGGTGACATCATTGTCACTGAACAAGTATAGCTTCAGGCAAATTTTGGTGTAACCATTAGATTGTTTTCACAGATTACAGACACTTAGAATTTGTTTCCTTAGGGAAACTGTTACAGTTCTTCTAACAGCAATAGGTTACCACCCACCCAAGTCTGGAATTGTCTGTCTATGTATGGCAACTATGTAACAGTGGATTGGAGCTATCAAACTTGGAGGAGATACCCTGAAAGAAGGCAGTGTTTTGACACAAGTTTTTCTAAATAGTAAAAAGGATGAAAGCCTTTTCCTTCTGCTTTCCCTGAGAACCCTGTTTCCAAGGTTTCAAACTCCAGGAGCCAGCAGCAGGGGGTGGTGTTGCCAGGTCTATCCACAGCCAGGCTCCATTTTCCTTCTGATCTGAGTAGCACTCTGGGGACCTGAGAAAGTTTCAGGGATCTTCCCTGGGGACATGAAAAGACACGAGGTCTTTCAAATTGTAGTCAAGCTCAAGTTCAAACTCAAATTCTGTATAATGTGGGGTTGGGAAGATATTAGAAATGCCTCCGGAAGACAGAAAGATGAAGTCCTCCAAGGTTGCCTAATTTGTCTTAAAACTTAAGAACCCTTTAAAGACCCCCAATCGTGGGATGAAAGTGCAGAGAGAAATTCCTAAACTCCAAAAATGTCTGTCTTAGCATCCATTTGGGAAATCCTGATCATGTAGTTCCCTGTGGCCTCAAAGTTTGCTGCCTGCTTTCCTGGGCACAGGCAGTCCTGTTTCTTTTTATGAACTTGGCAGAGTGTACAGAGATGGAACAGAGGCTTACCCTGAGACAGTGGACCCTCCCCGCGGAGCCTTATGACAATAGCTGGAGGCCAAGAGCAAGTCTGACAATGTGGACACTTGCTTGTTTTCTAAATAAGGGAAACATCAAAAGCCAGTAGAGGATGGAAGAAACTTGGGACCCATTTGCCTTGCAAAGGAGAAGGGAGGATGTTGTGTCCATGTAAAAGAAAATGTCAAAGTATCAGGGGCCTAGCCATAGTCTGTGCACGACAGGGCAGCTTGGGAGATCAGCTAAGCACTTTGGGAAAGTCGATTCCTGCTCACGCGCTCTCTCTCTCTCTCTCACTGATTTTTTTTTTTTTTTTTTTTTTTTTTTTTTGCCCTGGGGATTCCAGCATCACATCTCTTAACCCAGAGGTTGCATCTCAGCCCTCCTCCCCCTCCACGCTCATGACTTGTGCTAATCACCTTTCCAAGCCTCCTGGAACACAGCCTTCCCCAACACCCCCTTCTCTCTCCTCCCTGAAGATTTTGAGATGTTGCTAGTGGCCCCTGGAAGGCTATCATCACTGCATTAAAAACGGATCCCAGAGAAGGCAAGAGGGCTGCATGCAAAATTAGCACCTCTGATCCTTAAGCCCATCTTCAGATGTGCTTGGCTTCTATCCACCTTCCTCTTTGAGAAGCAGTTTTCTGTTCTTTTGACTGCATTCCCAAATTGAGGATTTGGCCGGAAATGTCCAAACTGATCATTGATTTTTTTTTTTTTTTTTAAGAAAGCAAATGGAAATCCAATGGAATCCCTACTGTGCTCTTTGTTCAGAAACCAAGGCAGGGAGCCATAGTAGGGGTGAGAGCTGAGAGGAGGGTGGGTTACCTCTTGGGGTCCCTACCATAAGAAACAAGGGGTTCTCCACATTTGCCTTGCCTTAAAGAGCAGGCTTCAGTTTGTCTCTGGACTTGGTTTGCAATGGCCCCTCAATAGTTGAAATTTTGGGTCATTTTGCTCAAGCAAGCTGGGTCTTCTCTTCCTTCCTTCCTTCTCTTTTCTGTTCCCTTTTTTCCTCAAAGAAGTTCGAAGGACTGAGGTAGGAGAGAGAAAAGAAAAGGGTACCAATTGTTCTAGTTGGAGTTGGAGTTCCTAAAGAGCTGTCCTAATTTTGAACAAAGTAGTCCTCACCATGTTTGGTTGCATCCCGGTTTTAGCACATGGTGGAGGGTGTGAGAAGCAGGAGGGAAAGGGGATGGGTACAAGGAAAATGGAGAGCCTTGTAAGATCTTCTTTGTCCCCAGACCTCCAAGAAAGATCGTTGTATGATGGAAGTGGTCCCCAGGGCAGATGTTCTGCTCTCTGTCATCGGTAGCCCAGCAAGCAGTGAGTGGTGCTTGGTTCCAGATTGTGCTCATTTTCTTGGGCAGCTATAGCAAAGCCCCACAACTGGGCGGCTTTGACTACAGGAATTTACTGTCTCATGGTCATGTATACTGGAAGCCTAAAATCAAGGTGTTGGCAGGGTTGTTCTGAGATAAAATACTCAGCCTCCACCACCTGAAGGAAAAGAGGTTTATTTTGGTTCAGTTTTTAGAGGATTCTGTCGAGAGGTGGCTGACTCCAATGCAGAAAGGGCGCGGTGGCAGTCTGGTGGAGCCTTCTTTCCGGCTTGTCTTCTTTTTGCTATGTCCCTATGTGGGTCCTCCATATGCACGTGCTCCTCTGTCTTAATCCTCTCTTCTTCTACAGGCATACCGAATCAGGGCCCATATCAATAACCTCATTTTAACTTAATCACCTATTTAAAGACTGCACCTCCAAAGATGGTTGCATTCAAAGGTACTGGAGCTTAGGACTTCAGCATGTGAATTTAGGCTGACACAAGTCAGCCTACAACATAACATCATTTACATCGCAACAAATAAACATGACTGGTGCCTCCTTATTTCACTGGCCAGGAATTGCAGATGTAGGAAGATGGTAACTCAGTGGCTCTTAGGAGTTCTGGGGTGGGGCTACCTCCTGATTTCAGGGTAATATAACATTTCCTATTATGCTCACAAATAGTGTGGGACCCAGAAGCACATAGAATGACTACAAGAGACTAAAAAATTTACAGGTGTTCAGCTGTACCCCAGAGCTTCTGATCTAACTGACCCAGGAAGCACCAGACAGTGGTCTGTTTTCTGATGTTCTCCAGATGATTCTAATGTGCGGCTTGAGCGGAGGACTCCAAGCCTGGTGTCCAGTGTGGAGGGCTGTCAGCTGTCTGTGTGCATCCAGGGACACACACGTGGCTGGCTGGGGGCCCCCTGCACTCCCTAACCCAAGGCTCAGCACCAGGGAGACCAGGACAGTATTTTCCCAGCTTGTCTTGTTGTCTGTCACACTTTCCAACACATATACATGTGCACACACACACACACACACACACACACAGACACACACAGACACACGCCTCTGAATTTTATTATGCCTCCACCACACTATTCTTTTATTTGGGGTTGTCTTCTCTGTAAAACATTTTATGGGATGAAGAAGCAGTTGGTAACTAAAGAAAAGCAAGCCACATGTCCGAAGGAGTTTTCCAGCTGTCACAAAGGAAGAGGGATGAAGAGTGAGCACCCAAAACCGCTTGTCTGTTTCCATGGAAAGTGACTGCATCTGAGAAAGGCCCTGCTGGCTCTTTCTGAGGCAGAGCAGAGATGTCTCTGCTCACCAGCAACCCCGTTATTGATGGCTTCGGTCTCCCAGGTGCTCTATGGGAAAGGGCAGCCTAGCAGCCGTTTCAGGATAGAAACAAAGGCAAGAGTAAAAATTAATTGAGCTCAGTGTTATTTGCCTTCACCCTCATAGCAACCCTATGAGGCAAGTATTCTCATTTCCTGGTGAGAACCAACTCAGAGAGGGCAGCTAACATGCCTAAGACCACCCAGTGAGGCAGCAGGGCAGAGGAAGCCTCCAGCCCTGGCCTTGGCCTTGGAGTGTTTCTAGGAGTAAGACCAGAAAAACGGGCACCACGAGTGGAGTAACCTTTCTAGCCAGCTCATGGGGTGATCTCTGCAGTTTGTGGTCCATCGAGGAAATTGATGCCTTCTGTTCCATCCTTCAGCATCGCCCTGTCACAGTCATTTCATGGTGGGTGTAGTTGCAGGTCATGCACTAGAACACTAGAATATGTGAGAGCTTCTGGCTTCTCTATGGGCGTCCCTCCATATGTACTGGTGCGCAGTTCCAGGATTCCTGTGGGTATCACCGTTCTCAGATGTTCAAGTTTCTTATATGAAATGACATATCACCTGCATATAAGTCACACAGTCCTCCTGCATGCTTTAAGTCATCTCTAGATTGTTCATAATATTTAACATGACATAAATCTTTTTGTTTTTGGACCGGGAATCGAACTCCCAGGCTTGCGCTTGCCAGGCAGACTCTTACGCTGCTGGGCTAAATCCCCAGCTGACATGAACCTTATGTGTCGTAGTCACTTTCTCATGGCTAAGACAAAATACCCAACACTCATCACTCAAAGGAGAAGAGGTTTAATTTGGTCTGGTTTTAAAGGATTCAGTCCATAGGTGTCTGACTCCAGGTCAGAAAGGGCACAGTGGCAGGGTCTGGTGGAGGAAAGCAGCTCACATCATGGTACTCAGGAAGCAAAGAGAGAAGGTAGAAGAAGGGACAAGAATATACCCTTCCAGTCATGTCCCTAGTGGCCCACCTCCAACCAAATGGCACCTCCTCACAGCTCTCAGCTAGAGCATCCCACCATCCAATCTCCTTGCCAGAGCCCCACCTCTGAACCCCGACGCTTTGGCGGGACTGTCTAGATCTAAACCATGGCACTATGTAAATCGTTATTATAACGTATTGCTTAGGGAATTATGACAAGAAAAAAAGTCTGTACATGCTTGGAAGAGATATAATTAAAAAATACTTTTGATTTTCAGTTGGTTGAATCCATGGATATGTAATCCAAGCAGATCAAGGACTAACTGTATTTGTTGTCCTGTCTTTTAAAAAGTTAAGTTTTAGGTATAAATGACATTTAAATAGGCCCTAGGACAGTGTACAATTTATAAACAAGTCTTTGTTAGAGAAGCACTCCCACATTATTTTCACGGTGGAGAGTGGAGGTCATTGCTTACTGCTTAGCACCGCTAGTGTTGTCAGAAAGGCAGTAGTTTGAGGGGAACGTGTGCTGTGGGAAATCCGCCCCACTGCTCACTCCTTTGCATACCTCGCCTCCTTCTCTCACCAGCCCCACAGCTGGTGTAAGACTTAAGTAAAGCTTAGGAGTCAGGATGTGAATCCAGTGCTGGTAGAGTTTTGAGGTCCTGACACTCACTGTTCAGGGTAAGCAATGCCTGCAGAAGGCAGGTGAGGGCGTCCCAGCGTGTCTTGGTCTCCGTGTCTCCTGTCATGGAGTTGGGGCACTTGTGTCTGTCTGCAAGGAAATAGCTTATCTCAGGAACATAAATCCTAGTCACCAGGATATTAGTACCAAAGAGGGATCTTAGATTGGACAGTGGCTGGTGAAGTGAGCCTAACCTTTTGTTTTAAGGGAGACAGGAGCATGCTGTTCTACCAGGCGTTCGCTGGGCCCCGTGGGCGCACCATGTCCCGTTAAAACTCTGTCCCAGTACAGCAGGAGGCATCGGAGAATTAAACATAGCTGTTTCCTCAGGCACATAAATTGCTGTATGCCAGACACTGTTCAAAGAACTTCATGTACATTAAATGATTTAATCTTTATTACTGTTATTTAAAAAATGGAAGAAAACCTGGCAAAGAGAGGTTAGGTAACTTTTAAGGATTTGAGTCCAGGCAGTTTTTCCAATACTGAGAGAAAATAAATAATTACAGGTATTTGTAGCGGCTATGCCATCGTTCCCAGGTCTTTGCTCCAGGTGCCACCTGTGGGGAAGCAGCCAGCTCTTCTGAGCTCTCCCCACTGCCATGCCGCTTGCAGGACCTAGTCCTGCTACCTTGTTCCCCTGATCTGGGGGCCAATGAGGATCAGTGACAAAGAGACACAGAGTCAGTGTAACATACAGGCCGCAAGGGAGCTCTTTCCTCTAGCCAGCAGAGGAGCCCTGAGCCTCTGGCCGGCCCTACTTTTATCCATTCAAACCTGGGCACAAGCAATTAAAGTAACACCAGATTCATCGGCCTCTTATTGCTCTTAGTACATGCCCAGATAAACCACTTAATCGCAGCTGTATAAACTTCCCTAGAACCTGCTACGTGCCATTCCCCCTGCATGACGCCTTTCTCCTTTGTGCTGTCAGAGGAGGCCAATTAGGCCTTAATCTTCCTCTGGCCCCCCCAAAGGTAGTTTAAAGCAGTGTTTTCATTTAAACATTTCTTTAGACTATAATGTTTTTATTTAATCTACCAGATCTAAATCTTTCCTAGAACTTAACAGATATTGCTCATTCCACATCTGTCAACAATAACAACATGCAGCCCCCAAGAATTTATAGATAAAAAACTGTAATTATTCTGAAATTATTTCCCCATAAGATACTCACACCTGCAGAATGAAATATAACAAATATCCCTTAAATGCATACATGAATGATTAAATATGAGCAATACCCAGGGAGCAAAAATGAAGAGAGAGGAGAGAACTACATAAGTTAGTTAGTACCGAGCACATGGCCCCATTAGGGATGTTTGATGGTCTCAAAGTCAGGGTTGCACAGGGGCAGTAAGACAAGGCACCAGACCAGAGAAAAGAGAGGAGTATGAATAAAGGGTCCTGCAAGCAAGCGTGACCTTGCAGGGCTCCACCTACATAAAAAGGTGGACAAGAAACAAATCAGCCTTTATGATGAGGACACATGTCTCAATTTGGGCTGAGGATTGGAAGGGGGGAAATCTCTCTTGAGAATGTGTGCCATGTTACCTTTAGTGGGAAACCCAAACTGAGAGAGTAGTGAAGATGTGCCACAGAATAAACACAAGGATGCTCCCTGCATGGGAACATCAGCCACAGAGGCTCTATAACATTCCTGGGATGAAATTCTGCAGATTGTGAATGCAAAACTCAAAATTACGCTATATAAGCAATTGTCAGCAAAATCAACACTAGAGTTCCTATGAAATAAAAGAGAGAATCCCCAACATGAGAAAAGAATGAAAGGCTATCAAGAAAGAGGAAGTGTATTTTTAAAAAACCCTCAAATATATCTACTAATGTGAGAAATCTGTTGACTGAAATTTAATGTTTGATAGTAAAAGAGCAGGTTAGATACAGCTGAATTGAGCAACAGTGAGCTGGAAAATAAAGCTAGGGAAATTATCAAAGGTGAAGCAAAAGAGATAAAGACATGTAAGATATGGAAGAAAATTGATAAGACATAGAAGATGGAATGAAAAGTTCAACAAACACTGATTAACATTTTAGAAAAACAGATTAGGGAAAATGAGGGAATGGAAATACACAAAGTGTTGCTATCCTATAATTAATTTTCAAGAATTAATGAAAGATTCTGATTCAAGCATCCCAAAGAAGATAAGTAACTTGTAGAGTACCATATCAAAACTGTAAAATACTACAGACAAAATGCGGATCTTAAGAGCAATTTGAGAAAAAAAAAAAAAAAAACCCAAAAAATGTGTTTTGCGAAGTCTTTCCAACAGTAGCAAGGGGAGCCAGAAGACAGAGAAATAAAATTCCCAGGTTCTGTGGGGAAAAAAGCCAAACAACTTGTCAGCCTAGAACTACACACACAGCTCGATTATTTCCAAGAGTGATTATAAAGATAAATCTGCCACTAATAAATCGTTACTGAAAAAACTACAAAGGATTGTTTGCTGAAGAAGGAAGCTAAGTCTAGAATGAATACAAGAGACAGAAAGAAATGATTAGCAAAAAAAAAAAAAAAAAATTAAAATGGTGCAACTTTTAAGGTGCATTCCCCATGTTCCTAGTTTTGTCTTCCTACTTAGAGAGTGACATCTCTAATTTAAGAGACAATGGTCTCACATATTTTGGGGGTTTTGGAAGCTAAAGTCATAGAACACTTCTTCATCCACTTGAACTCTTCCATAGACTTATACCTTTCAGCCTCGAGCATGCAGGTGTCTTCCCAGGGGCACCTCAATTCCAGGGTGACTACCCAGTGATGGTTCTGTTGGAAAAGACAGGAGACATTGTAAACTGTCTTAGGCACCAGTTTCCATTCTAGATGTGAAACAGGGCTTCTCCAAAGAGTCATTCCTGCCCTGGGAGAGCCTGCTTTTGGTAGGTTCATGAACATACATATACTGACAAAGGAGTTGTTATTTAGTAAGCAATAAATTGGCACGGCATATGCTCTAAAACAGGAAGCAGAGCACAGCCTTGGAACTGTGGGGTTAGTAGCATGTCCACACAGCTGCCAGACATCTCTCCCTGTGCATCGATTTTGCATTTCCCTATGTACATTTCTGATTTGTGCTCTGTCCGACACCTGTAACCTGTGCTCACGCAGACCCTTGACACCGATCCTCTCTGCATTAAGTCAGAGATTGAATTGACACTCCCAGCTCATTGTGACCCAAAAGTCAGATTTTTCCTTGCACAGAAAATGAAGCAACAATAAAATTCAAAACTCAGGCTCCTAAGGTCTGCCATGTATGTTTGCGAACAGTCTGATTTCGTGTCTGCCTCCAATGTCCCATGAATACAAATGGCCTCATTTGGGGTTGGAGGAACAGGGAGGAAGAAATCTAAGAATGATCTTCAAAACAGATCTTTAATTTGGGTGAGTATAATAGAGTGTAATCCCATTTCAAGTCTGTCAGCATTCCTTTGATGATTACAAATGAGTCCCTTTGCTCCCACAATGTGGGCGAATAATCTGGACAAAATAACCCTTTCTGTCAGCAAGGTCCCACACGATGCTTGCTCGAGACGGCTTGCAGAGGAGTGTTGCAGTCTGACAAGCTCACACTGTGCTAACCAAGTCATCCCCTTTTCTTTCTTTTGACTTAGAAGATTTTTCATTCTTTTCATGTTCGGCTCCTTCTGAAATTCTCAGGCTTCAAAATCATAAATCATCATCCAGTGCCGAGCAACAGCAGTGACTCAGGTCACTGAGTCCTCTTCCTTCTCTGCATGTTGGAAGGGAGACAGGTGGAAAGGAGAACGCACGATCTTATCTGAAAAGCCAATTTGTGCAGCTTTTGAGGGATCTGCTTTGTGGAATGCACGTGGTTTTACGATCCTTTTCCTTTTTTTGTTTTGTTTTGTTTGGTTTTTAAAAAGATACACTGAATCCACATTTAGGCTCACAGGCTTCTGTTTGTCTATTTGCTTGTAAAATGAAGGGACATTTATTGTTAAAATATCCTTTTCAATTTTCAGGGATTTGAATGCTTAAACGCCCCTCCCAAAGCAAACAGTGTGAAGTATTTGCGGACACATCAGACTGGATGCAGTCTCAGGGTGCTCCACCTCTGAGAGAGGCAGGCACCTCTAAGACCCCAATGCTGCAGGTGCTGCTGTGTGGAATTACAGATCTCGGGAGCTGAGCACACCTTGTGTTCTTGCCTGTTTGTGCCTCTTTCAACTTCAGGGTTCAAGCTCGAAGATCCTTTGCTTCTGATTTCCTGTCTTATCCCTTTTATGGTGAGGGCTCCGGGATTATTTTTAAATGGTGTAATGGTTCTTGAAAGCTATAAACAGAGCTTTGAGGCAAAAGGTCTCCTTTCATTGTGGACTTCTGTGTTTCTCTCTGACTGCTCACGGAGGATTGTTCGGGTTTGATGACCTTTACCCAAAGGGCTGTATGGTTTCTAGCGTAGTTGACTAACTTTAGTCAATGAAAACTTAGCTTTTCTGGATTTTAGTCAAAACCCGTGATTCTCAATCCAGGACCCCTCAGCAATATTCTGCAGTATCTGGAGGCAATTTTATTTTCACTGTTTTAGGTGGCAGTGTTGCTGGAATCTAGTGAGCGGCATCAGGGAGGCTGCTATACATCTGGCAGCTCCTGGAGTAGCTTCCATGACGAAGACTCACCCTCCCGGTCCCAGGACAGCTCCTATGTCCATAGCAGTCCTCCTGCTAAGGTTGAGGAACTCTGTAGAGCAGAGGACCTGTCCTCACTTTTGCAACCTGAAAAGTGAAAACCCTTTCAGAGGTAGAGTCGCGTCAGGAGTCCTGTGACACAACTCTGTGGCTCCTCTCCTCACACCCACTTTGCCTTCTGCAGCCCAAGGGACCTTTGCCCTCTGGTGCCTTTAAGGCGTTTGTTATATTAATGCCAGAGTAAAATACTACCCTGCGAAGCGTTCAGCCCTGAAGTTGTACAAGTTGCATGAGTCGGGATGCATTTGTGACACATATAAATTATTTTGAAATCTCAATGAAACCACAGTGCAAGGCTAAGGCAATGTTTTTGTGGTGTTATTTTTGTTTTGTCTTTTTGAGACAGGGTCTCACTATGCAATTAAGGATGGACTTGAATTCATTTTGTAGCCCAGGCAATGATCCTCCTGCCTCAGTCTCCAGAGTGCTGGGATTGCAGGCTTGAGCCACCATGCCCAGGAAGGGCAATTTGATTTACATTTTTAAAAGGCAGAGTAGTTAGGTGTGATAGCCCATTGTAATTCCAGTACTCCGAAGGGCTGAGGCAAAAGGATCTCAAATTCAAGCTTTGCCTGGGCAATTTAGCAAGACCCTGTCTGAAACAAATAAGGGGGCTACAGATGTAGCTCAGAGCAAAGGCTCTGGGTTCCATTGTCAGTCCAAGGTAGGGAAGAGGGAGAGTGGGGGGAAGTCGGGAGAACTGTAGCAAGTCTTCCTCCCCTTGGTGTCTCCCCTTTTCCTTCCCCCGCACTTACTCTTCCTGCCCCTTTGTGCACACCCCACGTGCCTCTGCACATGCATGTGCAAGGCAGCTCTGGCACACTCGCACATGTGCGTGTTACCTCTCTGTAAAAGTGCATGCTCCGTGCTGCATACTGTATACTTCGGCACATTTAGAGCTCTTGTGGCCATGAAACTCAGCACAACACTAGGGTCCCACATGAGTAGGAGAGCCCCACATTCTTCTGAAAAGAGAACTACCCCTTCATCTCAGAGGTCACAAGACCTGAGGACAGCTCCCACTTTCAGACCGCGCTCCACCCATCCTCCCCTGTACAGGCAAGTCGCAGCTCTACTCAAAATATTTCTTTTGCCAAACACAGAAAATATAGTATTGTTTCCAAGAGAGGGAGTGGGGCACCAGCAGGAATGGGTGTGCAGTATTTGTGTAGCTTCATGACTCAGTCCATCTGAATTTCCAAGCATTTTAAGAGCTTTGTTACAAAAAAAAAAAAAAAAAGGGTCTATTGTGTGGCTCTTGGCAGGGGAGAAAATAGCAGGCCTGTCAGAACTCTGTTTCAGATTTAATTTTCAAGTGGGTGATATAAGAATGCTGCCCAACTGGAGGGCTTTGCTCATTTCCTCGTCTCTGCTCATTTTGCTGCTGTGGGACCTCCATTCCATTTTCATCTGTTCTCTCGACACCTTAGGTATAACAGGTTACCATGTTCTTAGGTGTACCCTCACCGGTGCCCAAACCCTCAAATGCTCAATTCCGTGTGCCATCCTTGTGTGGAACCTACCCCATCCTCCTGTACTCTTTAACTTATCTCTAGAGTCCTCATAATGCTGAAAGTGCTGTGTAAATAGTTGGTATTATGTACTGCTTTGGGATAAATGACAAGAGAAAGAGTCTGTGTGTATTTGACACAGACATGAATTTTCTCCCTAATGTTGGTTGGGTGAGTGAGCTCTGTGGATACAGGAGATTGACTATGATATATATGTCATAATCATATATATATAATTTTTTCCAGAGAATCATATTATAAAGAAATTACTATTTATTTTCTCAACATGGTTTTGAAAAATGTAGGCCTAGAGATGTTATTGATTTTCCCCAATGCCTCATCTAAGCACTACCTACTTACTTCTGGGTAAAGCACCAGAAAAACTTGCATGTGAGGATGCTCTTTCCTAAGTGTTCTTTCCGGGATGTTGAACAGTAGACAGTGATTTTTCTCACCACATATATGTTTTATGTAGAGCACACATTTGGTTCTCCTCCTCTCTGGCTTTTCTTGTTAATAAAGATTATGTAATAGACATATAAAAGAAACAAAGCATCATACTCAAGCCCTGGATTCCTCTGAACCACAAATGGGTGATAGGTTCTGGGCTAGGAAAACTTCTCAGGATGTAGGCAACTGTCTGTGCCGAGGTAGCTTTCTACTCAAATCTCTCATTTGGGCCCCACATCTAATGTCACCCATTCCCAGCAAAACAACCTCTATTTTCCTTCTTCCTGGTTTCCAGAAAATTCTACTATAGCTCCTTCTATTTTTTCATATTAAGAAATTTGACTTGGAAACCCCCTGCACAGCATACAGGATAGATTATACCAGGCTGGCTGACAGATAAAACCAGACTCTGCACAAGAAGGTCAGTCTCTGGAAATAGACACAAATAAACTATGAGGAAGCCCTGATTAAGGAAAATTTCCTGAGTTCACTTCTCCTACGTGTGAGCCTAACATGAGCCATGGAGCGTCATCACTAGGAGATAATCAATAGTGACCTGTGTACAACCCAACCCCAAACTACAATCTTCTATGAACCTTCTGGAACCTTCTGGAATGTGACTCATTACTGCCAAGTATTCTTTGATGAAAGTCTACTCTGTACCATTTATTTTCATTACTTGCATATTCTCATTCTGTGGGAAGATAAATTATTAGGTAGGGACTAGGCAGTCTGATGTACTAATTGGGAGCTCTACTGTAAAGAATGTCAAATGTTTGTGATTCAGTCTCATAGACTAGGTTAAAATTGCAGAGTTGGAGGTTAGGTTTTAAATTAGTGTAATTATTATTAGTAGTACTCAAGCAGGCTGTGAGAATTGAACATCTTATGTCAGTATCTACATTTCAGTGACGGGGGGAGAGAATTTGTAGGAATTACAGAAGAACCAAAAGGGAATTCTGAAGAGTATTCAGGGCTCATGGCTGGTTCCACTGCATACTAAATCCTTCCTGGACTTAATTATCACGGAGAAAGCAAGTCATCAAAGGACAACATGCAGACCTTAGCATACAGCTACCTAATCTATGTACTATTAAATGTGACAGGAGCCACATAAGGAAAGAGGTAAATTGAAAAAAAAAGAGGTAAAATGAACTTCCATAGTAAATTTTATTTAAGCCAGGGTATCAAAATACTTATTATTTCAACGTTAATCAATATTTAAAAAACTATTGATGTGATATTTTATGTCTTCTTTTTTGAAGACTTGGGTAAGCTTGTGAAGACTTGGGAGTCCTGTGTGTGTTTTACGCTTATAGTACATCTGAATTCAGAGGGTCCTTATCTCAATCAAGTACCTAGGAGCTGAGTGTGGCCTGTGACCACCATTCTGGGCAGTGTAGCCTGAGGGAAATCTAGGGCAGGGCTTGGATAAAGCAGGGATCAGGGTGGAGCCTCAGGCCTGGTGTGGCAACTTCTGGTGAGGGCACCTTCCCCTCCCACCACCCACCCCAAGTTGGAGGCTATAGTCTTGAGTATGGCTTGTCCCCTCCAATAGATGGGTTGAAATTTAATTCCCATTATCAGATATTAAGACATAGGACCAAGAGGGACCTTGAAGAGGTGACTATCTGCTTTCATGAATGGATTAATGGATTAATGAGTTATTTTGAGAGTTCAGTCTGCTGTGAAGCCAGCTTGGTTAGGTCTCTTGTGGGACGCCTGTCTTTCACCATGTGATGGCCTGTGCTGGTGTGGGATACCACCAAAAAGGCATCACTAGATGCAGGTCCTCGATATTGGACCAGAACTACAAGCTAAATAAACTTTTTTTCTTACAAGGTATGCAGTCTGTGGTATTGTATTATCAGCAACAGAATTCAGATGGAGACACTTAGTGAGGCCTGCCTCATGAAAGACCAGTGGTGGGTGCCTCAGTTTATCCATGGGAGCTTGGCTTCTCCAGCTTGTCTGCTTGTGACTCAGAGGACAGTTGGTGTTGCCCTGCCTTCTCGAGAACCCTCCCAGACTTCAGTACTTGTGACGGGACAGGACTGCAGGAAGCCAGTGTAACTCTGGCAGGACCTGCCCACAATGCCAGAAATCAGTCAGCCATACTCATCCCCAAATCCCTCCTGCCATTTGGTTGTCATAGGCTCTCGTGCTGTGTAGACCCCACAGTGGGGGCCAGGTACCTAAGAGTTGTCGAGTTGGGCATCTTCTTCCTACTCATTAACCTTGGACGAGATTCTATTAGTCCTCCTTCCACAGCAGAAAAAACCCAGGCTTGAGGGAATTTCACTGAAGATCTCCAGGCTTCCTAGTGGCAGAACCAAGATTCAGCCCACCACTGTGTCACCAAGTTGCCCAGGGTCAGCTCTTGAATGCAGGGCTTAGAAAGTCCTCAGTCTAGAATTCTCTCACCTGATATTATCAACCACCAAACTGGCTGCTAGTTATTCTTCTGGGCTCACTCTAGAATTATCTTATGCACATCTTCCATGTGTTTCAGATATACTGACATCTGGAAGCTAATTAGATCAGAATCTCTGAGCTGGGGCCTGGGCGCTGATATTTTCTAAAAACTCCTGAGTTAATTCTAATGTCCAGCCAACGCTGAGACCTTCTGGAAAGAACTGCACATTCTTGCATCTATTTATTTATTCAATGTTCAATATTTGTTTACAGTTTTCCAGACACAGAAAAATTGTGAAAATAGTAAAAAGACGTCCTTTGTACCCTTCACTCAAACTCCCTAATAATACCATTTTACCACGCTTGCCTTATTCTTTTTCTATAAATTACAGGCAAGAACTCCTTCACTCCTAAATATCCCTGTGTGTGTCTTAGGAACATAGTCTCTTACACCATCAAGACAGTAACAACAATCAAGAAATTAACCCTGCTATGATCGTATTTTCTAATCTAAAGACCTTGGTTGGACTTCACCAGTTATCACAAAAATGTCAAGTTGTTCTGCAGTATCAAAGGGGCACAGGTTCCAGGACTCCCTGTAGAAACAAGTCCCTGATCTAAAATGGAACACATTAGTATTTAACTTATGAACATTCTTCTGTCTAAGTTATCTCTAATTGACTTACGCCTCTGAGTTCAATGTCAATTCTATTATAAATAGTGATTTCACTGTACTCCTTAGTACTAGAAAAAAAGTTTAGGCATGCTTAGTACAGATGTGATTTTTTTTCCCCAGAAAGCGTTTTGGTCTGTGGTTGATTGAATCCATGGCTATACAACCCACAGATGTGGATGGCTGACTGTACTTTAGAGCAAAAGACCATCCCAGAGCACGTGTTATTTTTACTTGCCATGAATATGTAGGCTCCCCTTAACCTGGAGCAATTCTGCTGTCTTTATCTTTCATGACGTGGCATTGGCCATAGAGTTTGGATATTGACTGTTTCCTGAAGGCCCAAGTAAGTTTGTTGCTCTGGTAGAAGTGCTAGGAGCTGTGGGACCTTGTAGGTGATGGGGCCTTGTGGGATTTCTTAAGTCACTGGAGGTGTCTTTGAAAGAGAATTGAAAGGGATTGAAGGATTCTGGTCCTTCTCTGTCTCTCTTGCTCTCTCCATCTCTCCCTTCCTTAGTCCCTTCCTCTACTCCTCCTCTTCCTCTTCCTCCTCTTCCTCTCTCTCTCTCTCTCTCTCTCTCTCTCACTTGCTCACTCACCACTTCCTGTCTTGATGTTTGCCCCCCTGGGTGCTCCCTGTCATTGCCATCTTGTACCCTCACAACTGGCTCTAAGATATCTGGACAGCAGCCCACCACTGTGTCACCAACTTGCCCAGGGTCAGCTCTTGAATGCAGGGCTTAGAAAGTCCTCAGTCTAGAATTCTCTCACCTGATATTATCAACCACCAAACTGGCTGCTAGTTATTCTAAGCAGTGGCACTGCCCAGTCTTGAACTGGAACCTCCCAAACTATGAGTTACATAAACCTTTTCTCTCTATGAGTTAATTGCCTCATGTATTTTGATGTGGTAATGCAAAACTGACCAACACCACATTCTTGAAGAATACATGGCACATATTTTGTAGAATTCCCCTTTGTTTGCTGTTTATTCCTGGTTGTATTCATATGCATCTGAGGCAGGATTGTCACAGCCAGAGTATTTTGTCCTGGCTGCATCACCCCAGATGAATGTCCTGGTACTGACTGCACCATCTTGAAGTAACTGTCATTAAATATTTGGGGATAGGTAGGGTAAAGGCCTTTTCTAAGTCACGGAAGCCATCATCAGCCTGACTCCCTGAGCTTCATGGGTCCTCTCACTTAGCCATCTGCTTAGCAATGCTAGAAGAGTTTTGAATTCAGGACAAGCAAGTCCTAAACAGAAGGGGGAAAGAAGGAAAGGTTTAGAGCCTGGCACTTTGACCAGAGGCAAGACCTGGGGAAGGCAGCACGCACACAGTTAGGACGGCAGGCCGGGCCTAGGAGAGCGCTGGCCTGGGAGGGGCTTTGCGTTAGGAGGAGGGTGGGAAGAGAGCCAGCCTTTGCCCATCTGGAGCCTGGCGGAGGCTGCCATGGAGCCCGGAGCCCACAGCCCGCAGAGCTCACTGCTGCACTTCCAACATTTTCTTTTCAGTTCTCCACCAAAACAGAGCAACTCCTTCCCCTTGAGCTTTGGCTCACCTTACAGCTCCTGTGTGATTTCCTCTGGGATCCGTGGTTCCCATGGATTGGCCCCAGGAACCATTCCTGCCAAGGTGATTCCCTGCTCGGCACTTCTGGCAAATCACCTTGTTTATGCCCATCTCTGGATCAGACTCAGTCCTTCCTGTTTCCAGGAAGACTAGAACTTGGCAGCCAGAGGCAGGCCCCTTGCTGCTAGCAAAGACCTTACCCCACAGACACGAATTACCGGCTGATTTGAGAAGTGAGCCAAGCCTGGCTTTTTCCCTGCATGTGTGCAGGAGCAGTGTGTGGTGGACAGGGGCCCTGTTCCTGTGGCCTCCTGGCATGTCAGGTCTCCTGTTGGTCCCTGGGCAGAGGTGAGGGAGATGGGGCTATGGGCATTTCCCTATGAGCACTGCTGTCCAGATATCTGCCTGTCACTGTTTGGGGCTATCAGAAAGTGTCCCTCTCTTTCCTTTGTTCCTTCTTACCTCATCTGTTTACCTCCGCCTGGGCTTCTAGTGCTGTGGAGACTGTGGCTCCAGCTCAAGCTGGCAGCTTCAGGGAGTCCCTTTGCTGGGCTCTTCCGCATGCCTTTGACAAAAACAACAAACAGTGGAGGTAATGTCAATAAAGACAAACATTTTTTTTCCAGAGCTGATGCTGGGCCAGAGGAGTTGCTCTGAGCTGAATTATGTCCCCTCAAAAAGACATGCTGGGATCCGAACACCCTCGTACCACAGAATGCGACCTTATTTGGAGATCATGTTAAAGTGAGGTCATTGGGGTGGGCCCTGATCCACCATGACTGCTGTCCTCAAGAAGGGGGAAACTTGGACATAGCGACCAGCACTCAGGGAGGACGTCACATAAAGACTGATGTCCTGTTGCCATGAGCCTAGAGCCTTCTAGAAGCTGAGAGAAAGACCAGGAACTTATCCTTCCCTCGAGTCTTTAAAGGGAGTCTGGCCAGCCCACACCTTCATGTCACACTTCTGCCTCCAGAAGTGTGAATCTGTCATTCTTGTTCCAAGCCACTGGTTGCTTTTGCCCAACAGCCCTAGGAATCTGATACTGCGGTGTCCGAGTGCTTCGTGATAGATGCTTATTTATTCTCCTCTGTGACCCCGAGATGAGTGTCGTTATCTTTATTTTAATAATGACCATCTGCATCAGAGTTTGTTCCAGGTCACGTGTGCTAGTAAAACCTCCCAGGTTAACTCTGCGGTACCTAGCTTCTGTCATCTGTCCCTGTCCCTCCTGTCACACTCTGCCCACCCCTGCCTCAGTCTCTGGTACAAGGGGCCTTGTTTGGTGTCTCACATCTTAAATGCCTGCCTTCGCCAGTGTCCCCATCCACACAGTTGTCACACAGCCATTTACCTGGGGTCAGGCATCATCTGTGTGTAGGTGATTTGCTGGTCTTCCTCCCCCAAGGTGATGCTCACAACTTCTGACCATGGATCCTTCTGAGATGCCCCGTGGGCAGGTTCGACTCAGCCTCTGCAGAACAGAATCACAAAGCCTGCCCTTCAGTACTGGATTTCCAGAGCAAATGGTACCACTAGCTCAAAACTCAGCAGACATGCCCCAACCCTCCCCCTCCCTATGCCCAGGGTCACCACCCACACTTGAGCTTCTACACCTTCTTCACAGTCATAAACAGCTGCCAGGCCTGGTGCAGAATGGAAACGACAGGGGACTGAGGGTGTGGCTCAGTGGTAGAGCCCTTGCCCAGCATGCCCAAGGACCTGGGTTCAGTCCCCAGCATTGCCACAAATAAATACAATAAGGTAGGTCTCTCATTTCAAAACCAAGAGAAAAATTTTGTTGAAGTTACTTAAGCTGGGGCTGTAGCTCAGTGGTAGAGTGCTTACCTGGCACACAGAAGGTTCTGGTTCTACCTCAGCCCTCCCTCCAGCGGTACTTACAGTATAATCTGTTCTTCTGTGCTCTCTCTCTGTCTCTCTGTTTCTCTGCCTCTCTCTCCTTGTGATGATGTTATACATTTAATGTTTCCCTGAGTTAAAAAAGTTAACATATGAATGATTAGCACAACCATTTGTCTTTCTATTGTGCAGTGCCAGTTTTCAGTGTAACTAGAAGAGCATTTAACTTGGAGATAAAAAATGTCACAGAACAGACACAAGTTATCCATAAGCGCATAACTTGGCTGTGAAACCACAGAAATAATGTAGTTTGTATTTTTCACGTGTTTTTTTCTACTATGACAGTGAGAATTCTGAAGGAAACGAATTCAAATGTCCTAGTTTCATCCCTGCACCGTCTGCTGCCCCTCTGTTCTGTGCTTCATGGTGAATCAAGAAGAACCCCAAGGATAAAGAACTGGGGGCCCTCTCTCTTCCTTCTATGTCATCATTTCTAGCACATGAGGTTTGGTTAGAAAAATACAGCTAATGTTTAAAAGTTTTTTAAAAATTTATTACAGTAAAAGACACAATGCCATTAATCTTCCTCAAAATACCCCTGATTCAGATGCATGTTTATCCCACCACCCTTGCCACATTCTGAAGCAGTTCTGGAGTCTTCTTTCATGAGGGTCTTTAGTTGTAAGGTCAAAACACTTACCCTTTCATGGTCATTTTGACTTGAGGGGAGAATCAGAAGTCACATGGTGCCAAATCCAGTGAACAAGGTGGAGGAGGATGAGAATACATCCATCTTGCTTTACAAGCTTGTCTTTCTGTTGGATGCCTCCCTATTTCTCATCATACCTTGTGAAAACACTCACGGGGAGGACTTCTGGAGCCGCTTCAGAAAAAGACAAGAATGACAGAATAGGTGTGTTCAAAATGAGGGGTAGTACTTTGAGGGGGATTAATGGCAATGTATCTTCCACTGTTAAAACTTTTAAAGTAATTGTAAACATTCAGAGTTTGTTGCTCATATTGTGTAAATGGCTGGCTAACAAGCAGAGTAAAAAGAGTAAGGGAGGATAAAGACCTTGGGTGGTCCCTGGCTCCTAGCATGCCATGCCATTACCTTCCTTAGCATTTGAAGCACATTCTGGTTTTTTTCTGAAAAGTACAGGCCGTTAGAGCTGTCAGCATCTGCTGCAGTTGTACCCATAACATGCTTGTCTTGTGCTCTCCTCAGGTATTGCTGGGCCTCTGTCCACTATGGGTCCTTTGGGATTCCGCTCTGTGGGAAAGAGGTGACCAGGAATGACTGTAACTCACACAGCAGGTGTCTCCTCATACTCAGGCTCTGTTGCCCGCTTGGAACACTGATAACATACAAGTTGAAAAATAATTAAGAATGTCAAGGTGATGACGGCAGAATGTTAAAGCAATCACAAGTCCCTTCAGTGTGCAGGACTCTGTGTGATCATCCAGACTCTGCACTCATGAATTAACCTGAATTTCAGCCCCTTCTGCGTCATTCTGCCTTACACTGGCCCAGAGAAATCTGTCTTCCTGTCTTCCCTCAAAGATCCATCTCCTGTTTCCTTCGTGAGTCTCCGTGGTCCACTCACACTAGCCACCCAGGGTTTTTCTGCTTGTACATCTGACCAGCGTCGCCTGCTGCACCCCATCCTGCAGGAGCTCTCACCTGCCTTCAGATACAAGTCCGAACCCCTTTACAAGGCACTGCCTCCTCCCAGCCTGCACTCCCACATCCTACCCTGCATTCCAGCTGTTGGATATTGGGAACCTTGCTTGAAGTCTCTCCAGATCTGTCCCTGCTGCCTGAGGATTCTTTCCTCTTGGTCATCTTCTTCCCTTTTTGAAGGTGTCACCTCCTACTTGGAAGCCCTCCTCACTTCAGGGGCAGGTTAGATACATATTGCAACCTCCTCGCATGTGTCCTGTGCTTCCCCTATTGCACCGTTCGTCTGCTGAAGTGCAATAAGCAATTGGCAACTCTTGTCCTTAAGGCCAGGCTCGCAGCTGGTCTTTTTAGCAATGAATGGATAAGTGAGCACTTCTGCTTTCCAGCTACTCTAGTGAATCTCTAGTTTGAAGCCCTGAGGTCTCTCAAAACTAAGCTGTCCAAGTGCTAGAAGAGGGCATGGTTTCCCACTCCTGGCTGTTTCCTCTTTGAGTCTATCAGGTAAAGCAACTGGTTTTTAAAGATGTTTTTCTTCCCACAGCTTCATTCATCTCCACTATGCCTGGCCTCCAGAGATGTTTTGCTTGTTTGTTTTGTTTTCTGAGAGGGACCTGCTATGTAGCCCAGACTAGCCTTGAACTCACTGTGGACCCCAGGCTGGCCTTGAACTCACTGTGGACCCCAGGCTGGCCTTGAACCTCCTACCTCAACCTGCCAAGTGCTGGGATCACAAGCATGCACCACCACACCTGGCAACACTCAGAGATTTGAGTTCTCTATAGATCCAGTTTCTCTTTAGCTCAATTTTATTAATTCAGGCAGAGTCCCTGTTTCTCGCCAACCTATCTTTTTCTGTACGTTCAAGATAAACTTGAGCATAATTTTGTAAACAAACTTTAGTGGAACTGAGAGGCATTGAGCATTCCTCCCTGTTATGGTTTAGATCTAAAATGGCACCCAAAGCCTTCTGTGTTGGGAAGCTGATTGGGTTGTGGGAAACAGGTTTGTTGTTGGAGGCGAGGTTTGGTCAGAGGAGGCAGTCACTGGGCATGGCCTGGAGGGGTGTATTTCCCTCCTCAGCACCTCCTTTCTGTCTCTTCTTCCTGTCCGCCATGCCATAAGCAGTTCTCCTCTGGTGTGCTCCCCTGCCAGGCTGTTCTGCTGCGGATCCAGCTGATGATGCAGTGACGGAAACCTCTCAAACATGAGCCAAAATAGATCCTCTTCCTTTAAGTTATGGGTGTCAGGTATTGTGTCGCAGTGATGGGGAAGTGACTAAAATACTCCCTGTTCCAAAATCCTGCACTCAGTGCTCAGTGAGAAGGCCTGTCAATCTGGGAAGGCACTGGACCAGAAGCCAGAGTTCAATGGGATGCTTGCCTGAATGAAACTCCTTAAATATGTACTTTCCACTAGCCACATCACTCAGGAACATTAGACAGCACCTCAGCACTATAGTTAGAGGCCATTTTACATGATGAAGTCACCAACCGCAGCAGTAACCAAAAACCCTAAATGCGAAAAACATGGCCCTAACTAGGCCATGACGTGGACTCTTGTTTATTGTATGAAAGCTGAGATACGAAGGTTGAGCACTGTCTTGTTCTCAGCCAGAGGAACAGTATGTAGGAGACTTGAATTTCTTACCACACTGCCCATGTCCAGGAGCCCTAGAAGTATGTGATGGAGTAGCCTGGTTTGCAAAAGCATAGCCCACCAATGCCAAGAAGCGATCATGTAGACACCAATGATCGTCATCTTATCCGTCAGTGAACTGGGGGTCTGATTGTCATCTTTCCACCACTGAACTGTGGTCTGCCTTTCAGCTTGGATGTCCAAAAGATAGTCAGGGACAGAATGTGTAAAAAAAGGCAATGGACGGAGAACAGGATGAGGGTAGTTGGAGGAACTGGGTCAGAAAAAAAAAAAAAAAACCCAAGTGAATAAGAACCCACAGGGGAATGCAGAGAGTGTGGGTTGCTGGGGCCTCTCCATGAAGCTGAGCCTGCTGCGACCCAGTGCAGCTCCCGAGGTTCTTGGGGTTACGGACCAGCGAGAGGATGAGAAAAATCAAGAAGAGCCACAGCTGGGGTCAGGTGGAGCCCTTAGCCTCCTGATGGGAGGAAAGGAACTGCTCAACCACTGTAACACCTTTATTTATATACTGGGAAGACTGATGTCAATTTCAGCCTCTCTGACAAGCAACCCATTGCTTGGCTGGCCTGGGCCCCTTGCCTGTGCTGGAACAACTTGTTTCCATAGCTTGTTTTGGTCTGTCTTTTTTTTTTTCTGGGCTGGCCTTGCTTTAGCCCCACACATGTGATCAATCTCCAGCTTCAGTGGCTCCCTACATATCCCTCTTTTTTGTTTTGTTGTTGCACAGGATGGGTGGTCAGTTAAGCTGGAGGAGCTGTGTTGGAGAGCTCTGTAGATCTTTTTATTTTAAGTGCAATCCAAAGATTTTAAGTCTCTGCATTCTGCAATTGAAACCTTGTGCAGTCCATTAATCTGTGACAGTAGTCAGCTACCAGTGTAGCTGATAATTGCCAAAAGGTATTAGTGATTTGGGTTTCTTTTATAATGTGTTACTTTAGCATTGTTTTATATCCTCTAGTAGTTATACATTTTCTGCAGGATGTTCAAGACCAGGTTAAGGTGAGACCTGTTTTAAACACAATCAATTTTTGTTATCTATCGAAGTCAGTTAGGTCTCCTCTGGAGAACCTTGGAAGCAGCTATGGCAACTCTTAGTTCTTCGGTCAATGTCAGCCATTCGGATGAGTCATAGCCATTGCTTGACCAAGTTGCTTTCTGTGAAAGCTTGGGAGATCTTTGTCCTGGTCACTCTCCTTAGGCACACCACACACCAATGATCACCTTCCTCAGTGGTCTTACAGACTTCTTGATCAGAAGACCAGGGACTCACGGACTACAGGATGACAAAGCAGAGGTCCTCTTATGTCCTGGGTCCTCATTGACTTTGGAGGGTGTATTGGTCAGGGTTTTACTAAAGAGAACAGATATAACCCAGAATATACAGAAACAACAAGATTGGCTTACGATAGTCAGTCACAGAGTCCGATGAAGAAGCGTGCAGAGGGTGTCTATGCACTGGAGGCTGAAGGATTCAATCCAAGATCTCTGGAGTTCACCCTAGTGTCTTGTGCAAGTCCACACCAGCAGGCTGATGGGTCCGCGACAGAAGGCCGAAGGCTCTGTGATGAAAAGCTGAAGAGTCTACGCTGGGCAGCTGAAGAGTCTGTATTGGAAGCCAGGAGGTGAGGTCCAAACTAAAGGCGAAGACTGGAGCTTCTCGCAAGAATGGCATAGATTTGTCCTTCCTCCTCTCCTTTTATACCTCGAGGTGATAACTCACCCTAGGGTGGGTCTTCTTCTACATCCTTGGGTGTAGAATTGCTAAACCCATTTAGTTAGCTTCTAACTGTCTCAAGTTGACACAATCCATCAACCACTAGAGAGGGCTAGGGCCAATGGCTCTCCTCATGTATCTAATTATTGGTCTCTATATCTCAGGTGTTGAACATCCAGAAGAAAAGATTAATAATAGTGCAATGTAGTTAGAGGTATTATTAGCTTATATAAATATCCAACATCTTACAACATAAAATAGGACCATTATTTTTTAACAACCATGGATGTTTTAATATTTGAATATCTGTAGAATATTAAGTTACATATTTTACACAAAAAATTAGAAATCAAACCATATACAACATTGCAGCATAAAAACTATGATGACATTTTGTAACATACTTGAGTTTTCATTTTGATATAAAATTCTACCCTTTTGGCTCATCATTCCTATGTAATACATAAAAGATTTTACCTAATTTGTTGATGTTTAGTGGGATGTAGATTTCATAAGCATATGTTAGAGGCAGAGACCTGAATCTGAACCAAAAGTTTGTCACCATAAACAATCTGTTTTTACATTTTCAAAGACCTGTACATCTGGAGGCATAAATATATGAATACACCATGAGGTTAACAATAATCATTTGTCATAACCATATGAAAACCTTTGTATGGGCATTTTTAAAATCAAAAGCTTTTGTATTATTTCTCTTAATGATGACCAATGTGAACATATTACAGTAATATTTATATAACTTTAGTTGGGGATATCTCCCGTAAGGTTATGGAGATCATCAGGGCCTCCAACAATGAACAAGAACTGGTAAAATGTTACCAGGTGGCCACTTTCTTATTCATCAATTGAAGTCCTGTCCAATAATCCCAACTCCAAGGGATTTTTGTTTAATAATTTTTATAATAATTTTTTCTTAAGAAAACTCCAATCATAACATTTAACATATTTTTGAATGAGACTCTCAAGTTATGATAACAATGTACATTACATTTATAAAACTGACTTTAGCATCATGTTTCATAATTCTGTAACTCAAATAAACCTTGATTAAATTATCTATAAATGCAAACGAAAAAGGAAAATTGCTGAGCTCAAAATAAAAAGATGTTTACAGACAAATGGACAAACATGGACAGACATTCTGTACAAATTCAAACAGACGTAGAAACGAACGCAGATTTGTCAGTGTCCACTAGAACTCTCCAAGTTCCTGGGGGCTATTTCATGCCCTTTTGCTGAACTAGCTCACTTCTTACACGCATGTCCTCGGGGTTAAAACACCTGTCACCTCCAGCACCCCATGCCCTCAGGGTGTTTCTCAGGCACCCCGTGCCACTTGGGCACTCCTGCACAGGCCCTTGTGCTATTGGCTCCACATGTATGAGCGATCACTAGCTCAGTGACTTCCAACAACAGCTTAACAGATTGGATAAACAGACGGACAGATTCACAGGCAGACTGATGAACATCTTACACAATCAGAGTGCACTCAAATATATTTTAGCCAAATTTAATTACACAAATTTTTTTACAATTGTAGAATTTGTAATTTTAAATAGACTAATCACATTTGTTATAGGTTAGTTAGCCGAGATCTTTTATCAAAGAATTTGAAAAAGACAAAATCTTACCTATAATTAACATATATTTTGCCATAAGACTTCTATCATCTGTTTGGACCTTTTTTATTTTTGGTTACCATCTCCTGGGCATTTTGGGTCAATTATAGTTGGTTCTAGCTTCATCCTTTTCTATGGGTTGTGGCATGGTCCCCAAGGCATCACTGTCATAGGACCGAGCATCACCGTCTTGAGAGGTAGAATCAACTCCTTTCTTGGTTTGGGCCCATGATACAGCCAGACAGCACACACTGGCACCCAGATAGGCCAGTTAGCTTTTCCTGGAAAAACACAAGCATATTCTCGATCCCACATTAGCTCTTGCCTGGGTGCTTTCATTGTCCAGTATGAAGATCATTCCAATGGACTCCTTAGATTTGATTTATTTGATTATATTATCTATCTGCTGAGGTAGTTACATCTTTACTAGAATTTAAATATTTTAAATGGTATATATTGCCAAGTGAAATCTATTATGAGGTGAACCCTCCTTTTGTTTTTTTGAGATTTAATTTGTGAGCACAGTTAGCTTACTTTTAGACTTGAAGATTGTAAAGAATCTTTGTGGTAAGGTATAAAGAAAATGGAAACTACATTTTATATTTGGGTACCTTGGGGGTCTCCTGTGACATGCAGGTGGTACTCCAGCTCCGGGCTGGAGACCCCGTTGTTGTTGGGGATCTGAGCTCCCTTGCAGCATAAACTTTTGATTCATAAAGCATGTGCACAGGCAATAGGAAAAACCAGGGTGGCTTGGGCAGACCAGAGCCGTGTCCCACCTCTCTAACAAGTATCTCTAATAAGTATCAGAAGATCCCAAATCCTTAGGTAACCTTTCTTTATTTGTAGATTTTCCAGTGTTTGTCAAGGGAAGAATAACCAATTGAGCAGTACGATAATCTAGGGAGATTTGAACTGTATTTTGAGTAGACTGAACCATAACCTTGATTTTCCCTTGCAGCTGAAACAAGCAACTTTGTTTCTTTACCTTCCTTGTCTGGGCCAAATTCCAGGCTCAGGGGAGGCTTTGGTGGCCTCCCTGCGTGGGGGCCTGTGAGAAGTAGTGAGAGGAGCAGAAAGCTGCAGTTTTATTAAATACCCCTTCAAATCTGTAGAGGGCCAGCTGATTTCTGTTGGTTTGTTTTATCCCTAGTCTTGCTCTAAGCTGTTTTTCAATTTCCTCCCATTTAAATTTACAATTTCTTCTTCTTGGAGACAAACTCAAGAGAAATTTAGCAAGCTATGTAGTGTCAGTCCATTGACAACTAAAATTGACTTAAGAAAGCAGAAGGGACCTAAATAAATGTAGAGTTACATTAATTGCGAATTTGAAACAAGTACCTCTGTAGTAAACAATTTTGAAAAAACAATGGAGTTTGAGAATTTATATTACCAGATATCAAGACCCACTGCAAAGCCATAGTGAGACAGTGATATGCTGGAACCAGCCTGTTATCAGCTAGTGAAAGCCAAATGTTGAATTTTTAGAAGTTTTAAAGGTTAGTTGTTGTCATATTAGTTGTTTGAAATTGTTTTTTGTAAGAGCATTTTGTAAACAGGAATCAGCAAACCACAAATCAGGAGCACATTACCCCCCAACCATTAGAGCCTGCTGGGCCAAGCAGGGCCAGGCCATCTTGGGGAGCTGCCTGAGCCCTCATACCCCTACTCTTTGGCAGGGCTGCTGCAGGCCCTGCTGGAATTGTAAATTTTGAATTTACACTGAGTGGCCCAATGATACTGTTTGGACAGATAGTACAAGGCTTTGCTGAATGGACAGTTAGTGGCTCAGTTATCAGGGTGGTGCTTGTGCCGCCATCTTTTCCCTGCTTGGGACCTGATTCTGAAGCAATGCCTGAGCCAGTTCCCTTGTAACTGTCTCAAGAAACTTAAGGTTATTAAGACCCTGTCTCATCCAGATCCACAGAAGGAATGTAAATACTGGAATCAAGCATACAATGAATAGGTCCTTATACATTTGTGATTCTTTTGGAAAAGTTTGTCCCATAGTTAGACAGCTGATATAATCAATATACACCTTTTTGTTTTCTTTTCAGGGGAAGGGGTTTCTCTCAGGCCTGTTTATAACTGGCCCTAGAGAATGAGGAAGTTTCAGTGCCCCACTCTTTACACCTGATGAAGCCAATATCAATACACTCCAGTGATGACTACTGACCTGTACCAATGCACTTTTCCCCCTCGTCGTGTACACATGAGAAGTGTCCCCTTGCCCTCAATCTCTTACCCCGTCTGTGTTCTGGTGCCATATGCCATGACTCAGTTCAGCTCCTGAGGTTCTTGGGGTTAAGGACTGGCAAGAAGATGAGAAAAATCAAGAAGAGACACAGCTGGGGTCAGGTGAAGCCCTTAGCCTCCTGATGGGAGGAAAGGAACTGCTCAACCACTGTAATGCCTTTATTTATATACTGGGAAGGCTAATGTCAATTTCAGCCCCTCTGCCTAGCAACGCATTGATTGGCAGGCCTGGGCGCCTTGCCTTCTTGGTGCTGGAACAACTTGTTTCCTTAGCTTGTTTTGGTCTCTCTGTTCTTCCTGGGCTGGCCTTGCTTTAGCCTCACACATGTGATCAATCTCCAGGTTCAAGGGCTCCCTACATGAGCCTGCTAGGGAAAGTTGCAAACCAGCCTTGGGGTGAGCATGCCAGGGAGTCAATTAAGGATGAACATGAAGTGTGAGGCCAGCCCACCCTAATTACCGTGCAGGCACCTGTATTTCTGTACATTCGCCGACTATGGATCCAGCCTCTCTGCTTCTGTACAGTACAAGGGAAAGAACACGGTGGCCTCTCCTTTATTGTAAGGCCAAAGAACCGAGGCAGAATGACCTGTCTGCAGTCCTCTGCTGAGCCCATGAGGGAGTCAGCTGGTCTCTCAACCTTGCTCACAACAGCTGTTAACATCTGTTTGAAATTTTAGGAACCTCAGGCACTGGTTTTGGTGCCTACTCAGAATAAAGCATGTTCAGTCAGGAGTACAACAAAGCTATCCTCTTCCCACCCCAATCATTTTCACCTTCCAAATAGCTTTTGAGGTTTATAATGCTGTTCTTGAAACATCACCCCTAAAATGAAAGAAAGGTATCATTATTAAGAGCAGTGAAATTACTATATAATTTTCCAGTTAATGAAATAAAACACTAAATACATGCCCTCCCGTTTTAATTTCTACCTTGAGCATAGCATGGTTGCCTTGATCATCCTACACACCTGAACAGGCAGAGGTGAAATGCGTTGTCCCGAGCTGAAAGCTGTCTGGAGGTGGCTGGGAGATAGCACCTCCCTGCTCTCCTGTCTGGGGTTGGCTCGACTGGTCCTTCTGGTTGATCAGTGACCCTGAGTGTTTCTGAGAGCCTTTGTTGTACACAGGGAAACAGCCACTAATTTGGCCAATTCCAAGCAGAAAAGCAGAAGTATAGATTTCATATCTGAGTTTTAAGTGCTGGTAAAAGTTGCATTAAGTTATCAAATGCACTGAGATCCCGGCTTCATCGCCAAGTAACTGTAGGGTTGGGGGTTTGCTCTGAATCCCAAAGAAAAGAAAAGGTGTTTTGTTTAGATGCTTGGGGAAAAAGGGGATTGATCCAGTTACCTCTAAACTAATCTAATCCAGATGGTGTTCTTGGAATAGCTTTCTAAGGTCAGTACCTGTTCACTAAGTAAGGTGTTCATTTTTGTAGGACTGAAAATGTTTGGTTGAAAAAGCACAGAGGAGCTGCTACCAGACCTGTTTGGAATAAAATAGTGAATGTAACCTGAAGATTGGAATTCAAGACCAACAGATTTAGAGCAATTTTTAAAAATTGTTTACCATTATTATATTAATACTATTATTTGTGGCACTGGGGAATGAACCCAGGGCCTTTGCACTGAGCTACATTCCCAGCCCTATTTTTCTTTTTATTCTCATTTTGGTACAGAATCTCTCTAAGTCACTAAGTTGCCCAGGCTGGGATTTAATTCGCAGTCCTTCTGCCTCGGCTTCCCAGAGTGCTGGGATTACAGGCACATTAACACCACACTAATTTACAGTAGTTTTTAAATTGATTCCTCTCTCGCTTTTCTCCTCACTTCTCTCTCCCATCTATCTACACACAACAACAATAAATTTAAAAATTCTGAATAAACTAATATCTGTACTGTACACATAGTTTTTTGTGTTTTCTAATACAGTATAAACATATACACAGCATTTATGTTGTGTTAAGTATTACAAGTAAGCTAGAGACGAGTTAAGTATATGGGAGATAGGTTTTATGTGATATTGTGACATTTCATATAAAGGGTATAAGCATCTGGCTATTTGAATGTCTGCAGGAGCTATTAGGGTACCCAGGGATTTGTCATGTGCCCCCCTCTGCCATCTTTACATGCCTATAGGACTTTTTTCTTTTGAGACAAGATTTCACTATGCAATGCAGGCTGGTCTTGAACTCACTGTGTAGCTCTGACTGGCCCAAATTCACGGCAGTCCTCCTGCCTCAGCCTCCAAAGTGCTGGGATTACAGACATGTGCTACCATGCCTGGCTGTATATGTGTATTATGTAGAGAAATCTTTAAATACTGGGTAATTCTGGCTGCTGATAAGGATTAATTTGGCCTTGTTTCTCATTCATTCACCTCTGATCAGCTCTTGCTCCGCTGGTCTTCCTCACTTGTTCTCTTACCATTATTCATTCAAAAATGGTTTGTTGTTCTTGAGAGACACCTTATCAGACTTCTTGTTCCAAGCCAGACTCGATGTCCTTCCTTCTCGCGCACACCAGAGAGTCCCCAGTCCCCAACCTGCACGTACTAACACGTAGCACTGATCCATCACTGTCAGCCAACCAGACCCCTCCTCAAGAGGTAATCTACATAAGCAGCCCCAGCCCTTTGTCCAAAGAGACAGTTCCCACATTCTCAGTGTGTGTGTCTGTCCCGTGCTCACATTAAAGGCCTTTCTTTATCTCCTTTCTTACTATCTCTGCACAGCTTAGACTGAATGCAAAAACCAGTCAGTGCCACTGTATGTCAGACTCTAGGTAAGAAGGATGTAGCCAAAAAATAAAGCAGACTCCTTGTTTACATTCCAAAGGAAAAAATTATTTTTGGTACTGGGAATTGAACTCAGGACCTTGCACTTGCCAGGCAAGTGCTTATGCCACTGAGCTAAATCCCGAGTGAAACAGACCCTCTGTGTCTATGTGTGAAATCACAACAAAGTGCTGTACAAAGACCTGGAAGTGGTGGATCTGCCACCCACACATAAATGCAACCTTGCGCCATGTAATGACATTTCAGTCAGCAATGGGCCGCATGCACAATGGTAGTCCTGCAGGATTATAATACAGCCTAGGTGTGTGGTAGGGTGCCCCACCTCAGTCTGTGTAAGTACATTCTCTGATGTCCACCCAACTATGAAATTGCCTAATGACAGTTCTCATCACGTATTCTTGTTTTTCAGTGATGCATGACTGCATATGTGTGGGCATCTATGCAGAAAAAGGTCACTTAAAATTTGTATGTAAGCGTAGGGGCGGGCAGAGGGTTTGATGAGTCAGCAGGTCAGTGTATGGAAAACACGAACAAGGAGACAAAGTGAGGCAAAATGATAAGGACCGTCAAGTGAGTGACTATTTAAAACCAGTGTTACGTGGAGGAGCTCGAAGGCACTGTCTCGGTGTGGGTGGGAAATGGCAGCCAGGTGTCGTGTGGCGCCCCCAGAAGACGCAGACCCGCTTACTTCCTGAGACAGAAAAGTCACAGAGCCAGGGCTTTGTTGTAAAATCTTAGCAGACAATTTCCAGGTTTTGTGTTTTCCATTATTGAGGAATTTGAGAGGTTTTTATTCCCATACACCTCGAAATCCCTTTGAATACTTTTGAAACAGTGGCGTGGATGGGAAATTTATAGTTTTATGCTTTTGGAAACAGAATTACTTGATTTTAAGACAACCGGGCGGCTTGGTTGTAAGGACATAGTTGTGTTTCAGGAGGGATGTGTGGAAAGTGGGTTTCGGGAATTTGTAGGCTCGAAAGTTGCATGGCTTAAGCCAGCAAATGCATTCAAATTAGCACTTAACTGATTCTTTTCAGGGCGCGTTGTGTTCAGTTCTATAAAAAATGCTTCTGAAACTTCAGACCTGGGGCAAATGATTCATGGCATAATCCCCTTCGTGTAAATGAGCCCTTCCTTTGGGATAGTTTACAGAACATGAAAGCAAACATCACCCACTCTCCCTAGATGTCTTAGTCCCAAAACCAAATCCTTATCTCCTTTAGGAGTCCCCTTTCCACCCAGTTTCTTTTTCTCCTCATATCCTCATTACATGAATCCATTTATCATTGTTATTATAATTATTACAATCAAAATGTTTCAGACTGGGTAATTTTATAAAGAAATTGGGTGTATTTTGGCTCATGGTTCTGGTCCAAGGTCAAGGGCCATTATATCTCGGTGGTGACAGTGTCTCAAGGCATCATGAGATATTTCATGATAAAAGAAATAGAGCATACATATGTCTCTATCATCTGTTCTCTCTCTCTCTCTCTCTCTCTCTCTCTCTCTCTCTCTCTCTGTTTCTTTCTATTTTATATTTTGAGACAGAGTCTCACTAGGTAAGTTAGGCTGGACTTGATCTTACTATATAGCCCAGGTTGCCTCAAACTCAAAATAATCCTCCTGTTAATGTTTGTTTTTAATTTAATTTAATTTTTTGGTATCAGGTATCAAACTCAGGACCTTGGGCTTGCCAAACAGGTATTTATGCCACTGAACTAAATACTCAGCCATTTAACTTTATTTAAAAAAAAAACAAAAAAGATAAAAATAATACAGAATTCCTACGCAAAATAATAAGAAATTAACACTATATATATTGCATATTGCATATATATATATTGCATATTGTTATCTGCAAAGTAGTTGTTCAGATTACAAAATTTAGGCATGAAAAAATGATCAAACAATGAAACAAACTGTTCTTTTAAAATGAATTAATAGAGATTAGCAGTATAGTGTGTGTTTGTTTTCTGAGATAAGGGCTCACTATGCAGTTCAGGCTGGTCTTGAACTCACTATGTAGCTTAAACTGGCCTCAAACTTGTAGTGATCCTCCTGCCTCAGCCTCCCTGGTGCTGGGATTATAGGCGTGTGTCACTACACCCACCCTGATCTCTCTTCCTACAAAGCCATCAGCATTAAATCTTGGGGAAGTGGGGGGCCTCCACTCTGATCCCTTGTCTAATTTTTATTATCTCCAAAAACACCACCTCTAAACACCACAGTCAGATTAACTTTCTACTCTCTTAATTCCTCAGTTTTAGCACATGGACCCTTGGGAGACACTTTCAAACCATAGGTAAACCGTAGCACTTGTGTTCTGTTCTTTTCACATATACATCCACTCTAAAGTAGGCAAAAAAACCTCCCATTTATGGAGGCAGAAACAGAGCTAAATGGTAATGCTTAATGTATCAGATAAGCACTGACCTAAGGTGTCCCGGAACCCAGATTCCTGCCTTGTGGAAAGCCCTCTGGCAGGCTGAGTCCCCTGGAGCACTACACCAGCCTGCCTCTGTCCCCCCTCATCCCCACACTGGTCAGCGGTATTTCCCGTGAGGGTTCTCCCAGAGCCCATGACTTCTGCTTTTGCCTGTATAATTTTTAAGTAGTGGCATGGTAAACAGTGTGAGTGAAAGGCTAATTAGTGAAACCTCAAAGCCCTTGAATATCCTACTAACTTAATATATTTTAATTGTAGTTTTGCAGTAGCAAGGCCTCAATGTGAAGAAATTGCTCCCCCAATAAAGATAGGAGGTCACGTGGAATGGGGGTCGACAATCCCAACACCAACCAGTGAGGTGTTTTTTGTGAAAAGCTTTTATTGGTGTTTCTCAAGTCTTCGTGTCTTTCTACTTAACACCAGCACCAGCTGGCAGTGCTAGAGTACCCTCAGGGTAGGCTAGCTCCTGAAACAAACAACACCCAAGTCTCTGGTATAATGGAATAAACGATTATTTCCTGCTCATGCCACTATCCTGTGCAACTGGAAAAGGTCGGGGGCTGTGCCCTATGTAGTCAACCTGCGATTGGCAAGCGTTGCTTCTGTCTACTGTCTATGGCCAGAACCTTCCACTGGCCACCAGCTTGTGGTGGAGTGCTAGAGAGTGTACTCCTCCCATCCAGAAAAGGCTCCGTTAACTACTCTCCTCCTTTGGTTTGATGGCGATCTGAGCGCATCACTTGTGAGCAATCACTGCCTTTGGCATCCTCCGCTGGTGATTTCCCCCTCAGGTATCGAGGAGATAGCCTGATGATGGCTCTAGCTCTCTTTGTCATTAACCTCCAGGTTCAACATCTTAGTACAAACTTGGGTCAGACTAAGGCCCTAAACTCAGGTCTAACTTCACTTTTTCATTTGTTTTGGTTTGGTTTTGCAGTGCTGGGGATCAAACCTAGGGCAATCCCAGGACTCTTGGGCATGCTAGGCAAGTGCTGTACGCTGAAAAAATCTTCTGCTCTAACTTCGCCTTTTGATCGTGTTGCTCCTGGTGCACACAGCCCAGGCCTGGACTGTTTAGCCACCGCGGGGCCTCTCTTACAGCCCTAGGAACACTGACTCATTGCTCTAAACAAAGTTGAAAACACAAAGGAGAAAAAGCACCCTTTCTGGAAAAGGATTTCAAACATGTAGAGACACCACTATTTGTGAATAAAAGGGTGTGTTCTCTTATCTACAGTATTTACAAAACCACTTAATTTTAAAAAAGAAAGAAGAGGAGGAGGCGGCAAAGATACAACAATTGAATTCCATTCTCTTCCCGGTAGTAAGATTGTGAAATTAGTCTTGATGGTTAGGGGACTTCAGCACATGGTTGTGGGGCAATCACTGATGTACCTACATCCTGTTCTCAAAGTGACTCAGGCAACTTCAGCCCTTGGCCCTGGATTTTGTGGGAGAGTCTCTGGATCGTTCTCTTCTTCTATGCAGAGCTCAAGTGACCATTATCTTAAGAACAATATGTTCTTAGCAAAACAGAGAGGGAAGGTTATAGCTGTGCACGTACACATAAAAAGAAAGGGGAAAAGAATTCACAGACCGTTTGGTCTCTTCTAAGTGTTATCAGACCTTAATTATGAGGAAGGAAGAAAGAAGGACTGAGAGAGGAAAAGAGGAAGGGAAAGGAGAAGGAAAGGAAAGCAAAAAGGAGAAAGAAAGGAAAGGAGAAAAGGAAAGAGAGGACGACCCCTCTTCTACACAGGCTCAGTGTGGCATTTCTGGACCGTGAGGGTGGTTACTGGGCTGTGTACTTGTTTCTGAGTTGTCCAGAACCCAAGTGGGCTGATTAAGAGCATTCAGGAGTCTGAGGCAGGAGGATCACTGCGAGTTTGGGGCCAGCCTGAGCTACATGGGGAGTTCAAACCAGCTTGAATTATATAGTGATACCTGTCTCAAAAGACAAAAACAATGAAGGCAAGGCAGGAGGCATCACAATCCCAGACCTGAAATTATACTACAAAGCTACTGTGATACAGTCAGCATGGTACTGGAAAAAAAAAAAAAAAACAGACCTGAGGATAAGTGGAACAGATTAGAAGCTGCAGACCTGACTACATAGATACTCAGCCACCTTATCTTTAACAAAGGGGCCAAACATATTCACTGGAATAAAGATAGCCTCTTTAATAAATGGTGCTGCAAAAACTGGCTTTCCTCTTGTGGAAGACTAAAAGATAGACCCATGTGTATCACCATGCACTAAACTAAAGACAAAATGGATCAAAGATCTAAATATTAAAACAAACACTAAATCTATTGGAAGAAAAGATAGGCAGAAATCTTGAAAACATAGGGATAGGCAGAGAGTTCATGAACAAAACACAGACTGCACAAGAAGTACATCAAAGAATCAACAACTGAGATCTCATCTTACTAAAAAGTTTTTGCACATCAAAAAAATCACCAAAAGCATGAAAAAACCCACAGAATTGGAAAAAATTTAAGTCAGCTTTTCCTCAGACAAAGGACACATATCTAGAACATATAAAGAATTAAAAACCATCAGAACCCCCCAAATTCAAAGACCCAATCCAAAAATGAGCATCTGAGATGAACATGCATTTCTCAGATGAAGAAATACAAATGGCAAATAAATACATGAAGAAATTTTCAACATCACTGGTCATTTGAGAAATGCAAATTACAACAATGTTGAGATTCCATCTTACTTCAGAAAGGGTGACTGTCATCAACAAATCAAGCAATAACAAATGCTAGTGGAGTTGTAGAGAAAAAGGAACATTTCCCCACTGTTAGTGGGAATGCAGACTGGTGCAACCACTGTGGAAATCAGTGTGGAGAGTCCTCAAAAACCTAGAATTGGAGGTCCCATTCAATCCGGATATTCCCCTTCTGGGTATTTTCACAGAAGAATTGAAAACATCATGCAACAATGATATATGTACACTCATGTTCATAGCAACAATTTGTAGTAGCTAAATCTTGGAAACAACCCAAGCACCCATCAACTGAGGAATGGATGAAAAAGATGTGGATAAACTTGAGGCTTTTATAAGTAAATGGACACAACTTGAGGCAATACTCATAAGTGAAATAAATGAGATTTGCATGTGTAAATAGTGTATTATCTTTCTAGTGTAAAAAACTGAAAGAATAAATAAGATCCAAAATGTATTATGAAACTGAAAGGAAAAGAAACTGCTCAAAAGGAAAGTACCATTGGGATGGGAAAAGGAGAAAAAAAAAAAGAAGGGAAAATATATATAAAATATAAAAATATATCTGTATATATATTCAATAATTATACTAATCTCTGCTAGTTCCTCAAAAAGAACACTTTCATAGTTTGGTCATTTTCCCATGCCTATATCTTATAATCTAATAACTACTTTGAAAAGAACAATACACAATATATTTATTACCAGTGTTAATTTCCTATTATTTTGTTTTGAAATTCTGTATCATCATTTTTATTTTTTGTTTTTAAAATAAATATATATTTAACCCATTAAATTTCTCCAATAATTTAGAAAGAACATATCTATATTCCTTCAAAATAAAAAAAGGAAAATAAAAGACCAAGACAAGAAACAGGTTTAGCATTTTACCAATGGGAGCTCTATGACTTTTTGTGTTATTCAAGATTTATAATGTCATAATAATACCTTAGAGTTACACAGGGGTTTATGCTGGATAACTGATAATTATGCCCACCACATCACTTGTTTCTTCTAACAGAACTTGAGGACACCAATTCTGAGCGGCGTCAGCATGCGCTCTAATCCCAATTTGAAGCTTAGTTTGACACTTTTAACCCTTTGCTTTGCTCACCTGCATCACAGGCTCGCTCATGATGAAGATTCTGAAGCTATTTGAGATTCTGAAATCATCTGATTTAGATGCTGACCTTCACAGAGATCAAGTGACTGCTTTCTTAAGAACAGTATGTTCTTACCAAAACCTGTGGAGGAAGGGTTATAGCTGTACATGCACATGTAATAAGAATAGAGCATTCCTCAATGAATAACCTCATGATGCCTGTCAAGGTCCTAGAAAGAACAGTCCAGATCTGAAAATTATAGAAGGAAAGAAATTTTAAAGACCAGGGTGGACATGAATGGAATTCATGAATGAAATTGAAACTAAAAGGATCAGTGAATCAGAGTCAAGTTGCCGTATGTGTGTGTGCCAATTCAACCACGATGCATGTACTTCCTATGTCCTGCAAAAATTATACTAACAAAAAGTTGAGGAAAACCTGTGTTTAACCTGAACCCATAAATTCTGCCTGCTGCAAAAAGGTGGGGGTTGGCCCATATGTGAGAGTGCTCTGGTCTCTGAAGTCCCAGGACACACTAGCATAACTCCCTGTGAGAAATCCTGGGAGAAGTGTGTTGGCCTTGGTCAAACCCATCCATCCCACACCGATTTTCTCTTTAGCCTACTCTGTGTAAGCCATTATCCCCCTGGGATGCTTCAGGACACTTGCCATGATTCTTTGAAAATCAGTCATTAAATTGTTTGTGTGCAAATGAATTTTCACGGTCAGTGTGATGGGGGTGATGATCCCAAGGATGACTTCTCTGTATCTTTCTGAAGATGGACCACAGCTCCCACTGCTCTTTAGCGCCTTGTACCAGAATTATCTGGAGGAACCGAATTCATAGAAAATATAGGTATAAGCTATTAGGGATTTACATAGAGGATTGGAGGTGCATGCTGGAAAGCCATAGATCCGGCAGCTGCCCGGTCAAGAAGACGGAAGAACAAGAGCAGCACCAGTGCAAGGTCAAAGGCCTGGACGCTCACTGGGGGTCACAAGACTTCACTGAAAGGTTGAAGAAACCAGGACTTGGAGACTAGCGTCAAAGGGCGGTGGCCGCAAAGGACAGACCCACTCAGAGGAGCTCTTTGAAACAAGGCTGCTTCCACTTTTCCTTTTTACTCCACCCAGGTCACAAGCCTTTTGGTTTCTGGCAGCACAACCTGACTGGGTCTTCCCTGCTCGGGTTGCTGATGTACAGTGTGAATCATCCACAAACACGCCCAGAACCATGCATTATTAATCTGATAAGCAGTTTTTAATCCACTCAAATCGACACACCATGATTAACGGTCACGAGCTCATTTCTCAAGAAACGCTTACTCTTTGCTTGAAAAATGAACACATAAAAACCTTTATCTCAACTACTTGTAAGATCTTCCAGATCCAAGTCTTTCAAGATGTTCCTCTGAGAAAGGTTCCAGCCTGGTGTAGCTGTAGGAGTATCTGCTGATCCCTGGAGTTCATCACAAGCTGTTCTCAGGTCCCTGAACTATGTGAAGCTGACTGAGACAGTCTGCGACCTCCCATGTCTCCCTTTCCACCCTTCAGCCAGGATCACCACAGTGTTGCAGGCTGTACTGGACTCCAAGGCCTGACTCTTTAAGAATGTTCTTTTCAGATAGTGAATACTTATCTGTAAATGCAGAGTTAGATTATAAAAAGTCTGGCTGAAACTGCTAAGAGATAAAGCATTTTGGACTCATGCAACACAGTGGAAAATTTGATCCAGATAACTGTTAACCAAAAGCTGCATTCATAGTTGTTTTTTTTTTTCTTGTTTGTTTTGTTTGTTTTAATGTTCTCTTTTGAACCAGCCTAAAAACCAAAGTGTGAGGAGGCTAAATGGCTTGTTGAATGTGCCCAGCCCACTGGAAAGAGTGGGTGTGGTCACTAGGAAAACACATGCACACTGCAAAGGAAGTCAGGCTGGGAGTGGCTCATCTGTCACCTGCCCTTTGGTTCAGGCCGATTTTGGTAGAAGGCTGCTGCTGCACCTGCATCCCACCTTCATCCTGGGATGCTGACAGGAGCTGGTGTCACTTAGCCTGTCATTCTTATTTCCAGCAACCCTCTCCATCCACCCCTCGTCCCCCTTGGCCACTCACACATTTCTATGACTTCTGGACAGCAGCTCTGGCCCTCCAGGTTGCTGCTGTGATTGCCAGTCTGGCCCTGGCCCTCAGCAGCACTGATCCCGGGCCTCAGCCCTCTCCTACGCTCATTGCCTTCCTGTATTCGCATTGGAGTTGTGATCCATCATTTCAAGCAGTCTCTCGCCAGTCCTCACTTTCCAACTTGTTGGACCTCAAACCATTTGAGGAAATACTTGACACAGCACCTAGACTCATCTGCACACATATTTACACACACACACACACACACACACGCATTGGCTTCTTTCAACTTTAATTCAACCACAGTTATTTAAAAATTTCTTCCTGAACATCAGATCTTAAAACTATAGCCCTATAGCCTCCCTTCTTTTATCTTCCCCAGGTTGTTGTAATAGTCATTTATATTAACTATATTCGTTCCTTCGCTTCTGTAGCTAGTATCACATACTTAGTGACTTAAAACAGCACGAATTCAGTCATATGGGTCTGGAAGTCAAAGTCTAAGATGAAGGCGTTGACTAGACCGTCTGCTTGTTTTCACCATTTCTAGAGGCTGTCGATGCACTCAGATGCAGGGCTGTATCAATCCAGCCCTAGTGCCATTGTGACATCTTTTTTGATTTTGACCCTCATACTTGTCTCCTTTTAAGAGCTTGTGATTACATTGTGTACTTCCAGATAATCAAGGTAAACCCTCTATAAAGACCCTCGTCTTAGCCACATCTGCCATGCACAGTGGTACAATGTAAGGTGAGATCATTGTAAGCCCTGGAGTTAGGCCTGAGGACATCTTTAGGGAACATTTTTCTATCTATTATGTGAACCATTTTTATTTTCCCAACTTCCACTCACTTTTCAAGTTCTTCTAAACAGGTTTATGTTCCTACCTGTTATCCAAAAATGATCTTCCAAGGGCTCCATGTTGCTTAAACCAATGGGAAGTTGTAGTTGTCCTTCCTGACCTTCTGGGCTCTTGCTGGTAGAGTAACCCTCGCAAAACAATAATACAACGTGGGGTGGGGGTGGGAGGCTTAGGCTGCCATGCTGCCACACTATGCTCCGTGTTTTGATGTAAATAGTCCCAAGAGATCCAGTTCTGTTGAGTGGCGTTGGACCATGTGACAAATCCCATAAAGAAAGGTAATGGCCCAACACAGCCAAGGATTCTTTCTTACTCATATTGTGGTCTATGGAGCAGGTAGGAATCTGGGGCCAAGGGCCCTTCTGTCTTGAGGCTCTGCCACCCCAAGAGCCTTGCTATTTCCTTTGTCTAGCTAGAGTAATGTACATGGTCTTGAGGACAAACTGGGAACTATAACCCCATCGTGTCTGAGAATTACTTTGACATTGTAGTCAGCTGGCCCTTCAGCAGGGAGCTGGGAATGGTGGGGTGAGAGACAGAAAGTTCTAACAAGGAACCTGAAGAGAACCAAGGAGGGTTACCCACTAGGGGCACTTCAGGGTGGATGCTGGCCTAGAGGTAGTGCTAGTGTGGCCCTGGGAGCAGAGTGAAGGAGGCTGGAAAGGTCGGTGCTCAGCACTTTAGCAGAGCCCACCTGGGTTCCCCACAGGAATACCTCGTGGCCCAGGACCTCCGAGATTGCAGCCTGGCAAGGTGCGCTGTGAGGCTGCTGGTGCTGTTCTGGAAAGCAGGAACTCATATTGGTTTTTGCTGTTCCTGTCAGCTTTGCTTCTCTAAATGAGCTTAACTTTGGTGCCCTTCCTCCAGGAGTTTTCAAGAGTGGAAACAGGAGTTCAGAAATGGAACTCAGGCCTGGGCTGAGCCTACCTGCAGCTGTTCGCAGCCTTCCTTCATCAGAACATTCTGGGCGGGTAAATGGGACCACCTCAGGCCAGAATGCCCTGGTTCCTTAGACTGTAGGTTTCCTGGAAGCCCAGAGATCTGGGCTGGGTGACTCTTGCCAGGAATTATGTCTCTGAGAGGATTTTGAAACTGAGCAGGAGTAAAGGAAGCACGGGTCATTGGTGTGGGAATCGGTGTTCTGAGATGACCCTTCCTCTCCCTAGCTGTTCTCTCTCTCGGAGCCCCATAGCTGCCAACCCTGTCTCCCACACACCTCACCAAGAAAAGTCCCTGGCTATGCTCCCAGAAGGCTTGCTGTTGACCTTTTGAGGTGTGAGAGGGAGGCAGGAATCTACATTTTGGATGAACCTTCCTTCCTCCTTTCTGAGGAATGCTCCCAACTCCAATGCCTGTGAGCCTTTTCTCAGAGCTCCTCAGAGCACAGGCACATCATGGCTTCCTCAGCCTGCCTCAGGGAGAATCTGAGGAAGCTGGGATTGGGAGCCTGGCTTAGTTTCTTCTGCGACTGCTGCAAAAAATTTCTAGAACTTAGGTGGCTGGACACATCAAAAATTCATTCTCTCCCAGTTCTGGAGGCCCAAAGTCAGAAATAGAGGTCAGCAGGGCCTTGTTCTTTCTGAAGGCTCTGAGGAGGATCCGTCTTTGCCTCTTCCAGCATTTGATGGTGGCCAGAAATCCTTGGCTTCCTTTGGATTGTAGATGCATCCCTCCAGGCTTCACAGGGCTGTCTTCCTTCTGAGTCTCCTGCTGTTCTTTAAGGACAGTACATAGTCAGATGGTCTTAGGGGACCCTTTTTATATTTGGCCTCATTTTAACTCTGCAGTGACCCTATTTCCAAATAAGGCCATTTTCTGAGGATCCTGGTGAACACACATCTGGGGAACCCTATTCAATCCACAGCAAAGCCCCATCATTCACTTTCCATTTCCCATCAAACCACATGTCTTCCCAGAGGCTCTGCACAGCCCAGAGAGCCCCACCTGGCTTTCTTATCCAGGGCCACGCAGGGTCAGAAGTGGTTTCCTGAGGCAGAAATGCACTTCTCCCTCCAGAAAGGCCTAGGTGATCAGGGAATGCAAGTCTCCTTTGTGACAGGCATCCACATGCCTGGGGACACCCACTCAGCTTATTTTCCTCTTTGGAAAGGAGCTTTCAGACTCTGTGGCTCCTGGAAAATCCCCTTGTGCTCCCTAAGGAGAAGGTGCCCTCCCAGCCTCACAACGGGCCATCCCAGCACAAGGCCTCTGGCCAGCTAAGGCAGCTGCTGCCCCTGCAGCCCCAGCTCCAGGCCTCACTTGGAGACCTCTTCACATCAGCTTCTGTGGAGGTTGCACCCCACATCTTCCAAACGCAGAAGCCCCTTCTCCGGGGCACTAATATCCCCCTGCTTCTAAAGCCAGGAAAGAGTGGTGGGTTCCTGGTCCTCTTGTAACCCAGCTGAATATTTTCCAGGTTACCTAACCAAACTCCTGCAAAACCACACCGCCTATGCCTGTGATGGGGACCATTTGAATCTCCAGTGCCCTCGGCATTCTACGATAAGTGTTCAATCAGCATTTTATGGGCAAGATTACCAAATGTGTACTTCCCAGCAGCCTGACTCCCAGAGGGAAGACAGCTTAAACTGTGTGGCACCCACCACCTTGCAGGTATTGCCTTGTGTAGCTGTGTTAAGATAATCAAATGGTTCTCTCTCTCTCTCTCTCTCTCTCTCTCTCTCTCTCTCTCTCTCTCTCTCTCTCTCTTCATATCTGTCTCCCTTCTCTTTCCCCCTTCCCAGTATATATTTGTGAAACAAATCTGTTCCATGAAAATCTCAATTACTCACAAAATCACTAGTTTTGCAACTGAGCTGTTATTTGCTTCTAAAACAATTCTTTGCCATACAACTAGAAGTAGAATTCCTACCTATTGGGGAGCACCCTTGAACAGCTGCAATATGAATTTACTTCCAGGGAAACTCCTTAGGATAGTGAAGCAGAGAGTAACCATCTTGGGTTTCAACCAATATGGGCTTAACCATGTTGGGCTTTAGAAAAGGCATTCTTCAGTGGAAACGAGTCATCTTTGTGAAGCAGACATATGAGGTCATAATCAACTTCTTAGACAATGAACTTCAGGAAGAAAAATATCAATGACTGTCTTTCGTTTTCTATCATTTGCTTCCCCACTTGTAGGTGACCATGCTGTTCTCACTTGAAGTTATTTTGAGCAGCCTCTGATGAAATCGTCCTTCTTGACAGAACTAGGAATTGTGGGAAGGGGATTTTGAGTCACTTGTGGTGCACATTTGGGAAAAGAACTGGTAGAGAAAAAGGTGAAACTAATATTTTAATAATGGTTTTTGAATATTCATGTGTTTCAAATGACCTAACCAATTATTTCACCATTCCTGGTCCCATAGCAATGAGCTCATGGGCCAAATTACTTGGTCTTAGATTTTTTTTTAATGCCTCCTAAACCCCAGATGAAAACCTTGAAGGCATGGTGTTTAGAGTAGATGTTAAGTGAGGAGTCATTTCCCACCATAGGGAATGTGGATAAAGATACATTTGCTAGGAGGACTAAGGATAAAGAGAAGTAGCTTTAATACTGTTATTCTTTCTAAGGTCCAAAGGAGAGAGGCAAAAATAATATGATACACAGAGATTTTTCTGTTTCTCATGCTGTTTAGTGCTTTCATTTTAAGAATCATAGTGCTCAGGTAGCCATGTGATTTGTGGAAACACCAAGTAATCAGAAAGAATGCATGTGAATGAGTTTCCTTGGCAGGGTTTCTTTGGGAGGCCAGTGGTTGTTTCCTTATGGGTCCCACCCGACTCCCATTCTTCCCCCTGCTGCTCTGTTCAGGGGCCACGTCCCTGTTAGCCTGCCTCATTCCCCCTCCGTCTGTCCTGCTCACTCCTCCTTGTACCCACACTGCCCTGCTGCCTTCCCAAGCACGTGAAAACAGCGTTGGCCAGTGCCCAAACGGCAGTAGTGCCTACTTCATGAAACTATGAACTCCTGGCGTGCCGGAGTCCCTGCCTTAGCCAGGTACCCCTGAGGGGCAGGGATGTTCCACGAGGCCAACAAGTTAGCATTTGTGAACACAGTCCTGATGCCGTTTGGAGAGCTCGTTTGCCAGAAACATCCCCACGCACTGCTCTTTCATCCAGAGATCAAGAGGCCCTTTGCTTTATGACTTTGAAAGTGTACCAGGCATGGAGGCGAGGTGCTTCCTCGGGGGTTAGTATTTAGGGTAGGGAGAGGACAGGTTGATGTCCACATAGGTGACCACCACTGACTGCGTCCATGACGACATCAACAGGAAGTCCTTCTCTCTGCAGTTTCCAGCTTTTAACACCATTTGGACACAGCCTGTCCAGGGCCCACTCTGGAGTGTAGCCAAGGACCCTCAATCCAGTCCTGGAGGGTTAAGTAGATTCATGGAACTTTTTTTTCTTCACTGTGCATGGGGTCTTTCTTACCAGGTCCAAACCTGAGACCTCTGAGTTTACTCCAGGCAGGTTTCTGTTTCTGGTTACTCTAACCAGGAGCTGGAATAATAGCAGCAAAACACTGGACCCTTCTGGGAACCAGCGTAGGGTGTTACGTGGGCTTCCAAGGGGCAGATTCATTCACAAATGAGGGAGTTGCTTGGAAAAAACCAGTATGTGTGTGTGTGTGTGTGTGTGTGTGTGTGTGTGTGTGTGTGAGAGAGAGAGAGAGAGAGAGAGAGAGAGAGCGCTTTTAGGTCAAATGCTTAACAGGATGTCAGAATGTCTCAGCATTCCACTAAGGATGTTGCTCTACAAGAGAGACATGGGCCGTTTCTTGAGTTTGCTCAGAGTGGGAATCAGCTTTTTAACTTTTACTGTTGGAACGAGTTTTGGAGTCTGAGGTGTTCTCCCCCCATACCCTCTGCTCCTGAGCCCAAGGAGGGCCATTTCTAAGGGTGACAATCGATGTATGCTATGATTCTTGATGGTTATTGTTATTTGGATCCTAAATTTAGGGCCACTCCTTGAAGTCCCTTCCAGCCTAATACTCCAAGTAACACTGGACCTTGCCCATGTCCCCTGGCGCGTCTGTATGTGGCACTTTTGCCAAAAGAATCAATGACGGTGCCAGCTGTGGTTGTAGTTCACTGGCTCTCCACCCGGTCTGGTGCTGCTCCATCCGGTTTCTCCCTGTGGGAAGAGGCAGGTGACAGGCAGCTCACCACACTCATCTGTGTCCTTCCTGCCTCACTGATCAGGTTGGACAGGGAGGCAGCCCACTCCCCAGAGTCCAGAGCAGCCCAGGTTTGGGGTCTGGCAGAGACTGTGTGTAGTTTACAAGCCTGTCCCTTTTCTACCCCTCCTTCCTTCTAGAAGGTGCTGGATGAGTGCCAGAACCAGCGGGCCTGCCACCTTCTGGTCAATAGCCGTGTCTTTGGACCTGACCTTTGTCCAGGAAGCAGTAAATATCTCCTGGTCTCCTTTAAATGCCAACCTAGTAAGTAACTTCTGGGGGGGGACAGTGTGGTATCTGGGGTTGGTTCCTGGCTTCGTGGACACTCCTGCTGAAAATTACTTGCCTGGGGCATCTGTCCAACTTTGAAACTTTTGTCAATAGGAACAGGTTGAGCTGCAGGGGAAGCATGTGTGTCCTCTATGAATTTAAACCAAATCATTTCCCAAATTATGAAACTCAGTTGTACTGAGGCTTAGAATAATCGGGGTGCTGAGGAACTTCAGGTGCTTTCCTTCAAAATCAGGAGCTAATTCTGCTCTTGGAAGACAATCTGTCTTGTTGGGAGGTTTGATTTTCCTCAAGGGCAGACTTCATGGGTGTCACCAGAGCCCATGGCCTCAGGTGCTCGGGACCTTTCAGGACAGCAGGAACTCTATTACCCATGTCTAAGGAGGTGAGAGGACAAGCCTGGAGCAGGCCCTTTTATTCTGATTCCTGGGCTTCTCTCCATTGCCTTTTGCCATTTCTACTGACTGCATACTGGTTTTGTGAACCAGAAGTGATCACTGTTTGATGAGAGAATCAGCTGCCCGGTGCGAAGGATGTGCCTGAGAGAAACCCCAGGGAATTGCATCAGGGGACATTGATGAATCATTTATTGAAGGCAAATGACAATGACTTAACCGAAACACAAGGCGTAGTAATTTTTACAGTTCTCCCCGCCACCCAACAGAGCCATTCTTACTTTTGTGCTCAGTGGTTCAAGGACTCTCAAGAACTCTCGGTGTTCCCTGAGAGTGGGGACCTAGCGGCTAGAGGTGGGGGACAGTGGGTACACCTGAGAGATCCCCGATGCTCTCAGGAAATATCCAGGCTTCTCTCGCACCCACATCCCTTGGACTTACCCTTGAAGCTGTACCTCGTACTGCACGTGCAAACGCACTCATACATTCACTCACATACTCACACCACTACGTGGCTGTACGCATAGTCACTTGCTCTCCATACACCCAACAGACATACACACTTTGCCATACACACGTACACCATAGTACACACATTCATACGATCACACATCCACCCGCCACGCTCCTGCTCACATGCACATACATACACACTACCATATATACCACCCACACTCACCTGCACACACAATCACAAGTGTCCACAAATAAATAGGCCACAGTAGAGCACTGCAGAGGTGTCTGGGAGCCAGGAGGTGCCCCACTGACTCCAGGCTCGTTGATAGGTCCAGGAAAGTCATTTCCAGATCTCTGCACTCTTTGTGGCCCTCTTGAAGCTGCATCTCAAAAAAAAGATGCCCTTGACTATGCCTTTGATTTCCAGGAGCTTTGCATTCATTTTTCCCTTCTATCTTCCACGTCCCTCCTTCATGGTAAAAAAGAATATCCCTCTCAAAAACTACCCTTGTTCAAATGTCAACAGCTGGTGAATCCAGGTGGTAAGGATATAACTGCTTATCATGACATTCTTTCACATTTCCTAGGCATTTAAAAATCTTTTATGGTAAAATGTTGGAAAAAACCCAGCCTCTAAGGGACACTGGGAGATCCATGTAATATTGGCAAATCCTTTGTGTATTATTCCATTTTCTGTAACTATAATGAAATACCAGAGGCTAGGTAAGTTATAAAGAAAAGAGATTTATTCTGGCTCATGGTTCTGGTCCAAGGTCAAGGCCCTGTACCTGGTGATGGCCTTCTTTCTGAATCCCAAGGTGACTCAGGGCATCACATGGTAAGAAGTAGGGAATGTGTGTGTGTGTGTGTGTGTGTGTGTGTGTACATGTATGTGCATGTGTCTGCTTCCACTGGTCTCTCTCCTTGTCCTTATAAAGACACCCATATTCAATCATAGAAGTTCTACCTGGTGACTTTAATCCTAGTCACCTCCAAAGGCCCCATGTCTCAACACTATAGTTGGGCTAAGTTTCTACCATCTTAATACTTTGCAATGTGGATTAAAGTCCAACATGACTCTCCAGCAGGTGGAAGTGAGACTGTGTGCATCCCGTGTCCTTTAGCTGCAGCCCTCCTACTTCCTGGGCTCCTCTCTATCTCCCCAGTTCTGCCTCTGTGTGACCTTCTGATTGCCCACCGTTATGCATTGTCTGTTCCAGCTCTGTGAAACCCTCCTTAGGGGCAACATGGACACCAGAGAAACTGGCAAGTGCTACAAATCAGGGTGGGTGGGTTGGTGACTTCACTAGAAACTTTTTCCCTAGTGTGATTCATGTTCCTTCCACTCCTCAAAACTTAACCTTTCAGAGACTGTTGGTTCCATCAGATGAAGATTTATGCAGCTTTAGGTTCACATTCTTTTCTGGGGTTAATCAATGTGTGACCCAGACAGTGTGAGGACATTTTCTGAGGCTTCAGGACTCCGTTGTAAATGGAGATGATGCCTCTTCCCCACGGGCCTGTTGCAAAGACTGTAAATATGCAGTGTCATAGGGAACATGCTTAGCACAAGACTCTGTGGACTTGAGCTCAGTCTTTGGTAGCTATATCCCAATAAGCAGATTAAGACAATATTGCCAAAGCTGTCATGACTGAAAGGCAGTAATGCAGAAATGGGGAGTGGCGTGGTCTGTCCTGAGTGTGGGGCAGGGTGCACTACCTGTGCAGAATTTAAAGCACAGTACTAGGGACCAATCAGTGTCTGTCTGCATTTTACCACTGCCATGCACTAGCCCCCGCAAGCAAGGCCAGTAATAAAATATCCTTATCCAGACGGATCAGTCCCCTTGCCCACATTTGAAAGGTCATTGCTGCTATGCAAATATGTACAAACGGCCCCAATTTAAGATGGTGGCATTTAGATTTTTGAACTTTATGGTGGTGTAAAAATGATAGTACATTCAATAGAAACCATTCTTTGTATTTTTAGTTTTTGGTTTATTTATTTGTATTTTGGTGCCAGAGGTTGAACACAGTGATTTTGGAGTTTTGATCTTTCCTTGAACTAGCCATATGCAGTAGGATCTTCTGCAGTTCTAGGTGGTGGCAGTGAGTCACAGGTCCTGGTCCGTCTTTCGATCATGTGAGCAATGGATACTCTGCTGGGCACTGTGCTAAGCTATGAGGTTCTTTAGGTTGGGGAGTGGGGGTGTTAAAAGCATTAAATTCTGATTTTCTAAAAAAGACAAAAACCTGTTTCTGTTAAAAAAAAAAAGAAAGAAAGAAAGAAAGAAAAAAGACTTACAAACCGGGCACAGTCATGCATGCCTATCTCCCTGCACTCAGAGGCCGAGGCAGGAAGATGTCACATTTGAATTAAACTTGGACAATTTAGTAAGACCCTATCTCAAAATAAAAACCACAAAAAGGGCTGTAGCTCAATGGTAAAGAGAGTGCCATTGAGTTCAGTGCTCTAGTTCTGAAGAAAAACCAAAACCAAAATCAAAGAAGGCTTATAATATTTTCAAATTGTGATGAATTTATGGGGACATAACCCCGTCACATGTCAGGGAGCCTCTGGGTGTGTATTATTATTGGTGAACTGAGTTTGCAGGTACAGTGCTGTAACTGGTAATTACATTGCTCCTGTCCTCCAAGCAGTATCGTGGCTCTGTCTCTTCAAGCTCCTGTTGGTGACCCAGGTCTGGAAGGCTGCCTCTATTCCAAGACCAAACAAGAACTCTGAACCCAGCTCCACAACAAAGTCTAGTCCTCTAAGTAGAGTAGCAATCATGTTAGTAGTCCCATTGTCTTCTAGAGCCCAGAAATGTCACTTTTAGGTGACAGTGAGTTCATCCCCAGGGAACCAAGTGACTCTACATCACACAGCAGAAACTCCAAGGAGGTAATGTGACACGCAGGGGCTCCCCCCACTCCAGAAGATGATGTGCCTGTAATCTGGGAACAGAATCTCTGGAGGCCTTACCCTGGGTGTCGTGTTACATGGGGTGAGTTTTGCTGGCATTGAGGCTACTTTCATCCAGTGCACTTTAATGAATCAAGGACAGGTAGCTACTAAGTACATTTCATCGTGTGCTTAAAGAGAAAATACTCTTGTAATTAAAAAAAAAAAACTCTAAGTTTAAAAAAAAGACTAATCCCATTAAAAACTTTCCAGTTTGCCGAGCTAAAGCTTGGATTTCCCCCACCTTCTCCTGCCCTTTCACTGGACAGACTGTCGCTGGCTGGGAAAAGGCTTTAGCTCCATGGAATGAATTCCTTGCCCTCCTGTCTATGGCAAGTGCCAACATTTACGCTGGGCCTTTAAAGCTGGCAAAGTGTTGGTGTTGGTGAGAGTTACAGATCTCCTACACTGAGCTGGAAACTCCTGCCAATGTGGAGGACTGTCTCACCCTAATGACTAACCCAGTCAGATGCAGTGCTCTTTTTATTTAGAAAAAGAAAATAAAACTTTCTTTGGCTCCCAGTGACACCAAGGTTCCAGTGAGCAGGCAGAGGGCCCGCTAAACATTTCCTTAACCACTGGTTTAACTTCCCTCTTCACGGTGGTTTTCCTGTGTGTTAAATGGCTAGAAGGGGTGAGGATTTTGTGAACATCTGTAATCCAGTTTCTGCTCTGAGCCTTTGTTAATCTCAGATGTCCCCATTTCATGTCCAGTAGTTCCCACCCTTATCCCCCAGAGATATGTCCCAGGAGCCCCATGGGCTCTCTGTATATCGTGGTTTTTCTATGCATGCATACCTGTGATAAAGCTTAATTTATGGATTACGCACAGGAAGGGATTAACAAAGATGGATAATTAAATAAAGTAACTATAACATACTGTCGCAAAACTGCCAACATCAGTACTCTAAAGCTCTGGGGCCATTTTTAAGAAAAATAAGGGTAATCCAAAGACAAACACTGCAATATTGAGACAATTGATCAAATAACCAAGACAGCTCCTAAATGATGAATGACGAGGATCATATATGCTATGGATATACTGGAAAAAGGGACAGTTTGTATCCTGGGTGGGATAGAACCAGACAGCAGAAATTTCAATACACAACTTAGTAGACTGCACAGTGTAAAGTTTATAAATTGTTTATTTCTGAAATTTTCCATTTAAAATTTTGGACTATGGTCGACCGCAGGTAGCTAAAACCACAGAAAGTAAAACCATGGCTAAGGGGAGGGTGACAGGTTTCAGAACAGTGCTGAGTGTTAGCCACACTAGAGCCACTGGTCAAGTCGAGAGTCTGAAATTTTCCTTCAGATAGCCCAAAAGTTTGGTCTCTGATGTTTTTCTGGTTTTGGTAGAGTTGTGGGAATTTTTGAGTTATGGAAATGTAGAGGTCTGTGTTTGGGAATTATTTTCTTTCATATTTTAAGTTTAAGCTTAAGCATCATTGATTCTGGGCGACAAAGATCCACTCAGCTACTATAACCCTAATATGTATTGCAAGTAAATGATCATAATACCCTTGATGTTTTGTTTTGCTATTGTTTTGCAAAATTTACAGTAAGTGATGGACCGGGAGATGTTTTTCTCCTCCTTTTTTTGTTTTGCAGCCCAGGGGACTGAACCAGGATTTTGCATGTGTTAGATAAGCACTCTGCCATTGAATTGTATCCCTGGCCCCCATGAGATTTTCTAACACAGAATGATAAAAGTTAACATTTAGAATATAAGATTCACTCCTTCAAACGATTGCTGAAAGTCAACGTACAATATGCAAAGGATATAAAGAAGTAGCTTCCAGAAGGGCTTTGGTATATTAGATTCATTAATTCAACTAAAGCTCTTAGAACAGAGCCTAGTGGAGAGAACCTGCTCAGTGAGTATTATTACTCATTCTATAAGGGGAAGGGGTAAAAGAATAAAAAATAATTAACATATGTTGTATGCATACACCAATTTCTCCAAATAAGCATCACTATTCTATATTGCTAACATACCCTGGTAAAAATATCTTAATTGATGTATAATTTATATGATATAAAATTCTCCCATTTTAACTGTGCAGTTTGATGATCTTTGGTAAATTTCCTGAGTTGTATACTTATGACTACAATGCAGCTCTAGAACATTCCTGTCACCTCAAAATGTTTCTTGTCTATTTCCTGCCCCCTCAATGGCATCCCCAGTCTCAGGAAACCACTGATCTACATTCTCCCTGTTAAAGCCTTACCTTTTCTGGATATTTTGTATATGGTCACATGTTTCATAAAGGCATTTCACTCAATGACAGGCCACTGTCATATAGCAATGGTTCTAAAATTATAATGGAGATAAAAATTTCCCATCATCTAGTATTTTTACTGTGTCTTTTTTGTGTTTAGATGTATTTAGGTATACAGATACTATCCATTGTGTTATAATTGCCTGTGGAATCATAATATATAGAGTTCATTGTGTCTGGAATATTAGTAATTGATACTTTGAAAATAAAATATTCATTAAAATTTGTATTAATTGAGTGATTTTGGGTGCACCCTAAAACATCAGTAGTCCATGGTTTTTTTTTTTTTTTGGAGTCTGTTTATGATATCACTGCATGATACTGCAAAAAATATTTTATTCTAGTAAACAGATTGAACAGACAAAATTTTCCCCTATATTTTTTGTGAACAAATCACACTCGATTCCAATGATCCCAACTTGGAATGCCCCTAGTGACAGTTACTCCTAGGTTACTAGGTTTAGGGCAGACTTCACAGACAAAGTATATCAGAAAATGCACCCTCCCCAAGTATATTTCAGTTTGTCAGTTACCCAGGTAATAGTTCTAGCTCCAGCTCCGTTTGCTCTTGTCTCTTAGAAATGGATGGTCACTGTGATGCACATTGTATAAACCAATCCCCAATTCACAAGCCATTCTGCCTCTGCACTTCACCAGAAATTAGGGCCTGATATTTTAGGAATGATCCTGATCAGTACCTGTCAGTGTAAATAAATCTGCTTCCAAGTCCCGGGTGTTGTTTTCATGTTTCTGCTTGGAGTTGTGGTAGCACCTTGTTTTTGTCCATTTCCTGTCCTCCCATCATTTGCTTTTGTGTTATCTCTCATTTTGTTTTGTTTTTCAGAGCTGGGGATGGAACCTAGGATCTCATACATTTGGCAAGAGCTCTACCACTGGGCTTTCTCTCCAACCCCTTCTTAAAATTTTTTCATTTTGAGTCAGAAGCTCATTTAGTTGCCCAAGGTAGACTCCTTTCTCTCTTTTTAAACACACACACACATGCACATGCACACACACACACACACACATGCAAATGCACATACATGCACTCACACTTGCAGGAAGGCTGATTGTAGAATTGGTGCTAAAGTTTACTTAGGTGCTTCTATCAAGTTTTCACCCGTTAGAGTCCCCAGCCAACATCTGAGAGAGGCATCCTTCAGTTAAGGAATCTGGGGCCCTAAGTGAGTGGAGAGAAACTCCCTGCATGGCCAGGTCCTTCCTGGGACCTAAATTGCTCTGTTCCTATCACTGGCCTTTCTCTCCCTTTTGCACCTTAATGTGATTCCAGGGGTCCTGATGCTGTCTGCAGGTTACCCCTCACCCCGTTGCTTTGCTTATAGGTAGGGCCATCTACCTGTCCCCTTCTTTGAGTGCAACAGCTTGAATTAGCAGCTGTTGCACTCAAAGGGCAATTCATTAATTCAACTAAAGCTCTTAGAACAGAGCTTAGTGGAGAGAACCTGCTCAGTGAGTATTATTACTCAGGATTGGGCTGTCCTGACTGATTTCTTCTTAGGGAAACTGATGGTGCCGCTGATTTTTATTTCTGCTTCAGATGAATTAAAAAACAAAACTGTGTGTGAGGACCAGGAGCTGAAACTGCACTGCCACGAGTCCAAGTTTCTTAACATCTACTCTGCAACCTATGGCAGAAGGATGCAGGAGAGGAATGTGTGTTCTTCAGAAGCAGAGAGGCTGCCTCCCTTTGGTATGTGTGCTTACGTGGGCATAATTGGGCTAAGGAGATTAGGACCTGGATCTCCATGGAAGGAAACTGTTTTGTGACCAGTATCCAGTGTTATGGCTTGGGTTTGGATGTCCCCGCAGAGCTTCATGCAGTCACGAAGGGGCAGACCTTTCAAAGGTGGCTGAATCTAGTGTTTGTGATTGAATTGTTATCTAGTGCTGGGATTGGAGATATGAGTGCTGCACCTGGTATATAATAGAAGGGAGAGAAGAAGGCATGCTCTTCCCTTTTGCTCTCTTTTTGCTCTTGTTACTTCTGGTATCTGCCACAGCCACCGTGTTGCTCCTCTGCCATGCCGCCCTGGCTTGGAGTCAGCTGAATATGAACTGAAACCTCCACAAACTCTGAGCTAAATAAGCCTTTCCTTCTTTCATTTTGGATTTTGGGTATTTTGTCTCAGCAATGAAAGAAAAGTAACCAAGGCAGTCAGATTGGAGAGAAAGCTGAGGGCAGAGAGCTACTGACCTACCATGAGCAGATAGATGTCTTTCTGCTACAAGTTCTGGAATCTGTCAACTGTTCTGTCATTCCACATCAAGCAGTTACTGAACTCCTGCCGTGTATGTAGCCCTGTTTTACACAGTGAAGAGCCACCAATGACCAGAAAATTTGGCAGAGTATTGACCTGAGCTTCCAGCAGCTGAGGAAGAGACCATGAGAAACAGATGAGGAAAAAACTAACACATGTACTCCTCCATGCCTGTGGGTTCTACTTGCAATCAACCAATCACAGATTAGAGATAATTGGAAAAATCTGCATATAACGAACATATGCAGACATTTTTCCTTATCAGTATTCTGTAAATAATATAACAAGTACTTACATAGTTTTTATATTGTACTAGGTATTATGAAGAGTTAAAGTACAGGTGAGGATGTGCATAGGTTAGATGCAAATATAATAGCATCTTGTATAAAGGACTTGAGTATTCTGGTACCTGCAGGGCATTCTGGAACTCAACGTCTGCTGAAGGTTGAGTATATGTCATGATTCAGGTACAGATACATCTGAGAAGAAAAGCTCACCAAGGAAGGGAGTGGAGAAGGCTGTGTTGCAGAGAGGAGCAGTTTTATGGAGTGAGGAACATGCTGAGCTTGGATGAAGCAGGTGTGAGCCTGCAGGTACCTGGGAATCAGCATTCTAGCAGAGTGAAAGGCCAGTTCAAGGTCTTGAGGCTTGTTATGGTTTGTGTCTAGTTTTCTCTCCAAAGCCTCATGCAGCCACAGATGTGGCTGAATCTAGAGTTCGTGATTGATTCATTATCTAGTGCTGGGATTCTGAGTGTGAATGCTGTGCCCAACTCTAGGGTGGATAGCCTACATATAGTATAAGGGACATACAGAGTCTTCTCTAGTGCTCCTTCCTTTTGCCCCTTTGCTCTTATTTCTTTTGGTATCTACCACCACCATGAACTATTGTTCCTCTGCCACACCACCTGCCTTGGAGCCAGCTGATTATGGATTGAAATCTCCACAAACTGTGAGCTAAATAAACCTTTCTTCCCTAATTGTAGGCATCAGGTATTTTGTCTCAACAATGAGAGAAAAGTAAGCAAGACAGAAGTAGGGTAGTTGCTGCAACTCTATCTGATCATGTGGTTTAAAAATCTTTGGGAATGACTTGTGGAAAAGTTTGGAGATGCAGGCTGAAAGAGCAGAGCTAGAATGCCGTAGCCTGTTCTGTATGGGAGATTCTGGTCAGAGCTCAGAAGACAAGAAGGCTGATAGAAATCATTCTGGTAAAGACGAGGTTCAGGAGATTTCTGCTGAGAAGAAGGACTACACTGGTTGTTGGACTCCACACAATGTGTATTATGGCTTGGCAGAAAGATTGTCAGCATTTTGCTCATGTTCAGAGACTTTGCCTGATACTGAGAAGAAGGATAGTGCACTAATTAATTTGACCAAAGAAACTTCAAGGCAGTTGAATGTTGAAGTGGTGGCATAGCTATTGTTCAGGGCTTTTAGCCAGGTTTATGTTAAGAATCAAGAGCATACAGCCCAGCAGGATGATTTAAAACATTGTGAGTTTAACCAGAAAGAAAGCTCCAGTAATGATGTGGATTGCAAAAATAGAACTGAAAAAACCTTGACTGCTGAGAAGGAGCAGGAGAATAGAAAAGATAGCCTGAGGGCATCATAGGAAGCAACAAGTCTTTACCCTTTGAAGCCTCAAAATGGCGAAAATGAAAGACTGCTTTGAGTAGAAAACTGCAGAGCGCCATGTTCCAGAATAATGGTTGCCTAGAGAACTTGTTCCTTAGCATTAGATTCAGAGTGCTCAGCAATTCAGGCACTTGACCCCTACAGCCAAGTGAAGGGGAAGCCTGGCTACTGCTACAGCTGGCAGCATATCTTGACATCCACATGGCACTGGTTTTAGGTGCATGCAGAATGCAAAAGTTCTGAGGTTAAAAAGGCTTCCAACAGGGCTGGGGATTTAGCTCAGTGGCATAAGCGCCTGCCTTGCAAGCAGGCAGTTGTGAGTTCGATCCCTGGTACCAATAAAAAAAAAAAAAGACAAAAAAAAAAAAAAAAGGCTTTCACCCAGATTTCAAAGAGAGGCCAGGCAGTGTGCCTCTGGGAGGGCAGTATGAGAAGCTGTAAGGGTGAAGCCAGAGGTGCAGTGGAGACCCTAAAAGTTTTTTAAAAGCCAGGAACATAGATTGTGTAATGAAAGCTGCAAGGATCAAGCAGAATGGACCTAAGAGAGAAATCCTGGGAGCTACAACCACTGGAAGTGCCATAGGGACAAATCCATACAAGCTTTGGAGCTCACAATTTACCACAGATTGCTTTGGATGTTCCACATAGCTGTACAGCACTTAATATTTGCCCTGCTGGATATTGGGCTTGCTTTGGTCCCAATCCTTTGTATCTTCCATTTGTACTTTTGGAATGGCAATGTTTGTCTTGTGCCATTGAATTTCAGAAGTGTTTAACTATTCATTTGTACAGGGGCTCACAGCTAAGTTTGCCTTAGATCTCAGAGGAGATGGAGTTTTTAGCAATGCTGATGCTGTTAGGACTTTGGAGATGGACTAAAATTCCTTTTGCATAAAGGGATGTGCATGAGTCTTTGGGGGGTCAGGGGTAGAATGTTATGGTTTGTGTCTGGATATCCCCTCAAAGCCTCATGCAGTCACAGGGGTGCTGAATCTAGTGTTTGTGATTGATTCATTGTCTAGTGCTGGATTATGTGTGTGAGTACTGCACCCACCTTAGGGTGGGTAGCCTACTTACAATATCAGGGACAGAAAGAGTCTTTTATCAGGCTCCTCCCTTTTGTCCCTTTTGTCCCTTTTGCTCTCGTTGCTTTTGCTATTTTCCCACTACCATGAACTATTGCCCTCTCCATGAGCCACCCTGCCTTGGAGCCAGTTGAGTATAGAGTGAAACCTCCAAAAACTGAGCTAAATAACCCTTTCCTCCTTAATTTTGGGTATCAGGTATTTTGTCTCAGCAGTGAGAGAAAAGTAGCTAACACAAGGACAAACTGGATAGTGTTGAGAATTTTGGTAAATAAGTCTTAGATATCTATAGTTTGAGGATAAAAGATGATGCTATAATATGAGTCTGATAGCTCCACCCATGAAACTCATCCTGTATTATTGGCCAGAAACAGAACCAATAAGATATGCATATGTATGTGCATATGGATATATATGAGATTGCAAGGAACAGGTTTTCAAGACTGCAGGAATGGCAAGTCTGAAATTTGCATGCAAGTAGCAGGTTGGAAATCCAGGATAGGGTTGTACTGAAGTCTTCAGCCCAAATTCTGCAGGGTAGCAATCTGGAAACACAGGCGTAATTTCTATGTTGAAATCTTGAGGAGAATTCCTTTTTAGGGAAATCTCAGTTTTGTTCTTAGGGCCATCAGCTGATTGCACAAGGCCTACTCACATCACGGTGGGCAATCTGCTTTACTGCAAATCTACCAACTTCATATTAGTCACATCTTAAAAAGAACTGCATGGCCACATTGGCCCTAGTGCTTGACCCACAGCTGAGAACTGTAGCCCAGTCAAACTGATGTGTGAGGTTAATCATCTCACTCCAGCCTACAGTAGTGTAAAAGTTTATGTCCTTCTGCTGTGTTACCAGAAAGAATAGACCAGGCTGTGAAACAGCCTACAGAGTTGCACATATTGGTCCACTTCTAAAATTATCTCCTTTATGAATTAAATTGTTGCAATTTATTCACAGGTTGCATTTGAAATTTTTTAAAATTTTATTTAAGGAGAAAAAGAAAAAAAGCAGAAAAAGGGTACAAGTTATATAGAATTTTAGAAAAAAATAAACAGTAGGAAGTCACTAGTTAATAGATTACGTATTGTCATCTTAGAAATATTTGTTCAAGTTACAAAATTAAAGCTTATAAAGTGGACATTCAAATAGTGAGACTGCAAACAGTTCTGTCCAATGATCCAACAAAACTCAGTAATATGGTTATCTAACTTATACACTTAAATGTATATGTAGTTATATCCTTTAGAGCACTTTCTTTTCCTTTCTTTTGTACAATGACAATTACACATTTTGGGTTTCATTACATCCACAGTTCTTATTACTTTTTTTTGAAGAGAGTAAAACCAAATGTGACATAACAGAATAGAGTCAGTCACATCAAAAGGATGGACTTATTATATAATGTAAAAACATAATACAAGGTGATCAACAATGGTTACCATGATGCCTCTTGCTATCTTAAAAAGAATTGCCTATATCATCAGTTATAATAAAATTGAACAAAACAATAAAGAACAAAACCAATAAAACCAAAACATGGGAGACATTACAGATCTTCAAAAAAAGATAATAGTCAACCAGAATGGGCGTCATAATGAATCTTATTATCTTCATAGTTGTTGCCTATACTTTCGAACTTGGTACTATCTAGCAAAACAGAATAGAGGAAAATCAGTCAAAACAAGATGGTGAGAGCAATGCAGAGTTTCAAATCAAGTTAACAGGAAATCAAAGTGGGTTACTGTAATATATCCTGCTATTTTTATTTTTCCCTTAATTAAAAGGATAAAAATATAAAAGTAAATAATAAAATGGAGATTGAGATAAAAGGGGGCATAACAACAAAACAACACAAGTCAAAACATAATCATTTAAGCAAAATAGTGTTTAACCACAAGATAATCCCTACCTAAAAGTAGTTACCATAGTGTCTCTTTCCTTGAAATCTTTGAGTATAACTTCATATACTGTGGCATCATACATATCAAAGCAATGTAAAACTGTTCAAGGGAATGACAGTATTACAGGGTAATTAGAATCAACTAACAGAAAATGAATAATGGCTTCTGTATAATCTCCTTGTCTATAAAAGTTTTTGTTTATATTATCACATATAATAAAATCCAGTAAGATACAACATGTTAAGACCTATGGAGACAGAAGAACAAAAGCTTGATGGGGCTTCAAAACAAGATGATATTAAATCAGCACTAGCTATTATGATGTCTTGTTTTCTCCAAAATAGCTGTTCCTACCATCTAACCTTCTCTGCCTCATTTCTGTTGAGCTCTTTTTCTGTCATTAGTTGTCAGTTTGTCTTCTTCATTTCACTTTCTACTTCATTCATTGTGGCCTCTCTGCCACTATTTCTGGATTCTTCGTATTTTTCTTTTTAAGAAAATCCTGCAGTATTCTCTGTAGAGTTGGATTGGTGGTTGCATATTACTCTAGTTCCTCTTTATCCTGGAAGCACCTTGTTTTTCTATCAATTTCCAGGGATAGTTGTGCAGGATATATCAATCTTGGCTGGAAGTTATTATCTTTCAAAGCTTGAATTATTTCCCCCCATGCTATTCGTGATTTGATGGTTTGTGCCGAGAAGTCTGCTATAATTCTGATGGGTGTTCCCTTGTAAGTGATCTGTTTATCGTCTCTGATGGCTTTTAATATTCTGTTCTTATATTGGATTTCTGGAATTTTGATTATTGTATGCCTAGGTGTAGCTCTGTTTGGGTTGTAGGTGACTGGGGTCCTGTATGCCTCATATATCTGAGTATCTTTACCTTTTGTTAAATTAGGGAAATTCTCCTGGATTATTTCTGTGAATAGCTTTTGTAGTTCATTTGTTTGTGTCCCTACCTCTTCTTTTATGTTCTTAATTCTTAAGTTACAGATCCTCTTATCATCTTCTAGCCTTTGTATTATTGCTGTTTGTTTCTTTGTTATTTTTAAGAAGTTTTTCATTTCATGCTCCCACCTTACAAATCTGTCCTCCAGTTCAGATAATCTATCCTTAGTTTCTTTCAAGCTGTTATGCCAGCTTTCAATAGAAATTTTAGTTTCCTGGTAATTTCTTTGAACCTGCTTCACATATTGTATGTTTTCTCTATTTTCTCCATCAAACAATTCTCCCCTTTTTTTCTGTTCTTCCATTCCACCATCTGTTTTTTCTTGGGCAGTGCTTAGCATTTCTCTAACTATTCTACTTATACCTTGCTTTATTTCATTAAATACTTCATTTGAAGTCATCTATGACGCTCTGTAGATATTGCTTTATGTCTATTGGTGCTGTATCTGATATTGCATGTTTTGTGTCCTCATTCTCCTTTGTATTTACCTTTCCTGGATCAGTGTTCTCAGGATTGGGGGGCGAGGACCCTTTCTTGTTGCTTCCTCTTCCCACATTTTTGTTTCTTCCATATAAGTGTAAATAGGAGGCCCAGTTTTTTTTTTCTTTGTCGGTTACAGTTTGTTTGAATTGGGCCAGCTAGGTGTTCCCGCCCACTGCAGTGTACTAAGGAGACACAGACCTGGGCAGCCTCTGCTGGGCCCGCCCCTCCAGGTCAGTCAACCTACTGAAGGCTTCACTGCTAGTGTGCGCCACCAGGCGCTGGGACCTGGTTTGGGCTAGCCTACTGGGTCTTACTCCACTGTGTCACCAGGCCAAGCTGTCTCCACCAATCGGCTTGAGAGGGGAATATGTGACTAAAGTCACTGCAGCGTCCTGTTCCGGCTAGTCTGTCCGGTCCCAGAATGTCCCCTGTTGGAGCCTCCTAGTCCATGGAAGAGTCCCTGCTCCCACCACTCACCGCAGGTTGATGCAGGGCCCCCCCACCAGTGCCGCTCTCAACTCCGTCCGCGGATTCCCACTGGCACGGCTTTTGCACTTCTCTCTCCCTGCTGTGCCTATTGAGATGCAGCAGCGGCATCAGGAAATTCAAATCACAGCTTCCAGAGGCGCAGGTTCCAGCTTCCATGCTGATACTTCATCTATTCCCTTTAAAGCACTGGGATTGCATTTCTAGTTGTTTTCTCTCAGCTTAGTTCATTCCTGGCTCGGCCAGGTATATCTCCCCTTTCTTAGGACTCCCCACTCTGCACCATTCCTGGATTCCAAGCTGGTACTCTGAGAGACCTCCATAGCTGCTGCTATCTGTCCGCCATGTTCTCCTGGAAGTCCCATTTGAAATTAAACATTAATTTAAAAGTGAAATCTATGCCTAAGTAATATTTTGAACCAAAAATAACATCAATGGCCTAAACTGTACCAGCACTTAAAACCAAGCAAGAGTCAGGTCATGAGGAACACATGTCTCCAAAGGCCTTGTGGTGGCTTGCATGTGATTTCATTGTGTCCCTCAAGGGTTCAGGTTGCTGACATTTAATTCTGCTTGTGAGGCAGATTTAGGAAGGTGGAACCTTAACCTGGCTGTGGTGTTCAGAGGTGGGGATTAGATAAGGTCATTGGGGTGTTCCTTGTCTCTTGCAATGTGATTGAATCCATGTGGCTTTACAAGAAGAAAGAGTCCAGAAGAGATACACACATGTGTTCCCTGTCTCTTGTCATGTGATGCCCTGCATTCCCACATGAGTCTGCCAGCAAGAAAGCTACCACCAGATGTAGGTCCTTGACCTTGGATCAGAACTGCAAGCCAAAATAAACCTCTTCATAATATTTCCTAGCTCAAGTATAGCAGACAAACTAACACAGAAAACAGGTACTAGGAATATGAGGAGTTCCATTTCCTGAAACTGTGGAAATGGCTTTGGAATTGGGTAATGGAGAGGTTGGAAGAACGTGGAGGAGCAGGCCTGCGTTACTGTACGGAGAGCATTATTCGCTTTTCTGGTGATGTTCAGAAGAAACTAGGGAATCAGTCTTAGGTGGAAATGAGAACTCGATTGGGAAGTGGAGGAACGGACATCCTTGTCATGAAATAGAAGAGTACCTGTGTATATTGTTTCTATGCAAGTGATGCCTAAGATTTTGTAGAAGACCAAATTTGAAGATGATGGATTGATTAGTTTGTTTGTATAAAGGAGATTTCAAAAGAACAAAGTATTCAGTCTGCAGTGTGGGTATTATTGGCTTTTAGTCATATTTATAGTAAGATTCAGGAGCTAGAGGAGCAAAGCAGAAAAAATTGGAAAATTTAGTCTGATCAAGGAAGGAGCTAAGAAAAGGCATGTAAGGATGTGGCTGAGAAACCACTGCTAGAGTGAGCAGTGGATTAAAAAGAACCAGTTGCTTTGCATTGGAACAATTGGAAAAAGGCCTGGAGTCAAGAAAGCCTGGTTGCATCTTGTGCCAGTGCTAGGCTGAGATCTAGAGTGCTAGAGCTTTTGCAGTATCCTGGTGTTTCCATTGAGATTTCAAAGCAAAGCTTGAGAAGTCAGGCAGAAGTTAGTCATGGGGTCAGAGCTCCTGTTGAAAGCCCTCAGTGAGACAATGTCTAGTGGAGCTTTAGGAGTAAACACTCAGCAGGGACTCCAGAAAGTACAGACTGGACCATTTGCGACTCCCACTGAGGAAGGCTACATGAGAGAGTAACCATGATGGTGGCTAGAAAGCCCTAGAGCCCATTCCTCACTGCGGTGTGGAAAGATGCCAGACTTGGAATGTCTGCCCTCCCAGGTTTTGGCCTTGCTCTGGGGTGATTGCTTTCAGTTTCTCCCTTTCTTTCATTTGGAACAGAAATGTTTACCCTGTGCCCGCCCTGTCATGGCATCATAGAAATAGATTCCATGTCCTGATTTTAAAGGCTCACAAGTGCAAGGAGTTTGCTTGTGTTTCACATGACACTTCAGACTTTTGAATCAATGCTGGAACAAGTTAAGACTCTGACACTACTGGGGATGGGATGATTGTATTGTCTTAAGAGAAGGGTTAGGGACAGAATGGTTTGCATAATGATCTGAGTGTGTCCCCCCTTCAAGGATTCATGTGCTGAAATTTAATCCTACTGGGAGGTATTAAGAGAGTAGATATTTAACTACAGAGGTTAGAGGCATGGCATTTGGGGGGGGTGATTAGAATGGATAAACTCATCCCAGTGAAATTCCCATGACTGAATACTGACAGCTGTAAGAGGAGAGAGACTAGCAGAGATATATACATGTGTTCCTTGTCTCTTGCCATGTGATGTCTGGTGCTGTGCTGCCTGTGGACACTGCCAAGAAGGCCATCCTGCAGCCCCTTCATGATGGATCAGAACTGTGAGCCATCATAAATTTCTTTTCTTTGTAAGGTTCCCAGCCTCAGACATTTCGATATAGTAACTAAAAACTTATCAGTAGAGGCCCATAGTCAGTGTCCCAGGAAGGCTTCTCTGTCAAGACTGGGGGTGATCTGTTAGGGTGCAACTTTGGCAGACCCTAAAGAAAGGCTGGCATGGGCATCTAACTTCCCATTAGATCTGGGAGACAGGGTTCCTAGCATCACAGACTTGGTTGCCAAATGGGCCAAGAGGCACTTGTGAGGGCGGGTCTCCATTTTCTATCATTGGCACTACCCTCTGCTCCATTCTCCCAAAGTGACCTGTGACTTCCTGAAACTCTGTCCTCCCTCTCCAGTGACACTTGAGCGTGTTCAGGTTCAGGTTTCTCTCTTCATTGTCTCCAGCCCTATCCACCTACTCTGTGCTGATGCCTTACGTAAAGGGAACATTGCCTGGACCACTGGACAAATCTCCCCACTCTCAGGCTTGTCCTTCTCCCCAGGGTGGCCAGAGGCATCCTTCTCAAAATGAGATCCATCACTGTCCTTTTCAGCATCCTGCAGGGGCTCTCTATGTGATCTGCTAATCTCATCCGTTTTTGCAGAAAAAGGATTCCATTATTTAAAAATTCTTAAACTTTTTATCACTTTTTCCCATCTTAGTTACTTTTCTCTCTCATTGAAAAAAAATACCTGACGCCTTGAAGTTAGGGAAGGGAAGGTTTGTTTCTTACGGTTTTTGAGATTTCAGTCCATTCTCAGTGGGATTCAAGGCAAAACGACATGGCTGAGGGGTAGTGGTTCATGGCTACTGTGAACAGCAAAAGACACACACACACACACACACACACACACACACACACACGCCTTCTTCCCACACTTACACTATGTTGGCTCCCCCCGGAGGGTGTAGCACTCATACCACCGATCCCAGTGCGACACAATGAACCAGTCACCAACACTAGACTCAGCCGTGTCTATGATTGTATGAGACTTGGCGGGTGGGGTGGGGGCTGACATAAACCATAACAGGACTCATGAAGGTGATGCAGGGCGTGATGAGCTGCTGCTTCTTCATGTATTCTGCCACGTTCCCTGCCACATATTTCATTACTTCATATAGGGAAAACACACCCCATTTCTCAGGCTGTGGACTCTAACTTGGCAGCATGTGCCTCAGGAAATAGCAATAAGCAGCTATCTCAGCTGCTCTTTTAAGCACATTTTATTTGGTCAGATACTTAAATCTGTTGGCCCAAGGATTTGCATGCAGTGGGTTGCTGCCTTATACTTTCCCAGGAAGTTGAATGAGAATTGAGTTTAAAAGGGAAAAATAAGCAGGCAAATAAAATGCTAGCAGACAGAGTGGCTAAAAGATAGGTTTCCACGGGGACTTGGAAGAATCCTCAGGTCGACGGGCTAGTTCATGTAACATCACTGATGTGGGAAGATCTGTGAATAAAGACCGTGCCCCCTGCTTAGCCAATCAGGTTCAACAGCTTGAGCACTGACAAAAACAACCTGCTGGCCTGCTCCCTGCCCTCCCGCCCTGCACCATCAACTGCTCTAGTTCCTCTGTCCCTTCATCGAGGGCTTTGTCCCTGATCACCAGACTCTTCCCTGCATTTCTCACCTTGTCCTTTGTGGGCCAACGGAACCAAAAATGACGATCAAGCATGGCCCTTGAGGGAACCTGGCTCATCCCAGCCCTCAGTGTTATGTGGAAACTTACCTGTCCATGTAGGTACAAACCTTTGCCTGCTGATACACTGTCTTTATCTAACCAAATGCTAACAAGTCCTCTGCCCTTGGCCCAGGTAAACTTCCCAATTGCAGTTCTAAACTGCACTCAGCGTGTACTCTCTATACAACCATCAGTTTATCCTTCTGGTGTGAACATGTTTTAATGTCACCCAATGAAACAGCATACTCTTTCGACTCCGTCTCTTACCAGCTGCCCATCCACTCTTTCCATAAACCTTTCAGGCTTCAGCAGTGTAATTCTAATCTGTCCTTTTTGGTCCCACCTTGCAATGCACCTGGGCCATTAAGTCTGCCTCTTCTCTTCACTCAGCAGCCAAGGGATATTATTTAAATTAAATAGATAATGTGTCTCCCTATGTAAAGCCCTACACTCTGCCTATTGTAATTAGAAGCAGTGAGTCCCCAGCTGTGTTCTTGCATTGCTGTCCTCTTCCTCCCCTAGCTCTGGAGCATCCCAATTCATTCATACCCCTGAGCTTGGCACAAGCTGTTCCTTTGATGTAGATTGGTCTTACCTCATTCCTTTGTGTAGCAGACTGTGTCATGATTCAAGAAACAACTCTTCAGGTCATCTCAAAGAGGTTTCCCCAGCACCCACCAGCTCAGTGCCTCATTGCCCCTGCCCTTTTGAGCTATTCTTCTGATGGATTTTCTTCTAGGGTGGAAATAGTTTGCTTTATGTGTGTATGGTCTGTCTCTGCAGAAGCTGAGCTGTGCAGGCGCTGGGTGGAATCCTCAGTGCCTGGTGCAGAGTGGGTACCCATGTGAACCCTGAGCTGCACCAATGAATCAGAGCCCTTCCTAGGCATGTAGAGTCACCCACACCTGGGTCCTTTGGAGCAATGGTTGTCTGTTCTCAGGCTGAGAATGTAGGCCTGGTGCTGTCCTAGCTTCTAGCTGCTTATGAGATGCAGGAAATCTGGGTTTAAAACAAATGTGAAATGTTCCAACTTTTAAAACACTCCATGAGCCAAACAAAACATGCCTACGGGCCACATCCGGGCCATAGGCTGCCAGCATGTGTGTGAGATCTTTGCTCTACATTCCCAGTTATGACTGCAGTTCAATCCAATGGCTCTGAAGAAAGAGAAGGGGCTATTTATCCTTAACCTGAGACCGTGACATGAGTTTGAGTACACACGAGAATGAGCCAAGGACTGGTTCTCATCGCAAGCTCTGCAATTTGTGTCTTGGAACATCTGGTTTGAAGGGGTGAGCTGTGTGCTTCTCCTCTTGCATATAAGCTAGAGTCAGGCAAGCTCATGTGCTTTGGACTTGGAGAACATAGTGGAGGCACATGCGTCGAAGACCCGCCAGGCTTCCAGAAAGTACCCAGTAGTGGGCCCCCCACTGTGGTTCCCACAGTGGCAGGGTGTGGCTTAGCACCCGGGCCTGAGGGAGAGAGCACTTCCAGAGCTTTCTAAACCATTATCATCCACATCATCATTATTGATCTTCTGCACAAACACCATAAGAACACTTAACAGAAATGAGAAAAAGATTGTTACAGATTTTGCCCATCAAAAGACAAGATATTTATTTTTCTGAATTTCTTCCAAATCCTGGTGTCTGAACATAAAAGGTTTTACATAATGGCAATTTTCATTCTGCTTTTCTTTCCTTGAATTTTATATCGTGAGTGCTTTTCAGTGTGTCCAAGAAGGTCCTAACAATGCTGATCATGTCTACCACCCCGTGACAGGGGCAAATTGCACAATTTAATTATTCTCTACTAGCTGGATAATTTTTATTGTTTCTAACTTTCCAACAACTATAAATAATGCATAATGAGTTTATGCTTATAGCTTTTTCTTCCTTCTAGATTATTTCTTTGGGATAAATTCTCAGATGTTTTCTACTAGAGGACATGGCATGTTTATAATTTATGATAGGTATCCCCAGAGTTCTTTCCAAAAACCTTTGGTACCAATTTATATGTGCAAGCAGTGAGGTACAGTGGTGGGCTTCCTTGCAACCTTGGTAGCCTTCTGTATGATTTTCCTGAATGTTTCCAATTTAAGAGGTAGAAAATGTCCCTGCAATGTTGTTTTAATTTGCCTTTCTTGCGTTATGAATGACTTGAAGAGTTCCCTCATGTTTTTGTGGTTATTGTGTTTGTTCTTGCACACATTGTTTCTCTAACCTTTTTCTTTTCTTTTTTTCCTGTCGGAGTCTTTATTTATTAATCAAGGAGCTCCTGCAAGAATAAACAGAGTTAACTTTTATGTAGCTTTTCCTACAGTAAATATCCCACCTCCACAGCCTATTATTTCTGGCTTTGTAGTTTGGGTGGTTGCTTACTTTTCTTTTTTCTTTTAAATGTGTGTATGTCATACATGGAATAAGTTCAACTGGAACTGAGTGGCTTGGAGAGGGGATCCCCAGTAGAAGTCAGAAGCATGTGTATGTGAGCCCAACTTATAGGTTCGAAGCCCTCAGGCTCTTGTAAGCCTCCCAACGATGACCCTATCTCTAGTCATCAGTACTGTTCCAGTTAGACACATGCTTCTACTGAGAATTTCCGAAACATTTTCTCAGAAAAGCCCAGAGGGAGGAGAGTAGTGTCCCAACAGGCTGTGTGGTACCCTAAGTGGGTTCTAGCTGAAAGCCATCTGGGTCAGCCTGGCACGATGCGGCAGTGTCTGTCACGCACCAAAACCTTGTCTTGAGCAGAGCTTCCGGTCGCCTCCCCTCCTCCTGCACATGGCAGTCATGTTCATGTGGCACAGTGGGGTGAAGGGTGAAGACACAGCTGCTCAAAGCCAAAATAAATGGCCGGGCAGCCTGGGTTCCGGAAGGGCTGTCTCAGCATATCTGCACCCATTCTCTGTTGTGTTGGGAAGCGCCACCTCAAAGCTGCAGTTAACCTTCGAGGATACAGATTGTAGGTGCTGGGCTTCCTCTTCAAGGTCCTTGGGCTCCTCCTGCAACTCCCTTCCAGCTAGAGGTCCTTCCAGCTCAAGCCCATTGCCAGTCTCACAGTTTTAGAATTTTCTTAATCTAGCAGCCTGCTGCCAAGTATCAAAATGTTTTTTCGTTTTCTGTGGCTTTGTAACAAAGTACTGGGATTGCTTTAAAAGAAGCATATATTACAGTTGCTGTGAGAGAGGGAGTCAGGGGTAGATTAGCAGTACAGTTTTTACCCAGGGTTTGGTTCAGGGGGTCCCATGAGGTTACACCTGGGCTGCAGTCATCTGTGGGTGGGATGTGCAAGGTAGCCGAGTCATCTGGTGGCAACATGGTACTGGTGTTTGGTGGCAGGCTTTAGTTTTTCATACACGAGTCTCATGAGTGCCCTGGTGCTGTGGCGGTGGTCTCTCCTTGCTCTTTTGGAAAGTGTACACCGTGCCCCTACGGGACTCCATAGAGCTGTACACACCAGCTGTTATGCACTTTGGAAATCGGCTACACAAGGACTTGAATTTCAAGAGGTGATGGTCACTGGGGGCCATCTTGAAGGCTGTTAGGGTAACATGTGCCCCCTCACCAAAATGTGTATGTTGAAGTCCAAACTTCCAATACTCAACATGCGACTTTCTTTGGGGACAGAATTTTTAGAGAGATGCTTTAGAGAGGTCCTAAGGTTGAACCCTCTGCCAGTGTCCTTATAAGAAGAGGATGGGTGTGGTGGTGCACACCTGTAATCCCAGCACTTGGGAGGCTGAGGCAGGAGAATTGCTGCAAGTTTAAGGCCAGCCTGGGCCTTGGGCTACAAAGTGAGTTCAAGGCCAGCCTGAACTGCATAGTAAAATTCTGTCTCAAGAAGACAACGGAAAAAAAAATGGAAATCAAAATACAGACACATACACAGGAAAATGACTGTTTACAGGTTAAGGAGACCTCAGAGGAAACCAAACCTGTTGAAACCTTGATCTTGGATTTCAAGCCACCATTTAAAAAATACATCTAAACCTATGGTAGATGTTGTATACCTAAGAAACTAATACGAAAGTGAATGACCACTACTTCTAAGTAAAAGGAGAGATGAGTAGAGTAAGCCAGCTGTGAGACTTTCTCCAAAAAGTGACATCCTACTATCCTATGGGTCCAAATTGAGCTAGATATGGGTTCTTCATCTTGAGCGCTGCTCACCCAGCGGCATTTCTGGAAGCTCTTAGAGCAAGTCAGGCCCCTCAGAGCTTAGAGCCCACAGTGAAAGGAAACCGAAAGGAGCAGCGAAAGTGATGGGTCATTGTGGGTCCCCACCTAGCGAACGGCAAAGCAGCGTTTTCACACGAGGAGGGAGGTAGAATCTTCCCGGGGAACTGAGCATGAGAATGCGGGCTTCAGAAAGTCCCCTTGGCTGGCCGTACCTCGCTGTGCGTCATTTCCTGCTGTGGTTACGTTTTCTGGGTGGCCTCCAAGGATTCTGCTATTTCCTTAATAAGAGAGTGAGAAAACCACACCGTGGACCTCAAGGGCTGGTGGAGGCTGTCCCAAGGCCAAGTGTGGGCAGGCCCGGGCTTTTCCAAAGATCAAGGTGCCTGAAGCTCCCACTGCCAAAACTGGGCCACTGAAGAGCAGCCAGTACAATTATCTGGATGAACACAGGCCGTGACGGGCAGTTAACTTCCGTCTTCACGTTAAGCCTTTGCCAAAAAATAAAAACCCAAACGGTTGACTATCTTGTCATCACATGTATGGGGGTGTTGCCAGGATGCAAACAAAATTAGCGCAGGAGGGGAACAAGCACTAAAACAAGCACAGCGGGGTGCCACAGCTGTTTCAGCATCCATGAGAACAAGGTTACCATCAAACCTGGGTCAGACCTGAGTCACCTTGGGCCGTGTCCTAAAATCACCGTGTGGGCACCCTTCCTTCCATGCCCACTTTTACTCTAGCATGATGTCCCCTGGCCATCGCCGTGTGCTCAGCTTTCAGTTGGTGTCACAAAATCACTTAAGTGGGGGAAAGATTTGCTCTGGCTTACAGTGTCAGAGGTGTCAGTCTGTGGTGGGTAGTTCTGTTGCTTTTAGGCCTATGGCAAGAACATTGTGGGGGAAGAGCAGCGTGGAAGAACGCTGAATAGCTCATGGCAGCTGGGAAACAGAGAGCAGGGGAACAGTGTCAGAGAGGCGGGAGTGACCCCACAGGCCCGCCTGCACAATCCACCCAGACACACCCAGAAGTGTGTCCCCCACAGACTCCAGCTGACCAAGTGGACGCCTACCCTCCCACACCAGCCAGAGGCCCTGCTGTGTTCAGCAGTTCTTTCCACAGTGCTTCCCCCCACTGTTCTGGAAATCTCTGTCCGGGCTCTTTCAGGGAGACTGCTAACAAGAGCTCTGCCTAGTCCTTGGGTTCTGTGGGGCACCACATCCTTCCTTCCATGCCCACTTTTGCAAACAGCCTCTTATTTAAGCCCTAACTTGAGCAAGGGTGGCCTCTGAGGACCCCAGGGGTATGTTTTCTACTGTACTGGGGGCAGAGTGTTCCTTATTTGAGATGCTTGGGACCAGAAGTTCCTGGAATTTAATTTTGGAATATTTGCATATACATGAGACATCCTGGGGACAGGAATGCACATCTAAACATGAAGTTCATTTTTGTTTCATATACCCCTTGTATACAATGTGTGAAGATAAGTTTAAACAATACCACAATCATTTAAACAGTATCATTTAAACATATTAGCAATACTTTGTGCATAAAATGTCATGGTGTGAAGTTTTCCACTTGGGGGGCTGTGCCACAAAGCATTTGTGTTTTGGAGCACTTTGGTGTTGGAGCAGAAGTGAACTTGTTCTTCACAAAAGTGTGCTTGACATTCTAGCACTTGGTATAGAAAGGCCCGTCAAGCGTCCTCTCTCCTCTTCACCCACTTCTTTACTTGCTTTGTATACTCATCACTCAAAAGAGTTACCAAAGTAGGTCTGCTGAGATGCGTCCTTTAGACTGGAGTATTCTGAAGCACACAGAGGGAAGATGGACTAATTCCAAACCCACAGCCAGCTGTTGAGAAGCACCGATCAGGAACCAAACAGAAGAACGGCAGTTTAAAGATGTCCCCAGAGGAGGCAGGTTCACACTCACCCTCTTGGCCTCCAAAAGGAAACCACATTGTAGATCCAGTTATATGGGATGCAGTATACCCTGTGGGTATACGAGGCTGTCCATCCACTGTTTAAGTATTTACTTTCTAAGTGCCCCGTCTGCCTACCACCACACTTATTAGGCAATGTGGAACAGACCATAATCTTCATGTACATATATATATTCAGACTTTTTGTCATTGGAAACAATCAGGTTCAGAGTGCTCAGCGATCCAAGCACTCAACCCCTATAGTCAAGAGAGAGGAAAGGCTGGCTACTGCTCCAGCTGGCAGCAGACGCTGGCAGCATCCCCGTTGCACTGGTTTTAGGTGCATGCAGAGTGCAACAGTCCTGGAGAGGGCTCTGGGATACAAGGATTAGAGACAAGCTAGGGTGAAGGACCTTGGGGAGCCTAGGTCAGCAAGGAATCCTTGTACAAGAGCATTTAGACACGGATGTTCCAATGGCGAGAGAGGGTTTGGACTGGCTTTTGTCTCTTGTATAGGATAGTGGCAGTGACCCCCAGAAAGAGATCAGTTTCAGGATGTATGGGACAGAGCACCCTGAGAAAGGAGGGGAGACAGTGGGAGTGGGGAGAAATGCAGCAGAGGCAGAGGCAGGAGAAGGGGGAGTGGCAGAAAGGATACTTTCTGGAAGCCTGACCATAAAGAAAGGTCAGGCTTGAGAAGCTTCTGGGATGTGGGAGAGCAGCATGGTTGGAGGGTTGGGTTTGTCATCTACAAAATATGAAGAGATACACACAACACTTTTGATCACTGGGCTTCCCGCCTTGCTGCCTGCGACATCCCCAAGGCCCCACCTTCATGCCCTGCAGGCCGTCACCTCCCCTAGGTTTCTCTAGATCAGCACATGCTTTTGAGAGCCCTCGCTTCACCAATGCAGGGCAGTAAGTTTTGCTTAGTGAACATAGCATTGCTATGGTTTAGATCTGACATGGTGCCCAAAGCTCACCTGTTCAGAAGGTGATTGGGTTATGGGGGCTTAGAGCTGGCTTACTTTTAGGCGGGTAGGACCTGGTCAGAAAGATCTATGGTCACTGGGGGTATGACCTTGGAGGAACACAGCAGCTTCAACCAGACAGACGCTCCGATCAGGTCTTTCTGATATGAAGCCAGCCAATTCTGGATGGAAAACATGAGCCAAAATAAACTCCTCCTTTCTCTCTTGGGTGTTAGGTATTGTGCCCCAGTAATGTGACACTGACTAAAACAATTGCTGTATCCTACAAACTGCCTGCTCCTACTATCTCCCTCAGTCCTGGTCAGAGCATTGTCCTCCTGTTCCTGCTGAGTGAGATCTGCAGCCATCCTGCGTAACTCCCTCCCTCCCTCTCTCTCTCCTCTTCTCTTCAACCAGACTCGGAGAACAGAGCTCAGAGCTCAAACCTGCAGGCTCTGAAGCTCTGTTGCCATGGTCACACCCACGTGACTCTGTTCTCCAGCTGTGGAAGCTTCCAGAACCTCCTTGCATCTACTTTGTCCTCTTCAAATGCAAAACATGTGTGTAGGTGTGTTACAAACAGCTGGTCTCGCCAGGCCATTGGCTAACATGCAGCATTTGGAAGAGTGGCTGGCACCTGTCAACTGTTCCTATAAGTGAATGGAGTGTGGCAATTTCCTAAACTCTCTCCTCCATTCCCTGCTCTTCGAGCCCTTAACTTGCCCAGTGTGTATTACTTCAGCCCCTCCCAAAGTACTCTCCCTGCCTTTGGCCCTGTTTCTCCCCAGGGTATCCACAGGTGACCAAAAGTGTCACCTCAGGTCAGCAGTGGAAGTCATCACTCTAGGCTCCCTGTGATTGCATAATAAAGCTCCGGGGCTTTGGCTAAGCACTTGAACGCAGGTGTCTTGCCCCAGGTGCTCTCTCTGTTTTCTGTGATGCCCTCCCACCCACACCCCGTATTCACCCACACCAAGGCAGCCCTCTTGGTTGCTCTTGGCTTGGTCTCTTTTGCCTGCTCCACTCAGTTCACGCTTTCTTCCATGACCATGTCCCTTCTAGCGTAAAGCCTGTCCTCACCTCTCCAGCAACAAGGATCCCCCTGACTCTGACCTCGGGACCTCTGTCTGGACCCGTCCTCACTGGTCCAGTAGGTGGTAGTCACTCACACTGTTCTGTTGTTAGACACTTGTCTCTCACCTGAGTTTTGTCTGTCTAGCTCCATTGCATATCCTGTGAATCCAAGTGTAGGGCCTCTGGCTGGTTTTTCTGACTGCACAACACGGTACCTCACTCTGCAAGAGTTGTAGTCATTTTCCTTTTGTGGTATCAAAATACCTGAGATTGGGTACTTTGTAAAGAATGGGCGTTTATTTGGTTGAAGGTGCTAGGAATTCCAAGAAATGGGGCCAGCATTTGGTGAGCGCCTTCTTGCTGCATCTTATATGGGCATTACATGATAAGACAGAGCAAGGGGATGACTCAGGCCTCTTATAAAACCATTAATGAGCCATCAGGAACTCACCCTCATGGCTTTATCTAACCCCAATCACTTCCCAAAGACTCTAGCTCTCGTTAACTTGTGATTTTGAGCCATTACCTTTGCAACACATAATTCTGGGTGATATGTTCAAACCATAGCAGTAGTTATTCAGTTAGACTTAATCATAAAGTTATCATGTCAAAGTGCTGAAAAACATGTCCTAGTGTTTATTAGCTCCTTTTATTCATTTATCCATTTATCCATTTATCAGTTATTTATTGGGCTCTTATACTAGGTCGAGCAGTGGGGATCAGGTGATGAATGAGATAGGATTCCCTTATGGAGTTCATGTAGAAGAGAGAGTTTCTTAAATCAATGAAATATTTCACAGAGTTGTGAGAGTCATACAAGAAGTGATCCAGACATGGTGGTATATACCTATAATGCCAGCTGCTCAGGAGGATCATCAGTTCAAGTCCAGCCTGGGCAACTCAGTAAGCTCTTATCTCAAAATAAAAACTAAGAAGGGATGGAAGTGTAGCTCAGTGGTAGAGCACCCCTGGGTTCCATCCTTAGTAACACTAGACCAAAAGAAGAAAACTAGAAGCTTCATTCAATGCTGCACATATTTTATCTCTCCTGTGTGCCCAGTTACATAATCAATGGGGTCCAGTTCAAAGCAAAGGTGCACGCACCTTCATTCAAAACTACCTGGGAAGGGCCACGGTGCACGGGCTGACTGCAGGGAATGAGCCTGGGCCTGAAGAGGGCTTCTTGGCTTTATAGTGCCCAGATGTGCCAGCTGGTGTGACAGGCAGGATGGGGAGAAACAAGCACCCTGTGAAACGAGTGAGAGCACCTACCAAGCTGCGCCCACCAAGCTTGGAAGGATGAAGCAGGGGTCTTCTCTTCATTTCAGAGCAAGCAGGAGCAGGTCTGAAGGTGTGAGGTTGAAGGGAAGGAGTCACTGGAAATGGTCAGAAGTGGTTAGAGGCTGGCAGCGGGCATCCGTGCAAGGTCCTGAGAGGAATCAGAGAGGAACTGAAGGGATCAGGTGAGAAAAAGAAGGTCGGTGTAGGTGAAGGAGTGAGACGTGGCTGGACCCCAGACTCAAGAGCAGAGGGTGTGTGGCAGTGCACAGATGTCCCAGTAAAGCCATGGACTCAGCTGGGGCCCAGCTGCAGCAGTGCCAGCCCTGGGCAGAGCTCTAACGTGAGAGTGTCAGGAAATTAGAAGGCTTGGTGGCTGGCCCGGATCTTGCCCTGAGAGAGGATGACACATGCGGGACATGGGATCAGAGTCATCTCTGTCATTAAGGTCAGCAAGAGTGGCCTGGGCCGTGCTATGGCAGGAAACGTGAATCAGCGGCCAGGGAATAGGGAGCACAGGCGCGATCCAGCCTCTCTTGTGGATGCTCACACATCCGCCGAGGAGCATATTCAAAGCGAAGGGCTTTTAGGAAATCAGAATCTGTTACCTTCAGGCACTGAAGAATAAACTGGACACTGGTGAAGGTAGCTTCTACACCTCCTTGTGATGCTTCTTAAGCAGTTCTTTAACAATGTGCCAGACCCATTCTCCCAGCTGATTTGCATAAAACACTTCAAAGCTCAATAGTTAGGATGGGAGGAGAGCACAGTCCCTTGCTACCTTCCTGCCTTGTGGCTGGTCATACAGTTGATGTAGAGAGACATTTCATTAACTTTCTGGGGAATGTTTCTCTCAGGTCCAGGAAGAATAACATGGATAGCAGCAATCTTGCAATAATATTTGCACCAAGTCTTCCTCAGACGAGTGAAGGGCCTGAAAACACAGAAAAAAATTAAGCTGCAGTGACAGGCTGTGGGAGTACAGACTCTTAGAGATCTTGCCTCAGATATTGGGCAAGTATGAGATTTTATCCTGGAAAAGATACCAGCTTCCATCATTGGAGGGCTTTGAAGAAGGTAAACATGAAACCTCCGAAGAGTGTAAGACAAAGCAAAGACAGTGCCACAGATTTTGTTAATGGAGCACTAAATCAACTTAATTCTAACTGGACTCCCCCTATTACACCTGACCTGGATGAACTGCCCAGCTATCCGTATCCCCAGTAATTCTTACACCAAATGCTAATCACAAACTGCCAGTGGATTCTTCTCCCGGCCTCTCAAGCAAGAAGAGGAAGACCAACAAGCACAATTTTAATTTGAGCCGTCGCCAAGCAATGTGTTAAGTAGCAGTTGAGCACCAGTTTTGGTTCACAGAAGGGTCATGTCAGTGTTCACTCTCTCCTGTCACCATCAGGGAAACCAGCTGGTCAGTGCAGCTGTGCTAAGACGAAGTAAAAGAATTGCGGACAAAAAAGCTTGCAGGGTGGGATCAAGAAAAGCAGGCTGCTTCTCGCCCAAAGTTGGTTATAGTGAAAAGGTTCGAAGGTCTCTTCATTTGAAGTTTAGTCTGGGGAAAAACAGAGACACGAATGGATGTTCTAGTATCAATAGATATGAAAATGTTGGTCAGAGACTTGCAAATCAAGAAAATTTTATTTATTTTTTAACAGTAATAGGTATCATAGTATATTTCATTATCCAATAGTTGTTCTTTCAATCACGTATATCAAAATAAAATGAAATACAGGACATTATAGAACATATCAAAACAGAATATTGAATAGAGCAGTACCATTAATCAGAATAGAGCAAAACAGTAATAAAAATATTTGCCTTCAAAGAGATGGTAGAAGGAAATCCTCCTTATTTGCTATGGTCAACCTCCCAGGAGATGCTCAGATTTCTGGTTCCCATTTGCTAACGAGGGGACAAGATAAGGTGGGTAGAGGAAGTGGGATGTTTGACTCTAGGCCGTGCACTGATAGGTTCACTATTGCTTAGCAGGGAGGCAAGCTGGTTGCTTGGTTTCCCAGCTTCGTAAGTTCCAACATGGCATGGATCTCAGGAGCTGCTGGTGGTTCTCCCTGGAAGGGCCGCAGTCTGCCACACCACCGCTGCTTACCAGGGAGGGGAGGTGATTGCTTAGCTTCCCAGTGTCCTAAGTTCCAACATCAAATCAAGGAAGTTTTAACATAGAATTGAATCTGTAAAAACAGGTCTGCTTTTCAGCCCAGATATTGACAAAAGATTACCAAAAAAAGGTTCAGTGATGATCTGTAAATCTGAGCAAAATTTAGTAACTCCATGGTGACTAGAGGGAAGGAGTCTGGATGACTTGGACAGCCTTAGCCATTCAGGTTTTCAAGAAGCTTCTCCAAGAATGGGAACTCCTGAGGTGCCAAGCTTTTCATGGGAGCCCAAATGACAGCCTGAAAAGTCAGCTGCTGTATTTTGTGAGCTCACCTCTTCTGCTTCCCACAGCAAAACTAATAGCAGTGTAACGGGAAGCTCTCTTAGCGGGATGAAAGATACCTGACCACAGAGACTTCGGTAAAGAGTCAGAAAGCTTTTTCTGCATGTGGAAATAATCTTCATACATTGATAAATCACAGGCAATCATCCATAACTAATGCGCAAAAAGAGAAAGTAAATGAAACATTGTATGGGGAATACAGGTCAAAGGAGAATCTACCCTGAAACTAATGATTTCACCATCAGAGAATCAGAGGAAAGTACAAAACCATGCTGTTAAAGACAAAAGTTGTTTTTCAGGAAGAGACTTGATGCCATATCAACCTCAATAGTTTGGTGGAGAAAACAACTATAAAATGTTACTCAGATGAAGGTGGGCTATCACAAGGCATTCATTCAGATATATGAAAAGATAGTATAGTACAGCAAATCAGAATTCCCTATTGAGGTGCCGGGGATTTAGCTATATGTGAGGTTGTGAGTTTGATTACCTGTACCGCTCCAAAAATAAAATAAAATAAAATTCCCTATTGGTGAACAAATTAAGGAAGTGCAGTGCCTAAAAGATAAACTGAATGGTCGGTCAAATGAGAATGAGAATAGGTTTGAAGAGAATGTAGTGAAATCTGCAGCCCCTAGGGCCCAGGAGGCTGAATTCTCTCTTCCTCTCAGCAGAGTCCGCGGAATGTAACACACTCGACAAAACCTCTGCCAGGAGAGCTGCTAAACAGCAGTCACTGGTGGACGCGTGCAATAAAACGGCTTCGGAAAGTGCACACGTGACCAGCATAGCAAGGCTGCGGGTCCCATATAGTGGTTTAATCAGCTTTCTTCAAATGAGTCAAACAGAACAAAAACAGAATCTCCTCTGAAGGGTCAGGGTACTCCTGTCTGCCAGTCCGCTGGAGGAATTCATTCTCTGTGGGAAAATCGCCACAGACAACCCGTAAGGCAGAAGTTGACATATCTTGGTGACGCTGCCCTTTCTCTGGTTGAATCTGTGAGCTGTGACAACACTCTTATCTCTTGTACAGAAAATGCATCAAAAGAATCCACTATGTCATGTACCAAATTAGGCCCTACAGAACAAAAGTCTATAAAGACCAAGAGACACCCAGATTCTGTGGATGCTTCTCTCGTGTCTGCCGAAGTCTATAAGCAGGAAGTGATATCTGATGGTCAAGTTAAGGTTCCCCTGGGAGACCTGACCACTCGTGATATATTAACATCTATTGTAAAGAATGATACGGGGTTTTCTCTGAGATGAAAGACAGGGGCCTTAGGAAACCATCAGAAAAGGAAAGCACTTGATACAAAGGTTCTCCAGAAAATTCTATTGAAGAGGCTCAATTACTATCAACAAGTAAATCTATAGATTTGTAATTGGCAAATGTTACACTTGTCATGAATATAAATAGAATTAGCAGTTGGTAATACAAGGGCGACGTACATGTTAGCTTGTAACGCAGGGTATTCCTAAGCAGTGGGTTTCCTCTGAAATATCTTAATTGCCCTGCATATATCATTACTTGGTTTGTCTCAATTATGGTAGTATGAAAACAATTTTGGGGATCTCAAAGCAAACATTACACGTTGCCTTTTGAAAGAAGTTGTTGGCTGGATTTATAAAAAATTAGTTTTTAATTATTGCATGGTGTTCATGTTGTATGTGTGAGAGGGAAAGTGAAACCAGTTTTGTCTATTTCTTGTTATTTCTCCAAGTCACCTAAGGTGTCTTGTAAAACTTAACGTGTAAAGGGAAATGGTAAGCCCCGCAGATATTGTCTTGAATTACATTAATGTTCATTATCTTTACCGGAGTCCCTAGAACTCAGTTGCTTTCATAACCTAATACTGTATTCCTGTTTGAGGCAGAAGTGCTGGCTTGTGTCTCCTGTATGTGTGCACTGTGTTCGTTGAACTAAACAACGGCTAACGCAGAATGATCAGGGAAATGCGCTCTTATGATGTAGAAGTAATTGATTACTTCTAAGTCATACTGTGTTCTTGAAGATAATTTGCACAAACACACGTGTTTGTGTTTTGTCCAGTATAGAAATGAAATTATTTAAAGAGGAATAGTTACACTTGAAAAAAAATTAAGGTGATTTTTTTTTCTATGCAGATATTTGATGTTAGAATTTGATGAGTTAGAATAGTTGATGTACCTCTGTACATTTTACTTGGGTAAAAACTTGGGGTGCTCTTTTGTGTAAATGTTATTTACCTAGTGAAGACATTAAAGAGAACTTTCTAGAAAAAAAATATATCATAATTTCAAGAAAGTGCAAGCAGAAAATTAAACTAAGCTCTGAGCTTTGTGGTCCCTGACCATGAACCTGGTACTGTCTATCTTTGGTGCTGTTGTGAGACAGGAAATAAGCAGAGCTGAACCATCTTTGACTTGACATCCACCTGTAGCCGCTTACAAAGCCACCGTGAGGCACGCGGCAGCCACGTGCAGGACACTACCTGAAATTCTCATTGCTCTTTCCCTTCCAGACTGCTTGTCTTACTCAGCTTTACAAGTACTGTCCAGAAGGTGCTATGGGAAGCAGAGATGCAAAGTCCTTGTCAACAATTACCACTTTGGAAGCCCCTGCCTGCCAGGAGTGAAAAAATACCTCACTGTTACCTACGCGTGTGGTAAGAGCCGACGCTGAGGGGCTCCTCGCAGCACCGGCCCTCGGGGAAGAGGCCGGCAAGTGGACAGAAGGAGTTTGCTGCAACAAGCCAAGCAACTCCACGCCCAGAGCTCACGGCCATCCAGACTCTCCGGATCCCCTTGTCTACCCTTTATTCCTATGTATGATGTACACATCAGATAAGCAACAGAATTTTCTGTGGTGAAAATTTGTTTTTCAGAGCTGCTAGCAATCAGATGGGCAGCAGGTAGGAAGAGCAGGGAAAGAATGAGCAGCTAGGGATGAAGCTGATGTCGCTGAGAACCGCGATTCTAATCTGGGTTCTTAAGGAGCTCTGAAATTTATTGGTGTGTCATGCAAGTTCACAGAAGTATTGTTTGGTTTCTATTTAACCTCCCAGCCCTGCTTTTAGGCTCTAAATGACTAACTTGCTATGCTGCCAACAGCTGTTTTATCTACATACCCACAGCATTGAGTCAACAGATCAAATGCTTCCCCTAATTAAAAATGTTACATGGCAGCATTCCTTTGTTTTTCTGATGTCTTTTAGTATAAAATGAAATGCCCCCTCTGTTTAGCTTCTGCTTTCACAGAGGTATATGAAAGCAAATCAGCGGTTGATCATTTTCTGAGACGCTGTGGATGTGCAGTTTGTAATCCTAATACTCTGACTGTTTCTCCCTAAATGAGCATAGAAGCAAAAAGGAAAAAAGAGCTCTATCGATGGAGAACTTGATCCCTTTTACCCTGCCAAATATCTCTAGCCTTTTGTTGCAGTTACAGCTTTATTGAGATATAATTCACAGACCACACAATTCACCCATTAAAAGACACAAATCAATAGTTTTCAATATATTCATGGAATTACGTGGCTGTCACCCGCTGTCCATTTGAGAATACTCTCACCTTTCTTCAGCATCCTCCCACCCCACCCAGGCCGCCCTCCCCAGCCCCAGGCACCCAGGGGTCTGCTTTGTGTCTTTATGATGCTCTTCTTCTGCACGTTTCCTATGAGTGGAATCACAGCCGCGCTTCCCTGAAAGTAAGACCTAACTGCAGAATAAGTGCTGGCCATTCCCATGGTGATGGCCAGTGTCTGGCACACCATTGTATCTCACCATTCTCTTGCTCTGGGGCTCCTCTGTGAGGCAGGTAAGGCCAGGTGATAGGGGCTGGTATTGGGGATCTCTAATTGTCAAGGCTGATTTGGTACGTTGTTCTTGTGTGCAGCTTCTTAGTCTATGTTTTCAAGGTTCATGCATTTTGTAGCATGTGTCACTACTTCATTCCTTTTCATGGCCTAATAATATTCCACTGCTTCCCCAAACTTTTATATATTAAACCGAAAATTTCATTCTCTGCAATATCAATACTAATAGGTACAGAGATATGAGTACATAAACATATTCCCAAAAGAGTTCCACCCATGCTTACACTCTAGGAAGACTGAGTTTACTTCAGTCTTTTTTCCTGCCATCTGGCTGAGGTTCCCTAGAAGCCACCATAGTTCACCCTGAGAATCCAGTGCCTTCGGGCTGCTTCCACTGAGTGCTGGATGAGAACGCAGGACTTTAACTTGTCCATAGGTGAATCTAATGTGCCTAGAGGGTGAGGCAAGCATGGTAACGAGGGCTGTGGCTTTCCTTAGCTAACATCAAGAAGGTGAGCTTGGCATTGGTGTGTGTGTGTGTGTGTGTGAGGGTCTCTATGTCCCAGCTGAAGCTTGGTTCTTTCTCTCCCTCACTCAGCATATTGTAGGCACGTGCTTTGTAGCAGAAGCGGTGCTGGTGCTAAGGTCTCAGTAGTACTCGGAGAAACACAGTAGTGGGCAGGGGGGCATCAAACAACCAGACAAATCCACCGTTACCCAGTGTGAAAAGTTCTGTACCAACACTGGGTGGGATACTAAGAGAGGCTAACAGTGGAGAAGCCTTAGTAGACTGGGGCATTGGTGAGAGAAACGTCGCAAAACTGAGCCTTTCTGGGGTCAACTTCAAGGTGCGCTCTGGAGATTGGGTGAGTGCGATTGGCGGAGAGAAATGCTGGTGGGAAGGAAAACCATGTCAGGCGGCACCGGACAGGACCAGGTTAGAGCCTGTGGGCTCTCCAGAGTGGGTGCCCTGGGAGGTTTCAAATGGGGGAGCCCAGTAATCAGATTCTGAATGCATGGGAGCCTGTGTTTCTCTGCCTCCTTGATTTTAGAAATAGACACATGACTAGGTGTGACCGAGGCTGTTGCTTCTAGATGGACACGTAAGAGTGTGAGCTCCCACATGCTCTGCATCTTTGTGATGCCACAGAAAAGATTTTGCTCATGCAGCAGGGCAGTGGATTGGGGCAGGGTTGAAGCAGGGGCCGGGTGAAAAGCAGGAGGCAAACATGACTCAGACTAGAATGGCACTGGCAGGCACGATCTTTGGCTGGATCTGACCATGACGGAGCAGAGAGACAGATACTGAGGACAATGATGGAAGGATGGGGTGTGGTGGCAGCTGAGAGGATGCACTAATCATTGACACAAGAGTGGGGTGCATCCTTCATTGCAACAAGAGGGAAGAGACCATGGACGCAGGTAGTTCTTGGAGTGCCCATCGTATGGCCTCTGTCTCCTCAAAAAAATCCAAAAAGTATGAGCTGAGGGGCTTGGGTCCCTGTGGAGAGAAAGTTTGACGGAAGTACCATTGGAGATGGGAGGGCATTTCAGGGCACGCAGAATGTGTTAAAAGCCTGTGTGGGACTAGTGGGCCAAATTCTCAGGGACAACTGGTCTACCCAGTTGTATGGTTCCCTGTAGTGGGGCTCAGTTCCCAAGAGTAGGTGTGAAGAAGAGCATTCCTCCAAATTCAGCAGCAACAACCAAGCAGGGAGAGAGAGTTTCCAGTGAGTGATTTTAATGGTGGAGGGCAGAATCTAGGCTGGAGAAAAACTGAGATGAAGGATTGGCCAAGATACAGAGCTGCATACTGGGTGTGGTAGTGCACATCTGTAATTCCAGCACTCAGGAGGCCAAGGCAGGAGGATCACAGGAGTTCAAGGCAGCCTGGGCCACGTAGTGAGACCTATCTAAAAAAAAAAAAAAAAATGAAAAAGGAGGAGAAAATGAACTGCAGAAAGCTGCATCTAGTGAGTCCACTTGAAGGTTACGAGACTGAGGTCAGAGAGGCAATGTTTGGATTTTGGTTTTTGATGTAAGGAGGAAAAGGCATTTTGAGGATACCCTTTCTGCCTCCCCAGGGGTCTCACAACTCCTCCCGAAGGATGAGGGCTGCCAGGATGGTGGTGTAGGGTTCGGAGGGGCTTTTGCCTTTGGGGCACCTGCTGAGGACAAGTGGTCACTGTCATATAGAAATAATTTTTGTCACAAATGTAAAGAATCATTTGGGCTGGGCGTGATGGCACACGCCTGTAATCCTAGCACTTGGGAGGCTGAAGGAATAGGATCGCTGGGAGTTCAAGGCCAGCCTGAGCTCTATAGTGAGTTCAAGGCAGCCTGCATTACATAGTGAGACCCTATCTCAAAAAACAAGTCAAAACAAAACAAAAAATAGAATCATTTGGGAACCCTGAGTTCAATCTATAAAGGTTTCTTTCCTAAAATCAGGCTTGACACAGGTTTATTGAGCCAATCAACCAGTAAATCAATGAGAAAATCAAATGAGATCTATGCCCAAATTTAGCAAACCGCCTGTCCATTAAAATCCTCATCTTTGGATTCAGCTACACAGACTCAAGAGAGACTGCCTGAGTGAGAATCACTTTACCATCTTTAGAATCCTCTGCAATAATCTTTGATCTACTTCCCAAAGGCTGAATGTGCCAGGGTTAGACAGCACAGCACAGTGGATAGAGGGGGGGGTGGTGCAAAGCACACCAAGTTAAAGCCTTTCTTCTTCCTAAAACAGTGCACTTTTGGGCCTTACTTGTCCCATCTGCAGGAAAGGGAATGATACACATATTCACTAGGCCACTAGAAGGATTATGCAAAATGTATCATTTAAACTACCCAGGACAGGATCTGGTACATATTAGGAATCCCACGAAGAGTGCTTCGAGGGTTTTCATGAATGCATCACAAGTGGAGAGAAGCAGGCTCTGGGAATGATAAATCATACCCCAGCTCTCCTCCTCATTCTAAACCAGTTAGGAAAGCCTGGCAGTTGTACTGACACATGTTATTTTAAATATCTTAAAAGGTTCTTCCACTATCAAAGCCATTTTCCCATGATAAATGGGCAAATTCCTCATAAATGATCTCTATTCTACACAGGCAATGTAACCTCAAGAGGCTGGTTATTCTGCAAAAATCATCCTAGAAAACCCTTCTTCCCCAAGCCCTTCATAAAGTTCTGACTTTCTTGGATGTGAAGTCTCTGGCATTTGCACAAAGCAAAAGTCCTTCTCAGGTCATGCTTTGAGAATGAGTCAAAAGCCAGATGTGAGAACGTGCCGCTGCTATCAGGGAGAGAGTACATGTTGTCTTTAGGGGCCATCATTCTTGGGACCCAGAGATAAACAAAGTTATTTAGCTAGAAAGCGTGCCGTGGTAATGCAGCTCAGCTCTCAGGGTGTTGTCGTGGTCCTGGTGAGACTCGCAATCAGCCAAAGGCCATTTGTCACGGCCTCTTCACACACCTTTCCAGAAAGAGACTCTCACGGCTACTGTCCATGAAGGCCTCCTATAGATGGACAATTCACAATCCAGGAATGTCTTCTGACTGTTGATCACGGAACACCCCCCAGCATTTTAGTTAAGCACTCTGAGAAAGGAAATGAAGTTTTCTTGCTGCTAACACGTCTTACTTTTTCTTTTTGAAAAAAGCAGTGCAGTTCAACTGCCAGTTTGTATTGGCTTCGCTTCTACTTCCTGTGGCCACTTCTCCCAGATATATCAGCTGGGCTCAACGGCAAACATAAATAAGCAATTCTCTGCAGCAAGAGGCTTCGGTTTCCTCTCCCTTCTCCCAGGCTGCAGCAGGCAGGGGCCTGGTCTTTCAGGATTCTTGCTTGGCTCTGTGTCGCCCCCGCTGTCATCTGGCGGCTGCTTTCCCTGCTTCCTGGACATTGCACGGTCTTGGCATCAGGGTTGTGTGCTCAGAGAAGTGCATGTATGTATGAGTGAAAAGCTTTATGGAGAGCTTACTTCAATATCTTGTTATTCACTCACCCTAAATGCAATGCAGTGATATCCGTTACATTTAGGGCTGTGCCACCGTCACCACACTCCAGGTTACTAACCTTGATCTTAGCCAAAAGGCCCACTTCAAAATGCTTCCACAATCTCAAACAGCTTTTTGGGCTCATTAGCAATCGGCTCCCTTTCCTGCCTCCGGTCCCAGGGAATCACTCATCTGATTTCTGTGTCTGCTTTTACTTTTGCTGGATGTTTCGTATAAACGAAAGCCTACGGTGTGCGGTCTTGTGTGCCTGGCTTTTCCTACTGAGCATAATATTTTTGAGGCTCATTCTTCTAGCATGTAGTAATACTTAATTTTATTATTATTAATTGCATTCCACTGGGTGGATATACCATAACTTGTGTTTGTTTCCCATATTTTCTTTTTACTAGGGCAAAAATGGGCTTATAATTTCACCTTGTGGGGACATTTTAGGACCATACAGATACCGTTAGTGTATATGGGTGTGTGTGTGTGTGTGTGTGTGTGTGTGTGTGTGTGGTGTTTATATGTATATCTGAAAGGCAGTAAGCAGTTCTTTAACTAATTTAAATATTATCAACATTATACCTTAAACATATTTTATTTTCTTATTAGAGTGTTTTTTGTGCATAATGCTTACATTCCTTTTGGGGAATTTGTATGTGTACATAATCCATCTTAATTCCTTTTCCCCATCCCTTTTTCTTTCCTCCCTCCTCCTCCATCTTTTGATCCCTTTCTCCTTTTAGAAAGATCTACCTACTTTCTATCATCCTTCGTTTTGCTCTTTATATTTGGCACTTCTCCTATGGTAGAAACTATGTGATACTTAAGTGTGTGTGTGATTTATTTCACTTAGTGTTATGGCCACAGAGTACATCTATTTTCCTATAGATGGCTCACGTTTACTTTTCTTTATGACAGAGAAGTACTCAGACATATATTAAATGTACAATTTTTAAAAGTGTACCAAGTTTAAAAATATTTCTGTTTGATTTTTAGTTCCTAAGAACATACTCACAGCGATTGATCCAGCCATTGCTAATCTGAAGCCTACTTCAACACAGGAAGATGGTAAACACGGTAAATTTTACAGCTTCCTCTCAGCATTTCTCTTTAAGTAAGGACACAGGCCCCTGACCACCATCTAGCACACACTGGACAAAACAAAAGGGGACCTTGGCAGCAGTGTTGGAGCCAATGGCAGCAAATGGTAGCTAGCATGTGCTTTGTTTCAGTCGTTTAAAATCTTAAGTAGAATAAGCTTTCCCTCCATTCTCCTATTTGCTTCCTAAAAGAAAATGGCTAAGACATCTGTATTTTACATCTGCCCTGTCTGACTTCCCAGGGGTCCCCAGAGCCCCCAGAAAGCCTGCCACCAGGTTATTAAGCTTCATCCAGGCAGATCATCTGGAAGCTGATCATCCCAAATTTTTCTGTCATCTCCAAAAAACCCCAGCTTAGCACAACTTCCCTCCATAGTTCAAGGTTTGTTTTATCTCCTGGTCCACAGAGCAGACAGCAGCTCCATGGTTAAAATTAGATGTCCTTTATTACTCCTTCAAGAATGCCATTGCGCTTGAGATGGGAAAGTGAATATTCTTTTCTGCACTGGAGTGGATGAGCCTTACCAGAAGTTGGAATCAACAGTTTTAAAGTCTCAGATACCTTTTATCATTCTGTAAACACTCGCCCTGTCTGACAGTGTTCTTCTAGGGAATTAGAGGAACACTAGAACACTAAGTATTCTTCTTGGCTTAGGCTTCCATAATTTAACCCAAGGCCCATTTGTTTGATTTCTTTTTTGACTTTTGATTATTATGACAACTCTGGGTGAGGAACAGCAGGGGCATCTTAGGACAAGTGTACTCTGAACAACCCTGATTAATTGCTTTTGCATTTCTTATAAAACAGGTGTAAACTTTGACCCAAGCGAATCAAGGGTTCTGCGGAAAGATGGAATTATTGTGAGCAACTCCCTGGCAGCGTTTGCTTACATTAGAGGTAGGTCAATCAATCAATGCTTCCTGAAATGCTAACAGATTTGTTAAAGCCTTATTAACATATGCACCACTCTATTAGAAACATTCAGATAACTAAAGGCTCGTGGCTTTTAATTTGACACAGCGTCTGCTGTGTTCCAGGATTCAGAAACACAGAAGCCCAAATTCAAGCAGAGCTGCACCAAGGCAACTAACAGAGAATCACAAACATAGAGCCACACTGTTTAGGGCTTGGGATCCACAGGTATTTTTCCTCTGCTGAAATGCTGGAATGCATTTCCCAGGGCTAAAATTTGGAAGGGCACAAGATTATTGAATTCCATCCCTAACTGGAAGAAAAGTGAGTCAGATCGCTTAGTAAATGAACCAGGTCATGCCCCATGAAAGCCGAGTCACAGGTATTATTTCTCATGGTTGTCAGGATTTCCTCTGCTAATCTCTCCTGCGAGAATCAATCAAATTCAATCTTTATGAACTGGCAAGGCCAAAAGTTTGCCTGTTCATGTTGAAGGTCCTCTTTGTTAAGGTACAAACAATCTTTCCTTGTCACTGTCTTGTTATTTGAAGATTGATCATACTTTGGAATGTCAACTGCAAGTTTGCACAATACCTGCCCGCCCCGTTTAGGGCGACTGTACTAGTCAGCTTTTCAGCCACTTAATATCTGACGTAGCATATTGGTCAGCTTGCTTGTTGCTCAGAGAAATACCTGACACTCAACACTTAAAGGAGGAGAGATCTAATTTGGTTCATGGTTTCTAAAGGCTCAGCCCATAGTCAGCTGGTTCAAAGGCAAGAACGTCATGGTGGAAGGAGGGCACAGGAGAGCAAAGCTGCTCAGGTTATGGCAGCTAGGAGCAGAACAAGAGAACAAGGCCAGAGAGGCAGGGTTGAGGGACCAGATTTAGTACTCAAGGCTATAGCTCCACGACCCATGCAGACACTCAGAAGTATGCTTTACTAATTCCCTGGGCAGCTCTACAGCCAGTCATATTGACAGTCCCTTTAACTGTCTCACATAGGCCACATATGAGATAAAGAAAGTTTATTTTGGCTCATGGTTCTTCAGGTTCAAGTATAATATTGGATTTGCCCTATCTGTCACTCTGATGGCCCATCATGGTGGGAGCACTTGTCAGAGTAAGCAATCACATCTCAAACCAGAGCAGAGAGAGGAAGATACTAGAGTCCCCCAGTCCCTTTAAAGGTGCACTTCCAATGACCTAAAGACCTCCCAATAGGCCCCTCCTCTCAAAAGTCCAAAGGATCTCCCACTGCCACCATCCTGGGGACCAAATTTCTACAGAGATCTCAGGGAGACACTAAGCTAGCCAGGACAGAGGTCAAACCTCTGAGACATTTAATCAACACACGTTAATAAAATGCATGGCAGTACTGTTAATTCAGGCCTGGTGGAGCTGAAACTGGACTAAGCCTTGCTCAGAGGGAGGCAAAGGCTTGAGGAAATATGTCAGCCCAGGGGCTGGGGATACAGCTCAGCAGCATAAGTGCTGCCTGGAAAGCGCAAGGTCCTAAGTTCAATTCCTGGTACCAACAGAAAAGAAGTGTCAGTACAGAGGATAGAGAGCCCCGTCTCATCACAGTGCTTCCATGGTCTTCCCACTTCAGTGTTCCTCCTGCAGGTTTGTCACCTGGTGTCCGGTTACTGGTGTCTGACTTCATGTCTTGTTGTTCCTGATAAGTGTCAAAGTTAAGAAATGGAGAAATTTTTATTGTCATAAATGTCCCCTATTTCCAAAGACCCCAGAGAGCCTCCTGGGCAAAAAGTCTTCCTGGAATTCCTCCAGAGGATGGCAATGGAAGAGAGGTGACAATGACATCAGTTACGGAGCCACAACCGTGCTGTGTGCTTTGCTCCAAATCATCTGTGCTTTCCTCACTGCAGCTGCTTGGTCGGCTCAGCTTTCAGAGAAGCAGCTAAGCGTCGTGGTCCACAAGCCTATGACCCAGGTGCCAACTTATTCAGTGTCTGGCGAGGGTCCTTCCTGGCTTGCAAACAGCCACCTGCTTGCTGTGTTCTCACATGGCAGAGAGGGGAGGAGACAGGACAACAGAGAGATCTTACCAAGCCACCAATCCTGTCAGATTACGTCCCCTCATTTTTGACCTCCTTTAACCTTAACTAACTCCTGAAAACTGCATGTCTAATACTAGTGATGTTAGGGTTGAGACTTCAGCACACGAATTGTAGTAAGCACAATTCATTCTATAGCAACACCCCTGAAAGATGAGACTCTGATCTGCCTGATCTGCCGTTCTGCCTGGAGAAGCAGAGGGTCAGGGTAGAGCCATTTATCTGAGGGCACCATGGACAGCGGCCCAGCCAGGCTTCACCCTGGGCTGAGACCTTGTGTTACTTTACCTATAGGAGCTTTGCTCAGCCTGTCTGTCTGACCTTTCTCCCACAGTCCCAGCAGCTGTGGGCTAGGTTGACTTGCAGAGTGCCTGTCTCCCTCACGAGCTATCAAGCTCCTTGGGGCAAGTGCCTGCTCACTTATTGTCACATCTGTGTGTATAGGCACTGCTGGTCCAGAAGAGGAACGCAGTGCGTAGTTAGCAGATGGCCAGGTGATGCATCCAGAACTGATATTGTGAGCCATTCTGTGCTCATCACCCAGTCTTTGCTATGTTTAGATCATTTTTTAAAATACGAGGGTGCGATGGACTGTTATTTGGCTTTATTGAGATATGTTTAGTTACAGTTGTCTCAGCAAGCCAGGCCCAGACCTGATTTAGTACTCAGAAGAAAATAGCTCTATGTTTGCGGTACTGGCTGTCAGCTAAATGAGGTCATTACAGAGGCTCACAAAGATCCTGGTGGAACAAGTGCCTCTAGGCTGCCCATGTCACTCCCTACATGACAACTCTAGGTGTGCAGCATGCAGTGCTCAGTCTATGGGCACAGGGCAGTGCTCTGCAGTGGTTTCAGACGAACCTGATCCAGCCTATGCCAACGGCGTACTAACAGAAGTCAGCCTTGCTGGAAGGAGGTGCCCGCCAGCTCTCAGGCACAGCCTTGCCTGCAGTGCGCATGAGCTGAGGGATGGACGGAGGTCTTGGGTGCCCTCTAAAGGAGAGGCCAGTGACAGGAGCAGCAAAGAACCAAGAGCGTGGCCAGGCCAGGATCCAGCCCAGCCCAGCTGAGTGGTTGGTAAGCTGAGTGAATCCCAAAAGGCCTTTCCCCAGTTCAGACTGCAAATAATTTCAATGCATTAATGTGGTCAGCTACACACGGGGACAAGTAGACAAGAAGTCAGAGTCGAAGGCCTTGTCCCGTGCTCAGGAAACACAGAGGCCGGCAGAAGGGTCATGAGACTCTCCAAGGATCCCTGATAAACAGTTTCTTCTGGGGCTGTCAGAGTGATCTGTGAAATCATTTTCCCAACAGAAAAAATTGAAGTTAGAATGTGTGTGTGTGCATGTGTGCGTGTGCTTTGGAAGGCGCCTTGCTCGCTGGCTCAGCACGAGCCCTTGTCCCCTGGCAGATTGTGCCTGAGGGGACTTATTTATTCAGGCAGTCTTGCTTCAGAACACGACCCCCTCCCACTCCTAATTAGTAACCAACCTAATTATGTCTTCCTGGCATCTGGTTTCGTGCATTTACCTCATCGATGCCTGCAGGCAATGCCTTTCGTGGCCCAGTACTTCCGTCCCCACCCTTACTGTTCGAGACCATGTTGAGTGTGTGCCTTTAGCCTTGTGACAGACCTCGCCAGGGTAACTGGAGCCATAGGTAAGGCAGAGCTGGAGGGGCCAGGCTCACAGTGTCCCCTGGGTGTGGAGGCATCACAGTTTCATATCAAAGTAACTCTTGTGTATCAGACAGACCCATGCAGGATACAAGTTTAATCACACCTCCCAAAGTCACAGCTACTGATCCCCTGCCAGCGAGGACCATCGGAGCTCAGCAGTGCCTTGTCGTGTAGGTGGGCTCTGATGCATTCCCACGGTCCCCCATCTTCCGTTTGATGATGACAGAAAGTTACTGTCGTGTCCCTAAGTGTTGCAGACCAGGCTCTGGCACATTGCATGCTGTCTTTTAGAGGCCCCTGCCTTAGCTGCTGCCTGCTCCTTCTGATGTCAGCAGAGCCCGAGAAGTGAGACCTTTGCCCAGCTCCCGGGTGTCTCACCTACACATGAATACATTGGAGCAGGAACCAGATGGAAGTGTTCAAAGAGGCTTTACAGGCCACTGGTCACTGTGCTGAGGGTCCCAAGAACAAACTACCGATGACAAAATGAAAGCCATTCCACCCAGCCTGTGATGGGCATGGTTAATTTAGACCAATACCAACAAAAACACGATATGAAGAACCTATTCAACCACATTATTGTTTTCAGAGTGTGTAATAGAAAAGAGATCCAATGGATCCTAGGAAATAGCTAGTGTGGGGTGTGTGTGTGTGTGTGTGTGTGTGTGTGTGTGTGTGTGTGTAAAGCCTGGGCCCATGTAGGAAGCCTCAGCCTGGACCTGGGGGCCCAACCAATGGTGGCTTTGGACAAATGACTCAGTTACAGTGGAAGGGCCAGCTCATCTCTGAGATCCCTTCTGACTGCTGTTCAGAGGTTGTGCAGCTTCAGAGTAACAGATCCAGGTGCCTGGTTCCCATGCGCTTGCCAGGAGTTGCCTGTGCTCGAGTTTGGCCACTGGGTCTTGGCGCATTGATAAGGGCAAGCCCTAGGGAGCAAGTGTGTGGCAGGCGTGTATGTGAGCCACAGGCAGCAAGGAAGAAGTGAGAAGCTGTGCGGGCGTCAGGGCCTGGCATCTCCTCCCTGGGGAAGGGGAAGGAGAGCCTCACTATGGAGCCCCATTCACAGGGCACCAAGCCTGGGCTTCAGCCCGCGACCCCGTCCCCTGGGCTAGGGCAGGGAGAGGTATGGAGGACCAGGTGAGGCAGGAGAGAGAACATTCAGGCTGAAGGAAGAACAGGCACAAAAACACCAAGGCAGGAAACCCTCCGACACCTGAGAGGCCTGGACGGTGCCAGAGAGCAGAGCGACAAGAAGCCTCTTGGGAGTGGAGGGTGGCAGGGGCTGGGTTATAGGCAGCATCGCCAGCTGTGCTCAGGGCTTGACTCTCAGCTCATGAGAGGAGGGAGGCAATTTATAGGTTTTAAGTCAGGCAGGAACAGGGTTGGATGCGTGCCGTAAAAAGGTTGGATGTCCCCCAAAAGGACTATATCTTCAGAAATGGGGCTTTTCCAAGGTGGGGAGGCTGAAACAAGTCTAACTATGTATTCCAGGCTGGCCTCAAGCTCATAGCAAGTCTCCTGCCTCAGTCTTCCAAATGCTGGGATTACAAGTGTACACAATACACCTCAAAGGAGGGGATTTTTTGGAAGGTGATTAGCTCATGGGAGCACAGTCCTCCTCAGTGGGCCAGTCCATTAACGAGGTAATAGCTGATGTGCTGTTAGAAGATGGGACCACACTGGAGGCATGGACTGGAGGGAGGAGCCTGCCTCCAGCTCTGCCTTCTCTGGCTCTTCCCCTTCTCTCCCTGCTTCCTGGATGCCATGAGGCGAGCAGCTGTCCTCCTCCGGGCCCTTCTGTCATGATGTTCCTGCCTTGCAGCCAGCTGACCAGTCCAACAGGGAAAAAGACAATGATAGGGAACCACAGGCTATGGTCCAGGCCTATAGGGAGCTTATTCATAGCACAGGTCTACTGAAAGTCATCATGCAAAAAAATACAAAGGAAGACTGTATTAACTAATGTGTCATGATTGTAAGTAATTTAACCCTGTTATCCTTTTAAAAATAACTAAAGAAATGCAAAAATAAATCTACTTTGTAGCAAAGCCAACTTAAACCCAACTCCATCCTCTGCCACCCCACTGCTTGGACATTCGGGTGGGGGAGGGCGGGTGATCCTTGTTCTTCAGAAGCCTGAAGTTCTCTCTGCCTGAAGCTAGAAATCCAGTGGCTGGAAAAGGATGCAGATGACGGGGGTTTTGTTCCCTCTGCAGCATCCCCAGTGTGCCGCATTATTGCGACCAGCAAGGTTGATGCTTTCCAAGACAGAGAGGTTGAGTTGTGGCTGCACCTGTTGGTGGCAGGGAGCACCAAAGCCCTGGAGAAACGGGCCAGTGGGAAGGGCTGGGCAGAGAGAGAAGGAAGGAAGAGATTTCAAGGGAACTGAGCTGTCTTAGTTCATTTTATGTGGCTGATAAGTCGATGCCCCAGCCAGGGAGTTACAGAGAAAGTAGGTTTCTTTGGGCTCAGATTCTGGAGGTGCAAGATCAAGGCCTGGCCATGGCTTTTTTGCTGGCCAAGTCCCAAGGCAGGCAGGGGGCATCACATGATCACATGGCAGGAGACAGAGGGCATGCGTGTGTGTGTGTGTGTGTGTGTGTGTGTGTGTGTGAGAGAGAGAGAGAGAGAGAGAGAGAGAGAGAGAGAGAGAGAGAGTGAGAGTTTGTGCCTGCCTTCTTTTCTTATAGAGCCACAAGGACCAATCTGGGGGGCTCCACCCTGAAGACCTTGTCTAACCCTAATCTCTCAAAGCCCCAATTCCAAACAGCAGTAGTCAGATCATGGTTCACCCTCCTAATACCTCACGGCAGGAACTGTATTTCAACACATGAACTCAGGGACACTCCCACCACACCCAGGCTACAGGAGGAGGTGAGGGGAAGTCGGACAGCACGCTTTAGCCTGCAGGGGAGGAGGAGAAAAGCTCTGTCTATTGGGCCACAGCCTCAGGTCTTAGCATCTTTTGTACCACACCATTCAATGACCTCATCCCAAGTGCCACCATCTCCACCTCTCCAACCTGCCACCACCCCTAGAGACGAAAACAGCCCTTACTTCTCTCACAAAGGACTCATGTCTCCATTTGACCAAGTCCCTTTACAAACCTGACCCTGAAGAAAGTCAGACTGTTACTAAGAGCACTGCAAATGCAACCTGGCGTCCTGTCCCTAGCCAAGCTCAATGCTGAATGCAGTCGTCTGTGTCCTGCAGAGTGAGGAGACCGTCCTGCGGGTACGCTGGCAACAAAGAGCAGCACACCTGAGTCCGGCCACTCCAGTGATGGCTTCAGCTGCCCGGGAAGGAAGTGGACTGGGGAGGTTTCCAGTTACAAGAAGATAAGGTGCCCCAGTTCCACCTCTGCATCGGCAGGATGCCTTGACTTGTGTGAATTTAGCAGTTTTGAAACTCCAGCCTGGACCTCTGGGGAAGAACAGGAATTGCAAAGACAATGGTCTCCATTATTCTCCCAGAATCAAAGGAGTGACAGTGCACCTAGAGGGGGACCCATTCAGCAGAGATGTGCTGAGAAAATGCAGGAAGGCACCCAAGTAAACCCCGAACCCCGTGAGGAGCCACTGTTTAAGATCCGAGCTCCACCCCTGGCTGTGCATTGAGCTCAGGCAGCTGCTTTCCTCTGGCCTTCAGATGCAGCATCCCTACTGTGGCTGGCAAAGTACGGCCCATGACCCAAATGTATAAATAAAGCTTTATTGGGATGCAGCCATGCCTTCTGCATGACATAAGATCTCTGGCTGCTTTTGCATTACAACAGCAGAGTGAATATTTGCAACAAAATGCAAATGGCCCATAAAGCCTAAAATAGTTACTGTCTGGTCATTGACCAGGAAAATTTCCAACTTCTGTTCTATAACAGGAAAGAATTAGCCAGGCATGGTGGTGCATGCGTGTAATCCCAGCACTTTTCGAAGGTTGGGGCAGGAGGATGACCATGAGTTCAAGGCCAGCCTGAACTACATGGCAAGACCCTGGCACAACAACAAAAGCAGGGTGGAACTTACTGGATCATTATTTTCCAGAATGGATGTACCAGCCTCAAGGGGTACAAACCACAAAGTAGATAAAAGAAAAGGGGTAATATAGTCCTTGCCATCCCTGACCAATGAATGTATGGACTAAGCCTTCATGAGGGTTGGGCCAAGGCATAGAATACATATTAGCATTGTTTTTATTTCTGTCATTATTGTATAGAAAAATCCACTTGGATACCAGGAAAATTACTAGAACTTTTATTGACTTTTAAACTAACGCATGAAGGGACAAAGCTTTATAAATGTCTGTAATATTATTCCTTAAATTTGTATATAGCCTGGCACAGTGGTGTATGTACCTATAATTCCAGCTACTTTGGAGGCTGGGGCAGAAGAATCACAGTCTGAGGCCAGCCCAGGCCACTTAGCAAAACCTTTTCTCCACAAAATAAAAAGAACTAGAGAGGCAGCCTGGGCCCTATTTCCAGGACCACAAAAAGTGGTGAGTGCTCAAGATGCAGGCAGAGCACTTGCCTAGCATGCATTGAGGGCCTGGGCTCCATTCCCAATACCAAAGGGAAAAAACGTTCAGGTAGGTGCTTCATACATAAATTAATTCTGCATAATTGGCTACTGTTACTGATAGCTAAGATGTGGTTGAACATTTACTATGTGCCAGCATTTGTAGGAATTAGCTCATGGTTATCACTTTCTTGTTGGGATGAATACCTAATACCTTCCACTTAAAGGAGGGGAGGTTTCCCACCCACTCCAAGGCAGGAAGGCATGGTGGAAGGACCTCAGCAGAGGAGAGCTGCTCATGTCATGGTGACTGGGAAAGAAGGGAGGAGCCGGGGAGAGAGATGTGCCCTTCCGGGCCACTCCCCCAGTGAACCACCTCCCCAGCCCATCACCTTTCAAATGCATGAGGATTTGAGGTCATTTTAGATGCAGACCACAACTGGTCTGAGCTTAAACCAAGGGGGATCTGGCTCCTACGTCCCTCTTGTGTGTGTCCTGTCATATGCATGCATCTACTGACTGGGATCAAAAACTTTAATCACTGGAGGACAGGGTTAGTTAAGTGTCGGTTCTAAAGGTGCTGTTTAGGACTAGTCTTGTGGGATCTGGGCTGGTAAAGACCAAGGCTCCCTCCAGCTCCTGACATATTCTCTTCCTCCCACAGCCCATCCCGAGAGAGCCGCCCTGCTGTTTGTGTCCAGCGTCTGCATCGGCCTGGTCCTCACATTGTGTGCCTTAGTTGTCAGAGTGTCCTGCACCAAAGACTTCAGGGAGCTGCAGCTGGGAAAGGAGCACCTGGTGCCCGGAAGTGACCAGGCTGAGGAGGACAGTGAGGACGATGGGGAGGGAGAGGACTCTTCTGACTCTGAATTTCCAGGGGAACCCTCAGGGTTTCATAAGACTTCATACCCAGCCTACAGCTCCATAGAAGCTGCAGAGCTGGCGGAAAGGATTGAGCGCAGGGAGCAAATCATTCAGGAAATATGGATGAACAGTGGTCTGGACGCCTCGCTCCCAAGGAATATGGCCCAGTTCTACTGACAACCAGATGGATCTTCAGCTATCCCACTTTCTGAAGAGGGAAGGATCCAAAATGTCCCTCCAGGTCTGTTTCACTTGTACCTTCTATGAAGGAGAATTTGTCATGTCACCCAAGACTGGTGAAAACAGAAAGCTGTCAAAGGGACATTTCAAACTGTTTACAGCACATCCCAAAATAAATTAAGAGGGAAGAAGTCATTTTGTTTGGTACTTATTTTAATTCATGGCTATACATTAAGAACTCTATGCATAACTAGAATTCACAGTTCCTTGGACACTTGTAATTCTAGGTTCTGGCCTAAGTGCTTGCTGTGTACTAAATCATTCCGTCCTCACAATAACTTCACAAGACGGTGCTATTATCGTCACTTAGCACATGAAGAACTCGCCTGGCGTGGTGGCTCACGCCTGTAATCCCAACACTCAGGAGGCTGAGGTGGGAGCATCATTGCAAGTTCGAGACTAGCCTGGGCTACAGAGTGAGCTCAAGGCCGGCCTGAATTGCATAGCAAGACCCCGTCTCAAAAAAAGACCAAAAAAACCCCTCACAGATAGCCATAAAAAATAAGCTGATACACAAGACCTGAGTCATGAAGTGAAATATGTCACAAGGGATTTTGATTCCTAACTTTGTTTAAAGCAGACATCAACAACAATTTTTTTTCTTTTTGTATATATCTCAACATGTTTTTTCTTTCAGCTTCTCACGTAAATGAAAAAATACAGTGTTTACATGTGTGTTCTATTTATTTCCAACAAAAAATTTTAAAGGACACAATGATAAACTTTTTAGGCATTGTTTCTATCAAAACTACTCAACTCAGCCATTGCGGTCCAAAAGAAGCCATAGATACCTCACAGTGAATGTGGCTGTGCTCCATCAGAACTTTACACATAGGTACTGGAGTAAGGATTGCGTTTAATTCTCGCATGCCACATTAGGTTTCTTCTTTTTTAAATCAACAATTTAAGAATGAAAAAAAAAAAACTTAGCTTGAGAGCTCTATAGAATCAAGCAGCAGGCTGGATTTGGATTTGTAAAAAGTACGGCCCAGAAAGCTTGAAATACTCTTATCTGTGGAGAAAAACTGTCAGCAGAGCTTCTGGTGGCAAAAGCCATCATCCAGAGGGCAGAGGGGCCAATGAAGCAGCAGAACAATGAGAGTTCCAGGAAACAGACTCTTGTTAGAACTGGTGGCCGGCTCCTTTTGAGGGTGCTCCCTGGTGGACAGGAGGCTTACAGCTGGGAAGTGCCAGATAAAAAGATATTTCTCTTGCTTGCCCTCTTGCTCGCTTTCTATGAATTTATCTGGTCTGAATCTATTAAGGGAGCCACACACCATAGTCTTTTGTGGCTGCCTCATTTCAGCCCAAATGGTGTCTTCGAGCTTCTCTCGGCTCTCGCATGTGTCAGTATGGCATACCTGTGATGGCTAAGTCATATTCTCAGGTATAGATGGACCACAATTTATTTCCCCAGTCACCAGCTCGTGGATATTGGGGTTGTTTCTTTGGGTTGTTGTGAATAGTGCTGCTGTGAACATTCATAAACTCTGCATAAAACAGTGACAGGCAGCATGGAGGGAAATCCCATGGCTCCCATTCAATGAAGGAAGGAGGGAAACCAAGGTGGGCCGGGGTGTTACCCTCTTACTTTCTTCAGCCAGTGTCAATGCGAGCTCACCTGACGCTGACCCCACCAGCTGGGAGGGCAGGGACTACTCAAGGTGGGCATCACATGGGCAGTGTGGCATTTGGGCAGAGACTGAAATGCCTAAGGACTTCCAAGCACCGGAGGCCTCTGCCCATGGTGCAGGGGATGGAGAGAAGTTTGCATCTGCCATCCTCAGGGAGAACACCATTCTATTACTGTAGCAGAGAGTGACGGGAATTCCACTGTCCAACTTCTTCCTAATGATTTTGTTCAAATCAAAGAGAATCCTGATCTTTTAAATCCCTGAGCTATGGAGGAAGCATTTGGAAATTTTCCCAGCTCTCAGAGTGGCATCTTCCAGCCTCTGTTTTCAATTCCCAAGCTGTGTCATCTCTGCCTTTGGGACATAAATGCCGTCAGTGTGACAGGACTGGAGAAACCTGGCAGCAAAAGGTGTTATCTTTTCGAAAAAATGCTGGGCCACCCTAATGTCAGCCACAAAGCTTATCTTGAATTCTACAGAGGCCTTACCCTTATCTGAGTCTCCCTATCATCACACACACACACACACACACACACACACACACACACACACACACGGTGTGCATATCCCTCCCTCCCAGGGTTCTTACAGGAGCAGCTGGACAACAGGCCTGCCAAAGTGGGACACAGACCTTGGCTTGAAGAAATATAGAGAATTATTTATTTGCATTTTCTGAGCCCTCAAAAGAATTTCACCTTCTTCTCATGGAAGGAGCCTAAAGGGTCCTGCTGAGATTGTGTTTGGATGGGCACAAAGCCCAGAAGGAAAATGACCAAACCAGATTTGGATGAGTACTTGCCCCTGGACCATGGGGGCTGGGAGGCAGCCCCTGGGTGGAAGTCCCCTCAGGGAGCCTGGGGCACACACAGGCTGCTGCTTCTCTGTGGTTGTGTGCCTCTGTGGGGCGTCTTTCCAGGCTGTTCCTCCCCAAAGTCCTGTGAAAAGCAGCCAGCTCTAGCTGGGAGGTTTGCACATATCACTGCCTTGGTGTCTTATTGCCAATGCTGACTTTCAAGACATGAGCCGCCTGTGGTGAAATTCTGCTCTTCGGGATTCACTAGTGCAAGCATGACATTTGCTGCTGCTTCAGAGACAAACAGTGCAGACTCCCTAAAAAAGCAAAAACACCTTAAAGTGTTTTTGTGCCCCTCACCCCACATCTCCAGAAAACTGGTGTCAACCAGCCTGCACTCTGGGTGCTCTTGTTTCCCAGCTTCTACTCTGCTATGCTCCTAGCTTGGTCTTGGGTGATGCATCTGTGCCTCAGTTTCCTCTCCTGTAAAATGGCTTCCTGGTAATGGTGGGAGTGACGGTTCTCGGCACACACAAGAGCGGCACACATATAAGTCTTCATCATCAGGGCTTCTTCACCCTAAGAGGCGGTATCTGGTTTATAGCATGGCTGAGGCCCCGCATTGAGACCTCACCAAGGGCATTTTACAGAACTCAGAGGCATCATATCACAAGGTGTGGAGGGAAAGAGCTCAGCAGGCTCCCCACTCGCTGGTATGGGGAAGAGTTTAAGGGTGGGAAAATAACTTTGACAGCAGAGCCCAGAGACAAGTGGCAAGCTCTGGATCTCCCTGGCTTCTACAGCCAAGTTCCTTTGTGAAGTCTCCCACAGACTTCAGAGGCCCAGCCCAGTACTGGCAAGGAGCTTAAACCCAGAACTGTGTCCTTCGAGCCTTGAAGCCCATTGTGAGCCGGCCCACCAATGCAGAGTTGGCCAAACTCAGAGATCAAATTCTTTTTCTCCAACTACATGCCTCAGTCCACAGCTAGAAAAGAGCCAAGAAACGTCCGCCACCCCCATCAGCTGTGTAAAGGGAGCTCAAAGTCAGCGAATGATCAAGGGGCTTAGCATCCTTTTCAGGAACTTCAGGTCAATAAGCATCTCTGTGGGGCACAGCTCTAGGCTCCTTGAAGAAAGGATAAGGTGGGCATCTAATCACATGTGACTGCAGTCCAGGGCTGTACTGTCCAGTATGGGGCCACTCTCAACATACAGGTAGCTAAGTTTATGTTTAAGGCTGTTAGTCCCAGATGGTGCAAATGCTTCTGTTGGATGAACACAGATACAGCCCAACACCTCCCTGTGATAAAATAGAGCAGACTTCCAGCCAGGGTCCAGGCACAGGATGTGGGACTCCTCACCTCTGCTCACCATCTGGGGACTCCCTCCAGGGCCTGTCCCTGTCTCCTAGGCCTGAGGCCTCATCACACATGCCTATGGCACATGCTACAGCATCGCCTTGGTAAACTCTCGTCCCCCCAGAGCCACACCCTCAGGAATCAGGTCCCTTCTCCTGGACAGCCACACACTACCTGCAGCTCGTTTTTACTCAGTGACACACAGTTTTGCCACTTGTCCTGCTGCAGTAAATGCCACCAACATTCCCTGGGACTCCACTGAGATTCCCCTTCCTGTATCCCCTGAGAAGACTGTGACAACAGGAAGAGCCTAAAGGCACAAGCTGTCAGCACCCAGGGACAGAGCAGAGGGACCTCGGGACCGGCTTCTCACGTTAGGGTGCTGCCTGCCACTTCCTGGAGCAGAGCACCTAGCTCCGCAGGGCCTCACCTCCCTCCCCTCAGTCCCTCGTGCATCTCCTTCCTAAGCCTCAGCAGGCACGAAAGAAACCCTTTTCTTCATGCATCAAAGCCTTGGTCCATGAGCAGAATGTTAAATGACAATCAGAAACCAAACCATCCAGCCTTGGGAGCACAGAGAAAAGGCTCCCACTCACTGGGCTTGAGGGGCTCACCAGAGCCAGTACCCAATGTGGCCTTCACAGAATGAGCAACCCTTCCAAAAGCAGGAGGCACAGGAGTGGCAGGTTGGGGGTCAAGGAACAGCCGAGTCCAAGGTGCCTCAGGAAGTAGGGCTACAAGGGTAAAGAGCCCAGAAGGCAGGTCAGACTCTCAGGCTATGGCCCACGTCAGAGGCTCTAGCTGGAGGACGTTTCCCACTTGGACAGCATCCCCCCCACCCCATCTTTCTGAGGGCATGAAACATCCAGAGCAGCATAAGGGACCCGCAGCAAAGAATGGACCAAGCCTGGACCCAATCCGTAGCCTCTGGTTTTATTTTAGAAACTACACCAAGCACAGAAGGCAACTATCACATGACCTCAGGCATAGGAACATTAACAATGACCTGTAGAAGCTGAGAGTGGAATGGTGGTTACCAGAGGCCAGCGAGAGTAGGAAGGAGAGAGGGGAAATGTTGGTCACTGGGTGCTAAGGCAGAGTCAACAGAAACAAGAATTTCTAGGTGCTGTTGTACAGGAGGGTGACTAGACTTAGTAATTATGTTCTATGCACTGCAAAAAGGTAGACTAGGATTCTGGATATTTTCACCAGGAAAAGAGTAATAAATATTAGAAGAGATTGATATGTTTATCCCGATTTAAATATTACACAAAGTATATGTATACTGAAATCTAAAATCACCACCGCATTAACATGTACACTTTTTATATTTTTATGTGCCAGCTAAGTTTTTTAATTAAAAAAAGATGGCTGGCCATTATCAACTTAAACTTGACATCCTAGAAATTACCAAATTATACCTCACTTCTGTTGGGGTAACTAAAAATGATGTCCTTAGAAAGCTCCTCCTGGGACAGAGTCCTGTGAGCACTTTAGATGCAATTAGTGTTACAGATGTCAAAGACCTGAGAAATTATTCCCAGCAGAATCCTTTTGTGAAAGGTTCCCAGTCGTGGCTTAGAGATTGGTCCTCGCCTCACTGGGTTACTTTCTGATCACTCCAACAGAAAATGCAGTGGGGAATTTATCTCAAGGTATAAATGCTGCTTTCCTGCTTTAGCAGAACCGCCTGCAATACGGTGAGCTCACACTGCAGGGAGTAAGCAGAGAACAAAGAGAGGAAAGCTAGTCACTTCCTCGGCCGGCCGGGCCGTGGTCCACATGAATTCTCCCTACTTTCTCTGTTCCAAGTGCGTGACTCCATGGAAGAGTGCTTTCAAGAAAAGAAAAATAGAGCTTGTCATTTCCTATTGTTTCAGAGACGAAATCCAGCCTGGGAAAGATTAAGGGAAGAGGAAGGGAACTTGTGTTCAGATGACTAAGCACCGACCTGACCTGGAAAAGGCTTGATTCGTCGGCGGAAGGGAGGGGGCTCCAATTAAAAGTATAACCACATGACCTCACCAACAGAGAAAAAGGAAAACGCTCTCCTAATAGGGAGCCAGGAGGAATTTGCAAGCCTGATGAGTTGCCTCCCAACTCTGAGATCCCAAACCTTCTGCCTTAGACCTTGACCTCTGATGGCAAAGCCACTGGACCTGAGAGAGTGGATGGGCACTGTGAGCACAGGGAAAATCACGTGAGGTCTCCGCTGGAGTCTTGTTTCTGTTGCCTTAGTTCCTGCATGGAGATGACTTCTTACTGAAGAGCTGATGTGATCAACGTTACTGAAGATGCACTGTCTTGTTTTTAAATGACGTCGATCTCTGTGTACCAACACCAACGTTTTTGTACACAGACAGTGGTACCATTGTGAGACAGCTCTGTACAGCAACGGGTATGCCCCGGAGGGGTCCTCTTAGCCACCTCTCTCTCTCTCTCTCTCTCTCTCTCTCTCTCTCTCTCTCTCTCTCTCTGGCTCTCTGGCTCTCTTGGTTGCAGCTCTGGCAGCTCTACAGCTTGACTTGTTGCTGCTGGAGTCCTGGAGCTACTAGCCCAGGATTGCTTCATTATTCCATCTCCCATGTTCAACAGTGCCCCGGGCCACGAACTTCTCCTGGCTCTGGTCCAAATGAAGTCAGCGTCCTCCGGCAGAGCTGTGCAGGGCTCCACTCCTAAGGGCGTCTTCGTCTAGAAAGACCCTCCTTCCTCCATGCTGAAGATGAGACAGCCCCGCTGCTTCTGGAGGAACAACTGTGCTGAAAGGTGGAGAGGACACGCTGCCCCGGGCTTCTCTGACAGTCCCTGCAAGAGCTGTCGTACAAGGAGCTAGACTGAGGGCCCAGGAACAGAACCTGCCCCAGGAGAAGGGGCTGCATGGGGAAGATCATCCAGGATGGTGCTCCAACCTCATGGAGTTGATGGTATGGGACAAGGGCATCCTGCCCTTCCCCAGGTGAACTGTGACTGCAGAGTAAGTCCTGGAGGCCAGGGAGCCTGTCTTGATCACACTCCAGAGGGCAAAGCTGCTGTCACAGGGAGCCGGAGGGAGACAGGGCAGGTCATGCCATTTCCATGCCAGCACTGGCCCTGTTCTTACCGAGATCTATAAAGTTTTTCTTGGAAATGTTTTTCCACTTACTCTACACCCTCAGGATAATTTCCAGTGACTTTTGAATGGTGTTTTGTGGTTTTTGTTTAAATAGTTTTGCCAGGTGAGCAGGAGTGGAACTACTAGGAAGGAGGAGCCCAGCGCTCTTCCCCAAAGCCCTGAGGGTGGCATCTCTGCTTGCTCCTTTCTGGTGCCTGGATCCCAGCCTTGGGTGCATGCAGGGGGCACCTGATGCACATCTATGCTGAACTGTGTCATAGATAACCCACCACTCACCCCGTGGTCCTGGAGGAGAGTCATACTCATAGCCATGCTTCTGTCAGTTTGCATTTCTGCCAAACATTTGGGCACCAAGGAGCTGAAGTTTTGAGGGAGACTAACCCCATTGGCATCAATTCAGAGTTGATGGTCCTGCACTGTTTTTTGTTTTTTGTTTTTTGTTGGTCACTTTTCTCATTGCTGGGTCATATCACATGTTGTAGTCAGGGGTTATAAGGAGCACATTTACAATCAGGATGCAGAATTTATAATATTATTTTATGATGGTCACCCAGAGTTAAACACGAGAAAGTACAGGAAATCTGTCCGCAACATTAAAGACCCAGAATATTCAGCCAAGGGCCTGGATCCCACAGCAATGTCCAGCATGAGTCCAGATGAAGACCTAGAGCCCATGACGATACCTCCTATGAGTCCAACTGGAAGTCTAGAGCCCACGAGGACTCATGCAACTCTGTTTTATGGAGCCATGCTGGGAAGGCCCAAAGGTCAGCAGTGGAAGCTAGAAAGTCTATGCCAGCGGGATGAAGGAGCAGTGCTGGTAGGTTGAAGGTTTTACACTTGAACCAAGACATCATGCTCAAAATAAAGACCAGAGCTGCCCTAAAAAGTATTGCAGTCATCCTCAGCAACATGGAGGTCCTGAGCTCCTTCAACAATGAGAAGAGTAGAGTACGTGCCAGGAAGCCAGCATGCCAAGCCTCTCTTGGATATTAAGCAGCACACATCTTCCTCTCCAGAGGCAGGAAACGATGCTCAATGTAAGGACCAGAGCTCCTCCAAAGTGAACCACAGCCACTCTCACCAACAAGGTCCCAAGCTCCTCTGATGATAGTGGTTGAACTCACACTGGGGAAGCTAGTGATGATGAGCTCCAGGAGAACCAACGGCACAAAACAGCAACACTTAGGAGAACCCACAACGCCCAGCTCTTCTTCTCCACATCTCTATTTATGCGGCAACTTTCCTCAGGTGGGCCATCTACACGCAGCACCACTGATTTAATTCAGCTGGTGTTCGCTTGACCACCAGTTTTTAATCTATAACATCACCTAAAACCTACAGCTTGGATCATAGCTTCAGAGGTTCAGTCTATAGCTCCAAAGGAAAAACAGTATGGTGGGCAAACTTGATGGAGGAAAGCTGCTCAGTCAGGAGGCAGCAGGTGAAAAGCAGAGCCAGGGAAGGAGATGCATCTATCCAAGTCAGCCCCAGTGACCCGCCTCTAATCAGGCCCCAAATCCCAGAAGTATGTGTCTGTACCCCTTAAACTCTAGGCTTCCCACATGGAGGCTCCTGAGGGAGACATAAAGGCTAAGGGTATTAGTGGCCCTGGTCCATAGGTCTGTGGGTGACCTGAGATATTTTCAGTGGAATGGAGCTCACACACCTGGATCCACTATCTGGCTACAGCTTTTAATAAAGTACCAATTCACTTTGTCATGGGCTGGAGTTAGCCCTAAGATTATCTCAGACTGATATGATGGGCCATCAGAGACTTACAGATAGCTTTAGTTAATTAAAAATGTGAAGAGATGGATTATTCCTAACTCTAATAGCTGAACACTTTCAAAACATGGGATCTGGGAGCATGAGTGAAGGCTAGTAAAGAGGTTCTTGGTGGTAAAGTATTGGGGTACTTGGCCGGTTTGGACGAATCCATTCTTGGTGCCCACCTGTGTATTCCTCCTTCCACCTCCAGACATGGGACAGAGCACTATGTTGATCTGAACAGAGTTCCGTCCTGACTAACCTCACGGATTCTGCAGCAATCTTCCAGCAGTGATCCTTGGCCCCTTAGACTCAGCTCGGCATGGTGGCTTCTTCTTCCTGTCTTCCTTTGTCTTGTTCATTATCTATCTTTTTGACCATTCATTGATTCATTCATTGAACAAATCTCCGAGTTTTACTCGTTCATTCAACAAATATCTGTGTCAAGTACTGTGCTAGTGTTAGGGACAGGGAAGTTAGGTAGAAATATAATAGGCAGTCAGGGCCGGGCCGCGGAGGAGTCAGTACAGGAGATAAGAACCCATCAGGACTGTGTCAGGAGACATCTGAAGATTAAAGCCACAATGGTTAGTTTTATATGCTTCCCGAAGGGATGAATGGAGGCTTGGGGTTATTGGTATCACCCTTTTGAGACTTCGCATCATCTCAGGAGGGGTGGGTCATCCTTTTCCATCTGCTAAGACCACTAAGACTAAGACTGAGACTACTAAAGACAAGACTAAGACATTATCAACCAAGTTTAATGATGACACTCCCGTAGCTCTGCTACTATTGAATAGCATCACACAAGCGACTATACTTGCAATCTTACTGGTTGATCACAATTTGGATCCACGTTGTACCCACCTTATGATTTTGCTCTATAAAACTTCCTTTAAGAGATGGTCTTGTTGACAACCTATGCAGGACCTCTCCAGTCTCTCCGGAGTTATTTCTGTGCCCCATTCCTCATTTCTATTCTCCTATAAAATGTCCTAATCTTACCATGCATTCATTGTTTCTTAGAATTCATTCTTTGACTTCTGGGAACACATACTCAGTGTATTTGACATCTAGCATTTCCTCTGTATCACTAGGACCCAGAAATATAGGGGCAAATAAACTGTGGCTCCACCCCACAGAGAGTTTACATTCTTCTCTGAGAAATGGATATTAAACAAATACGGTAAATGCAGAAAGCTACAACTACCCATTGGGTGGGTAAACAAAAGCACAGGCTTTCTAAGAGGATTTCCATGAGAGGTCCTGGCTTGGTGTCAAGAAAAAATATCCAGATAGAATATTTCAATTTGTCTCTATCACTAAGTCCATACTGTCCACCTCGGCACTGGCCGCGGAAGGTGGCCCCACCCCTACGGTGGTAGAGAAAGTGTCTCTCTCTGCTCTGAACCTCAGCTCTTCTGCAGGAGGGAAGTTACTACCTCCCTTGGTGACTCCAGAGGTCTCAAAACCTGGATTTTCTCAGGAAGAAAATGCGGGTGGTGTCTTAGAGAATCTGCATTCAGGCACTACCCTGACCTTGAACTCCTCCGTATGGGCAAAAAGAACACTTGGGATCAGATCAATGAAACCACAGCATGGAGTGAAGGCAGCTACCAAAACAGGACAAGAGATGGAATGCTGTCTGTAATTGGATGAGGTAGCCTGCAGGTGACACGGAGGAGACCAGAGCTCCTGCAGGGTGGAGCAGCTGAGCACTTTCAGTCCGGGAACCTCAGAATGTCACCTGCAGAGCTGGACCCTGACTCCCAGCACTCAGCTCCTCTCTTTCACACAAGATTGAGTTTAGAAAGTCTGGGAGCCAGTCATTTATCCATGGGGTATGCTTGGCTCCAAGGGGCTCAAAAGTACCTCGGCAGGCTGAGGCAGAGGTGAGAGGTCCCTAGAACAGGTTGACTGGACTTGGGCAGTGGCAGGAAGCTGGCCTGGGGACAGAGTGAGTTCCAGCAGACACCCTTGAGGTCACCACTCACAGCTGCTCAGAAGTGGCACTGCCTGTCCTCTGAGCTCATGTCCCTGTACCTTGCGCACCCTCTCCAGCCCTTGGGCAGATATCTGCCCAGAGGCACCTTCTCCGAATCTGCTGCCCAGAGAGTGAAAGGGAAAACAGGAAAGAGACAAAGCACCAGCTTCCGGTGGTGGGAGGCCCTGGGGTTTCTGAAGGCACAAAATTGAGCTGTCCTGATGGCCTGGGCTTCCTACCCACCACCTTCCCCAGGTCAAGGCCATGTGATACCCAGGAACCATCCTAGCCCTCAGCTGACACCATCTGTAGCCCCTGCCCTGGGCTCTCCTGTGCTGTTTCAAGGTGTTTTAAAAGATCCTATCCCCAAATCCCACATAAGGACCATGGAGAAACTGGTCACAGCTACTTGGGAGGTAGAACCAGGAGGATCATTTGAGTCCAAGAGTTTGGGCATCCTGGGCAACACAGCAAGATGCTATTGCCTAGAAAAGACTCCCTAAGGTAAAAATCTCAGGGCAGGGAGCCTAGGATCTCAGTAATCTCAGGCCAAACTCTCAGGCCAAACTCCTGATGACAGGCAGAGAGCCTGTCTACATTCCTCTCTGGCTTCTAGGGTATCATGGTTCCCTCAATCAGCACCACAGCCCAACTCCCAAAGCTGGACTTTTGGTTTCCCTGCACAGAAATCTGTCTGTTTGCCCTAACAGATCTGCCTTTTACTCTCCTCTGGCCTCCACCTCCCAGTTCTGCAGAGCCCTCAGGTGTCAGCCACGCCATCAGCTTTAGGTTATTTTCTTTTCAGAGCCTCTTTCTCCTGCACTATTGGATGCTTAAGGAACCACAGGTGCTCCAGCTGAAGTTGCAAGCAAAAGTCTGGGTGTCTCTTTCTGCCATTTTGTGGGAAGGGAATGAGGCTCAGGAGAAATAAACAGTTGGTGTGAGCTTTGACCACAGCCCAGCGAGGTAAAAGGTACAATTATCCTTGCAACAAGCTAGAAGACATTCATGTTTGTCATCCCAGCACTCGGAGAGGCTGAGGCAGGAGGACTGCAAGTTTGAGCTTAGCCTGGACAACTTAGTGACTTAGCGAGATGCTGTCTCAGAACAAAAAAAAAGAAAAAATGGGCGGCAGGAGAATGTAGCTCAGTGTGAAAGCCCTGGGTTCAGGTTCAATCCCTAGTACTGAGCAGAAGAAAAGAAAGAAAAAGAAGAGGAAGAGAAAGGAGAAGAAAGAGCAGGAGGAGGAGGAGGAGGAGGAGGAGGAGGAAGAGATTAATGTCTGTCTGTCATTGGACCTTATATAAAGGAGCAGCTGAGCATGGCTTCTAAATCAGTACAATAAGAAGCTGAACTCTCTCACCTTACAGGCAGCACAGAGGAGACAGATTGTAGGATATAAGTACACTCAAAGGTGCTGACACGTGAGTGGGGGGACCATGGGAGAGCAGGAGGCTTGATGATAGATTCGTAGAGCACGTTTTTATCAAGCACACCCAGGAGGGGTTGTTTGTCACCCATCCCAGGCAGCCCTTGGGCCTCTCCTTACTCCCATCTAAGGGACAGCATTGCCTGTGCTTCAAGGATTGAATAGTGGGTTGAAGAGCATCTCCCCCAAATCCTGTCCACTCAGAACCTCAGAACATGAGCTGACTTGTGGTAATCAGTTACAAAAACCACAGGAAATGATCCAGAGCTTCCATTGCAGCCCCCAGGAATAGCGAGTAGCTCAAGATTTGATGGACACAAGTCCCAGGGAGTCCCAGGAGGCAGCAGGTGACACACTCAATTTGGGATAACTCACGGATCTTATTACAAAATGTGAGCTGAACCTTGATTCATACGGACTTGGACTGAGGCCTGGGGGTGCTGGAAAGGTGTATCAACCCACCATGGGGTGCAGAGGGGGTCCTGGTGTGTAAACACCACCTCTCTGGCCAATGCAAGCTCCCACTGTCACTGTTACAAAGTGAGAACAAGATGCCACCTTTGTGTGAATTCAGTGTAAGCCATTTAGTTGTAAATTGACATAATTTGATCTTTAATGGTGGCTGCATTTCATAACAAGTTTGCAAATTTCCTTAGTGTTAAACCATCAGCCCCCTGAGGCCCGGGCACTGCAGCCTTCTGCACTCCTGGCACAGCAATCTGTCTTCAAGAGCAGCTCCACTCCAGTGGCTTCAAAGGCCCAGACAACATGGTTGACACGGGAGGCTCCATCGTCCATTCTGCACTGATTCAGAGTGATCAGGTCAGGAGGAGGACGTGGGCCACTCCCAACCACAGTTGCTAACATCTGGGCTTCAGAGCCCTCTCTTGGTGAGCACATCCTTAGAGATGAGGGTGGGTGCCCGTGTATATAATGTGTGTGCACATACATATATATACACAGATGCACGTACATGAATATACACCCCCAAGTGTGCCCCTATTTGCATTTTTACCACACCACTTCTCTGCAGCACAGCAGCTCCTTATTAAGGGCTCCTTGGCAACAGGAACCAGCAAGACACTGGGAATATCCACACAAAAAAGGCAAAGGCTGCTGCCTTCCATGGCTTACGATGTGATGTGTGACTGGTCACACACAGAGGCCTGTGTCTCCTTCTGAGGTTGTTGTCACACATGTACCGTGGCTGTCATCTCCACTGTCCTCCTACCCAACCCTGAACGTGACAGGTGGTCCTGGTGATCTCAGAACTGTGGTGGGAAACACCGTGTGATTCCCCCAGCCCTCATAAACACCTGCATTTGGCAGGTCTGCGACCAGTGATGTGGCTGCCATGTGGCGTCAGCCTGACTGAGAAATACGGTTCCCAGGGGTGGTATGAGTGGGATTTTGTGACTTCCTGTGGCCGTAGAATGTCCACCATGGTGGGCATGCATCCTGCTTCATCAGGGCTGGAGGGGTTTTCTTTGCCACAGAGCATTCGGTACTGAGGCTGGGGCACCCAGAGGGGAATCTCGGCTGGTGGTCACCCTAATTCTTACCTCCCTCCTCACTGCTGGGTCTGAGTGCTGAAACCTACAAGGACATTTATCCTTGTAGGTTTGCCATAAAGTCACTGATCTCTAAATCTCATTTTCCTTAAATCTGTGTCTCTAAGAAATATAGCATTTACAACTTTTCATTTTATAAGGCAGGTTGAAAAATAGCCATTCATTTCTAAATCCCTCTTTTCAGTCACTTTTAATTTTCTTTTGTAAAAGAAAAAAGTAAAAAAGACTCTTGGGACCTAAACTTCACATAGTTGGCCTAGACCCAAAGGTGAGCATTTATGTCAGCAAAATTCCCTCAAAGGACTTGAAAGTCAAGTGCACGGCTATAAAATACACCTTTTCAGCCCGGGATAATGCCGTTTTCTGTGCTTGGATGGCTGCCCTAGGATAGGTCAGGCTGATGTGTTCGGTGCTCGCTGGAATGTGGCCCTAGGAGAAGGAAAGGGGTCTTAGAACCTGGCCCAGGCTGCCCAGGCTGCCCAGGCTGATCGGCTGACTTGGATTCTAGAAGGTTCCGGCCCATTTGGCCCCATCTCATCCCGCGGTGCCTTTCCTGGCTCTCTGCTTCCAGACCGTCCTGGAAGCTGTTGTGCTGCTGACCCCCCCTGAGGGAGCACAGCTGTGGCTCTTTCCTTGATTGCAGCGGAGGAGGGGTCTGGATGTCACACAGGCGGCCCTGAAGAGTGGGCTGCAGCTGCAAATTCCAGCCCTGGTTGGAATTTGGCTGGATCCTCACGGAGATCTGCCCGAGAGCCGCCTAGTCGGGCGTCTCAGGCTCTCCGGCTCATTCATTCTTCCTTCATGGCCCCTGAGAAATTAGAAAGTGGCTGGGCTATTAAATCCCGTTCTCTTATTCTTTCAATAAATATGTTTATTTGCCATCTGTATAACTTCTTTGATGTGGCCGCTGTTCTGATCTTTCAGTTATTTTTAAATTGGGTTGTTTGTTTTCCTTTCGTTTAAAAAATTCTTTATCTATTTTGGAAACCATTTGTATCTGATAAGGATGTGTTTGTGCGCATGCGTGTGCTCTGTGATGCTGGGAATGGAACGCAGGGCGCATGCGTACTAGACAGGCACTGTATCGCTGAGCCAAGACCCCAGCTCTTCTTGTTTGTGGGGGCGGAATATGGATTTTTTAAAAAGGTGCACTCCGTATCTAGTGCTGTCCTAGAAGGTAAACAAAGAGAAAATGTTCCTCCTGATGAAGCACTGGAGAGAGCTGTGCCATTCTATCAGATGCTCAAGGAAGGTCTCTCTAGCATGACAGCATTTGAATAGAACCCAGGAGGAAGGGAAGGAGGGTACCACGGAGCTGACGCGAGGTGGAAGAGAGTGTGTGCAAAGGCCCTGGGGAGATCACACACATGACCTATCCAGAAAAGAACCGGGGGCTGGGGATTTAGCTCAGCGGCATAAGCGCCTGCCTTGCAAGCAGGCGTCGTGAGTTTGATCCCCGGTACCGATAAAAATGAAAATGAAAATGAAAAAGAAAAGAACCAGGAGACCAGAGTGGTAGGTCAGGAATGGGGCTCACTGTGGAGTACTTTAACTTTGAATCCTGCGCTGGCTTCCCGTGGCTGCCAAAACAAACTGCCACAAACTGCGTGAATTCCAACAACAGATACATACATAATCGCTTTCAGTTACAGGCACTAGAAGGCAGCCCGTAACTGAATCAAGGTGTCTGCAGGGCAGGGCCGGTCCTTTCTCATCTTTCCCAGCTCCTAGTTGGCTCTGGCTGGCTGTGGTTGCCTCACTCCAGGCCTTGCCTGCCTGCCGAGGCTTCTTTTCTCCATGTGTCTCTTAGAAGGTGTCTTAGTCATTTTCTTTGTTGCTAGGACAAAATACTCGATCCTCATAATTTAAGGAAGGAAGGGTTTGCTCTGGCTCCCAGTGTGTGGAGGTTTCAGTCCGTAGTTGGTTGGCTCCAAGGTGGGGTGGCCTGGCAGAGGGGAAACAGCTCATGGCCTAACAGGCAGGGAGGAGAGAAGAGAGACCCTTCCAGGCCACGCCCCAGTGTCCGCCCCTCCCACCAGGCTTTGCCTCCCTGTGAGCACTTGAGGCTCCGCTGGGTCATCCAGGTATTAACCATAGCAGAAAGACACTGGCAGTGGATCCTGGGCCCGTCTGGAAATCCAGGATCTTTTGATAAGGGATTCTTGTGTGAGGCAGTGTAGGTCAGAATCCAACTAGGACAGGTTCCAGAGAAAACCTGAGTGGCCAGCAGTGTGGACAGTGCTTTCATTTTCTACAAACAAGTGTAGAGTTGGGAGGCAGTAGCCAAGAAGGATGGGGGTATCAGGAGAGGATTTCTAAACATACCAGAGTATTTACTTATTAATTAAATGAGATCCTACTTGAATATTGCAAACTAGTTTCTTTGGGCAACAATGTAATTTACAACTATCTCCCCTTGCCATTTGCTATACTTACAACTCACTTTTATTTAGTTTGTTTTTGTTTTTTAATTTTTGGTACCAAGGATTGAATTGTGGCCTTATGCTTGCCAGGAAGGCGCTTGTGCTTCTGGTGCTAAACCCTTCCTTGGCCCTCGACTTAACTTTTAAAGGCAATTTTATTGTGGTAAATATGCATGAAGTTTACTGTCCTATTTTTCAGTGTACAGCTCAGAGACATCAAATATATTCACATTGTTGTGAAAAACCATAGCCACCACCCATCTCCAGAACTTTTTCATCTTTTAAAACTAAAACTGCGCTCACTAAACACTGTCTGTTTCTCCCCCGGCCCCTGAGACCCACTATTCTGTACTCTGTCTCTTCTCTGGGTAAATCATAGCAGAGGAAGCTTATGCCATGCGTTGTTTTGTGTCTGTCTCATTTTCCTCAGCGGCATGTCCTCAGGGTCTAGCCACATGGTAGCACAGATCAGAATTCCCTCCCTGCTGTGTCTGGGATGTCTGCCCCAGAGCCTCACTTACTCACAGGTGGGGCTTTTAGAGGTGACAGGATCCTGGTGTTGTGATGACTTTATAGCTGATATTGAGGTGAGGCCTGGTGGAAGGAGGTGGTTACTGGGGATATGGCCTGGATGGTTTTATTTCCCTCCTTCCACCTTTGATCTTTCTGCTTCTAGATGCCATGAGCCATTTCTCCTCTGCCACGACCCTCTACTGTGACCCCCCCCCCCCCGCCACCTTGGAGCCAGCTGCCTGTGGACTGAAACCTCTACACACTGTGAGCCAAAATAAACCTCTCCTCCTTTGAGGAGGAGACGATGTTGGTATTGTGTCTCAGAGACAAGGGTCAGACACTCTCCATGTAAAACTGAGTACTATTTTATTGTGCAAATATGCCACATTCTGTTCAAGAATCTTCCCAGGGTTGAACATGCAGGTCCCTTCCACCTTTGAGCTGTTGTGAATAATTGCTTAGATGTGCTAACTGGCTTGCACATTTTTTGATCAGGTGACTTCAAAAGATGCAAAAGGCCAGCCAATGAAAGCAGTGATCTTCTCATCCCTCCCCTGGCTCTCTTTAGTCTGAATACAAGCAGCCAGTGTTGCCATTTGTTCTGTTTTCTTGCAAATGTGCTGTGAGTTTAGGAGCATATATGTGTGTTTACCCTTTGAAAATAAACAGTAGACTATATACACACAACTTCTCATAGCTTGAATTTCTTTCCCCAGTTTACATATCATGGCCTTGGTCTTTCCGTGGAATGCACTAGTGTACAGATGCAATTTATTCATCCAGCCCCCTTGGATGGGCACTGGGGGTGTTTGCAGCCCCTTGCTATGACGAGCATGCTGCTCTGTGTAGTAGGCTGAATGAACGTCACTCAGAGATATCAGGCCCTACACCCTCATGTGGACAAGGTCTTTGCAGAAGTGATATATTAAGAATTTTGAGGTGGAGAAATGCTCCTTTTCTTCCCAGCTCCCCCCACACACCTTGAAGACAGGTGTGGTCCCATGTTTCTGGCGGATGGAACCAAAGTATGCCATGGTCCCAGAGGAGGGTGTGATTCTCCACTCTCTTTGCCTTTACAGCTGATAGAAGCAGGTGACGGGACCCTGGAGATGCTGATGCCACCAGCTGGGAGAAACTAGGTCAGCACACAGAGGAAAACCATCACCAAGCACAGAGCCCTGTTGTACTACTCCATCCCACACGAGAGAAATACGTTTCTATTGCATTAAGAAACCAAAATGTTACCTTTTATTACTTACCCTCACTCACACATGATGTCACTAAAAAATCTCATCATTTGAATGAAACCTGAAGCTCATCTTCTGAGGACATCCTTGGGAAACATTGATCACATATGTCAATGGTAAACATGTTAACTGTCCTTTAATTCTTTATCATGTTAACAAAATAGCCTTCACTTCCTAGCTTTTGATTGTTTGCTTTATCAAGATTGGGTATTAATCGCTAATAACATGGTATGCAAGAAATTTGCTGGAAGAGCAGCCTTTGGTTGCTGTTAACACACACACACACACACACAGAGCGCAGATTACCATGTGAAGGTGGTGCATGTGTTAGTTTTCTCAACAGCTGTGATCATTTCAGTATGTACCTGTGTATCAGAATATTCTGTTGTGTACTAGAAATACTTGTAGAAATCAGTATAGATTTGTCAAATACCTTTGTAATATTTTTTTCTCCCTAACTCTATTCTAGCAGTATGTCACAGTGGTATTTAGTCACCCATTTGTAACTACCACGTGCACTTGGATATGATATTTTTATACACTGTTAGATGCAAAGGAAGAATCAAAACAAAGTAATAGGCTGGCAGGTTCTTTAAATATGATTTATAAATTTTGTATTTATTTGTTTAGTGGTGCTAAGGATCGAATCCAGGACCTCATGCAGGCTGGTGTTCTACCATGAGCAGCACTCTCAGCCCATGCATTTTAAATTTCTATTGGGGAAATAAAAAATAAAAATAACTCTTCTGAAAGCCAAATTCGTTATCTAGACAGAGGGGCCTTTTAAAAAAATTTTTAATTTCTTTTGATACTGGGGATCGGATTCATGACTGCATGCTTGCAAGGCAGGTGCCTATGCTGCTGAGCTAAATCCCCGGCATCTTTTTAAAAGATGGAGACTATTGCCACATGCTCCTACACTGCTGGGGTGGAGCAGGGAGACAATGATGCAGAGAACAGAGGGGAACCCCCTGATCTGGGTTATGGTGGGGACAGCATGGCTGAAGGAGCCAGGATGGCCCATCCGTTGACACAGATGGATGTGATGGCGGTCGTGGGAGCACATAGATCATCTCTCCATTTCCTCAATGAACTGGAACTCAGCAGGGGGTGGGGAGAAGCTGGGGTCTGAGGTGTGAAATTGATGTAAAAGGAGGAGTCTAAGAGCTGCAGGTGACTAGCTACCTTCCTGGTAACTGTGGTTGAGGATTTCTGTCCACCTTGCTATCCAGGAATGCTGTTTTCAATGTGGTTGGAGATTTTGTCAATGAACATGGGGCCTGGGAGAGTATGGGCTGGCCGGGGTTATGTGATGACACCCGATGGGGATGGACTGGGAGGATTTGGATGTAGTAGTCACAGGGCAGTGGAGACAACTCCAGCAACTCCCTGAGGAGCCTGGCCCCCTCTCCCACCTAAGAATGAGAGGTCTGGGAGGATGGTGGCCCCCACATTGAGGGGATTCAAATGGGACAGAGAGACAGTAACTATAATCTATTTTCAGAGCTAGAACAGAATACTCGAGGCTGGGTAATTTGTCAAGTGTAGCGATTTGTTTCACTCACATTTCTGGAGCCCAAGAGCACAATATTGGCCTCTATTTGGCTCTGACCGGGCCTCAAGATCAACAGCATCACAATGGCAGGAGCATCTGCCAAAGAGACAGTGAGAGAGGAGGCCCAAGGAGCAGGGCAGGCTTACTCTTTATTTAACAACTCAGTCTCAGGAGAACTATCCTCTCCAGAAGACCAGCATTAATCATCATCTAAGCACCCTGCCAGCCCCACCTCTTACAGCTTCTGCATCATCTCTCAGCATCACTACACATGGAACCAAGCTGCCAACACATACCCTGTGGGGGACAAACTACTCCAACACAGCAGGGACATGCAGAAGGCAAGTGGTGAGTCTGGAGAATTTCACAAATGCACCCCAGATTCCCAAGGTCTGAGTGGAAGGACACAGAGAAGAAAGGGAACTGGGAAAGGGGTTGGGTGAGAGACGACACTGCAGGTTGTGCTTCTTGGGATAAGAGGTGGGGTGGGCTTATTAGAGCAAAGTCAGATTTATCAGTGGCACAGGAAACACAAGTGGCAACCTGAAGAAGTGGAAGGAACCCAGCTTTATTATGCTGGTGGGTTTGGAGGAGTTCAGCACTCCAAATTCTGAGCCCCGAGCTTTGGGGAAGCAAATGTTTTATATCTTCATTTTAGTTGGGGTGGGCCAGAAACATGCTGAGTAGAATTTACAGAAGCAGATGTTTAGCAAATGTTAAAGGGGGTTTGGGGCACGTGGGTGTTGCTATCTTGTGGTTACAAAGTAGGGCAAAACAAAAACAAAATATTACCTACAGGGAGTGGCTGGGGTGAAACACTTGACTGTGGTTACAGAAAATGGGAATAGGGGAACTTGGGTAGAGGAGGGGGAGCAGAATCCTGAGGTCTATTTTCTACATTTGGACCTCCAGGTGGTTCCCAGACAGATCATGGGAGTGGCTTTGAGTATGGAAGGCAATGGAAAATATTACCAGAAGCACAAAGCTCTGGGACCTCTCTATTCTTGGGAAGAACCTCATTCAATAACTTTCTGTTATAATTTAACTGGGCATAGACACTTCAAGAGAGACTCCTGTGAGGCCCAAATGTGACCAGTGTCTTTTCTTAGAGGGCCTTGATATGCCATAGTCACCTTCTCCTTTGCCCAGTGCCCATATGGCTGTGGGGGGACCAGCCTATTCTCCTCTCCAGTCTCCTGCAGCTGAGTCAAAACCCTCTGTGTCTGCACCAGGCTGTGTTTTTCAAGGAGCTTTATATTGGGTCTTTCCATAGCCCTGTGAAGTTAGGTACCACAGGTTGAGCACCCCTATCCCAAAAACCCGGAATCTGAAATCCTAACTCAGATCTGAAATGTTTTGAGTGAAGACATAATACCAGGTAGAAAACCTGACCTCAAAGTATAAGTGTACAAAAAGACTATATTAGATTATCTTCAGTTTCAATGTTTAAGGTATATGTGAAACATTAGCAAATTCTGTGTTTGGACTTGGGCCCCATCATGAAAGTTTCTCGATATGTATGTGAAAATTATATATATATATATATATATATATATATATATATATATATGAAAATAATCTCTAAAAAAAGAGAAACTCTAAAAGAAACTCTTCTGGCCCAAGCACTTTGGATAAGGGATACTCAGTCCATATGATCACTCTCAGAAGACACTGAGATAAATAGGTAGGTAGCTTGCTTGAATTCATGACTTGAACCTGTCTGTGGCAGCTCCCAGCCTGCCACCTTCCCAAGAAGGACCAGAAGGGCAGAATTACCACCCAAGAGAACCTGTTACCCAAGAGTCACTGATCAACTTCCTCAATGCTGGGATTAAAAATGTGTCTTCTAGCTGGGCATGGTGGCTCCTGCCTGTAATCCCAGCACTTGTGAGGCTGAGGCAGGAGGATCTTTGCAAGTTTGAGACCAGCCTGGGCTACAAAGTGAGCTCAAGGCCAGTCTGAACTGCATAGAGAGACCCTGTCTCAAAAAAATATGCTTTCTGTGCTTAAGAAGTTATGTCCCTACCCTTTGCTTGGAGTCACCCATTCAATAGTTAGTTCATGGTTGCTCCTCCTCATCTTGGCATTGAAGATTGGATGGTGTTAAACGGTTTGAATTCACCATTTCCAAATGGTCAGCAGAGGAGGAGAGCAGTTTGCCAAGTGAGATGTCGGTTCAGGAGCACTTTAATCTGCCAGTCCGGTGCCATGGCCTCAGCCCATTTCTTAAGAGTGGAACTCAGCAGATCCTTGGAGGTGCTCCTTCATTTTCTTCCGGGAAGCAGACAAGCGCAGTGGTCTCTCACCCTTCTGGAGGACACATGGGCTCTGTCACAACCTGGTTTTCCAGAGCCCTTGACCTTGGTTCTTTGGCTCCGTTCCTTTCATCCTTACACACTGCAGGAAGAGGGCACAGTGCTGGAAGAGGAAGATGAGGTTGGTGGGCTGTGTCACTGGCAGGTTAGACTGGATTCATCTGCAAGGAACCAGTACAGAAGAAGAGACATAAGTGTCCTGTGAGCATGGTCCTGTGAGTGTGTGGCTCGGATGTCAAGGCCCCAGGCTCTTTCCAGCTTATTATTCTAACAGAGGTGACTTTTGCTCCCAGGTCATCTCTTGGCCCAAGGTGTCAGCTGGACCTCCAGGTACTACACCTGCTTTTCTAGTATCAGAAATGAACAAATAGAAGGAGAAAGAGGAGGAGGAGGAGGAGAAGGAGGAGAAGAAGAGGAAGAAAGGAGAAAGAGAAGGAGACAGAGACGGAGACGGAGGAGAAGACGAAGACGAAGACGAAGACAAAGAAGAAGAAGAAGAAGAAGAAGAAGAAGAAGAAGAAGAAGAAGAAGAAGAAGAAGAAGAAGAAGAAGAAGAAGAAGAAGAAGAAGAAGAAGAAGAAGAAGAAGAAGAAGAAGAAGAAAGAGAAAAAGAAGAAGAAGAAGAAGAAGAAGAAGAAGAAGAAGAAGAAGAAGAAGAAGAAGAAGAAGAAGAAGAAGAAGAAGAAATCACTTACACAGAAATGTTGCAGGGTCACTCCACGCTTTGTTTGGAGGGCTTTGAGCTGTGCGGAATGGCGGGGAAAATAGTCTTTTAATTACACAACTATTACCTAGAATATACAAATAACTCAAAGAAACTAATCCCCCTAAATAAATAACCCAATAAAAAATGGGCACATGATTTTCTTTTCAAAAGTACAGAAGGCTGCTAAGCACATGAAAAAATGTTGACCATCTTTAGCCATTAGGGAAATGCAAATTAAAACAACAGTGAGTTCATCACAAGCTCAGAACAACAGATTCTGGGGAGATGTGAGAGGAGAGCGCCCTTCTCTATTGTTGGTGGGAAGGTGAATTAGTACAGTGACCACAGAAGCATGGTGGTGCCTGACAAACTAAGAGCAAAGATTCCATTTCAACCGGATATACTTTGCCTGGGTACCCTAAAAGATTAAAAGATCTCATACTACAGCATGACACACATATACATGCTTAGAGGAGCACAATTCACAATAGCTAAGCTCTGGAAATAGCCTGGATGCTCACTGACGGATGGGTAAAGAAAATTACATTAGTATATATAATGATATTTTATATATATATATACACATATGCTATGAATTTTACTTGGCCATAAAAAAAGATGAATTCGCGACACTTGCAGTAAAATGGATGCATCTCAAGACTATAATATGAAATGAAGTAAATCAGACACAGGAAGTTAACTATCACATGGTTTCTCTTGTATGAAAAACTCAAAATATAAATAAAAAGTCAAATAAAGCCAGACTTTGTGGAATTGGGGAAGGGAATGAGGGAAAGGGAGGAGGAGATGATGGGGTAGAGAGGATGGAAAATGATGGAGACGTGTTTTGTGACTGTACCAGTGAACTCTCCAGGATGAATGTAAATATTACATTGTAAACATGCAGTAATACAAAGTTCTTTGTTGTTAAGGACACGAAACTGCTGCTAGTGGGAGCATTTGCATGTTTTGTTATTGTCACTCTGCTGTGTCGTATTTTAAGAAGGAAGGTCAGTGCCGGGCCGGGGTGCAGGAAGACCTAGAAGACAAGTCTGTCTTGTGCAGCTGAGCAATCCTCCTTAGGTTACACTTCCCGAGTGTGTTGCTGTAGGGTGAAGCGAAGCTGGGGACTCCTCTCCCTGCCTCCCTCTCACTCCCTCCCTGTTTCTCTCCCTTTCATTATTTATTCTTCATCTTCATGTCCTTCGTCTTCCTCCTCTTCTCTGTCTTCTTTCTCTCTTTTTTCGTGGTGCTGGGGTGCTAAGTAAGTGCTCGACTATTGAGCTACATCTCCCAACCCAGATTAGGAATTTCTTTAAGGCTTTTGTGGGAAGGCAATGGGAAGATGCACGAAACAACATTAGCAAAACTGATAAACTTTGAAGCTGAGTGGTAGGTTCTTATGGTTCATCATAATTTTTTTTTTATTTTTGTGACATGTCAATTTCATTGTAAAACATTAACAGTAGCTCTCTCTGGAGGTTGAAATTTGAATTGTTTTTAATTTACTTTTTCTCTTTCAAAATTTTCTAAATTTATTATACATTATTTTTATAGCTAAAAGCCCTTGAAATAGAAAATGAAGAAAAAAACTAACAGAGTTTTGATAACTGTACTAATCTCTGTTAGTTCATCAAAAAGAACAGTTTGTGCTTTCATAGTTTGTTTGGTCATTTTTTATGTCTACATCTAGTAATCTGAACAATTACTTTGAAGATAACAATATGCAATATATTAACCAGTATTAATCTCCTATTATTTTGCTTTGAAATTCAGTATCATCATTTTGATTTTTTTGTTTTTAAAATTAAAATTAAAAACAAAACAAAAAAAAGCAAATGTAGCCCCTGGGCCTTGCTGGGTCACAGTTGCTCTCTCTCAGCAGGAACCGACAGGCTACAGGTTCTACTAGGGGCCCAGAGTGGCCCCCCGGCCTGTAAAGGGGCGTGTGGCCAGTGAGGGTACACTGTGGTTTCAGTGTGTCTCCTCAGAGTTCATACAACCTCATGATTATACATGGATAGTATTTGGAAGAGGGACATTTAGGAAGTAATTAGGACTAGGTGAAGTCACTACCCATAAGGATGGGGCCCCTGTGACGGCATTAGTTGGCTTTAAAAGAAGAGACTCAAGCAAGCAGGCTTGCTCTTCCTCACCATGTGATGGCTCTGCTGTTGCAGTGTAGTCTGAAGTCCTTCCCTAGATGCCAGGCATAAGTTGCATCATATTCCAGACTTCCCAGCTTCTAGAACCATGAGCTCCATAAACTCCTATTCTTTATAAATAAATGACTTGATCTCGGGCATTTGTTACAGTAATAGAAAATGGATTATGACAGGAAGAGGAGCCAAGAGGACAAGAAAATGTTTAAAGCAGAGGTCCTCAACTCCTGGGCGGTAGACAGGTACCAGTCCATGGCCCTTAGGAACCAACCTGTATAACGGGCAGTGAGGGGCAGGCCAGTGAGCGAAGCGTCACCGGTATTTGCAGCTGCTCACTAATGTTTGCTTGCTGCCTGAGCTCCACCTCTGTGTATTCAGAGGATGCATTCAGTTCTCATAGGAACTCGACCCCCATGAACTGTGCTTGTCAGGGATATCAGTTCTGTGCTCCTGGACAATCTAAGGTAATAAAAATAGAAACAAAGTGCACAATAAATGTATTGCACTTGAGTCATCCCAGTGTCAGCCCCCTAACCCCAGTCTATGGGGAAAAAAAATTGTCTTCCATAAAAGCGGCTCCTGGTGGCCAAAAAGTTGCAGATCACTCTTCTAAAGGATCAGTTGCACTGCAACACGTGGGACAGAAAAGCACTCTGCTGGGTCAGCTAAGGGTCAGCATGCACCTCAGGTCCCCAGACTCTGTCCAGGTGCAGGATGCAGTTTTGGGGTGCAGTGGTGTAGACATACACATGCCCCAGTTCCCCAGGCTCTGCAGGAAGAATCCAAGAGACATGTCTCTTCTCTTTGACATTTTCAAGAAAATGTCAATAGCCCTTTTGAAAAACACTGTCCTAGATCAAGGCCTCCAGGAACAGGAACAGCCCATAAATGCATAAGTCCCAGTTAACTGAGTGGCACCAGTTCATTACAATGTCACTGGCCCCTGAAATGTTTTCCTTAAAAATTAAAAAATCAGTGATCAATAACAGCATGCTCTGTGTAAAGACAGTTTCCTGCACTTTGCCACACTCCTCTCCCAGGATGTCAGAGGATTGCTTCCCTCATCCTGAAAGACTGCTTCCACTGGGGACTTCCTCCAGGGCCCTCAGTGCACTATGACAAGGACGCGCACTGATTGCAGAGCGGCACTCCATTGTGCACCGCCAGTGCTACCACGCTGGGCAACCCCGTGGCTCGCAGCGCGTGGGATGCAGCAGCATTCTTCAGGCAAAGCCAAGATCCCAGCAAGTGGGATCAGAGAAACCTGTCGGGACCAGAAGCTGCCGGCCGGCCCAGCATTAGCGCCCCAGCTCCAGCCCCGTCCTGCCTTTCCTTGTGAGTGGAAGCACGGCAGAGGCGCTGTATTTTCACTTGTCCCTAGCGCAGGCTGCCTGGGCTTCTTTGGGAAGCCTGTCGAGTGGTGAAACAGCTGAGGAGAAAGAGTCAGGACCTGAAACAGCCACTCACAGCATCCCGGTCCATCCGAGGAGACAGACTGTCAACAGCTGCGGAGGAACTGGGGAGTGGGGACCTGAGCCCGAGACTTCACCTGGCTCCCCGCTTAACAAGGCGTGTGGGAGTAGGGCAAAAACTGGGAAGGTAGCCTGATGTGGAGTAAATTTGTGTTCTGATGTTTTCTTCTTTGAGGAAAAACAAACAAACGACAACAAAATAGATATATTTACTAGTTGGAATGTTCTGAGGCATTCTAAAGAAAGGGGTCTACTTTAAAGAAAGGAGAAATGTTGTCTCCTCAGTCTGAGGTCTTGGACTGTGAAGGTTGCATTAACAAACACCACAGACAGGAGACTTACTTTCTCAGGATTCTGGAAGCCAGAAGTCCTGGATCGCAGCTCTGGCTGGTTTGGGTTTCCTGTGATTTCTCTCTCACTTTAGTTTGAAAATGGTCAGCTTCTTGCTGTGTCCTCAAGCGGTCTTTTCTTCGGTGTGTCCCTGTGACGACTCTTCTTTTTGCTTCCTTTGCCCCTCTTTTTTTTAATCTTTGGCAGCACTGGGGATTGAATCCAGGGCCTTGGTACTAAGCTACATCCCCAGATCTTTTTTATTTACAGACAAAGTCTCACTAAACTTCCCAAACAGATCTCATTAAATTGCCTCAGACTTGTGATCCTTCTACCTTAGCCTCCCAGAGAGCTGGATTACAGGCTTGAGCCACCACAGCCAGCTGATTCTTTCTCTTAAGAGGACGCTGGTCTTACTGGAGGAGAGCTCCAACCTCACGACCTCAGGTTAACCTTAATCACTTGAAAGAACCTGGGGCCAAATTCAGTCCAATCCTGAAGGTTAGGACTTCAACATACAAATTATGCTCAGTCTACAGTAGCTTATTTTTAAAAGAATAAGACAATGAGATGGTCACATACTCTGAAATTCTCTTTCCCATTACAAAAATTTAACCCAGGCAAAGTTTCCCTTCCTTTTCCTCCATCTCATGCATGAGTAATTTTCCAATACAGTTGAACAGTTTGAGTCAAATTAAATTTATTCTCTACGTGTGCTTGCCAACTTGTGAGTTCCTTTAACATACATCTAGTAAACTCCTGTGTCCAATTGCTGAAATCAAATTTACTTCCAAAGGAAAAAATCAAGAGCTCCAACTCCTTCTGCAGTTGAGTGCAAACTACCTGTAGAAATGCCAGTCGTGACCAGGCATGGTAGCACACCCCTGTAATCCCAGCACTCAGGAGGCTGAAGCAGGAAGATCACTATGAATTTGAGGCCAACTTAGATTACATGGTAAGTTCAAGGCCAGCCTGAACTACATAGTGAGATCTTTAAAAAAAAAAAAAAAATTACACCATGAGTTGTAGGGGCTGGAAACAGTTTTGAAAAAGGTTGGATATCTATCTGTCCTGGTGAACTGAGTTCATTTTGAGTCTTGTAGTCGAATTCAGTTTGGGGGCACTGGTTTTGTCTGTTAACACCCTTAGTTTTGAACCTCCCTTCCTTTGACCTGTGTAATCCAAGTGACTCAGCCATTATACAAGGGCTCTGAGCATATTTCATATTTTCCTCGGAGCCTATGAGATCCATTGCAGCAACATGCAAACAAGGTAACAAGAAATAAGAACTCTCAAGAATAATGCTGCTATTGTATCTGCCTGCTTTGTTTTTAACAGGGGACAGGGGCCACCAGCAGGCAGGGAAGGAGGTGGGGGAGCCCACAGATAGACCCCATGTGGCTCATGCAGGCCTTCATCCTTTTTGGTACTGTAATGGAGGACCAAGTGCACAGTCATGGTCCTCAGACTTGCACCCACTAGGTCATCAGAGCACACTGGCATGTCACAAAGAGCCAAGGGAAAATCTAGAATATGTTTAAGTCACTTGAGTTGGTATTGCAGATGCATCCAGAAGAGGATTAAACCTGTTGTGGTGGTGCGTGCCTGAAATCCCAGCACTCTGCAAGGCTGAGGGAAGAACATTGAAAGTTTGCTGGGCAACTTAGTGAAACCCTGTTTCAAAATAAAACGGCTGGGGTCGCAGCTCAGTGTGAAAGCTCTGAGTTCAGGCTCCAGTACCACACCCACCCACACCCATGTCCACATAAGACAGAGACAGAGACATACGGTGACAAAGCAGTGGTTACACTGCTGCCCCTGGATAGAGCTAGCTATAGGATCAAATATTTGGTTACAAAGCTCCAAATCGGCATCTTGGCGCTCTGCACCCTGCATTTCAGGAGGATGCTGTCTCATTACCGGATTAGCAAGACAGCCACAGCTGCTGTGTCCTGCATCCAAATGTCACAGCCTTCTATCTAAGGAGTAATGGCAGGCAGGGCTTAGTCTGGGAATCTGTCCATCCACTGACCTCTGAGGCATGCTGGAGTGACCTGGAATCCCATGACCTGCCTGCGATGGCCAGAAAATCCCAGACACGTTCTTTCACCTTTTTGGGGTGTTTAGGGTTGAATCCAGTGTTGATTTTGCTTAAGCATCTGCAAGGCAGGGGTGGAGGCATGGGGTTCTTCTTGCAGTGCAGGGGGAGCTGCTGTAGACTCTGTATTTGGGTCCCTCATTCTTATGTTGAAATCTAACCTCCAAGGTGAGGGATTAGCAGGTGGGGCACTGGGGGGTGAGTTGGTCAGGAGAGTTGAGCTTTCATAAATGAGATTAGTGCCCTTACAAAAGAGGCCTGAGAAAGCTCCCTTATCCCTTCTGCCATGTGAGGACAGAGAAAAAGATAGCTGTCTCTGAAGCAGGAAGCTTCCCCCCACCAGACACCAAGTCTGTGTGGCCGGCACCTTGATCTTGGGCTCCCAGTCTCTAGAACTGAGAAGTAAACGCCCAGCTTGTAGAAGGCTGCCTGTGGCAGCTGCTACGGCAGTCCAGTCACAGTGCACTAAGGCACACACTGAAGGGGGCTCTTAGAACCCACAATCGCAGCGTTGTTGGCCCAGGCACTCACTCTGCCACTCTGGGGAGGCTGCCGGGATTGGAGCTCATGTGATCCACAGATCCAGGGATGTGTGCTCTGTGCCCCTCACCAGCTGTGGGTCAGGTGTCTGTGTTAGGTGTGAGCAGAAGCAGACAGCTCACAGCAGGCTCTGAGGCTTCGCCATGGGCAATTTAACCTTGTTTTCCTCACTTGTGAAGTGATGACAATCCTAGTTTCTTCCGTATTTGGCTACAGAGGTCTTAGGGCTTGTCTGGGGAACAGTAAGGTCTTGCAGGTAAGGTCGAGCTTTGCCAGGGAAGCGGCCACATCTCTCCTTGGACTCAGCAACAATGTGTGTCAGCACCTCCCAGGGTCTTGTGACAAAGGGGCCAGCGACCTCGACCTCTCTCATGGCCCTCTGACAGGGCAGTTGCTGAGGCCTGGGATAGGAATTCTGAGGGGCCTCGGACTCCCTACTCCCAGGCTTCTGAGCTCACAAGGTGTGGCGCTTAATTTCAAGGTTGATGGCACATTCTTTGCATCACAGTTGCCAAGTAATAGTGGGACAGAAATCCTATTCAATGCTGTCAGTGTTAGTCGAAAGCATTTTAGATGGTATCAAATTTTTGGACTTGACATTCTTAGGCTCCACAAAACAACCAAATTAGAGGGCAAGTCAGGTCAAAGGACCAAATCTCAAACCCCCACCTCATAACAGCCAATTCACTTTCTCTGGATATTGACCTAGAGACACAAGATTAAAATGAACAAACAAAATAACTACCAAGACCATATACTTGAGCTGACAGTCTGTGAGTGGCAAGCTGACTTTTGCTGATGGGCTGACCTCTTAGAAGTCCTGGGCATGACCTCCAGCAGTCCCATCCCAAGTCACATGACCTGGAATAGTCAGAGATGGCTGCAAAGTGAATTCACACCCAGCAGGGTGAGCAGAACAGCACCATCTCTGCATCTCTGTGGTTCTTCACAGGTGCCTTAGAAGGTTCTGCTAGCATTCTTACAGCCCAGGGAGCACCTGCCTCTGAAGCTCAGGGGATTTTGCGGCAGACAAAGACAGAGACAGGGATCAGGGAATTGTGGTGCTCCGTAAAGGAGTGGAATGTGATACCAGAACTCTACACAGTTCTTTGCTCAGAAGTCAGCGATTCCAGTTATTAAGATCCACCGATTATACAGAGCAACAGAGTAACTGTAGTGGCCACTTGAACTGAGTCACTGTGAATTCCTTTTTTTGTCTTTTTCCTTTTTACCGGTACCAGGGATCGAACTCACGACTGCCTGCTTGCAAGGCAGGAGCTTATGCCACTGAGCTAAATCCCCAGCCCTCACTGTGAATTCCTAATGACATGGAAGTGGCGAGTCTACAAAAGACGCACAGTTGTCACCTGTGCTCATCTTTTTTTTGCACGCCTGAGCATGACTCTTAGGCACATACGCTGACAAAGTTAGAATACACCTCAAATAAAACCAGAGGTTTGTATAGTATACTTTATGTTATCTGAGTCCAAAACTTTTTCAAGGTGACATTTAGTTATTACCCAAGTAAAAGAGAAGATTCATGCAAATTTGCTTTATAAAAATTTTCAACCAGGGCTGGGAATGTACCTCAGTGGTACAGTGCTTGCCTACCATGCATAAGGCCCTGAGTTCAACCCCCAGTACCACCAAAAAAAAAAAAAGGTAACCAGTTCAAAAAGTGAGACATAAACTATGCATAGCCAGCTAGAACCCACTTTAGAAAACACTACGGCAACCAGTTCTGGAAAAGCTATTCCGAGAAACTCAGCAATTTGGAAAGGAGGGGCAAGGAAGGGTAAGTGGCCAAAGGATCTGGGAGAAGCCTCTAGCATAGGATCGGGCTCACTTCTGCTACAGCCTCTGCTAGAAGCCCAGGCTCGGCAAGTCTTACCGTTGTGTTAATTTTACCCATTCTGCCCCATGGAGCCCAAGAGAGGGGGCAAATGTCGGTCCCCACCACCTGCACGACAGGAAGAGATGGGACATGCTGACCTCGGGCAGCCTGCACTTGTTCCAGTGGCTAAGGTGGGGCGCTTGGGCTAGAGATGTGCAGGGAAATACCCACGCACCCCTTTCCCTCAGGGTGAGCACACCACTTCCTGTAGCCAAAAGGTGAGCAAGAGGAAGTTCCAGGCCGAGTCTGGCTTTGGCAGGCAGCTTGCTGGGACTTCACCTGCAGAAGCACCAGGTTTCATGGGCGGCAACACGGTCTGAGGGCACGTGCTGCAGTGCTGAAGATCCTCGGATGATGGCAGGGTGATGGGTGACTCGTGTCAATGGATGGTCACTGCCTACGCCCAATGCCAGCAATTCCGAGGGATGCAAAACCCAGTGCACCAACAGCTGCCCTTTGCCAGGGCCCAGTTTTCAGGATCTACTGACGATGAGACTTAAAAGGCTGAGAAACTATTGCAGAATCTGTTCCCAAGGAGTCAGACCAACATGGCTACCAACTCCCACCAGAGGTGGACTTCCCGACAGGCAAGGAGAGAAGCTTCAACCCGGAGGTGAACTCCATCTTGAAGGCTGGCAGCTGTCTGGCTGCAGTCAGACCTGAACTGTGGCTGCCCACATCTCGCAAACACGGGGGAGCGTTTAGCTTCTTTTAACTCAGCTAACGGGAGAAGGAAAGCGCAGGACAGTGCGCAGCTGGCGGCCTCTAGCGGCCGCTGACAGTGTAGCTCCACATCAGGCAGCGGACTGTAGGAAGAGGGCGCGCAGCCTTCTGCCCACACCGCACTTGCTGTGAAACATATAAAAGAAATCAAGAAGAAAAAAAAGGTTGTAATTAACTTTAATATTTTATCAAGGAAAACCTTGAGATACTACATAGCCATCCTAAAACAAAAATAATTTAGGCATTTTCTTTGGAGGATATTATTTACTAAATCCTAAAACAGTGAATAACTTGTTTAAAAAGTCAAACCAAAAGAAAACTAGGAACATAGAAATCTCCACATCTCTTGCAGAGGGTGCTGATGTGTCCCCCTGCCCGCCCTCCTAACAACTTTAACGTTTTGAGGACAGGAAAAGTGTCCTAGGAGCTCTGAAATTTTGGTCAGCCGGTTCATCTTGGTCTCCACTTTATGTCTTTTACTCCATGAAAATGTCGCTTCAGAGCAGTGTTGTCTGCCCATGGAGAGTTCAGACAGGAGTCATCGTCATCGTTTTCTTCCAGTTTCTGGAAACAAATGTTTTCCTCAGGAAGCATTTTAGGAAGGTGTTAGGTATGGCCAAGCACCCTTCCCTGAGCTCCTGGAGCAGGGCAATACCAGCCACTCTGGGGATGGCCAGAGGTGGGAGGCTCCGGGAAGCTCCGCAGAATGCCCGCCCACCCCTCTGCTCCATTCCCAGCCCTGGGGTGCGGCGTGGGGTACACACTGGGGGGGGGGGGGGCGCTTCATCCGAGAGCTACCTTGAGCTCCTCCTGTCTCCGGTGGTAATACAGCATCAGCTGCTTCTGCTCCTCGCTGCTGATGATAGGCTCTCGGGCTGGTGCTCCCTGTCCCCGCTGCAAAGACAGCAAACGATGGGTTGAGGCACTCTTGCAAGAAGTTACCGTAGCAGTTTCATGACTATCTCTGGCTGGCTACTAAAGACAGCTGGGTCACCCACAGCTAATGACAAGGTGATCCCAAGCACTTATCAGGGGGACCTCAAACTTGAGCAGGGCCCTTTCTCTGGATGTCAAATGGATGAAGGCCACAGGTTGCAAGGCGCCACCTCTGTCATGGCCATTCCCAAGGCAGCCACGACAGGACTGGTGGGGGCAGGAGGACACTCAACACCACAGGCTCTGGAGACAGGCAGTTGGATTATGCCCTGGTCCCCCAAATTACCCAGTAATGACTGAGGAACGCCCATAAACCAGGGCAGCCTTGCAGGGAGGAAGTCCCACATCACGGCCTTGAGCGGCCTCTAGCCCTTCTTCCTCACTGGTGGAGCACTAACAGTGTGAAAAACTTCAAATGAGGGCTCTGCGCTGTATTTTTCACTTTAAAAAACTATTTCTATTTACTCACAACTCTGTTACTTATACTGAAATGAACATGACAAGTTCTGTTAATGAATTTTTAAAATTCCAGGTATTGCTCATCAAACCATATTTTCTTCCAGTTTTTGTTTGTGCACAGAGAGGACAGTTTTACTGTAAGTCTGAGCCAACAGCATTAAAGTACTGGCATAGGTAGTTTAAAGCATTCACATTCACTGTAAATGTTTATTGGGTTGCAGATTAAAATACAGACATGTAGGGGCTGGGGGTGCCTCCGTGCTAGATAACTAGACCCAGCATACTCAAGCCCTCGTTCTCCTTCTGCCCCCCAATACTGCAAAACCAAGCAACCAAACAAAAAGCACTACCATGTGAAGGAAAAACACTTACTTGCTGAATCTTGACAATGATTTTGGTTTTTTCATTCTTCCCCACGTAGTCTGAGAGCTTCTTGGTTCTTCTTAACTCCTTGGCTGCCCACCACAGCTGTGCCTCTGATTCTTTAATGACGCTGAGTCCTGCCTGGGATCGAGCAGAAGCACTGACTTCGGGGATGACAAGAATGGCAGTCTCAGAGCAGGCTGGTGGAATTTCTAGCAGGGGACAGGCTTCGGGTATCTCTGTTTCCCTTTTGTGCCCCTCTCTATTCCTTGTCCCTCTCAAAGCCTTTGCCATTTTCAGTATTGTTCCTGTTCCTTTCAGCTCATATCTGGAGCACAGACTCAGTTAACTTCTCTTGCCTGGGGGGATGGAGAGCATTCTATCTCATCTGTATCCTTATCCATAATATACGGTCCCTTGGGTTGATTTGGGGGTGACACCATAGAGAGCACTGGAAACCTGCTGCGTGTGGGATTGGAGGTGTCTTGGGGCTGACTGGTGCCACACAGTCCAGCTACTCAAGGTGGCAATATACGCTAAGGGCTGGGAATTTAGCTCAGCGGCATAAGCGCCTGCCTTGCAAGTGCGCAGTTGTGAGTTCGATCCCCATTACTGATTAAAAAAAAAGAGAGAGAGAAATATATGCTGCCCAGAAGCACAGGAACCAATGGAAAAAAATCGAAGGCCAGGGTGAGACTGGAACACAAAATTCCATGCAAGGGGGCTGTTACAGTTTGGATCTAAAGTGTCCCCCAGACATCTTATGTAAGGTGACTGGACCATGGGGCACTAGGAGGTAGGTCACAAGCAGTGTGAACTGGACGGCTGCATTTGTGTCCCTCGCTCCTCACTTCTGCTTCCTGGTGGTCATGGGTTCAGCACCTTTTCTTCTGCCATCCTACTGCCCTGGAGCCAGCTGACCCTGGGCAAAAACCATAAGCCAATGTAAACCTCTCCTTGTAGATGTTGAGTATTATATTCCAGCATGGGAGAGTGACTGAGATAGATTTTGGTACTGAGTCACGGCTATGAATACACCTGATCATGTGACTCAGAAGCCTTTGGAACTGGCTTCTGGGAGGAGTTGGGAAAGGTTTGGAGATGTCAGCTAGTGAAGCCCTAGGATGCAGTGAGCTGAGATTGATGGGAAATTCTGATCTGAGCTTAGAAGAGAAGGATGAATTTCACAGAAATTCAGACAATAATCTGGCTCAGGACCTTTGGGAACAAGGAACCCCTCCCTGACAGCCAGACTACAGGCTATGTGTGTTTCATCATGGCAGAGAATTTGTCTTCATTTTGCTCACATCCTGAGACTCTGTAGAAGACTAAGATTAGAACTTAGGAAGAACATGGCGGATAGATAGCAGCAGCCTCTGAGGCTCTCTGAGAAACCACACTTGAAATCTAAGAATGGTGGGGGCAGGAAGTCCCAGGCAAGGTGGGATATTCTTTGCTGACCCAGGAACGAATTAAATTAAGCGAAACCATCTGGAAACACAATCCTGGTGATATAGCAGGCACAGATAAGGTCTCAGCACGGAAGCCAGACCCATGCCACTGGAAACTGCGATTTGAATTATCTGCAGCTGTTGTTGCATCCCGGTCGGCACATCGCGGGGAGAGAGGCGCGAAAGCTTGGAAAGTGGAAAGTGTTGAAAGAAGTTCGGAGCAGGACTGGCCAGGTGCCCTGCATCAACCCACGGTGAGTGAGCCAACTGCGACCCTTCCATACAGAAGGAGGCTTCAGTGGAGGACATACTCAGACCGGGCAGACTACCCGGAACAAGAAGCTGCAGTGACTTCAGTCACATATCCCCCTCTCAAGCGGGATTGGTGGGGAGTGCCTGGCCTGTTAGATGCTGCTGGCTGAGACCCAGAGGCGAGCTCAATCCAGGTCCCAGCGCCTAGAGGTGCACCCTAGCGGTGAAGCTTGCGGTAGGTTGACCTGGAGGGGCGGGCCCACCATAGGCTACCCAGGTCTGTGTTTCCCTGGTGCCGCTGTGGTGGGCGGGAACACCTAGCCGGCAATTCAAACAGTCTGTGGCCAACAGGGAAGGAAGCTGGGCCTCCTATACACGCTTAAATATAAGGAAAAAAGAATATGGGAAGAGGGAGCAACAAGAAAGGGTCCTCGCCCCCCAATCCAGAGAAACATGCAATAGTAGACACGGCACCAATAAACACAAAGAGCTATCTCCAGAGCTTCATAGACGAGTTCAGGAATGAAGTTATTAATGACCTGAAGCAAGACATAAGCAGAACAGTTAGAGAAACGCTAAGCACCACCCAAGAAAAAACAGATGGTGGAATGGAAGAACAAAAAAAAAGAGGGAGAATTGTTTCATGGAGAAGACAGAGAAAACATAGAATACATAAAGCAGGTTCAAAGAGATTACCAGGAAACTAAAAATTCTATCGAAAACTGGCATAATAGTTTGAAAGAAACTAAAGACAGATTATCTGAACTGGAGGCAGAATTGTAATATGGGAGAATGAAATGAAAAACTTACAAATAACAAAAAAACAAACAGCAACAATACAAAAACTAGAAGATGATAAGAGGATCTATAACTTAAGAATTAAGAACATAAGAGAAGAAGTGGCAATACAAACAAATGGACTACAAAAGCTATTCACAGAAATCATCCAAGAGAATTTCCCTAATCTGGCAAATGGTAAAGATACTCAGATATATGAGGCATATAGGACTCCAGCTACCTACAACCCAAACAGAGCTACACCCAGGCATATAATAATCAAAATTCCAGAAATCCAATATAAGAACAGAATATTAAATGCCATCAGAGACAAGAAACAGATCACTTACAAGGGAACACCCATCAGAATTACAGCAGACTTCTCGGCACAAACCATCAAATCACGAAGATTATGGGGGGAAATAATTCAAGCTTTGAAAGATAATAACCTCCAGCCAAGATTGATATATCCTGCACAACTTTCCCTAGAAATTGATGGAAAAACAAGGTGCTTCCAAGATAAAGAAGAACTAGGGGAATTTACAACCACTAATTCAACTCTACAGAGAATACTTCAGGATAGTCTAAAAAAGGAAAATACCAAGATTCCAGAAATAGTGGCAGAGAGGCCACAATGAATGGAGCAGAAAACGAAATGGAGAAGACAAACTGACAGCAAACGACAGAAAAAGAGCTCAACAGAAATGAGGCAGAGAGGATCGGAAGGTAGGAACAGCAATTTTGGAGAAAACAAGACATCATAATAGCTAATGCTGATTTAGTATCATCTTGTTTAGAAGTCCCATCAAACGTGTATTTTTCTGTCTCCATTGGTCTTAAAAGGTTGTATCTTATTGGATTTTATTATATATGATAATATAAGCAAAAACTTTTATAGACAAGGAGTTCATATAGAAACCACTGTTCATTTTCTGTCAATTAGTTCTAAATACCCTGTAATAATGTCATCCTCTTGAATGGTTTTATAGTGTCTTGAAATGTTTGGTGCTACAGTATAAGAAGTTATACTCAAAGATTTCAAGGAAAGAGACACTATAGTAACTATTTCTATGTCAGGATATCTTGTGGTGAAACACTATTTTGCTTAAATAGTTATGATTTGACCTGTGCTGTTCTGTTGTTATGCCCTCTTTCATCTCAATCCCACTTTTTAAAAATTACTTTTTTCTTTTTATTTTTTTAATTAAGGGAAAAATAAATAAAAAATAGCAGGATACATTATAGTAACCTACTTTGATTTCCTATTAACTTGATTTGAAATCCTGTATTGCCCTCACTATCTTGTTTTAACTGATTTTCCTCTATTCTGCTTTGCTTGATAGTACCAAGTTCGAAAGTATAGGCATAACTGTGAAGATAATAAGAATCATTATGACGCCCATTCCGGTTGACTATTATTTTCTTTTAAAATCCTGTAATGTCTCTAGTGCTTTGGTTTTATTCTTTACTGTTTAGTTCAATTTTATTATAACTGTCAATTCTTCTTAAAATAGCAAGAGGCAGTATGGTAACCATTGTTGATCACCTTATATTTTGTTTTTACATTATCTATTATGTCCATCCTTTTGATTTGACTGACTCTGTTCTGATATGTTGCATTTGGTTTTACTCTCTTCAAAAAAAGTAATAAGAACTGTGGGAGTAATAAAACCCAAAATGTGTAATTGTCATTGTACAAAAGAAAAGAAAAGAAAGTGCTCTAAAGGTTATAACTGCATATATGTTTAAGTGTGTAAAATAGATAACCATATTACTAAGTGTTTTTTGGATCAATGAACAAAACTGTTCGCACTCTCACCGTTTGAAAGTGCTTCAAATTTGTAACTTGAACAACTATTTCTAAGATGAGAATACGTAATCTATTAACTAGTGATTTTTTACTGTTTATTTTTTAAATTTTGTATTACTTGTATCCTTTTTCTGTTATTCTCCTTAAATAAAAAGAAAAAAAAAGACTAAGATTAAGGGTGGTGGACAAATTATTCTGATGGAAGAAATTTTAAAGCAGTCCAGTGTTCAGACTTTGGTGCAGGTATTGATGAGTACTTTTAGCCATGTCTACAGTGAAAATGGAGAGCAAAAAGCATGTGTGAAAGTCTCTAGTTTCATCAGAAGGGAATTACATACAAAGCTGATACACAGGAGAGCATGGCTGCTGAAAAGATTAGAACTAAAAGAAGCTAAATACATCAGGGCAACAGGAAAGACATCTTGAAGGTATCTCAGGAATTCGCAGGCTCAAAGGTCCAAACCCATAGGCTTTCATTTGAGAAGAGCTGGAAGCTATTGGAGAAGGGCTGCCGAGGGAGCTGGTTCCCTTCGATTCACTTCCAAGTACTCAGTAATTCAGAAACTCAGAGGCCCCTATAGCCATAATGCAAGGATGCCTGGCTACTGCCTAAGCTGGTAGCAGACACTGGTGTCACTCATGTGGTGTTGGTTTTACAGGCATGCAAAATACAAGTTACAGGATCATGGAAGCTTCTACCCCAATTCCAGAAGGCCAGAGAGGCCAGGCAGTGTTCCTAGAGGGCAGTGCATGAAGCCATGAGTGAAGCACAAGGTGCAGGGGAGATGCCAGAAGTTGGGAGATGGCAGGAACAAGGATCATTTGAGGAAAGCTACAGGCAGTGAGCAGAGCCCCTATGAGAGGGAGGCCATGAGGGCTGCAACTGCCAGGGCTGTAGGGGCAGAGAAGCACAAGCCCTTTGGAGCTCTCCTCTTACCATAACCGCCTCAGCTGCTGGTGGTGCAGTGATAGGATCTACTGTCTATCCTGCTAGGTTTCAGTCTTGCTTCCGTCCCACTGCTTTCCATTCCCTATTCTTCTCTTTTAGAATGGACAAATGTTTATCCCATGACACTGTACGTTGGAAATACTTAACTTTCTGACTGTTACACTGGCTCACAGCTAAGAGTCTGCCTTGCATCTCAGAGGAGACTTGCACTTTTCAGCAAAGCTGGTACTGCTAAGATTACGATGACTCTCAGAGACGGACTAAATGCATTTTGCATAATGAATGAGACATGAGTCTTTTAGCGCTGGGGCAGAATGTTTTGGTTTAAATCTAAAATGTCCTCTAAATGTCTCATTTGTTTGGAAGGTGACTGGATATGAGGGTACCACACCTGCCTTGCTGTTTGGAGGTGGGGACCAGGGTGGAGGTGGATCACAGGATTGCAGGCGGCTTGGAAGGATGTATTCTTATCCCTGCCTCATTTCTCTGCTTTCTGGCTGCCACGGGTTGAGCCTTTTTCTTTGCTGTGCTCTGTTGCTATCCTTTCTGCCTTGGAGCCACACAACTATGGACTGAAACCATGAATCAAAATCAATCTCTCTTTTAAGTTGTGTGTGTCGGGTATTGAATCTCAGTGATGGGGAAGAGATTAAGACAGGGGCCAATACAGTTGGGCACAAATCAGGCTCCTGGTTTCCTAGCAACCAAAGAAAAAAATGTGTTTTACTACTACACAGGCAACCTAACACACTTTCTCCTGCCTCTCTACAAGTAGGCCAAATCTTCCAGCCATGTGTGCCACCCTCGCAGTCCTCTCCTGATTCAGAGTTCTGCTTTGAAGCATGGAATGGCAAGGAAAGCTGTGTGATGTAAGAACTACAGCCTTAAGAGGAATCAAACCTGAAGGGCTTTGGGAACTCACTCTCACACATACCTGAGTTCCTGACAGATCTTCTTTATCTTCAAATTCCATCTGGATGGGATCATAAGGTGGTAACCCCATGGGATAAACAATCATCACTGCACCTCGAAGCTGGTCCAAGGCATCTTTCACCATCTCCATAGTAACACAGACGCTGGCTTCCACTTGTTTCTGAAAGTGGATGAGATGCCATTGTCTACAAAGTAGGCAATCCTTTGAATGAGTGTTGACCAAGTTCTTGCAAAAGACTTGCCTGATACATCAGAGTAACAAAAAGGAATCACATAGTTCTTGGTCCCAAAGTGACTGCTGTCTACTTTAAGGACTGAGTCAAGTACCCCATGGACTGGGTCATCAAGCAGATTCTGAGCAGCATGAGGGGTGCTGTGGGTGAACAAAGACCCAAATCTAGCAGCACAGGTTGGGGAAGACAAGGAAATGCTACAGAGGGAGAAACCAGCTCAGTGAGCCTTGAACGCAAAGAAATGGGAAAGATAGAGACAGATGCAGCACGCTTCGGGGCGAGCAGAGACATGGAAGAGCAGGTCCTGGCCCTCTGCTCTGCTGAAGGTGGGCAGGAGCGGACCAGCCCGGGGCAGGTGGAATGTTTATCTAGTGGTGTGTGGAAGCCAGGCTGGAGTCTGTGTTTACTGTTAGGTGCTAGGGAGCAGCTGGCTTTTCTGAGAAGCAGTGATGAAGCTGTGACATTAATCTTGCAGTGGGTAGGGGCTGGGGGTTTAGCTCAGCGGCATAAGCACCTGCCTTGCAAGCAGGCGGTCGTGAGTTCGATCCCCAGTACCGATAAAAATGAAAAAGACAAAAAAACAAACAAACAAACAAAAAAAAAAAATCTTGCAGTGGGTATAGAGCAGAGCTAGGTGGAGGAAGAACAGCTGGGAGGCCCTGCAGATTTCAAAGGTGTGCTATAATAAAGAATATATCTGGTCTTTTCCCTGGCATCTCGCACAGAGCTTCACAAACCACTGGCATCACTGAGGGACAGGAATATCTTTTGCTATTTATAACAAGCCCCTTTCACCATACCTGAGTTTGTGCTAACAACACAATCCACGATAAGGACTGGAAACCCGGGCCCTCGTGCAGCAGTGCTGAGAGCTGGGAGAACCTTTAAGAGTGTGTTAGTGGGAGGTGATCAAGCCATCGAGCACCACCCTTGATGTTCTCGTGGGACACTCATTAGCTCTTGTGAGAGTAAGTGGCTCTACAGCGGGGCTCCCCCACTGCAGTGGCCCCCTTTGCAGTCTTCTCAGTCATGCTGTGATGTTCCCTGGAGTCCTCACCACAGGCCAGACACAGGGAACCATTTGATCTTGGATTTTCAGCCTTGAGATATGTGAGTTAAATAAATCTCTCTTTTTAAATAAAATAATGAGTGGCTGGTGTCTTGTTACAGCAACAGAGAAACGGGACTATGGCAAATGGTTTCAAGGAAAAGGCTGGCCATGCCAGGAAGACATGATGAGAGTCGGAACTTTCAGCCTCACTCTGAGGATTAGCCTCTGGGGCGGGGGGGCAGTGAGAGATTCAGCTGTCATGTGGCTGATATAATTTAATAACACCTACCTAACAAAATGATCAAAAACATTTTAGGCATGAAGGCTCGGTGGAACTTCCTGGCTGGGTGGCACCTGTGGATTCCAAGGAGAGGGCACAGGGGCTCTGTATTCCCTTTCTTTCCTGATGTTACCCTGCACATCTCTTCCATCTGGCTGTTTCTAAGCTGCAACCCTTATAATAAATCCACTACCTTGAGTATCGCAAGGTTTCAGCAACTTTTTTTAGTCATTCTAATAAATTACTGAACCAGAGAGGAGGGCACAGGGAGCCACACATTTATAGCCAGATTGGGCAGAAGTGTGGATAGTCAGGAGATCCTCTCTGGAGCTGGTTGCTGAAGTTGGGAGTGGCCTTGCTGGTGACTCTGCCATCGAACTGTGCGATCTGACAGTAACTCCAGGTAGTTAAGTGTCAGAATGGAAGAGCTTTGCCCTTAACTTGTGGGGTTTTTGCTAACTGTAGGTCATTAGGGTCAGAACTGAACAGAACTACAGGAAAACCATTATGTTGGAAAGCAAAAGGCTGGCAGGGGAGCTTTAAATAAAATGACAACTGTGAAAATGAAAGGAGGAGAGGGGCTTAAGAGGCATGTTGGGAGTGGACCGTACAGAGCTGGACTTAAGACATAGGTGACAGGGAAGTGCTGAAGGTGACCTAGGATTATGCCCTCTGACCAGGCCATGGTGGTTCTGTTAGTACAAACAGTGGCGCCTGCAGGACAGGATTATTAACAGGTACAGAATGCAGACAGAGAGGAGTTAGGGAAACAAGAACTTTAGGTCTAGAGAGCTTCCGTTTCTGGCTGACATAGGAGCACTAGAGGGACATTTGGGTTGTGAGAGAGGGAAGACATCGCGAGTACAGGACAGAAGTGTGAGAGTCGCCTGCGGAGGGTGGAATCAGCAGCTGGAAGAGGAGAGAAAAATGCGAAGGGGAGAAAGGGTCAAGGACAAAGTACCCCAATGAACACACAGGCGAAGGGAAGAAAGGGGAAGAAGGATTTCTACAGAAAAAATGTGTGGAGCAAAGCAGGCAGAGCCATGTCCAGGCCTGGCCCGTGGCCTGAGCTGTGCTGACCGGAAGAAAGGCTGGCAGCTACCGTTGAGGCTTTCCTGCAAAAGGTTCTTGGGCCAAACACACTTGGCAAATGTTGGGGGGTGCCGAGTTCTTTCCAACAAGACTTCAACAGCCTTTCCTGGTGCTCTTCATGCATTAAATAAGAACTGAGAGTCTGAGGAAAATTCAGCTTTGCCAAAGAAGTCAGGAGGAATAAAGAAACAGCAGCTACACCCAGAGGACTGCAAAGTGGGGTGGTGGCCACTGACACCGTCCATCCATGGGTAAATCTAACAGGCAGAAACATCAGTTCTTCACATATCCTGAAGTTCTCAATGATATTTATGTTTTTCTGCTGTAAAATAGTTTTTAGACAAACACTTCTCACAATTTACAAAAGACTAACTTATGATGTGATCAAAAATGCAGCTAATGTTTATATTAAAAACAATCACAATAAAAGACACAGTTCCGTTCATCCCCCTCAAAGCACAATCCCTACTCTGAGCACACTCATCCCATCACTGGTGCCACTTTCTGAAGCACTCTTCTTTTGTATCTTTAGTTGGGCTCTTACAGCCCCCTGAATGTCCTGAATCAATTGAAAATGTTTACCTTCTGTGGTGATTTTGAAAGCCACACAGTGCCAGATGCAGTGAGTAAGGTGAGTGAGGCCCACCATGTTTTATGTGTCCAACTTTATACGGGACTGCAAGCAGCAACAGCATTCCCCATATTTCTGATCATACCTCATACAAGACATCTGTACCTACATTTGCACAAGTCAACAAAAACTTTTGTCTGCTTGGTAGGACAACAGCCACAGAAGGAAAGCCAAGGTCTACCTTAAATATGCTCTCTTCTTTTGCTTCTGGGAGGGAAGAAAAGACAAGAAAAGAAAAAACAGAAAAGAAAGAAGAAAACATAAAAAAAGGCTGGCTGACAGTTAATTCTGACAGCCATGATTTAATATTTTAAAAGACAAGCTTTCAAGAGCATCATTTAAAAAGCTGACCTTAGATATTATTGCTTTGGCTTCTTCTATAGTCTTCTTTATAACTTGTTTCATTTTTTCATTTGGAGCTATAAAAATAAAAAAGGAGAGTGAAATCATCAAAGACAGCCTTTTTAAAAGCTCTCTTGACTCTGCTGGTCTTCTTATGAGTCTAAGATGTATAAACTGAGAGGGCTTGGAGTCTGGAATTTTGGACAAGGAATTTAGGATCTGGTGACAGGAAGTTAAGGTCCCACACAAGAGCCAGGTCTGGTGTGAGCTTTATGCAAAGTGGCAGACAGGATTATGTGTCACTGGATGGATGTGTCAGCCAACTTTTCCTGTAAAGAGCCAGAGAGCAAATATTTGAGGCTTCCCAGGCTCCTGTGCAGCTACTCAGCTCTGCCACAGTAGCACAAAAGCCGTCACAGGCTGTGTATAAATGACCGGGGTGGCTGCATTCCAACACAACTTTCTTTACAAACACAAACAACTGGTTGCATTTGGCAATGACCCATTAATTTCCTGATCCCTAGACAAGGGGAAAAATTTGATATTTAGAACCAAAAACAATGGAGATAACATTCTCAAATTTAGGGAAAATTAGACACATTCAAACCATATATTCTTAATAAACAATAGAATTAATTATATATTGAAATTATATTAGAACAGAAACGGTAAATTTAAGAACACTGGTTTAAAGATGAGTAATGAATGGCTGATTTTTAAGAGCTGTTTTTTAAACTGATACAATCCCAGCCATAAGCAGTGGTGCATGCCAGTAATTCCAGCACTAAGGAGGCTGAGGCAGGAGGATCACAGTGGATTTGAGGCCAGCCTAGGCTACAAAGTGAGTTCAAGGCCAGCATAATCTGCGGAGTGAAACCCTGCCTCAAAAAAAAAAAAAAAAAAAAAAAAAAATGTAGTCCCTTCTAAGAGCAAAGAATCTCTTCAAACTGAGAATAAGTTTGGTGTAAAAAACTGTGGAAGAGAATCAACCGTTTTCTAGGTTAAAATTCAAAGGAAATAATAGTAGTAATTCCTATTACCTTCAATATTTAAAAAACATATACTTTTTTGACCACATAAAGTCCATAAAATTGTAATTCTGTTTTACATTTCTTCTACTCCTGACAATGGTTTAGGGACACAGTAGATATTTGGATGCTTATTATGTCATCAGTTATGTGTATGCTAAGTGATCTATCATGTATGAAAGTAATTTGCACCAGAGAGAGGCGAACCTAAAAAATCAAGCCATAGAAAGTCACCAGTTCTCAGGCATTTTTGATCTACAGATAGCTAACTACAATACAAATATGGTAATTTCATATGGTTCTCCTAATGCACCTATATGCTCACTACAACTTAAACTAAGAAGGCAGAAGTTTCTTATCAACCTAATTCATTCTGGAAAGTTTGTAGAGAAAGTCTGAAGTTAGTTTTTTAACTTAAAGAACTGCTTTCATAGTATTGATACACTTAGGTGTGCACACAAGTTGGTTACCTTGCCCATTCCTTCGTCCAATGTCATCCTTTTTAAATACTGCACCCCCACTGGGCACACATCTTTCACCCCATTCATCCTTTAATTTCAGCTCTTCGATCTGCTCATCAGTCAGTCCATGCATATTAGGAGGCAGAAAGAGGCCGTGCTCTGCCAGTTCTTCCATTTCTTAAAAACAAGGGCAAGTTACATAATATGCAACACAACCAACACCTTAGAACCCACCTGAATCAAGCTCCTAACGGTCAAGGGCCTGGCCCATTCCACTCCGTATTTTATTTAACACTTCCGCATCACTAGCTGTGTGTCAAATCTGCTTCTGACCCTTGACAAAGTCCCCAGTCCACCCTCCATCAAGGGAAGCAGGAGAGCTTAGGAGCTCACCCCTGTGCCACACAGTCTGGGGACAGAGTCTGTTTTGTATCTAAGCCTTTGTGCTATGCAGCACTGCTTGGAGTTCAGGAGGTGCTGAGTTAACCCCCAAAACTAAACACATATTCAAACAATGTTTCCAAGTGGCCTCACAGGAGTGATTTTGTCTACTGTAACCCTCAGGGAGGCAGGCGGGACAGTGACCAACAGTCCCATTTCCTTAACTGACAATTCTGTTATCTGAGGCTTGGTCACAGAGCATGAGGTTACAGTTAACACAGGTGAGTACTTCATAAACTTAATTTATGTGACTTCATAAATAATTTACATAAGTCGGTGGGGAGGAAGAAAGGCAAATTATGTATAATTTCTTAAGTTTACTGCTTCCTGCTTCCGAAACAGCCTCAATATGAAATGTTATTTTAAAATGGAAGCATTCGAGGCAAAAATGAATTGAGCAACCTATTCTGTAGATTCAAAGTATGGAGCTGAAGGGAAGAGTGATGCTGGTGAGTTTAGAATGCACGGATTTCTGCTGCAGTTGCTGGGATCCTGGCTGGTTCAGGCGGGCACCTGGGCCCTGACTGTAGAAATGAAAGGTTGAATGAGTGCCCCCTGTCCCCAGCTGCTTAAAAATGTGAACTCGGAGAGACACGAGAGGCATCTAACTCAGTCCCACCACCAATCTACAGGTCTCATTGTGGCTTTACAGTGCCAGCTTCACCTTGAGGAAGAGAGGCAGGGAGGGAAAGGGGAGAGATCAAACCCAACAGCTTTGCAAAGTCTCCATGTAGGCTGGTTTGGGTGAATATATATGGATTAGGAAAAGCATAAAGCCATGCATTTGAAGGATGAGTGTGCTACTAGAAAATGAAGGCCCTTGTTTCATCTGTCTTGTTTTTGACTTTATGTAAATTATTTATGAAATAGTCACATTTCATGAACAGACTATGACCCTTAAGAGGTATAAATACCACATATTTACATACTTTAATAGATTTGTTATTTGTAACTTCCACAATGATGTAGGTATTTTAAATATGTACTAATAAAAATTTTTTACTTTATTTTTTGGGGGGCTTACTGGGAATCGAACTCAGGACCTCACACTTGCCAGGCAGGTGCTTACACCACTAAGCTATATCCCCAGCCCAAAATTTTTAAAAATTAATTCCAACAGACCAAAAGTACTGTGAATCAGAAAATTCATACAAAGCTAATCATATAATTGACATAGTGTACACTGAAAACTCATACACACAAATTATACAGTGATTATATAGTTATAGAAGCACCTAATACTACTAATAGCCTAGTCTACACCTAGACAATAACGTTAAGTTCCAGAGCTGAGCTGTCAAATGTCGCAGTTACTATTCACATGTATCTTTTTAAATTTAATTAAAACAAAATAAAACTACAAATTCAACTCCTGGGTGGCAAGAGCCACATTTCAAATGCCCAGCAGCTACATGTGCCTAGTGGATACTGACTGAACACGTCCATTCTACGGCGATGCTCTAGGGAGTATTTAGAGATGGGCGATTCAACTCTGGAACAGGAGCAAAGGGCTTGTGTAACCAAGGCGAAGGAAAAGGACGCCAAGGCCTTTTCACAGGCCTCTCACTTTTGAAGGCCTTTCCAAAGGCAGGGGCCTCACCACCGGAGGGTGGTTTACCGTAGAGGTCTCAGGAATAGGACAGACCTTCACTCACCCTTTGCTAACCCACCCAGGTATCACCCTCCACCCCCGCACACACTTGGTTGAGTCCACTACGTGTGCTCCCTGGCCCAATCTTTTGGCTTCCTCCTACTCCCACTTACAGCACCCCAGATCCTGGCTTCGGAAAGTTGGTCACTCTCCGCCTCACTCGCTGTCCGCCTTAGAGCTAGGGGTGCCAGATCCGCCTCTACTTTTTCAATTTGTAGAAATCCCTGTTAGACCTAGGGTCCGGTTCCACCCTTAGCCGCTGTTAGTCTTTTCAAACTTTCAACACGACACCTCGGCCCTCGTCGATCCCGCCCGATTTGCAGCCCAGATCGCCCGGTGTCTTCGAACCCCTCAGCCGCACCTGAGCACAGCCGCTGCACCTTGAGCCGCCCATTGTAGACTCGGGTCACCTGCACCGTGAGCTCCTCCAGCTCGGTGCTACCCGGCGCCTGCAGCAGGAACTGGCTCTCGTCGCCCCGCTTCACGTGTAGCAGAACCATGGCTGCTCCGCAGTTCCCGTCCACAACACGATCCGCTCGGCCCGCCCCGCCGAGAACAGCGGCGACCGACCAGCTGCAGAGCTTACAGGCCGGAACCTGGAGCTCCGCCACCGCGGAGCTGGGGGTGGGAAACTGCACTCGCTCCCGGAAGTGGCGGTTGCCAGGACAACAGTTAAACAGTCAGAAGGGCTTCCAGCCCAGCTCCTAATCCAAGGGTGGGCCGTCCATACCAACGCGTAACTGCTGCCTTAGCAACAGCCCACACCCGGAAGGGTCGCACAGGGCCGCTCCCGGAAGTAGCTGTTGTCAGGGCAACGCTAGGTCAGGAATAAATGGAAGCAAACGACCCAAATTCGGCAGCAGCCTCTACTCACAGCAACTACAGAGCCTAACCGTAGCTTCCGCTGCTCAGGGTCCCACTTCCGGAAATAGCTCCCCCTTCTTCCGGTCTGGGGAACTTTGGAGCTGGAGAGCACGGCTAGTGCACTATTCGCTGGTCTGGTTTTCAGTATCCAGGGGTGAGGGATGCCAGTGCTTATTTGTGCAGGCAGAATCAGATTCGCACATTTAGGGTAGCCCAAGTAGCTGCTGCCAAAGCAACCCTTCCCAAAGTCTTAAGCAAGGCATTTCCCCACAGATTCTTAATCAAAGGGTAAAGCAGGGTCCAGCGTAGCTCTCATTGTAACAAAGGAAACAGAAATAGGCCAGCCCTGGTGGGCACACACTCTTCCCAGCACTTGGGAGGTCAAGGCAGGAGGGTCGCAGCCAGTTCGAAGACAGCCTGAACTATAAAGCTACAGATGTTACACAAACCTTCTTAGACTTCCCCCATGTGACTGACCTAAACTACTGCAAAATATATAGAACTTGAATAGTTTGAGCAACACCTGGAGAGTTTAGGCCATGACAAGGCCAAGTCTCTCAGAACACCCAGAGCCTGGGCTACAGCGTAGCAAATACTGCTAGCCAAGTGGGTTCTGAATTCCAAGGCCACACAGATAACATCTGGTGTGTTGTTATGCCTTTTGTTTAGTTTTCTATCAGTATTTTAGGTGCTTGCCTTTCTAGAGCATTTTAGGACCATTTGCATCCACTTGTTCAAGCAATCCATCAATGGCGACCTTCCATGTCTAGATAATTCTTTTTTGGTGGTGCTATTAGAGCCAGCTAAGTTAGATAGAAATTAATACGCAGTTGAGAGGGTTTGGACACTCAAGAAAGCAAAGAAGACTGGACACACAAAGATTGAGGATGGAGTTGAGTCTTCTCTTAGAGAAAGCCAGGCCTCAAGATGGCTATGCAATAGGCAGACCTGCATGCTTCCCTAGAGAGAGCAGCAACCTGAGATTATAGTGTAGTTAACAGCACCTGGTCCAGTGGGCCAGGAAAGGCATCAGGCACATATGTGGATCTGAACATCTGGATCCGTCCCTTTCCAGGAATGCTTTTGTTCTTTCCATACACTCCTACTATGTGACTCAACATTGGTTAAGCAACTACACAGTAAAACCTTGGATTGTGAGTTTTCCATAAGACAAACATTTCTAATAACTTGATAAACAAGTGATGTCTTACAATACTAGTGGTGTGTGATGCCAAACATCATGTGGTCACAACTAAGCCAGGGTGGGATTGTGGGCCACCATCTCCAACAGCAAGAGGTGATGGAGGAGATCTGGTTAGCAGAGGACGTGAAAACAGTGGAGGAACCCCTCCCTTCAAATGAAATTAGGGTGATATGAAAAGTTTTAGAAACAGCAAAATTTTGTAGAAAATGATGGATCCCCCATCTGAGAGCACAATCATGGTGACAGTTCAAAGGCATAACTCCTTCTTCCCAGAAGCCCCTATGGCTTCTTCTTCCCAAAAGTCTGTGCCAAAGCTCATGTGTGTAAAGACTGACCTAATCCCCTACAGTCTCAGAAAATAAACCAGCTCACATCAGTCCCCAGAGCCCTTCTCCCGTCAGAGCCTTTATAAGGCAGAACCTGCCCTTTGTCTGCAAGGAGCCACCACAGCCTTCTTTGTGGTGACTTCCTCTGTGCCCTCATTAAACTCTTTCTTATCTAGTTGCCTCCTCTCCTAATATTCTGTGCTGCTCTAGATTGAGTACAAAGTTTCAGCTCAATCAAAAAGCACCACCTAAGCAATGAAATCTGCTTAATGACAAGGCAATGTCACATTTCTGTGAAATCTTCAAAAGGAGACAAAGCAAGTATCATTAATAGGTTCCTTATTAAAGTTGCACTAAAAAGATTCAATCGAGCCAACAGATACCAGTGAATCCCTTAGTGAGACTGAAAGTCATCCTACTCAGTAAAAATCTTCTCATCTCCCTCATATTAGCCATGAAGATCTTCAAAAGGTAAGTACAGAATATTTTTCTTTATATGTTGTATTTTATTTTGTATTATATTACAGTACTGTCATCATTTTTATATGAATATTTTTGGGTTGTGGAGCAAATCACCTGAGTTTCCATTATTTCTTACAGGGAAATTTGCTTTGATATACAAGTGCTTTAGATTATGAGCATGTTTACAGGATGAATTATGCTTGCAAAACATGCTTTTACTATACTCATAAACTCATAGGTTGACTGTAGTCTGACCTACATTATACTCAAATTGCAATTTGGCTGTGTAAATTACCTGACAAAGGATCTTGGTAGACACCCACTTGGGACCCAGAAGCTGTTCTCCTTAATAAACTCTCATAATAAACTCTCCATAATAAACTGTCATAGCTTCCTCCTTTAGTTTGTAACTTCATTCCTCAGTGCTGTGAGATCATGAACTCAAGATGTTAGGAAAACAGAAAAGAAACAGAGGTATGAGCTCAACTGGACAGGTTTATTTCAGAACAAAGCTGAGGGACAGAGACAGCTGTGACACTAGAGACCAGACCAACAACTCTCCTGCAGGCTATAGTCTTCTGTAGGCTCATGAGGAGGGGGAGTCTGGTGAGAGGGGGTTGTGGCTTCTGCCAAGAACAAGGCTTCAAAGAGCACAGCAGTGACAGCTACCCAAGAATGGGGCTTTATCAGTGGCAGGGTTGGAATGTCGAGTCCCCAGATGCAGCTGTGCTGGAAGGGGCAGTTCAGTGGGGTCTTGGATCAGGATGGTGGTAGTTGGATTCCTTCATGGGACATCTGACATCTAACAGGTTATTTTTCCTGCATCTACTACGGAGTTTCATCCTCAGCACTCCTGCCCCTGCCAACTTTTTCTAAATTATGAGACATGGTCTAAGTTGTCTGGGTAGGACTCAAGCTTTCAACCCTCCTGCCTCAGCCTCCCTGAATGCTAGGATAACAGGCAGACAGCACCATGCTTGGCTAGGTCTGATAATTCTGAATTCCCCTTGGCCTCCCAGCTAGTTTTTCTGCTGTGGGTCAGAAAACCATCATTCATTCATTTTTTTCAGGCTAACAAGATTTCTTTTTTTTTTTTTTTTTGTCTTTTTCATTTTTATCAGTACCAGGGATCGAACTCACGACCGCCTGCTAGCAAGGCAGGTGTTTATGCCGCTGAGCTAAATCCCCAGCCCTGCTAACAAGATTTCTAATGAAGGGCCCCTTATGGAGTAAGTCCATAGGCTTCTTATGGACAATGATTAATCCTAGAAAAAGTGTCTTCTTACAGTAGACATTATACAGAGAAATGATTATATGAGTTAAGGTTTTGAGTTAAAGTATTTGATTTGGCAATAGGGACTAACTTATTTTCCCTGAATACAACTGAACTTGTATATGGAAAGCACAAGGAAAATGACTGAGAAAAATTCTTCTCTTCTGAGCAAAGTAGTCAACATGGTCAAGACAGGAGTATTTATTTCATATGACAGCACATTTCACAGGATATGTACAGAGTATCTGTATACCACTGATTTTAATACTGTACTTCTATAAAGTATATAGTTATAAATATTATATGCCACATAAGCAATAAAATTCTTACATACATATAAACAGCAATCTACTCCCAAGGACAAAAAATTCACAAAGAGATCCTTAGTGTCTAATTTCTTTTCTGCTTTGAACAGAACTGGTAAATATTTAACAATACACAGAATAATGGCTAATTATTTGCAGCATACCTTTAACTTTTTTTGTGCATTTTCAGCAACTTGCCAAATATAATTTTCCTGACAAAGGTTGAGCTGCTGCTGATATGTGTATTTTAGACAGTAGTTTATACTCAATAGGAAACATTGCTCACAGAACTGTAATTGGCACTAGGGAAGTTAACCTAACAATGAGTTATTCTGCAAAAGGAGAGCAAATACCATACACACTAATCACATAGTGTTAAAGCCACAATTTCAACAAGTTAATTCACATCTTGAAGCAAACTGCTTGTGTAATACTGCTTTTTAAAAGACACTACTGCCAAAAGGATCAGAACCCCCCAAAAGAACAATATAAAACTCACCAGAGTTACTTCTAATAGCAAATCTTGGCTGTTAATAGTGGATTATTTCTATAAATATAATATTTTGATAACATTTGAGCATTTAGAAAAGTGCTTTTTCCTAATTTGCTTTGTTTTAAGTGCAATGCAGTTTGCTGTGCTTTTACACTTTACATATTCTTAGCCATAAACTCTTTAACTTTTAATATTCTCCCAATGTGCATCTTTAAAGGCTAAATACAGACCTAGGAATTTAGGTGGACACATACAACTATTTATATATAAAAGGAATGTTAATATAAGTCAGTGGGTAAAGATAATCTTAACTTAAACTGACAACAAAAAACTATTGCTCAAGGAGTTTTCTGATTGATTTAATGATATCAAAATACTACATTCTATAAAAATTCTGTGTACTTCATAAAATTAATAAAAGCAGGATCAGTTGCATACTGGCAGTGCAGAGACAAAATCCACAACTAATTTGAGGTATAGCCTCTAAAAACTTAAAGCAGCATCAGAAATATGTCGTAGAGCCTCTTGGGGAGAAGAGACTGCACTGGGTCTTGTGCCTGGTCCAAAGCACTGTGAGGACAGCTGCTTTCCCTGCTAAAAGTAAGTTCTGGAGTAAAAGCAGCAAACAGAAAGCATGGGAAGGAAATGGCTAACATGTTCCTTAAATGTGCAGAAAGCAGAGAGTATGTTTAGCTCTAACATTTCTCACTGAACTTGGTGGTATGTGCCTTCCATACATATAAGGCCACAGTACTTTTTCAAGGGAACTAGAGTAAATGTCCACGTGACAGTGACCACAAAATATGCTACTACCAGCTGCAAGAACCCCCTCCCAGGGGAAAGCATATGGTGGCCCTGGAGTACAAAATAACAAAGGTGTGTGTATTTAAAGGGTTAAGGTGTGGAATAGTAGAAAATTCTGTTTCTCTAGAGAGATTTATTAGTTTCTGAAACAAAATTAGTGAACTATTCCAAATTATACATGTAGACATCTTTTTGGTAATGAGATACTGAAAAAGGTCTTTGTTGGAACTTTTAGGTAAAAAAATCTGGTCTGAGTTATATCCTTTAGCATTTAAGAGTTTTGTAAATATGCAAATGTATGTGTGTATAGATAATTACACATATATACACATACACACGTGTAACATTTTTGTTAAAGCAATGCCTTTCGAAATTGTTTCACTGTAATTTTGGCAGCTCTTTGGTAAATACAAACACCAACTGTCAACTGTGCGTAAGAGCTGGCAGTAACATCAGCTAAAAGTTGTGTGGGCATTCTAAGATTCTTCAGGAACTGACGAGGAATTTCTGGATGAGAACTATTTTCTCAGGTAGTTTTAAGCACTTTCTATGGCTACTATTGTCTCCTACTCATGTGAAGAGAAACACACCAGAACTCCAGTTAATATTCAGAAGGATTTTTCCTTATTTCCAATATACACATATTCCAACTCTATTCACATCAAATAGTGGTATCTTAGGAACATATCAGTGCACTTAACAATTACTTATTGCACATAATGAGTAACTAATGCCCAATTCTTCTGGCTCTACCCTGTCAAAACTAAAAAACAAACAAACAACCCTTCTCCCCCTTGTATAGTATAACATCATCTTTCTGTAAGGTCCTGTGTAGGAGATGCTTTAGATGCTGAGGTGTGGAAGGGGCCGGTGGCAGGGCTGGTGTTAGGCAGAAGCAGGGGAACAGGAGGGGGCGGTGGTCTTCGGGACGGCATCACACACAAGGAAACAGGTGTCCCTTTGCTCCAGTCAGTATCAAATGCACTTGGCTGATTACCTAGCGAGTCTAGACAAACTGACTTTGACTTTCCTTTTACACCAAAGTCATCTTCTTCCTCAAAGGTTACCCATCCTTTTGGGTTGCTTGTTTTCACTGTAGAGTGGCCCTGCAGATCAAAACTGTCCTTAAAATAATTGTGCGAAGATGAAGGCGCGCTTGTGTCCTGACCGAGAGGCATGTGAGAAGGGAAAGGACGGTTCGTAACAGGCTCTTCTTTGGAGAGCCATGAAGTTGCCTCTGATTCTTGAGACTGGGCTCTAAATGGGTTTCCAGGAGCAGCAGTCCTGTCAGTGAAGGGATTTGTGCTGGTCAAGCTAGTAATAAACGGGTTGGGAGAACCTCGTATATTTTCCTGGGATTTACTCCGGGCTGGAATTGGAGGCATGGTTGGCATGCAGCTTATAGAACTCAAAGTAGTAACATTACTTTGTGTTGCAGAAGGCAAGTGAAGCAACCTCTTTGGGTCTGGGGTTAGCACAGGTGACTTCTGAACAGACAGCTGAGCCTTTGATACAGCAAGCAGATTAAATGACAGATCTTCAAAGGGGTCACTCTTTGATAGTGATTCTTGTTCAACACTTGAGACTCCATTTGTTTTTATCTGGAAAGGAAAGAGAACACTGAATAATCAGTTTATATTTATTAATATTCTCTAATCTTCCTGTCTGAATTTTTCTTCCTTTTTTTGGGCAAGTACAAATTTAGAAATTAAAAAGTAGCTTTGTGTAGCTTGTTACTCTGGTGACAGAAGTACAGTCAAACAGCTAAACTCTTACTCTAAAAACTACTAAGTTTTTTATTAAACCCACATATTTTAAATCTCAAGAAATTTGACAGAACTTCTTTCATCCAAATTCTGAAATAGTAAACAGAATTACAAATTTGTCCATGCCCAGTTCTTTTAAATTTTAGCATACGAACACATAGTCAGGACTTAGGCTACATCTTCTAAACTTCCAACACCTATCTACGAGGATGATGTGGTTTCATTGTTCTTTTAAATACATTTTCAGTTAAAATTAATGTTATTTATAGGCATTTACTTTAAAGGATTAAAGTTAATTTTATTAGTATATTTGTATCCACAAGCTGTAGAGGCATCTTTTCCTTTTCTACATGGAAAAGTAAATTTCAGAGTTGTCTTTTAATGTAAGTTCTCCTTTGAAGGATAAACAGTGAATAATGTGATAATGTTGCTTAACTGACCTTCCTTATCTTGTTAAATTCCAAAGCAAGTATGCAATTATAACCAAATTCAATGACAGTTTAAAACCAAGGGAAAAGATCTATTTTCTATTTGATATAGGAATTCTTTTTTTTAATGGCCCATCTGGCTTCTTCAGGCTGAAGGGGTCGTAGTTGTTGGTCGGCTCTGCAGACATTTTGTCTAAAAGCCTCAATAGATAACAGGCATTTTCTTCTTGGGTAGAAACTTCTAAGACTCTGTATTCCATTTTGGCTCTAGGTGGTAGGTAGGCTGCGCATACGTGCTGAAAAATGTCAAATGGCTCTTTTTCAACATGGAAGGGTCAAACACTTTCCAGTATTTAAGAATGCATTCTACATGTGTGAGGGGCTTTGGCACTGAGCCGCGTGTGTCTCCATCCAATGATCTTGGTGGAAGACCACCAAATGATATACAAGGGAATGAAATTCCCAACCTACTAGAGGTCTGGTACAAGTTTATGTTCTCTAAAACTGAAGAATGAATTTTAGGAATAACGCAGGTTAAGAGCAGAATATATATATTGAGAGAAAGAAAGCTTCTATTTGAGAGAGAGAGACAGAATGGGTTCCAACTGGGTTGCCGCTGGTATATTATTCTAAAATCAAAACGAGGCTGTGCCCCTATGTTGCTACAACCTGGTAACAGAAGGACATGTTCAGAATCATTTCATGGTCACACAAAGTTCTGCACTCTTTTCCTAAATCCCTTTATGCCTGTTCACAAAATTGCTGTGGAATCACAAAATTGGGTGGCATCCTGTCACAGGACTGCTGTGCTCCTGGTCCTGGGAACAAATTAGCTCATGAGGCATTTCACTGATTTCCAAACAAACAAAGAAACAATAAGATTTTTTTTCAAACAACATGACAGTGAATTTGTGCCAAATGAAGAGGTCAGGAGGCTTTCAAGTGTATTCTAAGTACATTAAAGGTAAGAAGGTAGACTTGACATGAAACTTATTATAGTCATTATAATTACTCTACATTACTGATAATTCCTGGATTATTGGATGACTAATACTACAAAATGGGAGTATTTGGTTGGGTCTAGGATACAATTCTCCTGTGGCAGGTAATACAGTCCACAGCATACCTTATAGGAAAGGAAAAGTTTATACTCTTCACAGCTTAGAATTGTAGGCCACATAAATGCTATACATTTAAATATCTTTATTTTCATATATAATTTTTATTTTAAAATAAAAGTAATTTGATAGAAGTAGAATCATTTTTTTCAACCGGACTTGAAGTTTCAATGACAGCCGCACCACCATTATTATCATTATAATTAATTTAAAATCTAAAGGATTTGGGATGACATTAAAACTGCTGGTATTTTCACTGAGAAAGGTGTTGGAAGGACAGTTAAATAATCTTGCTATTATATTGACTTTCATCTTTGTCAACTGGCAATTCTTCCTTATTGAAAAAAATCTTGCTACAAAAACTCTCTGGAAAAAAAATACTTCCCCCAGAAGCAAGCCATGAAAAAAACAAAACAAATTTTGTGTTCATTCAATTATGCCACTGTTAAAACCAAAAATCAATGAGATTCTGTTTCATATACCTACAGTTTACTGTTTTAGAGATTATGTTTAGTTTTGTTAATTTTCATAAAAAAATGAAGCAAAAAATGATAAAGCATTAGCAAGACCAACTAAAATGATTCCTAAAAGTCCAAAATACTAAGAAAAACAAAACGCAGGTTTTATGGTATGATAGTTGAATTTATTAATGTGGAAGGGTGGTTTTAAAAAATGGGTGAAACTTTAGATGTATGAATCTTTAGATTCATACATCTAATGTGCTATGACAGATGAAAAGCACATGTAAAATTGATAAATGGTCAGATACCTGTTACCCTGATGGTTGCTCCTGCTTTGAGAAAAGAAATACAGACATCAAAGGAAAGAGTTAGGAGGACAATTTGAGACCAATCAGCAACCCTAACAATTCAGTTGTTAAATACTTTTAGTTCTAGCTTATATACAGAGCCCAAAAGCAATAGTAATTAAACATTGTAGCATAAAGACAATTGCAATTTCTTTTGTAATTTTATTGAATTAGGATCCCCCAATTTTAATTTTTCTTTTCTTTTTTTTTTTGAGATAGGGTTTCACTATGCAGTTTCGGCCACCCTTGAGAACTCGCTTTGTAGTGCAGGTCCTCCTGTCTCAGCCTCTCAAGTGCTGGGATTACAGGCCTGAGCCACCACGTCTGGCTCAACTGTAATTTTGTTTGAGCTTGATTACCAACCAGTGCAAAGTTTTATTATTCCAAAAAGATTTGCAGAACTCTAAAACATTTTAAGCATCCGGTTATGGACAGAATGGTTACCACTATTATCTCCACAATTCTTGTGTTGAAGCCCTAACCCTGTGTGATGGTTATTTGGGGCCTTAGGGAAGAGGTAATTAGGGTTAGAAAAGGTCAAGAGTTTAGGGCCCCTGCGATGGGATTGGTGGCCTCACTGAGGACAGACACCAAGCTGTTGCACAGGTGCTGGCTTCCTTGACCAAACTCTTCTCAGGCACCACACTGGAGAGAGGCCAGGTGAGCACACAGTACAAAGGTGGCTGCAGCAGGCCAGGAAGGAAGATCTCACTGGCACTCCTGCATGCTGTGGCCTGATGCTGGACGTGCCGCATCCCCAGCTGTGAGCAGCAGGGTCATGTTGCTTAAGCTGCTCAGCATAGGGTATTTTTTTTGTGGCAACTTAGACTAAGACATAGCTTTAGGATAGTCCTAACAGCTTTAGGATAACCTACAGAAAATGTACTAAAGGGCATCATTTTGCAAAAGAACTAGCCTACTGACAATTAATATGCATTTTAACAAAATGGTTAGGATACAGGTTTGTTCTGTTACTTAAATTTTCTGAAGGATTATACTATCATTAATTTACCTCGCAATTGGTTAGTCTGAGGTTACAACAAGGTAAGAAACTATCTTAGAGGAGTTTCCTGCCTACTAAACATGAGACTTGAATTTTAGTGACCACTGTCTGGCTGATCTCAAGAGTCCTGTTTATCAGCTCGGGCACTACATAAGACAGGGAACAGGCTTGGATGAGGATGTACAGGGCTGCTCCTCTCCTCTCCGTTACACAGATGGAGGATGCTGAGGTTTTCTACCTGGCCTCTCAGCGCACATGTCAGTACTGTGGCAGTGAGCGCTGTTACTTTCCTTGTGTTTGGGTTTCCTGCTGTCTGGCTCTCACCTGATCACCAGCTGCTAACATACTGGAAGTCATGGAGGTAAGGAGGTGTTTTTGTTTTGTGAAGAATACATGTTAATCATTTGAATGGAAACAATCTTTTCTATATAGATTTAGATTTCTATATAGAAATTAGAGTCAAAGAGAAATGTTTCCTACACAGAATTAGTCAAGAATATTAAAATAAAAAAGTAAAGTTGGGACATGTATGTTTTTATGTTTAAAATGCATTTTACGCTTGAAGCAGGATAAATAAACACTTGTAAGAACTACTGACTGTTCGGTCCTAGAACTACTCCATATAGGCAAAATACTGAGTTTGTTATATGTAAAAACCTATTCTTTGTTATAGTTGAAGATTTTATATATTTTTCAAGTAATAGCTACTTTGCAGAATAAGAATTACGTATCAATGACTAAAGCAAAGAGAAAATTTAGAATTTAAAATAAACATCTTTGTCATTTTTGATAAACTGACTGTAACAAGATTTAAGAGACAATGTACCAGGCTACACATAAAGCAAGTAATACCATAAAGAAATCAAGTCATCAAAAAAAAGAAAGAAATCAAGTCATCTCAAAAGAAAACAGAAACTAAAACAATGGAAAATCAGGCCAGGTGTGGTGGTACACTCTTGGAATCCCAGCATTCAGGAAGCCGAGGTCAGATTGCGTTACATAGTGAATTTGAGGCTAGCTTCAACTACATAGTGAGCTCCCACCTCTCTCCCTTTCTCTCAAAAATAAACCAAAACAATGGAGAATAATCTTAGAAAACAAGGCCTAGAGGTCAGCAGCATGATTCTACTGCAGTATGATGTGTTACTACACACTTCTCACTGAAAGCTGCAACAATCTTCCTGGACCGTTGCTCATCGTGAAAGCTTTCAGAGCACAGGACTTCATCTGCCTTCACACTGGCCTAAGCATACCCAAGTCATTGCGGAGCAGCAGGGACTAAGGTAAACTTCTGCTGACACGGACACCTTAGAACACTGACAGACAGCTCAAAGTGGCCAGTCTGATGTGCCCTCCAACTACATCTTTAAAAATACAATACCACAGAAAATGAGAAAACAAGTCGTGACTCACTAAAAGTCAGTGGCAAAGGATAAATAGTGATCATTTACTCTTTGGAGGGATTCTAGCATTATGTATCTTCAGCATCTTCAACTTTTTGAACTAAAAACAAGTAGAATACTTTTTGGTATTAATCAGCTTAAGAGAATATTTTCTCTATATTATAAATCCTCCAGCTATTACAAGTGTGACAGTAATCTATGAGTAACAACTGCTAACAATATTCAGATAGTTTTGAGTCTCATTTACTTACGTATCTACTGCTTACCATGTAGACACATAAACTGCCAACTAGCTGGACATACCCATACATCCATAAAAATAAACACAAATGATTAGCTATCAATACACGTAAGGGAAACTGCCAATATATAATATTTCTATATTTGGGGGCTCTCCAAAGTTTAAAAGCAGATTTTTAAATGCTCACATCTTTCTTTAGCCTTGTCAGCATTTTTAGGTTAACAATTTACATAAGGCTACAAGTATCTATTAATTTTTAAAATATGTTTCTTAAATATATGTAGATAATAAAACTGAACTACCACCCACATTTTAAAAAGGAATTTACCTTACTGATTGCCTCTGAATAAAATAATTTTGTATGTAATCAGCAAAAAGAGGACAACAATATCCTGTAAGGTGACAGCGTGGTCTTCTGGGAGACACTAAGGAGGAAACTTACCATTTCGATGGACAAGACTACCACTGCAAGCTCAAACCATCTAGAGTGACCCGATAATGACAGTGACCATTAGAAATATTTAAGTGAATAGGCAGAAACAGCTACTACTCACATCAAGAGGAACTAAGAATTATTCTCTTTACTGGAAATCAACTGCCATGTTCATGTTCATGATCTGATCTCTCTCCAGGAAGAAAAAGCCAAGACTAACTTATTACTGTGAGCAACAAGAAAGATAAATCATTCTTGTTTGTCTTAGTATTTTTTAAATATCTAAAGTAAATTATGATCTTTAAATTTAAATTTAATTTAAATATTTAAAAAAGTCACAAACTTTTAGCATCAACATGAAAAATCCCAAAGATCTCTGGTCTAGGATTACTCTACAAATTTTTGATGCAAAATTTTGATGATAACAACCACCACCTAAAACCCCCCAAGAGTCAAATGTTCATGTGACTAGTTTGAGACACTGTTTGTTTTTATTTTTTAATTTGTTTTTTTGAGGCAGAGTTTTGCTATACAGTTCAGGCTGGCCTTGAGCTCACTTTGTAGCTCAGGCTGACCTCAAACTTTCAGTGAGCCTCCTGCCTCAGGCTCCCACGTGCTGAGATTATGGATATACATCACCACGCCCGGCTGAGACACTCATTGCTGAAGTCATACCTCAGATGCTATTAATACCAAATGGCACAGATGAAAAGAAAACTAAAATTTGCTATTTCTTATAAAAGCTAATCATTAAAATCAATGTACTTTAACTCTGCATGCCTGCATATCAGAGACAACAGCATACACTGAGACTTACTTGCAGTTGTGGTGAAGATTCTGAAGGCAAGCTATGGGATGACCTGCTCCGAGGTGGGGGTTGTGGTGGGGTTTCCAAATTTGGCTGGGGGCCAGGCTGAGGCATTGGTGCTGTCATGGGGATGAGAGGCTCTTGTAACTTCTGAGCAGGTGGGGGCAAAGCTGACTGCACAGGGGAAGCAGCCTGAGGCTTCAGTGGTTCTGGTAGGAGGGCTGAGCCTAAAAACGGTGATGGACACAGTTAACTGTACTCTAGAAAACCATGGTTTTTCTTTCTTTCTTTCATGAAATGTTAGGGGGACTTTCTAGTTTTCTGGCCCCCTCCCAAGCCACCTCATTTCTTTGGTATAAAGAAGAACCAGTTGTGGGAGGTGGCAGATGATGGAAAGTAAAAGCATAAAAGAAAGGAAAAGGAAAAAGCTTAAAACCTGAGTGAGATTTCTTTTTTTTGAGACAAAGTGATGCTGTGTAGTCAGTGCTGACCTTGAACTCACTATATAGTGCAGGGTAGTCTTGAACTCACAGCCATCTTCCTGCCTCGGCCTTCTGAATGCTGGGATTGCAGGCATGTGCCACTATGCCCAGCCCTAAGTGGGATTTCTAATCCAGTGTGTACCTTTTGATGACTCTGGTGGCTTGCTTTGGCTTTCCGGAGTCAGTCTTCCTGTAGATACCCGAGCATGGCTCTGTGGGGCGCTGATAACTCCAGCCCGGGGTGGAATTGTCTGAAATGGGGAATATCACACTTGAGACATTTATTTTCAACATGCAAGATCCTGTGAAATATCACTTACTCTCCTCTCTGGCATATTCCCCATCTTGACATTTTAATAGCTTCTATTTGGAGCCACAGAGTGGTAAGCTTTGAAATCTTCCTTTTTACTTCTGACTGGTTACTGTGTAGAAGCATTATCAAGCAATGTATAGGGATTTAGTTTTCAAAAACACCCCTCATATTATTTCACCATTCCTATTTTAGGCAGGTATTATTTTTATCATGAGCCAGGATCTGACTCAGGTTTGACAAGGCAGCAATATGGCCTTCGAAGAAGACACTTAAACTGGTTTTTTAAGACAGGATCTCACTATGTTTTCCAGGCTGGGAACTTGCTTGAACTTGCTGTGTGGCCCATGTGGCCTCAAACTCATGGTAGTCCTCCTGCCTTAGCCTCCTGAGTGATGGGATTATAGGCAGGCGCCATCCCACTCGATTGTGGGAAAAGACAACTTTAAAAGACATGAGGAGATGGAGAGATGCCTGAGCAACTATGAGACTTCAGAAAAACCACACTCTAAGATTTTTAAACACAGAAATAAAACTCTTGAACAACTCAAGATTCTAAAAAAGGAATACTAGAACAGTACTGGTAAACAGTATTTTTTTCCTTTTAATATGTTTGCTGAAGACTCTACAAGCTCACAATATTTATTTTAAGCAGAAGTTAATTTTAACCTCACAAAAAAAATCTGAATTTCCCTCCCTACCCTTACAGTGTTACACAAAATTCTTGCCTAAGAGTGACAGTGCATGGCAATTTTCCCTTTTCTGAAATAGAGTACGTAATAAATATCTTCAGGTATACTCTACAGAAATTTCAATTTGGAGAATAATATTACACAAAGAAAGGATTTTCCCATTGTCAGGCAGACAACTACAACAGAAACTTCAATAAAGTCTATCTTCATGAGAAGTAGTTTCTTATTTAGAGTCCCACAATACTAATTTTTGATAGTGTGATAGCTCTGAGTTCCCCAATATTCCGATATGGGTCTCTATATCAGACCGATTTAAGTTACTGATTACTGGTTTCCATTTTCTCTTTTTCTCTTTTTGAGCTGGTATAGCAAGAGAAAAATTTCATTTGGGTAAAGAATGGAAAAAATATGTGTGTTAAACAAAACATGATCAACATACAAAAACTACAGATTATAAAGAAGAGAAAAAATGTTATAAAACATTTTCTTTTCTATTTTTAATACCTTCAGAACCAATTTTAGACTAGTAACTCTACTATATTTTTTCCACTAATTAAAATTAAACTTCCTATTAGCCAGGCATGGTGGTGCATGCCTGTAATCCCAGCACTCGAGAGGCTAAGGCAGGAGGATTATTGTAAGTTTAAGACTAGCCTGGGCTACAAAGTGAGCTCAAGGGTAGCCTTAATTGCATGGTGAGGCCCTGTCTCAAAAAGATTAAAAAAAATTCCTTCCTATTGAAGGGTAACTTGATGTCTACATTAATTAGTTACTGTTAATGTAAACCACCTCCTCATATACTGAGAAATACTAAGGTATTTAGTGATCATAATTGTTTAAAGCATATCACTTTTTATTCAAACATTAGCTCAGTTATTCTGAAGAACAGGTCAAATAATGTTAGATGTGAAAAGGTACTTTAGGGATCATCATTTCCCTCCTTTTAGAGCTGAGGAAGCAGAGGCATTAATGGATCAAAAGGGTTCCCCTATGTAATAAAGCCAATTAGCAGCAAACTGGAACCTAGAACCAACACCCCAAAGCTCCAGGCCTGGTGTCACCTACCGGTCTGACTGTACTGGGTCCAGCAGGGCCTGGGCCTGCGAATCCTGCTTGAGGTGAGGGCTGACTGCGTCCTGGAATAAAGACATTACATCCTTTGTTTAAGAGTTAAAACAAAAAAAATAAAAGCAAATACAAAAGCAAAACTCAAGACACTAGGTTTGTATATTCCAAGTATCTATTTCATGGTCCAGTTTTGAAAGTAACTCCTTTTAAGTGTTTTTACCTATATTTTCTTTCTGTGTTGTTCCAGGGCTTTTGGGTGCTTGGAAGCAGGAAGGAAAAAAATTAGTCATAAATAAGCAATAAAACAGTATTGCATAACATCAGTTGGTCATTCTGCGTCATTATCAGCAGAAACGGGGGCCTGAGATGGTAACAAATCACAGTACTTAGCTATGGATAAGAATGAAGGGCACTACTGGCCCTGAATGAAATATTCCAAAGAGAGAAGAGCTAGAACACTTAGAGGAACCTTCATGGAGGACAAGGCTAGCCCTCAGTCTCATGTCTCACTCACAGGGTGACTTTAAGACAACAGTCTTCACAGAGCTCTCTCCCTGAACCGTGAAAATGCCGTCAGCTGTGGGAATGGTCACCAAATGTGATCAATGTAACTTCTGCTCCTCAGAGCTGGTGAACAAATGGATCTGAGTAATAGGGAGGGCTGGAGATTTCAAGTTTCATAAGAGGACTGTTGCATGGCTTCATGTTGTAGTATTATTGTGAGCAGTTATTTTACAATGAGATTTTTTGATTTCCATAACAAAATATGATTAAGACAGAAAACAGGAATGAATATATCTTATAAAATATTCACTTTATAGAAAATAATATTAAAATGTGGTTCACAATCTCTAGGACAAAAGGAACAGAAAGACTTAACAAGCAGCATCTTAAGATTTATTTTCCTTTTGAAAAGAAATTCAAGGGGCTGGGAATTTGGCTTAGGGATATGCCTGCCTGGCAAACATGAGGTTTTAAGTGTGATCCCTGGTACCAAGAAAAAAAAAAAAAAAGAAATTCAAGGATGGTTGTTATATGAAACACATCAATCCTTTAGTAATTTTAATCTTAATGAGTAGCTTCTAGTCTTAATGGTCTTTTAAATAAATATAGCTCAGTACCAACATACACAGAACAGTTATGTTACCTGAAATCGCCCACAAATACTCTTTTCTTGGACCTAACTTTTAATAATTTATTCTTACTAAGTTTTAAAACTTCAGCTTAGTAAAGGGCATTTCTAAACATCTGACTTATTCTGAAAAAAACTGAAGGCATTCTTCTTAAACAATAATTTCACAACCTCAATATACATGAAATATTTATCACACAGTTCAAACAACATACTGTATGAGTCACAGGAAATTAAACTGAGCCATTAAAAATCATACGCACAAAAGAATGAAGAGAGAAAAACACAAGGTATACATAAGGAGGGGAAAGGATAAGTTTACAATAGGACTTAGAAAAGATTTAGTATGCCTTTGAACACCGGAGTGGCTGACATTCAGAAACCAAACGAGAGAACCATTTCTATAATGCAAGTCTTGTTACCTTCCATCTCTCTCCTAGCTACCCCAGGACTGGGAGGGGCTCCAGCACCTTTTTAGAGAAAGAGCAAAAGCTATATATTGTTTAGGGCCCACAGCACAGAATGAAGAAAGACAGGCATACAATTACTTTTGCACAAGGGTTTCTTCTTTGCTTTAAATCTTTTTGAAGATATCGATACAAACCAGTGATTTTATACCATGCCCAAACTCAAGTCCTCCTTCTCCTCAAACTCAAGTGGGATGGCAATTTTCTTTTTTATCTGAGATTACTAAGCACAGGAAATATTAAAAGATTTAATGTCTTTCTTCTATGATCACTTCATTCTTTACTTCTACAGTTACATCACTACTAACAAGTTTCAGTATAATTCTCAAATGGAAAAAAAATCACAAATAACATTTTAATTTCATTTTGAATTTCTATGAGACTATGTTCTTTTGTCTGTTTTGTTTTGGTGCTGGGAATTGAACTCAGGGGCTCACACACACTAGGCAAACACTACCACTGAACTACCCCTGTGCTTTTTTAAAAATTTTTTAGTTTGAGAAGGTCTTAAACTTGCAATTCTCCTGTTTTGGGCTTCCTGAGTAGCTGGGACTACAGGTGTAGGTCACTGAGTCTGGTCTTGGAAGATGCTTCTTGATGGATTATTTTCCAATAAGTATCACAATCAATTTCTTCAAGTTTAATGTTTTAAAGGAACTACAGGTTATGAAGTAAAAAACAGTATGGCAAACATTGTCCACAAAAGAATTATGAAGAGAAATAAATTTTAAAATTAAAATATTGCTAATATAATTCAACTTTCCACAAAATTATTTTAAAATTTACTTTCTATAGGTTAGTTTCTAATTAATTCAGAAGGTAAATAAAATTTACCATTGAACTCTAAGTAAAAAAGTTTGAATGGGAAATATATTGATGGTTTCTATAGATCAACTGAAAAAGTATAGCATCAGAGAAAGCTCTGATGCTGAAATAACTCTGCTATCATTCTTATACAATGTTATGGAAATCTATTTAAAAGCAAAGTCGGTGTGTAGTAATTAAATCTGAACTCACGTCATTAGGTAGCTAGAATAGAAATTAGAACAACTATATATGCACAGTGGGCCTGAATATCATTAAAAGTGGATCTGTATAAGCTCTTTTTGAAATGTGACAACCTGCCTCATCCTGGAGAAAAAGATTAAACAAATGTGTCAAATGTATCTCTTCAATTGGGTTCTGGAGGTTCTCGTGTCAATCAAATCAATTACATATTTAAAAAAATGTTATCTATTTTAGAGTAAATGTTTCTGTATTGAAAAGAAAATCATGGAGTTCATAAATGAGGCAGGGGTTTTATAATAAGTTATAGTAAATACAAAATAGAAGATATAGTTCAGATGATTACCATAAGTTTAAATTATATTCCTGGAAACTTTGCTACCCTAAAAACTTTTTCACTAGAAAAGTAAAATACTAGAGAATCACCAATCAAATACTTGAGAAATTTTCAGTATCCAGTGTATCTGAAACACTTTTGAAATTAATATGACTCTCAGAAACTAAATATCTGTGATCTGATTGACTGTATTTGTATAAAAAAGAGAAAAAAAGCACATTCAATCATGTCTTCCTGGAAGATAAAAGCTCTCAATAAGCTAAGCTCCAAATTTTTATTTAAAAGAAATACAATAGAAGCTTAGACTTATTTTTAACTCGGAGTATAAATGTCACTTATCTTGATTTGTATCAAACCTAAAATCTCAGTTGTAGAGATGAAACTAGAAAACATTAGTGAGCTGAGACTGAGACATGAGAACAAATGTAAATGTTTACCTCCAAATTCCTTTCTAGCAGGTGCAGGACTCCTCGCCCCTTATAGTTCACAAGAAAATATGCAGCAGAAATGAAATGACATTAAATAAAGAATTAAATGTCAAGATTTTCTATAGTATTCATGGTAACAAATACAATGTTGAAATGAAACATAAGTACCTAGATACTATAAGAAAGCATATATTCATAGAAACTAAAATAACACTATAACCATATTTTAATTCTTTATTTTATTTTTAAAATTTTTCCTTTTTATCAGTACCAAGGATCGAACTCATGACCGCCTGCTTGCAAGGCAGGTGCTTATGCCGCTGAGCTAAATCTCCAGCCCCTATAACCATAGTTTAAAATAATATTTAAATACTGAAAGCATCATATTAAATAATGTGCATGCTCTTTAGTTCTAATCATAAAAGTTTACAAAAATTAGTAAATCTTAATGATTTTATGAAGCCAGAAATGAGTTAAAAAAATTAAACTTAGGTTTACTGAAGAACAGTATACATGCCCAACTCCATAGTATTAGACTCACTCTCGCATACTGGTAAGAAGGCAGCTATGAAAAATCTACCTGTTGAATACGTTTTACCTATCCTATCTTTAAAAAAAGGTAAAAAAGTAGCAACAATGATTGAAAAAAAAAACAATAAAGCTAGAAGTTAGTGATATGGAGACATGTAGAACATTTTAAAACAAAATGAAGAAGAAACTGGGGCCTACCACATTGGAAACAGAGCAGCCACCTACCTGAAGGTGGTGGGGGTCTCTGTGGGGGCGCGGGGCGCGTTGGGGGAGCAACTGGCCGGGGTGGGGGTGGCCGCTTGGGCTCTAAGGCCTGGGAAGGCTCCTTCTGCTGTGGCTGGACCACTGGCTGAGAGTCCACAGGAGAACCTAAACAACAGAGGAGATAAGATCAGGTGCCCTGAGGGTGCGGGTAGAAACCAATGTACTTTCCTTATTTGTACAGTAAATATTCCATTTTGTTTATTTTTAAAATGTGTTGACTAGTGTAGAAAGACAGCACACTTTCGGTAGAAATAACAAAAGCCACCTACCAAGGCCTCAGGGGTGCTGCTGCCCCTTCTGAAAGCTGACTTACTAAGTAGCCCTGTCAAGAACACATGAACTTGGTTTAAGGCATGTGCAGCCTGCTGGCCAGTGGACAGAAAAAAACCCAAATATGCATGCATGCTTCCCCTTTCCACAGAAAATTGTCAACTGTAAGACAGACAACCCTAACCACATAGAAAAAAGATTAAGAAAGCTTGTCATCCAGAGGCAGTCTGTCACCGGCACCTTCTCCCCTTCTGTGGTCAGGGTGCTCCACACATGGCACCCCAGCTCGGTGTCGCTGGCTCTCTCAAATCAAGCCCACTGACTAGAAATGTCACACACAGCTCTCAGTACGATACACACTCTGTGAACTGGGAGGTCCTGGGGTTCTTGCTGGAGCTCGACTCGGTCTGACGGGAAAGGAAGGTACAGGAGCCTCTGCTGTGGTGGGTGACTGGCAGGGACTTGTCCGGGGTGAGGAGCCTGGGGAAATGCCGAGGCCAGAACTGGAGGATGGCTGCAGATGCTGAGGAAAGAGCTCCTCCACTTCGGCACTATAATCATCGACGTCACCTGAGGAGCGAGTGAGCAGCAAGGATGTCAAAGATGCCACCATTTCAACTTGCTCAGAGATTTGTCCCATCTTAGAAGAGGTTTCAGGGATTCAAATACACAAATTAAACTAACACATGGACAAAGTGTGTATTTGTATATAAACAATTTACATATACAAAATTACGGAATAATATAAATTTATGGAAGATATGAAGATTCCTATTGTCTCATAGCAACCTGATGATGGGCTGCGCTGACTAAAGGGGCTTTCACTGTGTTTGAGCAACTAGAGCAGGGTTGGGGGGCCCAGATGACCACTGTTCCTCCAAGTCCATCTGCTGTGCTCTTTGGAATCGCCCCACTCCCAGGTCAGCCCAGGTTGAGCCACATAGGACCAGCTCTTGGGACAGCCACACACCTCTTCCCTGGGAGCCCTGCCCACCTTCCTCCAACCCCACAGAGACTTTTCTGTCCTAACTGGACACTGCTTCTCCTCTAAGGTGTCCTTATCCCCACTATCCTAAGGTTGGAAAATGGGGTCTGGGTACCACTTGCAACCTAATTCCAACCTCAGAACATTAATCTCCCATCTCTAAAAAGTATATCCTATTTCTCTGAAGCTAAGCCATCATGAATTTATGCAGCACCTACTACTGTACTTCCTACAGTTACCTCCAGGCACCATCATGGAACAAGCCAAAAACAAGACAGCAAGTTGGGGTCTATCACCTTTCTGTGATGTTGAAGGCCGTGCGGCAATCCACCCCACTGAGCTCACATCCGCTCTTAGCACTACACCCTCAGAACCCAAGCGCCAGCGCTGCATCCTGACAACCCGCAGCCCCGCAGTTCCCTGCGCAGTCACTTTCCTCCTTTTCTCTTCTGCAGCATCCAGGGCCTGATCTGTCTTATTATAACTCCCATCCGATTTTGCTCTCTCCCATGCCTCATGTCAGATTCCATGGATTCTATGGTTCTTCACTCAATCGTCCCCCTGCCTCATGCCTCTTCCATCACCCTTGCCTACCAAAACCCCTACTGTGTGCCAATTCCACTGCTTAATCTCTCTGTAATTGCACTCAGCCTGCTGAGTGCCGCTGCTAAAGAACCCACACAGCCCTCATGATCATATGTGTGCTCCCAAAGTTGCTTGGCAATCACATGATTTACCATCAGATCGCCTCTTTCCTGCTACTCTTCTCCTCAGGACCTTTATCCCAAGGTTTCTTAACTCTCCTCAAACCATGAGCTGCTTCCCTCCTGCAGACAATGTCAACACTTAAACTTCATGGTGAAGTCTTAAAATAAAGGCACCCTCTCCCACCACTGTCTGCCAGCTGGAATCTAATCAGACAGTTGGCACTCAGGTATTTGTGGGTGCAACTAATGGGGTCCTATCCACACATTTCTCAGTGACCTTACTCCACCATTCTGCCAACCTGATCCAATATTGCCAGTCCTTTTGCTTCTACCAGCACTTTTCCATCAGTACGAAGACTCCCAAGTCTCTCCCACTTACAAACCACCACCTTTGGATTCCCAGTCTCCCTGAACCAACTGTCCTCTTATCCCTTCCCCCTAGTCTTAGCCAAGCTCCTTTACAGAGCTGTTTACAGGCACTCTCTCCATTTCTTCATTTTTCACCTGTAAAATTTCCACTGCTGGCTTCATCACACCTCTGAAATTAATTTGTGATCGTATGTATGTATGGGATCATGGGGACTAAACTCAGGGCCTCTGCACTAAGCTACATACTCAGCCTCCACTTTGTGTCTTGTTTGGTCTTTAATCTTGAGGAAGGGTCTAAGCTGCCAAATTACCTGGGCTTGAACTTGAAATCCTCCAGCCTCACCTTCCTAGTTCTGGAGTAATAGGCAAGTGCCACTACACCCAACTGAGGGTGATCAACAGCTTCCCTTTCTGCTGTTAAATCAGAAAGACAAGCTCCTGTCCTCATTTCTGCTCATCTTTTTGTGGTATCAAATATGGGCTCTACTGCTTCCTTTTTACATTTTCTTTCCTTGATTTTTAATCCACCAAATTCTCAGGCTCTTTGACATTTCTAAGTGTTCCTTTTTATTTTCCTTTCATGGCAGACTTCTGTCTATCCTCAATCTCTGCTCTTCCATCTTTGATCCCTGGATTGTTGGTTTCCCTGCACTCAATTCATTCTCCCAGTTTCTGCATGATCCGACCAAAGTAATAAATGCTCACAGCATCATTTGCCATCAGAGCTACCTGTGTCAGAGGTCTCTCCTGAGCACCAGACCCACAGAGCTGCCAGCTGGACCAAACGACTCCACAGACATGGCCAATCCACCCTACTGTTGGTCCTCTTCCTGCACTGTTTCATTTATTTGCTCACAAACATACTTCTATGATCAACTTACCTATCTTTCAGCCCCTTAGGCCTAAAAATGTGCTTTCTCCTTGAGTTCTTCCTTTCTACCTTCTTTCCCTCAATCTCAGCTTGTATAATTCTTCTGCAACATCCTGTCTAGCTCCCCAATCCTAGTTACATAACTATTACAAGAGCTAGATAGTACCGTTCATTATTGCACTGATGTCATTCGATTGTAATTACCCACATACTTTTGTATAACACCTACTAAGCTATGAGTTCTAGTAGGGCAAGGACCATGATTAGTCAGTTTCCAGCAGCTAGCATGTATGTGGCACATTAATCCAGTTAATGCTGCATGTGTATCCCAAGAAAAAAGAGAAAGATAAATTTGGACACCAAGCCTTCATTGATGGGAGGGAAACTTCCCTAGCACTATAAAAGCAAACAAAATCAACAAACAAACCTTCCATGTCGAAATCTGCTGCAACCTCAGCATCTTCACCAAGCAGGGTAGAGCTTGTCGATGAAGGCAATGTGACACTGATTTTCTCTAAACTCATTTCTTCTTCCAAATTTCTGATCCAGTCTGGACTTTTTAAAGTGATAGTTATAGTTCGGTTCAATAGCTAATTGTTAAAACAGATATAAAATTTCAGTTAGACATTATATTTTTCACAAATACAATTTCTACAAGATCTTGAAAATATTTTAAGGATCTAGGAGTATTTATAGTATAAAAATATAGACTGGAGGGTGAGTGGCAGAGTAGAAAAGGAGGGAAAAAAATAAAACCAACTAAATTACCAAAGAAAACAAAAAAACCACTCCACTGGGAAAAAAAGAGCTGCAGAGAATGTTAAATTGAGAGCTGCTTTTTAATATTTATGTTGTCATGGCATAAAGAAAAGCTTAAGAAACCAAAGCTAAACTTACATTTAAAAATCAGTAAGTTTCATATAGTTAAAATGCAGAAGTGGGACTGGTGATATAGCTCAGTGGCACAACACCTGCTTGACAAGCACAAGGTCCTTACTTTGATTCTCAGCATTAAAAAACCAACCAACAAACAAAAAAATAGTTGTAAAAATATTTATGGCATATATGACACGGAATTAATATCTGTAATATAAAGGGAGCTTCAAAAGACTAAGCCCACAGTGGAGATGGGTGGGGCTGGGTATAAGGTCTTAGATTCTTTACCCAATCTCTCTCTCTCTCTCTCTCTCTCTCTCTCACACACACACACACACACACATGCATGCACGCACACACACACATACACACACACCCCTAGTGAGAGAATACAAGCAACCAATATATAGAAAGACTCAACTTCTAGCAATCAAAATCTAAAAAAGCAGTAATGATGTACTACTCATTTTTCAGATCATCAAAGTAAAAAAAAAAATTCAGTATCAATTAGGATATTAGAGAAAGGTAATCCCAGGTAGAGCATAACTTGACACAACCTTTCTGAAAGGCAATTAGGCAACAACAATCAAAATGTAAACCTCTAGGTCTATATTCTTTGACACAGTGAATTTTTATTTAAAATTTTATCCTAGGGAATAAAATGATAAGCCTAAAAAGTTACATCTGTGTGCCTCAATGTGATGTGTTTATCTATGGTAATGATTTTACCAAGGCTTGAAATGGTAATGTAGACCAAGAATGAAGCCAACAAAATACATTCCTAGTAGTCACAAACAACTTCTTTCCTTGTTTTCTTGTACTATACATATAAGCCAGAATATTTACCCTTAATTAAAAATGTAACACATTTTACGTTACAAATAACAGAAATCAAATTAGGAGGTAAACTCTTTTAGACTATATTAAATGTTTAATATCTCTAGGGAAGCACAAAAGTGCTTATGTGACTGAAAATATATTTACATACTCTTGCTGCCACAAGCCTATAAAAATATAATTTCAGGGCCAGGGTCTCAGCGCAGTAGCCTAGGTGCTTGCCTGGCAAGCACAAGGTTATGAGTTCGATCTCCAGTACAACAAAACACAAAAAACAAAAAACAAACAAACGAAACTCAGACACTTAATTTCAGAATCTTTTAGAATCAACAAATCTACCTTACCTCTTTACCATTTAGGCTCAGAACACTCAAAGCAGAGCTTCCTTCCAAAAATGTAACCCACATTTTATCTTCTACAAACCTTTAAGAAAAACAATTTAGAAAGTAATTAATTCCTTAGCTATAACCCGGCCAATAAACTAGTCCAGTGATCACTGGCTAACAGGAGCCGGGCCTACAGAGGACAGGAAGTAGAGGGGAAAGGAGGGAGGGAAGCAGAGCTGCCGGTGACTGGCGGCTGCAAGGAGGATCTTCCCCATTCTGCATTCCAAGCAGGCTCTCAAATATCACCTACCAGTCAGGGCAGCAGGCCTTCCTCATGGCCTCCTGACCCCTCGTCTAGCACTATGTATTTTCAGCATCTCTCCGACTTTCCTGAGGAGCATTATATTTCATAAAAAAGATGACAGGAAATTGTCAGTGAAAACGAAAACAAAACAAACAAAACCAACAATGATAACAAAAGAAAACCAGGTTGTCTCAAGGAGCCTTAGCTTGTGGTCTTTGTTCTTAATCCTTGATACTTTTTACTCTTCGGTTCTCAAATGGTCATTGTTATGATTTTAAGTTTACAGTTTTGAAATAAGAATCCCCAAAAGGAAACATAAATAAATAAACAGGACATTAGAAGACCTTCTGAAGAGCATGTGCACTGATACGTAATACAGTTATTATGCCAAAAAAGAATAAAACAAAGCTCTTCAGTCTTGTTTACAGAAACAATTCTGCAAGCCGAACCACTCCCAACTGGACTGAGAAAATATATGGCATTCTCTCCCCCTCTCTCCCGACCTCCAGGATTCCAAAGTACTCATTGTAGATCTTACAAGGAATGTGTACACAAGTGCTTCACTCTTTTGAAATCAAGGGGCATGGTATAATTTTTATAATTACTCCAAACATGACCAAGGTAACTGACTCAATGTCCCTGGCACACAGCTATGAAATGCAGGATGCTGTCAGGAACATTTCTCTTGCCTAAATATCATGAAAGCTTCTTCAAATGTTATAATACCCTGTAAGGCTGCACCAGACTCCCCAAATTCAAGACATTATTTGTTCTTTTGACAGTGGTATGAGGCATTTGTAATCCTGGGGCAGCACTAATCTCTTAGCCTTTATGCTCAACCATCAAAGTACCCTTCATACATGTCTAACCATAACAGGGGATTCTGATTCTTACATCCATGGATTTATTTATAGAAACTTTTAGAAGCTGCATTTTTTTCTTACCTTCACTCACTATGGTAAAAATTTCTACATTTTCTCCTCATGTAAGTATCTCAGTGCATCTAAATTTGTACATTTTCAGGGAATCTCCTATTTAAATATAAAGGAGTAGTAGTATGTAGACTTCAGGAACTTCTTCATGGTTGTATTGTTCGAAAGCCAATGGTAATAATCCTATTTTACTGCTTGCAGTAGTTGCTCTTGTTTAATTTCATTGTCTGCTTTTTTCTTACCAGCCTGGTTATTGTAGGGTGTAACAACCAGAATATTCTAGGGGTGCACAGAGCCTACAGTTTTATATTAAAAGCAACACATATTTTCTTACCATTAACTCTAATGATGACAGCATTGTGAGAAAAACTTTTGGCTCCAATTTGGAGTTAGGAGAACCCAAAAGGTCAGAAAAACAGATGGGTCTCTATTTTCAGTCTTCTAACCCTTATACAATTTGGATTCTTCCTAGCTCTGTGCAGTACTTTACATCTGCTATGAAGACATTTATCTACTACTCTGCTGCCCACTCAGTCCATGAGACAGTGTGGGTAGCTTGGCATTTCTGCTCTTGGCAAAGCTTACTGACATCTGTACACTTCAGAGATCTCATTAGGTACTTCCTAGAACCTTAAAATTCTGGATGTTTTGGTTCTCTTTAAAGGTTTAAGGTAGATTATCACCAAAAGATTTTGCAAGAAGTTCACATATAATTTTCTCTCCATTTGCTCCTTTATGCTGTGAAAGCGCCTGAAGCATGTTGACTATGACATTTGCTCTACAGAAACCTCACCATCTTACATCTATGGTGTCACTGTTTAGAGCCTGAGCAAGACATTATGCTGATCTTCCAACTAAATTACAAGAGGAAGCCACAGCTTCAAGTCCTCTGCTCCTCTATGGCACCTACTATAAAGATTTACCTACTAAACATGTATAAAGTATATTTTAAAAGGCAAATATACAATACAAATAATAATACTTCTCTCTCTATGGAACACACACACACACACACACACACACACACACACTATTAAGTCTCTCAAAATTGCTCTTTATGTGGAAGTGAACATTTTTAAAACAAGGAAAGAGGTACCTACTTCTGTAAAAGGCAGATTGGTAAATCAATGAGGAAAACAAGATTAGAATGGATGATTCCTCACAAATCACATTTCTGCTGGTGGGAAATTGAACTTACTTATAATTACTTTAAACAGCAAATATGTTAAATCAAGAGAGGAAAAAGTACCTTTATCTCTCCTTAAAAAAAAACAAAATTATCAATCACAGCTTCATTTTGTTATACACTTTAAAAAATATATTCCACTATATGGGAATTTTGAGAGGTCATTTCTCAAAACTTACACATAGTTTTGTCTTCAATTGTTCATATAAAAGCTTCATTATTCAATTTAAGCTAAGTACAGAATTCAGTTTTAAAGCCTACCAACTCCTTGAATAACACGTACAGTACAATTTTCCTTTGTTTTGGGAACAGAAATCCCTTTCCTCTATTCAAACACTAAACCAGTTAATTTTTAATATAGGACCTATTGTTTATGAATCATGAGCTACTTTAGGATAAATATATTTTGCTTACCTTATGAGTATAACTTCACCAAAATTTGCAAACTGCTGCAGAAGTTCATCAATCAAGGAATCATCAAAAAAAGTATTTTCTTGTAAAGAACTTTTGATTGAGACCAATACGGTACCATCTGGTGGACCCTGAATTGCAATTACTTCTTTGTAAATGTTCTGCCTCTCCTCAGCTTCAACTTCAAATATATCTATATCGATCAGGGCGACCACAGGCCTTAAGGCATAAAGGAAGACAGATGTGTCAGGATGTTTTGAAAAGAATGTATTTCAAACTTTAAGCATGAAAAATACATAGATTGTTTCAACCTATGGTCAGAAGTCTTCAGCTCAGCTCTTCCATAGTGCAGCAAAGTGCCAGGAGTCCACGTGTAGAGGATTTTGCTTTCATCTTGAAAGCTAGCATTTAGAAGATCTAAGTCTTCAGCTGTAATCAGAACAACAGAAAGTGCAGGAGCACATGAGAAGAAAGGATCATGTGCAGCAAAGAGGTTATCTTTCCTCAGCGTCAGTTGTCTGGGGCTGGGATGCTAGATATACAACACGCTTTTAATAGGCAGGCTATACAGACACTTCTTCAAATGACAAAATATCCTGGTAAACAAAATTCTTCACTATTTATTTTTTACTTATTTTATTCCTTACTTAGTAAATATTAAGAGGTCATATTTCTAAGATTAGAGACCTGTGATCAAGTTAGTATCTTATAAATAATTCAACAGTTAAGTGTAGGTCAATATACATGCAAACCACTTTAGTAACTCAAATTAAAAACCAGTTAACATACAATTGAAAATTGCACAAAAAGTTTCCTTGTTCCTTTTTATGTCACTGAAAGATTAAAAAATAATTTTAAAAATCTACCTTATACTTAAATTGTACTATACTCCAGAAAAACATTTTTGAATAAACATCTATTTTCCTACTTGCTACTGTTATCATTCCCTTTTTTTCACAAAATCCTCATTAATTCACTTAAATAAAGTCCATTTCCCAACCTGATCTATCAAAAGGCCACTTTCTTCTTCTCCAGAGAATACGGTCAGTCCATGCAGGGGTGCGACACTTCTCACTGGTGTCATAGTCATCAGAAAACAAATCATATTTATAGGTTGGAGCAAAGGTAACTTTCCCCTCTAGAAATCCTCTAAAAATCTAAAATAAACATACATAAAGTTATTCCAAAATGCATAAAAGTTGTATTTTCAGGCAGTTATTCATTAAACATTATTATGTGCAGAATACTCTGAGTTGAAATTTGGATCCACCTATAAATACTTCCCACTGAATGGAATAAAGAAAGCTTACAAAGACCCTGAAGATATGGCTTTTTTCATGTCACTGTTTGACCTTCATTTACTCGTTCCCACCGGTTTGAACCACTAGTGGTACATGCATGACTATTCTACTGGGCAGCTTGGGTCAGTTCCATGGAGTGGTAAAGCCACTCCATGTATGTACAGTCATGCATGTACAGCCTTGTCATGAACATGAACAAACTATGAAAACATAAATAAGGGAACTCCTTGTCCTTGAGCTATGACAGACATTTGGAACTGTATGGCATTTGAGAAGCTGACAGGTTAAGCGGTACCCAGAGTGTAAGAATTCAAGTCTGATGGTCCCCAGGTATTGTACCAAGTGGCCTACAACCACTCCTACTTAAAATTTATTTTTGAAATAAATTCTAAAATCTTGTGGTCATGAATTGAAACAGTAAGTTACAAAAAGGTAGATGAAATAAGAAACAAAAGAAAAAACAGCAACAAAGGCTGTGTGTGGTGGTGCACACTTATAATCCTAGCACTTGGGAGACTGAGGCAAGGGAACTGGTGCAAGTTCAAGACCAGCCTGGGTTACAAAGTGAGCTCAAGGGCAGCCTGAACTGCATAGCGAGACCCTGTCTCAAAAAGATTAAAAAAAAAAAAAACAAAAAAACCCCCCAAAAAACACCCTCAGCAACAAAGTGTATTGTTCCAGGCAAGATTTAAAACCAAAAGTTGGTAGCCTTGAAAACTAAACTATTACTCCTCTCTCCAGAAAGTATATCCTTCTATTTGAACACAAACCATACAGACACATAATATAACTTTCTTCCTGGTATAAGTTTTCCTTCCCTTCTTTCAGGAAAAGTCTTTATCTGTTTATCTATAGATACATATTTAGATACAAAAGGCTTTCAAGAAATTTTTTTTTTTGTACTAGGATCCACCTCACAACTTGGTGCTTACTAGGCAAGTGTTTAGGCTGCTGAGCTAAATCCCCAACCCCAAGAATTTTTTAAAAAGGAAGGAAAGCATGTTGTATAACTCCAAGTCGCTTTCTGTGTATACTCTTTCCGAGTATGTAAATACCTGTCCAGCATTCTTCTGATTGATAAGCTGATCTCCTGCGATCAGGGAATCCCAATTTTGCTGCCTTATGAGTTCTTTAACTTCTTCATTAGGGAGATCAATTCGATAGTTGAAGTCACCACACCAAAACACATAGTCGTGGGAAAACAACAACCTTCCCTGGAAACAGTGAGATGAAATTTTAAATTTAAAATAGTTTTAAAAAGTGTTTTTACATTGCTTCTTGCCTCAGAGACATGCTTGCCTCCCCAGTGAGGCCTGTTTCTTTAACCTAATAGTAACAACATGTGAAATATCTATGCAGGTGAATAATGGTGATGTTTCCAAGAATGATCTTAAGTTTTCAAAAACCTAATAGAGATTGGGGTAAAGCACATTTCAAAGCTTTATCTTCAAGAATAAAAAGCATTTAAGGAAACAAAATAGAAAAAAAAAGCAGAAGAAGCTTACCATGGGAAAGCTCAGTTTTCGTGCTATTTCTATAAAATCTTCATTTCTCTCTTTGACTTGTGACTGTCCTGCAGCAAAGTGGCTACAGACAAAGCACAGGCTGGTGGTGTGGAAGAGCATTCGGATTGCAACTGCTCCCTTATTTCCAGTTGCACCTCCCATCCCAGTCTTCACAGTGTCAACTGCCACATCCCTGTAAAAAGAGAATGCTAAATGGAGAATTCTAAAATGCTGACATTTCAACAGTTTCATGTGCACAGGAAATTAGAGGACTATACATTATATAATCCCACTGAAACTACATATCACATGGTACTTTGAGCAGAGCCCTTGAAATAGTACAGAGAAAATAATCAGTGATTGGCATCAAAGACACATTTTAACACAAGAACTAAGGATTAAGTGTTTCTCTGAAACAACAAACATTTTAGGCCTTTTTCTTGTTATTTAATGGTAGGAGGTAGCTTTAGGAGACTGTTCTGTGTACTGACCTGATAAAAGGAGCATGCTGTGGTCTGATAAAAACAAACAAACAGACGCCCACCAACTGCTCCGAAGCCAGAAGCACATACTTGTTGTCTCTCGAGATTGTCTTCTGAAGTTCCACAGCCCAGAGCTTCTGATTTGTTGTGCTACCAGAAAATATTAAAGAGGGAATCTTTAAAAAGTTATTATACTTCTATTTACTCAAATTTCTTAAGACTCGGAAATCTTTATGTAGGCTGTTTTGACTGTTTCCTTTAAAAAGAAACACTTCAAAATTAGCCAAAAGAACATCACACTTTAAAAATCTAATTTACAATTCTTTTATAAACAAAAAAAATTAGCCGACTTAGTAAGTGACAATCACAAGGCAAGTAATCTTGAGCTTATACACTTTACTTTTGTGTAAGTATTCATTAGTGTCATAAAGAAGTATGTGCCTCCAGATGACCCCCTCAATTTTTGTTATTTTTCTGAATTACAATTCATGTCTTTTAAAAAATTTAAATATATACACACACACAAATAATTTTAAACCAAACTGACACAGTCAGAGACTACTATATGGACACCAGACAAAAGAACCTTCTGGGTCCTTAAACTATTACTTATCAGAAACATAATTTGTGTTTTCTTTTGGGGCAGTCAGGGACTTACAAGCAGTTTTTGCTAAAAATCGTCAATCTTCTCTCAGGCCTAAAAATGTCCAATAGGTAAGTAAAAGTACAACAAAGTATCTTCACTTTCCTATCTTTTATTACCATAAAACTTTGGGAATAGTTGTTATTCATTTAGAGAAAGTCAACAGAACAAAGTTTATTTGCCCCAGGGTTACTTAGCTTATCTCATCCTTGTTCAAAGCACAGGAGACCATGATAAAAATGACTAAAGCAAATTTCAAAATTCAGAGACATCTGATTACCAGCTTTTAAAATCCAGTTCCAGACCTCACTTTCAGTGCAATGATTGTAAGTATCCAACCACTGATCTAAACAGTTACCTGGGTCCCAGGAAAAACAAAGTCTCATAGGACTGAACCCACTGGCAAACAGAGATGGTCACTTCATGGGAGCAGAATCACCCCTCAAGCAGGGAAAGAAACCAGGACTGAGACAATGATCAACCAGCCCTTGGCTCCCCTCAGCTGACCTTTTGAAGCTGGCCCGCCTTTGTGGTGGGGTGGCCTTTGTGGTGGGGTGGCGGTCCTCATCAGTGTGTCCCTCCAGCTACTACTGAAGCTGGAGTCTTTCCTGGCTTCACTCTTACGTTATAACTAAAGCTTTTATATGTAAATCATACTGTCACACTTAGTTTTTATTTCCATTATCACTAAAACAAGGACCCACACTAAGCCAAAGAAAAAACCATATATGCATTAATGACCTCAACATAATTCACATTCTGCCAATCTTTTTACCATTTTTCCTATTTTTTTGGTAACCCCAGACTATTTTAGATTAAATTGAAGATAAGACACCATTGCCTGTTAGTATTGTGAAAAGTATCTCTAATGTAATGGGATATTTTTACTTTTATGTAACCAAAAAATATCGTAAATTTCTTACTACTGTCTAAGAGTTCATATTTCAATTTTCTGAATTATCTAAAAAAGTCTTCTCAGGAAAAAAGAGACAAAAAGTATACTCTTGTAGCAGATTTGTTTCTTTAAAACAAGGGCAAAACATGATCTACATGACACACTGGTTTTTGAGTCCTTCACCAACCCTCCCAACTACCCTACTTATAGTATTTTTTTTTTTTCTGTTTTTAAAGACACTGGGCTATTGTTCTATAAAATATTGAGCACTCTGAATTTGCCTAATGTGTCTTTATGGTGCCTTCAACTTGTTTCTCTATCCCTCATTATTTCCTTTAAACTGCTTGCTGCAGAAGGTTAAGAAACATGTTCAGTTTTATTTATATGTTTACGGTGGTGAGAATAATGTCCAGGGCGGTGCTGTGCGCTGCTCACCGCACTTCAGCAAGAGGGGAATCATCTCTGCAAGGCTACAGTGGCCAGGTGCTCAGCTGCCGAGTCCTCACTAGGCCTTCTCCTAAAGATTCTGCATCTGCTGATGAACACTGCTCGGCTCATATTTCATTAGGAGGTGCAAAATGTTGATTTTGTAATTTCAACATCCCACAGGCAATTCTTCTGCAATATTGTTCACAAAAGAAAGAAGAAATGCTTCATTCTTTTTCTTTATCTGTGAATTCTCACAGTAAGAATAAGTTCAGAAAATTCCAACTGAGAACAAAATGAAGTCTTTTCCATTGTTCTGGATCACACAAGTGTTCAGGGGTAACTAGAATATGACTTCAGATTCATCTACCTAGTACTAGGCCATATCATCTTCAAACATAGAACCCTCCTGACCATAACCCCACACTACAATATGGATTTGGGAAAGAGAATGATAACAGCATCTTTTACTCAAGTCATCTTCTACATAAACCGTAAACTCAGCATTCCATTTAAAACTGCCAATACTGCCAGCTTTCACAGACTTGGTCTTTCTTATTGTCATTTATTTTCCATAGTACTATTATATACATTGTATAATTTATTTAATATAGTTATTGTTATTGTCTCTTCCAAGTAGAACACAAAGCCCACAAAAGCAGGTCTGTTTGTGGTTGGTTTGTTTTGTGGTGCTGTGGTTGAATCCAAGACCTCATACATGCTAGGCAAGTGCTCCACCACCGAGCTACATTCCCAGACAGACGGCAGGGATTTCTGTCCACCGCAGTCACAGAAGTATATCCTTACTACCAAGAGTACATAATGGAAACTGGCTAAGTAAATAAATAATCTCTACTTTATTAATAGAAAAATTTGATTACATACTACTTAGATGAGCAATTATCCAATCTGTTTGGTATAAGAAGCAATAAGAGTATGTTCTATTTTAAGATCTAAATATTTATTTTCAGAAAAGACACCTGTAGGCCTCAAGACAAAAGATCAAACAAATGTACCCACATCCTAAGGACTGGTATTCTAAAGAGGTCGCTATCACCCTGAGGAACCAGGAGTCACCACCCAATCTCCTACTGCTTGCTACATGATTCGCTTCCTCATTTGTCCCTGATTTAATCAACTTTACCTGAGCAATTAATCTTATTGTTGGACATATTTGTATCCCACCTATGCTTGCCTTGTGAGTTCCCATGTTTTCCTCATCCTGGGCCCAGCTTCCCCTCATTGTTTTATTCTATAAAAGTCCCTAGAAAAGACAGTCTTTGGCAATCCGTTGGGGACACCTTCTGTTTTTCTCCCATACAGACACTTTCTTTCTCCCAATAAATATATTCTGCCAGGGGCTAGAGGTTTAGCTCAGCGGCATAAGTGCCTAGGAAGCAGGGTCGTGAGTTCGATCCCTGGTACCGATAAAAAGGAAAAAGACAATAAATAAACAAATAAATAAATTCTGCTTTTAACCTCAGTTGTTCCTAAAATTCATTCTTCAATTTTAGAGAACACAAACGTGTACCAGACATCTAGTAGGTTGGGAGTTTCACTCCCCTATATCAATATAGCTTCAGAGCAGCTGTTCTCTTTATGTGGTCTGCAGGCAACATCCTTAGAGATTCCCTAAACCAATAGTCAAAACTATTTTCCTAATACTCCTAACACACTGTTGCCTTTTCACTGTGTTGACTGAAATTTTCACTGATGGTACTTTTGTATCATCAGCAATGGCCAAGAGGGTTGATTTCTTTCACTTGAAGCCAGGCACCAAACTGTACTAGATGTTGTCATGTACTTGCAGTAAAAAATGCCACTTTCCTTGATTAAACAGAAAATACTATTAATTTTATCAAACTCAAATCCTGAGCCCTAGCTTTCAATATAGACATGCCTCATCTAACGAGAGTTCTGTTCCTGTGGCTACATCATTAATGAGTCAGTTGCTAAATGAGGAACTATAAATGTACACAGCAAGACTGTTTTAAAACAAAAAGTATACCTATTTAAAAAGGAAGTATTTTAGTGACCTTTCCAAATAATTTCTTCTCTAATTGTGTACCAAAACCCAAAAAATTGTATCTTAACAATTACCTGTAAAATGGAATCTGAAACCACATCAATGAACTTTTTATGCTTTATTTATACTACAGTTCATTAGTCTTTTACTCTTGTATGATTAAGTATCATCTTGTACTGGCTATTTGGAGAAGTTCACTGAGTAGATTACTGATGTAGAAGACTACCTGGGCACCTCTCCTTGAATGCAGAACAATTACTGTATTAGTTACGTCTTTGTTTCCATATACTGGTATGTCCAGAGCTGGCTTTGGTATTTCTTTCTCTCTTCAACTGGATTTAAGCAATGCAAATAAGGCTGAAATATTGATGTGCGATCTTTGGGGTCATTTTGATGTCTCCTATTTCCATGCATAGTGCTCTCTGTAAAAGATCTGAGCACAGCAGAATGGCAGAGCTAGTCAGCTCCATGAATGTCAACTGCGTAGAAGCCTCAAAATAAAAAGGCTATGTGCCCAGGACACAAAAGCTTACATACCAGAAACTGAAGCAACAGCCTCCAAAACAATTCAATTGCTAGCTTAGTTGAATTATGCAGATTGATCCTTCTGCATGTCATTCTCCTTGCATTTTGCAAAGACGCTTTTCTCCTTACCTGGCTAGCTCAATTTACATCCTTGCCGTCACTCATTGTCAAGGCATCCTCTTCTAGACAAGATAATAAATTCCAGGACAGGCCTTGGATCAGGGCCTTTGTCCTCACATCCTCACTTGGATCAGGCTTAGGACCCCTGGGCTGCCCTTAACTTTGAATATGTCTTGGTGTCTTTACTTTCGCCATGGGTTGCATTGGAGATAGTAGATTGGAATTAACTTGCTGGGATTCCAATAACATCTCAGTGGTGTTACAAATGTAACTTTTTGGATAGTTAGGAGTACTAGAAAAAGGATTACAATACCCAATATCTGGGATTACAATACCCTGACTTACGCAGACCTTCCAGATTTTAACACATTTTGTTATATAATACCAAGCATCATATTGGTTATTACAGTATCCCAAGTAGACTTGAACTCACCAGGCTGACTTTTTTTGGTACCAGGGATTGAACTGATGACCTCAAGCTTTGCCAGGTAGGCGCTTGTGCTGCTGACCTAAACCCCCACCCAGGATGGCTTTTAACTCATGGTGATCCTCCTGCCTAAGTCACCTTGAATACTGAGATTATAGGTATGTGCCACCATGCCTGGCTACTACTGCTATCTTTAAATAAATCTTTAAAAATTTTCAATTTAAATTCTAACACAGTAAATATCAAGAGATATAGCACTAACAAAAGTTATTTGACATTCTCAGTATTTTTAATAAGATATCTTCAGATCAAAATACTTTTTTTTTTTTTGAGACGGGTCTCGCTATGCAGTTCAGGCTGGCCTTGAGCTCACTTTGTAACCCAGGCTGGTCTCCAACTCGCAACAATCCTCCCACCTCAGCCTCCTAAGTGCTGGGATTACAGGTGTGAGCCACCACGCCTGGCTCAGACCAAAATACTTAAGAATTGCTATTTTACAGTTCAAAAAGCACCTTTTCATATATCATCTCTACCTTTATAACAATGTCTTAGTTACTATCCCCCATGTTCTTCTTTTATTTTTTTGGTACTGGAAATCAAACTCATGACCTCACACTTGCCAGGCAGGCACTTATGGCACTGAGCTAAATCCCCGGCCACCCCCCATGTTCTTCAATATGAAAATTTTCCAGTGTTGTTGTCTGGCAGCTTACCTTGCATTCACAATGTTCCCAGCATTCAACTCTACCATTTCTTCAAAACCAATTGCAAATATATCAGTTGGTTTACTTCTTTGATCTACAATTAAACACCCAGGAAATAATTTTAAATATAGCCTTAAATGATAACACCACCTTATATGACACAACAAATCTCATAAAAATGAATTTTTTATTGAGATTAGCCAAATATACATTAAAGGCAATATGTCATGAGTTAACATTAAAATTTCTTAAATTTGCTTAAGATCGTCATCCTTGGAGATCCTTAGGTACTAGAAATCATTTTGAAACAGTTCTTGCTACAGTTTGGACCACATGCAGCTGAGAACAAGTCATTTCTTAAAAGCTAAAATCAAAACTGGAGAGGTAAAGGAATTATTTAAAACAGGCACAAGGAATAAAATGGCTAAGAAACTGTCTCAACCTGGAGATAACAGTTGGGAGGGACTTTTCACATTCAATTTTAAAGACCACAATCTTGATCTTTTGAAAACCATCACTGTGTTCCAAATAGAAAAAAATGGTCTAGAAATTAAAGAGGTAAAACCTTACCTGATTCAGTCTCTGAACATACTGACCTATGAATGTACTGGTCTTCAAATTTATAGAAGAATTCAATGTTTGTTGTATGAATTAATGCATATTGTGATGTGCTACTTTTATTTTCTAGATCAATAAACCACAGTCAGGATTGTAATTAGCCATGTATGATAAAAAGCCGACCTTGGAAGTCTTGGATGCCAGCTAACTTGGGTGCATCAAGAAGCCAGTCAGTGAGCGTTTGGTTCTTAAAAGCAATGCTGCGAAACTGCTTCCCGCCATTCACGTTCCAGGTCCCAACACACACTCGGATCTTCTTCGGCTTTGAATACTTGTAGAAGTTCTCACACATGCTCTTCAACACTTTTGAAGATGCTAATCAAAACAAGACACAACAAAATTTTAGCTGCATTAAAGCACTTATGAAAATGGATGTTCCTAACTGAGACATGATGCCTGGGAAGTACAGTTACCATCACAAGCACAAACAGGGCTACACGCACAGGCAGACCTTGGCTGCAAAGCCAGCAGGCGGCAATTAACTGACACTTGAAAAAAATCAATACAATATAATACCCAAAGTTTAAAGAAAGAGTATTACAGAATTACCATAGCAATGTAAAACATGCAGAGCAAAGAGCTTTGCAATGAAATAGTACTCTGCTTCATCATGGACAAAGCCTAAGAACTGCACATTTTCAGTCATAGAGCTAACTGACTTCCCTACAACTTGCATTAAGCTGATAAAAAGGATAAAGTGTCCCCCAGATGAAAACATTTAGTAATATTTACATTTAAGATTCCAGCTATTGATTAAGTAGCTTGAGGAAGAATGGCTCCCTGACAAAAACAGACAATGAGATGTCTAAAAATGGTGACAATTCTAAATGCTTGTCATCTCACTCAGAATAAGTCAAAATTCTGAATAACAGTCTACCCCCATCTTTGACCCTGCCTGCTCTCCCTGCTGTTCCAAAAGCAATACCAGGCTTGCTGCTACCACAGGGCCTTTGCACTGGCTGTCCCACCACCTGGAGCACTCCACCTTACCTCCTTTAAGTCTTCATTTTTTGGGGATCATTCCTGACTACCTTATTTGAAAATGTACCCCACTCCTAACTCCCATTAGTCTCTTCTCACCTCTCTTTCCTTATAGCATTTATATTTACAAAGTATGCATAGGCTAAGCATCTCTAATCTGAAAATCTGAAATCTGAAAAATTGTCAGCACCAACATATGATGGCCAAAAAGTTTAGGATATTGGACCATTTTGAATGTCAGATAAGGGATGCTCAATAAGTCAAATTCATGGAAATGTCCAAAATTCAAAAAACCTCTGAAATCGGACTCAATTCTGGTCCCAAATATTTCACATAAGAGATATCCAAACTGTGTTTTATTTATTTTTTCTGTAACTCTCTCCCTTTTGACAACTCCAGGACAGTAGAAATGTTGGTTGGGTTTGTTAATTGCAATATTGCTAGCAATAAAAAGAGTGGTCTAAAGTGAACATTCTATACATAATTGTTAAATGGATAAACATTCAACACAATTTGAGTCTTTGGTGTCTCTCTTGCATATATGTTGTCTACTACGTATCTCTTTCTTCTTCTAAACCATACTCTACACTGGCACTTACAGTGGGGCGAACTTTAACAGGACCTCAAACTTAAACCACAGCATTTGTATTGAAATGGCAATTAACTGGTAAGAAGAAAAAGAAATCAAATCTACTTTCATTTTTTGCCATATAAACTTAGTTTACTTTGATGCTTTTATTATTTTATGATACTAACCAATAGCAGTCTCCTGAGGAAATGAGAGCAGAAAAGTAACACTTTAGTATTATTATGAATGCAGTGTTGACCTGTGGACTCCCAAAAAGAACTGGTGGATTCTAGGAGAACTTATGCAGATTTCTCAGTGCTTACTATTAGATTATTTGCAGAGGATGAGGGTGGTAATAAACATAGACTATTAAACAGATTATTCTTGCCTGTTGGACTAATTGAAAGCTGATTGTAACCAGATAAAAATCATCTTCTGTTACTATGGTTTATCACTAGTCTTTATAATTAAAGTCACTCATAATGTTAATACGATGAAAACAGCTTTTATACTTTGTTCTACGTGAAGATACAAGTTCTATGATTAAACAGCTTAAAATATTTGGTAGGATAGTAACCAACATAGTCAACAAAAAAAGGTGGCCTGACTGTATGAATTAATAAAGTCAAATGGGTTTTTAAGTGGAATAAAAGTTATATATATATATATATATATATATATATATAAATATTTCTATATAAACATTTCTATTCTATTCTTAACTTGTAGAACCTTTATGTGCTCAAAGACACTAGTCTGTGCTTAAACGGATGTCCATCTCTACATACTGTATCATTTTGGGGAATGGTGTTCATTACATAACACAAGAGCATAGCCAAATGCTTCCTTTCCCACTCTTCTAAGACAAATATGTGTACTGACAGCCTCCCAAAAGATTCAGAACAATAACTAGGCAAACAAATCATAAATGATACTAAATTTTAAGAAGGGGAAGAAAAGATGTCATTTTCAGATAAACTTTTGTCAAGGTTTATTCCTTTAGTCACAAATTCATCTTTAAAGACAAAATCATAAACCTTGTCCAGAGAATAAAGAGGTGAGATTCCTATCAATAAGTAGCCAAGATATACAGTAATCCTTTTTTAAAAGAAACTTGGGGCACTATGAGGTAGCATCTAGGAACTTCTGCAAGCTAGGCAAGAGCTCTACCACTGAGCTATTTCCTCAGCCCTTCTTATTCTGAGACAGAGTCTTGCTAAGTTGCCAGACTAGCTTTGAACCTGCAGTCCTCCTGCTTCAGCCTGCTGAGTAGCTATAACTACAACTGTGTGCTACCACTTCCCAGCAACTTTTATGTGTTACACATTTGACATTTCTGACTTTGTTAGTCACCTATGAGCTTTTTAAAATGAAAAGATTTCAGATCATATTTTAGTGGAGGTTTGTGGTTCCAGAAAATGTCATCCACAAAATAACAAAATGAGACAAAGCTTTCTTATATATTGTACATAAGAAACTAGTCATATATAGCATAGATATACTCTGAAATTAATTTACTTGGGTTTTTTCCAGTAGCTAATTAAGTTACAAAATTAGTAATGTTTGTTCAAAGAAATACAAAAGTGAAATGAAAACTAGCTGAGTTTTTAACCTGTGATTAAGCCTTTGACACAAGAACATAAAGAGCACTGTGTATCTCCTTCTCAATGAAATACTTAAGTTTTACAAACTTAGGATGTTTTTCTCAGAATAACAAATATTAATTAACTTGTTAGATTGAAGACAAACTGAAAAAGTTGCCAGTTATACCTTTTTATTTATATACAATATCAACATTAGAAAATAAATAAATTTTTTTACTTATAGATCGATTTTCTATACTGTACCTGACTGTAAGGTCTGTTCAGAAACTATGGATGCATCAAGAAGAAAACAAAGAATCATTAGTAAGACAAGCTACAGTTAAAATCTAGAATGTTATGATAAAACATTTTGAGATGACTCACTTTTTCTTTTAAATCAATTTGATGCTTGGCTTTTTTTCTGATGGCTATAGGACACCAAGGATTACAAATGACAATAAGTGATACAAACCCTCTGTATCCCAGGAAATTGGACAGCGACTCAGTTTCACAGTCAGGAGTCCCTGCACCTGCTCTTTTGTTAACTGCTCCTGTGTCTGTGCATTTACGGGCATATACGTGTGAGTAAGAAAATGATTATGAAAACCAAGGCAGTTAAAAGATACTGAAGATATGGATGATACTGTCATAATACATACTTTTATCTCTTTCTCTGGGACTCACTAATTGGTAAGTACCATCAGTTCAGCTATAACAAAACATACACATTCAAAAACCATCATCATGCACTATGCAAATTTGCGCAAATTCCCATAGCCATGAGACTAATAGGAGAAATGGGGTTGGGACGTCATGTTCAAAATCTTCCATAGTGACACATCAAAGATAGGAACCTAATAAAGCAACACAGAATTATGCATCTTATAGCTTACATGGTTACAAAGGCATGAATACTACAATAAACAATGTACTTCATCTTGAAAAAAGTATCAAGTCTGCTTGTAGAATGGCCACAGCAGGGAATAATAACTGTGAGTAATGAATGATGTCAGAAAACTTTATCAGAAAACAAATGGGAGAGTGAAATGTCAAATGTGGATGGGTATGACTCGTAACACGTGCTACACCAGGGTAGGGAAGATGTGTAAGGTGTATATATATGTGTATGAGCATTTTATATATTTGCACCCATGTTAGTTCTGTTGGGTACAGTGTTTTGCATATAGCTAATGTAAATGTAGCAAAATCAAGTATAAGCTCATGCAAAACTGGCATTATGCTCAATCATCCCCTAACATATCAACCATGCTGGAATAAATTAAACCCTCAGAACAAGCGTTATAACAGAACTGACTGTACTTTTTTAAATTTGAAGGCACATTTTACAAATTTTATATGTAGCAAAATGTGCAGGAAACTAAAAAAACTGATGTTTAACTTTGGGAATTATGTAAGTACTTTGCTTCTCTTCTTTCCTTCAACCACTTACTTTCAATTGTTGCTTATTAAAGCCTCCACATCAAAGTAGGCACAGGTGGAAAGAGGTGACAAAACACAAATCAATCAGTCTCTGCTTTTGGAAGCCAGAAAGCAAGCCTGAAGTTGAAAAGAGTACTAAGACTAGATTTTTTATTTTTGAGTCTGATATAGGTCTCAGTTCCTCAGCCTACTTACAGATCCCTGAGGAGCTGGCTGTAATTAATTACCTTTGGGGAGTCCATGATCACCTATTTGGCCAAATAATTAACCAAGAAGAAACCACATGATATAGGAACAATTTTCCTCTATTTGAAAAAAAGGAATATAAGATGGCTTGATTTGGCATAATCAGGAAAAAAAAAGTTCATAATCCTACAAAGTTAAAATGGGAAAAAACACAACTACAGAAGTCTAATTTATTTTTTTCAACTGTACCTTAATGAAGCTGGGAGGAAAAAAGGAACTCTAACCTACTATGTCTATAATAAATGTGGAGTTTTCTCAAATACTACTTTTATGTGCTCACTGACATGAGAAGCCCAAATCGTTTTGATCTGAGTAAGATGTACCAGGGAAGGTAAAAAACTATCTTGAAAATTATGCACTTACTTCAGGTATTAAAATTAGTAAGAGTGGCGAGTAACCAATAATAGGCACTGTCTTAAATTACTAATTAATATGATTTAATATTTAAAACAAGAATTAAAAGTTACAGAAACATGTGGGATGATTTTTAGAAAAATAACCAATATGGATACTGGTTTTTATCAATAAACAATTTTTATATAACAAGATTAATGGATACTCTACTGTAAATGCCAGTTGAATATTCTATGAAATCGTGACTATAAAGTTAGTAATACTTCAGACTATTCCCAATCATAATTTATAGAAGAAAATATTTAGCCAGTTTGATATATTTTATTTTATTTTTTTTTTTTTTGTCTTTTTCATTTTTATCGGTACCAGGGATCGAACTCACGACTGCCTGCTTCCAAGGCAGGCGCTTATGCCGCTGAGCTAAATCCCCAGCCCCTTATGATATATTTTAAAAGAAACAAACTTCCATTTTAAAAAATCACCTTTACAGACATTTCTTTTAAAACTATTTTAATCAACTGCAATCTAAAAATTACTTATAAATAAGTTTACATGTACCTCTTAGACTTTTAAAGGATCACAAATAACAAAAAAGTAAATAAAGTAAAATGCAAAGTATGCATACCACGCAAGCTCCCCGTAGTTAAAAGTGCTCGAGCTTTGTCAGCTAAGTCACTATTGAGAGTGTTTCCCAGTAGCAGGACATCAATGGCCTCTTGCTTGGAGCTGTCAAAGAAGTTATTCTGAATTGTTCTCGTAACGGAACGAGCACCATCTTTTAACTTTCCACCCTGTTGAGAGACAAAGGAGGATGAGTTTTTACTTCAATCATTGTTGATCATATAACTTTAAATTGGTTTTATATGATTTTAGTGTAAAAGGGACCTAATCATTATATTTTAAATTTATAACCCATATTAAAAGGCCTCAAGATGTCACTGTTTCCTTTCCCATTCTGGATACTAGTTCTGCACAAAGAAATGAAAAAGCTATGCATTACAAGCTTAGCGTTATATCTATTTAGAGCAGTACATGTTAAGTTGTGTTACAAAGAAAACAAACAGAAATGCCCTTATTTAAAACAAAAACATTCCTCTTACATTGTTACTTTTAGAAGTGGAGATGGAAAGGGTGAAGACAGATAGAGAGGAAGGATGATCTATGGAGGTTATAGGATCCTATAAAAGCTTTGAATTACTTTGACAGTAGAAAAATAAAACTGCTCCGAAGTAACTGATACTAGCTAAAACTAAAGCTTAATCTAGGGTTGAGGGTCTAAAGAGAAATTTACAATTACAGTTCATAAATATTACATGCCAGCTCAGTTTGTATACTGTCACTGTGCTGTCTATTCAACTAATAAATATCAAACATCACAATGAGAGTTAATTATAACTTTCAATGAACACAAATTTTACTTAGGCATATTGATTATTATAGAAATTTATTTTGATCTTAAAATTTTTGAATACCAAAAATTATTTTTTAAAAAAATCTCATCTTTTAGAAAATAATTCAGTTTGCAATATGTATTTATCCCCTAAAGTACTAATAGCATTTAGACATTTCAGAATAAAAAGCCACTTTTCTTAAATGCCACTAAATTAATGCCATTATATTTAATCAGCTATTTAAATCTTGCATTAAACATTCTTTCCCTTCCATATGATAACATACACAAATTATTGAAAAAACACTCACCATTCACATTATCGGGCAATTAATCAAAAGGAACCCAGAGAAAGGAAAAAGAAAGCAGTTCAGATGTTAGATTTTAGCTCAATGCAGACTAGTATATTTAATAAAGATTTTATACATTATAAGTAAAAGATCACTGAAAATATATGTAACCTTTGTACATATATTATCTTAGTCACATAAACAGAAGAGCAGATAAAAAATGTTTTTAAGCAACAGTGGTAGAGGATAACTTTTTAATAGTGAGATTTATATTCTCTATCTAAAAGGAATAAATGAGAGTTTAACAGTTTAAGAAGTAAATATTGGTAAAGCCAGCAGAAATTACTCCTAAGAGCTGAGCAGGAGGAACTCTAGGTAAGGGCAATACTTATGGGCAGAGGAGTGGCATTTTATGAGATGCAGAGGAAAGGGAAGATCTGGGATGTGAAAGAAGATTTGGAGATGACAAATGTTATTTACAGAATTTCAGCAGCTGTATTAAAGCTGATGAAAATTATACAAGCAGTAAATATTCTCACTTCTCTTCCTGAAATATTTGAGGGAGTATATAGATTTAGAATGTTAATAAATCAAGATTAAAATCTCTTAAAAAGTATAACAATATTTATGTATAAAAATAGTGAAAAATATCCCAAGTACAATTCTAAAACACCACAGTAACAGTCAACAGTCAAGACTACAAAAGAAAGTAGTCTATAGATAATACTAGCAATCACAAAGTAATGAGACTCAACATTGTAATTAGGTTCATATCTCACATGCTCTTGGCTCATTCCTTCTCAGCTTCATTCTTTGGTCAAAGTAAAAGAATAAAAACTCAACCATTATGCCCTAGCAAAGTTGAGCTCATAGTAGGTATTATATAAATTTGCAATAGACTTATTTGTTCATCTAGCATACTTCTATTAAATAACATGAACTGTGTCTAATGCAGTAGAAACAAAACCAAGTGAGACAGGACACTTTATTAAGAGGACTGTTATTGAAATAATATTTATAAATAATATCAAGATTCTAAAAAGTAAAACAGAAAAACAAGAAAACTCTAAAAAATAAGCAAAACACAATGGCTTATCAATAAATGACTAACTATGTCATATAAATCTATCCCCCCAAACTTAAGGAAGTATCTACATTTAATTTTCAGTACCAAAGAGGGCAAAAAGTATGATAAAATAGAATTCTAAAATAGATTCATCAACTTAAAAAAGGTCACTTAAAAGCTTTGCTGAGAAAGGAGGAAGACGATCTTTGGCAATGTGTAACAGATCTGGATCTACCTTAGCTTTCCCTTCAAGGGCTCCAGTGCCTGCATATATCTTACTGATCGAGTCGCCATTCACAGACCACATGGACCGAAAAACTTCCTGAAAGCGAGTCACCAACTGAGGTTTTTCAGCCAAGCCAAGTGCCTCCAACTGTTTAGCTAGCATCTAAAATAGCAAACATGAAAATTTTACAAATGTAATGATATATTAACCAAATATAACTAGTAGAATAAAAAACTTACATTTCCAGGACTATGTCAGACTGGATTTTGAAAACAGTAACATTTTAATAGGCTAATTGTATTATTTTTCTATCACCGCAATTTTCCTTCTTTCTTTTTGGTGCTGGGGATCAAACTCACAAACTTGTGCTTGCCAGGCAGGCACTTATGCCACTGAGCTAAATCCCCAGCCCAATCATTCCAATTTTTAAAGTAACATTGATGAAAATGACAAGTAATTTAACATTCCCTTATATCAGAGAACTTCTGGTTAAATGGTAAGATTAATTTTAAAGTGTCGCTATCAATCAGACTAGTTTCCCTTGCTCACCTACATGACTTAATTAATAGTTTGCCTTTCAACCAAGAAAAATATACCTAAATATACAGTTTCTTTAACTTTTGGATTTGATTCTGTAGGTTTGAGTAGTTAAGGTCAAGAGACAATGAGGCAAAAACGAGTTGTATTAAAATAAAGAAAATACATTATATTCTGACTACAGAGTCATGATAGCTCTTTTACATATAGAATCTCATCGATAATGTGTATCAAGGAGAACCAGAAGGAACCCAGCCCATAAGAGACTGAGAGACTTTTGGGCCACAATTCCTTCATCCCAACCATGAGTGTTCAGAAAAACTACCCATCTTCACTTCATGTGACCTTGAAATCTGGCACAAAGAAGATATAATTGGTATCAAGTCTGTTTCTCTAATAATACCTACCCCTTGCATTTTTACTTAACTCTTTTCTGTTTAATTTTTAAACTTTAGCTGTTAAGTAAGATTATTCATAATTATAAAATAATAGTAACCGAACAGGCTCATTTTATTTAGCTTACACCACAGCTGTTCTTTTGTCAGTAAGCAGAATAAAACAAAATAAGCTCCCAGGACCTTTTTACTCATTTAAACCTTTCTCTCTTTAGGGAAATGGAAAAACTTATTTTACTTCACTATTAGTTTGGTTTTGCCTATCTTAGCAGTAAATTTTGTAACCAGCCAACCAAGTGCTATTATATTCTCAAATCTACCAGCACTGAAAGTCAGCTAAGGTGGATCCTGAAAACACCTGTTCTACTTTTACTAAAGAGTTTCAAGTATTTCGATAAGCTTACACAGAATCCGTGCAATTGCATCTGCCATTTAAAACCAGAAACTGAACTATGCTTGAGTCACATGATAAATGCCATCTAAATAATCAACATGCCTTCTTGTATTTTTCATCTATGACACATTTTCTAAATAAATTACAATGGTAAACCTCAATAACAGATTTCAAAAACAAAGCAGTAAAACTTATTTAGTTACATAAAAAATATATTCCTGCAGAGAACTGTATACATTTTTTTAAAAACAGTACCTGGGATTAAACTCAGGGACTTCACACTGAACTACATCCCTAGCCATTTGTCAAGTTTTGGAGACAGGGTCTCTATAAATTGTTAAATTGGCTTGACTGGGCTCAAATTTGCAGCCCGTCTGGCAAATGCAAAGTCCTGAGTTTGATTTCTGGTACCAAACAACAACAACAACAACAACAACAAAACATTTAAATCAAAAGGATTTCTGCTCCCCCACAAAGACACTAGAAGTAAACAAAAATTTTTAATGAAGCATGAAAAGTAATTAATGATAAACATAAATATTAGCAAAACACAGAGGCATATGGCACAAGGAACACACATTTTACCTCTAAGCCAAGGAATGCCTGTACACTATTTGTTCTATCAAGGCAATCCAAGCAGTTTGTTCGAACTGTACCACTCTGGCACCTGTAACAATTTCAATACAGTTAGATAGCTAGCTTGCAGCAAAAATAAATAAATACATAAATAAAATAGCAAAACAAAGATAAAACAAACTGAGAGTTGAGGTGACTAAAACATAGTACCACTTTCTCCTTCCAACTTTTTTTATTACAGTTTTCAAACATTACCAAAAGGATGAAAGAATTTTATGTAAACATACATATATCCACTACTGAGATTCTACGTCTATTAACATTTTGCCCTTTACTCTTTATCACATATCCCTTACATACTTGTTTTTAATTAGGCCAGTAGTTTAGGAGCTAAATATACATTCCTGTTTATGAACTCAATAGTTTTTGTATATAAAAAATATTTATGGAATGAATGTTTACAAATCTAAGATCTGCTATCTCTGTTGACTATCCTATAATACTGCTATGGCACTGATACTAAATAAAATATATGAACTAAAAAATTAAAAATTTGAGCATTGTTTACAAAAGTTTATTTTATTTTTTTGGTATACCTCAGCCTATATTCTGAAATTAAATCTTTCAAACTCACTTTTTCCTCTTTCATATGCAGAAATTGAAGATTTAGATTATACGGCACATCTTACTATAATTTAGTAAAAGCAACGCTTTTTATTTCTATTTCTATTTGTTAGTTTTTTCTGGGGTCAAGAAAGTTAGTTTTGAAACTGAAGTGTAACAGTATGAGGTCTGGAACCAGATGAATCCTAGTGCTAATACTTTCAGATTACATGATTTGGGGTAGATTACAGTCTATGTCTCAATGTTCTCAAATATAAATAGGCATGCTAATAAAACTTATCCTTTTACTGAATGTTACTGATATAAATACAGCCTAAGTACACTGCTAGTACTATATGTGCTCAATAATGCAATTTTTTATTCTAATTTGTTCAATTCTATAGGAAAAGCCTAAAACTAAGCATTAAAAAATAATTTAAGAGTCCAGTACTGAGAATGACTTAAGTTATAGCACAGTTTCAATTTAAAGAACAGAGAAATAGAGTCATCAAACCTTTGAACTTCACTTCCATTGAAATAAAAGAATCCATAATCTAGAAACTTCTGGACTTGAGGTTTAAGAACACTATGTAATTTTTCTGCTTTTCCTCCTTTAACCATTTGATGATAGTCAAAATTCACCATGTGGATATCTGCAGCATGTTCAGAAGCTTTCAAATGACTCTAAAAGTAAAAAGGCAAATAATTATCTAAATATTGCTTGATTTTATGAATACAATGCTATAAATTGAACTTTATATTTTTTCACTTTTTTGTGGTTCTGGGGATTGAACCCTGGGTCTTGTGGATGCTAGGCAAGTTGAGCCGCACTGTCAACTTGAACTTTACATTTTAAACTTTAGCAGTGCCCTTGAAATTTCATTAATTCCACAAGCTTTCATTGACACTGGCAGTAAAATGCAAAATTACTTTTTCTAAAACTCTCATGCTTCAGAGACTACGTGACATAATTAACATCAGGCAATCTAAATAATATTTGAATCTTGCTTAAAGAATAAAGTATTATTTCCAATCATCAGTATTTTTTTTTTGTTTCTTAGAATAACTTTATTACATGACCTAAGAAGAAGGGAGGGGGATTTATTTACCTTTTGAGGCCTTGATCTTTTTAGCTAGAGCACTACTTTCTTGCCCTTTAGCGCATAATTGCTTGCCATATTGACCAGATTTAAAGTGATACATGCAAAAAACTTGCTTTAGCTGCTTTTCAGTTTGGCATACAGGTTGTCTCTAAAGAGTAATTGATAATTTTTTTTTTTTTGCAGAAAAAAAATGAACAGTAGGAAATTACTAGTTAATGGATTACATATTGTCATCTTAGAAATAATTGTTCAAGTCACAAAATTAAAGCTTGTAAAGTGGACATTCCATCAATGATACTGCAAACAGTTCTGCTCAATGATCCAATATAACTCTGTGATATCATATTCTATCTTATACACTTAAACATACATGCAGTTATATAGTTTAGAGCACTTTCTTTTCCTCTCTTTTGTACAATGACTATTACACATTTTGGGTTTCATTGCTCTCACGGTTCTTATTACTTTTTTGGAAGAGAGTAAAACCAAATGTGACAGAACAGAATTGGTCAAGTCAAAAGGGTGGACATAATAGATAATGTGATAACATAATACAAGGTGATCAACAATGGTTACCATAATGCCTCCCGCTATCTCTAATAGAATTGCCTATACCATTAGTTATAATACAATTGAACAAAACAGTAAAGAACAAAACCGACAAAACCAAACCATTGGAGACATTGTAGGTCTTCAAAAGTAGATAAAAGTCAACGAGAATGGGCGTTATAATGAATCTCATTATCTTCACAGCTGATGCCTAAATTTTCGAACCTGATACTATCCAGCAAAACAGAATAGGGGAACATCAGTTAAAAACCAGATGGTGAGAGTAATACAGGGCTTTGAATCGAGGTAATGGAAAGTCAAAGTGGGTTACTATAATATATCCTGTTATTTTTTTCCTTTAATTAAAAGGATAAAAATTTTAAAAAAGTATTAAAAAAGTAAATAATGGAGTGGAGATTGAGATAAAAGAGGGCATAACAATGAAACAGCACAGATCAAAACATAACCATTTAAGCAGAACAGTGTTTCACCACCAGATAATCCTGACCTAAAAGTAGTTACCATATTGTCTCTTTCCTTGAAATCCTTGAGTACAACTTCGTATACTGTAGCATTAAGTATATCAAAACAATGTAAAACCATTTAAGAGAATGACAGCATTACAGAATATTTAGAATCGACTAACAGAAAATGAATAATGGTTTCTGTATAATCTCCTTGTCTTTAAAAGGTTTTTGCTTATACTATCATACATAATAAAATCCAGTAAGATACAACCTATTTAGACCATTGGAGACAGAAGGACAAAAGCTAGATGAGACTTCAAAACAAGATGATACTAAATCAGTATTACCTATTAAGATGTCATTTTCTCCAAAATAGCTGTTCCTATCATCCAATCTTCTCTGCCTCATTTCTGTTGAGCTCTTATTCTGTCAGTAGCTGTCAGTTTGTCTTCTTCACTTTGTTCTCTGCTCCATTAGTTGTGGCCTCCACTATTTCTGGATTCTTTGTATTTTTCTTTTTTTAGAATATCCTGCAATACTCTCTGTAGAGTTGAATTGGTGGTGGCAAATTCCCCCAGTTCCTCTTTATCCTGGAAGCACATTGTTTTTCCATCAATTTCCAGGGACAGTTGTGCAGGATATCTCAATCTTGGCTGGAGATTATTATCTTTCAAAGCTTGAATTATTTCGCCCCACGCTCTTCGTGATTTGATGGTTTGTGCAGAGAAATCTGCTGTAATTCTGATGGGTGCTCCCTTGTAAGTGGTCTGTTTCTTGTCTCTGACAGCTTTTAATATTCTGTTCTTGTATTGAATTTCTGGAATTTTTATTATTATATGCCTGGGTGTTGCTCTGTTTGGGTTGTAGGTAGCTGGGGTCCTGTATGCCTCATACATCTGAGTATCTTTACCTTTTGCTAAATTAGGAAAATTCTCCTGGATTATTTCTGTGAGTAGCTTTTGTAGTTCATTTGTTTGTGTCCCTACTTCTTCTTTTATGTTCTTAATCCTTAAGTTATGGATCCTCTTATCATCTTCTTGTCTTTGTATTATTGCTGTTTGTTTCTTTGTTATTTTTAAGAAGTTTTTCATTTCATTCTCCCATATTACAATTCTGCCCTCCAGTTCAGATAGTCTGTACTTAGTTTCTTTCAAGCTGTTATGCCAGTCTTCGATAGACTTCTTAGTTTCTTGGTAGTCCCTTTGAACCTGCTTCACGTATTCTATGCTTTCCCTGTTTTCTCCATCAAACAATTCTCCCCTCTTTTTCTGTTCTTCCATTCCACCATCTGTTTTTTCTTGGGTGGGGCTTAGCATTTCTCTAACTATTTTGCATACTTCTAGCTTCAGGTCGTTGATAACTTCATTCCTGAATTGGTCTATGAGGCTCTCTATATGGTGCTTTATGTGTATTGGTGCGGTGTCCGCTATTGCCTGTTTCTCAGAATTGGGGGCCGAGGAGCCTTTCTTGTTGCTGCCTCTTCCCATATTCTCTGTTCCTTATATATGCAAGCTTATATGAGAGGCCCAGCTTCTCTCCCTGTCAGCCACAGCCTGATCGAATTGCGCCAGTTAGGTGTTCCCACTCACCGCTGCGCACCAGGCAGCCTACGCGGGGGCCCGCCCCTCCCGGCCTCCGTCAGGCTCTGGGATCTGGTTTGGGCCAGCCTACGGGGTCCGTCGGCAGCGTCACGCAGGCCAGGCACTTTTCACCAATCCCACCCGAGAGGGGAATGTGTGGCTGGAGTCGCCACCACGCCCTGCTCCCGCAGGACTGCTCGGGCCCAGAAAGTCCACTGGAGTCAAACTGTAGTGGAGTGTCAGTTTCTCTCACTCACCTCGCCACAAGTCAGAACATGCCTCCCTGCCCGTCCTGTTTTCGACTCCGTTCACAGACTCCCGTTCTCAGAGTTTCCGCGCGTCTCTCTCCTTGCCGAGCGGATGTAGAGGCAGCCAGCCACTGCGCGGCGGGAAACCCAAATCGCGGCTTCCAATGGCGCAGGGTCCAGCCTCAGCAGGGAGACTTTTCTGTTCCTGTTTTAGCACCAGGACTGCATTCCAAGTTGGTTTCTCTCAGCCGAGTTCGTTCCTGAGTCAGCAGAGCATAACTCCACCTGCTTATGTCTCTTTAGTCCGCACCATACCTGGCTTCTGAGCCTAGTTTTTCAGAGAGCCTCCGGTAGTTGCTGTTATCTGTCCGCCATGTTCTCCCGGAAGTCCCAGTATTTTGTTTTTACAACATAAATTTAATAACCATTGGATCTATTACAGAATCTCAAAATGAAGTTTTTTAATACAAGGCCTATTGAGGAGTGAAAGATTTTTATGACTGCATTCAATATGTTTTTAAAGTTTATTTACAATATTCATTTCACAAGGCTACAAAAATAGTTAAATAATTAGATTACTTTTAGATTTAATAATTGGTAAACCTTTTTTTTTTTTTTTGGTACCAGGGATCAAAATGATGACCTCATGCCTGCCAGGCATGCACTTATGCCACTGAACTAAATTCCCAGCCTACTTTTAAATTTAATGAGAATGAACTTTAGAAAATGTTCCGTAACAATTATGTGTAAGTTTATAATCTTACATAACACTATACTTTATCTTAATTCATTATTGGATTAAAGTAGTCTATATTTTTTCTTTAGAAGTCACACAGTTTTTGAGTTCTTTTCACTTAAGCTTTCTTTTTTACTCAAGTTCATTTTACTCAAGTTTTCTCTCACTACAGGAAGGTATAGTTGTGCATGGACATAAATATATGATTGACCATTTCATAGTTTTAAAACAATGACTATGGTTTCAAGAAGCAGGCAAGGAAACTGGCTGGTATTTATCTACTACTGATGTGAACATTTCTAGGGGAGGTGGGTGTTCTGCTTCTGTACAATATTAAATAAACAGATTAGAAAACAATGTCAATTATCTTGAAAGCTTTAAATAATTTCAACTTCAGAAGCTTTAGCATAAATGCAATCCTAATAGCTCTAAAGAGCTATTAGGTTTCAACAAGCACCTTATCTTTTTCTCAGGAAATCACTTACTTCCTGGAAGAATCTGATTATCATTATACTATTCTAGGTGACCATGGGCCAGAATGGAAAAAGAAATAGCCATACTTACTTGGAAAGCCTTACTTAGCATATGTTCGCCTTCCTTAGATCCAAGCAAATTTACTACTATTTGTTTACCATACAAATTCTTAAGTGTTCTAAAATGCCTATTAAACAAAAGAAATAAGCATATATCAAAAGATAAGGCTAATTTTTCTCAATAAGCAAGAATCCATTATTAAAAGGAACCCAGGTGGCAGTATTTTAAAGTTATAGAACTTGCCAAATGATACCCATGGCGCCACGTTGATGAAAACTCAGTTACTGCATTTCCTCTCTGACTTACAGATGGGTGAGACTCCTACCCAACTGGTGCTTCCCACTCTAGGGGACCAGCACCAGACAAGGCAGAACACAGCCATCAGCAGAGTAGGGCAGGCATAGGGGTACTGGGGAAAGGCTGCACCTCACACAGGAGGTCACCATTTCCAGGAATATTCAGAGACAGTGCTTTATTAGCTGTAGCCTTTGAAAAACACGCCCCAAATTAGTTTTTTCCTCTCTAGCTTCCAGCCATTCAATCTTCCCCTTATGTGCAGTTTCCCTTGACATAGTTTTAGTTAACTGAGGTTGATCATTGTCTGAATAAACTGTCTTGACTGTTAAAGAGAGATAGTCACATAACTTATGTTATAGAATGTTATAATAGTACTATTTTTAGTCCTAGTTACTGTATCTCATTATTAAATCAAACTTGAACACACGTATGTATGTTTAAGAAAAAAACATACATGCATATAGTATATAGAGTTAAAGGCCTCAGGGATCTATGTGGGGAGGTTTTGTAATGTATCCCCTGAGCACAAGAGAACACTACTTAGAGACAGTGAACTTTTTAGAAGTTTCAGTGATACAAACAGCCCACTGTGGCATGCATGCCATAGGTTTGCTGCCACTGGTATGTAACAATGCCATACAAAGGAAATCTAATATGAGATTCATTTATAATTTTAAAGTCTCAAGACAGTGTATTTATAAAGCAAATCTTAAGAAATTTTGCATTGTTTTTTTGTACTAAGTCTCTGAACACCAGTCATATTTCAAGTGCTCAATAGCTACACAGGGCTAGTGACTGCCGCAGTGGACAATAGACAGGAAGTTTTAAGGTCACACCTGCAGCACTGTCATTCCTAGAGCCAATATACTAGGAATCCCAGTCTTCCAATTGAATTAGAAATCAGAACAAATTTTAGTTAGAGCTAAAAGACATTTAAACAAATTGGTAGTCTTACTCTTAGCAATATCAAAATGTAAGGCACTACGTAAAAATAATCAGTCCTACCTGTCAAATGCAGGTGCATTGGCTTCAAACCCCCTTGACATACGAACACGATGGGATCCCACCTTAGACAAGAAAAGCAGATTTCATTGTACCAAAATGAAAAACATGTGGACAAAAGGAAGATATGCTTGATGCATGTAACAATTTATTTGCTGAGCACATACAAGTAAATCAAATAAGACATTTTCCCACATAATATTTTCTTTAAAAGTCCTATGAGTTTCCCCTTTGCTTTATTTTGTTAAAAAGCAGTCCCATTAAAAAGAAGTTTGGCCAGACATGGTGCCGCACAACTGTAATCCCAGCTCTCAGAAGACTGAGGCAGGAGGATCCAAGTGAGAGGCAGCCTGAATGACATAGTGAGACACTATCTCCAAAAAAAAAAAAAAAAAAAAAAACAAGTTTAAGTTACACTATAACGAAACACTTGTAAAGGAATAGTAATTTCTCGATGCAAAATATTTTCAATGCTTTCATATATATTATCTTATTCTCAGCTCAAACTACATGGCCTGTGTAAACAAACAAAGAGATGCACCTTTCCTCCTAAATCTGTGTAACTAATTCCACAAGATTTAGATGAGATTTTTTTTTGTCTCCTGAGCTAAATTTCTACTCTTCCAAGCAGTCTACCACTGTCATGTCCATGTGTTTTTTCTCTCTGCAGTGCTGAATATGCTACCCCCATCTCCATCACCAAAAGCTCCAAAGAATTAAAACCATCATTCTCTTCTGGAAAAACAGATTTTCAAAGTCAACCTTACTGTCATACAACTACATAATAGCACATTTTGAAAAATTAGACATTTTGGGTTAGTGAAATAAACAAGATGGAAAATATCTACCTATTATGTATTGCTAACTTTTTTTCTTCTCACATAATAAAGTAGCACAGTGATGAGGCAGGATTGAGGAAGATCTACCAGATGTCAAAAAGAAATGAAGGTGAGACCAGTTTGAACTTCACTTCTAATATTTCTCTCTGAGACACTGGGATTAAAGTCTCCCAGAATTCATTCTTTCTAATCTGTGGATGAAGTAGCTCTCAAGAGAGTATAGGAGGGAAGTTTTCATTAAAAACAAAGACAAGAAACAAAATAATGTGCTTACAGAATTTCAAAACCTAATTAACAGTGTCATCATTAAGTATTTTTCTTCTCTGCTAAGTGGTGGTTTATCTATTTTTTTCCTTGTTTAACAAGAAATTGATTAGACTAACCTGGATCACATTTGGGTCAACTGATTCATCCATCAGATTCAATTTCATTTTATGCACCTAATAGCCTTCATAAAACTTGAAGAATATGTACTCTATGACATTAAGCATTTTAGACTAGAGAAAAAGAATACAAGTTGATATATTTTCTTTGGTGTAATCTGAGGTTAATTGACCTATAACTACATAAAAGCTCTGTCTACAAAGACTGCCAGTAACACTATAAAATTCACTTTGTCAACACCTATGTTGTATAGTATTGTAACCATCAAAGGTGAAAAATACAGTTCTCCTGTATTTTGCTGAAGGCTGTGGTCATTCCCTACTATCTGGCTCCCCAACAAAAAACACCTGTAACTACATAGCAACAGTCCCGAGCAATAGATAGATTTACTTAGACTAGGTTTAATTACTGAGAGTTAATGGAAAAATTCTGTAATAAACAGCTAGTGTCAACTGTGATAAAAGCACTGCAGAAAAATTTACCACCTTTAACCATAAATTTACCATGATAACCATAAAAAGATAAAAAAGTTGTATCAACGTTATTTTTTAAAAAAGTATTAGAGTCAGGCACAGTAGTATATTACAGGTAGCTAAGTTAGACAGGAATCAATATACAGTCAGAGAGGGACTATGTGGTCAAGGAAGTCAGCAGAAAAAATAAAAGACCTCAGAACTGTGGCTGGAGGTGCATCTGAAGATGACCAGGCCTCAAGATAAATATGCAATGACCAGGCCTACATACCTCCCTAAGGGATAAGCAGTAATTTGGAATTATACTGTAATTTTTATCACCTGGTCCAATGAAATCCAGCCAGACATCAGTTGCCCACATGAGTGACCAGAGCACCTGGATCCATCCCTTCCCCAAAATGCCCTTATTCTTTCCATATACCCCTGTTACATGACCTGCTTCTCTACTGGATCAATATTAGCTATGTAGCTATACTTACAATCTTATTGGATGATTACAGTTTGACTCACATTGTAGTTATCCCTTTGCACCACCTCATGATTCTGCTCTATTAAACATTCTTAGACTAGTGAGCTCAATGGCATCCCACTTCTGGAACCCCTCCGGCCTCTCTTAACCTTTCCTACTCTTAACCTCCTTTGTCCTTTGGAATTCATTCTTCAGTTTCAGAAGACTTGGTATCTAGCAGGTTGGGAGTTATATTTTTCCTTATATCAGTAGCATCAACTCAACACCCAGAAGGCTGAGGCACAAGATTACAAGTTCAAGGCCAGCCAGGGCCACACAGTGGGACCCTGTCCCCCTCCCCTAAGTTAAATTTAATTTAAAAATAAAAATTAATAGAGTGGTATGGAACATCATTTCTTTTACTATTATTACTTTATGTTACATATTTCTGAAACTTTAACCAAAAACTGAGCATATAGCACTAAACTAGGCATAATCTCACCATATTTGTTCTTTTTTCCCCTTTTTTGGGGGTGGTGGTGGTGGTGGTACTGTGAATCAAATCCAGGGCTTTCACACTGCTCAGTGTTCCTAGGCCTGTTTCATTTTTCATTTTGATATAGGATCTTGCTCCATCATTAAGTTGCCCAGGGTGGGCTCAGACTTGCGATCTTCCTGTCTCAGCCCCTCAGAGTGTGAGATTATAGGGTGTGTGCCACCACACTATGGCTGGGTTTTCCCATTTTTTAAAGACTTATAAGCTACAGCAGAACAGAAATATAATGTGAGAATGATACTATAAATTACAAATGCCAACGAACTTCAGAGAAAAAGAATCATAAATGAGTTGTCAGGATGGAAGAGCATCATTCTCACTTGTGAAACCTTTATGATAACCTTATAAAATTTAAAAGGAATTCATACTATAGTTTACCATTTCTGTACAAGGCCTGACTCCCCAAACAGACTGCATGCTGTGAGCATCATTATAGCCTCTTAAGTACCTCATAGTACCTGGTACAATATAATACACATTGGAAGAACTCAAGTTACTAAGTGAAAAGATCAGCATGGAAGGATGATTGGAGTCCATTCAATAAGATATACAATGGCTGCTGAAGAGCCACCACCTTTACTTTGGAAGCAGAGAATTTCTCTTAGAAAACAGCAAGGCACAAAATGCAAGTGAACTTTAGATTACAAGAGGGCAAATCTGATGAGCCTAATACATCAGAAGTGGAAAGCTTTTTTCAAAGAGTTAGCAGGAAGCTATCTAGAGAGATGAGACCAGTTTAAAAACTGTGAGAATCCTTAAGTCTACGAGAAACTATGAAGCTCTTACTGAGATGACTAAAACAAAATGGAAAGTTAGAATGTCCGGGAGAATGCTGGGACACCTTGGCTTGCTCAGTTCTGACTGATTCAAGCCATTATAGTAAGATCTCATACATCAGGGATTCTTAACTTTGAGTGGGAGGTAAACCAGTTAAAATACAGATTCCTGGACCCATTCCAAGAGATTCTGATTCAACTGATCTGAAATTGAGGCTGAAAAATCTGCTTTATAAAATCACTTTAGATGACTTTTTTTAACCCTTCAATTAAACAGCTACAGTGGAATTAATCATGAAGAGGCGTATCAAGAATTCTGTCATGACTTCTGAAGTGAGACATATCACAAGGCAACACCTAACTTCAAGGATCCTCCATAAATTCACAAGATACCTAGTAATCATTCATAACCACCTTAAGTCAAAAGAGTTCTTTTTATCCTTTATGGAATAAAACTTTGGATTTGGTGTTTTAATTTTTTAAAATTATCTCTTTTTCCCAGTCTTTGAAAAATCAATTATATTTTCCTTGCTTTAGTATCACCTTTTTAGAATAGTAGGGAAAATGTTTTGGTATAAAAGATACAAAAAGAATCCATCCATAGTCAAAGAAAGGCTAACTATAATAACTATTAAGGTAAATATAACTGTAAAAACCACTGACTTGATCCCCAATCCAAATGAAGTCAACAACAGGCTAGGACAATTGGTAGAATTGTTGGACTCTCTCAATGTCCCAAAAATTATGACTATAAAGAAATGCACGACTTAAAAATCCATAGTTTTCAACCCAATTGGCACATGACATTAGCTAGCCAGATACTACCGAGAGCGCAAAGAACAAAGAAGGAAGAAAGAAATTCTTAGCTATGGTGGATCCCTCAGTAAACTACCAGAAATCAATTTTACTGAATAATTAAACACTGTAATTGTGAAATTTGTAATGAAATAACAGAGAAAGCTATGTATCAGAGGGCCCATAAATAGGCTATCGAATCTCTTCTGCTAGTCTGCCCCCAAAAGAAAAGCATTTAACTGCACTGAACCAGGGCTTAGGAATGTTCTTAAAATAGTTCAAACATTGCTGCTAATCCCCAAAGCTCAGGAGTGGTGAGGTTGAGTTGGGAATCTTTCCCAAGGGATTTAGGAGAGAGATATATCTATCTATTTAACCTATCCTTAAATGTCAAAGATAAAGCCCACACCAGTCAGACTAGTCTTGACAAGAACTAAAGAAATTCAGCACAGCAGTGCAGCACTAATGCTAGTTAATTCTTGACTTATCTTGAATAGGCTGCATTACTGAAATGCAGTGGTCTGTTATTTTTCTTCATAACAGCCAACACAGACTATAAGGGACCCGGCAACTAGCTAAAGAAGTGGGAAGATTTTTTTCCATCCTTTTTTTTTTTTTTTCAAAACTATAGACTGAAGCATATAACTTACAGATTATACATAACCAGAAGCTAAAATGACCTAGAGATTTTTGAATAACAATAAAACGCAAGACGACCCTACTGGGCACACACAATTTAATATTATGACCTCATACTTTAAAAAAAAAATCTCCAAAAGAGTGGACATTTATACTGACAAAGAAAGGATTAAAAATTATTAAAAAGTAAGTCAGAAAGTACAACCAAGATGGATCATCACAGACTACAAGGTAAAATTACAGTGGGTGTGTGTGAGGGGTAAGACAGGGTCTCACTATGCAGCTCAGGTTGGCCCTGAATTCACTATGCAGCGTTGTTGGTTGGCCTCAAATTCACAATGATCCTCTTGTGTCAGCCTCTCCATTGCTGGGATTACAGGTGGGTGCTACCACCCCTGACAGCAGCAGCAGCTAACCCTCAGTATTCAGTGTGGGCATTATTCCTTCCAACCATACTGTTAAAGAGGTACAGTACTAGGATATCATTTCCAATTTATAGACCAGCTAACTGAAACAGAGAAGTGCAAAATCACTTGGCCAGGATCACACAGCTAGTCATGATAGAGTAAGGACCCCAACTAAGAAGTCTTGCTACAGAAGCTTATTTTAATCATTACATTTTCCTGCCCAAAGAAACTAAATCCTTATACACTACTATAATGAGATAATGAATATGAAAATATTTTTAAACAATATACTATGAAAACTTAGAAATTTTCTCACAGCAGCTAAAATTCTATGGACATATTTGATGGCCTGGATGTAGTTTCTCCTTTAAGGGGTCAAGCATTGGAAACCTGTTTCCAGGAGGCAGTGACAGGGGGCTGGGACTGCCTGAGGCATTGAGAAAGGTGACCTCAGAAGGGAAAGCCACATTTCTGGAGTAAGTTCTGGCAAGAGCAAGTGTAAGGCCTCAGCTGCAGGGTTTTTTTTTTTTTTTTGTTTTTTGTTTTTTTTTTTTTTTTTTTGGTCTCTCTGGCTTTGTTTTTTGAGACCTGACCTCACCTTCCCATACATTTCCACCTCTGGAATGCCTTTTGGCATTAGGTCCTGACCAGAGGCTGAACCAAATAGGCTGCCAAATCCTGGACTTTCAGTCTCTGGAACCATGAGTCAAAATGAAGCTCTTCTTTACAAAGCTGCTCTGCCTCAGCTGTATTACCACAGTAACACAAGATTAATATACCACTGAAAGCAAATTAAAGAGAAAGATCTCAGATGAGTCTTCTCAGCTCCTCACTTGTGAATCTAAGTAATATTATTAGATATTATTAGATAGGATAATAGAACAATCAATGAATTAATGAACTATCCTGGACACTTAGAGAATACAGAATACTTCCAAGAAAAAAAATTGAACATCAAATGCTTACTTGCAAACCTGGCTGCTCCCAGAACAATGGAACAGATCCTCGGATTTGTATGAAGGAAGAAACAGAGTCATCTAAATACACAACCTATCCAAAAAAAAAAAAAAAATAAAATTTACACATGTATTTACTTCTGCATTAGAAAAGCAAAGTTACTAAATTCTGTTGCATAGTATCTATATTTAGCTCTCATGTATAAATTGTCCTGGCCAAAGTATGCAAAATAGGCCATTAACATTGTTTTTTTCAGGTAATATTAACCAAGAAAACAGAACATATATAAGTTTAAGAATCACAAATTTTTAAAAGTAACTTCTGCTAATCTAACTATTTTATACACATACCTTTACATTTCATTTAATTTATTTTCCTTAGTTTTCCATATTTCTCAACACCTCATGTGGGGCCATGGATATGGCTCGGGGCATAGGCCTACCTGGCATTGTGAGGTTGTGAGTTTAAATCCCAATACAAACAAAACAAAACAAAACAAAAAACACAAAACAAAACCTAACGTGAAAATTGGAGTTGGACTGGGGCATTGTCTGAATTTGTAATTTTACTTTTACAGTCAAAAATATTTTATAACTTTTAATTTTTAGATAGGGTTATGGGTTAAAAACTGATGGTCAACTTAACGCCAGCTGAATTAAATCAGCATAGTGCTGAGCACAGATGTTCCACCTGAGGCAAGCTGCTAGCATAAATAGAGATGTGGAGAAGGAGAAGCTGGGCTACACGTAGGCTCTCCTACGTGCTGTTACATGAGCTGTTGGTTCTCCTGGAGGAGCTCGTCACGACTAGCTTCCCCAGTGTGAGTTCCACCATTGTCATTGAAGGAGCTCAGGACCTCCGTGTCGTTGAGGATGGCTGTGGTGCTTTTCAGGACAGCCTGGTCTTTATTATGAGCGTGATTGCTCAGCTCCAGCATAGAACCCTCAACCTACCCAGCACAGCTCCTTCACTCTGCCGGCACAGACTTTCTACTTTGCACTTCTGTCCTTTGGACCTTCCCAGCATGGATCGATAAAACAGACTGGTGAGAGTTCTTCTCATGGGCTCTAGAACTCCAGTTGGACTTGTGGGAGGCACTGTCATGGGCTCTGGGTCTTCTGCTGGACTCATGCAAGACCCTCCTGTGGGATCCAGGCCGTTGGCTAAATATTTTATATCTTTAGCGTTGTGGACAGATTTCCTGCACTTTCTTATGTTAACTCTGGGTGACCATCACAAATAATATTATAAATCCCATGTCCTGATTCTAATTGTTCTCACAACCCTGACTACAACGGATAGTGTAACATAACTAAGAATTAGGTTTAATTTCACCAAAAAAAGCCCACTTTTCCTAAATTGTCTACCTCTTTAACTATGTATTTTAAGATTTAATATGAAATGTACATCACTGACTATGGCACACTAATTAATAAATATCTTGTTACGGTTTTGAAGAGCCATACCTGAATAAGATGGTTTTAGAGAACCCTCTTTTGGCTATTAAGTAGCAAACATTGTAACAACATTATAGCTGTCAAAATGTATTCTGGATCAAGTAAAAATCTCATTTTCTGGTATCTGCCTTGCCTGCCCTACAGTACATGAAGAAGCATATAAAACACTATATACCTGTTCTGTTTCGACAAAGTTGGCAACATGACCATCATCATTAGTTCCCCGGACATTGAATCTCGTCCCAGCGCGTTCACAGCTTAATCTTGAAATGAGACAAGCCTTTGCCTGTTTATGAGCAGCATAAATTGTTCTGATTTCTACACCCCCACACATGAGGCGTAATAACCAGTCGTCACAATTCACACCATAGTGCTTGAGATGCAAATGCAAAGACTGATTCCTACAGTAAAAAGAAATAACTACATTAAGTTACTAAATAACAAAGTATAAATTTTAAAACAGTGCCCTAGGGGTCAGAAGATAAACCTGTAAAATGAAATGGAAATTCTTAGGCAGATAATCTATGGTCAGTATTATTAAAGATCATATTTTTTGTGAGTTTAGTATGTGTGCCCTATTTCTGTTACTTTTTAAATATAATGTACATAGCCTAACTTGTTATAAAAAGGACATCTATACTCCACTTTATGAAGCTCTACTAATAAGATGAGATTTATAGGCTCTGTTAATTAATTTAAATGGCCAACTAGATGTGGTGGCACATGCTTGTAATCCCAACACTCAGGAGCTAAGACAGGAGAATTTCTGCGAGTTCAAGGCCTTGAACAAGTAAGACCTTGTCAAAAAAAATCCAGATATATCTATTGCCTACTATATTAGACAGCACAAGCATAGGATTTTCCAGATTCTTTTCTTTTGCAGCACTGGAGAATTCAAACCAGAGCCTCACACATGCTATGCAAGTGCTTCACCACTGAGCTGCCACTTATTAGTTCCCTCCCAAAACTTTCAGCATTGTAAGTAACAGTTGGTTACTTACGATGGCCTGGTTTACAAACCAGGAAAAATGTTATTCAAATAAACACATAAAGCCCAGTGATTAAAGGGCAGATAAAAGCAGAATCACATCCATGCTAAAACATGGATAGTGACTGCAGGGGTCTTTGCTGGAAATGAGTCCTCTACAGAACACATAAGTAAGCTTCTGTGGCAACTTCTAACCTACCTACCTGGAAGACAAACGTGTTGTTAAACAACAATCCACTACCAACACAAAAGTGAATTTTCTGCAATGCTGCTCTATATTACTCATTCTGTATTATTTAGTTCTATATTCTTGCTCTGTATTACTTAGCTGACTTAAGCAAGGTACAAGAGCTATAACAGCACTGTCATGAAGACTCAGGATCATTAACAGTAACAGCATACTGTTAGTGCAGCAATTCATGTGCCTGGCCCCTTGGGTAACTAGCTGCAGGAAGGACCACAGGTGGCGGTCACGTGCAGTTCAGGTGGACCAGTTATGACCCCAACCTCTTATCTACTCAGGAAACTACACAGCTCTGTGGGAAGTCCTAGGAACAGTACTAAAACCAAAATAAAACCACAAAGGAATGTAAATGAGTGATGAAATTAATACTGAGATAACATTAAGTCTGACAACCACTACTTATCTGACAAATGCAGTGACATAAACTTCCATTCTTTACTATTACTTACAGTGATCTGAAATAAAGTTTAAAGGGATTGTGACCCAGTATGTCTAAGGTATCACTGCATAGTATGGAGAAAAGAGACTTGCTTTTTCCATGTAAATAGTCCTTGGATTCTAGGCATTTTGTGTTTCATTCTCTGAGGTCAACTTTCATTTTTCTTTACTATCAATGTGTCACTGCTTTAATTCTACCCAAATTTATACAGACTCTTAACTGCAGAAGATTCAAATCAACAGTGGGACAAAAGTACCTGAGACTGAATTTGGCACTGTGGACACAATAATTATTATGACTTACAAAATATTTATAGTAAACTTCAAGGGAATGAATTCTAAAAACTTTCATTTTTCCATGGAAATTGAAGCTCAAGTATGCCAATCCTTAGCAAAATAAAAATTATAAAATGAACAAAATTTATCTTTGCTATGTTAGCCATTTCTTTGTTCAACCTGTCATTTACTGAACAAACCTCTTAGCTTTCTGTGATCTCAATGTCCCTGTTTCTACTTTTAACTGAATGAAGAGATGAATGAATTATTCCTACTGATTGAACTTAACAAATGCAGCTGCACCTGACTGGACTTCTAATGTAACAGGAAAGCTCTTCTCTTTCCATATAAGCAATATAGGATAGGAATGAAGTGGAAACAAAAATATAAGCACAGCTGCAACAGGATTACCCTTCTCGAAGGCTTCAAGGTCTGCCTTCAGCAAAGCATACAGTTGACCCACGTTTAACTCTTGGAAGCTTATTTCTCAAAGCTAGACAAAAGTATGTCCTGTTGCCATGAGCTTCTTGAGCAGATAGGGCTTTAAGTCTAGTCATCTGCTCTATTAATCTCTCAACCATCCTGGCCTCTTCTTTTCCATCCCTTAGTGACTCCTCCTTTGCTAAGCCTAAGAGTCTGAGAGAACGTACCCTGAAGTCTTTGCTCATTCTGCTCTTTCCTCTCCCCCATGCAGTACTCTGGGCCAAGACACTTCCACGCATGGTATAATGTGACAAAACTGTTGTCCTGAGGCTAGCCTTCTTTTAAGGCTATTGATTTTGACCCCTCTGATAGTGAAAACAAATGGGTCAAACCTGAATGTGCTACTCAAGAACCATAAAGTGATGATGAAAGTGTGAGGGAGACAAAATACATAGGAGAAAACACTCTAGACTTTAATTACTAAAGGATGCCAAGAGCATGGAGTCCTGGGGCTTTGGCCTTATAATATATGTCAATCTAATGAAACATTATTTGTACATGGCAGTTAAGAAAAAAGCCAACATCAATGAAATCTAGCAAGCTATAATAAAGTCATACCAATTAGAGTCTCATGTTTTACTCACCATTTATGCCTACATATAACACTGCATGGTAATACCCAATCATGTAAGTAATGTAACAGTTATGTAAGTTTGATTTTCTGTAGTACTGGACTTTGTCCCAGCATACTTTTTCTTCAGAATCTGTTGCACTCTTGAATCAAGATTATTTACACAAGTTGGGCACGTAGAGCACCTCCCTGCCTACAGAACCCTGGTTCAATCTCCTGCAGGACTAATTAAATAATAATAATAAAAAGATGATCTATTTACAATCCTAAAGTTAAAAATAATAAGGAAGATTGGTTTACAATATTAGTAATACCACAAGTTTTTAGAACTCAGAATAATAAATATAACATAACTATTACAACCAAAATCATTCCCAAATTTAACACAAATACTTTATATTTTTGAAATGAACGGTCTTATCTAGATCAAGAAGAACAAGAGGGTTTCATGTCGCATGCCAAGTTAAACACCCCAACAGAGGCTGCCTACCATCCCGTGCTAAGGCTCTGAGAGCAAGAAAGACAGGTATGAGCACCCAGACATGTCCATCCCTTGCTATCGCTGGAGGAACAGCACCTGTTGAACAAAATCTTACTCAAATCACTAGCTAGTGTACACCCTGACTGAAAAGGGTAAAATAAAGCACAGACTCACCAGAAAAATCTATTGTCGGTTGTGTGCTCTTGCATGCTACGATGTGCATTGAGACTTAGATCTAAACTGGATCCAGATGCAGACCATGCAAAATAAAAGTTTCCTGAATTCAAAACCTTTCGCACTTCAGAAATGCGATCCTCATCTGATGCATCAACTCGAAGTGATATAAACTCGGTAGAAGTAACTCGGAAAACTTCAGATTCTTGAATTTTTCCAACAGACATACAGCCAGTGACTAGGACCAGATAATGTAACATAGTATCACCTACAAAAAACAAAGATTTTATATGAATAAAAAAATCCAATTATTTTCAAACTATTTAAAGTTTTTCCAATTCAGTGTGGCGGCACACACTTGTTATTGCAATACCTGGGAGGCTAAGGCAGGAGAATCACCATGAATTGGACGACAGTTTGAAGTCTATAGTGAATACCAGGCTAGCCTGAATGACAGAGCAAGACCCTATTCAAAAATGGTTTCTTCTGACTTTTTGTTTTGTCCCCATCTTTTAAACCTCACATTGTGGTTACTCGAAATTTACCATGCATATGGTTAAACTTACAACTAGATGTTTTAGTTGAAAAAAATTTCTTGTTTAAACACACTGCAATAAACATTTAAACATTAATAGGATAATCTCATATTTATGGAATTGATACTCTACTTAATCTAAAGATACACAAATTTATTGAGTAGAAAAAATATATATTGCCTTCACTACCTTTCTTCATAATGGTCAGAAATTCATATAAGATAATGAATATGAAAGCTCTTTGTAAACAATAAAGCTGAATGGCTGGGAATTCAGCTCAGAACCATAAGTGCCTGCCTGGCAAGCGTATGATTGTGAGTTCGATCCCCGGTGCAAAAAAAAAAAGCTGAAAACAGCCTACAAATGTTAACTGAGGATGATGACATATATGCCAAAAAGTCTTTGTTAACAATTTATAAAGCAATTTGTTTTGATAATATTTTCATAGACCTTTTTCATTTAATTTTCTATTTTTCTAAACATTTTCATTTTTTGTAGACTTTTTTTTATGACAAAAAGTCTATGATTCTAGTATTAAGTTGGAACTCAAAGCAGTTGGCTCCACTACTTACCTAGACCAAATTATATTACCATAACCAACCTAAGATATAACTTTATATAGAAAGGATTAAAATTCCTGAGAATTACTTAAAACAATTACTAGTAAAGCACCTAGGCACAGTGTTTTATCTTTGATAGATCAATCACATGTTACAAATCTCCATTTTATAGACGCATGCTACTCAAAGTATGTGGTCCATCAACATACAAAAAAAGGGGGGTCCCTACCAGAAGGAAAATTGACTACATCAGTAAACCCACCCTTTCATTTAGGTGACTCTTTTGTTTTGCCTGTTTGGTTTTCCCTTGTTAGACTTTGCTAATGAAGGGAGCCATCTGTAGAATGTGCATGAAATGTGCTTCTCCCAGGACTGATGAGTAAAACAATTCATGGACTAGTCCCAGTTTTTAGGCCAGAGTTTCAGTTATATTGTGGAGAAGTTAATGATCACAAGGGTACTCTGAGCCCATGGTGACATTAATAAGTGGCAGAGATAGGCTCACGCTGAGACCTTTGCATCCAAAACAGACATTTATCCCACAATAAATCTGTGAAATCACTGTGGTTCCTGTGAATCATTTTCCTAAATGTACTGACTCCACATAAGAAGGCAAGGCTCTGATCATCTCTAAATGTAATCAAACAGGACACAATCGATGGAAGTCACAAATGCTCAAGGATGTAGCATGTCTTTTTGAGCAATAAACATCATCACTAGCCTAATATTTAAAAGATAATACACTTTATAGCTCAGTTACTGAATGTGATATGATATATAATAGTCTCTCATAAATCTTTAGAATTACAAAAATGAAATAAAAACAATACATGAATTACACTGAATAACAAACTTACCAAGATTTAAGCGCAAAACACCTAAGAGTCCGTATGCATCCAGTACTTTGGAGTATGTACTTTTGATTGCCTCTTTTTCTGCAGATGCTACAAAAAGAAAAAAAGAAAGATTTGGGTTAAGAAAAATGAGCTGAGATTTCAGACTATAAAGCCAGAGTTTCAACCAAAACTTTATAAATCTAACATTCTCCCTTGGGGCATAAGACTAACTTTGTCATCAAGGTACAGAAACCTGAGTCTGTCAGATCCAAGTTTAATCTTTAAAACATTTCTATCAATGAATTATTCATTTTAATTTTATGAGTTTTATTATATTAAACAACGAGTCCTAAACAGGAAAAAAAATCACAAAATGTTGTTTTTAATTTTTAGTGGGTTTGTAAAAAAAGCATCAAAATTTTCAACATTGACTGGCTTTTGGTAAACAAACTCTAGAAAAGAACATCAGAAATAAACTCCTGTTTGAACTACAATGAAAATGGCACTCTACAAAAAAAACCCCTACTTATTATACTTACAGCCGTCTGCACACACAACAGCATGTTCTGTACACATGTATTTCTTACACTGACAGCACATCTTCTGCTTTCCTGACCTTGCTGGTGGACGTAATTGACATCACAAGTATCTTGTTATTTTGTCAGGAGGTTCTTATTACACCAGGTGTAGTTAACAGAAGCATAAAATATCAGTAAAATAAACTATTAAATTCTCAATATGTATTGTGCATTGGGGATAGATACGAACATTTTCACATCAGCTATGTACCTGCTTACAAAACCTAAAAGGTAACATTAGACATTCCTACATGAACTACGGTGAAAATACTATAAAATCCTACCATGAAAATACGCTTTGCTTCAACTGTCATACCTAAGGCAGTCTTCATAATGACAACTGCATGTTCCATGCACAGGTTGCGCTTACACTGACAGCACATGTTTTTTGCTTCTCTGGCTTGTTTTCTTTTGTTTGTTTTTTTGAGACAAGGTCTCACTCTGTGGCCTAGGCTGGCTTCAGACTCACAGTGATCCTCCTGCCTCAGCCTCCTAAGTGCTGAGATTGTAAGTGAGCATCACCACACCTGGCTTTTCCTGGCCTTTGTAGGACATACTTGATGTGAGTGGTCTTGCTGTTTTGTCAGAGGATCTTATTATGCAGCGTGTAGTTAATAGGAACATAAAATAACGATAAATTACTAAATTGTTTATTTTTATTTTTCGGTTTGTACGTATCTGTGTGTGTGTGTGTTTTGAGACACAATCTTGCTATGTAGTTCATGCCAGCCTGTACTCACTATGTAGCCTTGGCTGACCTTGAACTCACAGCAATCCTCTTGCTTTAGTCTCCTGAGTGATGGAATTATAGGCATGCACTACCATGTCTGGGTAAAATTCTTAGTATGCATTGTACATTGTACATCTTAAGATGGACACCAACATTTTCATATCAGCTGTGTAACTGCTTACAAAACCTAAAAGATAACATCAGAAATAAATTTCTATGTGAAGTATAATTTCTATGTGAAAATACCAACAGAACTCTACCACAAAAATAAGCTTTGTTGGGCTGGGGATTTAGCTCAGCGGCATAAGTGCCAGCCTTCCAAGTGTGCGGTAGTGAGTTTGATCCCTGGTACCAATAAAAACTAAAAAGACAAAAAAAAAGAGAAATAAAAAAATAAGCTTTGTTTCAGCTGTCACACAAGGCAGTCTTTCCACATGATAACTGCATGTTTCATACACACGTCTCACTAGCACTGACAGGGCGTGTGCTGAGCTTTCCTTTCCCATGTGGCAGTCTTGTCACCTCTCTTCTCTTCCTGCTTTGTCAGGAGTTTCCCACTATATTGTACAACATGCACTTACCAGGGAAATAAGATATCAGTTAAACAAAATAAAATATCAAATGTGTAATGAATGCTTAAAATAGCATCAACATTTCCACATTAGCTGTTTGGCTTGCTTAGAAAACCTAAAAGATAACGTGGAAAATAAAAACCTATGTGAACTACAGTATAAACACAAATAAGTCTACCATAGAAATAAGCTTGGCTTCAATTGTCTTACCCAAGGCAGTCTTCATACATGACAACTGCATGTTCCACATACAAGTATCACTTATGCTGTTATCATATATGTTTTATTTTCCTGTACTTTCTTGTAGGGCACAGTTGACGTCTTTTTTGTTTTCCTACTGTCATAGTAAGGTTTTCGCGGTGCTCTACCTGACTGTTCATCTGTCAGCTCATCAGTGTGCTCCACAATTATTTTTGTGTAGTTCCCTGGGCAGAAACAATTTCTTTTTTCTCCACTGTAAATGATCTCTTATGGTCTGCAGTTCCAATCCTTTAAGAAAATTTCTCTGGGTGATATTTTCTTTGTAAACCATCAAACTATGTTTAGGATTAAATAAAACACAACCATTGCCAATGCTCTGTGTTTCAAATGACATCACAGGGTTGCTGTACAACTCATCAAAATAGCTACTCCACCTTCAGCTTTGCTGTTGAAAGTTTCCATCTGAGGCTTCTGTTTTGTCAAGGTTTCCCTATCAATATTTCCATCAGGGTGAAATGCTGACATCAGCAGTAGCAGTTTGTTTTTCTTTGCCATATATGAGCCGAATGTTATTATCTTTTCTGAAATCCAAAGATTATACTATAGCATTCTCTGTTTTGAAATTGCAATACTTCATTTGGAATTTCTGCTTTGTTCCTGTGTACAGTTTTTACACTGGTCAACTTGTGCTGTTAGCAAATGTAACATCAATTAGAAACTGGTAAACTAACTGTCCAGTGTCACATTCTGATTAGTTTGGGAGTTGGGAGCAACAAACCTGGTCACATCATTCCATTTCAGTCACATCAGTCACATCATTCCATTTCTTACTGTATGAATAAGAACCTAATGCTGAGTTCCAGGATAGTTGTCTAAATTGAAAGATGTCTAAATAATAAGTCTTCACATCTACAAAGGCATACATTTTTATGCCATATTTTGACCCACTGCTTTTAAGTCTTTTACATTCCTGCAATCACCGTAAGAAATCTGTGCTAAGTATAATAGGCCCATGAACACTTTCAGTTTATCTACTTAGGTATATCATAATAAATACATTTTTAATGTGGCTACTAGTACACATAGAACATTTTACTTGCATTTCAGCCTTTGTGTTTCTCACAGCATTTTGTAGCATTTCCTCTGTTACAATCTCCAACAATGAATGGCAGTGCTGGCATTCTGTTCAATATATTTCACCCCTGCCAAGACCCCACTATATTTTCAGAGTTAGTACTAACATTGGATTATTCCATTTGGTCATGTGACCATTTCGGAACATTTCCATTACTCAAATATGTACTCACATTGCTGTTTTCTTTGTCCTCTGAATCAAGGAGGTCTGCAATTCCTGATCCTGTTTTAGTCAATTCTTGCTCCATTTCACTGTCACAGGAACTTTGGCTCACATGGCCAATGTCAAAGTTATCATGATCATATCCCCACACTGCTCTTCTGCTATGAAAGCATGTATTTTACCCTAATGGATCATCTTTATCATCTATGCATGAGTAATTTGATGATTCATTTTTGACCTCCTCTGAAACTAATAAGGTTTTTCATGTGTCACTGTGCTGAACTGGGCTACTTCTACCAGCAAAAGAAAATTTTTTTTTCCCTAACAAATCCTGGAGTGGTGTGGATCTACCCAATTCTCTGTGATGCTCAGGTAAACATATGCAAAAACAGCTTGCTGCCGTAAGAGTGGAACCAAATCCTGTTTTCCCACTTTTGCACATATGTACACTCTTACGATTTGTCATATCAAGTGGTAAACACATAGATTGCTTTCTGTATCCCTCTAGGAAACATACTGAGAAGCACAGCCAGCAACTATTACACTATAGTATAAATTTAGAGTAAAAAAGTAAGGAATGGGTCCACTGGGTCCAGACTAAAGTACTGGAAGCCAGGCTCAGTGTTGCATGCCTGTTATCCCAGTATTTGGGAAACTGAGGCAGAAATATTGCTGTAAATTTGAGGTCAGCCTGGACTACATAGCAAGTTCAAGGCCAGTTTGAACCATATAACAAGACCTTGTCTCAACAAAAAAACACTAATCAAAAAGTAATGTATAAAGTATTTTCTCAAATTAGTAATGTAACTCTTTTTCCAGTACTACCAATTCGTTAACTCTCTCACTGATTTGAACTCCAGCTTACTCATCCTTTCATCTCTAACACAGCATAGTGCTTGACATACGAGAGACGGATGAAACCTGTAAAGGGTAAAAGCTACTGACAATGCTTGGCCACATAACTAAATACAGGAAAGGGAACATCTCTAGTGTGACATTTGTCTTATTTTTTACGTTTCTGTATCTTTCTTATGAGTATACCCCACAGAAAAACTTCCCTACGGCTGTAGGTCCACTGAGCGAGAAAAGAGCCACAACAATGGCAGCAACAGCAACAGCAACAACACAGTCCTGAAACTTAAAAGGAAAACCTCCTTAAACCAGAGCAAACACACATTAAAATGTGCCAAAGAAACAAACCAAAGAAACATACACCATAGCTAACATTTCCAAAGGAAATTACAAATAATATATTCTCAATTCTGTAATTTTACAATTCTCATTCCTTTCTTTCTATTGCAGGTTTCTGACCTTCTCTTAGGCGGCTTCTACCCTCCTTTTTCCATTCCCCACACCTAACTCACCTGTTGATGACCGGTTTATTCTGTATTTCTCTCCTACCCGCTTCCTCTTACCTCATTTCCCTACATATGGAATCTCAGAACCCCTGGCAGCACTCATGTGTTCGCTGTAGGAAAATCCCTTTAAGCAGAACTTTCTGCCCTTCCCATTTCCTGTCTATTGCCAACAAGGGGCTCTTCTCAGCCTCGTGCTCTACCTAACACTCCTGTCACACAGCATTTGAGCTCCACCTTTGTCTTGCAGCTCTTTCCCAGAGTTGTACAGAACAGCTCACTTTCCTCCTCACCTCAGACCATCTACTTTCACGCCTTCTTCCTTGGGATTTCACCTCTGCCCTCCAGTCAGCTGTGGTCTGTGGGTTGGCAGCAAAGGCTAAAACTAAATGATGCAATCCTTCAGTTAACTGATATTGCCGCATTTCTTCCTATCTTCATTGTTTAGTTGGCCCTTTAACCACTCACTGGGGAGGACTTAGCGGGGATTTGCATTTCACCATTCTGTATTCCTAGAGTTCCTAAGTATTACTGCACTGTGTGTTTATAGACCACTTACTCCTAACATCCAAAAGTATGCAACACAAATATAAAACACTGCAATATAAATGTAATCATATTTTACAAAATAATATGGGTTTATTGGAATTGCCTTCCCATAAATACTGATTCATTAAAATCAATACAAGCACACCGAGTAAACATAACTTGTTTCTATCTGTTATGGCAAAAGATTTAACTTCCAGGACAAATATTATTCCAGAGTTATACAGGTTATATTATATGCATTTAAGATGCCATCACTAATAGAATAATATAGAAACTATTGGGTGTATCTGTTTCAGCAGTAATCATCATTTGGCAGCAGCTATTATGAGTTAAAAATAAAATACAGTTTAAGTTATCACCTTCTGGTAAATAATAGAAAAAGTTACTTCGTAATATACCTTACCATGCAACAAAATATAAACATTTTATTTGTAAGTATATCAAAAATAATGCAAATATCTATCTTCTAATAATGCAAAATAGTTACATTTTCATTAATTCTGCTACAAATACATGAACAACATACCAGGTCTCCTGGGTCCAATGAAGGACAATGCCATGCTATGTAGTTACCTGTGTGTTTGTTCTATATTTTGAGACTCAGGACACGGGATACACACACACACACACACACACACACACACACACACACACAGTGTTCATATCTTTAGACAAAAGTAGATTAAAGGAAAAGAAAAACAATGCAAAGAGAAGATCAGATGTCTTTTTATCTACCGGAACTTTTTGGTTTCCTCTAAAATAGTAAAAGAAATTCGTACCTTTATGACAGTAACTATCAGTTTACTAGGTGTTTTCAAGTATTATTCAATTTTCACAACAATCCTAAGTGCAACTTTATTATTTCCACTTGATATGAAGAAATAGAGAGTGAGAGGGAGAGGGTGAAACTTGAATGGAATCTAAGAACTTATTAGTAATGATCACTATTATTATTATTAGTTATTATTATTTTTGGTATTAGGGATTTAACTCAGGACCTCGAGCTTGCCAAGTAGGTACTGTGTCACTGAGCTATATCCCCAGCCTTAAGAGTATTATTTTTACAATGGGTTGTAACACAGTGATGCAGAAGAACATCTTCCTAGGAAATACATAACAAAGTATCTAGGTGTGATGACGTACATCACCCACCTAATCTAAACAGTTCAGTGCCAGATATGTGGGTGAATGCCTATAAATCCTAAGGCAGGAGGACTGCCATGAACTACACAGTGAGAATCTATCTCTATCTCAAAAAACAAACAAATAAACAAACAAAACACTCAAAGAAAAGACAAAAAAAGTTCAGAAAAGAAAAGTTTTATACTGAACTTTAACTTTTCCATGTTTTAAATGGTTTAAAAATTTTAAAATACAACCAGCAAAAATACATGAACAGTCTTAAAATAAGCATTTATCATTAATTGATACAATAAGATAAACTCTTTTAACACCTTATTATTCCTTTTCTACATACTTTTGAACCAGATAAAAAGATTTCCTTATTTAATGAGACTCTGAAATATATAAAAATACGTGACATGAGGGATAAATCTAATTAAATTACTGTCCTGCTTCACTGATAATTAAATGTTTTACTAATTTTAAATTAAAAAATAGCATTTTACATTATCATCAAACGTATTTCAATGCCCTCATAGTATTTACATTCATATTGAAGATATGTGAGATCTAGAAATGTTGCAGGGTGCTTGTCTGTGGTCGAGAGGGAGAGAGGGGAGCAGGGAGAGAGGCAGAGGTAGAGAGAGGGGAACAGGGAGAGAAGGAGAAAAGGGGAGAGGGGGAAAGAGGGAGACAGGGAGAATGTAGTCTTTCAAGGGGGCAGGGGAAGGGAGGAGGAGGGAGGGGGTGAGGGAGAGAGGCGGGATGGTAGGAACCGGGCACTGTTAAATGATTTAAACTGCTGAGTTTATGAAGTCACAGGAAGTGTGGAAGCTCAGAAGAAACAAACTGAAAGAATGAACAGAAGTGAAAGTTCAGGAGGTTACAATGACACAGAAGTTCAGGTCACTTTCCCGCTAGTGCAGTCTTTCAAGGTATTCACTGTGCTTTCAATGAGAGGAATAAATTGCCTCTTGTGGAGAGATTCACACATTTTCTTTCTTCTATTCATGCTGGTTACTAAACAAACAAGATACCAGGAAAAACAAACCTTCCTTTTCATAAGGAACTGACTCGCAATCACCAATGTAGGTATGAATGTCCAAGAAGCCCATTGTTTGGGGGTTGGTCTGAGCCAATCAAGATCTCGCACAGGTCAGCTAAGGTAACCAGGCCTGGCCTCTTGAGTTTCAATGTTAAACAAGAAGCTAGGGCAAACTCAGCCTCTAAAGTTACTGTTATCATACCCAAGAGATACTGAAGCCCCTCAATATCTTAAAGGGAAAAAAAAATTTCTGTGCCACTCAACACTATCTTTCATCCATGTCTTAAGTATTTTGTCTTCAACCTAATCAAAGTATGTATTTCCTAAAAATAGTTACCTTTGGCATAACTTTACAATTATAGTATATTTTAAACATATACTCACATCATTAGCACTGATTCTATGAAAATCCTATGACTATTACTAGTGAATGTATGTATGACTAGAAATAAAGTCATAAGATAGAATTTATAACAGAATAAAGTAAGTGCCAAGAGCATCTGTTCTCATAAAGTATTTGAGGCCTCAGAAAGATTTGAAATTGAGTGGATCTCTGACATTACATTAAGTTGTCACATATGGTGATGATGATATTGTGGCTGTATTAAGAAAATACATGTTTTTAGAAATACATGGTGAAATACTTGTGATGTCTGTGATTTGCATCAAAATAAATGGGGATACAGGGGTACAGATAAATGAAAGTGCCCAGGAGTTCAAATTTTATATTACTCTCTATTTTGATGTGTGTTTGATAGGTCTCAAAATAAAAACATTTAAAAAGTTTATTCTGACAACTTTTGTCATACTACATAAATTCAAGAAAAGAGAGGACAAGACAACTCTGGCCAGTCTAACAGTCAGAAACCAGAATTCTAAGAGTACTTTCCTCCAATTACCCTCAACCAGGGACATTCTATAAATATGAAAAGTAGAAGTAAGTCCAACAACATTCTGAATAGCTCTACAACCTCCTCTTCCCAAAGTTATCAAATATTCATCAAAAATAAGTATACAACAAATTGGGAAAGGAGATTTGGCAATGACAAAATGGAGGCAAAGAGTAAATGTTGCTATATTTTGTCATAAATACTTCTTTACATTCACCTTTAATACTGTATTGTTAGAACTGTTTGAAAATATCCTTAAGACTAAATAAGTTTTCCTGTGCTTATCATCACAGAAGGGGTTAAGAAAAATTAAAACTACATGGGCTGGGGATTTAGCTCAGCGGCATAAGTGCCTGCCCTGCAAGCAGGCAGTTGTGAGTTCGATCCCCAGTACCAATAAAAAGGAAAAAGACACCCCCCCCAAAAAATTAAAACTACATAAAACCATATGGCAGCAATATCACATCTCATTATTTTAGCTCTGTGCATGCTTACCAAGCTCCTTCACCCAAATAAACTCATGATGAAAGGCAGGACTAATTTACAGCTCTTATTTAAACTATAGTAAGGTAACAAAAATAGAAGTGGCAAAGATAGTCTACTTAAAGACTATAGAAAACTCTCAATATAAATAAATCAGTTGTTCTCTATCAAAATTTCAGCATATCAATAGTTCTCTATTAAATTATTCATCAACATATCAATAGTTCTCTCACATTATTGGATATTCTCCTATTTCTTTTGCTGTAGTGGTTTATTTGAATAGTACTATGACATAATATAACAGGACTAGTAGTATTTAGGACTGTTGTGGATTACACCTTCCCTTCCCAAATTAGAATTTAAGAGCAATGTTAAAATCAGACTTCAGATTTCACTTGGAATACAGAAATTCAGATGAAAACATAATCACATCTCTATTTCTTGATTTCAGGATTTGTGACTCTAAAAAGAGATGCTTATTACCATAGAATACTTGTCACAAGATAGCTTCATTGCTATTTCTGACATCCAAATAGGAAAAACCCAAATTAATGTATTACCCATGATCAACACTTTAGATTACTTCATTTAATTTAAATGGTAAAGCTAACTAAATTTAAAAGTAAATTTCTCTAATTTGTGAATAATTATAATAATTCAAACTAAATAATAAACCACCCAATAGATGTCCTATTATCCTCAACCTTCCAGCTTAGGAAGAGAGAGTCCTTCCTTGCTAATGTACAAGAGCAAGCTACAAAATGTTAGTAAGAACATGAAGACATGATTGCAAATTAGAATGCTCTTCCTAGAATCATAATTTGCCTGTGGTTACATGCATGGCAATTTGTGGTCAGCTTATTTGCATGTAGACAGTACTCTGGCACAGAACCTCCAGTGTAGAAAATGCTAGTGATCATGTGGTCCAAGCTTCTCATTCTCAGAAGAAAAAGACTAGAGATTAATTAGAATTTAACCAATATCATATAATTAGATGGCAGTAAAGCTTTTCATTTTCCTGTATATCAAAAGAAAATTTATATTAATAGGAAAATATTTTCCTTATATAGTTAATTAAAATTCTAACTGCAGGATATTAAATCACTGAAATTAATGTTCCATATAAACTACATATTTTTTGGTACCAGGAATCTAACTCATAACCTCATGCTTGCCAGAGAGGCACTGTGTGGCTGAGCTACATCCCCCGCAAACTACACATTTTAATCTTGGCAACATTTAAAAAATAATAAGCTTTCATTTATACATATGCTAAGTATCTACCGAATAACTACATTGTATCAGGACCTTGGCAAGGTTCTAAGAATAAAGACAGTATTCTGATACCTTCTTAGAAATTAGATTAAGAAGATGGATATAAAAATACACAAATAGGGGTCCGGGGATTTATCTCAGTGGCATAAGCGCCTGCCTTGCGAGCAGGCAGTTGTGAGTTCGATCCCCCATACTGATAAAAAGGAAAAAGACAAAAAAAAAATACACAAATAGTACTATAAACTGTCATTAATCTATCACAGAATTCAACAGGCTGCAAAAGTACCTAATTTAAAGTTTTTGTTGGAAGACATCAATGGTTAGAGTAAACCTGACTCAGAGTAAACTTTACTCTGAAATCTGAAGAGGAAACTAGTCAAATGGAAAGTGAAGTAAAATTATTCTGAGTAACATACACATAATCAATGATCTAGCAATTGCACTCATAAGAATATACCCAACAAGAGTATGTGCACCAAAAGTATGTAAAAGGATATTCATACCAGGGTCACTCATAAGAGCAAAAAATGAAAAGAAAGCACATGTCAATAGAACCGGACATTTATGTCTTATACTATTTTACATTTGCTATGATTTAATATTTAATACTTAAAAGTATGCAGAATGAACAGCGTGTGAAAACCCTAACATAAGAAAGAACTTAGTATATGTATATAACTAAAAGAAGGCCAACATGGTTAGAACACAGAAATCAAGACCAAGTAGTATGAAACTAAAGAGGGAGGCAGGGCCTTTACAATTTTATTAAGGATAATTTTAAAGAGTTTGTTTTTAAATTCAGTAGACAATCACTGAAGGATTTAAGATGGGGAATTGTGATCTAAATTATGTTTTTAAAAGACTGCAGGTGGGTGGGACAAGGAGAAGCAGGGGAACTAGTTTAGGAAGCAACTGTTAAAAGAGTCCATGAAAGAGACACAGTGGCTTTACTGGGATAGAAACAGCTACAGTGGTGTTCACTGCATGGATTCTCAAAGAAATTAGGGCTGGGTTGACTGGATTTTGTAATAGCGCAAACTGGGAATCGAGAGAGAAGAAAGTACAAAGGATAATTCTGAACTTCTGGATTACACCCTGCAAGGGTAAATGAAGTACAACTGATTAAGATAGAGAAGACAAAAAACAAAAACATATATATATATATGAATATGAATGTAAACTTTACTTTGAAATCTGAAGAAGAGGAAACTAGTCAAATGAAAAGTAAAGTAAAATTATTCTAAGCAACATATGCATAATCAATGATCCAGCAATTGTGTTCATAAGTATATATATATATATATATATATATATATATATATATATATGACTAAAGGAAAAGCAGGATTGATAGTATGCAGAGATCAGTGTGACCATCAAGACACTGTTTCAAACCTTCCTATTTAGTCACCATATAGTTTGGGATACAATGGGAACCAAGATATTCATACTAATTTCTATGATCTATCTGATTCAGATACCATATGGTATCCCCATAGTGAAAGGCCTTTGTTAAGGGATAAACACTCAAATTCAATCCAGCCCAAAGGAAATTGGGCTGAATTGTTATTGTGATTTCTAAGCCATTACTATATCTGTTTTAAGAAGCTGGATCTCAACTGTGTAACTCAACATAATTACACTATCCCACATAGCTTTGCAACAGCTACAAATCTGAAAACTACACCTTCTATTTCATTTTCCAAGAGAACCGATGAACTGTTCAACAAGATAGGTTAAGGATATGTCTTTGAGACTGATCAAGGACAAACAACTAGTGAGCAGTAATGTATTTTCAGTCAGAAATTTAATTGTAAGAGTCAACCTGCTATGCTTCACACATGTTCCATAGAATATTAACAGACAATCTGTTTTTCAGTAAGGCATTCAGATTACAGCAATCCTATGGTCCACTAACAAACCAAATGAAGTGTATCTATAGTAAATACTCATTACTAAGAACTAATTTATAGGGGCTGGGGATTTAGCTCAGGGGCATAAGCACCTGCCTTGCAAGAAGGTGGTCGTGAGTTTGATCCCCAGTACCGATTAAAAAAAATTTTAAAAAAGAACTAATTTATATAAAGATACTCTACATATAAAAAGTTATATAAGACTATAATAGGGGATTTAGCTCAGCAGCATAAATGCCTGCGTTGCAAGCAGGCAGTCGTGACTTCGATCCCCAGTACTGGTAAAAAGGAAAAAGACAAAAAAAAAAAAAAAAAAAAGACTATAATAGAACAGAAAAACACTATTTCATATACAAAATACTAATATTTGAGAATTTAATCAGTCTTTCTTTTCACTCAGTTGCAAAGTCTATAGAATTTAAGAAAAAAGGAAATTTTTACTAAAAACCATTAAAAACTCAAACAGGCAAATTCAAACTGTCAGCATCAAAAATATGACCTACAATTTTTAAAGCTGTATCTCTCCACTTGAAGTTAACCAACCACTTCTATTTTTTATGTTTCTTTCAAATTTTCACTGGCTTAAACTTTATCACCTCAGAGTTTCTGAAAATGCTCACATTAGATGCGAACAAAAACAATACTATTAAACCATTAGATTTAGCTAATTTTTTATTAGCTTTTCAATGTTAAAAAGTCCTTGTATCTTCTTCATGACTAGACATAGAACCTTAGAATGCTTTTGTTCTACCTCTTCCTTTTCAGTTAAGATGTTACTTAGGTCCCTGGGTTTGAATTACTTCTAAAGAGAAGTCAAAGATCATTTTTTTACTATATTAAAGAATATTTCATTAGTCCATGTTCGTAGTACAAAATGATCACATTCCTTCTGGGAAGTTGGTACAGGTTCATGACTTATCTCAAAGATGATTTTATCTTCACTCTTCTGTACCATAAGAATTTGTGTTTTTTTCTTGGGTTGCTTTTAAGATTTTTCTCTATCACTGGTAATCAGTGATTTGATTATTCATTCGGGCAGTTTTCTTTGCTTCCTTTGCTTAGAGATCATTTAGTCCCTTAGATCGGTGAATTTATAATTTTCATAAAATTTGGAAAATGCCCTATCATTTCTTCATTTTCTTTTCTCAACTCTTTCCTTCTGGGATTCTAACTAGCTGTATATATTAGTCCACTAAAGTTCTCTCACAGTTCACTGGTGCTATTTATTTTTCTCTCTGTAATTCATTTTAGATAGTTCCTATTAGTATGCCTTTAAGTTTGCCAACCATTTATTTCATCAGCACTATCAAAGCTGATCCCGTGATTAGTATATTTTTTTCATCAGTTATTTTCATTTTCTAAAAATTTGATTTGAGTCACGTTTCACATCTCTCCTTATGCTCGTTCTTTCCTCTGCTTCTTGAACATATGGAGTATATTCATGATAGCTGTTTTAATGTCCCTATTAATTTTAGCATCTGTTGCTACAGACTGACTTTTGTTCTCATTATGTGGTATATTTTCTGCTTCTTTCCATGAATGCCAATTTTTAATTGTGAATTTTACAGGGTTGGATGACATATATATGCATACACAAATGTTTCATATATATGTATATATGGGTATACATATATGTACATATGTATATATATGTGTATATATGTTTATATTCCTATAAATATTCTGAATCTTTGTTCTAAAATACAGTTATTTGGAGTTAAGTTATTGGGACACAGTATGACCCTTGAGGATCTTCCATTTAAGCTTTATTAGGCAGGACCAGAGCTGAATTTAGTCTAGGGTTATTTTGCCCATTTTTAAAGCAATAGACTCTTGACTGTGCAATCCAATTTCCCACACAATACACGATTTCTTCACTCTGGATGTTTAAAATGAATTACTTCCAAACCTATAGGATCCCAAAATGTTTTTGCTTGTTCCCTTTTGGTGATCTCTTTTCTGGTACTCGGCCCTGCAGGATCCAGCTGCATTGGGCTCCACATATTCCCTCTTCTGTCTCTTCAACTCTGGGAACCTGCAAGGCTCAAGATGAGTACATCCTCCACTGCTGTGGCCTTGAAGCAATGTAAGCTCTCCCAGCAGTTATGGAACAATTTTAAGGCACATCTCATTTGTTTTCCTTCGCTCAAGCTTCAACTTGTGCTACCTAGTGCTCAATGTCTGACAATCATTGCATGCATTTTGTTCATTTTATTACTGTTATGATTGTTACTGAAGGGAGGGAAATCCAGCTTCTGCTACTCCATTTTTGTCTTAGTTGTGTGCTTTGCTGCTGAGACACAATACTCAACAAATTAAAGGAGAAAAGGTTTATCTTGGCTCACAGTTTATAGAGGTTTTAGTCAACAGTTGATTGGCTCCCAGGCAGAATAGCATGGCCATGGCCAACAGAGACGGGTTGCTCATGGTATGGCAGCCACAAAGCAAACAGAGATCAAGGGAAGGGGAGGGAGATCTTTCCAGGCCACACCCCCAGTGACCCACTGCCTCCAAACAGGCTTCACCTCCCAACATCACATTTACCTATACATTTATCAGTGAACTAACCCACCAATGAGTGTCATGTCCTCATAATCCAGTTACCTTCCAAAGGCCCACATATGAGTACAAGAGGCTTACGGGGGGGATCCAGATATAAATCATAACATCCATGGTTTGAAGCAAAAATCCTATTTTTGGGACATTTATATTTTATAGGACAAATTAGGCATTTGATAGACCTGATGTCATATAATAAACTCATCTAATGCAGTTTTATTGTTCAGATAGAGAGACATTCTGTCTTTATTTCCTCATAGCAAAACTAAAGCAGTAAAGAAATGTAAATGCAACCTACTTATATGGTGGTACACACCAGTAATCCCAGCAGTCAGAAGAGATGCAGGCAGCAGAACTGCCACAAGTTCAAGGCAAGCCTGCGCTCTACAATGAGTTCAAGCCCGGCCTGGACTACATAGTGAGACTCTCTTCAAGCGAAACGAAACGAAACGAAACGAAACGAAACGAAACAAAACAAAACAAAACAAAACAAAACAAAACAAAATAATCCAACCCAACCCAACCCAACCTAAGAACTACTGGTTTGGTCCTAAAGTAGTAGTCTAACCTTGCCACAGGCCCATATTGGGAAAGCCAGGTTGATTTCATTTTAAGAGATGATATTTAAGTTGCTATTTACTTTCTATTAAATACATACATTTCAAAATTATAAAAAGAAAACGAGTGATATGTATCAAGCCTAAGCTTCATCACATCTTTGCTAAAAAAGTCAACTATAAAAAGTCAACTTCTTTAAGTTTGCAAATTTTTCTTCAAGAGATAGGATGCTGTGACTTACCTAAAGGCCAATTGTGCTGACTGACAGTAGTTGGTAATTAAAATTTTAAAAACTATGCACACTGCTTGTCATTACCACCTACCACGCTTGGTGTCCAAACTGTAGAACCTGACATTTAACTTGGACCAGCAAAAAAATTTTGTGTATTTAAAAACCTTAAACTAAACCATATTTCCCTTCTAATGTACTAGCTTACAGGAACAGTTTACAGGAAAAAAACACAAGTTTAACAATTCCTTTAAAAAGGCTACCAATTTCAGTCTTAACTTTAAACTGACCTATTGGCTTTCCTTCCTTTTGCTCTTTATTCCTCAATCAAAAAATAATAGCCATCACCCCCATAACAGCATAAACAACAATTATAGTGGGAACAAACAGAAGAAGTATGCCATGGAGCATTTACTTAATCTTTCCAAGCCTATTTCTACATCTGTAAAACACAGATAAAAGTGTAACCCACAAAACTGAATGAAAAAACTGCATCAAATGCCACACTGTGTGCTGAGATGCTCCAGTTACTGCAGCAAACTCCTGGGGGAGCTGCAATGTATTTTAAAAGAAACAGATTCTAGATTCTTAATGTATGCTGGACATTAGCTTCTATTAGCCTGAGGTAATTCAGAGTTTCAACATTAGACTACAATAATCTTTTTTTTTTTTTTTTGGTCTTTTTCTTTTTTATCGGTACCGGGGATTGAACTCACGACTGCCTGCTTGCAAGGCAGGCGCTTATGCCGCTGAGCTAAATCCCCAGCCCCTAGACTACAATAATCTTTAGATGATCTTTGTGAAGCCAGGTTTTTGGTGGCTGTGATAAGCAGAAAATATCATTGAAAATCAAAGTAAAACAGAAATATATGGTGGCAGTATTGTACCAACTGAAAAGCTGTTCAGTATTCAACAGACATACATCCCACTAATAACTGCTGTTATTTATGAGGGATATTAGTCATTTTCATTTTGTGGCATTATCTTCCTTGAACAGTTACTAACTGCTGAGAGTTAAATATTTATTGTTTGGTCATACAGAACTATTTAATAAACAGAACTATTAGATATTGCTTGTGCCTTACATGTGCTATGAAAACTTAATAAGATGCTAAGTTCACCAGGAAAAGGGAAAGGTTAGAAACCTCTGGCTTAATCTTGTGACTGGCAGAGTAAGCTTCCAGAGAAAGTATTTTTTCATTATTTTTACTTTTACATTATGCAGTTTCATAGAAACTGAACTGAAGCTTTATTACATTCTGTGAAGATCTCCAGAACACAGTCCTACTAGTATTATGACTCCTATTCCATAATGTGAAAAAAAAAAGGAATCCTTGCATTCAAACCTCAGGATAGCATGCATAAATAAATAAAGATACTGTGTATAAATATATAGTACCTGTGAGTTTGTCAACCTTGTAACCTAATATAAGTCAGTTGTTCTCCTTAAGGTCATTTAATAATTATTCTTCAAATGAGTCCAATGCTGTACTAAACTGCAGTGATACAAGTATCCAGTCCCATGCATCACTACTGAGACATAGGCTTTCTTTACAAGGAGCCTAGTATAGTATTCGACCACAGAGATGTGAACACAGCTCCCTGTGATATGAAAGCAATATACCAAGAGCAGTATGGGAGTACTAACACTTTATTCAGCCTGAAAGTTTCAAGAAAATTATTTAGTAGTCCTATCACAGATAATACTGACATAATATCCTGGAAATATGGTTATTCTGCAAGCCAAAAAAGTAATCTCCTAATCTATCATAGCAAGGAATATATAAACTTTGCTCAGAAATTATCATCCCAACCTAATGATATCAGAATCTCAGGGGGAGCGAGTGTTGGTGCCCATGCACCAGTATTTGTGGAAACTCCCCAAGAGATTATAGTACAGCCAGAATTGAGAACCACTGGCACACTGATTAAGTCACAGCATCAGTATAAACTTTCTCTTGGAATCCTACAACGGGACTCTAAAGGCAGTTCTAGGTCAGGGTTAGTGGACGTTTGGTGGCCAAGAAGATCCACAGTTGGAAACTATTTTCATTTGCAACCTCTATCTTCCTGCATGCTAATAAAATGAAAGATAAGATTTCCTGTTTGGTATCTCATGGCTCTTCTGTAACAAACCAAGAAAAATAAATGATAATTCTCAACACTGTGTGTTGACTAAAATGCTTAATTTAAAATTTTACTCTTTCAATACAGACAACTATTGATCTCTGAAATTATATACTTTTGGTACATGAAGACCAAGTCCTGGTCGTCATTTTCATCATTTATGTTTAAGAAAAACACAGATACACAACTGTAATCCTAGCATTCAGGATGCTGAGACAGGCAGATCAAGAGGCCAGCCTCAACTACATAGTAAGTTCAAGGCCAGCTGTACTACAGAGCAAGACTCTGTCTCAAAAACCCAATCACAAACGATAACCAGAAAAAAGAACAAAACTATATTAAAAAATGTTCGTCTTGTAAGATGAACTGGATCAAACAAGTAAGGCCACTAGGGAAGGCATTGATTGACAGGCTGAGAAGTTTGAACTCAATCTTACTGGAAAACCAGGTTACACTTTGGTTTAATATCAAAAATTAATTTAAATGATTCTTTTAGTAGATTCATATACATGATGTACTCAAATTCAGGGGGTTAGGCTTCTGAAGATACAGACAGAACATGTCAAGATCTTTCAAGAATAGTTCCCTGAATACAAGTATTTAGAAACTGTGAAAGTTTAAAAAAAAAAAACTGTACAGTAGAATATACAACTTAGTATCACTCAAACTAAATGCCAAATTAACATCTTAGTCAAATAATTATAAGAAGTATTGTTAGCTCTTAAATATTAGTATTTTACTATTGCAAAATGGTCTGCCTACAGATAACATTCTGTATATGTTGAAAAATTAAAAGGATTTTGCATGTTTTTACTATAAAAAATTATGTTTGAGGAAATACATTCAATTTGATTTAAGCATTACACAATATATACACATGTATCAAAACAGCAATCACACAGTACTCCATAAAATATACATATATATAACTTTCATGTTTTTTATGTATGTTAAAAACTAAATTTAAATTTTAAAATATAATTTAAATATTACTGTAAAATTTATAGTACGAAACAACATAACAAGAGATTAAACATCTATTTTATGATAGCTTTACAGAGAGGCACCAGTCAAACTTTTATCCTGGGAAAGTTACACAGCCTAAGTCTAATGAAGATAAGTAGAATTCATAGTTAAGATAAGAGCTGGGAGGGGGTTCAGTGGTAGCGCACTTGCCTAGCACAGGACCGGAGCAAAAATACAATCACTCAATAGTTTAGATGGGTTAATACTGTTAAGATAAGTTATCATAGCCAACATGAGTTAATGTTATTCTCCTTTGAATCAAATATTAACACCAACAAGGATGTTTTAGAGTCCTTTTTAAATATTTCATTTGGCATAAAAGATGGCTGCTGGAAGTTTCAAAAGTATGATTACTCACAGGTTTCTCATTATGGGGCAATAATCCTAAAAATAATAAGTAATATTTTGTAGCTAAGCAATGACTTTCAAATAATTGAGTAACCCTATTAAAGAAATATCAGAATTTAAACGAGATTAATGAATTTGGTAATGCATCCAAATAAAAAAAGCAGCTGAAAAACACCTCATATATGAGACTTTCCCAACCCATGTGTTTAATTGACTAATTTAAAAGAATCACACTTGCAGAATAAAAAAAGTATGCCATGCAGATTATTATTGTAACATGGTATTTTCAGTTTATTTAAATATAAAACACAATTTGGAACAGTTAAATCCATATTGATATAACCAAAACTACTTATTACCTATGTCTCTCACTCAAACCAGGTTACTATATGTACCAAAAAATATACATATTTCTTGTGTGCTGTTCTTTGCTTAAGATTTTTTATTATTCTATTACCCTTATCCCCAGGATAAAATTCTATTTTAGTAAGGTTAACACTTTAACCGACATTAATATTCTACATGCAAAAATGAAGGTCTTATGTTTTTCATTATTAAGACTAGAGAAAGTTTAATATTAAAATATTTAAGCACTTCTATTTGTAAGCCTGCCTTTCAAATACTATTTTGAATTTATATAAGAATGAGCAGGGGGGGCTGGGGATTTAGCTCAGCGGCATAGTCACCTGCCTTGCAAGCAGGTGGTCATGAGTTTGATCCCCAGTACCAAAAAAAAAAAAAAAAAAAAAAAAAAGTAAAAAAAAAAAAAAGAATGAGCAGGGGCTGGGGATTTAGCTCAGTGGCATAAACACTTGCCTTGCAAGCAGGTGGTTGTGAGTTGGATCCCTGGTACAGATAAAAAAAAAAAAGAATGAGCAGTGACTATAATGAATAAAGAACCACTTAAATGTTATGAAATAATGCAAACCTTACTAAATTATTTTTCTTGGGGTGCAAAAGATAATTCTTTTCTTTAAAACAGACTAGCAAAATAATTTTGAAATAATATGAAAAAAATCAGGTGTCATGAAATTCTGGAAGTTGTTGACAATTCTCGTAATGAAAATATAAGGGCTTAGGGGCTGGGGATTTAGCTCAGCGGCATAAGCACCTGCCTTGCAAGCAGGCAGTCGTGAGTTCGATCCCCGGTACCAATAAAAAGGAAAAAGACCAAAAAAAAAAAATATATATATATATATATATACATATATATATATATATAAAAGGGCTTGGGCTGGGGAAGTAGCTTAGGGTTTGGAGCACTTGCCTGCCATGTGAAAGGCCCTGGATTCGATTCTCAGCACCACAAAAAAGAAACAAACAAACAAATAATAATGATGATAATAAAAAGAAAGGAAAGAAGGATGGAAAAGAAAATATAAAGGTTTAACACAAGACTCCAACAGTATTGGATACTGTTCTAACTAGTCTACAAGAAATTCTGTTAATTGTAGTAAAAATGTCAAGCAAACCATTTTATGAGTTTATGAGATATGACAAAAACTGCAACAATGCTTGGAAAAAAGATTTTGGGGGGGGGGTTCCGGGAATCAAACTCATGACCTTGAGCTTGCAAAGCTGTTGCTGTGCCGCTAAGCTACATCCCCTACCAAAAAAGATACTCTTTTAGAAGTAGCAAAAGAACTCAAGGAAATAAAATCCTGTAATATAAACCTCCACCTCCCCAAACACCTGCTAAGAAAGTGTATGGGAATGGGGCTGGGGATTTAGCTCAGCGGCACAAGCACCTGCCTTGCAAACAGGCCGTCCTGAGTTCGATCCCCGGTACCGATAAAAGATTAAAAAAAAAAAAAGTGCATGGGAAAATAAAGTTTGATTAAAGAAAATAAAAGCATAATCCTCTAGAGGACATACAGTAAGACGGCTGTCTTCAAAACAAAACCCATTGTTGAATTTGAGAATTTCAAATAAAAACAGACCATAACCAGCTGGGTTACACCGGATGACTTACACAGCACCGCCACAGCCCCAGACTCGAACATGAGACATTCTTCCTTCTGCCTAGTTTCCACTATGAGGCTGAAAGGTGGGGGATCCAATTTGTGATAGATCCGAAACCCTTTGCTGAACGCCATTCTCCTTTCTTCAGAGGCAGCCCTGTGACCAAGCAAAGCAAAGCGAATGAAACTGGCTGAGCTTTCCTTCTGCTGCAAGGACTGCAACATGCACAAGTCCCTCCCTGCCAGGTTTTGACTGGCGTGGGTGGAATGGGGGGGGGGGGAGGAAGCTTAGGGGGCCAATGATTTATCCTACAAGTCACTAAATTTTACCAAAAATGCAAAGAGGAAAAGCTACCAATTGTGACGAGGTAAGCCAGGCTTTTAGCCATTGTTGGTGCAGGAACGGTTTGGTTACAAACCAAAACGAGTTTCTCGTTAATTTATGTTTATCAAAAGGAAAAATCTTGAGCGTATTTTGGTTCGGAGTTGTTTATCAGCTTCCTGCTTCAAGATTTGTCATTACGTGGAAAGGGAACCGATTGGGAAACTTCAAGGCAGTTCTCTGGAGGGGGTGGGTGGGAGGAAAGGTTAAGGAGGCAGGTTCAAAGCTCCTTAGGGGGCCGGAGGGACAGGATTATCCGACGCCTCTGGCTCTCCCGAGCCACACGCTGGGCAGGGCAGGGCAGGCAGCACAGGTCAACGCCCGCTGAGGGGTGACAAGCGGGGCTGCTACACTACGAACGGCCACCGGGAAAAGTCACCAGTCGGGGCGCAGACCCGACCGGGATTCCGGAGGTCCCGGGCAATCTGCTGCCCGGGAAAGCGATTCCTTCCGAGGGGAACAGGCGCCAGGCAGCCCGACGCCTCCATTATGCGACAGAAGCAATGCCCTGGTGCTCAGACCGACTCGGTTTCCTTCCCGCTGGGCGCCTGACAGCCGCTGTCACCACAGCCCCCAGCCCGACAGGGCGCCCCGCACAAGCCGGGTTTCCTCACGGACTCGCCCGCCCGCCCTCTCGCGCCCAGAATTCTCACGGCCGCCCCTCACCGCTCCCGCGGAGGCTGCGGCCGTGGAGACGGCTCCAGGAAGTGTCCGGCGGCCTGCCCGGCAGCCAGTGGGTCTGGCTGCTGCCGCTGCCCGCCCCCCGCCGACTGGCTCACCTCTTACTCCGACTCCTCCTCCTACAGCCGCCTCTGCCGCGGCCACAACCCCCGGAAGCGTCACTTCCGCTCCAACAGGCCCATCTCTTCCGCATTGCGCCGCGGCGGGGGCGGAGGGCCGCCCCTCGCGAGAAGGGGCGGGGCGTTCACGGAGCCCCGCCCACACCCTGACGCCCAACTGGCGGACGGAGAAGCCCTTGGACTGCCCAGCGAACACCTGCAGCGACCGTCGCTCCTCGCGTGTCCTCCGCCCCGAGGATGCGGGGAGGACCTTGCCTCCTCCGCTTCCTCGCTTGGGCTCTTCGTAGCACACCAGCCCGCCCCCTCGGACTCCGGGGAAGAACTCTGGGGCTGGTGGTTGGCACGTGCCCGAGCCCGGCGTCAGGACCACCCTCTGCCGCCTCCCCCGGCCAGATGAACGCAACCGGGTGTCGCCCGAAGAGCGACAGTAGTACCCCTTTCGGGCCAACCTAGAGGTGCAGGGAGAGCTGTCCATGGTGTCTGACAGCAGCGTGACTGACAGTTTTATTCTAAGCTCTTGGGTAGGTAATCAGAAACACATAAGGCCTGATTTGCGACCATTCTGTTCTCTGCCTTCCTGTGTGTTCTGGAACTCCGGAACACTTCAGAAAATGATGCTCAGCTTATGTAGGGGAGAGTGGGAAGTCACCAACCAGGTGCTCAAAGCTGAATTTTTTTTTTTTTTTTTTGTCTTTTTCTTTTTTATTGGTACTGGGGATTGAACTCACGACCGCCTGCTTGCAAGGCAGGTCCTTATGCCGCTGAGCTAAATCCCCAGCCCCTTCAAAGCTGAATTTAACAGAACATGGCTGTCACACAATAATGACCAATAGTTTTTACCAACTGGAATCCAGCAGCTGTGTCAAACTCTCTCATGCCATCCTCATCTTCCAACAAATCGTGCCTGATTACTGCCTGTGGTCCCACATACCTGTATTCCTATATCCATTTAACAGAACTTACAATGAAGTTGAAATCATCAAGGTGGAACTGAAAACTGAAAATCCCTGCACTGAGAAACTCCCTATTTGCCTGTGCTTTTTTCTTTACTTCTTCCTTTTTATTTTGCCAGCAAAAGCAAATTTAAATTTGGTGTGTGTGCTGTACAGAATTACTTCTCCTTCAGGCTGTCAAGTGACTTAACACTTCTCCACCCATTTTAGAGAAGCAGGATAATGCAGCCTCATTTCGGACTTAAAAAACATTAGAAAAGAATCTACATCCAAAGCAAGGACATATTTCAAGGCGTTTAGATTTAGGTCTGACAATTACAAATTTCTCTTTTAGCACTCTTAATAAAAATACACTGTGGTTGCTCACAACTGCCTCAAAATTAGCATTAAAATAACCAACTAGTCTGCAGTTACTCATTTTTTTCCTAGAAAAGCCTATTCCAGTTGAGAATTACATGTGACAGAGAAGTAGGATTTCTGAAAATGGATTTTTTTTGAAGTAAAATGCTTCTACAGCCCTGATATGTACCAGCAAAAAAAATTACAAAGGAATGGCCTCAGGACAGTTGTAATTGGATCGCACTGAATGGCAGCTCTTTTTATGACAAATGAAAGTGCCAAACCTGCTTACCCAAACCCCAGATTCTACATTTGTTTCTCTAAAACTAACCGCAAAATTCCTCCTTCCTTAGGATGGAAGTCACCAGGCCCTGTGCCTATTCTTGGTTCTGGTTCCTTTTGATTTGGACTGAGGTAAGGCACCAGACAAGACCATAGGGTTGGGACAGGTTTCTTCAAATTAAACCCAGAATCAAGACAGAGCTCTTCCTGATCCTGAAACAATTTTAGTCATGAATTACATTCACAGCTGTGGCTTCAAATACATAAAGGTAACTTTACTAATGGACTTTTATACATAATTTTTCTTGCCCTTGTTTCCTATTTATATTTCTTTTATTACAATGTTTGAAAACAGCTACAAATTGACACTAAACACCTTTAGGGTAGACTGACAAAATACAGTGTTAAGGAATATCTGTTAACTTCCTATTGAGATTCTAAGGGTATGTAGAATGTATACTACATACAGAATACCTAAGGGTATGCTCTTGACCCTTGAAACTTGAGAGGCCTGGGACAGGCTCAAAAATACCACTCCCCAAAATATCCAAATTCTAATCCCTCAAATCTGTGAACGGTAATTTAGGTAGAAATGGTCTTTGAAAACATGATTAGGATCTTGAAGATTATTCAAGAAAGCCTGCCCAAACTACACAGTAAGACCCCATTGGCGGGGAAAGGGGGAGGTGAGAGAAAGGAGGTAAGCAGGCACCAGACAAGCAGAGGGACATCAGATACACTCAGAGAAGGTAATGTGAAGATAGATGCAAGATGCAGAGACTTGAGCAGTGTAATCACAAAAGGAGTATCAGCAGCCACAAGTTGGAGGGGGTAAGGAAGGATTAGAGCCTAGAGCCTTTACTTGGTCCTGCTAACATTTGATTTATAACTTCAGACCATGAGTACATAAATGTGTTTTAAATCACCCACCTAATTTGTGGTAATTTGTTCTTACAAATGGGAATTTCCTTCAAATGAAATAAATGGTATTTTCTGGTTGAGATATGAAGACTACTTATGTTACATGAACAGTTCAAGCTAAATTCACCTTGCATAGAAATCCTTGTATAGTATTCAAACTTATTTTTGAAACCTAAGTAGCCTAAAGGATTTCACAAAATAACATCTCAAAGTTTACTGTAAGAGTTCTTAAAAACAGATAGAGGGCGAGTAAACATCTAACAGGTTTGAAAACACATAGTTTAAGACCCAAATACATAGGGATGTTTACTGAAGATAAGAATTAATCTTCTGACTGTAATTCTATTTAGAGAGCCATCAAGATTTAACAAAAAATTTATCCATAATGACTACGCAGGAATAAGCAGTGTTCTTGCAATAAAAATAAAACTGACTGAGCAGGTATTGTGTCTAACATTGGTCTATCTATACTTTGCACACGAACCTGTTAATAGTCTCACTATATTGTCATTTGAAATGCAAAATACAACAAAGAATTATTTAAAAATTAATTTAATGCTTGGCTAAAGCTTAATTACATATATAATTATCAAACAATAGTCCTTAATTTCCAAAAAATTCCTCTTTTGAAAATCACAGAATCAGAAAGCATAAACTTTAAAACAAGTTCTCTGAATATTTACACTGTGGTACAAACATTATAGAAGACCATGGATATTGTCTGGGTGTGGCTAATCAGCAAGGCGTATTCTTTATTGCATATACAACTCACATATGTGGGATTTTTAAATATAATTATAGATTACTAAAATTCAAATGCATGTATTTGTAAGCTGGGCAGGTAATAAAGTCATGAATGAGACAGGACAGTCAGCCTAAACCATGCATTTAGGTTGTGGGCTTATTATTTTCAAAATTAAACTTCTATGTTTCATCTGAGAGTATACTGCATATATTATTTAATTTTCATTAAACCCAAGGTTGCCTGTAATGCTGATTCAAGAAATTAAGTTCAACATTCATTCAATGACTAAGTCCATAACTCAGCTCTTAATTTTAAGGCAGCACAGCTACAGTGATAGCAACGCTAACCAAAAGGGGATAAACATTTATTTAGTCACTTGCCAGCCCTTTTGTTGCAACGGTATAGTAATTTCCCTAAGAAAATTTGTTACTGGATAATTTTCTGTTGTTAAAAGGCTTCCTCTGTAGAAAAACACCACAAATCTCCAGTGTGAAAGTCCATGGTGGTATAAATATATATATGCATAATTATACAATTTACACTGCACACAGCATTTAAAGGACAGTTAACTAAGAGTTAATCTGAATGATCATACAAAATACTTCTGTAAACAAAGTATGACAGGCAGTAAGGAAAACATTCTCATAGACTCCTAGAAATTATCTCAATTCCTTTCATTCTGAAGAAATTGCATTTAAGGACACAGAATTGAATACGGGTGGGGCTTTTCTGTATTAAAACAAGAATCAGTATTTTACAGTTTAAGAAACTTTACATATATACAAATATATACACTAGGAATGGTATTAAAGCAAATAGGCTTTCAGTCTCATGTATCTATTTTCCTTCGATCAAAGACTTAAATTCTTTCACATTGTGATCACTTGCAACAGACATAGCATGATCCAAAGCTCGAACACTTGCAAGAAGTTTCACTATCTGTTTAATGTTTTCCCTAAAAGGAAAAAAAGAAAACGTACCATCATTTCATTAATCGCCTTAAGGGAAATTTTTATCTTAAAGATCATAATTCTGCAGTCAATTTTCCCAAGCTTACATTTTAAAATATGGAAAATAAAGATATATAAGCTACAACAAATAAAAGCTTTTTATTATTTATCCACATAAAATAAAATCTGTGTATGTTTAAATGACCCAGAGAAAGAGGACCACCTCCAAAGAGAACCTGAAGATATGGGATTACAAGGATGCACCACCATGCTTGGCTAAGGGAAATCAGTATTAAAAACAAGATAACTTCAGTTCAATGATTTCCAGCAACATCAAGACAGAAAAGAAAGCAACCCAACTCCTCCAGAACTCTGCCCCCATTCTTTCCCAAATCAAGGGCACAGTTCTTTTAGAGCACACCTGGGATTCAGGAGGCTGCCTAATTTCTAGCCCTCTGAAATTCACTGAATCTCAGAGCCTAACTCACTTTCCTTATCACTCCAGCTAGACATCACTTTGTCTTATAAAGTAACACTACATTTTAGCAATATGAGAATTACTCAGACAGTCAGTAAAATGCAAACCAGCCAGGCACACCCCAGAGTTCCAACGTGGCAGACAGAGCCTTACAATCCCCCAAGCAGGTCTGGTGCTGCTGGCACAGGAAGTACACATTCAAAGAATGACTGTTCCTAGTATTTGGTCTAAACCACTCATGAGAAACAGCACATGGCATGATATTGTCTCATCTCTACAAACCTATAATACTAAGCATTAAGCATCTTTTAGAGAAGGACCATAATTTGTCAAAATTTGTAACCCTCATAGCAACACTTTTAAAAATTATGCATAAGTTGTTTCCCAAAATTAATGAGTGATGAGCTTCAGCTATGATATGAACAAAGAAAAATACAAAGTGGAGTATGAAGAACTCCTGGTATATAATTTTCAATATACACTGGATTTAAATGATCTTCTTTTCCAGGATTTACATACAAATAATGAGTCTTAAAGGACCATGCTTCATAATCATTTCTTTAAGAGCCTGCAACCTTCCTAATTCTTCACTGAATAGACACAGTGATCTTTGTGCTGGTTCTTATCAGAAATCTTTTCCAAATAACTTTCATAACTAACATTAAAAAGAAGAAAAACTGCAAAAATAAAAAATGTCTACTTTTGGTAGGTTTACAACACAGATTATTTAAAATAATTCAACTTAAAAGTATTCTAAGCCAGGCATGGTGGCACACATCTATAATGCCAGCCCTCAGGAGGCTGATGCACAAGGACTGTCCCAAGTTTGAGGCCAGTCTGGGCTTATAGTGAGTTTATGGCCAGCCTGAATACACAGTAAGACATGACAGCCAGGTGTGGTGGCACACATCTGCTAATCCCAGTGCTCTACAAGGTGAAGCCAGGGGATTGATGCAAATTTGAGACCACCCTGGGCTACAAAATGAGCTCATGACCAATCTAAACTGCATAAAGAGGCTCTGTCATAGAAAAAAAAAAAAAAAAAAAAAAAAAAAAAGGCTATCACGAAATACCATTTTAGTAATACTAAATCTGAAAATTAAATAAATTATAGACTACCGTATCAGTAAATAAGTCCAAAAAAATTACCTTGCATTTCTTTTTTCCACATCACAGCATCCAATACTATTCCTGTAAATTGTATCTGCTAAGTGTACAAGGTATCGGCAAAAGTTTTCTAACTGAGAAATAGTTCTTTCTCCTTTCAGGTTCATGAACCACTGTTTGGGGAAACAATTAATTACCTACATGGAAGAAATATGCAAAATAAAATAGTTAGAATAAATAAAAATATCTAAAAGGTGAGTTTAGATAATAAATATAACATATTTAATTAGAAGATGTGCTACTGAACTACAGTAATTAATTACTCTGAAGGGATTTGTTTTTAAACCTGACTTCTTACATTAATGTTATGGTTTATGTTTGGATGGCCCCCGCAAGCCTCATGTAGTCATGGAAGCAGCTGAATCTAGCATTTTGTGACTGGTTCATTGCATAGTGTTGGGATTGGAGGTGTGCATGCTGCACATGCCCAGGGGGGAGTAGCTGATATGCAATGTAAGAGAGAGAAGGAAGAGTGCTTTCCCCCTTTTGCTCTTTTCACTCTTGTTGCTTGTCACCACCATGAACAGTTGCCCCTGTGTCACGCCACTCTGCCTTGGAGCCAAGTGATTAAGGACCAAAACCTACAAAAATTGTAAGCTAAATAAACCTTTTCTTCCTTCATTTGGACATCAAGTATTTTGTCTCAGCAACAAGAAAAAAGTAACTAAGACACTTAACTATACCAGTATCTATATTTCCATGACAGCCAGTGGGTCAGGTACTCGCAGTAGGATAAATTAGGGCATAAAAGCAATAATCAATTGTTTTATTTTCCAGTCTTCCAGGACATCCTAACTGAACTAAATAAACTTGTTATATAAGGTTATAGGAGTCAACTCTGAGAAAATTTCTATTAAAGATGCAGAACTTGAATCTAATCATGAAAGAGTATCAGGCAAACGAAAATTGACAGACAAAATAACCAGCCTAACATCTTCAGAAGTGTCAAGATTATGAAGGCCAAGGAAAGACTGAAGAACTCTTTTAGATTAAGAAAGACTAAAGAGACATTACAATTAAATGCAGCCCATAATTTGGGTACTTTTTGCCCTTGAAGAATTTTACTGACACAAATGACAAAATGCACATCAGGAAGGGTTCCTAATATATATTGTTAGTTTCCTAATGCTAATGGTTGTAATAGTGAAAACCAATGTCTACTTTTGGAGGAAAAATGCACAAATGAATTGTAGAGGGCTGGGGATTTAGCTCAATGGCTTAAGTGCCTGCATAGTAAGTTTAAGTTTGATCCCTGGTACCAGAAACAAAACCAATTCAGGGTAGTGCATTGCTATCATATTTGTAAATTTTCATTCATTTGTTTCAAATATATATTTTATAAAATAAAAAATTGTGCAACTGATGGAAAACATGAATTACGTATCAAAAATGAGACAAAATGAAAGAAGTAAGCAGTTAATCAGTAACACTCAAAGTAGCATACATTCAATGATGAGATTATTATCCCAAAATGTAAACTTTTACTAACACCTACAAAAACACTAAGGATGGGGACAGACAGATATTATAGTCATGATTTATACAAAAAATGATATGAGACTTTGGAATAATCTGGATAGGTAAACTGTCAACCTTATACCAAGACTAATAACTAAAGCATATTTCATAAAAATCTCACATCCTTTGAAGAAAATTTATTTTATCTTACATACTTTGAAAATTATAATATATGCTACTCAACTTACATTTTGGGCTTTTTTGATGCTATCATCTCCATATTCTGAATTTTGAAAAGCCATCAGAATGTATCTATTTAATAAACCATCTATTGATAATTCCTGAAGAGTTTTATTTGAGAAAATACCATACCACTGGAGAAAATTTCCTAATAGCTAGGAAGGAAAAGAAAGCAATGTCAATCAATTTAGAACAAATTTGTTACCTAGTAAAAGACCATATAAAATACAGTAAACAATGACTTGCCAAAATATTAGTAGGAACTTTTAAAGTACCAAATATTTCTTAGAATGACACAAAATTTGACTGTCAAATTCCAACAAGGTAAAATTTATATAGCCACACGTAGCTTGTGGTTACCACACTGGCTGTACACATGCAGAACATTACCATCATCACAGACAGTGTTATTTAGCAATGCTCTGAGTGTCCTCTGCTTCAAATTATTAGACACTAATCCCACGGACCCCTAGAAAGATGGGAGATTGTTTTTCTCACTGTAAGACTGTCTAGCTATAAAACTCATAAATGTGGACTGAGTTATATCCCATGAAGTCTCAAATTTGTCTAGTTTAACATATATAAAATGAACACATATAAAATGAAAACAGAAGCCCTGTCCCATCTCACCATAAAAATTTCTAGTTTCTTGAATACTTCCCAACTGGTAATATTCAACCAACTTCTCAGGCCAAAAGCCTGGAAGTCATTTCCGGCCTCAGCCTCAAGTTATGTGATGCCATCTCCATGCAGTCTACCCCTTTTCTCTAGCTCCCACCATCACTCACCCCCCCAATCCAAGCCACTATCATCTTTTCCAGTACCCTGCAGTTACTCTTGCATGAGCATGAGCTGTGGAACAGCCTTTCACTGTAACAGAGTTCTATAAAAGAAACCTACAGAAATATCTGAGCAACTACTCAATTTTGCCTATTCTAGATACATAGGAACAGAATTACACAAACCTCAGGCCTTAGATATTAACTCTCTCACAAGTCCAGCTGAGAAGAGCTACTCAAAAGGCAAACTAGCTTGGGCTAAATTCCCATTTCCACTGTCACGCAGGGAAGGACCCTGGACAAATTGTTCTGTGCCTTACTGTCTTGTCCACAAAGTGAGAATAATTTCTACCTTATGGAGCTGCTTTGAGAATCCCAACAAAATTATCTATGTAAAGGGAGTGGCACAATGGTTGGCCCACAGTAAATAAGCAATAAACACTAGTCCTCATTTTCATTATCATTCTCCTTACCAGCTTCAACCCATTAGCACTGCAACAGCAATTTGTCCATATTTCTTCCCTGAAAAAATCCTTCCATGACCATATATGGTCAGTCAATTTTCAACCAAGGAACAAAAGCAACAGGGACAGGAAAATGTCTTTTCAACCAACACTGCAGGCACAAAGGAAACTTCTGTCCTGCTGGTACGAACAGCCACTCCAGAAAAGTTTTGTCTGGCTGTCTTTCACCCGAGAAAAGAAAACATGTAATACTCGGAAACTCAGAATTCACATAGAATTTGCCTGTGGAACTATGCAACTTGAATAAACTTTTGGAAAAAAAATAGTTTGTAAAATTCAGCTTTTCTGTATATAAATAGATCTAAGCAGTCACTCAAAAGTCAACATACTTTCCAAATATATGAAAGCAACATCTAAAGTCTTACACAGTCTAAGGGCACATACCTTAACTGACGACCAAAACTGTCGTTGAAAAAACAAATAAGGTCCAGAATTCTTATTTTCTAAGACACTAAGTAAAACAAAAGAAAGAAAATACCATGATTAAATATAATGTCTGAAAAAAAAATTCTAGAAGTAAGAAATTAGGTGACTGTCCAAACAATTATATTCTGGAAGACTACATATTTAAAATCTACTGCAATTTTGAGATACAAAAGAATATTAATGGCTTTAATCTCCGTTAGGGAACAATTTGCCCCATGAAGTTAGGCTCTGATATACTAGTTAAAATTCCACAGGTAACCTTTGTATTTCAAGCTTTCTTTAGTTCTGTAGAATTTGAGAAGTCTCTTCTAAAAGAGTCTGAAAAACATTATTATATTAAGTTTAATGTTCTTAGGAGTTACTTACTTTTTAGGATATAAAGGCATGAACACATCATCATCTAAAGTTCTTCTCATTCTCAGTAAAAGTGCCTTAAGGTACACCTAGAGTTCAAAGTAATGACATACTTTAATAAGGAATATGATAACAAAACAAAACCATATCCCAAGCCATATAATTGTGTATTGAATTCTGAGTGAATGAATTTCCAGTTTTTTTTCTTTTCCTCACTGATGGCCCTGAATTCATTAAGTACAAGACCCCTCAACAATCACCAAGCAGTAAAGCCATTTAGAAATCTTTTGGTCCTCTAGTCTTTTTTTTTTTTGTCTTTTTCCTTTTTATCGGTACCGGGGATCAAACTCATGACCGCCTGCTTGCAAGGCAGGTGCTTATGCCGCTGAGCTAAATCCCCAGCCCTCTAGTCTCCTGTATAAAGATCAAACACATAATTTCTTTCTCAAAATGAGGTTGGAAAATTCAACAATGATAAAAAGTACCTTTTGCACATTTAGTTCACATAAATATTGACTGATTGAGAGCAGCAATTTTAAGTTCAGAAGTTAGTTATAAAACAGTAACTAGTTGTTTTATAGGCTTCTTAAGCATCTTAACATTTAAATAATGAATTGATAACCATTTTAGTGCTTTCACATTTTTCTTTCTTTCCCCAGGGTACATGTGATTGGTCACACTGGGAGTGGGAGTGTAATGGTAGCCGAAGAAACCAGAGATGATCTAGGCTAATTACCTCCTATCTTCCAGTAGATTTTGTGCAACTGAAAACTTGTAGGCCCCATTTTATACATTTCTGATTTTAAAGGTCGAGACTGCCCAACGTTAAGAATCAGATTTCTGAAATTGTCAGTAATTCACTCTACTCTTGCTGATTTTCAAAAGAAGTGGGGGCAGAGGGTGCAAAGATAGTAATTTTTTTTTCTGATATCAGGAATCAAAACTCAGGACTTTGTGCTTGCCAAGTAGGTGCTATGCTACTGAGCTGTATCCCCAGGCCTAAAGACAGTAATTAAATTACCTGTGTGTTTTTATTTTCTGCATTCACTACTGAAGGATATCCATTTATTAACTTTAGTGTAATTCCAACCATTCTTGAAGTCTGTGTTGTAGAGAAAGGATCCCACATGTTTTCAGCTATCACTATTAAAAAAAAAAATAGGTTTGTTGAGATACAGAAATTGCAGCTTACTTAAATCTAATGTTAAGCAACTCTCTAATTAAAATGTCAACCTTATTTTATTTTTCCCTCTGTCAATAAAATAAGCTTCAGTATTCATATTATTAACTATAGGAATTCTGAGGGATAACAATGTAGGGAGGTAATCAATCCCTCTTATTTATGCTGGTCAGTGAAAATAATGGGAGAAAAAACATTTTTATATCCCCAAACATGCCTTGGCATTAGGAATTTCTAACTACTTCGAAATGTCTTTTTAATTTTAAAAATAGGTACCTGTGACAACGAGAATCTGATGAAAGCAGTGAAACTGCTCCTCAGGTTTGGCCTTAAATCATTAAGACTTCTCAAACTCTTTCCTCACGCTTCATACTATGTAGTTTGGCTTCAGTTTGGAGTCTCTGAAATTCACTTATGGCTCAATCACTGCTCGAAACCATAAGGTGGTCTTCAGGTCTCAAGTTAAGAAATCCCTAATATTTAGCCTTCTCTCAGCCAGGAGGTAACTATCATTTATTATAGAATGTAAGGAAATATGCTCTGAGTTAAAAGCTCCTAAAAATACTTTTGAAAATCCCAACCTGTCTGCATGTTCAGAAGGTGTCAGAAAATTGGGAAGCAGAACCCAGAGAATTTACCTGTTAGTTTGGGAAGAATCACCTTTTCCACAATAGTAGGTAGTAATGCAACATCTACATCATCTTTCTCTTGCTCCTGTTCTTCACAACCATAGAACAGCAGAGATTCAAACCACAGCATATTTTCAAAGTCACGACATTTTGCCTAAAACGTGTTAAAAAGGATACCCAAATATTTAAAATAGTGGCTATTTCTACTATGTTAAGAATAAAAGGAACTAAATTTATTATCCTTTGATTCTAAACAAATAAAAATTGGACAAAATATATGAAATATATATATACGCGCGCGCGCGCACACACACACACACACACACACACACACACACACACACAAAATATATACAAAATATACATTTCCATGGTGGACAGGAGGAAGTGGATCATTATGATCCTTGACAGGAAGGATTCAAATGAGGTGAGCAGCTGGCTCAGGACAGCAGAGCAGGGTGGCGGTTCCTCCATAGAGCACAGCAGTTGCCCAAAGTTGAGGAGACAAAAATGGGAGTTTGGGGATCTTAAGCCATTGAGGAGAGGTGGGAGATACAGAGAGAAAGCCCTCCAATATAGACACAGCCTCTGCTGTCTACCCAGCACGTACAAGGTAAAACTCCACAAGCTCTCCCAAAGTGTATCCAGGAGCTGTGAGCTGAGCACTTCTCAGGGCTCACATTTCTTTATGGTTCTAGGACTTTCCCTGAGCTGCCTTTACTTTAAAGTTCATATAATGCAGTCAACAGCAATCATGTACAGCAATTCACTCAAAAGTTTGTAAATTTCAAAACCCTATCATAAAGGAAGTCCTAAAGAGCTGACTCTAATCTTCTTCCTTATATGCAGCACAACAAGCCCTACTGATCCCATGCGATTACTTTGTCTCATTCTCTCAATTTCCAATGACTTAGAGCAAATCGTTTTACATATACTCCATTATGCTTTCCCATTAGGTTCTTAAGTTCCCCAAAGATCAAAAACCAAGTTCTGCTGACTCATGTTCATACCCACTGTCACTATGCAGAAATTTAGCTTACTGAGAAAAGAATCATATATAAGCTGAAAAATAAAAGAAAGCTTTTTGGAAAAGGATGAAACTTAAAAGACTATAAAATTACACCCAGATACAATCTGTATTAATTATAGCCTTTCCCCAATCCCATGAATTAAATGTACTTTAGAGCTTTGGCATTAAAATTACCCAGATAACAAGTTGTATCATTTTCTAACAGTGATGGAAGGCACCCACCTCAAGAGGAGTCCAAGTGAGGAGTTGCAGTCTGATAAGAGGGTTGAACAATTTTGGCAAACAAAGGCCAATGTAAGCATCCTTGTAGGACATGTAGTATTTTGAACGCCATGCTTCAAACTGTGACTTAATACAGTCTATCGAATAGAAACTCTCAAGGACATCTTCAAAAACTTTGCTGGATTCTTTCGAAATACGATCTAAAAGAAAACCCCAGAGGGTATTAATTTAAGGAAGAAAAAACTCATTCAATATTTTCATTGTTTAATCTGAGACTCTGGTTGAAGATTGGCTCATTAACAAGACTAATTTATTAAATGCAGTTTAGAACAAAGGGTAAACAAGTTTAGGCTTCAATGTGTCTATCATGCAAATTAACATGGAGCTTTGTAAGGTTTCAATATGCACATTTTTTCCCCCAATATACACAAATTTCTATTACTGGGGTTAATACCTGTCCCCAACAACATGGCTCAAACTTCAGTAATCACAGTATATTAAGCATAATTACATAAAGTACAAATTCTGCTCCTACCTTTTCAGCCCACAAATCACTGTATAAATAACAACTGTATATCATGCATGATCACTGATCAATCACATCACTTCTTTTCAAAATCTGTTGATAATTACAAATCACAGTCAAGTACCAGCTAAATGGATGCTAGGCTCTTTATGTGAAAGTTTATTTGCCACAGATAATATAGAAAATCTTCTTAATGGAAAGATTAAAGTCCTGGCAGCCTTAATCACAAGAACAATCTTCATGCCCCTTACAGTGAGACCATCAAATATTTGTCATGTAATATAATAATAATACATACCATCCTCTATGAAGTATTATTTTACAACCAAAGAAACAAAAATTAGTTTACCTGAACCTAACAAAACCTTCAGATGTACATTCCAATTTACAAGAAATGCAATGAATGGAAATGGTCTTCCATTCAATAACAGTACAATGAAGAAACACAGACAAATCCGGAATGTAGGTGATATGGTCTCTTTTAAAAGTTAACTTATTAACAGTATAAGAAAAATGGCTCAGTGTTGTGGTGTAGGCCTGTAACTCCAGTGGTCAGGAAGCTGAGGCAAGAGGCTCACTGAGAATTCGAGACCAGCAGAGGGCTACATAGTGAATTCAAGGGGAGGCTATACAAAGTGAAACCCCATCTCAAAAAAACAAAAAACAAAACAAAGAGTGTGTGAATGTGTAGGGTATTCATGAAGCACTCATTTATTCTAGATTAAAAGTTGGACCAACTGGGCTGGGGATTTAGCTCAGAGGCATAAGGGCCTGCCTTGCAAGCAGGCAGTCGTGAGTTCGATCCCTGGTACCGATAAAAACGAAAAAGACAAAAAATAAATAAATAAATAAAAGTTGGACCAACCAACCACAGAGCATGGACCCTGTGTGGATCATGGTTTGGAAAATATGGTATACTGTGATCATACAGAAAAATAACACTGTTTTAAAGAAATATATCCTTAAGTTCTGAGGTGAAATGTTATGTCTATTTTAACTTATGTTCAAATGGTTCAACAACACGGAAACACACATAACAAGAGATGAACAAACTTAGGGAAATGGAAAACATCCAATCAGAGTGATTGTGACACAAGTAATCACTTGTGCTGTTGTTTCCAATTTTCTGTTTGAAAATGTTCATTATAAAAAAATTGGCAAAAAAGAAGCTTCTCTAATGGCCTACAGCCAATATAATTCTAAAGAAATACAGTTAAGAAGAGGAAAGACAGACTTTTATTTGGGTATCCTCATGATACTGCCGGGCAGGTAACAGTAGTAACTATTCCTATAGGCTGAAATTATTGATGATTCCCCAATTCAGGAGACTTCTAGAGGGATGGCTGCCCCTCTACTTAGTTTTTCCTTTTCAGGTTAGCATATACAGTAGTATCCTTAAGGTCATTCATTGCTCACTCAAAATTTTACAACTCTGAAGAGTAACATCATTTGCCACATAAGTCCTAAACAAACCCTGTGACCAAGGGTCACCTCTATTTTTAAGACTTCATCATGAGACTCAACTATAAAAATGGGCATAAAAAAAGTATATAGTTTTAATGCAGAGGCCACAAAAATCTTAACCATCTCATGTTAAGAACCAAGTCACGTAAACTGACAAGTCCTAGTTCCAAATAAAAGTCTAACCTTTTTCAAGATTGAAATTTGTAATATCCGTGGAAGTTTCTTCATCATCACTAGAAAGGCCTTCAAGGTGATCTGCCATCTTACCGGTTTGCTCTCTGGCTTGTCTACGACGAGTTCTACATAACAAACATCAAGTTCCCAAATTAGATAAAAGAAAATTCCTCCTTTCTCAAACCAAGCCCAGCAAGCACTGTGCGAATTACCTTCTGGCCTCCCGCTCTGCAATCCGACGTTTTGCATGCTCTTGATACAATGCCCGATCACGTCCAAAGGAATCAAGATTTGGTGCCATCAGAGCCTTATCTGTAAAACAACAACAGTTAAAATTAAAAGCCTTTTTTCAAAAATCCTGGAGAAAGAGTATGCACAGAATAAGTCATTATGACAGACTTCTTGCTAATGGCAGCAGTAGATTTGTGCAGTAACTAGTAAAGTGGACAGGTTTTTAGCTTTTAGAACAAATCTCACTATTATTCTGGGTAACCATGAGAAACAGAAAAAAAAGAACTGATTTCTTTTGAAGAGTTCAACAAACCTACATAAACACAACTTGCCTTTCTCTCTACTTTTGGGTCTAAGTAACAGGACTAATTTATGCTATCATGATGAGCAAACAAATTAAATTAACTGTGCAAAGGGAAAAAAAATACATATTTAAGAAAGAACTTAAGCATCACATATTGAATGACATGAAATGACAGCAAAGAAACATTGGTAGAAAGACACAAGTTCTGTTGCCAAGAGTTTAATAATTTAATTCTATTTTATTCAACTTTCTTTGCAGACATTAGTATTACTATTCTTTAAAAAAGGTAATGTCATAATATAGGCTAAAATCTGACAAGGGTTAAATAATACCTTCTCAAATATTAGTGTTTCATAGCATATTTCCTTTATTTTATTTTTTTTTTTTCCACGTATCTTTCTGAAAACTCTCTTAGGGTAATTTTCTAGCTTTGTTTTCTAACACTATTTAAATTTCTATCTCAAAAAAATTTCTATCTCAATTACTGTATAGTTTCTAACAAGTGGTTCATGGTTTTATATTTCTCTTTCTAAGCTATGGCCTCCCCTTCATTTCTGAGTTTCCTATACTATGCTAAGATACTGTTTCTCTCTGAAGCTATCAATAAAGTTTACAAGTTTTCTTTTGCCACTAGTATTGTCTACTTTCTCAATCCCTTGGTACACTGCTAGGGCTAGCCTTTCTCATGGTGGCTAGCTGCCTGTTCACATAAGACCAAAATGAAAGTATTCTGTGAAAATTGTCTAAAAAAGTATCTCCATCACATCACTGGTAGGTTGTCATGTCTCTTGTTGCGGACCCCTATTATCACTGTTTTGTGGTCTTTTCCTGGATTCATACTATTTTATCAGAAAGCTCTCCTCTATTCTCTTATCTAGCACAAGAAGGCTAGGGGAAACATCTGCCTCATATACTTCTCTCCTTTCTACATTTTACTCCCCAGTATGAAGATATTCTAGAAAATATAGGATAGTACAAGAAAGCAAACAACCACTAGAGTAGGAGAATGAACACAGGTAAAGTGAAAAACATCCATGTAGTTAAGGCCTGTGCCTATTTTTCTCATATACAAGAGATGTATTGCCAAAATTGACACTAAGAGAAACAAAAGCTAATTGGGTGTATCCTAAGTATTCTAGACCTTAAAAATTGGTTATGTTTTTCATTCATTATTTCAAAATAGCTGATAGTAGGAGGAAGTATGTTCAGAGTTCAAAAGTCAGGCAGACAATGTAGGTGCAGAGGAGTAAGCTATGGCCTCTTTCATTTCTGTAAGTACTACACTAGGTAAATAGACTAGTGCTTATACATCTAAACAGATAAATTTCAGATTGTACTCTGCTTCTTACACACACACACACACACACACACACACACTCAACAAAGAAAATAAATTCCTTAGTGTCTCCAGGTAATTTTCCTCAAATTTGGCATTTTCTCCCAGAACGCTATTTTTTTTTTTTCTCATTATCTTTCAATTTTTTCCAATTTTCAGTTCAATTAATATGTGTCATTCAACTTTCACTTCAAATTCCATGTCTGTAGTAGCTCCTTATTATGAGGAATCTACTACATAAGGGAAAAGGTATTCAATGAGATGCACAGCACACATAAAGCATTTACTATAACTGAAAAGGAAATTACTTCCCTTCGTTACATAATGGTTACCTGTAATCTGCCTCAGAAATCTGGTTCTGTCTGGATCAAGTCATCTGAGAGGAAGGCATTAGTCATTTAGGGTCCCTAATCATCATTTAAACAAGTGTGGCAAAAACAGTCAAAGCCATTTATATGGCTCTCAGCTGAGTCAGCTCAGCTCTGACAGCCATGTTACCATCTCTCTATGCCTCTCCAAATGCTCATCCAACACAAAGGAGGCTTTCTCAAAGATCGTAAGTATAAGACAAAGCACTGCCCTAGGAACAGTATTAGGGCCCTCTTCACTTGAATCACCCAGAGTGGCTGTTTAACATGCAGACTTCTGGACATGGACAACCTAGGAAGACTGCCTAGGGACAGGACCAAGAAACTGCATTCTTAATGAGTATCTCAGATAGCTGTGGCACACATTTCCACACTGCTGACACAGGAAATAAAAAGATGATGAAAGCATGAGAGATGCACCAGGAAAATTCCTCTTTAGAGCACTCAAGAATATGGAAAGCAATGGGAAAATGAATTCAAAGATTAAATATATATATATATATGGTTAAAGAATCTCAGCCAAACTATTGGCTACTGAAAAATTTTCTACGTTTTGGTTTTCCATAATCCACATTACATGGAGGGAAATATGGTTTTACTTGAACTTTTCAAGAATTTTAGGCATCAACTGACTTTTTAAAACTCAAGTCTGTAGAGCAACTTGAAAAAGAAACATTCAAAAGTAAAACACAAAAAAATTCTGCTTCAAAGCTGAAAACTCCCCTAATCTTGGTTCTGTCAGTGCTATATTAACACAGCTCCCCTTCCCCTGCACACTTTAGCCCTCAAACTCAGAATCTTTTAGCGTGATCAAACAGTGTTTGTATTGCTATTATGAATAGGATGAAATGAGGGAGGGAGATCAAGACTAAGACCTAACAATAGTCTTAAGATAAAATACTGGTAATGTATTTTCTACAGTCTAAAGGGAAATGAAAAATATACAGCCAAAGACTAAGACTGATAGAATATTAGTGCATGTTTCTGAACTCTTCTGGGAGGCTGTATTTTCTTAAGTACAATTCTAGTACATGAGGCTATAATTTTTAGATCTACCTAACACAAGAACAAGGAAACATGTTTCTTTAAAAAAACAAAACAAAAAAGCTCTGAGCTCTCTAATTTTCAATTAGGCTGTACTAAGTAAACAAGGTTGTTTAATGAAAAATAAAAACCTTCAAGATGGACTGACTTGAATGGCTTGAAAACTCCGAAGATTCATCTTTAATATCATCTTGTCGTCTTTGGACAAGGCGGGAAGCTCGCTGTTTGTACAGCTGATGTATTGATGATTCAAGTTCATTAATCAGTGGCACCTGTGAAAATACAACACACTCCGTAACACCAAACTCCTCAGCTGCTTATTCATTTGAGGGTTCCATACTATTTCCGGATTTCTGAAAAAGTACCCTCTCTAAGGACAAAATAATCATGAATCCCCAACAGACATGAAAAATTCAGTTTTGCAATGTTTAGGAAACATCTTCTCTTCTTTAAATCCATGTATAAAACTATAATGTCCAGTGCCTAGTTTTTGGAGCAAAAGTTTGGTTAATAAATTTAACACTTCAATATTAATAGAGCAAGTAAAGAAATGTCAGAGTCTCAGGCTTTATCTTTAGAGAGTATCTGAGTATTTAGAAGTCTCTGTTATGTCCATTTTTCCAGCAGCATGATTTACGTATTATTTTCACAGGTTAAATTACTACCACTGTGCAATGACCCAAAAAAACCAAAACACGATAATTCTATGAATAGGCAACAAGTCTTCTAACTGCCCAATTTTGGACACTTGAATTTTTGTCACACTCATGTCCTAAATATCTTGCACAATTAATTATTCTGCAGCTTTACTATATATTTTCTATGTAAACCAAATGATTAACAGGGTAAATAAATCTTCTAGCTATCACTGACCAATGTATCTCAAAACTTACAAAGTTCTTTTCTTCCTATTAATGTTTAAATTTTCCCCTGTATTTTGTAGTAAAACTCTCCCCATGAACTGTCAGCAAAGTCTAAGTTTTTTAGGGTAATAACCATAGCTAAAATACTTACATCGTTCACATAGATTATAAAAGCTTACAGAACTAGATATTTAAATTAAAACAAAACAAAAAAAACTAGAAAGCTTTCTGCTTATATATACCTTAAATTATAACCAAATGCTATGAAACTTTCATAAAACACTAACAGCCACTACACATAACTGAGGAAACCAGAAATTCTAGTTTCCTGATGGTTAATGCAAATGGAAAACACATTAGTTAGAGTTTGGGAACAATGGCACCAAGTGTTATAGCAGTTTTCTGAACAGAACAGACTGCAAATGGAAAATAAAATAAGGTAGGTGGAATATAAAAAAAAAAAAAGAGTACAATAAAAGCGATTTTATGTACTTGCATGATTCCAATGCAAAAGTATCAACTGTTTGAACAGAGGATGGAATCATTTTTTCTTTAATATGCCACATCATGGGCAACAATGTCCACAAATCTGTAGTGATTAGTTATCCTTAACAGCTGAGTCCAGAAACTCTACTGCTAAGTTTGTTATGACTTTTTTTTTTTTGGTATCGAGGATCGAAGTTCATGTTTGCTGAGCAGACACTTAACCGCTGAGCTAAACCCCGGCCCTGTTATCTGATTTTTAAAAGCAATCATTGCCATATTATTACGATTTACATTTATCTTCCATCTCCTAACCCTCCCCCCATTTAACTACAGGACTAATGACAAATGTATCTAAGACTCATTAATTTAGGCTTGGGTATCAATGCTTCTCTACTGAAAGCGCTAGAAAACTGAGCTAGTATCTTTTAGAATGAAATTATCCACTTCACAGTTAAGACTCTGATCATGTAATTTTTTTCTTTTAGGTACTTGAAATGCCTTTTAATAAAACCTTGAGAAAAAAAATCTAAGAATTAAAAGCCTTACGACTCATTTTTAGCTCACTCAAATTTCTTGATAATGCTGATTTTTCTCAAGTCTGCACCATGACAATTCCTTTACCTTCTCTAACCTTAAAACTACTATCATCATTATCATCATCATCATCATCATCATCATCATCAGACCAAATTTAAGGTAAAGAACCTAAGAAAGATGACTGTAGGCAAGCAAAATAATAAAAAGTTAAAATGATTTGAAAATAATTAGAAATATAAATTCAAAAATTAAACTTTCATTAAGGAAAAAGGGAAAAAAAGGAATGTTTATCCTTTATGGCATACCCTGAAAGAGTACTGTTGCACTATAGTAAATAAATTGAATATTCAAACCTATCCAATGTTCCCTGAATCCTTTAAATTGTTTAATCCCTAAATGTTTCAAGATGATACTTCATGATATTATCAACTCAGCAGCACATTTTTAATACAACTGAATGCATATGGAGATGTTCTTCATAAAAAAGGGTATATCTCCTCTTTTAATTAAAATGTAGTCACTGTATAATATATAAGGTTTAAGATCTGCTTCAGAAACATCTCAGTGACTCTATACAGACAATCTGAAACAGGGTTCTTCAGAAACAAGGTAATCTAGGACAGATTGAGTACACTAATAATCCAACACCCAAAAACTTCATCAACTAAATATTTCTACTCTTTTTCATTAACCATGGAATGATTTAGCTAATTATTTTTTAGACATTAATTGTATTTGGAATTAGGAACGTCTAAGTTTAAACAAGTTTAAGCTAAGACCCTTCAAAAAGGAGACAAATCTCATTCCAAGTACAGCTTAAGACTTGGATCCTTTCTCTAGCAGACTGACACATAGGTCCCAGTCTTCACTCAAGATGAACACAAAAGCACAGCTCAGAAGAACACAGTCCAGCTCACACTTTACCCTCCTCCAAGCAACTGCAACTGATCTGCCAAAGGAATTTCGTAGCTCACACTGCAACTGGTTCTGCAGACACTGGGTGATATCAACAAACCATAATCAAGATTGCAGAGGGGAACACAGTGAACGCTGTCGTCCTGGATCTGATTATAGGCTGACTGGAACTACTGAGACATATACCAGTGTTCTTTTGTTAGTCCTCATTTTTACAGTATCAAAGACTTTAACAACCAAAAAACAAAATATTCACTGAATCATACTATATGCTTATAGGTTCAATGCAATCTCTAGCCAGTAAGAGGAAATGTGCCAGGGCTGGGGATTTAGCTCAGTGGCATAAGCACCTGCTTTTCAAGCGTGTGGTCGTGGGTTCGAGCCCTGGTACCGGTAAAAATACAAAAAAAAAAAAAAAAAAAAAAAGGAAATGTGCCTTCCAACTCAACGTTCAACAACAAGATATTTAAGGGCCATCATTTTAATTGTTTTAAAAGGTAAGAAACGTTTATAAGCCAGTGCATCAAAATGTACATTCATTCATTCATTCAATTTTTTGTTGTTGTTGAGACAGGGTCTCATCATGTAGTTCTGGCTGGCCTTGAACTTACTACGTAGCCCAGGCTGGTTGCAAACTTGCTGTGATCCTCTGTCTTGAATCTGGAAGTGCTGTTTTTACAGGCATGCACCACCACACCCAGCCTAATAGTAATTTATTTTAAAGAAAAAACATCAACTAGGAATTCATTTAACAAATTACTTGTATATGGCTAAATTTTAAAAAATATAAACAAATGGTACAACATAATGCCAACTTTTTTTCAGCTGTAGCACTAAAAACAAAAAAAACTTAGAGGTGGGGATGATGAGACATGTTTGTAACTCTAGCACTCTGAAATTACAGCAGGAGAATTCCAAATACCACCCCAGCATGCAGACTCAGTAACTTAGTGAGAACCTGCCTCAAAGCAACAGAAAAAGGGTTGGAGATGTACTCAGTGGGAAGGCCTTGGGTTTAATCCCCAGTACTAAAAGACAAACAAACAAAATGAGTACCCTATTTAGAAGAAATGAGACCTTAAATTATGTCGAACAATTTCTTAGATGAATGAAGCACAGACTTTACATGAAAACTATTAACAGTAATGGCAAGCAACTACAAATTTTTACCATTTTACAAAAAATAAAAATATGAAACTTTCAAACGAAGTTTAGATTAGAACCATAAACACAAAAAGTCTATTAGATAAGTCCCTTACAGTCTATCAATTTATGTCAGGCAAAAAAACCTCTTAAATTGAGATTTTGTCAAAGTTTTAAACATGTTCTGAGGTGTTTTCTTTTTTTTTTCTTGTTTGTAACAAAGACACTATACTGACCCCAGGAAATGATGTCACTAATGAAAGGAAAAAAAACCATATAAGACTTCTCATCACTTATAAGGCTGAATTCAACAGATATTCTCTGAAACTCATAGAATGTTCTACACAAGGATGTCTAGACCTCCCTAGTTTTGCCTTATTCAAAGAGATTAGTATTTTTGCATTCTTACCTTTTCACTGAAACACTCAAGCAAGTCTTGGACATACCCTCGCATTTCTTGCAAAAATTTATACCGTTCACCAATACCCCCAGAAGACCCTTCTAATCTTTCAATAGCCCTGGTAGAGTCCACTCGGCTTTGCAGATGTTTCTCATGCTGCTGTCGATTTGTTTTGTGCAGTTCTTTCATGGAGTCCAACCTTAAGAACACAAAAGGATAAATATAACACATTTACACCTGAAAGTCTATGTTGTCAGGACTCTTGCAATATTATTATCAAGCATTTAGTTCCACTACTAGAACATAAAAGTACTTGGAAAGGAATGTTTTCATCTGTCCTGCTTTTTCTCAACAAAAAGTGGCCTCTATATAGGCTTCTTATAAAGTTTTTCAAGTGGTTAACCAAAATTTCACTGCTTTGCTCCCCCGTGCCCACCAAATCTTGACTACACTTTTTCAGAGTCCAAACAGGTACAAACTCAGAACTGTCTTCAACAAGATCACGGAGTGGAATTTTTATAACTTTTCGAGGCTTCCACAGAAGTAATCCAAGAAGGTAGCAGAACAAAGTGTGAAGTCATCTTCTGTTTAGCTTCTGAAGAGGGGCCAGCGAATCTTCTTTGCCGATACTCTCATGTGCTACCCCAGACTACATGTTGCCTGAGGGAACATAAAGCTAGAAGACAGTCTTTAAGAAGTTGATCTGCCCTACCTGTCTTTAAGCTGTTTCTTTACCAAATCAATAGTAACGGGAGTCATCTCATTACTGGGAGTTTTGAAAGGGACTGTATTATCTGTTTTTTGAGATTTGGCATCTGATGATCCATAGGCCGTGTAACTGTAAGGAATGCCATAGGATGAACCATAAGGTATTGTTGGGTAAGTGTTCTGGTAATACATATTCACTTCAGCAGGCTGGCTTGCTTGAACCTAGAAAAGAAATAAGATGTATAGGAAAACTAAAAGCTATGCTTTTAAAACTAAGATGCTTTGCTGGGGATTTAGCTTAGCAGTGCAAATACCTGCCTGCTAAGTGCGAGGTCATGAGTTCAATCCCCAGTACAAAAAAAAAAAAAAAAAGAAAAAGAAAAGAAAAGAAGATGCCTTTATGGTAAACAAAAACAACAACAACAAAAAAATCAAAAACTTATTCCCAATTTCTCAAACAGTAATTAAACAATTGTAGAATATGTTGAAGATAAATAGGGTTAGATGAATGTCTTATGTCTTGACAGACTCAATGAATATATTCTCCAAACCAAAAAAAAAAAAAAAAAAAAAAAAAAAAACCACAAAAAACAGATGACCAGAAATGTTCAGGTTCTGAAGAAACATGAAAAATAATCTGGGGTCACCATTTTATCAGTGGAACAGGGTAACTGACTTGTTCAAGTTTAAAGATAAATGAGCAATACAATGAGATTCATGGCATCTATACCAAGACTCTCCTTACACTGTTTTCTTACCACCACCCAAATTTATGCATATTCTGCCTCAAAACTTAACAAAAAGTTTCCACTTATACAGCTTTATCCATTGTACTATTTAATTCCATAGAGCAAACTGTTACAAGTATTTGAGGAGATATTTTTCATGGATCTCTGTAAGTTTTTGTATTTCAGAGAAACTCATCTTCTTCAAAATTAATTTTGAAAGTTAGGAAAAATAAAGCATACAGGAAAGAAACATTTTGTCTAAAGCAGATCCTTAACTTCTGTACATATCCGAGTTCCTGAATCAAATTCACGTAAGGGGCTCTCCTGTGCCACTGCTGCTGTTGAAGGACCATTCTGATCCCAAACACTGATCTAACAAAATGGAATTCTCACATCATTCTCACATGAACAGCAAAATATAGTTTAAGACAGACGCTTTTAAAAGCCTACTGGATACATAACCTCAGGTGATTTTCTAGATTATGTTTCTTGAACAAAATGACAAAGCACACTACTTTTTTACTAGCAAAACAGACAAAAGGCCTTTTTATGTGCTTTCTAACTTCTGAAGTTTAATTCTTCTTACCTGAGGGATATTAATTCCTTTTCTTATCTGCTCTTGTTCCCATCGGCTGAGCTCTTCATCTTGCTCTCCAGTTACTAAAGCATCGTCATCACTCCCCTCAATACCTGCAACCATGAGCAATGAAGGAAACTAAATTAACACCCAAAAACCGGGAAAGAAGAGGCTATCCTATTTCACAAGTTATTATTAACTCAATCTTACTAAAATGTCTATCCTCGGCTCTGCTCTCATTTGATACTCCTGACTGCCTGTCAATCACAGCACTCCTTGACACTAACGGCAATATTCAGTGTATTGGTTACAACTTCAAAGATAATTTTCTTAGTATCAGTAACCTTGATACAGGAAAGAACTAAACCTATTATTGTTAGAATGTTGAATTATATACATCCATAAACTATTGCACAACCGTCACACAGGAAGCGTTGTGGATTATATCTCGATGTCCCCCAGGGCCTCACTGGCTCACAGGTGAGGCTTCTGGAAGGTAACCAATCGCACTGGCGACAAAGCTGACTTAAAGAGGTGGCACTGGGAGCATGACCTCCTACATGAAGTGAACAGACTTCCTTTGACGGTTCTTTGTACTATGACTTCTTGCCTTGGACTGGCCAACTAAGGACTAAAAACACAAGCCAAAATAAATTTCTCCTCCTTCCAGTTGTGGCTGTTAGCTTTGAGAAAGTAACTAAAACAAAACAAGAAGTTTTTACTTTCAGTAAAAGTTAGTTATTGTAAGCATGCTATAAATTTTCAAAATAATCCGGTCGACACTTCCATCCAAGCAAGAACAGAACTCTACCATAAAACAGCTAAATACATGTAAAATATTTTGTATCTGATCATAAAGTCAAATCACATTTAATAGTAATGCAATGGGTTTACTATCCAAGTAAATTAAGCTACCTATTTCCTCAGCGATTTTCTGTCTTTGTGACTTTTCTTTCACAGAAAAAACTATACGCCGTTTCTCATCATCATCTTCATCATCACTGGCATCATTCTCATCTTCTCTAACAAGCCGGCCTTTCCCAGGCTCATTATCATGGGGAGTGAAATCTCCTAGTTCCCGGGCCATTTGACGCTTTTTCCTTGCAGCATGTATAAAAGCTGCATCTGGAATTTCTCCTGGAGATAAATGATAAGAATTACAAAATGCAACAGTACTAAGAGTATGAAGTTTCCATTTTCCTGAAAATAAGAAGAGTGAAATAACTCAAGATGGCCCTGATACAGTAATTTTAAGCTTAGGGGCTGCCTCCTCCAAAACTGCTTTTTGGTTTTCTGTATTTTTGTATTTTTTTAAGAAACAGAAGTAGGGTAAGGGATTTAGTTCAGTGCACAAGCGCTTGCCTGGCAAGGTCCTAAGTTCGATTCCTAGTAATGGAAAAAAAAGGCATAGAAGTAATGAAACCACACTACCCACTAGAGAACTGATAAAACATAATTTTTAGTGGCTTTCAATATACTCTGACACAATCAACTACATAAATTAATGGACCTTTTATCTACTTTAAAAATTTATGCCTTGCTACTAGTCTAATAGCTATTTTATCATATAAATAAATATACAATAATTTACTAAGCCTTTCCCCATCCTGGCTGACATTTTTTGAAATTTTGCCCTTTGCAAAAAATGTTGCAACAAAAAGTCAATTTCTTGGGATAAACTTTTAGATATGTAATTATAGGACCAACGGCAAAAACATTTGCAATCTCCTTATATTGCCAAACAGCTTCCCAAAAGACTACAGCAATTACACTACCACTAGGGATACAGACACAACATTTATCACAACTTCCCCAGGTCAGAATAGGCATTTTAAAAATTTTATAAATACTGATGGGCATGGTGGCACATGCCTATAATCCTAGCACTTAGGAGACTGAGAGAGAAAGAGCACCATGAGTTTGAGGCTAGCTGCAAGACCCTATCTCATTAACAAAACAAAACATTCATAGATATTAACAACAGTCGTGTCATAATTTAAATTTCTACAACACACTTATTCCAGAGCTAATTTCCTAGTGTTTAGATTTGCAAACCATTTCCACAGAAAACTAAAAAGAATCCTGGAACATAAAACTAACAGTAATAGTTCTGCATCTTGTGGCATTCCAAAAAGAATTAAAAGTGTTAATCTAAAATACATTATTTTTTAAACAGCCTTTACAAGTAGTTACCCCTTTACTTAAAGCCCATTTAGTTTCATAATAATACTGCCTGTCTGCAAATAAACCTGAGAAGGCTGAGAAACTTCTAGTCTCTCGTTTCCTATATTTCACCTTAGCTTTAAACAGATACAATAAGGAGAATCACCACGCGGCCAAATTCTTCCTCAACAGCTATCTTTCGAGATGACTGGTCCTGAGACTCTAGTTTAGTTCTAGCACAATCGGCCAGTACGTACCCGGACGGAGAACATTTAACGAAGACAAAGCATTTGAGAACGCTCCACCAGCCTTGGGCTTTTCTTCCTCCTTCTCGCTCTCCATGTCCATTTCATCCTCACCATGTTCATTGATGATAATTCCATCTTCCTGATTTGTGTCCTTAACATGCCCTGTTTTGTCCAGAGATTGTTCATCTAGTTTTTGATGAGAATCAAAGTACATTTACAAAAAACTCATAAATTCAGGAACCTCATTTGTTCAGCTATGTATTAAAGCCTGAATTATTTCATTTATTAAGAAACTTAACAACCCATGATCCATGAATAACAAATAGCACAAAAGATGTAATTTGGTAAAAATAGAGGAAGGCATTTGAGATTTTATTTATCTTATAAACTTTTTTTAACAACTTATCAAAATTAACTATCTTTCTCTAAACTCTCACAGTTAATTCCTCCTGTTTCTTTTAAGCATTATTTCATTTTACATGTCAGTACTTCATGGAACTCTATACCGATTCAAGGCAGCTTTCTATAAGACCACAAATCTCTCTGACAGCACACCGGTCACTGTGTGACTGACTTATCACTCATCGGGAAGCTGAATGGTCGGCAGTCAATTCACCGTGCAAACCTGAGCCCAGGTGACGGAAGCACAGACAAGACAATTCTCTTTCTGGGAATATGGCATGAGGACAGAGAGAGGGCAGAGACTACTTAACACTAAGAATGACCTTGGTAAACCAGGAGGGAAGCAGTGTGTGGGCAGAGTGGACAACTCTCTAATTCTCAGTTCCAGCCCATTGCCGTGGCCTGCTTCAAAACTGCTACCCTGCAGATAACACTGCTTCTCTGTAAGAAACTTCCACTGCTTTATGTTACTACTTATGACCAACAACCCTCCCACACCTTACATCCCAGACAAAAAAAATATATAAAGGAGGAGAGTAAAGCAAGCTTATTCTAAATAGGAAAGACAGTCTGTTCCCAAGTCAGTGTTGCGGAACCTGCGGCATGGGTACCACACTGGCCATTCTTATCACTGAAAGCTCTAAAAGCCACCACTCTCCTAGGTGTTCTCCTCCTGAAACTGCTTCAAAAGTCCTCCCTCTTTTTAAGCCATATTGTATTGTCCTAAGTAACAGACCCATTTCTTCCTTTTCACCTTATCAAGAAAGTTAAGGTCATTATATTTTAGGGTCTTTAATATTTTTGATGCATCACCTTCTTTCCTTAGCCACAGGACCACTCTCCCTACGTATTATGAAGCTATGAGACTTTAAAAAATATTTGATATCAAATGTAGATTAGATGGAATCAGGAAGCATCTACTACTTTCTGCTCTAAATGTATGGTCTGAAAACGGAACTGTGAAAGTTCTAGACTGGATATGCTGAAGTAACAAAAGACGGCTGTAGATTTTAAAACGTTCAGTGTTTTCTTTAAGTTCTCAGATCCTTGTGATTAAGCAAACACAAGGGCAAAGCCTGACAAACAGCCGGGTGGCTTTGTTAGTGCTCAGGGTCACCATTCCAGACATCTCTGCAGAGATGCTGAATGTCCTTGGGTAAGGCTTCACTGTGCCTTCAGTTTCATTTACAACTACTTCGAGACGCATGCTTTTAAAATTTACTATTTCACCTTGAACATGGCCAGGCTCCCTCTTCTGTCTGAAAAGAAACACAGGCTTTTATCAAAGAGCTTGCACTTGTTGAGGAATAGGAAGCACATCTATAATTCCAGCACTTTGGGAAGCTGAGACATGAAAATCTCAAGTCAGCACAGCTTGGGCAACTTTCCAAGACCCTATCTCAAAATTTTTTATTAAAGGGCTGGGGGCTGAGGAAATAGCTCAGTGGCAGAATACCTGTCTAGCATGCATAAGGCCCTAGGTTCAATTTTCAGGAAACACACACAAATGGGAACTCCTTAATCTTACTGGTCCCTCTACCTGTTCTCTACTTGTCTCTGCTGCCTTTTACTTCCTTGCTAGGCTGAGTAGCTAAGGCAAAGGCTGCAGACACAAGTAATGCAGATCGTATGGTTCAGTAATTTAGCAAAAGTCTTCCTCCTCCTTGTGGGCTCAAAAATCTGCTGCAGACCACTTCCATCTGCTCAGCTGCCACTCTTCAGAGAAAAACCTAGCAACCCTGTCAACCCCTTTTTGCTTTCATCACTTTTTTGACCTTCCTTTTACTACTTCATACAATGGAAGTTTCCCTCCCTTTTCTTCTTTGGCCTTTCTGATCCTTTTATCTCTTTGGTAAATCTTCCCATAACACAGCAGCCCATTATACCAGGCTAAGCATATTGAAGGGCAACAGTCTGGTCTGCAGTAATTGTTCCATTACTCTGCTTTCTCATCAACTTCCTTCACTTTTCATTAGAACTTAATAAGCACATCCAAATCTACACCTCTAATCACCAGGGCTTTTGAGTCAGTATCATTGTTTCAAAATTAATTCATCTTTACCAATCTAAGGACTGAAGGGTAAAAGTTCTGGATTGTGATGATTCAAAAAGAGTTTTCAGAACATCATGATGACATCAGTCTATAACAACAGGCTCCACTTTTGGGGGGCACTGAGAACATCAGAGTTACATGAGGGTGGAGGCAGGAGGAGGCACACGAGATGCTCTCATAAACTTCATACTTAATTCAATTTCTAAAGCCAACAGTTAATAGCAAACACAGCAAAAAGCCAGAAAGTCCAGTTCTCATTTTCCATGAGCTTTCTTATACTATTTCATCATACATAGTTGATTCTCAAGAATTCCAGACAAAATGAGGTACATGCACTTTCCAAAAATCCAAAATAATCAGCTCCTCTAAAAATACTCCTTTCAACTCATCTTTCCTATTTCAGTAAAAAACACCTAATTATTCTTACATGGCACAAAAGCTCAACTTTGTTTCACGTAAATTTAACAGCAAAGCATCAAGTTATCAAGTTTCCCTTGGAATGTTTCCCAAATAATCCTTTCTTTCTCATTTTTTTCTTCCATAGTCACAGCAAGCGTCAATCATTCACAACTTCCCAAAGTCAAAAAAAGCCCCAGTCTTTGCTCTACCAGATCTTTTAAAATCTGTTAACAGAGGTAAACTAGTCCTTGAGCTTAAACTTCTTTAGGCCTCCAATCCCTCCCCACACCAATCCATGCTGCAGGTAAGGTTTCAAAAGCCATTTATCATGTCGCCATCTTGGCAAGGCATTGACCCCAGCAACACTAAACCCCTTACTGCATACTTGACATCCTCTACAATCTGTCAACAATGTATCTTTTAACACTAAACCTCTAACCACCTCCTTTACAAACCACCCATCTCCTCTGGGTTCTCAGGTGTACTTGCTTTCCCAGAACAGCTCTGGCCATTTTAATACTTTCCCTCTTCTATTTTCTGGAAGTTTAATTATCAAAAATCCAGCTTTTTAGTGAAACAATCCTTCCCCACTTCTGGAAAAAAAAAAAAAAAAAAAAAAGACATATATCCTTTCGACTATGCACTGGACATTTTGCTGAATACTGAGTCCTACTGTCCACTTACTATGTTGTCTCCACAACTAGATTGTACAATCTGAAATATAACGGTATATTTCTTTTAAGCCTGTAGGTAAGAACTTGGAAAACAGTAATTTTATCTTGTATAAAAATAAAGATTTCTATAATGGATTTGCATGAGAATAACTCAGACCACAGCATTCTATAATGAATCCGCTTTCCTAAACACAAAATAACTGATAAAAAATATTAAACTTGGGAGCTGGGAGTGCAATTCAGTGACAAGTGCAGACCTAGCACATGCAAGGTCCTGGCCTCCATTCCAACACCTCTTCCACACACACAAAAACCCCTTCAACTTAGGTTTGGAGAATGTATGACTACAATCTAGGACCCTTCTTCATCCATGGACCACATAAGACTACTGACTGAAGGTATTAGGAACATAAACCTTGCAGTACTTCTAAGAGGAGAAGAATCACCAAAGAAATTAAGAAGTAGTCTCTACAAAATATGAGACATGAATCTGCACAACTCTCCTTCACCCAGGAATAAACATACTATGTCCTTAGAATGAAATGGAACATCTCTTTTTTCTATACTAGCAGTCTGTATACCAGCAGGAAAATTAAAGAGATAAAGATACATTGATTGCAACAGAAACATTCTAGTAGCAACAATCTATCCTGTTTAAAAATACTCTATATAGTTACAAATCAACTGCCTAAAGTTACATCACAGAACTGTGTTTGTAGTCCAACTGTGTGGATACTTGACAATGACAGAGTCAACAGAATGAATTCATAATTATAGTAAATCACCGAGACAGGGCTGTCATTTTGCCACACCAAAAGAATCCTATTGGTTTCGTACTTACTGTTGGCTGATGAGTTGAGTTCATTCTTAATCTTTGATTTTTCAAGATCTTCTTTATATTCTTTCTTGAGCAATTTTACTATCTTTTTGCTATAACTTGATTTCTTCACTTTGAAAACCTCTTCATTTTCTTAAAAAAAAATTAAATGAAGTCTGTAGCAACCATTTTCAGAAAGTATTTTAAGCTTCTTTACATATTCAAAGTCTTCTAAATATACACTCATACACCAAATTCATTACATAATTTGAAGTTATTTCAACTTATCACAGACTCTCAAAAACTGGTCAGCTTCAAAAATTAATTTGCATACATAATTTGATGAAATTTTCAAGACATGATACATGTAATTTCTCAAAAATTTTCTGTGGTTTTCCTCAAATTGTTTACTTTGGGAGGGAAAAAAATCAAATTATTAAGGCACATTAGGCAACATATTCTAGTCCGGCATGGAGGTGCACCCAGTAATCCCAGTACTTGGGAGGCTAAGGCATGGGGACTGGCATGAGTTGGAGGCAAGCCTAGGCTACACAGTGAGTTCAGGGACAGTCTGAACTACACACCAAGACCATGTCTCAAAAAACCAAAAAGAAGGGCCTGGAGATTTAGCTCAGTGGCATAAGCGCCTGCCTTGCAAGCAGGCAGTCGTGAGTTCGATCCCCGGTACCGATAAAAAGGAAAAAGACAGAAGAAAAAAAAAAAAAAAAAAAAAAACCAAAACCACAACAAAAACACCAACATATTCTAAGTTAAAAGGTGCTGTCAAGTTTGAAAACTCTACATCCATCACAAGCTGACACACTTACAGTACTTCCACTAAACTGTGAGGATATCACTTTGCAAAAATAAGCTTCAATTATATATCCATTCTCTGCCTTGAATTTTCAAGTTAAGCACAAAATGCAGCCCCAGACAAAACTGAGCCAGAAACCAGGGGTGGTGGTTCATGCCTGTAATCCCAGCACTGGGGAGGCTGAGGCAGGAGGATCCTTGGGAGTTTGAGACCAGTCTGGGCTACAAAGTGAGTTCAAGGCCAGCCTGAACTGCATAGAGACCCTGTCTCAAAAAGACAAAACAAAAACAAACAAACAAACAAACAAAACTGAGCCAGGCGTGGAGGCTCACGACTGTAATGCCAGCACTTGGGAGGCTGAGGCAGGAGGATCATTGTGAGTTGAGACCAGCTTGGGCTACAAAGTGAGCTTAAAGCGAGCCCAAAGTGCATTGGGGGACCCTGTCTCAAAAACCACACACATACAAAAAGGACAAAAACTGGCCTGTGCACTCTCAAACAACATAAAGAATAACTACAAAAGCCAAAGATAAACTGCCTTTCTTTCTTAGAGACAGGAAAGCAAAAATTGAATTAAGATGCAAGGAATTCCAAATTTCATTTCTTCTAACATGAAATTGCTTTAAACACATTGAACTGGTCAAGAAATAAAGAGATTTAAGGCTCATTTAAGATCAGAAAGCTCAATCCACTACAGCTGGACCTCTCATAAGCGCCTGCAGAAAATGGCTTTTATCACACGGTCCCTTGTCACTGTTCCAAAATCAACGCGAAAGTGCATATAAAGATACTCCTAATTACGTCTATGGGGAAACGGTGGCTCGGGGTTTGCAAAGGACTGGCCCAAGGTCACTAGGAACCAAAGCTGCGACTCTGGATTTCTAAAACCAGACCTAGTTTCCCTCGCCATAAAGCCGTCCTTCTGGTCAAAGATGCTGCGTGGACAGAGCGGCCAACCAGGCCCGCGCACGGTGGCTCGCAGAGGGCCCCGAGTGTGCCAAGAGCACTAAATGGAGGGGCTCCAATCAAGTTCTCTCCAAAACACACCCTGCAGCAAAGAGGCAGAAGGGGCAATAAAGTGCCACTTAAACTCACGACGACTGATCAGAGTTTCTGCCCCTGGGAGTAAGAAATGCACAGGAGGATAGAGACAAAATCCTCCTGTGGCTGTACAGACAAAACTGGTGGCAGCGCGGGAACCCGTCCCCGACCCTGGCAGAAGGCCGGGGGCGGGGAAAGATTTGCAGGCGGCCGGGCGGGAAGGGTTTGGCTCCCGGGTGCCGGGTGCAGGGGCTGGTACATGGATGCGCTATCTGGGGACCAAGAATTGGCAGTTACCTTCCTCCTCGTCCTGGAAGCTCAGCAAGCTGGCCCTGGGTACTTCTTTGTTCTCGCGAGGCCTCTTGCGCGGCTTCAGTCCGTTGCCAGGCTCCGCGCCGCCCGGAAAGCCGCCCCCGGCCTCGGCCCCCAGGCCAGGGCCCAGCGCCGAGGGCGGTGGCGGCCCCGGGCCCAGCAGCGACTCCTCCCCGGGGGGCCTGTCGCCGCCGCCAGTGCCCCGCTCCTCGCCAGTGGCCGGCGGCGGTAGCAACGGCGGCGGCTCCAGCTCCTCATCGCGCTCCCGCTCCTCCTCCTCCGAGTCGTTCCGCTTGCGCACGTTCACCCGCCGGGCTTTTCGGAACATCCCCGCGCCTCGCACAGCGGACGCAACACCAGTTCCCACCCGGCGGCCCAAGCAGTACAGAGCTAGTGACGGCGCAGGCGCACTATCCGAAGTCTCAGCCCGGTGTGGTCCCCTCAATCGCCACTGCGCACTACAGACCACGCGTGCGCTTGCGCTCGAGCTCGACGCTCTCCCACTGCGTGAGAAAGAGCGCCCAGTGCCTGTGTATGAGACACCGTAGATTTTTTTTTTTTGCCAGCGCCACCTGTCGGCTTGGAAAATTATTGGTATAGAACATTGGGACTCAGTGTTATTGGACAGGTCACAAAGAGGATCATCGAGATGGCATGATAGAGTGGCCTCAGTCGCCTCTTCCAAAATGTTGCTGCAATGCGCCTTCCGCATTTACGTGAAAGGTCACGTGGAAAACCTCCCGCCATGCGCTGGGTGGGGCTAGTGAAGGCGGCGGGGAAGGCGGGAGTTACTGGGTTCGGCGGGGAAAGTGTATTCGGGGAATGGCTGTTCATTCAGAGCTGTGACTGAGGTGACACTACGGTAATTATTCGTATTTCTACAGGTTTATGCCCACAGAGGTTTTTTAAAGACACTGAATTTCGGGGCTGGGGATTTAGCTCAGAGGCATAAGCGCCTGCCTTGCAGGCAGGCAGTCGTGAGTTCGATCCCCGGTACCGATAAAAAGGAAAAAGACAAAAAAAAAAAAAAAGACATTAAGTTTCATTATTAAAGTGTTGCTAGGGTGACGCTCCACCCCCAGCCGCTACAAAGAAAGCAGAAGTGTTTTAGTGTTGTGGAGAAATTGCCAGGTTTGCTAGCAGTTCTGTGTCTCCTTTTCGAAGCATAGTCGGTGTCAGGAAAAAAAAAAAACAAACCAAAACTTGGGGGTGGGGTTGTTAGGGTTTTCAGATTTGCGTCGCAGAGGGATCGTCTTGTCGAGGCCTGTCGGCGGTCGCCCGTGAAGTTAAATGCATATACTTTTCCTTTTTCTTCGCCAGACTTGGAGCTCATCCTTCCGGCAGGACACGTGTATCCTTGAGCTAATGCGAATGTTTGTGAATTCCTTTGCCATGCTTCAAAATTCAAAAAGTAACATAGGAAAAAAAAAAAAAAACCGCACTTCCTTCCCAGCCGAGTTAAGTTTTTCATGATCCTCCGGAGATACCTCCTGAGCATAAAAGCCTATAATTATGTACAATCGAAAAGAATTTCCGTCCTTTAATCAGGTGGTGGCAAGCAGGATTTTTAATACAGCATAGACTGGAGATCGTATGTGCGGAAAAGGCGTTGTCTCTTTTACCGAGCTGCATCATATATTTAAACAGCCCCATAAAATTTGACATTTAGGTTATTTCTAGTCTCATTGTTTGGGTTCAAAAAAATAATACCTCAAACTCTGAAGCTGTGGCACACGGGAATTTTTTTTTAACCAGCAATCAAACTCAGGGCCTTGCACTTGCCAGGCAGGTGCTGTGCCCCTGAGCTACTCCTGGCCCTCACACTGAGAACTTGGAACTAAAGGAATTTCCTACCTTGTTCCTCAGCCCATTCTTCCCACTCCCAAAGTTTAGGGAAAAGCTTTCTCTGGGCCTCTTTATTTGCCTAGGTTCTACAAAAGAGAACCTCATTGTTATGAATCCCCGTTTCTGGATTATTTCATCACTAGGGACCATTAACTGTATTAATGACTGAAGGTGACAACGTGTCCAGTCATAATCATGTTTTTTTTTTAAATTTTTTCTTTCTTTATATCGGTACCGGGGATCGAACTTACGACCGCCTGCCTGCTTGCCAGGCAGGTGCTTATGCCGCTCAGCTAAATCCCCAGCCCGTTTTTTTTTTTTTTGATGGGCTACTAGAAGACAGCTTAAACTATCAAAGAAACTACATAATTAGACAAGCTTTTATTGCCATATCTGGTATCTTACCTTCCCATAACTTGTCATTACCTCTCCTCCAGACATCTTACACTCTTATAATTTTCTGTAGCTCCATATACTATAAAAATTTCAGTGAGCCGATCCTTCTTCAAGTCTTATGTATCATGGAACATCTGTGCGTATGCATGTAAGATAAAATGTTTTTTCTCCTGTTAATCTATTTACTGTCTTCATTTCATAGACTCAATTATTGAACCTTCAGAAAGTAGAACTTACTCTCTTCCCTCCACTATGGTAGTGCTTCAGTATGGCACATGTCTGTAATTCCAGCACTCCAGAGGCTGAGCAGGAGGATCACTGCAAATTCCAGACGAGCCGGGGGTACAAAGTGAGTTAAAGGCCAGCCTGAACTTTATAGTGAAACCCCATCCCTCCCCTCAAAAAAGCTTCAATAAAAAGTTTTGAAAAATTGCCACATCTGTAGGATTGACTAGATTTGGAATAGCTGAATTCTAGTGTATGTAATTTTCACTTTTCTAGTGAAAACTGCTCTTTATAGAAGTTTAAAATATATTCTTATCCCAGCAAAGATGAGTGCTCTAGTTTGTTCATACTATCCCAGTAAAATTTCACTGAGATTTAAATTCTGAAGCAGAACAATATGTCACTTTACAGTGAGTGAAAATACTCAAAAACACCCAGTGAAAGAATTTCTATATTTTAAAAAGTAATTTGTATTTCATATACCTCTGTGTCTCTTTGGTTTTTCTTCATCAGAAACTTTCCCTCCTAGGATCCAGCTTTTGAGCTAAGAACTTCCTCAGTAATAGTTTCCCAAACTTAAAAGGAAAAATGAATACTGTTTGGCTTCTATTCTATGCACTTTGCTCTCAGCTCTTATATTTTGTGGTTCAGCATTGGTTTAAAATCTAGTTCCAGTAGACTGTTTCACGGGTGAAATTGAACTCTCATTTTCAGTAACGGAAGATTCAAATTGTGCCTGGTTAGCTGACAGACACCTGGGCCAAAAGACAGATTTGCACTAAGATGATGAGGGCAGCAAAGATAAGGCTCAGAAACAGGTATTTTAAAATATTGGCCAGAACCTTTAAGAAGCTTTCACACCAGAAAGATGCTGATTGGATATAAATAGAAGGGAGAACACTTGTCATTTTATAGTGAGTCAAAATATTCAGAGATAGCAAATTATTTATAACTTTTCCAGCCTACCTATTCAGAGAGGTAAAGGGCAAAGTGAAATACTAAAAAGTCTTTCTGCCCAAGTAAGCCAAAATCCCTTCTACCACGTTTGTAGACCTTATGGTAATTAATTTCCCAAAACTGAATAGCTCTTTTAGTTGCTTGTAAGCCAGTAACCATTAGAAATGAATTATTAAAGTACTTCTGTACTTTGAGTCTTAAGTTGGCTAATTTATTAATACATCATCTCCATTTAATATGAAGCATGTTAAATATTCCAGTAGGACAAAAACTGCTTATATAGAAGTTATGCCAACCAGTTTGTTGGAATCAGCTAATTTTTAAGAGTCATGTTTCTAAGCAATAACTTTTTTTCCCACAAAATTGCAACTTTAGATAAGAAAATCTCTTCACTTCTGTGAAGAATGCTAATAGTATATGGTAGTTTGCATGTTTTTATACCCTTATTTGTCAAGCTAAAATGCATGAAAGCTATGAATCCTTCCTCAATTTTTATTTTTTAAAACTTTATTTAGCAGATAAAATATAATAATCTGTGAATCCATAATTAAGATTTTCCCTATAACTATCATATATATATACACACACACACACACACACACACACACACACACACACATATATATATATATATATATATATATATATATATATACACATTCCTGATATTGCTGAGGAAATGACTTAATTAGTTGAATTTCTTCAGCCCTTGCCTCAATAAAGGCAGTTCTGCATTACCTGAAGTATAATTCAAGCAAACTTCCTGGAGGAAAGGACTCTTCTGTTTTTTCAAAGCCATCTTCACAGAACCTTAAATACCGTTTGGCCCTCTGTATATGAGTATGAGTACAGTTAATGTTTGTTGACTGAATAGTAGTAGACATTATCCACTTATCTAGTGTGGTAATTATTCTACCCTATCTTGGGTTAAGTAAATCTTTTCTATAGTTCATATCCCTTTAGTCCTAAAACATGATCCTCAAAGTACTTGTTGTAAATTACTTAGACTTGAGAATTTTTTTTCAGTTTTTATTTTTTAATTATGTTTGCTATACATGATGATTACAATTTCTTGTAGGGAATTGACAGATGTACATAAAACATCATAATTCTTTTTCATCCCCTGCCCCTTCCCACCCTCCACCATTCATCTCCTGGTCCTCTTCCCTTTTGCAAAAGATCTGTCTCCCTGTTTCCTGTTATCTATCATTTATTTTGGTTTTTTTCAAAATTGTTTTCACATAATATAAGAGAAACTGCATTATTTATGCTTGTGTCTTATTTCACTTAACATTTTTATTTAAACAAACAAGGAATAGAAACAATACAGAATTTAAAAAGTAGTAGAAAATTAACAGTTAATTGCATATTGTTATCTTAGAAGTAGTTCATGTTACAAGATTTAGGCATAAAAATGATCAAACAAACAATGAAAGCACAAACTTCTTTTTGATGAATAACAGATTAGTAGTATAGCTATCTATCTTGTATATATATACGCATATATGTATATATATGTATACCTATATGCATATGATCTTTTCCCTTCTTTTTTTCCTTTCCCCTATCTCAGTTCTTTCCTTTTGAACATTTTCCTTTTCGTTATCATATCTGTTGTACATTTTGGATCTTTCCGTTTTGTTTTTCTTTTTACACTAGGGAGACTACGATATTTACAAATGACTCAAATTTTTATGGCAGAGTAGTACTGTTGTGTATAATATGATGTTTTCTTTATCCATTTATCTGCTTATGCATACATAAGGCATTTCTAAGGTCTGCCTCTTCTGAGTTATCCTGCTATAGACATAAATATGCATGTGTACTGTAATATATCTTTAATTCTATCAGGAAGATTCCTAGAAGGGGAATAGTTGAGTTGAATGGAGCTTCTAGTGTTAATTTGTTTGGGCATCTCCCTATTGATTTCTATAGTGGTTGAACTAATTTACTTTCTCACCAATAATGTGATAATAATTTACATTCCCACCAATAAAGAGTTTCTTTTCCCTCACATCCTTGCCAGCATTTGTTATTTGATTTCCTGTTCTTAGAGTAGTAATAGGCACCTTTTCTCTTCTGGCTCTGGGAACTGCTTCCTCTAGCGAGGAAGACACCCAACCTAGGAGCAAAAACCTAGTTCAGATTGGGCCAGGCATGGGTTACATTATACTGGTCGATCCAAAATGAATGAAATAATATTTTCAGAAGACTTTGCACGTGAAACAAACAATGCCTGGGACCGCAGTGACCTCAAAAGCTATAAAAAAGCCACAGACTGCTGTGATACCTAAGAACCAAGAAAATAAGTTATTGTATCAGGAAAGAAGGAAGCAGGTGTGGAGAAAACAGAAGAGGACAGGAAATAAATAGCATGCTGGATTCTAGTACTTTTCCAGGTCACTGAAACTGGACTGCACTCCTGTCTGTGGATTCCCTGAGATACCCCTGGAGTACCTATAGGAAATATCTTTTGGTTTTGTTGTTAATAATATTTTATTTTGCAGTATGTGTTTGTTTGCTTAAAATATTCAAGTTTATTTTTGTTAAAACGTTTGAGGCCAAAAACCAAAGCCCAACAAAACAACTTGAGTTTTTAAAAATTTGATATGATTGTTAATTTTATGCCTAAAAATTTACAACTTTTTTTAAATTACCAGTTTAATAACTTCAGCTGCTACTATTGTTTAGCAAAGAGCTCTTTATTTCTCTCCTTAAGGCTTTCCACAGGCATGCCTTTAAATAGCAGGTAAAAGTGAAGAAAGCTTTTTCTCCTCCAAGTACATAGTTATTGAAAGTAACTCACAAAGAAAGACAAGTACCTTCATTGCCATTCCCCACATGTAACTGTCCCTACTTTGAAATGGAAAATTCCTAAGCTTGAGTGTAGCTAATGGTAGGGCATGAAATTGGTGTGAGGCCAGGGGTCTAACCCTTAATACCAAAATATACCTAAATTATTTGTTTCAAATGCCATTAAAACTTAACCATTGTTTATAATGCAGTAAAATCAGCTTTTCTATTAAACCATTAGCATTGATTCAGCCCAGGTTTAAAAGATCCAGATTTTTAAAAAGTTATTTTGAAAAAAAAATGTCAGCCATACTTGTCAATGGCCCTTTAAATGTCTTCCTCATTAGAAAATGTGTAAGGATTTCTGGGACTAAAGCAGAATATTTTTCTGCAAGGTGATTATCAGATCTAGGGTGTCGCATTTAGTAAACTTTTCTTAGATTTCATGCATAGCTAAGAACTGTATAATCAAATGCAAAAGCAAAAGGTGACAAACATCACCTGTGCGGTATCAATGTGATTTATATATCATAGTTCTTCTGGAAGGAAAATTTTTAAATAGACACATTATTGAAGACAATAGTTGTAAACATTCCCTCTGGGCATAAATTATAGAGGAATTAATGTTTCTACTTTTGTATCCTTTAGTTTTACTAGAAGGCAGCAAAGTTGTACAATAAATACACAGTAAGATTGTAGTGGGATTACATCAAGAAAAATGAGACATAGGTTTAAATTTATTTAAAACTGTACATGGATGTTATGGCTTGTGTCTAGATGTTCTCCCAAAGCTCATATGGTCACAGGTAGGGCTTTTCACAGGTGACTGGATCTAGTGTGTGTGATGCAGGGATCAAGGGTGTGTGATTACTAAATTAGTCCACTGGTTGGTTGTGCATAGTTGTGGGAGTGGATAATGGGAAGGTCCTCCCTGGGAAAAATACAAGGGACAGAAAGAAGGTCCTTGCTTGTTGCTCTTTGCTGTCTACTGCTTTCCTGCTCTGCCTGCCTTAGAGCTAACTAATGATGAACTGAAATTATGTAAACCGTGAGCTACACAATAAACCTTTCCTCCTTTAACTTTGAGTATTGGGTATTTTGTCTCAGCAAGGAGACAAGAAACAAAGCAAATGAACTTTCAAAAGTAACCTTTTCCTAATTACAAAAATACTGCCTACACATCTTAGAAATTTAGAAAATGTAAAACAATGTAAAAAGGACAACCCAAAACACCCATGATTTTATTATACTTCTTGTTGTATTTTCTTCCAGAACTGTTTGAGGAATATTCATTTGCTCATTCATTCTCTGTAATATTCCAGAGGATAATCTCCCTACCTCCTTGGTTCCTGAACATCACCTTTCATTCAGTAGTCCTACCTACCACTCCAGCCACCTGCCCTGATGATTACACCCTGGACCTTTTCCACTTACTGGAGGTTGCTGGGAATATTATCCTGTAATTATTTCACTCCTGTCTGTCCAGTCTGCTTGCTCTCTGTACCAGTGCATCTATCACTTTCCTCCATCTACTATCTTCTTGTCTTTGTTTCTCTCCTTATCCATATTGGGCTTCACGGAACAAGAGCTATATTCTTTTGTAACATCTTCAGCTCTCTTGGCTTCTCTTCTTTGTTGTACTCTCGCAGGAGGACCCTAGCTGTGACAGAGCTAGAAATTGCCTTCTCTGCCCCTGTTTTGTTTTAAACGCTTAATACACAACTTTAATGGGCACTAAATATTACCACAGTATATTTCTTCATTGTGGAACACTTTGATATGTTTTTCTGAAGCATGTAAATCAATTGTTCAGAAATCACATAAGATTATGTGAGATGCTAATAATATAATCAGTGAGTATAGATTAAGTAGATAGTTACTGACAAATACAGAGACAATTTTGTATGCTGCGGACTGTCATCAATGAAGTATTTATAAAAAGCAATAATGTAGGAATTTTAAAAACAACAAATTCTCCCAAATAAAGATATTACAGGCACATTTTCCAAATAGAAAAAATTAACTGAAAAATCCAAAAAGTTAAGCAACATTCTTAATTGTCTAAAAAAAATACTTAACTACTTGGTAATTAATGAAGTTATGTAGAAATTAATAGAAATGTTGATATGTGAATATAAAAGTATATGGTATATAGATAAAATAATACTGTGTAGTTTTTGTTTATCATTGCAAAAATAACAAAGTATTCAACTTCAGAGAAGATTAGAAATAGCAAAACCATGTGGAAAGTGGGAATATTCAAAGAAAATTAAATTAGTAAATAGTAAATAAAATCCAAAATATAGGTATTATAGAAAAAATACTAAGGCTAGTAAAGTAACAACATGTTACACACACATATACCCCTCATAGCTTTAGGTATAACTAGAGATTGGGAAGAGGCTGAATCATGACAATATTATGTACAATGTAGTAATAATACCTCTGAAATTTTACAGATAATGTATTTTCCAGCAAAGTACAAACCACACAATACTGACTCAACAGACCAATAAGGAGAAACAAGAAAGATTTTTAAATTAAAATAAATACACTTTAGCTTTTAAAATGTGAAGATGACTTTATTTAAAAATCAGTTTCTCTTATCACTTTAATAAAACATGCATGTTAATGAAGAACTCACACATGTGAGGGATTTCAACTAATTTCTCTACCCAGTATTCTTCATATGTCTTCTTGGCTAATGTACTTTTCCAAACCATGACATAATTTTTATATAGTTTCCTCTTTTCTCAAAGCTCTTTATCCCATTCCCAACTAATCACTACAGAATTCTTCCCTGAAAAGATAAAATCCTCAGAAGGAACCAACTCTCCAAAACTTGCATCTATCCCCATCTCCCAGGCCTCCCCAGTCATGGAATTGAATGTATCCTCTTCCCCTTAAAGATTAATACAACAGTTTATGCACTATATCCCACTTCTTTACAGCCTTGACTCTCCAAGCCCTGTGCTGTATCTTCAGCATCATCAGCCCTTTCTACCATGTCATTCCAATCAGTGTACACACTTCCTTGATTCATTGAGAAACGACCTTTCTGGCCTCCCTGCAGTCATGAAGACCATTTTCTCCGGTCTCCACAGCTGAACTTGTCCATACAATGGTCTCTGCTCCTTGAACGTACTTCCTCAGGTGCAGTCCCTCTTCAGACCGCTCCCATCAGACTTCTGTTTCCACAACCTTGCTGACCCTCCGCTTGACAGCTTCCCTCATGACTCACCTCTTGTCAATCAGGAGGGCACCTCTGTGTTCCTCTCATTTAACCCATCAACAGCTTTCAGCCAACTAACTGCATGCATTTCAAGTTCAGCAGTCGCACATCATTGCAAAACTAATAACAAAAATAACGAATTTGACCTCGGAAAAGACTGAAAACAGCAAAGCAGTGTGGAAAGTAGGAATATTCAGGGATAAAATTGAAATTAGTAGATTACAAAATTGATTTGAATTCTTCATTTGAAATTGGCCTTAGCGGGAATATGTACGCCATACATATCAGTAAATGCCTCTCATCAGTGTCCTTTTTTCTGGAGGGTTTGTTTTGAAACATTTACTTCCAAAAATTCCAGTTTCATGTTATTTCCACCCTTAAATGACCCCATAAATATTCAAATGTTTCATTGCTTAATCCTGGGTCCTTGTTTTCACTGTCGTGTTAAATGTTGCATTAAGTTCTATGGCCTGAAACTCTCATAATGAAGATCATCTTGGGCCTGTGACAACATGGTTCAGATAGTAAGTACATCCACTGAATTCATTTAAATGACAAGTAGGCTCCTTTCAAGTAATTGTACCTGGCTTCCATTAAGCACTAATACAAACGAATGGTTTACTTGGGATAACAAAAAACTCACCATGCAATCTTAGATGCCCCAAATGAGCTAACCCTATCTGATCTTTCAAAATATGAAGGTGGACACGCAAGGCAGCACAGTACAAATGAGTGAAAGTAGTGCAGATACTCCAGTCATCACACTGAAAAGCACGCTCTTAATAACTTTGTTGATAAGACAGCTCGTTCTATCGATATTAATCTGCTTTCTTTAGATAGTTAATTCAGTGCTTATTCAGTAATCTCAAGGGCAGTAGTCTTGATGTCAGGAAAAAGATTTTGTATGGGTTCAACAAGTGAACTTCCTTTCACTAATACTGATCCAACTCTTTAATATCCAACTCCCAACAGCAGAGACCAGTGTTGATCCTCTAATTTGGAATATTTCCTGGGCAAAGCAGCCAGTTTCATTGTACTAGGCCAATGGTGGTGAACCTTTTAGAGCTTCCAATGATACACATAGCCTGCTGTAGCGTGTGTGCCATAGGCTTATCACCACTGTACTAGACTTTCCTATCATGGAGGGGAGAGCAATTTGTCCTCACTGGATGAAATAAACGCTTATTCTATGACTTATCTTTCCTGTTTGTAGTACTTCTGCTAATAACATTACCCAGTGGTGGAGTTAGTGCTTGCTTTATTTCACCATGGTATCTCATATAACATTGCTCTGACCAGGAGTCAATTTCATGATGCTAGAAGTGACCAAATGGGCTAATGTTCACATGGTTTGCCAGTCTTTTCATGTATCTCATTATCCGAAAGAATCTGTTCATAGGAATTGGAGTGGACTATTGAAGACCTAGCCACCGTGCCAGTTGGAAAGGGCTTCCTAGAGGGGTGGGAAATCCTGTTTTATGAATATAGATAGCATATGTTTTTTTTTTCTTTTTCCTTTTTATCAGTACCAGGGATCGAACTCATGACTACCTGCTTGCAAGGTAGGCGCTTATGCCGCTGAGCTAAATCCCCAGCCCCAATAGCATTATGTTTTGAACCAGCAATGAATACATGATCCTGTAGCCAGAATACATGGCTCTAAGAACCTAAGATTGGAAGTTGTTTTATTTCTATTATACCTAGGAATTTAAGCATTTACTACCTGTATCAGCAAATCAGTAGTTTAAACAGTCCTTTACCTGAAGAAGAAATACTTCTATTAGAAGACACAACAATGGTTGCATTTAACTGAGAGTTGAGTATGTTGGTTGGCTGTTTTGGGTACATCATGCATCTGAATCACCAGGGATGATTGCTTTGATTCAGAGATGAATATGACATTGTCTTGGATGACCATTTCTGCTTACCAAGGGGGAAGGTGGTTAGTCCATTAGTGGCAGTGAGACTCCATGTCAAGTCTCCTAGTCATCAGCTCTGTGGGTATTAGAAACAGTTGTGGCAGTCAAGGATGCTTCACTAGCATTCAGTATCCAGGTCCTGTTTCTTGAGTATCAGAAGGCAGGGCTGGTGGTGACAGCAGTGGCTACTATGTCTGTAGCAGCAGCAGCAGCAGCAGCAGCAGCAGCAGCATACTGATTTCTGGTGAAAGGACCAGCACGCCTGTCCACTTACTAGTTGTGTGCCCACCTCCAAATTCCTCTTCCTCATGAACATTCATGTATCCTTTCCCTAGATTCATCACCGTTAGTATTACACTGCTTTGATTTGCTTTGCTTTGCTTTCTATCTGTCTTTCTTTGCTGAGTCATTTGGTAGCTACCTGTGGGCACTGTACCTCTGTATATTTCATAAGTACGTCCTAAGAGGGACATTCCTCTATACACCGTAATGCAGTTATCACACTCAAGAAATTGAACTCTTTAATACATTACTATTATCCAGTATCCAAATTTCTCCTAGTTATCCTGAAAATGTCTTTTGAAGCTTTGTATTTGTTGTTTTTCCCCACAATCTATGATCCATCAATTTAGTCATCATGGTTATTTATTCACCTTTATCCAAGATGGCATCCATCACAGCCCCCCACCCTTTTTTATCTTCTAATTTTCATTACTCAAGAATTTTTTTTTATTGATACCAGGGATCGAACTCACGACCGTGCGCTTACAAGGCAGGCACTTATGCTGCTAAGCTAAATCCCCAGCCCCTTATTACTTGAGAATTTTGAAGCATCCAGGTCAGTTTTTCTTTCTTTCTTTCTTTCTTTCTTTTTTTTTTTTTTTTTTTTTAAGAATGTCCCTTAGTTTAGATTTGGATTAGATGCACATTTGACACTTTCCCCCCCCCCTTTTTATCGGTACTGGGGATCGGACTCACGACTGCCTGCTTGCAAGGCAGGTGCTTATGCCGCTGAGCTAAATCCCCAGCCCCACATTTGACACTTTTTGCAAAAATACTTTGTACACACATAATGGTCCTCTGAGCGTCATACTAGGTGGAACTTTTGTTCCATGGTAAATTTAATCACTCAGTTGTTTAATCACTCCTTTATAGACCTTTCCACACATTAAGGGTAACTTTTGTAATTAGTAAGTAACCCATAGCGTGATGGTACTTCTAAGTTATATGCATATCCCTAGTATTTCTTCCTGTCCTTTTAGTTTCCATGAAAGACTCTTTTCAGACTTTCTTATTATTATGGTGTTGGTGACTTGATAGCTCTATTATTCCTTCTAGGTTTATTAATAGCCCTTCTTCTGTATAGCAGAATTTTCTCTTACCCCTTGCAACGTTTTTCTTCCCTTTTTTAGTGACAGTGGAGATTCGTAGGATGCTTTTAAAATGCAATATGCTATAACCCATTTACACCCACTTTAGTGTTCACACTGTTCCTAATTTGGCTCATGTACTCCATTAAACTGGCTCATGTAGCCAGTACTTTCCCCCTCAATTTCATACTTTCTACAGTTAGAACCCTGGCTTCCCCCAAAACTTCATTATGTTGATGTTTATATGATCTTACAATGTAAACAAAAGTTTCAGAAATGGTGCTAATACTACTACCAACAGCAAACCTACTATGAAGCTCACAATTTCTTTGCAATTCATGGTGATGAAGTGTTCATATTTGTCAGTTCTGATAATTACTTGTCAGTTATGATATTCATTGCTGTATTTTAAAACTATTGAAGTACAACATGCATACAATAAGTGCTTATTATAAGTGAATGATTAAATGAAGTTTTACTAACTGCCATATATTTGTGCTGTACCTGTACCATTTATGTCAGTAGGTCTTTATGATTGGTTCTCCTCTCTTTAGAGCCTCTTGTTGCTTTTTTGAAGTCTGACTGAGCAAAAGCAACCTCATGCACTGTTGAGTTGTGACTAGAGACTGTTCAGATCCAAATGCATTATACAAAAATTCCTCATCACATCACATTTCCCGTAACACATTACATCAAGTGTGTAAACATCTTCCTGTAAATTCTGGACAGAAGGTGGTCCTAAAATTACAAGAAAGAAAGTGTGGGAAGTGTGATTGTCTGATTCCCATATTTGCCAACCTAATGTGTGTAAAATGTTCTTCATATCTTTTCTTCATTCCTTTCTTCCCTTATTCCTTCTGGGGAACTGTCGTAGGCTTACTCAAGTTCTAAACACAAAATCATTTTTCTCCCAAGGTCCTAAGCACCTCAGCTTCGCCGTCTCCCACTTTAGGGATGATCACAAGTCTTCACGTCAAAGTGGGCTGATCTCTAAGGCAAGTGCAGAGCACTGATGTTTCCACCTGTGGTACAGGCTGGGAAGGAAATAGGCCTCTCCATACGGCAAGTGACCTACACCCCAAGACTCATGATCTCAGCAGTTCCTTTAGCTTGAGGAAACAAACATCCAATATTGGAAAAATTTCATAGGATCTAGCAAGGAAGTTGCTTAAAGGATGTTCGCTCTACATATCTTTTGGCTTAACGTTCATGTAACTCCTAAAATAACAATCCTTCGGCTTCAGCCTACTGAGTGCTGGGATTACAGACTTGTGCCACCACACCCAGCTAGACATATTTTAAGCAAAATTCACTTCTTTTTTTTTTGAGAGGTGGTGGTTAAACTTTTATCAGTTGTATTAACTTAACCCACACCTGGAAAATTACCCAATGCAGACAATTTAAAGGAGAAGAGATTCATTTGGCTTACAATGTCAGGGAACTCAGTTCATAATCATTTGGCCTCATGGCAAGATCATTTGCTAGAAGGGTACATGGAGCCAAGACATTTCATCAGTGGCCAAGAAGCAAAACGGGAACAGAACCAGACAGGAAGAGGCCAGGAACTAGAGGCAGTATTGTGTGCTACTCAGCCAGACACACAGGAAATGTGCTTCACTAATCTACTAGGTGTATCTCAAGACCGTGAAATTGACAATCCTAACTAGGACACTGATAACCAGAGCCCAGAGGTGACAAACTGCTACTCCCAGGCCAGATGGGACCACTTGCATAGTTTATTGACCCTCATAGTGTTATTGAAAACAGACCAGGACATGCCAGCATTTGAAAATTGCAAAGTTTCACATAAAAAGTGGGAATACCTAATATTCTTGAAGCATTAAATCTGGCCCTATGCTCTGGTCCCACATCAGCACTCAGCTGGAGCTGCCCCACTGAGGACCCTCTGGGCACCTTTTAGGAACACCCTGGTTTACTACCACTCCATTGCTCCCTGCCATCACCCTGTCCTGCAGCTGAGTGTCAAATGCCATTTATCCCCATGTCTGTGCTGGGTTTTCTGTCTCCTGTTTATCCTATAACAGACCCTATAACAGATGTGGAAACCCAAGGCTAGTAGATAACTAAAGGTTTACTTTCTATTGGTTTAAATCCCATTGACCTACAATGATTTATATATTTCACATAATTACTAATGTCATTTAATTTTATACATTATTGATAAAATACCATTCAAATTCAGATAGTAAATATACATTTATTTTTTCATTTAAATCATTCTTGCTTTTTTCTCCTCCCTTTTTTTCTGTTGTCTTTTCCTGTAACTTTAAAGCTGTCTCTAAAGTGCAATATCAGTAATGAGGTCGTAACACTTTTCTATTACAATTCATACTTTAGTCTTGGTTTGGCCTAATTTAAATACTGACATTATAGATTCATGCTAATTAGCTTGAATGGCCAAATCCCCCACCAATTAAGCAAATGTGTAAATTTTGGGTTATTTCAATTACCCTAAGGTTACGGAGGAAAAAATGTGATGAACATGATATATAATGACAATGACCAACGTAGGCCATTATGTTATTTCATAGTAAAACTTATTTTTGTCATTATGGTATCATGAATGCATCCTGAGTTAGACATTTGTACCACAATTGCCATTCCACTAATGAAAAACTGGGTCTCTGTGAGGGGAACTTTTCATTGCACCAATGGTGAGCCAACTAAAGTTTTTAAATACTGTATTGCTTTGGTTCCTTTTATAACACGCATAATGCCATCTTGTGTTAACATGCTGTGTAAAGTATCCTAACTTTTCAATTTTTGTTTCTTTTTTTCTTTTAGACAGGGTCCCTATGCAGTTCAGTCTGGCCTTAAACTCACTTTGTAGCCCAGGCTAGTCTCAAACTCACAATAATCCTTCTGCCTCAGCCTCCTGAATGCCGAGATTACAGGTGTTCGCCACAATGCCCAGCTAACTTTTCAATTTCAAACTTGCAAATAAACTGAGTGCCAGAAGTTCCTTTATTAATTATCTCTTCTAAAAAAAAGTTTGTCAAAGTCTGGGAATGTAACTGTGTTAGAATCCAAGCTTACCATCCACCAGGTTCAACCCTCAGCACTACAAAAAATTAATTAATTCGAGCACATGAGAATGCAATAAGTGATTGTTAGATTCCTGGGCTAGCCCTTAATGTGGTTTAACAGTTCTTCTGATCTTAATCTAAATTCTAATTTCTAGAGCACATAGAAAAGAAACAGAAGGAGGAGGAAAATGAGAAGACAAATAGCAGAACCAGAATCGTGAGTAAAGGTAGGAGATTCAAATAAAGAGAAGGAAATGAAAGAGAGCTAGAAGAAAATGTTTCCCAGGTCTAGGCAGCAGTCTAAGCAAAATTTTGAGATACAGTATGCAGTTGTTTTTATATTCTCTGATTACCACTTCCACACCTTTCTCTTCAGAACCCTTGTGCCTTTATTTGGTACTAATCCCTCCCACTCCACATCTGTTCTAATTCTTCCTACCTTCCACAAACAAAATCTCAAAACTCTTGTTTCTCAGTGCATCTTCTTTTAGCAAGGTGTTTGGAAGATATTAGTTTAAGAGAACCTATTCATTTTGTGGAATTCCTAACACCTTTGAAATCTATCATTCTCCAATTGGGGGAATTCCAGACAGTGCCACAAAATGAAGCAGAAGAAATTACAGTAGTGTGGTATTTCCCCCCTACCCACAGTTTTCCTCCCAAGGTTTTAGTTTCCAGTGGTCAACCACAGTCTGAAAATATTAAATAAAAAATTCCAGAAAAAGGCAATTTATAACAATTTCATGCTGTCCCACCATAAAATACATCCAATAAGTATCATTGCAGATGATTCCAAGAACAGTGAGTATAGTACAAATCGGTACTTTGAGAGAGAGAAAACATATTTGCATAATTTTATTACAACTTAATATAATTGTTCTATCAGTGATTATCATTAGTCTATAACCTAACTTACAAGTTAAACTTTATCATAGGTACATGTGGGCAAAAAACATCTATGTAGGATTTGGTACGATCTGCCATTTCAGGCATCCACTAGGGAGTCTTACAATGTGTCACCCACAGATAAGAGGAGACAGCTTCATTTTGAAAGAAGATACCTTACAAACTCCAGCCTTCCGTACTTCTGATCTGACATCTCTTCATAGGCTCCAGTTACAACGATCTAGCCTCTAGCTGGTCCTCAAGATATGGTCACAAACTGAATCATTTGTTTTGAGTTTCTTGTTACTTTCCTTTTCAAAACAGCTCCCGAGATTGAATGTGGACTAAAGCAGAGAGAGCTGGATATTTATAGGTGTGGCTCAGTTGTACATGGGAACTGGAGACAGAGGCTGAGCTGTGCATAGGGATACCTGTATGATGGCCTTGTTCCCAGATTCCTTGTTTAAGTCACTTGTCTGCTGCCAAGTTTCCTAGCTGCGGACATAGTTATAATACTAGTAAATGACAGTGACAACATAGCTTTTGTTGTTTGACATGGGGAAGGCTTTAAAGTAAGAGAAGTCGGGAAAGTCACTGGCAATACTGGCAATGTTTTCAATACTGTATGACTTTAAGGATGAGTCCCTGTTGAAAAGAGCCACATCTAAGAACGAAATATACATACATGTTTGCTGGTCTTTGTGTAACGATGTGGGCAACCCTTGGGAATCACCGTCACCAGTGCTATGGATGAGTAAGCTTTGCTCTGGGAAGGGATACTTGGCCTCTGTGCTGATGCGAAGCCTCTTCAGCCCACAAATAGCCAGGTACTTGGTGGGAAGGGTGTTGGAACTGCACAGAGAAAGCTTCAAATCCTGGACCAGTGTGAAATTCAACAGGCGGCCCAGCACTGATGAGTCCGTGAACCAGATGGTCAGATGGCCACTGTAGCTGGTTTGCTCTACTGCCAAAGCCAGGACGGTTTTACAGCTGCACATCAGGTTAGCCAAACTGTAGTCACAGTCCCGGATGTCTGCAGAGCAGCTGCAGTTCCGAATGGTGTTTTGTTTTGTGAAAATTAGCGTGCTGTTCTTCTGACCTTCAGTGAAACAGTCAAATGTGAAGATGCTTAGGGCGCCGATCAGGAGAAGGCTGTGTCTGGAAGGCAGTGCCATTCCTGCCCAGTGTGGGCTAGTGCGTTCCTGCTACCCCTTCAGAAGCCAGTTCATTGCAACTCATCTGGAAGAAAACATGCAGCTTGATTACCACAGCTGCTCCTCAGAAATACACAGCTTCTGGAAAAGGAGGCCCCTAAGTAAGAAGTTGTAAACTTTTCTCTGTTGCAGGCAGGCAAAAATGTTCTGATCTCAGAGGCTCAGGAGAAGCAGCAGCCAAACCTCTGAGCCCGGCTTAGCTGAGGCATGCAATTCCCAGCGATGTCTGCTGACAGTTGTATTAAGATGCCAAGAGAGCCGGAGTGGATCCCAGGAAGAAGCCCTATCGCATTCTGTCCACGGGCAGGGGTTTGGAGTGATTTGAGCAAGCACATTCGCCAGCTGTCTAATTATGAGTATGCTGTACCCAGAAGCCTTCAACACGCACATGCCCTCCCCCTCAGGTCCCGACTTCCTGGAATTCAGGAGACAAGCAGTTCCTTGTAAGATTCCACTTCCCACACACTGCCTGTTAAGCAACATAGCATGGGTGCCAATGAAACATTTAGTTAATGGTAAACTTTCATGTCAACTAGAAAAACATGTCTCCACTCCTCCCTAAGCATATGAATCTGTTTATGGGGCCATGTACCCTTTTCCTGCCCCCTTACAAATATATTTGCGTAACAGTCAGTTACAACTTTGTTTGCAGACGTTGAAAAGACTAACCATTCACTAATAGTTTTCTTTTTTAATTTTTGTTAGTATGTAGTGATTGCATTCCTCATGGGGAGTTGGTACATGTACATAAGGCATTGTAATTCTTTTTTTTATCCCATTCCCCATATGCTGCTTCCCTTCTTTCATCTCTTGCAAAAGATCTAGCTCCTTGTTTCCTATTACCTCTCTTTTATTTTGCTGTTTATTTATATTTTGAGTTTCTCATATAAAACTAACTAGGTGATAATTAAACTTGTCTGATTTATTTCACTGAACATTATGGTCTCATAATGTTATGACTCAACTCAAATTTATCCTTCTTTATCGAGATTACTGTTCCATTGTATATAAATTCCTCATTTTCTTTTTCTATGCCTCTGTTGATGGACACATAGGGTGCTTCTGAGACTTGGCTACTATAAGTTATGCTACTGAGACATGGGTCTACATGTAATAGAATGTCTTTAAGTCTTTTGGGAAGATACCTAGAAAGAGAATAGTTAGGTCCAATGTAATTCCTATTTTGTTTTTTGAGGGATCTCCATTCTGATTTCCAGTGATTGTACTAGTTCACATTACCACCAACAATGTGGAAGTGTACCTTTTCCCTACAGCCTCACTAGCATTTGTTAGTACAGTATTTATTGATAAGCTTCATTCTTTCTAGAGTAATATGGAATCTCAGTGTTTTGATTTGCATTTCTCTAGTGTCCAGAACTGTTGAACATTATTTTCATGTATTTATTGGCCATTTCTACTTCTCCTGGGAAGCATCTACTCATTTTAATTGCCCATCTTTTGAGTGTCACCCACCAATATTAAGTGCAGTTATTTTGATTTACTTGTTCCTATCCCAGAATAAGTTTTATGAATTAGCTTTGTCAAATAATTTTGTGGGGCCCAAAACTATATAATAATATAAGCATTATTAAATGAACTAAGGTAGGAAAGCATTCATATTTTAAGAATAACATCAATTTGCTGTTTGAAGAAAACATCTTACAGAGCCTGGCATATAATAGATGAGTGGTATTAAATTTATGCCGTTGGAATAAAACAAGCATTATGACAGAAGACACCAAATTTCAGCTTCAAAGACTGATCATTTCCCTTAGTTACCTGGTGTTTGAAAACAAAGATCAAATAGTTAATCTGTCTTTATTGAGCGCCACAGTAAGACTATGACTAGGAAGACCCGCAGTTATTGACAGGGTCACCGCAGGAAGGGATGGGGAACAATAAATGAAAGGGTCATTCTGGGGAGTTAAGTATGTGTCCAAATAGTATGGTGACCACAGGAAAGAGACCAAGCAGACATGCAATACTTGGAGTACAAGATGAAGCCACAAAGTGAAAAAATATGGTGGTGGGAAATCTAAGAAAGGCAAAGCTAAAAATGCCAAGGCTCAGATAGACAGGCAAAATCTATTAGCAGACACCTGGAGTGCAAGAGTTTGCTGGGTAAACTTGAATAGAAGATGAAATACTGATTTCCAGCAATTGCAACTGCATTAATCCATCCATTTGCCCGTCTTTCTGACCATCTGTCTACTTATCTATCACTCCATCCAGTCATCTACTTATTTGTTCAGCTAATGCTTACAGAGAGTTTATTAGGTGGCTGGCACTCTCTCAGCCCTGGGGACACAGCCTAGAACCAGACATCAGGACACAGCCCTCATGGGACTTATTCTAATGGACCTAATTCTGCTTTACTAGGCCATGAATCAGAGACCTGAATCAAGCTGGGCTTGTGCCTGAGAAGCCACGAGCTGTAGCCCGGGGATGAGAGAGGAAGTCAAGTTGGGGCCCAGGCAGGGCCTGGCAGGAGCTGTGTCCCAGGCCTTGGAATACATCAAGCAGAAGAAACAGAGATGAGCAAGAGCTAAATCCTGCCCTCTAGGGGTTTATACTCAAAGGACATAGAAAAGGGTGAACCAAAAAAGGATACACTGAACATGGGAGGTGATTATGGAGAACATAGCAGAGGGACCCATTAAATCCTTTGGGGGACTGGATAAGGTGTTTCATAATGTTTCATGTTTTTTTTTAAATTGACAAGGGCTTTTCTTAAGGGATTTATTGACAGGTACATTATTAAGTAAAGAAGTTTGAGAGACTAAGAGCAGAGTTCTCCTTGAACAAAGGATTAATGGTTCTGACTAGCATTAGAACATGTTGGTGACTACCCCACTTAGGAACAGGGAAGAATTCAGTAATTTCGAGATAATTTTAGATGCTCAGCTGTCCCAGATTCCATCAGAGCTTTCTGGGAGTTCATGGCCCAGTTACTCTGCCTTCACAGAATTAGGAATGCTGTTAATCCCATTGGCCCTCTCTGAGCACAGCCTTAAAGGGAAAGAGATGGAAGAACATCCATGGCTCAGCCCACAGCCTAGGGAGGTCATCTGCCTCCTCCTCTCAGGTACTATGTTGCTCTAAGGAATACAGAGATGACAGGACAGAAAAAATAAATTGATTTGCAAGTGGGACTGAAAATCTCCATAGGGATTTGCAAATAACTCCCAACACTTAAGGGACATCAGATGGTCCCTTCTAGTTGTATACCAAGGAGCCCAAAGGCCAGAACAAGGAGCCCAGGTGCTAGAAGCTTTACCGAGGGTACATAGTTGGGATAAAAATTCCCAGTAACCAGTTTATTGGGGGTCCCACAAAAAGATATTCCCGCAGTATCTGTCCCAACTAGACAGGGTGCTCCTCCAATGTGCCATGGATTGCTTTCTTTAGGTTTACTGAACATAGGCCGTGCACACTGTACATGTATTCACTTGTGGGCAGATTTCACTCCACTTATGAAGAGTAGGCACAGATACATCACACTGCCCATACCTCTGCCCATACCTCTGCCCATGGTGGGCCGAGGAGGCACTTTTTATGGTGTGGAGGGCAGGTCTCAGTGACAGAGCACAGGGATAGCTGGGATGCAGAGACGATGTGTCAGTCAAAGTGGGTCGGAGGGCTCCAACCCAACTCTCTCTTCCACTACCAATGCAGCTACCCCCAAAGTACATTACTACCTGTCTTCCTTTTGGATTTTTTCAAATTCTTGTCACCCCATGCTAATTGTATGTTTCGTTTTTTCTATCCACACAAGAAATATTTTCATACTTATGTCTTATATCCTTTATCAAGTTTATCATGACATCATCCAAGCCAGGGGATAGCTAGGTGCAGACTTACATCCCATGCAGTTGTTATTATGTGGATTATCATACTAAGCAATGATTAGTAGCTTAACATGTTGACAACAGGCCCATAATTCATGTCTTGCTGCCATATGACTGGTTTGATTTGTTTATCTCACTGCCAAGTGGCTCTGATTTAAATTTAATCATCCTATGTTATACGGCTAACCTCTGTATGCTGTTTTGTTCATATAAGGCACCAGAACAAAAACAGCCATTGTTATTCCATGGCTAGATTATTATTAAGCTCAGTGGTAAATTTTTCTTTTATTACTTCTTTTTGTTCCTTTATGATTCTTCTCATTTTCATTTGTAATATTTAATTTTTGTATACATATATTATTACATATTTGTTTTCAATTTTAAGAGTTTTGTTTTTAAACAGGATCTCACTAAGTAGTTTGGGCTGGCCTTGAACGCTCTTTGTAGCCCAGGCTTGCCTCAAACTCACAGCTGTCCTCTCTCAGCTCCCCAAGTGCTGGCATTATAAGTGTGCACTAATGTGCCTGGCAAGAGGATTTAATTTTGTAAAAACTTTTTCCCAGTACAGTGTCAAACACAGAAAAGTGATGATTCATCATGATTTGTAATTATATATTACCAGAGGGAAAAGTAACAACCAACCCATTACTCTTCAGATGATGATATATTAGAGTTGGATGAATGTAATCTTGTGGACAATACATTTCAGTGAACATAGTATAGATCTGGACATGAAGGTAGAAGATCAAAAGGAAAATGGTAACTAGTAATAGAAATATGATCAGACGTGGGCATGGGAACTGTGAACTGTGGAACTGGTAATGAGAAATTAATAACAGTGATCCTTTTGTGTTATGTAAATATTTGTACCTCATAATATACCTAAAATTATAGTTAAACAAACACACAAATAGATGTGCCATATAATGCAGCTTTGGTACAATAAGAAAACATCACCAATGGTGGGAATCAGTTACAATTAGCAAGATGAAATTTTTATAGGTATAGTATTAATTATGAGAAAAGGACCATTGCCAGATACAAGAGTGTATTGATCCGAAAATAATACATATGCCAAGGGAAATATAAAGAATGTCATGCATTGTGATTGACTTTTGGTTTATATTTCTCTGTTTATATTTCTCTGACAATACCACATGCAGAGCTGAGGATTCTTTGAGTAAATTTTAAAAGTCGTAGAATAAATTATTAGTACATTCAAGAATTTAGTAAAACTTGGAAAAGTATAGTGATAGATGAAAGTATGATTTTATGACAAGGACATTTGTGTTTTCACCAGTACTTTAAAGGAAAATGGCACAAATAGAAAATTGCATAAATTATATTTGCCTAATGGTACATCTATGATTTGCATGTCTGTGCTAGAAAAAGGGAAAACCTTTTGATGCAAGGACATTCTTAAAATGTTGTTTTGAAATTAATGAGCAGCTTATTATTTGAACATTGCAGGTTATATGCAGTTATTCAAATGTAACTCAGCAAAGAACTTTTTCAAAGAGAAACTTATTTTTGCAGCAGTAGAGCCAAATCAAATATTTTCACCAATAGAAGCAAAGACAAAGCGAAAATGCTGCAAAAATACAAACTTTGAATATCCTCCTAGTATAAAATTTGTTAAACAGACTGATAAAAGAACTGCTTGTATGTTAACGACTTTTAAAACCATCCATGTGCATTGATTGAAGGAAAACCTGTAAATGTAAAACCTGGTCTTGTCTTTGATTACAATAATGCAAAGAAAGGTACAGTTCCTTAAGGAAACATTTAGGTGGCAGAAAAAAATCAACAATTAATTTGTGGTGCAACAGTTGTAAATGTATATTTATGTATCCTAGCAATGGATTACTTATAAGCTTTCCATGTTAAAATTTAGGGAATTAATTATTGATTATTTACCAGTGAAAAAATGCTGTGAGTACGAATTACTCAAAAAACATTCACTTTGTAGAAGCTTATCTAGCCTTGTATTGGCAAGAAGCAGATGCAAGAAATATAGAGAATGATACTAAAAAACTACCTGAAAAAATGGTGCCAGCATGGCCACAAATGTGTAATGATGTTTTGTGCACTCTGCATAAATTAGCCACCTTTGTGTAGAAAATGCTTTTTTAAAAATTCACAAATATATAAGAACTGCTTTTAATTTACTGAGATGAATACATTTGTTGATTGCTGTAATAATTTTAATTGGTATAACTATTAGTAATATTTATATTTGGGTAGTACTAACTAGATTTAGTCAATTAACTAGATTTAGTCCATTTTTGACTTTTTATTAATTTTATGAGTAAAAAGAGTGATAAAAGTAATTAGATCCATTTGTACCACCAGTGGTACAATCAGCTCAAAGGGACAGTCATACATGCACCACTGGTGGTTCAAGCTGGCAGGAACATGTTAAGTGTATCACACAAAGGTAGGTTAAGCTCCCTAGGGTGTTCTTTTGGCTTTAGTTTGTTTCTAGCTCAGTGTCAAGCACCTAGCAAAGACTCAACAGATTTTATCAATTGAGTGGGAAAATATACTTTACCAAATATCAGTGCACCAAAATTCTTTAAACCACTGGTTTTAGAAATACTACTTAAACTATCTTAAATAAAAAGCAAAACAAATAAACAAAAAAGAAACAAAAATTTTGACTCACATATGTGAATAATCAACAGAGTTCCGGTGGCTTCATCCAGCTACTTAAAAAGAGGCTGGCAGAGATGCTTCCTTGTTTCTTAGTTCTTCTCTCTCTTGGGTAGGCTTCATTCTCAGACAGGCTCACACCCCCTGGGAGGCAATATGGTCATCAGTAGAGTCAGATTTATCATCTGTCAGCTGAATAACACTCACAGGGGGAAAATCTCCTTCTCAATAATAATAGGCAAAATGAATTGAGCCACATGCTTAGTCCTGGTATCCATGACTGCGCTGGAATGATGGACTGAGACAGCAAAGACTGGGTTTGCAAATAGATATCAGGGAGCATTACTCGAAAAGGACATGGTAGGTGGGACAGTAAGTGCCCACCAAATTCCCTGCACCACTTCGTTAACATAACTTCAATTGTGCACAGACTTGTCTTTTTTTTTTAATAAAGGATTTTCTTTAAAGAGAAAAAAAAGCAAACCATAAAAAGGGTAGAAGTAATACAAATTTCAAAAAACCAGATAGTAAGAAATCACTAGTTGATAGATTACATATTGTCATCTTAGAAGTCGCTGTTCAAGTTACAAAATTAAAGCCTACAAAGTGGACATTTAAACAGAGACTGCAAACTGTTCTGTTCAGTGATCCAACAAAAACTTAGTAATATGGTTACCTGTTTTACACACTTAAACATACATGCTGTTGTATCCTTTAGAGCACTTTCTTTTCCTCTTTTTTATAATAACAATTACACATTTTAGATTTTATTACTCCTACAGTTCTTATTAGTTTGTTTGAAGAGAGTAAAACCAAATGTAGCAACGCAAAATGGAGTCAGTTGAAACAAAAATAAACATAGTATACGATGTAAAAACAAAATACAAGGTGATCAACAATGGCTACTATAATGCCTCTTGCTGTCTTCAAAAGAATTGCCCATATCTTAAAGAGGGTAACATTAAACATACCAAAACAGAACAAAACAGATCATAAGGAAACAATTTTAAGGAACACTGATTTCAAAGCAAGTCCACTGAAGATCTTCACCGTCTTATTGTCTCTAGTTTTATTCCAAATAGTTGTCCCCATCTTCACACACAATGAATACATACTGAACATTATAGAACTAATCTGATCATAACAGGATGATGAAGGCTTTTTAGGTCTTCAAGACCTGACATTGGGGAATTCAATAATGACTGCCATAATGTCCCTCATTCTCTTCATAGTAGCTGTCCTTATCTTTATGTACGCTGAAATTGAACATAAGAGACTAGACTAATATCACTCTGAACAGTGAATAATAGTTTTGCTAGATTTTATATCATAATGTAACAGAATTAGCATTGGATTTCTTAGTGTCTCTTCTTCAGAGTATCTGTTTGTTACATCGTGCATTATATAATCCCACAGACTTGTCTTATTGCTAAGGTTGAATGTGGTTTGTTCCTCAGGGGTTCATGCATTGGCAGCTTGGTCCGCCATGTGGTGACATTTAGAAGTGGTAGGACCTTTTAAGTGAGGGACCTAGTGGGAAGTGAGTAAGTCACTGAAGACACTGTTCTCAGAAGGAATTGATGCTGTTCTTGTGGGACCGTGATTAGTTCTCATGAGAGGTTTATTAGGAAAGAATGAGCCTGAGTTTTTCTGGAACTCTGGCTTTCTGTTTCACCATGTGATCTCTCTCTCCCATAATCTCCCACCATGAGGACACCTGCCACAAAGCCCTCACGAAAGCCAATGCCAACATCATGCTCTTTTGATTTTTCAGCCTCCTAAACTTTAAAAAAATCATCTTTTCCTTACTTTAAAGTAACCAATCTCATGTATTTCATGATAGTAACAGAAAATATACTAATACACTTGCTCCATGGGATACACTTAGAATTCCAAATTGTCTCCTGTTACTGGAAGAACCTTCATGTTTATTTCCTCAGCATCTTTAAAGAATTTTGCAGGACACACTTTGGTGACTGCATCTGTGCTTGCTCTTCAGGTCCTGACTTTAAAGTGCATTTCTTGGGGTGCTCAGGCTCTAGATTTTTCCTATCCTCACCCCCAGAACCACAGCTCAGATTTTGATTTGAGATAATCTATTGTGGAGGACCACTTGGACAACTTTCCTTGAATAAAGAGCAGTTATCTCCACTTTGGGTAAACCTGGCCCTATCTGCATGTACTGATACGTACAGAGCTGGCTAAGCCGTATCTTTTCCCCTGCAGTTAGATTTAAGCAATGCAAGTAGGGCTGACTGAGGCACTGAGGAGTAATCCTTGAAGCCAGTTGACAGTTGCTGTTTCCCTACCCTGTGGCTCCCAAAATCATGGTTGAACCAGGTGGGACAAAGAGCCACCGCTCCATGTTGCCAACTGGGATCAAACCTTGAGATAATAGGCTAGAAAAGTTTACATATCAGGACTGAAGTGCGAGCCCCAAAATATTAGATGCTACCTCAGTTGTGTTATGCAGATTGGTCTTTCTGCATGTCCTTTTTTCTGCATATTGCAGAGGTGCTTTCAGATTCATAGTACTCATATTTCCCACCATTCTCACACTCACTCATCTTCAAGCCACTCCCTTCTTCATGAATTAATAAAACCTGGGTTGGGCCTTGGGTCACGGCCTTTGTTTGAAGAATCACTATCTTGGCTGGGTGTAGGACCCCCATGGCAACCCATAACTATAAATATGTCTTAGTGTCTTTATTTTTGCCACTGGAAGTGGTAGATTAGAATTATAAATGTCCCAGACTGGGACGAGGTCCAGGAAGGGCTCTCTTAATTTCTTCCCCTCATCTTTTCCCAGTTTCTTCACTTGAATCTCTTCCCTGTTCGTTATTCCCCGTTAGAATAAAAATCACTTCTGATTTTAAGTTAACTCCCTCCTGAATTAAGGATTTGGAGACTGTCTCTAGATTTTTCTACAATTATATTCTTTGTCTTCTGTGTTTAGACTATAGAATTCAAAACATCATTATTAATGACATTTCAAGTCTGTTTTGGTTATTGGTCCAAATGTTGTCTTCTAACAGCCACAGAATCTCTCTACTGGTAATATAAACAGAACTTATAAACAGAACTCATCCACTGTGAGATGTTCTTTTGGAGCCAAGTATAAATATGTTGGGAGTGATTGTAGATTGTAAAAGAATCTGTGTGGAATTTGTTTTGCAGTAACTGATGTCCATATCTGCTAATTCAGAAGTCTTGCCTTTGTGCAGCTAGCTGTTTGTATTCATTACTATTGAGGTTTCTTCAGCTGAAACAGAAAAATGCCATTTAAATAATAGAAGCTCTAGTTTTTCAACAGGCTCAGTGAGTTAAAGACTTAAAGATACGATAATTAAGAAGTTTTCAGCATCTTGCTTTAATATTTTAGACTGCATTGATGCTGCGTTTTTGTCATGATTTCAGAAGGTTAATTATGATTGTGCCTTACTACTTGGGTACTTTTGAGAAATCTCATGCCCACTGGATTCATGTTCTCTTCTCTCTCAGCACAGTGCTGGACTTCTTTTCTATGGGACTGAGTTCTGACCAATGGAATATGGGGACAAATTGTATGAAGGGCTCAAAGACACCGATGATGGCAGAAGTATAGACAAAAGCTCAAGTCTACAGTTGCATAACTGTGTAGAGCCAAGCACATCCTCTCTCCCTCATGGCAGGAGACTACAGTGCACAGGAAAAGTAGGTCTTCCCATTCAGAGTGACGATATTTTAATGTATGTCAACAGGTCGCCTACCCTGATGGACACAACAGGTGCTAATATTTTGTCACTTGCCCTTTTCAATCCTCTTCTCTTCTCAGAATGTGAAAAATCAACATTCATGGTATATTTACTTAATGCCAGGCAATACCCAAAGTCATAGGAAATCAAGAAGAAAGAAGACATGGTGCCTCCTGCAGGAACTTGAAATTTGCCCAAGGAACTTGGGGTACTTTCTGTGAATAAGCAAATGGGCAAACAATTATAAGGCAGTATCTTTGTGGTGCTTGTTAAAGATATGAATGAAGTGATGGGCAGGGAGGATTGTGAAAGATTCCCAAAGCAGGTGAGACTAGGACTAGACAGAGAGGTTCCCCCACCCAATCCACAGGGGACAGGTGCACTCACTCTCCCCATCTAAGCCAGAGGAAGCTGGCTACTCTGTCTTTTGCAGCTGAGAAGGTCAACAGCTTCAGGTGTAGGAACTTGAAAAATTCTTGTGAGAAAGGATTGTTAGGATTTTTTCCCCTTGGCTCCATTCCACAAGTACCCTGCAGGAGGTAGGTTGGAAAAAAACACTGTGTAAGGTGATATTTAAAAGAGGGAGTTAATTTTCTTTCTGTCTAGTCTTTCAAAGCTTATGAAGTTGCAAGCTAAGTTTATTTGGGTCTCTCCCCAGTGTTTTCTTAATGTTCTAAGTGTTATTTTTTCTTCCATCTTTGCATTCCACAACAGCACACCTCCATGCTGGTATGAGCCAGTGAATTTTCATTTACCTTTATCAGCATCTGACCCTCAAGTTGCTGCTTTGTTGGCCAAGCCATTTATTCCTTTTCATTGTGTCCTACAAAGTTCACTGTGAGAGGCAGGAGCTGAGTTCATCGTGATTCTGATGTGATCAGCATCTTATTTGATTTATGATGTGCAATCTAAACTCTGCTGTCACTGGATATATTTTGTCATTTAGAAAAAGGAAAGTAAAAATTTGTATTTCCATAGATCAGAATTTGGGCAAAATTAGCTTCAAGCACACAATTTGGGTCTTAACAGGACTCAAGTTAAGATGTCTTTGTGATTTTTCATGGTTGACTCATTATACGTGGTTGGGCCAGTCCAAAATTTAACTACTGAGTAGACACAGCATAAAATAAAAATGCCTCTCTGCCTGAATTTTCCTGTAACAAATCAAATTAGATTTACACCTGTGCTTTTGTAAATTGTGGGATCTAGGAATTAATTAATAGAATTTAATTGCCTACTTCCCATCTCTATTGCTTCAAATGTATATAAAATGTGTAAAGAAATAACAGCAGTATGGAATATGATCAAAAGACGTGATTCCTGGTCTCTAAGTCCTACCACAATGATCGGTAGCCTGAGTCATGATTCCCAAAATGTCCACTTGCTAATCGTTGGAACCTGTAAAATTGTGACATTGTATGGGAAGAAAGACTTCCCATACAATGGGAATTCGGGATTGAGTTAAGGATCTAGAGATGGGGAGATGATCCTGAATCAACTGGATAGGCCCCATGTGCCCCCAGGGGTTCGGAGAAGAGAGACACAGAAGAAGGCAGCAGAGAAAAAGGCAGTGTGACAACTGAAGCAGAGACTGGAGTGCGTACGGCCACAGAGCACTGGTGCCTCTAGAAGCAGAGGGAAATGAGGAATGTATCCTTCCTTGGAGTGTCCAGAAAGAATCCGCCCTACTTGACATCAGACTGATTCTGGATTTCTTACCTCCAGAAATGTAAGAAGACACATTCGTTGTTTTAAGTCACTAAGCTTGTAGAAATTTGATATGGTGGCATTAGGAAACAAACACAGCAAATATGAGGAATCTAAGCCACAGTCTCCAATCCTGTTTTTGGACCAACCTAACCAGCCTTTTTAAAAAAATTCATGGTCTGCAGTGTGTACCTAGTGCTTTGTGTGGCTTATTAGACTCACCAGATTACATCATAAGTCACTGTGTAATTGTCCTGAGCTCTGTCACTTTTTCTGAAGATCCAAACTCAGTGCTGTCACAGTAGTCACCTACATGGGGCCAGCCAAGCCCTTGCTTTGCATCTGGATGTGTCTTATGAGTTGAGGGGGTGACCATCTCCAAGTGGAAGAGATGGTTGAGGAAGAGAAAAGGAAGCATGGTGAAGATGTCTGGGGTCATGATGCAGGGATGAGCACAGGATCAGGCAGCAGCACCTGCGTCTTCCTGGTCCTGATTATGTCTTGGGCTGACTCCAGAGGAGCTGCAGGTACAGGTTGCATGTTATGCCTCAAGAATTCTGGGATGTGAGACACAAGCGTGCCCTGCCCCAGTGACAAAGTGGGACCCGAGCAACACACAGAGGCTTCTCACAGCCCAGATCTGGCACAGTGAAAGGCCAACATCACCACCTGGCACCTGCACAAAGAAGCACAGATTGGGGACACCTCTGGCCACTGTCATTGGTCCTCACATTGATAGAGGGTCCCATGGAAAAGGTAAGGGACAGTTAACATCCAACAGAAGCCATGAAAAGGTCATTGGGAACATAGGCCTGAGTCTCGTGACACTGTAAGAAGTGACTGATGGAGAGTCTGCTGCAAAGACATAGTGATGAGGAAGGAAGAACCTGTCTCAGGCGGATGGGAGCACAAGTCAGAAAAATAAAAGTTTTTAGTGATGATTCCACCTTCTTTGGGTCCACAGGCTGGTGAAGTCAGGATTCTTTAGGTGACAATTTAGTTATGGCTTTGAGATTTATTGATTTAGTCATAGAAATGGGCTGACGTGCTCAAGTGTTTCTAGACCAAGATGAGTAAGAAGCAACGGAAAAGCAAAGCATTGAGCTCAGCTGGGTGTTGATTTCACCCACTGTTTGTGGTTTGGATCTGGAATGTCCCCTGGAAGTCTCACATGTTCAAACATGAGGCTTCTGGAAGGAGATTGGATTACAGAGGTGCTGGAATCATCAATGAGATTAGTCCACTGAAGAATTCAGAGCTGAATGTACTTTTGGAAGTGGGGCCTGGTCAGAGGAGGCCGATCATTGAGAGTGTGACCTGGAAGGGCATCTCCCTGCAAGGCTTTTCACAACAGCCATGATGTAAGCAGCTCTCCTCCTCCGTTCTCCTCTGCTGTGCAATTTTTGCCTTGGAGCTGGTGGATCACGGCCTGAAAATATGAGCCAGTGTAAATCCTCCTTTAAGTTGTAGGTGTCACGTATTGTGTCACAGTGATTAGGAAGTGACTAGGCTGTCTGCCAATTTGCCTTGTGCATGATGAACCCCTGCTGCTGGTGTGCATGAAAGTCAGGCTTCAGGTGTGACAAAGTCCTCATCTTCTTGCTGACTGTAGTTTCCCCCAGTCCTTAGCATAGCAATTAACACAAGGAGGGCCTCCATGGAAATTCATGGAATCTGTATGGTAGTTAAGTCAAAGAGACATGTTACTGGCCCTTTACTTTCACTTTTGTCTTTTCCCTCCTAGTACTGTGAGGTGTATCATGTTATCCCACCAGCAAGCCAAGTTCATCTTCTTCAGTGAGAATTTCATCACATGACTTCGCCATGACATGGAAATCATGTCAGTTATTGTATATGGTTAACAGGGCCAGAAAAAAAAAAGAGGGTGACAGAGGAGATTATTTTCCAGTGCCTTAGCTTTCAAAGATGATACCTGGCTAGGTCCTCTTGCAGAGCTCTCAACTTTCTGTAACTTTGCCAATGAGCTTAGTCTAGGTTCAAGGAGGACTTGGAGCTTCACTGGGAGTCTGATGGGAACACAGAGCTCTGAGTACTGTATCATACTACACACTTTGTCAGGGACACAGGAAAATAGAAGCAGGGTGAGAGTATGGCCATCCGTAGGTATTCACAGAGGATTGGTCCAGGTAATCCTTTCCCAGCCTGCCGACACCAAAATCTGAACATGCTTCAGCCCCTTACAGAAAATGGTATAGTATTTGTATATAATCTGCCCTGCATAATTTAAATCTTTCTAGATTACTTATAAAACCTAATACAGTAGAAATGCTATATAGATATTGTTCTGTATAATTTAGGGAATAATGTACATGTTCAGTACACATGCAGATTTTTTCCCTGGATGTTTTCTGTCTGAGATCAGATGAAGCCACAGCTGCAGGACTCATGGATAGAGACTGCCAGCTGCATGGACCTCTCAGACAGGTGTGAGCATCACCAAATACCTGTCCTTACTGCTATTGTGGGATTTTTTTTTTTTTTCAGTATTGAGGATTGAACCCAGGGCCTTTGCACTGAGATACATCCCCAGTCCATTTGTTATTTTTAAATTTTGAGACAAGGTCTTGCTGAGTCACTAAATTGCACATAATGGGCTTGTACTTCTCATTCTCCTGCCTCAGTCTCCCTGACTTGGGCATTATTGATCTATATAGCCAATAATTATTATTGGCCCACCTTCTATTGAAGGATTTTAATAATTTGTGCTGCAAAACTCCCTCACAACCTGCAATTGAAGAGTTCCGTCTTGTAAAGCTAAGGAGGAGCTTAGCTCAAAGGACTGGGCCAGTATTCCATGTGACGCTGCCAAGTGCAATGAACAAGACATCAGTCCCTTTGCTAGGAGACGCGAAACAAGAACAGGCGGGCAGGCCTTGAACATTTTAATTACCTCTTCCTGAACAATAAAAGGGGAATCAGATCTTCCTCCTGCAGTTGCTCATTATTTCATTCCCATAAATAACCTTGAACTCTTACCTTAAGACGTAAGCCTTAGGCTTTTGCTTTCATCTGTGTTCAAGTTCCAACGATTCTGTTTTAGAAGAAAATGAACAGAGCTTTCCTTTGGTTGAGATGCAAATATTGGAACCAAAGGATATTAAAGCCTTGTTGCTTTCTTGAAAGATTTTTAAGGGCTTTAAGATGCCTCCTGGAAAGGATGACTAAAGGTATTACAGTATCCTAGATAGGATCATGGAACCAAACAAGAATATAAGCTAAAAATCTGAGGAAATGTAATTAGCTTCGAACTTTATAATAATAATCTATCATATTGCTTTGTGAGTAATGTACTATACTATTGTAAGATGTTTGCTCAACATGAGACCGGTCTTTACCATTTTTCTGTAAATCAAAAAATAAGATTATTTAAAAGAATACTTCCTGATCTTATTGGTGATTCTGAAGATTAATTCTGTGGCAAGAGCAGCTCCAATAAAAAACCCGGGCATCCCAGTTAGGGCTAAATCAAGATGGTATACAAAATGGTGATATACAAAATACCACAAAATGGTATACAAAATAGTACATACCCAAGTCCAAATGAATTCCTTGGACTCTAACCACAGAGAAATTCTAGTTCTTTACCATGCATTTCAGAGATGCAAATGAAAAATAATCTTTTTATGGGAAATATATGCATTAACCTAGGAAAGGAGAGGCATCAAAGAATATTTTAGGAATGAGTCCTCTGTGTGTGTGTGTGTGTGTGTGTGTGTGTGTGTGTGTAGTCTTTGGCCTCCACTATGTTTTCTTATTTTCCAGTGGGAATTCTCTGGCTTTTCTTGCCTACCACCATGTCTCTTCCCCTCTCTGGCTACATCTCATCTTTCTGTCCTGTCACCGTTGCATGCCCACAGCTTGTAGTCTGGCTTTCTTCTCTTCATTTATCTACTTCCTTATTGATTGCACAAAACACTAACCAAGTTACAGCTCTACCTTCTAACCCAGTGATGGTGAACCTTTTAGAGTTTTCAGAGATAGAAAGAACCTGCTGCGGCACATGTGCCATAGGTTCACCACCACTTGTCCTAACCTCTTCCTCGAGGTTATATCCACCATTTTACTTGATAGTTCTTTCTGAGTATCGGATACACATCTGACAAACATTCACCTCTTGGCTCCCAAGAAAGTTCAAATTCATAAGAAGCAGGAAAATCCTACTGCATCAATATTTTGCTGTCCCTTAACTCTGTGCTCCCAAGGATAAATAGAAAAAATCATCATTGGGGGGAGATAATGTTCTTTAAAATTGAAAATAGGGAGGGATATAAATATGTTGAAAGCTGACTGAAATCGCAAACTATTTGTGTTTTTATTTATTAATAATACATGTAATGAGTATGTTATGGTTTATAACTGGGTGTCCCTCCAAAGCCTCATGTACTCAGAGGTGGGGCTTTGTGGATGGTGATTGGATTATTGGGGTGCTACATCTGGTGTGGTGTTGGAAGTTAGGTCAGAAAGGGAAGGTCAATGGATATATGACCTGGAAGTGTTTATCTCCTTGCACCATTTCGTTCCATCAGCTTCCTATGTGCCATAGAGGTGAGCTTCTCCCACCAGACTTTTCTACCATACTGCTTCTCCCTGGAGGCCACTGACCACCTTAGGTGGTCACTTTCTAAACATCTTCTAAAATGTGATCCAAAATAAACCCGTTCTCCTTTAAATTGTACGTGTTGGGCACTTTTGTCCCGCCAGTGAAGAAAATGACTGAGACAGAGTGCTTCTTTTGTGCAAGGTACTATTTTAAATTCTTCATAGCGTTTGATCTTTGCAGTGTTCTTAAAAGTAGGTATTATAATCCCATTTTCATATTAGAAAATGGAGACACAGAGAAGTTAAGTAACCAACCCATGTCCCAAAATTAGTTGGTAACAGTTAAGATTGGAACCCAGACAGCCAAATAAAGCCTATGGAGCCACAATGGAAATTCAGTGCCGTTCCCCAGCTGAGGAATACATGCAGATGCAAACGATATTCCACACTTTGTATCCCAGGACAGAGTGTGGCTTTTAACTGAAAAGTCTATGGAAATCTCATGCTAAGTGAGTCAGAAGCAAAGGAATGAACTGGGTTCTGTTACACATAAACACGTCAGAGACACTCTTTGTAAAAGAAACATTTGTGGATTCGATTTAAAAATAAGTTTTAAGTTCATCATCAGAACAGAGGATGGTATGAGCTGAGCACTGCTTCTGCAGAGATGGTGGACAGCGAGAAAGTGCTTAGAGAGCTGACCACCGGGAGAGCCTAACGGAAAGGTGTGCCGCCCACACCTTTCTACTCAGCGCAGGGCCTTGGAGGAAGGGATTTCTCCAGTGAGCCCAGCCTTCCAGGTTTGCACCTCAAGTCACTTATACCATGAGGGCTCAGACTTGTAATTCTGCCCAGCTGTCCATACAAAAGTGCAGGACAACTGCTTACCCACAGGCGCCGACCCTTACTGACTCCTTCAGACACAGACATTGAGTCTCTGGATGATAGATGGATTCTCTTTCTTCCTTCCTTCCTTCCTTCCTTCCTTCCTTCCTTCCTTCCTTCCTTCCTTCCTTCCCTCCTTTCTTCCTTCCTTCTTTCCTTCTTTCTTTCCTTCCTTTTTTTTTTGTGTGTGGTATTGAAAATTGAAATCTAGGACCATCCCACTGAGCTACACCTTCACCCCTTTTTAAAATTTAATTTTTAAAAATTTTGAGATAGGGTCTTGCTAAGTCTCTAAAACTGCCCTATCTGGGGTCCAGCTTGCAATCCTCCTGCCTCAGCCTACCAGAGTGTTGGAATTACAGGCTGGCCACTGTATTTTAAAAGCTGGTCATATGTAAGTCTCAAGAAATAAAAGACTCGCTTAGAAAACAAAGTTGGGAAATCCAAGTCAGCTGTTGAAAAGCACTCATTTTCATAAATACGTTATTGAAACTGTTATTTTCAGAAAATGCCCACTTTCTGTCACAAAAAATAATTAATGAAAAAATCTTGTTTTTCTTCCAAACATATTGTATTATTCAGTTAACAAAAAGCAAAAATTTCTCAAGAATCTGTTTTCATTAAAATTTTTTCAAAGTCTTTTTTTTTAGTATTTTTAAAGGATAAATTTTTCATAAATATTACAGACTATGCTTTTAGAATATTTCTCTCCCCAAAGTATACCAGTAAACATTTTGCTAAAACATATCCTGAAATATACTTACCAAAGAATAAAACTTATGCAGGACTGTGTATGGTCTATTGAGCTCTGAAACAAAAACATCCCTCTTATCTTGCCTTTATTATTCATTATTTATCATCTTATTTAAATAAAATGATACTTTTTTCCTGCTTTTGAATAAAACAATGATTTTTTTAAACAAAGTTAACTATCCAGTCCGAATGTTAGTGCTCATCTAAACTCAGTTTCCCCTTATCTTTCTATATCCTCTAATAAGTAAACTATAAAACTTAGTGTGTAAATAGGCAGTAAATATATTATTAAAAGATGTAAAGAGAGCAATAAAACAACACAAGGTGGTGCCTTGAGAGTTTTTTTTCTTTGCAGAGGCAATAAGAGATGTGACAAATTTTTCTTATTTAATTGCTAATTTAATATTGAAGATTAACAAAGACTAGTTCGTTGTTTTAAAATAGAAACAAGAAGCTCAGATTTCATGGAGCTAAGTCTTGTTTGCTTTAATTGAGTTTATCTATTTAGGGGCTAAATGAAAAGATTGTTTCATTCCTTGGTTTATGCCCTGAAAAGTGCTTCCTTTTAAAGGCAGAATCTTAGTTTAAAAAAAAAAAAAACAAAAAAAGCCAAACAGTTCATTCACTTGGAAGCCTAAAAATGAATTCCGTGACAGCCACCACCTATATGCATACATTTTGTCTGGGATATACAAAAGTGACAAGGTGGTGGCCCTGAAAGGGCTCTTCTAACTGTCTCTGAACTTCCTTGCCCTGCAGCAGCAATCCTGTAGCTCCTAAAAACTGTCTGTTAGACAAACGTACTTTCTTTTTCAAAAGAAGAGCAGAGCAGTTACTTACATCTTAGGGTTCCACGGTGGTGCCTTGTCTTTCTGTCCCTCAAGCCTCTGCCTGGCCGCTGATCCTTCACCCTGGCTTGACAGCTGGTTTCATCTGCAAGCCGGGGTGGAATGCGTGGTCTTGAACTTGCTGTTCTTTTCCGTTTTCGGAGGGCCAGCGGCCTGATCATTTCCATGGTAACCAAGAGGAAGTGGCTGGCCTACCAGTTTCATCAGCCACACAGCAGGACAGAACCTGCTGAACATCTTTCAGAGCTCTGAACTGGGTTGTTTCCAGAAAAAAAAAAAAAAAACAAAAACCACAGAGGAGACCGCTGCTGTATGCTGACCCCAAAGGGCTGACACAAATGGAAGAAATTTTACTTTAGCAGGAAATTAAATGGGTTAAAAGTAGACTCTCAAGACTCCTTGATGCTTTCAATCCCATGACTCCTTCCACTTTTTCTGGCCTGATGAATGGTTACTTATGCTAAGTGCCCATGCTAGTGTGAAAAGAACCTGCTCTTGTTCCAAAAACAAAATGAACTCATTTCAACTTCAAAGATGTATTTCTGTCCTCTGTCTGTTTTTTAGTTCATTTGTTTTTGAAGGTTAAAAGCCACAAAGCAAGAAGGTTGAAAAAAATATTCTGTATACATTAATCCAGTTGGGCAGCTGTTATATAACTATTGTAAATTAGATGACTTAAAAATACATTTATTTCTCAACATTTTCAAGACTTTGAAATCCCAGATCAAGGCTCCAGAAGATTTGCTGTCAGCCAGGCGCTTATGCTGCTGAGCTAAATCCCTGGCCCATAAATATGCTGTCTAGAGGGCCCATTTCATAGACAGTACCTCCTAGCTGTGTCCTCACGTGGTAGAAAGGAGAGAACTTTGGTCTTTTCAGTGCCTTTTAAGGGCACTAATACCATTTGTGAGAGCTCTACCCTTGTGACCTAATCACCTTCCCCAATTTTCCACAGAGGAGATTAGGCTTTGACTTGTGAATTTTGGGGAGTCAGAAACATCCAACCTTTAGTAGATAATACAGACTTATTTGTAAATGTGAACTAAATTATATGGATAATAGAGATGGAGAATAGTCTTGTTACCTAAAAACACAAGGAGATTAAAGCAACTTATGTATTATCAGTTGGATATTGAATATCCAATACTCTGTAGAAAAGAGCACCTCACTAGGGAAATTCGTTCATTTATTCATTCATATATTCTTCATCTAGTGAATCCTTACCACACATGTATTGTGCCAGGAGATTTAAAGGACGGGACTTAAGTGTCATGGCTCTTGTCTTCATGCAAGTTTTCTTGCAAAAAGGATGATTGTATAAGCTCACTACAGAAACTGTATGGAGAAAGGTAAATATACAATTTATGGATGTTTCCAAGAAGGTGGGGCTTTTCTTTTGCTAAGGAGATTAGAGAAGTCTTTCCTCTCGCGGCATTTGACACGGGCCCTAAAGCATGGCTAGGATTTGAATGGGTCAGATATAGGGGAAAAGGGCAAAAATGCCTCATGGAGTGATTCTGCTCAGATAGCGCTGACACACATAGTTTTCTAGGTGGACCAGGGGATCAAGGAACTCAAGTAATTAAGGGAATCACTGGAACAAAGGTTTGGAGATGGGAGAGTCCCAAGTCTAGTTAGTGTTTAGAAAGTTAGTGAATCATGATCAGGATCAAGGAAATTGAGAACAGAGTGTTTTTTCTAGTTCATGTGTAGTTTTTCCAGGGATACAAGAAAAGAAAAATATGGATCTTGGTTCAATCCTGATTCTGCTAAACTTTTGCATAATATTTAAACTTTATGAGCCTCATTTTTCTTATCTGTAGAGTGGAGGTGATAATATTTTCTGAAAAGTTGAGGTGAAGACCCTGTGAGATAATATGTGCAGACTAATGAGGATGAGAGAAGGAAAGACTGGCCCGCCATACACCAAATACCTCAAGTTTCTGGAACAATTACACTAATATAAGGGTCTGGTATACTCAAATCTTTGTTCCAGCACCTTTCCTTCCTCTACTTCCAAGGCTGGAGAACTACAGTGCTCGACTTACCAGGGTGTCTTGTAGCTGGGGCTCCAGACTTGATTTAGATATTATTAATCACTTGTGCTTACTTTGAAACTGAATCTTTGGAGAGAAGACCACGAGGCAGGTATGGGAACAGACATAAGTGGGGAGAGAGAGGACAGTCCTGGCATCTCTTTTTCTGGCAGCAGTTTCAGCAGTGGAAATGTGGCTCAGAAGTAGCCATAACTGAGGTGGCTTTCTGAGTGAGTTGCCTCCTGGTGGTGGCAAATGTGGCCTGAGCCTAGAGCTGAGGACTCTGGCACTAGCTCCCTGTTGGAGAGTTTAGGCCCTCAACTGAGCAAATTTCTGATGCTTAAGCAGCAGCAACTCTTGAGGTGACCCCATTCTGTGGTGACTTTCAGAGTTCATCCCAGAGTGCATTTCTTGAGCCCTCTCAAGGACTCAAGGAATGATGTGAATGTTTTAAGAAACTCCTAGTTGTGTTAAATCAGCCAGTGTAGACTCTGTTGTCTGTAGTGAAGAACCCTAAAAGACACACTGGTGAACAATTCTGGCCAGTCCAAGGTTAGAGGATTTCTGGTACTGCCTTATCTACTTCATTATATTACAAATTAACTAAGCTATGTGACATAATATGTTTAGTATAAATGGGACACAAAGAAAACATTCAACAATGGTGGCTAAACTAATTATGACCCTTGACTCTCTAGACTGCCGAGTGGGACACAGGTTTAACGCAGACCATGAGGAGGCAGCAGCTGGAGATTCGAGGGTCAAACCGCTGCTGATAAAAGGTGGCTGAGACCTGCATGGCAGTGTTAAATATTTACCACAGGTTTTACATCATCCTGTCATTTTAAAGCATTTACTTCCACTTACTTTGTTCGGTGCACTAGCCAGGTCATATAGTTTAAACTGATTTAGCAAAAACAAGTGTTGGGACTGCTCATAAAACCACACCTTAGGCAGCCTGTTCTATTCTACTGCAGCCTGCAGGTAGTGAACGAATGTTTGTTCACTATGTGGTTGAATTCCAGCTTTGTCCTGGATAAATTTTACTCTTTTTTTCTTTGCTTTTCTTTCTTTCTTTCTTTCTTTCTTTTTTTTTTTTTTTTTTTTTTTTTTTTGTCTTTTTTGAGACGGGGTCTCACTATGCAGTTCAAGCTGGCCTTGAGCTCACTTTGTAGCCCAGGCTGGTCTCGAACTCCTAATGATCCTCCCACCTCAGCCTCCCGAGTGCTGGCATTACAGGCGTGAGCCACCACGCCCGGCTAATTTTACTCTTTTTTTTCTGTAAATCACAAAAGCAAGGTAGGCTCCTTACAGAACATTCAAATTACATCCAGTGTGTTAAGTAAAAGTGAAATCACTAACCACCTCTGCAATGCATCTTGCAGAAGTAATACCTGGTTAGTCTGCACTGAAGCAAATCTTGCTTTGTTTTTAAATTTTAGCAGATGCTTTGGTTGTAGTTTATGTTGTAGTTTCCCTGAAATATTTTGTCCAAATGTCTCAGATTTCCTCTCTCATACTCATTCTACATGTAATCTCATCTAAAAATCTCTCCTACTACCCACTGAACTGCCTCCATGTCACTACCAGAATTTTTTTAATCCCTCACTTACCTTCCTTAGCCCTTCTATCAGAAGCTTCTATGGCTGTTTCTTCCATCCTGGGCCCTTTGAGAGCCGTCCCAGGCTTTCTCTGTCCTATCTGTCCATCCTCTTCTTTGGGTGACAGCAGCATGCATATTCTCAGCTCTACAGGATATTCATGTTTCACCTAGTGGCCTGGGTCTGCTCTAGACCTTGCCATCAGCAAAGGGCTCTGGAGAAATCTGCTTTCCTTGCCCATGCCGTGCTCCATTCCCATGGAAACCACTAGAAATTGGTGCCTCTGCCTTTCCCTCCTCTGTCCTACCCACTCTTGGCTCTCTGATCAGCTGCTTCCGTGCCACCCGAACCTTCCCTGAGAGGATTCACCCTCGCACCTTTGCTCAGTACTTCATGCCAGGTCCACTAAGGCTTGCCACTTGGTTTGCATTCTCTGATCCACTCTTAGAGTGCAGATCCTCATGAAAAAAGTATAAGGAACTAAAAGTTTCTACTGCTTAGCCTCAAATGAACCCGTACCTCCATCCCACTATTGTTTCAGTCAGCACTTGCTCAGAGGCTTTGATGACTTCTTCACTTGAATCAAATCCTCACTTATATCATTGTATCTTTGTTCATGTAAGAAGTCCTTACATCCAAGAGGGGATCAGCAACCTTTCTTGGACTTTCTTACCATCCTCCTCACCCCAACATACTTCTCATTCAATGACAGCCATCTTATATCAGGTGTGTGACAGTTAAGTTTGGCAACTTGATTGTTTTGAAAGATACCTAAGGGATTAGCAGTGAAGCGCATTTTTGGAAGTGACTGAGTGGATCATAAAGGCAAGACCTTGGAGTCTATATCCCTCTGTCTATTCCTCTGTGGTGATGTTTCCCTGATCTACTTCCTGGCTGCTATGAACTGAGTAATTTTCCTACACTTTGCCTTTCCACCATGATGTTCCTACCTTGGATCCAGCTGACCATGGACTAAATCCCCTGAAACCTGGAGTCAAATAAATTTCTCCTCCTTTAAATTATTAGTACCAGAGATTCTGTCCTTGTTCAGAGAAAATAAATAATACAAGGATTTAATTCTTCAATGGAGTGATCCCTTGTCTAATGGGGATTTAAGCTGACAGATAAGTTCCTTTCTCACTCCAGACAAGAAGTACTGATGTATGTTATGTGGTTTTTCACATGGCTCATGGGATCAAGCACCTCAGTAATGTACCTCATGCTGTCTCTCCCTACTTCAGACTCTCACTGCTGTTTCTTGTGACCTCAATCCCCCCATTTCCCGTTAATGTTTTGATTTCTGGGGAAATCAAGTTAAGACAATCTTTATTCTTTCCAGATTCTAAAATAAATCCACCTGTGAGCTGAAAAACATCCCTTGCCATCTCCTAAGAGACTTTCTGCTTTAAAGATAGCCTCATTTATTCCAGCAAATAGAATTTTAACAGTTTTATGGAATATATCCTAAATGCGTCAGAAATCTCATTTTTTGGAGCACATCTCATACATAATTACCTCCATATAATGGAGAAGACAAGACTTGAAGAATCAAAGTGATATTTTCAGTCCTTGTGATGATTTTCCAAAGCCCCAAAGTGGTTTGGCATTAAACATCACCTTCGTAGCAACGTTCTCCATGAGGTTAACTGGATCCATAAGGTGGCGTGGTCCGTCTCCCTCCATGACAGTTAGAGCACATCTAGTGATTAGTAGACAATAACAAAGGCATGATATGATACAGATGTTGGGCAGCTGACTAACCTTGTTCTCCAAATAAGTGACTCACTGCTGTACAGCAGTTTCTTAGCTGGTGTGATTCCAGTGTGTATCTTGGCAAAATTTGCAAATTACTGCGCGTCTTAGATTGTGGGAATTGATGACAAGTAGTAAGAATCAAGAATATTAAACCTATAAATCCCAGTTATCTACTGTACTCTCTCTGTTTTAATCTCTACTATCTGAGCCTTGAACTTCAGAGGTAGACAGCCACCCTGTCTTGAAACCAGTGCCCCCTCACTCGACTCTGCAGTGCCACTTAGTTTCTATTCTCACAGATCTGCTGGGCCTTGACTCTACCAAAACTATGATTTGTTTTCCAAAGCTAGTGGTTCTGTCTAAGACCCAACCTACTTTACCTTGAAGTAGTTCTTGTCTACTAGCTAACCCCTCTTTGGTTCTTCATTGTCACCCATGAGTCTATGATTTTGAGGGAATGTTTATCTTATTTTATGGATCCCATTAGACCCCTACCTTCTTTAGCACCTCTTCCTCTTTTCTTTTGACACTGTCTAAAAGGCAGTCATTGGCCTTCATCATCTTCATGACTTCTAGTCCCTTGTTTCAACTCTATAAAAGTCACTTATATGTGGAGAACAAAGTCAATACTGATTGTTAGAGACAGAAAGGGTTGTCTTCCTAATATTTGATAATCCATCTTCTAATTGTGTTCAAGGATGAAATGCTTAACACTTTACACAACAGCCTTTACACTTTTGGGGGAATTTTTCTATGTAAAATGACTTCTTAGAAATGCCTGAATCATTTCCTGATGATTTTGAGCCATGAATTATTTTTCTTCCCTCGAAAGTAATATTGAAAGAAAACTTTCTTCTTTTTGATGGTCTTAATCAATACTCTATTGGCTCATATTAAAGATTCTCTTAGTCACTCTGACCCCAATCCTCAGAAATATTTTGATTTTCCTTTCTTTTTAATCCATAGAGAAACATTACTAGTCTTATTTTAAAATTTCTCCTACAGGAAGAGATAGCATGTTTCAAGGTGGAAGTATTAAATATTGTAGAAATAATAATGTCAAATTAAGTTACAGAGCTCATCATGCAATAGGGATTTAAAAAATTCCCCACTATATTTTTTCCAAAGAAATCAATACATGTTTTCTAAAGTCTGATTGAGATAATAAAGAATATTCCAAAAATGAATAAGGATAAGGAGATATTAGCTATGTGAGATTTTTTAAAAAAGTACAAAGCAATAATTATTAAAATAATGTCACCCTGACATGGATATAGATGGGCAACTCAGTGTACAAATTATGTAGTGTAAGCAAACCAAAATGATAGTTAAATATAAAAATGTGATACATGACAGGATACACTGTATATCAAAGAGAAGATTAGGGATTACTCAGAGATGATTCTGAAAGCATTGACTTTGAATCCAAGAAAAATTTAAATATCATTGCAATGTAATGAATACTGTTCATATGGGATTAATGACTTTTTAAGAAACAAAACCACAGAAAAGTAAGAAAATTAACTGAATGATCAAATCTCTGGAACACTGAGAAACTTAAGAAGTTGATGATGTAATCACTTTGAAAAAGAGTCTTACAATTCCTCAAAATATTAGGTATAGTATTATCATATGTCAGGCAAGTCCACTGTGAAGTAGGTACCCAAGATAAATGGAAACACTTGTCCATGCAAAATCTTGTATGCAAATGTTCCTAGTATTATTCATAATGTCCCCAAAGTGAGGGCTACCTATGTCCATCAACCAACAAATGGATAAATAAAATCTGACATCTCCACAGTGGAAGGTTATTCAGCAATGAAAAGAAATGAAGTACCAACACACACTATAACAGAGCTAAACTTCAAAACATCTTCCAAGGAAAGAAGCCTGTCTGGAAACATCAGATATGGTACAATTCCATTCATTTGACATATGAGAGCAGGACAGTTCATAGAGATAGAGAAGAGGCTAGTGCCTGCCAGGGGTTAGAGTTTGGCCGGGGAGTTAAGATACTGAGTATTGTCTAATGGGTATGAGGCTTCTTTCAGAGGTGATGAAATGTTTGAAAATTGAGAGTGATCATGGTTACACAGTTCTGAAAATATTCCAAAACCATCAAATTTTACACTGTACATAGATGAATTGTGTAGTACATAAAATTTTATCTTAAATAGCTGCTAAAAAAGAAGTAATTGAAGAACTCTGGCTGGAAATGCACTAATCAAGTTCTTAAAATACACAGATGTATAGGATGAGATTTACTTTTGAGAGACTGGCTTACATGATTGAAGAGACCCAGTAGTTCTTCCATCTGTCACCTGTATCTGGAGGCTCAGGAAAGCTGGTGGTATAGTTTCAGTCTAATCCTGAAGTCCTAGGAACCAGGAAAGCCCAGAGGACTAGTCTAGGCCCAGTAAGGTCCAATGACTAGAAGAGCCAATGTCTGAGGGCAAAGGAAGATGGATATAGGGTGTACTCTGGAGCTTAGCTGTTCCCCAAAGACCTGCATGTTAAAGGCTTGGTGCCAGCTTGGTGCTATTGAAAGGTGGAGGAACCTTTAAGAGGTGGGGCCTAGTGGGAGATCTGCGGGTCATTGGGGGTGTGGCCTTGGAGCACACAGGGAGGCCCAGATCCTGGTTTTCCTTCTTCTTTGCCACCTGATTCCTGCTGTAATGTGCCATCTCAATGGGATCAAACCTCCAAAACTGAGCAAAAGTAATCCTTTTCTCTTCATAAGTTGATTATAGAGATTCTTGTTATAGTAACAGAAAGCTGAGTAAAACAATGTGTAGCTCAAGTAGAGAGTGAAAACTTGCCCTTCTTTTACCAGCTATTGGCTTATCAACCCTTATTGTGCAAACTGACCAGTTTGCAAAATTTATGTCCTGGAAAGAGAGGGCTTTTGGAAGATGAATTGGCCTAGTTATTTGAACAACCAATGTAATGGGAAACTTAGATTTATGTGTTCACACAGAGAGCCAACGATTAAGGAATCACCTTTGCAACCTGCCATGTGGGTTTGCTCCAATTTGAAGGTCCCTTCCTTCACTTATAATCTCACATTTCCAGTTACTCTTATGTCTTTGTCTAGTGAAATACTCACTTTCTAGTAACTGCCAAACCACCTGCATCATACTTAATGGTTTTAGGTTCAAGCCACAGCTGAGTGGGCAGTGTCTTTATTTCCCAGCAGACCAATGGATTTCTGACCAACTCTGCCACCTTCTGGTGATCCTCAGTTCGCACAAAGTCAGGCAAACCCTGCTGTCCCAGTCATTTACCAGCAGCACTTCCCCTTCCACAGGTTAATTAAGAGCAAGTACTATTACTTTTTATCTTATTGCTACCACAAGCAACGCTGTTAGTGGAGCTACCTATGAAACCAAAAACACTACTTTTGCTTTAAACCAGACACAGATATGATACAAACAGAAACACAAACCAGCCTTTGTCTTTGGTGATGATAATGGGTCACCGGGCAAGAAGGTGGCACAAAGTCCAACAGGTCATCTTCTTTATGATTCATCTTCTTTCTGCTTCTTTCTTTTTTTTTTTAATTTAAGGAGAAAAGAAAGAAAAAAAAAAACAGTGAAGGGGTACAAGTTATACAGATTTACAGAAAAAAATGCGCAGTAGGAAATCACTAGTTAATGGATTACATATTGCCATCTTAGAAATAATTGTTCAAGTCACAAAATTAAAGCTTGTAGAGTGGACATTCCAACAATGATACTGCAAACAGTTCTGTTCAATGATCCAATAAAACTCTGTGATATCATTTTCTATCTTATACACTTAAATATACATGCAGTTATATAGTTTAGAGCACTTTCTTTTCCTCTCTTTTGTACAATGACTATTACACATTTTGGGTTTCATTGCTCCCATGGTTCTTATTGTCTTTTTGGAAGAGAGTAAAACCAAATGTGACATAACAGAACAGAGTCAGTCAAATAAAAAGGGTGGACATAATAGATAATGCAAAAACATAATACAAGGTGATCAACAATGGTTACCATAATGCCTCCCGCTATCTCTAATAGAATTGCCTATATCATTAGTTGTAATACAATTGAACAAAACAGTAAAGAACAAAACCGACAAAACCAAAACATTGGAGACATTGTAGGTCTTCAAAAGTAGATAAAAGTCAACGAGAATGGGCGTTATAATGAATCTCATTATCTTCACAGCTGATGCCTAAACTTTTGAACCTGATACTATCCAGCAAAACAGAATAGGGGAACATCAGTTAAAAACCAGATGGTGAGAGTAATACAGGGCTTCAAATCAAGGTAATGAAAAGTCAAAGTGGGTTACTATAATATATCCTGCTATTTTTTCCCTTTAATTAAAAGGATAAAGATAAAAAAGTAAATAATGGAGTGGAGATTGAGAAAAAAAGAGGGCATAACAGCGAAACAGGGCAGATCAAAACATAACCATTTAAGCAGAATAGTGTTTCACCACCAGATAATTCCGACCCAAAAGTAGTTACCATATTGACTCTTTCCTTGAAATCCTTGAGTACAACTTCGTATACTGTAGCATTAAGTATATCAAAACAATGTAAAACCATTTAAGAGAATGACAGCATTACAGAATATTTAGAATCGACTAACAGAAAATGAACAATGGTTTCTGTATAATCTCCTTGTCTTTAAAAGGTTTTTGCTTATACTATCGTACATAATAAAATCCAATGAGATACAACCTGTTTAGACCATTGGAGACAGAAGAACAAAAGCTAGATGAGACTTCAAAACAAGATGATACTAAATCAGTATTACCTATTAAGATGTCATTTTCTCCAAAATAGCTGTTCCTATCATCCAATCTTCTCTGTCTCATTTCTGTTGAGCTCTTTTTCTGTCAGTAGCTGTCAGTTTGTCTTCTTCATTTTGTTCTCTGCTCCATTCGTTGTGGCCTCCCCGCCACTATTTCTGGGTTCTTTGTATTTTTCTTTTTTTAGAATATCCTGCAATACTTTCTGTAGAGTTGAATTGGTGGTCGCAAATTCCCCCAGTTCCTCTTTATCCTGGAAGCACCTTGTTTTTCCATCAATTTCCAGGGACAGTTGTGCAGGATATCTCAATCTTGGCTGGAGATTATTATCTTTCAAAGCTTGAATTATTTCCCCCCACGCTCTTCGTGATTTGATGGTTTGTGTAGAGAAATCTGCTGTAATTCTGATGGGTGTTCCCTTGTAAGTGGTCTGTTTCTTGTCTCTTACAGCTTTTAATATTCTGTTCTTGTATTGAATTTCTGGAATTTTTATTATTATATGCCTGGGTGTTTCTCTGTTAGGGTTGTAGGTAGCTGGGGTCCTGTATGCCTCATACATCTGAGTATCTTTACCTTTTGCTAAATTAGGAAAATTCTCCTGGATTATTTCTGTGAGTAGCTTTTGTAGTTCACTTGTTTGTGTCCCTACTTCTTCTTTTATGTTCTTAATCCTTAAATTATGGCTCCTCTTATCATCTTCTTGTCTTTGTATTATTGCTGTTTGCTTCTTTGTTATTTTAAAGAAGTTTTTCATTTCATTCTCCCATATTACAAGTCTGCCCTCCAGTTCAGATAGTCTGTCCTTAGTTTCTTTCAAGCTGTTATGCCAGTCTTGGATAGACTTCTTAATTTCTTGATAGTCCCTTTGAACCTGCTTCACGTATTCTATGCTTTCTCTGTTTTCTCCATCAAACAATTCTCCCCTCTTTTTCTGTTCTTCCATTCCACCATCTGTTTTTTTCCTGGGTGGTGCTTAGCATTTCTCTAACTATTCTGCATACTTCTAGCTTCAGGTCGTTGATAACTTCATTCCTGAATTGGTCTATGAGGCTCTCTATATGGTGCTTAATGTCTATTGGTGCGGTGTCCGCTATTGCCTGTTTCTCAGAATTGGGGGCCGAGGAGCCTTTCTTGTTGCTGCCTTTACCCATATTCTCTGTTCCTTATATATATGCAAGCTTACATAGGAGGCCCAGCTTCCCTGCCTGTCAGCCACAGCCTGATCGAATTGCGCTGGCTAGGTGTTCCCGCCCACTGGCAGCGCACCAGGGAGTTGCGGACTAGGCAGCTTACGTGGGAGTCACCCCTCTGGGCCACCGTCAGACTCTGGGATCTGGGTTGGGCCAGCCTACTGGGTCCGCCAGCAGCGTCACGCAGGCCAGGCACTTTTCACCAATCCCGTCCAAGAGGGGAATGTGTGGCTGGAGTCACCACCGCGCCCTGCTCCCGCCGGACTGCCCGAGCCCAGAAAGTCCTCCGCTGGAGTCAAACTGTGGTAGAGTGTCAGTTTCTCTCACTCACCTCACCACAAGTCATTGTACGCCTGCCTGTCCGTCCTGTTTTCGACTCCGTTCGCAGACTCCCGTTCCCAGAGCTTCTGCGCGTCTCTCTCCTTGCCGAGCCGAGGTAGAGGCAGCCAGCCGCCGAGCGGCGGGAAACCCAAATTGCAGCTTCCAATGGCGCGGGGTCCAGCCTTCACACCGAGTCTTTTCTGTTCCTATTTTAGCGCCAGGACTGCATTCCAAGTTGGTTTCTCTCAGCCCAGTTCGTTCCTGAGTCAGTAGAGCATATCTCTACCAGCTTATGTCTCCTTAGTCCGCACCATTCCTGACTTCTGAGCCGAGCCTTTCAGAGAGCCTCCGGTAGTTGCTGTTATCTGTCCGCCATGTTCTCCCGGAAATCTCATCTTCTTTCTGATTCTGATTAATTTCCCCTAACATGAAACCTTCAAAGCCGAGATTTGGTTGTTTTTTATGAATCTCTAAAAAGTTTATTGTGACAGTAAATTGCAATTCATTAAACTATCCCTTATGTGACTTGCTCAAAACAATGTTTTTACAAAGTCATGGAAACCTACTAGCTTAGGCAATGGCATATTTGCAACAGTCTTTCTTTTTGATAGGTCAGAAATGGTATTTAAGGTCAAGATTCACAGGATTAAAAAAAAGTCAACTCTCAAGCTGGGTGTAATCACCTGTAATCCCAGCATTTGACAGGTTGAGTCAGTGAGTTCAAGGCCAGCCTGAACTACATAGTAAGTGCAAGGGCAGCCTGAACCACACAGTGAGACCCTGTCTCAAGAAAAATAAAGAATTAAACAAGAAAAAGATCAATTCTCTAGTATTTGAAATGTCACTTTGACGTAAGCAGAAAATGGTGCAAGTGTATTAAATTGGCTGATTAAAATGAGAAAACCTGCACTTAATTTTCTAAGGACAAGCATGCTATAACAGCAGAATTATGGCAGAAAACCACATCCTTGTTGTGGCAAAACCACAAAATGACCTATTTACCTAACATGCGATTTGTTGTGGTAGCTGAGCTGTTTTTCAATGTTTGAAAAACATGAAGGAGAAATCTTATGGAATTAAACAGCTACTTAAAAATGAGTGCATGAATATATAAAAGATGAATTTTAAAAGAGCCTTGCTTCAAAGCATATTGGGCATTGAAGACAACTCTGGTTTGCTCTTTCTGATTTCTGTGGCTTTTTACCAGAAAAATGTGCCTTTGAAAAGAGAAAGAACATGCTGTCCTATCCATCTTCATGGCTGCAAGCCTGGAGTGTCTGTACCCTTGATCCACTGGTTTTTACTGACCACTCTCCATGGATCTCGAATCTCTCAATTGGGAAATTCAGGCAAGAACCAGCCTGCCAGTTTCCCTGATGGGGGTCGTTTGAAGCTCAGTAAGGGAGATGAACACAGAAGAGATGATTAAATACAAAAGTAATTCAACAAACATTTACATATGTTTGTTCTTCAATATGCGTGGCTTGTGAGCTCTTAATTTGTCCTTTCTTGATGAGGTTTAACATTATTTTTCTTCTTTGGTACCTCCAGTGTTGAATATCTCTTTTTTCCTGTAAGTACTAGAACTCCTGAACATTTTCAGGCATTTATCTTCCAACCTGAGAGCACCTTTCCCTTGAAATCAGGTGTATGTCCTTTACAGGAACAATAAACAGCAGATACTTCTGATAAAACAACAAAAACCTACAATGCACTTAACAAGGTCAAGGCGGTATTTTAAACATTTTATATCTGTACTTATTTAATTTTCTCAATGATCCATACTAGTATTACCTTTATGCTTCAGGTACAGAAACTACAGGACAGGGAATCAGTTACCCAAACTTACACAGCAACTAAGACCTAGAGCTAGGATGGAGCCCAGAGACATGGCCTGAACCCTTCCTTGTAAGTAGTGTCTTTGCAGTTTTAAGGTTTTGCTTTTCATGTTTGAATCTTTAATTCAAATTAGAATTATACTATGATTTCTCTGAGTTCACTAGAGAAAGATTTGTGCTGGTATTGTTCAGACAATTGAATGCAGATATCTTGTACTCTGGGTGAACAATTTGGGAATGACAATGTACAATGTATGTACCATTGTTACTCCCTGATTGACGTGTTTTGAAATTTTATTGTAGTTTTTTTCTGCTACTTCTTTTTTTTTTTTTTTTTTGCTTTTATCCTTGAAATAAAATGGATTTGAGAAAAAAAGAATTTGAATTATAATTAATTGGGTATACTGCTATTAAATATCTAGTTATACAAACAGCTAATTTTCTCAGTTCCATTTTTTGATATGCAAATATAAAATTTTTGTATATGAATGGGATCATTTCGGAGCCGTCTGTGCTATTGCTATGGTCTGTATGTTTGTGTCCACCTAAAATGCGGATCCTACCCCCCCCCCAAAAAAAAAAAATCCTAACCTTGCAGTGCAATGGTGTGAAGAGGTGGAGCTTTGGGAGGAGATTAGGTCATAAGAGTGGGGCTGGTTAGTGCCATTTAAAGGAGCTGAAGAAGCCAGATTTCTTTGTTCTTCCATGTTACAGACAGAGTGAGAATCCAGCCATCTATAAGCCAGGAAGTGAGCCTGCATCAGGCACCAATTTACTAACACCTTGACCTTGAACTTGACCCAGCCCAGAACTGCGAGCAAAACATGTCCATTGCCTGTAAGATTATATTTTCTTAAAGCATCCTGAGTGAACTAAGACAGTTGTAGATGATTCATCCTTGCTCACTGTTGAATATCATTCCATCATGTGAATACAACACAATTTGTTTACGCATTCTATTATTAATTGGCATTTGGGTTTTAACTGTATTTGACTATGACAGATACAGAAGCCATGAACATTTTCTTAATGTCTCTGTGAACAGATGTATGCCTGCTCCTGCTGAGTGTCCCGAGTAACAGAGTACACATGTGTTTCAGCTTTGGTAGATCTTGCCTACCAGTTTCCTAAAGTGGCTGGACAATTTTATACTTCCACCAGTGGTACAGGAGGGTTACGGTTGGTTCCCATTCTTGTTCACACTTCATTCTTGAGTGTAGAGAACTGTGGTCTTTGTTGACATTTTCCTGTTGACTATAAGTCTACCCATTTTTTATTGGATTGATTAACTTTCAAAAAATTGCTTTGTAGAAGTTCTTTATATATAAATTTGGATATAGCTCCTTTGTTAGATACATGTATTTTGACTATGTTCTTCCTGTTAAGTGTCTTAATTTTCCTCTAAGTGGTGTTTTTGATGAAAAATACTCTGTTATAATGTGTTCTAGTTTACTTAATTTTTATCTTTTATGATTGTGTGTCAGTTAAATAAATCTTTGGCTACGTCCAAAGATTTTTTTATTCCAAAAGCTTCACTGTTTTCTTAGGCTGAGCCTTGTGATTCTACGAACATTCAGCCTACAAAAATGGATGCTTTATATGACTCAAGCTAACGTATTTACCCTACCATCTACCTGGAATTGCTTTTCATGTTTGGTGTAAAGGATAAATTTGGTTTTTCTGACATTTAATTGCCCCACTCTCAGCTTTTCTGTGTCACATTATTTTATCAGTGTGGGTCTGTTTCTTAATTTACCTTTTGGTTCCTTTGGTTTATTCAGTCGTATGCCAATACCAGAGTAGCGTATTTATCATAGCTTTGAGTTAATAGGACTTTTATAAATAGATCTCGATTGGTTCTTCAAGATTGCCCTGTTTGCTCTTAATCCTTATGTTCCCATTTAATATTAGTCTCCTGTTGTTCAATGATTGCTTATATATCTTGATGCTATTTCATGATGCCTTCAAGTTTAGAATTGTTGTTTTCTTGCTTAGATGAATTTTACGCTGAAATATTGCTACATTGTCTAGAATGAACATGACTATTTTGGGTATTTTCGACTGCTATTTGGCTAGTAGATCTTTATCTGTCATTGTATTTTTACTGTTCTCTTGTCCATGGTTTGGTTTTCTCTTTCTATATTGAAATATAGCTGTTCTTAATCCAATTTGCTTTAATATGAAAACTTGATCAATTAATATTATTGATATATTTAGACTTGGTTTCACAGCCTTAATCCATAATTCTCTAAAATCATAATAACCCTTTTAGTTTTTATTCTAAATTTTCTGCGGTGTGCTTTCCCAAGGCTTACATGCACACCCAGCAATGTTCATCATTGCCAATTTGGGAGTCATAAATCTTAAGGCTTTACCCTGAATTCTGGGTCATCATCTTATCTATACTTTGATAATGATTTCTTGATAGCTTTTCTGAAGAGAAGGGTGGGGTAGAGTATTACCAAACTAGAATACCCACCAGGAAAGCTTGCTAACATGAGCTGCTTCTGCCCTTCACCTGTGTGACCGGAGTCTATGTGGTTGGCTTAGATGACAAGAGTTATGCAAAAAATGTGCACAAGCAAGTGGAAAATACCAGCGGTAATGAGGGAAACACCAAATCAACTATGACCTGAAGATACCTTTATTCACCCTATCTTTTCCATTTAACTCGTTTCCAGAAATTCCCATAGGAAAGCAGTGCGCAATATGTTTTCCTCAGTCATGTAAATAGAACCTTTAAACTTTAAAGAGAAGTGTAGGGTTTTTTTTCCTAGGAAAGCTTAAAGGTAACATGAGCTTCAAAGACAAATGATTCTGCCAACTTTCAACCTGTCCTTTACATTGTTAATGAACAGAAAGAAGTAGGAGCGTTGCTTTTTTATTCCACTAGATGTCAGTATTCCCCTGCAAAACCACGCCGGATCTCCAGGCTCTCTAGGAAGCCAAATGAAAAGGGGAAAGAGCTTCCACCTGCTTGGAGAAAGAGGCAATCCGCACCATGTCCCCAGCGGTGTGATTAAGTTAGAAGTAGAGATGAGAGGGTGCAATAGTAAGAAAGGTGTCCTTTCAGACAGGAAACCCTTCTGGGAGATGCTGGAAGGAGTCTTTCTGAGGAAATGTCTTTGCACCTAGCTTTGGATTTGGGAATAGAGCTTTCTTCTTTCTTTATCCATTTGTCTTGCAAAAAATCTGAATTATAATAAGCAGCTCTGCATTAGATCATCCGATGATCCAGCTAGAAATCAATTTGCCTTACAGGATGCTTGCTTTGTGAGGTCATTGTGTCTCCTAATTAAAAACAAAACAAGGCAAATTCAACTTTTCTGAACATTTCTTTTAGTTCTGCCACTTTTCATTAACAGATATGGAGACAATTTCTTGTTCAAAAAATTGTGCTTCTGCCTTGCTAGCTACACAAGAGTCCTGAGCAGATATTGAGGGAGAGCTCTTAGATAGACAGTTGTGCAATCATATTAACTCATCCAAAATGATACTGCCTGCCCCCTAACCTTGAAATCTCTGGAACTCAGATTACATTTTCTAAATAAAATATTTTACTTGGCAGTTATGTTTCTGAGTTAGCCATAACATTACTTGCTAATTTATCATTCACGTAATCTATATACAAAAATATAAAGAAAAATATTATAACCATCCCATGTTCTACTCCAAGATACAACCATTTGATGCCATTTTTTTTCTGTGCATGACAAAAAATTATCATGATTTTTAATTATCAGGAGGAATTTCTTTTCATGAATAAAAATTCCTCAGATGTGTGACCTGTGGTCCAGACTGCCTGATTTGATTCCTGGAACTGATGCTGAGCTTGGTTCCTTGATCTGCACAGCAGAAAGAATGATGAACCCTGCAGCACTGTCTTGTCCCTCAGTGTGAAAATACACTAGTGTGTTTGTCACTGTGCCACATACCTAAGAAATGCCTGAATAAATAAATTAAATAAAAAAATTTCATCTTACATATTGCTATTGCTATTCATTGCAAACTTCCCCCTTCTAAAAAATTACTGTTAAGAGTGATATAGGGGAATGAAACTCCTATGAGTTCATGTTCTCTAAAATCGAAGAATGAATTTTAGGAACAATAGAGGTTAAAAGTACAATATATTTACTGAGAGAAAGAAAACTTCTGTCTGAGAGAGACAGAAGGGGTCGTAAGCAGGTTGCTAGGGACTCTGTCTTTTCTAGGGACTCGTATAGAGTAAAATCATGAGGTTAGATGTGTCCAAGGTTGGGAAAAATGGGAACTCACAAGGTAGGCATAATGTGGGACAGAACTGTGGTCAACCAACAAGATTAATTGCTTAGGTGAAATTGATTAAATTAGGAGCAAACGGGGGAGCGAGTCATGTAGTAAGCCGGCATGCTTAGCAGCAGTGACCCTTCCTGTAGGGGGTGGGATGCTGACTCCTGACTCTCTCAGGGTGATAGAGAACTATTTGGGCTATCAATCCTTAGGATGTGGTTGTATTTGCTTTCCCTTTTTTCTTGCGATCTGGCCCATAGCAGATCTGGCCCACAGCAAGGCTGCAAGGTATCTGAACTTCTGCACTGGCCCCTTTGAGGGCTCAGCCTACAATATTTCTAAGTAACTCAGCTGCCTGTAATGAAAGTTTGGACTACAGAAAGAACTATAAATAAAGAATATAAAAATCACATATAATTGCACTACCCAGATAGAGATGAACCCCTAGAAATGAGCCAGCGTGGTGATTTTGTTGCTGCTGTTGATCCAAATGAAGACCCTAATACCAAACAGTTCTGTTTGCTGCTTTATGACTTACCAAAACCTCAAAAAAAAAAAAAAAAACTCAGTTAATTGGCTGAAAAAAATTTTATTTGATAGATACAGTGTAGTTAACTACTTCCCCATGGCTGGATGTTTAGGAGGAAGTGACATCCTACACAGTGTGAGCAGATCCCACACTGATACATGAAAGAGAGGACCGTGGGGGCTGGGGAGAGATGTGCATGCAAAGAACAGACTTGGTAGGAGAAGCTGTGACTTGAGAAACAAGTTGGGGTGATGGGGAATAGTAAGACTTGATGAATAAGGGAATAATGGATAGAGGAGGGCAGTTTTCTAGCTGAGAAATTGGGCGGTGGATGGTTCCAAGAAGTGATCTCCATTTAAAAGCAAGCAGTCTTTATTCTGACATTTGCTATCTCATTTGTTAGAATCACAGGAGTTGAGGAGTTGGAGAGTTGAGAAAGAGGGAGAGATCTTTACCCAGTCCTCTTATTTATTTATTTATTTTTATCTTTTTGAGGCCAGGTCTCACTCACTATGCAGTTCAGGCTGGCCTTGAACTCACTTTGTAGCCCAGGCTGGCCTTGAGCTCACAGCAATCCTTCTGCCTCAGGTTCCTCAGTGCTGGGATTATAGGTGCCACCACTCCTGGCAGAGTGTCCTCGTTTTATCCATGTCAGAGGAGGCCTCTGTCACTGCTCTGCCTGTAGACACCTGGAATCTTTATTTTTTACTTAGCACATGTTCATAGAACATAATGGTCACAGGCATTGGGAGTTGAGACACATATGTAACACATCTTAATTCCTTTTTCATACCCTCCTGTCTGACCTCTTGATCCACTTCCCTTTTGCAATCACCTTGAGTTTTCTTTGGAGCCACCACTTCCTCTTTGTGTAGTAGCTCTGAATCTTTCAAAACCCAGGGAAAGTGATGGCTGTTTAGTTGGCTGCCCGGAGAGGCCCACTTGGCAAAGACATGGGGCCTGGAGTCTGAGGCTTGCTAATGGACACTGACCAGGCAAACTTAGGCAGGCCCCGGCCCTGGGCACCTCCCTCAAGCCAAAAGCTTCAGGCCAAAGGCCAAGCCAGGGAGCCCTGGAGCTCATATAGCTGAGTCCTGGGATTCCTGCGGGCTTGGCAGGAGCATGTATGACCCCATCTCTGCTCCAGCGCATGTGTGGTGAGCAGTAGCTTAACAGCATAATGCTGGCTGAAGAGATAAAGTTTTAAATGTAAATAGAAGGGTTACCCAGCTGCCTAAAATAACTGGAAGGCAAATATAAATGTAGCTCTTGGATCTTGCAGGCACAGCTTGGAACAGGAGGGAGAAAAGAACCCTGGCATTCAGGTGACTTTCCCACCAGCCAGGGCCTGAGGCCTTGTTAGTGTGCTGGCAGCATGTTCTCTTGCAGCCCTAGCCCCACTCCTAGTGTGGACGCTGAGCTGGGAAAGGTGGGCAAAGCCAAGCCCCTTCTTGGCAGATGGACAGAAAAGGCTCCACGCCAAGCTCTCTGGATGAGCTGGCCCTTAATGGGCACTGTCTTCTCCCCTGAGAGCTGTGGGGCTCACTTGTACTTTATTTTTGTCACTTGTTTTATGCTCCGATGCAGTCAATATGGCTGCAATCACAGACAATTACACAGTTCCACTGTTTCCTGCGGAACCTTCATAATCAGCCACATACTCCCACCGTGAAGCGAGGTCCCAACCAATTAACACCAAACACAGATTTTCCAAGAGGGGCCCATCCCCAGCCACACTTCTTTGTGAAATGTGTTATGATTTTCTGCGTCACTGGATGGCTGTTGATATAATGGGAGAGATGCCTGAAACTCAAATCAGTTGTTTCAGTGATTTAACATTTTGGGGGGATATGTGGATTCTTGGCTATTGTGCTGAACCCAGACATACAAAGGGCCACTGTTTGCAGCTATGAGGTATACAGTCGTGTCCACTGATGTGCCCCCACATCCATCCCTGCTTGCAGTTAAAAAATACAAGAGCTGGACATGGTGGTGCACACCTGTAACCTCAAAACTCTGGGAGGCTGAGGCAGAGGATCTCAAGTTTTAAGTCAAGACAGGGTAACTTAGCGACTTAATGACACTGTCTCAAAAATCAAAAATTTAAAAAGATCTGAAGAGGTAGCTCAGAATGAAGACGCTGAGTTCAATTCTCAATACTGAAAACAACAGCAGAAAATGTTTTAAGCACACCTTCTTCCCAATACAAACTTACTTCTATATAAATTATTCACTACCCTGTTGCCAGATATTATCACAGATAAAGATTAAAATGTGTGCTGTGACTTGTTCTATGATTGAAATAATTAATAAGATAAATTGTTATCTCAATATGTTTCCAAATCATCTCTGGTATTAACATAACTTTTTGTTGGCGTAAGATTTGGATGATTATAGACATGGTAAAAAAGACCAAAAAATTAAAAACCATCGAAAGTTAAAGAAAACAAAAAACTGGTGATGTAAATATAGTTTAAGTTAATTTGATATAGTTTATCTTTCTATTGATAACTGAAAGCGACATTTTAAAAGGATCTCTTTCAATACATAATGATGAGCAATTTAATAGTAATTAAATTTTTTTCTATTAGTAGTGATTGGATTCCTCAAGGGGAGCTGGTGCATGCACAAAACAATCTGAATTCTTTTTACAGCCTCTTTTGGTCCCCTGAATCTTTCCTCTCTCCATCTCTTATTTTTCTTACCATTTGCAAAAGATCTAACCCCCTGTTTCCTAATACCTTTTGTTTTGCTCTTTAATTTATTTATATTTTGGGTTTCTTATATTACTCATGCAATATTTAAGCTTGTATGTATGATTAATGTCACTTAACAAGGTACACCATTTTCTCACAAATGACTCAAATGTATTCTTTATGGCAGAGTACTATTCCATTGTGTATAAATACTATAATTTCTTTATCCACTCATCTGCTCCTGAGATATAGTCCAAAACTCCAAAATTTATCTATGAGTTTGCTTTATATAAAGTGGTTATACATGTATTACTGTAATGTCTTTAACTCTTTTTAGAAAATACCTAGAAGGGGAATATCTGGGTTGAATGAAATTTCTAGTTTTAGTTTTTTGAGAAATCTGCATACTAATTTCTGTAACGGTTGGGCTACTTTACATTCCCAATTCAAAGGTAATTAAAAAATGGAAAACTTATAAAAATATCCTGAGTTTTTTAGATATTAAATGATGTCTAGAATCCTTTACAGTTCTAAACTGCTCAAGTTGACACGATGTATAAACCATAACAAATGACTTTCTATATTTTTGTGGTTTGGGGAATTGAACTCATGGCCTTGCACATGCTATACCAGTTTTCACTGATTCCTGTTCTCAGAGCTTTTCCGCGTCTCTCTCCCTGCCAAGCCGATGCAGACGCAGCCGCCGCGTGGCGGGAAACCCAAATCGCGGCTTCCAATGGCGCGGGCTCCAGCTTCCACACTGAGGCTTTATCTGTTCCTGTTATAGCACCAGGATTGCATTCCCAGTTGGTTTCTCTCAGCCCAGTTCGTTCTTGAGTCAGCAGGGCATATCTCCTCTTGCTTAGGATTCCTCACTCCGCACCATTCCTGGATTCTAAGCTGGGTCTCTCAGAGAGCCTCCGTAGCTGCTGCTGTCTGTCTGCCATGTTCTCCCAGAAGCCATGGTAACTCCAGAGAGACATTTGGCCTGAACAGCTTCACCACCACTGCCTCTGGCTCCACCTCCATGCTCTCCACCACGAATGCAGGGACTGAAGCACCAGTCACCACTGCAGGTCTTGAAGACAAAGACTCAGCCAACCATGGCAGGAACAGAACGCAAGGTAAGCAGTGGAGTCCTCAGCTCCCTTGGCCAGCAGGGGCAAAGAAACAGCCCTAGGCAGCCTGAGTTTTTGGAGGTTTCAGTCCACACTCAGTTCACTCCAAGGTAGCCGGGCGTGGCTGGGCTGCAGTTCATGGTGGCTGCCGAAACGTGGACTTTTAAACATGGTATTGGATGCTAAGAAATGAAACAAAAATCAATTAAAATTACATTGTATTTAATACACAGGATTCATAGTCACAGAATGTGGCTACAACTCTTCAGAAGAGATGGAATGCAAATTAAAATGTAGTTATGTAAGAATACAAAGATCCTCTTTAATAAGCTATACACTGTATTTTTAAAAGCAAAATTTAAACTTGAAGAATAAAACTTAAAAAATAAAATTTATAAAATAAGAACACAGAAACATTTTCATTTACATTTGAAAAATTTCTCTTGGTTAATTGTTACTGTACTTTTTTTTTTTTTTTTTAAGAATTTTACAGTGCTGGGGATATAGCTCAGTGGCACAGACGCTTGCCTGGCAAGTGTGAGGTCGTGAGTTCAATCCCTGGTACCAAAAAAAACCAAACCAAAACAAAACAAAAAAAAAAAACAACCCCAAAAAACGAAGTAGTAGTACATTCTAAAAAAAAATTAAAAAGCTACAATGACACAAATCACTGGGGCTGGGGATTTAGCTCAGCTGCATAAGCACCTGCCTAGCAAGTGCGAGGTTGTGAGTTCGATCCCCAGTACAAAAAAAAAAAAAAGAATTTTACAAAGTATACCATACTCAGAAGGCAAAAAGCAAAGAAATGAATTTTCGGTAACTCTGTTATCAACAGATTAACAACATACATGGTGTGTGTGCGTGTGTGTTTTCAAGTTTAGAGAAAAAGACTAGATTCATCCTTTGAGCAAACAACCTTTTTTTAGATTGAGCTCAAATGGCAAAGAATGTTTGGGTCCATTTCTCTATGGCCTGCTCCAAGTGAAGAGGAAATAGGATTTGGGTTTATTTTCACTGATGTACAATTGTTATGGTCTATGTCTATCTATCCTCCTAGAGCCTCCTGTCATCATAGGCAAGGCCTTTGGAAGGTGACTGGATAATAGGGGTGAAATAACTGCCTTGCTGTTAGGAGGCTCCAGCCCACAGAAGGAGGTGGGTCACTGTGGCCATGACTGGAAGGATCCGGCTCCCTCCTAAGCTCCTCCCTTCACTCTCTCTGCTTCCTGTCGGCCATGCTGTAAGCATCTCTCCCCGACCTTGCTCTCCTGCCATGTGGTCCTTCCTTGGAGCCAGCCAACTATGGACTAGAAAAAGAAACTTCTTTTCCTTTTAACTTACTGGTATTGAGTATGGTATTTGTCCCTGTGACCAGAAAAGGAACCAAAACAACAATGTAGCTGTGCACACATATTTTAAAAGAACCAAACTGTTGCTGAGGTTGAACACCAACAGAAAGCTATTGTCCTCTGGGGTACCCAGCCTCCAGTTCCAACCCAACTCCTTCTCTGCCAGTGACAGAGTCCCAAGAGTTGGCCCAGCATTTGTATCTTCTTGTGTTGGTCTTGCCAGTAGAGCTTCCCCATCCTCAGTGCCTCCCATTATCTTCTGTGAGGCAGGATGTGTCCTGGAATGAGCACAGTTTTGGGGTACAGATAGATTGATCTTGTCATGCTGGCCACTGACTCCATGTCTGGAGACTAGCAGGTCTCATGAGATAACCTGAGTGAAACAGCTGGCAGGATGCTTGGCTATCCTTAGCAGATACAAAGTAAAATCCCATTTTTGTAGACTTCTAGGATTCAAGTGGGTCTAAACTGATTTGCATGACCTTGGATAAGTCATATGACTTCTCTAAACCTCTGTGTTTCCATATGTAAAATGGGTTCTTTATGCTCCTGAAGATGGTACAAGTGTAATTAATTGATAAGGCATTAAATGAATTGTGCTGATGTGTCTTTTAACACTTTTCAAAATTAACCTGGTAAGAAAATACTGTACTTCCATAAATGAAGACACCAACGTTCATGCAGGTTAAAGTGAAATCTTACAGGTAGTATGTGACCAAAATATTATAATTCTAATGCTATCTTCAAATGTTATACTTAGATACTAGTACCCAATGTTAGTTAGTACACTCAAATGTTATATTATAGCAGTAGTCTTCACATATTAATTGCTGTCACGCCCAAATATTATACGAAAGTGCTTTTATTCATTCTCATGTTATAATTTAGGTCTAGAATGCCCCCAAACTGTCATGTGTTCAGAGGTGGGCTTTTAGTAGGTAATTGGGCCATGGTGTGCTGCATACATCAGTGTAACGATCCATTGATGAGTTTGTAGATAAATGTGCTACTTGGAGGTAGGGCCTGCCTGGAAGAGGTGTGTCATTGGGGTGTGCCTGCTCTCTTTATTCTTTGCTTTTTGGCTACCACGAGTTGAGCAGCTTTCCGCTGCCAATTTCTGCTTTGGAGCCAGTCAGTCATGGACGGACCCACCCCCCCAAAACCGTGAGCTGAATTAATCTCTCATTTAAATTGTGGGTATCAGGTATTTTGTGTCAGTCATGGGAAAGCTGGTTAACACAACTCAAGTATTATAATAATACCATTATACTAATATATATCTTATATACATTTAATACATCTTATAATTATATACTACCTTCAAAGCCTTCATGTAGCTATTTCTTTGATTTGCCATTTATTCCCAAGTTATGTTTCTGTAAGCAGCTTTCCCCTACCATCTTACTCTGACCAGTCCTGACTGCTTTAGGTGGCCAGACACCCTTGTGTGTGTTCTGCTGCTTTTGACCCGAGGCAGGACTAATTTTGGCTTTTCTCCAAAGATTCTCTTGTGTACTCCGGGCTACACGGTCCCTCCACCATTTTTTGATACACTGGGGTGCTTAGAGGCAACACTTCAGTTTTTAAGTGTGTTCACTGTTCAAAGGTGGTTTCCTGCTAGTTCTTTAAGTTTACTGTTTCCTTTGAGATTAGGAGCGATTTTAAAACAAGGGATTAATTAGTAAACTTGTTGATTAATCTTTTGCCTGATCAGGCCCTCCAAGCTTCAGTTTCTCACAGGAAAAGGTCGATCCTCCAAGGTCCCACATACCTTCTTCATGGTCTAGTATTCATGTGACAGGAAAGGACCAAAGATTCAGACTGGGTACTCGTCTGAATAAACCATCATGGATGGATATATTTCAGAGCGAAAGTTAGATCTTGGAGACTTGGATTTTGGGAATTCACTGACTATAGAATCCTGCAAATATTTTCATACAGAAGTGTTGTTTTATAGCTCAACTTGGCTTCCCTATATTGCATAGTCTTTCTCCCTACCTTGGGAAATTTGCATGTTGAAAAAATTGTCTTAACATGATATGAAGTCTCACTTCTTTTTCATAAATAAAGATAAAAATATGCAGAGTTTACCAGTGATCAAATGATGCAAATGGCAGCAACTTTACACAATCAGTCAACGTATTTTAAAGTAAGATTTCCCCAGTGAGGCTTTGGCAAAATGCTATACCCATATGTAGCCCGTTGCAGTGCAAATTAGTTCAATCCATTTGAAAACCAGGTAACAATTTGGATCTAAGAACCATAAAAGTATTTATAATTTTTGATCCAATAATCTTACTTCTTGGAATCCATCCTAGACAAAGACTCCAAGAGAAACTGAATGCTGTGTATTTAAAAATATTCACTATAATCTTTATTTTCAGTATTGAAAATTTGGAAACAGGCTAGTAATAAATACCACTTGTGTAGACTCTGCAGTTCAGAAACAGCTGTCACACATATCAGCTTCTTTGATTTTATGGTGACTCTGGGTGTCACCTTCTTTTTGTAGATGAAGAAGCTCCTGTTCAGAATGGTTAAGGGATGCAGGTCACACTATTGGTAAAGGCAGTGTAGAGGTGAGGTTTTTTGATCCCAAAGGCTCAGCTGTCCCTCTTATAGTATGATGTCCCTTTCCTCCTTTATCCAGGGACAGGGTAAAAGTTAACTATGTAAACTCAATGACATTATTTATAGCCATTAAAATAATTATCTCAAAAGCAATACTTCAAAGTTCTTGGCCAAAAAACCCAAAGTATAGAAAAAAAATCACATATTGGATATGATTATTATAAATAGCTAGAGTACTAAAGACTGGAAGGAAAAGGGGAAAAAAAAAAGAAAGCCATTCAGAAGTTTTCTTTTCTTTCAGTACCACTGTGTTTGTATGCTGTGAACCATGTGGCTCTTGAATGGAATCATAATTTTCTTAGGAAAAATAATATACGGAAAATAGTTCTACTGAATGGCACTCACTCTGAGAGCACTAAGTTGAAAATTCTGTAGGTACAAAATATGGCTTTTCCTGGAGTTAGGAATCACTGTCTACAAAGGATGGGCCAGTGCTGGTGGCAGAGGCTGGGTCTGTGGTCTCCAGCCCCGTGATCTGGCTGTTTCATCTTGGTGACATTTGGGAAGCCAACATTGTGTGCAGCCCCAGGATCTGGGGCCTCCTTGGGAAGCTGACAAAAGAGGAAAGGGTTTGCCAAGTGGAATTCAGGGTCGGCAGGCCGGAGGAGCCACCATTGTCCTCAGAGCCAGCGATTAAATGCTGGATTAAAGGGGAAACATTCTTTCCTCCCTCCCCAGACCCCCTAACCTTGGCTCATCGGGCCCATTCATAATGTTCTTTCCAAAAATATTGACAGGGGTAGTAGCTTCTATTCATGGCTCTGACAGCTGACACTGCAAACCACACAAAGGGGCATCAGGAGGTTAATGAAAACCAGGTAATAGAAGGAATCAAGGACCAACATTTGAAAAATGCCACAGGGGTTCTAGTGCGGGGTAAAAGACATACGGTGTGAAATCCTCCTCCTGGCCACTCTTCCCCTTTCACCCCTGCCTGTAGCTGGCACGTGGTTATTTTCTTGTGCCTTCAACTCACCTAGCACACTGTGTCTTGCTGTGCATCTTAGTCGAACTAGTTTCCTATCTTAGACAAGACACTTTGTGTCTGGCAGTGTCACTTACAGGTTCGCCATCAAACCTTCGTGGATACTTAGTTCTCTGTTGTTAGTAAGGATGTGCCTTTCCGGGGGCATCCACACAGAATCTGTTTGGATGTCTCACATTAAGCTGGTAGTGCAGGCTCAGTAGTCACTTGGTGTGATACACTGAGTCACAACAGGTTGGACAGAAATATTGCAAGACTGGGGAGAAAGGTGCATGGAAATAGTGCCTGGAAAATGCATATAAACTTTTCAGATTCGCTGTTTAGAGCCAGTGCTTTTAAAAGAAATTCCTTCAAAATAGGAGGCAGTCAGTAGATATATTTTGCAGATTGAATACATAAGTGAGTTAAGGAATCAGAACATAAACTTCTTTGCAAGTTGCCTGGACTTTGTGACTTACTTTGTGACCTTGAAAAATTTATTTAAACTCAGTTTCCTCATCTGAAAATGGAAATGATAATGAAGATAATATTACTTGTCTCCTTCTCTGAGATTTCTGAATACTGAAAGCATTAATGTATACAAAGCTGTATTAACATCTGTCACAGAATACCTGCCATTCAAGTGTGAGCTCTATACTTGCTTGTAGGAAATATATCCTAGAAGTGTATTAATAGCATTTTCCTTCCCACAGTGCCAAAGAGAATAGAAATGCCAATGTGGAGAGATATAATTTTGATTTATTTCTTCATATTATATATCCTTAAGACAAAATAATTCTATAGACAAAATATTGTGCATCTTAGTTGAACTAGTTTCCTATCTTAGACATATAATTCTAAGACAAAATATTTCCTATAATTCTAAGACAAAATATTAGCATATAGAATTTAGGATTTTATTAAAATGTAAAAAAGCAGGAAAGCAAAGATGGTTTGATATTATGAAATATGTTACCTTTATTCACTATATTAATAGAATATAAGAGAAAAAACTGATGGTTACATTTTTCATAGCCCAAAGAGCTTTTTATCAAAATTTGACAACTTTTTATTTTATTTAAGAAGTTTAAATTAATAATAGATCCTAGACACAGTACATTTTCATGTAAACACATACAAAATGAAAAACTACTCTGATGTTTCATGGTATAAAACCAGAAGCATTTTCCCATTATTAATGATAAAAGGCTATTAACCACTATAGAAAACATTTCTTAATATTGTTCTGAGAGCAAATAGACCAGAGAAAAATCTGTAAATCTGAGAAGAGAATTATTTGCACAATTTGCAGAGAATTATTTTATATATATTTCTGAAATTCCTAAAATTCAATTGAAAAGCTGTTAGAAGCAAGATACCTAAATAAGCACATGGATTCAAGGTTAATTATACAAAAATCAGTAGATTTTTCTATGTATAAATGTAGCAGGATGGATTGACCATTTCTAAGTTTCATAAGGTCAATTTTTTTTTCCTCTGCAAGCCAGACCTCCTCTGCCCCTGATCAGTGGGCTGTGACGGGGTGAATTTCTGTTGAATCAACTAAAGTGGTGGCTTCACACAGGCAATTCTTTATCAAGACACACCTTTTTGTTACTGCTGATTACCTGCTGGCAGGAACTAAGTGAGTGTCTGTTCTTATGTGTGCCAGGGGTGTCAAATCAGGGTCTTTGAAGTTGTTCAAATAAAAGAGATTAGTCATAGTTCTAGGGAGATTGAAAGACCAAGCCCAACAGAGCAGAGATCATATGGCTTCATGCATCTGTTAACCTGACTTGGATGCATTTCCTTGCTGCAGTGTATTTTATGCACTTTTGCCTTAAAATAGTCACATTTAATCAATTCTTTATGGCACCAGATTTCTTGTATCCATAAAGAAAGCAGGTACTTAATCATTGTCTTAATGGCCCACTTAACACAGAGTGGCAGCACAATCCAATCAGAAAGTTATTCCACAGACAATTAATTTCATACATAAACTCCGGACGTAGTTTTTAAACTTGCTTTCTGATCTCTTATCAAATCTGACAAATGCTACTTAAGTATGATTATATGATAGTTTTTTCTCTAAAATGTGTTTTAGGGGCTAAGGCTATATTTGACAGCACTTTTAAAGCAATATTTATAACATATATGCTGACAAACCAGAGATGCATGCATATTTTTTGTAGAAACTTTTAACAAAATTCCAGTCATTTAGAAAAGACTTACTTTAAGAATCAGCTTCAAGATTTCTGAGTTGTTTAGTATTGCTTTTACAATAGATATTTAATAAATATGTAAGAGGCAAGAACAATTACAAAACAGCAAATCATTCAGTTTTGTGCTCCCAACATGGATGTTACCATACACACACAGAAGTGACTGGTAAAAAAGTCCTATGCTGGAAACAAACCCAACATAAACCCAAAACATTTTAGAGAAATGAATGTGTGGTCATAGGTATTTTTCTTTAAAAATTCTTTATGTTGTTACTGGAGCCACAAAAATGACTCCTTTTACTAGTAAAATCTTAGTGTAACTAGAACATTTAGCATATAAAAATTAAAATGCATAGATCTATTTAGGAACCTATCCTTTAATTTCTTTTGTTAAAAATGTGGTAAAAGAGGCATCTTTGCGTCCCCTCTATCCTGTCCTCTACTGGGTGGATCCACTTTTTTAAAATTTTGAAATGAAAATATAAAATTATATAACCACTTCTATGTTGAATTTTAATTCCTCACTTCCTAACAATTGTGTATTGAAAACCTACTATGCATCATGTATATGTGCCCTGAACTTCAAACAGTGCACAATTTTCCTGTCTTCATAGACGGTTCTGGTAGAGATAAGAAACTGTTGCCTTAAAAATATTTTAAAGTTGATCAGATGTTCTGTTTGCTGTGACAAGAAAAATAGGCTCATGATCCTTGCTACTCTAAATCCTGCTGGAACTAAGCTGGGTATTAATCCTTCAATTACCAATCATTTGGGAACTCTGCGATGATGATGTTATCTCCTCAATTTCACTGCAAAAATGGAAAAAATCTTTTGCCGATTGCAGTTCCCATCTGATGATTTAGTGTTGGGCATTTGGAATTTGTTGGCTGCTTTATGTCAGTGTAAAGGATATTCAGGGAAGAACATTGGCTTTGGTGTCAGAAGAACCTACCTTCAAACCTCACTTCTTAGGATGGCATTAGGCCACTTACTTGATTTCTCTGAGCCCACTTTCCTATTTGTTAAATGGACTCATTAATCCTTCCTGAAAGGAATATCATTCAGATCAATAAATAGTTGGTTACAGGAACTGGCAGGTAGGGTTACCTTACCCCAGGTAACCATCTAGCAATAGAGACAGGATTAGAACTCCCATGACCACACTTTGGATTCTGTCCTTTGTCTTGTACCACATCTGAGTTTGTGATCCTTGGTGGTGTTACCCACTTGCAATGATAATAGCTATATTTACCACTCATTAAGAAGACAGTGAGCTCTATGTTGTGCTTCCCCTCTGATTCTCTGGGCCTCGGTTTCTCCTGATGTCACATGAGGAATTTGGATAGGCATCCAAGGTCTCTGTCAATCATGTACTTCTGTGACTCCAAAGAGACTGACAAAACATCCTGGGACCTAGGACTTCCACAACCCACAGGACTTTCAGTGCTAAATTGGGAGAGTTGTGACAATCGGGCTGGTTCTCCACTCTAACTCCAGGGTTCTTCTACTGGTTCCCATCTCTGCCTTCCTGATACACCACTGAATACAAAGATCAAACATAATCCTGAAAAAAAATCCAAGTGTAAGTTAGAAGCAAAGGCAGCCACAGGCATGCTGTCCATCCCTGTCTGTACCTCCTGGCTAGCGGACCAATGACCAGTATCTCAGCCAAAGGAGCAGTCCAGCATAGTCTTCTCTGCAGCCCTTAGATGCTGTTCACCTCTGTGGGGAGGAATCAGTTTTCCATAATCTCACAACCTGGTGAGTATAAATGCAATTTTCTTCTGCTTCGTTTGTGTGTGTGTGTGTGTGTGTGTGTGTGTGCACTCGCGTGCACGTGCGTTGCTTGTGTGTGAGTTACTGGAGATTGATTAGAGAGCCTTTATGCCAAGCTACGTCTGTAGCAGAGGCAAATTTTTATTTCTTTTAAATTTTGAGACAGGGGTCTTGCTAAATTGATAAATTACACAGGCTGGTCTGGAACTCTGCATCTTTCTGCCTCAGCTTCCCAGAGGTCTGAGATGACAGGTGTGCATCATCACGCTCAACCCTCTTCCTACTCTTTATTTGTATTTTCCTTTTTGCTGTTGTTATCACTACCAAAAGGCAGTCCCCTTGATGGGAACAACTACAGAGAGAGGCGCTCTTGGAGTGCGATGTTTTGCCCCTGAGCCGAGGCTGCATGTCTTTCATCTGCTCCCTGGTGAGGATTTGGCTCTGCCATCCCCTGCTGAGCTATCACTTACAGTGCAGACTCTTCAGGGGCAGGGCCCATGCAACATGTTTACAAGATGTGTAGCTGTTAGCAACATCTTACAGCTCACGCTAATTAACACGGAGAGCGGTTGATCAAGCTGGGCTCTAAAGAGGCCTAAATTGCATCAGTGTTTGGACCTTAAATTGATACTAAAAAAAAAAAAAAATAGCTCACCCCAGGTGTGTTTTGAGTAGCACTGTCCCCTAGCAGGTTGGTTGTTTGCTATGCTTGAGCTGCCACAGATCCCAAAGTGGCCCAAATGCCAGGGTTACAAATTTATTATGGTCATTTAAATTGGTTAAGCAGGGCCATTATTTTAGCGGAGTAGAAAAGACAACACACGTGCACCAGTGCCTGTAAATCCCGTACCAGGAGTAACTTGTGCTATGTGGATTTGTACTATGTTCTCGGCTTGTATTGGACAAGTTGACTCTCTAAGATACACATTTTCCTTTAAAATACCTCTGTTTTACAGCAAGACTTGTGTTTCTCTGTCTTTCAGAAAGCAGCCTTTTCATGCTGATATTTCCAGAACAGTAGATGAACTGCACTACATTGCTTTGAAAATCACTTTTACTTTATTTATAGTTTCTCCAGAAAATAATGGCCTTAGCATTTGTTTACTCAGCTTTTGTTATCTGAAGCTTTAAAGGTTTCATTTGATTAAAGAAAACTGCTTGGAATGTTGAGGTCACTGCTACCATCATGGATTTTATTGTCCTGGTTACCTGGTTATGGTTATGTTTTGACTTTTGCTTCCCAGCAGGAAGCTGGCAAGTTTGACCATGGATGTTTTCTGAAGGATAAAATAGCATCTGTAGGATACTACATAATTCTAGCAGAGGAAAAGCAGGATTAAAACCTGTCTCTCCTAGTTCTTAGGGGAGAAGACTGTATTATTTGTGAGGTGTTCAGGGGAGGAAAGTTCAGGGAAATTTTGATTCAGTCTCAGGACTGTCAAGGAGATTCTAGCATCCACTAGAAGTTGATCAGGCACCATTTAAGGCTCCTTTTGTTCAGGATACATGACTTGCCAACAACAGTGACTACTCTTTTTTTTTTTTTTTTTTTTTGTCTTTTTCATTTTTATCAGTACCGGGGATCGAACTCACGACTGCCTGCTTGCAAGGCAGGCGCTTATGCCGCTGAGCTAAATCCCCAGCCCTCAACAGTAACAACTCTTACACGGAAGGGGCAAACTGACTGGGGGAAAGAGAAATCAATGCACAAGACATTCACTTTTTATTCATATTCCCCATTTATTTTGGAAAAAAAAAGAAAAAAAAAATCATTTTCATTTAGTGTGCCATTCACGTATTCCCTGAGCCCTGGGTTGCAGAGATAGAAGACAGACATAAGACTGTTCTCTAGGGGTAGTGACAACTGTGTGGTCACCTGTTACAAAGGCCCGCACTTATAAACCAGAAATGGGAATGGCTCGAAGGCTGGTCATGTCTTAATATTTTGGAAGCACTTTGAAGAGAGATTGAGATGAAGATTTGCAGTTGGACAACAGGAAGAGGCTAAGGGAACTTGCAGCCTGGGACACCATTGCAAGCTGAGCTCACAGCAGCTGTGAGGATTGCTCTTTGCTAATTACGTGTTGGCGAGCATTGCGTTCCTTGGAGGAAAGGCCAGCCACATCAACGCAAAACAGCAACCAAACATTGCTTCTCATACTGCCTAATGACTTCTCTTGAAATTCACTCTTGGGCCAGTCTTGGCTTCCAAGGGCATAGACACCAAGCGTCACTGACAAGGAAGCTTCTGATAGAACCAGCTGATTCTGAGAAAGTTGCCACTAGCTTGGTTCCTTCACAAAGCTTTCATTTCTTTCTCTCCTGGTTGTTATAGAAAACATTCTTCTTTGCATTAGATCTTTAATTTTCCCCCAAACCTACCCTCAGGCTGCTTTTGCCTAACTGACAGAAGAAAAAGTCATTCTCAGTGCACAGCATCCTTCTGGTTGGGATAAGGGGAAACAGGTATCTATTTCTCCACTGGGATTGCTGCCCCCACGACAGGAGAGCAGACAAAGGGAACAGGATTTCCTACCTCCCATCAGGGTCCCATCCATTCTCCTTCCCATCTCACATCCTGTCCTGGCTTCTGACAAGCCTGCAGTGAAAGGCAATCACTTTTATGAGACATTGTTTTTCAAAAGCAAATAACCTCAATGCTTTGATTTCAAAGGTTTCAGAGGAGCCCCAACGAGGCCACTTGGGCTAACTACTTCTGAAAGAGGACCATATGCTGCCTTTACAACATCCCTTTGGTGTTTAATTTGATGAAACAATGTGCCATAATCAGCTACGAGGACAGCAGCCCTGATGGATGGAGGCGAACTCACGTGGTAGAACTCCGATTTCAATATCACCACGCTAATCTCATTATTCGCTTGAGTTGGCTTGTTTTGAGCTACCTTAAAAAAGTTATTTCTTTATTGGTCAAATTGCCATGAGGGCTGGAAGATTTAATGTATCATAAAACTCATTAAATAACCAGCCTGGCAACCACGCTGCTGGGTAACGTGCTGGCATATGGGGGATCCTAGTTGAAGATGTCAGCTTTCATTCATTCAGTCACCACCCAGCCAGGGCCTCATGGGACAAATCCAGAGTGCAGAGAGCAATGTGCTGGAAGCCAGCATCCTTAAAATGTGATGGGTGCGTGCATCATCAGGAGGCTTTATTAAAATGCAGGTTCTAGTGCAGCAGGGTTGGAGTGGGGTCTGAGACTAATAAGGTGATATTGATGTCACTGGTCTCAGTGCTGCATGTGGAATAGCTAGAGGGCCCTGAGAGTACCTAGGAACAACAGCTAACATTTATTAACCACTGACTCTGTTAGCGGTACTGGATTGGTACTAATCTTTCCTTTCAACCTCACCGGGAAGGTATTGTGACTATTAATAACCATTTTATAGATGAAGATAGCTAATATTGCAAAAACTAAATAAATAACAACCAAAGTCAGACATGAGTAGTCTATGGCTGGGCATAGTGACACATTCCTGTAATTCCAGAACTCTTAATGGTTGAGGCAGCAGGATCATGAGTTTGAGGCAAGCCTGGAGAACACAGTGAGTTAAGGCTGGCCTGGACTACATAATGTTATCATGTCTCAAAAAGTAAAGTAGTTAAAGTAAAATTCAAAGCCACATCCCTTGACTGTTTAGCTCTTTGTATTGTTGTTGCTTTCAGTTCTTCTATGGTATTCCTTTTCGCATGGGCTAATGACCTGGTCCTGTTTAAAGAGTGATGGTCCTTACCATGGATTTGTACTGGGCAAAAGTTTATACTTTCTCTTACAGGCCTTAGCTTTCTCTTTCTGTATCAGTTGTCTAAAAGATAACCTCTGGCAAACTGGTATGCTAATAATACCTGAAAGTTTGAAGAAGTCAATAGAAGCAAAGTGAAACATAGCTCAAGCTGTGAGCTACCACAAGCCCAACCTAAGCCCTGCTTAGTGACATCTTGGCCTTTTGGCCCTTCGTGCTGAATGGTTCTTGGGATGAAACTGTCCTGCCAGTCTTCCCAGAAAAGGGAATGGCACAAGGGGAAGCAAATACCTCTTAGAGATTTCTGGGGACCTCAGCATGTTCTGTGTCCAAGAAGAACCAAAGGCAAGGGCATCTTCTTATGAAGGCAAAACAGGTACATTTTTCCTATAATTGGTGTAACTGGCATTTCCACTCCCTGTTTTTTTTTACTCCCAGGCAATGGTGTAGGCTTAGTTTTCTTACACAGATACATTGTTTTCAAGAAAGATGTATTTTTGAGAGACATATTTTGATATAGTCTTTTAAAAATATTTAAAATAGAAAGATGTTGCTTTGCTTTTGCTTGTCTGACTTCAGAAACAACAGTAATCACCACATCAGCGTTTAACTGAGAAAAAGTAGACAGAGTAATTCACTTCTAAGAATAGCTCTCATAGATCTATAAACATACTGAAAGGGCAAGAAGCATCCCATGATGTCAACGCAGAAAACTTATGAGGTGTCAACTCATCCAAATGTTTCATTCTATGCAATGAAATAAGAATTATATATTAAAATGATAAGTCTGCTTTGACAGCATTAAGGTTACAGCGTTATATTTTCCTTAAAGTGTGAAGTGAAAGAGCATATCAAGCTGGTGATCAGGAGGCCTGGGTTGTAATCTTCTGTGAGTCTGAACCACAATTTCTTTATTTGCAAGAAGAGAGAGGAAGACACCCAGACCTAACGCTGGCTACACCAAGTCCTTCCTGGAGGATCCTGACCCAAGTGAAGTTACTTACTAAGCTACAACCATTAGCCTTTGCTTTCCTTTGGGCTTTTTGGATGTCTCATAAAACTCTATTCTTTTCCTATTTTGGCCAGCTGAGATTTCTCAGAAGCCTTCAAGACTATGTACAGGCATCCCTCGGTATCTGCCAGGGATTGATTCCAGGATCCCTTGTGGGTCCCAAAACTCACAGATGTCCAAGTCCCTTTGATGAAATGAGGTACTATTTGCATATAACCTACACACATCCTCCTGTATGCTTACAGTCTTCTCTAGATTACTTGTAATACATAATACAATGCAAGTGCTATACAAATAGTCATTCTGTTGTATTGCATAAGGAATAATGACAAGAACAAACCTGTACATTTTGAGTACCAGTGAAATTTTTTTCTGAATTTTTCCAATCTGAGGCTGGTTGAATTCTGTAGAGTAAAACTACAGATATAGAAAATCATTTGTATATATTATATATATCTATGTGCATGTATATGTACATATATATACATAAACATATGCTTATTATGAGAAACATGTATTTGATTGTGAGGTCAGGACTTTGCTACATATAAATTAATTATTCATCAGAACAGCAAAAGATTCTATTCTCCCCATTTTACAGATGATGTGGGGAGCTCTTAGTTTGAGATCTACCCACCATCACTGGGAGGCTGAGAATTTACCAGGACAGTAGACAGTGTATGCAAGACTGTTTAGGGCTCCCCTCCCTTGTAAGCAGCTGTATGAGGTATGGCAGGCTGCAGCCCCTCCAGGGGGAGAACCACCAGCAGCTCTTGAGATCCACACCATGTTGGAACTTAGCATGCTGGGAAACAAAGCAAGCAGCTCCCCTCTCTGGTAAACAGCTGTGGTGTGGCAGGCTGCGGCCCCTCCTGGGGGAGAACCACCAGTGGCTCCTGAAATCTGCACCATGTTGGAACCTAGGATGCTGGGAAACCAAGCAAGCAGCTCCCTCCCTGCTAAGCAATAATGAGCCTACTGGTGCATGGGCTGAGAGTCAATCATCCTACTTCCCTTACCCCCCTTTTTCTACCCCCCATTAGCAAATGGGAACCAGAGATCTGAGCATCTCTTGGGGGGTTGACCATAGCAAATAAGGGGGGTTTCCTTCTACCATCTCTTTGAAGGCAAATATTTTTATTACTGTTTCACTTTATTCTGATTAATGGTACTGCTCTATTCAATATTCTGTTTTGATAAGTTCTATAATGTTCTGAATTTCATTTTATTTTGATATATGTGATTGAAAGTACAACTATTGTGAAAATAACAAGATATACTGTGATACCTAATACTGTTACCCCGGTAACCTGCTGTGAAGTTCTGTACCAGTTTTACTACACTGTCTCAGTGGGCTTTATTCTGTCTTGTTCTGTTGTATTTCACTACCTTCAAAAAAAAATATTCTAGCGTGAAAATAAACCAGACCCAAGTTTCAAAAACAAAACAAAACAAAACAAAAAACCACCAATGGCTGTTTAGTCCACAGAGACCATGTCTGTTCTTCTTGTTATGATGTGGTTTGCATTCTTCAGCTTCACCTTTTTGGAGAAGGCTTTGCATCTTAGCCCTCAACTTGCTGTGAAACAATACTTTGCATCAGCAGCTTGTGTTTCTTGCAGGAATAATGCAATAAGTGGTACTCAGTACTTACCCATTTCTCTGAACCTGAATTACATCGGATTCAGCCTTAACTCATCCCTGCACTCTTTGTCATTTTAGTGGATTATAAGAGAAGCTTGCCCCAAACAAGTGACTAATTATTGAAAACCATGCATCTTTGATGGCTTTCCCTGGACAGGGGGCCATTTCATTATAAAACCCATAGAGAAATGCCCTTTCTGTAAACATATTTCCCTAACAATATTTCACAAAACAGATGCATTTCTTAGCCTACAGTTCTTGTAAGTCATGATCTCTGTCTTCAAAATGCCTGAAATGTGATGAGGTAGTGGGGGAAATCTTAGATTTGATGTAAAAGGAAGGGATGTTACAGGAAAGTGTCTGCAAAGTTCTGGGAGTTGAGGAGAGCGATGGGAAACTGAGAGAGAACACTTGGGTGTGTTCTCTGTGGAGTCACAGCGTTTAGTTCACTGCAGAGTTGTTTGTGACTTGCTCTCCCTCCTGGCCCCAGATTTAAATGACTGATTGGGGCATAAGGGCTCACAGGTGCAGTTTGTTCTATAGGCCTGGATGGCTTCGTCAAAAACAATTCAACCATAACCAGGGCGAAGGCTGTCCCACTTTTTTTCTCCAGCAATCTAACGCTCTTGCTTTATTCAGGTTTCCAATAGCTAATTGCCATTGACTTTGTACATTTATGAGTGAAGATTGTGCTTATTGTTTGACACTGTCAATGCTGAAAAATACCAGTACAAGGTTTAGACCTGGGTGAGGGACAATGAAGGAATGCTTGAGTTAATTCATAGCTGCTACTTGCAAAGTTCCCAAAAGGCCTGATTTTTAAAAATAGTCTTTAGAGTACATGCAAAATGTGATAAAGTGCTTAGTAAAATATGAAGGAGTAACTCCTGCTATTACAGGGAGTTTGGCCATGCTGCCACTGTATCCGATAAGAAGAGAGTTCTTAATTCGAAGGCTTTAGATCAAGTTTGAAGTAGAAAAAAAATTTAGTCTGTTATCCTTGTTTCTCCATAAAATAGTAAAATTATGTATTACTCAAGATTTATCAAATCCAATTCAGGTCAAAGTTTATCAGCATACTGAGAAATCACATACTAAAAATGTCCACCTCCTTTCTCACAAAGCTTCTCCCACAAGGATTTTGTATTAGTTCACTTTACTAGTGAAACAAACCGACCTAAAAGCATAAAGTGGGTTTTATTTAATTTATACGTCCTTGCCTATGAAAAAGTTTTAGAAATCTAAAGAACCCATTTTAAATAGCCAAAGCAGTTAAAAGGAAGGGAGGAATTATAACCAATTTTAAGCAACAGGTACTAAAGTGAATAGAAATGAAAGTTTTTTTGATCTCCCTCCCTCCCTGCTACTTGTATTCTAAAATCACACATCTTCAATTAATTCCATTAGATTTTTCAGCTGCTTTCTGAGAAGCAGGGTGCCAGAGCAGAACAAAATGTTTCCTGCCAAACAATGGTCCTGCTTAATTTGACGCCTTTCAGCAAAAACCCAACAGTATTCCATGAGACCATTATACACTGTTTTATCCTTTTCTTTTCTTTTTCTTCTTTTTTTCATGTTTCACTTGCAGGAGCAGAGAGGGGAGGGGAAAAGGCTAAAACAAACTAATTTTTGGTCATTTTATTCCTTTCGCAAACAGTTTGAAGACTAACCAATTTGTACTTACAAATCTGGGGCATTAGCAGACGGGGACCCTAAATCCGCCTGCACACAAGCAGTAACTGTTTGTATGCCAAGCTGTTTGTAAGCCTGATTTGACAGGAGAGAGCTATTCATTCTTTTGTCAACTGTCAGTCTAAAAACGTTAACCTGCCTGAGTCCCGGGCTATGGGAGTGCTAAACCTTCCATCCTGCAACTGTATAATGAACAGACTGTTTCATTAGTGGGACAATTCATTGGACAAATCCAGCCCAAACAACTTATTTCACAATTTGTGAGCAGAATTAAATTTCGGGGGAGTCGTGCAAGGGGGGCGGGTGGGGAGAAGGGGGAGTAGGTGAGTAGCTCACAATATGCGGACGGATCAGTGCTTCGGGATAAGTGTTCCAGGCAATTTTGCCAGCAGTTGTGGGCTGCGACTTGCAGGCCACCGCATGCAGATCAGCGGATTAGGGGGGGCGCAGCATTAGGTCAAGTGTCTCGGGGGGAGCTGATAAACACCCCAAACCTGACAACAGATTTTCCTTTCTCCCTGCACCACTTGTTAAGTGTCAGAGCAAATCTTTTGAATGGCAGTTGAGTTTACTTAGAGGCCCTTTCTTTGGGAAGACACTCTATCCATTTTCTGAAGCCCATTCCAGGCTGCCTCGGGAATAAATTTGTCCTGCGTCTCGCACACATACACAAAAAAACGCCATTTTCCTCCCCATCTTGACTATAAGCCTTTGTCTCAAGGTGTGTGAACCAGTACAAAAATCCACATCAAGAGCCCCTGAGGTTTCACAGCCTCTGGATTTAGCTTTAATACAAATTAAACACTTTGAAGATTATACAATCAACTACTTTTTTTTTTTTCTTTTGGGTGGTTACAGAATGCTTTCATTCTAAACATTACCAATGTATGGATTCTGTTAAATGGGAAAATTTTAAGCAGCGAGTGGTCACAGAATAACTTGATTTCTTAACGATAGCCTATCTATCCATTGCTATTAATTCAAACCAAGTAAATAGGCAGCTTGCTATATTTCTTCTGATTTAAGAATACCAAATGGGAGAAGCCATGCTTATTGTATTAAGTTGTATCTCTGTGTTAACTCAAAATGCATGATAGAAAATCTGTGTTGTAACATCAAACATTCTCTAACTAGGTTTGAGCCGAGGACGCTTGCTTTTCATTTTGAGATGTCCTAAAATGCTTAAATAACCTCAAATGTTCAAGGATTCTTTTGTTGCAGCTTGGGTTTTGTGTTACGGTTTTGCTTTTGACTTCTTTGGCAGCTTAATATTTAATTTGGCAGGGCTCAAAAATCTAATGTGAAGTTTTCAAAGGACCCCTGCTAAATTTATCCAATGGCAAAATCTTTGGAGAATCAGGATGTCACTTTCACAGACATTTAAATTGAAACTCTTTTTGAAGACATTATTTGTTTAGTAGATATTCTGGCCGTTCATAATACCTTTTTTCGAATTTAGGTAATGAAAAATATGTTATTGAAGCTCTGAGCAATGCTTTTTAAGAAAGTGAGCGGTTTTTATTTCTGTGGTTAGTTCCACCTTTCTGTAAAGTATATTTAATCAGGAAAGCTAGTGATTAGGATCCAAATGGGTCTCATTTCTTCCTCCATCCCTGAAAATTTTGTAGCATTAAGATTATGATACTTCTTCGTACTGGGTTACTCACATCTTTGGTTTATGGGAATTTCAAAGCTAGATATCTTCGTTACAGTGATAGTCCACAGCTGCGCTGTACTGCTGGATTCCTGTTATAGTGAGGGGTGTATCCTTTTCATCTTTTTAAAGGAAAGGAACATTTACAGTATGGTAGAGGGCTGAATGCAGCTGCCAATCAAGATGGTTTGCAGCCTGCCCACCTGTGGACCCTGCTGGTTTCATATGTCCTGTGGGACAGTGGCTCCCCCGCCTCCAAGGACTGACATTTCTTGAGAAAGTAGGGGGAAAGCAAACTGCTCCAATGGCCTCTTCGTGTGCGGTGCCAGGAATCGATGAGGAAGAATGGGAAAGCTGGATCCCCCAGCAGCCTCACAGAGAACTCTGCCTAATTGTCTGGAAATTCTGCTTCGTCATAGTCCTTTCTCTTGCCATAAAACTGCTTTGGCTCCCTTTTTGCTTCCACATCATTTAAGCTTTTCTCTCAGCCTTCAGCCTGTCCCCGGGGCCTCTGCTGTTATCCTGGGATTTCCCAGGACTCCTCGAAGGCTCCATGGGCTCCATCCTTCCAGTGCCAGCTGATGCAGCACACCTCCTCTTGTAGATGTCTGTGCCAAGTGAGACAGAACGAGGAAGAGTAAGAGTTGGATATCCACTGCCAATGCACCAGAGACCGCTCTTCGTGATGTCTCCCTGTGCTTCGTACATCTTGTTAAATACAGACGGTGCCACACCATTCCTATAACTATGTTATCAGCTTGTTTTGTCCAACAATATGCTATGAAGAACCTTCCCCATGTCATTGGAAGGCAGCATTAGAGTTCACTGCAGATATTCTTTAGTTATCTAACTAATCATTTCTAATGGACCACTTGCAGACATTCACCTTTTCCTTGTTAGAGTGAGTGCTGCAATGAGCAGCTTTATATATACATCTGTGGGTGTTGCTCTGGTTCACTCTCCTCAGAGAAAGACTTTAAAAGGAACGATTGGCTCTAAATATATATGTGCCCCATGGAGATTTATCCTACAAAGCTAATCCCGCCAAGGGTGGGAGATACAAGGGAGCCAGCAGCTGAATTCACTAGTATGAGTTCAGTCACTGCCTGCAGTTCGTACACCTTGGAACTACTTGCCTTGGGCACACTCAGGTTCTCATCAGAGCACTTTCCAGTCTGGCTCTGCTCCCTTGCCTTTTTTTCTTTCTTAACCTAAGTATCCTATGCCATTTTAGGGACCAGTGTCCTAATGCTTATAAAGATCTCATGGATTATTCACAAAAATTGGTAATGTTGGAGGCAACTTTAGTTTGTATGGTCCTTGCATCCTGTGTCCTGCAGGTCATCTCTCCACTGCTTTCTCAGGCACTGTCACCTTCCTGTGTCATTTTATGTGACAGAACCAAATGCTGGCACGTGCCTCTTACCTGTCATCATAGCAAAGCTTCTGTCTATATTATTTTTAGTAAACATTCATTGGTTTATAAAATGAACATGGCCAAATTTCAATAAGAATAAAAATTAGAAGGAGATATTGCCAGCCTGGAGTTATGACACCATCTTCACAAGCATCACTTACCAACCCCTGAAGTTCACCCAGTTGTGAATGAAGCACACCCTTGTGGCTGGAACATGGGGTTTCTATTTAAACTAAGAAATGTGGGGATTTATGAACTTCCAAAGAAACACAAGGCTTTATAGACTTTCAGAACCTTGACTTCTCAAATACACCATATCTTTTACTCGTAAAAGAGGAATTTAGGGACTTTTTAAAAAAAATCACTGTTTCTACTGATGCCCTAAGTATGCAGTTTGGTTTTCAATAAAAAAGAGGAGGAAAGCCAAAGAAGAAAACCCCAAGTTTTCATAATTTCATTTGTGAGAAAAATAAAACCCCATCAAAAGACACTATCTCAACAAAACATCCACACTCAATAGCTACATCTCCTAAAACATAGGACAAGAGTTTTTGAAGGAAGACAAAAGACAACTGAAACATTTTTCAAGTCTTTGCACACGGAATAAGAAAGCACTAGCTAGGTACTGCCCTATGTGGAGAGTGCAGTAACCATAGCAGACTCTGGGTCCTCTTACAATGCATTTCCGCATGTCAAAGATCGTTTTCTGAAGTGATACAGGAGCAGGGAACACAGGCCAGAGCCGTGGCTGTGATGTCTAAGCCGCTTGGTCAATTCTGAGGAATGAGATCTTCTTTCTCAGCTCCCTAGCTCCAACCGTGCACTGTAGCTTGACTTCCAGCCTTAGTTTTCCCCTGGAGCTTCATATCTTTGATGTGTGCATGCTGATTCTTACATTTGCGTATTTTGACATTCTTCATTTCCAACAGCTGTGGGCTAAACACTTGCAGGCAGTGAGTGGTTTTGCTCTCCAAGCTGCTAGGATGCTTGCCAAGAGTTTAATGTTTTCTTGTCCTGCATGTAAAACCTTTAAAAATGCTTTAGGTTGTCTTTTGTGCGACCTCAGTGTTCCCTGTTTCAGAAGTTGTGCCCATTGAATCTGATGCTGTGTTGAAATGTTCATGGAGCTTAATTTCTCTCTCTCTTTTTAGTACAGAACATACAATGCTCCCATTTTTCTTGATAATCAATAGGATCAACTCATGTAATTCCTACACGCATCAAATCATACCATATCTTTCCTTTTAGCTTAGTGGTTTTCAAGAATTGCTAAAACACCAACGTGGAATGGAAAATAGAATCAAGAAGGTCAGTTACACTGAATCCCTGGAGCATGTGCCCCACGAGAGTGTTGACGTTCATCTGTTGTTCACTGCTGTTTTCTCCTAGTATTTACTGGGCATTCAGAGCATATTTGTGGAAAGAATGAATGAGGGAATCCAATGAAAATGATAAACTTGATTAATTCAATGTAGAGTGAATGTAAATCCCCTTTTTTGCTTCCTCATTGCTTAAGCGGATGGAAGCAAATTGTCACAAATGATCTGAACCGTAGTTTGTTTATTTATGAAATAAACATTGGTAACCTCTGCAGTCCACCTCGCCCTGCCTCATGGGATGAGATGAGGAATGCTGCTGGGCAGGACCACAGGGAAAAAGATAGCTCCAGGTGGAAACGTCTCAACACTATCTGATGCCTAAGAGTAGGGGAAGATACCTGTGTAATCTCTAGGCAGTACTACTGAGTGGTGAAATTCATATGGATGCATGGTTTCTTGCTGTCTCCTTTTCTCCTTCCCTTTCTTCATTTCTTTCTGTTTAACTCTGTCACCATTCTCATTGTCACATCATGAGTCCTATGATTCATTCTTGAATCCTAGGAATAAAATGCACTTGAGAAATAAAAAAGAAATAAGGCATTTACTGAGTTTCCATACTTCAAGGACAATACTTCCTTTGTGTTTTCTAATCTGCAGAAACTTAAATAAGACAGCTTCAATAATGTAACTATAATTTTGTAAGTTATCACCTTAGTTATGGTTACTAATGTGATACTCTGTAAAATGAATTTTAAAACACTTTATTGAGTATGATCACATATCCTAAGTAGCTGGACATATACTGGGATGAATTTTATTTTGTTTATTCTTCAATAGATCAAAGTGCTAGAAATTCTATTGCTTTCCCACATTTTTCTATATTTTTTAATGATTATCACTGTTAATGGTTTTCTGGTTGCTTGGATATTTCCTATTCATGTTTTTCTCATTAGTTCTTTCTTAATTCACTTAAAGGAAAATGTTTGAACAGTGGCTGTCTTGACCCTGTGAGGCAGTTTCTTTATAGTCATTTACTCCTAAGTGAAAAACTCGTGTATTTGTCTAGTTAATCAATCTTTCTTTCTTTCTTTTTTTATTTTGTACTGGAAATTGAACTCAGGACCTTGTGCTTGCCAGGCAGACACTGTCCTACCGAGCTGTATCCTCAGACCATTGTCTGGTTAATTTTCTAAAAGGTCTATGCCTTGCTGCAGGGTGGTAGTTTGCTTGGCACCCCTGCACCTCGAAACAGGGGCGATTGCTGGGATCCATCTGCACAACAGAAATGGATGCATCACTGAGTAGGGAAAGAGAATGTGGAAAGTGGAAGTGTGGGCTCTCCACCGATCACTAATGAAAATACCTTGCAGGCCTGTCCTAGCACATGTGTTTCAGTTTAAAATGTAAAGATAATTTGATTTTTAATTGCTAGTCTTATTTAATCATTGACTGTGTTTAAGGAGGTTAAAAAAGAATAAAGACATAGAAAGAAGTGCATGGATAAAAGACCAAAGTTTCCAGCAAGGAAACAAGCCAGTTCTTGTGAAGTGTTGGTGCTCCTGGCTTGTCTGAGCAGAAAAAGATGTAGTAATGAAGAAGTTCAAACTCAGGGTCCCTCGAGGGACCACCTTCCTTGTCTGTCTTCCTTCCTGTCCTCTATTGTCCTCCCAATTTTGCCTCCCTCCCTTCCTTCAGTTTCTTCTTTCCCTCTCAACTTCCATTTTCCTTCCCTTCCATGATGACTTGCCCATTCTTGCCCGTGGTGCATCTTTCCCTCTGCATGATGGAGACAACACAGACATGATAACACACACAGAGCAGATCCTCTGGTGAGGTGAGCAGAGAGCAAATAATCACACAGACCCATGGGTGACACATTCTGATGAATGCTGTAACAGAGGGGATAATGGGTGAGTCTAATGGGGGGAGCAGTTTAAACTGATGGCCAGCACAGACTTCTGTGAGGCAATATAGTATTTAAGTGAAGACCTGAAGCAGCGAGAGAAGTTATCCAGGACTAAGGTGTGTGTGCATGTGCATGGGCGTGTGCATGTGCGTGTGTGTATGTATGCATGTGTGTGTGTTTCCAGACAAGGTGTTGAATCCAGGCAGAATGATAGCACGTACAGAGGCCCCAAGATGGGAGGTTTGAAAGTTCTGGACAAGCTGAAAGAAGGCCAGAGCAGCTAAGAATCCAGTAAGATGGGAGTGGGGCTGCACGTACACTGGATGGGGGGCAGCATAAGTAGAGCCTGATGGGTTGAGTTGGTCATTTGGAGACCATCTAGAACATCACTGAGTCCACAGAGGGACATAGGGTAACAGCTTGACCTGAACTAAGTCATAAGAGGGTTCTAGCCAGGTGTGGTAGGAGACTGAGGCAGGAGAACTGTAAGTTCCAGCGTAGCCTGGGTAACTTAGTGACTTAGGAAGACTCAACCTCAAAATAAAAAATGGCTGGGGATACAATTTAGTGCAAAGACCCTGGGTTCAGTGCCAAAAGGAGAGGTAGGGGGAGGAAGAGAAAGGAAAAAGGAAAGAGGAGAAGAGGAAGAAGGAGAAGAAGGAGGAATTGAAGATGGAGAGGAAGAAAAAGAAGGAGGAGAAGGAGAGGAAGAAGGAGACAGAATAAGAGAAGGAGGAATCCCCTCCTGGTGAGAGGCTGTGAGCATCGCAGGCTTTGGCAGCCCAGGATGGGAGCCACCAGCGTTTACTGGGACCCTTGCCAGTGGTGACTGGAGCACCAGGAAACCAAGCAATCCCTCCCCCTCTGCCTGTTGTGTTTTGTTGAAGAGAACGAGAGACTCTTGCGACAGCCATTAGTGGCATCCCTATTGTCTGGTTTTGAAGACCTAAAAAACTTTCCTCATTCTGTTCAGATCAGTTTTATACTATGTTGTTTTGTATAAATTCTCTGTATGTGAAGACATGGACAACTATTTGGAAGAAAACAAGAGGCAATATGATAGACACTGAAGATCTCAAGTTGTCTAGCTTTGAAATTTATATATCTTACATTGCTTTCTTATGTCCTATTTTGTTCTGTTATGTTGTGTTTAATATTACCCCTTTTAAAAAAAGAGAGAAGGAAGAAGAGGTAAAGAAAAGGGAGAGGGGAGCAGAGGAGGAGAATTTTCTGACCACCCCTTGTGAATGTCTGTTACCCGAACTGAGGAATTCTACAATGCAATCTACCAAAGTATAGCTGTAAGAATAATAGCAGGCTGAATCCCAGCCCTACATGATATAAGTGGTAGAAAAGTAAAATAAACTCTCCATTTCTGCATTTCTTCACTGGTAAAAAGAAGGTGATAATGGTATCAGTCAATGAAAGCCTTCATGAGGACCAATTTAGGGTGTCTGCCATATAAGTGCTCATATTCATCTGCCGTTATTACTACTCATTCCTCAACATTGCTCTCACAAGACTCAAGCTTGTATACTTTTTTATTTTTTATTTTTTGGTACTGGGAATTGAATTCATGACCTCGCACTCACCAGGCAGGTGCTTAAGCCACTGAGCTAAATCTCCAGCTCAAGCTTGTAAAAGGGAAAACTAAATACAATTTTGTGAATGGGACGGCATTTTAAATGATTCCTAGGAAGAGGTGCTCTTGAAAAGTTCTTTAAAAAGGCCAATTAAAGAACAAAAATATACAGTTATTTTTCTAGTTCATTTATAAGATGGCTTAACACAGGTCATGTCGGCAAGAGTCTTAAAAAATAGGGAACCAGCTCAGTCTTTCTACTTGAACTCAACCCAAGAAATCTCAGAGTATTTCCTATCTGCAAAGTACTGGTATCAGGTAAGGTGGTTTTGACTGTAAGAAACAGAAAATTACTCAATCTGCTGACCCCCATAAGGCACTTGATTATTTTACGTGACAAGACATCCAAAGGTCTGGTGACTCAGACTCCAGCTCTGATTTCTGGCTTCCTTGGGCTCTGTCCTGTCCCAGTACCAGCTTAATCCTCAGGCTGGTGTCCAGATGGCTGCTTCCACTCCATGTGTCTCATTCAGATAGACAACCGCTCTTATAAGAAAAGGACAGCACTTCCTTGTGTCTCTTTCTGGGGAAAACTTTCCCCAGAAGCCCCTTAGCAAAACTCCTTCATGGCTCATTGACTCTAAAGTTAATCCATTATGGACCTGTTCATCAACAATGCTGGAAGCAGTCCTTGTCCAGGAAAATGGTGTCACATTGATAGACATGTGCTTCTTCTAGCCCACACTTTAGGGTCCCAGCATCCTCTGAAGCACACAGGTGACTGAGGAAGAAGAGGCTCTGGAAAAAAGTTAGGATTATGTCAGGAAAAAGGAGAGAAGTGCCCGAAAGGAAGTCAGCAAGAACACTTGTAGAAAGGACATCCAACCACTGCCCTCATACCTGCCTTCCATAGAGAGACAAACACCCACAGAGAACCAGTCCATCAATTTGACTGTGATTACTAAAATAGTTTTGATCAATGCATGTGGCAAGGTGAAGAAAATGTTTATTTTTCTGTCAGTTATTAAAAATTATATCAAAACACACATAGCATAAAACTTACCTCTTTACTATTTGAACATGTACAGTTCAGTAATATTAAGTAAATTTACACTGTAGCATAATTACCATCTGGAACTTTTTTTTTTTTTTCCTTTTTCCTTTTTATCGGTACCAGGGATTGAACTCACGACTGCCTGCTTACAAGGCAGGCGCTTATGCCGCTGAGCTAAATCCCCAGCCCCTCATCTGGAACTTTTTATTGTGCAAACTGAAATTTTACACCCCTTTCCTGCGCTCCTAAGCCACTGGCAAATAGTATCCTTTATTCTGTCCCTGTGAAATGGAATCGTGTAATGTTTACCCTTCTATGATTGGCTTATTTTTCACAGCATACAGCTTTTCAGGTTTCATCCACATGGTGTCATCTGTCAGAACTGCATTTGTTTTTTTCCACCCGAATAATATTTCAGCACATACACACAGCTGGTCCTCCATATGCATGAGTTCCACATCTTGTAGCTTTAACCAGCCACAGAATCACAAATGTTCAGAAAAATATTGTATCTTTCCTGAGCATGTACAAATGTTTTTCTTGTCATTATTCCCTAAACTGTAGCAACTATTTGCATTTCTTTGACATGGAATTGGGTATAATAGTCAACATGAGGATGATTTAAAGTGTGTGGAAAGTGCACACGAGTCATATTCAAACACTGAGCTTGTTTATATGGGGCTAGAGCATCATATGGTTTTGGTGTCCTGGGGCCCGTTCCTCCTCTGGTACTAAGAGACAGCTGTGTATCCTGGTTTGTTTATCAGATCATCCACCCATGACAACTTGGGCTGCTATCACCTCTTGGCTGTTGTAAATAATGGTGCAATGAACATGATGTATAAAGCTCTTTGGGAGCCTGCATTCTGTTTTTTCAGGATATACCCAAAAGCATAATTGTCAAATTTGATTTGGAAATCTTTCAGTGAAAATTGTGTTACTGTAAAAATAGTAGCTGAAGGTGGATGCTGTGTTACATGTGCTTAGACCCTGCTGCCCAGTTGTCCCTGGGTTAGCAGCACTGAGAATTGGCCCTATACCTCCCTAGGCCCTGGCCCTGCACCCTGGATTCAGATCCAGACATTCCAGAAGCCGTGCTCATTACCACCAGGTGTATCCTGTTGTCTTCGGTTTCACTTTCATTCAAAACTTCCCTTTGTGCTTGTCATTTGTTTTCAGAGACTTGGATTGGAGTTGATGTTTAACATCAGGGCTGCAGAGAGAAGTTTCCTTTTTCTTCCCTCACTTATTGTTACTCTTTTAGAGGCCAGAATTAAACCAGGAGGAATTAGAAATAAAAACCCATGTTGAGGTGACTGCTAATTAAGCGCCATCTTGAAGATGATTAGGTTAATCCAGCAACAAAACAAATAAACAAACAAACACAGCATATCTCGGTTTTGGTTGAGAAGGATCGGCAGAGGAAAACAGAAGTATGTGAAAAGAATTGCTAAGTGACAGATAAATAGGCTTAAGTTATTTAAACTGGCACCCAGCGCAACTTAAACAGTATGTTTTGCATCATCTAAATTTCTAAATACCTGGGGTATATTTGTAAACATGGCAATCTAACATGTTATTGAACACAACATTCACATTCAAATTAGCATAAACCAGGATTTACCAGCTGATTGCACAGCATGAATGATAGTAACTAATTGTCAGGTTGGAAAGTTGCACAGATAATAGTGCTAATGTGATTGGCATGCCGCTGTATGACTTACAGTAACAAATCTGTGAATTTTCAGCTTTCTGCCCAAGTCCCTGCACAGAAAAGAATGATTCCGGGTTAAAGCAGTGTGGACACATGGATCACTAGAAAGGAGAAGAAGAGTAAGGAGGAGAAGTCGAGTTGGGGCTAAGTTTGAGGGAATATGAAACTTCTTTCCCCTCATGCAAGCCTGGGCGTCTTTTATAACAGCATCAATGGGGCTCCCTGGCCTTTCAGCACCATACCTCTTACAGGACGCCATTGTTCAGAGGTGTGGCTCATTGCAGTCATTAATCTCCACTGAATGGTGGCTGTGTTACCCTTTCTGTCTTTGCCTGGAGCCCGCAGGCAGCTGGTCAGTGGAAAGTAACAATGACCGCAGGAGGAGAATGGGGCCAAGGCTTTGCTGCAGATGCTGCGTCCCCAACACTGACCTTGGTCATTGCCCTCCCGGGGGAGCTTGGCCCTCCCAGCAGGAACCTGGCTTTCCCAGTGGCTGTCATTGTGGTCAAGGTGGCAGCTACCTGTGGGATGTGTTCTCCCCTTCTGGTAATATTTTGACCCAACAGGGAATCACAATGACGGGTGGAAACTTAGGTCAACATGTGTAAGAGAGCAGAAGGCAAAACACAGGAAAACAAACCCCCCTGGTTTTCAGAGAAGGATTTTGTAGAGGTGATTAGGGGCTGCTCCTAGCAGGTGTGTGCTACGATCTTGGGCAGCCCTTGGGGGACACTGCTTTTCTTTCCACCTCAGTCTCGCCTCCTTCATTTCCTCTATCCTCTGGTTACCATCCTGAGCTAGGTTAGTGACCAGTAGGGACACTTTGGCCTAAAGCTTTTATGTATAGTGCTAGCTAGCTATTGACCTATTCATCTATCATGAATGGGCCAATATCTGTATTTATCTATCTGTATCGTCTACTGTTATCTCCATCATCTGTATCAATCTTTATCATCTGTATTATGTACCACTATCATTTATATCTGACTATACCATCTATAGTGTATGTTTTTCTATCTTCTGTACCTATCTATTTCATCTTTATCATTTCTATGTATATTTTTATCTGTCATTTCAGCTCTGTCATCTGGCTCTATCATCGATATCTATAGATATCACCTAATAGATATCTTTTATGTAACATAGAAATACAGATCAGGTCATACACCACAAGTCGGTTCCCTGAATGAGTGGATAGTCATGGAGAGGAAGGATTGAATTAAGAAGTACGTTCCAAGGTAGTAAAGTGGAGGAGACAGTGAGGCCTGATTGTTCGGTCTTCTCTGACCCCAATGTCATCTGCAATATAAGTATCCATTTCCTCTGAGGTCAGGAGGGCACCTCTCACATGAGGAGCTTGTAAGCTGCTTCAGGGAGAAGAAAGGGAGAAAAATGATAGGTACCTCACTGCTTCCGCTGTTTTCTCCAATACCAAAGTGCCGTTTTTGGGGGGACAGGGGCAGTTATACATCCAGGTCTTGCAAACATTGAACATAGTTTTTTGTTTTGTTTTTAAGGAAGAACTGCATGTGGTCCCTTATGATTGTCAATAATGGTTGCTACTGCTATTGCTATAAGGAGAAGCCAGTGAGCTGGAACTTTGGAGGATTTAGCAGCAGATTTGAGTAAAAATATTGGATGATTCTAAGCAATGTACTGGACAATATCCCTTCTTGTTAATCCTGGAAACACAATGTTAATAACATGCCTTGAGGAAAAGGGGGAGGGGGAGAAAATGTGCAGTTCGCAGAAGCTCTCTGTGCCCACCCACACACAGGCAAGCCTGTATTCTGTCATCTGAACAAAGTCAGTGCTTCTGAAAATTTCAACCCATGGGGAAGAGACACACACACATTCTTGCAGTGCATCAGACATCTGACTTAAAGGAGAGGACTGCAGGTGCTAACAGTGGATCAGGAGGAAGAGGACACCACCAGTTTGTCTGTTTCAAGGCTTCCTGTGCCATGAGAAGAATTAGCGTGTTCTTTCAATCATAGTCAAGATTTCTGCCACTCACCACCAAATTTATTCCTTATTCCTTGTCTGCTTTCTTAAGTAGATAATATTTTTATTCCAAAATCAGCTTTAAAGAGGGAAGATGACAGTTTACCCCTAATGTTTCACCCCTTCAATGTCCATGCCCCTTGCTAAAGCATCTGGCTATTCATGGAAGCACCAATATCTCCCTGATGCATTACTCTCAAGCTAGACTGTGTGCCTTGTGTGAATCAATGGATTGCCGGTAGGTATAGCCAAAAGAGGCTCTCAGGATGGTTGTAGGATGGCGATTCTACCACCCAGAATGTGTGTCTCACGTACAATGTGTGACTGAAAAATATGGTGAATATTTAAGTTTTTAAAATGTGTTATAAAAGACGCATTGCCATTAACCCCCCTTCTTCAAACACAGATATTCCATCATCCTTGCCACATATGGCAGCGCTTCTGGGAGTTCTTTTTCCCTTAGTTGTGCTGTTGTGGCTGTCTTGATGTCCTGAATGGATTCAAAGTGTTTATCTTTCATGGTCCGTTTGACCTAAGGGAAGAGCCAGAAGTCATGGGATGCCAGATGCAGTGAACAGGTGAATGATGACACACCATAACGCTTTCAACAGCCTGCCTTTCCATTGACTGGCATTTAGCAGTGGCATTCACTGTATTTTTGACCATACTTTTCAAAGATATTCCCAAAGCAGAATTTTCAAACTGTGTCAGAAAGTGTCAAGAACAATGGGGTGTGTTTAAAGCCAGGCTAAGAATTCCGAGGGTGATTAGTAGAGTATGTCTTTTACTGTGATAAACTCTAAAAATGTAAACATTCATAGTATATTTCAGTCATACTGTGTAGCTGCTGGACCTGCACTAAGGAGAGGCAAAGAGAACAACCCTGAACAGCTAAAGAGAATGAGAGGCAAAACTGACCATTCTGCATCTTGCAGCTTTCCCAGCTGTCCCCAACCTGAAGAAGAGCCGTCCAGCTGAGTCCAGCCTTGGCCAGCTGGACTGCAGACCAGATGCTCACTGTGAGGAGAGCAGCTCCATGGAAGCTGCTGTGACTGAGGGATACTTTATTTAGAAGTAATACTGTAGATGATCAATTAATATTAACCACAGTTTTGGTCTAATTTTTCAGTTATCAATGTGTTGTAAACATAAATGTGCTTCTGCAACTTGAGTTTTAAAGCCTGCCACAGTATTCTAATGTAGACAATATCTTAACTCTTTTCATTTTATGTAATTGGGCAGTCAGTGTTTTGCTAGTGTTTTGCTAATGTAAATAAAACTCCACAAATGTTCTTATATAAATCTTCAGTCATGTTCCTGATGGTTTCCCTAGGACAAATTCTTAGATTTGGAATTGCTCAATCCACATATTTATCCACATTTCAAAGATTTTCATACATAATGTAAAAGTGGTCCTTCAGAAAAGTTAGAACAATTCCTTCTTCTACCAGAAAGAAATGCGAGTATCATTTCCCTGAATCTTTTTGGATTAGATAGTATCATGCCTATTATAATTTTTTTCCAGGGCCTTGATAGTTGGATGACAATGATGCTGTATTTTTTAGTGTGTTACATATTTTGTTAATTATAAAAGATGTTATCCTTTTCTCCATCTCTCCCTCTGCACAAGGGTACAGCAAGAAAGTGGCCATCTATAAGCCAAAAGAAAGAACTTTTAAAAACCTATCTCACAAGGACTCTGAACTTAGACTTTCCAGTCTCCAGAACTGTGAAAAATGAATGTCTATTGTTTAAGCCATGTAGTTTATGGTATTTTGTTACAGCAGCACAAACAGACACAGATACCACATAAGTCCTTACTGGATAATTTCAAGTGTTTTATTGTTGTTATTGTTGTTGCTGCTGTTTCATAGTCCTGGGAATCAAATTCAGAACCTGGAACATGACTGGCAAGCTCTACCACTGAGCTCTGCCCCAACCCATTTTTAGATTTTAAATAGCTTTATTTGCTTACTCAGTCTTTTTCAGATAAACAGTTGGGTTTTCCAGGTAACTGACAGTTAGTGGTGGCTTCCAGCCTCATGTGTAGAGGTCAGGGTGCTTACTCTTCCTCCAGTCTGTGCTCCTGGCCTTCTCAAGACCCTGCGTCATCCTTCTCACTCATGGGCATCTCTGCTCTGTCTACAGAGGAGCATGTGCTGCCATCACAGGTGCATGCTGCATGGCTCTTGCTGCTGAGGTCCAGTGTCCCTGGTTCCCAAATTACTGCAGTCTGCCACCTCCCTTGTCCTGGTTGCAACTCTCTTTTTCCCTGAGACCCTTAGCATGTTTGCAGGCCCAGAACTCCCAGAACTCCCAGAAGCGCTGCCAAATGTGGCAAGGATGATGGAATATCTGTGTTTGAAGCAAGGGGAGTTAATGGCAATGCGTCTTTTATAACACATGGGGGTTCTGGATGTTTTTCTTGCTCGGCACTCCCAGGCACAGACACCAAAGGCACCCTTGCAGGTTCTCATGTTTGCACCTCTTCCTTGGAGTTTGCCAGGCTCTTCCTAGGCATCACATTGCCCAAGGTAACCCAGGTACCAAAGCACTCTGGGTTGTAGTGTGTCTGCCTATCTCTTCCTGACAATCAGCCTGTCCCTTGGCTGCACAGGACTCGGCAAGATATTGGTGAAAAGTGCCCATTTGAGAATGCTTCTCTCTGTCCTTGGAACTCTTTCCTAATTCCTTTCTGGGACCCTGGAAGGGCTTTTCTTTTTCCTGTGCTCTGGGAACTTCCTTTATGTTACATCCTGCATTCCATGATGGACTCTGTGGCCAGTCCTAGTGTTCAAAGAACTAAAGTTCTTGATGCATAAAATGCAGTTTTGGGAATCCAAGAATTCCTTGTCATTTAGCTTTTGAATATGTGACTTTTACAACTATTGTTTTTCCTTTTCTTGAGCTACTTGCCATGGACTATAAAAAGTTTACTTGCCTTTCCAATAAATCCCCCAGCTTCAGTGGGTGGAGAGTCATCTAGAAATTAGGAAAAAGTTGTTTTAATATTTCCAAAAATGCAATCCCTGTCACACATGCTGTATATGTTTGCATAACACAAACACATTTTTATGACCATAATTTCTTCAGAAAGTTCAACATTCCAGAATATATTCAAAGAAACTTGGTTTTCTATATTATTTTTCTTTTGGCTAATTTCTGAGTTCATGTCCCTTCCTGACTGCATGATTGCTCAACCCCAAACTCAGAGATCTAGGTCAGGATTGATTTGGAGGTGTTACACCAAAGTTGTTCAGGAAGATAGATTTGAAAGTGACAGATTGGGACATGGATACTGTTAGTTTATAAAAAATATTGAAATAATTAAATTATAATGAGGAAAGGGTAATTTTGCTTCATAGTTTTGGAGGAAGTTAGGACTTCCATATACCTTTTGGGGGAAGACACAATTCAACCAAGTGGCACAGTTGCATGGTAACAGAGCCTTCTGGATCATGGAGACCACAGTGGGAGAGATTGCAGCCTCTAAATACGGGAGTGTCCATCTTTCCCTGTTACCCCCCACTGGCTCACCTGGCCTGGGAAGCTGCTTTCTCTATGTAGCACAGGATAAGGCCAGACTCAAAGGTCCGTTGGAATTCTGAGATTCCCACTCCTTTCCCTCTATAGAAACCCTATGGATGTGGTGCTGAGTGATTGCTTTTAAAAAAGTATCATCTTGAAGCAGGCTGTAGATTTGAAGCCTGTGGACAAAGACTTTTTTTTCAACCAGAGAAAAAGCTCGAAGGATAAAATTAACACTATAGAGGATTTTCCAGAAACTAGGCCAGCAAACCCTGAGCAGGAATGTCCCGTATAGCTTCTTAGAAATGCTTCATGTTGTTAATCCCAGTTTTAATTTCTAGCCTTATTAAAGACTTAAGGCTTTATCTCTATTTATCTTCCCTAAAAAACCAGATGCACGTAATGATCTTTATTTCTGTCATTTTCCCAGTGGTCACAGTGTCTGTGTTGCTTAATCTTTTTTATTTCCATGTGGATTAATGAGGGCTGTGTGGCTCTGTCTTTGTCCCTCCAGTGAGTCCTGAGGACAAGCATCTGGGGGATTCAGCATCATTTCCGAGAGATAAATGTTTGCTGTGTAGGTAAACACCACTGCAGAGGGGTGCACACTGGGCACCCGCCTTGCTGAAATGGGCCGGAATAGAATCCGGCAGAACCCAACAGCTGTTTTTATGTATCACCCAAGAAACTTGTCTGGGAGCCTTTGGCAGCTACAAGCACCATGAGCAAGATCACCAAACAGGGAAAGAAGAGCAATCTTGGTAGAGTCTTAGAGTAAAAAATGACCTCAGAGCTCATGAAACCAAACTAAGCAGAACAAAACAAAACACTAGAGAGACAATGTGATTCTCTAAAGAACACAGAGTGGGTTAATGAAAGGTATCAGTGCTTAAGAATGCACCTTTGACTATGGTTTTGAGATTTGCCACCAAGTGTGAATATACATATAAATAATACATATACATATATGCTATATTTACATATTGATATGTGTGTTATATACATGTGTAACACATATACATATATGTTATATATACACATCTATGTATATATATATATATATATATTGCCTGTTTGAGGGACAAATGCACAATTAAAGGGAAACAACTTCAGGTTTCTGCCACAGGCTTTGATGCTATGACAATCAGCAATCTTGAATATATATTTGGGAATGGAAATATTATTTTTTTCTTACAGAAAACTTATTTAAGCTTGTATAGGAAAGCATAAATGCTCTATGAACTATTTTTTAAAATTAACATTGAGCATTTGAATGGAGAAATAGGAAAAGAACAATGTTAAAGTACATTGTTTCTAAGGGACCAGGTCTACTCATGGTTTTAGAATGAAAAGAAACGAGAATGTATTAAGAGATTTTGTTCTGGTTAATCATAAGGTATAGGCCACAACAAACATATCTGGAGTGTGGCATGGTGATTGATGTCTGTAAGCGCAGCATTCTGAGAGGCTAAGGCGAGAGAATCCCAAGTTTCAGCCCAGTGTGGGCAAAACAGCAAAGATATGTTTTTAAAAGGCAGCGGGGCAGCCTAGTGCAGTACGGCTCAGTCCTCAGTTCAGTCTTAAGAACCAACAAGCAACAGACACCAAACAGACAACCAAAAAGTCCTACGTGGGATGTGGAAGACTCCTATGCCTCGTGTTTTCTGACAGGTGAAGGCTGGGGTGTTGGCACAGTCCTTGTATGGGGAGCTGGTATTAATGACTCAGAATTTCTCTAAGGCCAGAAAGGATAGTGGTGAGAAGGAAGACAGATTTTACAGTAGGCAAAGAGTGTAGCATAGGAATCAGATTACTGGACACAATGGCAGGTAGAATGTTTTACAAGGAGGAAAAACATTTGGTTCACAGAGGCCTGGCCTTTGTTGGTTGGTTTGTCTTTCTTGAGTCAGATTCAGGGTAAACAGAGGTACAGAAATGCACTGTGGGGGGACCTTGCGGTAGAGATGAGCAATGACAGCAGTGCCGGAGTCTTAAAACGTGTTGCACTGTGTGTGTTCTGAGGGCATGTGACACTCCAATCTCCCAGAACCTTCATCTTGGTTTGACAGCTTTGCAAGATGAGAGCTTTACTGGCAAGAACTTGACCTTCAGCTTCAGATAAACATGGTTAAAATCACACCCTGCTCTTCGCTGCGTGAATGGCTTGGGCCAAGTTGCTTAACTTCTGTATGCCTCAGTTTCCTCTGTTATATAAAATGGGGCTAATCAGACTCATGTGGTGCAATTGCTGATAATTATTGCTAATTAGGACCATAAGAACAAACATTCTTTAAGGTTGCTTTAAGTGAATGTAATCATTTTCATTTTCATATCATTTTTTCCCCAAAGATTATCATGGCAGATTTTGCTGGTTGGCTATTTTCCTTCCCTAGGGAATTAGGGACAATGCCCCTCCCTCTTTGCAGACATAGACTAAGGCTCCTTTTACTCCCTGCAGTTGCACTGGAGGCCTGGAGCTCTCATCTTGTGCTCCTGCTTATCTCAGGAGAATTTCCTCTCCATGCTACCTTTGCTCTCAATTGGGTCACAACCATTGCAGTCCACTTCCTGGATCTATGTGAAAAGTTAACATCACTCTGTTCCAGTGGGTGCAGCAGACCACTGTGATTTCTTAAGTTAAATATCCCATGACTCAGAAGGAATGATGGAAGCCAGCAGATGGTACCTAGAAAAAGGGCAACCACAGTCTACCCCAGTAGGTCCAACAGTGACTGGAGTGTGTGCGCAGCCCCTGGGATGCAAAAGAAAGGCAATATGTTCAAAGGGAACAGGTCAGGGTGTGCAGAGGAAGAAAAGCCTGTGTTAAAGAGACACTGCTGACACGATGGGGGGGGGGTGGAGAGAACAAAGATGGCCAAACACATGACGGTGTCTCTTAATACGTGGAAAGCCATCCCTGGGAAGGTGGATTTGAAGTGAACAACTTCAAGAGGAACACATAAAGTCACTAGGTAAAAGCCCTAAGGAGAGATTTGGGCTTTATTGTAAAGAAGAATCATTCAAGGATGGAATTGGTTGTTTTGGAGGTTGTAGAGTGAGCTTCCCATACCTGGAAGAATGCAAGTTTTGACTCCATGGTTTCTTTACCACAGCAAGAAGAGGCCAGGCATTAGATCAGAGATGGCCCACGTGTTCCCCTAGCTCTTGGGGGATAATGACCTCTGTCCCTGCTTCTTATCCAAGCCCACCCCATATTGCAGTGGAAACTCAATCCCCTTCCCTTTGAGTTTCTTAGGGCTGCCATGACAAAGGCCTTGAACTCAAAGGCTTAAAACAATACACATTTATTCCCTCAGCATTCTGGAATCCAGAGATCTGAAACAAGTTGTCAGCAGGGTTCTGTGCCCTGCTCGGGATTGAAGGGAGGAGCTCTCAGCCTCTTCTGGCTCTTGGCAATTCTTGGCACACCTTGGCATGTGGCTGCGTTGTGCCAGTCCCTGCCTCATCTCCAAAGAGCTGTCTTCTCCACCTCGAAGGATAACAGTTGTTGGACCTAAGACCCACCTGAAAGTCCAGCTCTTAGCCTGTGGATTCTTTAATGAGTTTCCTCTTCCAAGACCCAATCTGGAGACCCTATTTGTAAGTAAGATCACATTCTGGGGTTGTAGGTTCATGTAAATTTGAAGGAACAGGGATGATTCAAGATGCTCTATAGCTCCAGTTTGAATTGTTTTTTAACATTTTATTTTTTATTAATACATATTTGAAGTACATAGACCTTACATTTATTGTGAGGAGTTGGTATATATACACAATACATTCTAATTCTTGATTCCCTCCCAATTCTTGACCCCTTTCCATTTGCAAAAGCTCTGTTCACATTTTTCCAGTTCCTTTTTATTTCCAATTCCTTTCCCTCCCCTTCCTCTCCCTCCCTCCATCTCTTGTTCCCCTATCCATCTGAGAAAGATCTCCTTGTTACCTATTTATTTCTCTTCTATTTTACTTTATCTTCCCAAAATCAAATTCAATGGTTAGTTTCATAGTTGATCTTATGGGGAAATTGGATTTGGTTTGTGACCAATTTGGTTTGCAACCAGAATCATGGAAAGAATTAAGTTCATGAGCTTATTTTACATGTATATAGTGATATTTAAGCTTGTGTGTGTGACTTATTTTACTGAATGTAAGGTGCATCCATTTACCTACAAATGGCTCAGGTTTATTTTTCTTTCTGGCAGAGTAGTCCTCCATGGCGCATAAATTCCTCCTTGTCTTTGTCTGTTCATCTGTTGACTCCCTTTTCCTTTAGTCAGAATTGTCTAATACAGAATGTTTTCCTTTTTTCTGGAAAATTTCCAGGAACTCTTTGCAAACTATAAGATCCCTAGACTCCAAAGACTCTTTGGGACTTGGGAGTGTGGCTCAGTGGTAGAGCAGGTGCTTAGCTTGCATAAGGTCCTGGGTTCAAGTCCCAGCACCCACCAACTCCCAGAGATTCTACTTGAATGAAGATTTAATCTTAGGAGAAATTAGAAAACTGCACATTTAAGTCTTTCTTGAGCCTGCCCAGGAAAAGATGAAACTGTAAGTTGCCTGTGACAGGCCAGGCTGTGAACAGGTGATATTCTTCCCCACAGCTTGCTACTTATAATGCTACTACTTTTAAATATGTTAGAGTCTCTACTTACAGGAAGTTCATTTCTTCTTTCTAGCTACTCATACAAATAACTGATGATAAAGTATACATAGAAAGACCAAAGGTGGCTTCTTTGTACTCCTTTACCCCTTTTTTCCCCAATAAAGTAATAATTCTAGATAAAACCTCTCATGAAATGGCAGAGTTTGTACAGCAATACAGGTAGCATTCCAGAAAGCTGGTTCAGGGGCTGGGGCTCAGTGTTAGAAAATTCATCTAGCATGTGGAGGTGGTGGTTTTGATATCCAGCAATTCTGGAAGAAAAAGAAGGAGGAGGAGGAAAAAGAAGAGGAAAGAGAGGAGGAGGAAAAGGAGAAGGAGAAGGAGGAGACAGAGATGAAGATGAAGAAAAGAAGAAGAAGAAGAAGAAGCAGAAGAAGAAGAAGAAGAAGAAGAAGAAGAAGAAGAAGAAGAAGAAGGAGAAGGAGAAGGAGAAGGAGAAGGAGAAGGAGAAGGAGAAGGAGAAGGAGAAGGAGAAGGAGAAGGAGGAGAAGGAGAAGAAGAAGAAGAAGAAGAAGAAGAAGAAGAAGAAGAAGAAGAAGAAGAAGAAGAAGAAGAAGAAGAAGAAGAAGAACTGTTGAATGCCATGGCTTCTTAAAAGATCCTTCACTGTTTGTGACTCTAGGCCTCTTGCACTCCAGGGTACGGGGGTCTCTCTCAGTTCTGACATTATAGTGTGAATGTAACCACAACAATGTGTAAATAAAATAGTGTGACTATCCCAATAAAACTAAAATTTCATATAATTTTTACATTATAAAATGTTTCATTCATTTGATTTTTTCCAACTACTGAGAAAAATGTAAATCCATAGCCAGTGGACCACCCTATTTTTAATAGGTAACAACCACTTAGGAGATCTCATAAAGTCTAAGGTACAGCTGCTGGTCAAGCTGCAGAAGGCCAGGTAAAATTTGGCCTCAGGTACAGCGGCATCCAAGAGCCCCAGAACCACTAAGAGCCTCTCTGGCTCTGTTCTGCTTCTTTCTTCTTTCTAGCTGCCGGCCATAGCCCACCTCACGTAGGAGCTGTGTCTCCACGCTACAGCCATGGAGGCTTGTGGGCCAGCTCTCTGTGTTCCAGATCTGTACTGGTTGCAAGGAGCAACCTGGGAACAAACATCTAAGGCTGTGGGTAGGAACAGGGCGGATCCCATGGAAACTCTAAGGCTGTCCAGCCCTTTCCAGATAAGAGGAAATTTGGAGTGGACCAACGATAGCTGTGTCTCAGGATTCATAAAATGTGTGTGTGTGTGTGTGTGTGTGTGTGTGTGTGTGTGTGTGTGCATGTGTGCATGTGAAAGCACCTTTTGAGGGGAGGTGGGAGGTGAAAGGGAGCACATATATGTTATCACTAGTTCCAGGATGTGTTCTAATAGGACCAGAGTATGTGCTGGCCCAGTTGTTGCACAGATTTACTTTTGAGAACTCCCATGGTTATTAAATAACACTGTCTCTCAAAAGGTATCTTTGCCTGCAGGGAAGAGGTAATGCTATGGTTTAGACCTAAAATCCAGCCCTCTCCAAAGCCTCAAGTGTTTGGAAGGTGACTGCACCCATTGATAAATTCACAGTTCAATATGCTGTTAGGGGCTGGGGACTGGTTTGAGGAGGTGGTTGCTGGGGATGTGACCTGGAAGGGTGTCTTCTTGTCCTCCTTTCCTTCCTTCACACTCTTCTTCCTGGCTGCCAGGTCCTTCTACTTTGCCATTTCTACCTTGGAACAGACTTTCCACTGGAAACTGTAAGCCAACAACCTCTCCTCCTTTAAACAGTGGATGTCAGGTATTTTGTCCCTGCATGGGAAAGCTGGCTAACAGATGTGGTGACACTAAATAGCTTTCATTTGTGACTTATCATGCCTCTTCTTTTTGACTCAAACATGAGCATCTTTCATTGAAATCCTTTATACATTATCGGCCTGTTTCCGTTGCTCTCACTTTAGAGAGAAATGCTAGCTTGCCGCTCGTCTCCTGAGGAAGGAGTTACTCTTCGAGTGGAACTTTAGCCAGTGGTTTTCCAGTGAGATCCCAGCTGGAGGTCCTGCTCCCCCTTCTCTCCTCAAGAATGACAACAAGGGGAGAAGGTGTCTGGGTGACAGGATGCAGCCTTTCTTGGGAGGAACCAGTGTGGCAAAAACTCTGATGCAGAACCAGGGAGCAGTTCATGCTAATCACACTTTCTAAATCTGCCCTTCTTCTCTCCATCTTTAGCAGTGGGAGGCTCTTTAGATTGCTTGTTGAATGGAATAAGGAAAATGAGACCGTTGGTACTTGCTGGCAGAACCCACGACAGTGCTACCTTTCTGTACAAAGATTATCCACAACCCCTTGCGCCAAAGCAATTTGGTAAAAAAGAAAACCAAGATAGCCAGAGCAGCTTATCCCCAAGCTTTTTGGTGCCAAGAAGAGCTGAGATCTGTATGAAGATGGAGGACATGGCCTTTGTGGCCGTTGCAGTGCAACCCACGTTTGTCCCTTTTCTATCTCTCTCTCTTTCCTTCTCTGTTTTTTCCTTCCTTCCTTCTTTTGGAATCGCTTTCCAATATTAGATCATCATTCATTCAGCAAACATTAATTGAAGGCCTAACCTGTGCCAACCATTCTGCTAGAGGGCTGAGGTGGGTAAGAAGAGTACAAAGACGAACGGGGAGGAAGGATATAGGAAGATAAATGAACATGTGAGCCAATCATTAGGCTACAGTAAGTACTAGAGAAAGAGAAGCCTATCAGAGTGGGATTGAAAGAGGACATGATATTTTCTAGAGATGTTGAGGATTGAATAAGTTTTGTCAGGCACAGAAAAAGAAAGTTTCTCTGGGTGGAGAAGGTGCAATGCTACTGGGACGATGAATTAGTGAATAATTCCATGAGATGAGACCTGGGGAAACCTGAAAGATAATGATCTTAGGCAAGTCTGAAAGACTGGATTGGAATCAGGCTGTCCAGGTTCTTGGTACTGTTGGGTGATCAGTTAATATTTGTGTTGTCTACTTTTCTCTCATTGCTGAGACAAAATACCTGGCATCTAAAATTAAGGAAGGAACGGTTTATTTAGCTCACAGTTTGTGGAAGTTTCAGTCCATACTCAGCTGGCTCCAAGGCAGGGTGGCCTGGCAGGGGGCAACACTTCAAGGTGGCAGAAAACGGAAAAGGTAGCAAGAACAGAAGAGGGGACAAAACAAGCCTCTTTTCCTTCCTTATATTGTAAGTAGGCTACTCTACCCTCCAAGGTGAGTACAACACTCACACCACCTCCCTTCCCTCCTCTTACAGGGGCTCAGGATGTTTACAAAGTGAGGACCCTGGTCTCCTGCTGAGTCCCTTAGTTAAACTTCTAAACTTTTCAAATTGACACAATGTATCAGCCATTACAATATTCATTTACAGGTGGGAGAAAGATTAGCAGGCACACAATGATAAAAGTGATAATGAAGATAAAATAAGAGTCATCTTATGCCCTATCCATTTTGGATACATATTTACAAAGTATCAGGAAATAAAGAATTGTGCAAATTTAGCTATGTATGATATTGTATTACATCATATCCATCCATCCATCCCTCTTATCTGTCACCAGTCTTCTATCTATGCATCTATGAAGACGCAGTAAAAGACATGAAAAGAGAACTTAAGGCTTCTCTGATGTTGGGTCTTTCTGTGACAGGATGACCATGAATAAGAGGGCAGCATCTGGCCATCTGCCCTGCCTGTTCTAACATCTGCTCTGGAGAGTGGTCACTCCAAAGATGGGACCAGGTCCTTGTGGGATGCTGAGGTCAGCAACCTAGGAGAAAGTTTCCCTCCCAGGGGTCCACCTAATACCCATCCATGGGAGCCTCCTGCAGGGCAAGGGCATGACCTCAGTCAGAGTTCATCATGCTGCCAGGCCTGAGCCTTGACCTCAGGGTAGAGAGGGCATCAAGTTACCTGGCAAAGCACAGTTTGTCTTTCAGGACAAGGGCTGAGTTAAAAGCGTGCATGCTAACACAGGGAACTGTAAAGATCTGGGGGGAAGTGCTACAGCAGTGGGGATCTCTATGGATTTTCTGAGATGATCTCTTCACCTGTCCAGAGGGTCAGGTCACTGCCCGGGGCACGTCATCTGGCAGGTCAGGGGGAATGACAATGCAGGGAAAGTGTGTAACAGATCCTGTGTGCTGGGGAAACTCTATCAGGCAGTGACTGAAGACAAGGGGGCCCAGGGCCGGAAGGAGGTACGATTCATGCACATGCAAATGAGAGGAGCAGACATACCTGTGTCCTGGCCCTGTGCTTTCTGTCACCACCTGAGAACAGCAAGTACAGGCTACTGATACCGCCGTCTGTCATCTGTTGTGCAAGCTTTTCGCGAGCCCTCCCGTCTGCCTTCAGTGTTCATTTATGAGCTGCAGGAAAAGTTTGTCTTCTAGTCGTGACTCATTTTGAATTCAAAATTGCCCTGATGGACCCCTGCTTTGTTCCCAGAATGAGATCAACAGCAACAGTGATAGTTAACTTCAAACACAGACACACACACAGAAGGCACACACACACACACACACACACACACACACACACACACACACACACCCAGGCACTATGTTGGGCCCCATGCATCTGATAATGCTTTCCACAACACTGAGAAGTAAAAATTATTATTACTACTTTACAGATGAGGAAACTGAGACTGACTTGCCTCCACTGATTACAATCAAAAGAACATGCTTTTGGCTCTGAAAGAATTTGGAAATAAAGAATCACACTGCTGTCAGTGAATTTGATGACAGCTAGTTGAGATAGACACATAATAAACTTCTCAGAGGTTTAACCTCCTCTCCACTTTGAAAGGAACAGCACTAGCTCTGCACTTGGATTGCCACAGTGGGCAGGTACGTGCATTAAATGTGATGTGACCATTTAACATGAAATGGGCAGAGGGTGGAGGGGCAAAGGCACACGTGTGTGTGTGTGTGTGTGTGTGTGTGTGTGTGTGTGTGTGTGTGTGCATGTATATTCTCTGATCCAGTGATCCCACTTCTGGGAACAGTTCTTGCAAATCAACTTCCTCGTGTGAAATGACATGTCCAGGGCTATTCATCTAACACTGTTTATAAGTATAGAGTCGCAAACCACCCGACTGCCCATCAGTCTTACTAGGGGACTGTAAGGAGATCAAAGCAGGTCCACAGTGGAACCGTGGAGGGGCAGCGGTGCTGTACAAACGCCTGGAGAACCATCCCCAAGTTATGTTACAGCATGCAAAAGAGCAGAAGAAAGCACCACGTGCATGTGTGCAGATTCTCGTGTTAAACAGTAATCTGTATGTATTTATTCCTATGTGTATGAAGATACCCTGAAATATATGTAAAAAGGTTTATTTACCTATGTGTGAGTATATGTGTGTTGGGGGGAGGTGAGAAGATGGGGGAAGGTATAGGGGACACGTGAAATCTATTTATCTACCATCTATCCATTGTCTATCTACTATCTATCATCTATCTATCACCCACCATCTATCTGCTTACTTATACATGTTCAGATTGAGCCTTCTTTCTGAAATACTTCAGACCAGAAGTTTCAGACTTTGAGCTTTCTTCAGATTTTGGAATATTTCCATTTACACAATTTTTACATCTAAACACAACATTCATTTGATTTCATGTACGCTACCTTATGCACATGACCGAAAGGAAATTTCAGACATTTTTAGAACACCTACAGTTCCACTGTGATCCATCACTGAAGTTAGGAGATCTGTCACTTACAGATCTACGCTTCTCTGCAATTTTCACTAATTTTCCAGACCTTTCATGCTTGGGTTAGGCAAGTACTCAGTTCTGGCAGATGACTTATGGGCAGAAGAGATATGTACCTTCACCAAGCTTGGACAGTTGAGTATCTGCTTTATGTATATTTTTTTGTTTCTGTCTCATAGCAACATTGAAGTCCACATGTTTAAAAGAACTACAAGAAGGGGGAAGTCTAAATTCCTGAAGTTCTAGTTGGAAGAGAGTTTCCCAGTCTAAAATGGAATGTGGCACAATACGTATGGAGTTAAACTACTAACGTGTGAGGGATGTTTGCTATTGTAGCTGGTGTAACTTAACCTAACCAATATACTCTGATACCATCCTGGCTAGATCATATCTGGCTTTTCATCCTTAATGCCTACTTATAGATTTTAGTGGGAAACAAGACTCAAAAGCAGGGACTGCCTCTGTGTGTGAAAGCTGACTTTCCTTCTGCCTGTATAGATGCACATTGGAAGGATTATATTTTTAGGAAAGTTTCCACAGATCCTTTGTCAGGAAAGTTTCAGGGAAAGGTGACCATGAACTTGTGTTAAGGTGATGTTTTTATATTCCAATGAAATAACCTGATTTAATGATTGCAGGGCATGAAGACAACCAGAAATGGGCTGGGGTGTTCTGATCTCAGCAGCTCATCAGTGCTAATAGTTCTTTTGCTACATATGGATGCAAATCACCAATCTTATGCTTTTTATTTAACCTTGATGGGCTAGAGTTTCTTCTTCCAAGATAATGTGAAAATGTCAGCAGTCACTGTCTCTAATTCCTGGAAGTTTATGTCTCTATCTTATGTGCTGGAGGGAAGGAAAAAAACTGTCACAGTTAGAGAGCAAAGTAATTTTTCCTGTTGTTAATAATCTATGTAGTCATGAAATATAATATGTGGGTTTCTGAATTTCTTTCAAAGATGCTGTGGTTCAAAGTAAGGGCTTCGGTAAACTATAATGGGCCATTGTGAGAAAGGAGAAATTAAAAGGCAGTTGGAGGCTTTTCATATATTTCCAGTTTAGAAACAACTTGGTCTCTGCATCATTAGAACTAAACTTTCACCTGCTACAAATTTCCTTCTTTGTTCTAAAGGCTATTGTTGGTTTGAACAGAGAGGAAAGCGAGCCGCCAGAGGCCTTTTAGCCAGTGCAAATGAGCGCAAGAATCAACTGGGTCATGAGTGTTAATGAGAGAAAGAACTGCTGTTGCTCTGAGAGGGACGCGGCCTCCACGACTCACCTTGGATTTAAAAAGTGGTTCCGTGGTCACTGGTTAGCTTCAGGAAACGAATTACTTTTAAAAAATAAATATTGAGTGATTATTTAGATAATTACCATACTTTAGAATCTTGTGTTGTGACCTAAACTTTACATTTAAACAATTGGACTGTACGTAGGATTTCTAGACACCAATACACATAAATTTCTTGTAAAAACAGGCAGGCAGTGTCATTTCTTCATCGATTGACTCACTGAAGTAATGCTTATTAATCGATTTGCGTGACTCTTAACATTTCCTATATCAATCTGTCATATAGTTTCTCCAATTGATAATATCTCATTTTGTGTTCAGGACATCTATGTAGGCCAGAGATTATTATTCCCATTTTGTAGAGAAGGAAACTGAGCCTCAGGGAATGGCACTGGCTATTGAGGGAAACTTTCAAGCCAGGAAACATGGGAAGCTGATGAATCCCCAGAAAATATGGCCTCTGGGAGCTCCCTTTCTCCCAGCCATCCACCCCTCTCATGCATGAAGTTCATTGCTCTGCCTCTTGTGCTCAAATTATTTAGATTGTATCCTTTTCATTAGACTCCGAGGTCTCTGAGGACAAGGACAGTATCATACTTACCATTGTTCCTAACCATATTGCTTTTTTATGTTTTTAATAATTTAACATTGGTATTATTAACAAATGAATGAATAAGTATATAAATAACCTAAAATGAGTCCTATACAAATTTTTTTTGGCATGACTGGAGATTGAACCCAGGCCTCTAGCAGGTCCTCTACTGCTGAGCTACATCCCAGGCCCCTCTTTTCTTGTTTTATTTAGAGGCAGGGTCTTGCAAGTTACCCTTGAACTTGTGATCTTCCTGCTTCAGCCTCTGGCACAGCGAAGATTTCAGGTCAGCACTACTGTATCACTTAGTGAAAAGGTAACTGTTCAGTTCTTAAGAACCATGACTTCATCTAATGCTTCTTTCCAGAGTTAGTTTAATGGGTGGCTTTTTCCTCAATTATTTGATTAGCTAAGGGGCAGGAGAGTGCAAGGGAGTGGAATTTGAGGCAGCCCTCCTGGAGCCCCAGAAGGCTATAGTAGCTGCAGATGATTGCACTGCACTTCAGAGTAACCTGAGGATTGTGATTGCTTTTTGAAAAAACAACTTCACTGAGACATAATTCACATAGCATATAATTGACCCGCTTAAAATGTAACATTCAGTAATTTGGGTGCATTATTAATTTTTTAAAATTATGATTGTGTAACATAAAATTTGCCAACATAACTGTATGTGAATGTCCAGCTTGGTGGCACTAAGCCCGTGTACCGTGTTGTGCTTCAGACACTGTTACCTATTTTCACAGCCTTTGCATCATGCCAAACACAAACTGTTAACCTGTGACTCCACGTTGTCCTGTAAGCTCTAATAACTTCTAATCTGCTTTCTCTCTGCAGGACACAGATCACATAGGTGGAATGATACAGTCAGACAATATTTGCCCCTTTGCATCCAGGTTATTTCACTTGCCATATTTTTAAAGTTATCTTCATGATTGCCTTTTGTAAGACCTGCACAGTTCTTGGCTCTACCTAATGCTCTATTTTGCTGAGCTACTCAACCAGAGGTTTGGGCACGACTCAACTTAATACATCTCACCTAAGTTGTCTAGGTCCCCATTCTCGTGGGAACGCATCACGTGGGGTGGCTGCATAGAAAACTCAACTTTGGCTGTTCTTAGGGCCTGTCTTTCCTGTCCTGTGGCACCCATTGGATCTCCATATGTGCTACAGCCCTCTGATGGGCACCATTATTTTAAATTTGTAGATGTCCCCGTTATTACTCCTTTCAGCTCCAAACTTATTCTTTTAAATTTTGCTCCGTCATGTTGGGACCAAAGTTTTGCGAGCCATATTACCCACATTCCATGCAGACTCCATCAAGGCAGTGTCAATAGGGTGACGTGGAAAGAAACTAAAAGGTTAAAGTGGAAACAATGACTTTGCTCTTTCCTGTCTGTTTCCAGTCCCTTTGCACAACACCCAAGCTTGCCTCTTCCTTCTGGCCCCGGCAGTTCCCTCCCGTAACAGCATTCAGTCTTTCCCACACATGCAGTTCAGCCTCCCCACTCTTCCCCGATGGTGGGAACCAGCTGGCTGGGGCACCCACTACACAGCTGAGTTCCAGCCATGCAGTCCCCTTACAAACCAGAGACACCAGCACCAGGCAAGAGGCCCCTTCCTCTGAGTGCCGAGCTTTGGCTCTTCAGAGTCCCTGAATTCTAGGTTTAAAAATCTCCTTCGTGCACACCAGCCTCCAGAGTGGCAACTGCTTCTTGTATTTGCAACTTCTGTCTCTCTTTGACTTTTCAGTTACCTTTTGAACAGCCTTATGCCAATTTAAGAACTACCTGTATTGAATATTAAGTGAAATACACAAACTTGAATATTGCATGGCTTCTCTTAGGTGAGAAAAACAAAGATGAAGAAGGAATTAGGGTATGTTATGTACAGGTACCAATCCCACACAAGGAATGTAAATTTTATGTGCTGCAAACACCTATAAAGAATAAAGACAGTGATCAAGAGACAGGGGAGGGTGAAGAGAGAAAGGAAAGGGGTTGAGAAAAGGAATGAAAGTGTGTTACATGTGTATACCAATTTCATACTCAGAATATAAGCATCATGTACTACAAACATTTATTGCTCTTAATCCAAAGAAATGTAAAGTAAAATCCACTAGAGACACAAGCTTAAATGTTGCATGGTTTCTCTTATGTAAGAAACTCAAAGTGTAAATAAATTAGAGACAAAAAAGGTATAGATAGGAAAAGAAAGATGGGTCCTTTACAAATAGGAAGGAGACCAAGCGATGGAGGAGGAAGGGAAGGGGAGATACAAAGAATGAAGATGTGTCACAAGTACCCACTCCCAACAAAAGGAATTACTGTGTGCTGCAAACGTGCATGAGTAAAAATCAAGGCAAAGAATTCTCATTTTAAATTCTTGATTACGAGATGGCTTCTCCCTTGTTATCGTGCACATGTGGTTCGCCCCCTCCAAACCTCATGCCGAAATTTGATCACAGTGTAGCTGTGTTGAGAGGTTTTGGGATTGTTCCAAGGTGATGAACTCATTGAGAGATACTACTACCTTTCTCATGGCAGAGGTTCACTCTGAGGGAGAGAATTCCTTACTTAGGACATGGATTGTATTAAAGTGTGTTAGGCCTCTTTGCCCTCCTCTTGCCATAATGTACTTGCACCTTTTGCTATGTTATGTGGGTGCATTCTGATACAGCAGGAGGCCCTCACCAGAAACCAAGCAGATGCCAGCACCATGCTCTTGGACTTCCCAGTCTCCAGCATGGTGAGGCAAACAAACCTCTCTTCTTTATAAGTTATCCAGTCTCAAGCATTTTGTCATAGCAATAGAAAACAGACTAAGACAGCTATTGTTTTCTCCTGACTTATATACAACAAATGAACATCATATACATACTATAAGCATGTGCGGAGTTAAAGATATCGTCTTTCAAGTACCTCATGGTGGCCTTTAGAGTGAAGTCAGACACCATGGACCTTAGAACCTCCCCTGAGAGAGACTGAAGCCTCACTAGGGTCACTGAAGAACAGACCTCCCATGGGAATGGGAAAGTGGAAGTTTCTTCCAGTTGAGAACATTTTCTTTCTTGAGGATGTAATATTGACAAGTCCAGAGACAGTGGTCCAGGAGAGACAGTCCCAGGTGCCAGGGGAAGTTGGTTTCTGATGAAGAATCTCATCACTCATATCTCTGTTCTTCTATGATACCCATGAATGAAGATTGGGCTAAGTAACCCAACTTAGTTCTACTGGGGGTGGTGGGAGGTGAGTCTTGTATGTACACCCAGACCAAAGGAACAGTTACTCACCTGTCCCCGTCCCAGGGCTCAATGACAGATGTCGTTCTTAAAACCTCCTCGCCGGAGAATGTGAATCTCCCACAGACTGACATGGAGATGAGACTTGGGGCTGAAGAATCATTGACTGAAACAGGAATGGATAAAAGAAGGGTGGTATTTATACACAATGAAGTATTGCTCTACCATGAGGAAAGATAAGTGAATAATTTGTAGGAAAATAGACGCACCTTAATGCCATAATGTTATATGAAATACATCAGACATATAAGCTTAAATTGCATGATTTCTATTCTATAAATAAAGGGCAAAATAAGAGGTAGATAATAGGAAATAGGGAGGCAGATCTTTTGCAAAAGGGAAGGAGGTCAAGAGATGGAGGAAGGAAATGAGAAAGGGATATAAAAAAACTTGAGACATGTTATGTACATGTACTAACTTCCCATGACAAATGTACTGAACACATCTACCAATTAAAAAAGAATTGAAAAAATTGGACTGAAATATATAAATGAATTTATTACTAGGTAAATGAAAAGTGTACTACACAAATATTTGAAAATCAAGGTATTAAATAGCCTGAAAGTATTTCATCAAAGATTATCAATTAATTATGAAGCAAATCATAATAATAAGAGTTGAGAAGCCCAGAAGACTCCACCCTATCCAAAGACCAGAGTCGACGTCATCAGTAATGTGACAACCTGGCATCATGTGGGCTCCAAGTTCAGTGTTCTTGGAAGGAGAAGATCACTCATGTGAAATGCTCAGCCCAAACTCAACCAGCTCCAGCATGCTTTGTGGAATATTCTACAAAGCCAGAGAGATCACAGTGCTTATTAAAAACACCAACGTCATAAAGGCCACAGAAAGGCCAAGGAACTTCTCAAAATTCACAGAGGCTGGAAGAGGATGGAAACAAAATCAATCCATGATTGTGGATTTGGGGTTGGGGAAATTTTTGGAAAAAACCACTTTTAATTAGCAAAATTTAATTAGGGTCTATATTAGATAATAGTATTGTATCAATGTTAAATTTTCTGAATTTAGTTAGGGGTTATAATTTTTGCTGAAGTTGACAAATAGTTTAGAAAAACAGGAAGTAAAACTCTACTGAAGACAGAGACAGAGATAGAGAAAATATGAATTACAAAAGAAATGTGGCAAAATGATAACAACTGGTCAATCAGAGAAGTTATTTCTAGGATGGAAATTCTTGTACTATTCTTGAAACTCTTCTGGAAATTTGAAATTGTTTCAAAGTAAACAACATAGAAAAATTGGGGTTGACAGACTCAAGCAGCCAGAGAGGGAAAGAGCCACTCTGGAAGGTGAAGAAAACAAGAAGGAACTGGCAAGCAAGTCCATCTGCCTGCCACAGCCTCGGGTGGGGACCGGGTCTGCACTGGGGCTGAGGGGAAGCACAGGCTCCACTTCCAGGTGGAAGTGTGAGCAGTATCTGATGTGAATGTCCTGATGTTAGAAATAAGGTGGTGTTTGTTACCTGCAGTGGCAACTGAACTACTGGAGTCCGTAGGAACTTTTACCCGCGGGCAGGGATGGAGGAATACCATTAAATATTCAAATAAGTAGCAAGAGGACAAAAATACAGCTGCATTTTTTTAAAAATCTGAGGCACTGGGGATTGGACCCAGGAGTCTGCACAGCCTAAGCAAATGTTCTACCACTGACTGCACCCCAGTCCAGGGTGCACCCTTAATGCTGTCCAGTGAATTGAGTCCTCTGCCCACTGCTGGCCCAGGAGAAGGAGGTGACTTCAGTGACAGGAGGCTGCTGTTTCTTTGCAGTCTCATCACATCGTGACTTTCAGAAACCTGCTTTCAACAAAGTTTTCTCACTCTTTGCAAACAGCTTGGACAGTGTTCTAGAAAACTGGATTCACTCGTGTGACATCCCAACAGGGCTTCCTAAAAGCCAGGCATTGAATACAGCTGGGAGGCAGGGCACGAGGGGCATAGGTTGATGGGCTGACAGAAGAGAAGACGGGATGAGACTGTCACTGGTGCTTCCTGATTCTCTACTTGTGTTCTCAGCCATCCCCCCACGGGCATGCATCTCCAAGACCTCAGCAAGAGTCAGCTGACTCAGTTTTACAGTCACCATAGCATGGAGTCTGTCTCCGCATTGTCTTCAACCTTTGCTTTATTTGGTGCTACACTAGTCATAATTTGAGTAATTATCATGTCACAGCACTCCATAGATGACCTGTGTGCTACGTCCTCTTGATTAGATAGGTAGCCTTGGGTGATTCAAATTGATGAGCAATTAATTACTGGTATGGCAGGTAAGAAGGAACAGTGGACGGATGGGAGAGGGGAAGAAGAGAAAAAGGAAGAAAAAGCTGGAGGGAGAGAGGGAAGGAGAAAGAAAGGCAGGAGGAAGAAGAAGCAAAGATTAGAAAAAAAGAAAAAAATCTCAACTCATTCCATTCACACATTTCTGTGGTATAAATATTCCTCCCATGACCAATTTCAAGCTGTAACATAATTTCATGGCACACATAGTGGGAAAGCAATACACATAATTGGCCCTTATGAGCCAGTGATAGCAAGCTCCAGCGTACACTCTGAGTAACCAGATCATCTTAATTCCCTACTGACATCCGGGGGCTACTCCTAGAACCCATTATTGTACAGTCAGGCCCAGCCAGAAGTAGATGGCCCACCAAAGAGAGCAATCTGAGGGGTTTTTAATAATATTTTACAAATGGTAAACACATAGTGGGTTGGGAATAGCGAACCCACGAAGGACAATGATATCACAGTCCCTGGACCTGTGGAAGGGAGGGAGGGGTTGTCACCAAACCTGGGGGCAGAGGCGTGGCCACCTGGCAGGACCAAGGGATGAAGTGAGCCTAAAGCAGGCAAACTTTGGGGTGGAATTTTGTTTCATTTTTGCAATAGGAATCAAACTGAGGACCTTGTACTTTTCAGGCAGGCACTGTGCCACTGAGTACCCGGCCCCACAGTTAGGAATTTCATTTCATTTCTCAGTTCTCCCAACTATGGTTATTTCTCATTGGCAGGATGACTCAGACTTCCTAGGATTATCTCAGCTTCAGCACCAAAAGTTCTGTATTCTGGGAAATCGGTTTGGTGATTGGTGTGGAAGATTAGCGGGGGAGAGTCCAAAAATCCATGTGGTAGCCCAAACAGCAGGGACTGTGTGCAGTCAGGTTTTGGTGACGGTGTAGATAACCCACCTCCATAGTTACCTTATTTGTTTGTCTTCTGGGTACTGAGATTGGCACCCACAACCTTCAAAAGAATGGATCATCCATTCTGGTACTATTCTAAGCCATGGCCGTAGGAGTGCAAATCAAATACACTGTGACTGTGGGTGCTACCAGTGTGTCACTGACTTTGTGGATTAACCTTGGGATTCATGTCAAGGTAGTGCTTGTTAATTTTTAACATAGTGAATAGGGTGGCCATGTTTTCTAAGAGTTCAATAATTAAAAAAAAAACCATAGTGATTGCAATACCAATGCCAGCAGGAGCCTAGATATCACCAAAAGAGATTAACTTACTGTATTGTTTTAATGCCAGATAGAAGAATGTGTCAACTTGATGAGAGAGGTACCTAACCTAGAGAGAGAATACTGTACCATATGCAGAAGAAAGTTTCAAGTTGGACAAGACAGAGAAAGGGCTGTCAAAGTTCATATAGAGATGAAACCTCCCAGTTTTAGGATGAGACAGCTAAGTGTTTCCAAGTCAATCAAAAAGTTCCATTTACCAAAGGACGCTGAGTCAAAGTAGTTGCTGAGCAAAGCTCACAAATGACATCATTTACTTAGCTGCTTGATGGACTGACTAAAGATACATTTTCTGACTCAGATATTGCAACCAAAGTGTCTTGGAGGTGAACAAAAAGGGAAAATTTTGATGAGATGTGCTGGTCACTATGCAGTAAAACTGATTTTTAAAAAAGCCCTTAAACAGCAACCATGCGTTCTTCAGTACAAAAATATGGTGATAAAAATGTTCTCCTTAGCTCTTAGGTACTTTGTTTTGATTTGAAAAATGGAGTTTCAAGGCATCTAGATTTTTGTGAAGAGTTTAATAAGAATGTAGAAAATGCAAACCAAAAGATTGTTGGCACTTTGTCTGAAAAACTAGACTTTGTGAATCCATCTGCACACTTGGCTGGCAGTGCAAACATAGATCCTGGCAAATTCTCTTCAGTTACAAACTCCTTACAAAAGAAAATGAAGAGATCTTATTTTGTAATTGATTTAGGGAGGGAGGTTTCCTTATCTGGAATATGGGTGCTTTTATAACAGAAGTTTATGGTCAGCTTTTAGTTTCTTGAAAATCAACAGAAACACTGAATGAGACTTTTTTTTTTTGTCTTGGGCAATTGAATCCATGCTTTCATACATACTAAGCAAGTATTCTACCACTAAGCTACACCATCAGACTCTATTTTATTTTGAGTAAAGTTCTTGCTAAGTTTCTCAGGCTGGCCTTGAACTCAAGATCATCCTGCCTCAGCCTCTCTGTAGCTGAGATTACAGGCATGCACCACCATACCTTTTCTAAATGAGACTTTGGCTCCATAGAAATGGAAGGAGATGATCTCTTGAGACATGTGCCTACAAGACAGATGTTATTATCACCTGCCAAGAGGAAGATGCTAAAATGCCAACCTGTTGCAAAAATCCTATTTTTAAAGTTGAGACAAAAATCCTTAGTATTAAGGATGATAATGGAGAACATGATTATAGCCGAGTAGAGCTGATATACCTTTCTCCAAAGATGTTCAGTGAACTTGTAAGACAGGGAACCTAAAACAAGAGTGAACCAACCACTTCCCAGCTGAGTGATGTTAGGTGGCAGAGGAAAGTAAACCTTAAATCTGCTCCAAAAGTGACTTTTTTCCTCTGAAAATAAGACTGTTATGGTGTTTGTCCAGATGTCTCCCCAAACCTCATGCAGTCATAGGGCTTTTTCAGAAGAGACTGAATCTAGCATGTGATGCTGGGATTAAGGCTGTGTGATTAGTAAATTAGCCCACAGTTTGGTTTGGTGTGGTTCTGGCTAGGATTCAGGGGTGAGTGCTGCACTTGCCCTAGGGCAGGCCGCCTGCATGTAATGCAAGGGACAAAACAGTCCTGGTTCTTGTTTGTTTATTTTCCAGTTTTCTTCAGCTATGAATGTTTTCTTCAGCTATGAATGATATGAATCCCTCTGCCCTGTGCCACCCTGCCTTGGAGCCAAGACTAAAACCTCCACAAACTGTGAGCTAAATAAATATTTTCCCCTTTAAAAAGTTAAAGGTTTTAGGTTTATCTCAGCAATGAGAGAAAAGTAACTAAGACAGACTGTTTTCAATTTCAAAGAAAGAATAAGAATAAGTGAGAGAAATCGTTGGGAAAGAGTTCCACTATTTTCACAATATATTTACTAACTGAGTAAATTTTTTTGCAATCCAATTTAAGAGTTCACAAATTAAAATGCTCCCTGTGGGTTTTTGCCTCCTCTTCTTCCTCCTCTTCCTCTTTCTCTTCCTCCTCCTCCTCCTTTTTTTGTGACATTGGACCTTTACGCTGAGCTATATTGTCAGCCCTTTTCAAACTTTTTCATTTGGAGACAGAGTCTCACCAGCTCACCAAGTCCTCCTGCCTCAACCTTTCAGAAGGTTTCTATATTATGGGTTTGAGGTACTATGCCTGGCATGGTCTCTGTCTTTTAAAATCATTTTCCTTGAGCAAGAAAGGTTTAACTTACACAGTTAAACCTGACTTGCATGATTTTTTTATTCTGAGATGGTGTGAATGAGCACCCATACATACATCCATTCTGCTTTCACTTTTTGGTTCAAGGCTCAGCAAATTTCACGCAGTATTCAACACTTTATTGTAAATAGGCTTTGTAACAGATGATCGGCCCAAGTACGGGCAGTGAAAGTATTCTGTGCATGTGGGTTGGGCTAAGCCGGGGAACCCAGCAGGTTAGATGTATTACACACATTTAATATTAAGAATATTTTCAGTTTGCAGTAGGTTTGTATGGACAGAATCCCCGCTGTAATTTGAGGTGTGTCTGTGATTCTTTCAATGTGTTTTAGAGAGTGCAAAGTCATGGCCATCGTGACCAATCACACAGCTGCACAAACAGCCCCGCAGCATCTGAGAATGTAGCATGCCAGTTTCCATGATGGAATTACAGCTCTTTTCTGCTTCCTAAGAAATGGTGACACTGGGCATCCTAAAAATGTCAGTTGAATGCATGTCCTGGCCTCCAGAAGTGTGTATACATCCTGGAGTTAAATTTTCTTGTCTATAAAAGAAAACCAGGAGTTTGGTGCTGACAGCCTGGAGCTGAGAGCACTTCTAGTTTCTGTGACTTCTTGCTGCGGCCTGCAAAGGATCCTCTGAAACCTTCAAGTGTCACAATGATATGATGAAGACAATTATTTGATGTTGAAGAACAGCAATATAAATATAATGAAGATATAGTAACCTGCAATGATTTCAAGTCCTTTCAGAAGCATGAAATAAAGAAGACTGGAGAGAGACTCTGTCAATATGGTCAATGTGGGGAGGACAGCTCTGATTTTTGTGAACAAACTCACCCTGGGCAGAAATCCTTTCTAAGTAAGAAAAGTTTGAAAGTCTGTGCAACATCTAACAGTGTTCAAATCCATGAGAGAAATCACAGTTTGGGGAAATAATATGTACAAAACCAGTATGATAATAGATTTATTTCTACATACCATATTGAAAAAGATGTTAGAAAATATGGTGGAGAGAAACATTATATAACTGGAAATGTGCAAAAGCATTATCTCACAGTAATTTCTTTAAAAACCCTAAAAAAACTTCATGCTGGAAAGCAAACATATGAATACAATCAATGTGGGAAAGCATTCAGTACACACAGTAGCTGTCAAACACATAAAAGTCAACTTCTGGGACAACATGGCAGACAGATAGCAGCAGCTACGGAGGCTCTCTGAAAGACCCACCTTAGAATCCAGGAATGGTGCGGAGTGAGGAATCCTAAGCAAGAGGAGATATGCCCTGCTGACCCAAGAACGAACTGGGCTGAGTGAGAGGAACCAACTGGGAATGCAATCCTGGTGCTATAACAGGAAAAGATAAAGCCTCAGTGTGGAAGCTGGAGCCCGCACCATTGGAAGCCATGATTTAGGTTTCCTGCCGCCGTAGCTGCGTCTGAATTGGCTCGGCAGGGAGAGAGACACGCAAAAGCTCTGAGAACGGGAATCAGTGAACGGAGTTGAGAGTGGGATGGGTGGGGAGCCGTGCATTGACCTGCGGTGAGTGAGAGAAACTGGGATTCTTCCACGGTCTATGAGGCTCCAACAGAGGACATTCTGGGACTGGGCAGACTTGCCAGAACAGGGCGCTGTAGTGACTTCAGTCACATATCCCCCTCTCAAGCGGGACTGGTGAGCAGTGCCTAGCCCACGTGACGCTGCTGGCTGAGACCCAATAGGCTAGCACAACCCAGGTCCCAGTGCCTGAAGGTGGCCTGGAGGGGTGGGCCCCACATAGGCTGCCTGGTCCTTAACTCCCTGGTGCACTGCAGTGGGCGGGAACACCTAGCTGGTGCAATTCAAATGAACTGTTTCCTTCCCAACAGGGAAGGAAGCTGGGCCTCCTATATACACTTGCATTTATAAGGAACAAAGAATATGGGAAGAGGGAGCAACAAGAAAGGGCCATCGGCCCCCAACCCTGAGAAACAGGCAATAGCAGACACAGCACCAATAGACATAAAGTGCTATCTCCAGAGCCTCATACACAAGTTCAGGAATGAAGTTATTAATGACCTGAAGCCAGACATAAGCAGAATAGTTAGAGAAATACTAAGCACCACCCAAGAAAAAACAGATGGTGGAATGGAAGAACAGAAAAAGGGGGGAGAATTGTTTGATGGAGAAAATAGAGAAAGCATAGAATACGTGAAGCAGGTTCAAAGAGATTACCAGGAAACTAAAAACTCTATCGAAAGCTGGCATGACAGCTTGAAAGAAATTAAGGATAGATTATCGAACTGGAGGCCAATTTGTAATATGGCAGCATGAAATGAAAAACTTCTTAAAAATAACAAAGAAACAAACAGCAATAATACAAAGGCTAGAAGATGATAAGAGGATCTATAACTTAAGAATTAAGAACATAAAAGAAGAGGTTGGGACACAAACAAATGAACTACAAACGCTACTCACAGAAATAATACAGGAGAATTTTCCTGATTTAGCAAAAGGTAAAGATACTCAGATGTATGAAGCATTCAGGACCCCAGCCTCCTACAATCCAAACAGAGCTACACCCAGGCATATAATAATCAAAATACCAGAAATCCAATATAAGAACAGAATATTAAAAGCCGTCAGAGACAAGAAACACATCACTTACAAGGGAACACCCATCAGAACTACAGCAGACTTCTCGGCACAAACCATCAAATCACGAAGAGCATGGGGGGAAATAATTCAAGCTTTGAAAGAATAACCTCCAGCCAAGATTGATATATCCTGCACAACTATCCCTGGAAATGGATGGAAAAACAAGGTGCTTCCAGGATGAAGAGGAACTAGGGGAATATGCCACCACCAATTCAACTCTACAGAGAATACTGCAGGATATTCTAAAAAAGAAAAATACGAAGAATCCAGAAATAGTGGCAGAGAGGCCACAATGAATGGAGCAGAAAACAAAATGAAGAAGACAAACTGACAACTAATGACAGAAAAAGAGCTCAACAGAAATGAGGCAGAGAAGATTGTTGAAAGGAACAGCTATTTTGGAGAAAACGACATCATAATAGGTAATGCTGATTTAGTATCATCTTGTTTTGAAGTCTCATCAAGCTTTTGTTCTTCTGTCTCTATTGGTCTTAACATGTTGTATCTTATTGGATCTTATTATATGTAATAGTATAAACAAAAAGTTTTATAGACAAGGAGATTATGCAGAAACTATTGTTCATTTTCTGTTAGTTGATTCTAAATATCCTGTAATACTGTCATTCTCTTGAATGGTTTTACATTGTTTTGATATATTTGATGCTACAGTATATGAAGTTATACTCAAAGATTTCAAGGAAAGAGACACTATGGTAACTACTTTTAGGTAGGGATTATCTTGTGGTGAAACACTATTTTGCTTAAATGATTATGTTTTGGCCTGCACTGTTTTGTTGTTATGCCCTCTTTTATTTCAATCTCCATTTTATTATTTATTTTTAAATTTTTATCCTTTTAATTAAGAGAAAAATAAAATAAAAAATAGCAGGATATATTATAGTAACCCACTTTGATTTACTATTAACTTGATTTGAAGCCTTGTATTGCTCTCACCATCTTGTTTTGACTGATGTTCCTCTATTCTGTTTTGCTTGATAGTACCAGGTTCGAAAGTTTAGGCAACAGCTGTAAAGATAGTGGGATTCATTATGATGCCCATTCCAGTTGACTATTATCTACTTTTGAAGACCTGTAATGTCTCCGGGGTTTTGGTTTTGTTGGTTTTGTTCTTTACTGCTTTGTTCAATTTTATTATAACTGAAGATATAGGCAAGTCTATTAGAGATAGCGGGAGGCATTATGGTAACCATTGTTGATCACCTTGTATTATGTTTTTGCATTATCTATTATGTCCACCCTTTTGATTTGACTGACTCTGTCCTGTTATGTCACATTTGGTTTTACTCCCTTCCAAAAAAAGTAATAAGAACTGTGAGAGCAATAAAACCCAAAATATGTTATTGTACAAAAGAGAGCAAAAGAAAGTGCTCTAAACGATATAACTGCATGTATATTTAAGTGTATAAGACAGACAATGATATTACTGAGTTTTGTTGGATCATTGAACAGAACTGTTTGGTTTCACTGTTTGAATGTCTACTATATAAGCTTTAATTTGTAACTTGAACAAATATTTGTAAGATGACAATATGTAATCCATTAACTAGTGATTTCCTACTGTTTATTTTTTTTCTGAAATTCTGTATAACTTGTACCCTTTTTCTGCTTTTTTTTCTTTATCCTCTTAAATAAAATTGAAAAAAAAAAAAAAGAAAAGAAAACCAGAGTGCTGTTGTCGGGGCGTTATCCACCTATCCGAGATCTGAAAGGGTCCTGAAACTCTGGGTTAAGACCATATATTGTCATTTCTGTCTTCTGTCATTTAGGCCACTGGAGCCTTCCAAAAGTAATACTTCTTTAAAGCTGAGTATTTAATTCTAAGCAGGCAGTAACAACTACTAAAATAATGGCAGATACATGTCGAGGGCTGACTGTGTGCCAGAACTGTGGGAAGTGCTTTTACATGGATTATTTTATTTAATCTTCAGAACAGCCCTAGAAAGTTGCACCAGAGGCTTAAAGTATTAAACAACTTGGCCCAGGTTTCCATGACCACTAAATTGTAGTCTGGGATTTGAACCCAGGCAGTCTGACCGAGTCCCTATTTTGACTGCTAAGTGCTCTGACTTCCTAATCATAGAACTTTGTAAAGCCAAGATAACAGCCAGGCAATTGTTCCCTCCAGGGAGATTTTTGACATAATATTGCATGAGAAATGGGGACGGCAGGGACTTGACAACTCTGTCAAGGCTCATACATCGAGTCCCCCTTCTCTATCAACACAAAGAAATAATAAATTTTTTTAAAAATTACCATGCTCAGAAAAAAAAAAAAGATAACATCTCTGTGAGCCCAAAGCACAAACCAGGAGGAGGAACTGAAGCTGGGAGCTAGTTTCCCATAAGGATCAGAATAGAGCCAGGGACAGATACAGCTCCCATCTCTCTCAGCCGCTAGCTAGACTTTAAAAATACAGAGCAAAAGGAGTGAATGCAAATACAGCCTCACAGCCAGGACCTAGTACTGCAACCCCATGCTGTGTCCTTAGGACAGACGTTCAGGAATCTTACCCCAGGATGCAGTTCCGGGCCGGAGAGCCTATGCGGGCAGACACAGAATGAAGGCCCGGAACAGGGATGGTCAGTACAGGATTAGCAAAGGTGCAACCAGCTGGAACAAAACAACAACAGACCCTTGTTGAGGTCGCATCTAATTGAAAAAAAAATCATTAGAGATATTATCAAGAGAAAATGAAAATAATAGTGCATTCTGAAAATGATTTTAAAAATCACTATGTGGAATACCCTCTAAGCTTTAAAGAAAAACAGAAATTTATTTTTAAAAAACCACACACACACACACACACACAAGAAATTAAGGACTTGAGCCAGGTAGAAATAAAACAAGAACAGGTGGGTATGAAAAAGAGCCATTTAGAAATGTTGAATTTAAAAAAGATAAAGCAGGGCTGGGGATTTAGTTCAGTGGCATAGTGCCTTACTGGCAAGTATGAGGCTCTGAGTTTGATTCCCAGTACCTAAAGATAAAGCAGCTAATCCCTGGAATTTATGAAGCTTAATAGATGGGATAGACTGTAGATTGGATGTGGCTAAAGATTAAATTGATGAACTGGAAAATCATTGTGAAAGAACTCATCCCAACTCCAACAGAGTGGTAAGTTATCCAAAATGATGGGAATGTGCTGGACATTATTAGCCGTGGGTGGTATTTTTAAACAACTAGAAACATTGGTTCCAAGTTGGTCCTAAAGCAAAGTGGAACAGAGCCATCAAAAATATGGGGCTGAAACAAGTTGTCATACATGAAAGCTAACAAAAAAGCTGCCTTACTCAGGGTTCTCTAGAGAAACAGAATTAGTATGATGTATTTATTAGCACATTATATATTTCCTTTTATACTATATATTTATAAACCTAATATATTTACAATATATTTAATATATAATAAATTAAATACTTAATATAAATACAATGGTACGGTGGTTCACACATGCTTTTGTTTGCAAACAACTTGGCTAGAAAACAAAAGCATTTAGCAAAATTTTGTTTTTGTTGGCAAGCTCTGTATTGAGTAAGAAACACAACCATGGCCATCTCTCCCACACAAACACAAACTCGGCCAGCTTTTCTAAAATCACAGAACAAAGTAAGTTTGTGAACCAAGGTGCCACTGTATAAGGACTGTATAAGTAATATATTTATAGCGTACTCAATATTGTATTATTTATATATTCATATTATTTACAAATAAAGAAGTTTGTTATAAGGAGTTGGTTCCTGTGGTTGTAGAAACTGACAAGTCCCAAGATCCACAGAAGTCATCAAGATGAAGACTCAGCCGAGTGGATTATGTAGCTCCAGTCCAGTGGGTAGCAGATTCAAGGCTCAGGAAGATGCTTCAGCTCACATCTGAAGGGAAGAAAAAGCCAGTGTCCAAGTTGGGAGGACATCAGGCGGGAAGAATCCTCTCTTACCTCAGGCCTTCAGCTGATTGGACAAAGCCCACCTACACTTGGGAGGGCAACCTACTCTGCTCAGTCCACTGCTTTAAATGTTGGTCTCATCCTAAAACAGTCTCACAGAAACATCCAGAATAATATTGGACCAAGTATCTAGGCACGCCATGCCTAGTCAATTTGATACGTAAGATTAACCATCCCTTCCATCCTTGGGAAATATGCTAGCACAGGAAATACGCTGGTCAGCCAGGGTAATAAAGGGAGAAAGTGTCCTTTTTCTTCTTGGCAAGACAAGAGAATGGATTTTAAGAATGGGTTTCTCCAAGTACAGGTGGCTGGGATTCAGATGCAACAGTAGAAAATATTTGTGTTTTGATGCCAGAGACATGAGTGAGTCTCTCCAACTAACTGTGAGACCTTGGACTTGTTCTTAATTCCTCTGTGCCCAGTGTCCTAACCTCTTAAGAGAGCATTATCAACTTCCAGGAGAACATGGCAGATAGATAGCAGCAGCTTCAGAGGCTCTCTGAGAAGCCGCACTTAAAATCCAGGAATGGCACCGGGCGAGAAATCCTAAGCAAGGGGAGATATACTTTGCCGACTCAGGAACGAACTAAACTAAGAGAAACCAACTGGAAACGCAATCCTGGTGATATAACAGGAACAGATAAGGTCTCAGTGCGGAAGCTGGACCCTGCGCCACTGGAAGCTGCGATTTGAATTTCCTGCAGCCACTGCTGTGTCCCAATCAGCATGGCAAGGAGACAGGTGCAAAAGCTCTGAGAGTGGGAAGCGGTGAATGGAGTTGAGAGCAGGACTGGCCGGGAGCCCTGCATCGACCTGCGGTGAGTGAGTGGATCGGGGACCCTTCCATAGAGTAGGAGGCTTCAGCAACGACATACTGGGACCGGGCAGACTAGATGGAACAGGTTATTGCAGTGACTTCAGTCACATATTCCCCTCTCAAGCGGGATTGGTGGGGAGTGCCTGGCCTGTGTGACGCTACTGACTAAGACCCAGTAGGCTAGCCCAAACCAGATCCCAGTGCCTGGAGGTGCACCCTAGCAGTGAAACCTTTGGTAGGTTGACCTGGAGGAGCAGGACCAGCATAGGCTGCCCAGGTCTGTGTCTCCCTGGTACACTGCAGTGGGTGGGAACACCTAGCCGGCACAATTCAAACAAACTGTAACCGACAAAGAAAGAAACTGGGCCTCCTATATACGCTTGTATAAAAGGAACAAAAAATATGGGAAGAGGGAGCAACAAGAAAGGGTCCTCGGCCCCCAATCCTAAGAAACATGCAATATCAGACAAGGCACCAATAGACATAAAGCGCTATCTCCAGAGCCTCATAGACTATTAACGACCTGAAGCAAGATATAAGTAGAATAGTTAGAGAAATGCTAAGCACTGCCCAAGAAAAAACAGATGGTGGAATAGAAGAACAGAAAAAAAGGGGGGAATTGTTTGATGGAGAAAACATAGAATATGTGAAGCAGGTTCAAAGAGATTACCAGGAAACTAAAAACTCTATCGAAAGCTGGCATAACAGCTTGAAAGAAACTAAGGATAGATTATCTGAACTGGAGGGCAGATTTGTAATATGGCAGCATGAAATGAAAAACTTCTTAAAAATAACAAAGAAACAAACAGCAGCAATACAAAGGCTAGAAGATGATAAGAGGATCTATAACTTAAGAATTAAGAACGTAAAAGAAGAAGTAGGGACACAAACAAATGAACTACAAAAGCTATTCACAGAAATAATCCAAGAGAATTTCCCTAATTTAGCAAATGGTAAAGATACTCAGATGTATGAGGCATACAGGACTCCAGCCACCTACAACCCAAACAGAGCTACACCCAGGCATATAATAGTCAAAATTCCAGAAATCCAATATAAGAACAGAATATTAAAAGCCATCAGAGACAAGAAACAGATCACTTACAAGTGAACACCCATCAGAATTACAGCAGACTTCTCAGCACAAACCATCAAATCACGAAGACCATGGGGAGAAATAATTCAAGCTTTGAAAGATAACAACCTCCAGCCAAGATTGATATATCCTGCACAACTGTCCCTAGAAATTGATGGAAAAACAAAGTGCTTCCAGGATGAAGAGGAACTAGGGGAATTTGCAACCACCAATTCAACTCTACAGAGAATACTGCAGGATATTCGAAAAAAGGAAAATACCAAGATTCCAGAAATAGTGGCAGAGAGGCCACAATGAATGGAGCAGAAAGCAAAATGAAGAAGACAAACTGACAACAAATGACAGAAAAAGAGCTCCCTGATACACTTCAGTGGGTGGGAACACCTAGCCGGCACCTGGGCAGCCTATGCTGGTCCTGCTCCTCCAGGTCAAAAAAAACAGAAATGAGGCAGAGAAGATCAGATGGTAGGAACAGCTGTTTTGGAGAAAACAAGACATCATAATAGCTAGTGCTGATTTAGTATCATCTTGTTTTGAAGTCCCATCAAACTTGTATTCTTCTGTCTCCATTGGTCTTAAAAGGTTGTATCTTATTGGATTTTATTATATATGATAATATAAGTAAAAATTTTTATATAGACAAGGAGGTTATACAGAAACCATTGTTTGTTTTCTGTTAATTGGTTCTAAATACCCTGTAATAATGTCATTCTCTTGAATGGTTTTATAGTGTCTTGATATGTTTGGTGCTACAGTATACAAAGTTATACTCAAAGATTTCAAGGAAAGAGACACCATGGTAACTATTTTTATGTCAGGATATCTTGTGGTGAAATACTCTTTTGCTTAAATGGTTATGTTTTGACCTGCGCTGTTCTGTTGTTATGCCCTCTTTTATCTCAATCCCCCTTTTTAAAAAAATTATTTACTTTTTTTTATCTTTTTAATTAAGGGAAAAATAAATAAAAATAGCAAGATACATTATAGTAACCTACTTTGATTTCCTATTAACTTGATTTGAAATCCTGTATTGCCCTCACCATCTTGTTTTGACTGATTTTCCTCTATTCTGCTTTGCTTGATAGTACCAAGTTCGAAAGTATAGGCAAAACTGTGAAGACAATAAGAATCATTATGATGCCCATTCTGGTTGACTATTATCTTCTTTTAAAGTCCTGTAATGTCTCCAATGCTTTGGTTTTATTCTTTACTGTTTTGTTCAATTTTATTATAACTGGCAATTCTTCTTAAAATAGCAAGAGGCAGTATGGTAACCATTGTTGATCACCTTATATTTTGTTTTTACATTATGTATTATGCCCATCCTTTTGATTTGACTGCCTCTGTTCTGTTATGTCACATTTGGTTTTACTCTCTTCAAAAAAAGTAATAAGAACTGTGGGAGTAATAAAACCCAAAATGTGTAATTGTCATTGTACAAAAGAAAAGAAAAGAAAGTGCTCTAAAGGTTATAACTGCATATATGTTTAAGTGTATACAATAGATAACCATATTCCTGAGTTTTTTTGGATCACTGAACAAAACTGTTTGCACTCTCACTGTTTGCAAGTCCACTTTATATGCTTCAATTTTGTAACTTGAAGAACTATTTCTAAGATGAGAATATGTAATCTATTAACTGGTAATTTCTTACTGTTTATTTTTTAAATTTTGTATTACTTGTACCCTTTTTGTGTTTTTTCTTTTTCTCCTTAAATAAAAAAATTTAAAAAAGAATTATCATCTAATTCATACGGATAATGGGAGCATATTAAAAGATGATACCTATAGTCCTTGATGAAAAAACCTGACCACATTAGTTCTCTGAAGGCCACCAATGGGATGTAGACAGCTGAACCCCCGCAGGTAACCCCTAGACCAACTCCATCACAACCAAAACAATTGTGCAAAGCAATGAGCTGGGATGTGAGACCCACATGGTTGGGGTTTAAATTTTGTTCTGGATCCTGTGTCTCAGCTGGGAGAGCTTGGGTTTTTCTCACGCTTCCTGAGGCTCGCTTCTCCTCTACAAACAGAGATAGGGCAGCCTTAAAGCATATTCAGAACAGGAGGAGTGTGTTCTCCCTCTGCTGACATCTGGCAATGTCTGGAGACATTAGTGGGAATCACAGATGGGTTGGGGCAGCTCTGGTGCCTGGCATTAATGGTAGAGACCAGCGGTGCAGCTGAACATCTTGCTTTGCACAGGACAGTCCCCTACAGCCATGCAATGTTCAGTCCAGTATCACATTATGTGGAAGTTGAGAAACTGGAGATTAGAAAACCTCAACGGAATCAGTGTGGCTTAGAAGACAGAAATAAAGGCTATCGTCCTGGTGTGGTCATCATCTCGGGAAAGTGATCAGACATACAGTGAAAAGGTGTGTGCCCTTCTTCCACCCACTTCTCTCCTCTGCCACGGAGAGGAAGTGTGACTCTCCCTCTGGCAGTATTCCCCCTGCTCAAAGCTGGGAGAGAAGCAACTGCTCATAGCCTCTCATATGGAGTCAGCAGCGGAGTTCCCATGAGAAGCTCTGGAATGCAGCATGTGGACAGCAGCATCTGGAATGTTCTCTGGATCTCTTCACAGGTTTAGCCTACTGTAGCTCCTTGGTCACCTGGCAGGAGCCTCAGACTCAAGGGCTGCCACCAACCCCAGTACCTTGGTAGGTAGGGCTCTTCCTCACCGGGCTCCTGGTCTACCTCTGAGCTACGGATCGGATTAGGCTCAGTGCTTAGCTGCGACCCCATTCAGACATAACTTCTCTAAGATGTAAGAAGCCTTTTCTTTAGGATTACATATGTGCTGGTTCTGTGAGCAGACATCAGAAGAAGTGGAGGCATCTAGAAGAGCTAGAAGAAAAGGCGAGTGGACGGAAAAGAAATGTTCAGTTCATGCATAAACCATCACTCTGGATTCATGTTCTCTGGCCGGTGACTGATGCCATTCCTGGATGGAGGTCTTCCTGTCCCTGCAGGGGGGCCAAGGGGAAAGGACCCACTCTCACACACCCAGGAGAAAAACAAAGAACGCCCTCGTTAGCACCAGCCTTCGCCCCAGCCTTCCTTTCCTTTCCTGTTCTGCCCAGTGCTCACAATCCAGGCCCCAGCTGGATTTAAAAGGCGGGCACAAACTGCTCTCAAATCCCTCAAGCGGAGTCATGCTGCTTTTCATTTGTTTAACTGCAGTCAAGAAAAGTCTCCTTGCAGAACTTTCCCCGAACGGCACATTTCCCCTTTGAAGCAGTTCCCAACAATCCTACTGTAATGGAAACAAAGCCTGCTCTGCTTACCAGGAGCATATTTTCTCCTGCAGAACCATGGCTGGGTTTGCAAGGACCCAGACAGCCTTCCTTTCCAAAATATGCTTCCCTAACCGGCAACAACAGGCTGAACTTTTTTTTTCCCCCTTCTGCAAGACAGCCATAAACACATAGATACCAAAGAGTTAATTTGCGTTTTTTTTAAAACCTCCTTCCCAATGCCCACTCTCATTCCTGCATAAAATCTCCATGTCCAGACATCAAATCAGTAAGCCCTGTTGCCTGTCAGAGAATACAATGTCAGGCCATTAGTATGTTAATAAGTCCGGAGGGCGACAGGTGGCCTACTAGACAGCTCAATTAAGCTGCTCATTAAACACACGCTAACGAACAGCCAAGGCAGGGCCTGAACAGCACCATTCTGTAATGACATGATGTCAGAGTGAACAAATGAGGAAAAATAACAAAAACATTACAGCCGGGACAGACGCCACTAATAAGGACCCCTCGCACTACATCAGCCCGCAAATCAATGAGTCACAGGGATCAAAAAACTCGACCCAACATTCTCAGGAGACTGAACGTGGCAAGATTTTTTTGGTCACTACTTAAAAAAAAAAGTCCAAATCTAAAATGACCACAAAATATCACATATGAACTAAAAACATTTTTTTTTAAAAAGTGAAGTTTATCTGACAGAGCTAATGACAAGCCTGAGAAATCTGTATTGTTGGGTTTGAATGAAAATCATTTTTTAATGGGATCATCATTTACATTTGATTGGTATTTTCTTAAGCCCACAGGTTTGAATCCTTTGCCTGCTCTGCTCCTCAGCCAGGTTAAGGGCACAGCGGAATATAAAAAGTCTGGCCTTGTTTCCCAGGTGAATGTCCTACTTGGTATTTTAATCCAGGGGAAGGAACTTCTCCAAGCTGCTGGAAGTTTCTCTCATTTTCTAGTAAGGGGCTTCCAGGGTGATGGCAAGAGTCCCACCTCTCCTGCGCATGGCCCTGACATGAGCTACATGTCGCTAAACGAGTAGGTTGGCTGGCTATTGGGTGGTCGTGACCTTGGCTCTACCTTTGGTAACGTCCCCAGCTGACATCCCTCTGTGTGCCCTTTTTCTCCCTGCTCCTGTGTGCGGACTTCCTTCCAGGCCTAAGGGCTGTGCTGCCTCTCACTGGGATGGAACTGGGGGTAGACAGGAGGCCACTGCAGACAGGTTTGCTCCAGAGAAGAGAGAGGAGTCCATTGGAAGCATAGCTCTACCCTTACATCCAGGTCTACAGTCTGAATCTATAATCAGGGAGGTCACCTGTGTGTCCCTCAGCAGGTCACTTTATCCCTGGCTCTGTTTCCTTATCTATAAAATGTGATTGGATAAGCTGTTGTCTCTGTCCTATCCATTATAAGTGGGTTTTTGGAAGAAAATCAATATAAGACGCTTATCTAATTTGTCATGTAGTTGGAAAGATGAAACATTTAGCTAAAAACAGACCCCAAAATTCAAGTACAAAGTGCAGTGTGTTCCTTGGAAGCACCAGAAGAACCGAAGCTGGGATTGGAGTGTTGGTACAGCGTTTGCCTCACATGCTTGAGGACCTGGGTTCCATTCCGAGCACCACACAATAAATAAATTAAAATGAAAATGGGAGACATTAAGGGTCAGGGGGAGGGGAGGACTATAGGTCATTTCCCTAAAACCTGCTGGCCAGAGTGGATGGGAAAGATGTAGATTGGGCTTCTGCTGTCTCCAGGAGCGTGAGTAGGATGGAGACGCCTTTTTCAGTCATCTACCTCTATCAGTGATGTTAGCATACACCCTAAATATGTGTATTTAAGTTATACATAATCACACACTACTATGATATTTTCAACATATTAAGACACACAGCAGGACAAGCATCATTTTCAATGATGAGATTAAAAAGGAAATAGAAAAACAAACATTTTTTTCCTCTGTGTCCCAGATGATCATATTGGGCAAGTCGTGGGATGTACACAGCCCAAAGCAGAGAGCGCTCCTCTAACTGAGAGGAAGGAACAGAGAGGGTGTCCCAGAAATTCAGCAGGAGCGAGCCCAGAGTACCCTTGCACGTGAGTGTGTGGCCACGGAGCGTATGCCCAGCAGTGACTGGGTGGGAGGCCAAATGAGATGCTGCAGGGAGATGGTGTGAGATGGCAGGGGCAGAAGCAACAGTCAGAGAGAGCTTGGTATGTCTGAGAGCACAGTGAGTGAACTTTCTATCTTGGTGGCACCAAAATCCATCTTTCGGCTGGCAGATGTGTGAGCACACAACCATGCAATGGAAATTTACCAAAGTTTCATCTTTGTCCAGGAACTGTGAGAAACAGAAATGAAAACATTTGTCTCTGCCCTCAGGGAGTTTACAATGGGGCCATTCATTCAACTGATGCTTACCCTGGACCCTTGTTTGTCAGACTCTGTCCCTGGTGCTGAGGGTAATCATGACAGATGACACAAGCTTGGTAATGGCCCTGTGAGTTTGTGGTCAAGTGGAAGAGACAGACATATTATTGAACTCTATTTTGAATACAACTTTGATGAGTGCTGTGGCAGAGACAAAGACTTGTAGGAATACAGCTAAGGCGTGTTTAATTCTGTCTATGAGAAATCTTGGAACTTTCTAGAACCTTTATGAGTTCTAGAGCAATAGTGTTCCATAGGACTTTCTGGAATGACAGAAATGTTCCACCTCTGTACTACCCGATGTGATAAACAAATGTGGCTATTTCAGGCCTGAAATGTGGTTAGAGTGAGAAATTAAGATTTTAAATAAACTTAGTAGAAATTTAAATAGTCCTGTATGGCTCGTGGCTGCCATATTGGACAGCACCACTGTCGAAGGTGGTGGGGACAGAAGGACAGGAAGACAGCTGTTGCCTGAGAAATGCTAAATCCCCAAGGATGGTTCTGAGATAGCGCACAGTAGGTATCGTGCTGATACTGGTACAGTCACCCTTATAAGAAATGAAAATGAGGTTAAATGAGAGCATCTGTTGCCCCCTTCTCTTCTGATCACAGATCAAATCTCATCTTTTCTGGAAATAGAGCCTGATCTTCTGTTCACCCTCTTGGAGAGCAGAAAACTGTATATGCGGTATCAGCCCATCCACCAGGGGTCAGTGCACTCGCTGCAGCATGTTTACCTCGAGATAACTTGTGTTTTACATCCTAACCTCACCCTTAAAGTTTGCCAAGAACGATCTTGTTTTATTATCTTCGCATGACTCAAGTTATGGGTAGGCTTTGGAGACCAGAGGCAGCCTTCTGTTAACTTTTTTGGTACTGGGGATGGAACTCACGACCGCATGCTTGCAAGGCAGGCACTTATGCCGCCAAGCTAAATCCCCAGCCCTCATCCTTTGATTTACACCATGCTGTTTTTAGTACCAGTGTTTCCATGTACAAAATACAGTAATTCTCTATCACTGAAAACTGAATAAACACTGGCAGCGAACTGTACTTTTTCTCTAGAGAAGAAGTAGGTTCAGAACTCCTCCCTCATCATGCTTTGTGATAGAGAGGTTCTAAAACAGATGATAGGGAAGCAGGTTCTTCTTCACATGTTAAAGCAACATTAATCAAATGGTAATAAATTTTGGAGAAAATTTGTTTTGTTTTTGTTTATTTGATGGCTTTCATAATAAAGACAGGCATAAGGAAGCTCCAATACCAAGTTCACTGAGGGGATGATAGGTACTACCATTCTAAGAAAGCAGGTTGAATTAGGAGTTTGGCCTCCAGCCCTTCCTGAAATCACTAAAATAACAGAGGGAGCATGGCATGGTGGTACATACCTGTAAACCCAGCACTTGGGAGGCTGAGGCAGGAGAATTGTTGTGAGTTTAAGACTAGCCTGTACTATGAAGTGAACTCAAAGCCAGCCTGAACTGCATAGTGAGATCCTATCTCAAAAAGGCAAAAAAAAAAAAAAAAAAAAAAAACAGAGGGTCCATTTTTGAAAAACATATCACCTCATCTATTAAAAAACCCCAGAGTTATGACAGTAATAAAACACATAGGAAGCCGGATGCTTGGTGATTGATGCACCAGAGCTGACAAGCCCGGACTGTGAGCTACTAGAAGGGAAAGCCAAAGCCACACAGCTGCTCAGGAATTAGGGACCAAGGGACATAAATCTCAAGGTGGGTCTCTGGGCACTGTGACGGCTGTAAACTGCTTGTGAGAAATAGTTAGAGCCCTGGCCTTCCTCTTCTACTCTGCAAAGCCAAGCCAGAAAAGTGTCCCCATCTTGCAGGTGGCAACCAGATGACAGACATGGATCATTTGACGTTTAAGAAGAACCTTGATCAGAAAATGTAGAACCAGAGAAAGGGTAGGAAATAACTTAGATGTGGTATAAATTGTAGAAATTATAAAAGGAGAAGAAAGTGCTTTAAAGTCATCATTACTATTCTTGAAAAGAGAAAGACACCACAGCCATGAAATAAGAATAAGACACTAATCTTACTTTAAATTGTAAGATTGAAAGTAAGTAAATGTAATAACTGCATGTATGTTGTGGTTACAATATGATCTTATAATGCATGTAAACACTGTGCAGTGATTCAATCAGGTTAATATGCATCACCTCAAATCCCTGTCGTTTCTGGGTTCAAGGGGGGATAGAGAATTGAGGGACTGCAATTCCTATCAGTACCCTTAGTCTCATCAGGAGTACTGACAATCCCCTCTTTTAGCTATTTTGAGATAGGCAGTGTGTTGTTATTCACTACAGGCACCATGCTGGTTAGGGGATGCCCGGGAACTTTCCACCAGGCTAACCTGAAACTTGATGCTCTTTGATCAACACTTGCCCTTTCCCCACACCCTGATCTCACACAGTGCCCAATGTAGACATCATGTGTGTGTTGTAGTTTGTATCCAGATGTTTGACAAGTAGCTGGACAGGAGATGAATGCAGTCTTACACCAACCCAAGGCTCTGGTCTTCATGGAAACTGGCTTGTGGAGCAAATGTGCTGACTCTTTCCCTTTGTTCTCGGATCATCCCTTTGTCCTTCTGGTCTTCTTCTAAGTCCCAGGACCTGACTCACCTGCTCAATGAAGTCCTTCTGACCACGAGCTTCATTTCCCTCGCTTGCCCTCTTACTGCCGGGCACTGAGGGTTCTGCTTAGCAATGTGAGGAGCACCTCCTGCTTACTGTTATTGTTCCACATGGTCTTAGCGCATAAGCTCACTAGGAACTTGCAGAGCTGGCTCCTGAAATCACAAAAACCAAAACAAAGCTTTAAACACACCTACATAGACATGCAAACATACTCCATAAATACCGCTGACTGTTTCCTGGAACTGAGCTTGCTCTCTCTTTTTTCCCAAGCATTACAGTCATCTTGTTTCAATAAAAAGTTTTTATCTTTTCGAGATATATACTGCGTAGTGACACTCAAAGGTGTGTGGTGTTTGGGATTTATTTCATAATAACCTGGTATTTAAAGAGAAATAAGTGGCAAGATGAGTGAAACCAGAGAGTTGGGCACAATTGTGTGTGTGTGTGTGTGTGTGTGTGTGTGTGTGTGTGTGTGGTCTCATTGATGAGTAAAAAGAAGTAATTTGAACTATTTCTACTTTTAGTTTGAAATTCTAGCCATATGAATTCTAGTATTGAAGAGTGTTCAACACTGATGACTTATTATCAATAATATCTGGTTTGACTTCCTTTACAGAGAAGTCCTGGGGGAGGTGGTGGTGTGGTGGGAATGTGTCGCCCAGTCGCAGCCTTGGCTGACAACACTGGGGTTGGATCTCAGATCCAGAAATTCCAACTGTAGTGGACTCAGGTACCCGATAAGAAAAATAGGGGAAGAAGACAGAGTGCTTTATCTTTTCATTGGAAAACGTTTGAGTCTTGTTTAAAAAGTCTTACTTGCCTCATCAAAGCAATATGCTCAGTAATGCCCTAGTGTGACTGGGTGTGATGTCCTCCTAGGAGACATAATCCATTAAAAAAGGAGAAAATGTTGGAGACTGAGGGAAAACTGCAAGTTTGAAGGACAAGAATTCTGACCATCACGTTTATTTAGTCTAGATGTTTGGGACCCAAAAACAGTGATAGTGTTATTGCTACGTGCTGGAATAAAGCGGGTAGAATTCATACTGGCTTTATCATTCATTCATTCAATTTGTTCATGATACTGGAGACTGAACCCATGGCCTTAACACTGAACTACATCCTGGCCCTATTTTATTTTTTGTCAGGCTGGGCTTGAACTTGCAATCCTCCTGTCTCAGCCTCTTGAAGTACTGCTATTACAGGTACGTGCTACCCACCCTGGCCGTTCATTCAGTTACTAATCACAAAGCTCCCAAGCACCTTCTATGAGTCAGACTCCATCTTGGGGCTGGAATACGATGAACTAATGCAAGTGCAGATTTTTCTTTTTGGAGTTTGTGGTAGAGTGGCCTTGGGGGGGGTCACACTGGTCTTTTCTGAAGCCCCCTGAGTCTGCATCAACCCCACTGGAACTGGGAATGAGCCAGGGCCACCTCCATACTATGGGGCTGCTGGCAAGGGGGACCAGGGAATTACTACATGCTAATTTAGTACTATGTACTAAACCCCAGCCTTGCAATGTCCACCTGTGCAGCCCTAGGCAACTCACTTAACCTCTCTGTGTCTTGGTTTCTCCATCAGAAAACAGGGATAGTGGTGGTAGAACCAAGCTCTTAGGGCTGTATTTGGAGGGATGCTTAGGTAATAAGCTAGCCACTGTCTGCCCACATTTTCAAATTTAACTAGGTCTTCTGCATTTATCTGGCAACCCCAGCTCCCCAGAAGCCTTGGTTTGGAAGGACTCAGGACAGGTATATCTGCAGCTTAGGGGCCATGTCTGGGCTGGCCAGCTCTGTGTTTGGCTGGTCAGCCTGTGTCTCAGGACCATCCTAGGTTGTTTCTCTCTAGCTGCTATGCTCCCAGGGCTACCTCTGGGGAGCCCCAGCCTGCAGGCTCCAGGAGAGGAGGGGCTTCTCAGCACTTTCACCCTCATGAACTTGCCGTCAGCATATGGTGGCCCATGTCCACGGCCTCTGTAACAGAGGATCACAAGATGAGCTAACCTCTCTGGACTTGCAGAAAAATATCATTGAAAGAAATATTCTTATGTACTTATGGGTATATTCTGTTCTTCAAGGATACTGATCTCTGACTTGATTTTAAAAGCTGTCAAGGAAAAAATCAGTTTCATCCAGAAATGGTTACACATGGCTTAACGTGTCAGGATATTAACTTGCAAAAGCAAACTCAGAAGAGACTCTGTTTAAATTAAATAGTACCCAACCCAGCCAGCACACCCCATCCACATCTAATTCTCCTAGGCAAAGGAGGTCTTGAGATTGCAGTGTTTTCCTTGCTATTGTCTATCATGGAGCTGAAGCCCAATCCTTGTCTTCATGCCTCAGTTTGCCCATTTGGATCATATCTCAAAAGGCAAAAAGTGCCTCTGCAGGCTTGGAGGCCAAAATTAGTTCAGAGAATAAATTCTAGGAGCTCCAGGAATGCCAGCAAGGAAGCCCTTTGCTCCTCTACTGGGATTCAGAACATTCTTGAGAACACAACTTTAGTGGCTTTCTGGTTACCCATCATCACCTTAACCTTTCTATTCCCATGGATGCCTCCCATGGATGGCAGAATCTAGATGGGGATACTGTTTGGGCCACTCTGTAAATGTGGCCATGATTTTATTCAGATTAGGATGCTGAAAGTGTGGGGGAAGGCAAGACCAAAGGGCATTAGGTAAAAGGCAAGTGGTCTCAAACAGTAACCTTCGGATCGTGAGTTTTTAAATACCTGGGTATGCAAAATAGGAGCTTGAGTTTACCCAAGACCTGCTGAATCAGAAACATTGGTCCCAAGGGTCTGCGCTTGTCTGTTCCCCCATGGCAATCTGGGAATGTTAAGGGTGTTCATGATTCTGGACAGAGTTATGGGTCTTTTGTGTGCTTGGTTTCCTGACAGATACCACGTTGTTTTCTCTGTCTATCACACTCACTCTCACTTTTACTCTCTTCTTTCAAAAGTGAACGTCACCTTGCAGATTCAACTCTGGATTGCTAACTGGGTTCAACTACCAGGCCAAGTCTAGGCAGTCTTGGTGTAAATAAAATTATGGCTCATTAGACTTGCAAAGAGGCTTAGAGGTCATTGATCCAATACATGGAAAGCAAGAGATCCAGAGATGAAAAGTCCTTTGCCAGGGTCTTTAGCACACATCCAGGTTCTGTCTCATTTCCCTTATCTCTTTGAATCCACGATCCTATTGTAACAGGAGTTAGTGAGACTGGAATGAGGATTCTCTTAGATGGTAGTAGCCCCAAAATAGAGCCAGAAAGCTGGGCATGTTGGTGCATGCCTGTAATCCCAGCACTCAGGGAGGCTGAGGTACAAGCTCACTTTGAGTTTGAGGCCAGCCAAAGTAATTTCAAGGCTAGCCTGAACTACATAGTGAGAACTTATCTTAAAAACACGGGGGAAAAAAAGATCCAGAAAGCCCAAAATGGAGTCTACTAAGTCTTGACTCTCTGGAGATCTTACAAAAACATGCTTCTAAGTGTCTGTCCTTTGGCTGCTGGCCCCACCCCAGCACAATCAGGTAGACCATTGACTCAAGGGTGCATGGACACTGCATGAATGCTGCATAGATTATACCCTAAAACTCTCCTATAAAGATTAAATTGTTTAACCAACAGCCTGAGCCCCTTCTAAGCCACTTCTAAGCTCCTAGCTCTTAGACGGCCCTCACAGGCATCCTGCTCAGGAGTCCCTTCTGGCTAGTGTGAGCTTTGCTTCATTGCCTTTGTGTCATTTACTTCTGTCTTGGTTACTTTTCTGATTGCTGAGACAAAAATACCTGATACCCAAAGTTAAAGGAGGAAAAGTTTATTGAGCTAGCGTTTTTTAAATGATTCAGTCCGTAATTGGCTGGCTCCAAAGCAAGCTGACATGGCAGAGGAGCATTGCAGAGGATAAACCGTTCGTGGGAGGCAGAAGTCAGCAAAGTAGTGACAGAGGACAACAAGTAACCCCAGCATCCCTCTTTGGCCCCTTATATTCTGTCCAGGCCACCTGTTCTTACTCATACCCAGGTAGGCCTGCCATTGTCCATTCCCAGAACTATACCAAACCAATCAGTGAACCAATTTATTAATGACACACCCTCGATCCCAGCATCACACATTCTAGATCCAGACTCCTCTAACAAAGCTTCCCTCCTCACCAAGTACATGAGGCTTTGGGGGACATCTAGACACAAGACATAACAACTTCCTTGCCTTTATAGCTTTTAAATAAATTTCCTCGCACCCCACCTCCTCTGTTCTACTCTCCATCTCCATGCAGCATGACCTGGGCATTCTGCTAATACCCTGAAAAGTGGGCTGTGGCCCAGAGGTGAGGCCATGGACACGAGGTACAGTGCCATCATCCAATGTGGGCCGACCCTGGAGTTATCAGTGTTTGTTGTTTGTGGCTGTAACACTCCACACTTGCCTGCTTGGGGACCTCCAGAATACCTGCTTTCCTTCCCCTTTCTCACACTCTGGTGAGTAACAAGGAAGTAAAGGACTCAATTTCTCCCCAGTTTGTGTAATGATGAGGCTCCCTTGTGGTGCAGGGTGGACACCAGACCCAGAAGTGACCTCTCCAAGGAGGCTGCTCTTAAAAAGAGGAATCCAGCTGCAGGGGATGCTCTGCAGGCCCCGTGGGGCCCTGGGTCCCCTGCCCTTTGCAGCCTCAGTTGGTCCTTGTGTGGGTTTCCTGGCCTTTCAGAGAGGCAAGGCTGAGTGTGAAAATCCAGCACAGCCCTTTGTAAACCCAAAGTGAGGATTTCTGGGCTGCATTAAAATGCCTCTCCCCTTCTTCTGAAAAAGGATTAGGTGCCACGAAGTGCTTGAGCCTTCAGCGCCTTTGAAAAGAAACCCAGTCTTAAGTGCTGAGCTCAGATTCCAGGAAGCCTCAGCAAAAGCTCCTCAGGAAAGAAGCCTGTGGGCCGTTGCAGCTGCCCAGACCACCTTCTCATGGGGCTCTGGACCAGATGTTTTTAGGCGATTATCACCTGAAAGAAAAGCCAGTTGTCCTGTGTGCCACCACTTCATAAAAGACTGCTTTTCCACACAGTGGCACTAAAACTTGCGGGAATGGATGTAAGAATTTCTATTCTTTGGTAGCAAAGGACACCCTGGTTTTCCAGGCCTTATCTTACTCAGTGTTTACACTATGTTACCTCTGTCTGAGTAGGATTATATCTCCCTCAAGGCAGTGTGTGGAAGCCCTAACCCCCACCTCTTAGAAGATAAGGTATTTGGAGACAGAGTCTTTATGGGTTGGCCTTAATCCTATGAAACTTTATAAGAAAAGAAATTAGAACACATAGAAAGATGAATCTGTGAGAACACAAGAAAGAGATCTCAAGAGAAACCATACCTGCCTACATTTTCATCTCAGACTTACAGTCTCCAGGACTATGTGTAAATAAAATTCTGTTTTCCAAGCCATCCAGTTTATGGTAGTTTGTTGGGGTAGCCCTGACAAAATACAGCTATTGTACTGATCAGTAAATGAAGGTTCCACTAGGTTGGGTATCTGTGTGGAGCCACTCAGACTGCTTCAAAGCTCGGGGGCATCTAAGGACTCCCCAGGATGTGACTCCATTTGCCCAGTGCAGGTGCACAGTGGGATGCAGTTTTGTAACCATGGCTTAGCACAGGTAAACACGCATGCGCTGGTTGCGGCTCTATGTAAGAATGTAAATATGTGATAACAATCTGTGTAAGAATTATACAATAAAGATGCAGGTGGCTCTTGGGCTCTTGCTCTTGCACTCTGGCTCTCCTGAACTTTTGTGCTCTGGTCTGCACCATGCTGCCTACTGGTGACTCACACATTTGTGTTCCTCAACCTTGGGACCTTACCCCCAAAATTCCCTGGGGTCCCCTGAGCGGGCCAACAGATATAACTGGCCCAATAGCATATAGCTCTCCAGTTAGTGTGACTTTGGCCCAGGAGGGACCTAATTCCAATGTTCTTGTGTTTAACCCTCCTCATTAGCTGCCTCAGGAAAGGAGCCAGTGGAACACAATCCTAACACTCTTTGGGCAAAGTTAACAGCTGAGCTTTAAGATTCTTTTTAGTAAAAGGGAGGTATTGATAAGTGCCCCTCCCCAGTGCCACACATCAGACCATTGCACTAGGTGGCTGGCCAGGAGGGAGACTTCCTCAGCTTGATGCTGGGCCAGAGGAGCAATATGGTCTCATCAAATGCATTGACTAACAGTACTTCCCAAACCTACTTGTAAATTTAAAACATGGGAACAGTTTTGCAAAACAAGCTAAGAATTCCCTGGGGTAGGCTCCTGAAAACTGCATTTTTTTAAAATTTAAATTTTTTTTTCTTCTTTTTTGAGACAGGGTCTCACAATGTAGCTCAGGCTGGCCTCGAACTGCCAGTGATCCTCCTGCCTGAGCCTCTCAAGTGCTGGGATAAAATCTGCACTGTAGATCGATTCTCCATGTGAGTGCAATGTATAGTGGAGTTTGACAAGCAATCCAAGGAGTAGCACTCATAGGTAACAGATAATCAGATAAACAGATAATATGGTGGAAGATAATCTTCATATAGGAAGGAGAATTTATCTAAAAGACAAATTCACAGCAAAGCTTCACAGTGTCTCTGCATGACTGATAATAGTTAAAGGGACATTGAGAACACAAGTCAACCCTTGCTGGCCTTTAACAAAACTCACTGCCTGAGTTCGGTGCACCCTTCCTAGGCAGACTCACCATGGCCCCAGGGACACAACCCAGGCCTCTGTCCCTCCAGACAAGACTTTACTGCAAGTCTTTAGCAGCAAGCTGGTGCTGTGAAGAACCTCAGTGGAACTCTGGCCACAACGGCCACACCCTCACAACGTGCTTTTCATCTCAGTGACACAGCTGTTATTTTGTCCACCACAGTTCCCAGCTTCCTTAGCTCACGTGTGGCAGTTGGCCAGCTGCATACCTAGAACTCAGAACTTGGCTCGTTGCTTGGGACAATCTCCTACTTTCCTGGTGAAGGGATTCTGCTTGTTGAGGTCCTTTAGATTGAAAAAAGACTAGCCAGGTTCTAATTATAGTCATGAAGGGTATTTCCTCATTTGTGAATTTTGTTGTATTTGCTTTATGGGATTGTATGGAATACTCATTGTATTCATCATCCATTATTGTCTAACAAAACACCCTAAATCTTAGCAGCTTAAAACAACAATGTATTACATTGATGCATGCATGCCCCTGTTTATAGCAGTACCACTCACAATAGCTAAATTTTGGAAGCAACCCATATGTCCATTAACTGATGAATAAAGGAAAGGTGGTATGTATATAAAACATTCTATTATGAACAATGATAGATTTGAATCATTTCTAGGAAAATGGGTTCACCTTGAAACCATAATGTTCAGTGAAAAAAAATCAAACGCACAATCTTAAATATTGCATGATTTCTCTTATATGAGAAACTCAAAATATAAATAAATTAAACAACAAAAGATAAATAATGGGAAACAGAGATAGATCTTTTGCAAATAGGAGGGGGACCAAGAGATGGAGCAAATGGATAAGGAGACATAAAAAGAATTCAGATGTGTTATATACATATCCCTAACTCCACATGGTGAATATAATCATTATGTATTGCGAATGTGCTAATATAAAATATAAACCATACCAAATATCTTTATTTCAGTTTTAGGAGGCGCTTAGCTGAGTGGTCCTAGCTCAGGGTGTCTCCCCCAGGCCGCTTTTCTGTTTCACAATACGGTGGCTGGCTTTCCCCAGAGAAAGAGACTCAAGAGGGAAAAGATGGAAGTCACAAAAAATCGGTGACTTTGCATCATCACCAGCATTCCTGGAACATTTTATTGGTCACAGAGCTCAGCTCTACTCATAAGAGAAGGGTCCAAGGGAGATGTCAATTCCAGGAAGCCAGATTCCAAGGGCCATCTTGGAGTCTGGTTGCCACATGGCTGAGACATGGTGGGTGAATGTTGGCCATTGGGTAGGACAAACAGGGCAGTGGTGGTGACGTGGATGGTTGCCGTTGACTGTGTAGGTTGTCCTGTGTGGTAAGTGATCCTTGCCAAGCTGCGAAGTGCATCCCTTTGCTTTGAATCATCATTTTCAGTGGAGTCCCCTGGGCCTTTTTCAGAAGCTTTGGGTTCTAAGAGGGCAGATGTTACTCTAATGCTTTGGCAAAACCAGGCAAGCATTGCAGAGGGGATACAGTGCATCTATCTTGTGTGTGATTCCCAAGGAAAAATCCCTAAAAATGTACCAGTCCTATCCATAAAGCGGCCAGTTCTCTCAGGCATGAGGTCACAAGTGTCCCCAGTACTCCTCATCTTAGACTTATTCTAGTAGCATCACGTCAGGTTCCTCACCAATGAGCTCAGCTTCTTACACTCACAGACACAGTGAGGGGCAAATCTGCCCAATTCTTATTTCCTTCTTAAATGTTTATGAGGCCAGGCATATGTTTCACATATATCTCAACTCCACGGAATTATCCCCACATAACACCAACTGCTGCATAAGCCCTGATCAAAATCTAGATTTAAGGCTGAACCCTAAGACCACCTGATGTGGGTTGAATTATGTCCCCTTGAAAAGATGTGTGGTCCTAATCCCTAGTACCTCAGAAAAATGAAGCCTTATTTGGAGACAGACTCATTGCACAGGTAGTTAATGTGATGTCTTAGTCACTTGCTCGTTGCTGAGATACAATAGCCAACACCCACAATTTAAAGGAGGAGAGGTACTTTGACTCATAGTGTCAGAAGTTTCAGTCTATGTTTCACTGATCTGAATCAGAAACAGAAGGGTAGAAAGACTTGTGTGGAAGAAAACGGTTAAGTCATGGTAATCAAGATGCAGGGAGAGAAAGGAGAAGCTGGGGAGGAAAATGAACCCTGCCAGGTCACACACCCAGGGGTTGCCTCTTCCTCACCTTCAAAGAGCAAGTCTGCTATGAGTTCATTAGTGAACTAACCTAGGGCCACCCCTATGATCTAATTGCCTTCCAAATACAGGAGGTGTTTTGGGGGGGCGCCCCAAATCTAAACCCTAATAGATGAGATCTCCCTGAAGTAGGGGCCCTCTAAGCCAGTATGACTGGTGCCCTGATGAGAAAACAAACATGTGATGACAGAGAGACACAAGAGAAGGTCACCCAAAGATAGAGACAGAGACTGGGGTGGTGCAGCCACAGCCCAGGAACACCTGGGGCCACCAGAAGACAGAAGAGGCCAGGAAACGTCCTCCCATAGAAACCTGGATGAGAATGCAGCCAACACCCTGATTCTGACTTCTTGTCTCCAGAGCTGCAGGACAGAGAGCAGAGGTGCAGGACAGCACTGCATTGCTATTTTAAACAGCTCAGCTAATGGTATCTTGTATGGCACCTCCAGGTAACAAATACACCACCATTTTAATAACCTATTCTCTCTACTTCAAGCATTTTTAATAAAATGCATTGGGCTTTATTCATTAGGGTTATCAATTTGTCCATTATGACTGATGCTTCTCCTGTGATTACTACCATTATTACTATCACACAGCACTCATCGTTCAGGGAAATAAAATTATTCCAAACCCTACAGCAGGTTTTCAGACTAATAATATATTATATACGTCTGCACAGATAAAAGCAACTATGTATTTGGAGGGACTGCAGCAAATGTGGAGACTAGACTCTGCAAAGCAACCTTCCTTGTTAGTGAATGAAAAGGGAGTTTACACTTGCCACTTGAGAATGAGGAGAAGGATTGAGAGGAAAACACAGGGAATCTGAGAAACAGACAGACGGGATTTCTGGCCCAGACAAGATGTTAGCAACCTGAGAAAGTGATTTGGCATTTGCACTTGCATCTCATAGTGTGTGAAATGGTGACAATTCCTCCCCGGTGGGGCTGTTATAAGGACACAATACAGGGATTCAGTACCATGCCTGACACACAGTGAGCTTTCAAATAATGCTGGCTGCTACCACTGTTTCCTAATGCCACCTTCACTAACAGTTTTAACAATCATTGGTCATCCAAGAGAAGACCTGCTTTGTGAAGCTCAGAGTGGTCCAGTGGAGCGACACAGATACAGCTTTGAATGGTAGAAACAGCCTCAGTCACTAACTGTTCCACGCCTGTTACCCAATCCTCCTAAGGCTGAAATACAGTTGCGAAAAAAAATCAAGAATTACAATACTTCCACATTGAGTTATATTGAGAACTTAATGAGAAACGAGTGATGTGAAGGAATATTCCAGTATGTAGTGAAGGCTATTTATATTTTTGAATCAAATATTGACTTTGTTCACACTACAAATACAGTATTAATAGAAGTGTGATGGTTAATGGTGATGTCTTAGTTACTTTTCTCTGGTTGCTGAGACAAAATATCTGATGCTCCAAATTAAAAAAGAAAGGTTTTATTTAGCTCCAAGTCTGTGGAAGTTTCTGTCCAGAATCGGCGGCTCCAAGGCAGGGTGGCACGGCAGAGGAGCCACAGTTCACGGCAGCAGAGACCAACAAAAGCAACAGAGCAAAAAGGGGAGAACTGGCCTCTTTTCCTCCCTTTTATTGTAAGCAGCCTAACCACCGAGGATGTAGCACTCACACTATCTCTATGCTCTCCTCTTATACAAGGTCAGGTCACTTAAACTTTTAAATTTCTCAAGAATCAGCCATCACACTATTCTAGGGTGTAAATAACTCCCATAGGGTATGTATGTACCCTACTCCTTAGGAAGTAGGCCTGCTCAGTCACTTAGTTAAACTTGTAAAGTTCTCCAGGTGACACAATGTATCAGCTGTTACAGGTGATTATCAATCCGAGTGGGTTGAGATGCCTAGTAGATCACTAAAGCACACTTCTGGGAGTGTCCAGAGATGATTGTCGTATAAGGCAACAAACTGGGGGGAAGGAGGGGGACACCCACCCTGGTGTGGATGACACCACCTAGAAGTCTTGCAGTCCTTACAGAATGAAGGGAAGAAAGAAGAAGTCGGTCTGCATGTTAGAAAGTTCTATTGTGGTTGAGCTGATGTATCTTTTGCTACCACCATTGCCTGTGGACATCAAACTCCGGCTCCTTCAACCTTTTAAGCGCGGACCCACACTCCGTGGAACTTTCAGTCCTTCAGTCTCAGAGTGCATCCTTGATCATTCTTTGTGGGCAGCATCCAGCTTCTTGGACTAAGCAGCTACTGGATTCTCTAGCTCTCCATCATGTAGATGGCCTCTGTGGACTATCTAGCTTTTGATCCTGTAAATTTAATAAATCCCCTTGGATAGTTACATATATGTATATGTGTGCATAAATACTCCATTGATTCTGATCCATTAGGTACCCTAATCAATATGAGATATTTATATGTTTGTCATATATCTTGGAGGTTCTATTTCATATGTAAACTAGAACAGACCAATGATGTCATAATTTCAGATTAAATAAAATATACAAAAATCAAAGAAATCCTATGAATGGTTGACCTTTTTAGTGAAACAACAGATCTTTTATTATTATTGTTATTATCAAATATAAAGAATGTTGCACCAGTCAGTAGGGTGATTTCTGTCCCACAGGGTATGCTAGGGTGCACTTGTCAACCTCTAGAAGCACAGGTAGTTATCATAAGTGGAGGGGATGTGCACCCATCATTTATCGAGGGGAGCCCTGGGGCTCCACAAACGCTCCGAGGCTCCTGCAACAGCCCACACCAAGGACTCATCAGCCACGAGCATTGATAGTGCGAAGTGGAGAAGCTGCCTTAGACCTTGACTCCGCGTGTACTAGGGAAATGGGGTTAGGACCTCATTCCTTTTCTCAGAATGGATTGATGGAAGGGTGTGCAGGAAGCCATGAAACCTGGGCAAGCTGCATTCACACAGCACTGAGATTTGAGGTCAGAAAGAGTGGTGGGAATAGCGAGGAAATAAATTACAGTTTGTGGCCACATTGTTGCTTCTGCTGTCCTGGGAAAGCGGAAAGATACGGTACTAAATTTAGCAACAGAGTTGCCCAAACGAACTCCTCCCACTTTCTAAATTTAAAACCTGCCAGTTCCCCCAAGTCCCTCCCTCCGGGTTGAATGAGCACCTGCTGTTCCAACTTGACGACACCAGAGGGCGCTCGAGAGAGGAAGAGGCGACCCATGACCGCCCCGGTGTTCTGCAGTTGGTCTGTGTCTAGATAGGGATAGTCTCAAGGGCCAGAGAAAGAATAGAGATTTAGCTCAGTACCTTTCATCTCATCCATCGCATTAACCAGCATTGGTTCTTCCCACTTCTCTGCTCAGAGTGAAACAGCAAAACTTTCTGACACTGTAGCTAAGTAAACTTTTGCCACAGGGCAATTGCTGGCTGAAAGGGGCAGAGTGTTGGGTGCTTTCAGTTGCCGCACTTTGGTGCTCAAGAGGGAGGTTTCCCGTTGCCGGGTGATGCTGGAATGGTTTGAAGACAGGCCCACGGGTCTTTCCTCTGGTGGTGATGGAAGATGGTCAAGTGCAAGTCAGGTTCTAAAAAGACTCCCAGCTTAGACGGGACTCTGGAGGTTCGGGTGGATTGGGGAGGGTGTTAGTTTCCTGGGGCTGTGAGTGGCTTAGACAACAGAAATATAATGCCTCACAGTTTATGGTGAGAAATTGAAGGTCAAGATGTTTGCAGGACTGGGTCTGCTTAAGGGCTGTGCGGGACAATGTGCCCCATGCCGTTCTCTCGGCTTCTGGTGGTTGCTGGCGATCTTTGGCATTGCTTAGCTTGTAGATGGACCAGCACAGTCTCTGCCTTCATTTCCTCCCAGTGTGCACATTTCTGTGTTCAAATTTCTCCTTTTTAATAAGAATGCCTGTGATAATGGATTCATGTCCACTCTGACAACCTCATCTCTAAACCCCATTTCCAAAGATCCTATTTGTAAGTAAGATAGTATCCACAGTGGAGGAGGCTGGGCCTTTCTTCATGTCTTCTGAGGTGGACACAATTCAGTCCTTAGCTTCAAAGTATCTTCGGGCTTCTTGACATTGCAGCCTCGGGGCCTCAAGCACAAGACTGATGATATTTCCAGCAAACTATTCCCAGGAAGAAAGGGTGTACATTTCATCCGGAGAAAACTGGTTCCAGCTTGGGGACTGGAAGGTCCAAGTGGATTGCTGATGATTCTTTGCAAGGGACTGTTGCCACCGCCTGTCGCCACCCTGGGTGTTTCAGAAACACTTTGGTGCCTGTTGGAATAAATGGAAAACGTGTGAAAAGGGAAGCATACAGCAGTATCATATTCCACAAGCAAAAGAACAGCGGGGCAGGGGGGCAACCACTGTTCCAAGATGATTCAAGGATCCAATCCAATGTCTGGCTGCACAACTGCATGCTTTGAAAGGCACCTCACACATGGGTTTCATATAATTGAGAAATGCATGTGTTCTTTGTTGGGGGGGGTAAAAATAACATGATTCAAAGCTTGGTGCCAGCTGCCTTTCTGAAATGATTTCCCTCTGGGGAGCACACGCATAGCACAGTGAGTTTCCACCAAAATGGGATTCAGTGGTGGGGAAAGGTGGGGTAATGACTGTGCGCTTTTGGAAAGAGTGCACATTGCAGTGAAAAAGTCAAGGGTGTTTGCAAACAGGCACTGAAAGAGGAAACTGATACCGAAAATCAGCATCACTAAAGCCCGGCTCTGTGTGTGGAAAAGCAGCCACAGTGGATTGAAGGTATGACCTAGTTTTGGAACCAGCCACCTCACAGGAGCTGGAATCTCATGGGGCTTCCTAGGAGAAAGTGTTTCAGGGGACTATAGAGCAGCCCTTCCTAGTAATTATTCCCTGCTAAGCATTTCTAGAGTCCACAGAACCTGAAAACCTTAACAGAGTACTCCAGGATCTGTAGTTATTCTAAAAAGAAGGAAACAAACTTGTCCAACTGTCACAGGATTAAGACCCCCTGTTGGTTCCTGGAAAGTGTGATGTTTCCCAATACTGCTTACTCTAATTCTGTCCTTCTGGATGATTTTGGACACCAGGAAGTCATGCGGTCTTTCAGTGTTCCCCCAACCCCAGAACTAAAAGGAATCCTATCTGATACTGTCTTTCTTGAACAATCTAGACACAAGAAGTCATAGCTGGCATAGCTGGTTTTATTCTGGATTGGAAAGTTCTCACTTTTTTATTCACTTTTGTGTGCTCTGAGCAGATTCCTCAAGCCATAATATGTAAATGAAGGTGCTCCTAATGGGCTCTGTGTGAGTCTTGTACGGCCAGGACATAGGGGGCTGAACAGACACCTCTGAGTCCAGCAACCTGCAGCAAAGGTTCTGGAACTCCAGTGAACACAGAACCACCTGGGGGACTTGTTAAAACCCAGGCTGTGGACCACCCTCTGGGTTTCCCAACCCAGTTACTCTTCTAACAAGTTCCCAGGTGATGCTGATTGGACTGGCTGGAGACCACACTTGGGAAACCCACTGGCCCTAGGAGTAAGGATCACAGGGAGGAGAGCAGTGGTTAAATGGTTCCTAAGCTCCTCCCAGCAAAATTCTCACCAGAGTCACCACCAGTTTGCCTCCCTGCAGGAGGAGCAAGGCTAATGTGCAGGAATGCAGGAAGAGGACCCTGAGGCAGAATCTAACTTCAGATACCTGCTGCCTGGAGAATGGTGCACTATCTCAACTTCTGTTTTCAGTGGTTGCCAGAGAAAACTTCCAGAAGGGGCTGGGCCTGTGCATCAGAGCACAGTACAAGTACTAGCAGGGCCTCCTGCCTAAGCTGTGATCGTCAGGACAACAAAACCAGCAGCAGTGGTTATGTAATACTGTGTGCCCGGGCTGTGCTAGGCGTTTTACATGTGGTCTCCCCCAGGGTGGGGCTCCCTGGAGACCGAGAGGCAGAGGTTCATGTGCAGGTGACTTAGAAGGGTAAGCTCTAAGGGAACGGTGGGAGAGTGGGGAACCAGGGCGAGGAAGGGAGGGAGCTCGGGCAGAACAGTTTACGGGAGGCTTCCACTTGACCGTGCGAGAGGCTGTGGGTATAAGTGGTACCCCAGATCATTCCTAAAAGAGGCAAGAAAGTTGTTCTTTTCCTACTGGTACTCCATCAGTTTAAGGATGCAAACTTCTTTGGAGAAATCCAAACTCCCGGGCACTTGAAGTGCTACATCCTTGAGCCAAGTGGGGCTCAGATAGCTCAGGGGAGGCCTCAGGTGCTGGGTATTTCTGGAAGCAAAACAAAGCCCATGGGGAAGAGGGAAAAACAAATGAGGAAAGGAGGCCCAAGGAGATCTCCAGGGAGGAGGAATTAGAAAGTCCAGTCTTTTCACAGCACTGTGACTTTGCTCCAAAAGATCAGAAGACTTGGAGGTCATGGTCTGGGCCTCCACCAGCCTGCTGTCCACAAACAGCATGTGCTACATGGTAGAGGATCATCCTCCCAAGTGGATTTGGCTCTTACTTCTCCATTGATGGATGGACTTTGTGTATCTGGTCTTCTGTTTGGCTTCATTTTCCATATCTGTAAATTTGAGATGATCACAGAGCTTGTTTCAGAGTCCTGTTGTGAGGATTAAATGTATTATAAATTATAAAACTTGTGAAACCCTTGAGACTTCCCTGACACAGAGTCAATAAATGTTAATTCCCCAGTGTGAATGCAAGGTGGTTACAGCAGGAATATACACAGTGAGACAAGGATTGTCCAGGACACACGAGAACCAGCAGATGGAATGTGGAAGATGAGGCCGCGTTATGGTTTACATGAGAATGTCTCCCAAAAGTCTCATGTGCTCAGAAGTGGGCTTTGGAAGATAATTGGATTATAGGGCACTCTCTCTATTAGTGAATGAATCCACTCAGGAATCCATACCTGAATGTGCTAATAATAGGTATCCTGACTGGAAGAAGGATGTACCTTTGGGGCATATACGCCTTCTGGACTCTTCCTTTGCTTTCTGCTTCCTGGTCACCACGATGTAAGTAGCTTTCCTTCACCATCCCCTTTGTAGTGGCTGATGCATTGTGTCCACCTGAGAAATGCTTAACTAAGTAACTAGTAATTCTACCTCTTAGGAGGCAGAGGAAGTGCCCTAGGGTGGCTGTTTATGTTCTATGATGTTGTAATGGTTGATTCATTGTGTCAACTTAAGTTCAGAAGCCTAAGTGACTCAGCAGAGGGCCAGGGTCCTCGATTTGCAAATGAGGCTGTGTGAGAGGAGGCCACATGGGAATAGGGCAGGCAGCCTGCTTACAGTACAAGGGAGGAGAGGAGGCTTCCCCCCCAACCCCCCACCCCCTGCTTTTGCTCTTGTTGCTTTTGCTGTCTTCTTCGGTCATTAATTGTCGCCCCTCTGCCACACCATCCTGCCTTGAAGCCAGCTGATTATGGCTGAAACCTCAATAAACTGTGAGCTAAATAAATCTTTCGTCTTTTAACTTTAGTTGGGTATTTTATCCCAGCAATAGGGGAAAAGTAACTAAGATACCCATCCACCATGCTCTTCGGCCGTGGAGCCAGCTGACTGTGGACTGAATCCTCTAAAATCTCTGAGCCAATGTAAACCTCTCTTCCTCTAAGTTATGGTGGTCTAGGAATGTGTCTCAGTGTCTCAGTGACTAAGTCAAGCAGTTAGCAACAAAAGCTCCTAAGAGCAGGAAAGAGAAAGGTAAATCATGGGTAGATATTCTTTGTTTCTGATGTTCATTTCATTTTAGCTTCTGGGTCAGTTCTTGTTCCCTTTTTTGAAAAAAAAATAATTTGTAAATAAATTTGCAAATAAGCTCATTTAAAATACACAACTTATTGAGTAAAGCCAATAAGCCACAGAATTGGGTGATTATGACCCCAATCCAAATTTAGAATATTTTTATCATCCCCCCAAAAAAATTCCACATCCCATAGTAGTTACTCTCCATTCTCTCTGCCTGCTAGCACTTAGCAACCACTAATTTATATTCTGTGTCTATGGATTTCCTTTTGTAGCTGGACCTCTCAAATAAAAAGAATCATACAGTATGCGGTCCTTTGCAATGGTCTTCTTATACTTAGCTTTTTTTTTCTTGTGATGGTGGTGGTAGTGGAGGTTGAACCTAGGGCCTTTGCACTGAACTACATCCCTAACCCTTTTTCATTTTTGTATTTCAAGATGAGGTCTGGAAAAGCTGCCCGTTTGCCTGGATGGACTCAAACTCTTGATCCTGCCACCTCAGCCTCCCAGAGTCCTGGGATTAGAAGTGTGAGGAACCATACTTAGTAATTTAGCATGTTTTCAGAGTTCATCCACATCATCTACACTTCTTTTTACTACCACGTAACATTCCATTACATGAATTGACAGTATCGGCTCCTTCTCTGTAGTTTTGCTTTCCATGGTCTGTTACCAAGGTGAACTGCAGTCTCAACATGCTAAATGAAAATTCCAGAAAGAATCAGTTCTTCTGTTTTGCATATGTGTTGCTCGGAATAGGCTGATGAAATCAGGCACTGCCACACTCAGGAATCTTGCCTGTGTCAGTGCGCTCCTGCTGCCCGCCCATGGCTCACGCAGGAGCCGTCTTGGTTGTCACAAGGACAGTCAAGGTTTTGCAGTGCTTGTGTCCAAGTGACCCATACGGGATAGCCCAGAACCACATTGCCACGCTCATGGAATTTTATTATAGACACACTGTGCTATTTCACATTATCTCAAAGACGGTGATAGGGTGCAAAAGAGAGAAACCATGCTTATGTAACTTTCACTATAGAATATTGCCATAATTGTTCTGTTATTGTTGCTTATCTCATACTGTGCCAAATTTTTATCCTTCTTATTTATGTAGGGTTCATCTGGAACTCTCTAAAGTTTTAGGAATCACTGGGGAAATTAGAGAAAGGTGTGCACACTTCTTTTATCTACTTATTAGTTGGTAGACATAGTTTTTTTCCCCATTTTTGCTATCCCATTTTTCCCCATTTTTATAGTGCTAGTATGAGCATTTAAGCACTGGTTTTAGACATAGTAAGCACTGGTTTTAGACATAGTTTTCATTCCTCTTGAATATATGCCAAGCAGTGGAAGCACTGGATCACGTGGAACCTCTTTTTTAAGCTTTTGAGGCACTGCCGACCTATTTTCCAAGAAGCTGCACCATTTCACATTCCCACCAGGAGTATAGGAGGAGCTCCAGTTTCTCCATGTCATCAACATTTGCCTTTTTGATCCTAGTCCATCCTGGTGGGTGTGTGCTGGTATCTCACTGTGGTTTTGACTTACATTTCTCTAATGGCCAAAAGTTTTGAGCAACTTTTTATGTGCTTATTGGCTATTTATACATCTTCTTTGGAGAAATATTTGTTCAAATCCCTTTTCCATTTGTGGTTAAGTCATTTGACTTTTTTATTAGTGAGCTGTAACAGTTCTTTATGTATGCAGAATACCCTTCTCTTACCCAAAATATAATTTGCAAATGTTTTCACCTATTCCGTGAGCTGTGTTTTTATTTTCTTGATGATACCACTTGAAACACAAAAGCATCAAAGTCTGATGTAGTCCAATTTCTCCCTTTGATTATCTATGATTTTGGTATCATGTCTAAAAAATCATGACTTAAACAAAAGTCACAAAGTACCACTCCAATGTTTAATTCCAAAAGTGGGTTTTTTTGTTTGTTTGTTTTTTGTCTTTTTGAGACAGGGTCTCGCTATGCAGTTCAGGCTGGCCTCGAGCTCACTTTGTACCCCAGGCTGGTCTCGAACTCATAACAATCCTCCTGCCTCAGCCTCCTGAGCGCTGGGATTACAGGCGTGAGCCATCATGCCCGGCTGATTCCAAAAGTTTTATAGTTTTAGTTCTTTCATTAGCTTTATAATGCATTGTGTGTGTGTGTGTGTGTGTGTGTGTGTGTGTGTGTGTGTGAATAGTTCAGGCTGGTCTTGAACTCACTATGCAGCCCAGGCTGTCCTCAAACTTATAGTGCTTATCCTGTCTCCGCCTCCCAAGTGCTGGATTTATAGGTGTGTGCCACCATACTGGAACATTTTCTATTGCATGTATAGTATGATGTGAGTCCAGTTTTACCACTTTGCTTGTGAATACACGTTGTGCTGTTACCTTTTGTAAATGTCTGGGACATTAACCTCACATGGTCATGTGAAAACATTGGTGTGTTCCCTGCTTCCTCTGCTGGACAATAACAATTGGATTCATAGAAAGGCTAATCTCATTTACCCAATGTTTTATAATATATATATATATATATATATATATATATATATATATTTGTCTTTTTCTTTTTCTTTTTTATCGGTACCGGGGATCGAACTCACGACCGCCTGCTTGCAAGGCAGGCGCTTATGCTGCTGACCTAAATCCCTAACCCCCTATAATATATTTTTTATACCTGTCCAGACCTTGCCTTCATTGTATTAGCAAACATAAAATCAAAAACAGAAGTCTTAAATTTATATCATGTGTCACAAAAGAAACTTAGGTAAACTCAAATAATTCACCTCTTAGCACTTAGTTTTGGAGTTATCTAGATAACAAATAAATAGATTTGTTAATAACAGATAATCTATGTTATTTATTTATTTTTGCATTTGAAATCTTTCTTCCTGTGTCTGAGATCTGTTGAGCCAGGTGAAGAATTTAAAGTTGAAATGAAAGATCGGTTGAGAATTGGTTTTCCTTGTCTTATAATAGCACTCCCCAGATTTGTTGGAATGGTTTTGCCTTAAAAAACAATTAACTGGAAGAGATAGCACTACTGGGTGGTTTGGCTTCCTGCAGAGGAAACTTTGCTTTTCAAGAGCTCTTTAATCCTTGCCTCTACCCTCCTCTGGGTCAGAGCCCAGCCAGACTGTTACCTAGGCTGGATGCCCTAGGTCTCATCTTATTTGCCTTTCCAGTACAGTTCAGAGACTCAGTCTGAAATGAACATTTTACCACTTTCCTTTGGATTTGGGGGAACTAAGTGAGACTCTTCACAGCAGCTGTCTGGGTTAGAGTTAGTCACCGGTTTGAAGCCGAGGCCCCAAGTAAAAGTGGCTTGAAAAAGATCTGAGTTACTTCTCTGCCCTGTGCCCAAGGCTGGTGGCCTGGGCCTGTTCCACTGGATGCCCAGGGTGCTGCTTTGCCGCGTTGGCATCACTTGTTAGAACGCCAGGGTCCAGCACGGCACCTGAATTCCATGGGAAGGAAGGAGAGAAGAGGGGAACGCTCTTTCCTAGAACTCAGTCTTGAGGTCACACGTACCTGACAGCAAGTGTGGGAAATGTTGTACTGTTATTCCAAAGGACAAAGGCTCAGCTATAAATTGGAGTCTCTACTGCCAAGAAAGCAGAACAGAACTGATTTAGGGGAGGAGGTCCTGGACTTTTTTTTTTTTACCAGAATCCGAGGGAAAGGTATTTTGTCCCCAGAATACTTTTCTTTTCTTTTTTTTTTAATTTTATTTTGAAGGTAGTGAAATACAACAGAACAATGGCACCAGGGCAATGCAGTGAAATTGGTGCAGAACTTCATAGCAGGATAACAGTAATAGGTACCTCAGGTATCTCGTTATCTTCACAATAGTTTTCCATTCAATTAGGTATAGCAAAATCAAACCAAAGACAAAATATTATAAAACCAATCAAAAGAGAATATTGAATAGAGCAAAACAATCAGAACAAAGTAAAACAGTGAAAACAATATTTGTCTTCAAACAGAAGATAGAAGGAAATCCCCCATATTTGCTATATTGCATACGATCATCCTCCCAAGAGATGCTCAGACCTCTGCCCAAGTTGCTAAGGGGAGGGGAGGGAGGGATGGGATGTGTGATTCTCAGCTCGTACTCACGGGAGACACTGACTGGCTCTCTTCCTGGCTCGTGCCAGAGGCGCTTACCAGGAAGGGAGGCGAAAGCTCAGCCACCTAAGCTCCACCATGGCCGGATCTTGGGAGATGCTGACTGGTTTTCCTCCTGATTCATGCCAGGGGCACTCCAGAATGCTTTTCATTATCTTATTTTTATTTGCTTTTAAACTGGCAGACAAAATTGTACATTTGTAGCATGTATACCATGACATATTGAGGCAAACAAAACGTTGGGATGCTTAAATCAATCTAATTAACAAATAACATCAAATCACATTGCTAGCATTTTTGTGACAAGGACAATGAACATCTACTCTGTATTTTTCAAGAATGCATTAACCTCATTAACCTACCCTGCTGTCCAACCGATCTTTTTGAATGTTTTATTGTATTTGTGATTCAATATCCTTTGGCCAATGTCTCCTCATCCCTCCTATCCCTCAACCTTCCTGTCCCCCAAACCACCCAGCCTAGTCGCCATTCTGCGAGATCAACTTTGGAAATTCCATGTATGAGTGAGACCATGCGGTATTTGTCTTCAGTTTTGGTTTTACCAATGACTTGTCAGCCCAGCTAAGGAGTTGGCTAAGGAGAGCATGAACAGATGATGACGACTTGTGAGATTTAGCCATTGTTTCTGCTTTTTCACTGAATATATTCAGATTTAGTATGCAGGGAGATTGGAGTTCCAGGCACTGAAGGAAATGAAACCACCAAATGGCTCTGAGTGGGAGGATTTTGCTGCTTGAAATACGGTTGTACTCTTTCCACTTTCAAACTAAGACGTGGACATTGTCTTCCAGAACAATTGCACCCTCCAGACTAAGGGACCCACAAAAGTGTCAATTCACTGCATGTTGGCTTTAAAAAAAAAAAAAAAAAACTAATTGTAACAAGTGGTTGCTGTGAACATGCAGGCTTCCTAAGGCTGCCCTTCCAGTGACCCATACCCTGACCTGGACAGACCACCTTCTGTCCAAGAGAGGAAAAGTTTTGTTCCTAGATCAGATGAAACCCTGGCTTACCCCTGGTGACCAGCAGGATTAATCAGACTCCAGTAAAACAGTTGACAGCAACACTAAACCAGGACACAATGATCAGCACACACACCAGGCAGTATTCCTCCTGGAATCCACCTCTTCTGTGCTTTGCCTCTCCCTGTGCTGCCTGTGCATTGGCTACATGCTTCCTAGCCCTGTGTCTCCGAGCTTCGTCAAGGAAGCCACTTGCAAGCTAAGAAGCTGTTCACTTTTAGGATCAATAGGCTATTCACCTGAGCTGGTTAGAGAACAACACCAGTCATGGGATTCCCAGCAGAGCTTTAGAAGGTTGTGCTGCCTCTCCTCTCTTCCGTGGGGTTCAAGGTAAACCCAAAAGTGTTACTTTCAGTTTGGGAAACTTTTAAAAGTAAAATCTTTCCAACAGGCAAAAAGTAAACACTAAACATGGTTCAGATGCAGAGAGAATGGAAGGGCAAAAAGAAAATACCCCTATAACCTTTCCAGAACAAATTTCTTCTTCATTTTAATCCCTGCAAAAGGCTACTTTCTTCATGCAATGGTTGTTTGGATTCTGTCTTGTTTGTTACTTAATTCCATTTCCCAGAGCAAAAAGCACAAAGCCCATAAAACCACACTGGTGCCTATAACTTAATATCAAATCCATTGCAATTTAAAATGATTTCCTCTGAATTTCATTTTAAAACATATTTGAGAAGAGAAACAACCTTAGATGATTTCTGGTCCTCCTAAATACAGCTGTTTCAGTGATTGTTAAGGAAATCCTGAGAAGCAGCATACAAGGACACTTAATATAGGTGGTTAAAAATGACGGCAAAATGCTACCCACCAGCGACTGTCTTTAAAAGTTAGTGGGGGAAGGAGGGGAGCCCCAGTGAGAGTCAGCAAGGGGCTGGACAGAGAAGACCTAACCGAAAGCATTTATGCAGAAGAAAAGATTTCCTGAATTTAAGTCAGATGTCACAGGATTTTTTTTCTTTTTTAGGGAATAAAATAAAATACATTTTTTCAATGTGTGCTGCGGAGGAAGTATTTCAAAGCAAGACAACCACTATTCCCAAATCACAACACCCATACCATTAATCTTGACTTATGTGAATGAACACATTATACAGATTTCAATCCTGACCTTGGAGCCTTCAAGAGCTCTGCAGAGCCTGGATAAAGCAACCCGTTTTTACTTTGGCGATTCCACAGGGGTGACTCTTTTTAATTCCCCTTTCATCTCTCTGGGAGGACTCACAAGTCTAAAAGCGAGCAGGTTTTCTTTTCTGATTCCTGGTGCGAAGGCTTGTGTTGCTTTCTTCCTGTGGCAAGCCTGAGGTGGGGAACTGTCTGCGTTCATCACCTCGGAAGGTTTGGAGAAGCAGAAATAAGTCTGAGATAATAGGCGAGCGGCATGGTCCTCCCTTCCTCCAGGAAAGTGGTTGCCTTTGCAAACGCCAGTTTGTTTTTTGATTTTCCATGGTCCAGCCCTGTATTTAGCTCAAAAAGACACTTTAGGACCCACAAGGCTGGTAGTAACCCCAGCTATACTCAAAGAACAAAGCAGCTGATATGTCTTTTATTCTGTAAAATTGTGATCACATTGTCTCCCAATGTGACTTCCAACACCAGTCTCTTTTACTGAGATCCCAAAATGCAATTAAATGTTGTGGGGGAGCCTTATTACATAGATATAAACTGTTTCGAAAAAAGAAGAAGCTCCCCGGAAAATTATACCAGGTTATCTAGGCTAAAGGAGAGATTTTATGCCTTTCTGTGCCCTTTGCAAGGGACCAAGAAGTAAAAAGCTCACCAGGAGCTGTCCTGACAGCAAATGCAAAGCTGCAAAGGCCGGCTGGGAGATGGCTCTCCAACAGGTTTAGTCTGACTTGTAGTGGAAATAGCTCCCAAGCCGTGGTTCACCAAGATTGACTGTTACCGGGGCTTACAAGCAACCATGGATGGAAATAGCTCTGATTCATTCCATTATTACATAAAGTAAGACTCCAGATCACAGGTCAGCCCTTCATCTTCTAAGGATGTATCACAAAATACCAATTTGTGCAAAGCCTGGCATGCAAATCGAACAGGGTTTTCGTTGATGCCGTAGGTTTTATCCTTCCATTTGTCTCAGTCTTGAAATAGGCTTTAAAGTACAATTTGGAGCCTTCCAAAAATAAAGCCTTCATGCATACAGTGACATTTCACAGCTCTCGATAAGAAGATCACAGAATTGGGGAAAATGTGCATAGTCTAATATTTTGATTTATAGAAAAAAAAAAACTTGTAGGGGCAGAGGACGTAGCTTAGTGGTGGACTGCACAGTTTACTTGGGAGAGGCCCTCTTTCCATCTCCACTGCCCAAAACTGTATTATTTTTAAAGAAAAATTTAAACTTCACCTTTCTACAGGAATAAGTAAAATTAATACAGTGAAATCATTAAACATTGATCATGTCGTTGGTGAAATGAAAGCAAATTCATTTCAATTCACAGAGAAAATAAATGTACTGCTCGTTGGTAGGGTGTAGCTTCCTAATACGCCTACTTTTTACTCTGATAAAGAAATGTGTCAAAGTTTTGCACTTCACTTATGCAAAGGAATACCAAAATAGGTGGAATATGCAACAATGCAAGGATTTAGCTTTTGTCTGATTTCGTTAATCTCTGAAAGGATTATTTTTATGTGAATTAATTGGATAGTTTAATATGCTTCTGTCAGCCCACCAAAACTATATCTGAGTTAAATTATGTAAACAGTTTCCTGCAAGGCAGAAGTATCCCTAACCCCTCCCTCCATGTTACATCTCCACGTGTGGCCAGGCCCCGCCCTGTGAAATACCAAACTGAGCAGGGAACAGAACCTCCTCTGGTTTGAATCTGAACCTGTCCCTTCCCAAAGCTTCATTCACCATGTGCTAGAAACCAACACATCTGACCAAGAGATCTCTGAAATTGCAGCCTTTTGTGCTTACACTTTTGAAATATCTCTATTGTGATGCAAATCTTGATTTTTCAATCAAATTTGTCTGGAAAAAAATTCTTTCTCTGGAAACTGTTGTAGGAAGGAAGTGAGCCTAAATCTAAATTTTCTCTGTTCTGACTTCCTGTTCGAAGCCATCAAAGAAATGCTATTAAATGCATACCCCCTTTACAAATACGGGTTGAAAACTCAACTCTGCCTTTTAACATCTATAATTAACTACAGTTTTAGTCTCAAAGGGCTTACTGAGTGTATGCTTTATTTTTTTTTCCCCTAGTTTTAGAGCCAAAGTACCTCAGGGGACGTAAAAAGGATAAAGATAAAACATGCATATGTACCAGCATCTCATGATGAAGGTATTCATGATATATCACAAATATGTACTAATAAAATTTTTAAAAAAGAGGTACCTAAGGTCATTTTAGCTTTTGCCAATGTTTGAAATCAAGTCCATTGTGGAGTTCTCTCTTCTTGGCCTGGATACTTTCTGTAAATCAGGACAAATAAAATAAAATACATACAAAAGCAAGGCATCATAACTTCCTGCTTGTATTTCATTTTATTTTAAATAAAGTTTGAAATACCATGTGCTCTCAAGTTCTGCAGAAAGTTTGAAGACCTTTAGGCAAGGTATCTTGGCTGGAGGAAGTCTTTCTTTGGAGAGGTTTGCATAAGAGTGTGTGTGTGTGTGTGTGTGTGTGTGTGTGTACGCACACAAACACAAGCTTATGTCTTTGACTGTACCCTTCGAGGTGGAGTTAGGAAGGAGTATTTCTCCTGCCAAAATACACACACCGCCTAGGATTAAAAGGGCTGAAACCTACTAGCAAGTTCTTAACAGCCTCCCACAATCATTAGACCAAATCCACATCATTCTAGATTCATTTTTCCCTTATTCATCTGTCCAACTAATTCCTCCCGCATTCACTGGGCTTATATCTTAATCTTTTCTGTTACATAGAGAATACATAATGAAAAGCTGCATTTTCTGGGTACATGCACACATTTGGAGCGGATGAACCATATGCGAAGTGACATACAATGCTGAATGCCGGCTGAATGGTGTCCAGCGCTAAAAACACTGTGGACCCAGGAACAAAAAGTGGGGGAACAAGAGCCAGCGCTGGCCCAGCGGAGGCTAGAATGCCGGGGACTCGCCGCAGAAACATGGGTATAATTTCACTGTTTTCACTCACACAAGCTGTGGGAAAGGAGTCACCATCTGATGTTTGATTGTGTGGGATATGTTTTTGGCAGTGGCCTCGTATTCCGCATTGACAAAAAATGAGAGAGAAAGAAAGAAGAAGGAAAAAAAAAGGGAAGAAAAAAAGGGCAGAGGAGGAGGGGGTAGGGGAATTAAAAAGAACAGAGCTACATTTGCTGTTTTCAATTTGCTGTCCGGACAACAAGCACAGCTGACAGTTCTGACCAGCGGCCACCTGAAAATGAGGGCTGGGGCCAGGCTACTGTCCCCTCCATTCCCTGGGCTCTCTTTTATGTGATGCCACCACAAGCAGACTTTTATCCGTCCCTCCCTCGCTGGGTTAACTTACAACTGGGTGGTAGGGCTGATGCTGACATTTGCCTGATTTAATAAAGCCTTTTATCTTGAGGGAGTGGCTGGGAAGGCAGGGTCCTGACAGCCCCAGGGGGAAGAGGCCCAGCTCTCAGGAGGGGAAAGAAAGACACACACACACATGCACACGCACACGCGCGCACACACACACACACACACACACACGCAGAATGCTGTGTCTCACTCCAGCTGCCCCTCGGCAGCCAGGTACCCACAGGTCTCCCAAGGTTTGTGACAAGTCAGGCAGAGGTGTTAGGTTACACCCTGGGGCCTCCACTGCAGACAGGTTCTAGAAAGAGCTGTGCTTTCTTTCTTTTGTCCTCTCTGCCATTACATCCTCACCCCAGAGATGGTGGCTTTAGTGGATAAACGCACAGGAAGCCCAGCTACAATTTGAATGTCAAGAAAAACAAGGACTCAAAGTACCATTTGTGTGGGGGGCCCTGGATTTTATAAGCATCCCTGGCCCCCCACCCCAGCATGCCTCCAGGCTGCCCGTCTTCCTCTCCAGCCTCACTTGCCTTCCACGTAAGGTGCAAAAAGGCTGTAGGTAGGTGGATGGCTCTTTTCAGAAGGATACTCCTTGGCCGTGCTGGTTAAGAGGTCCCCTCTCACCTTCCAGTTCAGATCAGGAGACTGCAGATAGAATCCAATGTCATCACCTCCTATTCCCAGGGTCCTTCTCTAACGGATTTTCCATGATTTTATGTGGATAATGTTTAGAAACCAAGCCAAGCTCTGGCTCAGCACCCATCGCTTTTTCTGGAGGCAAATGTAATGCCTCATAGAAGATCTGAGGGTAAGTCAACCTGCATTTCAATTCAGTAGTATGCAGTCTGCATGTCCCCACACCCAGACTATCAAGTCTCTCACTGTGCCCCCACCAGTCTTGGGAACTGTGACCCCTGCTTCTGCTCCCTGGGACACTGGATGACTAGTTTTTCTCACTTGTGTTTGTTAGCCAGCTGCCATTACCTCAGGGATCTGTCCAGAGGTGGGTGCGCTGCTAGGAGTTCCCTGTTTGGGGGTCTAGGAAGCGTCACTGACTTAGGGTCTAGAGAAAGGAACGTGCCCTGTGGTAAGTGACAGATGGTCAACAAGGCCTTCTCTCATGGTCAGTGTGTTCAGGAACCTGCCACGTGGAGATGGCGGTTCAAGATCTTTACCATCATGGTGGCAATGAGGTTCGAGATCAGACCTAAAACCCGGAGGTGTCCTGCACCAAACGTGGCCCATGCTGCTGAGAGAAGGGTTGAGAGGAGCACCCTCCTTTGCATGCCCCCTTCCTAGAAGCCAGGTCCAAGCTGAGAAATGTGGTTTTGGATTGCTCTCATTTTCAAACACTGTGCAGGGGCACAATGGTTGCTTGTAATGATGGCATTAGCATCGTGGAGCAATATATCTACAATAAATTAAGACTGCTTTGTAATTAGTGCTGATGATCACAGCTGTGAAGACAAATGGCATATGTGCTAATTAAATAATTTGTCACTTGACTGTTAAACAAACAATTCAGCCTCTTTACATTACAAACTGCCTTCTCTGCAGCACCCCTGTGGGCAGCCTGCCGCCTCCCACTCATGATGGGTGGGGAGCCTGTCTGTCAGGGCAGGATGAGAGGTGACAGAGAAAAGCCTGCCTGGGTTACAAGTCTCTCCAGACGGGGAAGACTTTCTTGAAAATGAGTTCCAGGAGAAAAGACTCTGCTACTGTGACTGCATTCAGAAAATAACCCACCTTGACGGTGAGGTTTACGAGCTCCATTGTGTGGGACCTGTGGATATGAGCCAGGCAATGGCTGCGGCCACTAGAATCTGCACCACCAAATAGCCACTTCTGCTCTGCCTTCAGTCACAGCCTCTTCTCAGTTTGCCGTACTTTTTTTTTTTGTTACAGTTTTTCTTTTATTTTTTATAGGTTTAGCATCTATAAAGACTAGCTATGAAATTCAGGTTTAGTGAGGACCCCTATTAGCCCACACAGTGGCTTCCTGTGACTAAGAGGGATTCTGCTCTGTGAAGGGCAGGCTTGGTAAGCAGGGGACAGGCTAGATTGGTTCCAGGTGCTTGTGCAGTGGACATCCTGCCCGACCGAATGGGCAGTTTTGTCTCAGTTGCCTCTGAAACAGGAGAGGTTTGGGTAATGTACAGCCACAGAAAATTGAAGTCAGTTGTCGGCACGATCTTCTTCCTTGCCTGTTCATCAGAGTAGCTAACAGAGGGAATTTAATTCCGCTTCAGTCCTGCCCTTGTTCTCAGATGACAACACTGTGATTGGGGGCACATGAGGTAATTTAGGGGGAGTCCCATACAAGAGGGGTTCCATCACAGTCAGTTTCCACCAGGCCAGAAAGCAGCACAAGAGAAGCCTCGCCCCGGAGGTGTCCTGAGAACCACTGATCCCTGGATAATTTCGTGTTAGACTCTAAGAACTGTTTGGGTGCAGAACTGTGAAATACGTTGTTTTACATTTATGGGAATCTGACTTTTGGGACATATAATGGAAGCAAATTCATTGGCAAGAGGGTGTATTTCTCACCAAAAAGCCATTCTCTCTCCGCCCCTACACCCCAACTCTGTCCTGATCTCTCTCACTTTCGGTACTGGGGATGGAGCCCAGCACCACTGCACTGAGCTGTATACCCAACCCTTTTTATTTTCTTACTTTGTGACAAAGTAAATTGATAAATTCCCCAAGCTGGGTTTGAATTTGAGATCCTTCTGCTTCAGCCTTCCACTACGCTGAGATTAGAGGCATGTACCACCATACCAGCTTCTTTCTACATCTTAAAAAGCCTGGCTGGGCAAGGTCTTGTGTAACCCCAAAAAGCATATGAAAAGAAAGGCCCTTCTATCACATCCCTGCCATATCCTTCTCTCTACTCCTTCCTGGAATTCCATGTGTTTATCAACAGATAGTTCTCTTCCCCACTTTTAATACTTTTCTCTGCACCCAGGAACAACACAGATAGTATCTGATTTGGGGCTTTCAGTTGATATCAATGTGTAAACGTTGATATGTATGTGTTACTTTCTTTATTGGGACTTGTGATTTGGGGGTTACAGAGTGTATCAGTCAGCTTCTTGTTGCTGTGACAAACACCTGAGACAATCAATTTAAAAAGAGAAAAGGTTTGTTTGGGCTCACTGTTTAGAAGTCTCAGTCCATAGCCACTCATCCCTGCTGCTTTGAGCTGTGACGGTGTAGTGCACCAGGCAGGAGAGCTCAGCAGAGGCACACTGTTCACCTCTGAGAGGCCTGACAACAAAGACAGACAGGAAGGGGTAGTGCTCCAGTATCTGGGTCAGAGCCACATCCACAAAGACCAAATCTCCTTCTATTAGGTCCTACTTCTTAACGGTTACACCACCTTCCAGTGTTCCATGGACTGTAACTCAAAGGATGTTCTTAGTCCAAATAAATTGCACCCGGCCTTCAAGAGCGTCATCTGCTCACAGATTCTGCTTCCTGGCTGCCTTGGATTTCTGCAGCTTGCAGACTGGACATCTGCTTTCTTGCACAAGACAAGATTTCCCTTTTTTTTATTCCCTCGAATACCAAGGTAGCACCTAGTAGCCCATGCTATTGTTTGCATGTATCCCCCAAAATATACTGTTGGAAACTTAATCTTCCAAGCAGCAGTATTGAAGGATAAGACCTTTAAGAAGTGATCAGGTGATAGATTAATTTCCTTATGGAAGGACTGGGTTAGTTATCATTGCAGTTATTTTATTATAAAGGAAAACCTGTCCCTTCTACCATGTAATGACACCACAGACTGGGTAATTTATGCTAAATAGAAATTTATTTGGTTTATGGTTCTGGAGGCTGAGAAGATCAAGGAGTCTAATTTCCATTTTGCATGAATTACCTGGTCTCTGTGGTGTTAAGCTAGGCATTCTGGGAGGTAAGTGTTTACCGGACCTGCTCTACAGAACACTGCACATCTGCCCATGTGGGCTGTGTACAGGTCCCAGCCCTATGGGTAAGCCTATGGGTGAGAAATTTAGGCTCTGGCCCTGAAAGGCTTAATTAAGACCAGTCTGGGCAAGGATGGAGGAACAGATTAGGAAAAGGTAAATTAGAGTTCCTTTCACCACACGAGCTAGGCGCACTCCTGCAAGGCCAACCCTCAGCATAGGCTGTGTTTTCTGTGCATTCTCTCACCCATGCAGCTACAGCGGTCAGTACCTCTACTGTGCTCTGAGGCAGCATAGCACAGTGTTAAGGGCCAGCAGACCAGAAAAGTAGAAAATCAAAACAGGGTACTCTGATGTAAACAGCCACAAAATTCACCAGTGGCTATTATTCTTTCCTCTAATGTTTTCCCTTATGGAGGGGGTGCTAAAAAAAAAAACCTGCTATTAGAAAGCTGGATATTGGGAGAAATAGCTCTTCATGGTGTTACCCAAATACAACTTTCTTTAAAAGAATTATTTCTTTTTATTAATCCATGCTTGTAGAATGTAATGTTTATGCTCCTTGTGTGGAGTTGGTGCATGGAAGCAGCATACCTTAATAATTCCTTTTTTCATCCTCTCCTTCTCCCCTTCCTCCATCTCCTGATCCCCTTCCCCTTTGACAAAGATCTACCTCCTTACTTCCTGTAATCTGCCTTTTATTTTGCTCTTTAACTTATTTATGCTTTGGGTTTGTCATATAAGAGAAACCATGAGATATTTAAACTTGTGTGCCTGATTTATTTCACCTAACATCATGGTCTCAAGGGGCATCTATTTTCCTACCAATGGCTCAAGATTTTCTTTCTTTATGGCAGAATAGCACTCTTTTAATGTTTCTATATTCCTTTTCAGTCCTTTGCCTGTGTGCATTTATGTTTTTACAGCTCTAATGCACATACCAGTTTGTGACATACTTCTCCGAACCACCCCTACATTTACCACACATTTTAGAGTAATTATTTTAATGGGTACATAATATTTCACAGAGTAGAAGGATTATTATTATTTCCCCATTTCCCTTTTGATGAGTGTTGGGATTGCTTCTATCTTTCCCTGTTATAACTAAGCATACCCCCATCCAGAAGATATATATCTATTCCATCCTTCGTATCTGGAGTTTCCACATCTGAGAAGTCAGCCAGCCGCAGATTAAATAAGCAGTATTAGAAAAAAATTGTGTGTATGCTAAACATGCCCAGACTTTTTTCTAGACATTATTACCTAAATACTGCAATGTAACAACTATTTACATAGCATTTACATTGCATTAGATATCACAAGTAACTTAGTGGTGATTTAAAATATACAGAAGGTCCTAGGTTCTGTGCAAATACTATGCCATTTTACCTAAGGGACTTTAAGTGTCTGTGGATTTTGATAACTCTGGGCGTCTTGGAACTGACACCCACAGATGACACCCACTTGGGAAATTTTTTTTTTACACTTTTCAATACAATAGGAAAATTCTTAGCTTCCAACAGTTATCCTTTAATGAGTTAGCTTCTGTGTGGTTTTGCTGCTTATTTTATCTTGACAAAAGCCCTGAAGGTAAGTATAATTATTCTTTTATTTTTTGTACCAGGGTCCAAACACATGACCTTGTGCTTGCCAGGCAGGTGCTTATGCAGCTGAGCTAAGTCCCTGGTCCTATTATTCTTATTTCACAGCCAAGGCAGTGGAGAAATATGGCTCAGAGAGCTTATGGAACTTCCAGTGCTAAACAGCAGTGAAGGAATAATTCCTTTTTCCTTACCAGTGGGTTTATGCTTCCTCCTACTTGTTATGCTGAAGTATGTACTTGATGTAGTTAAATACAAGATTACATAAAATACACAATTTATTCCTGGAGTCTTACACTCCGTTGTTTCTAAGCTTTCTCCTTATGATAGTTGTGATACAATTTTAAAATCAGCAGAATGCAAGAGAGGAAGCTGGGGTTTATATTTTTAGTTTAGTTCAACTCTTTTAAATAAGGACTCCCTGTTTTCCCATCCTGATCACGGAGGAGTCCTGAATTGTCCCTCAGGAGAAGGGAAAGATTTATAGACTGAATCTTGGTCCAAGTCAGAGAAAAGTATTCTTTAGAAAGAGGTCTTCTGATGATGATTTTGAGAGACTTTCTGGTAATCCTTAGCAAATCTGCATGTTAATAGGAATCATTTACTCGAAGCAGGGATCCAGGAAAATAACTTTACATAATAACGGCAGCTTGATTTGATGACTTCAATTTGGTTCTTACTGTTGAATTAAAGGGAAAGCTAAGATTTTGGAAGTTTTACAGAGTGATATAGCAAAATGGGAATAGGAAGTTAAGACCAATGCTGATTTCAGCCTGCACATCTTTATCACTTCTAGTGTGCAGGAAGATGGAGACAGAATCCAGAGGAAAAACCGTTCATAATCTCCTTAGCATTCAGGATGATTTATTGCTCTTTTCCCACACTGAGGGCTCTAAGCCTACCCAATCTTCAGCAAGGCTTCTTGGCAGCGTCTTCTTGAAAAAGGCGATTTGCTTTCTTCTGGTGCCGGGTGCTTCTGTTTGCTTGCTCCTCCAAAGTCTGATAGATAGTTTTTGGCTGTATGTGACCATTTTGGATTATAGCAATACTTTTTTTTATTATGAAGTTATTTTAAACTTATACAAGAATCCTCAAAATAGTACAGAGAATTCCTGGAGATCCTTCACTCTACTTCATCTTACATCTTACGTGCCATGGAGTGTTTATTGAAATTAAATAATATACTTTGCATGATACCAATGATGCAGGGGAAAGAAACTCCCAGTCTACTAGGTGTCTGGTAAGAGTTTATGTTCTCTAAAATTGAAGAATGGATTTTAGGAACAATGGTGGTTAGGAGCAGAATATATTTTTTGGAAGAAAGAAAGCTTCTGTCTGAGTAAGACAAAAGGGGTCCTGAGTGGGTTGCCAGACTGTCTTTTCTAGGGACTTGTATAGAGTAAAACCACAAAATGAGGCTGGTCTAAGGTGGGAAACACATAAGGTGGGACAGAACTACAGTCAACCAATAAGATTAATTGCTCAGGTAAAATTGATTAAATCAGGAACAAATGAGGAAGCGAGTCAAGTAGCAAGCAGGCATGTTCAAAGAGCAGGGGCTCTTCCTGTAGGAGATTGGGTGGTGACTCCTGGTTCCTCAGGGTGACAGAGACCCATTTAGAATACCAGCTCCTGATGCTTAACCTTAGGAAGTATATTAGTGCATTTTATTTATCTTTTGTTTTGAGGCCTGGTCCACAGCGGAGGTGTCTGTTTCCCCTACACTTGCAAGGTATCTCATCTTCTGCACCGATTCCTTTGAGGGCCCAGCCCTGCCTGCCTGCCTGTAATATTTCTATCTAACTCAGTTGCCTGTAACACCATTAACCAAAGCTCAAGACTCAATCACAAAACCAGATTTGCAGCTAATGTTCTTCTTCTGTCCCCAGATCCCATATTGCATTTATCTTTCATATCTCTTCGGTCTCCTCCAGTATGTGACAGCCTGTTGGCCCTTCCTGGACTTCATGATATGCCACCTTGGAGCACTGGCCAGGTGTTCTGTAAAATATGCACCTCGATTTGAGTTTGTGTCTGATGTGACCTTGTTACTAAAAAGCTAGGTCCTGATGCAGTGAAGAACAGGCCCCTTATCTTGGCCTTTGGCTTTTTGTGCCTTTGATAAATCAGTCAAGATACACAGACCATGCAGAAATATAGGTGGTGTATACTGTAAAAGGCAGGCCATGTCATGAAGCCATGTACACTAAGTGCGAGTCTGAGTCCATTTTTTTTTTTTTTTGTCTTTTTCGTTTTTATTGGTACCAGGGATCGAACTCACGACTGCCTGCTAAATCCCCAGCCCCCTGAGTCCATTTTTATACACAAAAGTTAGTCCTGGGGTTTAGAGAACTAGGATAATGATGATGCTTACCAGAATTTTGCTTAGAAGTAACTTTAGAATTGCAAAATGTCTTCCTGTTCTCTTTTGATGATCAGGTTGCTCAGGGACTTTAAATTCTTCATTCAAACCAGTCTAATGGGTTTCAGCCCAATTGGGTTTCAGTGCAATGCATGAGCATCTTTTCCTGATATCACTGGGTTGTAGGAATGATACCCAGGAATGCTGTGTGCCTTGTTTTGGGGTTGGATGGCCAGGTGGCCAGGTGTCTGAAGGAATATGCACAATGTGTAACTTTAAAATGTCATCATGCTCTGTGTAATCACTTTGGACCCAAGACCAAAAAATGAATTAAATGATTGAAGTCTTTCTTTACTTAACTTGAAATGCATGCTATTTTGAACCCCCTGTCTCTCAGGCCCACAAGTGTCTAATTAGCAACTTAACATCCTCACTACTATATTATAGACAGCTAAGCTAGATAGACACACTAGTAGGTAGTCAGAGAGGACTGGGCCCTCAAAGAAGTTGGCACAAAAGCTGAGACACATCAAGACTGCAGCCAGAGATGAATCTGAACAGAGCCAGGTTCCCAGATAGAGCCATGATAGCCAGGTCTGCAAGCTTCCTTAGCAATAAATGGCAGCTTGAGATTGTACTGTAATTAGCACCACTTGGTCCAGTGGGCCCAGATAGACATCAGATGCATAAGTGGGGTACCAGAATGCCTGGGCCCATACTCCTATCGCTTTCTGGGAATGTCTTTGTTCTTTCTACATTAGAAATTATTACGAAGGGGCTGGGGATTTAGCTCAGAGGCATAAGCGCCTGCCTGAAAGCAGGCAGTCATGAGTTCGATCCCTGGTACCGATAAAAATGAAAAAGACAAAAAAAAAAAAAAAAAAGAAATTAATAAGCTGGAGTTAATGGTGCTTTCCATATATGCTTGCTATGTGTCTTACTTCCCTACTGAATCAATTTTAGCTAAGCAACTATGCTCATAATCTTGTAGCTTGATTGTACTTTGACCCACTTTGTACTCACATTGTGATTTTGCTGTGTAAAGAATCCATGAAAAAATAGCCTCAGTGGCTACTCATTCAAAACCTCCATTCTGGAAGTGCAGGAGTTACCCTTCTTCCCCTCAATTCCAATAAAACTCCCCTAACCTCGTCCTTTGGTTGGCAATTTCATTCTTCAGTGTTTTCAGGCCATGAGTTTAGTGCATACAGCAACAATGAGATGGGGATTATGCACAAAAGGGAAGAGACACCATTTGGAAACAAATGTGTCCTTTTCAGGGAACCACGTCATCCTTAAGCACTTGACTGAGATTATATCTGCCACTGTTAACTAGTTGTTTTCCCCATTATGACTAGTAAATATGGGGGGATCAGTTGTTTGAGACTACAAATTTCCTGCCTTTACTTAAACACTCACAGTTGTACTTTGTGTCCTGTAAAGCAGTAGTTTAACCTCTGCTCAGTGCCTATAAATTGTCAACAAGGAAAGGGTTGGCAGACCTCCCATTGCCTCCACAAGCTATGCAATAGCACGGTGCACCTAGACTCACAAAGCCACGTGAAGGAGCCCATTTCTTCTTAGCATGATTTGACATTCTGCCCAGAATTACTTTCATCCTCTATGTGGCTTAGAAATAACATGAACACTGGAAGGTGAGAAATTGTGTAAAGAAATTAACAGTGTCCTGTTAGAGAAATAAGTGTCTATGACTTGTCTGCTGAATCGTAAGGCAGACTTTCTTCATGAGAACTATCACAACAAATATAGGGGTTTTCAAGATATGTGGATGAAATGCACCAACTCCTTACAAAGAATATAATTGTGGGGGTTTTTTTGTTTGTTTTTTTGGTACTCACCTTTGCCATGCAGGAATGTCTGCCCCTGAGCTAAATCCACGGCAAAGAATATAATTGTTATAGGCTGCAAAATGTGCTTAAATAAAAACAGTAAATTGTGGGCTTTTTTTTTTTTTCAGTAGGGCAAAAGAACAAACTCAACTTTTAAGGTACATATCTGTTTTAGGGTTTTTCTTTCTTTCTTTTTTTTTTTTTTTGGTAGTAGGGATCCAACTTACCACCACATGCTTGCAAGGCAGGTGCTTATGCCACTGAGCTAAATCCTCAGCCTCTATAAACTCAACTTTTAATACAGCAAAGGCAAATGAAAATTATAACCAGGGGCTCCTTGTGGGTGGGGGTTAATAGATGGAAAATTACCAAGAGGAAAAGTTAGAGGTAAGGGGGAAATCCTGACTGTCAGGTCCAAGAAGGCTGAAGGATTTTTCATACATGAGATCCTCAAAGAAGCACACAGAGGCAGATATCAGCAACACAGCAGTAGCAGGCAGCCAAGCAGAACAGAGCGCAAGAGCAGCCTTTGGCTTTATTGTATAAGTCTTATACATGTTGCTATCTCACATTTACATTCTTACCCGCCAACCTTATTGGCGCATGCATAGTTGTCAACTGTATCTCGCTGTATACTGCTAGGTACTGAGATCACATACTCAGGTGTTCTTAGGTGCCCCTGAGTTTTGAAGCAATCTGAGGCTTCCCCACACTGACTCAGTAATCTAACAGAAGCCCTGCAGAAAATAGGCGAGTGTTCAGGTCTCACCTACAGGATGGTGAAGGGTGAGCCCCACAGTCATAGGCTGATCACAGCGATTTAAAGGGACATTGATAATGTGGGACAACTTCAGAGATAAACACAGATTCCTAAAGATCAGGGACCAATTGAGGAGAGAATTTAGATGAGCCCATGGGGAGTTTGGTCCCACAGAGACCCTGTCAGTTTGGTGTGCTATGGCAGCCGCAGGTACCATCTGCTGTTGTTCTGGACAATAGGGGGCCTGCTTCTGAAGAATTCACGTTGCAAAAATCTGCAACTCAAAAAATGATGGTGAAGGTTTTCACCCCCAAATTAATCTCTCTCTCTCTCTCTCTCTCTGTTCTATTTTTTAAAATAAACATGTGGTAGTGCATGCCTGTAATCTCAGCACTCAGGAAGCTGAGGCAGGATTGCTAAGATTTCCAGCCCAACCTGGTACACATAGTGAGTTCAAGGTCAGCCTGAGCTACATGTAGAACCCCACCTCAATCAACCAATCAACAAGTTTTGGAGTTACTCACATTTACCTATGGAGTAAATGTGAGTAACTTAGGAATGTAATTATACAAAATGTCTTTTGCATTGTTATGTCCAACAACAAGGTGTCATTTGGGGTTTCCCTAAAAATCTGTTCACATAGTCTCCTGACCAAATGGTGTGGGGTGCCCTCTTACTAGAGTAAATTTATGTAAGTTTCTATCTGCAGCTGATTTGGCTGGAGAGCACGTTAGGAGAAGCTCTCAGTAGTATTTTTCTTTTTCTGGTGGTACCAGGGATCAAACTTACGACCTTGTGCTTGCCAAGCAGGCTCTTATGCCGCTAAGTTAAATCCCCCGCCCCTTCAGTAGTATCTTGCTGCCCTCAGCCCCACACATGACTGCACCCCCACTTTGAAGGCATCACACAAGCATCTCCACAGCAGCTGGAGGGCTGGACCAGACAGCCAGTGTGAGGCAAACAGAATGTACGATTGATGAAGAGCCCTGCAGACAGTCCCTGAGCCTGGGAGCCAAACAGTTCCTTGCACGGAGTCAAAAGGACTTGGGTGGGCAATCAGTGTGTGGGTAAGGAGCAGCGTCCCACAACACACGGCGCCTTTTCTTCCCCGCCACAGCCCTGGTATTGTCTGTGCTAGGATGCTGTCCAGTGTCCTCCTTGGCTGCATACAAGGCCTGCTTCTGTCTTCTGTGGACAACTCCAATATTAATTTTGAGAGCTGAGGTATTACTCTCAGACAGACCTGGGTTAGATACTCCAGGCAGTATACAAAGGAAGGAATGCAGAATTGAAGTTTTAAAAGTTTGGTCATTAGTTATCCTTCCAGGAAGTCTGGGAATACAAAAAAACTATAACTCACAGCTACTGTCCTGGCTAAACAGAGGGCAGTTTAAGCAACGTACATGTCAGGCTCACAGGGCATTCACGGTCTCAGCTGTGGAAGAAACAGGACAGGGAGAGACAGGACAACTTGGGGACAGTATCAGTGTGGAAGAAACAGGACGGGGGGTTCCAGGGTTTATGGCCCTTCCAGATCAAGGTGAGCTAATTTTGCATGCAGATCATCAGTATTTTATTCCCACACTGGAGTCTCTATTAAAATAATTATTTAATTCAAAATTAGTAACACAAGTGACTTGGTAAGGTACAGAGTGCAAGAAAAGGTAAGCAAAGAAATGAATAAATAGGGGAATAGAATTGTTTGTTTTTGGCATGCTGTCTAGGAAGCTTCTCTGAGTTAAACTATCTGTGCTACTAAACTAAATGATGATAGATTGCCATTTTCAATTTAAACAGTTTTTCTCCGATTTCTGTTATTCTCTACATCAAGTTTTCACTTTTTTATCGTGAGCTATCTCTTTGGATTTTTATTGATGTATGTGTTACTTTAACATCATTTCTGTGAGTGTGTGGATGTAATGTTGTATTCTTTACCATACTCCTAGCTACTTGTCATTTTTAGTAAATAGATAATATAATACTATATTATATTATACCAATATTCTATAATTTGTTTCTCCTTTGTTCATTTTTAAACATTTAGGTTTCTAACTTTTCACTATCATAAATAACATTGCTATAAATATATCAGTGCATACACCATTTCTTCCCTTAAATCATTTCATTGAAATAAATTCCAAAGAATGAGATTATGGGGTCAAAGAGAACAAACATTTTAATGACCTCTGACCTGCATTGATGGCCAAACGCCCTCAAAAGCCTTTGTGCCAGTTTTCAAAGAATGATATATCGGCCTTCCCCAAAGTCTCACCACCATCGAGTTAGAAGATTTTCCTGGGCTTTTATTTCTTCAGTCTCAGTTAGTTGAGATTAAACACAGTGCTATCGGATTATAAGTAACTACATACTCAATGATTATGTAGTAATGTTTGGGACATAGGAGGGAACACAGAACAAAAAGCAAGCTGAATGAGACACCTTCTCAGTAGCGTAAGGAGCCTTTGTAAACTGAGTGTCTGTGAGCAGGCAATCCCTCAGTCCTGAGAACAACAAAACTGGTTCTGGAGTGAGTAGAGTAACATCAGCACGCCAGAATCAAATAGCTCAGTTTCCATTTGATAAATACATTTACACATGTACAGAGCTGTAAACTTTGCTAAAACACTAAGACCCCAGAAAACAAATGCTCACTTATGTTATAAATGCCCAAATTAATGATCTTGACCAGCAAAGATTTTACACTCTGTGACCTCTTGCAAAGATGTCCAATTATTTCACAGTTGTTTTTCCATTTTCCCTCTATTCCTCAAGCTATCTTGAACACAGAGAGAAAAGATAAAAGAGCAAAATAGCAGGGGCAAGAGGCTCTCTCATTCCTTTCATAAATTCTGCTTTTGGCCTGGCTCCATTTTCTGAAAATAGTTTGTGACAGAAATGGGAAGTTGTCAGTGAAAGCACTTCGCAGATGGCGTGATTCAATGAAAACTCCCCAAATATTTTAATCTTCAGCACAAATATCGTTCCTTCTTAAAACTATCCCTTAGGATTTCAGGTACCCAGTCTTGCACACAGTGAACCCGCTTTTAGAATGAGGGAACTGGAGGACTGAGTCAAATGCAGTAAGTCACCAGGGTGTGCAGCAGAAAAGCCGAAGGAAACGTACCAGTGTCGGGAGACGCAGTCGTGTTTTCAGGAAGCAACTCAACCTCAGCCAAAGGAGCCTTCACCTCCTCCCTCCTCAGCCCAGGACTGTGCACTTAGTGCCAACAGCTCTAAGAGCGTGTGCTGTCCTACTGACAGCACGAAAAGGTGTAAACAAGGAAGTACAAACCCAAGGAAGTACAAACGTCGGCTTACAACCACCCCTACTTCCTTCCATCATCACTGTCCAGGAGGAAAAGAAGACCGAGTGCTGGAAAATGAGCCCAGAGCCATCCAAACAGGAAGAGAGGGGACCTTTGATTTGCCATGAAATGGAAAAGGTGTGATCCTGAGTTTCCACGCCTGGATGGGTGGCTGTGAGCAGCCACTGCCTTGCTTGCTGCTGGGTTGTGGTTGGTTGACTTCCAGTTGGGGAAAACTGGGGTCATGCTGACATCCTTGGGTCATGCTGACATCCTTGGGTCATGCTGACATCCTTGGGTCATGCTGACATCTTTCAGCTCTGCTCAGGGGCTGCTTCTTTGGAGGCCACCAGGGAAAGAGTAAAAAGATCAAGTAGCTGAGAAGGCTGAACCAGAGGAAGACAAGGTTGTCTCCCGGAGGGGACCCTTCATTTATTTCAAGGGGGCAAAGGGCCTGCAAGCTGGTAAATAGTTAGGCCAGCTCCAAAGAGCGTCTGAACTGACCATCCATGGTCAGTTCAGAGATGGCGTTTTGCTTGTTTCTGTATCTCTTTCCTTCTCTTGATGGCATTGGAATGCTTTTGTTCTTAGCCTCCCCCATCTTCTGTTGCCTTGAACAGTAAGCAAAGTCTAGGAAAAGGACAGAAGCACCTGGCCCCAGAGACAGCCACCTTGACCAGAGTCTGGCTTTCCAGATGGCTTTTCTCCACACTGCAGTGGAGCCCCAGTGCACATTCAGGCTGGAAGTCACCTAGCCCTAGGGCTCTGGCCTCAGATACTGGGTTCCAGGAAGAACCTGACTTCTTTGAGACCTTCATTTCCTGATCCACAAGGTGCCAGTGGAACAGTCTGCCTTATTGGACTCTAGTATGGATCACACAAACTCCAGTACAGAAGACAGCCTAAATTTATTCATTGGGAAATTCTTAGCCCAGGACCAACACCTAACAAATACTCTTGATAAACAAGACTCCATTCATCTGATGGTTCTTAGGCACTGTGGGCAAGCATGAGGGTCAGGATGGACAGAGGCACTGGTTCCGGTCCCCACTACTGCAAGCTCCCCTTCTCCCCAGTATCTCTGGATTTGTTATGCTCATATTTTTAACTCGTGTACTTTGTTGTGCTTTCTGCATTCATTTTAAATAATATTCATGTTCACACCTGATCTTGTGTTCATCTTCTTACAGACTTCAGCATACAAGACTTGCCTGGTTTGTGGCCATCACATATCCCACGGAGCTGTCATAGAAGCCCATCCCTGACTCCTGAGATCCTGGCTCCAGCCTCCCGGTGGGTGAGAGATATTCCCAGAATCCCTCTTTCCAAGGGGCAGCAGCTGCCCACCCTTGGAGGTGCTGGGGGGCCAAGGGCACCAGAGGGTACCTGGAGGCCAAGGCCCGCCCAGCAGCCTTCCTTCCTGGCCACACGCTGGGTTTGGCCAACAGCTGCCCGGTCCAGCCCCTCTCCCAGAATCTGTGTGGCCATTCATCGCAGGCAAAGGCAAAGAAGGTCGCATTATACTAGGTAAAGCTTATCATTGGCGTCTGCCAAAGCCGCTCACTCCCTTCCCCTGGGTCCCCAGCGACTTCCCTCCCCTTTCTCCTGCCCTCTCCGTGGCTTTTCAATAGCGTGTGTTTTTCCCCTCTCTTCTTCCTTTTTTTCTGATCAAGACAGGGTTGTCTCTCTGGTTGGAAAAAGGCAGTGTGTTAGTGGGCACAGCTGCATTTCAAAGGTACTTTGTTGGCCAGTTATGAATTTGCCTTTGCTAATGTGGGGAAACAGGGAGATTCTTTAGCTCCCCCCAATACCCCAACTGAAATTGATGTTATTTCTCTGCCAGGGGCACCCAAGGAAATGTTTTGTTCCATTTCCTCCCCTTTCAGGCTGAGCCTATTTATGTGTGGAGCTGGGGCCCTGCCATGAAGGATCATTGTCATTACCACCAGCATCCGAGCTGGCCAAGTCCAGCAGCTGTGGTTTCATGCCTGCCCTCCCCAAGGTTTATTTCCTTGACAACATGGTCTTGTTTGGCCCAACTTTCTTAGTCTTTCTCTTGTGGGTCCCCCATCCCATTTGACAATCCTTTCTGAAACCGACTTACCATTTTGTGGAGCTTAAAATTAGAAAGGAGAAAGTGTGCGTGTGCAAATGTGTGCGAGACAGAAAGAGAGATGGAGACAGTGGACAGGGGATGGGAACTAGAAAGAAGATAAAGACACCAGAAGTTGGAGGAAAGATACAGGGGCCAGAAAGGGGGCCATGAGTGGGAAATTCCACCCTAAAGAGTGGGATCAATTTTGTTATGATTTCCGTAAGTGCCACTCCCCACCAACCCAAGTAAGCAAGGCTCTACCCCAGCATGTCAAACGAAACACCTAGGTGGCCTGAGGGGACCCCTGACCCCTATATCCTGTTCCTTTCTCCCTGCTTTGCTACTCTTCTCCTTGATAAAAAGAGAGAGTGAGAGATAATTAACAAAAAACATGGCCCGGGACAATGAAACCACTGGCCTCGGCTGTGGAGAAATGTATCCTGGTTTTCTAGGTAAACTTTCTCCCATCAATCTTTCCTTTAACCTCACTGTTGGTGGAAGCAATAGGAACAGCCCGCCCCTCCCCTGAGCAAATGCTTTCTTTTGACTGGAAACAAAAAAAGGGGGCTCTGCGAAGACAGAGGTGAAATCTGGGTGGTATGGGGCAGCACAATGGGGCTGCTGTTCCTGGCCCGGCTTGTGTTTTACAACAGGGGAGGGGCGATCCTGAATGGGCCCATGGTGGAGACAATCCCCCTGATTCAGGCCAACAAATGCAACTTCTATGCCACACGGAGGAGCCGGACAGAAAGGACGTGAAAGTGACAAAGAGCCTTGGGCGGGGAGAAGGAAAACAAAGTGTGTTCGGCTCAAAATCTCCCATGTCCTACATGGCCCAGCAAGGGGATCTGTGCGGAGAGCCATCAGGAGTCCTGGGCCACATCTGAATGGCTTTATCTGGACCCTGATTTATTGATGGAGCTTAAGCCACTCACTAGAGAAAGGCCTGAGGGTTTCTTTGTCCTCCAGATAAAGTACAATAGACCACAAGGGCCAAGATCTCTCGGGATGCTCTCGGGTCCTGTCTTTCTCTTGCCCTCTCTTCTCTGCAAATGCCAGCAGCCGTGAAAAATGACCAGTGGTGTGCCTGGGAGTGCTGGGGACATGGCCTGGCCACTTGAGGTCCCTTTAAGAGGGTATTATGGTCAGGGAAAATATTTGTGCAGTGGAGATGGCACACTCCATTTGGTTAATGGCTCTCATCAGCCCCAGATAATCATCCCTGCTCCTGGCTATCAGGAGCGCCATTGTGGCCAATTCACAGCGCCCTCAGAGAAAGCACCCTTTCTGTGGCAACCAAGATGGGGACATTGTGCTCACCTACTTGACCAGAGAGGAAAGGGACCTCGAGGGCAGCCCGCATTATACGTTAACATTAAAACAAAAACAGATAGCACCTTCCTTGCCCGGGACCCCCACCAATAAATTATGGCTGGACAGTGGTGATGAGCCAGGAGAGATGGGGTGTTGGGGAGTCCCCCCCCCACATCCTGCAGTCCCTGGAGAGGCCTCTGCTAGGAAGCCAGGGTAGACCACTGCTCAGGATGCCTTGGCAGCCCAAGAGGCTCCCTGCTTGGCCTCTGAGAAGCAAAGGGGTCCTGACTCCCCATGCTGCTAAGGGGCCTCACTGGGGTCCTTCACCCTTAACACCCATCTCTTTCTGCAGTCTCCCCATCCCCAGCTTCCAGCCTTGGAGAGAATCAGGAAAAGACAGGAAAGAAGGGAGAGAAGGAAGAAAGGAAAGATAGAGAAAGGGAAGGATAGAGGGAGGAGGAGAAAGATGAAAGGAAGAAAGAGAGAAGGGAAGAAGAACAGGAGGGAAGAGGGAAGAAAGGCAGGAGGAGAAATAAAAAAAGAAAGAGAGAAAGAATGAATGAATGAAAAAAGAAAGGAAGGAAGGAACGAAAGAAGGAAAGAGGGGAAGAAGGAAGGAAAACACCACCATCATTCATAGCTATGGAGGAGGGTGATTTTACTAAAAATCAGTTTCCTGCCTTTGATCTAAAGTCCAAGGAAGTAACTAAGCGACTTCATAATCCCAGCCCAATGACAACTGTCACCAACAATGACATCACCTCATGTCAGGTACCTCGTAACCTGGCACATAGATTATTTACCTAAACAACTTTTCCAAGGACTAGGTCTTTTTATTTTTACAGTCGTTGTAAGTAGCAAGTGCTTAAACACATCAGTGCAATGTATCACACACACCCTTTGCTTTTCATAGAAGGCGTCGCATTGTATTGAACATTTTTTATTGACTTGCGGTCAAGCGAAGCAGACCGGGTGCAAGTGCTCTGTCATACGCTCTTACAGTGCAGCCCCCCTATTTTCCTCCTCCATGCATTGAGCTGCCCTCAGCTCCCACCCGGCCACGAGCGTTCAGGAGGTTTGACACCTCCCTTTACTCGCTTGTCTGTGTTCCTCAGCTGTCACCCTGTCTTCCCTCTGTCCCCGCTCAGTCCTGCTGTTTCTAGGGACTGTGAAGTTACACAGCCAGGCCCATCAGCCAAGCATCAGCAGCAGTAAGTATCACCTCTCTCCAACTTGGTGACTCTGGGCCAATTTCTTTAACATCTCTGTGCCTCGATTTCCTCACTGGCGAGAGTAGAAAGGGAAGGAGTGCTTACTTGGGGAATTACAGGGAACATTAAATAAAATAACACGTGGCCAGCACTCAGGGCAGGGACAGAGTAGAGCTGCGCTCAGTGTCTGTCAGTGTTGCGATGATAACTTGGTGTCAGTAGGAATGGAGGGCACTCCTGTGAATGACAAGCCTGAAGGCCAGAACGTGCGGTTCACATAAAAGGACGTGCTTTCACTCCTGTTTGCTCTTTTCAGTTTCTTGGTTGATCGTATCTTGCAAAGCAGCTGGACACCAAGCTCTGCAAAATTGAGAGGTCGCTTTCTTATGAAGCCAGACAGTCCTGAGCCTCAGCCTGCTCTGCCCTCATAGGTTGTAAATCTTTCCTTTCTCCTCTCTTTTCTTCTTTGAGTGTGTGTGTGTGTGTGTGTGTGTGTGTGTGTGTGGCACTTGGAATTGAACCCAGGGCCTTTGTCCTGATCTATATTCCCACTCTTTTTTATTTTGAGGCAGGGTCTTACTAAGTCACTAAGTTCCCCAGGTTGGACTCAAACTTGTGATTCTCCTGCCTCAGCTTCCCAGAATGCTGCAATTATAGACATGTGCCCCCATTTCCAGCTGGGAGAATATTTTCTTAAGTGTACAAATCCCAGCTCTTCCTCTCTGGGGCCCATCTTCCCTCATCCTCAGGTCCGACTCTCACTGAGAAGCAAGAATGACAGTGTGTAATTAGAGCACACAGTGTAGTTTTACAGTGGGCCTCAGCCTCCTCAGACATACGATGGGTGAGGTTAATAGCACCACCTCTGGCTCCAAAGACAAAATGAGCTGATGCCCGTATATGCGTAGAACAAAGATCCGGCAGATGGATGGAAGGTTTTCCTATACCTTCTTCATTCCACTTTTACTAAATCAAGTTCCATAGTCTTTTCCTCCATCCCTACTAGTGAACTGGAGATTGAGTAAGTCTTTGCTGCTAACAAAATTTTACAGCCAGAGTGTAGAAATGGAAACGGATGATTTGGTTTAGATCTATTGGTGCTCATGCACTCAGACGTTGGGTTTTTGAAAAGTGACTGGGTTATGGGGTTCACAGCTGACTTGCTGTTAGCAAGCAGATCTGATTGAAAGAGGCGAGTCTCTGAGGGTGTGACCTGGAAGTCATTTCTCTACCAGGCTCTTCCCTTTGCTCCCTGCTTCCTGGCCACCATGCTGTGAGCAGCTTTCTTTTGCCATGCCCCTCTGCCAGGCTGTTCCGGCTTGGAGCCAGCTGACTACAGACTGAAATGTGAGCCAGAATAAATCTCCCCTCCCTGAGGTTGTGAGTGTCCAGTATTTTGTGTCACCCACAAAGAAAGTGAGTAAAATGACCTGAAACTATTCTGCTCATGCTTCTGGAAGCTGGAAGTCCAACAGCATGGCACTGGCATCTGAGTGACATCTGGGGTCACTGCATTTACATAATGGAGGCATCATAAGGCCAGGCCAAGTAAATAGAATAGTATGGGCTTCTTACAAAGCTACCAGTCCCATCACAGGACCTCACCCTATTGATCATATCAATCCTAATTATCTCCCAAAAGCCCCACTCCAGTACCATGAATATAGGAATTCAATGATTAGATTTTAAACACATGAATTTTAAGGAATGCATTTGAACTGTGGCACATGATTGGCATGAACTAATCTTGATTTCTAGAAAGAACCACTGTTGAAAACCTTAGATATTTTAATCAAAACAAATATGCACTCAGGTATGCACACAAATGCACACAGGTATGAGCAGGGCCATATACTTGGAAACTATCTGTTTCTCATTGGCAACAGAGAGTAAAGTTTAGGAAGGTGAGCTCTGGAGTATTGTATCCCCAAATCAAACAGGGATGTGTCAGGAATAAATAAATTAACATGTATAATATTTTTACAATAACATCAACACAGGGGTAGTATTATACAAGTGGGGTTTTTAATTATGAGTAAGCCGAAGAACATGGTGAATAGATAGCAGCAGTTACGGAGGCTCTCTGAGATACCCTGCTTAAAATCCAGGAATGGTGCGGTACGAGGAGTCCTAAGCAAGGGGAGATACACCCTGCCGACCCAGGAATGAACTAAGTAAGAGAAACCAACTGGAAATCCAATCCTGTTGCTATAACAGGAACAGATTAATCTCAGCATGGAAGCTAGAACCCACGCCACTGGAAGCCTCGATTAGAACTTCCTGCTGCAGGGCAGGGAGAGAGACACGCAAAAGCTCTGAGAGTGGGAATCTGCGAATGGAGTTGAGAGTGGAACTAGTAGGGAGCCCTACATCGACTTGTGGTGAGTGAGCAGAATGGGGACACTTTCATAGAATAGGAGGCTCCAGCAAAGGACCTACTGGGACTGGGCAGACTTGCCAGAACAGGGTGCTGCAGTGACATTAGTCGCATATTCCCCTCTCAAGCGGGATTGGTGGGGAGTGCCTGCCTGCGTGATGCAGCTGATTAAGGCCCAGTAGGCTATCCCAACCCAGGTCCCAGTGCCTGGAGGTGCACCCTAGCAGTGAAGCCTTCGGTAGGTTGACCTGGAGGGGTGGGCCCAGCAGAGGCTGCCCAGGTCTATGTCTTCCTAGTACACTGCAGTGGACGGGAACACCTAGCCAGCGCAATTCAAACAAACTGTAACTGACAAAGAGAAAAAAATTGGGCCTCCTACATTCGCTTGTATGGAAGGAACAAAAAGTATGGGAGGAGGAAGCAAAAAGAAAGGGTCCTCAGTCCCCAATCCTGAGAACACTGATCCAGGAAAGAGAAACGCAAAGGAAGACAGAAAACATGCAATATCAGACACGGCACCAATAGACATAAAGCGATATCTCCAGAGCCTCATAGATGAGTTTAAAAATGGAGTATTTAACGAAATAAAGCAAGATATAAGTAGAATAGTTAGAGAAATACTAAGCACCGCCCAAGAAAAAACAGATGGTGGAATGGAAGAACAGAAAAAAAGGGGAGAATTGTTTGATGGACAAAATAGAGAAAACATAGAGTACATGAAGCAGGTTCAAAGAGATTACCAGGAAATTAAAAACTCTATCAAAAGCTGGCATAACAGCTTGAACGAAACTAAGGATAGATTATCTGAATTGGAGAGCAGATTTGTAATATGGGAGCATGAAATGAAAAACTTCTTAAAAATAACAAGAAAGGGGCTGGGGATTTACCTCAGCAGCATAAGCAACTGCCTTGCAAGCAGGCAGTTGTGATTTGATCCCTGGTACCAATAAAAAACGAATGAATAAAATAACAAGAACACAAACAGCAATAATACAAGGGCTAGAAGATGATAAGAGGATCTATAATTTAAGAATTAAGAACATAAAAGAAGAAGTAGGGGCACAAACAAATGCACTACAAAACCTATTCACAGAAATAATCCAAGAGAATTTCCCTAATTTAGCAAAAGGTAAAGATACTCAGATGTATGAGGCATACAGGACCCCAGCCACCTACAACCTGAACAGAGCTACACCCAGGCATATAATAATCAAAATTCCAGAAATCCAATATAAGAACAGAATAGTAAAAGCCGTCAGAGACAAGAAACAGATCACTTACAAGTGAACACCCATCAGAATTACAGCAGACTTCTCAGCACAAACCATCAAATCACAAAGAGCGTGGGGGGAAATAATTCAAGCTTTGAAAGATAATAATCTCCAGCCAAGATTGAAATATCCTGAACAATTGTCCCTAGAAATTGATGGATAAACAAGGTGCTTCCAGGATAAAGAGGAACTAGGGGAATTTGCAACCACCAATTCAGTTCTACAGAGAATACTGCAGGATATTCTAAAAAAAAAAAAAAAATACCAAGACTTCAGAAACAGTGGCAGAGAGGCCACAATGAATGGAGGAGAAAGCCAAATGAAGAAGACAAACTGACAACAAACGACAGAAAAAGAGCTCAACAGAAATGAGGCAGAGAAGATCGGATGGTAGGAACAGCTATTTTGGAGAAAATAAGACATTATAATAGCTAGTGCTGATTTAGTATCATCTTGCTTTGAAGTCCCAGCAAGCTTTTATTCTTCTGTCTCCATCAGTCTTAACAGGTTGTATCTTATTGTATTTTATTATATGTGATAATATAAGCAAAAACTTTTAAAGACAAGGAGATTATACAGAAACCATTGTTCATTTTCTGATAGTTGGTTCTAAATACCCTGTAATACTGTCATTCCCTTGAATGGTTTTACATTGTCTTGATATGTTTGGTGCTACAGTATACAAAGTTATACTCAAAGATTTCAAGGAAAGAGACACTATGGTAACTACTTTTATGTCAGGATATCTTGTGGTGAAACACTATTTTGCTTAAATGGTTATGCTTTGACCTGCGCTGTTTTGTTGTTTTGCCCTCTTTTATCTCAGTCTCCTTTTTTAAAATTATTTACTTTTGTATTTTTATCTTTTTAATTAAGGGAAAAATACAAAAATAGGATACATTACAGTAACCCACTTTGATTTCCTATTAACTTGATTTGAAACCCTGTATTGCTCTCACCATCTTACTTTGACTGATTTTCCTCTATTCTGCTTTGCTTGATAGTACCAAGTTCGAAAGTATAGGCAAAACTGTAAAGACAATAAGATTCATTATGACGCCCATTCTGGTTGACTGTTATCTTCTTTTAAAGTCCTGTAATGTCTCCAGTGTTTTGGTTTTATTCTTACAGTTTTGCTCAATTTTATTATAACCGATGATATAGGCAATTCTTTTTAAGATAGCAAGAGGCAGTATGGTAACCATTGTTGATCACCTAGTATTTTGTTTTTACATTATCTATTATGTCCATCCGTTTGCTTTGACTGACTCTGTTCTGTTATGTCACATTTGGTTTTACTCTCTTCAAAAAAAAAGTGATAAGAACTGTGGGAGTAATAAAACCCAAAATGTGTAATTGTCATTGTACAAAAGAAAAGAAAGTGCTCTAAAGGTTATAACTGCATATATGTTTAAGTGTATACGATAGATAACCATATTCCTGAGTTTTTTTGGATCATTGAACAAAACTGTTTGCACTCTCACTGTTTGCAAGTCCACTTTATATGCTTCAATTTTGTAACTTGAAGAACTATTTCTAAGATGAGAATATGTAATCTATTAACTGGTGATTTCCTATTGTTTATTTTTTCTGAAATTCTGTGTAACTTGTACCCTTTTTCTGTTTTTCTTTCTTTTTCTCCTTAAATAAAAAAAATTATGAGTAAATCAAATATAGTTTTATATATCCATGTATACAGCTTTATTATATATCAGTGTATAAGGAGCTACTTTCTCAAAGTCTGCATTATATTCCATCCTATCATTAGTTACTGAACTAATTTTCTAATGATGAATTTTATAATTTTCCCAACCTTTGATATTATTATCAGTGATGCAATGAACACCCATATATGTCCTAGTCACTTTCTTATCGCTAGATACAATGCCCCAAAACCAAACTTAAAAGAGCAGGTATTGATTTGGGTTCATAATTTCGGTCTAGTCGGCTGGCTCTAAAGCAGAAACGGGATGGCAGACGAGCCAGATGGAGGAAAATGTACTCCACCTAGGCAGCCCGGAAGCAGAGAGAGAAGCAGGAGCCGGGGCAAGGATACACTTTTCCAGGCCACGCCCCCATGACCTCTCCATCCAGGCCCCGCCTCGCAGGAACTCATTCACTATAAACTCTTGGGTAGATGGTTTCACAGAGAGCATAGCGTCTTCATGATCCAATCGCCTGCCACACACATGAGGCTTCTAGGGGACGTTTGACTTCAAGTCATATCAGTAGATACACGTTTAATGTTATTCTTTTCATTTTCTTTAAATAAATTCCTAAGAAATAGGGCAACCACATCAAGACAATCAGTACTACTAGTAGCACTCCAGAAAGCTTCCTGAGAGGGCAATGAACCAGAGCCTCACCGGTGCATCTCATTGCCATTCTTGGTCATTGTCAGTAGCTGGAAAAGGAAGAATAACAAGGCCTCACTTTTTTATGCATTTGATTCACTAAAAGCATGGTTGGGCATCTTTTCATGTGTTTTGTTCCCATCTTCCACCCATTAGTCTACTGAGTAGATTATTAAAATGTCCCACAAGTTGCCAATATTTTTGCCCATTTCTAATTTGCCTCTTTACCCTTGTTTCTGGTTTCCCGGCACTATACAGAAATAGTGGTGAAGAGAGAAGAGGGGAAAGTGACCCTTCCTGCAGGGACAGGTAAGTCAAGTCCTGACGAATGACCAAGACTCCACCGGACAAAGGTTAGGGGTGTCATTCTAAACAAACAGAGTTTAGGCTGGGTCCTAAGAGCCTAAAATGAGCCTGAAGCTGTTTCCTGGCATCAAAATCCAGATGAAATTCATCACTGAGTCTTTGCACGAGAAGACCTGGATCCTGTCTGTTCTCATCCTCTTGCCTTCCTTTCCCTCGTTTTCCAGCATGGAGGCTGCCCCAGCTTTAGGTCTGGTGTCCAGGGCAGAGGAGCAGGGGAGGGGTGTGCACACATGGGCAGACAGGAACCTCTGGAGGCTGGTTAAGTCACACACATGAGACTCACTCGAAATCTAGGCTGATTGACGGAGACTGACGTCTTCCCTCAGAGGACAGATTGACAATGACGTTCAGGGGGAAGGCTAAAAGGAAGCCAGAGGTGTTGGATAAGGATTCAAATCATCATTTAAAAATAATTACATATAAATGATTATATATATGGGGGTGTGTAGCATATATAAAAATATGTACTATTTATATAATAATATAGGTATATCACATATACACACATGCAGATATAGAAATTGTAATGATGCACACTTATCTGTTGTGAACCCTCACATACTCATATACTTACTAGATCTGTCCCCCTGAGACAGTGACACCTCAGAAACAATGAACCTGCCAAGCATTTAGGTCTCAGTTTCTAAATATACCTGCACCAAAATGAGAAAAAGTGTGGGGATATATGGATAAAACAGTGATTCAAGAATGGGACAGGGAGTCCTGGAACGTCTTACTGTGCTACAAAGTAATGAAAGCCTGGAAAAATGAAGGAGACGTTTCAAAAGGAGACAGAAGCCAGCTCGAGCAATCTCCTGTAGATAAGGCGAGGATAATAAAAAACTAAATAACATGAATATCAGATTGCAATCCACTGAGTAAAATATGGGGCTAAGAGTAGATAGTGAATGAAACAAAGAAAGGAAGGAAGGAAGGAAGGAAGGAAGAAAGAAAGAAAGAAAGAAAGAAAGAAAAAGAGAAAAAGGTTTCTCCAAGAGAATCCTAACAAACAAATGTAGAAAGAACAAGTCATATAACTAAGAAAAATTTATGTGTAGGACATGTAAAAGTATTCCAACTTAATGTGAAAAAAGACAAAAATAGGCAAAGGATCTGAACACGTAATTTGCTTTGAATATAGTGTTAGTATTAACCATCTTTGCATGACTGTAATGAAATACCGGAGGCAATTAGCCTTATAAAGGGCAAAGGTTTATTTAGCTCACTGTCTTGGGGGTGTGTATCATATATAAAAAGAGAGGGAGGGAGGGAGAGAGAGAGAGAGAGAGAGAGAGAGAGAGAGAGAGAGAGAGAGAGGAGGAAGGAGAAAGAAGAAAAAGGAAGTGAAAGAGAGGAGGAGGAGATAGAGACAGAAAAGGCAACAAACATGAAGATGACAAGGTGAAGAATGGGAAAGAGAAGAGAAAGAAGAAGAGGAGGAAGAGAAGAGAGAGGAAAAAGGGGAGAAGGAGCGCTGTCCCACATCTCCAGTGACCTCCTTAGGGCCTCATCTCCTAAATGCATCACTAGTGCCCACAGGGGGCCCATACCATTGCCACATGGGCTGCGGGGAGAAATGCCCCGTGTCCACACCAAAACAAGTTGGAATGTGCTAGCCCCCAGCTGGAGTAGATAGACAGCATTCTAACCTTCCAATAACACAAAGTGTGACCTTATTAGAAAATAAGATTGCTGGGGCTGGGGATTTAGCTCAGCGGCATAAGTGCCTGCCTTGAAGCAGGCAGTCGTGAGTTTGATCCCTGATACTGATAAAAAAGAAAAAGACAAAAAGAAAGAAAGAAAATAAGATTGCTGAGCTACAGCTAGTTAAAATGAGATTACCCTACATTATGGCGGGACCCTCATTCCACAAGACTGGCATCCTTCTAAGAAGAAAAGAAACAGGAACACAGGGAAGGGGCCTGGGAGGATGGGGCGGAGAGCGCTGCTTCTACAAGCCAGTTGAAGCCAGCTGTCAGCATAGGCTGGAAGAGAGCCCCAAATCCAGCTTTCTCAGAGTCTTCACACGGAAGACTCTGCTGACACCTGGATTTCAGACTCGTAGCCTCCTGGATTTTGAACCAATACAATTTTGTTCTTTTAATCCACACAATTTATAGTACTTTGCTACAGTAATCCTAGGAAACACCCATAGCCTGTTTTCCTAAAGAAGATATAGGCTCATGAAAAAAATATTCGCATCATTACGCACAGGGGAAATGCAAGTAAGAACCACAATGAAATGCCACTTTATACTCATTTGATGACTTGAATAAAAGAGAGAAAGCCAAACACGGTGGTACATATTGACATCCCACACTCTGGGAAGCTGAGGCAGGATGATCAAAGATTTGAGCTCAGCTTGAGCAACTTAGCAAGACCCTATCTTAAAATAAAAAATAAGGGGGCTGGGAATGTAGCTCAGTGCAAAGGCCCTGGGTTCAGTCTGCAGTACCTCCCTCCAAAAGAGAGAGATAATAACAATTGGTGAGGATGTGATGAAATGTACCCTAACTCAATGCCAGTAGGAATAAAAATGGTGAACCTACTTCAAAAAATTATTTGATATCTTCTCTAGTATCCTACGTCTTGGTTACTTTTCTCTCACTGCTGAGACAAGATACCCGGCACCCAAAATTAAAGAAGGAAAGGCTTATTAAGCTCATAGTTTGTAGAGATTTCAGTCCATAACTGGCTAGCCCCAAGGCAGGGTGGCTTGGCAGAGGAGAAATAGTTCATGGTTAGCAGAAGGTAGCAAAACAAAAGACAACCACAGTTCTTTCTATCCCTTTTATCTTACCCGGGCAACAGTGTTTTTGAGCCCAGCATTGCACCCTAAATTAACTCCAGTGTCACACACTCTAGATCCAGCCACCTCTGAAAAACCCCCACCTATGACCACATGAGGCTTTTAGGGGGACATCTAGACACAAGCCATAACATCATATGACCCAGCAATTCCACTCCTACTTATATATCCAGAGCAAATGAAAACACATGTCCACACTAAAACTTGTACATTAATGTTCACAAAAGTATTATTCATTGTAGCCAAAAAGTAGAGGCAAATATCTGTCAACTGATGAATGGTTGAATTAACTGCTATGCCCACACTATGGGATATTACTCAGCAATAAAAGAAATAAACTATTAATATGAATAATAAGTGAACCATAAGATGAATGAACCTTGAAAACATTATGCAACTACAAGAAGCCAATCACAAAGGATAACTTGTTGTACAACTCTATGTATGGGAAATGCCCAGAATAGGCAAATCTATAGAAAGAGAAACCCGATCAATGTCTAGAAATGTAGAGTTTGGGGTTACTGGGAGTGACAGTTAAGGGGTACAGGAATTCTTTGGGTGGAGATATTGAAAATGTTTCCAAATTATGATGATGGCTGTGCCACTGTTAATATACAAAAAGTGATTGAATTGTACATTTGAAATGGATAAACTGTATGGTATGTGAGTTGTTTGAAACATAGAAGGAATTATGGAAATAGTTATCATTTGGCCATCATCATAGCTGTCATTAACTGGGGAGGAGGTGGAATAAGATAGTGGTGTGATCTTTTATTTCCCTGCAAAGCACTTATCAGTGCACAGAGGAGGAAACGGTGAGCTTATTTTTAAAAATTTTTTAATTTTTACTTTAAAGGGGGTAAAATTAAACACAACAAAACAGAACAAAATAGAACATAAGAAAGCAATGTAAGATATATAAATTTCAAATCTAGGCAACCTGAGAGCTTCACTATCTATCATATTGTCTCTTGTTTTCTTCCAAATAGTTGTCCATGTCTTTGCATACAGAAAATTCATACAAAACAACATAGTATAAAACTGATCTGAACAGAATGAGGAAGGCGCTTTAGGTCTTCAAAACCAAGCCATGGGGAAGTCACTAATGGCTGTCATAGAGTCTCTCTTTCTCTTCAAAACAGCTGTCCATACTTTCATGTATATTGAAGTTCAACAAAACAAAACAGGCAGCAGGGGAAGAGTTGCTTGGTTTCCCGGTGCTCCAGGTCCCAGCATGGCCCAGGTCCCAGTAAGTGCCTGTGGCTCCCGTCCTGGGCTGCCAGAGCCTGCCACCCTCACAGCCACTCACAGGGGAGGTGGGAGGGGGCGGGTGTTGCTTCATCAAGGCCAGCAGCTTCCTGATGCTGTTTGTTTCAAGCAGGAGCCTAAAGAGTTGTCTTTCTATGGTCTGTTGGCCATTTCAGAACTTGGGCAGTGAAATGGTCAATTCATTAGAAAGAAACAGCTTGAAGAAATGGGTATAGTAGACATACCCAGGACCGGTCATCAAGGTCAGCAAGGTTCGCAGTGGTGGGATTGGGGACACCAGGAGCCTTTGCTGCTGTACGCAGAGAAAGAACAGCATCATTTCTGCCCCTTCTAAGAATGAGGGATCTGAGTCCAGTCACAGACAGGCCCAGCTTAAGAGTCATCCTGCTGAGCGAAAGGCCTGGATTCTTAGAACTCAGAAGGCCGCAAGAGGCAGGGAAGACACTAAAATCAGCAGTGGGGTGGATGACTTGGTCCAACATGAGCTCCTGTGTGGATACTTGGAGCTGCAATGAGGGAGAGGCAGGTCCTGGAGACAGCTGGTGAAATTCAGGTGCATGTGAGGCTGGCAACCCTGGGCTGTATGGATAAATTTTCTAGATTGCAAACTCAGGGTGCTGGTGGGTAGGAAAGGGTCTCACAGGAGAACTTAGGGATGTTGGTGTGTGGTTTGCTTTCACGTGTAAAAACACGAATGATAATAGGGCATGTTACTGTGTGATTGTGTGTGTGTGCATATGTGTGTGTGTGAGCTTTGCACTCTTCTTTATTTATTAGTACCTCTGTGTGACCATAATGATTACTTTCACTGTGGATATTTGGTACATGTATGTGACACATTTTCATTCTTTTTTACTCTTCTTGTATCTTGACAGTAGGTTTGAAATTATTTCAAAACAATAATGTAAAGGACTGTAGGCTAATATAGTGGACGATGTGTGTGCTCATCTGTCTTCTCCTCCACGTATCTAGAATATTTTGGTAGCATCTCTCCACAAAAACTTACACAGAGAAATAGAGAGATGGAGACAGACAGACAGAGGCAGAGACAAGAGGAGGACGAAGAAAGAGGAAGAGGAGGAAAAGAAAGAGGAAGAGGAGGAAAAGAAAGACAGAGACTATATTTCTAAATAAGATCACCTTTACAGTTAGTAGAGATTTCAATGCATAATCACCTCCTTTTGGATGTGAAATTCATGTAACATAAAATCAATCATTTTAACAGGCACAGTGGTGTCCACCAAGAGGCCAAAGCAGGAAGAACATTTGAGCCTGGGAGTTCAAGGCCAGCCTGGGAAACACAGCGAGACTGACTCAAAAAGTAAATAAGCCTTGTGTGTGATGGCACATGCCTTTTTTTTTATTTAAGGAGAAAAAGAAAAAAAAAGCAGAAAAAGGGTACAAGTTATACAGAATTTCAGGAAAAAAATATAAACAGTAGGAAATCACTAGTTAATGGATTACATATTGTCATCTTAGAAATATTTGTTCAAGTTACAAAATTAAAGCTTATATAGTAGACATTCAAACAGTGAGACCAAACAGTTCTGTTCAATGATCCAACAAAACTCAGTAATATCATTGTCTATCTTATACACTTAAATATATATGCAGTTATATCGTTTAGAGCACTTCCTTTTCCTCTCTTTTGTACAATGACTATTACACATTTTGGGTTTTATTGCTCCCACAGTTCTTATTACTTTTTTTGGAAGAGAGTAAAACCAAATGTGACATAACAGAACAGAGTCAGTCAAATCAAAAGGGTGGACATAATAGATAATGTAAAAACATAATACAAGGTGATCAACAATGGTTACCATAATGCCTCCCGCTATGTCTAATAGAATTGCCTATATCATCAGTTATAATAAAATTGAACAAAACAGTAAAGAACAAAACCAACAAAACCAAAACATTGGAGACATTACAGGTCTTCAAAAGTAGATAATAATCAACCAGAATGGGGGTCATAATGAATCCCACTATCTTCACAGCTGTTGCCTATACTTTCGAACCTGGTACTATGAAGCAAAACAGAATAGAGGAACATCAGTCAAAACAAGATGGTGAGAGCAATACAGGGCTTCAAATCAAGTTAATAGTAAATCAAAGTGGGTTACTATAATATATCCTGCTATTTTTTAATTTTATTTTTCCCTTAATTAAAAGGATAAAAATAAAAAAGTAAATAATAAAATGGAGATTGAGATAAAAGAGGGCATAACAATAAAACAGTGCAGACCAAAACATAACCATTTAAGCAAAATAGTGCTTTACCACAAGATATCCTGACATAAAAGTAGTTACCATAGTGTCTCTTTCCTTGAAATCTTTGAGTATAACTTTGTATACTGTAGCATCAAATACATCAAAACAATATAAAACCATTCAAGAGAATGACAGTATTACAAGATATTTAGAATCAACTAACAGAAAATGAACAATGGTTTCTGTATAAGCTCCTTGACTATAAAGGTTTTTGTTTATACTATCACATACAATAAAATCCAATAAGATAGAACATGCTAAGACCAATGGAGACAGAAGAGCAAAAGCTTGATGAGACTTCAAAACAAGATGATACTAAATCAGCATTACCTATTATGATGTCGTTTTCTCCAAAATAGCTGTTCCTACCATCCGATCTTCTCTGCCTCATTTCTGTTGAGCTCTTTTTCTGTCATTAGTTGTCAGTTTGTCTTCTTCATTTTGTTTTCTGCTCCATTCATTGTGGCCTCTCTGCCACTATTTCTGGATTCTTTGTATTTTTCTTTTTTAGAATATCCTGCAGTATTCTCTGTAGAGCTGAATTGGTGGTTGCATATTCCCCTAGTTCCTCTTTATCCTTGAAGCACCTTGTTTATCCATCAATTTCTAGGGACAATTGTGCAGGATGTATCAATCTTGGCTGGAGGTTATTATCTTTCAAAGCTTGAATTATTTCCCCCCACGCTCTTCGTGATTTGATGGTTTGTGCCGAGAAGTGCTGTAATTCTGATGGGTGTTCCCTTGTAAGTGATCCTTTTATTGTCTCTGACGGCTTTTACTATTCTGTTCTTATATTGGATTTCTGGTATTTTGATTATTATATACCTAGGTGTAGGTCTGTTCAGGTTGTAGGTGGCTGGGGTCCTGAATGCTTCATACATCTGAGTATCTTTACCTTTTGCTAAATTAGGAAAATTCTCCTGGATTATTTCTGTGAGTAGCTTTTGTAGTTCATTTGTTTGTGTTCCTACTTCTTCTTTTATGTTCTTAATTCTTAAGTTATAGATCCTCTTATCATCTTCTAGTCTTTGTATGATTGCTGTTTGATTCTTTGTTATTTTTAAGAAGTTTTTTGGGGCTGGGGGTTTAGCTCAGCGACATAAGCACCTGCCTTGCAAGCAGGCTGTCGTGAGTTCGATCCCCAGTACCGATAAAAAAGAAAAAGACAAAAAAAAAAAAAAAAGTTTTTCATTTCATGCTCCCATATTAGAAATCTGGCCTCCAGTTCAGATAATCTATCCTTAGTTTCTTTCAAGCTGTTATGCCAGTTTTCGATAGAGTTTTTAGTTTCCTGGTAATCTCTTTGCACCTGTTTCACGTATTCTATGCTTTCTCTATTTTCTCCATCAAACAATTCTCCCCCCTTTTTCTGTTCTTCCATTCCACCATCTGTTTTTTCTTGGGTGGTGCTTAGCATTTCTCTAACTATTCTGCTTATTTCTAGCTTCAGGTCATTAATAACTTCATTCCTGAACTCGTCTATGAGGCTCTGGCGCTTTATGTCTATTGGTGCGGTGTCCGCTATTGCCTGTTTCTCAGGGTTGGGGGCCGATGGCCCTTTCTTGTTGCTCCCTCTTCCCATATTCTTTGTTCCTTATAAATGCAAGTGTATATAGGAGGCCCAGCTTCCTTCCTTGTCGGCCACAGTCTGATTGAATTGCGCCAGCTAGGTGTTCCCGCCCACCGCAGTGCACCAGGGAGTTAAGGACTGGGCAGCCTATGCGGGGCCCCCCCCTCCAGGTCACCTTCAGGTGCTGGGACCTGGGCTGTGCTAGCCTATTGGGTCTCAGCCAGCAGTGTCACGTGGGCTAGGCACTGCTCACCAGTCCTGCTTGAGAGGGGGACATGTGACTGAAGTCACTACAACGCCCTGTTCTGGCAAGTCTGCCCGGTCCCATAATGTCCTCTGTTGGAGCCTCCTAGATCGTGGAAGAGTCCCAGTTTCTCTCACTCACCGCAGGTCGATGCAAGCCCCCCCCCCCCACCGTCCTTCTCTCAACTCCGTTCACTGATTCCCGTTCTCAGAGCTTTCGCGCGTCTGTCTCCCTGCCGAGTGGATTCAGACGCAGCTGCGGCAGCAGGAAACCCAAATCGCGGTTTCCAATGGCGCAAGCTCCAGCTCAGCCCAGTTTATTCTTGAGTCAGCAGGGCATATCTCCTCTTGCTTAGGATTCCTCACTCCGCACCATTCCTGGATTCTAAGCTGGGTCTTTCAGAGAGGCTCCATAGCTGCTGCTATCTGTCCACCATGTTCTCCCGGAAGTCGGCACATGCCTGTAATCCCAGCAGTCTGGGAGGCTGAGACAGGAGGAATGTAAACTTGAGTCCAAACTTTAGTAATTTAGCAAGACCCTATCTCAAAATAAAAAAAAAAAAATTGGTAAGAGCTGAAGATATATAGCTGAGCACAAAAGCCTCAGCATTGCTAAATAAACTAAGAAATCCCATTTTTAAATTGAATGGTATTTCGTATGTTCAGTGTCACACAACCTGTTGGGAGCCGCAGCCCCGAGCCCGGTCGCCTCACTTGGCGGACGTGAGGCCTGTAGTAAAGAGTAAAGCCTGAGGTAGATTACCCCTCCCATCGAGCACGTTAGTTTCCTGCTTACCGCGTAAGCAACCCGCTCAACAATATAGTCTGCCTGGCAACTGATGATGTTAGCCAATCAGCTTGCCTTGCTTACTTTAACATGATTGGACACTGTATCCGTATATATACTGGTGCTACCCCTGGGGGGGAAGAAGAAGCCCGGAAGTAGAAGCCCAGAAGGAGCCGCGGGGAGCGGACCAAAGGAGGCTTCGGCTGGGAGCGATCCCAGGGCAGGCTGTACGGAGAAGGAAAATAAAAGAAAAGGTTGTCCACTGCCAGACTTTGTCGTGTGTCCTTCCTGCCGGCCGGGAGCGACCCTCGACATTTGGAGGCCCGCACGGGGACTGATCACCCCCGAGACGTGACAGCGGACAACGCTCCAGTACAGAGCTGCGAGACAGGTGAGTTGGGGATAAGCCTGGGCTCTGGGTGGCGCGCACCTACAGGGCTTTTAGACTCCCCTCAGGCTCACGCGTAAGTGGCGGATTCCTTGGGCCTCACGCGGTGAGTAACATATTAAAAAATGGGAAACATGCTAAGTAGTAACATTAAGAGCGAGGGTGGTTGTGGAGAAAGCTCTCAAGAGCTTACAAAAGTACGCAGGGTATTTGAGCAGGCCCAGTCAGGGAGCTCCCGAGAGGGGCCCGTCAAGGGGAACAAAGATGCTAAGGAGGAGGACGGGGCTCTAGCCTCGGAGTCGTCTGACTCCGAGGACGAGGGAAAGTTAAATGGCAAGGAGGCCAAAGAGACCAGCTGTCAGGAGCCTAAGTCGCTCGATAAGGAGTCGCAGGGTTCTTTCCCAGCGTTGCGCCGCGAATTGCGCTCCGCTCAACTTGGTCTGCGGAGGAGTAGAGAGCTCCTGAGCGCTCCCCGGCGCGAGAGGGAGGCGAAGCCTTCCGCCCCACCTTGGGGGCCGTTTCCGGAGGCGATCCCTCGCCGCGAGGCGGCCGCCCGGGAGCTCCCTTCCCCTTCCCCAGAACAGGAAGTGATGCACGGGCCCCCATTTTCCGCCCAATCATGGCCGCCGTCTTATGCTCCGCCGCCGGCGGGTCGGTATTTTTACAGGCGGCTATGGCAGGGGGGACGTTTGTCTCATGAGGTACATCCACCACCTGGGATAGATAGTGGCCCCTACGGGATATTTCCTGTACAAGTAGCTATGGGCCAGGGACGTAATGCATGGGAGCCTTTTGAGATAAAGCAGATTAGAGAACTTAAAAATGCAGTTACAACCTTTGGGCCGACTGCGCCTTACACCATTGCCATGCTGGAGAACCTGTCTTCTGGGCCCCTCACCCCCGCGGACTGGATTCAGCTGGCAAAGGCGTGTCTGCCCTCGGGTAGTTACCTGGATTGGCGAGCCTGGTACGCAGAGTTCTCTGCAGAGCAGGCTGAGAGAAACGCCAGTCGGGGAAACCGGGGGTGGAACAAGGAAATGCTTATGGGAGAAGGTCGGCACGCTGATGATCAGACTCAGTTCCCCGGCACTGTCTATGAACAAATCAACGCCATAGGGCTCCGCGCCTGGAAGCAGGTAAGTGGTGCCGGAACAGCCTCCTTGTGTCTTTCAAAAATAATTCAGGGTACCACAGAGCCATTTGTTGACTTTGTGGCCCGAATGCAAGATGCTGCCGATAAGATATTTTCTGATCCGGGAGTGGCTCGACCGCTGGTAAGGCAGCTGATTTTTGAGCAATGTACAAAGGAGTGCAAGGCAGCGATAGCTCCTCATAAGAACAAGGACCTCAACGCCTGGATTAGGATATGTAGAGAGATAGGGGGGCCGCTCTCCAACTCGGGAGTGGCTGCTCTCCTGGCCGCGGCTGTACAGCAGAGGGGACCTCGCGGGTTAGAAGGGGAATGTAAGGCTAAAGGGTGTTTTGCCTGCGGGGAGCCAGGACACATTAAACGTCATTGCCCAAACAATGCAGATGCTAGGCCTCGCGCTAGGAATGAAGAACCATATGTTTGTGGGCGATGCAAGAGGGGATCACACAAAGCTGAGGAGTGTAGGTCGGTCTTTGATGCTCAGGGCAACCGTATTTGTGGACGAGATGCTAGAGGGCCAAAAAACGGCCAGAGGGGGCCCCCTTCACAGGCGGGCCCCCGCCCCAGAGACAGGACAGCTCAGGATGGCAGCCTTCAACAAGGGCCACCCCTGGGTCAGCAGGTGTGGACCTCAGTGTCGCCTCCAGACATTAATTGGATTAGGCCATATTTACATATACCATATTCAGATCTCAAACCCCTGTTCGACCTTCTAAAGGGAGACCCAGATATAGCCTCCCACAGGAGGCTCACTCCTGAGGCAAGAGCTGCCTTACAGAGAGTGGAGGAAGCCTTAGGTGGGGCTACCTTACACAGAATTGAACCAGGGCGACCCTTTGATGTCTGTTTGCTACAGACTAGTCTACAGCCCACAGCGGTGATTTGGCAGAAAGGACCATTACTGTGGATACACCCTAAGGTCTCACCTGCAAAAGTCATAGAGCATTACCCGGAGGCAGTCGCTTCATTGGCCCTTGAAGCGCATGATAGAGCTGTCCAACATTTTGGCTCAGGACCACAAGCCATTCGAGTACCCTATACCGCCAGCCAGATCAAGACCCTGGCTGCCTGCATAGATACATGGGCCATTCTGAGATGTGTTTTCCATGGGGATATAAACAATCAATACCCTAAAGACCCTATCTTGTCATTTGTCACTCAGCACCCTATAATTTTTCCAAAGGTTACTGCCTCTGAGCCATTAGTCCCAGCAACTACAATATACACAGATGGCTCCAAGACGGGGATAGGCGCCTATGTGATCCTAGGCAAGCCCCCGGTTACCATACAATTTGAACCTGATCAGCCTCAGGTGGTGGAACTGCAGATCGTTAAAATGATTCTTGAACGGTTCTCAGAAGCCATTAATATTGTCTCCGATTCTAGGTATGTGGTCAATGCTATGCAAGTGCTTGAGACTGCCGGTTTAATTAGATCCACTTCCACAGTGGCTGGGCTGTTCCTGTCTATCCAGACATTGCTTCAGAACAGACACCATAAGGTCTTCACCACCCACATAAGAGCACATACATCCCTGCCGGGGCCCATGGCACAGGGGAATGCGGCTGCTGATACTGCCACTCGCCCGTTATGGATTTTTACCTTACTAACACCAATCGAGCGAGCCCGTGCCTTCCGTGATAGGTTTCATGTCAATGCCAGGACACTAGCAAACCATTTCCATGTTTCCAGAGCAGATGCACGAGATATCGTGCGACTGTGTGACTCCTGTGCCACATACAAACCTGCCATACCGATGGGAGTAAACCCTCGAGGTTTGATCCCTGGTGATGTTTGGCAGATGGACATCACACATATACAGGAGTTTGGGACTCTTGGATATGTTCATGTTTCCACGGACACCTGTTCTCACGTCATATTCGCAACAGCAGAAACAGGTGAAGGGGTGTCTAATGTGATCAATCATTGCCTGGCGGCTTGGGCCGCATGGGGCAAACCAAAAATATTAAAAACTGATAATGGACCAGCCTATATAGGCAAAGACTTCAATGAGTTCTGCAAAATGATGGAGGTTCAATTAAAACATGGTATCCCATACAATCCCCAAGGTCAAGGAATCATTGAGAGGGCTCATAGAAGCCTCAAAGAAATTTTACAAAAACAAAAAGGGGGAGTAGGCCAAGGCCTGGCCCCAAAGGCACGATTATCCATGGCACTATTCACACACAATTTTTTAAATTTAAATAATGATAATTGCTCCCCAGCCGTGGAGCACTGCAACCCTTCCCCCAACCATAAAGGGTGGGTGAAGTGGAAAGATGTCCTGACAGGACAATGGATGGGCCCGGATCCAGTGGTCAGCTGGAACCGAGGCGCGGTTTGTGTTTTCCCGCAGGAATCGGGACGAGAACCACTGTGGGTACCGGAGAGACTGACACGGGCGACAAAGCCCTCGACTGAAGATCAGACCTGCCCTACCGGAGATCCATCACAGACCAACCAACAAGATGAATAGAAATAGCAGTAGCCCGAAATGGACAAGAAGATCCTCAGGCATATGCATGGCTCGCTCGCCTAGCCTACGACCGAGTCTAGGGACGGTGAGCTTCCCACACTCCTCCTCTAAAAAATTATGACATAGCTGGGTAGGAGAGTCAATGACGGGTAAGAGCGTACTCCCCCGGTGCGACTCAACCTAAGCCAGGCCCTACCCCATCCTGCACGTAAGCCGCTGGACTGTTAGATGCTGCCCAGGTCTAAATTTCTTTCCGAGGGGATTTCTTTACGGAGAGGAAATGAGTGCAAGCTTGTGTGCATCCAGGTTCCGTCCAGTTTGTGCCTGGCCCTAGAAAAAGGACGAGGGCCTCAGGGCCTTGGCAGACCATGGGACGGCCGACCAGGGTCTAAGCCAAGGACCTACGGTGGGCCTACGCATAGGGCATAAGCCTCTGCACCCAGTCCAGGAAGGGCTACGATGCGCACATTTATAAAAAAAATAAAAAAGGGGGAGATGTTGGGAGCCGCAGCCCCGAGCCCGGTCGCCTCACTTGGCGGACGTGAGGCCTGTAGTAAAGAGTAAAGCCTGAGGTAGATTACCCCTCCCATCGAGCACGTTAGTTTCCTGCTTACCGCGTAAGCAACCCGCTCAACAATATAGTCTGCCTGGCAACTGATGATGTTAGCCAATCAGCTTGCCTTGCTTACTTTAACATGATTGGACACTGTATCCGTATATATACTGGTGCTACCCCTGGGGGGGAAGAAGAAGCCCGGAAGTAGAAGCCCAGAAGGAGCCGCGGGGAGCGGACCAAAGGAGGCTTCGGCTGGGAGCGATCCCAGGGCAGGCTGTACGGAGAAGGAAAATAAAAGAAAAGGTTGTCCACTGCCAGACTTTGTCGTGTGTCCTTCCTGCCGGCCGGGAGCGACATCGACAACAACCAGTATTTCTATTTTTAAAATATTTCCATAACTCCAAAATGAAACCTGCATCCATTGAATACTCACTCCCTGATTCCCTCTCTCACTCATATTGAGAAGCTACCAATCTGCATTATGTTCCTACAGGTTTTCCAGCTGTGGATATTCCACAGAGAGCGGTTTGGAGAGGGGTGGCTGTGCCTTTGGTAGAAACTAGGCAGGAGTCGATTCTTACATTAGTACCATGTAAGAATCAAGACATAAAAAAAAATAAATTTTTTAAAAAAATCAAAACATGAATTTGAATCCTGGATCCTCTACTTTTGATTGCTGGATCTAAGCCTCAGTCTCCCTATGTGCAAGTGGGTTGCTCTGAGAATCAAAAAGATCTGCCACTTACTGCTAGCCTGCAATGTGCCAGGCCATTTGTTACCGGACAGAAACACTGCCGCTCCATGCTGGTTCTGCCATCAGCTCTCTGGTCACAACAGACCCTGCCCTGGAAAGTATATTGTGTTTCTGAAGAGGCTCAAGCAACATTCCCAAAAGGTAATCTCCCTGGGAAACCTAGTTCCCATCTTCCTCAATGTGCAGAAATTTTTGTTTGCCGTAACTGCAGTTTGACTTATCTGATTAGGAATAACATAGAAAATTGAGTAGGATACACATAGTGTGTTAGTGCAATGAATTCGATCAAGTATTTTTCTCAGAAAAGAAGAGCACTAAAACAAGAGTACACACTGAACGTGGGAAACAAGAATATTTATTTGTACATGCCAAACCACACAATAAGAAGATGCACAGAAGGAAAAGCAGATAAATGTAAGAACTGAAATATGTGTTATCTGTCACTGGGCTGAGGCATCATCGGAAGAGAAAAAAACAATTTCAGAAATCCTAAAGAATGAGACAAAATTAGGGCATACATGGAAGGAACCAAATGACAGAATAAGATAGCCCGTGCAACTCTTAATTTTATTGATAAAAATTTCCCAATCGTATAATACTGAAATTTAAAAATGCAATGTCATTTAATGATATAAAATGACATAAAATATCTGTTTTATATCACATGTTTGACTTCAAAGCAATCAAACTAGAAATTTTAAAAGCATCTCAGCAACTAAATAATTTAAACTTTAGATCTGAGTAGCAAAGAAATTTCAGGACGCATAATGTTATAAAACTATGAAGTCAAGAAAATGCACACAGAGCTTATTCTCCAATGGTCAGAGTATGTTTAAACAGAGAAAAAAAAGAATGATTAAGTAAATGTGATCAAAGGCTAACAGTTAAGAGACCTGAATGAAAAGCATGCATATTATTACTTTTACAAATTTTCTGAAAGGCTGAGATTTTTCTTTTACCAAAAAAGTTAAAAATAGAAAGTAGATGATTAGAAATAATAAAGCCAAGAGAATCAATAAAGGAAATAAAGCATAGGAGCAAATGATAGTTTAAGAGGTACTGCTTAAACTGAAATACATTTTGACTTGCTAATGATTACTTGACTGTCTATGTCCGTCTGTAGCTCCTTCTGCTCCTTGTATGGAGCAGGCTGCCAAGCAGTAAAGCAAATGAAAATATATTTAACTTATTCAACTCTCAGCAGGGTTTTCCTGACGTAAGGTGCTTGCAAACTCAACTTTGCACTTCATACACTTTCTAATTGATTGGCTTTTTGAGAATATGTAACACAGTTCTGAGGTTATTTGTGCAACTAGAAACAAATAAAACTGGAACGCATGAGCAGACTATTCACAACTGTAAAAACAGACAACGTTGATTGATGAATAAAGCTGTGAATCTCGGACGATTCTGTTCGGTTAGCAGTTTTCCTGTGAAACATTTCACGTTATTTAAAAACTTTACATGTTTATGTATTTGAAACCCAGAGAGATTAGGTTTTACATCTTTTGCATCTTTTTTTCAATAGTATGGGACTGCAGCACACATGATGATCACCTTCCTCATGGGGAGTTGATGCTTGCATACAACACAATTTGCTTCTTTTCATGCAATCCTTTGTGGTTACACTTTTCTTCCCCCTTCCTCCTCTTTCTCCATCTCTAGATGCCATTTGACCAAGCCCTATCTCCCTACTTTCTATGATCTTTGTTTTGTTCTTTATCTATAATTTGGGTTTTTTGTGCCATAGGAACTATGAGACATTTAAACTTGTGTGCCATGGGGCTGGGGATTCAGCTCAGTGGCTTAAGCATCTGCCTTGCAAGCAGGCGGTTGTGAGGTCGATCCCTGGTACCGATAAAAATAAAATAAAATAAAATAAACTTGAGTGTCTGATTTGTTTCACTTAATATCATGGTCCTAAGGTGCATCTGTTTTCTAACAGATAACTTAAGTTTATCCTTCTTCGTGGCAGATTAGTATTCCACTGTGTGTATACACAACATTTTCTTTATTCATTCATCTGCTGATGGACATCTAGATTGCTTCTAAGACTCAAATACCTGTGCATTAACAGTTCTGTCACCAGCTTGGTGGACCCCTCAAAAGGTGAGGCTGAGGGGAGGGCCCTTAGATCACTGGGGGTATGTTCTTAAGAAGTTAACTGGACCCTAGTCCCATCCATGAATTTTTGCTCCCAGGCTCATAATGAGATGCATGTTTCTGCTCACCATAATGTACTTCCCTGTGACAGGCCCAAGGGCGACACAGGCTAACCCGCCACAGATGGAACCCTCTAGTTTATGAGCCAAGATAAACCCTTTTTCTTGATAAGCTGGCCATGCCAGATGTTTGTTACAGTGAAGGAAAGCTGACTAACACAAACATCAAAATTATACCCTTTCTCTCTCCCTCTTTCTCTGCCTCTCCCTGCGTCATTTCCATTAACAGCTACTCAGCACATGCTAAAATCCAATTTCTGTATTAGATGCTGGAGATATAAAGATGAAAAGATCAATATCTTGCCCTCAAAGTGTGTCTACTCCAGCTTCCAAAACTACAAATCCTTCTGGGAGTTCACATGTTTAGACAATGGCCCGTATCTGAGTTTGGAGTAATTTCTACTATAAACTAATGACAGGGTATATGCGCTCCCCTGGGCTAAATTTATAGTACTGTGCTTTTCTTTGCATTTCATAAAAGAACTTTTACACATATTATTTTTTAGGGTTCTCACAACGCTCCATCACAATCCCATTTTACTGGTCATTGAGGCACTAGCTGTCAATAAGTAATAAAGATTAGAACTCACAATTTCTTGCTGTTGGTGCTAATTGTTTCCTCCTTGTCACTTTTTGGTTCCACAATCCTATTCTTGATTTGGAAGCCCAGCTCCAACCTCTGGAATTTAGTTTTTAGTTTTTGTGGTTTATTTTTTAGAGTATGCAGACTTAACAGTGGACGTTGTAACAGGGAGCTGAATTTAGAATGAAACTCAGTGAAAGGGCCCTCAGGCTTTGACTGCTGTCTAAATTTAGAGCAAGTTAGAAACCACAGAAATGGCCTAAGGCCAAGAGAAGGTAGAAAAAAATGCAGTTTAAAACAGAGGCAGAACTAAAGTCTGTCCTGTGAGCAGAATGTGAGACAACCAGCCCCAAGAGAAGTACAAGAGTCGAAATGGTTTCTCTCATCATATCTTTATGCATTCTAACATATCTTTAGGCCTTCAAGTGGATAGGTTAATCAACTCTGCTTTTCAGAAAAGGAAACAGAGCCCCCCAGAGGTTGCACAGCAAGTCAGTTGCAGAATGAAGATGGGTAATCTGGTGAAGGAACTGAAAAAAATATTAGGTTTAAAAAAAAAACAAAAAACATTGCTAGTTGCAAAGGGGAGACGTGGCTTAAGCCGCAGGAAAATCACCTTAATTTTATTGCTATTAAATTAAGGCAACATATAATAGTGATACGCAGAAACTGACCCCGCATCTGCCTGCCTATCTGTAGACACACTTAACTGGAGCGTGTGACAGATGTAATCATAAGCGTGGATACACAAAACCTAAGGTGAACCCATGTCTATTCAAAACAGCAGTCCTGTTCATGATACAAGAGAAATGGAACAACTCACCAAGTTTCGTGATTGCGCTTGTTTCCTAGTCTGCCTTCTCTGGCCAAGGTGCACAGGCAGTAAACTCAAACTCCCTAACTTGTCCCCTGTGATCATTTACCCTCCCCTGCTAAGGCTGCAGGCAGATGTGAATAGTGTCCTGAGAAATCCCCAGCACCTTGACCTCATATCTCCCCAGGGGAGGAGGCTTTGCTGTCCACTGTCACTGCAGGAAGCCCTAGTGGGGGCTGCAGTGGCAGACACAGCTTTACCCCATGGGGGCATCACTGGCCCAGGGTGTGGAGCCCAGAAATAGAGGCTTTATCAAAAGAAACTATAAGCCAGTCATGGTGGTGCATATGAGTAATCCCAGGACTCTGGGCGGCTGGGAGGCAAGAAGATCACAAGTTCAAGCCCAGCCTGGGCCTCTTAGCAAGACCTTGTCTCAAAGTAAAAATAAAGGCGATAGGAATGTAGATCAGTACAAAGGCCTTGGTTCAATCCCCAGTAGTACAATAAATGCATAAATAAGTAGGCTATTTATCTGCCAAACCCATTTCTAAAAGACTGGAGCTTTTTTCGCCAGCCCTAGATGTCAGCTTCTTGATAGTCCAATTTCCATGAGTGTACATCTCTCAGGGCACGTGAGATGCCCTCAGTTTTACAGCCAGGCATGATACGTTGCCTGCATTGGTCTTCTTCCACTGCCATTTTACAAGACATCTGTACTCTGTATGATTCAACTCTGCAATCAATCTACAAAGTCATTTCCATTTACTTTGGTAAAAACCAAGGGCCCGGTGGTGTCCAACCCACCTGGAGGGATGCGCGAGTCAGGGAGGGAGCCACAACCACCACTCTCTGGAGGAGTTCAGTACCTTACTTGTGGGGAGACAGGAAGGAGACAGAGATGTCTCAGCTCGTGCTCACGTCTCAACAAATTTTGTAGCTCACGGGAGTATCCATTCACTTTCTCTAACCAAAGGCCCTGTACAGCTCCCGCCACCACTGTGCAGCTGGTAATTCTGTATCACAACTAATTACTACCTAATAGCCAATGGGAAAGCACTTCTCCAGGTTAAAAGCACAGCGGATTTCTGCCTGCATTTGGACCTCGTCTGCCCCTGCATGGCAGAGACTACCAGTGGTAATATGGGAATTATTTCTACCTGCTGCAGCTCATCTGCTTCATCTCCAGTGGAGGTAGCGGTCCCCTCCCCCTTGGACAAGGATTATTTGTCATTAAAATGCTGCGGCTTGCTCCACTCTCTTTTTACAATCTGGATGCTGCCTACACTTTGAGAAAGGTTTTTGAAGGAAGATTAGCAGGATTAGGAAGGGTTCACATATGTTCAGCCTCACTCTTGGTGTTCAGGACATCACAGCCCTATACCACCCAGGAGGCAGAAGAAAGGAGAGCGCAGCCAGGCCCAGGCGAGGGGGAGGAGGGGCGGCCCGGTGCAGAGGAGCTCTGTGCTTCTCCTTCCACAATGCGGCTGGAGGCAAATGCAAATCTGGGGATGCTGGATACTGGGGAATTCCCAGGCAGTTTTCCAGGATTTTTAAAAAAAATTTAATAGTTTTCCTTTCACTTCCTGTATTATTTAACTTCACAAAGGAAAACAACTTATACACAGATGTTTAGCTCATAATTTTGGAAGTTCAAAGTCCAAGTGGCATAACATAGGCTTGGCCAGGGCCGCTCTTTGACTATACCACCTCCTGGTACTACAGAAGGCAACAATGAGAGGACCTGTGGGGAACAAGGGGTTGCAAGGAGTGGGGTCCCACAGTCCTCTTTAGGAGTCAGTGCTGCCACAAGGCTGCCCTCCCAAAGTTTCCTTCACTACTCAATAGCAACACTCCTGAAGAGCAGCCCTTCAGTTTTGATGGGCTCTTCCGGGTCACGCAGACAATTACATGACGCCTAAACCACAGCACTTCTGGTGGGTTTTGCCTTTTCCTTTGAGAACCTGGACAAGGCTGGGAGAGAGAGGTCAACAGCAGCACCCAACACTGGGGCCTGGGGGCAGGTCCTAAGACCTATGGCCTGCCCCTGCTGACCCTTAACACTGTGCCCCCTGTCCACTTTTTCTGCCCTGTTGCTTTCCCACAAGCACCAAATGAGACAGGGTTATAATTCCAATAATCCAGGCATCATTTTTGGGTATTTTCAGATTTGGAGGTATGTGGTTCTATCATAGTTTCTATCATGTTCTTTATTTCATTAGTTTTGGACTATTTGAAATGGTTTGTGAGCAGTTCTTCCTAGTGTGCTTTTATAGTTTGTAGAAACTTTACTCTGACGTTTGAAAAAAAAATCTTCCCCAAGTTAGAATATTTCATTAAGTTTTAGCCAGCCTGAGCTGATCACTTATCTAAGCTCTTGGGACATCACACTGGGTGTCTGAGTCTATTTAGTCTGTTATAACAGAATACTTAAATAGTCAACATTTGTTTCCTCAGTGTTCCAGTGGCTGAGAAGCCCAAGCCCAAGGTCCAGTGGACTGGGGGTCTGCCAGAGGCTGGATTTGTGCTCCATACATGGTACCTTATTGCTGCATCCTTGCACAGTGGAAGGGCAAAAACAGACAGCAGACTCCCTCAAGTCTGTGAGAAGGTCGCTAATCCCAGTCTCCAGCAAATCACCTCCTGACTGCTCCATCTCTTAGGTATTTGTGTACTGGAGATTAAGTTTCAACATGACTTTTGGTAGGACACAAACATTCAAACTACGGCACAGGGTACCAGGTGGAAGTCAAAAGGGAATAATAAATGGCTAGGTAGTTTTAGGGTCCTCCCATACCTCCCCATGAAGTACAAGAGCAGCTATAACAGTGGGAGCAGAAAAGCTATGAACAGTATGTACCACTGTGGCTCAAGCCGCCCACAAGGGCAGTCGGGCATGTGCCACCAGTGGTTGCAGCTGGTGGGAATATGTTAAACTAGAAAGACTGTCTGAGCATACTCAGCTCCTAAAGGTACAAGAAAACCCCTCATCAGGAAAATGAACAGTACACAAGCACTGTGGTGGAAAACTGGGTACGTTTATTTTAAGAGGAAATAAAAAGAGTAAAGTTTCTACAAACAATGAAAGCACACTAGGAAAAACTGCTCACAAATCATTTCAAATATTTCAAAAATAAAGAAATGGAGAAAATCATAGAAACTATGATAGAACCACATACCCCCAAGCCTGAAAACACCCAAAGATGATGTTTGTACAAAAGCACTCCCCCTCAAACCACTCCCCCTCACGTTAAGCGTAGTCATCGTTCTTGCCTTTCTGAAACACTTCTGAAGGGTCTGCGCCTTCAGCTGCATAGCTGTGGCTGTCTCAGTGTCCTGAGTCGATTCACAACATTTACCTTTCATGGTCATTTTGGCTTTGGGGGAGACAGAAGTCACACGGTAGAGATCCAGTGGATACAGGGAGTGAGGACCCACCGTAACGCCAGGAGCCTGGCTTTTCAGTGAATGGCACCTGGCAGCAGCCTTTGTTTTTTTAACCCAATAAAGACACTCATGAAAGAGCATTTCCAGAACCACTTCGGAAAGTGACAAGAATAATGGGAGAAGTGTGTCTGAAGTGAAAGGAGCATGTTTAGGGAGACTAATGGCACTGTCTTTTACTGTAATACAACTTTTTTATTGGGAGATTCATCGAATCTTTTTTATCATCTTTGTCTGAATTGGTAGTTATAAAAAGAAGAGGAGAACACATTAAATGACACAATGGGAATCTGAGTCGTGGGACTCTCTATAGGTCACAGGATCCAGTTTCTTTAACAGCAATGAATAGGAGTCAAAAAAGATGGGAGGAAACATACCTGCTAAAGGATTTAGAAGTCAAAATGGGCGTGGTGGCGCACTCCTGTAATCCCAGCACTCGGGAGGCTGAGGCAGGAGGAGGATCACTGCAAATTCAAGACCAGCCTGTGCTACAAAGTGAGCCCAAGGCCAGTCTGAACCGCATAGCGAGACCCCGTCTCAAAAAGACACACACACACACACACAGACTTAGAAGTCATTTGAAGCAATTGGAAAATAAGAACTTTATGGGGATCCTGGCTCAATAGAAAGGTATAAGATAACTAAGAAAACATGAACACTACAATATTTTGATGTTAAGAAATTAATGTTATTGTTTAGGTGTAATACAATACATGTTGTAGTTAAAATTATAATAGTAATAATAATAATAATAATAAGGTATTGGAAGTGTATGCCAAAATGATTACAAATCAAATACGTAATGTCTGAGCTTACTACAAAACTATCCAGGAACCAGGGGAGTGGAGGAGGTATAGGTGAAGGATGATAATCCTATATTGATAAGTATTAAAGTTCATCAATAAGAAATGGACAGTTCATTGTATAACTTTTTTACATCTGAAGATTACTGTAAAACAAAGCTCAGTGAACAAACAATAGATTAAGCAAGTTAGAGCTTGTCACCCATCAAGCAGAGACACACTGAGATTCTATCCTGAGAGGACCATGCTACCGGCACAGGATGTCACCAGGTGCTGACTCACTTTATAACTCATCCCTCAAACTTCCTTCCACCTAAGTGCTGTGATGTTATTGTTCCAAAGATCACACAGGCATACTACTCTGTTATTAAGATGCAAGAACTATAGGGGGAAAGACTATCAGTTTTGTTTTTGTTATAGCCTAGGACTGAAAATAGTACCTGGCAGAAAAGAGTCCTTCAGGAAATACTTATTGGTTACCTGAATGAGTCACCATGAATAATTCACATTCTAACCACCACTTGTCTGATTTTTCTTTTTCTTTTCTTTCTTTCTTTCTTTCTTTTTTTTTTTTTTTTTTTTTGCAGAGGAGGGGATTCTTTGCTTTGTAATGACCTAAGCCTCAGTTCACTTCCAAAGTGCTTTCCTAATTTTGTGCTATGATCTGAATGTATTCCCCAGAATTCACGTATTGAAATTTAATCACCAATGTGAAGAGTAGGGCCCTCCTTAATGAGACCAATGTCTTATCAAGACTTCACACAGCACTGATGCATCATCCACATTCATGTTCTACTCATGTAGAACAGCATTCATAGCATCATCCTGGAAGCAGAGACTGAGCTCTCAACAGACATGAAGACCGCCAGCACCCTCAACTGCTCAGTCTCCATAACTGTGAGCAAAAAAAACTTATGTCCTTTGCCAGTTTCCCAGTCTCTAGTATTTTATTATAGCAACAGGAACAGACGGAGGTAGTGTGGGAAAAATGATGTCTGATCTTGTAGTTGTGGAGGCCTTTGAGTCCCATAGAGTGCAAAAGGACTGAAGACCACAAATATTGATTGTCTTAATATGCAGGCTAGCCAGGATCCAGTATTCAGCCAATGGACATTATTTAAAACGTAACTATAAACCGGGCATGGTGACACAAGCCTGTAATCCCAGCATTAGGGAGCCTGAGGCAGGAGATCTGTGAATTTGAGACCAGCCTGGGCTACAAAATGAGCTCAAGGGCAGCCCGAACTGCATAGTGAGATCCGGTCTCAAAAAAGACAAAAAATAAAATAAAATAAAATAAAATAAAATAAAATAAAATAAAATAAAATAAAATAAAATAAAATAAAATAAAATGTAACACTATATATGATAGTAACTGACAATAGATTTTGCATATTATCCACTTGCAGTATTGTTTGGTTTAGTTTATCAGTGAGATTACCTAAAAACTAAGTAATAAACTTGCATCTTTTCAGTTGAGGTACAGTAGATTACAAAGAAAACAGTGAACTTTTTCAAAGTAGATTAATATGAGTTCCAATTTTGGCCCTAAAAATTAGCTGTTTTGCAGAATTTTTGTTATCATTTTCAGTTTCAGTTTTATTAACAACAAGATAGAGTTATTTCTGTTCTCTATAGACCAAAATTCTTCCTGAATACAAACACACACAAAAAATCTAAATTCTAGCAAATTAAAACCAATAATATATGGATAAGATAATGCGTCATGACCATTCCTGATCATAGTATTCCAAGAATACAAGATTGGTTTAAATACAATGGATGTGATTTACCATTATAGCAGATTAAAAGGGTTAAACCATATGATCACATTAATAGATGTCAGAAAGAAATCTGATAAAATGCAGTGTGCATTCCTGATAGAAACACAGTAGGAATAGAAAACGATGCCATTACACTTAATGATGAAAAATGAATAATTCTTCTTTAAGATTAGGAATAAGGCAGAATATCTGTTCTTATCATCTTTAATTCACATTGCACTGGTGGTTCTAGCCAGAGCAAAAGGCAAGAAAAAGAAATAAAAGCCTTCAATCAGAAAGAAAGCAATAGGCCTTTCATACCAGCTTCTTCCTTGAAGATGGCATGATTATCTACATAGAAAATCCAACTACAGAAAGGCTACTGGGTCTAACAAGTGAGTTTGTCAAGATTTCAGGATACAAAGTCAATATATGAAAGATCATTGTATTTCTATATACTAACACCAAATCATTGGAAATTAAATAAAATACCTTTTATAATGTCATAAAAATAAAGGTTTATCTATAAGCCTGGTAAAAAAAGATGTGTGTGACCTCTACCCTGAAAAGAATATAATCCCCAGAAGAACATCAGAAGATCTTCTCCAAAGGACGGATACCTGAGCAAAGCTGAGGCTCCATTAACAGGGAAGAAATGAAGTGTAGGAAATGAAGTGTAGATAACTAACCAGTAACATCTGCTACAATAAAGCCAAAGGCTTGAATTTGCCCAAATGTTTATGTCAAAATCCTAATGATGATATTACAAGGCAGGACTTTTGGGAGGTGATTAGATTCTGAGAGCAGTGACCTTATAAATGATATTATTGTTCTTGTAAAATAGGCCCCAGGACCAAGGGAAAGAAATAAAATAAATATCTACAGGAAAGAAAGAGGTTAAATTATCATTATTTGCAGGCAATATAATTGTCTATACTAGAAGACCCAAAAAATTGCATCCAAAAGATTCTTAGAATAAATAAGCTACCTCCACAATGTAGTGGGATAAAAAAATCAATGCACAAAAATCAATAGCATTCCTCTACACCAATAATGAACTCACTGAAAAAGAAATTAGGAGAACAATACTATTCACCATGGCAACAATAAAAATTAAATTCTTAAGGAAGTAAAAACCTCTACAATGAAAACTACAGGACTCTGAAAAAGGAGATTGAAAAGGACATCAGAAAATGGAAAGATGTCCCCTGTTCCCAGACAGGAAGAACTAATATTGTCAAAATGGCCATGCTTCTAAAACTGGTATACAGACTTAGCACAATCCAAACAAAAATACTGTCAGCAGCATTTCCACATAGAACTAGAGGAAACAATCCTAAAATTCCTGGGACCAGAAGAGACCCAGAACAACAAAAACAATCCTGAATAACGAGAGCAAAGCAGGAGGGATCACAGTCCTGGATTTTAAGTTATATTACAATGCTACAGTGATAACAACACATCATCAGCAACAACCACACAGTACTGGTGAGGAGACAGATGTGTGTATCGGGAACAGAATAGAAAATGCAGAAACAACACCAAGCAAACCAGCTATCTGATCTTTGAAAAAGGGGCCAGAACCATACAATGGAGGAAACACAGCCTTTTTAATAAATGTTGCTGAGAAAACTGGCTATGCACGTGTAGAGGATTGAATCTAGGCCCGTATGTCTCACCATGTACTAATCTAAAATCAAGATGGATTAAAGATCTAACCATGAAAGCAGAAACTCTTAATCTGTTGGAATATAAAATAGGCAAAACTTCCGGAGACAGCAGCATAGGCAAAGACATTCTGAATAGAACCCCAACTGCGTAAGAAATAACATCAGGAATCAACAAAAAGGGTCATCCCAAATTAAAAGGCTTCTGCTCAGCAAAGGAACCGGCCAACAGAATAAAAAGACAACCTACAGAATGGAGAAAACACTTTTCCAGCTGTTTCTGAAAGAGAAGAATAATATCTAGAATGTATAATGAAGTAAAAAAGTGAAACCCTTCCAAAATGAAAGATCAACCAAAAGGTGGGCAAGTGAAATGAACAGGGCAAACAGAGGGAGAAGGTGCCGTCCATGAGGCCCTCATCAAATGTGAAATCTGTCAGCACTTTGACCTTGGACTTCCCACTGTTCACAACTATTCGTTATTTGTAAACCACTCCGTGTATGGCATTTTGTTCTAGCAGCATGAATGCATGAGATTTGCAATCTACAAAACATGCCAGGAAGTCTGCCTGCCATACCCAAGGTTCTCAGAGAAACCTAAGGCTCTGGTATCTCTGGCTCCTTCTGAGGCATCTCTGCTTGGGAGCTCAGCACCATGACTTTCTGTTTCTTTGAATGGACCCACCCTGCAATCAGTCTCAAGCCTCATTTCACCTAACATTTTCACCATATTCCTACGCTGACTGTTTCCTAGAAATGATATCCAACTAAAGCAGATTGATCTACAGATACTGTTCTCCTCCTCCCTACCCTCTGGTAGGGCTGGTACCATGGTCTGGAGAGCCAAGCAGAGAGCGGATGCCAGGGGAGATGACTGCTCCACCCACATCTGTGGGATGGTGCTATGGGTGACTGGACTGAGCCCATGCTGGGTGAAGGGCAGGCCAGTTCACTCTGTGTCAGGAGATTGTCCCTACCAGGGTGCCTCTTGAGCAGTGTTGGACAAGGATGACAGAGCCCTTTAGAGTCATTTAGTCCCTAGGTGAGGCCCAGAGGGAGCCTTCAAAAGCAGTGAAGGACACTGGGTAAACAGCCTTGGGATCAGGGAAGGCCCACAAATTGACTGGTGGCCCTTTGCTTGCCAGGGAAGCTTCCCATCCTCACTCCCCATATCATCATCATAGTTATCAGTGACAAACTGAGTGTCAGTTGGGTCCACATCCATGAACGTGTGCAACCCTCAACTCCAGCAACAGGTCCTCTGGCTCTCCACTTAGAGGTGGTGGAAGTGGCACAGCGGAGCAACATGGTCAAGGTCACACAGAAGTAGGTCCCTACATTTTATAGCTCCTGAGCTTGCAGAATTAAATGTTGGACTCTGAGCCCAGGGCTTGAAGGGGGAAGGAGAGGATGGTGTGTGCCAGCTACATCCCCAGGCCTTGCACATGTCTTCTTAGGCCTGCGGTTCCACAGTTTAGGGAGGTGGTGGAGTCTTGGGTGTGCAGATCCTATTGCTACAGATCCTACCAGCACTGTCAGTCTCTTCCTCCTGAGCATGGAAAGTCTCACCTGTGGTCTGGAGTCATTCACACAACAGGATGCTGATTTAATCACAGTAACTTCCGCCCATCACCCTTTCCTCCTCACCTTGGTGTTAGCTTCTCCCTGAAGAGGGAAATAAGGGGCAATCATCCTTCCTCCATCTGAAGTTCATTTGGGTAGAATAGAGCTGGACTTTTGCTTATCCATCCCAGGCTGTGTGGTCTGGGTCCAGCCAGCCAGGTCTCCATGACTGCTCTGGAACCAGTATGTATCTTGATCAGGACCCAGAATAGTCAACTCTGAGACTCTGTAGAAGTGAAAATTCTGCTGTTGCTGTAGTGGTCAGGCCGGCAGGACAGATCTGGAACTGCTAGTAGAGGAGGCCACACCAAGGAAAGCAGAGGTGAGGGGTCACAGTGAGACCTCAGCAACAGCAGAAGTGAGATGCAGGCACCCGCTGTGGCAGCACATGAGCCCTTCCTTCTATTGAAGCTGTCTCCATAGGGCATCTGTCATTCATGAGAGAAGTGATTCCTATCAGTGCTAGCCCTTCCCATATGCCAAGGGTGGAATTCTAAGTGTGTCATCTTTTGCACTTTTCCAAAGTCCTTAAACTCCACGAGGAAGGGACCTGGAGCCTTTTATGCCTTCACTGGTGCCTCTGGCAACTTACTCAGGACCTGGCCTGCATAGGTGCTGTGCACATAGTTCTGAATGATTGTGTGGGTTTCCCCATGAGAGAAGTCCTCTTCTGCAAGTGAGGACAGCAGAGTGCCTGAAGTGGCACTTGAACCCAAAGCTTTTGGACCCCAAAGCCATCTCCCTAAATCTCAAACAATGCTGCTCATAGGCTTGGTGCTGCAGAGTTAAGGCCTAGTGCTGTAGGCTCACAACCTGAGTCCACTGTGCCGAGCCCAGGGAAGGGCTCCCTGAGTGCATCACTACAGCTGGGCCAAGCTGCCCTTCCTCAGGTAGGCAGGACCAGGCACTGGAATTGCGTGGTGCCAGTCACCTTCAACATGTCAGCCCATCGTGCATGTGTGAGTCCAGGAGCAGCAATCAGACAGCCTGTAGTCAGCTCCTGGCTCTCTCACCAACTGTCTGCAGCATCTGGGCAAGTTTCTCGACAAACCTGTCCTCCACTTTTTAACCATAAAATTATGATACTATGACCCATCTTTATTTTTCTTTTATTTAAGATTAAAAAGACACAGAAAAGAAAAACAAAAAAGCAATACAGACAAACAACAATAAACCAAATACGATAACAGTATCGGTTTACAACACAGGAGAACAGGAATTTGACAATAGCTGTAATATTGTATATTGTTACCTTCAAGAGGGTTGCTTAGATGAACACTATAGACATATAAAACTGACCTGAGTATATGAGTATCAACTGTTATTTTTCAATAACTAATACAATTATTAGTATAGTCAGTTTAGCTATCATATATATATATATTTACACGTGCACACAAATTTATGTTTTTCCTTTTCCTTCTTTCCTCTTTTCTCTTACCCTAATTACTTTTCCTCTTTGAACAGTATCTTACCCTTATACAGTATTCATTGTAGATTTTGGAACATACATAATTTTTCAGTTTCTGACACTAGGGAGACAATACAGTATTCACACATGTGAGTTTGATTTATTTCACTTATGAGTATGGTCTCCAGCCACATCCATTTACTTTTAAAAGTCTGGATGCAATCTTTAGAGCTGAGTAGTTATGACCTGTCTTTAAATCATGTTCATTCATTTTCTCAAGCATCAGGTGGATTCTAAGCACATGCCATAGATTATGAATAAAAGATGGGCAGGCAGGAAAGGGGTGAGCATTTGCAAGTACCCTAGCTCCTTGGCAAGGCTCCACACAGCCCAGGTTGGGAACCACTGCGAAAAGCCCTGCAGTGAGGGTAAGGTTACCCAGGCACAATGCAGGGGTCAGGACAGTGATGTGGTGAGAAATGCTCGGGAATCGGCTCCCCAACAATAAACGTGCAGCCTGTGGTGTAGATGGTCTTCTGGCCAATTTAAAGTTGCCTGTGTGATGTTACTGAACGGGAATTGGAGAAGAGATGCCCTTGGTTAGCTCTCCAAGCCAGGGGCAGCCTCTTGGCACCCCTGGTCCAGCATTGGTCCGAGGGATCTCTGAGCAAGAAGTGGTGAGTGCTTCTACTTAATTCAGTGCTGGCTGAGATGCTTGCACAGAATGGATGTCCACAACAGATGCTCAGGGGAAGCCTTTGGATCAGGCCTGAGTGTCTCTGTTGGGGCATCTCTGCCCAGCTGCACTTGCGAAAAAACTATATTGCGAATAATGCGAAAAAACTATATTGCCACTAAGTCTTGGATAGCTCCTCACACAGATAACCCAAGTAAGACATTTCCCCCAGGACTTACACAATCATATCTAACTTCTCCACTCAGGAAACATCAGGATGGCCTTCTAATATGTCCCAAGATATATACCCATTTGGAAGACCACACTATTTTCAGAAAGTGATCTATGCTCAAACACATGCTTATGATATTGCTCACTGGAATAAAAAAAAAAAAAAAAAAAAAGAACTGCAGCCTTTCCTAGCAACTGGCCAAATAATCTTGCAAAACCAAAAATAAGTGAGAATTAGGAAATTTTGACATATGTCCACAGTCACACACATGTGTTGCTAAACAAATAAATGAATTTCTATGACGTTAATAAATTTCTCCAGTTTACCCCAATAATGAATTATGTCCGGGATTATGCCTTGGACCATCCAGTCATTCCAGGAAAGTTAGTTGGTCAGGATGGAAGGCATATGTTTGCAGGGCTCAGTGGAAATACATAATTACAATGTTCAGGTTGACCAATTCCCATCTTTATAATGAGTAAGATATTTAGAGTCCTGAACTGTTTATGTGACATTTCAGTAAGTAATGCAGAGATTTGACAGCATTTCCATATCCCTCTTTTAAAGTCTTAAGGCCCCTGCCTTAATCCAAGCTCTCAGGCATTTATTACTGTTTGTTACACTAACAAGTAAGATTATGAGAATTCTAATGAAGGCTTCCAGTGAAAAACTCTGTGATTAAAATGCCATAATAACAGTTGCATGCATTTATGTGCCTGATTACCATAATCTATTTAGCACAAGTAAACACACAAACAGAAGGAGAAAAGCAAGCCCACTGACACTTTAGCTAAGGGAGAATTTGAAATGCGAGGGAGACAATGTAAATATGTAAATGTCTTTGTGTATTCTTTTCATCTCTCTCCTTTCTCATCCTTGCCTTTTTTTTTTTTTTTTTTTTTCTGTTTGCTAATGAGAAGACTGTGTGATCACATGTGGTCCCTGCTCTATCAGGCTGAGGTGCATTTGGGGGCCATCTGCTGGGGCCAGCATCCTAAACAATGCCACCCAGAAAGCTCTGGATATATTTGCAGCCACCTTTGACATCACGGAATGGAAGAAATGGTATCTCAAAGACTACAGTCTTTGATGTGTTCACTCTGAACACTTAGTTCAGCTGTTACTCCATTAATTCAAAGCCGTGCGGCCATGCTGTGTCCTGCTCCTCCACCTCCTCCCCCGCAACACCACATTGGCAACAAATTAAAAGCAATCATGCCAGGTTTCCAAATTAGTCTCCGTCCACATCTCTGCTGGCTTCATTATTTTTAATTCCTAATAAAAATAGGCAGGCAGGAGACGGACAGGCATCTTCGACTCCATAAGGGAATTTTGAGAAACCTCCTTAAAAGTGAAGCTGAATACTTGCTGCATAAAAAGTATGACAATGGTGACAGCCCGACGTGGTCAACAACTTAAAGAAATCTGCTAGAATCCCAAATGTGTTTGGGATGTACTAAGGAGATGCCAAAGGCATATTCTGCTTTAGAAGGAAATCATTTTTCAAAACAGAAACGGGCAGGTAGCTGACTCAGCCTGAATGCACAATAAGGCCCTGGGGAGATGCACATAGAAGAGTGTACTTTTCCAGAGCAGTAGAGAAAGACTCAGTTTGGGAAACTAGCTGAGGCCTAAATGGAATCATGCTGGCCTCTATTTATAAATATATATCTTTTTGTTCCCCAACAAAAATTTTGAGGCATAAAAAAGAAACTCTTTGAGGTACTCATATATAGAGAGATCATTCAGCTAGCCTCATTGAGATTTTACTATGTTCTAAATGCTTTCCGCATGGTGTGACATTTGACCCTCACAGGACATCTGGGAGGAAGAGGCTGTGACAAAGCAGGAAACTGGGGTGCAGAGAGGTCATGCAGCTCACCCAGGATGATACCAGAGGCAACTAGAATTCTGAATCCACAGCCTGTACTTTTCAATAGAAAGGTAATTTTGAATTTTGTGTTCTCCAAAGTTTCAGAATCATTATGTCTAGCTGGACATGGTGGTGCCCATCTGTAATCCCATCACACTGGGAGACTAAGGCAGGAGGAGTATGAGTTCAGGCCTGGCACTTGGTGACTTTAAAACCAGGGCAGGGGCTGGGGTGTACCTCAGTGTAACAGGCCTGGGCTCAATCTCCAGTACTATGGGATGGGAGATTGAATGTAAATTTGTATATATATATATATAATACAAATACACACCTAAGAATTCCTTAGTGGAAAACTGCATTTCTTTCCTAAGAGACAGAAAAAAGTGTTTGATGTACAGTTATCCTGCGATGTGTGCCAGCTCTAATCATTGGTACAGTGATTATAATAACATCACGATTCCTGCAAGAGACTGTGATTTCCATTCCCATACATTTCCAACATGCCTTGACATGCTTTTTTTAAGTTAAAGGATCTTCCGTGGAAGGAGGACAGAGGGGTACAAAGAATTACAAGCAAACCTCGCTAAGAGCAAAGCAGCCCATTGTTCCACCGCCCAGTTCCCACCTACCTGCACATATAGTGGAGCCTGGAAGCACCATATGTACCAAATAATCACAGGGGTAGGTTAAGGAGACAGCTTTCCCCCTAATTTGACCAATTTAGCATTTGGGGAGTAGTCTGTCTGCTCCTTATCTTGGGAATTTTTAAACAATGGATTGAAAGAGAAATTAAGGGAGGCAGACAATATTTTGGAATCAACCTAATAAACGTGAACAGCTGCGATAGGGACCGGGGGTGCAGCAACCGAAGGGCCTTTCCTCACAGATGGACCTACACACTGGGGACAAGCCGTCCTCCACCAGCGGCTGTGCGCCTGCACAGCCAAACCACCTGGCTGGAAGGTTTCTGCTTGTCCTAGCATACGGTGCTGCGCCCGCCCCCGGCCTGTGGGCTCAAACCCTGGACAACGTAACTGGATTCTGGACATCCCATTGGGGTCCCTCACACATCTTCAATTCAACGCTTCCTCCTGGAGACAGAGTGACTCCCCAGTCCCCCACCCCCTCAAACTTGGAAAACTAGCCAAATATTTCGTCACCCTGCACCCTGCACTCTGCTTGTCCCTATGAAGTCAGTCACCAAGGCTTGCTAATTTTACCTCCAAAAATGCCCTTCATTGATCTCATTTTTGCACCTGTCTGCCCCTGCCCAAGGTTGGGGTCTGATTTAATCTGCTTGGGTTGTCATAACAAAGCCCCTGGTCTGCAGCAGGGGCACAGTTCATAGTCCTCCAGGGAGTAGCGGTTGGGTCCTGGCTTCTGATGCAGAGGGAAAATGCCCAGGGGAATGGTGCAGCTTGCGATGTCCTCTACAGAACCCCATCCTGGAAGCCCTCCCCTACCTCGAACTGCCATCAGAAACTCAGGATAAATGCAAAGACCATTATGTCAGTGTTAATAAGTGGGGCCTTATGGAAGTGTTTTGATTAAAAGGCTCCAACCTGAGCCATTTACCAAGCCTGTGGTATTCCCCTGCGGCCACGGAAGACAGTTTGACATGCTTACTCTTAGCAAAAGCAAGGAGATGAAGCCCCTGTTGGGCTCTCTCAGTTGGGGTCCCACCAAGTGATAGAAAAGCCAAGCTGAGATATTTGGAGGAGGATTAATTTGTAGGAGGACTTGTCCCACTATGTCCAGGGTATAGGAGAGCCACAGGACACAGTACAGGAGCCAGGAACTAGCAGCACAGGGGCTATCCCTAAGAGTAGGGCTGAAAGAATACGGGGAGGGAAAAGTCACCAGAAACCTGTGAAGACAGAATCACACATAACAGGCTGCCTTACTGGGCTGCCCTCCTGACCTCTTATTGCAGGATACAGCTGAGCCCCAGGACATGTCACAGGGAGGAAGTCTCAGGGATAAATGTCTGCCTGCTCTCCCACCAGTGGTCTGAGCTCAAATGGAGGAAGCCAGGAGCCCAGAGCAGGAAGCAAAGTGTGCAGAGGGAGCTCAGAGCAGCCACAGACGGGCTCTCTCCACACGTCACCACCTCCCAACGGCTGGCTCCTCTCCAAGCAGGGACTGTACCTTTATTTAGGAGACTTCTAGGCTGTGATGACAAATCATTACAACCTTGGTGGCTTACAACCACACATTTGTTGCCTCACAATTCTGCAGGCCAGAAGTCCAAGAGTGCTCCCTCCAATGGCCCACGGGGAGAATGCTTGCTTGCCTGCCCTTCCAGGCTCTGGTGACCAAGGCCTTCCTTGGCTGGCTGCTGCATTGCTCGGGTTTCTGCCTCTGTCTTTGCAAGGCCCTCTCTGTCTGCATCTTCTCCTCTTTTCTCTGTCTTAAGTCTCTTTTGCTTTTTTCTTATGTGATCACTTGTCATTGGGTTCAGGGCAGCATGAACAATCCAAGATGACCTCAGGATCCTTAACTTAATACAGTTGTAAAGACTCTTTCCCCAAATAAAGATGTATTTACCACTTTCAGAGACTGACACATAGGTTTGAGGAGCCTACTGCTTAATCCAATACCAATCTAAATCCTAGGAAACGAGTCCTGGAAGGACTCCAGCATCAGGGGACCTGCTGATGCCACTCATGCTCTGGACCCCAGGAAGGCTCTGCACCACCCACCTCAGGTAGGCTCAGGTGGCAGGCCTTGCGGGACCTGTGGTGGATTTATGGACCATGCTGGCCCCGTGGGCATGACAAGATGTCTGCCCATGTCTGCCCAAGCACAGCTCACTGTAGATGCACATGTGTTCTCAGAGCATTGCTTTCCAGGGACAGGTCTTGAGCAGTTTTCGTGCAACCTAAGTCCACTGTCTTTTTTTTTTTTTAATCAGGCAAACTCATTGCCAAAACTCAAGTGGACCAATTTATCTCAGCTTTCTGCCAAAAACTCCCATCTGAACATCCTTTTCCTGAAATATGGGCTTCAGCTGCCACCCCTGAGCCCCAAACCCTTTTACCTGTGCCAGAGATGATGAAGATGATGACCACACAGCTGCCCTGGCACTGGTCATGGCAACCAAAAGTATCATTTGTAAGTGAGTTAGGCATCAGTGGTAGTAGAAAAACTTTTAGGGCTTAGCATTTAATACAATGATTCCCAAGTATGATAGTGATTGCTGGTTCCCCCAATAGCCACGCTTGTCTATTTTGTTCAGTATCTATTGTGTGATAGCTTCATATCTTGTTTGATTCTGCCCTGGGTGGTAGGGAAGATATAGGCTCAAAGATAGAACAAAGATGGCTGCAGCAGAGAGATACCCCTTTAGACACCCCAAATGCCACTCTCTGTATTTGAAAGCCCCTTCCTTGGGTTAGGATCTTATATGAGAGAACCCAACACAGCCATGGCCTCAACAAAGCACAGGGTCTGTTTTTTCCTACGAAACTAGAGGATTGGCTCCTGGCAGACCTGACACCTCCTGATGTCACAGGTTCTTCTAGTAATCCTCTTTCGAATATGGGCTCCACGATCACCTTATAATCCACAGGGGCCCTTCCAGCCTTGCCCATCATGTTGGGACTCCAGCCAGCCAGAAGACAAGAATGAAATGAGGACTTGCTTCCTCTGCAAGTTATTCACACCACTTCTACGGTATGGACCAGAACTGGCCATAGAGAAGCCTGGGAAATGTAGTCGTTAGCCCAGGGGCCATATGCTCAAGGAAAAGTTCTGTTTTCATACACAAAGCCGCACAGATTTGGAGAAAACATCAGGAGTACTTGCTACACTGGCATCTGACTTAGAGAGCAGTAGCTTAACCATATACACCCTAGTCTAACCTTCTTAACTTTACGTGGAGAACCAAGAGAAATTACGTTATTAGTTCGGTAATTACTCTCAACAGAGAAGAGATCTGTTCTGTGAGATTCTGCCTGTTTCCTTCCATGTGAGATCCTTGGTAGCTGGTATATTTCATGGAACAGAAAACAAGTTCAGTAAGTACCTGCAAAATTGTTTGCTTGAAACATAAATAGTCCTCAGCAAGTATAATGTCTTCACACACAGGAGTGGCTCCGTCCAACTACTTGGGTAAGTCATTAATGAATATTTGAAAGGCTGGAGATAGTACCAGATGCTTAAATCAATTGTAATTTGTACCTCTGTGTTTTGAAGGAGGAAATGACATTTTATTATTCTATTTCATTGAGCCACAGTGCTCAACCCATTGATTATTCTGACAACCAAATTAGAGATCATATTTTTTTCTGGACCAAGAAAGTAAAAGGTGAAAGTTGAGCATTTAAATTAGCTGTCAGCTAAGCAGTCTCTCTTGCACATTGCAATATAAATTGGGACAACACTTAAGTGACAATTTGCAATGTCTATCAAAATTGCAAATGTACAGGCTGTGACCCAGTAATGCTAACCCCAGGGATTTATTATTATGATAGACAACACATGTGCAAATGACAATTTATAGGGTGTTTCACCGTAGCATTACTTTTAACAGTAAAAAGCTGGAAACACTGTAAATGTCTTTTGACAGGGCACTAGCTAAACAAATTATGGTGTGCCCATAGGACAGAAGGATGGAATCTTCTTTTTAAAGAAGATTTAAAAATATTACTAAGTAGCAATCACCAAGAGAGTAAACAGAAAAAAGCTAGATGGAGAACAGTGTGCATAGTATGCTACTATTTGTGTAAAAATGGGAACATAGTATATCTATTTATATTTTCAAGGATAAAAATCAGATGTAAGCTGAACTAAGGAACTGTTTCAATGGGGAAACGGAGGAATAAGCAAACTTTTCATCATATTCCTTGGAACTGTGTGTATACATTACCTATTGAAAAACAAGATACCTAATTAGCTTCATCTAGTGGTCTAATATACACTCTTTAAAGTTTGTATATAGAGAGCTCTGTGACTGATTGTCCTACAAAAAGAACAGAAGAAATATTGTTTTTATGATTGCCATAGGAGAAAATGGACTCACCTGGAAGTTTTGGGGCAGCTGCTAAAAGTGCCACTCTGGAAATGGCCTTGAGCATCTTATTCAATGCTCCTGTATCTCTCGTGTCTCATCTCTGCATCTCCTAACCTCTCTGTGACAGAGGGAAGCAGGAAAAAGTCCTATCAAAAGTGAAGTGGGTTTTGTAAGGGGTAAACGGTACTTGTCCTCACTTTGACTGGGTGAAGGATTTCCCTGGACTTCTGACCACTCTGGTAAGGGTGTCTTACAAGCAGATGTGCTATATTGTTCCAGGTTTTCGGGCAAGTGCACCCTCGTGTGTGTGTGTGTGTGTGTGTGTGTGTGTGTGTGTGTGTGTGTCTGTGTGTGTGTGCACTTGTATGTAATGAAAGCATCCTGTGCTCTGAAAAGAGCAAGGTACAGAGCAAAATAGAGAGCATCCTACTACTTCTGTGAAAAAGCAGAGAAAGAGATATTTAAACACATAGTTTGTAGATGCAAAGAATAATTCTGCATATGTAAGACACTAATGCTAGCTGCCTCTGGAGACCTGGGAGAAGATCAGATCATTTGTTTCAGGAAAAATCACTTTTGTTCAAACAGCCTTTGTATTATTTGAGCTTCATCTTAAGCATGTATGACACAGTATTTGAAAGAGGAGAGAATTCCCTTATGTATGATCTCTCCCTCCCCCCTTTCCTGTCTCTTCTCCTATCTTCTCTTCTTAGTGGAGACTGTATCTACTACCTACACAGAATGGTTTGATCTCTTTGCTTAGATAAGTGCCTTAGTTTCAACCCAAAGCAGATGATCTTTTTTGTTTTTGGAGGTAGGGAAAGATAAAGGAAAATGGAGTGCCTGGAGTTCTTGTGGTTTTCCAAAATCTCAGAACTTGAGTTCTGCCACGGTCCCAGGCCAGGCCAAAGACAGTGCTAAACATTCATTCTTCCCCAGTCAACTTGAAGGTCAGTGGGCTCAGCTTTCTCCACATACCCAACTCTCCTCTGTGCAAAATGTGGACCAGTTCTTCCCACCAGACACAGAGCCCCACAGGGGCCTTGCACATCTTGCAGGGTCCTCCCAACATAAGCACACTTAGTGGGAAGAGGTTTTCAAGAGGGCCGGCTCTGACTGACTTTTCACAGCTGGACCCATTTTGAAAGAGGAAGACCTGCAGGGGGTGGAATGGTGCATCCACTTTAAAGGGGCCAGGTGGACCTGCATCCACAAGGGAAAATATCCAAGAGATGCTGGGAAGACAAAAAGAGGATGACAGAGAAAAAGAGCAGTTTAAAAGCCTGCATACAGAGCTGTAAGGAGGTCCCCAAAATATTGACAGTGGCTGTTTAGGATGGGGGTGAATGTTGCAATGGTAATGGTGACACTTTTTTTCTCTGTACTTTAAAGGTTGCTCTTTTACATAGTCATGCACTTTTTAAAAAACAAATACCTTTTTGGGTTTTATTTTACAAGTGTCAAGGGATGGGGTCGTGGTTTAACCACGACCTTGAAGGTGCAAACCTTCAAGGATATATTCTCAAGAGACCAAGAACCAGTCGGAGAGAAGTGCACACCCAGAAACCTAGAGCCGGACTTCAGGAGCCTCGCCCTGCCATGCATGAGGTAGACTGTGCTCCGTAGCATCCGGGTTGACCTGAGACTTCCTATTTCCTGGCTCTTAGCAGCCGGGCAGTGATCTTATTGATGACGGAGAAAACAAAAATACAATCCAGATATACGTGTTGGTAAGAGAATGCCAATGAAGGCGAAAAGAGGGGATGAGACTTACATAAGTGAAAGACAGCAGGGGAGGGAGAAAGGAAGAGGACGGGGAGACGCAGGAGAGCCCAGCCCCTCTCCAAACCCAGAGTCAGGTGGAGCCGCGCGCTGGGCTCTGCGGAGAGGCCACCCGGAGCGCACAGCGGACGCAGGGTGTGGTTCACAGACCCCGGCCTTGTCGCGGTCACTTCGTCCCAGCTTCCCTGCATGGAGTCTGGGAGACGCACTCGGGGAGTTGCGCGCGGTTTGCTGATTCCTGGCAGCCTGTGTGTTGAGGCCGAGCCGGACGAGGGCGCCGAGCACCGGAGAGCTGTACCCGGGTGCCGCGCTGCGCCCTCATCTCGCCACAGGCTCCTGTCCTTTCCCTGAGCGCAGAGCCCGAGCCTTCTCCTATTCCTCGGTCCCTAGCGCAGGGTCCCGGCCCAGACAGCACAGCGGATCCCTGGGGTCCGTCTAGGGAAACGGGCCAGGAGCTGGCGGTCGTCCAGGAGGGAACTGAGCATCGCAGGACACCTAAAGGCCCTTTGACTTGGGGTGGCAGGAGGTGTGGATATCCCGCCCCTTAGGGCCGGAATGAGCACCCTTGGGCCTCATGGGGGGATTTTTGAAGCTGGATTAACGGAGGGGGGCGGGGTGATAAATTTGAGCTATTGTGATGGGAGTCTTTTGTGGTATGCGAATATTTGGCTAACAGCTCTGTATGTAGCCTTCTTACCGCCAGCCCTCCGCATTATGGAGACCCTCTGGGGCCAGCCCCGTCCTGAGCCAGGGACGCAGAGCAAATGTGTGTGTGGGGGGGAGACCCCTAGCAGAGGTGAGGGAAGCACTGTTTGTCCTGTGGCTCAGGGACACACAGGGGCTCCCCAGTACCCAGTATGCAGAGGGGCCAGGAGGAGCCCTCAGCTCACAGCAGTGTGCCAGCTGCCGACCGGAGAAGGGCTGGGCTTAGGAGGTGAGACTCCTGAGGTCACCGAGAAGATTCAGACTTGAATCTGGAGGCCATGAGGACATCGCATGTGTCTTCTCCATCTCTCCCTCTTCCTCCTTGACAGGGAAAGCCGTTTGGTGACAAACCACCCTACTACCCACAGGTGAGGAAATCTACGCCCTCCATGCAAGCTGTCTTCTCCTGTGGGGGTCCCACAGCCGAGTGACCCACATACACCCACCCTCAAGCTGCCACCAGACCCTTAGCCACTCTGCTGATAGCACCCCATTCTGGATCTTTTTGATTAATGGGAGGAGGCTGCTAGGGAAATACAGGATCAGTCAGGGCACCAGTGTGGTCACAGTGTCTTCTGGGTGCAGGGAGAGGGTAGGCGGGAGGATGCAGTATAAGGTCAAAGCTACAGATGCCCCAGGAACTCGGGGTCCTCTGGGCCTGAGAGGGAAGTGCACACATCTGTAAAATGGGAAGACAGTGCCTCCCTCTGAATGCCAAAGGGGCCACTGCAAAGATTAGGTGAGAGTTTGGTTTGTAAACTGAGTCAATAAGATTCCCATCCTATACCTCAGGTCCATTCTAATGTGTTCCCTGGGGAGAGGAAATAACTTTCAAGGCTCCAGTCTTTGGGGTGCCTGGCTGTCTCCTGCTTAAAGGGAGGGGACAGTGATCTCTAGGAGGGGTTAGGGGTGTTAGTTTGGGCTTTGCTGGGTTACTTTTTTGAGCAGCACTTCTTTTTCCAAGCTCCATTAATTCTCTTCTAGCTCAGCCTCAATTGGTAGCAAACCCAAACGGGGCAGGGCAGGGGCTCTGGGATCCTAAGGCTCAAGATTGGACAAAGAGTAATAGCATAACCCAGAAAGTACAAGGAGCAAGGAGAGGTGTGAGCTGGCCCTTCCCATGCCTTCCACATCTTGACCCCGACACACTCTTAGAGCTCAGGTAGCTTCTAGAAACCTACTTGATGAGCAAGAACTAAGGCCTGAGGGAAAGACTGGAGACCTGTCCATCACTCCTGCCCCAGCAACCTCCTACCCCGGGTAATCTCCCGAACCCTTTCTGGGATCTCCAGACCTAGAGCAGATGACCATGCTCCTCTGAGCATCAGTTTCTCCCTCTGTCAAGAGAGAGTAACCATCCCCATGAACCAGTGAGACATGAAATCACACGAAAGTCTGTCGAGGCCTGCTAAGTGCCTGGCAGTGCTCAGGTCACCGCTAAGTGGTGACAGCTGTCATGAAGCAGCAGTACCAGCCCGTCTTCTTGAAGGCTCCCCTGCACCCCACAATCCATACTGCAGACTTCGCGATTTATTGTGCACACCGATTGACACAGGCACGCTGATCACATTTACACGTGTTGGACGAGTCCCACTGCAGGCTAGGCTACGCACATTTGTGTAGGAAATGTTGACCCGACACCTGCCGCGTGCTGGGACCGGGTCTGAGCTCGGGGCTCCTGACATCCGCGTGACCTGGGCCGCCCTGGGAGCTGAGTTTGCCAGGAAGATGCGCAGTTTGTCTGAGGGTTCTGACTTCCAGAAAGCCCCATCGCGTACATTTAGGCGCAACAGCTGCCTCTGCATCCCTCCTGATTTCCGGAACAGAAGTGAAAAAGGCTGAAATGCCTTTTTTCCCCCTTTTCCTTTCAGTGGCTTACCTCCCACCTCCATCCCTGGCAGGTTCTGCGCAAAAACTCCGCTCTCCTTGGCAGCCAGGCGGAGACCCAGCCTGAAAGCTAACAGGAACTCCAGGAAGGGAAGGGAGCGGACCAGAGCGGCCCGGGAGGGCTCCGGGAAGCGGTGGGCGGTCTGCGCCCCCCAGCCCCGGCGAGCCCGCCCGGCTTTGGCACGGGTTTCTCCGGGCCCGCCAGACGGTCGCCCAAGCGAGGGCCAGCCCGACGCGCACCCGGCCTTTTGTGTGAAGGAAACACAAAGGAAAGAGAGAAACACGTCTTCCGTTTTAATGGCGAAGGCCAACAACTCCAGGATGCCAGCACCAGCCAGTGACCCCCGGAGCCCAGACGATCGCCCTTGCCAGGTCCGCACTCCTTCCTCGGGAAGGGACGGCGGCCGGGGCCGCGCGCTGGTGGGAACCGAGTGGCCGCAGGGGACGCGGCTTGGACGCGCACGCCAGGCAGAAGTGGAGGACTAGGACTAGCTCCCGGGACGCCTGCAGGGTGCACAAGGACAATCGCGGGGCGCCCCTATAGTGTCCTATTACCGGTGGTAGGGTGACACAAGGAGAGGCGTCCGGCAGTCGGATTTTCTCTGAGCTATGAGAGCCTGGGGGAATCCACACTGCTCTCACCTCTAGGGAGACGGAAGGATGGGGAGGGGGCGGCCGGGAGGAGGAATTTCCCGCAGGTGGGGAGAGGACATCAGATGCCACCTCATGCCTCCTCCCCAATTGCCAGCGCAGTCTCAACTTGGTAGCAGAGGGCTGGGGCGCAGAACATTATTAGGGGCTCCTGGGCGAAGAACAAGCCAGCTGTCCTCCCTCCTGGGATTCTGCCTTGCAGGCAAGCCCCCAACTTTCAGCCAGGCCACCAACTCCAGCTTTATAAAGAATATCAGACTAGGCTCTATCGCAGACCGCCCGAAAGAGGGACGCAGTACAGATCCAAGTGGGAAGCAACAAAAGAAGGGCCCGGGACTGGGGGACCTGTGCCGGCGTTAGGACTGGCCGGTGGCCGAGGCGCGAGCACGGGGCGCCGGCGGCTTTTTTACTTGCACAGCCGCTGGCTCCAAGCCCCAGCACGCGCCCCGCAGAACAGCTCCACGCACTTTCTCCCCTCGCCTGAAGCGAGCCCCAAGAGCTGATCCTCAAACGAGAGCGCATCTCCAGCCCCAGCTCCGCTCCCCCACCCCCAGCTCCCTGCTTGGTCCCTCTGGGTGACAGATTCTGCCAACTGAACGGTTACGGGTCACCCTTGTAGCCGTTAGACGGCATATCACCACGCTTCAGTTCTTCATGTTTTAAATACATATTTAACGGATGGCTGCAGAGCCAGCTGGGAGACACACGGGTTGAAAAATAATGCTCCAGGAGGCACGAGGCTGGGGCAAAGGCTAAAGTACCCGCTGGGCTTTCTAGGGAAGGAGGGAGGGAGGAAGCAGAGGAGCTAGGGGCAATAAACTGGGTTTTCCTATGTGCTGGTTTTGTAAGTTTGATACATAAAATCCAAATTACTGTGTGCGTTTGCTTGCTTGCTGGTTTGTAGATCTACCGAAGTACACCACGAGTTGCCAGACAACTGAAGTAACCAGACAGGACTGGGGCCCTGTGTGTGTGTGTGTGTGTGTGTGTGTGTGTGTAAGAGCTTGCGTCTCAGATTTGCATAGGAAGTTTATGCAGCTCAGGAGAAAGGTTAGGAGTCAGGGAGACCAGACAAGCAGCAGCAGCCTCTACCTTACATGGTCCCAACGCTGTATTCCAAGCAGAGCTCCACTGTAGATTTGCTGTAGGCAAGTCGGTTTCTGCGCCTGTAAAATGGGTGAATGCTGGGTACCTCTGGACTACATGGGCCCTGCTCCACTTTAGGTTTAACTCTTCATGATCAAGGGCTTGTCGGTTTGAAAGGCTGCAAGCAGTACAGTGTATCCATTCGATTCTGGGAAAGATTCAGTGTCGCCCTTCGGCCTAGGATGCGAGGACCCTTTCCTCAGGCCTGAGACATTTCTTGTTGCAAACCTGGGTTGTCCGACCCCCTTGCTTGAAGACGGCCTGGTGGCAAGGATGGTGCCAAAGAAAAGATTACCGACTCAAGAAACACAAGGTGGGGGTGTTTAACTGCGGGCACGCCCCCCGTCTCGCCTCAGGCGCTCTTGTTAATTGCAGTTCCTGTATGAAAATAATTTGTCTTTGGGCCCGCACCCTCCTCAACTTTGTGAAAAGTTGTAATTTCTTTCAGAACAAGGTTCCTGTGGCCGGTCCTCTCCTTCCCTCCCTGGCCTCTGCCCGCAGGGCCATGTTCCCACCTGAGGGCGCCACCGCCTGTGCGCGGAGCTGCGGCGACCTCGTACACGCGCACTGAGGACGCCAAGAAAGTGGGGCCGTTGTGCATGATTATCTGTGACATGTGTGGCTCTAAATGCTCTCACGTGTAGAGAACCATGACGAGAAGACTAGCAGCGGGAAACCAGAGAGAGGGAGAGGGAAAGCTAGGGAGGAGACCTCAGCCCGGACCCCTGGGTCGCCAGGGTTGTTTGCGACGTCCAAAAGATCCAGCTGCGCTGGGCGTCAGCGCGGTTGGTGGAGTCCCCAGTCCACTGCGTCCCGCAGCCTGACTATGCTGTGCCCCTATTTCTTCAATCATCTGAGCAAGTTCCCTCTGCCCCTGGGTCCCGATGCGCGGGTCCGGTCTCCAAGCCTGGGCGAGTACCCTGCTCCGCCCCCTCGCCTCTCACCTCCCCGGCTCCTCCAGTCGCTCCTCAAGAATCTCGCGAGCGCGGGCGCCCATTGGTCGTGCGCGGGGAGGAGGCGTGTGCAGGCGGGTTTCATTGAGCGGACTTATCCCGGATGACATCAGCTTCCCGGCCCCTCCCGCGAGCCCGACTCATTGGCGCGGCTGCCCCTCCAGGACACGCACATTGTTCCCCGCCCTCGATCCGCCACCGCCGGCGGCGTCGCCGCCTACACCGGGCTATAAAAAAAGCTTGGGAGCTCGGAAAGGTACAGATGCTTATTTTAGATCCGCGGCACTCCAGCGCCGGGCGCCAGGATTGAGCAAGTTCCTAAAACTGAATCCGCAGTAAGTGTTTCCGCCCCCACCTCCGCGAGCCCCAGCCTAGAAAGCAGGGACCGTCACCCCCAACTTGGGCTGCGACCCAGGATGCTCCCCGACGGGGATGCCCCGATCTGCCACTACCGCTTCTCATTCTCACAGCAGCATCCTCTTCGCCCCATGCCAGAAGTCAGGGCGACAGCAGCTCCTTCAGCGCAAGTCCCGGCCAGGGGCGAGCGCCCACGGCCCCAGATGCACGCAGCACCTGGAATCCGGACCCCGCGCGCGGGCGCCGGGTGCGCGTGTTTTATCACTCGCGGTGTCGATGGAGACAACGTGGATGGGTTTGAGGAACCCAGGAAACAGTCTTCTGTTTAGATGCCCACACTCCCCAGAGAAAAGCTCTTCCTTGTTCTCCATTATTCCAGCCCTGGTGACCCAGCCTCCCCATGCTTAAGGGAAGGAACAACACCTCTCAGATGGTCCTCGGGGGTTCTGATACAAGCTGAAAATAAGAGCAGAGGGTGGGTGCCAGAGAAGGAAAAAAAGATTAGTTATGCCGACCTGAGTGCTGCTGGAAGGAGGGACAGAGAGCAGGAAGGGACACGCGGGCCACCGTGCCTGGACCTTGCGCTGCGGTGCAGTAGAGAGCAGCTTTTCTGTATCACTTAAAGTGAATTTCTCTCTCTCTCTCTCTCTCTCTCTCTCTCTCTCTCTCTCTCTCATTCTCCTTCCCCCGACCCTGCATCCCATCTTTCTGGAAGCTCTAAGGGTCCTGGGAGCAAAGACCTTGCCACTAAAAGCTGCGACTATTCCCCGGGGCCATGGACTCGGACGCCAGCTTGGTGTCCAGTCGCCCGTCGTCGCCAGAGCCCGATGACCTTTTTCTGCCGGCCCGGGGCAAGGGCAGTAGTGGCAGCGGCTTCACCGGGGGCACCGTGTCTTCGTCTACGCCGAGCGACTGCCCGCCGGAGCTGGGCACTGAGCTGCGTGGCACCATGGGCGCGGTGGGCACTCATCCTGGGGACAAGCTGAGTGGCGGTGGCTTTAAGTCATCCTCCTCCAGCACTTCATCATCCACGTCGTCGGCGGCCGCGTCGTCCACCAAGAAGGACAAGAAGCAGATGACCGAGCCGGAGCTGCAGCAACTGCGCCTCAAGATCAACAGCCGCGAGCGCAAGCGCATGCACGACCTGAACATCGCCATGGACGGCCTGCGCGAGGTCATGCCGTACGCGCACGGCCCATCGGTGCGCAAGCTCTCCAAGATCGCCACGCTGCTCCTGGCGCGCAACTACATCCTCATGCTCACCAACTCGCTGGAGGAGATGAAGCGACTGGTGAGCGAGATCTACGGCGGCCACCACGCCGGCTTCCATCCCTCGGCCTGCGGAGGCCTGGCGCACTCGGCGCCCCTGCCCGCGGCCACCGCGCACCCCGCTGCAGCCGCTCACGCCGCGCACCACCCGGCCGTGCACCACCCCATCCTGCCGCCGGCTGCCGCCGCCGCCGCCGCCGCGGCCGCTGCAGCCGCAGTATCCAGCGCCTCGCTGCCGGGCTCCGGGCTGTCGTCCGTGGGTTCCATCCGGCCCCCGCACGGCCTGCTCAAGTCTCCGTCGGCGGCCGCGGCCACCCCTTTGGGGGGCGGCGGCGGCGGCAGCGGAGGCAGCGGCGGCTTCCAGCACTGGGGCGGCATGCCCTGCCCGTGCAACATGTGCCAGGTGCCGCCGCCGCACCACCACGTGTCGGCCATGGGCGCGGGCAGCCTGCCGCGCCTCACCTCCGACGCCAAGTGAGCCCCGGCGCCCGCCCGCGTGTTCTGGCCAGCGAGCGAGGGTGGCCCGGTGGCCGCGGCGGAGCGAAGGAGCGAGGACTGCCCGGCGCTGGGGCTCGGGAGCTCGTAAAGAGCTCCGAGGAGGGGCGCAGGTCCTTGGGGTGTGGGTGGGTATTGATGGGGACCCTGGCCCCCCGGAACGGAGTCTTGGGAACCCACAGAACAGTGAGGAGTGAGAGGGCACTGTCTCCAGGACTTTCTTGAGCCCTCTGGCTTTAAACCGCGCCGGTCCGGGGGACATTTTGTAAAAAGGCACCATCTGCACCCTTGCCTGAAATTCCTCTTCCCACCCCCAGGAAAAAGTTGCAAACTTGCGGTTTCCCCGCGAACCTGGCTTGACTCCTGGACTCGGGCAGCGCTTGGTGGAGGGTAGAGGGTGGGGGACACGTTAGGACTTTCTCTCCTTCCTTCTAGGCGGGCGGGACACTCGAGGCCTGCAGAAGCGACCTCAGGCCCTGGAAGGCCGTCGCTGGCCCAGGACCAGGGGCGATGAGTTATTTGCAAGCTGGCGTTGGTTGTACCTGAAGCACTTAGGGTTGGACGGGATTTCCGGATTTCCGGATCTGGGCGCACCGCACCACCTCAGAACTGTGGCCGCACCTCTGGTCTCTCGTTGAATTGGGGGTTTGTTGTTTTCCAATCTGTGGATGTTTCTGTTTTCAACAGTATGAGCGAGCTTTATAGTCGCTCAGACTAGAACCACTTGTGGAGTGGAATAATGCAACACTGCCGATATGGGGGAGGAAGCAGGTGTTTTTAGGTATTATTTTAAAATAGAAACTGCCTTCCCCCCCCTTCTTTCCGTCGGGAGAACAAGGCGATCTTGTTTCTTAGCCGTTTGGAGACAGTCCTTCAGTTATTTGACAGAGCTAAAAGTAAGTCGGTGTGAATATAGTTTCAGGGTTCTGTTGGCTTTTTAAAACTCCTTTCTGGATGTGTAAATATCATAAAAAGGACGAGGTAAGTGCGCGATGCTGAGCCCTTTGCTCACGTGATGACTGCCAGCCATGTGGAGGGTGAGCTGGTTTTCTCTCGGGTTTCTCTTTTGCCACGTTTAACACAAATGGCAAACTTTCCCACGTGCTTCCTGCGCCCTGCAAGTCGCCAGGGCGCTGCCTGCGCTGCAGTCCGGGCTTCGAAGCCTCCGCTGCTGTGTAACATCCTTCCTCCAATCCAGCTGTCCCTTGCAGAGAGTGTATCATTTGTTTTATTTTTGTAAAAAAAAAAAAAAAAAGAAAAAGAAAGAAAGAAAGAAAAACGAAAAAGAAAAGAAAAAAAGAAAAGTGCTAAATAATATTTATTACTTGTTTGGTTGCAAAAAAGCAAATAAACGATCAAGTGTTGGGGTTTTAAATAAAACAAAGTAAGTCGGGCATTTTTTCATCTGTGTGAGTGGCTGGTGAAGGATGCGACTCCTTGGGGCAGGACTTGGGATCATTTTTGTGGTTTTGTCCAGGAGAGGGATTAAGAGCGTTGTTTATTCTGTTCTCCTCTAATCGGTCTCTAACTTACATGCGCGGTCTCCGGCAGTGGGGGTGTTTATCACAGGTTGCCTACCACCCTTGCTTCTATTTTCTGGCACCTGGTTGAGAACTTCCTTTTCTTTAGTGAAGATGGAACTAATTTAAGGTTGAAAACGTCCTTCCCAGAGTGTGGCAGGTTGGGCCTGTGGACAGAGCTTGGGGTGCTGGGGGATCCTCTTGGCCTGGACTGGGTTTCCTCTCTGCTCACTTGGGGTGGATTTGCTTGGCTTCTGCTGGGATCCAGATGCCTTGAGTGCCATGGAATGCTACACTGGGTGTAAAGTGCTGCGGGAATATCGGATCGAGGAACTCTTCTACCCTTTCTCTGTGCTTTCTACGACCTTCTCCCAGCATCCATCCGTCAGGAACTGCAGAGTGCCAGGTGCCCCGGAGCCTTGGGAAGTGGTGAGGTTTTCCAATGTAGGCCCGGCACTTTGGCCTTTCCTGGGCCTTCTGTCTTCCGGTAGCCACTAGGTTGCTTACCACCCAGAGCTGCAATGCAAACTTAGGATATGGGTCTTATAAGATTCCGAGTGGAAGTGAGACAAAGCTTCCTGTGTCCCAACCAAGGGCAGGGGCCAATGCTGCTGCAGGCTCTCAGCCCAAGAGCTGGCCCAAGAATGTACCCCCTGGAACGACAGCCTGGCATGGCCCAGTAGACTGGTCTCCTGGCCTTGCCATGTACATCTCTAGTAGCCACCAGCAAAGACACTGGAACTTGGGGTGGCGATTTCTCCTATTGAAACCCCATTTACTGAGTGCAGGCCAAGCCCAGCCCATATAAGCGTCTCTAACAGGGGCATGAGAGTGTCAGTGCTGTAACTCCAAGACCACACTGCCCTTAACTGCAGGCACTCAGAGATCCAGTACTTTTCACTAAAGGCTAAGAGGGATTGGGGAAGGCAGAGCAGCTGGCGACACAGGGAGACAGAATGAGCCCAGAGACATAGAGGCAGATGGGATTCCAGGAAGACAGGGTGGAGCCCAGTCGTGTTTATTCTAAAGTCTCATGTGAAATGTAGTAAACTTGCCAAGAGTTCAAAATCTGGACCAGCTCCAGCCACAGACCCTGTAGAGGGAAGCTGGAGATCCTACAGTGGAACAAGAACCCTGAGGTGGGGATAGGGGACTGGCTGCGGTGTGGGCTTCATCTCCATAGCAAGGCAGGGTTTGTGCCTGGACAGACTGGGTGTGCAGGGCATTCCATAGCATGAAAGGATGGTTGTTGAAAGGAGATACATCAAGTCCTCCCTTCCGTGTGGGTCCCCAAGCTTTCAGCAGCTTCCAGCCACCAACTAGGCTCAACCCCAGCCAAAGGAGGGGCTGTGCCCAGTCTCTGCACCCCGACTCCACCCCAGCAGTCTGCTTAAACTGTGCACAGCCTAGCCAGCCCCACCTCCACCGTGAGACCCAGGCCCCCAGGCACCACCAGGAATGTGCTGTGCACTGCAGGGCAGGTGGTTGCTTAGGTAGGGTACCCCAAAACTGGTGGGGCCAGGGATGGAGCTCTCAGGCCAGCAGCCTGGCTTCCAAGAGCCATGAAAAGAAGACTTCAAAATTACTTGGACTTGAGTGGGCCCTTAATTGGGGGCAGGCTCCCTACAAAAAGAAGGGAAGGGAAAGAGAGGTAGCACAGTGCTTTCTGCCTGGGTTGGCAATCAATGCTTGTTCCCCAGGGAGCAGCAGTCAGGAGATTTGTTTCTAGTGCTGGGCTCCACTTCCTATGTGGGCCCAGGACTGTATGCTCCCCTACCTCTGTCCCCCCTACACACCCAGATAGGCCGGAGCCACAGGAAAAGTGCCTTCCCTGGACTTAGTATTGGAGGACTCACGCTAGGGTTGGGTACTTTTGATGCCCACAGAATTGGAATTCTCCATTCCAGGGATAGAAGCAGAAGGGTGAAAAACTTAAAACCCAGTGTACATTTTAGTGGGGAGCACAGGGCTGCGACTCAGGGGTGCCACTATCCCAGCCAGGCCCCGCCTCTGATCCTAGCTGCAGGAGGAAGCCAAACCAAGGATCTGTGGTGGCCTGGGGCTCCTGCAGCCACCCATGCAGGACCAGTCCCTTCTCTCTCCCAGACTGGGAACCAGTACAGAGCTCACAGGGCTCTGTCACACCCTAAGGTCCTCAGATGTTCTCACCAATAAACCTCTCCTGACACCAGAGAATCATTATTTTTAGAGCAGACTCTACCTGGTGGTCTGACCTCTCCCTCCCCTAAGGAAACCTTCAATGCTGCTTGGATTACCCTAAAGGCTGAGAAGCCCCCATGCAGCCCACCTCTCATTTTAAGTCCCCATCCCTGTAGATTGTACGCCAAGTCACCCTTTGCCACTTAGTACAGGTAATGGCCATGGGGTCTTTAGCAAGGTGCTGCTACAGGAGAGTTTCAAGACACCTTAGAGGCAACAGAATCTCCCCATCCCACCACCATGTCCCCACCTCCAGACCTGAGGGACACCAGAATCAGCCTGGCTGTTCACAGAGGAAGCACTCAGGCCTGCTCTCTGCCCTAGGGACCCCGAGCAGCAGGGGTTGGCTCGGCGGTTCTCAGCTCAGGGCTGAGTTACTGCTAGAGGGCTGCGTGGTCATGGGAGAAGGTAGTAAGAAGCAGATGCAGCAGAGCTGGGAGGAGAGAGGCCCCCCACATACACACACCTGTAGTTCAGGATCTCAGTAAGAGGCTGGGGGAGAAATCGGCAAACATTTACTGAAGGTTAGTGGCTGTGAGGTGTTAAGTGTCAATTCCCTGAATTCTCACAGCAACTTTTTAGGAAGTGTTACTCTGATCCCATTTTACAGGAGAAGAAACTGAGGCACAAAGATGACAAGTGACTGTCTCAGGAGCACAGCCACAAGGTCGTGATGCAGGAGTGGGCTCCAGAGCCCAGAGTCCACACCCTGGCCCCCGCTGGGACCCCAGCAGCCTCTGCACTGGCTTAGCTGCCCACAGGGGAATTCTCGCATCTGTTACTGCTGCCTCCACCCCACACTCCTGCAGCTTTCAGGGATGCTGGTAGCGCTCCCCCTCGGTGCTTGGAACCCATCTGTCCCCGACGTCCCCATCTGAGGGGCAGGCGGTGCCAACCGGCTATGGCAATTAGCTGGCTCGAACGGCTCGCTGCGCGGGCGGAGGAAAGGCGCAGAGCAGGTGAGCCGCGGCGGTGCTCGTTAGGGACCCTCGTTACCGCCCGGACAGCTGTGATCCGGCCACAGCAGGACTCTCCTGGCCACACCTCCCAGCGTTCTGCCTCCCAGGAGTCCTTCGCGAAGGATCCAAACTAAACCTGCAGCAAACTAGGAGCTCCTGGGATCCACCGAGATCCCGCACGCGCGAGCCGGCAGGTTCCACGGGCCCACGGACTTTCCGCCCCTAAGACCCTAAATCGTCTTTGTCCACCGGGACTGGGGACTGCGTTTGGAGGCCCTGTCTTTATTTGGGTTCCTGGAGTCGCCGCCTCGCACTCGACAAAATGCTGGGGAGACCCTTGCCTGGAACTGCGGAGGGGCGACCCGGGCTCCGTAGTTTGGCCAGCAAGGACCCACGTGGCGGAATGGAGCCGCTGCCTCGGACCTCCCTGCCCCTTTGGTGAGACTGCAAAGCTGTGTGGCTTTGAGTCCACTGGCTGAGGGAGGAGGTGGACTGTGTGTGTGTGTGTGTCCCCGCGCAGCATGCAACCCCGCAGAGATCTGACAATCCTGCGGGGGCCAAACACCAAGGGGGACATAAACCCATGTCCACCATCCTGAGTCCACTCCCAGGATCCCGTACCCGGGCTGACAGGCCTAGCTTTGAGCTCTCAGTCCATCCACACTCACGCTTGCCTGTGTGCTGGCCCTGCTGAGCGCTGGCGCTGCTGTGAAGCAGAAGTTCTCGCTTGCTCGTGGGCAGCTGGGCTCACCTGAAAGCCTGCGTGTGTCCCATTTCTGGAGCATTCCTCTTCGTTGCCAAAGACATGAGGAAACTGTCATAAGCAAGTCTTCCCCCTTCACCTTAGAATCTACCTGGCAGTAGCTTCTTGTCTTGGAGTCAGGGCTGGAATGGCCTTTCCAAAGCTGTGTGGTGTTAGATCTAAGCCTCAGTTTCCTCTACAGTAGAATGGAGTCAGTACAGTGACCTCTAGTGCACCCTGGGTAAATCAGACTCTGCCTAGAATATCAGGGCTCCCTGGTCTACTTGGAAACAGAGGTCCTGGGAGCCCCTAGCTGGCAGGAGGGCGTGGTGCATGAGAATAGTGCTGGGTGTCACTTTGGTACACAAATGGAACTTAGAAGCCTCCCTTGAGGCAGGTATAGATGGTTCTGGAAAGGAGTTGTCTCTCAGGCTGTGAGACCTCCCCAGAGTAGAAACAGGCTGGATGTCTTTGTGTTTAGACATGTACAGTAGCTGCTAGATACAAGGGCTCAGGAAAAGGAATGAATGAATGAATGATACAGTCAGAATCAACGAGGGGCTTGGGGGAGCAGGGCTTGGAGAGTATGGGGAATAAGACAGGATCCTCAAGTCCCCAGAATCCTGTATGGATGGTGAACACTGAGGGGATGAGGCAGTCAGTAGCTGGATCTGGACTTGGTCCCTACAAGACGCTGGTTACATGAGGAGACCTCCTCGAGTCTCTTTCTTATGTAAGTAGACTCATTCATAACAGTGCAGAGTCATGTTGCTGTGCAGAGTAAAGGAAAACTCCCAGGAGCCACTTTCTGCCTGGTCTCAACTGTAAATGGATGCTCTGGGTCCTGAGGCCTGCCCAACTGCATCTGAACCCCACATCTGAGCCATCTCCACTCACATAGCCAAGAATGTATAGGTCATGTGGAGCCCATCACATGAAGACCTTTAGAGGGCAGCTGGCTGTGGGGAGGTGTAATGCTTTGGCTGGGATGTGCCAGCTGTGTGCCCTTGGGTGAGAGACCTGAGCCTTCTGAGCCTCAGTTTCTTGATCTGCAAAATGGGATGATACTATTATCTACATGGGGTGCCATAGTTAAAGGTGAACTTGGGCCTGGGCACACAGAGTATTCTGAGATGCAGAAGCATGAGTGATGGCATGGTGCCATCCCATCAAACCCCTGGAAAATCCTCCAAGGTGAGTCTGTTACCCTCTGAAGTACTCTGCAGCATCCTAAAGGATCTGCATCCTCAGGACCCCAAGAGCAGCTTGCAGTGGTCATGAGCTCTTTCCACACTTTCCACCCCCAAACCCCAGCACAGAGTAAGGCCCTTATTCTTCATTCTTTGTAGTGCACAAGGCTTCCTGGACCCTGGGCTGGAGCTTCCCCATCACCCCCAGCTCAGGCCTCTCCAGGCTGTTCGGGCCAAGGCAGTGCTAATGAAGACACCAAAGTCTAGTGTCCTCAGCCAACACAGGAAGGAAGTGGCTTAGGTCAGCCCTGGCGGGTGCTGGCAAACAACTGCCACAGCAGGGGCAGGGAGCCGAAGGACTAGGACAGCCAGGACGCTGCCCTCCTCCCGCCCCATCCCTGTGTCCCTGGGCTGGGCTCACCCTCTTTGTCCCTCTATCAGCCTCAGTCTCCTAGCCCCATAACCTGCCGGCTGTCATCAGCCACCAGCTCCAATCTCACTCACTACTTTTCTGTTTTAAGGTCAAAGTCATCTAACATTCATAATGTTGTGCAACCACCATGCCTATCTAGTTCCAAAACATGTTCATCACAAGTAAAATCCTGTACCTAGTAAGCAGTTACTCCCGATCCCTGCCCCGGCCTCCTGTCTCTGTGGAGTTACTGGCTGCTCCCAATCAGTGGAATCATAACTATGTGACTCTATCCCCTTAATGTTTTTGAGGTGCATCCTCAGTGTGACATGTATGTACATTTTCTTTCTCATAACTGGTCAATATTCTGCACTCTGTTTATCTACTCATCTGTCTCATTAGCTTTTGAGCAGCTTTTTAGGTCCTTGAATGAGACCTGTGATGGTGAGGAGGTGGCCTGGACCAGGAGTTTAAGTATCTAAATCTCTGGGCAGTCTGGGTATCCTCAAGTGAGTTGTTTGACCTTTCTGGACATCAGTGTACTCATACATAGGTAAGAAAGTTGACAAATGACATTTCAAGTTATGGTCCCCTGTGACTTGGTGCAACCTTAAAAAACCTCCATAAAACTGGTGGACAGAAACATGATGTCTCTCTCACCTGCTACAAGCCTGTGTCAAGGGCCTGCAACAACACTTGTGCTGGGACTTTTACCACACTCCCTGATGAGCCTGCACCTTGGGGCCCTACGCAGAACGCAGAACGATAAGAAGCCAGCTGAAGAAAGGAATGTTGTCTGTTTCTCCTTCTTCTATATGCAGCCAGATTCTTGTCTGTTGTGACTTGGAAATAAAATGGCCAACTAATTTGAAGCACCCGTGGATCTCCATCATGACATAATCAACAGTCACCTTTCCCTCCTTTTTTTTTTCAGTGCTTGGGATGGGATTCAAGGCCTTGCATGATAGGCAACTGCTGTACCACTGAGCCACATTCAGTTTGATCATATACTGTCCTGTACGGTCTCGACTTTTTATTCAACATACATTTAACACACTGGGAGGTGTAGAGGAGACTCCATGGTGGCAAACACTATGCCTATTCGGAGGTCACTAACCAGTGTCTTGCTATAAGCAGATTAGAAACCCACAGAGAAAAACATTTAAGAAATATACTCTTTCCTAGCATTTAAAAGCTTTTTAAACTGCCATGAATGGAAGGGAGAAAGAAAATGGTCTATTCTGCTTGAGGTTAAAAGGGGGCTCTCATGTAGGAAAGGCACTGTTATCTCAACCGAGAACATTTCCTTTTAGAATACAGAAACTTCACCTTCTTCCTTTACAATGCTTCAAACTGACCGTGGTATTTTCATTTGTTTTCTCTATTCAACCATATCTCTATCCTGTTTTAAGTTTGTTCTTTATTATCTATCATCTCCACTGGATAATAAGCTCCACAATACAGAGATCTTTGTCCATCCTGATAATTGGTGGGATGTAAATCAGAGCCCAGCAAATACTAGGTGCTCAACAAACATTCACTGAATGGATGGATGGATGGATGGATGGAATGAATATAGATGAATTTTGCTACTGGGTTACAATAGAACAAATCCAAAGCATCACTGGGACATCTACATGAGAAAACATATACAAAATCTGAGCTCGTAATGGTCCCGAGGCAACGAGCAAATAGGGTTTTTCTGAAATAATCAGGATCAACAAATCTATTAAAACTTATAACATTCTCCCCTGTGAACAGAAGCTGCTTCCTTACACCTGTTGGGTGGTCTGTGAGTACAGTAATGATGTAGACCCAAAGACTGCTTTTAAAATTAAATGCCTCAGTCTGGCAGAGTGGTCATCTCTGCTACTTGGGAGGCTGAGGAGGGAGGATCACAAGTTTGAAGCCAATCTGGGCATTTAGTGAGATTCTATTTCAAACTAAAGAATTAAAACAACTGGGGCTGTAACTCCGTAACCCCAGTACCTCCTCAGTACCCCCCCCAATACTGCAGAACATAAAAATAAAAGATAAGCGGATTTGTGGTTAGACAATTTGTTCTAAGCCTTCTGTAGGCAACTCCTTGGATTAAAAAACCAAAAATACAAGTATTCAGTTGGATGACTCTTTCTGATGAGGAGCATATCTGAAAGCAAAAACATGTCTCTTGGCAAATTCGTGGCTCCCACAAACCATCCATGTCAATGCCACAAACAGAATGACAACACTATCAGGGGGGGTGGGACGGGCGGCCACAACAGTCCAATTCAGACAGCCAGTGCAAATCTTAACATTAAGTATGAAAAAAAAAAAAAAAAAAAAAAAGAGAGAGAGAGAGAAAGAAAGAAAAAAGAAAAAAAGAATCCTCAGTGGTTGTATTTGTCCCGAATGCAAAACTGGCCCTTTGTTGAGTGGGCTGCACGAACAGAGGCAGAACAATGTTGAGGCTGCTGGCGGGCCATGTGCTAATGTGCTCATGCATTACAGGCTACAACAGATGGCTGTGACAACACCCGGGCCTGCCCGCCTGGGTCAGGACGCAGAGCCTGCAGCCTGCTTCCAGCGTGGTTCTGCTATCCAAACACTGCTGCTCATCGGAGAGATGGCGGTTGTCCTTAGTGGAAAGAACCCGCCCGATTTATCCAATTTGAAGGCAAAAGGTGCCAAGCAATAATGATTCGGGTCTACTGGCTGTTAGCCTGAACCATGTTTCAGGATTGGAAAGTATTTACACACTATTGAAAGTCAGAAAAAAGGAAATGCGTGTTAGGTTGTTCCAGCATGTAAGGTCTTGGGTGTCGCTTACATGTTTAAGCTCCTCCCGTGACCCAGATGTGGCACAGTGAATAGAATTCTGATTCCTCTCTCCTTCCTCCTGAGGTGTCTCTCTTCTTCTCACAGTGACCGTGAACCAGGATGGAGGGAAATTAACCCCACCCGATTCCAGCCAAAACCAAATCACAAGCAAAACCACCACACTTCCTTGCAGCTACCAAGAGACACACTTCCAAGCCAACAAGTGTCCTTGTCTCCCCGCAGATGAAAGGATGCCAGCACTGGCTGTCACCTTTGCTCTTCCTACTTTTCCTCAAAGCAAAAAGTGCAGGCCTTGTGCCTGAACCAGCAGCCCAGCCAAAGGCATCAGTGTTCTAGAAAAGGACTTGGGGTCAGTGACCATCTTTACTCGTGGGTTCTGCCCACAGAGCCAGGTGAGCTGCCCTGTTTTTCAGCTCATCTCCCCAGAGCTGGGTACTGGGACACACTTGGAAGAAGGTCCCTGACAGTACCAGAGATGTCACCCTAGATCCGTGCAGAGGCAAAGAAGCAGCACAGGCCCACGGAGACCAGGAAGACCATGGAGCTTTGCACTCCACTTTCTGAGCTAGACACAGGCACACAGGTGATCTTCACAGCTGCTCTGCATTTCAGGGTACACATAAGGAGCACTGGGACTTTGGCATGAACCACAGGCCCCCTCCTACTAATGGGTCTGTGGTGCCCAGCACTCCTGTTAATGTGGTGTGGATGCAGATGTGTTGCCCCCTAAGAGCCCTCAAACGCCCACTACCTGGGAGGGATATGCACAAGCTGTTAGCACAGCACAGCCCTTAAAGTCTGACTGGTAACATAAATCGGGGTGCTGAAGAGCCAGGAAAGGGTAAGTTTTACCCAGAGGGAAAGCAAAGTGGGCAGGAAAGAAAGAGAACGTGGAACCAATGGCTGAGATCACATCGCCAGAAGCAGGTTCTGAGGAAGAGCATCGCAAAGGCATGTTGGGATGCAGCTTTTGTGCTAAGAGAAAGAAAGTTCCAAGACAGTGCCTGGTCTGGAAGCTTAATGGTACAGAGGACATCAGTGCCAGCCCTCATAGTGCCCTGCTATCCTCAACAAATGGCCTCCCTCCTGTGGCTAAGGTGTCTGCTCCCAGCTTGTCACCACACCCATGTTCTGAGAAGCAAGAATGAGGAAGGCTGGGTCTGTCCTTCCTTTAAAGTATAAACCCAAAGTGCCATGTATCACTTCTATCCATTGTCATGAGACAAAACAATCACAGGTCACATTCAGCTGCAAAGGAGTTTGCAAAATGTGACTTCATGTGGGTGGCCATGCGCTAGCTAAAACTCCAACTCCTAATAGAGACATGAGATATTGGGGTCCACAAACCATCTGTGTCACACTGGGTTCGGAAGCCATCGAAATGAACATTAGTCCCATTTTACATGTTATGTCCAAAGGGATTTTTACCAAACACCATAAAATTTGTGAATTCCTATGACTTAGAACTTTCTATCTCTGCCTGATAAAAACTTAGAACATGTTTCCTTCTTTCCTAATTCACATTCTGCATGCTCTCTCTCTCTTCATTCCATTTTTAGATTTATGTTTTAAAATTTTGTTCTGCTGGAGAATTAATTTCCCATCACCCATTTCCTTCAGCTTCATGAATGTCTAGGTCAGGGATCCTCTGGGGTTTTGTTGAGGTTGGTTTGGCTTGGTTTGGTTTGGGCTGGGTTGGATTTGATCTGGGTACAATAGATTGAACCCAAGGCCTTTCACACTGAGCTACAGCCTCAGCCCTTTTAATTCTGAGACATGGTCTGCCTGGGTCACTAACCTGCTCAGAGTAGGCTCAAATTTGTGATCCTCCTGTCTCAGCCTTTCAGAGTGCTGGGTTACAGACATGCACCAACACACCTGGCTTCACCTGGTATTTTAAAAAATGCTCTCTAAGGGGAACACAAATCCACTGTGCTCTGTTAGACAAGTGCCTGTCGTGGCAGAATGTCCCAGACACGAAATAGGAGGGCTGTAGTCTTGAGCAGTGCTGTCCAGTAGAATGTTCTGTGATAACAGAAACGCTCTTCCATCTGTGACCTTCAATATGGCAGCCGTGGAGCTTGTGAAATGCAGCCAGTGTACCTACAGAACTAATTTTTTTCATTTTAATTAATTTTAACTGTGAAAACCTCATATGACTAGTGGCTACTGTATTGAAAAATCAGCTCTAGAATAAGAGACTGCAAGATTCTTGACAGCCTGGACTTTACCAAAACCCACTGTCAATCACTGTATTTTTAAAACCAGCAGTCCCAGGACAGACTCCAAATGCAAAGAATTTCTTCAAAATCAGAGGTGTGTCTTTTACCGTAAAGAATTATTTGCACTGACTCTCTTAGCAAGAATAACTATCATTCATTGTTAGTTGAGATCATCAGATATCAGGAGAATTCAAGTTGGGAATGTTGGTTAACTTGCTATGATATCTCAAATAACAGTCTTGAATTGCCACTCCCTGCCTGCTCCCCAACCTGCTTCCCCCTCCCCAAAAAAAGACCCCACACTTGTCAAGATGACCCTGAACTTGTACACCCCAAAAATGTAAATGTTACCCCTACATCCACAAAAGTGTTTACATGCTCACTCTAAATCTTCTTTTACTTTTTAAAAATTTGATGTTTCAATTAACTTTGTACCTGGGAATAACTTGACATTCATAGAAAACTACAATGATAATACGGACAATTTGGGGCTTTTTACTGATGCTAGTATCATTTATAACCTTGGCATATGTGTCACAAGTGAGAAATTAACATGTTACTAGGACAGTAACTCAGTCTCAGATATTGTGCAGATTTCACCCTTTGTGTGGTCCAGAGAAGCAGAGCGGGTATCTAACACTGGATGCCACACTGCATTTAGTGATGTTTATTTTCAATGGCGCTGACCAAAGACTCATTCCTCACCATCCTCTCTAACTTAAGGCAGTTGTAGCTGCTGCTCATACGCAGGTGTTAGTTATATGAAGAGCCTGATGGTGTGAAAACTGGAGACAGAGAGCTAATCATCACTGCATTAAGATCTGGTAGAAGGAGACTTACGGGATTAGAGGGAAATGGGGTGAATGTGGTATACTAGAAGGAAGTATTAAAATCCCCCCAAGTGGAAGGGGCTGGAATACCCTAAGGACAATGTAATTAAAGCACAACAGATGACATTTCCTCTAAAAAGGATGGGACCAGAAAGGGAAGCATCATGGAGCACTGCTCAGAGACGGGAAAGACCCACTTTACAAAACGGAAAGAGAGAACAGAATCCTCCTGGCAATCCATAGCCATCTAACTGCTGCTGTGGCTTGTGTTTCTGAGTAGAAAAGGAAAAGTGAGAGAGAAGGAAAGAGAGATAGGAGTCCATGCACAAAGGCATGTGCAGACAGAAGAGACGTGTCCCTCCCAGACCTGTCCATGGTCCAATCATGTCTCAAGTCTGTCCTTGGAGTCCAGTTACCTTCTTCCAGAAGTCAAAGTGACCATGAAATGTAACTGTTTTGAGCCGACTCAGGATGTCAAGGTAGCCACATTAGCACGACTGAAGACACTCATGAAAGAGGACTTCAGAGCCACTTCAGAAAGAAGCTAGAACAACAGGATAAGGGTGTTAAAGTGAGGAGAATGTTTCTAGGAGGATTCCTGGCATTGTGTCCTTTACTGTAATATTTTTTTAACTAAAAAATAAAGAGCTCTATGGCTTCTAAGTCAGCCTGTTACGTCATTAGAATCCACTTTATCAGCACCAACGGACAAGAAAACTTTACTTAAATGACCTGTGCACTCCGCTGAATCCTTAGAAATCCAATAAAATTTTTTTGGAAAGCAAAGATTAGGCACCAGATTTGAACACACATAAGGTAACATACAGCATGTCTCTCTCTCTCTCCAAAACTTCTCATGCAGACTTTTTCTTGTCCCTACCTCATCTATATCGTGACTTATATTCACTTAATTTACATGGAAGAAATCTGAAAGAGTAACAGAGAAGAGGAGCGAGATGAAGATTCTGAATGGCAAGGAGACAGGATCCAGTAGCAAGCTGGTTTTCTCCATCTGGGTCTGGCCTTTCTCCCACCTCCTGCTGCCTCCTTCCCATCCTTCAACTCTAGCTCCATCTTTCTCTGTATGTGTATTGCTCATTTGTTTCGGTCTGGTTTGGTTTGGTTTTTTTGAGACAGCTTCTTGTTACGCATTCAGGCTGGCCTTGAACTCATTAAATGGCCCAGGCTGGTCTTGAACTCATTAAATAGCCCAGGCTGGTCTTGAACTCATGATCCTCCTGCCTCAGTCTCCAGAGTGCTGGAAGTATAGATAAGTGCCACCCCACACCTAGCTGTGTGTTGCTAATTTATAGCATTAATTCTTTTAAAATCTTTTTTTCTGTTTTTTTTTTCCCCCTGGGGCAAGAAAACATAACAAATAAGAGATAAGGAAGTGTGGCTGGCCAGGAGAGTGACAGCCACATAGTCTTCTCCAGATTAAAGCACAAAGTTTCCAAACTATGTATAATTTGAGAAATCTAACGTGTCATGGGATAAATCTAACCCTAGCCTTCAGGTTAATGAAATCACAAGAAATACATTCCTGGGAGATTTGCATGAAGGTGACTGAAATGAATTAGCTATGTCCTGCCCCAATGCAAAGAATGCTAACTTAGCTGAACTGTGATTACCATACCGGCATGGCTCGCTGACCCTGGGACACCATGGGAGAGGGGCCCAGTAGAAGTCAGCAACCACAGTGTCAGGGCTGGAGAGAGACAAGGAAGGATCTCCCAACGAGGTTCATGCCCTTCTCCCCGGGAAGAGCAGCTACAGAGACGGCAGGGTGGAGAATGGCACTGAATAATGTTGTTCTACATGGACGAGACAACCACTAAGTCCTGGACCCCTCAGAAGATGGGAAAGAACAGATCAGACAAGGTGGCTGACAGAGAGAGGGCTTTAGGAGGATGAAAATTGAAACTGGAAGATGAACCAGATGTGAGTGGGAAATTGAGGAATGCTAAAAGTCAGACTGCTCTTGGGTTTATTCTGCTCAAAGATTCTGATGCATTTCTGACCAAAGAAGGAGCAAAGTCAACTCGCTGGAAGGAATGAAATCTGTCCTCTAATGTCACCACTCATAAAGCCGGCTGTGCATCAAGACTGCCTTGAAGGGGTGTGGGTGTTTGCAGCATCCACACCAGGACTTGACTCCAGCCTGATCAATTGGTGTCTCCAGGGCTTAGTCTGCAATTACCAGGTGATTCTGATCTAATGAGCTAATCCATTGATCCCTATTCCAAGATGAATAAACTGAGAACCAGGGAAAGACTATGATTGGTCCATGGACTCACACTATGAATTCATTAACAGGTGAATTTCCAACCACTGCTCCAATTGGCCCTTTCCACCAATGGTGTCCTCCGAAGGCCAACTGCAGTGGCAGGCGGGTCTTATCCTAATACCTCTCTGCCCTAGGTTTGAAGGGTATCACTTCATTGTTAAAAACTCATTCATTTGGGAAAAAAAATCTTCTTCCAGCCCTGGAATTGAACCATTTGTCCTTAGTGAGGAGAGGGTGGTTAAAACAATCGATGGCTGAAGGATTTTGCCTTTTCTTGCATTTTCTTTGGTGTCAGCCTCAGAACCTGTCCCAGCTGCAGCTGGATTGTCTTTAGTAAACACTGTTCTCTTACCCTTGACCCAAACCTTTCTTTTTTTTTATTTTATTTTTTTTATTTTTATTTTTTTGTCTTTTTCATTTTTATCGGTACCGGGGACCGAACTCACGACTGCCTGCTTGCAAGGCGGGTGCTTATGCCGCTGAGCTAAATCCCCAGCCCCATGAGCTAAATCCCCAGCCCCTGAGCTAAATCCCCAGCCCCCTAATCAAACCTTTCTTTCAAGAGGCCAACCTGTCTTTCAAGGCTAGCCTCTGCCATCAAAGGGGCTCCTTGCAAATGCTTTCAGGCTCTTTTCCCAGTTTGTTTTTTCCTTTCTTTTTAAAAAAAGATTTCTCCTTTTTAAATACCTGGCAAATATAAAAACTGTACACATTTATGGGGTCCCATGAGATGTTTTGATATATTTTGTAATGTTTTAGTCAGGTTAGATACATCCGTCTTCTCGAACATCTACCATTTCATTACAGTGGAAATATTTGGTGTCCTTCCTTCTAGCTTTTGAAACCTGCAGTACATAATTGTTATTATTGAAATCTGCAGTACATAATCGTTATTATCACCCTTCTACCATGCAATACCCCAACCGAGTTTCTTGTTCCCATCCAACCATAACCTTGCATCCAGTGATCAATCTTTCTCCATCCCTCCCATGCCCTAGTCCCCCCAGCCTCTAGTAACCACTTTTCTACCCTCTCTTCCATGAGATCACCTGTTTTTTAATATTCGTGACTCTGGTCATTTCCATTTCTCAGGTTTTGGAATGAGCATTGCAATAAATATAGTGGTGCAGATGTCTCTTTTCCCACTTTTGAAAGGATGTACAGGCACCAAAACCCCGTTGTTCCAGCCAAAACAGACAGGATCATGTTCCTGAGTACTCTGATGTTGCTCCCTGTCCTTCCACAACTTACTAATATATTCACTCCTCTGTGTCTGTGAGTTCTGCATCCAATGATTCCACTAATCTGCAATCAAAAATAGTTGGAAAATTATTTTTTCATCTGTTGAGAACACATATGGGCTTTTCCTCATCATTATTCCTTCAATGGTACATTGTAAAAACTATTAACAAAACAAAGCATGTGGACTGCATTATAAGGAATCTAGAAAGGATTTAAAGTATGTGGGAAGTTTGTGTAAATTCCATGTAAATACTATACCATTTGATATAAAGTCTTGAGCATCCTTAAATTTTTACCTCCAAGGTGGTGAGGGAGACCCATACCCAATCCTCCGAGGACAAAGGGACAACAGTGTACCTACCACCTACTACCACCTTCAGATCTCTTTTTTAAATTATTTTTTATTTTAAAGAGATTAAGACAAAAGAGGACATAACAAAGCCACCTTCATATTTCTTTCCAGATGCCTTGGGATCCAGCAGCTAGACCACAGTCCATTTGTGCTCTCTTAGCAGCACTTCCTCCCAAGAGCCTTTGCAGCTCCTCCCAGGCCTGCATGCATCTGTTGCCCAACTCTTTTCTCATCTGGCGTCATGCAGACCAACTCTGCTGCCTCCAAACAACCCCACCCTCCTCCTCAGTCTTCCCAAGACTGCCCCACTTTCCCCGTCTCCAAAAAAAGTCTCTTACTTTGTGTTCCAAAGATAAATCTTCCTAGGTCAGGGGTCTCTGGTCAGCTGGTTCTGTGCACACCCTCTGTTCCCTGCTCCATCCCATACACTGGCCCAATGTCCCCTCTGCCTTGCAGAGATAAGCTCTCTAACAAGTGACTGTAGCTGCCAGTTTGAGTGGGGTTTAGAGACCACACACTGATTTTCACTGATCTTTCCTCCTCCTCATTAACACTGAAAACGCATCAGTCACTCATCTGTTCACCAAATAGGAAACTCTGGTCATATACCAGGCACTGTGTTAAACCCTGTGGTGGCCAGGAGGTTACTATGGCTCCCTACTGATTAAGGTTCAGCATGACACAGACCTAGGAACTTTCTAAAAAATCACATTTAAAGTTTCATAAAGAAGTGGGCCAAAGGACCTAAGTGGCCGCAAAATCTTTATGTTTTGCTTCTTTCTTTGTCTTTGTTGTTGTTTTCCTATTTGTAAAATGGATGACTATCAAGAGACAAGAAAAACCATATCACAGACCTTGCCTGGGGCCCAGGGAACTGGCTTGGTCCTACATGAGACCTCAGGCACCAAGTTGTTTCTGTTTTATTTATTTGAGAGACAGTTATTAAGCTCCCATGCTGAAAAATCCTTCTTCTTAAAACACCTTCAATCCAGGCCTCCAGGGCACAGTGATGAACCCTAAAAGCCCAAAGGGTGTAGAAAATTCTAGAGATCTGTTGCACAATGATATGAATATAGTTAATTTGAGCTTCACACCTAAAATTGGTCAGGATCATACATTTGATGACACTTGAGGTTGTGTTGTCCATGTATATGTGAGAGGGACCCTTCTGTATCCCATTTTCTTTCATGATAGCAGAATACCTCAGTTTGACTATTTTATGAGGAACCGAAATTTATTTGGTTCACCATTCTAGAAGTTCAGAAATCCAAGAGTATAGTTCCAGCACTGGGGAAAGGACCTTCGTGCTATGCTGTACCATTGCAAAAGGAAGAAAGGTAAGAGAGGCAGAAGCAAGGAAGCAAGAGAGAACCAAACTAGCTTCGATAACAACCCACGCTTGTGCTTGCGATAAGTAACCCACTCCTGTGGTGACCACATTAATCCATTTGTAAGGGCAGATGCCTCATGACCTAACCAGCTCTTGGTAAGCCCCGCCTCTTGATCTGTTGCGCTGGGAATTCGCATTCTAACATTTGAACCTGAGAGAACACACAGCAGAGATAAAGCAAGAGAAAGAAACCTCAGCATCAGGCCAGAGCTCAGCACCCAAACAAATGCTAGTCAGTGACTTTATTTCTTAATGGATGAGGAAGGCACATATTTTCTTTTCTTTATTTCTCTCCCCAAAATTCTGATTGGCTCCCCAAATGCCTATTATTACAAAGAACTGGTTCTATCTGTACTGATGGGTTTGGGGGTGGGGTGAGGCAGGCCTACACTTTGAGCACAAAAAGCAGTTTCTAAAGCACAGCTGGTGGTGTTAGTGATCTTGATTCATGCTTGAACTTAACCTGGTAACCAAGAACATAGCAATCTGGAGTTTATTTTTTAACTCATTGTGTCGTTACTGAGTACCGACCCAGAGCTCCATGAGGTAGTAGAAATCAGGATGCAAAGTGGTTCCTTGTCTTCTCTCTTCCTGCTTCTCCTTCCTGATGATAAAACGGCTCCCAGCAGGGCTGGTTCTCCAGGTGTATGGTTCCCTAAGTGAGTCACTCAGGGTCCTGTGCTTTAAAGAGCCTGAGCTGGTGTCCCTGCCTGCTGTCTCCACCTTGACACCATTAGTGATTTTCAAACAAGGGGTTCCCATAGTTTGGTTTTGCACGGAGCCTCCCAGATTATGTGCTTGGTCCACCTGCTGGTGAGGAAAGACTCTCTGGGGTGACTGCATGGATGTCCACTGTCCAGCCATGAATCCTCACACAATTTTCACACTTCCATGGCTGGTCTCAAAGTTCCCTCTCCCGCCCAGACACCATCATGGAAGGAAAGCAAACATATGAAAACAAAACAAAAAACCCCACGTTTTAGCTCCTAACCCAAGGCCATAGTTTTTTCCTGCTGAAAATTACAGTCCATTTTAAAGTAGCAATAGGACCCTTAAAAGAGAATACAAGGGATTTATTTAGCTCAGCGGCATAAGCACCTGCCTTGCAAATGCAAGGTCATGAGTTCGATCCCCAGTACCAAAAAACAAAGAAAAGAAAAGAGACAAAGAATACAGTATTTCAGTTCAATACACTAAAATGATTCAGTTTTTCTAAATAATAAAATTTCCCTGTGAGTTTCATCATAAAATAAGGGAAAAGAAGCATACACACGCTTCATTCTTAAAACTCTTGAACATTTGGGCACTCCTACAATATGTGCTATCTCTGCTAATGTAGCACAAAATGTAACTTCTGCTCCAAAGATCCTACTCATGCCTGAAAAACAACAGGAAAGCAAGCTCTACAAGAGACTAGAACGAAAAAAAAAAAAAAAATCCATATTTACTGAATGCCGTCTCCCATCCCCACCCCCAGCCCCATGCCCATTGTGGAATTTAAAAGGGCAAAATATTTTTGGGAAAACAGCATTTGTCCGATTTTTTTTTTCTTTAAAGGGTGAGAGGGCACCATCTAAATCAATTCTAATATATTTCAAATGTATTCATTATCATACACGAAAAGTGAACTCCCTTTTTGTGCTTTTCCAAGGAGAGTGACAGCGCCTTGTTTGCAACAGCCCCAGGCATAAGCAATCATTGTTTGGCTTAATTAGATATTCCCCGTGCTAGTGTGAGGGACATATGTCTGTTCACTGTGACAAACGCCAAGAGCGGCCGGCCGGTGCTTTCATGCCCTGCTCTATGCAGATAAAGGCAGCGCAAGTGTGAGCTCTCCCAAGGACCTGCGGCTCCAGCCGGCTGAGCACAATCGGCCCGCAGTCACTGATTGGTTCCGGTTTATTAACAGCCTATGAACTTCTCATCTGCTCCCGGGCTGGCTAGGACGGTTACCTGCAATGGCCAGGCCTGAGCTGGCTCTTCTGCTCATCAGAGCCAGAGAGAAGCTCGGTTCTCCGTGCTGGACGAACTCTATTTTCTAACCCAAAGAGCCGTGGATTTGGGGAGTTGCAGACTATAAGGTTAGAAAACCAGATCAACATTTCTGTAGTTTCTAGACTGGAAACCACCCTACAGTCGGAGGAAAAGCAAGCAGAAGTTAAACTAAAGCAGGCTAATTCTATTTATCCTTTTTATGCCTTTATTTTTTTTGTGCTGGGGTTTGTACTCAGGGCCTGTCTGACATTTTTTCCCCTGTAGGGAAATGCATATTAGCTGAGACCATCACAAAAGACCAGAGACTGGGTAGCTTGGACAATAGACATGTACTATGTCACAGTTCTACAGCCAGAAATACAGTATGAACTCAAGGTGCAGGCAGGGATGGCTTTTTCTGGGATGAGGAAGGATCTGTGTTGTGCTCTTCCCTTGGTTTGTAGAAGACACCCTCACCCCGTGTTTCTGCATCCCATCTTTCCTGTATGTGTGTCTGGCTCTGTGTCCAAATTTCTCAGGATACCAGTCATATTGGATTAGGATGCAAAGTAATGACCTCATTATAACTTGATTATGTCTACAAAGACCTTGTCTCCAAGTAAGCACACATCCTGGAGTGGGGATCAGAACTCCTGCATATTTTGGAGAAGAGCTCCATAACTGATCCTGCACCATTTCAGGGACCTAACATGAATGCGTCACTTACCATAATCCCTGACCACCTAGACTGGCACAATGTAAGGATTTATAGATATTGTGACAATGCAAAACCCCTCCAATTCCCTATCAGCTGTCAAAGAACAGCCGCTGCTGACAGCTGCTCCCTTGGTGCCCTAGCCAAATACAAACCATGATCTCTAAAAGAATTGCAAAATAAACTATTCTCAGGAAAGAGCAGTTCCCTGTCTTTATCTCCTACTGTTAGCTAGGGGCTAAGGGATTGGAGTCTCTCTGAATACAACAAATCTGTTTCAAAAAGAGTCACAAACTGAAAAGACTAAGAGAAGAGTTGAATGCCTTTGTGTAACAGATCCAAAAGTGAAATGGGCCAAATTCACCCAAACAGTAAAACATATCAGGGACTCACATAGCACTCGACTTCTCCTATGGCTCCAGGAAACAGCAGGAATTCATAATGCCAGCTTTTGAGGGACTCTTCAGCTTAACTCTGCTAGGCTGGAACACTCCCCATCATCCTGGGCAGACTTTTCTTTCCTCTGAGAAAATACATAAAGAATCCAGGATCCCTAACTTTGATCTCTTGAGAAGGGCACATCATCAGCACCATGCTCCCCGTAACCAGACAGCTCTGGAATGAAGGTGCCAAGGAAAGCGGTCTCCCTGTGTCAGCGGGTAGCTGATTTTCTTTCTAAGTCCACGTGCATGGTCTAGAAGACAGCTGGGTTCCTGGAGTTAGGCCAAGTGTGAATTTGAATCCTTAGCACCATTGTCTATTAGCTTCAGACTGACACTCGCTGAACTACACTTCTGGAAAATTCTCACCTCTCCCAGTTGTCATAAAGATGAGCATTCATAGTGCACACACATCCCTTGATAATAAGCCAATACAGAATTGACCTTCAAAGGGCTCATTTTTACTTATTCTTCTTAGGCAGAAACACATTGTTTACATACATTGCAGCCCAGGAATGGGATATGGTTTTTATTCATGTAAGCCAAAACTTTGTTTTCCTCTTATCCAAAATGATTTTGGAGAAAAAATAATCAGGAAGCAGCAGGCAAGAGAGATGTTCCCTTCTCTCAGGTCTCACTTCCTTCTATCCTCAAAAGCCACAAACTCTCAGAGTTCATGTAGATCAACTGGAGAATGCTGTCAAAATGTTGACTACAGTGAGCCTCATGTTCCCTTCTGTCCCCATCAGACAGCCATTCTCTTTGGGCAGAGGAAAATACGTGGAATGGTCAGTGCTAGTATCCACCTCTATAGGGAAGATTCTCCCAAATTAAATCATCAGCCTAGAAGACAAACTCAAGCATCTCATGGGTGCTCACTGGTCAGTTTGTGAGGCAAACATGAATCCTTCCAAGGTGGCAGGTCCCTTTGAAAGCTGTGGTCAAAGTGTCCCTTAACATTTTGCTTCCAGGAGGTCAGCAGGTCAGGTACTGTCTCTGCAACTGTATGTGTGGAAATCAAGATTCATAGGATCAAGAGAGTCTCAGGTCACAAGGAAGAGCTGGGACTGGGGCTGGGTTTCTGCCGCTGGACTAGGGCCTCCCTTCCTCCCTTCCTCCCTTCCTCCCTTCCTCCCTTTCTCTCTTCCTCCCTTCCTCCCTGCTCCATTGTTCTGCCCTTCCTCTCTCTCTCTCTTATCTCACCCTGGGCTCCACAGCAGGGAAATTAGAAAACCTGCCACTTACTATTTTCAGGCATATTCTAAGTATCATAAATGCATGGTCTTTGCTCTGAATGAAGGTAACTTGCAGGCCTCATTTGTGTAAATATAAAATAATTCTCCGTATCTCTTCCACAGAAGGAAGGAAGCTAGGTGGCCTCCTACATGAAATTATTTCAGGGTTACATGAAGCTCATCTTCTACTTGCTAGATAACAATTTTCAAACATTTTATCTTCTTAGATATCCATGTGGATTAAATGCAAAGGTTTTGTGGGGAAAAATACAAAGAACTTCAGTCCTGCACCTTTGTATGAAGGAGGTGACCAAAGATTTAAAAGGCAGAAAGGCTCTGGAGAGCTCACAGAGCAACCTCTCATTGCACAGTTGGAGAAACAGAGGCCCAGAGAAATTATGGGTAAAGAAACTAGGGACAATGTTTTCATTTTCAGTTTAGTAATATTTCAAGGAAATAAGGGCGTTTCTCCCCAAGCCTTTTTCTGCAAGGGGATGTGAAGCACAGGCTTCTAACCCAACAGTGATCAGGAAGCTGCTGGCAGGTGCCGCTACAAGGGTCAGTCTGCTTGTGCGTCAGGCTAGATGGAGGCAGATCACTCTCTGGGCCTCAGTTTCCAAGCTGAAGCAGGTTCCAAGTGGAAGGGTGTGAGAATGCTGGAGGCATGGTGCCCAGGAGGCTCTCTCTGGAGACTACCTGTCTCTGGAGCTCATTCCCTTCACCTCCTGCCCCTCCAAGGGCCAAGTAGCTCAGCCTCCACCTGGAGTGGTGCTCCCTCAGGGCAGCCTGCAGTAGGCTGGGCCTGTCATTCCAAGGATGTTTCTTTCCAGCTACCATCAGCAAGGGTGGTAGGCGCACATGGATGGCATCTTCTGGCCAAGAAGAGAAAATCTTCTCTGGTGCAAAAGGACACAAAAGCAGCTTGCATCATGCAGGCAATTGCTCAAGCCAGATAGCAGCCCAAGGGGAAGTCCAAACTAAGAAACAAAAAGTTGTTTGATCTCCAGGGACTCTAAATGGATACTTGTGCATGTCCAAAGGAGGATGACAGAGGACCTGACTACCTGTGCTGCATACCGGAAGCTGGAGTCCACCTCCCATGGGATCTGGAGGCACACAAGTGCAGTCCAACTGAGGCTGTGCAGTAACCCAGGAGAGAAAGACATCAGCTTGCAGTGCCTCCCTCCAACAGGAGTGCAGGGGGGATCCAGGGTCAGTAGCCATAAGCACTATCAAAATTTTGCTGCCCCAAAGTCTCAGATGCAGTGGCAAAGATCTTTCTTTATATAGCCAAAGAATGATTTAAGAGCAGGATGGATTAGACATACTGATTTGTTCAAGAACTTATGCATGCAGAACTTTAAGTGTCCCAGGAAAAAGGGTCTGGCTCTGGGACAAAAACATTTGTAAAAATTCAGGAAAGCAAAGCTCACTGGGAAAAGGCTGAAGATGGCGACTGCGTAGATCTGAGGTCAGGGAAGGCAGTGTGGATGAGGTGACTTTGGAAAAGATCTGGTCCAGTGGGAACAACTGCAGACAGGGAACAAATGGCAAGAGCTATGGTGATGAGGTAGGGATGAGGGTCAGTTGATAGAGGAGGACCCATGAGGCCCATCTGGCAGGAGCAGTGACCTTGAGCAAGGCTGGGGTGAAGTAGCAGGAAGTGGCGTTTGAGAGACAGCCAGAACACCCTGTGGTCTCAGGGCCACTCCATCGCTCCATATGGTTCTTCCAGCAATGTCGCTAGACTTCTAATATAGCAGATGGCTTCCAAAACCAGTAAACCTACGTAGTCTGGTTGGATAGCGCCTTGGGGACCTTTGGTTTAACTTTCAGTGTTTTGCACAGCCACCAAAGCTTTTAAGTAAGAAAGGGAGAACTGAATGAGTTTTACTTTAAGAATTGTGTCTGAGGTGGTCTCTTCCTACATCTATCAGAGGAAGCTTAGGTAGTGGTTATTTCTCTGGACAAGATCAAAATCAAAAAGTCTGACACCATAAGATGCAGGACAAAGAGTGGGTATGAGACCTGTACCCCATCTCAAGCCCAGCTCTATCTTGTTTTAAAAATATGTGGTGCAGGGTTCAGGAGGTTCAGGAGGGCACGCAAGCTCTGGGTGGATGCATCCCTTTGGACCCATGTGCTGTCCCTCCCTAAGAGGGACACAGCTGGACAAGGCTTGACTGGGTCTCCAGAGTATCCGTTCATAGCAGGTGGCCCAATCACATCTTCCAGGGGCAGCTAAGGTTTCTCCCACAAAAACAGAAAACTGGGATACCAAGATTTGACCCCTCAGCTGTTATGAGAATGATCAATGAGTTTCCCAATACATAGCATCTGCCACTTGGTATGGACTGCCCCCCGACATGCAGCCTTGGGGTAGCCTCATACTGGGCTGACACTCCTAATATTCTCTTGGCATTCCGGGGCAGGAACAGAAAGGGCAAGAATAGAAGGGTATGTGCAACATGGGTGAGCTCAAAAACTACCCAGAGGAACTTCCTCAATCTGTTAGCAGTAAGCCTTCCTTCACTGTTTCAAGAGGAGACTGTGTTTTGAAGCCACCCAGTCTGAGTGAGACCCCACCTAGGATGCTGTGGGCCCTTGGCTCCTTCCACCTCTCCAATGGGTAAGAGACAGGCAAGAACAATAGGGGACGGTGTGAGTACAGACAGATATGAGAACAGGGAACACTGTAGGATGGTAGGTGAGGAATATGAGGGGTCCATGAAATGGACCAACTTTAGGGTTGTCTAGCTCATGATCCCTCCCTTCCTCTCAACTTTGATTGGTCTCTCTAACTAATGCAATGAGATAAAGAACTTCACTCTGCAAAGTCTTCTTGGGGAATGCGCTGTATTTGACTAGAAGGTGGATCGTAAGCTACAAAGGCATGCTCAAATAGAAAATAAATCTTCTGCAGAGGGCAAGTTCTGTTAATTAGAGGGTAAGGTGTCTTAGAAAATTTTCTGTTGCTATAACACAATGCCCAAGATTGGTTAACTTACAAAGAACACAAGTTTATTTGGGTTGTGGTTCTGGAGACCAAGAAGTCCAAGTGCATATGTTTTGCACCTACTGAGAGCCTTATTCCTGCATCTGACATGGCAGAGGGCATCTTGTAACAAGACAGAACAGATGTGCAAGCTCAGGTCTCTCATCTTCTTACAAAGCTACTGATATCATCACGGCAGCTCCACCTTCGTGACTTCATCTACACTCAATTTCTTGTCAAAAAATCCACCTCAAAACATCACCAACATATGACTTTGAGGATTGGGTTTCTAACTCAAGAAATCTTGGACAAGCTATAGGATAGGGGGATGAATCTGGGCAGATGACTTTCGGAGCTGGGGAATATATGCATAATGCTGGGGAAAAGGGAGAACCTGGAAAGGACAGAGGAAGGCAAGGCTTTGGGGCATCCCAGTATCGAACGTGATTTAGTGTGACTGCAGAGGCCCCTGACACACTCTGAGGCCACATGGCCATGATCAAGAAGGAGCAGTAGGAAGGGGAAGGGTGACAGGGAGGAGCTATACCCTGGAAGGCACCCCCTGGATCCTCTCCCACAGCCCCTGTGCCTCATTGTGTCACCCCAGCACACAGCAAGCAGGATCTGGCATGGAAGAGACCATGGAGAAGCCAGCCAGCGGGTTGGAACCAAGTCAGAGACAGCAGGGAACAGAAGAAGTGCCTATCCTCATCAGAAGCTCAGTTTGGTGCGGCTAATTGGGATTTTGGATATCAGTGCAGCAGAACTTTAGACCCAAAGCTGGACAATGACTTCATCCTGTCCTGTGACAGAGGTCACAGAAGTCCTTTAATGGCAGGAGCTTCATATCACAGGCAAGGCCCTAGAATATCAGAGTGGTGAAAACTTTCCCTCAGCACTCTGTGTAACTTAAATGGATGCAGCGTTCAAATCGGGAAGAATCAGGGGAGTTAATCGGGGTGTTAATGCCCTCCTTCAGCATTATTAACAACAATATAATACTTCCTGTCTCCTCCTTTGGAGACAAGCAGCTGCCATGCGCCAGGGAAATAAAGGTCATAATAGGGGAGGAAAGAGCATGAAATTGGCCCTGATCTTTGCCTCCATGCAATGTGGGAATCAAGCCAGTTGCCACAGCTGCACCCTTTCCCTCCCATGGTGGGGGAGCTGATGGGGTATCCACCCTCAAGAGATTTGAGAATATTCTAGCATTCCAGCACCGTTCGGCTAGTCTGGGTCCCATCCTTGCAAGAAAACTGACAACTCCCTGGGAAGGATTTGCTGATCAAAGAACGTCAGGGCTCTACTCCTGAACACAGATTAGCATGCATGAAAGATGCAGAGGACAATTTCTTCCCTGTGTGTCTTAGCCTGGGCTCTGCATTCAAGGACACTGGGCTGGTCCCTGATGCTCGCTGGGTCCTTCATCTGCAAAATGAGCAATAGCTCTGGCCACCTCAGAGATTCTGGAAGGCTCCAATGAGGTAAGGGATGTGAAAGTGGTTTTCAAAAAAGGTAAGTGCATGTCTGTTCGTCTGCAGGGAACATCGGTATCACAGCTGGTTAGACAGGAGCAAAGACCAGCACTGCACAGCATCTCCTTGCAAATGCTGGGGCCTCAAAGCCACAACTTGCATAGACAGACCTGGCTCTGCGCCTGCACGGCACTCTGTTGAGCAACCCAGGTTACAACATTTCTGAAAACACATTCTGAAAGATTGACAGACTGGAGGAAGGCAATGTACCCATGTCTCATCTTTCTCAATTTTTTCTACGAATTGCTTTTCAAAACAAGATTAGAGACAGGATCTAACTCCTGGTGGCTATGGGTGGAGGACTTTTCCCTGTCTTACCCTCTTCTTCCCCTTGATCTCATTATTCGTGCTGGCATCACGATCCCATTCCCTAGTCCAGCCACAATAGTCTGGCCTCCAGCAGAGCCCTGGTCCTACCTCTCTGCCTGTCACTTCTCAGAACCCCAGCTCTTCCAAGGTTTCTGTGTGTCTAACTTTGCTCTATCGTGTCTCTGAGGCACTCCATCCCTCCCTGCACAGACCTCTGCAGCAAAGCCTTGCTGTGCTCAAAACTTCGATCTCAGGCCAGAGGCAGCAGCATCCCTTGGGCCCCTTCAGGCTCCACCCAGACTCTGAAATTCACAAGCTCCTGGTCTTCCTGCTCTGGTCTCAGGCCCCTTAGGCAATAAACAGAACAGAATGTTTCTAGATGCCACTGTCCCCAGAAGTCACAATAAGCTACACAGAACCGCCAGCCTCATGGGGAACCAGACCCCCATCCAGTCCTTGCTTTAAAATGCACCTGTGAGGCAGCTTTAACCATGACAATGAGTTTTGTTTTGCAGGCAGAGAGAGGTTACATGACTCGTCCAAGGCTATAAACTCATCAACATGCACCTTGCCACGGGGTGCGTTAACTTGCCGGGGCTGAGTTTGAGCCCAGATGTGTCACTGTGGAGCCTGCCCTCCAACCAGGCCCTGCCATATACAGAAGGAGTCCAGCTCAGAGCTTGTCTGTCAGCCTGGGATGCTCTGACAAGGAAGTATCACAGAGTGGGCTACTTAAAATTTATTACCTCCCAGTTCTAAGAAGTCCAAGACTAAGACATTGGCAGATTGGTTCTTTCTGCCAATTTGAGAGGAAATCACCCCATTCCTCTGGCAATTGGTGCTTTGTGGGTGATCTCTGGTTTCCAGGGGCATCACCTGGATCTTTTTCTTCATTTTCATGTGTGTGCATGTGTGTGTGCATGTGTGTGTGCACATGCCTGTTTGTACGTCCAAGTTGTCCCTTATTTTACATGAACACTAATCATACAGATTAGGAACCCACTCTAGTGAACTTGATTACATCTGCAATGACCCTAGTATGGTCATATTCTGTGGCTAGGATTTCAATTCCCATTTTAGGAGTACAATCAACATAGCAGAGTCCACCAAATGATAGGAACAGACAACTGGGCACCCCTGCTCAGACAGGTCACAATTCATCCTCATCATGGGTGGAAGAAACTGAGGCACTGGCCAGTCAAGACTCTTGCACCAGGTTATATGGCTCATTAGCAAAGAGCCAACTTTCAAAGTCAGGTAGCCAGTAAGAATCCACACTGCAGCTCTGCGATGGTGTCTTCGGCACATATCTGCTCAACTTGCCCAAAAAATCACAGCTGGATTTTGGTTCCATGCATTCAGACAGTGTTGGAAACGGAGCCACAGAGGTGGGACATCCATGTTGTTCTGCAAGAGCCAGCAGGGGCCACAGAAGGCCAGAGTCTTATGACAGAGACCACGTGGGCTCAAAGCCAAGAAAGCTGACCATGCTTTTGTCTGAATAAAATCCATCAGCAGTGACTTTCCAGAGGCCTGGAACATAGTCATAAAGATTAATACTGTTATGATTTTACTGAATAATTACTATGTGCTGGGCTCTGGGCAGGACATGCTATGCATATTTCCTTCAGATCTTTGTAACATTCCTAGGCAGAAGGACTATTCTCCCATTTCAGAGTCCAGGAAATAGGGGCCCGAGTGAGTAGGCGAGGCCTAGACAGCCCCTCGCCTCCATCCAGGAGTCAGGACTTGCTTTGTAGGCTACAAGCAGGATGAGCCTTTGAGCGGAAAATCCTCAGCATATTCCAGCCCAGGAGGAGATTAGCGTGTAAGTCAGGATTGTCTTTGGCATCTCCATTAATATTTCCAGGTCACAGCGCCTTGGGGAGAGGAAGGCGGTGGCCTCCGGTCTGTTGCCTTAGCTGCACCCTGGGAGCCTTCACACCACCTGCCTCCTTCCCCTGGTGGTCTAATCTGAAGTCAGATCCAGCCGCTGCTCGCTGCTGGCTCCGACAGAAGGGGAAGGACCGGGAGCCAACAGAAAACAACAGGTGAGCTTCTGAACAGTCCCCTTCTGTGCCTTGGGCAGAGGGTGTCTCACCCGGGCAACTGTGGGGCCGCACTGACTTCCAGAACCTTCTGCCTCTGCAGGTGTTTTCAGCAAACTTGGCCTCAGCGCTTCAGTGACCCATATTTTATTACCTTTCAGGTTTCTATAATTCATCATTCACTCCTTTCTGAAAACCTAGAATGAAAGTTTAGCAGCTCAGTGGCCCAGCCTCTCTCCATTCTCTCCCCAGCACATCGGCCCGTTTGTTCTCTTTCATCCCTGCTCTTCCTGTTGCATTCTGCCTGTTCAATGGGGAAAGAGTGAAACCGGATGGCTGGACCCAGTGCGGGGAAATGACTTCAGAGCCACCTTTGTTTCCCCTCATTCCTTTGAGCGCACTTGGCCTCACATCTCTATGAAAGGGCTTGTTTGAACCATTTGGAACATCCAGTGAGGAGTGAGAGATGCTGTAGCCAGAATCGCTCCCATCTTTTCAGGCTGCCGGAGACTCTGGGGTAAACTGCCAAATTTTTGCAACAAAACTAACCATGACATTGGACATTGTGTTATAAATTAGCCACAGCCTTCCAAGCAAATTGTGTCTTTTTATTGTATCAGTGTAAGCCTTTGGAACATTTGGCTTCAGCTTCAGTTCCAGGGAGGCTCAAAGAATATATATTTTTTTTATTCTACCCCAAACCAACCCTTCTTCAACCGAATCGCATGTGTTAATACAGAAATTTAATTCACAGTTATTCTCAGGCTTCGCTGGGCGATCTCTCCCAGCTACAGCAGTCTGAAATTCTCGGTCTGAAATCCCACCAATCTGCTTTTAAGTTTTGATTGGGGCTGAAGCCATTGCCAATAGCCTTCACCTTTTATAAGACATTTCACAGAAATTATTTGGGGTTCTTTTAAAGGATACACAGAGAGGCACAGTGCAGCACATTTTTACAGATCCCTCCTGAAATACAGAATTTCTATATTTGGTGTTCACAAGAGCAATGGAAATCTTTACTTTGTTTTCTGTGGTCACTCTGCATTTATTGGGGAGATCCTCACCTCTTTTCATAATGTTACCAATAGTTAAATCAAACACACAAATGTCATTGAATTTCTTTCTTTGACTTCCCTTTTACTCCCCCCCCCCACAATAATAATAATAATAATAATAATAATAATAATAATAATGCCATACAATAAATTTAGACTCAGAAATCATCTTAGTGAACATCATTAAAATCAGTTCCAAGTGATATTTATTTAAACTAACATAACCCTCCCTATAATGTTTGTAAAACACATCTATTACATTTGATAATGTTTAGTATTGTAGTCAGGGCAGAGAACACTATACTCCTGCCTACGCTCTTCCATCTTGGAAATAAAGAAACTGTGTCCATTATACAGCATGAAAACATGGTAAGTACAATAACGGTAGATACTGCTTTCAGTTGGTAACAGCCTGATTGCTTGAACATAAATTTATTGTTTATTTATTTATTTATTGAAGCAGGGTCTCTCAGCATTGCTAAGTTGAGCAGGCTGGGCCTCAACTTGCAATCTTCCTGTCTCAGCCTCCCAGAGTGCTGAGGTGACAGGTGTATGCCACCAGCCCTGGATTGTACTCTCTTTGGAGAATACATACAACTCCAGCTAGAATCTTTGTTTAACCTGAACTCTTTTTCTAAGGATGGCTGAGATTCTGGCAAGATGGTCCCCATGTGAGTAAGAACTAAGCATCTCGAAGGAGTTCATCCCCTCCAAGAATTATCCAAGAATCCCATCTTCCCATTCCCATGTTTTCTCTCTACTCATTCTCCCCTCTCCCTGGCAAGGACTCTCCATCTCCTCCCTTACACGTGGATGGGCTACAGACCCTGACACAGGGAGGCATTGTATATGACTGCATTTCTTATTGCAGTGCCATGAACCTCAGTCTCTCCTGAGTAGTTTAAACTTCCCAGAGCATTTTGACCTTCTTAGAAGGAAATGACACTTTAAAAAGCGATCTCCACAATCCCGTTACCAGTGTCAGCTCCAGCCAGTTTCAACAACACTTTTTAGCAAAGACAACCGTTTACACTGAGCTGGCCTCCTGTGCGAGGAAAATATCTTGAGTGACAACAGGTGGCTTCTAGTGGTGGCCAAGCTTTGTAGTGGCACAGCCTGTCTTTGTGACTATAGAAAGCCGGATGGTGCTGCCTCCAAAGCACATTGGCATATCACTGAGGCTTTGAGGCCCCACGGTCTATCATTTCAAAAGTCCCAAGCTCTTGACCCAAAGCCAGGGTGGGTGGCAGGGTAAGGGGAGTGGGCGGGAGGCCCTAGGTTCTATACCAAGAAAGGAAGCCTGACACACACATACCTCCTTGGGTGGAAGTTGTCACCAACACACACACACAGCCCCTTTAGGCAAAGACAAGAGCGGTTGTTATGGCTGATGAGAGTTGCTCCCCAAGTATGTCCTGAATGTGGGAGGCCACGGCAGCTGCCTCCCCATGAGACTGCCCGCAGGGTCCCTGCCAGCGGCCACAATGACTCACTGGCCCTTGCCAGCTGTCACGCTTTGCATGCCGCTGGAGCTCCAGCCCAGCACAAGGGGCCATCCAAATCACCAGCTCCAATAAGAGCCAACTCTCTGTGCCCATGCTGGGTCTGCATGGCCACCCGGAACGTTCTTTCTGGGACCCACCACCCAGGACACTTAAACACACACTGACCAGTGTGTCCAATGGACACCATCTTTGATGGAGAGTGAGACAATGAGAGGATGGAGGAGGAGATGAGGTGAAGCCAGCAAGCAGCTAAAAAGAGCTTTCAGGGGGATCCACAGTAAAGGACATCTTGGAGAGAAGAGTGGCGTGTGCATTTCTACCTCTCGATTTCTGCTTGTGTGAAGGAGATGTGGCAGAGACAGATGACACAATTCTGCTTTAGGCTTCAAGTTCTGTCTTCCTCGTTCACTTCTTTTCCCAGGGTAAAGTAGAGCTTCTGGGCCCCTGACAGTTGTAGGCCTGTCTCAGTCTAGCACCTCAGCCACCAACAGGATGGAGGGTGCTGAGTCAAGGGTAAGGCCTGTCAAGCAGCTGGGGCAAGGTTTGCGGAGGTGGAATCCTAGGGACTCACTTTTCAGGATCATGACTGGAGCCCATCAACTTGTCCAGGCTGCATGGGCCTAGGCTGGGCTCGTCACCCTTGCACCCAATTTGCCACCTATCACGGTCCATCGTGGGCTCCTCACGGGCCTCCTGTAAGTCTGGTCCAGCTGGAGGGAATTCAGGAAGCAGCCACTAATGGGGCAGCCCTGCTCCTGTCTAAAGCAATCTACATGCCCTGGGAGCCTAAATTTCATCATGGACAGCAGAGATCAAATGCCCAGGTCCATGGGTCCCATACCCATCAAATGCAAAAGTGTCTATTAAATATGCTGAAAGCACACTACTTTCACAAGAAATGCAATGATAGTGAGGTACTGAAATTTATTGCTTGAAACCTATAAGGCTGTTCCTTTGGATTTTCTCCTTCCTGCTGGACTCAGCTCCTTCCTGCCAACCACCTCTTTAGATAAGATTTTCATCATCCTAGCCAGCCAGGCTCCTCTAGAAGTCAGGAGTCCTTCCATGTTATATGGAAATCCTCTTTCTATAAAACCTATAGATAATTCTTGTATGCTGGCACATTTCAAGATGAGCCTGTGAGCTAGAGGTAATTTCAGAGCCATTCTTAGATACTTTCCGGACACACAGAGGTTGCAAAGCATTGTGCCGAGCTTTGGGAGGATGCAGAACAAACAGGTGGTTGCTGAACGCAGAGATAAGAGCCAGGACAGACAGTTGGAGTTATGGAGAAATGCTACCAATGACTTGGCAAGCTTGACCCTGGGAGGAAGATGGGAAATGACCAAGGCTAAGGAGATAGTATAGGAGCTGAACCTGAGGCAGGGGCAGGACCGTACAGGTGGAGCTGGGGCTGGAAGCAGAGGCCAAAGTGAGCCTATGGAGCGAATGCTGATGGAACAAAATGAGAGAAAGGAGCCCCGAAGTCAGCAAGCACAGCCGGTGGGCCCCAAGAGCAGAGCTCGGTGGCCCTGTGGGCCAGTCCTTCCACAGCACCCGTGTCTTACACCAAGGAGCACCAAAGCGGAGGAAGCTTATTTTCTTTCCATGACGCTCTAGATTAGGAGTGGTCAGTAGAACTCTCTGCTGTGGTGGAAGTGGACAACAACTACCATCCTGCTGCAGTCTCACACTTGAAGCAATGCCAGTGCAAATAGAGGTCTCAATGTTAACTTAATTTTTAAAACGAATTTACATTTCATAGCCACTGTGGCTAGTAGCTATCGTATTGAAATGGGAAAGGTTTAGGAACCAAAAGGTCCTCCTCCAGGACGTTCTGCCATGTCCTGCTGATGAGCTGCAGTAGCCTCACTGGGGAAATAACTTCCATAGCCACCAAGTCATGCTAGCTATTTTATTTGAGGAAGAGAAAGACTCCGTTCCACCCTTCGCATGTGTGTTTTGTTTCTGATAAGAGGCTAATTCCTGAGTGAGTTTTGCTTAAGCAACAGCCAAGTCACTGATAAAATGAGCGCACATACCTTTTTGGGTGGGGGAGGGGACCTAACCCAAAGTACTCTGAGTCCCTAAAGGCCTTTAATAAAATGAGTGGAGATGGTGGTGACCACCACCACCATTTAGGGAGTGACCACCCTAAAGCTAAGGAAAGAAACGGACTTTTCCAGACCTGGCAGAAAATCACGTACTCAAAAACAAAACCACGTTACACCCAAATGTATACCAGCATATTCACAATAACCAAGAGGTGGAAGCCACTGAAATGTCCCTGTGTAGATGAATGGCCAAAAAGGATGCACACACAAAAAGGAATCTATTACTCGGCCCTAAAAAGAAAGAAAAGGAAATTTGGATGCAGACTACCACATGGAAGAAAGTTAAAGACGCAACACCAGGTGAAATAAGCCAGTTACTAAAGCACAAGCACTGCCTGGTCCTCTGTGTACCGGGTACCCAGAGCAGAGCAATTTCATGCACACAGAAGACAGAAACGTGGTTGCCAGGAGTTCAGGCAGAAGAGTGTAGAATTGTCTGATGGCTGTGGAATTTCTTTTCTGGAGGACGAAGGGTTGGGGAGAAGGGTTGCACAGCAATCTGAACTTACAGCAGTCACCACTCTCGTGAACTGCTCGTAGAGATAACTAAGATGGTAAATTTTATGTTGCGAATATCTGACCATGATTTTTTAAAGGACGCGTATAAAAAAAGAGGGCGAGGGGGAGGGGAGGAGGAGGAGGAGAGAAGAGCAAAGGCAGAGGGAGTGAGTTTTGCTTAAGCCAGTTTTGCTGGGCGCCTTTGGGGTGCACACCACAGGACTGTTCAAGGAAGACTGGCTGCAGCCATCAGGTTCAATGTACCAGTCCTCCTGCACGCACCCCAAAGGCGCCCAGCATTCGGCTCCCTGGGGTTCTGTCCCTTGACACCCGAGCTCACAATAACCTCTTCAAGGGCTGCCAGCCGCACCTCCGAGCCGGCCGAGCCCAGGCGGCCAATGAACACACGTCTGCGCCGGGCCTCGGGTCTCGATTGGCTGCGACCGGCCAACCGCGGTCCCCGCAGGTTCCCAAGCTGGGTTTAAAGGGGTCCGGCGCGTGCAGCTGCCAGCCATCCACCGCCCGCGCGCAGGTCCGCGGGGAGGGGCGTCCTGCCGACCGGCCCACCCCGGGGCGTTCCTGAAGGGCGCCCGAGGCTGCCCCCACCGCCTCCTAGATGTACTATGCGGTTTCCCAGGCGCGCGCGAACGCGGCCCCAGTGACCATGCTGAGGCCACAGAGGCCCGGAGAAGTGCAGCTGGGGGCCTCACTTTACGAGCTGGTGGGTTACCGGCAGCCACATTCCTCCTCCTCCTCCTCCTCCTCTTCCACTTCCTCCTCCTCTTGCACCACGGCGCCCCTCCTCCTCCCCAAGGCTGCGCGCGAGAAGCCCGAGGCTCCCGCCGAGCCTCCCGGTACTGGTCCTGGGTCCGGCGCGCACGCGAGCGCCCGGGCCGACGCCAAGGAGGAGCAGCAACAGCAACTGCGGCGCAAGATCAACAGCCGCGAGCGGAAGCGCATGCAGGACCTGAACCTGGCCATGGACGCACTGCGCGAGGTCATCCTGCCCTACTCCGCGGCGCACTGCCAGGGCGCGCCGGGCCGCAAGCTCTCCAAGATCGCCACGCTGCTGCTCGCCCGCAATTACATCCTGCTGCTGGGCAGCTCGCTGCAGGAGCTGCGCCGCGCTCTCGGCGAAGGCGCAGGGCCCGCCGCGCCGCGCCTGCTGCTGGCCGGCCTGCCTTTGCTCGCCGCCGCGCCGGGCTCGGTGCTCCTGGCCCCCGGTGCCATGGGGCCCCCAGACGCGCTGCGCCCTGCCAAGTACCTGTCGCTGGCGCTCGATGAGCCTCCCTGTGGCCAGTTCGCGCTCCCCGGCGGCGGGGCAGGCGGTCCCGGCCTATGCACTTGCGCTGTGTGCAAGTTCCCGCACCTGGTCCCCGCAGGCCTGAGCCTGGCCGCGGTGCAGGCTCAGTTCTCCAAATGAAGGCCCACCTGGGCCCGGGGAGGGACGCGACCTCGGGTCGGGCCTCCAGCCGCCCAGCTTCTTTGAGCCTCTGCGCCCTAAGTCCAGGGAGGGCGAGCCCGAGGAAGGAGAGCATTTGGAACCATTTCTGGACCAGAGAAAGGGATTGTGGGGCGCCTCGTTTTCTAACCGCAGCCCTGGGAAATGAAGGGGACCCAAGCAGCATATGTTCCTTGGAGCATCAGAGCTGTTTGCGCTGTAGGTCTATTCCTCCTGCTTAGGACAGAAAGTGAGCGCACCCCCTACTCTAACTCAGCACGCCTCTGTCCCTGTCCCTGGAGCTGTGCTCCACGCGGGGCTGGTGTAGATTGTAGAAGGCGGTGCTGCCGCTTCGGATCGCCCCGGGTACGGCGAGAGACCATCCCTGAGCGCGACCTTCTCGGAGTGTCCCCTCCAGACCAAGCGTCTGCTCTCAACCTTGTTTGTGTCCACGGGCCAGGTTCTATCAAAGGAGGCTGCCAGACCCCAGGAAACCGAGAAAAACCAGTTATTCGGTGCGGACCGTCAGGAACGCCGCAGACGCGCAGACCCTCGGCAGCCTCTCGTTTGGCGTCCCGGTGCCGCAGATGCGGGCAGTGACAGTCCCAGGGCCGCTGGACGTGCAGGATTGGAAATTCGGTCCCCTTTTATAGCCAGGCGATTCGAATGCTATTTTAAAGCATCGATCCTGGGGTCTTCTTAGGCAGGTTAGGATTCAGAATCGCCTTTCGTCTCCCCTTCCCAAAGGTAGTCTAACCAACCTTTGAGCTTAGGTCAAAACAAAAAGCAAGCACTGTTCACACCATCGGAGCTCCGGATTTACTAAAATAGGTAACAAGGCATTTCGCTGTCGCCTGTCTCGCGAAGCTGTCTAATTAACCTCATTAGAAGACACAGAGGAGGAGCAGCCAGAGCCCAAACAGCGTGCGCCTTGGGCGCGTTCAGCTGTGGTGGTGGCAGCGGACGACGCTTTTTTGCGCGGTCCTTCCGCGCACTTGCGGGTGCCGCACTAGCGCACCCCGCGGGGGGTCCGGGTAGCAGCCTAGCAGCTGAAGCGTACTTCGTGACGGGTCCTGATTTGTTAAGGGCGTTAACAGATTACCCAAGGTTATTTTGTGATCTTTCGGCAGTTTGCTTCGGTTTTTATGTGGACAGTATTTGGTTGTCCATAGTAGCCAAATTTAACTGGCGTTTTATTTTACCTCTAACTGTGTTCTCCTGAGCTGTACAGAATCAACAAAATAAAACCTTTCAAGTCTAATTTTTACATTTTGCGTCTGATTTGTTAATTGTTTTTAAAAGATCCTTGTACCCCGGTGAATTCAGAGGTGAAAGTTACTCCTCAAACAACCAGGGGCTTCTTTAAAACCCGACTTCCTGGATTGTAAAATAATGCAGCAAAGAGGCAACTGTAGTTCAAGTTCAGACCTCAGCTGGAAATGTAAGGGGAAATGTAGGGGTCCGAGTGGGCGGGTGGGCCAGGGAAGGAAGGAATGAGCTCTGGACCAAGCTTTGGGAATGGGTCTCTATTGTGTATAGCGTCCTCCAGGAAAACATGAAGCCAGGCGTTGTGTTGGGCACTAGTAATCCCTGGACTCTGGGAGACTGAGGTAGGAGGATCACAAATTCTAGGCCAGCCCGGGCAATTTTGTCATTTAGTGAGACTCCATCTCAAAATTTTAAAGACTAAGGAGGTAGATCAGTGTAAAGATTCTGGGTTCAATTTCTAGCACAGCAAATAATAAAAGGAATCAAGCAATGCATGTGTCATAATACCATCTTTAATCTCTGCATCTTTCTCAGAAATCTCAACCTTTCCTTGATGGACAGAAGCTTCAACACAGTCAATAGGTAGTCTCCCCTTTCTCATCAATTTAAATGAATTGGAGTTTTCTCCTTGACAGTTAGTGTTTTGGACATCACTTAAACTTCCTAAGGGGTCAGGAAAGCGCATCTGTCCAGCTGGTGAAGAAGCCTTTGGAATGCTGACCAGCTCATGTCTCATATTTAATTTCACAGATGCCAACCACTGTTTACGTATGGGGAGCAGCAGAGGAACTCTGTGTCCCCTTGAACCTGGGGCAAAATTAAGGAAAACCTAAATGTAGTGGCTTAATTTTGTCCATGTGGGTTTATGTGAGCCTTCCCTTGGGACCACACATAGGGGTGCTGGCTAGAAAGATGGACTTACATCCAGGGAAAAGAGCCTCTGCTCTACCACGAGCATTTACAAGTCAGTTTGAATTTGGCCTTTTAGTTTTTGAGGGTCTCTTCATTACCTTGCATCTTGGCCAGGAACAGAAGGGAAAATAGAAATCTATAATTAAGTGAAAACCAAATCAGATTTTCCATTAAAATATATATATTTCTAGAAGGTTAGACATAGAGCATTAATTCCTCCAAGTCCTGCTTCAGCACTTCAGTGTTCCGGTCATTCCAAAACCATCTCTAAAAGCAGATGGCAACAATGAAAGTGTCATCTCCCTTCCTGTCTCTACCTGTAAGTTGGAGTACACAGCTATGTCCTATAGGAGTGGGAGTATTCTGTGATTATTTTAAAACTTCCTCAAGCAAATCATATCCTAATAGGACTTCCAGAACTGCAGCCGATTTTGAATGAATGTACCAAGGATATTTAGGGCTGTTTTGGTTGTCATCAAAATATTTACCTACACATCCCGTCTTATTGGCCATTGTGCCAAGGAAATTTAGCAGACTTGCTCCTTGTAGGGAGTCTATATCCTAAATGTTGCATCATTAGTCCTCATTAGTCACTCAGGGCCCTGTAAGACAAAACAGATAGAGGTGATAATGTATGTGTTAATATGTAGTTAAATGATTCAACATGTCTATAGCAGTGTGTTATATCTCCCAAGGTTCCCACTGAGAGGTACATATTATAGAGCTCAGCGCAAGTATCTTTTTAACATCTGTAGTGTTAGGTCATGCCAATAAAGGAGTTAGCTGAATAGCCCACTTCACGCGATTTTAGAGGGGACAGACTTTGTGCAAAAGGATCAGTTTAATCTTTGAAGAAGGTGAGAAAGCAGGTAGGCTCTTAGGCAGGTTCCTTGCAAAAGGTAAACTAGACCCTAAAAGCATGATCAAAGGGAGACTTGGCTCCCTGCCAAAACATTCTTGTATCCAGGCAACCACCAATGTACAGTCCCAGCAATTACAGTGAACAGAACCTAAAGAGAAAAGTATACCAGGCCTGAGACATTATGTCAGTGTGTATACTGAAGGTCAGGTGAGCAGTCAGTAAACAGAGGGCAGGTTAAACGCACCATGGGATTTATCTCACTCACAATGATCATCTATTTCCAAACATCTTCCTCTAAGGGAAACAGATTATGCCAGGCGTGAAAACACAACTGAGAAGGCAAGAGGTTCTATCAAGGAAGAAGCTACAGCCCAAACATGGAAAATACTTCACTTTGCTGAAGTTCAGATTAGAAGGAGCATTGCTTTCACATTGCATACTTAGTTCAGGGTGTCTAATCTTTGCTGATTGCTCAGATATGCAGGTGAGGCTGGGTACAAGGTAGCTGCCACTGATCTGAGCCAGAGCCTGCAAACTAGACATTTTGCAGTCTTTGTCACTCATAAAGAAAGCCAGCCAGAGGGAGTTTCCTTTCTGCCATGCGGGATAGTTTAAAAATGAGGTGCCATGCAAGATGACAGTTCCAAAGAGTAGTTCAGTGGATGCTTTGGCCTCTAGTGGGCACACAGTGCATGGATCAGGAGAGCATATTTCTTTCCAAAGGCATTTCTTGCTTATTTATTGCCATTTATCCCCTCTGTGCATTCATAGTCAACAAGATTATTACCTTCACTGAGGCTCACAGGGCAGCAGGTGGGAAAATGTTACGTTTTTTCTAAAATATTTGCTTTTATCGAGCAGAATTTTAGTGGTAGAGAAATTATTTGAAATATTGTTTTAAAAAAGATCACTTTATTCTGCCAGATATAAAATGTGAATGTAGAGTAGCAAAATATTCCTTAAAGTGTGCATACAAATTAGTTTCTCTCTGTCTCTCTGTCTCTGTCTCTCTCTGTCTCTCTCTCTCTGTATCTCTCGCCGCTTCCCTGCCTTTCCAGAAATGCTGTAAATTAAACCTTTTTCTTTACTGGGGATTCAATCCAGATCATTTGCACTGAACTATATCAAGTCCTTATGGGTTTTTGTTTGTTTGTTTTTGGAGGCAGGTTCTAAGTTTCCCAGGCTGAGCTTGAAGTTTTGTTCCTCCTGACTCAGCCTCCCAGAGTGCTGGGATCACAGGCGTGTACCACCACATCCAGCTTCAAATTGATTTTTTTTTTTTTTTTTTTTGTCTTTTTCCTTTTTATCGGTACTGGGGATCGAACTCAGAACTGCCTGCTTGCAAGGCCGGCGCTTATGCCGATGGGCTAAATCCCCAGCCCCCTTCAAATTGATTTTTAAAGCAGTCCCTGCTCTGTCATTTTTAACTCAGTCCAGCATAAAAACTGAACTGACTGAACAGAAATCAAGCCACATCCTTCCAGCCCGCATGGGATTAAGTGCTCCTTCTGAAAACGCTCCCCTTTGCCTCCTGCTGGTGTTGATATACCAGGCTCTGAGCTCAGGACAAGCAGCTCAGATAACCAGAGTTCTTCCACACCACCAGCAGTAAGGGGACGCGTTTCTCCTTCCTGCACAGCTTTCCTCAGTGACCATGGAGGACCGAGCACAATGGTGGGCCACGGATTGTTGGGGCAATGGCTACAGATCCTATCTGTGAGTCCTTGAATCTGCAGGGCACGGAAACTGACAACCCTTCCCTTCCCCTTCTGCTACTGAATAAGGCAGCTGAGTCCCGAGAAGGTCAGGACTCAAGTTTAAGCCATACAGGCAGTGAAGGCAGGGATGCCAGTGTCCATAAGGGAGGCAAAGCTGTTCCTTGGTACGACCTGGAAGGGTAGAAAACAGAAATTTAGGTTTCGGTTCCCACCCTAGGAGCTGATCCCCTGGGGCATCTCTGAGTCTGGTTTGTTTTTTGCATATATTTGTTTGTGGTTTTTTGTTTTTTTGACAGGATCTCACTGTGTAGTCCAGGTTGGCCTTGAATCACTATGTGGCCCAGACTGACCTCAAACTCTTGGTACTCTTCCTGCTTCAGCCTCCCCCAGCTAATCTCTGGTTTATATCTCTCTTATTGTTTTATTTTATTTTTCAAGCTCCTCTTCACAGCCCGAAGTCTGACCTTGGGAATGGCACCCAAGGCACAGGTTTAAGGCTCATCAGTCCCTTCTTGGCCACCCTGGTTATAGTTGAGTCAGCTGAACTGTCTATGGAAGCCTCACCCTGCATCCCTGGGGGAGGACCAGATTAGTGACAGGGAGTGGCAGAGACAGAGGCAAACCTCCAGAGAGAATCTCTGATAGTGGCATGTTTGTCACTAGGGTTTCAGAAAGCAAGGAAGCAGACAGCTCATAGACAGCAGAGCAGGAGAGAGGGAGAGCTATCCTTATGGCTTTCTCTGCTGAAGTTACCATTAGTGCTTTCACGAAGACAGTGATTGTGCTGATGCTGACGGGCTCTATCATCTCGATGTGGTAAGCATCTTCTCACCAAGTGCTTTTCCAAGAGGTGCCTCCACACCCTTGGGACAAAGGACAGATGTGCCTGATACTGCACCTGGATCCTGCAACTGGACCCTGCACCTGGATCCTGCTCATGGACCTTGACCTGGTACGCAGGTCAGAGGTAGGCAATGGGCCCAGGAAAAGTTCTTCCCATGAGTCCCAGCAGTGGGATCCAAGAGGAGCTATTTTGTTTCAGAAGCTTCTAGGTAACATGGGTAACTCCTTAGAGAATGCCACAGTCATATAACCAGGAGACTTCAAAATAACAAGATCAGATAAAAGACAACCTCTGTGGATGAAAGAAAGAAAGGAAGGAAGGAAGGAAGGAAGGAAGGAAGGAAGAAAGAAAGAAAGAAAGAAAGAAAGAAAGACAGGCCAGTTCACTGGGGCAGGCAGGCAGGTGGGAAACAGGAGCAAACCACAGAAGAAGTGACTGAGTGGTATACGCAGGAACAAAATAACAGTATTGAGAGGTAATGTTGTGTGTATGGGGTGCCAAGGATATTGTGAACATTTGCTTCATTCTGTGGGCACCTGTGTTATCCCCATTTTACAGATGAGAAAACAGAAGCATGAAAAAGTAGAAACAGAGGAAGCTGAGAGCAATGGAGGGAAGCCTGGAAGTGATGGGGTGGCAGGCACAGAGTCCTCAGAGACTGTCCCCATCCCTCTCCTGCCTCATCCTTAGCTCTTGGGCAGAGGCTGTAGCAGCCCGTATGTGCCCCAGTGCCACCCGACTTGGCCATAGCCGCTACATCCAGTCCCTGTGACAGGGGGATCTGAGTGCACTCCAGCACGCAGCCACCAGACTCCTCTCACTCCTCCGTCTGGGAACCATGTGGTAGTTGTTTCAGGCTTTCATTTTTATTTCCAAAGTGCCCTGGTCTGTTGGGGCTTGACATTAACGTGTGCAGTCATCAGATATTCGGGGTGCAGTTGGGGCCAAAGATGGCCATCACATGTACTGTGAGGCATGAGTGTTCTTGGTCCTACAGATATTGCTACGTGTTCCACCCCTGAATCAACTCAAGTCATAGAAAAGTTGAGTTGAGCTTGTAAAGAGTTAGCAATGATGACATGTGATTTGATAATTCTGTATCTGCCCTGATTGCCAATCAGAGGGATTGCAGTGTTGTTTTGTTTGATGGCTTCTGGTGGGTTTGGTTGGTCGCTCCCCTGTGGTCCAGCAGCTCACAGACCTTTGCTTTATCAGGCTCAGCCCTGGTCAGGGGGAACAACCAGCAATTCTCCCCCTGCAAGATATCTCCAGTACAGGAAAAATAAAATAAAGTGAAACTGCTTGCGTCAGCACCCCATTTCAGAGGCAGCTTTTGAATGCACGTGTGATGGTGGTCCCTCGGCTCTGGAGCGTCCAAAGGTCCCTTGCTAGACTGGTATTGTGTCTTCGCAGAGGCCCACGGTGACTCAGACGGAGAGATGTCAGGGTTGACACGCAGCCTTCTCCCCACCAGATTGGTGGGGGGGAGGGGTTCTGCTGAATGGGAGGGAGGGGCAGGTTGACCCAGGCAAGGCAGCAGGAATAGCCGAATGGGCTCACCTTCCCTTCTGTGCTCGGTCCTGAGATCTGCATTTGTCCAAGTGCTGCTGTCAGACACTGATGTCCCTGTTTGGCTGCTCCCAGAGCAAATCACTCCACTTCCTGGCTATGTGACTTTGTAGAGGGCCACATGGGCATTGAGTCTTGGTCTCTTTGCCTCTCAAGTGGGGGCATCGCCTCACTGGGGCGACTTGAAGCAGTTTAGTCACCCAAAACACTGTGCTGGCTGTCGCTGTGGGTGTTTTCTAGTTGTGACTTACACTGTCTTCTCCACTTGCTGGAAATAGGTCATTGCACAGTTTTGTGTGCTGTGACGGTTGCTCCAGGAGCAGTGCAGTGGGCACCATCACTCCCAGCCCCTCTGGGGACTCAGGAATAGGGCCCATGGTGGGCAGCATCCCCAAGTAAAGAGGTGCTGGAAGGAGCAAAGCTACCCTGTGCTCCCCAGCCTGGCCAGCACTGCCTGCAACCCAGCTTCTCTGGGGACCCCACGCTGTGGTGCCCGGGCTCCAGGACCCCACATCTCTTTGCTGCCTACCAGGGGCCAGCATACAATAGGTTCTTCAGAAGCCTCAGTCTTTCAGCTGTTAGGGCCACAGAAGCCGCAAGCTGACTGGATGTCATTCTCCACCAGCGGAGCGCCAGCTCAGGACAGCTTCCAACAGTGTCCACTGGTTTGTGGCAAGTGGCATAAACACCAGGCTGGTGACTGAAATCACTGGCTGAGTCATCTGCACATGGGAGATGAATGGGGCTCAGTCATCCCAGGAGAGCCCTGGCCAGGGTGGGGGCAGGCTCCCTCTCCTAACCCCACCGGGGAGACTGCTAGGGTGTTTGCGATGAGACCCATGCCTTCCTCCAGCATCTGCTGAGCACCTGCCTCCCAGAGGCCAGCCGGCTATCAGGTGGCAAACCAGCGCTGGTGGGCTTCGGAATTCTAGGAGTGGTGCCCAGCATGGCTTCAGCTCAAGCTCACTCCAAGGGAAGGGAGAGAGAGAGGAGGAAGGAAGAGAAAAGAGGAAGGAGAGAGGGAAGGAGAGAGAGGGGAGGAAGGATAGAAGGAAGGAAGGAGGAAAGATAGAGGGAAGGAGAAGGGACGAAGGGGAGAAATATCAACTCCTTATTAGGTTCAAGATTCAATTATTTTTAAGTTCAGCCTCATTAATTAAATAACTATTTCAAACTCTAGCAGAGCCAAAAACATATTCTGATCAGTTGGACTCCCAAAGGGACATACTTAGATAAGAAATGCTTTGTGCTACTCAAGCCTTAGGGCAAAATCAGGCCCTGGAAGCAGGTAGGGCCAGGACTAAGGTTAGCAAGTGCAGCACTTTGGGCACAGATTGAACAGAGGACCAACAAGCCAGTTATCATCATAAACAACACTTCAGTGCATTTTTTAAAAAATCAAAATGGGGGCTAGGGGTTTAGCTCAGTGGCGTAAGCACCTGCCTGGCAAGCGTGAGGTCATGAGTTCGATCCCTGGTACCAATAAAAATAAAAATAAAAATGGTCCCAAAAGTCCATGATGAGCGACAACAGTTTAAACACAGATGGGACTAGGGTTGCTGATTTTTCTTCAGACTCCCACATGGATCCACACAGCACTTGAGGGAGGCCCCTGCCATGGTCCCAGCTCACCAAGGCTGCTGATATTGTCACCTAAGGCCACTGCCTTTCCATCGGCCCTGCCCAGGTTCACAGAAATAACCCCGCCATGCACTGGGTGAATTCAAATACAACAAACATGGTTCCCAACCAACTGATTGCAGGATAGAGTTACGAGGTTTTGTTTTCCCAGCAATAGAGGCTCCTCACACTTTCCCACTGTGATCAAAAGCTATGATGCATGTTTAACTCTTTTTCTTTTAATTTATGGCAGTACAAGATACAGTACCACAAATCCTCCTCAAAATACTCTTCCTCACTCTGAACGCACTCATCACATCTTTTTGCTATTATCTGAAGCATTCTGAAGTTCTCTTTCCTGAGTGTCCTTAGTTACATGGTCCTGGTAGCTTTGATGTCCCAAATCAGTTCAAACTCTTTATCTTTCCTGGTCATTTTGCCTTTGGGGAAAAACCAGGAGCCTCACAGTGCTGGCCCTGGTGACTGAGGTGGGTGAGGATGTGCCCCGAGGCATTTACAACCCAGCTTTCTGCTGGGTGACACTTATAGAACTGCTTCAAGGGGCTGGGGGTTTAGCTCAGCGGCATAAGCGCCTGCCTTGCAAGCAGGCAGTCGTGAGTTCGATCCCTGGTACCAATAAAAAAAAACGAAAAAGACAAAAAAAAAAAAAAAAAAAAAGAACTGCTTCAAAAAGTGGGATAAGTGTGTTTGAAGGCTGGGGTACATGGTTGGAGGGATTAGTGGCCTGATATCTATTGCACCATAATTAGCTTCTTAAATTTAAGTAGTCAGCATATGCTTTGATCACATCCAGCCTCCCTCCCTCCATTCCCACACCTTGACCCTCAGGAGATGTTCACAAACACAAGGAGCAGACTGCTAATCTATCTGAGTGTGGTTGTTATTCAAAAGATTTTGGAATAAGTTAAATATTATGCTCAGATTTAAAAACCAATTCATTCCTTAAAAAAAAAAAAGTTTGTCACGCACTTTTCAAAAAGGTGCCCCGAGTTTGCTTTGTATCTGTAACTTGGGCAGTTTTATCCTCAGGAATTAATTTTCATCTCTCTCACATACACAAAAAGTTTAAATTCTTTCTTTCTTTTTTTTTTTTTTTTTTTTTTTTTTTTTTTTGTCTTTTTGGGGCAGGATCTAGCCATGTAGTTCAGGTTGGTCTTGAGCTCACTTTGTAGCCCAGGCTGCTCTGAAACTTGCAGTGATCCTCCTCCTCAGCCTCCCAAATGTTGGGATTACAGGAGTGCTCCAACATGGCTGGCAAGTTCATTTTTAAAGTTAAAAAATTTCTAGAATTTCTAAAAGAACTCCCTACTAGGTATAATCAGCCACTGTAGATCAAATGACCTTCCATGATTCACAAGAACCCAAAAGTGTTAGAAGCCTGGGATGCAAGCTTCGCAGACCATGGGTCCTGGTCCTGCTGCCCACGCTGATGTGAGTGGCCAGGGCCACTAGTTTATTATTTCTACCTGGTACCGACTGTTGCTGAGGGAAACAGAAACAGAAACAGAAACGAAATGCTTACTCAAGCTGCCAGAAGCTGGAAGCACCCAGGGGCCTACCTGTGCAAATACTTAAATCTGGTCGCTAAGGGCTGCCTCCCTCTTGCCTGCACACTCTAATAGCTGCTGTCCTTCTCATCGAAAACATTAACAAGCTCATCTGAGGCCAGAACCTAACTGTCCAGGTGCCACATGCTGTACTGAGCCTCCTAAGTGACTGAGGACTCCCTGGCACTAACTGATAAACTGTTCTCAAGCCAACCAAACTTAAAAAAAAAAAAAAAACCTAACAAATGCTAAACACTCTATTTACAAATAAAAATAGATCTATTAAAAATAAAACCCAACAGGCTAAATAGGATATGGTCACCTTAGACAAAATTATTTTGACCAAAGCTCTCCTGCTATTGCTGCCTGCTGCTGTTAGAAAACCTGACCTCAAAAATGCCAAACCTGTACTCTAAACAATTCCTTCCAGAAGCCCAAGCCTACTGCAGGAATCCAATTAACTACAATACCAACCCCAGCCAACAAAAGACTTTACCCAGTACTGTAAAATAGCCAAACCTGCCTCCAATGGCCCAGCACTGGCACCCGTGTCCTTGCGGCCCGCTCAGGCTCCAGCATCTATTTCATTGGCCCTGATCTAAAAATATGTAAATAAACTTAATGTTCATCTACACCTACTTAGGCTGGCCCAAAGTATTCCCTATCCAAGCTGAAAAGGTGACAAAAATTTATAGGATCTCACTACAAAAAACTCATCCCTAAATATGGCCTAACCACAAACATTAACAACAATGGGCCTGCATTCATAGCAAAAATAATTTAAAAACTGAATTACGTAAAAACTACATAGAGCATACAGGTCACAAAATGCCAAAAAAAAAAAAAAAAAAAAATTAGAAAACAGCTTATAACTGGCTCCATAAAAAGTTAGCTACAAAACCAGCTCTGCCTGTAAACACCCCCGCACACAGCACATTAACAGCTCTTAAAGTTTCAAAAAAATCCAACCTTAAATCCGCCATTCTAGAATCCTGCTACATTTCTAAAAAATTTACTTGAACCAGCTCCTCTAGAGCTGACTCTAAAACAAAAGCGATGCAAAGCCCTGCTCCAAACTCGGACTAGTCCACGCGTGGCTAACGCCTGAGGACAGCTTTCACAAAATCGTTCCATCTTCCTTCCCCTTCATTTTTATGCCTTTCAGGCTGCTTATCCTAATCCTAGCTTCCTCGCAGCCCTGCTAGCTGTGGTTTTTGCCTTAGCTCTATAAACAGTTAGTCAACACTTAACCAAAATTTACTGAACATCCAAGGCACATTCAACACTCAAATTAACTCCCTTGCTGAAATAATGTTACAAAACAAACAGGCCTAAATTATATCTCTTCGTAAAAGTAACTTTAAAAACATAATAACAAACCAATGGTAAAAACCTTGCCCAGGGCCCACCCTAGAACTGTTACTAACAACCCTAATGTTACTGCTTCTAGTTGGGCCTCATCTCAAAAAATCACATATAATAGGCCCGGAAAAAATTTACCAGAAAACTAAAAACAGGGGAAAATGCAGGAAAAAAATAAAAAGAAAAACAAACAAACTAACTAACTATTCTCCCTAACCAGTATGCTTCAGTTTGTAAATTTCCTAGGGAGTTTCAGTTACAGTTGCTGTCACTTTTGTTTCTTAAAAACGGCTGCTCACTATAACACATATTATTACAACCAATCAAAGACAGCCAAGTACTCTGCCATTATACTTGTCTTGCAAGCTTTATAAAAACTTCCCTCCCTAAACCTTGGGGCCTGATATTTTGGGAATAATTGCAATCAATGCCCGTCAGCATAAAGTAAATCTGCTTCCAAATCCTGGGTGTTGTTTCAGTGTTTCTGGTTGCCATAGCAGCAGCACTGCTCATAGTGGCTAAGAGATGTTGTCCATCCACGGAGGATACTCAAACACACTATGTTGCAGATGGGCAATGGACCGCCATTCTGCCGTAAAAGGAAGATCATTCCTGTATGTTAGAACATGAGCGAGCCTCCAGGACACTGCTAGCTGAAATAGGCTGGTTGCAAAAGGACAAATACTATCTGATTCAACTAACGTGAGGAACTGAGAGCAGTCAGGCTCCTATTGGCTGAACATAGGATTCTGGTTCCCAGGGGCTTGGGTGGGGGAGCAGGGAAGTGTTTGATCTAGACAGAGGTCAGGGTTTTAAGATGAGAACAGTTCTGAAGGAAGATGGTGGTGCTGGTGACACAGCCACATGCATCTGCTCACTGCCATCAAACTGTACACCTAAATTCTGTTTGGGACAGTAGGTTTTATGTTATGGATTTTTAAAATTTGAAAATAGCAGCCATATGTCTAATTCCCACTCCCAAAGAGGGTGGAGGCTGGACATACGAACAAATTATAAAACCCCACAGACGAGTACACTCGCATGAGAACTAACTGTGCAAATGTGTGGAATGACTTGGAATTCAAGAGGGCTGGATTTCAATGACTTCCTGCCAGGGAGACTTTATTAGTTGCTAAACCAGAGGTGACCTGGGCAGTGGGGTGAAGGTAACTTAAGGTGTGTTGTTTGTTTTTAATGAATTCATTGTCAACATTTGAAGATCACATAAATTTTATATCAAAATCCAGATTTTGAGTTTTTTTTTCAGACACACTGGGAGATAACCCTTTCCTGAATGGCAGCATGACTTAGAAGTGAATTAGGGTCACTCCCACCAAGGCCACAGGTACACACTTTCCATCAGTATTATGCCAGCCTACCCTAGCTGTTCTTGGAGGGCTTTGGGCTTGGATCCACTCGCCATGCAAATGAACAGGTAGACTGAGCTGAGTATGCCTCTCCCTTTACACTATGTCTGTTTTCAAAAAGCTCCCCAAACCAAGCCCATGATGGTGGATAAATAAATTTGCTACCTAGCCTAAGTAATAAATTCCAAAAGCCAATCCTCAGTTTACATTTTCTCACTATGCATCTGAGCCATAAACTGGGCTTTTTCTCCAACATTGAAACTCTTTTAATTACTCCTCTTCAGGATTGAATCAAGTTGATCAGGGAGCTGGGATCTTTTATTTAAACCAAGATTTCCATTTTTAAAGAACTTGGGTTATACAGATTTGTAGTGGCCTACAGAAGGCAAATCACGTCTTCTGGGCCAAATAAAAGAGTAACTATAAAAGGAAACTAGAGGCCCTGCCAAGCACTATGGTATGATTCAACACCGTAAGTAAGGATCAGAATCAGGGCTTCTTTCTGACTTGGGAGGCTTTATGGGGAATTACCCTGGGAAAACCCATATAAGGTTCAACCAAGAATAGCTGGAAAGCCCAAGGGGGGAACAGGGAGCCACAGTGCTATTTCTTGGAGGTTTTCTGATGATGTTATCTTCCTCTGTCCAGTGAAATCATTTCTCTTATTCCATAATGCTGCAGATCAGAAAAAAGAAAGAAAGAAGGGATAAGAAGGGAATAAGGATAAGATAAGAAGGGAAGCAAGGAAATTCCTACAACACCAATGCCTAATTTTTATTCTTCAGTCATCTCTCTTTTAAATACAGAGTCCCCTGTGCTGTCTTATCTCACCCAGAGACTTTTCTGGGATAGAGATAAGGCCTGAAAACAAGTGGCTTTAGTTTGTGGATGTAGCAGGAGTGTAAAACAGGTCCTTTTCAAAACCCAGCAGATCTCAGACCCCTTACTTGGCTTCCTCAAGCCACCACAGTGCACTCATCACTCCCACATGAACCGTGGACCTCAAACATGCTAGGGGAGCACTCAAACACTCTCCAACCCTCCATTGCCTTTCCGGAAACAGGAGCTCACTGTATCACCCAGGCGGGCCTCAAACTCTTGGGCTCAAATGATCCTCCTGCCTCGGCCTCCTGAGTAGCTGAGATTACAGGCATGTGCTGAAATACACCACACGCCCACGCTTATTCTAAAGATTGGTTACCTCCTTTCAGCAGGTGAGGGAGGACCTTGTCTCATGGCCTTCCATCAACCTCTCTGATTCCATCTCCACCTGTCACTTAAAGGTCCCAGTTGTACTGTACAATTCCTATGAGAACTCCCCAGGGTCCCTGTGGGCCCACTGATAGTTTATTCAAGCAAACAAGTATTATTTATATCATAAAAGCAGACTAGATTATGCAATGTCATTTCCATGACAAAATCAGACTCAGTATAGCACAAAGTTATCTTTTCAAAATATGGTTTTGACTCACTAAAAGTGAATGATTTCATAACGGGTCTTGACCTACATTTTTAATCTTTCAAATGAGTATATGGCGAAGGTTTAAATAAAATGTGACAAGTGGTATGATTTTAGGGCTCCAGGAGGGTCAAAACCCTTTAGCTGAGCTCGAGACTCTGAGAGCTAAGACAAAGACTTTTCTGGACTGCCTACTTTTATGAGGTCCAACAACCAAGGGCAGGGAAACTGAGGAAAGTGCAGGTAATGAGCAGGACCTTGAGAGTCACTTCAAGGACTTCTCCAAGTAATGAATCAAGTCAGTTCCGTAGGACTGTCTTATCCTGAAGACATGGTAGGAGTGAGACTGTGGGAGTGATTCCTGCAGCTGCAGTCTCTATCTACTTAATTGATATTTGAGCCAAGTGTCTGCAGCTGTGGCCTTATCCTGCCCTCTGAGGTATCTCTGGCTTTACAGGCCACTACAGGCCTCAGCCAGGACCAGAGATTCATAGAGGTTCACTTACTATAAATCAGCTCCCATTGCCAGGCAAGGAGCCGAGGCCTAGGACAGACTCACAAACAAACATAGAAAGGCAATTAGTAAAATTTAAACCCTGCTCAGAGCTGCTGGGTAGTGATCTCCAACAATTTCACTTGAATTTTTTTTTTTTAAGTATTTGGGTAAACCATGAGATTTTTGAATACAGCTTGTGTTAGTCAGCTTTTCACTTTGACTTAGAAGAGGAAAGATTTATTGTAGCCCATGGTTTCTGAAATTTCAGCCCACGGTCAGCTGATTCCATAGTTGAGGACCTGAGTTGAGGCAGAAACATGGTGGAAGTATGTGACCGAACAAAGTGGTTTGTCTCAGACAGGTAGGGAGCAAGGCAGGGGCAAGAGGCAGGGAGGAAAGGGGTGGACAGGATAGTCTCTAAGGCCATGCCTCCATCACCACCCCCTTCCAGCGGACCCCTCCCCCTAAAAGCTCATTCGCCATCAGCTCATAAATGGACCTCATCAGTGGATCAATCTGTTGGTGAGGTTAATGATCAAATCACTTCCCCCAAACCTGCTGGCAACAACCAAGCCTTCAACATAATGAGCCTTTGAGCAGGGCAGCATTTTGGATCACAACCATAATAGCTGGTTGACAGTTCCTCCGCTTTCCCTCAAAACTTGAGAGTCTTTCAAAAGGTAGATGTACCACCCCATAGTTGTGCTGAAAGCTTTTAATATTTATCAAGCTGATGAGCCAAATCCCTGATAATAGGGTGCCCAAACACAATCATTCCTACCTCCTTGTCCCGTCATTCCAGGTCTCATGGCCCGTTGTTCCCTGTAATGCTCCTCCCTTCAGGTATCCTACCTGCCAACCCTGGTCCCTCCCTCCTCAGGACTTCTCAGTCTGCTGCTTCCTCCTGCCGTCCAGTCAGCCTTAGTGTTCCCTCCTGATCCATCTGCTGCTGTCCTACCAGCTCTTCAAGATTTGACTCAAACACCCTCCACACCTCACCACTCACAAGGAAAAACACTCGCTCTCCTTTGTTTTTCGTCCAGAACAGGGATCAGATCTAACCCTGCCTCTCTTCCTCTGTTGAGCCTGAAAACAGAGCAAACCCTGGAAGAATCTGGGAAGCAGACAATGGGGCAGGAAGGAAAGGAGGGACAAAGGAATGGGGGAAGAAAGAGAGGAAGAGAGACTACGAGAACCAGGCAGTGAGATGCAACCTTAGTCTAACTCCTTCCATCACGCTTTCAGATGGAAAATCTCATCCCAGAGATGAATCTCTGTCCCCGTGTTTTGAAGGAATTTCTGTAGTAAATTTAAATATTGCAGACATGATGTCTATAGTTCTTCTGGTTACCAATTTAATGTTCTGAAAAAGAGAAATGATGGTGATCTGTTAGTTAGAGAATGCCCAGGCAGGGATGCCAAAGGCAAAAGGCATGTGATGGTGGCCACAAGTCACACATAGCCCCAGGTCACATGGGGTCCCAGGAAAATTTAGTCTTCATGCTTAATGAACTTATCATCCATCTTTCTCTTCCCCTGTACTGGCTTTCATTTACTCCTGGTAGGACAGCTACTGTTTGGCTTCTTCCTCCCAGGAATCGGAGGTGACGGGTGCCCCAAGGTTGAGTTAGAAAACGCTGTCTGTGGAGTTTGCAGTTTTCAAATGGTTTGTGATCACTCATGGTATAAAATGTGGTCCCTATAACGTGTGGCGTGTGTACAAATGGATATTTTAGTGTTTATTAGCGCAGTGTTAGAATTAATCTCTCTGGGGCACAGATATGTTAGCTTCTTTTTCTCTGTGGTTGTTGCTGGGTGTATCTATGGGGGACTGGTTCCAGCATTCTCACAGATACCAACATCTGAGAATGTTCAAATTATTTATTTTTTTCCTTTTTTTCTTTTTATCGGTACTGGGGATCAAACTCACGACTGTGCGCTTCCAAGGCAGGCGCTTATGCGGCTGAGCTAAATCCCCAGCCCGTGTTCAAATTATTTATACAAAATCATGTAATGTTTGCATACACCTTTTACACATCCTCTGGTACAACTTTACTCACCTCTAGATTACTTATAATACCTAATGCAATGTAGATGCTGTGTAATAGTTGCTATTGTTTAGGAAATAATAACAAGGAAAAGAAATCTGTACATGGTCAGCAAAGGTACAATTTTTTCCCAAATCGTTTCAACCCAAAGTTGGTTGCATCTATAGACGCAAAACCTACAGATCCAGGGCTGGTCATATTTTCCAGGACACTTTTTAAAAATCCTTCATTTCCTGACACAATGTTTTGGGAATTTAAAAAACTCACATGGAATCCTTACATACTGTATCTTACTTGGTGTAACCTAAACTAAAGCTAAACAACAGTTCTAGCTGAGTAAGATAGTAGAATCATAATTACATATAGATAGTTAAATAGACTCAATTATAACAAATTAGCACAGGTATCAAGCTCAAAATTCTCTTGGAACTGAGCTTTCAGTGACTCAGCAGTAATATCTGTCGGTGCCAAACCCCATTTCTACATGAGACAGTGAATGGCTGGCCGTTTACTGACAACTGCTTTACCTTGTTTAGGTCTGAGGGCCATTAAAAGGAATCCAGATGACATCATTTCTAAATTTCCTCTTAAAATTTTCAGTAGGAATGTGTGCTCACTGTAGAGAGAATTAAGAAAATATACATGAAAATCATCGTTTCTGTCGCCAGTACTGTGTATAGAAATTTGCTTGTATATTTTGAACATGTGTCGTAACTGTCAACAGCAACATGATTTTGAGCCCCACAATGACAATTTGTGATTGCCTCTGTTTCTTTCCTGATTTGTATTCTGATCACCTTTCTGCCAGGTTCTAGGGGTGCCCTTGACACTTGCGTTGAGTACCCCTCCACACATACACCCCTTTCTCTTCTGTGGAAGCTCTTGGATAACCACATAGTTGACTAAACAGATATTTCTAATCAGTCTTCCAAAGCCATGATGAGGTACTGGAATTTTCTTCCGAAAATCACACTTCTACAATGGTTCCTCCACCAAATGTGTTAAACTTCAGCTTTGTCTGCTTGCCTGCCTGCCTGCCTGTCTGTCTGTGTCTAACACTCTTGTAAGTCACTGCAAGGGATAGGTACAAACTGAGCAAACTTCATCTAATCTATTAATTTCACCACTGCGGATTTTTCCCGAGAAAATAATGAAGTACATTACTTCGTTGCATGCTGCATAATAGGAAAAATAATATAAAAAGAAAAAGTAACGTATCAGAGGCAAACTGCAGTACATTTATAACAGGGAAAAGCTGGAAATACTCTAAATGTCCAAAAAACAGGAAATGGGGGTTAAATATTTATGATAATGTCATACTCATATGGGGGGAAATTTTTATAAGAATATTCAGTGGTAAAGTGACCAATGTATAAGAGAATGGATAGAATACAAAGCAGTAAGACTCCAAATATGTGTCTACGAACTGATCATGGTGATCTCAGGGTGGTTGTGTTGTGAATGCATTTGGCTTGATTCTTTTTTCTATGTATATTTTCTGAAATTTCTACAATGGCAATGCAACCTCGTGTAATTTTACAAAAGAAAAGCTGGGACTGGTGGTGCCTCGGCTCCTTTTGCTGGTGCTCAGACCCTCCCCTGCAAAGACTGGCCCTGGCTCTTAGCTAACACCCCCAGAGCCACTCACAGCACCTCTTGTCATGGGCACCGTGGCAGATTTTGGGGTGGAGTGGGGTGGTTTCTGAGCAAAGCTCCTCTCTAGAGGGTCCCTGCAGTGACCGGAACTTTGCTGGGAGCAGCTTGTTAATTAGACACTGTTCCCATTTACTTGAAACCCAATTCATTTGATAGCTGTACTTATTACTTTAGTCTCCTGTTTGAAAAATGATAGGACAATTTAATGACATAGAAGAATATTTATTCCCATGGTGAAGGAAGCATGTTAAGAAACAAAATGGTACTAATTGTATTTGTTAATTATATGTGTTTCCTTGTTGTGACAAGCCTATTATCACAACAATAGCATGCAGCATGCAGGATATTAATGACAGGAGCAACTGGGTGAAGGACATATGTGTACTTTGTACTATTTTTTGCAGCTATTCTGTAAGCCTGAAATTATTCCAAAATATAAAAATTTGTCTTAAAAATAAGAGCACTTACTAACTCAAGGTCACACATTTTTCTGTGCCTTATTTAAGTTTTTTTTTTTTACTACTTGCCGTTGTTATCATCATAATAAAAAATTAATCAAAATTTCATAACAAAAGAATCAGTGAATAATGATAGTTAATACACTGGGTATCATTATTTGTAAAGTAGTTAATCTGAGTAGAAGTTATTTAACTTTTAATACAATCTGTTTCATTATTTATTAATTTATATTCACTAACATATGGTTATATATATTGCCAGCCTATTTATACGTAAGTTAAAGAGAAAAAATATATCTAGCAAATATGCCAAATGATAGTGGGAGCTACATTGGAAGGATTTGGAACAGTTTTTACTTTTTCCTTAGTTTTTAGGATTTTTAGGATTTTTCTAGACACATATAAGCTAATTTTTGTACAATTATTACCTTAACACATAATATACAATTACATGCACTAGTCATATAATACATAAAAACAAAACTAAATAAAACTGGTTTCAAAGTCAGAAAAAGAGATTAAAAGCAGCCACATGGATTTCACAGGAATGCCAAGAGCAATCAGGAGGCTAAACTGTAGAAAGCCAGACAACGCTGTCGGCAGAATGAGGCGGTCACATGCGTGTCTGGCTGCTGTTGAAATTCTAGGTGCTGCCAGTGGTTGATATGACTCAGACAGAAGCAGCTAATTATACCTTTGGAAACACAGAGTCAAATCGATAATGATACTATTCTAATTTTACACGGTGAAAAGCTCGGTAACTATTAACCACCTAATGAATAGGTCACAGAAAGGAAAACCCTTCCTCTTTGTAAAGCTTCACTTTAAAATTAGCTGGATCTGTTACATTAGGTGCGGAAAAGAAAGACAAGAGGCTGTTCGTTCAGCGGATGTTTTACCTTCTGAGAGCTCTGGGCTCCAGTAATTCATGTTTCAGGTAAGAAGCGAAGAAAGCTGTCATACTATCATCTACAACATGTTTTGGGGGGAAAAATCAAGAAAAAAATCATTTGAAACCTTAAAGCAATGGATGGTGCTTCTCTGGAGATCTCATAATTTTTCCCAGGGAAATAACAAAACAAGACAAACGGAAGACGAATGAAATGTCGCGGCAGTAATGCAATTGGTCCTGCCGTGGCCTTGAGCATGTGAATGGCAGCAAGACAAGGCCGAGAAGACCCCAGATTTTGGCCAGAAACAAAATATTCAGTCTGTTGTTGTTGCTGGGGTTTTTTTCTGGGTTTTTTTCACACTCAGGATTCTGAGTGTGGAAGTAGTCCCACTTGTCAATCAGCTAAGTTGCAGGGGCTAATAGATTCTGGTGTGGAGGGGGGTCAACACAGAATTTAATTTAACATCTCACAATACACCCACATGCCCAGAAAATGTGGACAGCTTGATAGGGTTCACTGAGCCAAAGAAGCAAGACCCAAACAGTGCATTAATGTATAGGGGAAGAATAGTTGCAATCAGCCCCTTGTGAATTGGACAGAGGGCTTGGAGATGAAGCAATTATCAGCTATCGGGGATTAATAGGAAAGTGTGAATACCAAGCTGTATATGTTAGGGGCAGAATATGTTGCCTATAGAAAACAACAAAGGACGTTTCTTACTATTAAGTGAGATTAAACGTAATGGCTTGATTTAATCACAAAGGCAGAATTAAATTCAGATGGCAACTTCAAAGTGGACACATGAACACAGGCCACTGCTTGCATTTACATATAGCTGGCATAGCTTGGCCTGCAACACAATAGGATAAAGTTTCTTTGGCCACTTAAACAATTTTCTATTCTTCACTTTTTTTTCCCCCTTGAACACTCACTGTATTTATCTCCCGATTGCATTCAGTTAATAAGAAGGAGCTAAGAGTTATATTTATTCATGGATGCTATAATTTTTAATTCTTTCAAATTATGAAAAAAAAAGCCTCACAAGGTCAACAAGAACAGGGTAGTTATAATCAGATTGGCACCAAAAGAGGTGACAGGAAGACAGAGAGAAAGAAAAGAGAGGGACAGGAAGGAGAAAAAGAAAGAAAAAAGGAAGAAGGAAAAAGAAAAATCTTTCCTAGAGTGATCAGCTTCTTTTCTTTTTTTTAAATCAGCTTTGATTTAAGAACTTAGCTTTTGGGGTCTTATCCCAACTCCTGCCTCATGCATATTTGTCTGTCTGTCTCTCTGTCTGTCTGTCTGTGTCTCTGTCTCTCTCTCTGCGTGTCCGCACACACACGGCCTGTGTGCAGTGTGGAGAGCTGTTCTCAAGTGCAGACCACCTTCGCCTTCCTTTTGCTCGCTCCGTTGCAGGGCTCAGAAGAGTGGAGGCACTTATTTTTCAGAGGTCCCTGGGGGAATTACGAGTACCCTGAAATGACTAAAAAATTCAGTATTTCGTGTGAAAGACACACTTGCCTCTGTCCAGCACCCAAAGACTGAATATATCAAAGTCTTTGCGGCGAGGCTGAGGATTTAGCTCAGTGGTGTAAATGCCTGCCTGGAAGCGTGAGGTCACGAGTTTGGTCCCCGTACCCCCCAAAAAACAAGAAAGTCTTTGAGGTTCATAAATGCCCCTTAGCAAGTTTTATGTTTTGATTTCATATATTATCTTATAGCCTTATGGCAACATATTAGAATATATAATGTATACATTATTATATACACTATATGTTATATAAATAATTAATAAGCCTACCCTTCGAGCCAGGGATCCTTCTTAAGAATTTTACTCTCCAGAGGTATCATGTAAGCGCCTAAAAGTTTATGATATTGGGTATCCATCACAAAGTTGCTTTTAATATTAAAACCAAGAAAGACGCAAGTCAAATGTTCATCCCTATGGGAAAATTTTAATATTTTTACCACGTGCTTAACAATAAGATAACATGCAGCCATTTGATCTGGATCTGAAATAATCTGAAATGATTAGAAGCGTGGAGTTTTAAGTATTACAGAAAGATGTATAAAGCAATTTGTAGAATTAATGTACAATATCTGAAGTATGGGGGTGTGTGCGTGTGTCTCTATGGAGAGACAGAGACAGAAGAAGAGAGATTTAAAAAAAATACAAATTTTTGGCCAAACTTCTATGTTCATTTACCTCTGGATAGTGGAATTTGTGTAATTTCTTTTTGGTTATCTTGGTTCTTGATTTCTTTCTTTTATAATAGGAAAAAGAAATCTATTTTATTTTTGAAAAAGAATTATGCTTTTGAGAGGGTATGGTAAGCATTTGGGCAGCACTTTTTAAGGAGAGAAGAGGAGCCCTTCTGAGGCCAAATTAAAGCAAATGTCCATGAGATCCTTGGTCTCTGGGCTTCACAGCGGAAGTGTCTGCCCCAGGGAACTGGTGAGCCCTGGACTGCTGTGATCTGCTCCTTGGCTTCTTTCAAAACCCTTCATTAGGTTTTCGAGAATTTCTTTTCCTTTTTTCTCTCTGTGTTCATTACCCCTTTGTGTTCACAGAGATTTGCAGTTTGACTTGCCCCTTGAAAAGGGTAGGTTATGCGTCTGTAAGTTTGTTGCAACATGATGTCAGATCAGCCCAGTTTAGGGAAAAGCCGGAGAGAGGCAGTCTGTGAGGAAGAGGTGGAGTCGCACATCAAGTGCCTTGTAGTTAACTGAAGCTAACTTGAAAGTGCAGGTGCCTCTCTTTTGAGCAACGAGCTAAGCAATATCAATTCAGGACAAATTAAAGCTGCCTGGGCAACCTCTAAACTTGCCTGACATCAGGTGTGATCCGGGAAAGTACTCCCGACCATATCCTCCCCAGCCTGTACTATTTCACTGACTCTTTCAACCAACTCTGGTTCCACCGGATTGCAAGACACCATCTGCGGACTTAGGAAAGGGAGGAAGATATACCAGGCGAGGAGGAACAAGAGGTACACCCAGCTTTGAAGTGATGCCTGCTACTGTATCTGGAACCAGAAGCAGAGCCAGAGCACAGCTCTGAATGTGCCTGTGCCACACGTGCCTTCAGGCTCCTTTGGGCAGAGGTGTTTGATGGTGGAACTGTACCAAACTAGGGGCAGCAAGTAACAGCTGCATATTACAGCATCAACATCCCAGACTGACTCTGCCCGCCCATGGCACACAGCACCACAGGAGAAAGACTGACAGATGCCAACGGAATTGCCAGATCATTCTCGGGCAAGATAAGGCACAGGAAACATGGCTTTTCTGCCTTCGATACCCGCAGTGGCAGGATGGCAAGGTCCTGTTTCTGTCTGGGCCCTTGTTGAAGTCACTCACTGCAGACAGTGGGCTCCATCATGGTAGATGCTGTCCATCAACTTCCGCTGGGCTTCCAGAAAGGCAACCATTGTTTCGGTTTTCAGGAAAACAGGAACAGAATCCATGCCTGGGATCTTTAGGACACACAAAGAATACAGAAAAGCACATTTTAAATGGTATTTCTGATTACAGAAATTACCGGTTCTTGTAAGTTTCAAACAAATACTGTAACACAGAGCAAAAGAGTGACTGAGGCTCAGGGAACCCCACCTCCCGCTGCTCACAATGTCGGTGCCGAAGGCTTTGCTTCCAGTTGTCCATCCTGTGACTGTATAACCAGAACATGTGCTTTTCTTTTTATGTAACTAGAATCATATGGGCTATCTTATTTCATTTCCTCTTTTTTATTTCATTAGTCTGTCAAAGAATAAGGAAATGCAGGTCTCTGAGAAATCGGGAGAATACAATAGTACTACTAGCATAGTGAGCAGTAATAGAACCATAGTTAATATTTATCATAATCTGGGTTTTGCATAGAGCATTGTTCCAGGAAACTTGTCTTAGTCACCTTCTTCATCACTGGGACAAAATACCAGATACTCGAAATTTAAAAGAGGAAAGGTTTATTTTGACTTCAGCAAGTCAGCTACAAGCCCCATACCCAGTCAGCTTTCACAAACCCTTACAAGTACACGATGCTTTTGGGGAACATTAGATGTAAACCTTAAGAGAGCTGACAGTGCTTTTTATATTTCTTTCCTAATAGACCTGGAAGAAGGAAAAATATGCAACTGCAACAGCCTCTGCTTGGAGTCACACAGCCAAATCTGAGTTTCGTCTATGCAGTGGATCGCATGTCACCTGGGGAAGTGGCCTGGCCTGGCCGTTGGCTTGTAATTCTCCAATCACAGCTCCTACTCCTCTAACGTATACCCCCTGGAGGGACTGAGTCACCCCACCCTGAGGCTGGAAATGAGAGGATTTGCTCCTCCTGGCTTCCTCTAAAGGTCACTGTCGCTGCTGCTGCCCTGTCCCTTGGTGCTGTCACTGTGCTGAGTCCCTCCAGATCACCCCTCCCGCTGCACGCAGGGCGGGCTGACAGCACTAAGGTTCACAGGAAGACGATCGCTCTGCACAAAGGCCTGAAGTGCTCGTGTGAAAGGTCACTAAGTACTGTCATCTGGTCCAGAGAGGCCGTTAGAGAAGGGCAAGCCCACTGAGAACAACAGAGTGAAGGGCAGGATCTTAACCTCTGCCTGTGGCCCGGAGTGTCCAGAGGGACAAAGAATTTCATGGAGGAGCTGGTGGGGACTTGGGAGTAAGGATGACCAGCCAGAGGATGAGAGTTGCCTGCACTGCATCACTAGTGGCCTGAGAGTCTCCATCTTTCCATGAGGGGGCTCAGGCCCTCATTCATTCCCCAGGTTAGGTAGGAAGCTGGGTGGCATGACAGCAGAGGACCAGCTTAGGGGCTACTCAGGTTCTCAGGTATGGACCCCTCCCCAGCCTCTTATGAAAGGATGGGAATTCAGGGGGCTCGCTATAGAACTCCACATCAAAGTTTCCTGAGGTCTTGAACTACTCAGTGTACTATTTCTTGTCAAAGTAGCTACTGCTCAGTGTAAGAATATGAGTTAGCAAATATGACCCCAATTGCAAAGATTTAAGAAATAAAACAGGGATGAAAAGTCAAACTGAACAAGAAAAAGAAGGGAGGGTATAAATTCCTTGCCCTGAATTGTCTCAGTGAGTTAGGGACAAGGACCCTCACTGTGGTCCATTTCTCAGCAGGACACTCAAGGAATGCCCATGCTAAGAGAAAACCTAATTTTATCACTGAAATCTGAGAGTAGCCCCACCAGTGTAAGGCCTAAGTGTGTCGTTCATAATACAGGTCTGAAAATCAAACAGCAATTTTGAGGCTTTGGCAATTAATTAAACTTCCCAGTGCCTCAGTCTCCTCAGCCGCAAAAAAAGGAATTTTGAAGATTAAGTGCATTAAGCTATGTAAGGAGTTTAGAACAGCATCACCTACAACAGACTTTCAATAAATGCTCATTATCATAATCTGTGTCATCTGCGCCATTAACATTCCTTAAGTGGGATGGAATTATTGGTGAATTTGAAGTCCTTCCTTTTATATCCAAATATCTACAATCATTTGTTATTGTTAGAGTGAGAAAAGATAAAAAAAAGAAAGAAAATAGTCCTGATTCTGCCTTAGAGCACACCAGCAAAGAAGAAAGAACAGGATGTTGTCTCTTCCCTAACAGAAATTTGCCTCTTTTGTAATTAGAAAAAAATAAAGTTTAAAGTTAAGGTTGAGATTTTGCTTCCTATCACTGCACAAGCAGAAACTGATTATGCACAAGACATACCCTCAGACTGGGAGCAGAGTGACACATTGCTCTGGTTTGCCTGGGTGTGGGACTGTGAGTGCCATTATGGCTTGTATCTGGATGTCCCTCCAAAGCCTCATAGGGTCAGAGGTCACCGGATCAAGATATGATGTTGGGATTGACTCATGGTACAATGATAGGATTAATGCTGCCACACCTTTGGTGTGAGTACTACAGGCCCTAAAGATACGTAGCCTGGACAGGATATAAGGGACAGAAAGAGGTCACTGTTGGTCACTTCCTGCTTCACTGATTTGTTGCTTGCTGCCATGAACTGTTTTCTCCTCTACCTTGGGGCCAGCAAACTATAAACTGAAACCTCTATAAATTGTGAGCCAGAATAAAGCTTTCCTCTTTTAGCTTTGGGTGTTAGGTATTTTGTCTCAGCATTGAGAACAAAGTAACTAAGACAAGAGCTAAAGAAGACGATTCCAGGCAAACTAGGACAAGTCTGTCCTTTTTGCTAAAGAGCAATCCTTGTGGCATACCTATGCCCCCAGTCAGCAGAGAAATACTGGAATCTGTGCCTTGAAGCCCAAAATTAAACCTACCAAACTAAATATGAAGCCCTCTCAGTGCTCTGGGAAAGAGTTTTAAGAATCATGGAGGGGAAACAAAAGAAATAAAGGAAGGGGAAAGAAAAAAGCCATCAAATCCACTGTTGGTCTCCTGCCCCCTTCTTTTCGGGTACTGGGGATTGAACTCAGGACCTTCACACCAAGCTAAATACCCAGTCCCTTTTTATATATTTTTGTTTTGTGACAAGGTCTGATGAAGTCATTAATTTGCCCATACTGGGCTCAAACCTGTCCTCCTCTGCCTCAGCTCTCAGAGTGCTGGAATTACAGGCAATCACCATCCTGGTCTGTTTTGTGAGGGAACAGTTAAAGCAGCATCTGTAGGAACCATGACAGACTGGTCCTCTGTATTGTTCTTCTAGAAGAATCTAGAAGGATACACACACTGGACTGTCCCAGGGATGCTCCTGAGTGCTCAGACCCAGGAGTTCAAGGAAGGAAGTTAAGACCTACTTGGGAATGAGAGTGACAATTATAACTCTTGTGGCTTATGTCTAGATGCCCCCTGCAAAACCTCAAGTTGCACTTTTAGGTGGGGCTTTTTAAAAGGTATCTAACTCTAGAGTTTGTGATTGATTTTCAACATAAATCTGGTAAAAATCTGTGATTCAATGTTAAGATTAAGGGTGCTGGGATTAAAGGTGGGTGATTATTGGATCAGTCCATTGATTAGATTGGCAATTGTCCTAATTCCAGCAGTTTGGATAAAATAAAAGGGACAAAAGAGGCTTGTCTCATTCTCTTGTCTGTCTGTCTGTCTGTCTGTCTGTCTCTCTCTTGCTTTTGCTGTCTCCACTGCCATGAGCTGTTTCTCCTCTGCCATGTGACACCCTATCTTGGAGCTAGCCAATAATAGATTGAAACCTCTATAACCTAGGAACTAAGTAAATCTTCCTTTAAATTTGGGAGGTATTTTGTCTTGACAATGAGAATAGTAACTAAGACAATTTGGTACCAGAAGTGGGGTCATTTCTATGACTATTCCTGACCATGTGGCACCAGAGCCTATGGGAATGGATTGTGGGATAAGTTTGGAATGATTCAGAGATGCTGGCTGAAAAAGCAGAGCTGGAACATCTTAGGTTACACTATGTGAGAGATTTTGATCAAAGCTCAGAAAACAGAATGCTGATAGAAATCCTTTTAGTAAAGACCAGGCTCCAGAGGTTTCTGCTGGAAAGGACTACACTGGCTTTGAACTCTAGATGATATGTGCTATGGCTTGACAGAATTTTGTCTGCATTTTGGTTATGTCCAGAGACTTTGCCTGAGAGTAAGATTAAGGGTAGCAGACTAATTAATCCATCAGAAGAAAGGCAATCTTAATGTTAAAGTAATAGCATAGCTACTCCTGGGGATTTTTACCAGATTTATGTTGAAAATCAAGAGCAAAGAGCTTATCAGAATGGTTTAAAACACTGTGAGTTTGATCAGAAAGGAAGCTCTAGTAAAGATGAGGACTAAAAAGATAGAACAGAAGAGATCTTGATTGCTGACAAAGAACAGGGGAATAGAAAAGATGGTCCAGGAGCATCACAAGAAGCAGCAGGACTTCACCCTTTGCAGCCTTGAAATTGCATTTTCTCTTGCTGTCACTCCTACTTTCCAGGCACATCACCCCAGGCTTTCCCCTACAAGTTTTTACTCCGCTGGGCACCCAAATATTGAACTTCCTCAAGGTTAAAAGCTAGGTTTCATCGTCTTTCCACTCTAACTCTTTCTGAGAAATCTTCCTGCTCATGGCTCTAACTGCCATTTGTGTGACTGTGATTCTTAACTGTTAGTCTCTACCTTCAGAGACCATGTCCCTCACCTTATCTAGTCCACATCTTCTGCTGGATGTCTCACATAATATTCACAACATCCAAAGCAAATCTTTCCTCCTTTACACTGGGCCCTCTCCATCACCCCTCATCTCTGTGAATAGAACTGCCTCGGAATTACCTTGGAAAGTCTCCTCCATGGCCTTGTTCTTGCTTCCCTTGGAATAATAATCTTGCAGGAAACTTCATTGGTTTTCTCTTTGTTTTGAAGAGTAAAAATGAAGTCATATATATATTCCATGAAGTCCAGTACAGGATATTGTCTGCTATGGTGTGGATATGTGGTTGGTCCCCACAAGCTTATCTTTTAGAAGCTTTATCTTCCATGTAATGGTATTGAGAAGTGGTGGGACTTTTAAGAGAGATCTAGTCGGAGGTGACTGAGTCACTATGCCTCTCAAAAAGGAATTAAGGGCTTCACTTTGTCTCCAAAAAAGCAGGTTTATATAGAAGTATGAGTCCGGCCCTCCCCAATCTTTTCTTCTATTGCCATGTGATCCTCTCTCTTGTGCTCCATCAAAGAGCGTCACTCACTGTGTTGTGACTGAGCTGGGAACCTCACCAGATACCAGTGCCATGCTGTATGTACTTCACCAGAATCATGAGCTAAATATACTCCTTTCCTTTATAAATCACCCAGCCTCAAGGATTTCATCATAGCAATATGAAACAGAATAACACCAAGTCTATATTTTTAATAAGAAGTTTTACATCTCTGGAACAATAATTCTTTTAGGGCCATTATCCAAAGATCTATCTTGTTAACTCAGTATCTTGGGAACTCTAGGATTTATGCCTTTTCTTGAATCTAGATTTCATAGAAGGAGAAAATTTTTAGAATGCTCTTAAATCCAGTGAGACCCAGAATATCCATTGTCCTTTCAAGGTATATCCAATGAAGCATGACAATCTTTGTAAATAAAACCACACAAAAGGCACTAAAATAAAAGGAGTTTTTTGGAGGGTGTGAAAAACAACAAAGAGACACATGATACAGAATTCCTGGGAAAAAATAAAATAAGAGATTTGTACTTTAAAATATCTGAAAACTCAAAGTGGTATTTTCAGAGATTAGGCTTGTTTGTTTTTAAAAACTACCTTAAAAGTTTTCAAAGGAGAAAAGATGAAGCAAAAGACATGTGCCGGCCTGATAATATATAGATACAAAATGATATCTGTGTCAGCCATGGGATGATAAAGTAGAAGTTAGACCTCTAGTCTTGTATCTCATGCATTACATACGGTGAGCGGAAATCAGATGTTACAAGAGTCCAGTCTTGTGCTAGGTTGTGTCTTATCGGGCCAGGTGATCCCAGCAGCTCGGCTAGGAAGACTCAGATAATTCTGGCCTATTCCATCTAGGTGCTCAGTCCTTTAATTGATCAAGGAATTTCAAAGATTGCCAGACTTTATACAAGCTGTAGGCTTTCCTGTGGAGTGTTTCAGAAACACTTTATCTGTACAGCAGAGATAGCCAAAGTGAAGGTTTCAGCTCCAAAAACATAAAGTGGTGGAAAGGAGAAGGCTTGGGATCCTTGCTTCCTAATTTTATTTTCATGCTTTCCTAGCTGTGTAACAAGGGGGAAGTTACTAAGTCCCTGCACTTGCACTCCTTCATCTGTGAAATGGTAAGAAGTACACTCACATCGCAGGTGTGCTGTCAGGATGAAGGGTCATCGTGTACAAAAAGTACTTGGCATTTGTCAGGATCCAGTCAATTTTAGTTTCCTTTTTTTCATTTTACCTTATGATTACAATATTTAAAGCTTATGACCATCGTTCTTGGAAATATTTTAAGAACACCATTGCAAGCTTGCTAAAAATGTTCATAACAAAAGAAGATATTAAAACTTTTATCATTTATATGAAGTCGTATTTTGCATTAGAGTAGCATATCCCTCTGCAAGGTCCCAGAAACCGGTCTTTACTTTTCTTTTTGTTTTGTTTCTTTTTGTACTGGGGGATTGAATTCAGGGCCTTCACATTGAGCTCCATCCCCAGAACTTTTTTGCTTTTGTTTGTTTTTGTTTCTGTTTTATTTTCAGACAGTGTTTCTCTAAGTTGCTAAGTTGACCAGGGTGGACTTGAACTTGTGTTCTTCCCACCTCAGTCTCCCACAGTGCCTAAAAATCTTTCTGTAACCCTTCACTAGCTCATAATTGAGTAAACTGAGGCACAGAGTGGTATACAAAAGCTGCCACCACCACCAACAGAACACATGCCATACAGCAAAGCACTCTAGTGAGCTTCACTCCTGCACAGCTGCCCTTAAGACTGAGGCCACAAAATCAATGCAAACACAGGTTGGACCCCAAAAATGGGTTTGTAGGGGCAAGAGTAACCATCTGCTTGGGCTTGCTCTGAATCTAGAGTGGAAGTGAGGGCTAAGATAGGCATGCCCCATGTCTCCACGGAACTCACATCTTAGTCAGGGAAACAGACAGCAAGCATCTTGTTATTTAATTTGCTTTTTTACTCAATTTCTGTGTGATAATGACCCAGGAGAAGGACCCAGGTGGGTGCCCACACCACAGAGAGCTCTCACATGGTTTGGAAGGTCCGGGGAAGCAATGTTTAATGTAAATGCTGAAGACTCAGTAGATGAAGGGAGTTGCACCGTACTCCTCCCAACTCCCCAAGGCATGGCAGGATCACCCAGGGGCTGGGCATAAGTCTGCTGAGGGAAACGGTGCCACATTCTGCAGGACCTGGCAGAGGATGAGCCTGTCTAACCCTAGAACTGTGGGCCCACCGTGGAGAGGCCAGATGCTAGTTCACGCATCTTTGGGCACTGATCACAGGGAGTCACAACCTGTCTGCTCTTGTCCCCATGAAGAATGCATTGATTAGCTTATTGTTATTTTGGTAAATGATCGCCAGCTGGCTGGGCCACTAGTACAGCAATCATCTTATTAGCCCATACGTTTAAGACCAAAGTCGAAGCTGACTTTCCAACGTTCAATGCTAAATAATCACAACTCCAAAAGTGATGGAAGGACAACTGAGGGGTGGTTCTCCAACTTCAGCTGCATATTAGAAGAGCTGAAGAGTGCCAGGCCTCACCCTGGACCAAGGAAGGCAACCTCTCTGAAGAGTGAAAAGCCCCATCAATTTTTTTTCTTCATTTCCTGGGTTGGAATCCAGGGTCTCATGCATGCTAGGCAAACACTCCACAACTGCACCCTTTTTATTTGATTTGGAGACAGAATCTCACTAAGTCTCCCAGGCGGGCCTTAAACTTGTGATCCTCCTGCCTCAGCTTCCTGAGTAGTTGCAATAAATGATTCCAGTGTGCTGCCAAGTTTAAAAATTACGAATCAAGATCAAGAGGCCCCAATGAGTGAGTCTTCTCTTCCTCCAAGTAGGAAGGACCGACAGCCCCACTAAGGGCTCAGGAATTTCACTGAGCCAGGGAGAAAAGGAAGAGGCTGTCCAAATACAATGTGAGATAAAGGGGTATCTACAAAACATAGTGGGGGGACCACAATCTGGAATCAGGTCTCCCAGCGATCCACACTCTTTCCACAGAGGGAGTCCCAGGTGAGACCAGCAGAGTAGGCAGGGGCCATCTGCAAACTGAGCAGGTCATCCACTGTCACTGGGGAGAATGTGGGGCTGGTGCTCAGTCCCTCCCACTACACACACACACAGACACACTACAGCACAGCACCTGAAGGTTGTCCTTGACCCCTCGTCCCTCCCTCCCCCTATATCCCCTCCCTTCCCAGCCCTTCCCTTGTTGGGGGCATTGAGGTCAGCAATTCAACGTGGGAAGTCTCTCTGAGGAAGTGCTGGTCATAAATTTCACTCAACAAGAGGCTCCCTTCAGGGCTTCTTAGGAAACCTCCTGGTCACTAATCGCTGGCCCAGCAGCCAAGGTGGGCTCTAGCGAGGCCAGGGCTAGGTGTCAGGGGTGGGAGTGGAGACTTGAAGAATTGTCCAGGGTTCCACATTCCCTGTCATGTTTGTGCACTTGGGTGACGCAGCCATTATGGCATTGCTCTGCCATATCTCAACTCTGAGATGCTTTTTGTGAGTAAAATTCATATGTTCTTTGGAGGGTAAGTAGGAGGGTCTGTCCAGTGCTGTGTCTTGCCCTCCACATGTGACAAGCAAAAACATATAGTTCAGGCCTAAAGACTAGACTTCTAGTCCCAAATCTTGCTGTGTGACCGAGGGTCAGCCACTTGACATTTCTGATCTTCGTTCCCCACTGTGGAGGAAGCTGGAGCTCCTGAGGGACTGGGCGGTGTCTGAGTCCCTGTGGGTGCTGACAGCCTCTGCTTTTTTGGCCCCATTCCTTACCTCACGTGGCATCAATCAGGCCTCCACGCTGCTAAAATTTGCTCAAGAAAAGGACTGGCATTCTAGCTTGCTTGGAAAACCCAGGGTAATCAGCCCACATCAATAAAAGGAAGAGTTTCCAGGCAAACCTCCACCTGCTCCACCTCTGAAAACAAACACAGTGATGCTGCCAGGCCTGCAGGAGGTTGAAGACCAACTCAGGGAAGAACAACAATTGCCACTACCCCAACCGGCTTCTGAGCCCGTTGAACTAATTAACTCACTTGAACTTGGTGAAATAGTGTCCTCAGCCCCCTGAGAGATCTTTCTGCTATCTGTGTTTTACAAATCAGTCCACTGAGGTGCAGAGCCGTTCAGTCATTTGTCTAAGATCACATTGCCATAAAAGAAGCACAGAGAAAAGGCTGGAGGAATGGTCCAGTGGCAGGGCACTTGCCTCAAGTCCCAAAGCCCTTAGCTCCATCCTCAGCACCACAAAAATAAACAAGCAGCCAGAGGCTTGAACCCATGGGGCTGGGCTCCCAGTGTGAGAGGCACAGAGTGGCCTGGGGACTCGGATGGACATTCAAGATGTCTAAGAGAGGCGGGAGCCCCAAGCAAAGGCCAGGTGCCCAGCTGGTTCGAGTGCCCGCCCCAAAGGTTGTGTCCTTGGGGAACTGCACCTTCTCAAAGCTCTCTGCTCAGATTTTCCATGAGGCCCCAGGAGAACCATTTTTTGGACAGCACAGGAGCCTCTGGGGCCCCTGGACTAGCAGAGCCTGGGACTGACTACTCCACTGAACAGCTATAATTTACAAAAGGGTGCCATCAACCTTCTGATCAGAAGAATAATCTCCTTGGGCCTGAGTTATTTGGGAAAACATTTTTCAACCTAAGTGTTAGATAGCAAACACCCCACCACGGCATGTAGGTGTTTTTCTGCAGTTAAAAAGCAGCCTGCAGAAGTCCCTCTCTTCATGACTTTTCAGTTTCAATGATTTTTGCCTACACTGTCTATTGGCTGAGAGCAAAATAATTCTTGGGGATGAACTACCCAGGTAATTGACTCAAGACCTCCAGGTCTCGCTGTGTTAGTGATGTTGTCTGCTTTGGGCATGCTTTGCATATGTTTTCACCGCTGTCTGTCGGTGGGTAAGCTTCTGCATTTTTCAAGGCTCCCAGAAAACCAGCTTTCTGTGGGTGTCAGAAGCTTAAAAGAGAAGGCAGAAGAAAAAGCAGCTCGTAGCATCCTTGGCACATCTGCAGAAGGGAATACTCCCTTGCCGATATTGCATGCACAAAAAAAAAAAAAAAAAAAAAAAAGACTCTATTCCCATCTAAACCAAATGTCTGTAAATTCCTCTCACTTGTCCGGCTGTCTAGCCTTTTTTTCCTGGCTAGATTTTACTCACTCAAAGTTAAACGTTTTTCCCCAAGTGACCGAACAAACAAAAGCTACTACATGGCCTGGTACTTGAGCCCCATCTGAGTTCCTCACTGCAAATCTTTCCACAGCAGGCACCTGCAGAGGATGTGTGGATGTGTGTCCCTTACATTACAAGGAACCAGACAGTTAGAGCCCTCCCTTGTCCCCACAGGAAACTTTGGGCTTTCTTTCTTTCAGGATTGGAGAATTTACTTCTTCTGAATACATAACTTACAACCCACCAACCAACAAATGTGGGTATCACTGTGTCCTTGAAAAATTAGGTGACTTAAACTTGGCTTGAAACTGTTTCTTGACTCAGGTTTCTGCATGGAATAGTGCTATAATGACTTGCTACTCTGTCTGCCTGTCTGTCTGTCTGTCTCTCTCTCTCTCTGAGATGGAGACAGAGAGACAGAGAAACAATAATTGGAAATAAAAACATCACAATCTTAACGTTATACTGGTGCTGATTCAATTTTTCCCTGCATGGGCCATGTTTCTACATTCCCTTTGGCTGTCACTGAAAAGCTCCTGCTTTTCCTGGTGACCAAGGAGGCTCCTCTGGGGGTAGGCAGTGGGTGGAGGTGGGGCAGAGTGCTGGGCGCTAAGCTCCCTCCTGGCTTCACATAAAGGAAGCAAAATCAAAATCCAAGCCTGGAGGAGGTGAAAAAAAAAAGTACTAAATTTAATTGGCTAGAAACAGGATTCCTGGGGCCTATGCTTTCCCAGCTTCTAGAGAAGGATTTAGGCAGGAACATTTCCCCGTCCTCAGGACCCACAAAATAAAAAAAAAAAGGATTAAATTCGGGTTTGGTCTGGCCACTACAAATTGCATGCAGAGTACACAGTTGCTTTGCATATTGTATGTGCTTTCATGAGGAGGGAAAGGGAGGTGAGAGGGAGGGCAGGGATGCGAAAGAGGGAGGAAAAACTAAAAACAACTTGCTGTTTTCATATGGTCAGAGAAAACTGTTTTGTCTCCATAACTGTGCAGAATGTCAATGGTGGGCACCGTGTCGTGACAAGGTGTTTTTTGTTTTGTTTTTTTTTCTCTTTCCTGTTTTGTTTCTCATCTTAAAGTTAAGCTAAGCTCACCCCCGAGCCTCAGCCCCCCGAGGTATTACAGCTTTAACTGTGTTCAGTATGATCTACCAAACAATATGTCTTGATAAATCTGAATAGCAATCCGGTGCGCGGCTCCCCTTGGCACTGCAAAGCCAGGCCTCGCTTTAGTGAACCCGCTCAGGAATGTGGGTTAATTCGGCCGACCCTTTTTACCCCCACAGCTCTGTTTTTGTGAGGTTGGCAGAAACTGACACGTTTTCTTTTGCTTAATTAAGTTGTTCAGTAGAAGGCTGGTCAAACAGTTGCATCTACGTGGGGAGTCTGGAGACGCACAGAAAGCCGTGGGCGTTTCCAACATAAAAAGGGGGATTCTGTTATTGTTTGGGTGTAGACGGGTCATTTTTTCAAAGTTACTGCTGCCTGAGTGACCACAACCCTGCGCACAGCCCTGAAAGGACATTAAAGCTGCTTAAACACAGCTACCTTGGGTTCTAAAGTTTATTTTTTAAAAGAAAAAGAAAAGAGAGAGAGTGCGAACACGAAGGAAAGAGCCCAAGCAAAAGAGAAACAAACCAGTTGTATGTGTGTAGCATTTTCTTTCTTTCCAGCCTTTCCTTTTCTTAAAGGCAAAGAGTGGGCTTATTTAAATAAGAGATGCCCATACACTATGCATTACAGTTAGTATGATCAAATTCCTCTCCAATCCGCAAAATAAAACGGGTACCCATAAAACTTGCCTTGGCCCGGAGCTGGGGGCTGGGGTGCAGCCACCTCTATGCCAGGGCATGGGGGCTGGGGAAATTCGCCGGCAACCTCCTGGCCAATGTGCTTCCCACTTTTTTTCTTTGCTGATGTTACAAACAGTATCAGTGTCCTGGATATTAGGGGCCCCCAAGGACCCAATGGATCAGAGGCCCCCTCCCCCTTTCCATCCCCTCTGGAGGCCTTCTGTAGTTCTAATTCAAATCACCTTTGTCATTCACATGCAGATACCCCACCCTCCAGTCTCTGTGGATATTTGATCCTACCAAGAGTTCCCCGGATTGCACATCTTGTGTGACATCATTAAGAAAGGGCCTGAGCCTGTGGACAGGACTGGGAACCGGGCTTTTGAGTCTTACTGCCAAAAATGACTTCCATCTACAGTGCAACCCTGAGTTCTTATGGATTCCTTTGTGCCTCAGTGTCTTCCTATCAGCAGGAATGCTGCCCAATGCTGGGTACCTATCACGTACCTTATGAACATTTATGAGCTCAGTCTGCCCTGCCTCTCCCTTGGCCATAAACCAATTTCTGAAATAACCACTGATTCAACACAGCATTGGTGGGCAATTCCAGAATTTTCAACAGTTAGGAAGCCCAGGCTTCCATTATGCATACGGGTTGCTATGCTGTGCATACTTGGTCTCAGCAGACAACAGTGGTGCCTGCTGGGAAGCCACACACTCAGCTTTCCCACCAGGTCCCACAACTGCAGCCCTTGCCAAGCTCCTCGGAGAAACGTTCTTTCCTTCTAGAGAGGAGAAGTCTGGATATCTGAATGTTTCCAGAATCTTCACTGTGATTTTTCATTTTTCTTACATACAAGAAAACGTGGGTGAATTGCTGAAGTTGTGTGAATGGTAAAAATGATTTTTTAGGCTCCTGAAGGTCTGTCCTGGGTTTTTCTCTCTCTCTCTCTCTTTCTTTCTTTCTTTCTTTCCAGTGCTGAGAATTGAACCTAGCGCCTCACACATGCTAGATAAGTATTCTACCACTGAGCTGCATGAGTCCATGTATTTTAGATATGAATTAAATTAAATGAATTAAATCAACAGCCTGTACTGACCTCAGTGAAACTGGTTTTTCTTTATTTGATTGAACCCAGGGTCTCTCACATGTTTGGCAGTGTTCCACCACTGAGGTGCACCCCAACCCTAATTGTTGGCTATGGCAATACCTGCTTCTTCCCCAAGCATTACCTGAACTGGTTGTAGACTTCTACTGAGGAAATTGTGGCCCTCTGTGTATTGTGTATATTCAGGGACCCAAAACTAACAAGTATTTCAAGATCCTTCCAACCCAGAAGTGGCAGGAGGAGAGTGTTTTAAAAGTTTGGTTTTGCACAACCGTTCCCAATATGACCTTTTCTTCTATACAACCCAAGCCCAGCCACCCACAAGTATAAAATATGCTCCCCAGTGCTGGCGGCTGATGTTCAAGCATTCTGTAGGACACTGGCTGGTGATATCTGCTTTACTCTCCAATCTGCAATGACCCACGGAAGGTTCTGGAACCTCGGTCTCATTCACCAGTCGGGCTATTAACCATGAGGTCACCTGCCTTACCTTCAAAAAGGCCAACTCAAAACTATGGAGACTCACACAGAACTTGGAAGTAACAGCTAACTGGCTGGCCCTAGCATCTCCTAAAGACAGAGGTTTCAAGAGGGCAGTGATGGCTCGAGCAGATGGGAGCCAGGATGGCCAGGCGACGAGTGTCTACGAGAGTCCCGCCACCTGGCTGTCTTCCCACAGTCTGGAGGTGGTGTGTGTGCGGCTGGCGACTCAATTCCTACTCGAAGTGGCAGGCCCTCTCCCCCTTCCCAATCCTCTGACAGGCTGGGCAGATTTTGCTTTGGCTTTTTAAAATCCAGGACACATTATCCCTTAAAGTCGCCAAATTCCAGTTGCCAGAGGGAGCCAGTCTTTCACTGTTGCCCCACCACCGACATTATGTCTTCACACCCAGGGAAACAGAAGGCCTTCCTCCATGCAGGCGGGCCCACAAGAGTTCTGAGACTGCCACTCGGGTCCTGGGGACAGAGAGGAGGATTCACAAGAGCTGGCCAGGAGCCATCCCACTATCCCTGGCACTTTCGGCTCCACATGGAGCTCTGCGGCTCTTCAGGACAAAGAAGAGTGTTTTTATCAGCCCAACATTCTGCTGACAAATGCATAATAAACTGACAGAAAGCCACCAAGCAGCATTTCACTCCCCACCTCTCCCCCCACCGCCCTGTTCCAGGGGAGGCCAAGCCAGAGTGGGGATGGTCACTTTCTGCAGGTGTTAGGCCAGCGTCCCTGCATTTGCATGCATTTGCATAGACTGTCAAACAGTTGGCTGACAGAAAGTCTGAGGAGGTCTGGACACAGCCCAAACCTGTCAGTGGCATTCTCCTTGCCAGTCAAGGTTGGCTTTGGCTGCAATTAAAGCAGGAAACGAATACTTCTGACATTGCAATAGACCCAGCCACAGCTGGGCAAAGTTAAATGGAAAAGTGTGCTGCATTTCCCCAGACAAGATGCATGCTGGAAACAAAAAGAGGAAAGAAAAGAGAAAGGCAGAGACCAGTAAATGCTAAGAAAGTGACACCCTCAACTCGTTCTTTAAGGGGAAACATTCTTCACAGCCTCTCCAGGTTGCTATGTTGTAGTTGCTGCTGCTGCTGTTGTGGTTTGGAGTGAGGAAACAGCTTCCCCACTGAGGCAGGTCCATGTGGCCTGAGAGAGGACCTCACCAGCCAGACACTGCACCTTCTATTTATTCTCAGAGCATCGGGCGTAATCTCAGGCAGGAGGGAGGAAGCAAATTCCCAAACCACATTTCCGAGTTACACATGCTATCTTGTAAGGTTTTCACTGTGCCTTTCGGGGTTGACAAATAGGTGGCCTGGTTCAGAGGGAATGAGAGTTGGAGGAGGCTGATCACAAGCATCATGTTGTTCTCGGCCAGCACAGCACAAGGATTACAGCTCATATTAGCATACGGATCGTGGTAGGAAAGGAACAGAACTCAGCACCCTCACTACTGTAAGTGTGAATGACTGGTGGAGGGGGAGGAAGAAGGCTCGGTAGAAGGTGGCCGTTGTTTTTAAGAGCATGAGATTTATATTTTTGGAGACCCACATCCTCCTAAGATATTGTTGTACAGATTCTTTAAGCGAGATCTAACAATGTATTAAATACTTCATCTCTAAACAGTGGTGGGCACTAGAGTTTCATGAGCAGCAGATAATAGATTCTGTTTATTCGCCAACAATACAGACACTGTTCATCTCAGGACTGCAAGTGGCTGAGCCATCTGGCTAATATCTCCACAGTAAAACATTGTCCGTGACACAAAAAATGACTACATCCCCAGGACAAACTAGTGTGACCTCTAAATAAAGCCTTCCTCTGAAGCTATGATATCACACTGCACAGGGGACACCAGCACAATTGAATCTGGTCACCAAAAGCCCAAGTGAGATAGGACTATGTAAATGGAATTTTATAGGAGACTTTTTGTCCTCTATGGCAAACCATCTAGATCCGTCCACAGCACTGAAACATCTTTTTCATTCACCCCCAGGACAACAGTGTGATTCTATCTGGGGATTGGCAGCCCCCTTTCACCCGCGCCAGACCCAGGAAGCACACATCCGTGTTCCCGAGGCGGCACCTGCAGTCTTTGCTTCCAACAACATGTCACTGACGGGGTCCCACCTGCACCAGCCTTTTCGCTGATATTGTGGAAACAAGAGGCCCTTTTTCCTCCCTGCCAGAGAGAAGGCTCACATTTGCCAGCTTCTTCACAAATAGCTGAACAAGTCACTCGCAGCCTTGCGCCACCTGAATGCCTGCTTCACAGGGCAAAATAGCACACACACACATTCACTCTCCCATCGCTCCCTCCAAGAAAGGGGCCATTTTAGTGGAAGAAGTGTCATTTCCCCCAAAAAAGACCCAATTCAGTCTCCATTACCAAGGCATTTGTGCGGCTGTTTGGTGGGAAAATTTCATTACAGACATGGAGATGATGACCAGATCCCAAAGCTGGCCTGGCTTAAGCAGTCCACCTGTTCCAACTCCTGCTCATATTGTTTTGGGTTTTTTTCAAGAGGAAGAAACACTGGCCACCCCTGTGCCCGAAACAGCTTGCACATAGAGCGTCTTGTAAAATAAGGATCCCTAAATGCTTTCCAAAGGCAGAAAGGAGTTCCAGCGGTTAGCAGCCAGGGCCACCTGCAGGGACAGCCCTGGGATAAAGACTCCATGTGCCAGAAATAGAGGAGGGCTGAATTCCTCTATCAACTGTCGTCACCCCACCATCCTGGGGAAATGATGTAACTGCTCAGTAGCAACGTCTTCTGAACATTTATTTGGCAAATGAATGAGAAATACTTATCATAATGCCTGGCATTAAAGGAGAGCATAATGCCTGACATTAATAAACAGTAGCTTAAAAGTAATGATAACAGGGAATGGTCAGCATCAACCATCTGTGACTCCTGAGATTTCCAGAGGAAAACAGCTTAGCAGGCACCAGACATCCATTTCAGTGCAGTCTTGAATTTCATAGTAGGATTTATTAGTATGATAGCTGTATTTATTAACATCATTAAATTTAGCCTAAACCTAAATTATCTGGCATGGTTAAGTTAGAAATTGTACTAAAGTTGGTTTGTCTTTCATCCTGTATTTCTAAAGTAGAACTTTCCTCATGCAGCATGAAACTGGTCAAAATTGTCATGAAGTTATTTTTATTACTGTCATAGTTTTTCTTGAAAATGTTTAGAAATAACATGCACAATTGCTGTATCTTAGGTATAAAATCATAGGCACAGTTTGATACCTTAAAACCACTATTTGCTTTAGTACCAATCTACCTCTAGATTTTAATTACTTGTGATTAGCTGAAGAGTAATCAGTTTGGCTGAAACTAATGAAACCTGATTTTCCTACAACCAGGTAGTTGAGAGGGCACAATCCAGACCCAGAGCCCGGAGAAGAGGTTTATTGTAATAATCCTACATGTGTCATATTTACCCAGCTAGAAATTGAGTTCCAGGCCCTTGACTGTCCAAAGTCTATAGCAGGCATCTGAATCAATTTGGAGGGACTTGATGGCTTTGATTAGCATCTATGTGACTCCTCCAGACATTTTTAGTAGAAATTTAAAGTATTCAAGGATATTAAAGCCATTAAAAATTCCCATATGGAAAATTTTGCAGATTTTATATCTTTATATGAGAAATCTTCAGTATGTACTTGGCTGCATGAATTTTTACCTCTGCTTTCTTAGGTTATTTTTGTTTCTTTCATTGTTATTATTAGCACATGCTTGCAGGACATAATGTTTATGTTTATTGTGGGGAGTCAGTGCATGTACACACACATTTTCATTGTTTTCTTCATTCCCTACCTCTCCCATCCTTCCCTGCTCCTTTTAACTCTTGGTCCTCTTCCCATTTACAAAAGCTCCATTTCCATTTTGTTCTCCAATTATTTTTCCCCTTCCTTTCCCCCACCTCCTTTTTCTCCCTCTCCTCCATCTCTTGCTCCCCTTCCCATTGGGGAAAGATCTCCATACTTCCTAATGCTAACAAAGAGAAACTCTTGTACCTGTGTTGTTATTTCTATGAATCGGGTGACTTTCAGTAGGAATCTGCACCCTGAGTAGTAATCACCATGCCAACTGACGTTGACCTGGGATCCTGGGGCTTAGAAGGAGTCCAGCTAAGGGCATACCTGAATGTAATTAACTTATAAACGCACATTTGGGATGAGTCTTCTTATATATTGTTGTTGGGTTGGAACAATCTTTTTAGAGTGTAATTTGATAGTCTCCATCAACATGTAAAATACTAACATCCAGTGACCTAGAAATTCCCCTTTTGAGACTACATCTTGCTGAGCAACACCTTCAAGTGTACAAAGTATATAAAGGAAGTCGCTGGTAATATTATTTGCACAGTGAAAAGTTAGGGATAACCTAAAGGTCCATCAGTAAGGGATGCCTATACCTTCCGATCCAGAAATTCCCTATCTAAGATTAAATACTACTGGCCTAGTCTTTCATTGTGTGCAGGAGTCATGTACAAGGGAACTGACTATATTACTTGCAAAAATGTAAAACTGGAGATAATGGGAATACCCAACAATAACAGAATGGTTAAATGATGGTGCATTTGGTGAGAATAATGATGAGGAACATGTATAAAAAAAGATAGCTTTGTAAATGGGAAAGGGACCAAGTGTTTACATCACACTATCCAGAAGAATGAATGCCAGACTCTCCAGAAGATGAAAAGAGAAGGTCTTTCCATCCTTACAACATGCTCTATTGTCAGATTTCCATTTCAAAAAAACAAAATATATAATCCTTTCACACTTCAAAAAGTAATATAAATTTAAAACAAAAATCTGTGTTTCCCAGTAACTGTTCCTCACTCATACAGGGAAAGCGAGGGGCACGCTGGCCAGCAAGACTTCCTGGATGGCCATCGTGAGAAAGGTTGATGCCAAGGGCTGAGGGACTCACAACCATAGAGAAATTGTAAGCCTTTCCCCTCGGGGACTTACTGGAGCACAATGAATCTACAGATAAAAATACTTAATATAAGGGGACTGGATGACTCGACCCATCCTATCCATGGAGTTTTCATGCTTCATAGCTATTTGTTGTCAACTCTGCAACGACGCAGGTCACGTAATGTCATACTTAAGAGCCCGGATGCTGGGATCAGACTGTGGCCACCTTCGCCACTCACTAGCTGTCCTCATTTTCCTTCTCTGTGAAGTGGTGATGCTCTTCTTATTTTTCTCACAGGGTGGAGATAAAGCATTTAACACAAATTCTGGAGTTATATATCACACAAATCCCGGGTTATATACCACATACAAGGCATAGTGACATGAATTCAAGCAATGAATCCAGCCATTGCTATTGTCATTGCTATAATAAGACAGTTATTATTAATAACAGCCACTCACAGGATGTGTAAAGCACCCTCTGGATGGGGCATGGAGGCATGACCTTGAGGACTGTATCAGGTCACTTTAGCACTGTCTTCTGCTCTGCTTCCTGGCCACCATGAACGAGCAGCTTTGTTCATGATGTTTCTGCCTTGAAACCATGGACTGAATTCCCTGAAACCATGAGCCAAATTAAATCTCTCCTCCTTGAAACTGTGGATGTTGGGTGTTGTGTCTCAGGGACAGGAAAGCTGACTAACATGAGCAACTTCACTGAAAAACACCAAGACTTGTTTGACTCACACGTCATTATATCTATGTATAAAACACCTATTTGAACCAGCTCCTGAGTGACGCTGACCTGTAGAATGGTATCTCCTGTCCAGGACACAGTGCTCCACTCCAGGGCAGTTCATGGCAAAGCAGCAGCTAGGTCCCATCTCCATGGTACAACCACGGGTGTCATGGGCACCCAAATCAAATCCTTCACCTGGTGGCATCAGGAGAGCACCTACAATAGAAACCTGGTGAAATCAAGGGACAGAAGGGACTCAGTGTCTGGAGGCCCAAAGAGGGCCATGCTGCTTTCTTTTCATGGCACGCCCTCAGAATCCTTGCTCTGCTCCCCTGGCTTCATTCCTGCACTTTGCACATGGCCCTCAACTGGCCACCATACTGTGAACCCCACATACCCTGAACCCCACATACCCTTCATTCTCTCACTCTTTTGGTTCCAGTCCCCACAAGAAAAAAGGAGGATCCTATTCATCTTTTCAAGTGAGAAAAAATAGAAGTTATCAACAAATGATAGAGCCAGGGGCTATGGAGGCCTGTTACGGGACTATGGGAGGCAGAACATTACTGACACCTCTAGGAACCAATAAGACTCATGAAAAGAGACTGTTCCCTCTTCTAATTGGTCAGCAGTGCTCCTAGAGATCCTGACCTTAGAGGCTGTTCTCTCCCTTCATAGGTGCAGAGGACCCTGGGTCCAGAGAGACCTTGGCTGTACTTCCTGTAATCCAGGGAACATATGGCATTTTTTCATAGCTGTTTTATCATTAGATGTAGCTTGTAACAAAAGGGATCCAATGAGTCAAATCTATCCATTGTTTTGTTTTTATTCCTAATGTAATGCTGTATTTTCACACAGTTATTTATCTTTCACAAACCTCTTTCACGCATGCAAAGTTAGATCCACTCCAAGGTGAGAAGAGTCCTATTATCTGTATTCTACAGAGGGAGAGAGAGATTGAAGCTCAGAGAAAATGAGGAACTTGCCCAAAGTCACAGAACTACAATAGTAAGAGCAGAATTAGAACTCACTTCTCAAGCTCTTGGGCTAGCTTCCCTTGTATGTTTTTGAGCATTTAGTGGAGGTAATCAGAAACATTTTCTGGAGACTCAAATCTCACTTTTTCTTTCTCTCAGTCCTGCTTTCCATTTTGGAAACCTTTTTACCCTTAAGGGTCAAGATAGTAAAATTTTAAAAACGACAGGCACACAAAAGACATCCCACTGGTCAAAAGTAAAATTGCTTACAAAGCAAGAAGAATTAAAGACACACATGTTCTACCAGTGAAGCAGTAATAACTCAGGACATGGGCATAACAGGAAGTGAGAAGTGTCCCCCAGGAATTGTCCTCACCCGGGTCCCTGTAGCAGAGGGGACAGACGCATGCCTTTGCCTTGTGACAAAGGTCTCAGCCGTGTCTTGCGGTCAGGCTTGGACCCCTGCGCAGTCTGTGTGCTGCAGAAAGGGCCGAGTCCTTTTCTGGGTCCCCATTTCCCGACGGAAGGCACTGGCTCCTTTCCAGCCCTGGAGCAGAGGTGGGGACCAGGAGAATAGTCCGCCTTGACACCCTACCCTCGTTCCTCTCCCTTGAATGTGGTGGCCCTACGGGCAGTCTGGGCCCACATCCTTGCTGCCAGATGCATTTGGTGGCATCTGAAACTTGTCACTGAGTGACACTTTGCTATAGAATGAGCAGCATGGGGACAGATGACTTGCAAGGGAAAGGGATTCTTCTAACTCAGGTCCAGACTAAACAGAACCTAAGGGTCTAAGTGCTCAGGACAAGCCAGTGCCCTGTGAAGCTGCTACCAGTGATGCTGGTGTTGGTCAAACAGAGCAAGGACCGGATGAGGAAAGGATCAGAAAAGCCTCACCTTCCTGGGGGTGCACATGGGCCCTCACAGTCCTTGAAAGGCCTTCTGAAACCTACAGGAATAGACTCTCCTAGTATCAACAGATTGGTAAGCCAGCCGTTCATATCCTATAGCTGATGGGATAGAGCCAATGTGTCAGAGCCGGTCAAAGCTTTAAAGGTATGCAGAGAAGCTGGTGCATACTTATACTCTCAGCACTTTGGGAGGCTGAGGCAGGAGGCTCTCAGATTTGAGCTCAGTGTGAGCAAGTTAGCAAGAACTTGTCTCACTATAAAATTTAAAAAGGGATTGACATATAGGTAGCTCATCATGAAGAGACCTTGGGCTCAATCCTCAATGCAAAAAAAAAAAAAAATTGCAGAAGAATTAATTCTGAATCCATTTGTGGTAAATCAGAAGAATTTTATACTGTTCCACATCCCTCTAGAAGAACAATGAGCTATCTGTATTGGTAAAGCAGGGAAACAGATTAACTTCCTCCTGGGCCTCTGGAATCCCAAAAGGCTGTTTTTCTCTCTTTACCCATGCCAGTGGTCACGTGGGACCAGGTTGATCGACCCTGGCCAAACTGTCCAGGGATGGTTGAGTTTTTGCAGAACACAGCAGAGGGGCAGGGGCTCCTGTTTTGACCAGTTCCTCATGTGGGACAGGCTTTCTGCATATAAAAATGTCAGGCCTAGAAGGACGCAAGGAGAAGCAGGAAGGAACCCGGGGTCCTTGTTGTTGCCTGAGTGGAAATCTCTCCCCTGTTCCACTGGCACCGGATATAAGAAGAGCTGTAGGACAGGGCTGCTCTCTCCTGTTTCTTATTTTAGTGGCACACAGGTACCTGCAACCAAGAGCCACAGAAACTCGTTTAGCAGACTGCAAAGCCACTCAGCTATCTAGCCAAGCACCTATCACCTGAAGAGCAGGCTTTGCCCTGTTCCCCCAATGCCAGCCCCAGCCACCAGGGTTTCCGCTGTGTCCGCAAATGAAGATATGCCAACACAGGAATAGACAAGCCGTCATCTATTTTACAGATCCACTTCTAACAGCAGAAACACCATGAGCTGTCCCAGTAATAGGGTTTTCAAAAAACTCTTTCTCCACTTCAGCACGGGCCAGCCTTGGGGCCAAGGACAAGCTGCCTATTTCCCGGTCACCATGTTTCTAGAGACCAGAGCCCAGCCTTGAACCGGAGAACTCCTGTACTCGGGTTCAAGGCTCTTCTGGCCTCCCTTTACCAGAGCTGATGCTTCTTTCCACACGCTGGTAAGTTCTGGTTCCCCAGCGCTTAGTTCTATGGTAGGAAAAACAGAAATAGCTTTGGCTTTCACATAAAGCTATTCTTGCCAACATGGTGACACATGCCTGCAATCCCAGCACACAGGAAGGAGGCTGACGCATGAGGATCTCTGTGAGACCCTGTCTCAAAAAAGAAGTGCCCCTTGCAAAAACTATTTGCTTCCAAAATTCCTTCCTTGTTGTTTTACCATTTTGAGACCTAACTCAACCCAGATGGGACTTTATCTTTGGCATAAACAAATCACACCCATTTCATCCAGCCTCATGGTCAATCCTCTCTTCCATGGTGATTCAGTTCCATGACAGAACTGTCACCTCCCCTAAGTCTGGTCTGTGTGTGCACCCTTGACTGGGAGGGTTCCCTCAAGAGCCTCCCTGCCACCCCACCCCCAGCCCATCTGGAAATGTCCAAGCCCTTATAGACTTTGCTCTTTATTCGTTCACAAAGGATGTACGATTTTAATTTTTAAAGAACTGAATAGGGATCCCGAGTCACCATATCAGGGCGGCTGCTCCGCCAGGACTCAGTAATTGCCCTGTTTCTAGTGCCTTTTCTCCCACTTCACCAAAACCAACTTAAGCTGATTATCGCCATTTCCAGCAGCCTCACTGGGCTCTAGATATATCCATTTAATATAGCCAAGACAAGCAGCCAACTGCTGTTTTCAAAAGACTATCTGACAGATTCTATTCACTTACAAAGTAGCTCTCCACGGCTGGAATCATTATCTTTCATTTCCCGCATTCTGACACCTTTCAATGATTTGTTGACATCTGAAGAGTTATGGGCGATCTCAGAAGAGGCAGCTGGACTTTCCAGCTCCAAAGATACAAATACAAAAAGGATTCCCATACAGCGCCAGAAATAACTCTATTCTTTGCAAATGCATTCCCAAATCTGCATATTAATAGAGCACTTTTATCTTTAAATATAACCTTAAAGGGGGTGGGCGGTGTTCATTTAACTTGTTCCCTGCCAGCGCAAGAAAGTTCACCTTTCCCTCCAAACCAATGTTCCCTCACTTGACCCATAAAGCCAGAAAAATGCAAATACCCTGCATTCTCAAACCTCTAATGCTTGGTGCTGTTCTCTGATGAGGAGGGAAACCCAGGCGAATAGCAGGAGGCTTTGCTGTTTCATCTGCTGCCAGTGGGTTTGAAGTGAGCATCGCTGGAATAATGTCTACTAATAATTTGCACTTCTATAGTCCTTTTCTGAGGGTATCTCTAAGGAGCCTCTATGAACATGCCCAGGTCCAAGCCTTCCACCTCTGGGCACAACAGCTCCAGCCCCTGCCTCTTGGCCAAGAGGCATCCTGTCTTTCAAATTCCCACACAGTAGGACCAGGGTAGTTTTTTAAAGGGAGCTATATATAACCTGCATTATCCAGTTACAAATATGAGCTGTGATTGAAACTATGGAGAATGTTTGAAGTTTAAAAAAATTATTACAGTAAAAGACACATTGCCATAAATTCCCCCTCAAAATTCTCCTGGTCACTTCTACATTCATTCGTCAGCCTTGCCTCTTTTGGAGACCATGGCGGAAGTTTTCTTTCATGTTGGTAGTTGTGCTGGCATGGTTGCCTCAGTGTCCTGCATCGACTAAAAACATTTACTTTTCCTGGTCATTTGGCGCTGGGGAAGAGTCAGATGTGGTGCAGTGCCAGGTTTGGTGCCAGACTTGGTGAGTGAAGTGGCTGAGGCCATGCCGTTGTGGTTTTACAAACCTGCCTTTCTGCTGGATAGTGCTTGGCAGCAGCAGCCACTGTGTTTTTGATCTTACCCTATAAAGACACTCAGGAAAGAGAACTTTCATAACTGCTTTGGGAAGCTGCAAGAAGGGTGAATGTGTCTAAGGAAGGGTGAGTATTTGGAAGGGCACAATGCGCCTTTTCCTGCAATAATGTAAACATTCATCATATGTTTTGGGTACCCCCCGCACGAGTATGTAACAAGTGAGATAAATATGCAATGCAATATCTTCAGATTCTTTTTCCTCCCTTTTCCCCTTCTCCATCTCCACCTCTCCCCTACATAAGCTGAAGGCTTTTGTCAACAATTTTAATGGTATATCAAGCCAAGTGTTTGCTAGAGTATAGGGAATATAGGGGCACAACTGAAAATTAGTGGGAGTGGGGTTGTATTTGAAGATAAATGAACATAAAGGCATCAGTAGAGGGGAATGGAACCAGCATACTGCAATTGACAGCCTGGATCCATCAGAGTTGTCCGTTTTGTGGCAACTCAGGGCTGTACCATGGGGAAAGAAGGGGTGGCTGGACGAGGCTGGTAGCCGGGAGGGGGATGATCGTCCTGGGGATGGGTTTCAGAGACTCCAGAGTGAGGCTGCAGAAGTCAGAGCCACCTGTTTGAGTTTTCCAATTCTCCTCAGATCATCCCCAAAGAGGGATGCTTCGAAGGGACCAGAAGCACATTTACAGGTCACTTCTTTTCCTGTCTTACAGCAACAGTCTCTCAATCAACAGCGCCCCTTACTGGCCAGAGGGTTCTGGGCCTCCTTCTTAACCACCTTTTGGAAACTGTTATCAGGTCCTTCTCATCCCTAAAATTTTTCACACACCAGAACAGCACATAGTGCAGCCCTAGCTCAAAGCGCCTCGTTGCCCTTTGTCTTGAATTCCAGTCTCAGCAAAGTCAGGTTTACCTTTGGGAGTTCTATTCCCCTGGGAGACCATAATGCACAGCTGCATGATCCCAGCAGATTCGCAGTATCACTAAGCCTTCATCAAGAGCAGACACTGAGGCAGGTGTACCGACCTTCCCTGCTGACCAAATACATTTGAATACTAAGCGGTAGATGTCATAGGGAAGCCATTAAAAACCGAAGTGGTACGAGCATTTTTCAAGCGCTTTTCTGGAGTATTCCAAGGAAATCCTCCTGATTAAGGTGCACAGGGCTCATCAGCTAATGTAAAAGATCAGCTGATCACAGGAGTGATGTCCTGGCTGGCAGGGCAGGTGCAGCCAGCCTGGATTATTTTAGGTGAGGGGATTGTCGCAGAGGGAGACAGACAAGGAGGTGGAGGGAATCTATTTTGGTTGAGGTGCTTTATTTTGCTTTCTTGCTTGTGAGGATTCATTTCCCCTGGGTAATTTAAAGTTTGCAAAGAACCTTGAAATTCCTTGGAGAGTGAGCATCATCAGAAATAAAATAAAAAGTCACAACATGAGAGGTAATAGAGAAAAGTGGCCAATGTCTTATTTTCGGATTCCAAGGTTTTCAGGCAAAGGTTTAACTAAGGTTATCGGGGAGTCTAGGGAAGGTGCTTTGCATATGCCCTGTTCTTGTTGAAGGGATTGCTGTGTGTTTGGCGGCTAATATTTGTTGCTCCTAGCACCTTCTACACTTTTTCCATGTGTTAATCCGTTTAATTCTTGCAGCAACCAAATACATTAATTAATTAATTCTGAATGCACACGTGTCTACTCAAGAGAATGTTATGATACCCACCCTCTCCTCAGAAACTGGAAGTTTGACTAGCTAACTGCTCTGAGCCAGTGATATCGATCCTTTCCAATGCCACTGTCAATATATTGAAGTCTGCTCAGAATCAGCAAAGATTTTCTATCCCTGCTCCACCGAATGATTTCCTCTGCCTTTCTCAGCAAACCTTTTGTAGTACTCTGCCTGCTCTTCTTCCAGCCTTATCCCTGCTGCTTAAACAAATCTGTAGCCCCGTTAATGGGCTCAGCATCCTGGAGGAGAAAGGAACTAGCTGTGCAGCAAAACCATACTCAGTCTCGTTATCGTCTAGAAAAACACATAGAATGCTGTAGACTGTTTGCCACGCCTTGCATTTCAGTGTTGAGTGGCTTTTCCCAGCACACACAAAGCCTGCAGGTAGGTGGAGAAACCAGAATTGCTTCTCCAGGCCACTAGTTTCTGCTCTTCCAAAAGATACAGATGTAACTCCCAGGCTCTTAGGAGCACATTCTGCTTATCTGCCTAAGAAGCAGATGAGGAAACAACACTCCCTGGTACTAGGCCCTTAGAAATAAGGCAAGCCTGCACTTCAACGCAGGCTGGAGCACTGGGGTCTGTCACATTCTCTCTGTGTGAAGCTTTCCTTGATCCATTATTTAGTACTGAGTCAAGCCCAGATTCTGAAGTGACTTGTTAACTTGTCGATTTTTACAAGGCATGACTCCTTTTATTTTCAAATCATTTCAAAATTATAGGCAGGTTGCACTACTAACACAAAGAACTCTTTTCCCAATTCCTGAGAGAGGTGAGTTGCCAACACAATGCCCAGTTAGCCTAAAACATTTTAGTGTGTATTTCCTGTGGTCCAAGATACCATCTGTCATAATCAAAATACAACCATCAAAATGAAAAAAATTGCATTGAGGTATATTATATTCCAGCCCTCAAACCTTGCCCAGGTTTATCCAGTTCTATTAATAACACAAGGATGAACCCAGGACTACTCGCCACACCTGAATGTCACATGTCTTCAGCCTCCTTAGCCAGGAGCTGGTACTCGGGGCAGGAACGAAGTCCTAGAACTGATGCTGGGTTCATGTAACATCTGGCCAAGTGGTATCTGACTTCAATTTCCCCTATTACTGATGTTTTTAATGCCACACAAAAGATGAGGTGATGCCTTCATGTGTCTCTGCTAACATTGCTCATTCCTGCGTGTCATTTTTTAAGGATTTTGTGGGGAGGTAGTTTGAGACTAGGCAAGTATCCTTTCTCTTGTCAGACTTCACTTGCTGTTTTTAATATCCACTGATGTTTGTTGGTTGAATTAGCAGTTACTATGATGGCTGAAAATTGTTGGAGTTTTTTGTTTTTGTTTATGTCTTTGTTTTGCCGATTCTGGCTTTTCTCCTATATGGTATTTATTAGCTGGGGCTCTACTTTAAGGAAGAACCATTGCTTTTTCCTTTTATATATTTATCCATGCATTTTTGTCAGTGAGAATTCATGATTTCTTCTGTTTAGTGGGTGATAATACACTCCTATTGCTATTTCATTTTATGCCCAAATTGCTCCAGAGATGGCCAGTAGGAACTCTTCACCCTTGGCTCCTGAGAGGATCCACTGTCATTCTTTGAGCCCTGTGTATTTTCTAACACAAGATCCTCTAGCATTGTCTATTATATTCCTTGACCACCCCCCCCAATCAGTCAGTTTCCCAGAGATCTTTGGCTCATTCTGGTGGGAACTTTGGGAACACCAAAGTCTGCTTCTAGTGGTGCTCTCAGGACTTCTCACAGACAGAGAGAGAAACATTTATGCATGAGTTTACACTGTGCATCCAATTCCAGTCCAATACCAAAGGGCTTATTCTAGATTTTCTCTCCTTATGGGTCATGTCCCTCTTCCCCAGAAACCAGGTGGGCACTTTACGTATGCGGTACCCAAAGAGTCCTAAAACATAGGTAGATATGCGTAATGTCATCAAAGGTATCTTCAGTTGGTAAAATAATTATTAGAATATTATCCTCACAACCTGCAGAAAAACACCAGCTTGTGCTCTGGGTGATCCCAGCCTGCGGCTGTGTCACAGACACCTCCCTGGCTCACTCTCCTTCCCTGCTGAGTTTTAATACTGTCTGCAGCTTACATGACCAAAGTCCCAGCTGTCACCTGACCCTCCATAGAAGCCCGGGTCTGGCAAGACAGTGCAAGAGAAAGAACCTCTCTTGCTGTGCACTGTGTCTCTCCAGCACCCTTTCCACCCCTTGAAGCATCACCACAGGGCTCCATTCTGTCTCTTCCACTCTTTTGTTGCTTCTGTTTTGTGGTGCTGAGGACTGAGCTCAGGACCTCATGCATGTACCCCTGAGCCACATTCCCAGACCGAGTCCCTCTAAGTCACCAACACTGGCCTCAAACTCTTGATCTTCCTGCCTCAGCCTCTAGAGTAATTGAGATTATAGGCATGCACTACCATATCCAGTCTGTACGCCTTTGTTTTTGTTGCTCCTCCAAGAACACAATCTCAGCCCTTTCCTCACCTATACCAGATAGTGCAGCCCCATTCTTTTCATAATGCCTGGGCTCAGTCCCAAAGTCCCCCTCTCCTCAGGCCCTGGAGACCACCCCATATAGATCCCCATATAAGTGGAACCATACCATGTTTGTCTCTTTGTGTCTGACATCTTTCACTTAGCATGTCTTCAAAGTTCAGCCATGCTGCAGCATGTGATAGAATTTCTTTCTTTGTTAGGGCTGCATGATATCCCATCGCATGTGTGTACCACAGCTTGTTGATCCAAGAACTCCACAATGAGCACACTCTATGGCTGTCCAGTGGCCTCTTATAACAGCTCTGCTCTGTGAAGCAGGTGTCCTTAGCCCCATTTAACTGTAGGAAGCTCAAAGCAGTGGCTTTTGGGGACTGTCAAGCACAACCAGTGATCTGCACATTTCTTTCTTTCTTTTTCTTTTTTCTTTTTGAGACAAGGCTTCACTATGTAATTCAGGGTGGTCATGAACTCAGTATGTAGCCCAAGTGGGCCTCAAACACACAGTGATCCTCCTGCTTTGGCCTTTTGAGTGCTGGGATTACAGGCATGCGCCATCACATCCAAGAGAAAACATTTCCCACTTCTAGAAGACTCAGTTCTGGCCAGGCATGGTGGCACACACCTGTCATCCCAGGCTTCTGGGATGCTGAGCCAGGAGGATCATGAGTTCCAGCCCATCTGAGCAAATCAGCAATTTGAGAGTCCTATCTCAAAAAGGTGGGGTGGGGCAGCTATAGCTATAGCTTAATACAAAGACTCTGGGTTCATTCCCCAGTAGTGAAAAAATAAAATAAAATGATAAAATAATAATATGGCTAGAGAAGTAGCTCAGTGTGAAGGCCCTGGGTCCAGTTCCCAGTACAGCCAAAAAAAAAAAAAAAAAAAAAAAAATCAAAGAGTTAAAAGACTTAGGCTTTACTGTTATTGCATGCACTACTGCTGTGACCTGCCAGACACTGTTGCAAGGAGTTTACCTATGGAAGCCTGCTTAGTCTTCAACAGGACAGCACAGTTGCCTCTCCATTTGTGGTAGGGCTGCGTTGTAAACACACTGTAAGTAGACAATGCGTTGACATCCGTACGTTCTGCGCCTCCTAGCTTGGTGCCCCATCGTTTCCCTCATGACCATGTGTGTATCAGTCAGCTTTGCCCACGCCACCACTCACCTTTAGGACACAGTATCCAGACATTGTGGTGCACCCCACAGTGGCTCTCATCTGTCACAGAGGTATATGAATGAAAGAAAAAAAACATTCAAGGTGTGGTTTCTACTGAGCATGTGTGCCTCTCACACCATCAAAAATTAAAAGAAAACAACCAAAAATTGAGCCATCAAGTCAGGCTTCACTGTACTATATATTCCTAGCATTAAATTCACAGAATAAAGATTCTCCACACTTATTTGTTGGCACAGCAATTTACCACCTTCCTCTCGACTACCTAGAAGATGGTAATAAAAAGAATTTATTAAAATGTATCAATTGCACGCAAGAATTTCACATATCCAGAGACGCGCAGGTGCATCTCCTAATCCTGGCTTTGCGCCACTGTGAACTTGTGGTATTCTGTAGAGGATGTCAGGCTGCTCTTTCCTCAAAGTCCTGATTTAGTACCTTAGCTCATCAAATCACTTTAGAATTACTGACATGGGGTGTTCTGTTTCAATCTATTCTGATCTTTGGTAATATAGTATTCTCCAAAACCATCCTGGTTGTGGGGTAGGGAGAGGAACCCCTATCGCTTATTACATATCTGCATGTGTGTGTGTGTGTGTGTGTGTTTGTGTTCATGTGCCTCTTCCCTTCCAGGAAAAAACTAGAAGGTTGGCATGAGTGTAGTTCAAGCATTTCCTGGAAAGAGCACAGTAAAGAATTGCTTGGCAGGACACCAGCTAAGACAAGACAGGCAGGCAAGATGCTGACTGAGACACTGCACTGGAACCGAACATGCCCCTGCCTTTGCATCCTGGGCAGCCTCACACCGAATTTCCAGGAGATGAATTCCAGAGAGAGGATGTGTCAATGCACTGTGGCAAAACCACAGAGAATTATCTCTGGCCTACAAAATCAAACAAACAAACAAAAAAACAAAAACAAAAAACCTCCCAATGCAAAGCTATATAACCTTGTAAGTTAGAATGCCAGCTTTTCAACCTTTAGCTGTTTTTCACATGAACTGACACTGGAAATAGAAGTCATTTTTGACGTGGGCTAAGTATGCATCTGGCACGCGATGACTGATGATGCGAGTTTGAGGCTGGGAGTTTTACTGGACGAGAAGCTTGGGACTTCTGGCCCAGAGACACAGGTCTAAACAACACAAAAGCCTTCAGTGAGCCTAATTTTATCTCCTCCTGCACCTCATTACTGGGTGGTAGCTTGTTTTGTGCAAACAATTGCTGGTTTCTAGCATAACAAGGAGGCCCGTGGTGTCTGCATCGAACATATTCCTCAGAGAATGAGAAATCTCCAACCGGGAAAGAGGAGATTCTTGTTAAGCCCTGGAAATAGGCTGAAATGTAAATGTGTGTTCCCTTCCACAACGTGCCTAATTGCCCATAAATGTCATTAAATTGAGAAATGTTTTCCACCAAATTAACTTTGACTCATGATGCCTAATTAGCAGGAGAAGCTGGAAGATAACAACTTATCAGTCACTGTTTAAGAAAACATATTTAATGGGTGACTTTTGGCTAATGGCAGTGTTGAAACAGGTATTGTATCTGTCAAAACCATGCCTGAGCCCAGCAATTAAGCACAATGTCTCTTTCTTGGTGCCAAGAATTTTACAACTCCCTCACAGATGTTTTTAAAAATTGTGGTGAGTGTGAGCTTCCAGGAGTCCATTGTATACCTAAATGATCTATTCAGGGTGCAAGGAGAAGAAAATATTGGTAAAGACCTTGAAACTTTTGGGCGAAAAATATAAGGGCAATGCATTTGAAAGAATGGATTAAATTTTTTAGTCTTTCTCAGAACCTAAAATACAAACTCTCCTCTGTAATTGAAAGCAGAGACTATTTCTCCCAGCCCAGGAGCCTCTTTATCTGACAGAGAAGCTCCGTGGCCACAGTATTTGAGTCTCAGGCTGGCAGGGCCAGGAATCCAGGTGCGAATTCCTAGGGGATGTGCTCGTGGATGTTACATAAGAGGCACCAAAGCGTCTTTTAAACATGAGCAAGGCACTGGGCCTGAGCTCAGTGGGACCCAGCACTGTGAGATCTGAGGGATGCGCCCTGACTTCTAGGAGAGAAGGGAAGTTTGAGCATCTTCCATCATAGATAATACTCAGTCTCTCCTATGGGGTCCTGGTCCATCAAAGACCAAGTCCATCAAGGGACTCTGCTGTCTCCTAAGTTAGTTTAAATGAGAATGATGCTTCCTTTCAAAATGAGAACAAGCGTGCAAGCCCCACTACACATATAAGCATTGGCAGAGACACAGGACCCGTCCCCAAGGCTGGGGAGATGCACGCCCGCAGAAGAAAATAATGCTAGAGGGCTCAATAAACCACAAGCAAGGTGCTAGATGTCACCTCACACACACCCAGACACTGAGGATACTGGGAAGCCTTCTCACCCCAGAGCCCTCTGGGTGATGACAAAGGTGTTTGGTATTTGCATTCTGTAATTAGCTGCCTTTCTCATCACTTTCTGTCTGGCCCTGGGAAAACATTTAGGAATCCACAGCTCAAAAAGGATAGGAAGAGTTTAGAAAGCACCTGGGAATGAGGGTGAGGGTAAGAGTGGGTATAAGTGTAGAAACTTGTAACTCAGAGAGAATTGCTGTCACAGGTAGGAGTTAGTTTATCTTTGGGGTAGCAGTGGAAGTTGCTGAAATATACCACAGTTAATAGTTTCAAAATCGAGTTCTTTTACAGTACATGTTGGCCATCCTGACCATTTGTGAGGGGTGAGATTTGGGAAGGACCCACAGCAGGGAGCCCCTCTGGTAGGTCAGAGATGTAGACAGAATCTCCACCATTGGTTGAGCTCCCCGCAGCTAACTCCTGTGACCTGCTTTGCAGTGGTGTTGTGTGGGGATGCCCCAATTCCTAACCAATGCTCCAGCCCAGAGAGAAGACAGATTATAAGACCACACCCTGCCCACTTCCAAGAGAGGGGAGACTTTGTGTCCCAACAGTCCAAGAAATAAAATCAAAGCATGAAATGTCAAAGCAAAGAAGACTTTGGAGGCGCAAGCCAAATTTACCTTCAAGCCTACACAGGATGTATGGAGAGAAAGACCCTCTCATGATCATATCAGGGAGCAAAGAAGGGTGGAGGAAAGGAGATCGGTGGAGGTATTAGTCACTGAATCTACGAAAATGGACATTAGGGAAAGGAGAAGTTCATGAAGTAGTGTCACTCTCAGTCACCACAAATGGAAGGAGAAGTGGAAACTTAGTCCCAGCCAAGGAAGAAGTCAGAATGGGGCATCAAGAGTGGAGGAAAGAAAATCCTGGAGATGCCTGAAAAAGAGAAGAAAGTACAGGAAGAAAGGAGGCTGGAACTCAGGAGCAGATGTTTCCTTGAGACTCTGGCCAGAGGAGACCAGCACAGTCAGATAGGACAGTGCCTTCTAGGAAATGGAAATTCCCTACCTAGCACTATCTGGTGCCACGGAGCTTCTGAGTGCGACAGAGGGCAACTATTCCTCCTCGAGTCTAAGTCCACAAGTAGGCCTGGGATGGATGCTCCTGAATAGCAAACCCTGGGACCGATGGCCCTTTTGGTAATTTCTTTCTCCCTTTTATTGGAGGCAGTAGAAGTAAATAAAAAAGCATTTATCTTACAAGCTCCTAGCAGGTTTCCATCTGTGTGTGCTCTTCTTGGGAGACCAGAAATATGTGCTCTGAAACTCTTCTGGAGAAGAGCCCACACATGATGGCCAAAAGTCAGAGGGTCCAGTTTCTAACTCTCACCATGTCCACTGGAAATTGGCACAATACAGAGCCAACACCTGGACAGTGTTAAAAATACCTCATATGCAGTCAGTGCATGGCAAATGCCATTACTGTTATCATCCCCGTCATTAGAGTCTTTAGAAATGCAGGGGCTGGAATAGAACATTTCTTTTTTAAGGCAGGGCTCCCCTTTGCAAGGTCCTTTCTGTTAGGGAGGCAGGTCTCCGCTTGCTAGAAGATCCCTGATCTCATTGTTAATGAAAATTACAAAATTTTTCTGCAGAACAGTCCATGTTTTACCTCCAACCTCAGGAAACTAATTCACCCTACCCCCAAACCCAGCTTTGAGCCTATCTCTGGGCCCCAAGTTGGTGTTATCCATCTAGGGACTGAGATATACATAGCCACCTTGTCCAGGGGATGCTACATCAGCCCAAATGAGTGTGGGAAGGCAGCGGTTGCAGCTTGAATCAGACATGGGAATGCCATCCCTCAGTCTTTGGAAGTGACGTTTGCCACGGAATAAATGGTAAACATGTCTGGATGTGATTCAGTGCCTCTGTTTCATTCTACTTGTGTCTGGGGCAAGCAACTGTAATTATTACCAGACATACTAAAGTGAAGTTGGAAACATTTTGTTTTTGCTTGATGATTTGCACATAAATATACTCCAAGAAGGTTAATGAATGTTCTGTTTAATCCCACCTTTTAGTTTAGCAAAGGGAGTAAAATACAAACATACAAGTGATTGGTGCTGATACTAAAGAAGGAAGCCTTACTGTTTAAACACAGTAGAGCCGCTACCATAGACGAAGTACAGTACAATCAGTCAAAGCAACCTCCACTTGGAGTCTCGTTTTCCTCCTCCATAAAGTGGGTTCCTATACAACTATGCCTTTGCCCCAGACACAAGACACGAGATGCCACAAGGCCTGAGGCTGGCTTTCTGTGTGTGTTTGGAGGTCAGATGTCTCTAGGAAAGATGAGATTCATTCCCCACGGAGTTCCAGGAAGCATGAAGACATGCTGACCTAAAATTATTTTGGAGCTGGGTTTTGGCTAAACAAGAAATTGAAGGACAGGCAGGCAAGGAGGGAAAAAAACCTGTGGGGAGAAGGAAGGAAGGAAAAAAACCTGAAATATTTACCATCTTCTCATCCTACAACTCCAGAATCACAAGACTGTCCCTAACAGATGTGGAAAAAAACCTAAGGGCATGGTGTTCTAGAAAACAATTGTATAAATTACACTGCAGAATTTAGATGAAACCAGGGGCCGGGGATTTAGCTCAGCGGCATAAGAGTCTGCCTTGCAAGCAGGCAGTCGTGAGTTTGATCCCCGGTACCGATAAAAAGGAAAAAGGCAAAAAAAAAAAAAAAAGAAAAAAGATTAGAATTTAGGTGAAACCTGTGCTTTTCCAGAGCACAGAGCTGTAAACACATAAAGGTAAAATGAATGGATTCATAAAGGTTGGCAAATCTCTCCTTTCACAAAGGAAAATCTCATTTTCCAACATTTGTTGTTATAACAGCAAAGTCTGAGAAAAGACACAAACATTCAATTAAACACACCTCAGAGCGAGGGCTGTGTGGTGGTCCCTCGTGGGTTCTTGGTTTACCCCACTGTTTTTGAGCTCTGCAGCCCCATAGTACGGTGGTAATATTATCCAAGCACTGCCACACATATGGATGGAGGGACAGCCACACGCCCAATCCTGATTCTGTCCTTATTTTTAAGGCCTTAGACCTTTTCAACATTATTTTTGCGCCGCAAGAGAAAAATAAAGTGGGGGAAGAATAAGAAGTCACCAGTTTCAAACACACCTCCAACCCACATATCAACTGTCATATGGTCACATAATTAGAGGCTGAACATAGAGCAAAAGTTCCCCCAAAGCGCACACATCATCCATACCCTCCTTCCTGCAAGATGGATCGGATCTCAGGAGGAGCTGCTGATCTGATCTGTTTCAACTTCTAGCAAAACAACAGAAATTCACACTCCAAGGCAGTGATCGTATGCCCGAAAGTCTCAAGCCTTCCTGGTGTCTAAAAGGAAGAGATGGGGAGGGGGTACCAAAATGCACCCTTCCTTGGATGTTACCCTCCAATCACTGCATTAAAAAAAACTTTTATGTCTATTTTTTTAAACCTTAAAAGCTCCCGCTGAGCCAGAGAAGTTTCCATCCCATATAAATTCAGAGGATGGATTCACACAAAGCTCCCAGAAGATTTGCAATGGAAATGGCCATGAGCCCTTAAGTACAGAGCCCAACATGACACTCGCAGCGTTATTACAGTGTCTGATTTGGAATTCAAATGCTGCTCAAGACAACAGCCCTTTATTATGTTTCTGACATTCATTACCTCACTTGCTGGCCGGCCAGATTCCATGGACTGCTTCTCGGGGGCCGTCCTAACTCTTCACCCCAACATGTAGATAAGGTGACCAGCCAAAGGGGAGTCACCCAAAGAGGTGCAACTGTGCAAGCTGGGTGTCCCCGACCATGCCCCAACCCCCTGCTCTCTGCCCTGTGCTGCTGTCCTTTGTAGCCACACTGGTCTGTCCTTCTGAGCTGTGAAACTAAAGGGGCTGCTTCTGTGGCAGCACCAGGTACCTGTTGACCAGCATGTGCACACCCACACATGCATAAACACACACACACACACACACACAGACACACACGCGGTAATCCTCGGCTGCTGTCAATGACACATGCCCCTGGCTCATCTGGGTGGCCCAGCCTCATTAGGAAGGGATTTGGTGCCTGTTAGTTAATTGAGGCCCGTTCCCACCACCTGCCACTCGTGGGTCTCATCTGCACACTAACTGTTCCTAATTGTCATCATACGGCAGATCCCCGCAACAACTTGAGAACAGATCCTAAACAGCGCGTGATGGTGTGGGGTGCGGGGTCCAGGGCGCATGAGGCTCTGTGATGATTTATGGGGGAGGCAGAGGTTGGGAGGACAGAGGCACCTCGTGCCATCATCAGTGTGAAAGTTTGGGGGTTAGTGCTCCCTCCTATGCCACTTTAATACACGGGCATGAATCATGGGCTTTGTGGGCCAGGGATGAGCTCGGTGGGCAACATAGTACACAGCTCACCTGCAGCCAGAGCCACGCTCACCACTCACAGCCAGAGCCGGTGGGTTTGGGAGCTCAGAGCCCTGGGTCAGGCTCTGTCTCAAAAGAGGAGCAGAAAAAGGTGCAGGGGTCAGAGGAGGAGCCACAAGAGGACTCAGAGGGAGGACAGCAGACAGACACATGGACAGGTTAAGAAAGAGCAGTGCACCACGAAATACACCACTGCATCGATAAGCTTGGAAGGGGCTTTGGTGCTGTGAAATAAGAACTCGAAAAAGAGTCTAAGACTTAGGATGCGAGGGCTGTCTACCTACAAGAGGGAAAAAGAGACTGAACCCAGCCCATAAGAAATTCAGGATCTCGGGACCCATGTCTGTAAGGAGCCCATCTGGACTTACTAGACAATCAAGCTACGGGAAGTCGTATGATGCGGTTTGCTTTTGTTTTTCATTTTTAAGTAATATTTCCCACTCTAAACACAGCTACAACACACTTCCCTGGGCTTCTAGGGCCTGAGGCACTCAGGATGCCTTGTCACAAAGATATTTACTAGAAAGTACGCTTTTGCCTCAACATTTCCTGTTAGTTCCTCCCCGTTGGATGAGAGAAAGGAAAAGAAACAATAAAAGCATGGAGTGAATGATAAGAGGGAGAGAGTGAGAGGGAAGAAAAGAGGTGACACGTGCTTGTGAGCTGGGGAGCGCAAGGGAGGCTGAGGCAGAAGGACCGCAAGTCCGAGTCCAGCCTGAGCAACGTAGCAATTTAATAAGAATTTGCCTCAAAATAAAGAACAAATTTAAAAATACAAAGGGCCAAGGATGTACAAAGGGCCAGATTCAATCCCCAGTACCACATGCACACATACAAATGAGAGAGAGAGAGAGAGAGAACATGCAAGGAGAGAGGGAAGGAGAGAGAAAAGGAAGGAAGGAAGGAAAACAGGCAGAGAGGAAGATTAGGCTTTAGTTTGTAGTGTCCGGGCCCTGGTCACAGTTCCAGAGAAGGCCCGGCACCCCACAGCCAAGCCAGGCAAGCGCAGCTGTGTGTGTTGAGCGCCACCGCCAGCCACCGAGGGCCAGGGGAGCCGTTCCCACCCCCACCCCACCCCCCTTCCACGCTGCCACACTTTTGCTTTCTGTTTCCTCCATGAACAAGTGATTTTTAAGGCTCCTGATACCACTGGTTTCCTTCCTAAACCTCCCAGACCCATGCACAAACACCACAAGCAAAGCCTCACAACATCCTTCAGCTTAATTTGCCATCGCCAGCACCTGCCCCCTCCTTGGAGTTTAGTCCTGCCCCTGACACAAACCCCAAAACCCCCTCTGCTATTTCCACATCTTGCCTTACGTGCTGCTGTCCTGCTCCTCCCTGAATGTCACTCACTGCTCTCCCTGCTCTGTTCCTCCAGCCTGTGAACCCGTGGGGCCTGGTCCAGGCTGCCTCTGAGAGCTGGCAGATTTCAGAGGAAAAAAAAAAACACATGGGAAAGAAAGAATGGCAGTTTGACACTGCACTGTCACAGTTAAAACGGGCCCCGCGCGTGACCCGGGCTTGGACACCGATGCCTCGTGCCCAGTCACAGCTGAGACTGCATCTGCCACGGTTCACGGCCACAGCTCCATGCTGGGGGACCAGATGCCTCTGCTGACGCCACTCTCCTTCCTGCCTTCTGCCGGATGGGCTGCCGCAAGACAGAGCCCAGCACCCGGCCCTGGGCTTAATCTGTCCCTGCAGCCCGCCCTTTCCATATCTTCTCCTTCTGCCCTTTCTGTCTCCACTGTCCCCACCCCAAATGGCCAGAAGGGGGGTCTTTCCCTTCTTAAAGTTGGACCCCAAGGAGCAAAGCAGAATAAAAGGTCAACCGAGAGGACTTTGATTCCTGCCACACATAGAACAGTACAGAGATGGGTGTGGGAGGCCACCAATGTCCCCCCACACTGAATCCCCACTGATTTCCTGTTTTACATGTCACCAGTTAGTAGGAATACTGACACTGGAGAACAGAGTTTAAATACTGGCGTTTAACCTTTTTTTTCAGTAAAACTGACCTGTTTTGTTGGAAGTTGGAAGCTGCAAGGAAAAGTGACAGATTTGGGAAGCCAGCAGCTTATTGCCATTTCATAAATGCTCTCAAAATGGGATTGGTTTTGGATGTTAAGTCAGCCATGCTGGGCACAGGTGACATCCTCTCCTGGCTCTCTCTAATCCCAAGGCATGGAACTCACATAGGGACATCTAGGAATCCCTTCAGGACGAGGCAAGCTGAACACACAGAAAGGAGAGGGTCCACATGGACCAAAAGAATTCTTGTTTGTCCAGGACCCATGGTGGCATAAGCCCCAGTGGTCCCCTAGAGTCCAGGAAACTCCACCTGATGACAACTCAGTTTCCCAGGGTTCAGTGGCTCCCAAAACACCACGCACTCGGCCAGTGAAGGCAGCAAGGGGGTTTTCATTCACGGGCCCCCTCTGGGGTCCAGATGTGATGGCATCCATAACTTGTCAATGACTGGTCTTGCTTGGGACAGTGGTCCTCATCATGGGTCCAGGAATCCCTCTTGGTCACTGTAATTGCTCTTGGAATTCCTGGGGTTCCATGCCTTGCCTAATTTACCCCTCCCCAAGAGACTGTATATAAAGAGCTGTTCGTCACAGCTCATCCCCTGTCACTGGACACTTCTTGTTCCATAATTGAACCCAAGCATGAGCTTTTCTGCCTAGAAATTATGCTAGAGTGGTCCCTCTTTATCCAAGGGAGGTGGCTGCATGACAAGGCCCACAGTGGATTGCAGAAACAGCATATAATACCAAACCCGAGTTACACTGTGCTTTTTCTTTTCTATACAGACCTATGATGAAGTTTAGTTTTTAAGTCAGGCACAGTAGGAGACAAACAACTAACAATATGATAGAGCAATGATAAGAACAGACAGTAATAAAAGATATTTACAAGTGAGGTATTGCTTATCCCAGGAATTCTCCACTTAATGTTATCCAGCTATAGTTGATCAGGGAGAATTGAAACTTCAGGAAGCATGCCTACGGGTCGGGGGACATCCATGCCCACACCTGGGGTACCCTACATGCACAAGTGTGTGGCCACATCATGGGCTGTGCTGGCCTGGAATTGTAGCAAGCAGGTCAGTCTGCTTGTTAATGATAAATGAACCAGGGTCTCTGATCTCAGAAAGTTTACAGCAACATTTTGAGTGATGGTCTTGTGATAAGTGATTCTCATTTTAAGCAGGATGGAGAGGCTGGAGAGCACACAGGGAGGTTCTGCCTGGTATGGGGGAAAGGATTCCCTGGCAATGACATCTACACGGAATCTTGAAGGATTCAAAGAAAAACCAGAAGTGAAGGCATGGAAAAGGCGTTCAGAAATTCTCATTCTTTCCACTGCCGAGCACACGCTGCCAGGCAAACACAGCACTGGGAGATGGAGATCTCCAAGTGAAGCAGGCTTCGTCTCTGCCTCCAGTGAATTTTCTGACACATGCAGAAAATTCTGTGTAACAATGTTTGATTAAGAAATATACAGTGAATGCCTCATGGTGATTTAATAGATGAGGCTTGGAAAAGCAACTCCATTGTAATCTGGCAGTCACCTAAATATAAATGTCAAAAACAGACGTATACTTTGGCACATTTAGTCCTTGGGGCCATGAGCATCTAGGCCACAAGAAAACAAAACTTCGCAGAGAATATTGTGTTGATAGTGTGCATATTCAAATAATATGTATCACACATAGTGAACAGGCAAAATACCTATTAATTGTCCTCAGTTAATCAAAAAGGCATATAATTGTGTTTAAAAAGAACAATGTAACATAATAATACAGTAGGGTAAGCACTTTGTACTGTGTTGCTTTCTAAACAAGGTCAGGTAACTGATGCTTTTAATGTAAAATACTCACAAACATTACTTTTTAACTCTGAAGTCTTCATGTAGACCTTGGGAAATACTTGAAGACCATCATCATCTTAGGTGGGCATTTCAGGTGGGAGTTGGGCATCTTGGACCAGAGAACATGCCCACTTCTTTTAAATCAGATGGGAGCCAGGAAGCATCTTCCCACCTGGGAAAGATTAAACTGAAAAACAGAACTGAACTAAGAGCAAGGGCAAGGGGCAAGACAATTGATGTTGTATATAAACCTCAGAAAAACGTCAGCTACAAGGATTCCTTTGAGTTCATAATAGTATATATTTGTATCTGTTGTGAATTTAAGAATTTTATATTCACTAATAGGTAATTATTTAAGAAATCAGATCTACTGGTATTCAAAGACATTACCCTTATCCCATGAAAAGCATAGATTTGAAGCTTCATGATTCTACTCTGTGTTCTGTAAGTGCTACAGTTCACCCTTGGTGAATTTTTGTTGAATGAATGAATGAACAAATGTGATTCTAGCTGCTTTGATGGCTCTTGAGATACATGAGGCATGATACTTGACATTTAGTATTTAAATGGAAAAGATATAAAATAAGTGATGGTTGAACAACTTTATCTGCTTAACATGAATAAAAATTTTCTATATTGGAAGGCCTGTTTTTCTTAGTAAGACACAGTGGAAGAAAGGAAAAGAGATGATCATAAGGGAGCAGTAAAGAAAAGAAAGAGGGGAAAAATATTTAAAGACCTCACTGACTGCAAGTCTCCCTAGATTTCCAATGTATTCTGAGATGTCATTTTGCAAATTTAATTTTAAATCTAAATTTTTTAAGGAAAAATGTCAACATATTTTGGCAAGATGTAATTTCTTTTTTCTTTTTCTTTTTCTTTTTTTGTATTGGGGATCAAACTAACAATTTCACACTTGCCAAGCAGGTGCTTATGCTGCTGAACTAAATTCCCAGCCCAACATGTGATTTCTGTAACTAAATGTTTTCTAGGTGTGGGATCACATATATGTGGGAGCCCCATCACTCAGAAACCCATCACGCACTGTTCGTTTTGGAAACCATTTAACATCTTGTCTTAGTTACTTTATGATCGTTGCTGAGACAAAATACCTGATGCCCAAGTTGGGAAAGGAAAGGTTTATTTCTTACAGTTTTTGGAGGTTTCAGTCCACACTCAGTTGGCTCCAAGACAGGCGGGCATGGCTGGACTGCAGTTCATGGCGGCGCCCACAGCCAAGCTCGGCCCAGCAAAGAGAAAGACACACCTTCTTCCTGCCATTACATCACATCCTGGCTCCACCCCTATGTGGGTGGAGCACTGACACCATCAATCCAAGCACTATACAATGAACCATCACGAATGAACAATGCAAACTCATGAGGCCTGGGAGACATAAACATAAACCATGACACATTTGAATCACATTGCCCGACACTACTTTAACACAAAGCAACTCAAAAATTAGGGCATACACACTGTTTAGTTAAGACCAAAACTTTATTTTAAAAGTGCTGCGCTTTACTCTGTCCAAAAAAAAAAAAAAAAAAAGACAAAAAAGCAGTCCAGCAATGCTTCCTGCAACGTGTGTGTCTCTATGTTCTGTCTCACCTTTGCTCTGCGCATGGCCTCCGCCATGTGTGTCTCTCTCATAAAACGCAGAGATATCTCCTGGGTATGCAGGTCTGGGATTCAGCACCACGGACACCTCCCCTGCTTTGGGGCTTGGCTGGGACACTGAGAGAGCTCTAAAGATCACCAAGAAAACCACCCCCTCATCATGAAAAGTATCCCACCACGGACATAATTTCAGTGATGACTCTCAGACACATACATATGTATATTAATTTTAAATTCTTTTAATTGACTTGTCTATATATTCAGTAAAAGCTGTAATAAGGCAAATGCCTGCTGAACCATTTTCCTCTGTTGTATAAAATAAAGCATAATATAATAGACACAGACATACAGAGGTGTGGAGCCCACCTACAGAAAACAAAGTCTGATTCTCTCAAGATAGTGAGACCTGCTTGAAGTCCATGGATCAGGGACTATTTTCTCCTAACCACTCTCTCTGAATTTTGCTTAAATATTAGAAAATCAGATTTGAGCTAAATTTCTCTCCTCTCCTAAGAAGTCAAGAAGCTTTGTAATAATCAGTAGGCTTTTACAAGAACATCCCTTTGAGGATTTGTTGTAAACTGACAACTTACCAAACAAACTTCTCCATTTTCTTAGTGTTCTTCATGTACTATCACAGCCATTGTCAAAGTCACTCCAGGAAGTATAGTCATCTTTTTCTAGAGATGAAGAGACAAATACAAAAACAGGTAAGACATGCAGTAAACGGCAAAATAAGAATTTTCACTTGCTGCCACTCCAAAACCCCTTTAATTTTCCTGTTACCTCCCAAAAGTCATTAGCTGCTCCTGGGCCAATACCTAAAAGATCTAACTATGTATGAGAGAAAAAAAATGTTATTTTTCTAGGGTCTGTTATTAATCCCATTTTACTTTAAAAGATAATTGGTCAACAGAGGGTTTTTATATGCTAATGAGCCTTTTGCTGTGAAAGGTGAGGTCAAGGGCGGGGCTTGGCATGGGGAAGGTGAGATAAAAAAGACTGAACAACTCTATAGAGTAAAAGTGAGTGCTTTCAGGTTTTTCTAAGTTAGTGCAAAAGATAGGAGTCTGTTGAGAGGGACCTGTGAATTGTGGACATGGATAGGGACTCCCTGGGAGGAAGTAATCCTGGGGACCAGACCAGGTTAGGGGTAAGGGGAGTGCTGGTCCATAAAGGATGCCCTGTGGTGAGTGTGGCAGATGAATTTTCTCAGAGGAATGACAGTATTTCCATACCCAAGGACTCCTCCAGAGTCCTGTCCCTCACCACCAAGAGATAAGAGTAGAGACAGACGCTCTGATCTGGGGCAGGACTTTGGAAGAACTGCCTCAGTGAGCAGACACAATGCTGCATGGTTTCTGAGGCTAGGTAATAGGAAATTGCTCAGCCTCTGCCTAGCCCACTCCCAGGATGCTTGCTCTGCAAATTTCATCCCAATCTTAAGGAAGCCCAGGCTAACGGAGAGTTCCCATGCAGCTATCCCAGCTCACTGCTAAGATCTCAATACTGATGATCGACACAATTGCAGACATATGTGTTTGTGTCCTTGCACATGACACCAGCCCGCAGCACCTGAGCATCCTCACTGAAGCTGAATGGGTGTAAATGAAGAATTTCATCACTAGCGATCATGGACGCCTTGCCAGGTTTTCAACTAGGTTGTGCTGTATTATACTGTGCAGTAAAAATTTATCCACATTATGTGACAGATGCCAGGGAAGTGAGGGAAGGACAGTGTGTCAAGTGTTTAGTGGAAAGCAATCCACAGTCCAAGTGGCAGTCTGGGGAAAGGAAGTGGAAGGAAGCATCCAAGCTAAAAAGCACCTCTTAAAGAAGGGGATGTGGTTAGAGTGTGGCTTGTCCCCTCTGAAAATCATCTTGGAATTGAATCCATTGTGCAATATTTAAGAGGCAGTACCTTGAGAAGGCGATCTGGTCTCTCCTCCCACAAATGAATTATTCCATCCCTGTAATCAACCTACAAATGGGTTATCTGGAGTGGGTCTGCTGTAAAAGTCAGTTTGGCAAGGTCTCCCTCAAGCTCTCTATCCATCACAGTGTGAAGCCCCAAGCTTCCTCTAGACTCTCCCAACAAGACAGTTACCACCAGATGTGGCCCCTTCACACTAGAACATGAGCTAAAATAAGCCTCTTTTTTTAAATAACTTGCCCACTCTGTGACATTGTGTTATAGTAACAGAACAGAAATTGGATTAAGATTCCTCTTAGAAGCTGATCCATTACTCTTGCATATGGGCTGCCCAGTGGGCCAGAAATTGGTCACATCACCACACCTATGAGAAAAGGAGGTTGTAGTCTTAATGCAAGTAGTCAGGTATCCACTGAGATGAGGAGTCCCAAGAAAAGTGAGAAAGGTTTTTAGGAGAGACAGCTAACAGCGTGTGCTCAGGCTCATAGCAGGTGCTATTAAACTATCTTGGCATAACTACATACCGTCCAGCCCTACCTTCTAAGCCACAGCTTCTCACTTAGTCAGACCCAGGCCAAAGCCAATGAGCATCTCCTGTTGCCCCACATTGTGGGATTGGGAGAAGTTGTTTGATAGGTTCCCAAATACTACAGCCAATCCATCTGGAATATCTGTTCTCAAATCTTGGTTTTATAAAACTCAAAGCATCTTCAAATTTCCTAAGTGACTTAGTAAGACTTATAAAATATTTTCAAAAGAAAACAAAATCAATGTTGTTCAAATCAAAACACCCATACATACCCTATATATGTACATGCTTTATATAAATACATATCTTGCAGTCCTATTAAAAATAAGAGGGCGAGTCACCAAACCAAATGAATAATTGACAGTCACAATTTCATAATGATAGGAACAACTGATCCCGAAAGAGTAAAAACAGAGTTTGTTTTGATAACTTCCCCAAATACCAACAAGCCTGCCTAAATTTAACCTTTACATTTAAAATTTCTTTAAATGTGGCCAATTTGTCTTTGAATTTTGCAAATTTATATCCTGTCTCCAATCTCATTTTACTTTAATGCAGAAGAAAATGTGGTAAAACCAGATCTTAGCCTTTCTTGCTGTTCTGTGAAAATGGTAGGACCGGAAATAGCCAACAGCTGCCACCGGAGTGGCAGAGCTGCTTCATGCCGTGCTCATTATAAGAACAACATAAGCCAAAAGTTACAGGGGCCTCACGATGGTGGGGGTCAGGGAGTGAGATCCTTGTTTCTTCAAAGACTCTTATGTCTGCAATGTGCTTTTACCACTTTGGAACTGATCTAATACAGTTGCACTAAAATCACAAAACTTTTGTTTGCTCCCATTTCTATCAAGGGCATGGAGGCCCCCTAAAATTAGATAGCATTCACCAAGATGATGTCACTGTTGCCTGGCACAGTCTTGATCCTGCGGCTCTAACTTCTGGGCCTTGCCTTCACGAGCACCCACTTGCCCCTCTGCTTTCTGCAGTGCTGGAGTAGCTGGCCCCAAGCCCTAGCCAGCTGTGCCCACCTGACTTTGAACTTCCCAGCCTCCAGAATGAGTCAAAAGGAATCTCTTTCTTTACTAATTTCTCAGTCTCAGAGATTCTGTTACAGTGACAGAAAACAGATTTTGTTTTCCTTTCCCCCCACTTATTTCTGTTAATAATCTGACTTATTAAAAGACCAGAACAATAAATGCAGTATGACCACAAAACTAAGGAAAAGATTTCCACTTTTAAATTTACTACAGTAAAGGGCACACTGCTGGTAATCACTCTCTCTTTGAACACGTGTCCCATTGTTCCTGCCACTTTCTGAAGCAGTTCTGAAAGTGTCCTTTCGTGAGTGTCTTTGCCTGCACTGTGGTGGGTGCTCCAGGATCCTCAATCAGTTCAGCAGATTTACCTTTAGTCATCATTTTGACTTTGGAGAAGAGCCAGAGGTTGTACGGTACCAGGTCTGGTGAGTAGGGTGGTAACACACATCATGTGTTCAGGAGCCCGTCTTTACAGCAGGTGGCACTCAGCAGCAGCAGGCACCACGTCTTCTCGGACCTTGTGAGCACACCCACCGGGAGGACTTTCAGAACTGCTTCGGAAAGTCCCAAGAACCATGGGTTAACAGTGTCAAAAGCAAGAAGGAGTCCATATTTTAAAGCAGGGTGAATGGCAATGTGTCTTTTACCGTAATAAATTTTTAAAATTTAAACATTTAATGTATATTTTGATTGATGCTTGTACTTGGAAACAACTAAAACAAGCCACATTTCGCCAATGGAAGCTTCCCTCTCCTGAGCTCAGAGTTGACATAAGACTCCCTTCCCACCGTCCCGTGCAGCCCACAGGACATTTCTAGTTCCTCCTGCTCATTCAGACAGGATTGGAAGGAACTGCTGTGAATTTTACAGAAGTCACTGCTCAGTGACAAAGTTCACGGCTCCCTGCACCACCTGCCTCTGATGCCCACCAGAAGCCATCACTTCTGATTAAAGCAAACACTGTCAACTCAGCCATGGCCCAGGCCGTTCCAGGCCCTTCTGAAAACACTGCCAAAATGGATTTCTGACTGGGTCACAAGACCTGGCTGCCTCCTCCCGGCCTGCGTTCAGGCCCTCCCACTCCTGGCAGCTCTGACAAGTGGCCTGTTCTCAGACAGCTTCGCTGCTCTGCAGAGCAAAGGCAAGTTTAGAGAGGAGCTCCCTCCTCCTCCTCCTCTTCTGTTAGAACCCCAAGAGCTCTTCAGGGGAGAGGCAAATGTTGGGGTGAGGGGGCAATAGCATTTTCAGCACCTGGTATCTTTACAAATGCTGATGAACACTGGTGTATAAAGAGATACAGTCACATTTCTTTACAGAGGGCTGCTCTGTGAGAGATTTAGACCGGAACTTTTGGTACTGGGTAGTCACTGAAAGCCTCTCTGCACAAGGGAGCAAGCTGTCTTCAGCTTTATCTGAGCTTTGGAAGATCACTGACACCAAACACTGCAGATGGCTCCTGACCAGCTTCCCCACTCCATGAGGTTCCGGGGTTCAGGATGGAAAACACAAGTAACCCCGGTAAGTCCCACTGCCACTGTATGCTGAGCCATGGGTATTTTCTTGGAGCCTCAGTTTCTTTATCCATCAAATGGGAAGTGTTTGTTATGTACCTATCCATACAAATGCTAACAAAATTTGGGGGTGATATATGAAACAATGCTACTGAATAGCTTGGGCATCAAAATTATTGGGCATGTTTCGCAGACAAAAAGGACTTTCCAGTTCTTCAGTTTCAAAACAAAAAACTATAACACCTTGAGAGTTGTTCAAAAAAGGCAGGTTCTATGTCACTGTGGACTGAGAAAAAGGAAAACTTTCTGTTTTTAAAATAATGTTTTGGTTTAGGATATAGCAGGAAATATATGTATGTCATATATATATACACATATGACATATATATGACTCATAAGCTATGTGTTTATCTTTAATTATTTAATATATATTATTATTTATTTTATGGATGTAGATTTCCCTAGGTGGCTGTAACAATGCCCCTCTCCCACATGCTCTTCTACAGTGGGGCTAAGATTCTATTTCCATTAAGAGAGAAAATCTATGCCCACATCCTTTGAATATAGGCAGGCTTGTAATTCTCTTGTTACAAATAGAGGGATGCTTTGCTACCTTTTAGGGCTGAGTCATAAAACACAATGTCCTTTCCACCTTGTCCCCCAGAACACGTGTGCAGGGCTCCACAACACTCTGAAAGGACCGTGAGGCAGCCATGCTGTGGGGAAGCCCAAACCAACCACCAGAGAAGGTTCCTTCTGGGATTTACATGTGGAGAGAAAGATGAAACCAGCTCCCAGGGGCTCAGATCCCTAACCTATAAACTGGCTGGAACTGCCTGGGAGACCCCCAAAGCCCAGCCTTGCAGCTGAACTGCTCTTGAATTAGGGATGTGAGGAAACTGTGAGGGGTAAGACAACAAAAGCTGTTGCTTAAACCGCTAAGTCTGAGATGATTAGTTTAGCAGCAATGATAGCAAGGCTGCAGGTTGATATGAGGACCAGCGATGTTCAGCAGTTGAAGCTCTGGGGATGTTGCCTGGCTGCATCTTCCCCAAATGAACACCAGAGACTTCCTTCCTTCCTTGTTCCTCCATATCACACAATGTCGTACTGTCCAGGGTACCTGTGTGGAGTCCTCCCCTCCTCCTGTCTCTGGAACCAACTCCTTAGGTCTCAAGAATCAGCTCCCGTGAAATAACAACTTAATTGTCTTTCTCAACTCAGAGCCCAGCACAATGAACCTCAAGACTCGGTGCACGCAAAATCACCCATAATACCTCCCCTTCCTCCCCAGCTCAACCCAGCTTCTAGATCCAGCAGATTGGGATGGGGGAGAGAAATTTATCCCAAGAACATCAGAAAGCAGAATGTGAGGTTCCATGATGTCTGAAGCCAAGCCTCAAATGCTTGCTCCAAGGAATGGTATGGAGCTGGCAGCTCCCTTCCCTAAGACAGGGATTTGCTTTTTCCAGAATTCATTCTGAAGCCAGGAGCTGAGTCTTTTAGGAAAAGATTTCCCCAAGGGGCAAGGACAGGGGTGGAAGAATTAGGTCAATGAAAAGCACTGCTCTGGGGCTGAGCCTGGCAGAAGCACGAAAATCCTGAGCTGCTCATATCGTAGGGCTCTCCTGAGCATCCGCTTCACATTCAGGGGAAACTAGGGAGATGTGGGTCCCAAGTGCTCCGGGAGTTGGCTCTGGGTGGACCCCTCTCCTTGCAGTGCTCACAGTGTCCAGCCAGATTCCCTGGTAAGGGAAGTCATTTGTTCTCTTAGCAGGAGAGAGCCCTGAGGTACCATCCTCTTTCCTGTCCTCCGACCACCATCACTGCAAGTCTGGGGCTCTTCTGCTGGATTCACACTCACAGCACACATGCAGGAAGCTTCAATTCCCCAACTCCACCTCCCTCAAGCTGAGGCCGACTGCCCTGACATTGTATCTTTGACATGTCAAGGGGTGCACTGGCCCCACAAAGGCCAGTGAAGTATCTCAGCCTTTACATTAACCCTGTGTGTGCATGTGTGTGTGTGTGCGTGTGTGTGTGCGTGCGTGCGTGCGTGTGTGTGTGTGTGTGTGTGTATGTGTGTGTTACCTGAGACTGAACCCAGCACTTTCGTACTGAGCTGCATTTTTTTCTTTTATTTTGGGATAAGGGCTTGCTAAATTGATATACTCAAGTTACTCCCCTGCCTCAGCCCAAGGGCATGGGCCACCACACCCAGATTCCTTTTCCTTTTTCCTTTCTTTTTTTCCCCCTACTATTTCATAAAATCAAAGTAGCTCAGGACTTGCTCACTTCCTGATTCTGATGCTCCAGGCATCATTATTTACCTCTGTCCTTACACAGAGCCTTATTTTTTTCCCAGATATTTTTATCCGGATTCCATCTGGGAGAGATAATCAGAGGATAATAATTAAAACGAAGATTTAAGATGGCTGACGGGGAGGACCTGGTCCCCTTTCTTCCATCCCCTGCAAACCATCTGGTCCACACATATCTTATTTCTTAATCAGCTGGAGGGCCCTGCTGAGCTTCAGTTCCTTACATGTAAAATCAGAAGGATAATACCAGGCACCCAGCAGGGCTGTGGAGAAAATCGAATAAGATTCTGTGTGTGTTGCAGCTAACAGAATTCCTGACACAGGAAAGCGTTCCATGAGTGGAACTGTCATTGAGGCTGAATTGCGTCCCCTATAGAAAGGTGACCGGAAGCCCTAATGCTGTCCCCATGAAATACGAGTCCTGGCAGGTGGAACCATGTCAGGGTGAGTCACACTGGATGGGGTAAGTGGGAGTTAAATCTAACGAGGGGCATCCTTGTAAGGAAAAGAAAGTTTGAGACACTCAGACACAAAGGGCTCATGACCGTGCAACAGGAGAGTCAGGAAATCGCAAGCCGAGGAATAGTGAAGTTTGCTGACCACCACAAAAAGCCAGAAAGGATTCTTCCCTAAAGCCTGGCCCTGCTGACACCTTGGTTTTGGGCTTCTGGCCTCCAGAAATGTGACACAATAAATTTCTGGGCCATGTGTGTGTGTACTGGAGATTGAATCCAAAGACTGAACCCACCAAGCTATACACAGCCTTTTTTATTTACTTATATTTTATTTTATTTTTGAGAAAGGGTCCTGTAAGTGGTCCAGGATGTGATCAAACTTGTGATCCTCCTGATTCAACCTTCCAGGGGCTTGAATTACCAATATGACCCACTGCACCTGGCTAATTTCTGTTGGTTTAAAGTTTTGGGTACTTTGTTTTGGCAACCTTGGGAAAAAAATACAGATATTGGTACTAGAAAGTGTAGTGTATGTTTTTGAAGACAAAAGAGGGAGACACCAGACAAATACCCAGGCCATGACCACAGTGGTATAAAGCAGCCCATAGGTGAGGATCTCTGTTCTCCTTGTCCTGGCAGCTGAGGGGAGATCTCCACAGCCTTCTCCCACCTCCTAAGATGGGATCACTATCCCCTGGAACTGACAACCGTGAGAAATGTGGCTGACGTAAAGTTTGCGGCAATGGGGGTCTAATTTAGGATTTACTCCAAAACACATTTCTTAGGCACCTGCCATATGCCGGGCACAGTGTTAGCGGTGGAGTTCAGAGGTGGCTCTTCCACCAGCAGCATTTCCTTAGGAGGATGTGGGTATGAACAGCTTTGCTGGGCAGAAGTGTGAGGCGCTGGGGCTGGAGCAAGGGTCAGAGATGGCCCCTACTCAGCCCAAGTTAAGTCTTTTTTTTATTTTTCAATTTTGATTAGTATATGTTATAATATATAATAAATACATTTATTGTAGAGACTTGATATAAATATTTATCCCACCCATATTGTTTTTACTTTCCTTTTCTTTCCCTCCCTTCTCCCTCCATCTCAGGTCCCCTTCCCTTATCCAAAGTCTATCACCTTGTTTCCTATCATCTACTTCTCATTTTTCTCGTTATGTGTTGGGTTTCTCACCTGACAGCTACTGTGTGATATTTAGTCTTCTATCTGATTATTTCCTTTAGCATTATGGTCTCAAGATGCAATCATTTTCCTACAAATGACTCAACCACATTGAGTCTTAACTCATGAAGTTTAGTATGACAGTTAATCTTCATTGTCACTTTAATTGATTAGAAGATTCCCTGAGTGGTGATTGGATTACTATGATATTACTGCCACCATTGGGTTAATGCATTGATGAGTTCTTAGCTAGATGGACTATCAGAAGATAGGGCTCAGGTAGAGGGCATAGGCAACTTGGAAGGGTATATCTTGTCCCTAGTGTATTCTCTCTGTATCTCTGTTTTTATCTGTGTCTCTGTCTCTTTTTGTCTCTCTGTCTCTGTCTTTCTCTGTCTCTGTCTCTCTCTGTCTCTCTCTCTCTCTTTCTCTGCTTACATGAGAACAAAGTTTTCCTCTGTCATGTCCTTTTGCCATAGTGTTTCTCCAATGACAGTTCTAAAGTAATGGAGCAAGATGATCATGAAATAAATTGTTGGAAGCCCTGAGTCAAAATAAACCTACCTTCTTTTAAGTTGTTTTCATGGGGTATTTGTTCACAGTGACAAAAGCTAACAAAATTAGCCAAGCCAAAAAAATGACCAACAGTCTGGCAAAAGCTCCGAGGTGTGAAACAGAGCAGCACCTATCTCACATGGGGCACCCTGAAGGGCTTTGTTATGGCTTTTGTCTAGACATCCCCCCAAAGCCTCATGCAGTCGTGGGAGCAGGCTTCTGGAATTTGTAAATGATTCATGGTTCAATGCTGGGATGAAGGGTGTGAGTGCCACACCTGCCCTAGGCAGGGATCCTGCATACTGTATTTTGTTGCTTTTGCTATTTTCCCCTGCCATGAAACTCCTCTGCCATGTGCCATCCTGCCTTCAAGCCAGCCAATTATGGACTGAAATTTCTGCAAACTGTGAGCTAAATAAACATCTTCCCTTCTTTAACTTTGAGTGTCAGGTATTTTGTCCCAGCAATAAGAAAAGTACTTAAGATAGGTTTCATGTGCAAGACCAAATAAATCATCTTTGCTCCCCTCAGAAAACAAAACAACAACAACAGCAACAGCAAATGACCATTATTTTTTTTATCATGTTCTAGGTCTACTCTTGGCATTTTCTTTTGTCAGTAAGTCTATCCACCTTTCCTACAGTGTCATCAGTACTCACTTTGCTGTGTTCTTGGTGTTACAATCTAGGTTTGGTGCCCTTCATCTGGTCTGTCCGGGGCACCCACCCAGCTGGCCTTTCTAAAGAAACATTCAGAGCAGGTTGCTCTCTGCTCTTAGGTCTTTTGCTTATTGAAGAGTGTGATAGTTGGCTTTCCCTTCTGTAACAAAATACCTGAGATGATCAATGTAAAAAGAGGAAACGTTGTACTGGCTTACGTTTTAGAGGTTTCAATTTACTGTTGCTTGATCCCATTGCCTTATTGGATCTGCGTGGAAGCAACACATCATGGTGAGAGCACATGGCAAAGGATGTAGCTGCTCACTTTGTAGCCTAGGGGAGCAAAAGAGAGAGAGAGAGAGAGCAAAAGAGACTGATGTTTGCCAGGTGTGGTGGTGCAAGCTTATTATCCCAGCACTCTAGGAGACTAAGGATGGCTAAAAGTTTGAGCCCAAAATAAAAAATGTAAAGGGCTGGGTTCTAACTTTGTGCAAAGGCCCTGGATTCAGTTCCCAGGACAGAGGAGGGTGGGGGGTGGGGGAGAGAGAGAGAGAGAGAGAGAGAGAGAGAGAGAGAGAGAGAGAGAGAGAAGAGAGAGACAGTCACAATTCCCATTGAGAGAACATCTTCAGTGACATAAGACCTTGCAGTGGACCCCAGCTGTTAACACGTGGACCTTCCAGAACCATTCTATAGGTATACTATAGATCCAAGATATAGCAAGATCTCTGGGGGGGGGCAAGGAATTGAGAGCATCATTCCTGCTCTGGACAAAGAAGAGGACTGTGAGCAAGAAAGGGACGGTCTAAAAGTCACCAGCAGGAGCCCCCTTGTTCCCTTGACCCTTGTTCCCCCTCGTTCCATCTGTCTCTACCTATCCTGCAGGAAAGCAGAGAGCAGGATATGCCTAGACCGTGACAGCTGACTCATGACTCCATGACAAGGCACTAAGAGCAGGAACATCTCCAGGATCACAAGGAGTGGGGTGTGGCGGTAGCAATTCTGCCTGGTCTGGGATGCCAGGAGGTGGAGAGACTAGAGCAGCCCAGAGTGCTGGGAACAGATGGGGCTTTAGGGTACCAGGGCTAATTAACCAGCCCATCAGCTCAGAGCCTGGGCCCAGCATAGCACTCATGGCCCCCAGAGGCTGAGCTTACGGCTGCACACAGGCAGGGCCTCACAAGCTGGCAGTCTAAACTGGAGACCCCAACCCTGAGAGAATCGGGGAGGGGCCATTCCAGGAACAAAGTGCCTCCCCTCAGTCTGGAGGCCATTGGCCTCCACGGGCCAGAGAGCAGCAACTTCCACACTGATGGGGTCTTCCAACTCAGCAAGGACCCATAGAGAGCAGCAGAGGGAAAGGAGGGCAGGCCAAAGGGCCAAGACCTTCCCTAAGGAGGCTGCCTGCACCGTCCACCTGCCCCGGCCAATTGGACCCCAGATGATAAATGGGAAACTCTCAGAGACTGAGAGCTGTGTGTGTGTGTGTGTGTGTGTGTGTGTGTGTGTGTGTGTGTGACAAGTATCTGACACTTTTCTGTCACTCCTTCCTACCCAGGGAGCTGCCCACCCCTGCACCACTCTGGGAGCCCCATGGGGACTTGGAGAGGGATCTCCTGTACCTTTCTCCTCCCACCCCATCCTCCTGAGTGGAATGCATTTCAAGAATTTCTATTATTAACGAAGGCACTAGGTGCATGGTTGCTTGTGTCGAGAAAGATATCTATCCGATAAACCTACAGACACCTATATTCCAAGTTAATTCATAACCACTGTCAAGGTGCTGTGTGTGAGGGGAGGGTACTGGGAATGAACCCAGGGTTACATCTATGCTAGGAAAGTACTCTACCACTGAGCTATGCACCAGTCCAAGGTGCATTTTCAAATTAGAGACAGGAGAAAAGGATAACTACAGATACAATGCAGCCATACACTTTCTGCCACAGAGTGACCCACACTCTACTTGTATTTGTGGTTTTTCTCCCCTTTTGAGTGCAATGCTAGGGATCAGACTGAGGGATTTGCACATGCTAGGCAAATGCTCCACCACTGAGCTACCAGAGCCTCTATTTATATTTTTATTTGCATCAAGCCTGGTTTGCCTGATTCTCAGCTTGTGGCGTTTTATCTCTGCACTCCCTGTGCACAGCACATCCTTGGCTTGTAACCAAAATCAGCAGATACTTGTTGAATAAATAAACTTCTTCTCAAAATGCAGCCCCAGATCATAGAAACAGAATAGTTAATGTATGTACACTTTCTATTATCTTGTGGGGCAAGCTCTCCAGGAGCAAATCAACAGAGACAAAATAGTGCTGGAATTAGCACCAGTCTGCCAACCAGCTTCCAAAAAATATTGCTTTTGTTCTAAATTGTTATGTTCTTAAGAGTTTTTCTCTTTTATCTTCTAGGATTTTTATGGATGAAAAAAATAGCCTAAATTTGCTTCAAAATTCCTCTGAAGACTAGAATTGTACAAGAGACAAGAATTAGCTGATGAGGATGTAGGAATTTATAGAGCCATTCTCTTGGAGCTAGCAGCAGCCATGTAACACAGGAAGAGAACCTGGAAGAAGCTAACACCTTCCTGTGATCCAGGGGAAGCCTTGGGCCAGGCCAACCACTTCCTATGAGCCAGCTGGCACACCAGCTAGGAGACAAGAAGTGCAGTGCCAATCCATCCCCTGCTAAACAACTCACTGATTCCATGAAACACGTGCTGAGGTACCCACTGAAGTGAAAAAACAACTTAATGCCTGCACTGTTCGAGACACTGCAACCCTAAGACTGGTAGTCTGCGCATCTATTTAGAGGATAATAATATGCAATCAAGCAAATATGGGGCATTTCTTCCTGAAGGTGGTAGCTGTTAATTCCCTTGTTTTAGAGTTCTGTATCATTTTCGTTGTTTTGTTTTGATTGCTTTTATTCTGTTGTATTTTATTATATCTGATGGCATGGGCAACTATTTTGAAGGTAACAATATATTTTATAGTAGCCATTGTTGATTCCCTATTATCTTGTTTTGAAGCCATGTATGACTTCCATTGTTTTATTTTGATTGATTTTATTTTGTTTGGTTTTATCCTCTTTTTAAAAAATTCTCTCTACTTTTGAAATTGAATTTCAAAAGTATGTTTTCAATTTTCCATTTTCAAATGTTTTGACTATTTTTGTCCTGTGAGAAATATAATTGGAATGAAGCAGAGATTTCTTTTTTTAGTCAGTAACACTTGTATATGCCAGGACAATTAGGATTCTCAGTCATATATACAATGGAGTGTCATTCAACTTTTTAAAAGAGTATCTTGGGCTCAGGATTTAGCTCAGTGGCACAAGCGTCTACCTGGCAAGCACAAGGTCATGAGTTCAATCCCTATATCAAAAATAAATAAATAAATAAATAAAAATAAAAAGAGTATTTTGCTATTTACAAAACAAAAATAAAATACATGTGAACCTGGAGGACATTGTGCTACATGAAGTCAGCCAGACATACAGAGAAAAATACTGCATGATATCACTTATGTGTGGATTGTGACACAGTGGAAAGCATAGACAAAGAGAATAGAATGGGGGTTCCCTAGAGTTGGGGTGGAGTGGGAAGCTATTAGGCAAAGAGGACAAACTTGCAGTTATAAGATGATTAAGTCCTGGACCCTTGATGTACAGCATGGTGATTAGCATTACTAATAATACATTGTATACTTAAATTTGCTGAGAATAGATCTTGGATGTTTTCACCCTCCCCCTACACACACACACACACACACACACACACACACACACACACACACACAGTAACTGTGTGAAGGGATGGACATGCTAATTTGCTCATCATGGTAATAATTTCGTAATGCCTATGTATAACAATACAGCACTTGGAATATTTTGAATATATAGCCATCCTGTGGAATTCCTGAAGCCCTGCAGACAGTGAAATCTGATGATGCTGAAGTCTATTATACACAATGTCATAGGGTTTGATAGATTCTCCACATATCCTTCCACACATTTTAAGTCATCTCTCCATTACTTATAATGCCTAATCCAATGCAAATCCTCTTTTAATAGTTGCTATATTGTAGTATATGGAAAATAGTAACCAAAAAATTTGAACACATCCTGTGCAGATGCAACCACCTGTAAGTATAACTGTTTCTGGGGAGTAACAATGGAAAGAAAATATTTGATACAAGTTTAGTTGAAAAGGGAGAGCAAACAGTATCCATTTTTATTTGCTTCAATAAAGCAAGAAGAAAATCAGCCACTGATTTACCTGTAGAGTTGTAGCAGGGTTCTCAGGGGAAGTTATGCGAAAAGATGGAATAGACAGGGCTATTTGGGTAGAGATGAAAAGCAATAAACCCACCTGCAGATGATCAAGCAGGTCATGACTTTGAAGGACCAGCAGATGGTACCTAAAAGTCACTGCAGCCTTCCCAGCTCACTGAGTGGCAGCTGTGGTCAAGCTAACAGATCGGAGGCCTCTTGAACTCTATTCTCTCACTCACACATCACAGCCAATCTGTCAGCAAATCTAAAACTTCTAAATATATTCAGAGTAGAACCACTTCTCAATTCTGCTGTCACCTCCACTGGGGCCATTGTTGCCTGGATTCTTGAAGCAGCCTGGTGGGTCTCCCTGCCCTAAATGTCTATACTTAACTCAGCAGCAGCAAACCTCAGTTGAATCAAGGCAGCTCTCTGCTTCCAATCCTCTGGGAGCACCTCTACTGCACTCAAGTCAAAGCCAAAGTTCTTACCAAGACCCCAGCCAATCTGTCCTGACCACATCCTACCCCTAGCACCTCATGGACCCATCTTGGATCTATGACCCTCAGCCACACTGACACTGCACCATGCACAGGTTCCTCAGTCACCGCAACCCCACCTTGTTCTCCAACATGTGGGCCTTTGCACCTTGTACATCCTCCTCCTGGAGCACCCATTCTGAGACACTCTCATGTGCCCTCCTCCTTCACCTCTCCTAGTCTTTGCAGATGCAGCATCTCCAAGACACCTGCCTCAACCTCTCCATTTGAAACTGTAACTTCTACCCAGTGCTCCTATCCCCATAAACTGGTTCATTTTACTTGTGATGCCAGGACCCAATCATTATGCTGACTGCATGTGATGGATCTTCCCTCCCAGGCTCTAGAACACACGGGAAATAAACACCAGGAAGACAAGAACTGGGGCGTCCACAAGGACATAATTTGTGCTTAGTAGCTACAGTTTATGAGCAAGTTGAGGGAATAAATGAAAGGAAGACAAGAGCCAAAGGTGAATCTTTCGAGAATCTTTTCTGTGTCGTTCCCACCTGTACCTCCCATTATTTGCAAATGAAATGGATGTTGTAGAATGAAAGCTCCCTAGTGTGTCCGAGGAAAGAGTCATATATCAATACCTTCAAAAATTACATTAGTAATACAATAATAGCAAAGTAGACATTTAGCAAGGCTCTTCTATGCCCCAAGACTGAGAGGTGCTCTACCTGTCTCAGTTTCTTGAATTGAGACACTGGAGGGAGTTGGGCCTAATCTGTACGTGTAGAGCTTCATTTTTGCAACTATTCTGACACCAGTTGGTGTCCTGCAGAACAATGCTAATGCTAGCTACGAAAGAAAGTTCAGATCCCACAAGTTAGGGATGCAGACTCCTCCATAAGGCCGTTCTGACTGCAGATACCAGGCATGCTATGGAGGTTCCCAAGTTCCCTGAATCTGAATGACTGGCTGTGTATTCCAGAGTTCCCACAATGCTCTCAGAATGACTAATTCGCTAATAAGTCTCCCAGAAATCAGGAAAACATTATATCTACTTTTACAATTTTATTATAAAAGATACAAATCAGGGCCAATCAAGTGAAGAAACATATAGGCTGCGGCCTGAAGGATCCTGAACACAGACATCTGTATCTTCTCTCCATGGAGTCAGGGCATGTCACCTTTGGGGTGCGTCAATGAGGTCACCAGGCAGGAAACTCCTCCAAGCCTCAGTGTCCAATTTTTATTGGGGTTTCATTAAAGAGACATGATTGATTCCATCATTGCCATGTGACTGAACTCAGTTTTCCCTGTGTCAGGACAGGCCAAAGCCTCAGCTCTCTGATCACAAGGTTGGATCAAAAGGAGCCAGTGTGGTGGTGCATGCTTGTAATCTCAGCACCCTGGAAGGCTGAGGCAGGAGGATTGCAAGTTTCAGCCCAGCCTAAGCAATTTAGCAACTTAAGACCCTTTCTCAAAATAAAAAAGCCTGGAGATAAAGTTCAGTGAGAAGGTCCTGGGTTTAGTCCCCAGAAATACACACACACACACACACACACACACACACACACACACGCACGCAGAATGACAGAGCAGGAACGTCCTTCCTGGAACGAGGATCAAAGGCCAATCAATTCTTTATTCTACAATAATATCATTACCTAGATTCTCGGTCAAAGATATTTGGCTAGCAGGAAGGAACCTCAGCCCATTTAGGGCTGGAATCCTTGCAGAAAATTTCTAGGCAGCTCTAACACTTATGTGGCTCTAAGACGGCAGGGGAGGGTAAATTACACACCTGACCATCGGTCACTTCTACCCCAGCTGTGGCACCTGTAGTGTAGGAGACTGTGAGGGTGCAGAGGTTGTGCCCATATAGAGCCCAGCTGACTCCACCCTTTCTGTCTGGGCCTCACTGCCTCTTGAGGATCTGTCTGGACTAAAAGGCACAAGACTCTCTGCTCCTCTGTCCCACAGACATTTTCCTTAACATGGACTCAGCCCAAGGGTTGGGATTTCAGGTGCTTTTTTCTCAGAGACAAATATTTGCAGGTCCGCATTCCCTCAAGTTGTCTTCTCCCACCACCTGGAGCATCCTTTTATAATTTCAAAATCTGAGAGCCTTACATCATTTTACTTCTCCCTTTATCAAAAAGCTACTCCTGTGTCTATTCCTTTTTTTCATCAAGGACTGGCTTTTGAAACACAAAGACTCATTTTTAGCCAAACATATGTGCTTCCTGATGAAACGAAAATGCACACAACAATCTTAGGAAATATTCTAGACAAAAAGTTGAACATATCCTAATGTGTGCAGTGAACTTCCACTTATGGGAATTATGGGGAATAGAGGAACAAGTGAGTGACACCAGAAGGAAGCAATCAGACAAGTGCAGATCCTGGAACATTCTCCAGGACAACTGACCTGGTCTACACAGCAAATCAAGGGCAGGGGAAGTAAAAGCGGGAAAGAAAATAAGACTGCTCTGTATTTAGTATTTAAGAAATAATAACAGCCAGTTGCCATGTAGGGACCATCCTTGGATGCTGATTTGCACAAATAAATAATAAAAAGACATTTTGGAGACAATCACATCAAGTATATAGTCATGAAGCACGTAATAATATTTTGATCATGATGCACCACATATATAACTGTTGTCCCTTAACCATCTAATGTAGCTGAAAATTTCCTATCACCTGGTGCATCATAGCAGTCATGATGTCATAGCACAACATATTACTCATGCATTTGTGATAACACTGGTATAAACAAATCTATTGCTCTAGTGGTTGTATAAATATATGTCACATACAAGGGGCCTGGGATATAGCTCAGTGGCACAAGCACCTGGCTAGCAAGTGCGAGATCATAAGTTCGATTCCTGGTACCCAAAAAAAAAATGTTACTGGTTGAAGTATTGGCTATACTATGCTTTTTGTCACTTAAGTGTGCACTCCTACTTATAAAAAGTATGTCATATATACATGTACCAACATCCCGGAGGAATATAATCATTATGAACTACAAATGTGTGCTAGTAAAAAATAAAAATAGAAAAAAATGCCATGTTACAGTGGCAAAAGCCTCATTTATCTGTTTCTCATATCTCTTTTTTAAATATGTATTTTACTAGTTAAAATATGTTTAACTAGTTTAAATATGTATGTTAACCTTATGAAATATTGATTTTCAATGTAATATTTTCAAACATGCAAACAACATATTTTGATCCTTCCATTACCCTTTCCCCATTAGCTTTCTCCATTTCCCTTCTTCTACTCGAATAATTCTTCCTTCTACTTTGATAGTCTGTAATTATATATTCATACATGCAGTTATTTTTTTACTATATCAGAGAAGAGAGTTTACAGACTTCTTTGCCCCTGAGTTTCTAGTCCAGTGATCAGCACATAGGGAAATCTTTATAAAAATGAGTGTTCTTAGGAAAAGAAATAATTGTAAAGCTATACCTTACTCCATTTTGTGCTGCTATAACAAAATGTCTGAGTTTTATAGTTGATAGACTGTGTCAGCTTGAGAAGTTTGGAAGCTTAACTAAGTGACTCCGCAGTTCTACATCCTAGTGTGCAGAGGACAAGCCCTAGGGTGGCTGTTTATGCCCCAGGGTGTTCTGATGGTTGATTCATTGTGTCAACTTGAAGTTTAGAATTTAGTATTAGAATATTAATTTAACTAAATAACTCAGCAAGGAGCCACGGTCCTCATTTTGTGAACATGCTCAGCCTGTGCAAGAGAAGGGTATGGAGATGCTGTTAGTGCCAGAGCAGCCCTAGGGCAGGTAGCTTATATTCAGTAAAAGAGAAATGATGGACTGATGACTGCTTCTTCAGAGGAGCTCTAGTCTGCCTTCAGCTTGGGCATTATCTCCCAGCTTCTGGCACAGACTATTTAGCTTCTGCCTGGAACTCTCCAGCCTTCCAGCAGAGATTCTTCAGCTTTCCACTGCAGACCCATCGGTATCCTGATACGGACTTCCACAGAACACTGCAGTGAGCTGCAGACCTCAGACTGAACCCTTCAGCATCCTGTGCCCTCCATATGCCTTCTCACCCAACTCTCATAAGCCAATCTTGCAATTTCTTATACATTTGTGTATCTTGTGTTACATCTGTTTCTCTAGTAAACCCTAACTGATACACTGAGAAATTTATAAACAGATTTATTTCCAACAGTTCTAGAGCATGAGAAATCCAAGATCAAGATGACCACAAGTCAGGCTGTCTCTCTGCTTACAAGGTGACATCTGAATGGCATGTGCTCTTAGGGGAAGGGATGGTGTACTCATATGGGCACAAGGCCCATGGGCAAAAGTGGGCAGTGACTCTGTCAGGTCACTCAATATGGATGCCTAATTCCATCCATGAGGACAGAGTTTTCAAGACTCAGTTACCTCCTGAAGGTACAGTCCCAGATATAGCTGCACTGGGAATTAAATGAGTAGGAATCAAATCACAGCAGGATGGAAATGTAATTTCTCACTGACAAGATGGATGCCACTAAATGGCTCGATGGTGTTAATGAAACACGCGTGTCTGGTCCAGGCACACGGTTCAGCGCTTATAAAGTTATGTCACTCAATCATTACAGTAGCCAGTCCTCAAGCAAAAGAATCCAAAATGACGCTCTGTGCCCTGGAGAACCACGAAATCCATTAACTGGCAAATGCGGAAAGCCTGGAAGCTCCTTGCAGAGTCACTGATGCATGTCTGTGTCAGGAAGCTAGTCTGCATAGAAAGCCTGAAGAAGAGGAGACCAGTGTCCAAATGCAATGGTGAAAACCAGAACTCTTATGAGAAAGGCAGATTTCCTTCTTCTTTCCCTTTTTATTCTATGCAGTCTGCAATGCAATTGGTGTTGCCGCCCACCTCCAGGATGGGTGTTACCCTCAAAGTGTGTGACCTCCAGGCCAAACATACACAGAGCTTGACCAATCTGCTATGCTGTTCTTACTCAAGTCAAGCTCCTGTAACATAATAAATAATCCCACTCATCAAATGACCACTAAGTTATTTCTTGCACTCACTGAGAAGTCCTGGAAGTCCTTGTGCTCCTCACTATGCTTTCTCTAGTCTTTCTACTGCAGAGGGTTTGCTCTAACTTTGTTGGTCTCAGGCAGCCGAAGTTGGCTTTTCTGATATTTCATAGTTCTGGTCACGAGCACATGCTCACCACCTCGTGTTTCTGTGTACATATATGAGCTGCAGCTCACATGAATTTCACTGCCCTCCACTTCTGCAGACTGATGCCTTAGTAGGCCTCTGCTTCTGCCTTTGAAATCTAGAACCTGCTGAGACCCAGTCTGAAACGTCTCACAGTTCCATATTCAAGTCATCCTGTACGTCTGAGCCTCAGTCACTGTGGAAGCTGGAAAACTTGAACGCAAAATGCTATGTGTGATTGGATGTGGTATGTATGCCTGTAATCCCAGGCACTCAGGAGGCTGAAGCAGGAGAATCGCTAGGAGTTCAAGGCCACCCTGGGCTATCCAGTGAATCAAGGCCAACCTGGGCTACACAGCAAAACGCTGTCTCAAAAGAAAAAAAAAAAAAAAAAAAAAGCCTGGTCCAGTTCTCCCACAGTCAGTTGCCCTTGTTGAGCTTCACATGATGCAAAATCCTTGGCTGCCTTTGGACGCTGTTCACGGCTTCTGATCCAGCCTCAGGTGTGAGCCCCACACCACCTTGGTATTTGCTCTTTCTCAGCACCATTCCACATGTAATTAGGTCCCTAATAAAGGCCTTGTGCTGCCGCTGATGGCAATGATGACGCACAATAGCTGTGATGTTGATCACAACTGGGAGCAATTGAGAGAAATTATGCAGAGGGAAGTTAAGCTAAATGTCAAACTCTCCCAATGCTGAATTTACAGAAGCGCGGATTCTTCCCTGGGGCAGGTTGGGAAAATTCCTCCCTGGAGACAGCCCATCTCTTTCTGTGTATCGGGATGTTTATAGCCAAAATCACTAAGCATAGGAGGTTTTAAATGAATGTGCTGCCAGACCTGGGTAGGAGGAATCGTGAAAGAGAGGGTTATGTGCCCATTTTATCTGCTCCTGATATCAAGTAATCATAAGTCTGTAGGCATGTGAGTGTGATTGCTGTGATGCACTGAAAGTGGCCAGGCAGCTTCTGTGTTCCTCCATGGAGAGGTGATGTCCATTTTACCTCCCCTGGACTCTGAGCTGGTCTTATGAGTTGTTTTGATCAATAGAATGCAGCAGAAGTGACAAAGGGAGATCACACAAACTTTGGGAACTGCTGAAGAAGGGAAAGAGAGAAGGAAGAAATAAAATCAAGAACAGAACAGAGCACCAACCAAGAAACTAAAAGCCATGTTCATACTCATAAAGATAGGAACAAACAACCAAGTTAAAAAAAAATAAAACAAAACAAGAAAGAAGAAAAAGTAAAAATAAGAAAAAATTGTCTACTTCAAGGAATGTCTCTGCTGTCAGTGGCAGACATGCGCGGACATCTAGATCTGAGCTGATGGATCCCAGCAAGCCAGCCGTAGCTTCACAATGGGGTAGTGGATAATCCCAGCAAGCCTACACTTTTAGTAATCCCAGCAAGCCTACACTTTTAGTTCTACCGGCATTCAAGCTGGTTTCTGGCCTGAGGCTGGAACCAGATTTGCTCAGCCTCCTGCTAGTTTGTTTGTTTGTTTTTTGGTCTTTTTCATTTTTATTAGTACCAGGGATCGAACTCACGACTGCCTGCTTGCAAGGCAGGCCCTTATGCCGCTGAGCTAAACTCCCAGCCCCAGCCTCCTGCTAGTTTGAACTCAGCTCCTTGACCTCCTGCTGACTTAAATTCAGCTCCCAGACCCTGTCACTGAAAGCCAGCTTTCAGCTGTTCTGAGTTCTGAGTTCAGTTGGTCCCTGTCTAAGATGGCTACCTTTCCCCTGGATAATTCACCAGCCACTGCAGCCACTCCACCCAGTGCCCCATTCCACTGGTGTGTTTCTCCATGGAGGCCTCTGGGGTAGCCAGTTGTCAGCATGCATCTGCACCTTTGAGCTTCCTCTCCCACACAGTGAGCCCCATCTCAGGAAGAAAGTGCTACCTGCCACCTGCTTCCCCGTGGACTTCAATTCTCACTACAGATCTTTCCTGGGTCCTGCTCACCCACTTCCCTTCTTCTCTTCCTCATGTTGCTATACTCCAGCCTCTGGACAACAAATCTCAGAGAGACTCTTTTCTGCTGCTCACCATTCCACCGTCTTCCAGGAAGTCCTGCATCTGCTTCTTTCAAGTTGTTGATCCAAAAAAGCAAAACAGTTCTTCACTACCCCCTTTCAGCCTAAAGAAATACTTATGGGTATTGTTTCCATGACAGAGAGGGAGCCAGTCAGCTTTGCCATTCACACCTAAAGCTATGCTGCCTGATCAGTGGATGGCACACGTCTGTGGCTCTGGCCAGTTACCATTTGTTGGCAACTCCTGGTGATCATAAGGCAACTGTGAAGAGAACAACTTTCCCCTTACTGGGTCCAGAAAAGGAAGCACTGCCAGGCTTTTTAAAATTTTATTTTATTTTGACTGATTGATTGATTGATTTCGTCAACCTGGGCCAGGATTTTTCTGGAATGCAGTTGACACTCCTTAAATATTTGTGGGATGAATAGACAGATACCAGTTCAGGCAGTTTCTGAATGATATTCTCTTATAATTATTTGGATGCTTGGAGATGAAATGTTGACCTCTGACTTTTCTTGGTAATTCCAATCCCCCCAAGTTCTCCCAATATGCAAAACTGTGAATTTCCTTAAATTAGAAGGCCAGGATCCTGCAACTTATGGCCTTAAACCTGCTGTTTAGGCTCATGTCTTATTCACACTCACTCTTCAAGTCCCTGATTCGATGTCACTTCTCCAGGATTCCTTCCCTAACCACACAGTCCATGAAGGATAGACACCTCTTCCAGTTCCTGGTTTCCATATTTCTACCTTCCTCACCCTGAATCATCATGGCCTTACTACCTGTTATACCTCTTGCTAGGTTGTAATGCAGGAAGGAAGCTCATGTCACATCTTTAGGGCCTGACAAATGGAGGTATTCGTTGCACATTTTAGTTTTTATGTGAGTGAATGGATGAATAGGGCCAGAGAGCTCTTATTTTGTGCCCACCACAATGCAAGTAACACAGGATTTGGAATTAGGCAGTCTTGGTTGGATGCATATCCTGGTATCACCTGTGCTTATTCAAATATGACAATAGAAAGCACTCCAATGAACTTAAATCTTATAGGGATATAATTTAAAACACTGACCAGAGCGTGGAAGCGTGGAGAACTAGACACACACCTGTGCTGATTCTCAGACATGGCCAAAAATTACTGTTTTGGTTACTTTTCACTCATTGCTGGGACAAAATACTTGACACCCAAAATTAAGGAAGGAAAGATTTTTTATTTAGCTCACAGTTTGTGGAGTTTTCAGTCCATCCTCAGCTGGCTCCAAGGCAGAGTGGTGTGGCAGAATGGCAACAGTTCGTGGTGGTAACAGACACGAAAAGGGATAAAAGCAAAAAGGGGAGGAGCACAGAGAAAAGCCTCTTTCTGTCCCTTACATTGTGTCCAGGCCACACTCACTTGGGTGTAGCACTCACACCCATAATCCCAGCACTGGACCACGTGTCATTCACAAACTCTAGAAGCCTGCCTCTGACTGCATGAGGCTTTGGGGGGACATCCAGATACAGCCATAACAGTTACTGATCACTCTGTCTATTAAAGGTGGTGCATTAGCCCCTCTCCTTGAATGTGGACTGTGCTTAGCAACTCTCCTAAAGGACAGTGTGCTAGAAGCAATGCAGCATGAATAGAAGCTGGCTGATAGTTTTTTCTCTCTGCTCATGCTTCTTCTCCAGTGATACCTAGTTCCCAGAGCTGCAGGGATGACATTATTAGGAGTGGTGGAAGAGGTGCATGTCCTCTAAGAGTTTATCTTTCTTTTCTCCCTTAACTCCCCTGTCACTTCCTATGTAGTGATGCTTTTTGCTTCAGAACTGTGACTACTCTGGGACTTTAGCGCATGTGTCTGTGTATCCACCAACTTTCTCCTGTGTTGGAGGCTGGAGGGAGGAAGTGAGCCACTGAGACCCCAGCACTGGCAAGAACGCCTGCCACATACTTCACACCTCAGCCCTGCTTGCTGCCTGTAAGGTCCTCCGAGTCCCGAGATGCAGGAGCTCAGCTGGCACAAGTATGCATTCAGACACAAAGCAGGGCGCACTGCTGCCCAGCAGGCTCCTGAAGCAAAGAGAACCAAAGCTGTGGAGAGTTCTAGGAAGGGGCTCCAGGAGGACAGGGCTCCCCTGGGAGGCGGTACTTAAGAGATGGGACAGATGTGGCTGGAGGGAGAAGGAGAGAGGACCAAGGCTGGAGCACACTTGGGAAGTGGCCTGGCCTCCAGGGACTGCATGGGGATGAGGTGACACAAAGTGGCTGAGCCCAGCATTATTAGTGTCCAGCACGTCCCTGACATGTCCCTCATTCCAGGAAGATTCTGATTCATTGTCTACACATCCTGCTCAGCTCCAGTTGGGTCTGGAGCTTCCCTGTGAATCAGAAGTGGTCCATAATGCAACACGTGGCTGAAAGGAACAGAGTAGCTTTTCTTTTTGAATCCCTTTCTTCCCCTACCCTTGCTTATTTAAGAAGAAAAATTCTGAAGGAAGACGTCCCACTTTAGAGTCATGAGCTTTCCTGGTGTTCTTGGGCTCGAGGACAATGTTATCATCACCCACACAGAGCCTGTGATCTATTCATGCATCAGAGAGCCTGTGATCTCTTTTTGCTTGCTCTGAGGACCTTGTGGGACTGAGTAGGACCCACTGGCAGGTGTGTTTTCTTCTGTGCCCAGGGGAGGAGAAACAGACCTGCCACCCCCTGAACATGTTCACACACATGAAGGACTCCATATTGTCCCTGTCCAAGGCAGCTCCTGCCTGGAGCTGAAATGTTGTCATCAGTGTGGTAGACAGGCCCTATGCATCATGTGTTGAACTTAAAACAAACACTGAAAGTTAAAATAATTACCTAGGAACAACTGTGTATGTTTCTTTCATCTAATTAGGTAATCTGCCCAAGTGTTTAGCATCAGGGCTTCTACGCTGTAATTGGAAAAAGTCAAGGGCAGAAACTAATTAGCAGCCCTAATCCAAACCAGAAGTCTAATGATATTAACCACACATCACCACTGCAAGCAGGAACCTTTATCGTAAACCATTTGTGACGTGGAGGAGGGCAGGAAGAAAGCAAAGTAATTTTGACCTTTAGAGTACTAACTTCCAGCCACTAATCCCAGCAACTTTGATCCATTCTCTCAAAGCAACTGAAAAAATAATGAAGCATAAGCACAGAATTACCCGGGAAGGAACACTTCATCCAGACCCCTTTGCTAGGCAATCACTCACCAAACCTCACCCTAAGCTCAGCAGCAGACAAAGCTGTTTGCATCTCTCCCTCACCTGTCTGCTCAGTGTCTACCATTCAAGGGTGAGGATTCACACCGTGGCACTTCTATGCTGATCCGTCTATTCGTACATGTTTGCAGTACACAGTGGTTGCATTTCTTCTGTGGAATGCAGACATCTTCATTCTTTTTTTTCACCTCTTTCCCTCCCCTCTCTCTCCTCTGCCTCCTTCTCTTGACCCCCTTTCCACTAGAGAAAGATCTATCTCCTTATTTTCTATTGCATATTTATTTTTCTCCTTAATTTATTTAGATGTTGGGTTTGACATATATGAGAAAGCATGGGATATTTAAGCTTCCACGTCTTCTGTTTGTTTCACTCCATCGTGGTCTTCTGATGCATCCGTTGACCTTCCAGTGACTCAAGTGTATACTTCTTTTTGACAGAGTAGGACTCCATTGTGTGTAAATACCACAGTTTTTCCTGGTGGGAATGTAAACCACTATCGAAATCAGTATGGAGGGTTCTCAAAAAACTAAAATTAGCTTTTCCCCTTCTAGATATCTTCCCGAAAAAGTTGAAGATGTCACATTACATTGATACTTACATACCCATGTTTATGGCAGCACAATTGATAGTAGTTAAATCTTGGAAGTTGCAGATAGAGCTTAGGACGCGAAATGTCTTCTAAATCTTACCTTGATTCATTCTAGTCTTTCCTCCAAAGGGAGAGAAAAATAAACAAATTACACACAAAAAATCTGTAATTCTAAGGTGACTGATGCGCTGTTGGGTTCATAAAAACACTACACGGTTTTATTATGGCTCTTTCCATGTGCTGCTTCTTCTTTGGCTCTTTCTTGTTTTTTTTTTTTTTTTTTTTTTTTCTTTTTTCTTTTTTGGCATTTCTTTACGAGAACTGGTACACTGAACTGGAAGCAGAGCCGGTCATTTTGATCTGCTTTGTTTTGTTATCAGTTGATATAAAATGGCCTGAGAACTGTATTAGATTCCTAGATCTCTGAAATTTTGCGTGATTAATTAGGTAATAGGAAAGTGAACCACACAGGATCAGGCTGAAGGCAAAGGCGACCCCACACTCAGGACTAGGAAACGCAAACGCCTGTGTATCCTCGTTTGCCAGCAGACTCCGTTTCTCTGTCCTTCTTCTCTCCCTCAGTGACTGTTTTGTCAGTGTTGCTAACCAAATCCCCTAAGGTGCCAAACCAGAAACCCAAACACAAACCAGAAACCCACCAGAAAAAGAAGCCTCAGCTGTCATTTTGAAATCTGGATTCTCCTCAGATTTTCTATTCTTTACTCCTCACTTTCAACACACAACTCTCTAAAAGCATAGACCGAAAATATGTTTTGTTTAAAAAAAGAATACACAAATTTTTCAAAGAATAATTATCTACTAATTTGCAGAAATCAGTTTCTTGCACATTTTGCATAATTTCAGAAGTGTTTTAAAAAGAAGAGAAAGAGGGGTTCACCACTTTTTCATGTCCAACATAAACTGCATCCCCAGCACTGGCCCTGGAGAGACTGTGGCTTAGAAACAGTGTAAATAAAACCCCAGGCGCTGTTTGTGCTCCCAGCAGCTGCTTTGGGAAGTTCTGCAGGTTTGGGTGTTTACTTGTTTGTTTGTTTGTTTTCATGTTTTCTTTGTCCATACTAGGCTTTTCTAGCAAACCAACAAACATTGCTCACAGTCAAGAGTTAAAATAATGGGGTCGTTATTGGGCTGTTCCCCGGAAAGAGGCAAGATCCTCACCGCAGACTCCCTGCAGCTGTTAGGAGCCCGCTGCCCGCCACAAGGGAGTTCACTTACTTCTATGTCACAGTCTCCCACTTTGATAAAAAAGGGGAAAAACACGCCCATTTCATTTGAACTCCGTACTAAGAATAATTGCCACCAATATTGATTGGCCCTCGGGGACCCAGCTGAATTTAAAAATTGCAGACTGTGAAATCCCAGCTGATGTATCCTCACTGAGAGGGCTGCTTATTTGTGACATGTTCCTATGTTTAAACTTATCCATGAAAACTGTGAAATTAATATCCTCACGTTGCGTACAATATGGTAACGTGCCCTGCTAGAAAAACACACAGCTATTTTTGTTCTTGCTGCTGTCATGCTGGTTCTGTCTACAGCCTGTGGTAAATTTTATCTGGTTACGAAGCCTCTGTATACAGGTGTTACCTGAGCCGCCCGGGTTCCCACAATTTTCCAACTATTGACTTTCAAGGGTTGCACATATGTGGGTGTTTTTCACTTCGTTTGGCTGCACATTTGGCTTTTTAACCTAGCAGGTGCTTTCAGTGCTCTCTGTCATAGGATGAGATTCTGGCAGTCATCTTTTTCAGTTTCTGCTTCACTGGTCAAGTCTGACTCAGGCAGTTTGAAGCTAAACACTTCCCAAGGAGCAATTTCACCTTCAAAAACGGGTCTGTCTTAACTGTTACTCAAGAGATTATATTGGGAAGTTCAAATATGTCAAGGATGGACATCTCAAATGCTTTTGAAATCAATCACAGGTTTTTTTCCCAAAAAAATTAGTTCAATTCATTCATTCTTTAAATTATGCAGAAATAGCCTGTTAGCCTGAACTCTGTCCAAAAAAAGTGATGCTGAAATGAATGATGATGATGAAAATTTCAGGGACTCATGGGTTATCAGGCTGGCGTGATTAAAATGATAAGATAATCTCAACTCTGCTTTCCCATTGGTCCAGCGGTTCTGTGTTTTGTATGTTGTTATCAGTGTTCTTGCAAACTCTCCTCTTTCTTCCTCTTCATTGCATTTTCCTCTCTTTTCCACACTAAACTAAAATAATTACAATAGGATGTGGGCAATACCATTAAGAAAAATAAATACATTTGGAAAATCAAACTGGAATCAGATACACGGACATTCAGAGACTCTCTGTGTATGATGACCTGTCATTTTTATTTCACTTATTTTTTTCTTATTGTGTGGAGAGGTCTTTTAGCTGATGTTTCTGTGTTCCCATTTCCCCAAACAGTTGACCTCTATAATAAGAAAGCAATTATATAAAAATAAACAAGTGCTAAAAATAACTACTATGACTCCTATACTTCATGTGCTAATTATAAATAATTTTACCTTATCTTGATGTGAAAATTATTTACTATCACCATCAATGTTTACTTATTAAATTTTATGCTTAAAAATTCATTTTGGGGCCAGCAATTTAGTTCAGCAGTATAGCACCCGACTGGTAAGCACAAGGTCCTAAGCTCAATTCCAGATATAAAATAATAATAATAATAATAATTATTATTCATTCATAATAAAGATTCATTTTCATATTAAATTTTTAAAAATTCATTCTGATATATCTTAGTGAGAAATTAAGTAATTGCTTGTTTTTGTTTCCTTCTATTTATTTATTGGATGCTTGCTTGCTTGCTTGGTTTCATTTGCACTTTGGCAATAATTTTTCTCATTTTTCATTTTTATTGTCCATTTTACTTTATTATTATCTAAGCTTGCTAATATAGAGCACCAGTTTTACAAATGCGAAGCCTAAATAATGAATAGAAAAGTCTATTGAATGTGAACATACACTCACACACTACAACTTAGTTCATTATCTCACATTTTGAAAACACTTAAAATTACAGCATGGCCAACTGGACAAATGTATTTCTGCTGGATTAAAGAACAGCATAAATGTAGTATAAAATCTTCTCTACTGGGATTTTCTCAATCTACTGCTGATTGAGCCATAAAGTCAGTGAATTAGAAACTTAGCGTATTTTCAAGTAGGACCTCTTGCTTTTTACTGAAAATGGGATATGAGAAACAAAGAGAACTACGTTTTTAATTGCTTGGGGAAAATTGGTAGCTCCAGGGATACTTTAGAATCAATGTATTTAAAACTCTTTTGTCTGGAGACCTGAGGTACAGCATGGTGACTACATTTAATAACAATACATCATATGCTTGAAATTTGCTAAGAGAGTAGAGCTAAGTGTTCTCAACTAAAAAGAAAAAATGTAACACTCTGGGAGTCTGAGCTGAAAGACTGCAATTTAGTGACGACTTAGAGAGATCTCATCTGAAAATAAAACATTTTTTAAAGGCAATAAAGATGTAGCTCAGCATATAAATTCTAGGTGCAATCCCCAGGATTGGAATAATAGTAATAATAATAAACCAAACTAGCATATGGGAAAAGAAGGTTGCCTGCAAAGTAAATCATGAATTTCTCCCTCATGTATCAGAAATGGTCCACATATTGTTGCATTGTACCAGGAGTGATGTAAGATCCATTCCCTATGTAATTGCTCAGCCTGTGCTCAGGCTGGTTTTTTTGAAGATATTCTGGGTATGTGGTTTGGAAAGTGCTTGACTGTCTATGAAAAAGAAGAGGGAGCACAATCCAGATGTCACAGGCAGAGACAAGTGCAAGGTCACAAGGGGCCCCGTCTCCTCCCTGCCCTGGCTCTCGGCCCTGGAGAACCAGGTGAAAGGGGACAGGAAGAGAGATTGTGACCCTAAGGCCATCTCCCCTGCCCTGCCCTGCCCTGCCCTGGAACCAGGGGTTTCCAGATAAAGTACAGGATGACCAGCTCATTTTAGTTTCAGAGAAACAGGATTGCTTCAGGATAAACATGCCCCCAATATCGCGCAGGACATCCTGAAAAGTTGTTTCACAAACCATCAACTCTCCTGAGCCTCCTTTAGCTATAGAAGAAGGAAAAGAAAAAAATCTAAATATCAGGATAATGAAAACTCTACAGGCGAATAGAGGAAAGAGTGCTGCTGTTCCTAAGATGTCTATGGTTTGGTCAGTGTCTCAGGAAAAGCTTTAACTGGCTCCTGGAATGGAAGTACTGTCTCAGAGACCTTGAATTGAATAAGGCAGGCTGTATCCAATGCCCATGAGCCACCTCCATCCGGAAAAATTGAAAACAGTCTTACTGTACCAATAACTCAACACCCTTGGAAGTAAATAAAACTTACTTTAGTTATTTTGGGTTTTTTGAGACCAGGTAGTTAGTTTGTTTTGTTTTGGTTTTTTGTTTTGTTTTTTGAGACTATGTAATTCAGGCTGAGCTTGGACTGTGGTGTTTCTCCTGCCTCAGCTTCCTCCATGCTCAGATCATGGGTATGTGCCATCACACCTAGCTAAAACTTAAAGAAATAACACATCTGAGAGCATAAGGCTTCTAAAAACTGGATTCTGATTCTATACATACACTTACCGCATCTACCCCTGATACACTGCACCATCTATGAATAAGAGAAGAAGGGTTAAAGATGACTGCTTTGAATTATTTCCTCCACAAGCTGCTACCCATAAGCACCTTTCAGAAGCCAGCATATCACCTTGAGTGAGGCCGTCTACATAGAAATTTTATCTATGCTTCACCTACATTTGGAGGAAGACTGTGTAAAATTCAATTTTAGCCATAGACATTATGTTTCTTCATGCATACAAACAAGAAAAGCAAATTGTTTATTAATCCACAGATGCTTGATGAAAATTCTGTTCATAGTAAAAACCAAAACAGCTTGAATCTAGCTTGTGGTGGAAGATAGCAGATGATTATAATTCAATGACTTAATTCCTGGAAAGCATCACCAGTGTAGGTGTCCAGTGACCCATTCTATTATCTTTTAAGCATTTAAGATCAGGAAACCCCTAGTGCAATGAAAATTCCAAAACTGTATGAATGGAACGGGCGTGGTGCTGCATACCTGTGATCCCAGCACTGTGGAGGCTAAGCAACAGGATCATGAGTTTGAGTGCAGCCTGGGCAATTTAGCATCTTAGCGAGGCTCTGTTTCAATATAAAAATCTAACAATTTTGAAAAGTTTAAAGAAGAATTTACAGGGTATGATGTGGGAGCCTGTGTCTTGCCTCTGTGGTGAATCTTGGTGTGACTTTGGCGAGTTTTAGATCTCTAGGTCTCAGTTTCCTTGCCTGGAAAGTGAGGGAACTGGTCCAAGCTACCTGAAAGATTCTCTCCAATTGATCTTTATTTGCACACAAACTTTCAAAGCAACGGCCTGCCGCCCCCACACCTTTTTCTCCTTGAGAAACAGCGCCACCTTCAGGTCATATTGCCCACAACAGCAAGCCAAGGCGCTGTTTCCCCGGGAAGGGAATTATTCGCCTCGGTCCTGTGGCCCTTCCCCAGACGTCCTGCGGACACGATGACACACTTGTGAACCTGCCAGCTGGGTTACAGTCACCATGCACAGACCCGAACCTAGCCGAGCTAACTGGCCCTCAGGGAACAGATGCATGACCTTGGCCTAATTGCCATAGCCACCCGCTAATCGAGTTCACCCTCGAGGGACTGATTCCTTGTGGAACCTTGTAAAGAAGGGCAAATAAGGAGCAAAATGGAGGAGTTTTCTAACCTCAGGAGCCTAGGACAGCAGCATGTGGTGGCACACACTGTAATGCTAACACTCTGGAAGGCTGCGGCAGGAGGATCCCAAGTTTGAGTCCAGCTTGGGCAGTTTGGTGACTTAGTGAGACTCTCTTTCAAAATAAACTCTAGGAAGGACTGGGATACAGCTCAGTACAAATGTGCTGAGTTCAATCCCCAGTGCCACTAAAAAATGGGAATTAGGACAATGAAGAAGGAAAAATCAGTTATTACTCTGTGTAAAGTAGGCTTTTACAAACTAGGGCCAAGCACAAAGTGTTGCTTCTCCAGTGTCAAGGGCAAGGCTCATTGCTTCTGAGCTGCTTTTCCTTGTTCTTGCTGGAGTCTGAGGCCTGGGTTGCTCCACAAAGGTAAAATATTAGAAATGAAGGGTCTACCTGCCACTTGGTGGATGGAGAGAATGTGCATAGAATCAAGTGACCGTGGTGGTACAGTGAGGACAGGATTCCAGCAGAGCAAGAGATGCCACCACAGCAGGACTCCTGTGCTTTGGAAGGGAAGTTCACCCCACTGCATGTTGGATTGTGCTGCATGGCAGGCATAGCATGATGACCGTGACAGAGTGGGGTCTTGGGTGATGTTAATGGATTGCAAGCACCTGAGGCATTTGGTTGGATCCAGAGGAAGTGTGAGTTCCTCCAGCAGGGGCAATGATGTCTTTCTGAGGGCCACGGCCAGACAGATGTTCAGCCGGGGAAAGACGGAGAGTAACTTCACGTGAATGAGGCAGGAGGTACAGGTGAGCAAGTAGGTGGGGGTAAAGGACTTACCTAGGAGGAGTACATGGTACCGGTAAAGAGGTACGACTTTTCACAACTGACATATTCATTTCTTATCCAGTCCACCCACCCACAGCCCACAGGCCCTTGTAGCTTTGAGAAAAGAGATGCCCCCCAAGTCAGGGCATCCCAAGAGTGGGTTCCACAAGCATGGGGCGCTTTTCTGGAACTTGAATAACCTACAGCCCATGACTGGACTTCAGGTCTCATGAAACACCCACCAGCCCTGCTCTGAAGGCCTTGCTTCCTGGGTCATTTACACGGCTTGCTCTGTTTTTCACCTGAATGGTTTTCCAGGCTTCTGTTACCTGGTCACTCTGTGTTTCTCCCCTTGTTATGATTTGTGCCTAGATGTCTCCCCAAAGCCTCATGAAGTTTTGGTTTTTTGGAGGTAACTGAATCTAAACTTTATGATTCATTCAAGGTCCATGCTGAATCTTATGATTTAAGTGCTACATCCATCCTAAGACAGGTAATCTGCATAAGTTATAAGGGATAAAAGAGGCTTTCCTCTGCCTCTTATTTGATGCTTTTTCTATTTCTGCTGCTGTGAACTGTTGCCCCTCTGCCACATGTCCCCCTGCCTTGAAACCAGCCATTTATGAACTGAAACCTCCACAAACTGTAAACTAAACAAACCTTTCCTGCCATAACTTTGGGTGCCAGGTGTTTTGTCGGAGCAACTAGAAAGGTAACTAACACACCCTTCATTACACTCACTGTCATTATAAGCTCTTGTGAAGTTGTCTTTTGGGCCCAGGAGAACCTAAACCTCCACAAACAGAGCCTGTGTTCTTCAAGTTCAGTGCTGTATCCCCTGCATGTGGTGTGCACCTGGGGTATGCTCAGCAAATGCCTCTTCATGACTTCTTTGCCTTCTCTCCCACTTTTCTTATGTGTCCCAGAAGAAGAATTCTTGGCTCTCCTTACAAAAATGTGCTATCATTTCTCCCAGACTGTGTTCTAGAAAAAGATACATTTTTATAAAAGTACAATGGAAGAGTTAAGGGTCTGTTGGAGCTTAGAGCTGCTTGTGTTCCCATATCATATGCATCCAGCCACTCTAAAAAATCCCTCTAACACCTATGAAGTTAGTAAAAAAAAAAAAGTGTGTACATTTTAAAATTTATAAAACACACCTTGCCGTTAAGCCCCTCAAAATATACCTCTTCAGTTTAAAAACACTAATCCCACTTTCTGCAGCAGTTCTGGAAGTCCTTTTTTTAAAAAAATGAAGGTCTTTAGTGGCACTGTGCTGGCTGCTTTGATGTTTTGAATTGACTCGAAATGTTTACCTTTCGTTGTGAATTTGGAGATGAGCCAGAAGTTGCCTGGTGCCGGGTCCAGTGAATAAGGTAGTCAAGGACACATGGCCATGCTTTGGCGAGTCTACTTTTCCATTGGGTGGTACTCAGCAGCAGCTTCTCTGTACTTTTTATCATGCCTCATAAAGACACTGATAAAAGGATTTTCAGAGCTGCTTCAGAGATCAGCAAGAACAATGGGATAAGCGCATTCAGAGTGAAGGGGAGTCTTCGGGGAGGATTAGTGGCAGTTTGTCTTTTGCTGTAAGAAATTTTAAAAAATTGAACCTTTACTATAGTTTTCAATCACTCTTTGTACTATGTGCCAAGGAATATTCTAGAGATGGATTTTTTTTGTCTTCCTGTTTGTGAAACACAAGTTGCTTGGCTTATTCACTATTGTGTTGCAGTTAGAAATGGGTGAAGTTTAACTTTCAGGTTGGACTGCACTCGGCTTGGTCTCCACACGTACCTTGGTCATAGCCTTGGTAGCCAGACTTGGGCCTCTGGAGGAAATCAAAGATAATAAAAATAATCTGACTTAAGGAACAAGTGTTCAATAACTATGAGCCACAACAGGACAAAAATTACTTGCTTGGAAAAGATTTTATTGGTGACTATTTCTAGGAGCAATAGACTAAGTTAATGATTATAATTTTACCAGAAGATAAACTATTCAGATAATATTGTATCTATAGCAAACTGACCCTGAGCCATGTGGCTATATCTTCCATCCTGATGGACTCTTTCTCCCCTACCAAGTGAGACACAATCACTTCCTTGAGTGTCCTTTAATCCACTCTTCTTCCATTGCCTGGTCCACCTAGCTCTACCCACAGGACCCTGCTGAACTTCCCTTTCCAGCCCCAAATCCACAAATCTAAAGGTGAACACAGCAGGGAGCCATGCCATTTACTAAATATAGTTGTCATTAGGTATCACAGGAGATTGGTTCTAGGACCCTAAGGATACCAAAATTCTCATTTGCCACATTTTTTTTTTTTTTTTTTTTTGTAAAATGAAGTAGCATTTCTCTGGAGCCTGTATCTCTATTTTACATTAAATCATCTCGTTTACTTATATATAATATAAAGTAAGTGCTATGAAAGCAGTTGTCATACCGTATTATTTAGATGACTATGGCGGGAAAAAGTCACATGTTCAGTACACAAAGGTGTCCCCCCCCCCCAAATATTCACTATCTGTGGTTGGTTGAATCTGCTATACAGAGCATGAGAAAAAAGGGCCAATGATATTTGATTACACTGCATTAGAGGTAAAGGAATGTGCAAAGAATTCTATAAAGGTACTATGTTCTTTATATAGATTCCAGGAAGGATTCTATAAAGAAGAATGCAAGTATTTTGTTCCTAACTGCTCAACCATGAAATTCATGGGTTTCAGGTCAATCATGTAAACATCCAGCAGAGGGAGCCTGATCCTAACATAAAATGACGGCTGTACCACCCGGCTACTCCCCCGCAACAGTACAGCCCACTGAGGCATTTTAGGGCAACTGTAATAAAACACCACAAGCCAGGTGGCTTAAACAAGAAGAATGTAGTTTATGCTAGAGACTGAAAGGCTGGAATCAGGTGTGGGCAGGATTAGTTCCTTTAATGCCATTCTCTTGGTCTTGTAGATAACCGTTTTCTCTGCGCGTCCTCACGTGGTCGTCCCTCCGTGTTGTCTTTGTCTCAATCTCTTCTTCATATCCAAACCCGTTTTCACTTTAATCAGCTCTCTAAAGGCCCGTCTCCAAGTACAGTCACATTCCGAGAAACTGGAGGTCTCTGGAGACACAATTCAGTGCCCAGTAGCCACTTTTGTTAACCCTTAAAAAGATGTGCAGCTGGTCCCCAACTTGCGATGCTGCTACTTAAAACGTTTCACACTTGCGGTGGTCCGTTTCCCGAAGTATGAAGGATCTAAAGAAAATAATTTGGATGGGGCAGGGGATTTAGCTCAGCGGCATAAGCGCCTGCCTTGCAAGCAGGCAGTCGTGAGTTCGATCCCCGGTACCGAAAAAGAAAAAAGAAAAAAAAAAAAAAAAAAAAAAAGGAAATAATTTGGAAAGAAAAAAACTATTTATTAAAGCACAGGCCTGGCGACGCAGCCTCCAGTAGCCAACATGCAAGACTGCGTGCCGAACAGCTAGCTAAACGGCAGGGTTTTTATCCTGTAAAACCGTAAACATCTGCTGGTCTCACAATGCAGGGGGTGGTTTTCACAGTGCACTACAGAACAGGAACATGGAGGTTACATTTCTCGGGAAGAGCAAGGTTCAAGCAGGGGTTGGGCTAACAAGCAAGTTTAGATTAGGCAAACATCCTCTGGGGAAGGCACATCCTGCAAACAAGCAAGTTACCCTGCCAACAAGCAAGTTTAAATTAGGAAGACATCCTGTTCTGCTCTTAGATCTTTCTCTTGCCTCCGAGGAGACTTATGAGGGGGTTTTATATAGGTTACAACAACAATATGGTGGCGTGAAAGCCATGTGCATTCAGTAGAAGCTGTACCCTGAATTTTGTGTTGAATCTTTTCCTGAGGTTATCAATATGTGGTCCAATCATCTCTTTAAGGTTCTCCATCAGCCACAACATGGCAAAGAGAACTGAGACTACAGTGCACCCCGTGTTAAGCTGTGATGCTCAGTAGATTGGTAAATGCATTTCTAGCTTACCATATTTTCAGCTCATGATGAGTTTATTGGGCTGTAACCCCATTGTGTGTCAAGGAACACCTGTACTAGGAAGAGTTTCCCCATTCCTTCTAAAAATTGTATCGCCCACATTGTTTTAATGATGCAGTGATTTAAACTCTTCCACCCACCCCATATTAGAGCATATCAATGGCCTACTCAAGTCCACAGGAAGCCGGACCTGAGCCCTGTTTGGGTGGGTCCTGTGTGATCACACATCTGAAGACAGGAAATTCAGTGAGAAGGACACAAGCAGGACCTGGCAGCCCTCTGCAGGGTAAAGGGGTTCCTAAGGCACCAGATGGGAGTTGCAGACACTAAGGCCGGGAGACTAAGTCATCCCAGCCATCTTCAAGTACTTTACAGACCCTCTCCCCACTCTGATCTCCTTTTCCTGGCCGGCTTCTTTCACCCCTGGCTGGGGCCGTCCTGCTGAGGGCCAAGCCTGGATCTGCACAGTGAAGGACTCCTGGAGGCAGGGAGGAAAATGAGGAATAAAAGGAAGAGTCCTCCAGGAGAAAGCAGCATTTGTGTGCAAAGCCCTACCAGAAGGAGAGAAAAAGAGACCACACTCATAAGTGAAATAAATCAATCTCGCATGTGTGAATACCGAATAGTTTCCTTAGTGTAAGTAATGATTCAAATATATAAAAGTATGTGGTAATCATGATTCCCCATTATGTGGCCTTGAAGCCTTATAAAGTTTTCACTTATTAATTGGAAAGGCTTTATTGTGGGCTTCTTGATATGGAAATATTTGAAGCTATAGTATATGAAGTTATATTCAAATATTTCAAGGAAAAAGACAGACACTATGGTAACTACTATTAAATCGAGTTATTTGGTGGTGAAGCACTAGGTTGCTGAAATAGTCATGCTTTGACCTGTATTGTTATGTTGTTATGTCCTCTTTTATTTCAATCTCTCCCTTATTCATTAAAAAAATTAGTTATTTTTTATGTTTTTTTAATTAAGGGGAAAATTTTTAAAAATTAGCAGGATATGTTATAGTAACTTTTTTTGATTTTCTATTAACTTGTTTTGAAGTCCCTGTAATACTCCCACTATCTTGTTTTGACTGATTAGACTCTGTTCCGTTCTGTATGATAGTATCAAGTTTGAGGGTATAGGCAACTACTTTGAAGGCAATAAGATTCACTAAGATGCCCATTCTGGTTTGACTATTATCTCCTTTGGAAGTCCTGTAATGTTTACAATGTTTAAGTTTTATTGGTCTTGTTCTCTACTGTTTTGTTCAACTTTATAATACCTAATGAGATAGACAATTCTTTTTAAGGAAGCAAGAGACATTATGGTAACCATTGTTGATAACCTTGTACTCTGTTTTTACATCATGTGCTATGTCTATCCTTGGTTTTGACTGACAGCTTTGTTTTGCCATATTTGACTTTATTCTCTTCCAAAAAAAAAGTAATAAGAACTAAGGAGTAATAAAACCCAAAATGTGTAAATTTTGTTGTAAAAAAGAGAGGGAAAAAAGTGCTCTAAAGGATACAAGTGCATGTGTGTTTAGGGGTGTTAAATAGCTGACCATATTAATGTTTTTGATTGAATCATTGAACACAACTGTTTGCATTCTCTCTGTTTGAATGTTCACTTTGTATGCTTTGATACTGTGACTTGAGTGACTATCTCTAAGACGATAATGTGTAATCTATTAACTGGTGATTTCTTACTTTTTTTTTTTGTAGTTCTGTATTACTTGTACCCTTACACTGCTCTGTTTTGTTTTGTTTTTTCTCTTTTTCCTTTTAAATAAAATTAAAAAAAAAAAAGGAAATGCTGAAGGGCAGGAGGTCAGTGCAGTGAGGCAGGGGCAGGGAATGGAATGACGCATGGCCTCAGCCTGGAGCAGGAGCCAAGAGCTCCAGGTGGCCCTGCAGACCCTCATGAGAGGTGTGAGTTTTCTTCTGAGGGATGTGGGAGACTGGGGAGGTTTGGGCAAAGCAGCAAGGGACAAGCATGAATTTAAAGAGGTGGGCTGGCACTGTGCGGGAAAAGAGTAGGATTTGAGGCTTCAGAGCTTTTTCGTGTCTGGCTATGATCCACCGGAAGTAAAGCATTCTACATCCCTAACATGAGGAGAAGACAGGGGTGCGTTGCTGTGCTTTGGATGAGTGTCCCTGAGGTACATGTGTTAAATGCTTGGTCCCCTAGGTAGTAATTTTAGGTCTGCTTTTTTGGGAGGTCCTGGAATCCTCAAGGGGGGCCCTCAAAAGGGACTGTGGTCCTTAATCCCTGCTCCTTGCTCCCTGGCTTATGAGGCAAATACTTTGCTGTCACAGACTTCTGCCAAGATGTGTTTCCCCTGCCAGAGTCCCAAAGCAAAGGGCTGGAATCTCTGAACTGGGCTAGACTCTCCAAATTGTGAGCCAAAATAAGCCTTTTCTCTTTATAAGTTAATTGCCTGAGGCATTTCATTATAGTGATGGAAATCTGATTAATACATCTCTTTAAAAAAGAATACAGCAATACCTCATTGCTAACACCAAATAAGGTTCAGGGCTTTTCAAAGGGTAGAGATCCTAAAGTTTGAGTTTCTTCGGTCTTTAGGTAAAGCTACTTCTGAAAACAACTCAGTACATCTGAATCACACATACCCACAAACACACACCACAAACTACACATACAAACATATCACGGCAAATACCACATAGACACACATCACTTGCACTACACAAATACTACATACAATACCCACACCTCCAATCAACTCTGTATACTACACACTACATGTACACCACACATACTGCAAACTACAAAAACCACAAACGCTACCCACATGTACCATAAGTATCAGCCATACTTGGAACAGGCTGATAGCTACTTTTACTATAGACTAGATCCCTGGCTATTTTCTATTTCCCTTCTTCCTTTCTTTCCTTTCTTCTTCTTCTTCTTCTTCTTCTTCTTCTTCTTCTTCTTCTTCTTCTTCTTCTTCTTCTTCTACTTCTTTTTCTTCTTCTTCTTTTTTCTTTAATGATGCCTCAGACTCACTAAATTCATTTCATGGCCTGAGCACAACTTTGGAAAACATCAACAGGTAAACAGACCATGAAAACCCAGAAATGGAAATTTGGTCTGTGATCTTCCCTGGACCTCTAATCCAAGTGGACTGCTCTAGGTTGGGCCCTGGCTAAGACACAGCTAGAGCAAGGAGGCTGCTCACTGCTGGAGGTGCAGTGGCAAGAAGTAGAGTTTGTAGCCTGTCAGGTTAAGTGTGTGTCCATCCGTGGCACTTAGCAGCTACATCCAAAACTGCTCACCCATTTTCAATCTTAAACACCCCACATTTCACAAAGGCCTGTGTACTTTCTTTGTCTCTCCCCAAATCTCATTTTTCAAATTGCAACTGGGTCATAAAATCAACTTGAAATTGACCCTCTGCATCTTCAAGTTCTGAATTCATGGACTCAACCAACCTAGGATTAAAAATGCTTGGGGCAGGACTGTGTCTGTATTGAACATGTACAAACTTTATATTCTTGTTACTGTCCCTTTGACAACACAGTGAAATATTTAAATAGACTCTACCTTACAGTAGGAATTAGCAGTAATCTAGGGATCATTTAAAGTATTTAGAGGATGTCTTTAGGTGCTATACAGATACTATACCAGTTTATATAACAGATTTATCACCCTATGATTTTGGTATGTAGAGGGGACCTGGATCCAGTGCCCCATGGATACTTGGAGATGACTGTAGAAAGACTCAGATAACACTGGGGAAAAAAATAAAATGAAAAGAGAAGGAATGTTCTGAGATGGGATGGCATGGCATGGGATAGGATGGAATGGGATGGGATGGGAAGGGATGGGATGGGAAAGCACAGAACGAGATGAAATGGAACAGAACAGAAGCAATGGGATGGTAAAGAATGAAGCAAAAAATGGAGTTGGGAAGGGAAGGAAGGAAAGGTAAAGAAGGGAAGGGGGAAATGGAGAATGAATGGAATGGGATGGGATGGGATGGGATGGGATGGAATGGAATGGAATGGAATGGGATGGGATGGGATGGGATGGGATGGAATGAAATGGAAGGGAATGGAATGGAATGGGATGGGATGGGATGGCAAAGCATGGAGAAGTGATACTGATTGGAATGTAGTGGTAAAGAACAAAGGACCTGGACAGAATGAAGCAGAGTATGCTGGAGTGCAATAAAGGAGAAGAGTACACCACAGCACAGAGACACAGCAGAGCCAGTTCTGATCTGGTACTGGTGGGTTTGTTTTCAACTTTCATTTTTCTTCCACTGGCAATCCAATTATTAGATAGACAACGCTGTAAAAATGAGGCAGGAAAATCAATGATGCCTGGTGATTCAAAGACCAAAGTACAGAATGAAGCAATTCTAGAAATCACTGCTGGAAAAATCAAAAGAATGTCCAAGGCCACAGCTCACAGCTGAAACTGCTGGAAGATGACTCATGTGAAAGCTGAGGAGAGTGAATACTTCAAGCGTATTTTATCCCGGAGCACATTCAGCCCTGGCAATCGTTCCTCCCAGATCAAGGCTAACAAATGGCAACCTGTCCAGTACTGGTGACTCAGCCTGCTGCGGCGCTGGCTCACTGGCCAGCTCCCACATGGCTGTAAGTCCAAACGCTTCAGGGCAAATAGGCAGCCTGGAGGCCAGGAAGATAAACACCTTGGGTCTGAAAGCATCTAGAGGCGGAATTCCCTCCTCCCCAGGATCCTTGGGGCTCTCTCTCTCAAGGCTAATTGGATGAGCCCATCCCCGTTATGGAGGGTTGCTTTACTAAGGGTCCACTGGTTTACATTTTAACCACATCTTTAAAATACCTTCACAGCTATGTGCATAGTAATCCTAGCGCTATGGGAGGCTGACTGACTGTCATAAATTTAAGCACAGCATGGGCAACTTAGCAAGACCCTGCCTCAAAATAAAAAGAGATGGGGATGTAGCCCATTGTGAAGGCCTTGGGTTCAACTCCCAATAGCATAATAATGACAATGTTAATAGTAATAATAATAAAATGCCTTCACAGCAACATGTAGATGCATGTTTGACCAAAGAACTGGGCATTGTGACCTAGCCAAGCTGACACATGAAACTAACCATCACATGCCTAATCCAGGATCCTGGGTATGTGCCTTGCTTCCTTGTGTGACCCTAACCACACAGCCAGTCTAAAATAGGTTCAATTTTCACATCTTCCTAAATATTTCCATCCATCCCTGCACCGGCTTCCTAGACTCACTATGCCACACAATCTGTCATATCTGAACAATGACCAAGAGCCTCCTCACCAAGTTCATGTTTCCATGAGCCTCTTTGTCTACTCAGCAGGTCAGAAGCCCGCACAACCACAACCCCTTATGAACAGAGACAGCAACTAGGTGAAGAAGCAGCCCCTGCCTGCCCCACTTCCTCCATCTGCCTGGGCTAAGGAGGGCCCTCGCTGAGATAGAGTGGCTAAATGTGGCCCTATGGGCCTTAGGATTCTCAGAGACTTGGTGGTGGAACTGTGCCTCACCTGCTTCACACCTGAAAGTCTGTGGGCAAGTTCCCTGTATCATGAGCTTAACCATCTGCAACTTCATCCAGGGCCAAGAGAACGCTAGAGCTGAGCATTTGGTCTCAAAATACACATGACCCTGGGATGGTCACCCTAGAGTTGGAACCAAGTCTAGTGCCTCAGATTCCTAATCTAATGATCCTGAGAAGAATGGAAAGGTTTGGAGTCATGGATTTTTGCAAAGAGAAGGATCAAAACCCTACAAGAGCTCTCTCCAGCCCAGAAAAAAATGCCTTCACCAAGTTCCCTGCAACTATGAAGATTTTACACTCAGAAGTGGCCATCCCACACTGGAACGTTCTTCTCCACAAATCTGGTCCATGACTCTTCCCATACACCTCCTATTCCCAGCAGAGAATATAGTCACAGGCTTCCTGTAAAAAGCTGAAGCTGTCACTTGGGGACTCTCATTTTCTCCCTCCAAACCTGCACCATCTTCTTTGCCCTGGTTACAAACAATGAAATTTCTCTGCTCCTGTCAAAGATCTGCCATTTCTGTGTTCCTGGACCCTTTCACTCTTGCTATTATCTTCACTCTTGCCAATATCTCCTGTCTTCTATGAACTGATCATAGAAGATTTCCAAGGAGATTCTAGGCATATATAACACTGTCCTGTAAATACTGGAATATAGCTCAGTGATAAAGCACTTGTCTAGCATGCAAGAAAACTTTTCTTGGGTTCAGTCTTCTAGGAGAGACAGAGACAGACAGAGATGGAGAAAGAGAGAGAGAGACAGAGAGAGAGAGAGAGAGAGATATCACCTCATAAAAATAACAATTAGATATCACTATACATCTATTAGAATAACTGAAATCCAAAGTGCTAACAGCATCAAATTGTGGTGAGGGTGTGGAACAGGAACTTTCTGTTGCTGGTGGGTTGAAAATGATTTAGCCACTTAGGAAGTGAGTTTGACATTTTCTTTTTTTTTAAATTTTATTTAAGGAGAAAAAGTAAAAAAACAGAAAAGGGGTACAAATTATACAGAATTTCAGAAAAAATAAACAGTAGGAAATCACTAGTTAATACATAACATATTGTTATCTTAGAAATAGTTGTTCAAGTTACAAAATTAAAGCATATAAAGTGTACTTTCAAACAGTGAGACTGCAAACAAGAGTTTGACATTTTCTTACAAGACTAGCCATACCTTACCACATGATATAGCAATAAAATTCCCATTTTTCAAACTAAAAAGTTGTACTCGCACAGAGACCTGCACACAAATGTTTATAACAACTTTCTTCATTGCGGTCCAAACTGGAAGCAACCAAGATTTTCCTTGACAGGTGATTGATCAGTTGTGGGACACCAGACAGGATGCAGCACTAAAGATAAATGAGCTATCAAATCACTGTACGACTTGGAGAAACTTAGACGCAGAGTGCTAAGCGAAAGGAGCCAATCTGGAAAAGCTGCATGTTGCATGATTCCAACTACATGACATTCTGGAAAAGACAAAACTATGGCAGCAGGAAGATCAATGGTTGCCAGAGATTGTGGGAAGGAAGGATGAAGAGGCAGAACACAGAGAACTTTTAGAGCAGTGAAACTACCCTGTAAAATCCTGTTAACAGTGGACAGATGACTTAGCAAAGCCATTGAACAGACCATAAAAAGAGTGAACACCAATGTAAATCATGGATATAAATTTCTGATTATGTATTACTATCAGTTCATTCATGGTAACATATGTGTATCAATACAAAATGTTGATACAGGAATAGGGAAACTGACAGAGTGGATGTTGTTATGGTTTGTGTTTGGATGCCCCCCCAAAACCTCATGTGGTCAAGAGGAGCAGGCCTTTTGAAGGCAGCTGGCTCTAGTGTCTGTGATTGGTTATTGATTAGCACTAGGACTGGCGGTGTGAGTCTGTACCTGCCCAGGGAGGGGTAGCCAGCATACAGTAGAAGGAGGGAAGGAAGCATGCGCTTCCTTTTTGCCCTTTTCATTCTTATCACTTGTGGCCACCATGACAGTTGCCCCTTAGCTACACCACTCTGCCTTGGAACCAGTTGCATAGGAACTAACACCTTCAAAAAAAATCCTGTAAACTAAATAAACCTTTACTTCTGTCATTTTGGACATCAAGTATTTTGTCTCAGCAAAGACAGATATCTTGGTTACTTTTCTTGTTGAGACAAAATACTCAACACCCAAAGTTAAAGGAGAAATGGTTTTAGAGGTTTTAGTTCATGATCAGGTAGTTCCAAGGCAGTGTCACACACTCTAGACCAAGCCACCCCTAAAAAGCCACACCCGCAACTCCATGAGGTTTTGGGGGAATGTCTTAAACATAAGCTATCACACTCCAGCTCTGGCTCTCTAAAGACTCATGCACATCCCTTTATGCAAAAGGCTTTTACACAACAAAACTTCTTCACAGTTGCTTTCTCTCTTTTTGCACTTCTGGTGTTTATCTCAGCCCATAATATCTCTCTCTCTCTCTCTCTCTCTCTCTCTCTCTCTCTCTCTCTCTCTCTGTCTCTCTCTCTCTCTGTCTCTCTCTGTCTCTCTCTGTCTCTCTCTCTCTCTCTCTCTCTGTATTCATTTCCTGTCATTGCTGTTAGTGAAAATTAAATCACAATCTTCTCCACTTAAACAACATAAATTTATTATCTTAGAGCTTTGGAAGCCAAAGGTGCTGAAACCATGATCCTACGTTTCTTGGTTCACAGTCCCAAATGCATTCTTAAAGCCAGAAGCACAGCCTGTTCCCATGACCAGCCTTAACTTCCATCCTGACCCCACTCTCTTTGGATCTGGTCTTCCTCCCTCCCTTTTCTTACAGACTTTATTATCAACTAGAGCACACCAGATAATCCCGTGTGATTGTCCCATCTCAAGAGCCAAAGCTTAGTCAGAGCTGCACCATGTTTTGTTCCATGTCAGGTGGTACATTCACACATACTGGGACAAGTGTATTCATACACCTGGAAGAGCCAACACTCACCTACCACACTCTGCTGAGCCAGTTCTTGTCCAGAAGTTACTGGGAGCCTCAGAGTTGCAAAAATCCCATGGTCACTTCTTCATCCTGTCTGTTCCCTTGGCCACACTCATCTGACTTGATCATTCTCAGACTCATTCTGGTGTCTCCCTTTTGATACTTTGAACTTCTTCCTCAGACACTGACAAACTTATCTTCCATTACATTTACAGATTAATATTTTGATCAATCTTCCTATGTATCATTCAGCTTTGCCATCACTGAAACTCACTACCAGACACCCACAATTTAAAGGAGGAAAGGCTTATTTGGCTCCCACTTTCAGGGGTTCAATCCATGATGGGCTGGCTCCCAGGCAGGAAAGTCATTACAGAAAGACAGGGAAACAAGGATGCTTAGTCCATGGCGGGGGGAAACTGAGCAGGAGAACAGATTCAGAAAGGAAGAGAGGAGAGACCAGGTACAGTACCCAAAATCTTCTTCTGTGACCCAAACAGACACACACAGAAGTGTGCTTTATTAATCCACTGAGTGTTTCTTTATCAAGTCAAGTTGCCTTGTCGTGATTAACAGTCCTATGCTATGTGTAACCAATCTCCCATTCCCATCACCAGCTTCCCAGCATGGATGCCCCCTTAACCCACTTGGGTTCCAAGGCTCCACTCTAAGCTGTGCCTGTGAGGCTTCTCTCCTTAATCCTATGACGCTCCAAGCGGGATGTCATCACACTCTGACACCCTGTGCAAAGCATCTCACAGACGGGGGCCACTTTGCCCTATGTGTAGGCCAGGTTACCCACAGATGCCTCTTCACCCTGCTTAAATTCCATCACCCATGATGGTCTTCCACATTTGGGCATCCTCTCCTACATGTTTCTTTTATCATTATCATCTTGCATTCAGTTGGGATATTTGTTACAATTGATGAGCCAGTGTTGATTCATTATTATGACTAATTTTTATAGTTACATCAGGATCACTCTTGACGTTACACATTCTGTAGGTTTTGAGAAAAGTATAATGACATGTAACCATCATCATAGTATTCTAAAACTAGTTTTATTATCCCCCAAATCACTTGTGCTCCATCTAGTCATCCCTGTTCCCTTTATATGGAATCCCCAGTAACTGCTGCTCTTATTGGAAATACAGTTTGACCTATCCCAGAAGGCTATATAATTATACTTGAACAATATGTAGCCTTTTCAGACTTTTTTTTCATTTAATGACATACAATTAAGGTTCATCTGTGTCTTTTGTGGTTTAATTGTTCATTTCTCTTTATTATTGAATAAGATTTCATTCTATAGATGTCCCACAGTTTGTTAATCTATTCATCTACTGAAGGAAGTATCAGTTGCTTCTATCTTGAAATAATTACAAATAAAACTGCAGTAAATGTCTAGGTACAGATTCTTGTGTGAACATGTTTTCAGCTCATTGCAGTATACGGATAATTCTGAATGATAAGACGAGACTGTTTAGCTCCCCAAGAAACTATCAAAATGTCATCCAAGGTGGTTGGTTAATAATCATTTTGCATTTCTACCAGCAAGTAAGAGTTTCCATTGATCTATATCTTCTCTAGCATTTGGTACTGCCAGTCTTCCCAATTGTAGACATTCCAATAGATATTTAGGTATCTTATTGTTTCCAGTGACAATTCTTTAAGGCCATACAGTGTCAACAATGCTTTTACAAGTTTCTTATCATCTCTCTATTTTTACTGGTGATTCTTTGCCCACATTTTACTTGGGTTACTTGTTTTCTTATTGCTACCTTCAAAGCTTTTTGTATATTTTTGGATATGAGTCCTTTATTAAACACAAGTTTTGCAATCATCTTTCCCTGGCCTATAGATTGCCGTTTCATTATCTTAAAAATGTCTTTTACAGAGAGCAAGTGTTTAATTTAAATGAAGTCCAATTTATCAGGTTTTTTTTCTTCTAAGGTTTATGTTTCTGTTGTATATAAAAAGTCACCACCAAATCCAAAGTCACCTAGATTTTCTCTGATGTTATCTTGTAAATATTTCAAGTTTGCGTTTTCTATTAAAGCCTATGCTCCACTTTGAATTAGTTTTTGTGAAAGGCAGAAAGTTTGTTTCTAGATTTATCATTTCTCATAACCAATTTGTGTAACACAGCTTTCCATTATTACAACAAATACCCTGATAACCAGTTTAATACAGGACAAAGTTTGCTCTGGGCTCATGATCTTAGAGGTTTCAGTCCATGACCAAGCAGGTCTGTTGCTTTGGGGCTTGTGGAAAGGCAGGGAACACAAGTGAAGCAAAGCTGTCAGTGAGGTCCCAGCACCCCCTCCCAGGGCACATCCACAGGGACCAGATCTCCCGGTTGTCCCTCTTCTTAAAACTTTCATCACCTTCATGTAACAGAAAATGCCTCCCTATCTTCACCCTGCCAGGATGCTTCAGTTTGTTAGCTGCCCAGGTAATAGTTCCGGTTGCTTCTGTCACCTAGAAACAACTAAACACTGTGATGCATAGCTGGTCACTATGATGCACATTGCATAAACCAATGTCCACTTGACAAGCTGCTCTGCCTCTGTACATCCTGCTTGCTTATCCCATGTAAACCCTAGACCACCAGAGATCAAGGCTTAATATTTTGGGAATGGTCCAAATCAGTGCCAATCGATGTAAAATAAATCTGCCTCCAAATCCTGGGTGTCATTTTGGTATTTCTGCTCACTGTTGCACTACTGGAGTGCAGCTGGGAATTAAGCCGTTAGCACACATGCCTTTGGGACACTTATAGTCTTCAGCATAGCACAATTGTTCTAGCACTGATTTTTGGAATGACTGTCTTTTCTCCATTGTCTTTCCTGCTTTGTCAAGATCAGCTGAATATTGAGATGGTAATTAAAATATATGATGAATATTTAAATTTTTAGAAGAACTTATGACACTAAAAGTTGTATTGCCATTAATCCCCCTCATTTTGAACACATGTATCCCATCTTTCTTGCTCCTGTCTGAAGCAGTTTGGAAAGTCCTATTTCTCACATGTCTTTATCTGGTGATAAAAATACAGTGAATGCTGCTGCCAAGTGCTATTTGATAGAAAGACAGACTCATAAAATCAGTGTGTCTTCATGCACCTTATTTACCAGGTCAGGCACCATGCAACTTCTGTCTCTTCCCCAAAGTCAAAATGACACGAAACAGAAACATTCTGAATAAAATTCAGACAGTGGTGGTGGCCATGACAGTTCACTGAAGACACTCACGAAAGAGGGCTTCCAGACCTGTTCCAGAAAGTGGCAAGAGTGATGAGATAAGTGTGCCCAAAGCAAGGACTATTTTGAGGGTGATTAACAGCAATGTGTCTTTGTAGTAAGTTTTAAAAAAATTCAACATATTCTTTAATCGTACCTCATATTTTTGTGGCTATATTTGAGTTCTCTCTTCTGTTTCACTAATAGCTGTCTAATGTAACACTTGGATATGTTTCTATTTTTAATATATATTTATATAAAACCATTCAGGCAGAGACTATTTCTGCAACTTCTCCAAAACTGCGGTTGAGCTAGACTGTGTCACATGCTTATAATCACTATGGGAAACTGAGAGACAGTAAGATTACAAATTGAGCCTATCCTGGCAGCTTAGTGATTTAGCAAGACCTTGTTTCATAATAAAAAATAAAAAGGGCTGGGAATGGAGCTCAATGTGAAGGCCCTGGGTTCCCCTCTAGTAGTGGATGGAGGAGGGCAGAGATCCTGTGGCTAAAAATATTCCCAGTGTTGGATGCATTTTGTAAGGAACCAGAATTCCAGATGAGTTCTCTTCAGATCTAACGGGCCTGTGGGAATTCTGCTGAGTAACACGCGACGCAGAGCTCTGACACTTTTGATGATCACCCCTGCACCCAGGCTATAAAAGAGCATCAGCAAATGTTAGACTCACGGATGAAAATCTCCACCCCCCCCCCTTGCACACACAAATATTAAACAACCTCCTCTTCACTTTCCTGAGAAATCAGAAAAGTGAAAATGAGATTGGAATGGTCTGCGCACTTCGTATATTTTCTCCCTCTACTTGAAAAGATTTTAACATTTCCATTTCAGTACCGTTAAGTTCAGAATGTACATACACTTTACTGAAACTTCATGCTATTTTGGAAGTTTGCAATCAATAGGTAAGCATACTAAGCACTGTGTCTTCCCTCTCCACCTACTCTGAAACGAAGCACGTTGATTGGCACTTTGATTGCCTGGTGGAAGTGGGGTCGGAATAAGAGGGAAAGACCGCGGAGAAGCGGGGGTGAGGGACGATCTGTACAATATTTCCAAAGCCCTGCCTCAGCCCTGCACTATGTCAAGCCTTTATAACCCAGTAGTAGGTTTTATTAATTGCAGATTGATTTCAAAGAGGGTTAGAAAACTAGTAAACGAAGGGTCAAGGAGAGAATCGATCTGTGTTTGGTTCATTCGTTCAGCACAGATTTAGAATGTCTTTAAAAACACTGCTGTAGCTCCAAAACTGTTAAAACTTTTCTGTGGCTCTATGATGCAAGAGATGCCATCAGCAGGGGCCAACGACCGCAAGGCTAGGCTGAAATCCCCAGGCCCCGCCCCGCCTCCGCTCCATCAGGCCCCGCCCCGGTCCGCCTTGGCCCCGCCCCATCCGGCCCCGCCCCCGCCCCGCCCCACCGGGCCTGCCTTCCAGGCGGCGGCTGCAAACCTCGCGCTCTGCAGTGCTCCGGCACCCAAAGCGTTTCAGCTTGCACGCGATAAGTTCCCGGGGAGAGCCCGGGGTCCTCCCCAGCGCACTCAGCGGCCACCGCTGGCCTCACGGCCCGCTTCCGCTTTGCCACTGTCTGCCCTCGTCAGCCTAGGGGACCTCCCCCCTCGCGCATCCCTGGCGACGGCGCGACCCCGGCCCCGGCGGCGGGGACCTGCGGGGCGGAGCACCGAGGTAAGGCGGGGATCGGCACGCGCGGGGATCCCCGGCGCCGGACAACGGAGCGGGGCCGCCCTCTGCAGCCTCTTCCCGGAATCCCATTCCAGTTTCTCCTGCGCCGAGAGACTGTGGCTCCTCCTGCCCCCGCCCCTGGGTTTGGGGCCCGGGCTGTGTCCCGCGCCGCCCTCAGTGCAGCCCTAGGGACACCCCGTCCCCGGTCCGGCCCTCGGCCCCCGCGGACGGGCCCAACGCAGCTCTCGCGGGCCTCGGGTGCGGGGCCGTTCATCCATTCATCTCCTTGCTGGGAGCCCCTGATTTTTGTATGCCATCTCTGAGCACCTCCAGACACCCCACTGCCCACACCGACTCACCAAAGGTGGCTAGGACACCGAGGCACTTGTCACTGCGAGATCTGAGCCGTAGTGAAGTTTGAGGGCATGATCCTTCAACATCAACCCCCGCTCGCCTTGCAAAACTGGGTTACCCTTCTGGGCCTCTGGGTTGGGGCCTCGGGCCTCCCCATCCCCACCCCCAGAGAAGTCCTAGAGTTAAGCATCCCTTGTTCCGGTGCAGGAGAGATGGGGGGGGGGACTCCGTGCAGGAGCCTCTTAGATCCACAGCCTGGAAACTGGGGCTGGGGGACCTATGGAACAGAGGGCCCTCTAGTGAGTCCCTCTCGGGGCCAGAGATGAGATAGTGGAACAATACCTGGGAAATATTGGAAGATGCTCATAGTTTGCGTTTCTACGGAGAGCAAACCAGTGGCATGTAGTATCGAGGTGATTCCACTTACCTGTTTGTTTGACTAGCGATGATTTCATTGGAAAACTCTGGATATCCCACCTCCTTTTGCGTTGTAATATTTGTTTGATGTTCTCATTTGTTTGACAGGAAGTCTTAGAGAAGAATAGCTTTTGAGAGACAGGCCTGCCTGACCCCCTGCTCCCCAAGTCAGCTCAGGACTCAGAGGCTTAAAATCCCAGGATGTCCTTGCCCCCTGCCTGGCCAGGCACTTGTTCATGGATAGTAGTCGGGGAGGGAAGCCGCAGAGGCCATGACAGGGTCTGCCGTAAGGAAAACATCTCATAAATGTCATTAGCCATCTGGGCCTGCTTGCTAAGTAGTGATCTCTGCCTCAGGAAGTGGCTTAAACTTTTAGCTGCTACTGTTTGCAAGTGTTTTTCGATTTTAAATCATCAAAAGTCTGCTTGACTCTTTTTGTTGTATTTAAACTTTCTCCTGTATTTATTCAAAAATTAAAGAAAATCTGCTTGGGTTTTGATTCTTGTTTGACAAATGATGACTTGTCTTTAAAAAAAAAAAAAGCCAACTGACTAGAAGGACGATAGCTCAAGAAGAAGTCTCTTAGAAGTGAAACTGGTTTTAAAATATGTGCTTTATCACACACCCACACACAGCCACTTTGAACTTAGCCACTTTGGACTCATTTTCCTGTTACCTTCAGACTGTTGAAGTCAGTGACAGGTACATTCTTTGGTCACCCTTCATATTTTACCAAGAAAGTGCCGTTGACTATGGGGTACACTTCTATTATTGTGTATAACCAAGGAAGAAAAAGCACTGTCAGTTACACTGTGACCTGCCTCTGTGCAAAGCATTCTGATTTTGAAAATGTTCAAATGTGAAAAGGAAAAATACATTTTTTTTAAGTTCATGAACTATTCTTGAGCTAGCATGAAGCTTGACATTATGTCAGCTCTCCTCATCTGCAGTCCCTCACCTGCAGGTTCAGCCAACTGTCTGAACTAAACGTGTCCAAACTTTTTTCCTTATCATTACCCCTAAGCAATACATATAACAGCAATTTACACTGCATAAAATATAAGTAATCCACAGATGGTAGAGTGCACAGGGAAGAGAGCCACAGGTTCTGTGCAAATACTATAGTTTTTACATGAGGAGCCTGAGCACAATGAATTTTGGCATTCTGGAAAAGGGAGGTTCTGGGCCCAACCTTCAGGAACATTGAGGAATCACTACGGGCTCCTTTTTTCTTCAAAGACTGAAACTAGTGGGTGTGCAGTCCGGGGAGGAATAAAATAAAAAGCAGTTACTTGGCAGAGGAGGCTGGTAACCTGGGGAGTGTTGAGAAATAGAGAAGAGAGAGCAAAAGAAGAAAGCAGAAAGGTCTCTCAGTGGGAAGCACATAATTAGGAGCCACTGAAAACGTCCCCTGGAGCCAGCAGGAAAAGGGGCACACTTATTGCCTTACAGTCAGGGTGCTCGCAAACTGGGGGTCCATATGATATAGGAGAAGGAAATTCTCAATCTGCTAGATGTCTGGTATGAGATTGTGTTCTCAAAAATCGAAGAATGAATTTTAGAAGCAACAGAGGTTAAGCACAGACTATGTTTATTGAGAGAAAATGTTATGGTTTGTGTCTGAGTGTCCCCCCAAAGCCTTGTATGGTCATGGGAGCAGACTCACAGAGTTTGTGATTGAGTCACAGTCCAGTGCTGAGATTATGGGTGTAAGAACTGGGCCTGCATACAGTGTGAGGTGCAGAAAGAGCTCGCCTGTGCGCCTCCCTTTGTGGTCTTGTTGCTTTTGCTGTTTTCTGCTGCCGTGAACTCCTGCCCCTGCAACGTGCCACTTTGTCTTGAACCAAGCTATGGTGGACTGAAACCTCCAAAAACTGAGCCAGATAAACCTTTCTTTCCTTAATTTTGGGTATTGGGTATTTTGTCTCCGCAATGAGAGAAAAGTAACCAACACAGTGTGTTATATATGGCTTGGATTTAGATGTCCCCTCCAAGATACACGCAGTCATAGGTGAGATTAGAGGGATGTGGCTGGATCATGGATATGTGACACTAGTTTAGGGTGTGGGATAAATAAATTAGTTTAGCAAGGAACTAGGTGTGAATAATACAAGTCCCACCCTGGATGTGTGTGGCACCAGTCAATAGGATTGGATGGAACATAAAGGGACAGAAAGAAAGCAGGCTTGTTGCTTACTATTCTTGCCTCCTGCCTGCTCTGGCATTGGCTCCATGCTCTGTGATGCCCTCTACCATGCCTGTCTGCCAAAGCCCAGTGTCTGGTGCTGCTTCACCAGGGCCGACAGCAGGGGAAACACATTCATGCTTGCGGGAAGCAGGACCAGTGTTCTGACCAAAAGCAGAGCGCTCTCTCCCTTGCCCTCCCAGCTGTCCCAGCACCAGGGCCTAGAGAAGCTGTCCAGCTGTCCCCACTTTCCCAACCGCACTGAAATCTGGAGGAGTAATCAAGGGAAAAGGAAGTCCGGATTTCCCTGTGCTGTCACCTCAGTAGACGGCGAAAGCCCTCCAAGCGCAGCGATGGAAGGGGTGCAACAAGGAAGGAGAGCAACACGGCTTGCAAAAGTTTTACTGTAAAAACAGTTATATATACCTAGATATGTATATATAACTCCTTATGCCTTGCAACAACTTGGTAAAAATTTGTATTCAATAAGACAAAACCCAAAATGAGAAAAAGAAATGTAAATGAACTTAGACTGGCGGCACCAGGGAATAAATTGAAGACCGTGCAAACATAGTTACAGAAGAAATAAGAGGAAAGAACAGAGAAAATACTACTGCATACAAAAATATTTGAATAGTGGCCTACATACAATATTGATTTAACTTGATTTAACTCAAATGAAAGTAGATGAAAGACAAAGATTAATTCCTTTTAAAAGAATGTAATATAGAAGACAAAACACAGCCCAAGCATTTAGGACCATTAGAATCTCTGGCATAGAGAAACCAACAAAAATGGCAAAAATGCAAATAAAAGCAGGACAAAAGAAATCTTACTGAATTGGGATTTTTTTTTTTTTTTTTTTTTTTTTTTTTTGTGCCGGGGATCAAACTCAGGCAGGTGCTTAAGCCACTGAGATAAACCCCCAGCCCCAATCTTACTGAATTGAAGAAAAACTTCTGTAGACCAAAAGAACATGTGGTGTTCCAGGAAAATTTCACATGGTTTTGATTCAGAGGAAAAACCATTTACGAATCAGGAAGAGAAAGTAAAGGAGTGAAAACAGGCTGGACTCAGACTGGCCGGTGTAATGCTGAACAGCAGAATCTAACAGCTCTAAGGAGAAATCTCCAAGGGAAAGACACTTCCCTAAGGTGGTGGTAGAGAGCGAATCTATGGCACACAAGTTACTGTGTTTTTCTTTTAAGACAAAGCAGGTTCATGCAGAGTTGTTTCTCCCAAACTAAACCTCAGTATCTGGTTTAATTGTGGTGCTGGCACTTTGTGGTAAATAAGTGGGTTTTAGGTTGCAATTTAGTACTCCGTTGGCCATCACTTCCCTCAGGATACTTTGTCTGAGGCAGTGATAGGATTTCTCAGGTATTGGGCTGGAGATTTTGCTCAGGGAAAGAGTGCTTCCCTAGCATACACAAATCCTGGGTTCAGTCTCCAGCGCTGCCAAAAAAAAGAAAAGGAAAGGGGGAAAATGACTTTTTCACATAAAGAGAATTCTTTTTTTCTTTTTTAAAAAAATTTTATTTAAAGAAAGACTAAACAAAACAGAAAATAGGTAGAAATAATACATACGTTCAGAGAAAAAAATAAACAGTAAGAAATCACTAGTTGATGTTTACATATTGTCATTTTACAAATAGTTGTTCAAGATGCATAAAGAGAATTCTAAAGTCTTGTGTCCTATTGAAAACCCAAACAATAAGAAATGAAGAAATAGAGAGCCCAGGGGTAGAGAAATGGCAATGAAAATTGTCGGTAATTATAGCATTTAAATGTAGAAATAATACAAAACATCTTGTAGAAATAATGTAAGAAAGTGTGGCTAGAGCAGGGCATAGTGCAGCACACCGCAATCCCAGCACTTGAAAGGGCTGAGGCAGGAGGATCACTGCAAATTCAAGCCCAGCTTGGAAGAGAAAGAGAGAGAAAGAAAGAGGGATTATGAGTGGAATAGAGTGTAACTGTTATAAGCACAGACAAAAATATATAGCAATGAAATAAGGAAGTAGGAGAGGAAAAGGGAAGGAAATACGAGAATGTAATGTCACCATCTTTCAAAGCATAGATCAATAAATATGGCTTAAAATTAAAAGCTGTGAATATAGGATACTCCAACTGCCAGGTAAATGGGAGCATGAGGCAATAACCAGAGCCCAAAACCGTGGGAGAGATCAGATTTTATTCCCTGCCGACAGGCAGGCTGAAGTCCTAGTGATAGCAGCAGCAGCTGCAGGGGAAGCTGGGTAGACAGAGAGCTTGGAATTGGGCTCCGAGCATCAAAGGATCGGGATGACTTCATTTGAAGTCAAAGCCTTGCAGACGCGTAGTACAGGTCCTGGTCTAATGCTCTTCCTTCTTGTTTGCCAGGGCATCCTATTGTTTCCCACCATTTGCAAGGAGAGACATGGGGTCTCCCAGGTCCAGCCTAACACCAGCTTCCTAATATCTTTCGTAAAACATTTTTAAAAACTTGACAGGACTGGGGATATAGCTCATCAGCATAAGCGCCTGCCTGGCAAGCACAAGGTCCTGAATTCAATTCCCAATACCAAAAAGAAAACTTGACAGGTTATAGGAAATCATTCTTTCTTACGGACAAAAAAACAACCAAAAAAATCCCACAAAGCATTAAATTCACAATTCCCTCAGATTTACTGTGGTTTTTCCTTAAGTAGAATTAAATTTAGATGAAACTGTATGTGCACACACATTTGTGAATATAGAAAGATTTGTGGGCTTGTGTTCACTTAATTTTTTTGGTTTGGTTTGGTTTGGTGTAGTTTTGAGACAGCGTCTCAAATGTGAAGACTGGTCTTGAACTCACTATGTAGCCCAAATTGGCCTTGAACTCACAGCAATCTTCCTGCCTCAGCCTCCTTGGGATTACAGGCATGCACCTCTACATCCAGCATGTTTACTTAATATTAATGGTGATATCTGGATTTTGAGATGTACTTTTATATGTTCTTCTCATTTTTTAAAAAATGAGCATGTTGAATTTTTACAGACAGGAAAGACGTGTGCAAAATAAACCAGAAACAGATCTACCAAGGTGTTAATGATTGGTGCCAGATGGTGGAAGTAAGGGTGATTGTTATTTTCTCCTTTGCACACATTGGCATTTTGCTTTAATTTCTGGGAAGAGTTGCATGATTGGATTTGTATCACATTTCCAAGTTCAGTTCATTATTCACCGCCTACCCAGCAATGCAGCGAGCATCGGCCTGTGCCAAGCTCCCAGGCAATGGCAGGGGAGTTTCTCTGCCAGTGTGACCCGGCTGGCCCCAGCCAAAAGGCAGCAGCAACCACAGGGCAGAGAGCCCATCCCGCTGTGGGGAGCATCCACGTGAGAGCCAAGGCACCCGCCTGGCCCGTGTGCCGTTCTAGCAGACAACACCAATAAACCACAGATGCAAAGATTAAAGTATGGGAAATTTTAAGACTGCGTCAGGAAAGCATTAAACCAAGTGTGGAACCTTCTACATGCAGAGCTTGGGAGGAAAGATGGCCCTGGCTTCAGAGCTGAGACACTGAGTGCTGTTTTAGGGACACTGTACTATCTGTAGTCAGGAGGATGTTAGGGAGCAAGGCTGGGATTCAAGCGGGACTGGAAATTAGATTTCTCAAACAAGCATGAGTTTGATTATTAGACAGTGGGTTCCAAGTAGAGTATGGGTCACCAGGAACACAGCAAGGAGAGGAGGGCCAGAGGGACAGTTTGGTTTCATTTTTTGTTTGGTGGTTTGTTTTTTGCTTTTTGGAGGCAGGGTCTCTCCATTTAGTTCAAGCTGGTCTCAGAATGCAGTGATCTGCTTGCTCCAGCCTCCTGAGTGCTGAGATTACAATCATGCATCACTACTCCCAGAGGGAATTACGTTGCGTGTGTGCATGTGTGTGTCTGTGCCTGCGTGTGTGTCTGTGCGTGTGTGTGTGTGTGTGTGCATGTGCGTGTGTGTGTATGTGACTCCTAAGCCACTGAAGGGACACCAGAGCGACCAAGGGCACAAGGCAAATGTTCGGGTGTAAGGGTATCACCTCTGATGTGAATTTGCAATCTGGAGGGCCCCTGTGTCTAGGGCCCTGGGTTTCAAACATGCAACCCTTATACTGCATTGTGCATATTGTTTTCATATTTTCTACTCATCTGTTGATGGATGCTTTCAAGATTTAGCTATTATGAATTGTGCTGCTATAAATATAAGTATGTATGTATCTCTAAATTAAGATGACTTTAACTCTTTTGGGAAGATACCTAGAGGGTAAATACCCCAGTCAAATGGAATTTGATTTCATAGTGGTTATACTGGTTTGCAATCCCACCAACAGCCTAAAAGGGTTCCTTCTTTCCCACAGCCCCTCCAGCATTTCTTACTGGTTGATTCTTGAGGATAGCCATTCTTTCTGGGGTGAGATAGAATCTCAGTGTTGTTTTAATTAGCATTTCTTGAATAGCCAGCCATGTTGAACATTTTTTTCATGTATTGGCCATTAGTGTAGAAGAGACAGAAATGTTGACTTGAAGTCTCCTGGGTTTCTCCAAAACAATATTGTGGGTAAGACCTGTCACCGTGGCAGTCAGGAGGACTTTTCAGGTGGTTTGTAGCTTGAGCTCAATCTGCTGTTTCTTGGTCTTTTATTAGTTTTACTAGTTTGATTTGCTGGTTTCACACTGCCTCAGTATTTGGGGGAACTGAAGAACACTCAATCTATAGAACCCAGTTGCTTGGATGGACAAAAGATATGAGAGAGGCAGAGGAAAAAAAACCAAGACCAATGAGGGTGCCTTAAAATTCTTCTTCAGCTGGGCATGATGGTGCACACTAATTCTAGCTACTCAGGAGGCTTAGGCAGGGGGATCACAAGTTTATATTTATATTCTCAGCCACATAGCAAGCCCCTGCCTGAAAATAGAAAAGAAAAAGGACTGGGGATGTAGCTCTGTGCAAAGACCCAGTTACCGCCCCCCCTGCAAAAAAAAAAAAAAAAGAAAGAAAGAAAGAAAACAAAGGTCTTATCTGCCTTGGAGTGGGGATGGCTCTCTTTCTTAGACTGAAAATCGGAAGTTGAGCAAGAAAACAGTGTCATCTCTCCGGGTTTTTGGGGATTTCCCACCCAACCCCCGCCCTACTGCTATGGGTACAAAACTCTAGTTGTTCAAGTTCCTTCCAACCATGGTGTGGCGTCTGCCTGAGACTTACCCACATCATGGCGTGGCCTCTACATTAACTCTAGATCACACAGAGCCCTAATTCAAGGTGAGGGCTACATAAACAGGCGCTATTGTTTATGCAGCATTGTTTAGGAAATAACGTCAAGGCTGCAAAGATCTGTACATGCTCACCACAGATGCCAGTTTTTCTAATAGTTTTGACCTATAGTTCTTTGAATCTACTGGGGCAGAACCCACAGATATCAAAATGATGCCAATTATATCTTGAAATCTGAAAACCTGAAACCCAGAAATTTCTGAGTAGTTTTAAAAGCACAAGCAGATGACAGGGAAAATGACATACAGAGAAGACACATGGTTCATATCACGAGGGGCCAGTTTCCCTCATGCATACAAATGTTTCCTGCAAATCAGTACAAACCAGCACAACTCAGTACAAAAATGGACAAAGGGAGGAGCAGACTTTTAGCAGGAAAGAAGTATAAGGAGCCCATAAATATGAAAAGATGCTCAGTCTCATTCAGAAGACGAGAGGTGCAAATTTAATATTGGGGTGGAAATAACTTCGTTTATGAATTTGATGAAAATCCAAGACATCTCTATGTAGAGGCTGTGGGGAACCAAAGCGCTGGCATGTCATGGGTACTGTTGTAACCTGGTACCTCCTGCAGGATGGGCAGTTTCTACCGAATGACAAGTGCTTAGTCCAGTTGCCAGGTCCCTTTTGTCTGCCCCTGCGTACTCACCTTCACCTTCCCTGCCCTGTACTGTGCCCTGGGCATTTGACTTGTAGGGACACAGCCCCCTTGCCATGTGGCTTCCGGTTGGGTTTAACCAACGGGAAGTCCCAACTTAGAGGAGGCATGGAAACACAGGGATGTTTATTCCGCAGCTCCCTCCCTGCACAGTCACCTTGCGCATGTGGTGTCATTTCCCTCCGTCGCAGGTCTTCACACTGGATTCCCCACTGTCACATTCCAGGGTTGCTGTCCTCTCTTTTGCCTTTCAAGCCCAGAGTGGTAATGGCGCCCCCTTTGGTTATTTTGAGATACTGCATGCTCCCTTGAGATATGTCCACGCATTTATAAATGCCCCTTGATTAAATAACGTCTTTCTGAAAATATTCTAAAGATTCTAAAGGACATGTAGTGCTTTTATACAATGGCCACAAAGAACTACTCTGCCATAAGAAGGAAACCCTCGAGACATTAATAGGAAAATGGATGCACTTCGAGACCGTACTCCTAAGTGAAATAAACCGGACACACGTGTAAATACTGCATTGTTTCTCTGGTGTCAGAAACCGAAAGTGTAAATAGGGAACAGCCTGTATAACAGGTGTTGTGAAACAGGAAAGTGCAGTTTTCTGCTGGTACCGTGAGTGTGGTGAAGGTACCGTCGCTGTGAGGCCCCTTGCTTAGGTCCTGGTCCATCGTGTGCTGCGGTAACAGCACCGCGGATAACCTGGTGATCTCTAGTGAACAGATATCACGGGGTCACGGATCTGGGGGCTGGCGAGCCCGCGATTGAGGAACCAGGTCTAGTGAGGACCTTGGCGTTGCATCACAGAGTAGTCGCATGGCGAGGGAGTAAGAGAGGACCGAACTGGCTTCCTCAGTCGTGAGCCTCCGCGTGCCCCCCCACCCATTGTTAACCCGCTGGGGGGAGGTAGAGTGCTGATGACGTCATTGCCTCTCTACCCTGGTGCTGGGGATTACGGTTTCTTAAAATCGCATTTTATTGGTGCATTTTAGATATCCGTAATCATCACAGTCGTCCCAGAGAATTTGTACCTGTAAGTGATATAGCTTGTTTTATTTTTCCCATTCCTCCTACCTTCCCTCCAACCCCTCCTCCCCTCCCCATTTACAAAAGCTTTTTTCCTGAGGCAGAGGCATCATTGTGAGTTCCAGACCAGCCTAGTTCACAAAGTGAGCTCAAGGCTGGCCTCAACTGCAGAGTGAGACCTTGTCTCAAAAAGACCAACAAAAAAACTTTTCTTCCATGTTTTTCTTGTTTTCTGACTTTTTTTTTTAACAATTTCCCTCTTTCCTTCTCCCTTGTTTGCCTCCCCATTTGAACATTTTCTTCCTATTTGACGATACATATATACATTTAGTTCTTTAGTTACACTTTTGGTTTCTCACTCCAGAGAAACAATGTGGTATTTATGTATGTGGTCCTGTTTATTTCACTCTGCAACTATTTAAAAAACAAAAACAAGAAATTTCTCTTTCTGATCAGGTATGGGGAGAAAACTCGCAAATAAATTTTTAAGTAGAAAAAAATGAAATAAAACAGGGACGCAGCCTGCTATCTCTTGTCTACACGAGGAAAGAAATAAGCATACATGTATTTTTTACCCTTGTGCATAAAGACACTCAAAATATTCAACAAAATCAATAAAGAAAGGACCTTCTCAATGGAAACAAGACTCTTCACTGTTTAGCTTTTTATGCGTTTCCATTTATTTTTTAGCCCAGTGATTGTTACTTGTTCAGAGGTTGTGTTTAACACTTGTACTTGCTGGGTAGGGGATTGGTACAGGAAGCTGTTTGAGCCTCTGGCCGTGCTCCTGGGAGGGAAGGGAAGGCCTCCATTGGGAATTTTCCTATTTCTTGGGGTCTTTTCTTCATTCCATTTTTATTTTTACAGTCTTATTAGACACTTCAGGATTTTGATATCCTAATACTGATTTTTTTTCAGATGTGGAAGTAAGGAAAAGACTAAAACACTGACAATGATGCTTTCAAGCCACCGTGCCTGGGCCATCCGATTGCTTACCCTGTGCCTCGTGGGTAAGTATTACCTTACCCTGGCCACGGAGGAGGGAACCCGTGTTAGCCTCAGCCAGAGCTCTGGTGCAAAGCAGCAAACTGATGCCCTGACTGATGCAGGACCCAGATCAGCCCACTTAATGTAGGTGTCCAAGGGCCAGTAGCTAGGAAACCAAGGCTGATTGATGCCTTGAATTAAGTATGGGTCTTTACCTGCTGTTAATTTTAGGAAGACGAACAGAAAAGCAAAAATAACATACAAGTCTGTAATATTGGCGACCATCCTTGTACGTTAATTTTAAGAGTAATTTCTGTTTTTACTACACGTACTAGTGTATCTGGAGGAGGCCAAACCCTTATCTCTTACCAAAGCCACCCAGATGAAAAGGCCCCCAGAACTTCAGTTTCTGCATTTTATTTATTAGCCACCTTTTTTCTGCAGTACTGTTCATTCATGTCTCTTCTCTGCCTTCCTTTTGATTTAGTGTCAGTATCAAAGTCATCTCTTACGTAATTTATCAACAGCAGAGACAGACGAGTGGGGCAGCTGTCGTGGGCACACTGTTCATGTACTGAACAATGTCCAGCATCCTCGATGTCCACCTTCTAAAACTTCCAGGAAATTCACACACACCCCTGAGTCATTGTGACATCCAGAAAACAAATGTCCCCACCCACCCGTCCAAGGAGATAAGACTCATTCATCCCTCTCATGAACCCCCTCCTCTCCTCCATCATCCTTGGGAAATGTCTTTACTTTTAAAAATTATTAACTAGCAACATGCTTTTTTATGTTCTGAGGAAGTTTTCAGAAAAGTACCTGCTTCTCAGGACATTCCTCAGCCAACCCAACCCTGGTTCTAGTGTCAGTTCCTAAATGGATCTTCCTTTGGGTCCATTCCAGATGCAATCCTGGGACCAGCTACGGATGGTGCTGATGTCACCTAAGAACCATTTGCTTGAGCTTTTTAAATAGCACAAAGAATCTCAGTGTAATATTAATGCATGTGATAATTGATGCTTTAAGTAACGCAAACTTAGTGTGGTCATTTTAAGTTGAGTCCAGATAAATCACTGTTGCTTCTCTAACATGTTTTTCTTTCTCCTAGTGTACGTGAGCCTAGCGTTGGATTCCCCACGTATTTCCCCTGGTAGGAGATGTTCTTGGCTTGGTTAAATTTTGTATAAGATTCAGAGTATTGGGGGAGCTATCTAGGCATATTAAGTATGAGAGATTTTACTTCTGACCTTACATCTATTTCCTAATTTATCAGAGCCCTTTATGTATAAAAGGAGCTAACATTAGCTAACTCTGTTTTTCAAAATTGCCTCACAAAACAATTACAAGAAATTAATACTGGAGATCCTTTTCAAAACCGCTTGAAAGAACGTTAAAACTCTTAATCTCACTCAGAGAACATCAGGAGACACCTATTATGCCAAACAAAAAGTAATTCAGAAGTGATTTCCCTTTAATTTACGTGTCTCCATCTGTTGGTTCCAGACAAAGAAAAACAGTTTGTAACTCAGCTTCTTACCCACCTATATGTATCTGCCCAGAAAACTTCACTAAGCAGGGAATGTGTGCCTAGCCTTCTGATCAGCAGTGAGATCTGAAGATCAAAAAGCAAAATCTTGGTTCTTAACCATACGAGATGTCACTGAGCTTTTTAAAATTTAACCCTGTAAGGCAAAATTTGACAAGTAGCACAGTAGAGTGTCCGTCATCAGTACCACTCCACAGGGCATGATATTGTACACTCAACTTTTGAGTTGATATTGTACACTCAAGTTTTGGAGACTCAGTCTGGAAAATAGGTCTGTTGATAGTACCTACTTCAGTACCTTCGTGGGGCTTAAATGCCTAAAAGGAATAGTGGAACCCAGGTGACTTCTCAGTGGCTATGTGAATAAATGCAGTGAGAAATCCTGAAAAAGGAAAGCCTGCAGCACACTGAGCTGAGGGAATGGAGTGAAGGAGGATAGAGGATAGGTACTGCGTGGCTCAGAATGTCCTGGGTCATTGGCCCTCTGGGCTTCTGAGCGCCTGTGAGAACTGCGGAAGCCCTCTGTCCAAATTCTGTTTACCAAGTCCTGAGTTCCTGTTTCCTAAACTTTCGTGCCCTGAAAATATGTTGCTCACTAGTGAATAATAATAGTTTATTCCCCATGCCCAGTAGACTTCCTGTGTTTCTCAGGCCCCTGCTGGGGACATGGGTTTGAGGTCTATGAGTTCTTGAATTCAGTGGTTTTTATCCTGTTCTCTTTAGATGATCCAGGTGAACACTGTAATTTCAAGGTGACATTCAGAAAATACCGATTGATCTTACTGTGGGAGTTGAAAAACCACTCCATTGTGCCAACTCACTATGCATTCGAGTACACCATCATGAGGTGGGTTGATGTTCCATTTTTCTCTTGCTAAATATATTATCTTTCTAGTATGCCGTCTTTTCATTTCTTCCTCAAACCTTAAAAAGCCAAAGGCAAAATACTCATTCACCTTTAATTCAATGGAATACTTTAATAATCCCAAACTATTTTTGACAAAGTTTGTATTTATGACCAAAGCCAGTTTCTACAGGTCAGAGCCTCACTGGCAGTGGTCTGGTTTTTTTTCTAGTATTTTCTCTAATTTAATTCATCAGAATGTTTAAAGGTCTGGCGAGCATATTGATAGTGTGTGTCTACTTTTCTTTACTCATGGAAGCATGGTAAACACTAGAACGCTGCCTGGCCTGGTCTAAGACAAGCGTAGGTCCAAAGTCTGGTGGAGTCACACAAATCAGCTTGCTACTTGGCATGGAGCTGTACTTCTCTGAGCTAAGTTTCCACTGAGGGGCTGTCACAAGGATTAGTGATGTCACAGATGAAAAGCCATTCTATCCTCTATCCCTGTGGAGTGTCCTTCGGTTGCTTATTTGGCTTACAGCTGTTGATGGGGGCCCCGTGGAGGGTCTGTCATGAGTTTGCCTTTGACCTGATCGGGTCTTAAAGTTTCTCTGTGCATTGAGTGGTCACACTTTCCTGTAGCATGGTAGATCCGATGTTTGTGTTGTTCCTAAGTAGCACAGGGTAGGCTTAGGATTGGACCATGGGACCCTCAGGCAGAGAGGGAAGGGCTCTGGAGGAAAGCAGTGATTGTTCTTACAGGAGAGGAAGGACGGTCTCATGCCTCTGCCATGAAAGCTCAAGGTTCATTCATTCATCCAGTAAATATTTCCTGAGTACCTGCAGTATACCAAGGGTTCTTTCCATGAATCAAAGTCCCTGCCTGCTGCAAATGAAAATTCCAAAAGCATGACTAAAGAAACAAAAGTGTGAGGTAGCGGGTGGAGGTAAATGCCATGCAGAAAAATGACAAATGAGAGGGATTGAGTGTGAGGCTTGAGACAGCATAAAGTGTTCTGTTTTTAAATAAGGCGGGTAGGGAAGACAGTTTGATACTGTGATATCCACGCAGAGCCTTAAAGGGAATGAGAAAGCCAGGCACAGAAATGGGTTCTCATTCTGCAAATGCTAAAGTTTTCCCTTTTCTATTCTTTCCAAAGTAAACCAGAAGGTATGAAGATTGTGAAGAACTGTACCAACATCACCAGCTCATTTTGTGACCTAACAGATGTGTGGCAAGACATGCATGAGATGTACATCCCCCTGGTGAAAGCATACAGAGGGACAGCACTGCTGGTCCAGTGCGCTGGGTCCATCATGACCACCAACTGTGAGTTGAGCTCTATTTCTCCATCTTGCCATCCTCATGAAGATCGTCATCAGTGTCTTCCCCAGGGGTTAAAGGCTGATGACGCAGGCTCACAGGGACACAGGTACACCCATGTCTCTGGCAGCACAACTCACAGTAGTTAAATCTTGGAAGTGGCCTCCATGCCCATCAGCAGTGAATAAAGACAGTGTGATATCTGTACAGTGAAGTACTGCTGTGCCATACACCGTCTCTATGGGGGAGGGAGGAGGGGGGGAAGAGAGAGAGAGAGAGAGAGAGAGAGAGAGAGAGAGAGAGAGAAATAGAGAAAAGTAAAAAGGAAGAGAAATCTTTTTCAAATGCATGGAGGAACAAGAGAAGCAGGGGGGAGGGATGGGAAGGGAAAAAGACAGGAGGAAAATAGAGCTTCTGCACATGGGAAGGGGATCAAAGGCTGAAGGAACAGGGAAAGAGAAGGATAAGGGATGGAAAAAAGAAGTGAGGTGTATTTTGTACTTGTGCATTTCTCCAGTTATAATGGTAATTATCGTTATGCACTTTAAACATTGTGTATTAATAGAAATAAATGGAATATTGAGACAGATGACTAAAAAGAAAGTGCTGTGTCACATGTGATCAACGGAGTTCGGGAGGGAGCAATGAGAGATTAAGCAAAAACTATAGACGCGTACTAAAAAGAAAGCTGGGGTGGGTGGGTGGGACCTGTCCTCTGTGATGGAAAGGCAGCGACAACCCTGCGCGTTTTTACTGTGTCTTTATACATAGTAAAAAGTGGGGAAGTGCATGACAGAGTCAAAAAAATGTGAGTTCGCAATGTTTTGTAGAGAACATGGTAAGCGGAACATTTTCAGAGCTCTGTGTGCTATAGTTAGCAGAGCAAACGCCAAGGCCAGACACGTGCTGATGTGCCACCGAGCCAGAGCTCAGCTGGTTGCCTTGGCATTTCGTGTTCCTGGGCCTGGCTTTGCTCTGGTCCCAGCAACTTGTTCACATGGCTTCCTTTGGCACTCCACTTTGCTCTAGCCCTTACTATGCGGTCGATCTCCAGCTTAGCCGCTCCCCACAAAAAGATCATCATTTGCTCTGCTGTGACTAGGAAGGTCTTCAGAGCTGTTTTAGATTTAGAGCTATAAGCTCACAGCTGGGCCTGCCTCTTCCTAACTATGTAACTGGAGCTAGTTACTTTGCTGATCTAAGCCTCAGTTTTTCTATCTGAAAAGTGTTCTTTACAGATTGTCACTCCATACCTATACTGGGCGTGGTGGTGCATGCCTGTCATCCCAGCTTGTGGGAGGCAGGAGAATCAGTGAGTTTGAGGCCAGCCCAGGCTACATAGTAAGTTCAAGGCCACGCTGTAATATATAACAAAACTGTCACAAATAAGTGAGTGAATGAATAAATCTATCAGTCAAGGCAGATGGTTGCTCCATACCTGTGTAGAGGTAATGAGTAATTTTTGAGAGTAATTTTGGTGTGAGTCAGGGATTCATAGTCTTTCTGCAAAGGGCTGGACAAGAAATGCTTTAGCCTCTGTGGCACATATGATCTCTGTCCCATGCTCCTTCTTTGTTTTTGTTTTTGTTGTTGTTGTTGTTTGCAATCCTTAAAAAAATAGTGACCATTCTAAGCTTGTCGATTGTGCAAAAGGCCAACTCATGGCCTGTAACTGGCTAGCCCTTGATATAGGTAAATATATATTAATATGTAAATATGCATTAATATATTTTTATGAAATTATATGAACAAAACCATGTGATCTAGAATGATTTAATTTTGTGTGTGTGTGTGTGTGTGTGTATATATGGTACATGTATAGGTATTTACAAATATATACCCTAGTTTAGTAACTATACATGAATATTATGCATTTAGGCTTATATAGCATAGATTAAAAAGTGAATAACTGCGAAGACAATTGCTGTCTGTATCTTTGACAATGATTTTCTATTATTATTTATTATTATCACACTGTGAAAATCAGTTCTTTTTAATGTTGTGTCTAGCCTGAAAACTGAAAAAGTTGCTGGATTCCATCCCCAAATCTGTCAATTTGCTGTAATAATGTTAAGCAAATCATGCACTTGTTTTTTTAACCTCAATTCTTCATAAATAGAATAAAAATAGCAGACTGTAACTAGAACGCTAGGGAGAAAAAAGAAAATTCTTTCTTTTTCTCCCCCTCTTTCTAGGGGGTCTGGGGTTTAGCTCAGTGGCACAGCCCCTGCCTGATTAAGTGTAAGGTCTTGAGTTCGATTCCCAATACTCCCCAAAAAGAAAAGCAATAAAACTAGATCTTACCACAGGAAGCACTGTGGTTATGCAAGCACTGACTGATGTCCGGTTTGTTTCTGACTTTGTTCCCTAAACAGTGGCTATTGAACCCCCAGACTTTGAGGTTGTTGGCTCTGCAGACCACATCAGTGTGACAGTGTCATTTCCATCATTGGCTCCCATGGTGTATAAGGAAGACTTACGTGACCATGCGTCTCTTGTCATTGAGGAACACTTGGAGAACAATGTTAAGAGGGTAAGGGGTCTCTCTTACTGCAATCAGAAAGTTCAGAGTTGGCCATGGGTATATTTGATTCTCTTCAAAATAGATAAGTAATCAAACAGACAAACGTGTAGTTGAACAATTCACATGAAAAGTTCTGGCCATCAGTTCGCTGCCTCTAGGAAACAAGACTGTGGTTCGTTCTCTGTAGAAATAAGTTGATTTTCCCAGTAGCTGTGTCTTTAAGAGAATAAACCACTTGCACAGTACTGATGGATACAGAAGAGAGAGGTGTGTGGTGTACACGGGACAGTGATGCACACAGGGAGAACAACCATAGCCCAGCACGTCAAGGTGAGATTCCTTTGAAGGGGTAGCTTAGCTGAGCCACACATGAAAACGTGTGTCCTTTGCTCTGAGAGCAAAACAGCAGTGTTTCCTGCAGGTCTGTCCTTTTCTGATTTCTTCTAAGGACTCAACCCAGCGTGTGTAACCTCAGGCTGACAGTGGTAGAAGACACGGGTGGATATTTGTTGGTGCCATCGCTCGGAAATGCTGAGAAGTACAAAAATCAACCAAATGCACACCCCAGCTTGCACTGCTATAGTAGCATTTGGTTTGCTAAGCCTTTTATCAATTATACAACTTGTGCAAGTAAAACCAATCTACAAGGACCAGGGATTTAGCTCAGTGGCACAGTGCCTGCTTGGTAAGCATGAGGTCCTGGGTTCAATTCCCAGTACCAAAAAAAAAAAAAAAAAAAAAAAAAAAAAAAAAAAACAGATGTCAGAGCAGGGCCATTTCAGTCTTTGAAAAGACCTGGTAGGTTTGAGAAAATAGCAGAGTGGGGAGCCAAGTGGGGAGCCAACTGAAAACCAAGTGGGGAGAACAGAGGGAAGTGAGATCAGAGTGTAAAGCAGCCAGAGCTTGGAGGAGTTTGTGAGTCTAGTAAGGTAGAAGCCACTGCAGGACCCGAGGCTTAAAACGGCAGCTGTCGTGGCTGGAGATGTGGCTTGGTGGTAGAGTTGTGGCCTTGCATGTACAAAGACCCGGATTCAATCCTCAGCAGCACAAAAACAAAAAAGTACTGATTGATACGGCAGCCTGGCTGGTGTGTTAAGAAGAGACCGTAGAGGGCAAAGTTGGAACTTATAACGCCAGTGAAGACCTGTTAGGATGGTGATCCGATTAGTGGTGACAAATTGTGTAATTACTATCATTATTTTGTATGAAATTCTCCCTATGAATCAGGACCAGCAGCCCAGGAAGAGGGAGCAAAAATAACAGGGGAGACTCAGAGCCTGGTCAGGTGTCTTCACTGTCACATTTCAACCAGGTCTCTTGTTCAAAGCATGAGCTACTAACCGTGTTTTCGACCACTGTTTCTGAAATGAGACATGCTTATTAGAATATTGACAACAGGGTTAGAGGAAAAACTGGAGTCAATAGACTTTTTCTAGATTAAAGAAAATCAAGAAACTAAAACAAGCCCATGGTATGTTGCAGGCAACAGATGATGGTAGCTTGGACCCCTCGCTGGGGTAGGGTGATGAAAAGCAACTAAGTTCTGCTTTATTTTGCAGAAATAATGGGAGAAAACAGTATTTTCAGGTAGATCAGATGCACAGTGTGGTAGAAAAATGAGGTTAAGGGTGAATGAGTGCAGCTCGGTTTGGGTCATGTTAAATCTGAGGTCCGCGTAAGGCGTTTAGGAGGAGATTTTGGATCTGGAGTTGCTTCACCAAGTCTGGAAGAAAGGGGGTCTCCTAGCTAAAGAGGCATGCTGGGGAGCCACTGGCTTCTTGTGTGTTGAGTGCCCCGACACCAGGCCCCTGAGATGAGTTGCTTTGGTGAGTCATGTGGCAAAGGTGTTGTTGGAGTGGATTCAAGAAAGAAAGGAAGGAAAATAATTGGAGCTTTTCTGAAAAGTTTTTCAATTAAGAGAAGATGGAATATGCAGCGCTAGCTGGAGTGGAAGGCAGGATCACAGAGGGACTTTGTATGGGAGAAATTATAGCATATTCCTGCAGGGGGAGAACCCTGGAGCCATGTCCTAGAGTGACAGAAAGTGGGTGGGATCTTAAGAGCTCATGGAAGGGGGCTAGGCTGGGAGCAGGGACTATGCAGATAAGGGCGGGAAGTGGAATATGCAGCACAGATCCCTAAAGAAGTATGTCTTGGCTAGACATGGTGGTATATGACTGTAGTCCCAGCACTCTAGGAGGCTGAGGCAGAAAGATTACAAGTTCAGGCCCACCCTGGGCAATTTAGTGACTTCAAGAGACCTTGTCTCAAGAAGTATAGGGCCAGGAATGTACCTCAGTACAAAGGTCCTGGTCTCAATCCTGGGGTAGGGAGTGGTGAGGACAAAGCGTGCCTTAGTCTGTTTCTTGTTACTATAGCAAAGTAGCAGAGACTGCATACTTTCTAAAGAAGTATTTTGGCTCATGGTTCTGAGGTTTGAGGGTCCAGAGGTTATATCTAGTGATAGCTTCCTGGCTGTCAGTCTCAGTGTAGCACAGAGCATTACAGGGTGAGAGCCAGGGATCACAGGTGTCTCTTTTGGTCTCTTTAGTCTCTTCTTCTAAAGCCACCAGGGTTCAGTCGTGGGGCTGCACCCTGATGACCCCATCCTAGCTGCCTTTCAGAGACCCTGCCTCTGAAGTCCTTAGGCAGTCAGGTTTCATCCCCTTCTACCTCGCACTACTGATTAAACTGAAGCACACAAACCCTTGGGGGACACACACTCTGGTGACATACAGAATAGAGCAGAGGGGGACTGCAAGGTGGGGCCTTCCATCTGCACCACGAAACAGGACGTCAGCCTTGTGGACTCATTCAGTGCCCAGCTGTCCCCCCTCGGCCACACTGCGCCCCTCCCCCAGTGGGAGTCCCTTCCTGTCCTTTTCTCCTTTCAGTGTTCATTTCCACATGTGACCTTTTCATTCGCTGGCTTGTGAGTCTGTTTCATAACACCCCCTCCTTCCAGACAGAAACTTGTAGAAACACAGGATTTCCAAAGGCTGCATTTGAACTGCTAGAAATGTTAATCTATAAAATTGCTAGTAAAATGAATTTTACTAGCAAAACAGTATAAAAAGGTAGGTTTTGTTTGTTTGTTTTAAACTTGCTATTCATCAAACTTTATTTTAATACTGGGGATTTCACATGGTGGTGTCCTACCACCGAGCTACATCCCCAGCCTTTTTATTTTTTTAATTTGAGGAAGGGTCTTGCTGAGTTCCCCAGGCAGAACTTGATCTTGCTGTCCTCCTGCCTCAGCCTCCCTAAGTGTTGACATTATAGGCCTCCACTACTGCACCCAGGTACATCATTGTATTTCTTGAACTGTAACAGAACTACAGGAGGAAAAGAGGGGCAGTATGCCTTAGACATAGGCCTCTGTCCTACTGCCCACAAGCTCTGTGATCCTGGACAAGTTCCTTGGCCACTCTGACCTGCAGTTTCCTCATCTGTGTAGCTGGTTGTGTTTAGTCAGCCTTGTGCCTCTGACAGAATACCTCAACAAAACACTTGAAAGGAGAGGTTGGTTTGGACTGATGGTTTCAGTTCCTAGTAAACTGGCTCCGTTACTTTCGGCTGTGGTGAGGCAGAACTATCATGGCGGAAGGGCATGGCCAAGGAAAGATGCTCACCTCATGGAAGCCAGGAAGCAGAGTGAGAAACAACCCAAGAGGAATGTGCCGGAAACAAAATCCACTCTTTGGCCTGCTCCATTCCAGTAGAGACTATGTCCTACCAACTCATTCAGCCAGTGGACTCGTCAGTGGGTTAGTCCGCTCACTGAAGTCAGAGCCAGCACAGTTCAGTCTCTTCCCCAGAGCGCACTATGCCGGAGCACATGGAACTTTTGGAGACATTGTAGATCTAAACCGGAGCAATAGTTTTGACAGTTAAAGGAGTCAGTATATGGGAAAGCCCTTTCTAAGGTGTAAACTAGATCCTTGTTGTCAATGAGATGAGATAATTTTGTAAAAATTACATCATAGAGAGCTTCATTCTTCTTGGGACTTTTCTTCATATAGGAAACAAATTTGCTAGACTAGATTTCGTGGTTATAAGGTAGATATATGTACATGTGTTTAAATACATGCAGTTTTGTGGTGAGCTGGCTGCCCCAAGGAATTTATAAATTCTTCCCCTTGTCACGCCTGTGCTATTTCTGACCTTGTTTAGGATTTAACAGACAGAATCCCAAAGAGTTTCTTACAGCCTGCCTCTAAATGAAATTCTTACTAGAGTGTTTTTTTCTTTTTCAGCATGAACCCCCAATAAATGGAAGCTTCATTGGAAACTTCAGTTATGTCCTTAATGATTTAATTCCAAACACAAACTACTGTGTATCTGTTTATTTCGAGTCAATACGTTTCACCCCAACAGTAAAAGCTCCCCTAAAATGCATCCTGTATCAGCCTGGCCAAGAATCAGGTACGTTAATTTTTGAAAATTCATATTTTTACTGACATAAAAACCCATTTAAAAAACCCTGAAATTCCTGGTACCCTTATGATGCTTCTTCTAATAAAGGCACCTCCCAGAGACATTTTCTATTGGTCACCAGCTAGTGCTCAGAGCTGTGTTGTCCTATCATTAGGATGATCTGATGATCTCCCTTTATAAGATCAAGGTACCTTTTTGAAAAGGAAACACTTTTATTTCGAGGAATCAGGATTAAATGCAGAGCCACATGCCTTCGGTTGGCCACTCTTCAAGCCAGTCTCTGGAAGATGCACGGTTATTTGAAGCCACTGCATGCAAAAGCATTGAAGGTGAAGGATTTTGGAATCTGAGGTTGGGTGCCGTGCTTAGCTCAATGGGGGCTGGCAGGAGCTGGGACCTTTGCTTGGAGAAGAAGGGGAACTTGGCATGTAGATGAGACAGTCACTGAGGAAGACAGAAAGCCCAGTGCTTGCAAAGACAGCAAAACAGTAAAACAGTTGCAGTAATGTGCAGTGAGAAACTGCAAGCTTAGGTGCTTTCTCTGCCCGCTGTTACCTGGGAAGTAACTGGATCTCTGCTGGGTTACCAAAAAGCAAAGTCTCCCTCAGAGAAGGCCTTCTCAGCTTCCCCACCTCAGTGGAAGTCTCTGATTGAGCAGAGTAAAACTCAGATCAGATGTAGAAGGAAAGGAATTTTAAGTGGTGTAGTTATTTGTGGAATCACCCCCGAGTCCCTGGACTTGTGGTGCTTAGGGTTAGCTGTAGCCACAGCACAGTGTCACTTTATCCTTGGGTGAGCCTCAAAGCCCAGTGGTGCACACACTGATGCTAAAGGAAAAGTATGTCAAGTTTTCACTTGAGGTATTTTTATGACATTCGTTAAATAAGGGAAACCTAACATCATATACCGAATCTTTATGCCTTAGCTCTTACATAATTAGGTTCCAACACCAGTTCTCTGACTTCAAGGAGATGTCCGACAGTTCACTTCATCTCTCACACTATGACCAAGAATCAGAACCCCTCGAATCTTGTGGTTTGTTTTTTCTATCAATCAGCCCTCATCCAGAAACCACTGAGCTGCATTTTGCCACCAGGAGGCACATCCTTCCCATCAACTCAGATGTGGTCTCTGAGTCCATTTTCTGTAGCCATAACACAATACCTGAGACTGGGTAACTTACAAAGAACACAGGTTTCTTGCTTACAGTTCTGGAAGCTGGCAAGTCCAAGATGGAAAGGTCTGCTTGCTGCGTCATGGCACAATGGAAGCATTATGTGCTGAGAGCAGGAGGTGGGGCGCTTTTATAACAAAGCCACTTCCACAGTGTCAAAGGCATTCCCATAATAATGGCATTAATGCAGTAACAAGAGCAGTCCCCCTGCATCCCCGACACCTCTTAAAGTCCTACCTGTCAATACTGGTCACATTGACAGTTAAAGTTCTGGAGGGAACTTCCATCCATAATAATTCCTATGTGGGAGTTTGGAACTAGAAGACCACACTGCTGTCTGTCAGGAAATTCTATGGCACTCTGCAGCTCTGTGCTGGAGCCAGTGACGAAGACCAAATACATGTCATTTTGTGTCATATCGTGATCTTCTGTACAAACCGTGTTCTTCCATACATAAAATAATTCCAATTAGGAACAAAACAGGCAGGTGAGGGTCTCCTGACACCCCGAGTTGCTCCTGGGGTGGCTGACAGTCCTTGAGAAGTGGACGTGCATTACATGGATGCCCTTTGTACCTGGACATTTGTGATCCACCTGCAAAGGCACAGCAATGCAGGAACATGGTGTTGGGTCAGTCTGACCTTACTTGGCTTGTACATTGTTCTGCACATTAAGTCAGCTCCATTCTCCTGTCATTATCCAAGATGGTTCCAGTGCATGGATCCCTCACTATGTAGAGTCTTCCTGAAAATCAGTATTAAAATAGTTCAGATGACATAGATCTCTCTTTGCCTCTTTGCCTTCCAAACTACCCCTAAGTAGTCAAACTCTATGTCCAGGCAGCTGTGATGCTGAGTGGACATCAGGGCCATCAGCTGGAAGCCAGCATTAACTTAGACTCAGCAGTAAACACTGCAGTCTCAGGGCAAACTGATGAGGGGTAGCAGGGATCTTATCTTAGAGGTCTGACAAAATGCTTTCCCTTTGAAGCCCAAAAATTAATTGATTGTCTCTTTAGTAAGGCCCCAGAGAAAAGGTCTGTTCATTCATCTAACAAAGAGCTGTATTGCAAGCCCAATTTCCCTCCTAATACTGGGAAGACAACAATGAAGAAAATAAATAAAAATCCCTGACTTAGGCACCTATGTTGCAGTAGGAACTGGAATAATAAGGTTTAAAAATTGCAATGGATAGTATGTGAAGTGACCATCGACACTAGGGAGAAAAGTCATGCAGGGAGGGAAATGAAGGACAAGCTAGCTGGTGGGGATAGGTCCCCTGTTTTAAATAGGGCCCTGTCTTGGTTCAGATTCCCCAGAAGCAGAACCTCGGATGAGAAATCTTGTTCAAGTCTGATTCATCATTGCTGAGGGGGACCTCAAGTTGAATGGGGAATGAAGGAACAAACAGGGACCAGGAAGAGAGGAATGAAGCTAATGTGTGGTCTCAGCAGAGCCTGAGCCCTGGAGATTCTCTGAGCATGAACTGGATCCTCACCGGTCCGTTAGTGGTGCCATGTGGCACAGCCCCCAGGTGGGCTGCGCTGCTCTGGCCAAGGGCAGTACCTTAGACAAGTTGCAGCTCAGATGTGTCACGGATGTGCACAGTAGCACAGGGTCTGTCACTGACAGATCAAGGGGACATGGGCAGGGCCACTGATGGCCACAGAAGGCTTTCGAGAGGTGGCATTCAAGGGAAGCCAAGGGAGGTGTGGTAGGTAGAGTAATGACCTCCCATCCTGGATATGTGAATGTAGCCGAGGGACTTGGTGGGTGTGATTCAAATAAGGATCTTGACTTGGGGAAAATGAGCCTGAGCCACCCAAGTGGGCCCCAGGTAAGCACATGGATCCTTAGAAAGGAGAGAGACACTGAGGGCTTAAGAGTCAGAGAATGAGCAGTGCCACAGGAGCAGAGGTCAAAGGCTGAGGATCAAGACAGGCTAAAAGACTAGCTTTGAAATCAAAGAGAGGCCATGAGCCCAGGAATGAAAGAGGCCTCGAAAGGAGAGAAAGGTGAGGGAGGAAGTGGACTTTCCACTGGAGCCTCCAGGAGGAATGCATCCTGCTAACATCTTGACTTTACCTTAGTGAGAACCGTTTTGGATTTCTGACCTCCAGAATCCAAAAACAATAGATCTGTGTAGTTTTGTGCCATCGACTTTGTTGTTATTTAATCCCAAGACAGTAGAAAAGGAATACAGGAGAGAGTTAGTCTTGCTGCTATATCAGGGGAGAGAGTTCTAGAGCAACAATCCAGCAAATGCAAAGGCCCTGAGGTAGGAGTGGGCTGGCATGATAGGATAGTTGTAAACTAAGCAAAGGAAGAATAGTAACTGTGGATCAGAGAGGATGGAGGACTCTAGAGGTGCAGGACTTAAAAAGCTGAGCCCAGATTTTGGATCTGAGGCCAGCCTTGAGTAGCCTCAGCTTTTTATTGCAGGCTCTCCCTTCTCCACACCTTCCTGCCTGCAGCACATGCTAATATGAACCTCATATGGACATTCGATTTATGGATACTGGGATGAAAAACTGGCTTTTAATTCTGTTTCGTATTGATCATTTAAATTTAAATGACCATAGCTAGTGACTACTGTATTGCCTAATAGATTATAAACAAATTTTTTTTTATTTTGCAAAGCTCAATATGTCTGGTTGCAAACTGAATTGGACAAGAATTGGATCAAATTTCCCCATGTGGTCAACATTAAACCTAACCATTGAATTTGATTCAGTTCTCAGGCAATTTGATTTGTGACCTGAATTATGGAGAGACTTGAGTTCATGAACAGAAGTACCAGTGTACTTGGTTTGGCTTGGTTCGGTTTGGGTTTTTTTGTTATTGTTGCTGATTTGTTTTTTTAGTGGGGGTACCTCCTCTCCCCAGAATTGCAATTTCCTGTGCTAATCAACAGGAATTATGTTTTGGATTGGTTTCCGTTTTGCATATGGAGGGGAGTTCCACCCTGACCCTGTCATGCTGTTAGGTTGGGGAGAAGAGTACCTCTTACTTTTGGGGTCTTTTGAGAAAGTAAAATTAAATAAAAAATAATAAAAGGGACAAGATTGCAATGGTCCGAAAAAAAAAAAGAGGCAAATTTAGATAATGGAGGAGTGGAGGGAATGCCAGGAAACAAATGATGTGAGAAAGAGGATGTCCAAATAAACCAGCTCAGAATACACTAAGAGTCTTCAGCCAGTCCTGAGGCAGGCTCTCAGCTCCAGGAAGGACTCCCCAGTGTCCTTCTGAGGAGGTGACCCAGTTGATGGACACACAGGCTGGTGCTGGTGTGTGGTGTAACTCCTCCTGTGGAAGTGGTAACATCTCTGGGGCCCTATATTGGGCACCAGAATCATTGACATAATAACAACTCTGCTCTAAAGAAGTAAGAATATACAGATATCTAAAACTGTTCTTTTCCCCCAAACTTGTATTTCTTCAATATCATCTTGTAACACCAAAGCAATGTGCATTTATTTCTACCTCTGGTTGCTTATTGGACTTCTTTTGAAATAAATTCATTTATTTTCTCATCAACAGGGACATCAGAATCTCTAAAAATAGCCCTACTTACTATTTTTTTTATAGTAGCAGTGGCCATATCAATCGTCTATGCACTGAGACAGAGTGGATATGTGTCCTTACACACTAATTTTCCCAAAGCCTTGGTATGTAGTTTTTTTTAAAACTTTCTGTCTTTATTTTTTCAAATTTGACTTTAAATGTTTTCACAGAAAATTTCACGTTCTGAAATTTTCATGTTTCACCAGAGTTTTTACAGGCTGGCTCCCTTTTCATTCCTGAAAACATTTTTCAGTTATAAATGTATCTGTGAATTTTATCTTTTCTCTTTACTCTTTGTTCAACTATTATTTCTAATGATTACATAGAATTTCGTTATTATTAATGTATGATTTAACAATTCCAAAGCTAGAAGATATTTAGGTTGATTTCTTTTTCATTTCTTCTTTTGCCATTCTGAATAGTGTGATGGAAATTTTTATATGGATTGTCTTTTTATTTTTGGATTACTTCACATACACACAACATAATTTACCTTGCAGAAGACTATCATAAGTGATTTATAAAGCCAGCAGTGATGCCTATAACTCTCCAGCGCCTTACTGACATTGGTGAATCATTTTTACTACTTTTGTTCATTGCCACATACATAACAATTCATAGTTGCTCCCATTTGTGTTATTTTCATTATCAACAATAACGATCATTTTCTTGTTTTCGTTTCTTCTTTGGTTGTCATGAGAGTCTTTACAAGAGTCTAGCTAGCGGCCATGCATCCTTCTAAAATGCTTGTCTTTTGACCCAATTGTTTTTGCCGTCAATTATCATTTTCCCTCCGCCATTGTGTTCCTTTTGTGTTACTTGTAATAGTTTATTCAGAAATATTTTATTTTTTAATGTCCGAACTCATTCACCTTACTCTAATTTTCCAACAACCATGTAATTAAAGATCCCTCCACAGTTATACTTAACGGTGTTGTCCTCCTGTGTCTCTTAGTATTTCTCCATTAAAAATTATTACCTGCATTTGAAAACTCTAGGGAGAGGAAAATAGGACAGTCTGGGCCGAGTGTGTTTATCTATATTTTAAATCAAGAATAGATGTTAAAATTTTTAAATGGTGTATTTTCTGTTTTTAATTTAACAAGTATCTATTGAGCATCTAGCATATGTCAACATGATCTAGGTATTATGGATACAGACGTGAACAAAACAAAGAAAAAATCCTGCCCTCGTGGAGCTTAAAGTTTGAGATGAGGCAGAGCCAATGATTATTTATTGATGATACAGTTGTCTAAATAAAGAATTCACATGACTCTACAGATAAGTTATTGGGATTAATAGATTAGCAAGGTCATTCCAAAAAAATCAGTAGCATTCAGTTAGAAAGTAAGCATCTGGAAGACCCAGCCGATGAGGAGTCGGAGGCGCCTGCAACTGCTTTTCAACTTCCAAGAAGTAAAGTACATAAATCCTAAGTGTAAAGTTCAGTCAGTCTCCCGCCCTGAACCCACCCGTAATTCATGTCTTGATGAACAAAAGCAGGGCTGGCTCCTCCAGAACACCTTTCAAGCACGAACACTCTCCAAGGGTAACCACTGTCCTGATTACAAACAGCAGAGATTAGTTTGGCCTGGTTTTGAATTTTACATAAACTGAATGCTATTTATAATAGTTTAAAAAATGCAATTACAATAATAACAAAAATATTGTTAAAGCATATAAGGAAAAAGTCTTAACAGATGATGTACAAGCTCCATGTGGGGAAAATTATCGAATCATGTTAACAAAGACCTTGTCAAATGGGAAGCCTAGATACCCACCCACGTGTATGAAAAACAACAGCGAGTCTTGCAAATTGGTGGGGAAAAGGTGAGCTAGTCAGTAAATGTTGTATATACTAGGGGAAATGGCAGAGTATCCCTACCTCACACCACACATGAAAGCTAGTTTCAGGTAGATTAAAGATTATAATGTGAAGGGCAAGACTTTAAAATTTTAGAAGGCAAGACAAATGGTCCTCAACAATGGTTCCACTTACAATTTTTCAACTTGGTAGTAGTGCAAAAATTACATGTATTTAGTAGAAACCATACTTTATATTTTGAATTATGTGAGATATTTAATGCTTTATCATAACATGGGCTTTATGTTAGATGATCTTGCCCAAATATAGGATGATGTAAGTGTCCTGAGCATGTTTATGGTAGTTTAGGTTAGGCTATAATGTTCTTGATATTACGTGATTTTAATTTGTAGTATTTTTAGCTTACTATACATTTTTTGGGATATCCTCACCGTAAGTTGAGGAATCTCTGTATGACTGATTCTGCAGCACTTGAGGGAAAGGAAGGCTGTCTCAGACACAAAAATCAAACACTATAAAGGAATTGGTAACTCTTCTTATATTAAAAATTTGGAATTTCTTTTCATCAAATGTCATCATGAAGAGAATAATGTGATAAGCCACAGACTAGGGGAACCATATGTATGAAAATAATTAACATATAATTAGTGTACACATTATAGAGCTGTATAAAGAACTCCTATGACTAAGAAAAAAGCTTAATAACCCAGTAGAAAAATTGACCCCAAGGCTGGGTATTGGCAGAGTAAGGGAAGAGAAGTTGTATCAAACTGGACAGCCTGGTCTATACGGGGAGGACTCTGGTGATATTATCTGTAAAGGACTTCAGCCTCGGGGGGTTCAGAGGCCAGCTGTATATGTGCAGTGCTAAGAGCAGTGCCTGGCCACTAGCCAGCATGGTATAACGGCCAGCTCTTGTATTACTATTTTTGTTATCATCATCAACATGCGTATCGTTGTGCAATGAGTTCTGAGTTTTATTATGTGAAAAATAAACAGCAAACACAAGTGATACAATCTCTCTTTCTTCTCCCACCCTCAGATTTTTAAAAACTTTGTACCCTGGACTGTTCCTGACCTACCACTGTTGGAAGACGTGAATACCGTGGAGGTCTGTTACATCAACAGAAAGAAGAAAGTGTGGGATTATAATTACGATGATGAAAGTGACAGCGAAAATGAGGCATCCCCCAGGACGAGTGAGGGTGGTTACACCATGCATGGCCTGACGAGCCGGCTTCTGAGCCAGATCCCCACCTCCTCAGCTACCTCCCAAGCCTCCCATCCGGAAGACTCAGCTGATGAGGAGTCAGAGGAGCCTGAGGAGGAGACTCAGCCCCAGCCCCAGCCCTGGCTCCCTGCAGCGCTAGGGCCCAGCCCAGGGCAGAGGGAATGCACAAGTGAGTCCTGTGAGAGGACAGGAGGTCTGCCCCAGGATCTCTCTTTCGGGGACAATGACAGCAACTCCACTGAGGGGTCAGGGGGCAAAATTACCTTCAATGTGAATTTAAGTTCTGTGTTTTTGAGAGTTCTCCATGATGACCCAGAAGACTCCGAAGAAGCCTCGCTGGTGTTAACTCCTCCAGAGGAGACGGTCAACCTAGAAGAGAGTTCCCAGGAGACAGAATCGAGCCTTCTGGTGGCTGGTGGGGAAAAGCTACAGGTGCTCTTCCCCAGCCTTCCTCCCAAGTGTCTGTGGACCGGAGATGATCTCTCGGATGAGAGTGACACTGGTAGTTCTGATGTGGACGATGTCAGGGATGGTTATATCATGAGATGACTCCAAATTACGTTGGTAACCTGAACTGAGAGCCCTAATCTGCAGCCCTGTGGTCTGCAGGTGTCCAGTGAGGGATGGAGTAGGGAAGTAGGGAACTGTAGAGTGCCCAGTTCTTCAGTGACTTCGTCTATGCAAATTCCCACTGCGGGAAACATAGATAGCATCATCGTTGCACTGTTTATAAGTTCAGAGTGTTGCCTTTTGTAGGCGCTTGTCCCTTCTACTCCCTTGATGCTCACACATGTCTGATGATCGTGCATCTGGTTTCCTAGGGTAAAGGCCCTGCTGGGTTTTAAAAGGTGCTTTGAGAAATAATTAAATTGAGGATGGAAGGAGGGAAAGAAGAGGAAAATGGTCACACAGGAGCTATGGGCAGTGTTTAGCACATAGAGAGCCTTTTACCCAAGAGGCTGCAGGAATGAGCAATAAAGCAGGCCGGAAACAAGGCAGATACATAAAAAACAAGGGCAAGCCTTAAAAGATCCCATTTGGCCGTTTTAAAAGTGTTCCACATGCTGGTTCCACCTGCCCTGTGTGGAAATACAGTTGCTGTGACTCTGGAGAAAGAAGTGAGGTTCTAAAATGTTGTATACCAGACAGTATGTGGACTGCTGATATTTCACTGTGTGACCCTGGGTGCCTTGGCTTAGCCTCTCTGAGCCTCAGCTTCTTTGTTCTTGAAATAAGGAGACTGTACCAGGCATTCACCATGATCTTACAAATCTTGGAAAAATAGGAGAAAATATACAGGAATATTTAGAAATGTTGCCCACAGCTAGGCTCCTCCAGTGGATGAAAGGTGTAGGATCCTCCTCTCTCTCTTCCTCACCCCCAAAAGCTAGTTTCTTAGACACCCCACACACACACTGGGGAAGGGAAATAAAAGAAAATTCAAAAAGGGAAAAGCAACAGTTACACAAGTGTAACCATGAACACCTTGAATAGATAACTGATATAATTCCTCTGTCCTTCCCTCTGTTGTGTTTTGAAAATCTCCAGGGTAATCTTTTGAGATAAATGCTCTGTGGCTGTGTGCATGTGCACTTATTTTTTAACATTTTTGTATAATGGTTGGAATTTGTATATTGCTTATACACGACTACTGTATAATACAAACTTGGTGTGGTCCAAGAGTCGTTTCGCATTGCAGTGTGTGTGTGTGTGTAACAGATCTGTAGCATTTTGGGATTGTACCTGCTCCCCCTAACTGTCCAATGGGCTGCAGATGTGGTGCCCTTGCGCATGTTCACCAGATGCGTTCCAGCAAGGACGTGAGCAGGGATACACACACACACACACACACACACACACACACACACACACTTGGAATTTCCAAACTCATCACTATGCGAGTTTGGAAAGAGGAAATTAAACCTTTCTGTTCAGTCTCAAGAAAGAAGTCACTTCGAGATAAATAACTTGGTTTTGTGTTGTTTTTCTGGGGGAAGCCTAAAGACCCCCTCCAATTGCACGTGCAGCTTGGGGCTTTAACACTCACCTAGGAGAGGAGAGGACATCAGAAGGGACGTGACCCTCCTGAGGAGAAAACAGGAGGGACACTGGCAGAAAGAAAAATAACTACCACCCGTAATCCCACCGTCTCGACTGAGCCCTGAGCTGGAGTGTCTGTGTATTTATTTAGCTGGGGGCCTCCTCAATTGATCACCCCCGCCAGGCTCCTGACCTGGGCCTCGGGTGAGGCGCCGGGAGCTCGGCGCTGGGCTGGGCTGGGCTGCGGGCTGCCGGGGAGGAGCCCTGAGCTCGCTCCGCCTCACCCCGGCCTGCGCGTTCCCGGAAGCGGGCGCAGCCAGGGCTGGCGCTGGCGGCCCGGGGCGTGTGTGCCGGTGCGCCCTCAGCGCCCTCCGGGCCATGGCGCGGAGCTTCGCGTGCTGGCTGGGCGGATGCCTGCTGGCGTCAGGTGAGCCGGGGCCCCCGGGAGGGCTGGTGTGCGCGCTGCGCGTGCCCGAGGGGAGCCTCCCCCTGGCGCTTTGGGGAACTGGGCGGCGCAGCTATCAGCACTTTGCCACCCGCGTTGGGCTGTGATCCCCGGGAATGCGTCTCTGATTGCACCCCGAAAGAGACGGTGTTCGGTGTCGGGCCTCGAAGAAGAGATTCCGCACTGCTTGATTCCGCGCGGAGCAGGAACCCCACCCCGGGGCACCCGGATTACGTGCTGGCTAGCCAGCAAACTCAAGGGGTGGGGGATTCCCGGCGAGGTATAACAAAAGTCGTTTTCCGCGCCCAGCTCGACTGCTTCAGACTCTTCTGCAGTCCGGTGGAGGAGGGCCCGCCACACACACACACACCCCAGATCCTCCCCGGAGAGCGCCCCTTTCCGTACGCATTCGCTTCACCGCGGGACCACGGGCAGAACGGTCTCCATCGCTGTGTCCAGTTCCCCACACCCCTGGAATCTAGATCCTGCCCCTCAGCGACCCAACTCTACGGATTATAAAGTTCGAGATGCAAAAAAAACCCCTTTCCTGTGCGCCCCCAAGGCTTCCTGTAGTGTGAAAAGTGCTCGGATCGCTCTGGTCTTCCCCTCCCTACCTCCTAGGCCCTTAGCACCTTCCTCTACCAGATCCCGCTGTGGCTACCTTCATGACCGCGCCTGCTTCTCTCCTTTTCCTGTGCTGTGCGGGGTCCTGCAGCAGCCAGGCATTAAACAGACCCGTGACTTTTTCACCGATGTGTTTTGGTACCAGTAGGGCAATATTGGTGATTATGAGATAATAGTCTTTTTTCTGCTTTTGTTTATAATTTTCTGTTTAAAACTTAAAAATAATTTTTGTAGATCAGATCTGCCTTTTGTGTGACCTCTTTGATCATTGGTCCAGTTCTGTCCTAATGTCTCCCTATGTGGGACATTTCTCCAGCATCTCTAAGGCAGCTAAAATGGGACTGGGGTTTCCTGCCCACTCTAAATGGAGTACCAGGTGCTTAAGCCAGAAATAGACAGCAACCTCAAATTCCCCACCTCAAACTGGTCACTAAACCAAGAGTGTGTCTCTGGAAATGCATCTGAAATCCACTGGCCCTGCCCTACCCCAACCCTGTTGCATTTCCTACCACCAGTCGCATTCCGGTCACCATCACCTGTCCCTACTTCACGCTTGCTGTTCACCTGTCCTTTACCCTGAAATCTTCCTTAATAGCTCTTCCAATCAAATGCAGCCTGATCAGTGAATGTGTCCTTGTCCACCCATGTGAGTGATACAGAGCTGTGAAGGAAACCCAGGTGGTGGATGTGGTCAGTTTCTTGGGAAACCTTTTAGAGGAAAAATAGTTGCAGATGTTTTCCTTTATTTTTATTTATTTATTTATTTCAGCATTGGGGACCGTGCCACCTCCTGAAAATGTCAGGATGAATTCAGTGAATTTCAAGAACATTCTCCAGTGGGACTCTCCTGCCTTTCCCAAAGGGAACCTGACTTTCACAGCTCAGTACCATAGGTGCGTCTTTGAAGCTTTTGGCAGGAATCTGAGAAAGCACGGTAGTTCTGGACTAGTCGCTGGCCTGGGCCACAGGAAGGAAGCAATCTGACCAGTGTCCCCTGTGTGACTGTGACAGACCAGGAGAGCCTTCCTGAGCTGGCTTGTTCTCTCTGTCTAGAACACTGTTGTGATCAGCCTGTCTTTATTGTGTTTGTTTGGGGTTTATTACAGGATTGTGGGTAGATACGGAGTATTTTATCATATGTATAGATGGAATTAGCTGCAGTAATCACTTGGTGCTATGTGGAACCTAGCTCATCTGTAACAATTGATGTCATTTAAGAGCAAAATGTTGCTGCTGTAAGTGGACTTGTACTGCTGGAAGCCAACAATGTACAGCCGAAGCTTCCAAAAAAAATCGAGGCCTGCAACGCAGTCAGGAAGACCCTTGCTACCACATCACCCGCCCCTTTCTGGTGGGACAGATGATTGACTAGCACAATGGGCACTCAGTGTCCCGGCAGCTGCTTGCTGAAACTGGGCGATTGTCTCAGCAGGACTGTCCTGCCCATCCCTGTTTCCCTGGGTCTAGTGAAGAAAGTCCACACCTGCCCTCTCTTGGCAGTCTGCCACCCTTTGCCAAGGTGGACAGGGACACACCTGCATGCCAGGGGCAAACAGCAGCAGGAGTCCCAAGACCAATGAGCCGACATACCTGCTCCCCAAGTGACTCAGAAATATAGGAAATAGGCAAGCTTTCCAGTGGAGCGGGAGGATATTCCCTTCCGGATTTTTCTTAACCTGCCCTTCGTTCATCCAGCTATTGTTTTATGAATACACCCAAGGCCTTCAAAGCCAAAGACTTAGAAAAAAGAATAAGCTAATCCTTATGTACATACTGGGTTTTAAAGTTTTTGTTTGGGTTTAAAATAATTTCATATGAAGAGAACCATAGTAGACAACTTCCTTGTCATCGAGATGTAATACGTAACAGAGTTTATAAAGCTGTTAGTTCATGACAACCAGGAAGAAGAGCAGAGGGGCAAAGACCAGACACAGGCCCCAAAGCCACCCTGCATGACCCACCCAGACACACCTGCAAGTGTGCTCCACCAGTCCCCAGGCCAATCAAGGTGAAGTTTCACAGAAACATTTCAAAATTTTGAGCCTAGTACTAAAATCTTCCAGATCCCTATATCCAGATTCACTGGTTGTTAGTATTTGCTGCATTTTCCTTTTCCCTCCTTTCTCTCTTGTACGTCATCCCCTTTGCCCCTGAATATTTCAATCTATGTTTCATAAGAACAGGATCATCTTTTACATCATACAGTGCAGTCAAGACCTTTAACACTGATGCAGAACTTTCAGCCAGTCTGTAGTCCAGAATGAAACAATTGAAGAAGGATTATTCAAAAACTAACTTTTTCTGGTGATATGGTTCTAGCATTTCATCTCTGAATGGTGCTATCATTTTATCTCTGTTTTCTCCACTCTGTGTGAAAAACTGTAGAGATTTCACCATGGAAAATGAACTTCCTCTTGTATCAATCAATTTTTCATTATTATAACAAAATACCTGAAGGTGGGTACTTTGTAAAGAGAAAGGGTTTATTTTGGCTCACAGCTGTGGAGATTCAATGCTGAGAGGGTGCATCTGCTGATGGCCTTCTTGCTGGAACAGTCCCAAGGCAGTACAGGGCATCACATGATGAGAGATAGGAAACATATGTGTACACGCTCTCTATCTTATGCTACCAGGACTTAATGGGGACTCCATCCAAGAGCCCCCTCTAAACCTAACCCCTCCAGAAGTCCCCACCTGTAAACAGCAGGGTTGACTAAGTTTCCACCCTCTTTGTACCCCACAGTGGGGCCCATGAGAGTTTCAGAGGAGACAAACGGAAGCCCACCACAGCTCCTCTCTTGTCTCTCTTCCCTGTAATTTATTTTTGTCTCTGTGTCTTGCTTGTGTGGCATTGTAGCTGCGGTGCTTGGCTTAGGGTGTTCATCCTTTAGAGGAGTGGTCCCTGTGACTGGGGTGGGAGGCAGGAAGGAATGTTGACCTAGATTCTGTGCCTGGTTCCCTGGTTTCCTCCTCAGAAACTATAGGTAGAACACTGCGTGTGCTGGGCATAACTTTGGGGAAGAAATGAGTCTTGAAAGACCCGATTCCTCCTATGTGGCTTCATAAAGGTTGCATAGGATTCGCCTGAGTGACGACACAAGCTCTCTGTCACACTTTGGAGTTGGGGTAGGCAGAATGGGGCACTTTAGAGGATGTATCAGTGATTTCAACATGGAAATATCAGTAATCTCATGTAGTAATGAGGAATGAGTCCTGTTACCCCTTTAATTGTGGAGAAAATATTGGTAAATAACCTAGTGAAAGAGAAGTTATTGCAAAAGGACTTTTAAAAGAAATGCTGTGCGTGTCAGTCCACTGATGAATTGACTTAAACAGAGAATGACCACATGCAAGGAAATCCCCTTCATGAAATAACCTATGGAGTTTCCAGACAATAGAATAGTAGACAACCTTGAAGAGCTGATTGATTAGTGAAATGTTTGTGGTGGTGTGGGGATGTATCTCGGTGGTGGAGTACTCGCCTAGCATGCACAAGGCCCTGAGTTCAATCCTTGGTACCACAAAAAAAAAAAAAAAAAAAGGAAAAAGATTGTAATAATAAAACCTCAATTGTCTTTACTAGCTTTTTGCAATGGATGACTCTGATCTCATTAAGAATGCAGTCAAAGGGGCTGGGGACTTAGCTCAGCGGCATAAGCGCCTGCCTTGCAAGCAGGCGGTCGTGAGTTCGATCCCCGGTATCAATAAAAAGGAAAAAGACAAAAAAAAAAAAAAAAAGAATGCAGTCAAGTGTGATTTCCCCCTCGAACACCCTGAGACTGAAATGGAGCAGACCTGAGCATGGCTAGGCATTTCCAGGCTTTCCACGCCTGAACCCCAAGCTCCATTTGTGTGTTGCTGCTGTTACTCTTATTGCCACCAACATCTCTGTCACTTCTAGGACAGCCAAATTGGTTTTGGCACCCCACAGGGAGAGTCAGCAGGAAGCAGTCAGTCGGCCTTTGCACCTGCAGGAAGGGAGCCTTGACCCTGCTGTGCCCTCCTGTGGTCACGTGGAGCTAGACCAGGTGAAGTCGTCAGGGACAGAATCTGCTTTACTGCCAGTGGGTATTTCCAGGTGCTGCCCTTTTTCTTCTTCATGTGACATTTCTGCTGCCGTCCCTTCAGTGGTAACAGCTGGGGTTACTGTGCCACTGAGGTCCATGTAATGCGTATAATTTTTCCAGGATGATAGCAATGCTGAGCATTTTTGGACATTTCTTGAAGTCATTAAAATATAGTTACTTTAGTTAGTTTTTATGCATCAGTGTGTCAAAAATCGTGTCCCACTGCTTTCAGAAATACACGCTCAAGGAAGGAAGCTTTCTAGTTGGCATGCTGGAGAGGCAGGTGCTAAGCCTCTCAGAAGTTCTGCCTTTTTCTTTTTTTAGAGCTCTTTTGCAAAAGAAAAGGAACCAAAAGAGAGAGGAAGTAGGGAGGGAGGGCAAAGTAAGGGGATAAAAAAAGAATTGAAATACACTGTGTTCACATCCCAGCTCCTCCCAGTGAGCCTCATCATTCTACACTGCAAACATGCACTAACAGGTATAAAAGATACCTGTTTTTATACTCAGTTACCCCCAAAATTATTTGACCGTGTAATGTATCGTTTCTGAAATGGCTTGGATATCTGAGCATCATTCAAGCCAACAGTTTGGAAAATGCTAGTGTGAATTATACATTCTGCTCATCAAGACTGATCATTAAGAACTACCTTGTATTTCTGTCATTAACCTCCATTAGTCTTTGGTAGCAGAGGGTATAAAATACCAGTCAGCCTCAGGAGAGTCCAACTAGAGCACTCAGGGTTTTGTCTCTCTCGTTGTCTAGTTATAAGAAATTCCAAGAAGTATGCAAGAGCATTGCCTCCACGGAATGTGATTTCTCCAGTCTTTCCAAGTATGGGGACCACACCTTGAGAGTCAGGGCAGAGTTTGCAGATGAGCATTCGGACTGGGTCAACATCACTTTCTATCCTTTGGATGACAGTAAGCTCTTTTGTTTTTCATTTTGTTGTATGTCATCATCTCATCTTGGGCTTTTCCCCATATTGGTTGGTTTTCCATCCATAGGAATAATTTGAATGCCTGTGAAATGAACGCCCTGTACAAGGGCTTCAGGAGTAGAACAGAGAGAGCCTCGGGCTTAGAGAAGGTCATAAGCAAGGGCAGAGCGGTGTCGACCTATTATTCCAGCTACTCAGGAGGCTGAGGCAGGGGCATTGCAAATTTGAAGTTAGCCTGGGCATGTTAGTGAGAACTTGTGTAAAATCTTTAAAAAGGACGTGACTGTAGCTGAGTGGCAGAGCATCTGCCTAGCATGTGTGGGGGGTCTGGGTTCATCCCTAAGATAGCTAATGATAAATGTGATAACTTCACTGCCTCCAGGGTGTGAATGAATGCTGTTAGTGAGAACTAGGATTCAGGTGACAATATTTTGGGAGGAAGTCACTTTGGAACTGTGACTACACCAAAGAAATATGACAGGAAAGTGGAAAGAATAAAGGCAGGTGTGGAGGCAAGAAGGGCAGATGTAGGCCAGCACCCTGCCCAGGGCAAGGACTGAAGGGAGGGACGCTACTCGCAACAGATGGGTTGTCAGGCTGGCTGGGAAACCGCAGAATCTCCATGATAGATCAGGAAGCCACACGGTGCTGCTGGAAGCTCTAAAATGAATATCTGGGACATCAGGACTCAAAAGCAAATGATACCAACATGTGACAACTGAGAGTAAAAAGGATTTAGAAGTTACCAGAACCTCTGTGCCAACACTCAGGTCCAGCCCCTCAAAGATCAGTGGGGAAGCACTGAAAGAATTTTCTCTGGGGAGGGGTCTTCCTGGCAGCCCCTGCCCTGTCCCTCATGGCTATGATAGATCTATTTTGCTGATGGAGAAGGAAGCCAGGATGTCCTCATTTCCAGTTGCATTACAGCAGACTAACACAACAATAACAAATGCTTCTTTCTGCAGTCAGAAACTATCAAAGTTACATAATCTTTTCTAAATATTACTTTGTATAAATACACAAAAAATACAGATTCACAAGCATAGTCTTCAAAACATAGTACAGATATTCCTTGACTTACGGTGGAGTTGCATTCATTTGATGCCATCATATATTGAAAATGTCCTAAGGTCAAAGTGCATTGAAACTGGATGCACACCTATAATCCCAGCATTTGGGAGGCTGAGACAGGAGGATCGCCACGAGTGTGCATTCAAAGCCAGCCTGGGCTATGTAGGGAGATCAAGACCAGCCTGCACTACATAACAAGACCCTGTCTTAGAAAACAAAAAACAAGCACATCCTGCCTTTCACCCCATCTGAGGAAGTTTCCTTTAGATACTAAGGTTAGGAGGCTTTTTGGAAGTTCACACAGGTAATTAGTAGCAGAGCAAGGACTCAAACTCAGGCTCCTGGGTCCAGGCTCTCTTGACAACACCTGCCCTGGAAGGGCAGTCACCTCTGGAAGTTTATATATTTTACTCAACTTTGTATCTTGCAAAACCCATTCATACTCTCTTTGAAAAAATATCTAACAAGTTGTTCAGTTTTCAGATCAGCAGGTTAGCATGGTAGGAAAGGGCTTACTGGCCACTCTCCCCAAAAATAACAGGGCCAGAGAAGAATACAGAACATGACTCAAACAGCAGAGTTTCCCAGTGCCTTTTATTATCTCTGATGTGACTATGATTGACCACCTGCTGCATGGCAGGCACATTGTTAGTATTGAAACCACAGCAGCAAAGAAGACCCAAATGCCTGTTCCCAGCAGAAGAGCAGTGATAAACAAATGAATGCATATTTTATGACAGGGGTGCGATTGTGATTCTCAAGAAAACCAAAGTAAGCTAATAGGACAGGAAGAGATAGGAGCTGTTCTTTACATCAGGTGATAGGAGACAGTCTGTGTGGACAGTCTGTGACGTTTGACCAGAGACCCAAAGGAAGTGCAGGGGACAGCCACATGAGTATCTGGTGAAATACAAATTAGAAGAATACATAGGTAATTACATATGTTAACCATGTAAAGGAAACCAGTAAAGGGACTAGAAATACCACCTGTAGCCTCTAGCCCGGCAAGGAAAAGAAAATTTAGGCTCACAAATCAGGAAATAAAAGAGAAGGAGCCAATAAAATAAAATTTTCAAAAGCAGGGTTTACAAACAACACAAAATAATGCAGTAAGAATGCTTTCTAAATAGAGTGGAAATTACAATAAACATGAATGGATTAAATTTGATTAATAAAGGTTACCTAGGGCTTTTTTTTTTAAGGAAATCAAATCCATCTTTCCTTTTAGCCACTTTAGTTAGTGTCATAGCAGCACTCTGCCAACAGCAGTATACTTCAGTCAGCTACTTGTCCTGCACAATTGTGAATACTTAACACTGAAGTGAAGTTTGTAAAATGTGGTTCTGATCGTCATTTTTCTTTGATCTCATATTTAGCTGTTATTGGACCTCCTCTGGTATATATAGAAGCACTTGCTGATTCTTTACAGATGCGTTTTTTAGCTCCTCAAATTGAGAATGAACCCTATACATGGACTATGAGGAAGATTTATGATTCATGGGCTTATCATGTGCAATACTGGAAAAATGGCACTGATAAAAAGGTAAGCCCTTCCTAATTCTATTTCGGTCTTTGCTCAGTCTAAGGTCATGATGATAGAGGAGACTAGGAGTCCACTGGGCTCAACTTTCCCAGACTCCTGAGGGAGGTGCATAAAGCAGATTTTTCAGGGTGAATTTACACAATAACAGCACAGTTGTTTTTCCTTGAAGGGAAGTTGCAGAAGCAGGGCTGACTCAGCAGCTGGATGGGGGAAGTTGGGGTCAGTTGAATCAGGTGGTCAGCTGAATGACTGCTGTTTCTGGACACCAAACCCCATTTCCCATGTATACCGCAGGTCAGCACCCTGAATCCACAGCTCCCCCATCTCCACCACAACATCCTGGATAAACAGTATCACATTTTACCTTTCTTACCCATATTCTCTGTTACCCTCGTCTTTGTGGGAATAGTTCCTTTCAAAACAGAGGCTTGAGTTAGAAGCCCTGACTTGAGTAATGCCCCTGCCATTATGGTCTCTGATCACAATCTTGAGTTCAGCTTTCCTAGGTCTGCAAAGTGAGCATACTGATGTATTTCATTGGTAGAAGAGGGATTGGAGTACCCCTCTCCATAGGATTGTTCAGGAACTGATTGTCAGAATGAAAAACACAAGCATATAAGCTCGGGCCATTGCCTGGAACAACGTGTGTGTCACTGCCTGAGGTTCCCTTGGCTTCATGAGAGGCCATGGCTGTTTTTCCTGCAAGACGACAGGCGATGTGTGCCTGGAAATCAATATAGAATATTTAGTTTCATAATCACTTAGCAGGTGCAGGTGTTGCTGCTCAGCCCTAGGACTGAAGATAAAGACCCACTGACTGGCTTCCATGGTTACCAGTATCTTATAAATAAGGAGCTGGTTTCATGGTCTCCATTGATTACCTGCTCTACAAGTGTAAAATGCAAATGCCAGTTCATATTTACCTTCTTATCTAGAGCATGCCCACAGCACAGGCATCTGGTTACACATTTGTGCTCTTGCTTTCTCAGGTTTATGGAAAGTCAGTATGTAGGGGAGGGTGGGGCCAAGGCAGTGAAGGAGGAGATGACTGAAGTACATTATATTCATGTAGGAATCTGCCAGAATGAAACCCATTTGTCTGTATAACCAGGAAGCACTAATTAAAAATGCAGGGGAAAAAAGAAAGGAAACTTTCAGTATGATTCACAGACCCAGAAAAAGTCACCTGCTCCTTACTTCCTCCCTGAAAGGAGCCTGCCGTATCACCATTATCGTGGTTCCCTTTTATAAGCTGGCATTTTAATATATCAAAGACAGTGCAAGGTTAATACCCTAAACTAACAGCAGGAAGGGCTTTTGCAAATACCATTTCTTTCTCATGGGAGAAAATGAAATGATTGTTCTAGAAATGGCCTTAGAAGTAAGAGGACTTCTTACTTGATCTAGAAGTAAAAGAAAAAGCCTCACGGGGGGTTGGGTGGACTTCACATCCTTGCTGCCACCTTGCTTGGAGGCCACTTAGGGGTCACCTGTGAGTTTTGTCTTTGAAAATCTGCATTATAAAGTTTTAGGGACATTGGGCTCTGTCTTAGTTACTTTTTACTCGTTGCTGAGACAAAATGCCTGATGACCAAAGTTGGAAAAGGAAAGGTTTATTTCTTACAGTTTTTAGAGGTTTCAGTCCATATTCAGTTGGCTGCCAGGCGGAGTTACATGCTGGGGCCACAGTTCATGGTGGCTGCAAACAGCAAGGCAGAAACCACAAACCAGCAAGAGAGCCAGACACACGTTCTTCCTGCCATTACATCACATCCTGGCTCCACCCCTATGTAGGTGTAGCACTGACACCATCAACCCAAGCTCTAGACAATGAACCAATCACAGATGCATAATGTAAACACATGAGACCTGGGGGCCACCAACATAAACCATGACAGGCTCTTAGAAGTAAAGACCAGTGTTTTGGTTTTTGCTTTGCTTTGGTTTGTTTGTTTGCTTTATAATTCCCTTATGCCAAGCATAGTGGTACATGCCTATAAACCTTGCACTTGGGAACCTAAGGCGAGAGTGGTGCCATGAGTTTGAGGCCAGCTTAGTTTTCATAGTGAGTTCAAGGCCAACTGAACTACATCACAAGACTATGTCTCAGAGACAACAAAAGTTGTTCCATCTATATCATGTATCATTGGGAATAATTCAGTTCAATAATTTTTGCCTTTAGTGAGCTTAGATTTTTATGGAATAAAAATATATTGACAAGCTGTCAACAGCCCAGACCCCAAAAGAAATATAACCAATCACTGAAATTTAAAAAAAAACAAGGTCCGTGCTCACTTTGTATAACCTTCAGTTCCCTTTATTTGCCAGAAACTATTTCAGTTTCTCAAACTGAGAAATATATCACTCAATTGTGAAATCCTACATCCAGGATCAGCTGAGATGGGGCTTTACTGCAGCAGTCAGAGCAGAGGCTATGAGCTATCCCTTCAAGTGAGCAGCGCCTCAGGAGGGGGTAACCCAGGCGACCTGAGTGGGGGACCCTAGATAGCTGGGATCAGAAACATACTCATAGAAAAAAAAAATGCCCTGAGTTTTACTGTCTAGACAGACCAAGTAGCTAAGACAACAGAAATTTATTGTCTGTCAGTTCTGGAAGCTACCAGGCCAAGATCAGGGTGTCTGCAGATCACGCTCCCTGCATTGCCAGGGATTCATTCCATGCAGCTCCTCTGACTGCTGCAGGTTGCTCACAGTCCTTGATGCTGCGTACTTTATAAAAGTATCACCTGATACCTGCCTGCGTCCTCCAGTGTGCCTGCCTCCACAAGTACTCCTCTTCACAAGGACACTAGTCAGGTCAGATTAGGGAGTCGCCTTCTAACCTCATTCTAACTCAATTACTGCTGCAAGCACTTTAACTCCAAATAAGATCACATCTTCAGGCACCAGAAATGAAATTTTATGGGACATAGTTCAACCCATTAAAATGGATTCATCTTTTAAAAAGAAAGAAAGAAAATGGGATGATTTAAGCCTCAGAATCAGGGCAATGAGATGTCTTGTCTGTACCATCCGAGGTATCCAACATGAGCTGGGAAGGCACATGTACCTGCTTCTTCCTGTTCTAAGCCTAAAACAGAGTTTATAACTGTTAAATATGGAGAAAGAAAAAGATAGGAAAGAAATGCTTTCCTTTTCGCTGCGGAGGCATAATCTAACTGTCATCTCATCCCCAGTTTGAGATCACTGTGCAATATGACTTTGAGATCATCAAGAACCTGGAGCCATGGACGACTTACTGCATCCGAGTTCGAGGGTTTCTTCCTGATCGGAACAAAACTGGGAAGTGGAGCGAGCCTGCGTGTGAGCAGACAGCAGAGGATGGTGAGTCATGAGAGGCACAGCCCGAATGGCTGCTGGTCTCAGCCCTGCAGGAGGCCCTGTGCTCCCCACCCCTGGGCTGTGGACATCACACCCACACAGTTCAAACTCCCTCCTCAGCATGTTTGTGTGATTGGCCAGGGAGCAGGGGACTTTCCCTCCTCTGAGGCTGCTCTTTCCCTCACATCAAGGTGATCCAGGGGGCCATTGGCCAGCTGGGAAGCCTTGTTGAGCTTGGTCAAATCACTTGTCGTCTTTAGTGCACAGAGTGTTTGCAGTTCTCAGTCCCAACCCCCAGGCCTCTGTTTCTCTTGGGCTCAGGGCCCAGGGAGTCTGCCTGCTGCTTCAAGGCAGAGGAGGTCTTCCATGGCTGGCAGCCCAGTCCACCCAGTTAGCAGATTAAATGGATCAGAACTGCTTCAAATCTTGCAGCAATGCCAGAAACCAAACTTTAAAGAAGATAGAAAGGGGTCAGACTCACTACTAACCCTGGATTCTCCAGTGAACCCCTGCATTTTTGGGATGTTATCCAGGATGCACATGTGGACCGTGCTTAGGGCTGGTTTAGATGGTCTTAAGATCACAGTGGCCCAACACGTACATGACAAGACTTTAATCCGCTCCCCGATCCCTGCAGAAACCACCCCCTCCTGGCTGGTGGCCTGTATCCTCATAGCCTCCGTCTTCGTGGTCTTCCTCGTGCTCCTGGGGTGCTTTGTCTTGCTGTGGTATGTCTACAAGAAGACCAAATACATCTTCTCACCCAGGAATTCTCTTCCGCAGCACCTGAAAGAGGTAGGTAAGCTGGAGCAAGATGTGGTTTGGAAAACCCCAGTCGGAAGGTGTTGTCCTGTACCGGCAGGGTAACCTAATTCCAGACAACATGTTTACCAGGAGAATCACACACGCCTGGTGTGCTGACCCATTCCCGTGTGCCCATTCGGGGAAGCTGGGGCCAAGTTGGTTCCAGAAGCTGCCTGTGGACCTGCACACTGCTCCTTCTCTGCTTTCGGTGCCCAAAGCCCAAGATGATGGCCCTGGGCCTGGAAAGGAAAGAGTAGAACTTGCACTGCAGAAGCTGAGACAGAGAAAGCTTGTGGCCAAGTACCAGTGAAAAGCCACATGGAGCAAGTGGGAGGAGGGGAAGGTTTGTTCAGATTGGGAATAGTGAACAGTGAATCTAGGGAAGCTATTTCCAAAAAGGTTTAGAAGAAGGAGAATGCATCTTTTCAAAGATGATAGCACTGAAGAGACCCTAAGAAATGAAATGCTATATACACAACTACCCTTTCGTGTCTATGGGTTCCGCATCTATGCACCCAACCAACTGCAGATCAAATATTTTTTAATTGCATTTGTTCATATACATGGCTTTTTTTACGTGTCACTCCCTGTATGATACAGCGTAACAGAGATTTGCATACCATTTAGATTATAGCACAGATAATTTAGGTATGATGGAGGGAGTACAGTTGGCTGCTTTATATAAGGCATCTGTGGATTTTGGTGGACTCCATAAGGAGTCCTGGAACCCATCTATGTGCATAGCTGAGGGGTAACTTAACATTGTCACTTGAAAATGAATATGCCAAGCCCAGACCCAAAAAGGGCCTATCTTTGCTCTCATTTCCCAGGAAATTAGTTCTGAGATAGATTAGCATTCCCAATTGGGAATTCCTTAGGAGTAATTCCCCTAAGGGAGTGCAGTGACAAGATGGGACACAGGGAGAGAGAAGTTGAGCTGTGATGTAGTCACAACAGAGGCCTCCCCTATCCCATAGCTCTTAGGTGTCCCAAGCTGAGGTAAGAGAGCTGAGCCCACAACCCCTCTTTCACCCTGGGTTAGATGTAAGCATCCCCCAGAGGGGAGCCTCACCTATCGGGAGGTGAGCAGCCAGTGTTCCCAGAAGTGAGGAGAACCCTGTGTGGCATGGCACCCACAGCAGCCCACCCCTTGAAACACTCGGATACACTGAGAACAGCTCATCCAGGGCTTGAAGTGAGCCCTTTTCCTAGGCAGGATGACAAGAGGAAGCTTGGTTTTAAAACACTGCCTCCCACTCCCACTCTAGCTGGTCCTGGATCACAAGTATCGTTCATGGTCTCTCCTGCTGGCCCTTCAGGAGAGAGACCTCTTTCCTCTCTATAACTGGCCTCTTTCAGCATAGGCTGCTGACCTGATGTGGTACTCAAAGGTTCTTATCCAGTGAAAACTGAGCTCTGGTCATCAGGCCCTGCTCAGGCAATGGCTGTCCTGCCTGTCTGTTGGCTTCAGAAGAGGGCAGGGGAGAACTAGAAAATGCATTGGTGATTCAGTTCAGTGCCCACCGTGATGTAGCAGTAGCCTTACCCACCCCTGCTGACCCACACGCTGGCTGCTTGCTTTGCCTGACGGTCTCTCGGCCTAAGGAATGGCAACACAGGTTAAAGTTTCATGGGCCTCGCACTGTGTTTGCTAATAAAATGTTCCCACTCTGGATTTCTATTCTTTTTCTTAAAAGATCAGTTAGAAAATATTTTAGACCAAGAAATAAAATCAAAATTATATAGGTACATGGTAGCATGTACCTCTAGTCTCACTCACTCTAGAGACCAAGGCTGTGGACACGCTTGAGCTCATGAGTTGGAAACCAGCCTGGGCAACATAGAGAGACCCCACCTCAAAAAGTAAAAATACAAAGTAAAAAATGTAAAACTACTGTTAGCTTGAGAGCCATAGGAAAACAAGCAATGGGCCAGATTTGGCTCCAGGCTAGTTTGCCAACCCCTGCTTTAGACTCACAAAATCCAACATTACATGGACAAGGAGGGCCAGGCTGGCACTGCTGGATGGCACAGTGTGTAATACACTCAGAGTCCCCTAAGTTCGTGCCCACTCCTAGCCCTTGGCTGTCAGTGGGTCCCTTGGTCTGACATGGTGTTGTATGGGTCTGTGTTGGTTTGCTGGAGCATTTGTGAAGAGTGCCACCCATTGGTTGCCTTACCAGCAGTGTCTTAGTTGTGCAGTCCAGAAGTCTGGGGTACAGGTGTCAGCAGGGCTGTTCCTTCTAAAGCTATGCTCTAGGCCTCACGCCTTGATTCTGCTGGGTTGCTGACAACCTTTGTACTCCTTGGCTTATGGTAGCCTCACTCCAGCCCCTTCCTTGACCCTCACTAGCCTTCTGTCTGTGTGTGCTTTTGTGTCCAAATATCCTCTTATTATTAGAACACTAATCATATTGAATTAGGGGCCCACTCCACTCCAGTACGACTTCCTTCTGACTTAACTACTTATGTTGGGCATAACCTGATTTTCAAATGCAGTCACATTCTGAGGTTATTACTTTGACATATGAATTTTATGGAGCTACAATTCAAGGTACAGTTTTTGCCCATGGAGCAAATCCTTTAAGTCTCAGTGGTGCAGATCAAGGCCTTGCAAGATACAAATGGCAAATCATTCTTCAAATACATGTTAACTTCTGTCTAAATGCATCATTCTCCCTTCCATAGTGCAAGAGATGTGACAGCATCCACTTCCTGCCAGATGGCAAGTTGGTCCCCTCAAGGGGGGGTTTCTTACCAGGGGGCTCAGCACTGATTGCTGCTGCAGACAGGTTGGACATTGGGGAACAGCCTTGGGGAGAAGAAGCCCCTGTTCTTGGCCCATGCAGAGCCTCCATCCGTGGCATCACAGTTGCTCTGGTCATGAGTACATGTGCCACACACAGGAGGCAGATGACCCCTAGGATGACATTGGCTCTCTCATCCTGCATATTTGGGGCTTCCCTTTCCATGGCCTGTACTTTCAGTGGGAGTTAATCTGTGTTACAGAAATCTACACACTTCAAGCTACACCCTTCCATCCACCTGCCTCTTCCCTAGACATCCTTGAACCCTACCTTCCAGCCTTCCCTCTAGGCCCCAACCCCTGGCCTGGCCATTAAACACTGCCACGATTCCATGGTGAATCTGATTTGAGTCATTTTCCTTTATACACAATGGGGTCGACCAGATGTACAGTTCAAAACTGCCTGGTGGAAAGCTTCATTCTACTACCTCTGGCGGTCCTGCTGCAGCAGACATTTCTCATTTGTACTGCATACCGTGCTGGAAGGTTGGCCTTCCAGAGAAAAAAAACCTTCTCCCTATATGATCATGCTGTGAGCAGAGGCAGAGCAGATACAGGGGGCACACAGCATAGGAATCCGACTTACCTGTGTGTGTGGCTGACCTGTACTCCACGCCCTGTCCTAGGAAATGATGGGTCCCACACGCCCCATGATGATACAACTTCTATAACAAAAGTGATTTTTTTTTTCTCCAGGAATGAGAAAAACATCTGCAAATCCAGGGCACATGTGGCCCTGTGAGCCATAGCAGGTCTTAGATGTACTCAGGGAGGCAAAGGCAAACAGATTTTAAAGGTAAAATGAGCAAAGTTCATTGATTGTCTTAGAACAGTCATCCTGGCTGTAAAGATCAATAACAACTCTGACATGTATCCCTGGTTGCATAGGCAGATGTTGGGCATGTTGTCTGGTAGTGGCCTTTGTGCACAGTTGTGGTTTGGTAGGATCTTTTGTAATAATTCTTCTTATCAGGCAGATTGTACATGCGGACTCCCCTTCATGACCTACCAGCTTCCTTTAGTCTGGTTTTGGATGTAAGTGATTACCTTGGCCCCTTCAGGACACCCTAGTGGCTTTAAGCTCTGCCTCTGCTGGGTTTCCACACCCCTCTAGGAGCAGTTGTTCACACAGGACATACTGATGTGCTACAGAGGCCCAACCTGGCCCAGAACACTAGGGTTAGCATGATGATTCTCCTCTTGGGATTGGTCTGCCCAGAGTTTTTTTCTCAGCCTAAACTTTAAAAGGTTCTGCTGGGTCAGGCAAGGCATACATCAGGTTCCATTAGCCCACTGTCAGTGGCATATAACTCACCAAGCTACAGGAACGTACCTGCTCCATGTCCATGGCACTTACCTGCTATAGGACTCTTGCTTGTCCTGGACTTCCCTCAAAACTACCTGTCAGTTGACAGGGGCTGCCCTGGAGCCCTGTGGAGGTATCATCTGGAAAGGGACCCAGCTGTGGCCATTTCTGCTGTCCACTGGAGGCCCCACATTTATCCTGGCAAGTTGTGCAGCCCAGAACAGCACCCACTGTGGCTAGAAAGTAGTGCTTATTCCTACAAGCAAGTGTTTCAGAGCCACTAGAGCTTTTCTACAAGAAGCACCTTTAAGCCCTGCAGTACAGCAAAGACTCAGGAACATTGTAAACTGAGCTTCTGCAAAGCCACAGCTGGAACACACAGAGCAAAGAGGGACAGGCCCTTTGCTGTAGGTAGAAGGTGTTTTTTTTTAACTGAGAACCAGGAAAAAAAATAAACAATTCATCTGCTATTTCTGCTGCTTGGCTTCACCATCAAAGAAACTGGTCAGATGGGAAACAACAGATGGCAGATCAAAGCCGAGACCATTTTAATGTCCTTCAAGGACCAGTTGGGAGGAACTCTCCCTTCCCAGACTCGCTGGCCCTGTAATATTCTAAGAACTAGGAGTGCTCTGAGTTCTGGAGAAGGGCCACCCAGTAAGGAGGAGGGAAACTCATCGGAGGAGATCGGGGGCCCCATGTCACCAAAATCTCTGATTTGGCTCACCAAGTACAGAGTGGGTTAACCATGACCCAGAGCGTCGTCTTGAATTTAGGGCGATTAGCTAGAGTGAAAGACTTTGAGATGACAAAGCAGTAGTTAAATTTATTCAATACAGAGTGCTGAGTTGTATTTTAGAAACTGTTTTAATCACTTTCTCCTCACTGGGACACAATGCCCAACACCTCCAAGTTAAACAAGGAGAGATTTATTCAGGCTCACATTTTTAGTCCATAACCCACTGGCTCCAAGGCAGGCCGCCATGGCAGAGGGGTGTGGAGGAGGAAAGCTGCTCACAGCATGGCAGACAAGAAGTATAGTGGAGACAGAACCCAGGGAAGGAAGTAAACCCAGGGAGCCATCATTTCCCCCAGACCCAGCCTCTGAACAGCGAGCCAGCCATTGGCCCCATAATCTGATCACCTTCCAAAAGCCCTACCTATGAGGCGGTGGGGGACATTTAGATATAAACCATGACAAGCTGGCCACCAGTTTCTCGTGTGTCTAACCAAGAAACTCAGCCTAAGACTTACTTTTTTGACATTTAGTGCATTTTCTCTTGGTTTCCTCTCCTTGCTGTTTCCCAGAAGAACCAAGTAGTATCTTCCAGTTTCATGAACCTGCTAGATCCAAGAGTTTAGAGAATTCTCCCTTCCCCTGACTTCCTCCATGGTACCCCTGATCTTCCCACTCCCTTGCATCGACTGCTCAAGGGCCAAGAGGGGAAACAGTGACTGGTCCAACAGCAGCAGGTAGGGCAGCCACCCTGCACTGCAGCTGAGTCGTATCAGAAGCCTGAGTGCAGACATTATCTTACAGAAAGATGAGACTGATGGATTGAGGATGAACTAAGGAAGTTCCATCTGGAGGGATGGGTTAAAAATGCAAGGCTTTAAAGGTTTCTCTGCCTGAGAAGATGAGTAGAGAACGTGAAATCAATAGAGATTTCCAGCAGCGTATGCAATACGCCCACAGTGTTCGGTGTTGGAGACATGGATGACTGGACTGTGCTCCCTGTCTTTAAGTGGCCCTGGGTATGCAAGAGACAAGGTGTGACAGTGAGTACCCATCAGATGTCCTCAAGTAATGCTGTCTCGTAATGTGAGCCACATATATTTTAAACTTACTGGTAAATACATTTATGAAAAAGTAAAAAGACACAGGTAAAATGAACCTTAAGAGTGTATTTTATGTACACAATATATCTAAAAGAATGCCATTTCAACATTAAACAGTATATTTTTAAACTTAATGATAGTCCATGTTCTTTTTCACACATGGTCTTCAACGTCTGGTTTGTATTTCATACTCAAAATGCACACTGATTCGCACTAGCTGCATTACAGATAGCTACATTGGATTCCTGGCTACCATACACATACATACCTAGCACAGGGCTAGTACTGAGGTCAAGGGACACACAGGATGCTGGGGATGCCAAAGAGGACCCTAAGTAAGCCTGAGGATGCACTGGAGATCCTGTGTGTTATTCCAAAATGCATGTTTCCAAGATCTGCAGCATTCCTGCTTCTGGGAAGAAATGACAGCCCCACAGCACTGTAACCAGGCTAAAAGCACAAGGCCCTGGGTTCAGTCCCCAGCTCCCCTGTCCCCAGAGACAAGACAGACAGACAAGAGAGATTGAGACTGAAAGTTTTCCAGGGTGACCTGAAAGCACTTAGCAAACAAGTTGTACATCTTATTTATTGTCACATCTTTTTTAATTGTGATCAAATTCACAGTATAAAATTTACCAGCCTGTTATGTAATTCAGAGGCATTAAGTAAATTCACGTTGTTGTACAGCCATCACCAGGAGTTTTTCCTCCTTCCTTCCAAAATGGAAACTCTATACACATTGAACACTGGCTCCCATTCTCTCTTCCCCCAGACCCTGGCTCAAATCCATTTCTATGAGACAGGGTCACCTCGGGACATTTGATGGACACTTTGCTTTCTCTGGAGAATATATTGAGGCATATGATTGCTAGATCATAAGAAAATTCTATTTTTAATTTTATAAGAAACCACTATACAATTAACATCACCTTTTTCTTAGGGCCTTGCTATGTAGCCCAGACTGACCTTGAACTTGCAGCAATCCTGCCTCAGCTTCCCACCTGCTGGGATTACAGGCATGCTCCACCATGGCCGGTGGATGTTACATTTTTAAAACAGCAGTTTGCAAGCCCAGAGGGAACTTCGATAATTAACTGTCCTTTGCTTGCTTGTTTGTTTTCTCTTACAGTTTTTGGGCCACCCACACAATACACTTCTGTTCTTCTCCTCCCCACTCTCCTATGAGACTGAAGTTTTCGACAAACTAAGTGTGATTACAGAAAATGCTGAATACAGCAAGCAGGATCCTGGTGACAATTGCAGCCTTGAGGCCCCAACTGGACCAGGACCCCCAGAGCTACTTTCCAAGGAGAAAACCAACCTAGTGGAATACAGCAACTCCATTCTCCCCACGTCTGACTCAGAGTGTGGTCAGCATGACCACCTGAACAATCACCAGATCTACAACTCTCAGACAGTGGACTTGTCCAGACAACTGAAAACCTAGGTTGTAGCCAGGCATGGAGTCGGTGCATACCTATAATCCTAGCACTTGGGAGGTTGAGGCAGGAGAATCTCCTTGAGATCAAGGCCAGCTTGGACTACGTAGTAAGTTCAAGGCCAGCCTGGGCTATGTGGGAGACCCTGTCTAAAGAAGCTAAAACCAAAACAAACACCAAACTGCAGACTCGCTACTTTATGAAGACTTTAATGATTTTTTAAAAAAGGTGGCTACTGAGAGCATAATTTTCGGCCTTTTGTGCTCCCTTCAGCAAGGACCAGGGTTTACCTGTGAGAAACGGAAATATACGTGAGGAATAAGAAATGGAGGTGCTATGAAATCCTTCCATGGTGTCCACAGACCAGCTGGAAACTGTCCTCAAGTCGCAGACAGTCAGCACCACACTGGACAGAGGGGACTCTGGGTGCTCCAGGAGACAAAGGGCTCCTGTTTACACCCGTGTGTGTTTCGTGCGTGGCTCGAGCTCTGCCAGAGCTTGAATCGCTGTCTAATCTATGTTTGTGTTAGCTCTCTGTTATGACAAAATACTTGACATAAACAACTTGAAAGGACATTTATTTATCGTGGTTTCAGGACTGCCTGTCGGTGGTATCTTGGCCCTGTCACTTTGGAGCTTCGGCAGCACAGTGTAGGGGCCACTGAGAAGCTCAGTGGTCACCAGAAAAAGCAGGGGAGAGGGAGAGGCAGGGGCTGGAGTCCAGGTATCCTCTTAAGGGCACCGCACCCTCACTTCCTTCCACACTAGCCCCCCACTTTTAAAGGGTCAGTGCCTCCCAAGGCACCACAGGCTGGCATCCAGGCCTTTACCATCTGCACCTCTGAAAGACATTTACAACCCAAACCATAACAGCACTTAAAATGCCACGTTTGCTTAATTGTTTGGTAGTGAATGAAAGGCTCCAGTGTACCTTTTCTGGTTTTCTTGAGACTGGTTCTCACTGTGTAGTTCAGACTGGTCTTGAACTCACTGTCTACCCCAGAGTGGCCTCAAACTCCTGGCGATCCTCCTGCCTCAGTCTTCCGAGCACTGAGATAACAGGTGTACACCACCACGTCCAGTTCCCGTTTGCTATTTTTGGTGTCCCTTCCTTCAGCAGGTATTTCTCTGGTGCTACCTGCCGTTAACAGGCACTTGCTGAGTCTGAGATCCTAAAGCCCAATGGGAGCGCTTGATCTAGGAAGCTTAAAAGAACAGAGGGTCTCCTGGCCTCATCCACCCAGACACTGACTGACCTGTGGCCTCTCCGTCCATGTCCTCAGCTGCCTGTGGGAATGAAAAAGTTTAAAGATTAGTAATACAGATATAAAAGATGCCTCCCCTGGTGCCAGTGCATAATAGGCACTCAGTAAAAGGCAGGTGCTCTAGCAGCAGCATCCTCTGCAAACCTAGGCCAGCAACGTGTCCCTCCTCTGCCAGATTTCCCAGTAAGGCAGACCCCTTCTCCTCCCCCATAGGAATAACACTTTGAAATCGCTCCTTTGGGCTGGAGCTGGGGCTCAGGAGTAGAGTGCTTGCCCAGCTTTAGTGAGGCCCTTGCTCTAGTCTCTACCGCCTTAAAACAATAAATAAGTAAATGAAAGCAGTCAGGTGTTTATGGGGGTGGGAGATAGGGATTGGACCCAGGGCTCTGGCCCTCACCTGTGTCCCCAGCCATGGTTTGAGACAGGCTCTTGCTAAGTAGCCCAGACTGAGCTCAAGGGCACAATCTCCCTGCTCTGGCCTCTTGCTGTTAGCATTTTTTGTGCGGGGTGAGAACACACAGACCATGCAGCTGTCTCAGCAACTCTGCCTTCCTCCCTTGGGGACAGTGCAGCCTTCCAGGACACATGGACAGAGTGCCCATGCTCCAGAGCACAGGGAGCAGGGGACCTGCTGCATCACCAAGTCATCCTGGTCTACAGGGCTGAAGGTGGCTGCTCGAAGGATGTCCAGTGAGTTCACCAGGATCAGAGACCCTGTGCCTTGTGCCTAGTGCTTGGTGACAGGGTTGTCTTCATCTTATCCGGGCCTGCATGTAGCTCCTGGGTGACATCTCACTAGTTATCCCCCACCTGCTGGCTCCAGATGAGTAAGAAGTCCTCGCCCAGATTTCCACATGGCCTCTCTGCCCACCGAAGCATTCCTGCCCTGGTGGGAGGTTCCTCATCCACCCGTTGCTTGGAGACCTTAGAAGGAAGCATTATGGGGTGGGAGGAACAGGAGTTTATTAACATCCTTACCTTCAATTTACAGTCCAGAGCTTCAGTTATTTTATAACATTGTGAGGTAACCACCTACTCTATTTCCAATCTCAGCCTCTTCGCTGTCTGGGGATAATCTTAGGACCAAGGAAAAATGCATCCTCTTTCCCAGTGAAGCTCTTCCTCCTGGGCCCATGCTGCAGACAGAGCTGGTTTAAATCCTGGTCCCTAGAAGGGCGCTGGGTTAGGAGAGGAGACGGGAGCCACCCCTGGCGCAGCTGCTGGAGTTCTTTCTGCCTCCCTCGAATCTGCATGCCTCCCTGTGTTTGGGGCTCTCCCACCTCCCAACTGTGGACCCTCCCTCCGTGTTGAGTGGCTAGCTTTCCTCCTTGCAGCCAGAGTATAAACCATATCCCAGGCTCCACCCCAGTTCTGAGGGAGAAGAGAAGTGACCCTGGGAGAAGGGTCCAGTGGCCAAGGGCTCAGCGATAGCGGCCTAATACCCGACCAGACTGGATCAGAACTGGACGTCATTCCTGCTTGTATCCCCTCGGACTGTTTCTCCAACTTCTGGAGAGCCAGGGTCATATTGAAAAATGGCTTTTCTGCTTCTGTTAACTAGAGCTGGTTTCCATGTTTGCATCTAAAATCCTGAAAGTCCCCTGGACAGTGAAATGGAGTGGGTATGGATTCGCAAGCCCCTGGAGGATGGCAAGGATGGGTGGGATTCATTTATTTGTGTTCTCTATTTATCTATCCCTATCTTATCTCTGTATCTCTTAAAGTCCTAAAATGTACTAACTGGAGTCTGGGGAGAAGTCTGGGGAATGCACTGTGTTATGCCTTATGTCTAGATGGACCCCCAAATCCTCATGCAACCGCAGGCAAAGCTCTTCAAAGGTGACTGGATCTAGAGTATGTGACACTGGGATTCATTCATGGTACAATGCTAGGATTGAGGATGCTGAGAATAAGGGTGTGAGATTACTAAATCAGCCCATTGATTGGTTTGGTACCCAGTAGCCTAGATAGAATATAAAGGGACAGAAAGAAGCTGCTAAGTTTGCTTGGACTTGCTGCTTGCTGTCTTCTGCCCACCACACACTGTTTCTCCTTTCCAGTGCCCACCTGTGATGTCACCCTGCCTTGAAGCCAGCCAACTATGCACTGAAACCTCTATGAACCATATGACAGCTAAGCATTTCCTACTTTAACTTTTGGTGTGGGATGTTTTGTTTCAGTGACAAGGAAAGTAATTAACCACACACTGGGAGGGGAGATGGAGGGGGAGAGAGCATTAGTCCTACTAGGCCAGTAGTTAATAACCAAGCTGCTGCCGCATCTTGTTAAGAAGATAGAACCAGAGGCAGCTTGGTAGCCAAAGCCAAAGCCACAGAGATGGTGACCTTTTTCCTTCTCACTTTCACTCTGCACATTGGGCACTCAGCTTCCACCAATGGTGTTTGCTCAGGACTGCAAATAGGTCCTTTCATAAGTCACCATCTCCTTTAGTCAGTTTTATGCTGCTGTAACAAAATACCTGATGCTGAATATTTTATTTTTTAAAAAGAGGTTTATGCATTTGTTGCTGCTGAAAGTGCAAGATCATGACTGCAGCCTGAGCTTGGCTCTGGCAAGGACCTCATGGTGGATGGAATCACAATAGCTAGAACAAGGGAAGAACAGGGATTCAGGGAAGGCGTGAGACTTGCGCAAAACAACCCACTATCGTGGGAACTAATCTAGTCCCAAGAGAGAACATGGATCCATTCATGAGGTAAACCCCAGGACAGTGATCTTCCACTAGGTCTCACCTCTTAAAATTTGCACATCCTTGACACTACCCCCAAGGTACCAAGCTTCCAACATAGCAACCACTGGGGGACAAACTACATCCCAGCCATAGCGCCATGCTTCTAACAACTCAGCAGATCACTGGGCCAACTTGTTGATGATGGGTTACCCATGCCTCTGGCATGATAAGTGGTAAAGGGATGCCACCGTCATTTTTTTTTTTTTTTTGGTTTGTGTGTTCATTTGTCTTGTTTTGTTTTTGAGACAAGGATCTTGCTACGTAGCCCACACTGCCTTTAAACTCACAGCAGTCCTCCTGCCTCAGCCTCCCAAATGCTGAGATTACAGGCATGAGCCACCAATGCCTGGCTTCTCTTGGTGATTTTTAAAGGGGCAGAATATATTTTTAATTTTGGCTCCAAAACCCAAAATTCAGCATGATAAGGCTGAAATCACTGTGTATAAGGGCATCTGGCAGCTTTGAGGACACTCCACTGTTTGCACCTTCCAGACGTCAGTATTTCTTATCTGTGTCCAAATCAATCCTACCTCGTCCTGCAAATCCCAATCACTTTTTCCTCTCTGATCTATAATATATATCCCTCTGCTTCTTTAAGAATACTTGTGGTTGCAATTAAAGCTTAGATGGATAATGCTGGATAAACCTTGCCTCAAAATTATTAATTTCATCAAGTTTGCAAAGATCCTTTTTACAAATCACATTCCCAGGTGTGGGACTACGATGTCCAGTATCTCTAATGGTACTACTATCTTTGAGGCATCACTCAGGCTATTACACAGCCCTTACCAGAAACTCAAAAGAAATCAATATGGTTTTGGTTTCTGAGTGAAGGGGCAAATCCATCTTTCCTAAGAAGTTATGGTCTTAAGCTGGTCCTCAGGCAGGTTTGTAGCTGTTATGGTTTTTTTTCTAGAAGTCCCTCCAAAGCGTCATGTGATCACAGGTGGGACTTCTCAGAGGTGACTGAATCTAGGGTATGTGAACGTGGATTAAGGATGTGATACTAGGATTAAAGGTGTATGATACTGGATTTGTCCATTAATAGATTTATCATAGTTCTGGGTGTGAATAATGGGAAGCCCCTAGACTGTAGGTGACATCACCCAAAATGCTTATAGCCTAAATGGGATAAAAGGAAAAGGGAGAATTGCCGCTGTTCTTTACTGCCTCCTGCTGCCTCCAACCTGCCATGCTGTGGACCGTTTTCCTCTGCCATGTCCCTCTGCCCTGCTTCCTGGCCTTGGAACCAGCTGGCTATGAACTGAAACCCCTACAAACTGTTCGCTAAAGTTAACTTTCCCTCCTTTAACTTTGGGTGTCAGGTATTTTGTCACGGCAGTGAGATAGTCATTAAGACAAGCCCCAAAGGACCACACCAGGGTAGTCAAATAAAACCTCGGGGTTAACTGACAGAGATCACCAAACCCAGAAGGATGCATTATGAACAAGACCAGCAGAAAGAAGAAGCAGTGCCAGGTCAGACCACAAAAATTCCAGATTCTGACCTCAATTCTCAGAAAATGGACAGTGAACATAAGGAGTAGGTGTAAGGGTAAAAGGCCATGTAAGGGCAGCACTAGAGACTAAATTACCTGGTTTTGTCAGGCTAGCAGTAAACCCCAAAGTTCAGTGGCTTTTTACAACAAAGGCTGGCTTCTAGCACATGTGGCCGGGGGACAACCAGGGGACTGTTCTGATCTCAGTCGTTTCTTTATCCCAGGAGCTAAGATGAAGGATATGCCAAAGAGAAAAAGCAAAACAGTGCTGCAAAGACAGTTTCAACTTCTGTTTGGGGAGTAGATCAGATCCACCCATATTCCCTCGCCCAGAGACACAGCCAAGTCCCAAGTGAACAAAATGAGGAAGTTACTCCCCCACTGCGCCATGGGAGAACCAATTTCATAATTTCGCCATCAGAGAACCATATTCATATGGCATTTGCTCATAATAAAGAGAAAGAATAATTAGGACCAATAATTACTATCTAATACTCTCTTACTTTCCTCACTGCTGACACACAGTACCAGATACCCACAACTCAAAGGAAAAGAGTTTTTGCTCATGGTTTACAGACTACAGTCAGCAGGATCCAGGAAAGGCAGAGAAGAGCTACTCAGGCATGGCAGACAGGAAGCAGAGAGTGAAGGGAGGAGCTGGGAAGTGAGATGAACCCTTCCAGGCCACACCCCCATTGACCCCTCTTCCAATGAGATCCCCTCTAAGTGCATAATCCAATCATTCTCCAAAAGCTCCACCAATGAGCACACAGAGTTTTGAGAAGAAATCCAGATATAAATCATAATACAGACTAACAAGATACTTTAAACGGATTGTGGGACATGAGAAAGCAAATAGCCCTAGAAATAAAAAGTTAAAGTTTTATGAGTCAGAGACAGACTTGATGTGAGATTAGGGGTGACTGAAGAGAGAATAAGTGAACTGGTCAGAAAGGGGAGCATATTGGTTAGGGTTCTCTGGAGAAATGGAACGAATAGGTTGTGTGTGAAGATAGAATTATGTTAAGGAATCAACTTGTGCAATTTGAGGCTGACAAGTTTGAAATCTTTAGGGAAAATCAACAGGCTGGAGACTCTAAAAAAAGGTTATATTTTGGCTTAAATCAAAGACAGAATTTTACTCAAAGGCTTGAGTCTGAAAGCAGAATCGACTCTTCCTCGGAAGATACCATGATTTCTTTTTAAGGCCTTCAACTGATTATGCAAAGCCCATTCACATCAAAGAGAATAACCCAATATATTCAAAGTCTACTGGCTCAAAGTTAATCTCACCTAGAACTTCCAGGAAAATGGCAGAGCGGTGAGCAGCAGAGAAAGAACCTCTCCAAGTTGTGGTGTCCAGACCCTTGAATAAAGCAACATGAGGAAGAGAAAGTAGAGAGAAGTGGGTCCCATGGACCCAGAAAGGATCTGAGCTGAGATTTGAAGCCCATGGAGAGAGATTTCAGGAATTCAGCAAAAATAAAACAATTTTTTTTAAAAACCCGGGGGCAGTAGACCTGCCGGACAGAGAGAAAGGGTAAGGAAGCAATGTGGCCGGCCCCACACCCTGTATGCCAGTGGAAGTCCTGCTGCCTGCCAGGGAGAAGGAGCATAGAAGGAATGCAGACCCCACTGTCTGAGGTCCTGCCAGCCACCAGGAGCAAGACGCGAAGAAGCAACTCAGCCCCACCGCCATCTGCCACCAGGGAGAAAAGGCAAGGAAGCAGCCCCCACACCCTGAAGGCCAGCAGAGGCCTTGCCAGCCGCGGGGTGAAGGAACAAGAAAACCGTGTGGCCTTCCCATGTGCCAGAGGAGGGAGGCCCTACTCAGCCAGGGAGAAGCAGCAAGAAACCTAAACAGCCTCCTTGTGTGCTGGAGGGGCCCCATCTGCAGGGGAGAGAGAGCAAGGAAGCCGCCCCTGCCTCCTGCCCCACGCCCACCTGTAAGCAACTGCATGTACACAGGCTGAGGTGATAACAATTGAAGTAACTGAAGTAAAGAAGCAACCTGACATTTGTGTTGTTTGATTGATTTTGCAGGCCTGGGGCTAGTGGTCTGAGCAAATATTCAGAGGATAACAATATGCAGTATAGTAATGACTGTGGATTTCTTACTGTCCTATAACCTTTTGTTTTGTTCCATTTTACTGTTATGTTTTACTTCCTTTAAAATTAAAAGATAAAAAATAAAGTTAATCTCACCAAATCTTCACAGTAATATCAGGAGTAACATTTTAACTACTCACCTTAGCACATAAAATTAACTATCGTAGAGAGATTCATTTCAACATTTGCAACATCCATGTATATAGCAATAGTTGATATTTACAGTTGTATCCTAAGACCTTGTTCAACTGAGTAGTTCTTTTGCAGAATCTTCAGAATTTTTGTATACACAGTTACAATTAATAACAACCATTGTACATTTTTTAAAAAGTGATTTTCCAGGGCACAGCACACAGAAACAAAAAATGGAACATATGGGCAGTTAAGATACAAGACATAAGTCTTCTTATATGTTCCACTGATTCTCATATCTGCTTTTTTGCCAGTACCATGCTGATTTTATCACCGTAGCTTTGTAGTATAATTTCAACTCAGAGATTGTGATGCCTCCTGCCTTGCCTTTGCTACTCTAAGTCTCTTCCATTTGCATGTAAATTTTAGTAATGTTTTCTCTAGATTTGTTACATTAATGGTATTTTTATTGAGATGGCATTAAATCTATATAACAGTTTTGGAAGTATGACCGTTTTCATACTGTTAGTTCTTCCTATCCAAGAGCAAGGGATATCTTTCCTTTTTCTGATATCTTCTTCAATCTCCTCTTTTAGAGTACTATAGTTTTCAATGCATAGATCTTTTTCATCCTTTGTTAGACTTTGATTCCTAAGTATTTCATTTTTTTGAATTCTATTGTGAAAGGTATATTTCCATAATTTCTCTCTCAGTGAGTTTGTTGTTTGTGTACAGAAATGCTATTGATTTTTGAGTGTTGACTTTGTATCCAGCTACGCAGCTGAATTTGCTTACTAACTCTAGTAGTCTTTGATGGAGTTTTTGGGGGCTGCTATATAGCGTGTCGTGTCATCTGCAAATAATGATAATTTAACTTCTTTCTTTTCTATCTTTATTCCTTTTATTTCTCTCTCCTGTCTAGTTGCTCTGGCTAAACATTAGCTTGGCTAATGTTTCCAGAACTATAACATGTTCACTGGAAGAAAGATAGCCTGTTTAATAAACAGTGCTAGAAAAGCTGGCTTTCCACCACCTGCCAAAGACTATAACTAGTCCCAAGTCTATCATCATGAACTAAAATAAAGTCAAAATGGATCAAAGATCTTAATATTAATACAGAAACACTAAGTATACTGGAAGATAAAGTAGGTAGGAATCTTGAAGACATAGGGTTAGGCAAAGAGTTTATGAACAAAACACAAACCACATGGGAAGTACTTCAAAAGATCAACAAATGGAATCTCATTTTTTTGTACATCAAAAGAAATCACTGAGTGAAAAGAAAACCCACAGAGGGGGGAAAAATTTTAACCAGCTGTCCCTCAAAGGACTTCTATATAGAACATATAAAGAATTGAAAAAATCAGGACCACCTAATTCAGACTCAATCCAAAAATGAGTGTCTGAGATGAATACACACTTCTCAGTCACTTTTTTCATGCCTATATCTTATAATCTGGAAAACTACTTTGAAGATAATACACAATATATTAACGAGTTAATCTCCTGTTATTTTGTTTTGAAATTCTGTATCATCAGGGTTTTTTTTTGTTTTTAAAATAAAAAAGTTATATGAAGGATGGAATGAGAGTCTATTCCATGACTAATCGGAGTCCCAGGGAGAGGTGGAAAAGAATGTGTTTGAATATTCAAAAAGATCATGGCTGATTTAAAAATTTAGGGATTCCAAATCCCAATTTGTCCATATCTCAGGTTTGATATATACAGAACAATCTCATTAGAGGAAAACTGCAGACCCCCAAACACCAAGAAAAAAGATGACCTTCAAAGAGAAAAAAACTCAGGCAAAATCTCAGCCGTACCAGGCAAAATGGAAGTATGGACTGGCCTCTGTGTGTGACAGGTGGTGCCAGCTTAGAACTGTATACTCTACAAGTATCTTCTAGAAAAAGACTGCAAAAAGTCTTTTAGGAAAATAACTAAGCAGTCAAGCAAACAAAAGTGGAAAATTCCACATCAAAAGTTTTTTATCAGATAATGACTAAAGGTCTGTTTCAGGCAAATGGAAATTGGTTTCAAGTGGAAATTGTGCTATTAAGAAAAAAATAAAATAGGAAAAATACAGGTAAATATGTTGGTTTATTTAAACAAACATTGTGCAAAACAATAATTTAAATGAAAAATATTTACACATGGTGACAATAATTAATAACAGTGTATAGTATTCTTGCAAGTAACTAAGAAAGTAGATTTTAAATGATCTTGATATGAAAAGCTTTGTCTGTGAGGTATCACATATGTCTATTAGCTTGGTTTAGCCATTCCACAATGTAGACATGTTTCAAAACATCGTGTTGTACTCCAAAATATATGCAAATTGTGTGAATTATTTTTTAAACTATTAAACAATGAGATCTAAGAACAACTAAAATGTGAGGAGAGGAAACACTGAAGTTAGTGTATGTTAAACTTCTTGATGTTTTAGGGAGTAGAATAAATTCACTGTTAAACTGAGATGTGGATGTTGAAATTTTTAGAGTGACCTCATTAGGAGAACACTGTTTCTCAATGGGAGAGGGTGTGTTATTTTGTTTCCCAGGGAACATCTGTCAGTGTCTACACACATAAACAGCTGTCTGAGGTGGAGAGACTTTATTACTGGTATCCTGCAGATGGAGGCCAGTAATGCTGCTAAGTATCCAAACAACACACATGGAAGACTTACCAAGTTCAAGATGCCACTAATGTGGAGGTCAGGAAATCCTATACTGGCGGAAAAAGTGACTAAGAACAATGTTTCAGTCAAGAAACTACTCCAAACAAAAACAGGAGAGACCAAGAAATCTCTTTTTATAAAAGCAAAAGAAATACAAAATAGAGTAATATAATATTACTTCCTATATAATATTAACACCTGTTATGGTTGATACATTTTATCAACTTGAGAAGTTTAGAAATTTGTCTAAGAGACTCAGCAGGAAGCCAGAATCCTTACTTTATAACTTCATTCTGGGCAAGAGGAGGGCACAGATATTTTGCAGTGCTACATCTGCCCTACGGGTTAGGGAGTGGCTTGCATACAGTATAAGGGAGGAAAAGAGGCTTGTTCTCCCCCTTTTTGTTCTGGCTGCTTTTGCTGGCTGCTACCTTGAAGTGCCATGCCACCTTGCCTTGGAGCCAAATGATTATGGACTTAAACCTTCACAGACAGCAAGCTAAATAAACCATTCTTCCTTCATTTGGGGTATCCGGTTTTTTGTCCCAGCAAGGAAAGAAAAGTAACCAAGACAACATGATATAAAATAGACTTTAAGGCCCACAAGAGTAAAAGAGTACCACAACATAATTATAAAAAATTTCAGGTCATCTGAAAGACAAAACAGTTCTAAACATACATACTCTTGACTCAGGTTTTCCTGAGCTTTGAAGTAGATCAAACCTGATAGAAACACAAGGAGAATGGAAGAACTTCAGCACCATAATATAATATGGTATGACACCTGGCATTTATGTGGCATTGACAAGGAGCTCAGCATTGCACTAAGCACATGACAAGTCTCTTTTAATTTGCTTATTTTTAGTTAGTTAGTTAGTTAGTTTTGCAGTGCCTACTGATTGAACCCAGGGCCTTTGCATTGAGCTACATCCCAACTTTTTTTTTTTTTTTAAACAGGATCTCACTCAATCACTAAATTTCCCAGGCTGGGCTCAAACTTGAATTCTTCCCATTCCTCCTGCTTCAGCTTCCCAGAGTGCTAGGACTACAGACATCCATTACAATGCTTAGCTACATTACCAGTTTTTTGTCTATTGAACTGAAGATTCCATCGGTTGTAAAATGCACTGTTAGTATTTGAACCACTGGAGGGAAGCAGAAATGTTGTTTCTTAAAATATGCATCCTTATCAATAATGACACATCAAAATGTCAGAGATGTTAAGGTGTGTGTATGTGTACGTATTCTTGTGTACACACACATACACACACACACACACACACACACACACACAATTAGAAACTGAAAGTAAATATGGCACTGTTACTAGTGATTTAGACACACAAAGGATATCTGGGCCTAAAACTTCCTGAAGATTTAACATTTTCAAAATAAAACTTGGGGGAAATTGTAATCTAAATGCACATACTTACAAAGAATCATTGTTGCAGCATGTATTCATTACATATGTGTTCAAAACAGTGTTTAGCTGGGCATTCAGGTACACAACTATAATCCTGGCACCAGGAAAGTCAAGGCAGGAGAATCACTGTGAGTCTGAAGCCAGCCTGGGCTACATAATGAGTTCAAGGATAACCTGAACTACAGAGAGAGACAAAATAAAATAAGTGTTTTTTAAAATCAGGGTTTTTGTCTCAGAAGAAAAAAAACTGACATTTTCACATTCCTTTTGCCGCTTAATCTTAGCATTTGTATGTAGAGCTACAGGGAGGATGTTACTGTGGGCACAGTCACAGGCACACAGGGACCCACCTGGAGCTGAGAGTGACTCCAAAGCAGCAGAGGCCCTCAGTGCAGGTGCAGAGCACCGCATTAGCTGGTGAGGGCAGTGCGGCCCCTGCATCCTGCGGGCTTTCCAGGTCTCAGGAGTGACACAAGGGAAGAAAAGGGATAAAGACATTTACACAGTGCCGCTGTGTGATGCTGCCAACGACATGGGACATGAATGCAGGGAACCTGCTCCTGCCTCGGCTACCAGTCCAGCTGAGTTCTTTGCGATTGCATTTTGCTGCTAACTGTGCAGGCACTCAGAAGCCTCCACATCCACCGGCATTGTGCATGTCTCTTTCCACATCCTAGAACTATGTGTGGGTAGTCTGGGAACTAAGATAACAATCATCTTCCTCACAAATGTCCTTGGAACTTTTTGACATAGGTGTAACATTAACAAAGGTATCCTGTGTTAATTTTTTTATTTAAAGAGAAAAACGAAACAAAACAGTGAAAGGGTACAAGTAATACAGAATTTCAAGAAAAAAACATACAGTAAGAAATCACTAGTTAATACATTACATATTGGCATCTTAGAAATAGTTGTTCAAATTACAAAACTAAAGCATACAAAGTGGACATTCAAACAGTGAGATTGCAAACAGTTCTGTTCAACGATCCAACAAAAACTTAGTAATATGGTTTTCTATCTTACACACTTAAATATACATGCAGTTATATCCTTTAGATCACTTTCTTTTCCTCTCTTTTTTACGATAACAATTACACATTTTGGGTTTTATTATTCCCACAGTTGTTATTACTTTTTATTTGAAGAGAAAAAAACCAAATGTGACAAAGCAAAACAGTCAGTTAGAACAGAAGGATGGACATAGTACATGATGTAAAAACAGAATACCAGGTGATCAACAATGGTTACCATTATGCCTCTTGCTATCTTAAAAAGAGTTGCCTATATCATCAGGTATAATCGAATTGAACACAACAAGACCAATAAAACTTAAACACTGGAGACCTTACGGGACTTCAAAAGAAAATAATAGTCAAACCATAATGGGCATCATAGTAAATCTTATTGCCTTCAAAGTGGTTGCCTCTACCCTCAAACTTGATACAATCAAAGGAAACACAGTAGAGTAAAATCAGTCAAAACAAGATGGGGAGAGCAACACAGCAGCTCAAATCAGGGTAATAGGAAAACAAAAAAGTTACTATAATACATCCCACTATTTTTAATTTATTTTCCCCTTAATTAAAAAAAATAAGAAAAAATAAATTAATTTTTTTTAAAAAAAGGGGAGATTGAGATAAAAGAGGACATAGCAACAGAACAATACAGGTCAGAACAGAACAATTTAAGCATCATAGTGTTACCATTGTGTCTCTTTCCTTGAAATATTTGAGTATAACTTGTGTACTATAGCATCAAACATATCAAGACAGTGTGAAACCATTCAAGAGAATGAAAGTATTACAGGGTATTTAGAACAGAAAACGAACAACGATTTCTATATTATCTCTTTGCCTATAAAAATTTTGTTTATACTATCACATATATTAAAATATAATAAGACACACCATGTTAAAACCAATGGAAGCAGATGAACAACTGCTTGATGGGACTTCAAAACAAGATGATATTAAATTAGCACTAGCTATTATGATGTCTTGTTTTCTTCAAAATATCTATTCGTACTGTCACAGACAATAAAATTGAACAACCCAAATTAAAACCATTCCAATTAATGAGTGAAAACATTATATGGCTTCAAACAATCATAATTGGGAATCATGATTACCACATACTTTTATGTATTCTTATCATTTCTTATACCAGGGAAACTATTCAGTACTTATACATGTGAGTTTGATTTATTTGACTTATGAGTATGGTCTCAAACTGCATCCATTTATTTATAAATATCTCAATGTGATCATTCTTTATAGCTGAATAATACTCCATTGTATAAAAATACCACAACTTTTTATCCATTCCTCAGTTGATGGACCCTTAGGTTGTTTCCAAGATCTGGCTATTACCAGTTGTGCTGCTATAAACATGGGTGCACATATATCAATGTGGTAATATGCTTTCAGTTCTTCTGGGAATATGACTAGAAGTGGAATAGCTGGGTCAAATGGGGCTTCCAGTCCCAGCTTTCTGAGAAGTCTCCAGACTGACCTCCACAATGGTTGCACCAGTCTACACTCCCACCAACAGTGCAGGAGAGTTCCTTTTCTCAACAGCTTCTCCAGCATTTGTTGTTGTTGGTTTTCTTGATCTTGGCCATTCTTTCAGGAGTGAGATGAAATCTCAGTGTGGTTTTAATTTGCATTTCTCTAATAACTAAGGATGATGAACATTTTTACATGTATTTATTTACCATTTGTATTTCTTCATCTGAGAATTGTGTATTCATCCCAGATGCCCATTTTTGGATTGGGTCTTTGAATTTTGGGGGTCTGATTTTTTAAAATTCTTTATGTTTTAGACAGAAGTCCTTTGTCTGAGGGGGAGTTCGCTAAGATTTTTCCCAGTTTGTGGGTTTTCTTTTCACTATGCTGGAGATTTCTTTTGACTTGAGAAACTTTTTAATAAGACGTGATCCCAGTTATTGATTCTGGGAAGTATTTCCCGTGCGGTTTGAGTCCTGTTCATGAATTCTCTACCTACTCCTATGTCTTCAAGGTTTTTGCCCAATTTGTCTTCCAATAGATTGAGTGTTTCTGTTTTAATATTCAGATCTTTGGTCCATTTAGGTTTTATTTTAGTACATGGTGATAGGCCTGGGTCTAGTTTTAGTTTTTGGCATATGGAGAGCCAGTTTTTCCAACACCGTTTATTAAAGAGACTGTCATTCTCCCAGTGAACATGTTTGGCCCCTTTATCAAAGATAAAGTGGTTGAGTGTGTTTGTAGTTGTGGTTGTATCTTCTAATCTATTCCACTGATCTTCAGCTCTGTTTTGGTTCCAGTACCATGTTGATTTTACTACAGTTGCTTTGTAGTATAACTTCAAGTCAGGGATTATGATGCTTCCTGCCTTGCCTTTGCTGCTTAGAACTGTCTTTGCTATTCTAGGTCTCTTCTTGCTCCAGATGAATTTTAGGAGTGATTTCTCGAGATCTATGAGGTATGTTGATGGTATTTTTTTCAGGATTGCATTGAATCTGTATAACAGTTTTGGGAAAATGGACATTTTCACAATATTTATTTTTCCTATGTGTGAGCAAGGGATGTCTTTCCATTTTCTGAGATCATCTTCAATTTCATTTTTCAGTGTATTATAATTTTCCCTGAACAGGTCTTTCACTTCTTTTGTGAGAGTAATTTCCAAATATTTCATTTTTTTGGTTGCTAGTGTGAAGGGTATGGCTTCTTTTCTTTCTCTGTGATTTTGTTGTTAGTGTATAGGAATGCTATTGATTTGAGTATTGATTCTGTAGCCAGCTACATTGCTGAATTTATTTATTATATCTAAGAGTCTTTCAATGGAGATTTAGGGGTCTTCTATGTAGAGTATCGTGTCATCTGCAGACAATGATAATTTAACTTCTCCTTTTCCTATCTTTATCCCTTTTATTTCTCTCTCTTATCTAACTGCTATAGCTAGTATTTCCAGTATTAAATTAAATAGGAGCAGTGATATGGGACATCCTTGTCTTGTGCCTGGTTTTCAAGTAAAGGCCTTCAATTTTTGGCCATTTAGTATGATACTGGCTGTTGGTTTGTCATAGATGGCCTTTATTATATTGAGGTAAAGACCATGTATTCCAATTTTCTGCTAGGTTCTTATCATAAATGAATGTTGGACCTTATCAAATGCTTTTTCTGCATCTATAGAAATGATCATGTGATTCTTAGTATTGGTTTTATTGATGTGGTGGATTACATTTATTGATTTACATATGTTGAACCATCCCTGCATGCCTGAGATGAATCCCACTTGGTCATGGTGTATTATCTTCTTGATGACTTGCTGCATTCTATTTGCCAATATTTTATTGAGGATTTTTGCATCTGTGTTTATTAGGGAGATTGGTCTGTAGCTCTCTTTTTCAGTTGGGTCCTTCTCAGGTTTTGGGACTAGAGTAATATTTGCTTCCAGGAATGACTTAGGAAGGATTGCTTCCCTTCCAATTTCATTGAAGAGTTTGAGGAGTGTTGGCATTAGGTCTTCTTTGTATTTCTTGTAGAATTCTGCAGTGAATCCATCTGGGCCTGGGCTCTTCTTTGTAGGTAAGGACTTAATTATGTTTTCAATTTCATTAATAGAAATTGGATTATTCAGCAATTTTACATCTTCTTGACCTAGCTTTGGTACTTCATATGTTTCTAGGAATCTGTCTATTCCTTCTGTTATCAAACCTTTGAGAGTAGAGGTTTTCAAAATAGGTGTTGATGATTTTCTGTATTTCTATAAGGGTCTGTAGTGGTTTTGCCTTTTTCATTCCTTATCACATGAATTTGAGCTTTTTCTTCCCTTTTTAAAATAAGGTTGGCTAGGGGCTTATCGATTTTATTTATTCTTTCAAAGAACCAACTCTTTGATTCATTGATTTTTTGGGATTGTTTTCTTAGTCTCTATTGCATTGATTTCTGCTCTGATTTTTATAATTTCCTCTCTTCTTTTGGCCTGACTTGCTCTTCTTTTTCTAGCTGTTTGAGGTATACCACCAGGGTATTTATTTGTATTTGCTCTGTTTTCCTGATGTGGGAACTCACTTCAATAAATTTTCCTCTGAGGACAGCTTTCATTGCATCCCACAGATTCCAGTAAGTTGTATTTGTGTTTCCATTTGTTTGTAGGTATTGTTTAATTTCTTCTTTAATTTCCTCTGTGACCCACTGATGACTCAAGAGTGTGTTATTCAGTTTCTATTTGTTTGTGGGATTTTTGCAGTATCTTTTATCATTAATTTCTAATTTCATAGCGCTATGATCCGATAACATGCAAGGGATAATTTCAACTCTTTTGCATTTATTTAAATATGTTCTGTGAATTAATATATGGTCTATTTCAGAGGAAGACCCATGTACTGCTGAGAAGAATGTGTATTCTGTTGTTGGGTGAAATACTCTTATATGTCTATCAAGTCCGTTTGTTCACAGATGTGATTCAGTTCTTTTGTTTGCTGATTTTCTGTCTGGTTGATCTGTCCATTGGTGTCAATGTGTGTTAAGATCTACTGTTATAATTGTATTACTGCTAATTTAGTTTTATTTCTGTTAATACTTGTTTTATATAACTGGGTGCTCTGGAATTGGGTGCATATATATTTAAGATAGTTACCTCTTCCTCTTGAAGTTTGCCCCTAACCAGTATGTAGAGTGACCTTTTTATCTCTTCTGATCATTATTGGTTTGAAGTTCACATTGTCTGCAAACAGAATGGCTACCCCTGCTTTTTTTTTTTGGGTTCCTGTTGCATGAAGTATTGTCTTCCATCCTTTGACTTTCAGTCTGTGAGTATCCTTTTGGGTTAGATGGGTTTCTTATAGACAGCATATGGTTGGATTTTGTTTCTTGATCCATTCTTCCAGTCTGTTTCTTTTAATTGGTGCATTGTGACCATTTACATTAATGGTTATAACTGTTATATGTCTTTTCTTGTTGACATGTTACCTTTCTGCTGTTGCATCTTTATCTTTCTGTTCTGTTTAATTGTCTGCTTTGTTTAGTGGTTTTTTCCTAAGTGTATCTAGGCTGTCTTTCAGTATTCTTTGCAGGGTTGGCTTGGTGATCATGAAGTTCTTCAGCTCTTCTTTGTCATGGAAGTATCTTATTTCTCCATCAATTTTGAAGGACAGTTTTGCAGGGTACATCAGTCTAGGTTGGAAATCATTTTCCTTTAGGGTCTGAAATACTTCACTCCATGCTTTTCTTGACTTTATTGTTTGTACTGAGAAGTCTGCTGTGATTCTGGTAGGCTTTCCTTTATAGGTAATCTGTCTTCTCTCTCTGACAGCTTTTAATATTCTATTCTTTTGTTCAATTTCTGGGATGGTGACTATTATATGTCTGGGTGTGTTTTATTTTGATTATGGCTATTTGGAGTTCTATATGCTTCATTGATCTTGATATCAGTTTCCAATCTCATGTTTGGGAAATTTTCAGCTATTACTTCTCTAAATATCCTCTAGATATCCTTTATGTTGTCCCCTTCTTTTTCATTTATCCCTATCAACCTTATGTTGTTTTTCTTTGCGTCATCTTGCAGGTGTTGAATTATTATTACCTGATTTCTTGTTATTTTTAAAAGATCTTTCCTTTCCTGTTCACTGGCTGCAATCTTGTCTTTGAGGTCTGAAATTCTATCTTCACATTCATTGAGGCAATTTTTACAACTTTCAATGGAATTTTTGATTTCCTGTATTTCACTTTGCATCTGCTTTATATATTCTGTTTGTTTCTTATATTGTTCATCCAGGGATTCTATCTTTTTGTTTAGTTCCTCCAATTTTTTAGCTGTGTCTTCTTTAGATATGTTCGGCATCTCCTTATCTCTTTTATCATTTCTTCTTTTACCTGAGAGATTATTTCTAGTTTGAATTCCTTTAAAGCTTCACAGAGTTGCTTCTTTATTTTGGTTACTATTATTTCAGGTATTTCAGGCATATAGCATGTATTTTCTTCTATGTACATGGCTTGTTGGCTTTCTTGGGATGGGCTGGATGTTTGAGATTGCATTTTGGTCTTACAATTTGTCATTTTCCTGTATTTTCATGTTTCAAATGTTGTTCCAAAGCTTCCCCTGGACGTGTTAGAAATTGTCTCCTATGTTCTGGGCTCCCTCCTTAGGCAGCAAGGCCCCCGGATTATAAGAAGGTTGCCAGGCTCCTCTCAGGTAGACCTAAAGTCTCCTCAAGCTACACAGCTCCCCACTCTGGCAGCAAAGCTCCCCTGAGGGGAAGAAGGCCACCTGGTGTTCTCTAGGCAATCCAAAATCCCACTAAACCCAATCTAGTGTGGCTGCAAGCCCAGCGGGCCCCCAACCTCCTAGAGCAAGGATCTCATACTCTCCCGGGGATTGGAGTTGTGTAGCCATCCACCTCCTTGGATGGAAGCTCCCCAGGCTGATAGAAGCTCCCCCTATGGCCTAGGTAGGCCTCAAACCTCTTCAGCAAGACTGCTTCCTCCTCCAGGCAGTTGCAGTAGTGCTGGTGCTCTCCAGGTCAAAAGAAGGTCGCAGGCAAGGCCTGAGCAGGTTCCTGCAGCTTGGCCCAGTTCCCTCCTTCAGGCGGGGCAGCTGCCTTGCCCTCCGGGTGAGAGAAGGCAGTCAGCAAGGCTGGAGCGGGGGCCTGCAGCTAGGCCCAGTTCCCTCTTCCTGGCGGACAGCTGCGGTGTGCACTCTGGGTGAGAAAGGGCAATCTAACAAGGCCGGAACGGGGTCCTGTGGCTTGGCCCAACTCACTCCTCCAGGCGGGCAGCTGCAGTGTGCACTCTGGGTGAGTGTTAAATGTTTATATATGCCAGGCTTTAAGGTGAATGAAGCCCTTATATTATCTCATTTATTCTTTTTTATTTAAAAAGAAAAAGCAATAAAAACAATGATAATTTCACGACAATAGGAAATAGGTTAATATTTTGTACAGTATCTTCAAAATAGTTGCTCAGATTACAAACTATAGGCACACAAAATTAATAAAACACTCTAAGTGCAAACCATTCTTTTAATGAACAAAGGGAAATTACTAGTATAATTATCTTAGCTATCATAGTTTTTTCTTTTCCCCTCCTTCTTTTCTCTTTAATTCATCCTAGTTGTTCTTTCCTTTTAAACAGTTTCTTTCCCTTTCATGATACCTATTATTGATTTTGTATCTTATTTACTCTTTCAGTTTGTTACACTAGGGAGACAATGTGATATTTACCCATGACAGTATGGTTTACTTTATTCATGAGTAAGATCTCTATTTGCATCTATTTATCTATAAAATCCTTGAATTTATCCTTTATACCAGAGTAGTACTCCATTATACAAAAATATCACACCTTTTTATCCATTCCTCAGTTCATGGGAATTTGGGTTGTTTTAAAGATTTAGCTATTATAAATTGTGCTGCTATAAACATGGGTGCACATATGTATCACTGTAATGTGGTATTTTCATTTACGAGAAAATATCCAGAAAGGAAAAACCTGAGTCAAATGGGACCTCTAATCTTAGTTTTCTGAGGAATCTTCACACTGATTTCCACAGTGGTTGCACCAGTCTACACTCCTACCAATAGTGGAGAAGGGTTTCTTTTTCCCCACATCCCTGCCAGCATTTGGTATTGGTTGATTTCTGGGTTATTTGGGGGTGGGGATCAGTGTTTTTTTTTTTTTTTTTTTTTTTGGTATTGGGGATTGAACTCATGACCTCGTGTTTGCCAAGCAGGCACTTAAGCTACTGAGCTAAATCCCTGGCCTTTGGTTGATTTCTTGATCGCTGTTCTTTCTGGGATAAGACGGAATCTCAGTGTTGTGTTAATTAGTATTTCTTGAATAACCAATGATGTTAAATATTTTTTCATACATTTATTTACCTTTGTATTTCTTCATCTGAGAAGTACATAGTCATCTCAGATTCCCATTTTTGAACTGGGGTTGGGTTGGAAATTGTTTTCTTTCAGGATTAGAAATGCTTTACTGCAAGCTGTTCTTTTTTTTTTTTAATTTTTAAAAAAATTTTTTATCAGTACCGGGGATCAAACTCATGACCGCCTGCTTGCAAGGCAGGTGCTTATGCCATTGAGCTAAATCCCCAGCTCCAAGCTGTTCTTTTTTTGAGGGTTTGTATTAGTAAATCTGCCATGATTCTGATGGACTTTCTTTATAGGTGATTTTTTTCTTTTCTCTAAGAGCCTTTAATATTCTGTTCTTGTGTTGAATATCTGTGATCTTGATTATTACAGGTCTAGGTATAGACTTATTTTGGTTATGGCTATTTGGGGTTCTATATGCATCACTTATCTGTATGTCAGATTTTTTTCCCATGTTTGGCAAGTTTTCTATTACTTCTGCAAATAATTTTTTTTATATGTCATTTGTGTTGACTCCTGCTTTTTCACTGACACCAATTAGTCTTGTGTTGTTTTTCTTTGTGTCATCTTGAAGCTGGTGAATTGTTATTTCCTGATCTTTTGCTATTTTCAAAATCTTTCCTTTTATTATCACTAGCCATGATCATGGCTTTAAGGTCGAATGTCTGTCTTCAGTTTTGTTCCAGCAGTTTTGCCAGGTTTCAGTGAGCTTTTTAATTTCCTAGATTCTGTTTGAATCCATTCCATGCATTGTATTTCTTTCCTATATTGATCATTCATCTTCCAATCATCATCTTTTTTATGTATCTCTACTGTAAATTTGCTGGGCAATTCCTTTATAAATGTTGGAATTTCTTTTTCTATCTGAGAGACTATTTCTGATCTGATCTCCTCTGTAGTTTCATGGATCTATTTCTTTACTTCAGCTGCTATCAATTCAGAAATTTCAGATGTATGACTTGCAATTCTATGTCAATGTCACTTGGACTTGTTCTGGGTGTGTTGGAGGTATGAGACTGCATTTTGCTCTCTCGTCTTTTCATTTGCTATTTCAAAAAAGTTTTATTTTATTTTCTGTGATGATCCATCTGAGTATTTGTGGTAGTCACTAGTATCACTAGTAGTTACTATGTCGCTAATATCAAGGCCTCTCTTGGAAAAGTCTATTCTTCAAGGATATCTTCTGTGTGTAGAAAACTCTTGGTTTGTGTCTGTTCAAGAGCCCATCTTCCCAACTAATTAAAAATGGAATATTGTCATCTGTTTTTCTCAGTGTCCAGTGTTTGGTGTTGGGCTGTGGTGAGGTTATTACCCCAGAACTTCCCAGTATTATTATAGAAGGGGGAAAAACTGATTACAACAGATATAAAATCCTAGATAAAGTAGAAAAATTGGCAACAACACCAAGCACAATTTATAAATTGACAAACTGTGGTAGCTATTGATTTTGTACTTTAGACTGTAGGAGAAAAGTCTGTAGTTATAGAATAGAACTGTTCATAAATTAGTTCAATGCAAAGTGTTTCCCCTTGGTAAGAGTGGTTTTGCCCTGTGGCAGGAAATTTAGGGAGGATAGTGTATAAAACAAATATAACTGGGAAGAAAGTAGAAGCAAGGCTGGAGGACTTGTAATGTTCACAATGCCTAAGTTTTATTGGTCTTGTTCTCCACTGTTTTGTCCAACTTTATAATATCTAATGAGATAGACAATTCTTTTTAAGGAAACAAGAGACAATGTTGATAACCATTGTTAATAACCTTGTACTCTGTTCTACATCATGTGCTATGTCTATCCTTGGTTTTGACTTACAGCTTTGTTTTGCCATATTTGACTTTATTCTCTCTCCCCCCAAAAAAGTAATAAGAACTAAGGAGTAATAAAATCCAAAATGTGTAAATTTTGTTGTAAAAAAGAGAGGGAGGGAAAAAAAAAGAGCTCTAACGGATATAACAGCAAGTGTGTTTAGGGGTGTTAAATAGCTGACTATATTAATGTTTTTGGATCATTGAACACAGCTGTTTGCAGTCTCTCTGTTTGAATGTCTACTTTGTATTCTTTGATACTGTGATTTGAGCAACTATTTCCAAGATGATAATATGTAATCTATTAACAGGTGATTTCTTACTGTTATGTTTTTTTTTGTAGTTCTGTATTATGTGTAACCTTACACTGCTTTGTTTTGTTTTGTGTTTTTCTCTTTTTCCTCTTAAATAAAAAAAAAAAAGGCTGGAGGACAAAGATGGTCCTGCAAGGTTTGGGAAGCTAGTGAAGGAGGCAAATAAGAAAGAATGAAGGAGAATTTGGGGGATTATCTGAACTTCGGGTTTGGGGATGTGATTAATTTTCTGTGGCTGGAGTTTTCCCCAGCCATTTAGAAAAGAGACTGGAAGAAGAAAGAAAGAAGAAAGAGAAATAAAAGAAAAATAAAATAAAAGAATAAGAAAGGAAGAAAAAAAAGAAAATTGAGAGAAAAGGGCCAGTTACTGAGTCCCAGTTTTTTCCCCACACTGGCTGCAGTCCCCAGCGCATTGAGAGGGGCCAGATACTTGGATTCCTCCAGTGGAGCTGTTTCTCATTTATTCGTTGTGCATTTTAAAGAGAATAAAGCTAAACCAAATAAAACAGAGTAAAGCTAATCAGAACAGAACAATAAAAGTGATACAGGACTTCAAGACAAGATAATAGGAAATCATCAGTGGCTACCATAATGTCTCTTGTTTTCTTCAGAATACTTAATACCATCAGACATAATAATACCAAAACAGAAAAGAATTAAACCAATCAAAACAAAACAATGAAAGCATTACAGGACTTCAAAACAAGATAATAGGAAATCAACAATACATTACCGTAATACATCCCGTTATCTTCAAAATAGGTGCCCATACCATCAGACACAATAAAATCAAACAAACAAGACAGAATAAAATCAAGCCTAATAAAACTATGAAAACAACATGGAAATTCAAAACAAGATAATAGGAAATTACAGTGGTTACCACTTTCCCTTTTTAGATGTCACTTTCATAGTATCTATTCATTTTAGATCCCACTAATTTCTTCAGTTTTTATGCTAGGAGATAATATGCTGTTCACCCATATGAAACCATTTTACCCATGAGCACGATTTCAGGTTGCATCCATTTACCTACAAGAGCCTCAAAATTATCCTTCTTTATAGCTGAGTAGCTTTCCATTGTATGAAAATACCATCTCTTTCTTATCCATTCTGTGGTTGGTGGACAAGCTACCCCTGCTTTTTTTTTTTCTGGTTTCCTATTGCATGAAACATTGTTTTCTCTCCTTTGATTTTCAATCTATGAATTTTCTTTTGACTTAAATGTGTTTCTAGTATACATAATATTGGTGGATCTTGTTTCTTGATCCACTATCCCTGTGTTTCTTTTTATTGATGAATTGAAGCCATCTACATTAATGGTTACAACTGGCATGCATTGACTTGTCTCTGCCATGCTATCCTCCTACTGTTGGCCCCCCACTTTTCTCCCTCATTCAATTACCTGCCCTGTTTGGCAATCCCCTTCTGCTACTGTTCCTGGAACCATGGTCATTTTTATCTCTCTAGAATATCTTTCAGTACTCTTTGAAGGACTATTTTGATGGTAATGAATTCCTTCAGTTGTTCTTTATCATAGAAGTATCTTATTTTCCACCAATTTTGAAAGATAGTTTTATAGGGTACATCAATCTGGGTTGGATGTTGTTTTCTTTCAGGATTTGAAACACTACACACCAGGATCTTCTTGACTTGATGGTTTGTATTGAGAAGTCTGCTATGATAGGTTTTCCTTTATAGGTTATATTTTTTTCTCAGGCTTTAATATTCTGTTCTTGCACTGAATTTCTGGGATCTTGGTTATTATACGTGTGGGTGTAGACTGATTTTGGTTATGGCTAGTTGGAGTTTTGTATGCCTCACTTATCTGTTACCAGGTCCTTTCCCCATATTTGGGAGGTTTTCTACTATTACATCTGTAAATAGTCTTTTTATGTCATTCGTGTTGGCACCTGCTTTTTCACTAACATCCATCACTCAAATTATTTTTCTTTGCATCATCTTGCAGCCATTGAATTGTTATTTCCTGGTTGCTTGTTATTTTTAAGAGATCTTTTCTTTCATGATCACTAGCTGCAATCCAGTCTTCAAGGTCTGAAAGTTTATCTTCAATCTCTTTCAAGCAATTTTGCAAGGTTTCGATGAAGTTTTAAATTTCCTGAATCTCTCTTTGAATCATTTTCATTGATTGTAGCTCATTCCTATATTGCTCATTCAAGGTTTCCATCATTTTCCTATGCTCCTCTTTTTTTTTATCTATGTCTTCTTGACATATGCTCAACAATCCTTTCATTATGTTTGTGATTTCTTCTTTTACCTGAGGTATGATTTCTGACTTGATTACTTTTACAGTCTGATGAAGTTGGTTCTTTACATCAGTTGCTATCCTCTTGGAGATTTCAAGTGTGTGACTTCCATTGTCCTTTCATATCCGTATCTCCCAGTCTTGTCTGTGTGGGCTAGAGGTCTGAGATTGCCTTTTGTTTCATCTTGAGTTTCCTGGAGTCCTCCCAACAATCTGGTTCCAGGGACTTCTCACATTGGCTGCCGCCCCACCCCACCCCCCCGCCACCGTGGTGTAGGGAATGGGCTGGGCACCTCAGTTTCTCACAACTCAGATTCCCAGGGAGGCAGTGGGATGTGGGACAGGCTTCTCCAGACCTCTGCAGCTACACTAAGACTTCCCCAATGGCCAAGAATGCGTGGTGGCAGGCAGGGCTGCTTCTTTTTCTCAGCCTGTGTGGTTACATGAGGACTCCCCTAAGAGCAGCAGTGCACAGGGGTATATTTCTATGATTCTCCCGGCCCACACTGGCTGCCCCCAGGAAGCAAGCACCCCCAGTGGCCTCCAGCACATGGAGCATAGCTGGCTGTTTCTCCCTGTCTATGCAGGTTATCTGAGGGAAATAAGCTACCCTGGTAGCATATGTGCAGAGACAGTCTAGCTGTTTCTCCCTGCCCATGCTAGCTGCCCATCTCAGGAGGCAAGCCCTCCTGATGACCCATTTATTCATTTCTTTAGTACTGGGAATTGCATTGAAGCCCTTTCCTGAGCTATCATCCCAGAGTGTCTTTTTAAAAATACTAAGTTGCCCAGGCTGGGCTTGAATGTACAAGCTTCTTGCCTCAGCCTCCCAGAGTTCTGGCATTATAGGTGTCCACCACCATGGTAGCTCTCATTTATCCTTGATGGTTGTACTTTCAACAGGAACATCTGAAACCACTTAACAATAGCCCAGGGAAACCTAGGAGCCAAACTAAGAGTTCTTCCAGGGTGTGTTGCAAAGGTCACTGTGTTAAGGGGTTGTATGCAAGTGTGTGTGAGTCTCTAAACTTTGCAGCTGGAAGTGAAGGCAGAAGACTCCCACCTGCAAGAAAATGTCCAGGAATCTGAGAGGGGAAGGAGTTTCAGCAGGTCATCTTGTGGGGCACCATTAGGACATCCTATCAGGAAGCATGCATTCAGTTTGCTTAAAAGGCTTCTAAGGGGAAGCTGGTAGGCTGCCAGGCAGTCATGGCCTGATGAAAGGATCTCACCAAACTTCCCCATGGGGCTAACCACCCTCCTGATGGCACTGGCCTCGAGGCACCTGTCCTGTCTCACAAGTTCAACTCCAGCTGCACATTGTAACCATCAGGGGCTTTAGACATGTCAGGGCCTGGGCCTCCCCAAACCAAATTAATTCTATCTCTAAACATAAGATTCCAGCATCAACTTGTTTGTTTGTGCTACTGGGTATTAAATCTAGGACCTTTGCACTGAGCTACATCCTCAACTCCCTCTTTATCTTTTATTTCAGGATAAGGATTTTGCTAAGTTACTAAATTCTCTGGGCTGGGCCCAACTTGAGATTTTCCTGTCTCAGCTTCCCAGGGTGACTGAGCCTTGGCACAGTGAGTACCAGGATCGTACCTAATATCTTTGATGTTACCTTGGGTTACTACAGGTACCCTCTGCCCTGGATGAGGTCACTCTTTGTAATTTTTTAGTTTTACATTCTTTTTTATGACACAGTAGAACAAAAGATCATAACAAAATAATAAGAGAATAATAATAGTTAATACATTGTGTATCACTTTCTTCACAGGAGCACAAGATTTATAACAAAATTTTATAAATAGATAATAACACAAAACTTTCTCTTCAATGAACTGAGGAACTAGTAGTAGAAATGAAGCAAATTAGCATATATACTGAAGTATTTTTTTAATGGTGAGCTCACTCTTGTCCTGATCATTTTATCAAGCCCTTCTTCTGATCCAAATCTTGGGGATCTACTGGTTCTGTGCCAGCCAGACCCACACATCTGTAAAGGTCCCAGTAAACTGCACTGAGTAAAATCCTGAATCTGCTTGCTTCTCTTTGGTATCACAGCACCTTGCAGCCAGTTCTCAGACACTGGGACCAGATTTTTCTGGAACAGAGTTATTGTTGCTTTGAACACCTAACTAACTGGGTCCACGCACTACCCTCTGCTTCTGTAGGAAGAGCAGAAAGTTATCTTAGTTCCCTTCCCCAGGGAGTCATGAACATGAACATGAATGCCCCAGCCATTCACCCTGGCATGGCCTCAGATCTGGTGTAGCTGCTCACCTCTGGCCAGCTGGGAAGCAACTGTCCACGCTGCTGCCCCTTTCTCCATGCTACACCTGATGTGATGTCCACTGGACAGAGGCTAGTCCTAAGCAATGTCTGTTGCATTCATGGATATGGTAAGATGGGTGTGGTGGTGCATTCTGGTAATCCCAGCACTCAGAAGGCTGAGGCAGGGCAATTGCTATGTTTTGAGGCCAGCCTGGGCTAAACAGTGGCTTTAAGCCCAGCTTGAACTACATAGCAAGACCCTGTATCCAAAAAATTTTAAATAAATAAATACACAAATTAATATAAACTTTGAGCCCAAAAGGAATCCTTCTGCACTGCTGGTACAATATAAATTAGTTCTGTCACTATAGAAATCAGTATGGCGGTTCCACATAAACCTAAAAATATAGCTACCACTTGACCCAGCTATATATCTACCCTTGGTATATACCCAAAACAATTCAAGTCGGTATGCTATAGGGATACCTGCCTATCCATATTTATCACAATTCACAGTAGCTATCCCCATACATGCTTATTGACTGAGGGATAGATAAAGAAAATGTAGTAACTGTCCATCCTGGAATATAATTCAGCCATAAGGAAAAATACAATTCTTTCATTTGCAGGAAAATGGATGGATTTGGAGCAGAATAAGCCAGACTTGGACAAATATCACATGTTCTCCATATGTGGAATCTAACAAAAATGACAAAAAATTTCTTTTAAATTATGGATTAGAGATTTCTTGACATGAACATTATATGCACTGATTAAGCAAAGAGCTAACAAACTAACAAAACATCATCTACCATGTGCAAGAGAGAAATAAAATATGTAAAAAAAATTCCAGATAGGAGAGAGTTATATTCTGTACAGGTTATCTGGGTGCTGCAGTCTGAATGTGTCTGTCCCTCCAAAATCCGTGCATAGAAATCTAATCCCCAGTGTATTATGAGTGGGTACTTGGAGCAGTGATTCAGTCACAAGGATGAAGCTGAAAGGTTTTTGCCCCAGATGGGACACTGTAGCTGGTGAAGATGGAACCAAGAGGCTCTATCTTGAGGTCATCTTCCCCGCCCCTAGGAATTTACCTGTGGCGCGAAATGAATACCAATGGGCTACCTGTGCATCACTAATGCCCCTTAGGCACCACTCCAAACCTAAGCTACATGTATGTCCCCACTCCACATGTCTGACAGAGAGAATTCCAGACCCCAGAGAGTCAGAGGGCTTTCTCCCCACATGCTTAAAAAAAAGGTCTCTTATATTTCATATTTCTTATCTTCTCAGCCATGCCAAAATCCTATCAGATGATTCCCTTCCATGCCAAAAAATTCTATCATATGGTTCCCTGACTGGGAATGGCAGAGGAGAGACTGCTGGTGAGTCCCCTGCTGTTCAGGACCTGACTGCATCCTGGATTAATTCCTCACTTCTCAACACTCGCTGCTGGTTTGCAAACAACACCAGTCTAATTCATTTACCACAGGTGAGCAACCTCCAGAGATTACTCAGTGCTGGGCCAGGCCCCACGTGGGTTTTCTTCCTGTTCCCTGGACTCAAGTGACACTCTCACATCCTTAGCCAAGGCAGAGCCTTTCTCTGTGGGCTGGGCCCCACACTGGAAGTCCTTATGTTCTTTAGAGCCTTTAAGCTCTCACAGGCAGAGCCGTTACTGCTTCCCCTCCCCCCTCCAGCCTGCATTTCCCACCTGCCAATGGGGGAGGTGTGCCCAAACAGTGTTGGGCACACTGCTCTGGGCCCTCACGCCATGCCCCACCATGGCCCCGCACACACCACCCTCCACCCCGTGTACCCTGCATGCCCCCCATGCACCTGCCACTCTGTGTGCACTGCCCCCCACCCTGGGTGCTCCGCCCACCTCTCCTGAGCAGTCCCAGCCCCCACCCCCAGGCGCAAGCGCAGCTCTGAGCACAAACCCAGACAACCGGGCTCGGAGGCTCAGAGATGCTATTTCTTGGTCTACACCAGCTTTTTTTTACATTCTCAAACCATTTAATCAAGGTTTATTTGGGTTATAGATTTAAAAAACCACAATAAAAAGACAATAGAGAAGACTTTGACTGATAAACGGGGAAGTGGCCACCTGGTAATTTTACCAGCCTTGTTTACCAATTAAAGCCTTTAGTAATCTCCATTGCCTTATGTGAGATACCTCAACTAAAGCTCATATGACTAAGACAATTCATTGCTGCTGATCTGATGGTGTATTCATGCTTTCAAATATAAAATTTCTGCTGCCTTTTTCTTATGTTCCAGCGATGACAAATGTTTTCTTTCAGATCCAGACATCTTAGAGATGTTTCACAAATTTCTTTGGCATTCAAATGTTAAAATGCTCATGGTTGATAGCCATTTAATGTTCTATGTTAAGCTTACTCCCTATATTATACTGTACTGTTACCAATCTTTTAGATGTTTAACAACTAAATAAATTCCTTTTGCTGGAAACCACTAGATCTTTTCCAAAAAAACGGTTATATGATACAAAACAACAAGACCAACACTGGGGCATAAGCCAGGCTTAAGCCTTTCCCAGCCTGTCCGCCTGCCCTGGCTCAGCCTTCCACTGAGCCAAAATTAACTGTATTCAGCCTATGTTAAACGACACCATAGCTGATCTCTCTCCTAAATAAAAAGGTAAAAATTAATAAAACAGGCCATCCTCCAAAAATCAGATGGCATTAGACACTTTAATAATATAAAGAGATACTTATATATGATATAAATGACATGTCAGTTCCTAAAAGTCCTTAGACCTTGTCCTCATTATGGGAAGCCATTACTAAAGTCATAATTACACTGTTGATTATATTTGACTCCTGCATACTTATTTAACTCTACAGATACCTTCTACTGTAGACCAGATCCCAGGTCTGTTATCCAAGATAACAGGCTAAACTTGGCCCTCAAACCCCACAGGGAGACCTTAATATGGCTTTTTGTGTTTTCAGCAGCAGAGATAGCAGTGACACTTGGAGTTCTGAGACAGGTAAACCAACACAAGGTGCCTCCCCCATGGACCATGCCTCGAATGCAGCAGAAAGACATTGGGCAAGAGAGTGCTCCATCCTGGCATTCCTTTGAGATCTTACCCCAGGACTACTGGACTGTCCTAGCCATCCTAACTTCTAGCCCTCACAGGAAATGCCAACACTGCCAGATATTGCTGACGGGAACTTGCTGCTGAAGACTGATGGGGCTCAGAGCCCACATCCCCCTTTAAGGTGTCCTTCGCAGAGTCCCAAGTCCCACTAGAGGTCTCAGGTAAGACATTCTCTATACTTGTGGACATAGAGGCCATGTATAGTGTTCTTCCTGAGTTTTCAGGCTACTATATTAAGTCCTCAGTCTCTACAAGGGGTATTGATGGCCCACCTATGCCATTTACAAACAGGACCTATTTCATGCAGATTCCAGACTGCTTCTTCCCAATCCACCCAGTGGTACCAAATCTTCCCTCCACCACTCACTTTACAGTCCTAAATCTTAAAAATGCCTTTTTATTCCCTTGTGTTTATGCAGACTGACCCACTCTGAGGCCTCAACAGCTTACACCTGTTATCTCTAGTAAAACCTCTCCTCAGAGATGAGATATATAGCACCCCCTTCCTTTCCTATTCACCAATTTCTCAGACACAACCCTAGTCAAGACTGACATAAATTTTATCTTCTTACCTTTGTTTATACTTTTTTCAAGATACATAAAACCCTTTCCCACAACCAGGGAGACTGCTGATATACTTACTAAAGTCCTGTTACAGCAAATCATCCCAGGGACTACAAGTTAGAGCGGTCCATACCTGGTCTTCTTGGCAATCTCAACAGCGGCCAAAGTCGCTAGACTGCCATCCTGGTTTCACATCACTCAGGCTAAGTGGTGCCCTTCTAGCCCTAGATCTAACCATCCTTTTGCCCACTCATCTCCACCTCACCAAGGCCTCACAGCCACAACTCTCAGGCTGTCATGTTTTGTATCCAATTTGGTTGCTAATTTCTTATCCTTTTTACAGCAGGACTCTCAACAGTATTTCCTAAGGACTTCCACATGATGCATACCAGAGACAAGTCTTACCTACCTACCCTCTTAACTTTTACCCTTTAAGATGGGGGAATAATCACCTCTCACAATTTTACTCCTCCTAGCCCCACACTTATTTTTCAGAATTCTACCTTACCATGGCAATAATTCTACCTCAACGTGGTCCTGATACAATGACATATCCAAATCAAAGGCATCTTTCCTTCTACTTCACCTGGGTCCTTAAATATGATAGTGCCATGCCTCCTCATAATACCTTGTCTTTTTGTTTTTCCAGTCTAACATACGGGCATTCACCAGTGATAAAGTTGCCCTGGCTAAAACACCTGGCACCAGCTTCTACCTGGGCATCAACCGACATCCTGTCGACACTCCTAAACCCCAGTACAGTGCCCCCTTCCAGCAGGAAGCATTAAAAACAAATTTTGCCCTTTTTCCTAATAATCAAAAGAAAGGAATGAAAGGGAGTGAAAGGATTTTGCCCCAAATAGGACACTGTAGCCAGTGAAGGCTTGGAGGCAGAACCAAGGGGCTCTATCTTGAGGTCATCTTCCCTGCTCCTAGGAATTTACCTGTGGTGCGAAATGAATACCAATAGGCTACTTGTGCATCACTAATGCCCCTTATGCACCACCCACTCCATGTGTCTGACCAAGAGAATGCCAGACCCTGAGGAGAATGCCAGACCCCGGAGGGTCAGGGGGTCTCTCTCCACGTTCTTAAAATAAAGGTCTCTTACATTTCATACTTCTTATCTTTTCAGCTGTGCCAAAATCCTATCAGATGGTTCCCTTCTACGCTGAAAAATTCTATCAGAAGCCATCATGAAATGAATTAGTAACATTAGTTTTCATGTTTTTTCCTATTTGTTTATTTATTTTATTAGTATACGTTTGCAGTACATAGTGTTTCCATTCCTCAAGGGGAGACAGTTCATGTGCATAGCACATCTTTTTTTTTTCCATACTGGCAATCAAACTCACAACCTTGTGCTTGCCAGGCAGGTGCTGCACCACTGAGCCTTATCCCTGGCCCCTCATAACACATCTTAAATATTTTTATCTCCTCTCAGTTCACCCTCCTCCTTCCTCCATCTCTTGGTCCCCATCTGTTTTGCAAAAATTCTATCTCCATGTTTCCTATTATCTACCTTATTTTGCACTTTAATTTATTTATACTTTAAATTTCTCATATAAGAGAAACCATGTGATATTTAAGTTTGTGTGTCTGATTTATTCTACCTGATATTATGGTCCTGAAGTAAATTCATTTTCCTACAAATAACTCTCCCTTCTTTATGGCAGAGTAATACTCCATTGTATATAAATACCACATTTTGTTTTTCCATTCATCTCATAAACAAGAGCTTATATAAGAGGAGTAAGGGATCTGTCCATCTCTTCTGCCATATGAAGACACACAGAAGGCACCATCACTGAGTAAGTGTTCCTCACCATATACCCAGTCTGCTGGCATCTTGATCTCGGACTACCCAGCCTCTAGTATTGTAAGCAGTAAATTTCTATTGTTTATAAATTATCTGGTCTAAGGTATTTTGTTACAACAGTCTGAGCAGGCTAAAGCACTTGACTTCTTTAAAACTGAGTTGAAGTTGTAGATAATAGGAAATAAGGAAATAGATCTTTCTCAATAAGGAAAGAGGGCTGGGGATGTAGCTCAGTGGCCTAAGCACCTGCCTGGCAAGTGCAAGGTCTTGAATTTGATTCCTGGTACTAAAGAAAAACAAGAGGAAAGGGATTGTTATGGTTTGTGTCTATGTGTCCCCCAAAAGCTCATGAGTTGATGAGGAGTGGGCTTTTGGGAGGCAGCTAAATCTGAAGTTGGTGATTGGTTGGTTCACTGTCTAGTGCTAGGATTGACGGCATGAGTGCTACATCTGCCCTAGGTGGTTAGCCTGTGTACAACCCAAGGGAGGGAAAGAGGCTGGTCTCTCTCTTTCTCCCTTTTGCTCCTGTTGCTTTTGCTGTCTTCTGCTGCCATGAATAGTTGCCCCTCTGCCACACCACCCTGCCATACGCCAGCTGATTATGGCTGAAAGCTCCACAAACTGTGAGCTAAATAAACCTTTCCTCCTTTAACCTTGGGTGTTGGGTATTTTGTCTCAGTAACAAGAGAAGAGTAAACAAGACAGGATGAAGGGATGGGTAGTGGGAGATGGAGGGAAGTAAAGTGGATGAAAAAGGGTTCAGATGTGTTGTGTTCATGGGCCAACTCCACACACAGAATGTAAACACTATGTGTGACACACATGTACTAATAAAATAAGCAAGCCACCCCCCAAATTTACAGCATCTCAGTTGTATTCCCACTTTTCATATTTCTGTTTCCTATTGCTAAAATATAGCCTTTATTTTACATAGCAGTGAAAGAATAGATTCAAAAAAACACAATCTTTCTGGCAAACCTTCTTGTGTCCTAAAAGCCATCTATGAGTACCAGGATCCACAAGGATACATTTTTATCAGATGAACTTCTAGAATTTAGCTCTCCAGTGTCACAGAGTTCTCAATTCAGTGTTTCACCACGTTTCCAGTGTTTGATGCTCTGAGCACACTTAAAGGTTGGTATGAGAATTAAGGTGTCAGTACCCCCAGTTTTGTAATTCCCTGAGAGATTTGCCCCTGGGATTTTTGCCAAATGGGGTCCAGTGGTTTGGGGCACCCCCAAAAGTTAGCTTGCTTTTCTCCAAGTTCTCAGAAATGCCACTGATTACTACCTGTTCTCACCAGAAGACATGGAAGACCGAGGAGCTATGAGGAGAGAAGACTAACTGCTTGCAGAAAAAGCTTGTTTTCTTTTCTTTTCCTTTAAAAGAATAAGTATTTTCTTTTCTTGTTCTATTCCCACAGAATTTCTATGCAAAACTCTGAGTTAGACAATATAGATTTTATTTTATTTTGGAATAGTTTTTAAAATGACAACAAATCATATTTGTCAAAGAGAGAGCAAAACACTCATGCTGAGAGGAAGTGATCATGGAGCCGGGACCTTCACACCTCCTGCGCGCCCTGACCACCACAGCCTCCAGGAAGCTGCCCCAAGAGGCGAGGCTAGCCAAGGCGGCACCCAGAACACAGGAAGCTCCTGGCAAACCTCAGCTGCATTAGCTGCCCTCCCCTTTCCTGCCGTGGCATCCTGTGTCATCTGCAATTTCAGCACTTGAAAAATTAATAACAACAGTCTTACTGCAGATTAATCCAAAGGCCTGTGACTCACCCATTCTCAATGTACATGCCAAACTTTTCAGCGTGTTCAAGTTATGTGACCCTCACCACATAAGTCTCATCACCCCAAAATAAATCCTTATGCATCCCTATATTCCTCCCATCCGCTCCCAGCCCTAGCAACCTCTCATGCACCTTCTGCGTTAATGAATGTGCCATTCTGGACAGCTCATGACACTGAGATGACACAGAGCATGTTCCTTGGTGCCTGGCTTCTTGCTGTAAGCATATTTTGGGGTTCATTGTACCATACGTAGCATTGTCAAAGCTCTATTTGTTTTCATTGTCACATAATATTCCAGTTTATAGATTAAACCATGTCTTGCACACCCACTTGTCAGTTGATAAGCATTTGGGTTGTTTCCATATTTTGATGATAAAGAGTAAAGCCAACATGAACATTCACATACAGAGTTTTATGTGGATATATATTTCCATTTCACTTGTGTATATACACAGGTGTGGAATTGCTGGGTCACAGGATAGTTTTATGGTTAGCCGTTTGAGGAATTGCTGGGCCATTTTAAACAATAGTTCAGTACTTTCTAGGACTATCTTTTTTAGCATCTCACCCCATCATCAGTTCTGGAGCAGTGAGATCATGTTCCAGTCCTGCCCTGACCCCCACAGCATGTGTAATAGCGAAGATGCTAACAGATTCTGCCATTGTCACTTCTCCATGTTTCAGAACCCACTTTCCTCCGCCCACTAGGCACCTTGGTACTCACTGGGAGATGGAGAAATGTTTCTTTCTAAAGTGTCCCCCCCAAGCTTCAACCACTACCCATTCCTCACGGGGTCCATTCCCTCAGTCTCTCTGCCTCTCCCTTCTTTGCTCCCTCTCTGTCTTCCCCTCCCCTCTGACTTGTTTCCTTTCTTTAAGCTTCCTGGCTGCTATGTGGTAAACAGCTTTTCTCTGTCACACGGGAGCCAACTGACCACGGACTGAAACCATAAACCAAAATAAACCCTTTCTCCTTTAAGTTGTATATGTTAGGTATTTTGTTCCAGCAATGTAAAAGTGGCTAATGTAATAGTCTTATATATTCATTTTAAATAGTATTTTCTATTTTAAATTTTGTCCAAACTCTGCCTCAGGAGAACATTAAGACTGAAAAGGGAAGGGAGGACCAACCAAGAAATCAACCAGCCAGCCATCCTGGTAGGCGGTGAGCCACGCACGTTTCAGGGAGAGAAAAGTCAGCTTTCTGTGAGCCTACAGAAGTGCGGTCTGAGAATCAAAGGTTTCTGCCCCTCCTCCACCCTTGTTGGCAGCCAGATGGTTCAGAGGCCAGCCTGAGTTGACAGCAACTAAGGTACATAAAGCAACTAAATGCTTGTATTGTGTGGTTGATTATGTTGAGCTGCGGTCAGCTGTCTGAGCATCTATTGGGAAGATAACAGTATGCAATGTAGCAAATACGGGGGATTTCCTTCTGTCTTGTCTTTGAAGGCCAATATTGTTTTCACTGTTTTGCTTTGTTCTGATTGTCTTGCTTTATTCAATATCCTGTTTTGATTGATTTTTTTTTAGTGTTTTGCTTTGGTTTGATTCTGCTATACCTGATGGAATGAACAACTACTGTGCAGATAACAAGATATACTGTGGTAGCTATTAGTGTTTTTCCCGGTATCCTGCTCTGAAGTTCTGTACCAATTTTGCTACAGTGTCTGGATTGGTTTTGTTCTGTCTTGTTTTATTGTATTTTACTATCTTTAAGAAAAAGAATGAAAGGGAAAATTACATCTGTTTTGTTATAATCACAGTTCTCTCTGCTGCAGAAATCAAAAGGCACATTCTAATCGCCCATCAAAACCACTGGTAGACTTCCTATTTCTGCTTCCTCAGGGTTCTCTGGGGTTTGCACCACTAAGGTAACTTGGCACCCAGGGCTTCCGTAATGTCTTCTGTGCCTCATGAAAGCTGGCTGGTGGAAGAAGGTACAGTTCTGCCAACTTTTGCCTTTACAATCCTGGCGCCATCGGGGGGCCGTTAGACCTTGGCCTTTAGTCCTAGCCCACACTGCCTTTTCACTGCCCTGCCCTACTCTTATGGGATTCACAGAAAAAGAGGACGAAATCGCTGCCAATAGAGTTTGTCAGCCACGTCTGGCCTTTGCGGTTACCTGCTATGGTTTGGTTTCATACTGCAGGAGAGTTTACTGACACTTCAGAACTGAAAAAGACACCTGACGCCTTCAGGCACCACCCATGCTTGTAAGTATTTAATCATCGTGGTCAAGTACTCTTTCTGGCTTTTGTATACAACAAATGCTTCAAACCAAGATGTGCAGTAACACCTCACTGAAGTTATGAAAACTCAAGTCATTGGGCCACTAAGATTTTTACAAATCATAGTATCAGGACAGGACACAGAGCTGAATCTTGGAGTTTGGAATGTGAAATACTCCCCCCAGTTTGTATTACGTTGGCCATTCATTTCTAAGTTTTAAAGATCTATGGCCCTTGTTAATGAAATGGAGTATACGTCATTTGTGAAACAGGTCTTTGGTCTTCCAGACAGGGATTGTTTTCATTTGAAACAAATTTGCATCTTTTGTAAAAGTCACTCTTTGGAACACATGCAAATGGTGTTAGATTTTGTGATTATTTATTTTGCACTACTGTTTCTAGGGCTCTTTTTAAGAGATATTGTATGCTACTGCATTTTGCAGCCCAAATTATAGTAAAATGGTCTTTAGCTTTTACCAAATTCCAACACACTTATTCTTATGCCCCCTAAAAAGTGGTTCTGCTTTTGCAGATATTTGCTAGATTTTAATTAATGCATGACTTTTCACCCCATGCTCCTCCCTTCTAGCAGCAACTGTCTTGTTTGATCACAATGAGATCCTGTGCAGTGAGACATTTTTGTGTCAAAAATTCTATCGTGACATATATTAACAAATTCAGATTGCTATAAAGATACTTACATTCTCTTCAGTTAGCTATAAAATATTTTCTCTGATTATATGGTGAAAAAATAGTTGACTAGAGACCAAAAATCCATCTGTGATTCCATGATCCTGCTTGTGTAGGAAAATAATAATGAGGAAAACTGAATAAACCAGCTTAGCTTATTCAAATCCTGTGTTAGTTTATTGCATACTAAATTAGTAAAAGTGAAGGAAATGTCTCAGTAATCTAAAGACAGACTTAAAGAAATGGACAAATATGTTCTGAATTAGAACAGATATATTCAATTTTTTGAGAAAATAAGGTCATTTAAGAAATTGTGTAGTGGAGCTGGACCTCAGGGCGGGCAGTGGAGCGGAGCAGACGTGACCACATAGATGGACCTCACAGGTACGGCAGGAGATGCAGTGCCCATCCTAAACTCCAGAGAGGTGCTTTTTAAAGCAAAGCCATTAAATCCAATCCTGCCATCCACACTACCACTGACCTCACAACAGGGACTACAGCTGGGAAGATGGCAGATCAGTAAGCAGCAAGGTAAAAAGCCTCTCTGAGAGAAACAGCCCAGATGCTGGAATATCGCACTCTGGAGAAGACCAGACAGAAGGAGATGAGTCCTCTCAACCCAGGTATAAACTAAAGTGGAAAAGAGAGAAAGAAAGAAAAGAAAAGAAAAGAAAAATTTGGACAGAAGGCAGTAGCCAGACACACTCTCACCAGAGCCGTTCCCACTGCAGTGGGGGGAAAACACCCCAGGAGTCCAAAGATGCATGGTAATGGTAAAGTTGGGGATTGGCAAGCCCAGGGGCCTTGGCAGGAGAACATGGTTGTGGAGGGGAGCAGTAGGCTAGAGATCTGCACCAGCTCAGGGTGAGTGAGGGGAGCTCAGTCCTACAGTAGGAGTGGGCGATTGGCTGGGTGCCATTTTGGAGTTGGGCAGGAAAAGCCTACAACCAGAACTGCAGCCAGCTCCATTCAGCCACTACTACTGCAGAGCAGACTGGTGAGAAATTGCTCGGACTGAGTCCCGCCCCTGTGTGTGGTCCAATAGCCAAGGCCGAGATTTCCCAAAAGTGCTCCCTAACCCACCCCAGCCACGCAGCACACACTAACATAGTGAGGACTCCCAGGGACTGACCAGCTCAGAAGGGAGGGGCAGCCTGCCCCATCCCTGCGTGTACTCCAGAGGTCACCAGCAGATTGGGGACAGCAGCAATCCCTAGCCAGCATGCTTCAGAGGAATTATAACCAATACAGAAGTGGCGGGAACCCCACTATCCACTTGTCTGGAGGAAATCAGAAACATGACAGAGAAGCAAAAGACAGTCTCTGGCCTCCAACTCAAACAGTACTGGCCCAGGAAAGGTAAACACAGAAGAGACTGGGAGTTGTACACCTGCAGGTTCTGAAGAAACAGCATCTGACATAAAGAAATATCTTTGTGAAATTATAAAAGAACTTAAAACAGAAATATTAATATAAGTAAAGGGAGATATAAGAAAAATAATAAAAGAAATGCTAAATACCTCTCAAGAAGACATAAATGGAAGAATAGAGGAGCATAGAAAAAGGAGAGAAACCCTCAATAAAGAATATAAAAAAATTTAGAATACATGAAACAGATTCAAGGAGATTACCAGGAAATTAAAAACTCTATTGAAAGACAGCAAAACTGCTTGAAAGAAACTAAAGATAGACTATCCAGTCTTGAAGACAGGTTTGCAACATGTGATCACGAAAGGAGAGATCTCTTAAAAATAACAAGGACAGAAGTAATAATACAAAGATTAGAAGATGACATGATCTATAACTTAAGAATAAAAAATGTGAGTGATGAAGCAAGGTAAACACAAATGAAATACAAAGGTTATTCACAGAAATAATTAAAGAAGACTTCCCAAGGAAGGAAATGATATTCAGATATATGAGGCATACAGAACTCCAGCCAGCTATAACCAAAATAGATCTACACCCAGACATATGATAATCAAAATTCCAGAAATTCAACACAAGAACAGAATTTTAAAAGCTGTCAGAGAAAAGAAACAGATCGCCTATTCAGGAAAACCCATCAGAATCATGACAGACTTCTCAGCACAAACATCAAATCAAGAGTTTGGAGTGAAGTATTCTAAGCTCTGAAAGAAAATAACCTCCAACCCAGATTGATGTGCCCTGCAAAACTATGTCTCAAAGTGAATGGAGAAACAAGATGCTTCCATGACAAAGAGGAACTGGGCAAGTTCATGACCACCAATACAACCTTTAAAAAAAATACTGATGTCCTTCAGTATTGGTTAGAAAGTCAAAGATGAGAAAATAATGCTCTAGGTGACAGGGAACCAGAAAAAAGTGAGGGTAGCTTGCCCATCAGCTGCAGATTGGTTAGAAAGACGTAACACTTTTATACAATTGAGAACTACTCAACTATAAGGAAGGAAAACCTTGAGGCTTTTGTAGGTAAATGGATACAATTTGAGATTATGTTTAGGGATAAAAAGATTCAGAACCACCTAGATAAATTGCAGGTTGTCTCCCCATTCTAAAAACTAAAGGAGTTAGTGGGATACAAAAGGTTCAATGCACTCTGTGGAAGTGAAAGGGGAGGTATTGTCTTAAAAGGGAAGGCAGTGGGACATTGTTAATCTTTTTTTTGTCTTTTTCCTTTTTATCGGTACCAGGGATCGAACTCACAACTGCCTGCTTGCAAGGCAGGCACTTATGCTGCTGAACTAAATCCCCAGCCCAACATTGTTAATCTTATATCATGATTTGAAACCCATATTGTTTTCATTGCTATGTTTAGTTTGGTTATATTCTGTTCCAGTTTATCTACTTTACTAGATTTGATGGCACAGACAGCTATTCCAAGGATAGCAGGATATACCATGGTAACCATTTTTTATTTCCTATTAACTTAATTTGAAGCCCTGTGTTGCTTTCACTGTCTTGTATTAACTGATTTTATTTGAATCTGTTTTTGTTTGATCGCTATCTTGTCTTGACTGATTTTATTAGAATATGTTATGTTTGATAGTATCAAGTGTGAGGGTATAGGAACTAATCTGAAGACAGTAAGATTCACTATCTTAGTAAGTTTGACTATTACCTTCTTTTGAAGTCCTATAATGTCTCTAATGTTTTGTTTTTATTGATTTTGTTCTGTGCTGTTATGTTCCATTTTATTATGCCTGATGAAATAGTCAATTCTATTGAAGATAACAAGAGACATCATGGTAACCATTGTAGATCACTTTGTATTTTGGTTTTGAGTCATGTACTATGTCCATCCTTTTGTTTTGACTGACCCCATTTTGTTTTCTCTCATTTGGTTTTATTCTCTCCAAAATAAAAATTAAAAAACAAAAAAAAAATGGTGTAGCTGCTGATTTATGGCAGTCTTCCATCTTCAACTGTGCCATGTTGAAGGAGAGAGCTGAATTTTTCAGAAACAGTTCCTTTACTCTTGGAGAAGTTTAGCTAGCACTTTGGACAGCTAACAGGATGAGGTGTTTTCTCTTGTGGCGCTGAGGCTGACACCATCCTGGTTTGCCTTGTGGAAGATGGAGAAGAGAGCAAAGAGTGAAAGTGGGCTCAAGAGGCAGCAGAGCACCAGCCCCTTAATCTGGGCATGAATGAGCGCCTCGTGACGCTGGCCAATCAGGGCTGGAGACCATGCAGAGGAGGCAGGGCCCATTTGTGAACCCGGATGGAGTTTGAGTTGTGTGGCAGTGTTACAGATTGTGCACCATCCTGGATGGGCTGTTCACAGACAGCTCACTGGTCCCCGGTTTTGTTGCGATCAGGAAGCAATCTTCAGCTGATGCAGTGGTACACACCTGTAATCCCAGGCCGAGGCTGGAGGATGGAAAGCTCAGAGTGGACAACACAGTGGGACACTGTCTCTAAAGAAAAACCATGGCTTGGCGGGCACCACCTGGATTCAGTCCCCAGTACCGGAAAAATAAATAAATAACCCTTAAACTTGAACATAGTAAATTGTTCACGGCTCCAGGTTTCTAAGGCCCTAAAATCATACAATAATTTGAAACTGGTAATGGAGGCAAAAACAAGAACATGCCCCAGCACCAGCAAGATGCCATCTTCGTCTGTTTAGTTTTTACACTTGCTAGTCCTAACCTCTATTTGGGACCTGAAATAGGAAACAGCAGGTGGCAGGTGGTGAACTTCTCCGTTCGCTTTGGGGGATGCTGACACGAGATGTGGCCAAACCAACTGTGGTGTTGACAAACCATGTCATTTTAAGACTGAATCCTAGAACTGTATTGTGGTAAATTGTCTGTGGTTTGAGATTTCTGAGGACTGTAAAACCATAACGAAAGGAAAGAAAGAAAGGAAGGAAGGAAGGAAGAAGGAAGAAATGCAGGGAGGGAGGGAAGGAGGGAAGGAGGGAGGGAAAAGCAAGTGAGAATCCTCCCTTGGAGCCTTCGGGGGCGTCACAACACCCCCACCACCAACACTTTGAATTTTGGCTTCCGGCCTTCAGAACTAAGAGACTACACACGTATTGTTGCACCTGGGGAGGTAGCTCCATGGAATGGCATTTGCATAGCACACACCAATGTTTCAATTTCCAGTATCGAAAAACAAATCTATCTCCCTCGGTGGTAATTTATCAGGGTGGTCCTAAGAAACTTAGCATAGCAGTAAAGGATGCATGATTTCTTCTTGATGAGTTACAGTCTCTTCTTGGTGCTGAGAAATGAGAAGAAACAGTCAGGTGATTGCTCCAGGGTGCTGTATGGGGGCCAGGGACTTACCTGAGGGATGACTCTGAGTGTTGACTCACTGTCTCAGTCTCCAAGCTCTGGTTCAAAAACTTTCATGCCAGGCCAATTGCTGCAAAACAGCAGAAAAACAAGTCTGTGTCGTGCAAAACATTCCCTGGAATTTTCTTCCTGAGTTGAGTTCCTGGCTGTTTCCTGACTGCCTCATCACTCTTGATGGGGCTGAGCAGACACTGCCCAGTGCCTGTGTTTCTGTGTCCTTCAGAGCTCTTCCTTACACAACCACTAAAGGATAGGCTGACACTTTACAAGCCTAGATCTATCGCTTCCTAGATCTGCTCATCTACCGTGGATGAAAATGTGACCTGAAGATTAGCCCTATGGGGATATTAGCTGTAACCAGAAGAATTCACAGGAAGGACAGATTTTAAATTGCAGTTGAACAATTCAATAAAATCAATAAACTTGGGGCAGATCCCCTGCTTGTCTTCAGTCTGGGACCTTCCCAAAGGAGGCTTGGCACATCTGTCCCTAGGGACTTGACAAAGTGGGCGTCACCAGAGGCAACCATTATTTAGTGCTTCCTCGGAAATGGCCTGGTCTAGGCACTTTACGTTTTTGTTTAATTGCCACAACAATCCAAGACAGCAGATGTTGTTTTGTGGCCTCATTGTTTAAACCACAAAACTGCACAGAATTGTTCTGTAACCCACCTAAGATCACACAAGCAAGAAGTGATAGAGCCAAGACTTGAAACCCAGTAGTCTGGCTCCAGAGTACGTGACAAGTCGACTCCAGCATGCTCACCTGTGATCTCTACCTCCTCGTACTCACTGCCCTTAAGTCTGGAAGTTACCAGTGATTTGCTTCTAACCCAAAGAATGGCATATGATTGAAAAATATGGTGAATGTTTACATCTAAAAATTTATTACAGTAAGAGATGTTGTCATCCCCTTCAAAATACCTACTCCCTTGCTTCAAACATGCTTATACCATCCTTACACCATCATGTTGGAGCTTAAGTCCTAATAAAGACTTTTGTGGATGGCATGCTCTTGCCTATTCATGATTTCTGTTTCACATACGGCAGGCTGCACTGGTATACTAAGAGCTGGTAGCACATAAGTCCACTGATGCCAAAAGTGGTCAGAAGATGGGGCTAATAACACTGAAAGTGACTGGCAGCAGAGAACGATGGAGAGTAACAGAATTGCTGGGAGCTGCTGGCTTTGTGGCTGGAAGAGCCCCTGAGGACTGCCAGGGGATGCTTCCTCTAGAAACCCAAGAGCAACAAGGTGGGTCACTAGCACCCACTGGTATTCAGCGCTTAGGGCTGTTAACACTGAAAGAGCGACACTGCTTATTTGTAATTTCTATCTAAATTGAGCAAAAGAATCCCCAACAGCTTGGTAACACAGTGAGACCCTAGCTCTGAGGAACACCTTGATTATAGCCTTGTAAGAGCTAAGTGTCTCTGGATTCCTGATCCACAGAAACTATAAGTTAGTAATCATGTGTTGTTTTAGGTTGAATTTGGAACCCATGGTTATGTAGTCATAGATAGTACAACCCTGCTGGTTTTGAATCCTAGCCCAGCCACTGACTTGCTGAACATGTACCACCTCTGGGCTCCAAGTTCCTCATCAATTAATGAGAGATGGATTAGTTTCACTCATTCAGTCAGCAACTATTTACTGAACAATACACGGTGCTGGGAATAGATACTTTTCTAGTTTGCCTTTCAAATCAAAGTGGGAAAGAAGGCCCAATGCTCCCTCAGAGGTATGTTCTGTTTTTTTCAATTCTAGGTATTCTCCAGATACAACAGAGAATGAAATGGAGAATCCCCATCCCTTCAGAGTTTTACTTTAATAAAGGAAGGCAGACAATGGGACAAGATGTAAATATGTCATATGACACATTACAGTACCCACAATGAGGAAGCATAAAGCAGAAGATCATTAATTTTAAAAACGCCATGGGGCAGAAGAGGAATCAGGATGGCCTTGGGGTGGGGAGGGATTGATTTGAACAAGAAACCTAAAAGAGGTGAAGGAACATTCACAAATGTATTTAGGGAATCGTATTCTCTATAGGGGGAACAACAAATGCAAAGACCTCTTATGAGCGCTTTTCAAGGATCAAGGATTTGTAAGGGGCTGCTATGACTACAATAGAGGGCTCCAGGAGGAGACACAGAGAGTCCTCAGAGTACGCAGTCAGTAGATAATGGACTGAACTCTGGGGAAACCTAAGTCCAGAATCTAAAGCCTTAACCACTTCCTTTCACCTCTGAAAATGCCAAAGGATGGCCAGGGCCTGGTGAACAAGAGGTATGCAATGATCACATACAGGAGAGGGCGGAAAAAGGGGGTGAATACAGGAGCCGGGGACGGAGGATCTAGTCTTTCTCTGTGTATATGCACAGCTCTCCTCCCAGCATTAGTTTAAGTCTGGATTGTTGCCCCAATCTAAGGTAAAACTAACTTCAGATGTCTGCAGTGAAGCTCAAAGCCAGAAGGAATTTTTAATTTTCTTTCTTTGGGTTGTGTATTAAGCAAGAGTCTGTTATTTTTTGGTCAGATTGTCTCACATATGTCTTTATGCTTTGTTCCAAAAAAAAAACCTGGATGTCAGAAGTGACGCATTATGATATGTTTTGTGGAAGAATGTCAATATAAAGGCCTCAGCCCTTGATCATTAAAACCAGCCATTTGGATGTACAATCGTCTCCATTATATTCCTATGATTAAAAAAAAAGAATAATAACACAGAAGATATTAACAAATATTTGTAATCTGGAGAGTCAATACCATGTGCTTTTCTGGGTTCTCTGGGTTATTCCAGTACCTGACTTTCCCCAGAAAGTCCCTTCTTAAACATTTAATTGCCAGGTTTCTCTATAGTAAGTATTTGTCCTGGCCTGCGGGTAAGTAAGTCCACAGAGACCCTAGAGGGGGAGTGGGGATGAAAGGTGACAAGAGACACAAAGAGCAGAGATAAGACAAAGTCCATCAGATCAAGTCTCGTTTATTTAAGGAAGGAGTATCAAATATATAGGGTATTGAAGAGGAGGGGGTTGGGTTCTGAGAAGTCAGCAGGTAACTTAGCAACAGTGGCAAGACTGAGGGTTATAGGTAAATTCAAATTTCCCACACAAGGGCTCATAAGGCAGGCTGATTAGCATAATCCCTGAATAGGCCAAACAAGCTAGGTAGGCAAGGTACTGCTTAACTACCAAACTTAACTTCTAGAGGGAGTTAAGGTGGCGTGGCCTGCAGATATAAGGTGACAGCCAATTACAGGGCTTCCCACAAGTATTGATCTTACTGACTCTCCGAATTACAAATACTTGTTGATATCAATTGTGTTATTATTCTTTTTTATCATCATTGTAAACATGGAAAATAAATACTTTTACTTTGCTCTTATGATGTGAGTTGGGTGTTTTTGTGCTTGGAAGAAACTTCTCCATAAGTTTCACTTCATCAAGGTGGCCAGTTAGTAAGTGAAGTGACTTGGATTTGAACTGTGATCTGCTTCCCTCACAGAAATAGCATGGAGACAGACATTGTACATCCAAAAGGCTGGTTTCAATGATCAAGGGCTGGGACCTGTGTGTTGCTATGGGACTTCTGGGTGAGTTTTATATTGCCATTCATATACAAAATATACCATAATACCTCAGCTGTAGCAGCCAAATAGTATGCGTGAGCTAGGCCAAGAGATGCCAACAGGCTGAGAATGAGCCCATGACCTCTCAGGGCCTGACAAATTACAACTCAAAACTGAAGCACTGACCCCAAAACATTAGCAATGCCCCCAACCTGTGATACACAGATATCTCTCTCTCTCTCTCTCTCTCTCTCTCTCTCTCTCTCTCTCTCTGTGTGTGTGTGTGTGTGTGTGTGTGTGTGTGTGTGTCTCCATATTGCAGAGGTGACTTCAGGCCTTCTACTTAACCCAACTCCCAGCACTCATTTACTTCCTAACTTTCTCTCAGTCGCTCATCCCTGAGCCACTCCCCTCTTCATGAATTAATAAAACCAGGATTCAGCCTTGGGTGGAGGCCTTTGCTCCAGTTAGCCATTGTTCTGACAGGACTTAGGACCCCTTTGCTCCGCACAACCACAAATATGCGTTAGAGTCTTCATTCTCACCATGGGTTGCACTGGAAGTGGTAGATTGAAGTTAACTTTCTGGAATTCCAATAACTTTCCTTCAGGATTACAAATATGAGCTCCTCTAGACCAGAAAGGGATTGCAACAGACACCATCCTGGGTTTTACAGTGCACCTGGCCTTTATGATCAATCTGATAGAATAAGAGGATAGGGAAGATGCATGTCATACTTTAAATTATTCCTTGATGTCTCAAAGGATGAAACTGGTGATCATCTGTATATGAAGCATCGAGTCCTTTTTGGTTCTTTGTAGTTTCTACACAGACTACCTTTTTTGCAGCCCACAGGTTTATTCTCTTTTTCTAAGAATCGAGAGTGACATCAGCCAGGAGGCTGAAATAGAGTTGTCTATGCCTCATCCTTGCACAAGAAGGATGCACAACAAAAAGAAGCAACTGTATCCCAACTATAGTGGCTGAGGAGCTGTGTGGGGAGCAGCAGGGAAGTGGTGGGATCTGTGCAGAACACGAAGGCCTCAAATAGCATCATGGAGAGGAGAGCTAGGCAGCCCTGCCTTACTCACTTTGTCTCCCCACCATATCAGCTAAAAACAAAAGCAGACTCCCTCACAAGGAAAAGCGAAACCAGAGGCCACTTACTGGCCCATTGCCACTCACCACGCCTGCAAAGGAAACTCCTGCAGCCCTCACAGGCCCTAGGCACAGCCTGGAGATGGCAAAGTTTATGTTTCAGCATTGCCACAGGGCGGGAAGCCACGCTATGTATGCTTTACCCTGTGATCTAAGCCACTAGGGACTCAGTGCCATCTTGGAAGTAAACCCACTGGTAGACCCATCCGGGGACAGTAGCCACAGACCATCTCCATTCTCCAGGCTCGGCCATTATTCTACCACACTCACACAGTGACCATAGCCCCACAGCCCCAGCTGCTCAGAGCTCAGGCAAAGCAGAAAGATGGAGACTCCAACTTCCACCCAGGTGGTTCCATTTCTTCCAGAGCAAAGGCAAACTTGTAGAGAGGTGAAGCTGACACACAGTCAGCAGCCTACGTGTCTACGCTAAGCCCAGCAGCCCACCAGGTGTTGGTCCTATGCCCCTAGGAAGCTGAGGGCCTACAGCCTCCACACATACTCAACATGGCTCAGCAGACATCCGGGAAACATCCTTGCCTTGTCCCAACCAAGAAATCCACCACACAGCTGGCCAAACCACAGGGCCCATTGGGCACACTCAAACCAGGCCTCCCAACCTGCCAAGTGGCCACATTACCCCGTCCTAGGAGATCCTGCCTCATAGCCAACCAGTCTTCAGCACTCACATGTACACAGCACGGCTCAACAGCCAGCCAAGTGGCAGACCCAACCCCAGGAAACCTGCTGAATGACCACCTAACCCAGTGCACCCCATATGTGCAAATCCAGCTCAACACAAACCAAACAACAGCCCCACCACCAGAGCTTATGCTGTCTAACCAGCAACCCACAGCACCTGCAGGCACCTGTGCCTGGGCCAACAGCCAGTCCAACAGTGGCCCCATTTTCTGAGTAAATGGTACTATACCACCATGGTCACAAACATCCTCAGACTAGACCACTGGCACAACTGCAGAAACCACTAGTGAGGATTTAGGCTGAAGAAACTGCACAAAAATAGCACATTTACATCCACACAGTATCAAAGCTAACACAATATGCCCAGCCAGCACCTGGCACCCAATCACAGAAAGCCTTTCTCTACAAATGCAAACACAAAACAAAGCAAAAAATTTAAACTCTATAAAATTGGGAAAGACAACTGATTAACTAGATGCACAGCCCAACATATGGACACATATAACATGAAAAAGTAACGGGGTGCTGTGGGCTGCACCTCCAACCCCAGCACTCAGGAGGCTGTGGCAGGAGGATCCCTCAGAGTTCAATACCAGCCTGGGCTACATCGTGAGTTCAAAGCCAGCCTAAACTGCACAGGGAGATTCTGTCAAACAAAACAAATACATGAGCAAACAAGGAAACATAGCCACCTCTCCCCCAAGAGAACACAATTGTTCTCTGCCAAAGAACAGGAAATTTATGAAATTCTCAGAAAGGAATTCAAAATAATGATCTGAAGGAAGCTCAGTGGGGCACAAAAATGCAGACAAACAACTCAGTTAAATCAGGAAAATAATACATAATCTGAAAGAGAAATTTCACAGAGAGATAGATATCCTAAAAAATAAACAAACAAGAATCTTGCAACTACGTGAGACTATACTCATAAGTAAAATAAGTCAGATATGCATGTATAAACATATTGTCTCACTTGTGTGAATGAATCTGTATATGTATATAAAATATCATTAAGATAGGTATACTAAAAAAAATCTTGCAGCTGAAGAATGGAGAAGTTTAAAATGCAAATTAAAACTATAGCAAGAGATTATGAAGCCAAAGAGTGAAATTTTAAACTTGAAGATACATGTGGTAGGTTAACTCAGTAAGTAATGAGGAGGTTCAGAGAAAACAGAATGAAAAAGAGCAAAGATAGCCTGTGGAAACACCATTAAGTGAACAAATATTCACATTATGGGAGTTATCAAGGGAGAAGACCGAAACTCAAAACATATACAAGAAAATAATAGCGAAAAACTTCCCAAATCTGAGAAGAGATAAAAATACCCAGATCCATGAGGCTCAAAGAAATAGACTCAACCCAAAAAAGTCCTTCCAAGCACGTTATAATCAACTGTGAAAAGAATCACAACTCATCACTATGGAAAACCCCAAATGTAAACAGTTAATAATAAGAGATAAAAAGGAATAAAGGGTATATACCAGAGCCATAAAAGTTAACAGGCAGTTATCTATCATGAATAACCCTGAATATAAATGGACTAAAGTCCACAATTAAAAGATACAGTTTGAAAAAAAGATATAGATTGAGCTAGTTGTGGTGGGACATAATCCTAGTACTTCAGGAGGCTAAGATAAGAGTGCTGAAATTTCAATCCTAGTCTGGCCAGTTTAGAGACTTAGCAAGAATTTGTCTCAAAATAAAGAGTACAAAGGGATAGAGATGTAGCTAAGCACAAAGGCCCTGGATTCCTGGATTCAGTCTTCAGTATCACACACACACACACACACACACACACACACACACACACACACAAACACACATGGTGTATATATATATATATATATATATATATATATATATATATATATGCTGAATGGATTTTTAAAAACCAAAACTTAAACCATATTCTATTTACAGGAAACTAATAAACACATATAAATGCAGGAAGTGATGAGATGGTACAAGACAGTCCACGAAAATGGAAACTGAAAGTGAGCAGGAGTGGCTACACTTACATCAGACAAAACAGACATTAAGTAAAAAATTTTACAGAGACAAAGGTGATCATTATGTAATAATAAAGGAGGATCAGTTCAGTAAGAGGATACATAACTGTAAATACATATGTACCCAACCCGGACCACCAGAATACATAAAGCTAATATTATTAGATCTAAAGGGAGAGATAGATTCCAATAAAATAATGATTGGGGACTTTAACACCTCACTTTCACCAATGGATGGATCATGCAAAGAGAAAATCAAAAGCATAGCAGAGTTAAAATGTGGTATAGATCATAACAAATATGTATGGCTTATATCATTTAATAACCACAGAAAAAATTCTCATCACTACATGGGATATTACCAGGATAGGTCATATGGTATGCCATAAAACAAGTTTTTACAAATTAAAATTATCTATTTGTCTTGGTTTCTCATTGTTTGGACAAAATACCCAGCATGCAGAAGTTAAATGAGGAAAAGTTTACTTTAGCTTACAGTTTTTGATAATTTCAGTCCATAGTTGACTGGCTCCAATGCAAAGTAGCACCACAGAAGGGCATCACAAAGGAGAAACAGTCAATAGCACGGCAGGCAGGAATCAGCGACCCTTCCTTCTTTCCCTTTTCATTCCACCCAGGATACAAGTGCACTGATTGGTGCTGCCCACACACGGGTGGGTCTTCCCTCTTCAGTAGATTCATCGTCCACACCCACACTATGCTAAGCCAATCAATGGACTAATCCAATATCACAAACCCATGATCCAATCACTTGCAAAAGCCCCACCATATAAGGCTTTGGAAACACATCTAGGTATAAGCCATCCTCTTTCTAACACATGAAATAAAGTTAGAAATCAATAAAAAGGTCTTCAGAAATTGCACAAATGCATGCAGACTAAACAATATGATCCTGATTGACCAATAGATCAACAAATAAATTAAAATCTGCCTTGAAATAAATGAAAATGGAAGCACAATGTACCAAAATCTACAACAAAAGCAATACTGAGACTAAGGTTTTAGCAGTGAACACCTACAGGAGTGAAGGGAGAAGTCTTAAACAAATTGGTAATGAAAAAGGAGACATTATGACTGACACCATAGAAATAGAAGGAACAGGATGGGATTTGGCTCAGTGGCGTAAGTGCCTGCCTGGCAAATGCAAGGTCATGAGTTCAATTCCCAGTACCAAAATAAATAAATAAACAAATGTCTCTTTAAAAAAGAAATAGAAGCAACTGTTAGTGATTATTATGAACAGTGATATGCAAGGAGAGCACGAGAATGAGCTGATGGATGAATGGGACAGTGGGAGGAAGTTGAGACAGCAGGTGTAGTCAAATCCTTTGAGAAGTACAACTTTAGAACTCAAAAGAAACAAGACAGTGTATAGATGCAAGTAAGAAATTCAAGGATGTGCTAGTTCAGGTCTGTGTTAGTCAGTTTTCTATCATAGTGACAAAATACCTGAGACCAATCAACTTATAAGGAGGAAAGATTTATTTTGGCTCATAGTTTTGAGGTTTCGGCCCACTGTTGGTTGGCTCCATTATTAAACAGTTGGTTGGCTCCATTATTACGAGGTCTGCGATAGCAGGAAGCATGTAGTTCATTCATGATAGAAAGCAGAGGAAGAGAGAATGAAAGAGAAAGAGGCCAGGGATAAGATATAGTCCCTAAAGGCACACCCCCACGGTCCACTCCCTTACGCTGGGCTGTATTTCCTACATTTCCCACCTCCCAACATTGTCATCAATCCCATTGGTGAATTAATCTGCTAATGAAGTTAGACCCTCATGATCCAGTCACCCTCCAAAAGCTCCATCTCTGAATATTTCTACATTAAGAACCAAATTTCCGACACAGCAAGCTTTGAGGAATGCATGATATCTAAACCATAACAAGCTGAGTGATATCACCCAATGAATCCGCACTCTTGTTGGAGTCTGCAGACAGGAAGAGTCCAGCTTCCACCAAGAAATCTTACATGTGATTTTACAGACCTGACCACAGGCCATCACAAGGTATCACTTGGCAGGCCTCAAGGCCTAAATTTCCAGTGCCCTCCTCATTCCAGGCCCAAGCCCAGCCAGGGCATTGCTGTCTATAAAGGAAGATGAAGCGAAGGACTCATCTGAGGATACATGCATCTGTATTCCTATCTATTCTACTGTCATCCTTAGAGATCGTCGTCCAAGGTCTTTTTCAGGTACCTCTGCCAAGGGTTCCTTTTACACAGAAAGGGAGAGGAAGCAGGAGTGTCAAAGACATTCTTATCATTTCTAACTCAGAACTCAGTACTGTTCCCACTCTTATTCCTCCCCTCTCTCCTTCCTTTCAACCCCCAGGTCCGTAAAAACTAAAAGAGCCCTTTGTTCAAGAATCCCTTAATTATATCCCTGTGGTCGTTGCACTGATTCAAGGACTCTTTTCCTGCTTATTTCATCACAGTGAGGGATTAAAGCTTCGTGTTTTAGCTCCTTACTGAATCAACTGCTCTTTAAAATCAGCCGAGTTGTTGATGGAAACATTTTTGGCATTCATGAAAGAAGGGCTGATGCCCTTAGAAAGGACAAGGGTGTCAGAGCCCATAGCCTGGCACTGGCATTTAACAGGAGGAGGGACATGTCTGAGGTTGTCACTAGAGAAAAAAAAAAAAAACATGGGCCAGGAATAGCATGTTACCCAAAAGGCGGTGTGGAAATTAAGGAAACCCTATGTACCTACAGATCACCAGCCAAGCAAGGGAAGAGAGGATTGGGGTGGCATGAGTAGAATCAAGCAGCATTTGAGGGAGGATTAGAAAGCAAGCTCCCCCAGTGAGAGAGGATTAATGGGGCAGTGCTCAGAGCCAAATGCAAACCAAACACAAGATACCTACAAGGTGCCTGTCACAGACACCAGCCAATAGGAACTTCACAATGGCTGATTGATTCCGGTGCCGTCTGCATTTCTTTCCCTTTTTTATATTTATTTTAAAGGAAATAAAACAGGACAATAAAACAAACAAAACAGTGAGAATTCAATATGGGATTTCAAAAATAAGACAGTAGGGAATCTACTATGGTTACTATATTGCATATTGTCATCCTCTAAGTGGTTGCTCAGACTACCAGCTTTAGACTTGCAAAGTCAATCAAGCAATGCAAGCTTTAGGTTGTTTCTTTACTTCAGTTGCTATCTTCTCAGTCTATGTTCCTCCCAATCAGCTGGTTGTGTGGTGGGGAGTGGTTGTTCTTCTCACAGCCCACACACCAGCTGGTTCATGGCAGGCAGGGCACAGGGCCTCCACTGACTCATGGGATGAGACAAAGCTTTTACAGTAGCTCTTCCCCTGGCCAGCATGGTCTCTGCTGGCTCACAGATGGAGTGTGTGGCTTCCATCCTGGTACTCCCTACAGGTGAAGGCCATATGCATTTCTAGACACAGGAGTTAGATAGGGACAGTAAATGGAAAGTCACTAGAAAGTATATGAGAAGGGGATCAGGGATAAAACCAGCATAAATTAAGGGTTCTTTGAGTAAGTACGTTTGTACACATCCATTTCAGCCTCTATTCTCAGTCTACGGTGATTGTTTGATCTCACACTGGTGCAGTGAGGGAACCTTTCTCCAGGAAAATCTTATGATGTCCTTTAGGTAGAAAAGGACACATCTGATAGTCCTTTCTGCAAGTACCTTCTGCTCACAATAATCAATATACGAAGCTGGTATGTTCAGGGATGGCCTGTTCGTAACTTTAGCATAAAGTTTCAGAGAGATTCATCTACATGTTAGTATGTCTCAGTACTATACTTTGTTCCCTCTTTATAGTTGTGATCTACACAGTCATCTCTCTGTATCCAAGGGCAATTCGTTCCAGGATCCCTCTTGGATGCTAAATTCTGTGGGTACTCAAGTTCCTTATATAAAAGGGCATAGTATTTTCATACAATTTACACACACCCTCCTGTATACTTTTTCCTTCAGTGAGGGGAATGGAGCCCATGGTCTCCCTGATGGTAGGCAAGCACACTACCACTTAGCTACACACCAAGTCCCATCCCATACACCTTAGATCATCACTAGATCACCTGTAATTCCTAATGCAATGTGAGTGCTCTGTAAATAACTGTAATGCCACATTGCTTAGGAAATAATGATAAGGAGGAGATAATCAGTATACAGTCAGTATAGATGCAATTACTTTTCCAAGAATTGTTGATCCACAGTTTTTCAAACCTGTGGATATGAAGGGTCAACTGTATATATTCTAAATTGTGTTTGTCCATCTGGCCACTGATGTACATTTGAGTTGTTATAGTATGTTAAGAACCCAATGTGTTCGTGTGCAATGTATCAAGCAATTGAATTTCTAGAAACAAGCATATCTTAGAGGTGTTTGTCAACAGATCATTTCCTTAACTAGCACTAAACCTAGGGGAAAGAGTTGCAATAAAGATAGCATGAAAAAAATGGCATTCATGAAATTGAAAAGATCCTCTCCCTATAGAGATCCCCTTTCCCATCCTCATTTCAGGAAATTTATATTTGCAATTACATGGAAAAGTTACTGGAATTCTAACAAGTTAATTCCAATCTACCACTTCCAGTGTAACCCACAATGAGAATAAAAACACTAATGCATACTTATAATAATGGGGTGCCAAGGGGGTCCTAAGTCCAGCCAGGATGAAGGTTCAATGGAATAAAGGCTCAACCCAGGCCTAACCCAGATTTTATTAACTTGTTAAGAAGGGAGTGGCTTGAGGATGAGTGACAGTGAGGATGGTGAGAGACATATGAGACTAAGAGCTGAGCTATGCTGGAGGCCTGAAAGCACCTCTGCAATATGCAGAGAAGGACATGCAGAAAAACCAATCTGCGTAACACAACGGAGGCAGCATTTGATGTTTTGGGGGCCAGTGCTTCCGTTCTGATGTGCAAACTTTTCTGTCCTGGGAAGTCACAGCCTCTTATTTCAAGGCTTGAACCCAGGTGATAGCCCTGGAGCAGTGGCTCTGCCATCCTGCCAGGTTCAACTATGTTTTGATGGGAGTCACAGGGTAGGGAAACAGTGACTGTCACCCAGCTTCAAAGATTGCACATCAGCACCTGAGCTGCTCTGTTTACACTGCTTAGAGCCAACGGACGGGAGAAGGAAACGCCTTAGCCAGCTCCGTGCATATCAGGACATGGAGACAGGGCCAGGTTAGCCAAAGTGGAGGTAACTGCTCTTTGTTCAAGGACAGTGGTCCAGGTGGAGCTCCACATTTTCCCACCTAATTTATGACGTTTCATATAAAATTTTCCCCAATTTGCTCTTTTCTAGCTTGTTCTTTACTACAGCAATGCGGGGCACAATGTTTCTATTATATAAAACTGTAGCACATTTCCTGATGAAGGTCTGTTAGAGACATAATTTCTGCTTCACCACAAGCAGATGCTCAAGACCCATTCAAAGTGGCTCTTGGCCTTTGCCATGACATTTTTGGTCCCCCTGCCCTGGCCCTTTTCCCTCCAGCACCTTCTGCCCCGAGATGACTTGCTCTGCTTTCCTGCTCCTCCTCTCCAGCCTGCTGGGGCCTCTGGGTCTCCACCATGTGGCTCTGTTTGGCTGGTGGTCCTCTGAGACAGCCACTGCTGGCCACATCTGTCATCACTTCCAGCGAAGTTTTCCCCCTTCCTCTCCCCTCAGCACTGTGGCATCAATTTCTGCACTTCCCAGAAACACTACAAACCCTGAATTCCTCTGGAACCCTGCCCTTTATTCTGGGAAACACAACACCAGTGCATCAGAGCAAGGGACAAATGGGAGTTCTTGTTTCAAAGTGAATCACTTTACGGTTGCCTATTCATTTTTTTTTATTCTTAACAAAATAATGAAAGCAAGCTAGTTATGAAGAAAAGAGACTTACCTAGCTCAGTTTTGGGGCTGGAAGTCCAAGATCAGACAGCTCCATTGGTTTACCCTCTAGTGAGGGGCTAAAGGTGGATGCGAGTGGAGGTTCACATGGCCAGACCAGAAGCTGGAAGCCAAATGTGCCAGGCTCGTGTTTCTAGAACACCTTGCCCTGGAGAGAACAGACCCAGCATCCCATGAGAACTTCTTTACTGTTTCTGATCTTCAGCGATCTTCAGTGATAGATCCTCAGCCATCTAGGACTTCCCACTAAGCCTCACTCTTCTCATCAGCACACTGAGGACCAAGTTTCCATCATGTGGGCCTTTGAGGAGAGAACCACACCCAAACCATAGCAGGGTGTGGAAACTGTCCTTGAAGCTCAAAGTCCTGAGTTCAACCCCAAGTATTCTCCCCCCACCAAAAAAACTGTTCTTTAGGTCATAAACTACACATATTATGATAGATAATCATACTACTAATCCCTGTTAATTCATCAAAAGAACAGTTTGTAGTGTCATCGTTATGTCATTTTTTCCTGCCTGTATCTTGTAATATGAACAACTACTTTGAAGATAACAATATGCAATATAATAAACATTGTTAATTTCCTATGATGTTGATGTGAAATTCTGCACCATTGTTTTTAGTCTTTTTTATTTGTTTTGTTCTAAAATAAAATTTTTTAAAAATCCTAAACTTCACAACTTTGATAGAAATGGTACTATATTTTCAATATATTTAGATATACTATGTTTTATATCTGAAAGAATGAAATTCCTGCCTGTGCTTAAATTAACATCTTGACAGGGCTGGGGATTTAGGTCAGTGGCATAAGCGCCTACCTTGATAGCAGGCAGTCGTGAGTTCAATCCCTGGTATCGGTAAAAACGAAAAAGCCAAAAAAAAAAAAAAAATTAACATCTTGACAATGAAGTAAAGGACCAGATAATGTGATAACTGCTGATTAGGACACATGTAGGCTGAAAATTCTAAATAGCGTACCATCACTAATAAGCAAGCACGTGGTCGTGAGTTTGATCCCAGTACCGATAACAAAAAAGAAAGAAAAAAATATTGTTAGTCTATGAGACAGAGTATCATCATGCACAATGGTTTATAACATACTAGATCACATGAAAGGAACAGAGGCTAAAAGGTGTAATTGTCTAAACCAGTGGTGAGAAGAACATTGAAATTCTTTAAGTCAGTGGTTTTCAAAATGTGCTCCCTGGACCAGCAAACTCAGTACCACCTGGAAACTTGTAAGAAATGTACTCTCCAGTGCCTCTGGCTACTGGCTCGGAAACTCTGGGGGTGGCGTCTACATTTTAATCTATGTTACAGTAGGTACTAAGGGAGCTCTGAGTCACACAAAAGTTGAACCTCTGTTTTACAGAACACACAACTGTCGTGTACAAAATATGTGTTCTGACTGTTTATTAGTTATTGTGACACTAATTTTGCAAAAGTAGAAGAATGCCCTGTTTGTGGTAAAGACAAGTGGATATGAAACCCAAACATCAGCAGAAGCAGTTCTTTGTGACAGCTGAAACCTGCATTCCAACTGCACCAGCGGATTTGTGGTCTAACAGTCTCAGAAACAAATCTGCAATATTCTGGGTGTCCGGGTTTACCATACGCTGGACTTGCTCAGAAAACACATTATAGGAGTCACAGGAGTAGAAATGTCCCCAGCTTATCTTACTGACTGCTTGAGAGGCCAGAGAGGAGTTTAAGATGCCAGGAGGTGGTAACAAGGTTGTTGCATGGTCCATGTCACCACCAACCCTAGTTTAATTCTTTCCAGGGGGAGATCCTAAGATGAAGTTGGAGGGCATGTAATTTTCCTGGGAAGTTCAGGCACAGCACCAGTATAGAAAGGAAATGACACAGAGAAAGGAAGGCTTCCAGCAAGCCAGCTCTCAAAGCGGGCAAATCAATCACAATCTCATAGAAAAACTCAGGAAAATGGTACTGAGCATCTGACTCAGAATTATCCTGACCAGACAGTAGTAACTGGAGTATTTATACCCTGTGGTCACCAGTCACTGTCACAGGCTGGCCCCAAGAGAACATTAATCCCCAGGAGTTTCTGGCCTGCACCCAACGAACGTGCAGCCACTCACATTAGAAGCTGTAGGCTAAGGTACACAGACACATAAAGGATACCCAAAGGGCCACAGATAGATGATCAATAGAATCAGTATTCATAAAGCCAAGTGACAACAACCGATCTGTGTCTTAGGGTTGTCAAATAAAGACTCTGGCCCAGGTTTGAATGATGTTTTATTTTGGTTTGTTCTGGAAGTTGCAAAGATGTTTTGCCAGTGTTCAAAACAGGATAAGAAACACACGGGGACACATGCCCCTCTACTGCCTCCCTGTGACTCAGCTCTCAATTCTGTGTTCTCAGTGTGGCAGTGAGAAAGAAATCTGAAAAGCCTACAATTGTGGGTTCATAACCTTTTATTACCTCCAACCCAGAAACAGTTTATTCTGCTATAGAACATATCAGTAACTATACTCAAAGAATCACTTACTTTCCTTTGAACTAAAGAAAAAGAAACACTTTTTGACCTGCATATAATGTAAACAGATTAACTTCTTCAAATCAAAAACCACCCGCTTGCCTATTCAACTTTACTGTTTCTAAATATTGTTTTTATGCATTGCTAATGCATGCTTTCTACACCTCTAAAAATGTGTAAAATAATAATAGGCTAGTGAAATTCCTCCAGATGAGTTGCTGCCTCTACAATGTCTAACATGAAAAATACACTGAGTTTGGGATAATAGTTAATTAGAGGAAAATAGCAGTGAACTTCAAGACACAGCATCAGAAAGTACCTAAAATGAAAGTCTGAGGAGGAAAAAAGCCTTTAAAAAAGTGAATATAACCTTTTATTGAAACAGAGTCTCATCGTGTAGTTCAAGCTGATCTTGAATTCCTTATATAGCCCAGGCTGGCCTCAAGCTTGTAGGTTTGTGAATTCTAGGATTATAGGTGTGCCCCATTGGGCCCAATTCTTATTTTTGGTTTTGTTTTGTTTTTGTTTTTGTTTTGATGGGGGTGGAATGAATATAACTCATAAAAACTTCACAGATGGATAGATGATAGATGATAGATAGATAAGTAGATAATAAAGATGATAGATATATAGATATAGTCTGCCCAAAAAATATATACACACTTCAGCAGTTTACCATACTCATAAATGTCTGGAAGCTAGTGGCCACCATTTTGAGCACCTCTTGTAATTGTAGAGGTCAAAGGTGATTTGTATCAGTTTCATAATGTCTCAATAAATTTAGAATTAAAAGATTTTCCTGATGCATTTTTTGTTCTTTGGTTTCTCTCTCTCTTTCTCTCTCTCTCTGTCTCTGTGTCTCTCTCTCTCTCTCTCTGTCTGTCTGTCTCTCTCTCTCTCTCTGTCTCTCAGATGTAACAGAAAAAAGAATGACCAGTGTTTTCCAAATTTAATGAAAACTCAAACTCACACATCCAAGAAGCTCAACAAACCCCAAACACACACACACACAAAAAAAAAACAAAAAAAAAACCAGGAAAATTCCCTTCAGTTCAAGTGAGACATACTTTCGCATGGAAACGGCCTGCTGACCGGTGCTCAGCAGTCACGTGTCTGGGTAGTAATTAGGACAATCAGCCAAACTGCAGTCACCACCCAGCCTCCGTTCACTTACTGCAGCAGAATGAGTGAGAGGTAAAGGGAGGCACCCTCTCCTGGGCCCCTTTCTCTCCACAGAATGGCTCCGCTGAAATATAGACTAAAGATGAAGTATAGGCAAGGAGGGCCGCTTCCCTGTCCTGTCATCTAAACAAAAGACTCCTGCCTCTTTCTGGACTTCAGGAAAGGAAGAGGGGCCGTGAGCAGAAAGGTGAAAGTAGAGACTAGTGCTTCTACAGGACTGTCAGTAGCCAGGCCTCCGAATGGTCTGGGAATACAGACACCTTGACTAACGACGCTGGCCCCGGGAGGCCTGAGCCCTTGACAGCAAAGCCCTCCAGAGCACAGTGATGCACCATTGTCACCAAATCTGATGTGGGGAAGACAGTTTCCCCCACCCGTCAGACTCTCCCTGATGAAGACTGAAAGGCTCCCTGTGGTCAGGACTAGCTGTGGACATGGTCTGGGCCTGGAGCCACTTCTCAAGTGAGGAACACAGTAGTTAGAGATAAAAGCCTCCCTCCCCTTTCCAGTATATTTGTGGTTGTAAAATGTGGACATCAGGAGAGAAACCTAGGCTGAAGACGAGTTTGGGAGCCACAGCCTAAATAACACCAATGAACTGAATTCATCAGAGAAGCGGCTGTTATTGGGGTGATCAATTAAGGGGAGATGGACAAAGCAGTGAGGAACAGCAACATTGAACTCACAAGCCGAGGAGGGGGTCTGCACTGAAACTGAGAAAAAGGGGGAGAGAGAGAGAGAAGAGCACATGAGTGTAGAATCAGGAGATGCTGAGGAAAGAGGACTAGGAAATCGTGGATACCAGGTGCCTTGAAGAAGACAAGGCAGACAAAAGTTAGAGTCTAAAGGTCACAGAACAGCCAAACAGCTAAAGGTCACAAACGTGAGTGGCTGGGGCTGGGGATTTAGTTCAGCAGCATAAGCGCCTGCCTTGCAAGCAGGCAGTCGTGAGTTCGATCCCTGGTACCGATAAAGAGGAAAAAGACAAAAAACAAAACAAAACAAAAGTAAGTGGCCTTGTGAAAATGAAATAAAGACATTCCAAGCAGTAAACTGTTGCTAAGTGAGAGAACAGTTTTATTTCTAAGGTTGGCAGTTATCGCCCTGCAGTTCTGTGTGAGGGCCATTGTCCTCAGCTGTGCTGCTATCTTGCCTTCAGACTTGTCACAGTGTCACAGGCCTGTACTGTGACCCTCAGCATGGAGAGAGAACTCTGTCTCTGCTTTCTGCGAGCCTGCTGCTGGCTCCTCAGGCAAATCACTTAGCCCTGGGAAGATGCAAGGAAGCCGATTGCCGGCTTCTGCAGGCTGCTCAGCACTGCCTCACTGTGGTCTCTGTCAACAGTCTCCTGCAGCCATGCTCGGCTAGTTAGAGCTCGCTTCTCACTCGCTGGTTATATTTCTACTTAGTTGCTTGATTGCTGGGATGAAGAAAGGAGTAGCATGTTAAGGCGCCAAGGAAAAGGCAACTCTGGAGGTTCCAGAGCAGAACCACTGGGCCCAGGGATATAGCTCAGTAGCACAGTGCCTGTCTGGCCAGTACAAAGTCCTGAGTTCGATTCCTGATTACACACACACACACACACACACACACACACACACACACACAAAGTCAGAGTAGAACCACCTAGATCCCTTCCCAAGTGAAATTCTGTGGTCCTGGGCTGCTCCTCACCTGGCATTTCTACACATCCCTCTGCCAACCTCTTTATCTGAGAAGAAGTTAACCTCAGTCTTGTGGAAGGTTCTAGAGCAACAGTTTCTATCCTGGGGTTTACGTGGGACTGAAAGGTCCACTGGAATGCAGTGCAATCTGATTCGCACTGTTAAAGGGAAATAAATGAAGCTTTACTGGTATTTGCCACACGGCCTAGCATGAGCCCAAAGGTGAAAGGTCAGATATCACATTCAATGATCTGTGACACCCAAGAGCAAATGAAGCCTTCCAGGCAGAACTGTTCAATGTGACAATGCCCATTTGTTCCCTCTGGCACTGTGACTACAACTGCCCATTCACTCAGCCTGATCGAATGACTTTACAGGGTATGTTAGCTATTGGAACTGATCCCAAGGTGAACACGTGTGATAAGATTTCTGTCAATGAACTGGAACTTTAAAAATAGTGTTGTTAATGTAAAACTGAGTAAGACAATGAGTGATAGAGGTGACTGTTGTACAGCTCATATGAACAGGCTGCAATGTAAAAGCAATGAGAAGTTAGCTTTAAAAAAACACAAGGACAGTTTATGCAATGTTATTAGGCTCCTCTGCCCACACCCTCCACCTTCTCCCTGGAATTATAGCAAGACTCGAGCCTTGGTATATTAGCTAATTACAGGGTGAAACCAGCCCTCTAGGAAGATAGCTTAAAAAAAACTATAACTTCTTTCACCCTTATTTAAAGTCAAGTGATGCTCACTCATTTAGTTCTTTACAAGATTTAGGGGCTGGGGATTTAGCTCAGCGGCATAAGCGCCTGCCTTGCAAGCAGGCAGTTGTGAGTTTGATCCCCGGTACTGACAAAAAGGAAAAAGACCAAAAAAAAGAGTAGTTCTTTACAAGATTTTGAAATTGGTGGCGACACACAAAAGTCATTTTGAGGTTTTTAGTAGCAAAAGACAAAAAGTCACATGTCACTTGATCATCTTGCCACAGCAGGATGACAAACTAAAACATGTCCCCAGGGCCTGGGGTTAGGGTTAGCATCTGTCTGGCAAGCTCAAGGTCCCAAATTTGATTCCTGGTACAAAAAAAAAAAAAAATTCCTTAGTCAGTAACACTATTTGGTAGATATGGCCAAAGATTTGAAGAAACCAGTTAGATTTCACAGTAATTAATTTAAACTAATTGTAGGTCAACATGGATATTTTAGTTTCCAGTCTTTTTAAAAGTCTTTTTATTAGCACGTATTTGTCATAAAGATGACATTCCGTGCATAATATTTCAGTTCTTCTTTCTCATTCCCTTCCTCTCCCTTCAGCCCTTGCTCCCCTTCTCATTCATAAAAACTTTGCTTATACTTTTTCCCTTCCATCCTCTTTTCTGAATCCCATTTTTCCCCTTCCCATCTCCCTTGTTCTCCTTCCCATTTGAATATGTTTTTCCTATTTTTCCTCATCTACACTCCATTTTGCACCTTATCTATCCTTTTAGTTTCTTAAAAACAAGAAAAGCAATGTGATGTTTAGATGTGTGTGTCTAATTTATTTCACTTAATAGTGAAAGGGTTTTGGCCCAGATAGGACACTGTAGCCAGGAAAGCCACAACCGGAAGCAGGGAGCCCCATCTCCCCTGCCCCTAGGAAGTTACCTGTGATGCCATCTTCCCGCCCCTGGAAATTTACATATGGCGCCAAACCTAGGACCAATGGGCTACTTGTGTATCCCTAATGCCCGCCTTAGGTTCCACCCCAAACCGAGGCTATTTACAGGCCCCCACGCCACGTGTCCGCCGGAGAGATCACCGGATGCCAGCAGTGGGGGTGCCGGTCATCTCTCTCCATGTTCTCAGAATAAAGGCCGCTTTTTATTTTATATTTCTCATCTTTTGTTAATATTTTTCATCTTTTGGAAATAACTCTAGCATTTGGTGCCGTGACTCGATCGGCAGGCAACTGACTCTTGGGCCACACACCCAGTTGAGTCTCCTAGCCGATAACCAGATAACATCCTGGATTAATCCTGAGCTTTTTCCTCTCCCAAAACGTCCCTGTCACCAGCCGCCTGCACTCCGCATCGGCCAGACTGATTTCAGGTGAGCACTCCCCAGGGAACTTTTTGCACTGGGCAGCCCCAGTGGAGTGTTCTCCCCGTCTGTGTGGGTCTGTGCATTTTCACGTCCTTAGGACCGCCCAGGGCAGGGTTCTTCCTGGGCAAACCTGCGTCCACAAAATCTCTCACGTTCTTTGGGTTTGGATAGCCCAAAGCAGGGATCTTTGGGACCGCCCACACTGAAATAACGCCTCAATTCCCTTAAAGCCTTGCGCTTTCATGGGCAAAACTGTTACTGCCCCCATGTAGGCTCCACTCCTAAATTTCTCAGTGACGACTGGAATTTACGAGTTTTTGGAACCTTAGCTGCCGCGTGGTACCACAAATAAGTGACGACTTGTTATGGACCTCCGGTTTTTTTCTTGCCTGAATCAGTCATGGGGAACGTATTTTCTAACTCCCAAAAGACGCCTTTACAATGCCTAATTTCCAATTTACGTACTCTGAAAATTAAAGGTACCATAAAAACTAAACAACTAACTTTTTACTGCCAGGAGGTCTGGCCAACCTACCCGCTTATCGGCAAGCCTTGGCCTCAGCAAGGAACATTTGACCCCTGCATTCTCAGGAACTTGTATGATTTTTGTCAAGCTGGCAACAAGTTATTAGAACTCCCTTATGTCCAAGCCTTTCTTATTCTGAGAACACGCCCATCTCTCATTAAGTCTTGTGCTCCCGCGGAGATACTTTTAGCTAACTCTACCGCGCCGCAAACTTTTCCGCCCTGCCCTCAGGATTCGCTTGAGGACGTTCCTCCGGTGTTTTCTTGGCCGCCGCCTGCCTACCACCAAACTCGTTCCCTGCCGTTACCTCCCGCCGGGCCGCTCTCCCCTCCCCCTATGCCTGATTCTCTCAGCAGCTCTAATCCCTCTCCGTCCCAGGTACCTCCTGCTGTGCGATCGTCTCCCTCTCTGCCTTCCGGGACCCATAACTCTTCCAGCAGTTTTAATCCCTCTGTTAGCACTTCCTCGCAGTCTCCGACTTCCTCTCCTGAGAATTCTGTATCCCCTACAGCATTCTCACCACCCGCCCACCAGACTAGGTCTCGGTTGCTATGTCCTTCCAGCAGGCCGCGTGATTGTTCCAGCTTGCGCCGGGAACAGTCGCCATGTTGCAACCCTCTGCCACGTGGCATGGCGCCGCCATGTTCAGGAGGGCCACATGGCGACAGGCGCCGCCATGTTTCGGGTCACGTGACAGGGTGCCACCATGTTCCCAGGCGCCGCCATGTTTTGGGTCACGTGACAGGGCACCGCCATGTTTCCAGGACCCTCACTGTCAACGGGCATCTCCTTGTGGCTCCTCTTGTGAACTGCAACAGCCGCCCTATTGCAGTGCACATGACGCTTCATTGTGCTGCCGACAGCAGTCCTCTCACTGCAAGGCACACAGTGAGATGCCATCTGCTCCTGTTTCCCAGGGTGACCGGCAGCAGCTCTGTAGCCGCTCTACAGGTGATTGCTCACATGCGCCTACCGGAAGGATGGCTGCTCAATGGCCCTCTGCTCCGGAATCTCCTCAGGCTCTGCTACCGCTTCGGGAGCAAGCTGGCCCTGAGGGACTTGTTAACATCCATGTGCCTTTTTCCCTTTTTGATCTATCCCAGATTACCCTTAAATTAGGTAGCCTCTCTGTTAACCCACAAAATTATATCCAGCAATTTAAATTTATTATTAATTGTTATGATTTACATTTTAAGGATGTTTACGGGATTCTAAATACCACTCTCAGCTCACAAGAACGGAATCAGCTGTGGCAAGCAGCTCAAAAAGAAGCTGATCAAAACCCAGCTGTGTTGCTAAATTGGCTTTCTAATCCTCGAGCCCTGCAAGCAGTTCCAGCTTTGTGCACTGTGTCGGGCCGCCTCCCAGCCCCTCCCTCCCCTGTGTGCCGTCATCGCCGCCCCTGCCACCTTACACGTTTCCGGCGGCAGTCTGAGCCCGCCCCTGCGCGCTACATCCCAGCGCTTGCCCTACCCACTGGGCGTGCTCTGCCAGAGCACCATGAAACAGCAGCTCAGCGGCTCTGCTCAGGCATGCTTTTTTTTACAATTTGGCTCCGCTCAAAAGATGCTTTTTTATTACAATTCTCAAACCATTTAATCAAGGTTATTGGCCACCTGATAATTTTACCAGCCTTGTTTATCAATCAAAGCCTTCACCAATCTCCTGTTTAACAACTAAGGTTATAAATTCCTTTTTGCTGGGAACCACTAGCTCTATTTCAAGACAAGAGTTTCCTTTAAAGTTTTATTTTATTTGTCTTGGTTCATACTACTGCAAATAAACTTAAAAGTAAATGTGTTCAGAATTTGACAGTATTAGATCAGTTTTGATTTATTCATAAGATTGCTAAACCTTTACTGCAAAATGTTTCCATTAAAGCCTTGTTTGGCAGACTAAAGCTTTGTTAATTCTACGTGTCACCCTATAAAAAAAGCGATATGCCATCCAGATAAAGCCTGCTCTCTAATCCAAAATGCCAATATTAAATTCCTGCATACTTACTTAATTCTACTATAGTCCAAATCCCAAACAAAAAGGCAAAACTTGACCTTCAAACCTTAGAGAGATCTTAATATGGTTTTTCATATTTTTAACACTTGTGACACTTGGAGTTCTGAGACAGGTAAACCTACACAAGGTGGAGCTGCCTGCCTCCTCCATGGACCACGCTCAAATGCAGCAGAAGACATTGGGCAACAAAATGCCCCATCCTGGCATTCTTTGAGACCTTACTCCAGGGCTACTGGACTGTCCTAGCCACCAGAGAGTGGGTAAGTCATCCTAAGTAATAGCCCTCACAGGAAATGTCGACACTGCCAGATTCGTCACCGACAGAAAATCGCTGCTGAAGACTGAGAAGACTCAGGGCCAGCAGCCCCCTTTGTGGGTGTCCGTCTCAGATTCCAAGTCGCACTACAGTCTCAGGTAAGACATTCTCTATATGTGTGGACATAGAGGCCATATATACAGAGTTCTTCCTGAGTATTCAGGCTGCTATATTAAGTCCTCAATCTCTATAACAGGGTATTGATGGTCAACCTATGCCATTTACAAACAGGGCCTATTTTGTGCAGGTCCCAGTCTTCTCACTTGGTTTATACTTTTTCAGGATACATAAAAGCCTTTCTCATACTTGCTAAAGTTCTGTTACAGCAAATCATTCCAAGGACTACAACCAGGTTACAGTGACCCATGCCTAAATCAAAGTTGCTAGACTGCCATCCTGGTTTCACATCACTCAGGCTAAGAGGTGCCCTTCCAGCCCTAAATCTGATCATTCTGAGTGGTCACCTCATCTTCTGTTGCCTACCCGTGTCTGTCTCACAAAGGCCTCGCAGCCACAGTTAACAGGCTAAGTCATGTTTTGTTATCCATTTTGGTTCCTAATTTCTTACATTCTATTAATGATCATTTTTACAGCAGGACTCTTTAACAGTATTGCCTACAGACTCCAACATCATGCATACCAGAGACAAGCCTCACCAACCTACCGTCTTAACTTTTATGCTTTCAGATGGGGGAGTAATCACCTTTTATAACTCCACTCCTCCTAACCCCACGTTTAATTTTCAGAATTCTGCCTTACTGTGGAAATGTTTCTACCTCAACATGGTCCTGATAGAATGATATGTCTAAATCAAAGGCACCTTTCCTTCTACCTCACCTGGGTCCTTAAATATGACAGTGCCATGTCTCCTCATAACATCTTGTCTCTTTGTTTTTCCAGTCTGACATACGCGCATTCACCATGGCTAAAACACCTGGCACCAGCATCTACCTGAGCATCAACCTTCATCCCGTCTACTCCCCTAGGCTCCAGAACAGCGCCCTTTGCCAGCAGGAAGTAGTTAAAGAGAGAAATCTTCGCCCCTTTTCATAATAATAATCATAAGACGGGATATGAAAGGGTTTTGGCCCAGATAGGACACTGTAGCCAGGAAAGCCACAACCGGAAGCAGGAAGCCCCATCTCCCCTGCCCCTAGGAAGTTACCTGTGACGCCATCTTCCCGCCCCTGGAAATTTACATATGGCACCAAACCTAGGACCAATGGGCTACCTGTGTATCCCTAATGCCTGCCTTAGGTTCCACCCCAAACCGAGGCTATTTACAGGCCCCCACGCCACGTGTCCGCCGGAGAGATCACCGGATGCCAGCAGTGGGGGTGCCGGTCATCTCTCTCCGTGTTCTCAGAATAAAGGCCGTTTTTTATTTTATATTTCTCATCTTTTGTTAATATTTTTCATCTTTTGGAAATAACTCTAGCAAATAGTATAGGGTTTTTTTTTTTTTTTTTGTCTTTTTCCTTTTTATCGGTAGCAGTGCAAGACCGGTGTCGCGAAGAAGACCCCAAGGACTCAGCTCTCATGTAAGAACAAAGGGGTTTTATTTTCTGTGCACACAGGGTTCTCCAAATAGGGGGGAATGGAGAACCCCGAATTGAAGCGAGGCTGGTGTTTTTAAGGGTGAAAACTGCAAAGCAAGCGTTTGGTACAGAAGCCAATCATTGCAGTTAGGGCGGGATAGTTGGCGATTTGTGATTGGTCAGATCACAAAGGGTGACCAGCAGGTTAGAGTTGATTAACTGCCTTGTTTTGCACAACTTATCTTTAGGATACCTGGTTCCCGTGTGGTTTGTTTTTGACATACTTTACAACCCTGATTAGCATAATCGGCAAGTTTTATCTCTGAGTTCCCTGACACAGTGCAGCCAGAGCACATCACATTTGCAGATGTTTTCTTTTGATCTTCCTGCAGGGCTGAGTTAGGACTGAGTCATGAGGCCCAGTTGTGTTTTTAGCTGAGAAACAGTATCTTGTTTTTAACCTTTAATTCTCTGGTCTTTCACCGGAGATTGAACTCACGACTGCCTGCTTGCAAGGCAGGCACTTATGCTGCTGAGCTAAATCCCCAGCCCCAACAGTGTAGTCTTGAGGGCATCTATTTACCTAAAAATGACTCAAATTTATCCTTATTTATGACAAAGTAGTATTCCATTGCATATAAATACCACATTTTCTTTATCCATTTGTTTGTTGATGGGCATATAGGCCATTTCCAAGATTTAGCTATTATAAATTGTGCTGCTATAAAAATGGGTATGCATGGGTATCTCATTGTAGTTTGATGCTTTTCCAGAAGATGTCTAGCAGGAAACACAGCTGAGGCAAACGGAACCTCTACTTTTAGGTTTTGAGGAAATTCCACACCGATTTCCACAGTATTTGTATCAGTGTACCTTCATAACAACAGTGGAGAGGAGTTCCTCCCCACCCCCCCATAACTTTCCCAGCATTGGTTGCTGATTGACTTCTTGATAACACCCATTCATTCTGTAGTGAGATGCAATCTCAGTACTGTTTTAATTTGCATTTGACCTGTGATGTTAAACATTTTTTCATGTATCTATTTGCTGTTTGTACTTCTTCATCTGAGAAGTGTATACTCATTTCAGATGCCCATTTTATGATTAGGTCTTAAAGTTTGGGGAGTGACCTCACTTTTTAAAGTTGTATATGCTGGGAATGATGGTGCATGCCTGTAACCCGAGGACTCAGGAGGCTGATGCAGGAGGATTACTGTGAATTCAACAGCAGCCTGGGCTAAAAAATGAGTTCAAGGCCAACCTAAACTGCACAGTGAAGCCCTGTGTCAGAAAGATTTTATATATATATATATATATATATATATATATATATATATATATTCTAGATGTTAGTCCTTTGTCTGAGGAATAGTTGCTTAATTATCCATTCTGTGGTTTGTCTCTTCAATCTGTGGGTGGTCTTTTGTTGTACAAAAACTTCTTGATTTGATCTGATACCAGATGTTCATTCTTTGTAGTATTCCCTATACAATCAGAGTGTTGTCTATAAAGCCTTTGCCTATACCTACATCTTCTAGAGCTTTACCTATTCTACCTTCCAACAGATTGTTTCTGTTTTTATATTTAGATCTTTGATTCATTTCAACTTTAGTAGTACATGGTGAGAGATATGAGTCTACATTTAGTCTTTGGCACATGGAAAGCCAGTTTTCCAAGCAAAATTTATTAAAGAGGCTATCTTTCTTCCAGTTAATGTTTTTCCCCCTTTATCAATGATAAGGTGGCTGAGTGTGTTTGGAATGTTTCTGCATATTCTATTCAGCTCCATTGATCTTCAGATATGTTTCATTGCCAGTACCATGCTGTTTTTACCATGGCAGCTTTGTAGCATAATTTAAAGTCAAGATTGTGATGTCCCCTGCCTTGCCCTTGCTGCCTAGAATTACTTTTGCTATTCAAGTCAAAGTCTTTCCTGGTTGCAAATGAATTTTAGAATTATTTTCTCTAGTTCTGTGAGGTGTGCTATTGGTATTTTGACTGGGACTGCATTAAACATATATATAACCATTTTTGGAAGTGTGATCATTTTCAGTGTATTTTTTCTGCCTACCAAGAACAGTGAATGTCATTCCATTTTCTGATACCCTCTTTGATATTCTTTTTCGGAGTACTATAGTTTTTTGGTTTTTTTTTTTTTTTTTTCTTTTTCGTCTTTTTATCGGTACCAGGGTTTGAACTCATGACTGCCTGCTTGCAAGGCAGGCACTTATGCCGCTGAGCTAAATCCCCAGCCCCAGAGTACTGTAATTTTAATGTAAAGTCTTTCACTTCCTTCATTAAATTGACAGCTATTTCATTTTTCTTGATGCTGTGAAAGGTACTGTTTCCCTAATTTCTCTCTCAGTGAATTTGTTACTTGTGTACAGGAATGCTATTAATTTTTTGTGTTGACTTTGTATCCTGCTACACTACTGAATTTGGTTATTAAATGTTGGAGTCTTTGCCGTTTTGGGGGTCTTCAATGTAGAGTTATATGTCATCCTGAAATCAGGATAATTGAACTTTTTCTTTCTTAAACTTTTTCTTCTTTCTTTCTCTGTCTCTTTCTTTCTTTCCTTCTCTTGCCTAATTGTGCTGGTTAATGTTTCTATTGTTTATAAATGTTTTTGGTTAATGTTTCTATTGTTTATAAATAGTGATAGCAGTCATTCTTGTTTTGTTCCTGATTTTACAGTAAAAAGTTTCAGATTTTGGTCATTGAGTGTGGATCCTGGCTGTTGGTTTGTCATAGTATGGCTCTTATCAGATTGCAATAAAGACCTTCTTTTCCTTTTCTCTGTAGTGTTTTATTACGAATAGATGTTGGACTTTGTCAATGCTTTTCCAATGTCTATTAAGATTAGTATATGATCTTTGTCCTTATTTCTGTCATGTAGTGTATTACATTTATTGGTTTGCATACGTTTTTTTCTTATTTTAAAGGGGGTAAAATCAAACTCAAAACAGAATAAAACAGGACATAAGAAAGCAATGTAAATGATATTCATTTCAAAGCTAGATGACCTGAGATATGCCTCACATATCTGTATGTCCTTCTAACCATTGGAGATATCCTTGTGTCCAGCCATCTATTACAATACATCTGGTCCTTCCAATACAGGGCAAATTCTAGATGTCAAATATGACAAGTTCGCATCCTCTAAAGTCAAAGAGTAAGGAACAACACAAGTTAAGACTAGAAAAATTTATTAGGGAAAAAGAATTGGAAATAGGAATAGGCAAAATTCCTGGTATAGGGAGGGTGGGGTGAGATAGTGCACCATTATCTGTTATTAAGGTATGTAGATAAATAACTATTGGAATGGCAGGCTCAAATTACTGATAAAGGTCAGAGCAAAACAAAAAACAAAAAAACTGCTCCTCAGTCAGATCAATCTAAAGGAGCACTGAATAGCCAGGCAAGGGGCGCCTGCCTCTAACCCCAGCACTCTGGGAGGTGAAGGCAGAATTCCAAGTTGAAGCCTAGCCTAGGGAATTTAGCAACTCTGCAAGACCCTGGGTCAAAATAAAAAGAGCGGGGAGGTAACTCAGAGCGAAAATCTTGGGTTCAATCACACAGAAGTGGGGTGGGCCGGATGGAGTAGACCCCAAACCAAAACTGAAAGGCTTTTGCTGAACGGGACGCGGCAGCCGTGGGAGGCTGAGTCGGAACCAAGAGGCTCTATCTAGAGGTCACCTTCTCCACCCCTAGGCAATTTACCTGTGGCGCAAAATGAATTCCAATAGGCTACTTGTGCATCAATAATGCCCCTTAGGCTCCACCCCAAACCAAAGCTCTAAGTATGCCCCCCACAACACTTGCCTGACAAAGAAAAGCCAGACCTCAGTGGTCCTGGGGTTCTCTCTCCGCGTTCTTAAAAATAAAGGACACTTTTATTTCATATTTCTATCTTTTTAGCCGCGCCGAAAATTCTATCAAAAACGAGGCAAAAAAAACTTGGCAGCTTGCTCATCCCAGCGTCCCGGATCCTCAGCCTCGCGGGGTCCCCAGCGACAGGTTAGAGCGCCCAACTCGAGGAGGATGGAGACGACCCGGAAGCGAAGAGCCGGCGCCGCGGCCGCCCAGCTCCACCCTGCGGCCGAGCACCGGAAGTGGCGCGGATGGGGCGGGGCCTACGGGCGGGCGAGGAATCCCGCGCAGGCGCACTGCCTGCAGCCGCGTGGGTCTCCCAGTCTCCGCTCCCCGCGGGGCACGGCCTTCCGGCGCGGGCCGCCCCGGGCTGTCCCTGTCCCTTAGAGGAGGGGCCAGGTCAGCCTGCGGCTGCGCGGGGCCGTCCGCTGAGAGAAGGGTGTTCCTGTCTCGAAGGGCGGCGCAGTCGGTCGCGCCCTAAGATGTGACTTGGGGCCGCCGCCGGCTGGACCATGTTGGCCTCGCTGGAAGCCATGGCCCTGGTGCTGGTGGCCGGAGCGTGGCGGGGGTCACTCGCAGCCGCAGGTGAGAGACACGGCTCGCGGGCTCCGGGGCGCCCCCCTGCCCGAGGACGCCGTAGAAGTAAGGGTGGCAGTAAATCAGGACTGTGGCGTCTCTGGGCTACCTCGGGTCTTGTGTACCCCGGTGGCTTTGGGATCTGTGGCCGCAGCCGGAAACCGCAGCGGACTGGAGAACCGCGTCCCGGGCGTAGATCCTTCCTCATCGCGTACGCGGGGTCTAGGGTACCTCATCTTGGGTTGGGGGCGCCCTGCACACCGACCACCGCCAGATAGGTGGCTCTGCAGGAACCTTGGAGCTGGTTTATTCCTCTCCGGGAAATCCACAGCTTGACTGCCCAGATTGATGATCAACAAGGCCACCGATGCTTTCCTCAATGTGTAAACAACTGCGTCCCGACCCACACGGGGAAGTCAGATTAGCGTTGGAGAGATTTCCTGTGTCCGTTGGAATATGCTGCCCTCCGGTATAGTCTAATAAAAAAGAATAGTGAAAATACAAAGGCAGGAAGCCAGCAAGCTAGTTTGTTGTTATTCGTAATTGTTAGCTGGGCTGTAGCAGTAGACCGGTAACTATTCTAAAGTTGATACGAGAGAGGGAGGTATTTTTGTGGTAATATAGGATACCCAACGAGAAGCAGTACTTGGAATCCAAGCAGAGAAATTCAGGAGGTCTGAGAGTGGGTACTGATGGTTTCAAAGTACGTAATGTTGCCTAGAAAACCATGCTCCTGTGTGGTGTGTTTAAAAGGATGGGAATGTTTACTGGCCATCAAGATAAAACAGATTGGATGCAACCAAGAGTGTAAATAAACCCCCCTTTATGCATTTTATATGCTAAGAAGGTGAAATAAACTTGTTAAAAAGAGATTGCTAATCTTGTTTAGCGACCCTTATTTCCAAGTCCCCATCCATTTATTAACCAGTTATTTGTTGGTCTTGATGCTCTTGGCTTCAGAGTCTCCTTTCCTCAGCAGTAGGAGGACCACATGCCTAAAGACATCCCTAGTTCTACCCTATCAAGATTTCTTCTCCTCACTGATGGCCCATAATTACTAGAGTAAAATACTCAACAACGTACTGTAACAGATAGTAAGAGTACAATCAGATCTTTTGTTGGCTCCCAAATATATTTTGGCTGCACAAAATCTATAAATTCCAGAAAATAGGATAAAGGCCAGGCATGACGGTACACATGTGTAATCCCAACACTGGGAAGCTGAGGCAGGAGGATCACCATGTGTACCAGGCCAGCCTGATATATATAGTGAGTTCAAGGTTAGCCTGTACTACATAACCAGACCCTGTCGCAAAAACAGCAAAAGATAAGGGATATAGAAGTATATTCTGTTCAGTGATGAAGTTTCAGAGATTCTTTTGAGTGTGGAACTGAAAAATTGAGGAAGGGAAGACCGACCTGATGGTCCTTCCTTGCATTTAAAAGGAAACATTTGTTTTTCAGAAAATTTCTTCTCTTTTGATTCCATCTTGTATAATATCAGACTAGAAAACATCTCAATAAAGATGTTTTCTGTGAAGAACTTTGTGGTCTGTCAGGAACTAATATGATTGCTCTGAAGCAGAAGTAAAAGCTAGAAATATTGTGGAATGGTAAAAAAAGTATAAAAGCTGGTCTTTAAAAATTATCAATTATGGAAAGAAGGGCTGGTACTTTGTGACATGGAAGAAGTCCTGGGATATAGATTAGTGGTAGTATATCTGCCTAGTGCATGGACACCCTGGGTTTGATCCCCATGGCTGTAAAACATGAAACATTCCTGTGAGCCCTGCATTATGCTGAGTACTCCAAAGTGGCAAATTAAATTTTTAAATAGGAAGCTACACAGACCCACCCTTGGGAGACACTGTCTGCCTTGTATGAGGGGAGACCTGATGGTACGTCCTTACATTTAAAAGGAAAAATTTGTATTTCTATGTTTTGCACAAAGAAGCAGTTTTTAAAGTTGTGTCTTTTAAGGACTCACGAAAGAAGGCTGGAGTAGAAAGTACTGGGAATCTGTCTTCCCAAATGGACAGCAATTTTCCTTGACATAATTGTGACTGATGAACTATTCTGGAAATTTGACTCTTACTAAGAGCTCAACTCAAAGAGGAAGACTTGGATAAGCAGGGAAAGCTATCCTAATATCATACAAAATAGACTTTAAACCAGTTGTCCGTACAAAATAGTTCTGTTACAAAGGAAAATAAGAGAATAACTTATCCTGAGTCAAAGCTAAGTGACTCTGAGCTGGGCATATGGATTCACATTACCTTAAATGATACATTCCACCATGGAAGGGGTTACCTGAACTTTCATAGCCACAGAGCAACGGAAGTCATAAATCAGCACAGTCAGTAAATACACTGGTGAGCCTGTACCACAGGCACCTTAAGGCATAGCAAGGACTCTGTGACCACTGGACTGAATTATCATCTTACTGCGTTCTTAGATGAATCAGGTCCGGGATGTCCTCTTTTACCTAACTGGCGTGAGATTGTTGGGGCAGATACATCACCACTAGCACTGGCTCGCTTCTTAAGGTCCTGCAGTGGCCTTATCAGGCTTCCCAGTGCCTTGTATGGGCAGATGGTGCTTTATCTCTTTTTGGGAGGAAGAAGCTGTTCATTTCTGGTACTTGCTTTAAGACTTCTGCAGGATACTGTTTCTTTGGAAATAATTTAATTTCATATGATAAAGGTGGCAAGACATAAACATGGACATTGTATATTAATAAGAGGCTCAATACAAAAAGATAAAACAGTTATAAAGATTTATGTGTCTCAAAATCATCAAACTATCAGAAGCCAAAACTGATAAAATTGAAAGGAAAGTAGTTCTGTAATAATAGTTGGAGACTTCAATACGCTTTCCTTTTTATTGGTACCGGGGATCGAACTCACGACTGCCTGCTTGCAAGGCAGGCGCTTATGCCGCTGAGCTAAACTCAGCCCCTGTACTGTCCTTTCAAACTACCCCCCTTCCCATCCTCATTTACAAAAGCTTTTGTTTCTGTTTTTTCCTTCTTTTTGGGGAGGGAGCTTTTCTCTTTTTTCCTTTCCTCCTCCTTTCCTCCTTTTCCCCCCTCCCCATTTGAATGTTTTCTTTCTATTTCACAATACCAATTACACATTTTGGTCCTCATTTATACTTTAGGTTTCTCATACCACAGAAGCAATGAGGTGTTCACACCGTATCATACTTTTAAAAACCAAAAAGAAATACATCTCACATTCACCAAGTATGGGAGGCTGAGTCCACCTACTTAAGTGGGAGACTGTGTGGTGCAGATTAGAAGGTTCAGAGACCAGCAAGAGCAACATGAGCTGAAGTATTTACTCAAGGAAAGTTTTCTGTAAGGGTCAAACTGGAGCTGGAGCTTAGAGGATTGTGTTGTCAGAGATGGATGTATACTGTAGGTTGGAGGGTCCAGGAAGGAAAATGGAGAAGGGAGGTAATCCAACTGGTAGTAGATTTGTGTTAGAAGTAGTAGGAAGTAAGATAGGTCCATCAACAGAAATCCCTAGGAGTAAACAGGAAAGTTCAGTCTTGGTGTATTAGTAGAAGAAACCTTTTCAGGCTCCTGAGGGCTCGCTCACACATTCATACCTGTCTGTCTATGTTGTTTATGTGGCTTTTTGAAGAAGGCTGCCAACTTTGAAATCACGGTGTTTATAGTTCCCTGAGTGTGAAGCTTTATGCATTCTGCTCAAAAAATACAGTGATTTTTCAATGAAGACATACTACTATTACTCTTCTTTAAAATATTCTCCTTCACTTCAAACCCATTTATCTCTTCTTCCTGCCACTTTCTGAAGCAGTTCTAAAAGTCCTTTTCCATGAGTGTCTTTTAGTTGCGTTGTCAATGGCTGACTTAGTGTCCAAATCTATTCAAAATGTTCATTTTGACTTGGAGGAAGAGCCAGGAATCACATGGTGCCAGGTTCAGTGAAAAGAGGTGGATGAGGACACACAGTAATTTTACTTCATGGAAATGGCCATAAATGTTTTGAGTAGGTTCAGAACATGGAGGCAGCCCCAGAAAGAGGACTTCCAGAACCCTTTCAGAAATTAGAAAAAAAAAGTGTTTTTGAAGCCGCAAAAATATTTTGGGGGGTGGTTAAGGACAATGTGCTTCTTACTGTAATAATTTTTATCACACCTCACATTTGAACAAAATGTTGAAAGCAAACTGAGGCTGTTATAATAGTTCAGACTTGTATCTTTTACCTCATTATCACTTCTGAAACCAAAATAAGTTCTGTTTTTACATAGAGGTGGGTTTTTTTTTTTTTTTCAGTTAAAAGAGAATGTTCTGTATGGATGGAAATATATTCAATCTTTTTGCAGTTCTCTCAGATACAAAAGCAAAATTAGCAGGCTTACTAATATAGGAAGCCTCTGGTATAAGCACTATGGAAATCAGTGTGATCTAGGATTAGAGGTCCCATTCGACCCATCTATCCTCCTTTTGGGTATTTTTCCAAGAGAATTGAAAACATCTTACCACAGCAATATATGTGCACCCATGTTTTTAGCAGCACAATTTGTAATAGCTAAATCTTGGAAACAACCCAAACACCCACCAACTGTGGAATGAATAAAAAAGATGTGGTATTTCTATACAATGGAGTATCATTCAGCTCTAAAGAAGAATAAACCTGAGACTTTTGTAGATAAATGGATGCAACTTGGGACCTTACTTGTAAGTGAAATATATCAGACTCACATGTGTAAACATCATATTGTCTCCTAGTGTAAAAAACTGAAGAAGTAAATAAGATCCAAAATGTACAATTGGTATTGTGAAAGGAAATGAAACTGCTCAGAAGGTAAAAACAACTGGGATAGAGGAAAAGGAGAAAAAAAGAAAGAGAAAAGAAAAAAAAATAGATATATATATATGATATCTAAGATGATTACACTACTGATTTCTGTTAGCCCATCGAAAACACTGGTTTGTGCGTATCATTTAATCAGTTTTGCATACCGGTTTCTTGGAGTCTGAGCAATGACTTTGAAGATAACAGTATGCAATATATTTACCATTGTTAATTTCCATTATCTTTTTTTGTTTTGTTTTGTACTGGGAATCGAACTGAGAACATTGTGCTTGCCAGGCAGTCACTTATGCCACTGAGCTATATCCCCAGCCCAATTTCCTATTATCTTGTTTTGAAATTCTGTATCATTGTTTTTATTGTTTTTTTCTCTTTAAAATTAAAAAAAAATTTAAATATATATATATATATATATATATATATATATATATATATAGCAGGGCCCCTTTATCGATAGTTTTGCTGTAGTCATCCGCCATCAAAAAATACTAAGTAGAAAAATCTAGCAATAATTAGTTCACACGTTTAAAACTGTGCAGGATTTAGAGTACGGTGATGAACTCTCACTCTGTCTTGCCCAGCGTCAGAATCATCCCTTTGTCCCAAGTCTCCATGGTGAACAGTGACACTATCATGTTCTTCTATTCAAACTTGTATTCAAATAACCCTTTCTAAACTTGATAAAGCCCCAAAGCAAAAGTGCATACCACAATAGAATTGTTCTGTTTGTTTTTGTTGGTGATCTGTTACTGTGCCTAATTTGCATGTTATACCTGACCACTGGTTTGGATGTATGTGTATGTATGTGTATTTTGGTTTTTTTTCTTTTTTTTTTTAATTTTATTTAAGGAGAAATAAAAGCAGAGAAAGGGTACAAGTTATACAGATTTACAGAAAAAAATAAATCACTAGGAAATCACTAGTTAATGGATTACATATTGTCATCTTAGAAATAATTGTTCAAGTCACAAAATTAAAGCTTGTAAAGTGGACATTCCAACAGTGAGACTGCAAACAGTTCTGTTCAATGATCCAATAAAACTCAGTGATATCATTTTCTATCTTATACACTTAAATATACATGCAGTTATATCATTTAGAGCACTTTCTTTTCCTCTCTTTTGTACAATGACAATTACACATTTTGGGTTTTGTTGCTCCCACAGTTCTTATTACTTTTTTGGAAGAAAGTAGAACCAAATGTGACATAACAGAACAGAGTCAGTCAAATCAAAAGGGTCACATAATAGATAATGTAAAAGCATAATACAAGGTGATCAACAATGGTTACCATAATGCCTCCCGCTATCTCTAATAGAATTGCCTGTATCATCAGTTATAATAAAATTGAACAAAACAGTAAAGAACAAAACCGACAAAACCAAAACACTGGAGACATTGTAGGTCTTCAAAAGTAGATAAAAGTCATCGAGAATGGGTGTCATAATGAATCTCACTATCTTCACAGCTGTTGCCTAAACTTTCGAACCTGGTACTATCAAGCAAAGCAGAATAGGGGGACATCAGTCAAAAACAAGATGGTGAGAGTAATACAGGGCTTTAAATCAAGATAATGGAAAGTCAAAGTGGGTTACTATAATATATCCTGCTATTTTTATTTATTTTTCCCTTAATTAAAAGGATAAAAATAAAAAAGTAAATAATGGAGTGGAGTATGTGTATTTTCACACACTGTGAAAAAACCGTGTGTTTGGGGTTCAGTCGCACCTGCAGTTTCAGGCATCTACTCTCAGATCTTGGGATGTCACTCACAGATGAGGAGGGGCTACTATAACAAGCGATGATCAATGAATAAATACAGTGAGTGCTGGAATTCTTTTTAGCACCTACGATAAAAAACACATTACCGAGACTCAGCATAAGTGTGTTCAAAATAAGGGGGAGTATTTTCAGGAGGATTAATGGCATGTGTCTTTAATATATTTTTTTACTCCAAACGTTCATGGTATCTTTGATTGTCCCTCACTGGTCAAATGTTTATAGCAGTTTCTGTCAAAACCATTACTGTGTGTCTTTATCCTCCTTACTGCCAAGATCTAGCCCCATACAACTTCTGACTTTTCCCCAGACTCACAGTGACCATGAAAGGTAAATGTTCTGAATCAGTTCGGGACATTGAGGCAGCCACGACAGCGCGACTCTGAGGTACTCCTGAGAGAGGGTTCAGAACTGCTCCACAGAGTGGCGAGAATGATGGGATGCGTGTGTTTGATGTCAGGGAGAATATTTTGAGGGTAATCCATGGCATGTGGTTTTTAGTTTAATATTTTTTTAATTTAAACATTCACATCTCATACTTTGCTATATTGAAATGTATGCACTCTTTAATCATGACGTGAAGGGAAAAACAACTTTTTAAACTATCCACACAGTGTATATCTAAATATTTTGTTTCTTGTTGCCTTTATAGATGGAAAAAGTCAAAAGGCTCCTGAGACTGTGGAGGTCTCCATCATAGATGATGTCTTTACCCTGCAGTGGAACGGGAGCCAGGAGTCTGTTGGGAATGTGACTTATTCAGCAGATTATGCAACGTAGGTGACTCTTAATGATTTGCTAAATGGTGTGAGTGGCTCTTTGAATGTAATTTTATCCTGATTTCTTTCCAGGTTTGGGAGAATTTCATTTTGTCCATTTATTAGAAATTTTGTCTGTTTTATAGAATATTTGTAACTTCATTTCTATAGAAATGATCAAATTCATTTTTGAAGCAGAAGAAATTTGGGTATGAAAGTGGTAAACAGCTTTGCCCATTCCATACCCGTTCCCATTCCTTCCCTGCTCTGGTGCTATGCTAGCACCCAAACCAGAGCATGTCTGGAGAGTTTGCACAGTCTCCTAGAAGGCTGTGCATGGTCTTGGAAGAGGCTCCCCAGCCTCCTGTGCTCAGGTTTTCCTATCATCTTCATCACGTGCACTGGCTTAGTTCCAGATACAATTTATAGACGTCAGTGCACTGACTGGAACATCAATGTAGTGATTGGTCTCACTTCCACAGCCTGAATGTGGGTGAAGTTTCAGCGCCTCTTCCTTAGTGCTAACTTTCTGCTTCATAGATGCCTAGAGGACCGGCAGGCAGAGAGCTGTAGGAGGACAGATTGTTGAGGCTCAGAAAGCCAAGATCTTTGTGCCTGATTGGTGTCAGTGTCCTGTCTGCTAACCATGGCCCCCTGTCCAAGAAAGAACAAATGGTAAAGAAAACAAGTGCTAGGACCTTCAGAACCATTTCCCAGCTGCTTCGTCACCAGTGTGACACCGCTGTCTCCCATTAGCTGCTGACAGTAGGTATTAATCTCACAGTTCTATAATTATGAATGTGTTTCTATATGCATACACACATATTTATGTAGGAATTCCTTTTTAAATTGAGTTGTGAGGTTTATTACCAAGTTGTTCTTTGTCTTAGTTCACAGTTTTCTTATTAACTGACTTTGGTATAGCAGGAATTATTTCAGATACTGTTATTTAAAGATGCCCTTGGCATAATGGGTCGGAGAGCCCATTTTTCATTTCACATTCTTTCATATGCTCTTGCTTAAATTAAATCTTCAATTCATGCCCTGTCACCCTTCCACTGTGACTTTAGTATCAGTTGCCTTATTTCAGTGTGTCCTTAACCTAGTTTGTTTGTAAATAATTCCCTTGCAGGTCTGTGCCACACTACAAGCTGGAAAGATAAGAGAGTTAGTGTAGTGCAGTGTGGACCTGAGCCAGGCCACATGCATTTAAATCCATGCTGATTTTTCCTGTCTGTCAGTTTCCTGCTTATTTAGTGAATATGACCACATACAATTTATTATCCAAACCAAGATATCTGTGAGTGTGGAAAGAAGTTGTTCATTTTAAATGGGCTGGAATAACAAGCTTAAACTTGGCCCAGCGAAGTATATAGGGGTCCATTGACAAAGTTTGTAACTCAGTAGATTATTCTGAGTATTGATTAATTGTATATAATATGTTCAAGATAGTGTCACAAAGAAGTTAACTGAAATATAATCAATAACAGCAGCAGACAAGTACTTCTTAATGCAGGGTTTTCTAAAATGTAGGACATATAATAAGGGTAAAGAAAAACAAAAGATAGACAGATGAATAAATACATTGTTACAATCCCAGTGCTTGCAGAACATGTGGGCCTCCAGCCAGTGCCTGTAACATATCTAAGCCGGATTAGGGTTAATGTGTAGGATTTGTTTTTTGACTCTTCAAATACTGATTGCCTTTGACAGCACTCTTCTGTGTTCTCACAATCCCTCAATGAATAGGAGGGATGAAGGTGTTACAGAGTTTTATGGTTAAACTGGTCCTGTGAAGTTAATCTTACACCACTTACATACTCCTACTTCAAATCACATTCTGCTTTGGTTTATTTATTGTATATGATAAAGAATTTTTAAAGAAAATATAAAAATTACTTCCATTGCAGTAGCTTCTTTAAATACAAAAGCAGTTTAATAAAGAATCAACTCTTGGAACACGAAAGCAAACAGAATGCATGATGGTGGGTTGGAACCACAGTAAGCCTATTTTAATTTGGGGTGGAGTGCAGGAGAGTGTAGGGATTGAATTAAGGGTTCTTAGCACTGAGCGCCCAGCCCGACCCCTTTTGAATTGTTTGTTCCTTGTTTTACACCACTGGGGAGTGAACCCAGGGCCTTGATTCAAGCTACATCCCCAGCCCTTTTTTAACTTTTATTTTTCTCCCAGTCCTTTTTAGTATTTACTTTGGGGTAGCGTTTCACTAAATTTCCCAGTTTAGCCCCAAACTTCCAACCTCTGCCTCAGTCTCCCAAGTAGCTGAACTATAGACACACACCACCATGCCCAACCCTGCCCCTTTTTAGGAAGTGGAATCTGGTGGAAGTGGAATCATACTTCTCGGACCAACCAGTTCCACCAGAAGAATTCCTCTCCTTATGTTAACATTTTAAGATTTTGTGTGGTTTCTGCGGTTTATAATAAAATTGTGGAGAGCAGAGGGGTGCAAAAGAAACCCTGAAACCACACTGTAGCTGAGGTCTGTTTGAGGACAGATAACCTGGTCATAGGACAAGGAAGACAGGATCATCAAATCCAGTTCCCAAATTTTCAGTAGAAAGGTAAGATCCAGAAATGCAGAATAGTCCAGATTTTTTTTTTTTTTTTTTTGTCTTTTTCCTTTTTATCGGTACCAGGGATCGAACTCACAACTGCCTGCCTGCAAGGCAGGCGCTTATGCCGCTGAGCTAAATCCCCAGCCCCACATGACTGTGTTTTACAAAGCCAACACTAAATTTCCCTTTATGTATCATTTATTTCTCTGCTTCCTTGAAATTCATTTAGTGTGGCCATGAACTTAGGTAGAAAACTACAGTTAAAAGGCTCCCTGTCTACAGAGGGGCAGCCCTGCGATGGGGCCCACCATGGACTGAGGACGTCCTGGGACCCTGGGGCCATGCATGCCTGGCTCCCCTAGCAGGGAGGCTCTAAATTAGTTTCTTTCCAGAAAAAGGGGGAGGAAGTATCCCTGTGTAATAGAAAATGAGTTTTAAGAAAAAATAAAACACTGTGGAGATGATTATATAGGCAGCTTAACTGCTCATTTTTCTACACCAAAAGAAAGATTTGGAGAGGGGAACACCAGAAGGGAAGAGAAAAAGAAGAAAAAAAATTTTAGAAAAGGTGAAAAAAGAAAGAAAAAATAGAAACAAAGCTTTTGTAAATAGGGAGGCAAGGAAGGGTTGAAGGGAGAGTAGAGGAATGGGGAAGAAAAGAACCAAATTATGTCATGTACAGGTACAAATTCTCTACAATGAGTGTGATCATTATGTGTATCTAAAATGTAGCAATAAAATCTAATTAAAGAAAAATAACCCTTGTGCCCTGATTTAAAAAAAACAAGAAAGATTTATAACAGAGTGACATTCCTATCTGTAGAGCAGCTAAATCACCCAAGACCCTTCGCTTTCCTCGGCAGAACCAGCTAATGAAAAACAGCTACCCATTGTAGTGCACAGTGCAGATGGTTTCCTTAGAAACCTTGGTTGCCTGGTGGTTGTATAATGAAAGGACTTTGAGCATGAGAAATAACAACTGTATGTCTGAGTCATTCCATTTCATAAGTAGTAACTTAGTTTATAGGATCATAACAGTAGAAATGTCAGTACACTAAGATGTCAACAGGACATTAACTCAAGTAGAGGAAATAACGTCTTAAGCTAGCTGTACAACGTTAGCCCATAGAAAACATATTTGACACTCTTTTTATCTATTTGCTTATGTATTCATTTGTGGGTTTTTTCCCCCCTTAAAGATCTGAGATGGATAATTGGATAAAATTGCCAGGATGTCAGCATATCACAGGTTCAAAATGCGACTTCTTTCCACTTATAAATTTTTATGAAGAAATTAAATTTCGTGTAAGAGCAGAAGAAGAAAACAGCACTTCTTCATGGTATTACGTTGACCCATTTATACCATTTCAGAAAGGTAAGAAAAGGGGCTGACTCAATTATATTCTTCAATAAGTACTGCCAGCACAGTTCTCTTTTCAAGCCCATTAATTTAATCATGTAAAATCTCCTCTAACTTTCAAAAAGATTTCCTGAAGCCTATACCTCCTGCTGCTGTGGCTCCATATCTTCCTGGAAGAAGTGGTTCTCAGCCAGGCATGGTGGTACACGCCTATAATCCCAGCACTAGGGAGGCCAAGGCAGGAGGATCGCTGCAAGTTCAAGGCCAGCTTGAATTGCATAGTGAGACCTTGTCTCAAAAAAATAAAAGAAGAAGAAGTGGTTCTCAGAGTACTGTCCCCATGACCTTTCCAAGGAATCCACAAAGACAGGACTATTTACATCATTTTGAAATCATTCTGAGACTTTTATCCTGTCTCTCTTGGATGGTGGGATTTGCCAGAGGAGGCTGTTAGAGTCATGGGTCGCCAGCAACCTCCTAGTACAGGTGACTTCACAATCCTTTTCAGCTCAGTGCTCTGTAGCACCCATGTGGTCATCTTGACACTCTTCATCCTGCCCAGTGGAGCACAGCCCTTTCCTGGGTCTGCCCAGGTCATTCCCCAGTCAATTTCTCCTCTCCCCACTCTTAGTCGTTGAATGGCCGCAGGGTCCAGCTATTGAACGTCTTCTGTACTCACCCCACTGGTCATCTTAAGGCTGTGAGCTCTTGTCCCCAAGTCTGTCTGTGGCCCCATTCCTCCCTTCAACCTTCCCCCATGTATCACTGTCTCCATTCAGCATGTCGCCTTAGAAGTTGAAAGTCACCTTGTCTCACACTTAAGATGTAAAAGAGCCTCCTTTCCCCTCCACACTGTTGTCCTGCAGTCCTTGCGGTCTCTGATTACATCACTGTATTTGCTCAGGTCAGGAGCCCAGAGTCACCTCTGACTCCTCATTTCCACATTCTTGCATCTTGCCTGTCTGCTCGGCTCGGCTGGTTCTCTGTGAGCCATCTTCAAAGTATCTGAACATTCCTCGTTTGTGCTCTTTACTAAGCTGTTTTCATGCTTCACTTGATCTCTCTCTCTAAGAGTGGAGTATATTTATTGAGAAAAAGCTTCTGTCTGAGAGAGAAACCAAAAGGTTTCACTTGATTGCTTGCAAGTCTGACGCTGATCTTCACATCTTACCCAGGATGATCTTTCCAAAACCTGACTCGGATCATGACATCCTCAACCCGTCTCAGCCATCTGATGATTACAAGGATTCTGGCCTGTTTGCTACCTTTCTACGCTCTTTTTTACACACTGTCAGCCTTCCTAGCCCCTTCATTGTGTCTTGAAAATGTAAAGCCCATCATAGGGGCTTTGCATCTCACCCGCCTTGACCTAAGCAGCCTTTTTCCTATGTATTTGCACAGCTACCCTTCGCTTTGCTCAGGCCTCAGCTTGAATGTCTCTTCCTGGGAGGGTTTTTTCCTAACTTACCTAAAATAGCACTAGCTGCTATTGTTCATCCCTTTTTATTACTTTATTTTTCTTTATGGTACCCATGGCACCATATTTATTTTTCTTTCTGGCACGCGTAGCACCATATTTATTTGTTTATGTATTTGAGACTTTTTGCCATGTATTCCTCTGGAGTTCAAGATAATGAAATTTCTTCTTTTCCTATGCACCACTCACACTAATTATTTACGGAGAGCATGTTTGGACATGGTGCTGATAAAGCCATTGTTTCAATTTGTGCAGCTCGGCTTGGTCCGCCAGAAGTACGATTAGAAGCTGAAGATAAGGCAGTAATAATATACCTCTTCCGTCCTGGAAAAAGAGATGGTACTTCTATATGGGATATGGATGCTCTAAGCTTTGAATTCAGCTTAGTTTTCTGGGAAAACTCTTCACATGGTGAAGAAGTAAGCATTATTTTTTACCTTTTTTGATGTGGAGAAAAATGAAGTAAATGACCTCCAAACTTTGACTTTCCAGTTTTTAAAGACTGCTTTTTTTTATTACAGCAAGAGATCAAGACTAATTTTTACATAAGTAAAATGTATGACCTCTCAACAGAGACGACTTACTGTTTAAAAGCTAAAGCAAGACTATCTTGGAAAGTTAGTGCCTATAGTCCAGTGTATTGTATTAATACTACAGGTAAGGAGGACCATTTGCTTTAGATTGAGTAACCACGTATTGATAGCACGGATGCTCGTTACCCGTTTAATGACTTTTTAGACTTAGGGTTGCAATGTGGACTGTCGACCCACATTTGGACTTGTGCTGCAGGAACATGAGCAGCAATGTGGCCTTATGGTGGCTTCTTCTGTAGTACAATAGTGTAATTTTTGTGGATTATACTGTACAGTACAATTGTATAGTTTATGTCCTGTTACACATTACAGTACTGAATATAAGAGTTTCCTAAATAAAAACTCTCATCAGGTTGGGGTATCCTTTGACCGTTTCTTTGTTCTGAATGTTGTAATGTACATACTATCTAAAGTCCCTTATTTAATGACCTAGTCACACTAATGGAACTCAGTCATTAAGCAAGGATGTCTCTGTTCTATTTAATGTTGGCATTTCTCTTGCTGAGTCATGTTTGTATAATGATTGAATAAACAGTAAAATGAAAGCATTATGACAGCATTTATATAAGCAAAAAGTATGTGGGATTTTTGTCTCAAATAAATGGTAACAAAAATCAAGTCTATTTCAAATTAATTCAAATATTTTATAATGAAAAACATGTTTTTATTTGCTCAGAGTCCATAAAAAGGGGGAATGAGTTGCTAGTAGAATGATTAATCTTCCAAAAAGTATACCCCTTTAAAGGAAATGTTAAAATGCAAAAGCATCCTGATATATTTAGTTATTAATATCTTGCCAGCAATTACAACCAAGGGTAGAAGCAAGGGTCTGTTTATTATTTTTGTTATAAATTTAATATGCTTTATTTGTTAAAATCAGATAGTACCAAAGCATGTAAAGTTTTCCTATCATACAATCTTACTCCGAGTTCTCTTAGAGATGAGTACAACTAGCAGTTTGTATATATCCTTTGAGACTTTTAGGACATACATGAACACATACACAGATGGCAAGTTTCTTAAGTTCCGTTTTTACTAAATTAAAAAAGAGGCTCCTGCGGATATGTTTATCTTACACGTTGTGTGTTTAATGCAGTATGTTGAGAATGTCTTCTTGTAGTAGTGCATGCAGATCTGCCACCTTGTTTTAAATGACAACATATGTTGCACAGAGTAACTGTATACCCTAACTTAACTATTGCCTTGTAATGACAAAGTGTAAGTCAGCCTTTTATCATTTCATCTATGCTATCAAGAATTCCTGCCATATATACTATCACAAGAGTGAAAATGCATGCTTTTTGATGTTTTCTCTGACTTCTAGCTGAACATAAGCTGCTTCCACCAGAAAATGTAACATTTGGTGCTCGAAATCAGAGCTATGTCCTGACATGGGAATACAGAGATGTAAATGTGACCTTTCGAGCTCAGTGGCTCCAGTAAGTTCTTTTCCATCAGTCTTTTGCCCTGGATATTTTGATTGTGCTTTCACGCTATTTCAGCCACGTGCAACTCCTTGTACACAGTGACTGATTGAAAGACACGTGTCAATGTGTCACTTGAGAAGTGTGCACAGTGGTACAGTAGTACACAGTATTTCCGCCATGTGGACACCATTGACATGTATGGTTTTAAGAACACAGATGATGAAGAACAGTAAAATAATTAGGACAGGATGAGTTCTAAGTATTCGCTGCCTTATCTCCAATATAATTTTTATTTGTAAGTTTTTAATCATGACTATATCTAAAAATCTGCCTGCAATACTCCTAAAAATATAATAATTGTTTTTGCACACTGGTATGAGATATCTCTAGTACCCTACTCTGTCACATTCTGGAGCAATCACTGATTTCTTACCTGTTAGATGTATATGTCCTCTCTGCTGTAGGGTGAGTTTCCTGCAGGTGAGGGTACAGTTTCTGGCTTATTCTAAGTAATTAGCACATAGTTACTGAATCAGTGTGTTTGCTTGCTTGCTTGCTTATTTATTTACTTATTTAATTTTCTTAAAAGTGCCTTTTCAAAACTGACTCCTTGGGACAATTCAAATGAATGGAAACAAATACCTAACTGTGAAAATGTCAGAACTACATACTGTGTATTTCCTCAAAGTGTTTTCCAAAAAAAAGAGTACTATTTCCGAGTGCAAGCATCTGATGGAAATGACACATCTTTCTGGTCTAAAGAGAAAGCAGTTCAAACTGAAATGTACTGTAAGTCAAATTTGTTTTTTGTTTTTTACTTGAGATTATAATTCTCTGATTTATTGCAAGTTTTTTAAATTGTTATGCAATCTTTAATCAAATATGTCTAATTGCATTCTACGTCTTTACACATTGTTTCTAGCTACCATACTTCCTCCAGTCGTCTCCATGAAATCCACTAACGATTCACTGCATGTCTTTGTCAAAGCACCCAAGAAACAATTTGACACGTTCACTTATGAAATTATTTTGTGGGAAAACGCTTCACATACCGAAGTAAGAAGACAGCATAGTATAATTTTGTATTTTGGAATAGTACAAGTGTTATGGTTTGAGTCTGGATGTCCACCAAAGCCTCATACAGTCCAGGAGGCAGGCCTCTCCTTTGTGAATGACTCATGGTCCAAGTGCTGGGATCACGGGTGTGAATGCTACACCCAAGTAGGTGTGGCCTCTGTACAATATAAGGGACAGTCTTCTCTCTGTGCTTCTCCCCTTGTGCTGTTTTCTCCTGCCATGAACTGTTGCCTTCTGCCATGTGCCACTGTGCTGTGGAGACAACTCATTATAGACTGAAACCTCCACAAACTGTGAGCTAAATAAGTATTTTCTTCCTTACCTTTGGGTGTTTGGTATTTTGTCTCAGCAAGGGAAAAGGAACCAAGACAATAATTTTGTACTTAGCATTGTAATTCTGATTTGGGTAAGCAAAGCTTGAATTTACATTTGGAAGGGAATTTTTAAACTTTTAAGACAGTGTGATGAACCATGCAAGTGCAATATGAAGAGTGCTAGCATTTTTCCATGTTCTTCATGGTCAAGGTGTGCATCTGGGTCTCAGTGTGCTTTTAAAATACAGGTCCTGAGCCCAGTGCTTCTGTTTTGTTTTTGGTACCAGGGATCAAACTCAAAACTTGGGCTTGCCAGGCAGGCACTTACACCACTGAGTTAAATCCCCACCCAAAGCCCAATGCTTCTGAATCAAAACCATTTATAATGTAATTCCTAGGTATTTGCCCTAGGAAGCTGAGAAACTGGAATGGCAGGGGCCTGACCCACAGCCGCAGTGGAAGCTCCTCCAACCAATGCCTAGCCTTGTAAGAAAATTACTTTGAGCCACTAAAAGTTGGGGTAGTTGCATTGGACATTATACCAATTGCTGACCAATAAAGAGAGGAGCAATAATTGTCTTCATTGTGCAGATCAGGAAATGAGGCATCAGATAACTAAAAAACGTGTAGCAAGCCACACAGCTATAAGTGACACTTAATACAAGCAGTGTGGGGCCAAAACCCTGTTCTCAATCACTGTGTTTCAGAAGCAATTAAGTCAAACTAGCATGTGCTCATTAGAGTACAGTTATCCTAGGGATATGTCATTTTAGCAGCAGTATCTTTAACTTTTGACTTTGTTATAGTGAGTTGTTCAAAATAAACCTAACTACACAGCCAACTGCTTGGAAAAGGCCAACGGTAAATTGAATGTGAAAGAATTCAGAAAATAGATACCCTCTATCTGATTTCACAGTATGACTAAATTTTATCAATGATTTAATTATTCTGTAGAGAAAACTTGTATCAAAAAGATCTGACATTATTATCCCTGGCTTGAAACCACTGACACCGTATTGCATCAAAGCCAGAGTGCTCCTGCAGGACAAGTGGAATAAAACCAGCGTCTTCAGTGCTGTGGTGTGTGAGAAAACAAAGCCAGGTGAGGGTTTCTACAGCCCCTTTTACAAAAGGAGCAAGATGCAAGAAAAGTTGCAAATTAGATGTTTCCTCCTCACTACAAACTGTATGAATCAAAAGTAAACTTTTTTTTTTTTTTTTTTTTTGTCTTTTTCCTTTTTATTGTTACTGGGGATCGAACTCACGATTGCCTGCTTGCAAGGCAGGTGCTTATGCTGCTGAGCTAAATCCCCAGCCCCAAAAGTAAACTTTTTGCAAATAAGATACCGTAAAGCTTCAAGCTAAGTGCTTCAATTTAGAAATTGTTTGTTCATTTGTTTGTTTTGCTTTTTGGGGTGTTCTATTTTGGGGAGGTTGGTTTTTTGTTTTGTTTTGTTTTGTTTTGTTTGAGACAGAGTCCCTCTGTGTAGTTTAGGCTGACCTTGTACTCACAGCAGTCATCCAGCTTCAGCCTCCGGAGACTGGGGTTAGAGGCATGGGCCACCAAGCACAACCCGAAAATATTCTTAATGCTTTGTATTTTTTTTAATGCTTTGTATTTCATCTGGGATCTGTATCATTAATTTTCTTTCATAATTGCTCTTTATTTTGTAAAAATTCATTTTAATTTATTTGATATCTTTAATGATGTGGAAATGAAGTAGTTCTCTTACGAACTTTTTTTCATTGGAGTGGTTTAGTCTCTTGTATTTTATAGTTGCTGGAATTGACTGATCGAGCCTTACTCACAGAATATTTTTGAAAAGTTTGCTAGTTTAATGTAATAGATAGAACACTCACCTGTTAGGCTTTGTATATCAATTCTGTATTCTTCCCTCCAGATCTCTCAGTTTGGTGCCTAGGGTAAACTCAAGTGCCACTGTTGTATTCTCAGTGTTGAGAAATACACTTAAGGGTAATACGTAATAGGTTTTATGTTTCCTTTCATACAGCTATTCTTATGTTCATGCGTTTGCCAGGAAGCTGACATGTACTAAGACATGCACTAATGCTAAATGTCATCTTTGCCTTTTTAGGAGCTGCTGCTTCTATTCCATGGGTAATACCTGTAATTGTCATCCTACTGTTAGCCGTCATAGCGTTTTGTGTTATGAAACTCCTTTGGAAATGTTTCAACTATGTATTTTTTCCAGTATTTAAGCCTCCATGCAGTATTGAGGTTTGTCACTTTTTCTCTCTCTATAGCTCAGAAATAAGTTTGATTTCAGCAATATGTAAATCTTGGTACACAGAGAGTAATACAGATGGATTGGGTATTTTCCTCAGTTTCCATAAATTCACTTTAAGAACAGTAATTAATATAGCATGGAACAGTAAAGTTTGTTTTAAATTGCCTATTGTTCTGACACTTGGCTGCTGACGCGTTTGTTTTACATTTAATGTTTTTGTGATTCTTGATGATATGTCACAAAACTTAAGTCAGTCAGTGCTGGGGATTTAGCTCAGTGGCTCAACACTTGCCTGGTAAGCATGAGTTGCTGAGTTCGATCCCTGGTACCAAAAAAAAACAGCCTAAGTCACTCAGTGTAGAAAGTATATTCATTCCATGGATGAAACCACAGGAAGTAAAATAAAATCGGGAGTCTGACTACCTGACACATCAGTTTTTGCCAGGCCCTTCTATGAGATTAGCGTTGCCGAGCATTGATGAGCATGACGGTGCACACCTGTGATCCCAGCACTCAGGAGGCTGGGGCAAGAGAATACTGTGAGTTTGAGACCAGCCTGGGCTACCTACTGATTTCAAGGCCAGCCTGGAGTTTGTAGAGAGACCTTGTCTCCAGAAAAAAAGCACTGCCTGGTGAAGGCCTAACTGTGGAACCTTTGCCTGGGGGTACAGTTTGTTAGCCAGGGAGTTTCAGGTGTGCCTGGAGAGCACGGTAGTCGGAACCTCAGGCCCTGGAGCTAAGAGGCCTCTAGGTGAATTGTTGGAAAGCTGTAATATATTTACACTTATAAGGCTCTCAAAATACTTAGTAAATATTATTTTACTCTTTCATTCCTCAGTTTTTGAATATCATTCCTGAGTACTATACTAAACTAGCTAGTTATAAGAGCTAAACATTCTTGGTCAAGCAGGAAGAAAATGATTTCTGGGTTAGGTTGGGTTGGGTTGAGTTAGGTTGGGTCTTTTGAGACTGGGTCTCACTGTGCAGTCCAGGTTGGCCTCAAACTTACAGTGGTCTTCCTGCCTCAGCTTTCTGAGTGCTGAGATTATAGACGTGTGTCACAGTGCCCAGCTATTTCTGACCTGAGCTGCTTGTGGGTATCTGCGGACTGGCTACAACATTTTGTATTATTTCAAAATAAAATACCCCTGACTCACTCAGCGTCCTTACCTTTCCAGCCTCTGCCAGGCTGTCCCACACTGTGCCCTCGCAGCACCATGCACCTTTTGGGAGTGCTCTTTGGAGACTCACCAAAAAGGTTTTAAAATACATAGACTCAGCTGGCCTGGAGGTCCACACCTGTAATCCTTGCACTTAGGAGGCTGATGCAGGAGGAGTGTGTTTTAGTTCAAGGTCAGCCCGAGCTGAATAGCTCTCTCAAAAACAAATGAAAAAAAAGAGATGAATTCACTAATGATTTCCATCTAGACTTGCTGATGCCAATGTATGTTCTTAGCTGATTTTTTAATCTTTATGCCAAAAGATATGTTTTCTGAATGACAGGCATAAGAGAATAATGCTATTAGAACCAGAAATCTATTTAATATATTATAGTAAATAATCTTTTCTGTTCCTTTCCCTTTTTAAATTAGCATTTCTCTGAACAGCCATTTGGGAATCTTCTGCTTTCTACTTCTGAGGAACAAACTGAAAAATGTTTCATAATAGAGAATACACAAAGTGTTATCATAGTAGAGGAACCTGAGGAGACTGATGAGGACTACAGGAAGTACAGTTCCCAGAGCAGCCAAGATTCAGGAAACTATTCAAATGAAGATGAAAGTCTGGGAAATCAGATCAGCGAAGCGCTTTTGCAGCTGAAACCCCAAGCTCTCAGTTGCCCCGGGGAGCTCGTCCTGGGCCTGAGCTCTCTAGGACTACACAGCAGCTGATCACTTGTGGGAAAAGGAGGACCCGCTTCAGGTCCCAGTTCCTGACCAGGCAGTCAAGCACTCATCTAGCAATTTGGTCAGTGCCAAGCACAGTCACCGTCCTGCCAGTGATGGCTTCGACTCACTGTGCTGCATTCTGTGGCTGCGAAGTGTGTGTGGGCTCCCCCGGCTAGCTGTCACTCAGCTGCCGCTCTGCTGTGTTCTCCATTCCAAGCCTGGGTGTCACTTGCAGGAGATACTTAGGACATGTGGTCCTTCATTAACATTTTGGTGTGCCCCTGAGAAATGAGTTGATAAGAATCGGAATACTGTTATCAATTTGGTTTTCTGCAGAGTAGCCACAGATGCTTGAAAAATCTAGAGCTGGACTCAAGTGCCAGAGTGCTTTAATAGTGTGCACAGAGGCATAGGTTCAATCCCCGTTTCTGTGGGGAAAATTATATATTTAAAAAAATATGTATGTATGTACATATGTATGTATTTCCCCAAAAAACAGGCTGGGACCTGTAAAGCAGCCTCCCCTGTTCTTCCGAAGTTGGGCGTTTGTGGCAGTGTCCTGCGGCCCTGTGACTGCCTGACAGAGGCTATGTTGCGTTCCTAGAGTGGCAGGTCTGTGAGAGACCATGGGCCCCGCTTTGTCACCCTGGTGACGCCAGCACATGCTATGGGGCTACTGCACCCAGAAGGTGCTCAGAAAGTCAAGGTGAGTAAGTGGGATCAGGGTGGCACAGGTGTCCATTTCTGACAATGTGTGTTTGTGTGCTTGGATTACTGAAGGACACAGCCGTGTTTTCAGTGTTTCTGTGCAACATATCTATGTCTTTTTGTGTTTTTGTCTTAAATTTTTACTGTTGTAAACAATTTTTATAATAAACACTAGACCTAAAATTCTTCAGTTTGGGTGCATTTTTCTTTATTATTCTTTTTTTATTTTAAAGAGATTAAAACAAAACAAAAATGATATAAGATTTCAAAACAAGATGATAGGAAATTAACTGTTGTCACTATATTATCTTCAAAGTAGCTGGTTGCTCAGATTACAAGATACAGGCATGCAAAAAAGATCAAACAGTACAAGCACTCAGTTTCTTTTTATGAACTAACAGAATTAGCACAATTATCTTAGCTATCGTGTATAGAAGGGTGTATATATATATATATTTTTTTCCCCCCTCCTGTTTATTTTTCCCCATCCCAGTTCTTTCCTTTCAAGCAGTTTCTTTTCCTTTCACAATAGCTGTTGTACCTTTTGGATGTCATTCACTCTTTGTTTCTTACACCACGGAGACAATACAGTGTTTACACACCTGAGTCTGATTTATTTCACTTACGAGTATAGAATCTGGTTGCATCCATTTATCTATAAAAGTCTCAAATTTATGTTTATAGCTGAGTAGTACTCCACTGTATAAAAAAACCACATCTTTTTTTAGCCATTCTTCAGTTGATGGACATTTAGGTTGTTTCCAAGATTTACCTGTTACAGATTGTGCTGCTATAAACGTAGGTGCACATATATTGCTCTGGTAAGATGTTTTTAATTCTGGGAAAATACTCAGAAGGGGAATAACTGGGCTGAATGGAACCTCTAATCGTCGTTTTTTGAGGAATCTCCACACTGATTCCCACAGTGGTTGCACCAGTCTACACTCCCACCAACAATGGCAAAGGGTTCTTTTTTTCCCCACAGCCCTGCCGGCATTTGTTATTGATTCATTTCTTGATGGCCATTCTTTCTGGAGTGAGGTAGACTCTCAGTGTTTTTAATTTGCATTTCTCAAGTAATCAATGACTTTGAATATTTTTTCATATATTTGTTTGCCATTTGTATTTCTTAATCTGAAAAGTGTGTCTTCATCTCAGATGCCCATTTTTGGATTGGGTCTTTGAATTTTGGGGGCCTGATTTTTTTTTAAATCTTTATTTGTTCTAGATAGAAGTCCTTTGAGGGATAGTTGACCTATATTTTTTTCCCAATTTGTGAGTTTTCACTCTGTTGGTGATTTCTTTTGACATGCAAAAACTTTCTAGTAAGATGAGATCCCAGCTGTTGATTCTGTGATGTACTTCCCATGCAGTTTGGTTTTTGTTCATGAACTCTCTGCCTACCCCAAGGCTTCAAGATTTCTACCTACTTCGTCTTTCAGCAGATTTAGTGTTTCTGTTTTAATGCTTCAGTCTTTGATCCATTTTGACTTCAGTGCATGATGATAGACATGGGTGTAGTTTTAGTCTTCAGCATGTGGAAAGCCAGTGTTTCCATAGGTGTGTTTTATCATTTCACTTGAACCTAATTTTTATATGCCAAAAATGCTTCGTGGAGCTGTTGCCTTTAAAAGATATTCATGAAGCCAGGCGTGAAGATGTGTGTCTGTTACCACAGCATTTGAGAGGCTGAGGAAAGAAGATAGCCTTTGAGGCCAGCCTGAATTACATAGCCAGACGTTTCAAAAAGCCAAAAACAGATACTTCAAAGATAGTGAAGTGGTGGAGAGCCGCAATCGACCTCTCCAACATTCAGAGTCCAGACACTCCAGTATAGCAACTTGGGGAAAAGAAGGAGGGTGGGACCCTGATACCCAGCAAAGATCTCAAAGGAGAACTGGAGCCCTTGGGGAAAAGAGGGAGATGGTGAATAGTGCTTTCTCCTTGACTCGCTGTGAGAGGTTCGAATCTACAGAGGCACAGTTGATAGTCCGTGACTCCAGGGAGAGAAGCACCAGTGGAATGGAGCAATGGGCTGCACAGCTGATGAGGGACTCCAGTTCAAATATCCCCAGGAGAGGGTGATTGGCTGGACCTTATTTGGGGGTGAGGACACCTGAGCCTGGATCTCAGACCAGCCGTGGTGTGGCTTCATCGTCTGTCAAGGTGAGGCACACACTTGGGAGATAAGCAGGATGGGGTAGTTGAAATCAAACTGGCAAAAACACACCCAGCGTGTTGTGGGCTGGACAACTTGGGTCCCAGCCTCACAGTGCAGACCTGGATCAGCCTGAATTCTATGGAGTCCAAACCCAGGACTTATCTGCAGGGTTGCTGAGGTCATTTAAGATGGATCTGGGCTTTCTCATTTGTCTACCAGTGACAGCAGAGACACACTGGGAAGTGGAGATTACCACAAAACTACACTCCAGAAGATAACCCAAGCTGAGAATCAAAGAAATTCCTCACTTTCCCTTTTTTCTCTTTGCTTTTTTTTCTGATTGTTTGTTTTTTCATAAGTGTGACAATTGTTGTTAGTTTTTTGGTTTTTTCTTGTTTTTGTTTCTTCTTCCTTCCTCTCCCACCTTCTCCGCCAGTTTCCCAGGGTAATCTTCTGTCCTTCAGCTTAGTTTCTAGTCTCTTTTTCTTTTATTTTTTTTCTCTCTTCTCTCTTCTTAAAATTCTCCCCCTGAGGGCAAAGTCACTCTATTGAGGGGATATTTACTATGTAAAATTTTCTGATTTGTTTTACATTTTGTTATATAAATAAAGATCATGTTCATGTGGTTAACCGTGGCAAATTAATAATTATTACAGTGTGTCCTTTTGTAGTCTATGCTGGGTGATACTGTTGTTACTGATTGTACTACTTCATCTAATGTAACAAAGTTGTGATCAGTTGTTCACCCTTGCATGCCAATACCAAAATTGTCTGAAGGTCATAAAAAAATACCATAATTTAGTACCAAGGAACTGGATGCTAGGCCCTAGTAAATTGAAGCAACTCCCTAGTAAATTGAAGAGGTAGGATCTTAGGACTGACTCAAAAGCTAAAAGCCAGCTACACATAGAAGACACATCTGAGAAGTAGTCGTTTCCTAAGGAGGTCTCGATACTAGTGATAAAGCTACCTCCATAAGCAGTTTACAAGCATTGATGCAGAAAATAAAATATAAAAAAATTTTTGGAGGGGGTAAAACACAGAAGCAAGCTGGAACCCCAGACTTCCGTATTGCCCAAGTCAAATCCAGGGAGCAGTGAGGTGGAAGAAATTACAGAAGACTTCTCAGCACAAACCCTTAAGGAGAGCTTGGAGTAAAATACTTCAAGCCCTAAAACAGCCTCTAACCCAATTTGATATATGCCACAAGACTATGTTTTAAAACTAATGGAGAAATAAAATACTTAACATGATCAAGAAAATCTGAAGAAATTCATGGCCATCCAACCAGCACTCTAAAAAGTGTAAAAGGATATTCTACAAAGGGACCACAAAAACAGCCAATAGATGAACCCACCAACAAGGCAACCAATTAGAGTGGAGAAAACAGGAAAATAACATGACAAGTTAACATATCAAGGTAACCATTTTCTGTGGCTGCTGAGACAAAATATTTGATCCCCAAAATGAAGGCAGGAAAGGTTTATGTAGCTTAAGTTTGTGGAGGTTTCAGTCCATACTCAGCTGGCTCCAAGGCATGGTGACATGGCTGAGGGTCAACTGTTCATGGCTGCTATGGATACCAGAAATGACCAGAGCAAAAGGGAGAAGCAACAGGCTATCTGCCCCAGGGCAGGTGCAGCACTCACACTGCAAATCCCAGCACTAGACAGTGAACCAATCACAAATGCTAGATTTCAGCCACCTTGGAGACAACTGCCCCCATGACCACACGAGGCTTTAGGGGGACATCCAGACACAAACCATAACACAAGGATATCAATATGTACCAGTTATATCCATGAATGTAAATCATCTAACTCACCAAAAGAAACAGGTACAGGCTCAAGAAACAAGATCTAATAATACACTGCATATAAGAAATACATCTAACTAAAAAAGTCAAAGGAAGGAAAGCAATTTTCCATGCAACAGAACCCCCACCCAAAAGGGAGAGGCAGATTGCACACAAAATCCTTCCTGGAAGCAGTCATTACACTGATACCAAACCAGAAAACAATCTGACCAAAAAAGAGAACTAGGCCAGTCTCTAATGAACATAGAAGCAAAACTCCTCAATAAGATTGTGGCAAACAATGCAGCAAATCATCAAGAATATTACACGATGACCAAGAAGGATTCATATCAGGGATGTAGGGATGGTTCAACGTATACAAACCAGTGCATGTAATACACCACATTAACAGAGCCAAGGATAAAAACCATATGATAATCTTAACAGACACAGGAAAAGCATTCGACAAAGACCAACATCTATTCTTGATAATAAAAGAAACTACCTAAAATTATAATAGAAGGTCTTTATCACAATCTGATAAAAGCCATCCTATGGCAAACCAACAGCCAACATCATACTAAATGGTCAAAAACTGAAAGCTTTCACTCTAAAATGAATAAGACAAGGATGTCCACTATCACCACTTGTATACAATATATTCTGGAAACATTAGCCAGAACAATTAACTGACTAAGAAAGAAAAAGAAGTTAAATTATTATTTGAGGATGACATGATACTTCACATTGAAGACCCCAAAAACTTCACCAGAAGACTCCTAGATTTTTTTTTTTTTTTTGTCTTTTTCATTTTTACCGGTACCGGGGATTGAACTCACGACTACCTGCTTGCAAGGCAGGCACTTATGCCGCTGAGCTAAATCCCCAGCCAAGACTCCTAGATTTAATAACCAAATTCAGTAGCATAGCAGGATACAAAGTCAACACTCAAAAATCAGTGGCATTCCTTTATACAAATAATTCACTGAGACCAAAATTAGGAAAACAATACCTATCACTGTAGCACCAAGAAAACTGAATACTTTAGGAATCAATCAAATAAAGGAATCAAAAGATCTTAGCACTGAAAACTAGTATTCTGAAAAAGGAAATTGAAGAGGATATCAGAAAATGGAAAGATATTCCTTGATCTTGAGTAGTAAGAATGGCCATACTACCATAACTGTTATACAGATTTAGTACAGTTCCAATTAAAATACCAAAATACCATACCTTGCAAAACTAGGGAAGCAATCCTAAATTCATTTGAAACAAAAGAGACCTAGAATAGCAAAAGCAATTCTGGGCCATGAAGGTAAAGCAGGGGGCATCATAATCCCTTATTTGAAATTATACTACAAAGTTACTGTGATTTAAAAAACAAACCAAAACAAAATAGGATAGTACTGGCAAAAAAAAAAAAAAAAAAAAACCAGACCTGAGGATCCATGGAACAGAATAGAAGATGCAGAAACAGCTCCACACTTGGCCACTTTACATTTGACAAAAATACCAAACACTTTCACTGGAAGAAAGATAGCCTACTTAATAAATGTTGCTGATAAAACTGGTTTTCTACATGCCAGAGATTAAACTTAGACCCATATCTCTCGTTTTGTACTAAACTAAAATCAAAATGGATCAAAGATCTAAATATTAGAAAAGAAACACTAAATCTGCTGAAAGATATAAACTCGGTAAAACCCTAGAAGACGTAGGTAGACAGACTATATGCACAAAGCCATGATTGCACAGGCACTACTACAAAGAATTCACAACTGGGATTTCTTCATGTTAAAAGGCTTTTGCACAACAAAAGAAAGCACCAACAGTGTGAAGAGACAACCCCCAGAATGAGGAAAAAATTTTACCAGCTATTCCTCAGACAAAGAACTAATATTTAGAATATACAAGAAACAAACAAAAAAATCAGATTCCCTAAATATAAAGACCCAGTCCACAAATGGGCATCTGAATGAGTAGACACCTCTCAGGTGAAGAAGCACAAACAACAAATAAATATACGAAAAAATGTTCAACATCACTGGTTAGTTGAGAAGTGCAAATTAAAACAACACTGAGATTCCTTCTCACTCCACAGTGACTATTAACAAGAAATCATTGAATAACAGCTGTCGAGGCTGTAGGGACAATCTCTATCCATGTTGATGGGAGAGTAAATTAATACAACCAACATGCAAACCAGTGTGGAGATTCCTCAGAACTAAAGCTTGAGGTTTCATTTGACCCAGCTGTTCCCCTTCTCGCTCTCTTCCCTGAAGAGTTAAAAGCATCATAGTGATTCATGCACACCCATGTCTACAGCAGTACAATCTGTAATAGCTAAATCTTAGAAACAACCCAAATGCCCATCAAAGGTAAATGGATAAAAAAGATGTGATTTTTTTATATACAATGAAGCACTACTCTGCAATAAAGAAAGATAAACTTGAGATATTTCTGGGTTAATTCACCTTGAGATCACACTTCTAAGTGAAATAAATCAGACACACATTTTTAAAAAACATAAATTAATATGGTACTCATAGCAGAGGGCAGACGCCTATAAAAATGCTTGAGTGCCCAGCACTCTTCCCTTACTGTCTTCAGAGCCCGTGCAGAAACTGTCTGCTTGCCTTTTTCCTACCCACCGCGAGGACAGATTCACTAATTAAGAGCTTGCAGGGATATTGCATGTTCCATGGACTAACTGCTTTCCTTTTACAGTGTTTCTATTTATTCTGAGGAGGTTCCTTCCTCTGTCTCACAGTTAGATAGATCCTCTCTCTTTTCTCCCCAATTCCTTCTCTTTCTCTCCCCATATATATATGTGTGTGTATATGCCACAGTTCGCTTAATTCCACAATTTGGGGCACAGAATTCATTCCACAATTGCTACCAAATTATGAGAATTAGTTCATAAACCCAGGTATCACTGTATATGTGGGTTTTTTAAAGACAGGGTCTCCTTGACCCTGGCCTTAAACTTGCTAAATAGCCCAAGGCTGGCCTCAGTCTCACAGTGGCTCCTGAGTGCCAGGATTTCAGATGTACAGCGCCACACCCAGATCCCTACCTGTCTCTGAGTTCAACTCAAAAGCTGAGCATACTTTGTGTGGAGATGAGACCCCTTTTATACTTTTAGTTTCAATAGTCTTCACAAGGAAGAAAATAATAAAGTCATGCCTGATGTCCAAGAAATGCCTGTTACTTACCAACAGTGACGAATAGCAATGACATCCAGTTTTGTTCTTACAACATTTTTCCTAAAAAAAAATAAAAATTTAAAAATTAAAAAATTAAACAACATTTTTCCTGCGCTTAGTGTGGTAACAGAATTGCTGGTCTCAAGGGCAGCATAAATATATGTGAATATTTACGGTGAGATCTTTACACTGATGGAAAATAGCAGCATCTTCTTTCACGTCAGAGGAACAAACAAGAAGACAGTCTGACATCTTCCATACAAGGGAAAGGCCGCTGTCTGCCCTGTCTATGAATTTTCTCTCTACCTCGATTCCAGCAGAAGACATCTTCTCGGTGGAGAAGTAATTAACAATGAGTGTGAAGAAAGGAAGGTGCGCAGAGCAGACCCTTTGGCTTGGGAGGAGAAAGGGAATGGGAAGGATCACTGCTCAGCTGGGTAACACCGAACTTACTTCTCACAGAGACGCACTCCTTCACCTCCCAAGGTTTCCTGGCTCCCTATAGAGCAGGGAGCTGAGCGGAAATGAAGAAAGAAGGCAGATCAGTTTTCCTGTCTCTAGTACGAAGTTTATTTTGCCAAAGTTAGTCCTTAGACACAGGAGAAAGGACGTGATGCAAAAAACAAGAAGCATGATGCACTTTTGATTACTGTCTGCTCAAATTTTAGAATGCTTGGAATGTTGTGAAATTTTGCTTACACAAATAAAAAGTGATGGCTTTTGCAACAGAAAGGCGGGCGTCATCCACTCTAGAATCATCCGGTTAGCTTCCCCACACCCACACGCAGACGTCACCTCACCCATCTGACCAGCACGACTGTCCAGTGTACTCCCCGAGGAGCGCCTCACACCGCTTTGGTCCTTTCCCACACCATTTGGCGTAAGCACCTCCCGCTGAGCTCCCGGAAAACAAGCACTATTTTTCATTATTCAAGGACGCCCCTTGCCACGTGTGTAATGCACATTAGCGGCAGCGCTGAAGGTCTGCACCTTGACCAGCTTCACCACTGAGGGGAACGAGAGTCATCCTGCGGGGGCTCACAACCACCAGGCATTTCAGAAGCAGATTCCTGGCCAACCATAGCGGTATACACCTGTAATCTTCGCACTGTGGGAGGCTGAGGCAGGAGGGTAGCAAGCTCAAGCCCCACCAGGACAACTGAGTGAAACCTTGTCTCAGAGTTAAGACAGCGATTGTAGCTCAACATCAAGGACTTGGGCTCAAATCGATTCTTAAATTGGTGTCATGTGCCATGATTTAGATTTAGCAAGTAAAGATACGAATAGTCAGGTAAATTTGAATTTCACTAGACAATTTTTAAGTGCTCAAGAGTTATGTCCCAAATATTTGTTAGACACACCTACTTTAAAACATTTATTATACAATACTTTGAAAACACTAGCTTTTTTTTTTGTACGAGGGATGGAACTCACAACCTCATGCTTGCCAGGCAGGCGCTTAACACCACAGAGCTAAATCCCCAGCCCAACAGTAGGATTTTTTTATACAGAAATGACTTGGACTTTTAAAATATGGAATACATCATTCCCTCTTTAAGTCTTCTAAATTATGTCTACCAGATAAACATGGGTGTTATCTATGTGCTTCATCTATAATTTCAGATAAATAACAGATACATTTTTAGTATAATCATGTCCTACGCAATATTTGGGACATACCATTTATTTATTTGAAAAGTACATGTGGTGGCTGTAATCCCAGCACTAGGGAGGCTGAGGCAGAAGGACTGCCAGGAGTTCAGTGCCAGCGAAGCACACAGTGAGACCTTGTCTCCCCACCAAAAAAAAAAAAAAAAAAAATACTGCCGTGGGGAAAATGCTCCTGGACCCTTCAAATTCCCAATCTAACATGAATAATACCTTGTACATAAGTTTATATTACCTACATGATGCAACTCACATTTACAATTTAAAACATGATTAAGAGTCAATATTGTAAATGTCATATAGCCTGAAAGTAAATCCTGTAATTCTGTCCTATAGATAGTGAGGTCAGGAGCACCTGAATGCCAGGGTGCAGGCCTATCTGAGAAGTCTGGTTCTCGCCATGCCTGCCTGGCTCTGATCACAAGTTGTGTCACATTGCAGCTACTTGTGGGTTTTGTTTGTTTGTTTGTTTGTTGTTGTTTGTCTTTTTGAGAGAGAGTTTCACTATGCAATTCAGGTTGGCCTTGAACTCACTTTGCAGCCCAGGATGGCCTCCGACTCCCAGCGATCCTCCTGCCTCAGCCTCCATACTGCTGGGATTACAGACGTGCGCACCACACCCGGCCTGCAGCCTGCCTTCATGCCTGCCTTCTCTCCCAAGGCACAAGAGCTGGCTGAGGCCAGGCATCCTGCTTACTCATCTGCACCCTCAAGCCAGGTGCTGCCTGACCCGTGTGAGTGGCTGCCTGGTAAAGGGTCTGTAAAAGTGAAATGGAATCACTGTTTTCTTCTGAGTGTTTTCCTTCGGATAAACCTCCAAGAGCTGGTCAAAAGTCAGGAGTATTTTCAGCCTCTGATTCTACCGCATCACATTTGTGTATATTCTGTTTTGCCTACCTGACCCTGCCCGGCTTTCACCTGTCTTTCCCCTCCTCAGCACCTAAAGAACTCTGTGCATTTCCCCTGCTCTGCTTTCTTCCATCTCAGCCACTGACCACATTTAGTCTTTGACTCAGCCCAGGAGCCCCTGAGGTGTCTTTTCTGCTTCCTTCTTCCTATTCTCCATGCAGCCCTCACCAGGCCCAGCCCATTCCACCTGCTGCATAGCTCTTGGACTCTGTGCTTCTGCCCCATGGTCCTGCCCTGCCTAAGCTGCCATCTTTCCTCCCTGGGTGGCCACACGCCTTCCTCTCTGGCCTTCTCCACCTCATTCTCCTCACAGTACAGTGCGGTCACTGAGAGTCACATCTGAACCCTGGCTACATTGCTTTGCTGCACCCTGCTTCCTCCAAGCCTCGCCTTCCTCAGCTGGTTATTTCTGAACTTGCTCGTGTTTCTTGGAGGCAGGAGGTAGCTAGGAATACAACTGAAGAAGGAAAAAGGGTCCATTTGCCTTAAAGATCACTTTTGGGCTAGATCTGACATACAAGGTAACCAAGGAAACTGCTGGGCAGAAAGAGAGGGTCCACCTTCGAGCCTGCTTTCTGAGACCAGATCCACCTTCTAAATTAAACAGCCAGATCCAGGATGCCCAGGTCTAAACACAAAGGGTAAAGATAACCAGGTAACTTAGCATATGTCAACAAGTCCCAGGGCATGTATCCAGTGATCTTCTGCAGCCCTTGGTAAACCCCAAAGCTAATTACCGTGTCATGGACTATGCAGATTTGACCACCCCAGAGTGGCACTGTGAATGCCATGAGAGTTCCTGCAGGGGCCATGAAAGGTCAAGAGCTCCACTACCCGAAGGAAGGGCTGAGTCTGGTTGCTCATGGGCAAGAGTCAAACCCCAGAAACCCTCGATCCCAGCACAACACCAAGCCCCTTGGGGCTGTGAGCTATTCTCAGTGGGCAGCTCCCACTCTGTGGATCTTGTTTTCTGTCTTTCAAATAAACCACTGATCCAGCTGCTACTCTTGAGCGACCTGCTCAGTGCTTTGCTTAGGACAAGATCCTGGACAAGACACCTAAGCCAGGCTTACCCTGACCTCATGCTTTTACCACCCTGGATTCCCAGGCACATTCTTGCCTGGAATATTTTGTTGCCATTTGCCCTTGGCTGAGTTCCCAACTTCAATGTCAGTTCTTCAGAGATGTCCCTGACCCTGCTGGCAGCCCAGCCTTGCCCATATCAGGTCTCCTGCTGTCCCCTCCCGAATCACTCCACCCTTTGTGTCATATTTGTTTAGTGACTTCCTCCCTACTAAATGGTTGGCTCCAAAAAGCAAGAAGTGAATGGCTCTTGTTGATTAGAGTGGCCCCAGGACTCAGCCGGGGGCCTGGCGGGGCCTGGCGGAGGGCTGTAGAACACACTATTTTCAGTGCGTGTTTTAAATGAATAAATGAGTCCCATGCCTTTTAGTCCCAAGGATCAGCTCCCACCTTGGCAAATGGCTTGGAGCCCAGGATTGAAATTGGAAAATCAGAAAACAAAGAGGTCTGGAGAGCGAGTGTGTCAGTGGACCTCTGGGAACCTGCCCGAGGTGTGCAGCATTCCCCAGTGACCACCCACTACAGGGTGGGCACTGCAGTACCAGGCGACACCCTACTAAACCCACCAGTGTCACAGCTGCCACTGTGGAAAATATGTGAGCCCAGCAGTGTAGGCTTCTCCTGCCAAGACTAATTCCTCAACCTCTGACATCCTTGGCGAAGCACAGCCATTCACAGTAGCCAGTCGCTGGCCCACTTTCACCCTGGAGGGACACAGTGCATTTTCCCCACCACTGATACCACTTCCTGCGTGCCTGGCAGGGCCATAAAGTGCAGGGGACCACCTTACCGTGTCAGTATAGCCAAGCGGAAGCGCCATTTCCCCCAGTTTCCTACCCAGGGTGGTTCCAGGTAGGTGCTCGCCTCAAGAACAGTTCACGCAGGACCCAGGGAGCCAAGCCTCGCTCCTCCTCCGACGGCTAGGGCACCTCCGCTCCTCCCACTCCTCCCTCCCCGTCCCCCTCCTCCTTCGGGGACTCCCCTCAGGGTGTCACCCCCTGCCCTCTCTGCGGGGTTGAGATATGCCTGCCAGATGATGAAGTCAGTAGCCTGAGGGACAACCACAACCGTACTCTAGTAAACTTGGCTGATGGAGGCACAGGGAAGATGCCAGAGAATCCCACGGAGCGGCTGCTGAGTTGCAACACCCCTCAAAGGCTGGTCTCCCTCGTCAACCCTCCCCACGAGTCTCCCCCTCCTATTCCTACCCCTCCAATCCCTCCTCCCCCTCCCCCTCCTCCCCCTCCCCCTCCTCCCCCTCCTCCTCCCCCTCCCCCTCCTCCCCCTCCGACAAGACCCTTCATATGGTCTTTTAAGATGCCTTTGAGACAGTTGTAAGCTGAAACTGACAATGCCTGCACAGCTTCTGGTTTTTCTCACCACTCCTGCAGCCGTTGCCCCTCCCTGCCGGATCCAGATATGAAACTCAAGGGACACCTCGCTCACAGTTGCTCCCTGGCCAGATACATCTGCATAGAGTCATTTCTACTCCTCAAGATGCAGTCAGCTGCCCCAGGACTCTGCCGAGGCGCAGGTCTCCAACGCGCTGGAGTGCAAGCTTTGTTACAATCGGTGCACCCTGGAGCAGAGGAAGCCCTAAGCGCCTGAGTGTTGTCACCGGGTCTGTACCAAATGCCTCTACAGGATCATAGGCTTCAGGAACTCCCCACAGGGTGTCATCGGCTGCCCTCTCTGCAGATTTGAGCCATGCCTGCCAGCCGATGAAGTCAGTAGCCTGCGGGACAATCACAACAACGTCTTGGCAAACTGGGCTGGTGGAGGCAAAGGGAAGAAGTGCCTGCCGGAGACCCCCACCGAGCTGGGCTGACCCCCAAGAGGCTGGCCTCCCTCATCAGCCCTTCCCAGGGCTCTTCCACCTGCCAGGTGATAACCACCAGTCATGCAGGAGGCGCAGCCAGAGAGCTCCGCTCCCCTGGTTGAATTTTATAGGCCTGCAAGCTTTGACTCTGTCACCACCTTGCCCCGGCACCTGGGCTGTGGAACTGCACCTCCCTACTGCTTCGGACCTCCATCCCGCTGTCTGCTGTGCTCCAGCTCCTTACTCTCCGGGATCTATTTACCAGTGTCTGAGAAGGTCGCCTCAGGTTGTCTCTGTCACCCTCCTCCCTTTGAGCTTCGTCATCCTCATGGTGTATGGTTTTTGCCAGTGCATTTGTCACGAATTTCTGGACTGTAAGCTGTTTCCTTCTTAATCAATATGCAAATACAGAATTTGACACAAGTTGCTGTGTTTGAAGTTAGGTAATTTATAGAAGTTACTTTCTTTTATACTCTTTATGATTAGCATCCATGGCATCAAGAAAAGCTAGGGCCATATGTTTCTAGTCTTTCCTCCCAGGTGTTGGCTCGCTGATACTTTTTTTTTTTTTTATCGGTACCAGGGTTCGAACTCAGGACTGCCTGCTTGCAAGGCAGGTGCTTATGCTGCTAAGCTAAATCTCGCTGATACTTAAGAGCTAGTGAAGAAGCGGAGCTGACAGCCTGAGACTTCCTTCAGCAGGGTGGGGATTTCCCACCGTCCCTCCAGATGGCCCCAGAGTGAGGAGCAGAGGTGTCTGGGCAGATTAGGGTCTAGCTGGTTTCTCCTGTGCCAGCCAGAGAGAGTCTACATGGGGGACAGACACAGCCTGACCTTGCTGTCTGTGTCCCCACACTCGGGGGCCCCGATTTTTTCAGCTGCTTTCTCTCTTAAGGTAATGTCACTCTGAGGTCTGTCACTCTGAGCTCCACAGAGACCCTTCCCTGTGGGTGTCCGCCTCTGCCAGAGGGACACTAAGCCTGTTTCCTTGGGCAGTCTCACTGAATTCCTGTTTTGTTACATCCCTAAAGAGTACAGAAAACACTGAAGAATTTGCATTAAAATAGGCTTCATGGCAGAAGAATACCGTTTGTCTTCCTTCTGTTTATTTCCCTCTCTCCTTGGGCTTCTCTGAGAAGAATGAAAGGTCAGACTTCCTGTAGAGCAGTTACTGTTCTGGGAACTTCCATTTGAGTCTTTCCTTAGAACTTCTTGGTTTTGCTTTGTTTTTAACTCACTCCCTCAGTCAGCCCCCCATCCCAACCAAGGCTCCATTTAAGTTAGCTGCTGTAAATTCCTAGTTTAAAATATTTTATTAGGATTGTGGCATTGAAACCCCAGAAACAATTAGCAAGACACTGCTGCTGATGGTTTGAAGTTCTGAGTACCTAAGTTTTTTGTTGTATTTTGTTGAGTTATGTGCAAAACGGTGTGTCTGCACGGAAAGAAGTCCAGGCAAAGCAGTGGTCGGGGCCAGGCGAAATTGGCACCCTGCTTGAAAGGACCCTTCAAGCATGAAAAGTGAAGGGAGCAGAGTGTAATTTTAGCTGACTGTTACCCTTGCTGACATTCAGTCAGTTTGGGAATAGATCGAAGTTCTTAATTTTATTTCACATAAAAGCATAAGCTATGTGACTTAAGCCATCTTTTTGGTATGTGGGGGAAGTTGAATGTATATACTTACAAGAAGAAATTGTCTGGGGCTGGGGATTTAGATCAATGGCATAAGCACCTGCCTTGCAAGCAGGTGGTCATGAATTCGATCTCTGATACCGATAAATGGATTTAAAAAAAAAAGAAATTGTCTATCAGATTTTAGCTTTGGAAGAATAGAACGTTCACAGAAACTAGGGGGAAAATTTCTTTAGTGTCTAAAACCTGTTACTAATTATTAACATTAAAATATTTGTAAATCTTAGAAAAGGGCATCACTGAGGGCATTTTAAATTGGTTGTAATAAAGTATTTGTTCTGGCCCAGTTACGGTGGGCCAGTTCCTATCTCCTTATGGAGGAGAAATTGGTATTTATCTTGAATAGCAGTTTGATTTTATTTGTATAACTATCAACTTTGATAGTATGCATGCCATGGTAAGTGAGAGGAGAAAGTTTATGTGGGATATGGCCCACCAAATTCAAGCCCCCAAGATACAACTAACCATGTTTATGAGTCCATAAAATCTAGTTTTAGTAGCACTGTGAATGCAGTTTCCAGAGATCCATCTGTGCTTTGAGGAAATATAATGTTTAGGAATGTTCTGTGGTTTGAATTTATATATTTATAAAATCTTTCTTTAAAAAGTGCCTTATTTTGTCTGAAATTTGTAACTGAGTAAGTTGGTGAGCTATGTGAAAAGCTATGTGATGGGATTTCTAGAAAGCTCTGGGTATGAGTGCCGTGTGTTTTACTTATTTGTATAAAGTGTGCAGTGCTGTGTATCTGTGTACCACAGTGGTCTTTCCCTTTGATTTCTAGTAAGTTGGCTTGGTTTTAAAGAGTTCCAAGTGTATGACAACAATAACAAAAAAATCCTCTTTATGCTATTGAATGCAAAAAGGGCAATGCTTTCATGTTTTATTCACTGTGCTAATGTTCTGTTTGTCTATTAAATTTGACTAGACGTTTGACTTTTCTGACTTGTGGTTGAGAGTCGGTTAGTACTCCGGGCCCAGGCTAACTTTAGATAATAACTGTAAACATAAACTTTGAGATGCATTGCTTAAGCTAATAACGTCTTTATCACACACACAAAAACATATCAGAACTTTTCGACAAAGCTGACCTGACCAAAGGCACTTTCAGAAGGCCGTCATCTTTTGTTAAAAGTGAGGGACAAACGTTAGGAAGAGGAAATTAAAATAGTGTCTTTATTTAAAGAAAGAAGAAGGAGGAGGAAGAGGAGGAGAAGGAAAAGAGAAGGAGAAGGAGGAGGAGAAGGAGAGGGAGGGGAAGGGGGAGGAGGAGGGGAAGGGAGGAGGAGGAGGAGGAGAAGGAGAAGGAGAAAGAGAAGGAGAAGGAGAAGGAGAAGGAGAAGGAGAAGGAGAAGGAGAAGGAGAAGGAGAAGGAGAAGGAGAAGGAGAAGGAGAAGGAGAAGGAGAGGAAGAGGAATCCAGATGTGGAAGGAGAGACCAAGCCCAGTCCCAGGGCTGGTACAGCTCATGGCCATTGTTGCTGGCTGCTATGGTCCAGCATCCTGTCTGTGGCTCCTTTACTTCCTGTTAAATCTTCTCCAGTTTCTCCCTGTCCTGGGTTGAGTGTAACCCCCTGGTGAGGAGTGGAGAGAAGACACACATGGGTTCTTGCTTGCCTGGTGAGTTCGTCCCCAGGCTCATTGCGCCCTGGTTCTCTCCCAATTTATGCTCAACTTTGCTTTCTCATTGCCAGGTCTGCTACCTCACAGAACCTCAGACCCCTTCCCAGGTGTAGCAATAGTCTTCCAGAATATTCTTCACGCATCTCATCAACACTGAGGGCCTATCTTCTGTGGTTTGGATCTGAGTGTTCCCCAAACATCTGTGGGTTAAAGGCTTGGTCCTCCGTGTGGTGCACTGACCTAATAGAAACTCTTAAGGTCACTGGGGTCATACCCTTCAAGGGGGTGTAGGATCCCAGTCCTCTCCTCACTCCCTTTTGCTCCCTGACCATGAAGTAAGAAGTTCAGGCTCTTGCTATAATCTGCTGTGTTACCCAGATCAACCAATCATGCATGGACTGAAACCTCTAAAACTGTGAGCCAAAGTAAACCTTTTATCTTTATAAATTTATTGTCTCAAGTATTTTGTTTTAGTACTGGGAAGCAGACTAATAGCTTTCTTTATTTTTCTGTGCTATTCTAACAAACTACAGTAACTTAAAACAACAGAAATTTATTACATCATAGATTTGATAGTCCTACAGTTCAGAAGCCAAAAAATGAGTGTCACTGGGCTAAAATCAAGATGTCAGTGTGACTGTGTTCCTGTCTAGAAAGCTTTAGGGAGAAGCTGTTTCCTTGTCTTTTCTAATCCATCCTTGATTGGAATCCCTTCCTCCATCTTCAAAGCCAGCAATAGCTGCTCAGCTCCTCACTCAGCATCACTCTGTTTCTGACTCAGGCTCTCTCCCTCTTCACAGTTAGGGACCCTTTGACAGCATAGAGCCCACCAGACAATCCATGAAGATTTCCTTGCTCTAAGGTCAGCTGATGAGTAATCTTAATTCAATCTGCTGCCCCCACTCCCTCTTTGCCATTTAAAGAAACACACAGGTATTGTCAAACAGCTATAGTTAATATTGAAACTTTCTGAAAATGTATGATGAAGTAGACACCATCAATCTGTCTCAAAATACTCCCTCTTGCTTTGACCACTCTCATCCCAACATTCTTGCCACTTTCTGGAGCAGTTCTGGGAGTCTTCTTTTGGGAGTGTGCCTAGCTGTGCTATCCATGGCTGCCTTGATGTCCAGAATTGACTCAGAATATTTACTTCTCATGGTCATTTGGACATTGGAGAAGAGCTGGACATCACACAAGGCCAGGTCCGGTGAGTGAAGTGCATAAGGACTCACAGGAGTGTTTTTATTAGACTGCCTTTCTGGGGATGGCACTCAGCAGCACCTCCCTGGGTTCTGCCAGCCTGGGGCTGAGCTGTCTGTTTCATCACATTCCCCCAACATGGCACCAGGCCCTAGAAGCAACTTATCTCTCCAAGAGTAACTTCTCGGTTCTTCTTCTAGTTCCGAAAATAAACTTCCTACTCCCTTTTCACATGCACACCGAGCCCTCTCCAATCCCGACTCCACAACCACCCAAGCGTCCAACCCCAGCCCAACTTCATAAAAGCTGATCCTAGCTCCCCCGTTTTTGAGGGAATCTTGCACTCTTCTGCAGTCCTCAGTAAAGGCCTCTCTGTCTCTGTCTGTCTCCGTCTCTGTCTCTCTCTCTCTCTCTTTTTTTCTCTCTCTCTCTCAACTGCACCCCTCACGCTCACAAAGACACAAAAGAGGACTTCTAGAACTGCTTCAGAAAATGGTAAGAACAGAGGGATAAGTGTGTTTGAAGCGAATGGGAGTATTTTTAGGTTAATGGCAAGATGTCTTTTATTGTGACACATGTTTTCTTTGAAAACACATCATATATTCCAATCATGTCTTATATCCAAAGGGTCCAGGGATCAGGATGTAGACAACTTTGGGGCAGAGGGAGAATTATTTTGCCTCCAATACCTTGTTCTATGGCACTGCTTCTCTATCAAACCCTCACAACCTGCCTCAGGCCAGAAGACCATTTTAAGTCAGAGAAGATGCAGCAATGAGCTTGCGAGCATGGCGTCCCACCCCACGGTGTGCCACATCTCCTTGCAGCTACTATCAGGACATTGGAAAGGCCTCAAATGCCACAAAAAAGGCTCTCGCTGGTGGGTGACACCTGAAAGGCTGAAGAGCTGGGTTTGCAACAAGGAATACCCAAGTCTGGAAACCAAGGCATAGACACCTGGTGACTCACCACTGCTCCCAGGGTCCCCCGAGGGATCTGCATTTCCAGTTCCCACAACTTTAGGTGCCACTGGACTAGAAGAGTCCCTCATTTTCTGATGCGGGTGGCATAAGGTTATGCTTTACACAAGACACAGTCAGCGCTGCACTAAACTCAAAGCTGTGACTGCCCAGTCACAGTGACTTCCTCATGCCAAAGGGTATGAGATGTGGCCCAGTTGGGTGAGGAAGGAGATGCTATACAGGCAGGAAACTTTGCCCCATCTCTTTGGAGATGATGAAGCAGAAATCCTGACCTAATTGCAGCCATTTTGGTCAATAAAGTTGCAGTCATCCTGTTCTCCGCCTCTGAACTCAGCTAAATTACATGATCTGTCATCAAACCAACGCCTGTGAATGCTCTAGAAAGAACTTTGCTATGTACAGCTGTGCTCACCACAAGACACCCACTGTACCATGGCCTTCGGTGAGAAGCTTATCTCCTCTTTCTAACTTCTGTTCGCTAACTTAAAAAGCCAAACTCAGACTTTGGAGATTACTCCTCTGGGGTCCAAAAGCACCAGTAAAATTTCTCTCCTCCTGAGCTCCTAGCTACTGTGGACTCAATTTTTCCCACTATAGTGACCCAGTTCTATCTATATAGTGGATCAAGGAGGTGCAGATCTGGAATGTGGGTGCGTCTTGGTGCTTTTGGTGCCCATACCTAGGAACTGCATGGGCACAGTAACAGGGCACAAGTTCCCAGGGATACAGGTCAGGGTGGCCCCAGCACGCAAGCAACCCAGGTCAGAAGTACAGGTGGAGAGAGGAGAAGCTGAAGAGGGGAGGGAAGATAACTCTATTAGGGATTGTACACATTGTCTGTGGGAACTGGAACTGCCCTCTCCCCAAACCTTCCTATCAGGAAGGTTTTTCTTCTTTTAAAATTGGAGAATGAGTATCACATGGACAGAGTTAGTGTGGGACAGAGGCTCTGAGTGTGCAGGGTGGTGTAGGAGACACACAGAGCTTCTTCTGTCCTGGGCATTTAATGTTCCTGAGCAAAAGGAACTTCTAAATCCAGAGCCTGTGACTCTGCCCGGGTGATTGTTTTGGCTTCCAAATTTTATGCAAGGATCCACAGCAGTTGGGTATCATTGAGTGGAAAGTTTGTACTCAATCTAGAGCAGCACAGAATATTAAAAGAGAAGAGGCAAGTAGATAAAGAGTTTAATGAGGGCATGGAGGCCTTGTCCTGCAGACAAAGGGCAGGTTCTGCCTGATATAGGCTCTGATGGGGGAGGAGCTCTGCTGGCTGGTGTGAGCTGATTTATTTCGTGAGAGTGCAGGGGATTGGGTAAACCTTTACGTGCCTGAGCTTTGGCACAGACTTTTGGGTGGGAGAAGCCATAGTGCTTCTGGGAAGAAGGAGGTTTACATTCTCAGGGCACAGCTTTGAACCACTGCCAGCATGACTGTGCTGTCTCAGACAGAGGATCTCACACCATATAGAGGCAGGAAAGCTGCTAGACATCCTACAACACACAGGACAGCCCGCAATAATACAGACTGTTAGAATTCACTTGCTGATTTCTGAAAATAAACAAGGGTAGTATTTGGTGGGGGTCACACTGTCTGTCTTTCAGTTTGGGGAATAAGGACAGGCTGACAATTGTAAGCCTCCCAATCCACGCATGCAGGGTGGTCTTCCAAACCCTTTAAACCAGGAGAGCAAGCAGAAGTTTAGTTCCCTGAGCTGAAATCTTGCTTAACCTAGAGATTCACACATGTAAATTTTCCTCGAAGTACTGTTTTTGCTGCCTCTCCTAAATTTGATCTATTGGGTTTTCATTTTCATTCATCTATATGTATTTCTAACTTCTCTCACTGGTTAAAAATGTGTCAAGTTTCTATATTTTGGGGCTGTCCCATATTTCCTCTATTACTGACATCTAATTTTATTCCATCGTGGTCATAGGGTGCCTTTTATGATTTTAATTATCTTAAATTACTTTAGACTTTCCACATGCCCCGACTTAAGGTCTATAGTAACAAATGTCCTGTCACTGAAAAAGAACATGTATTCTCTGTGACTGAATGGAGCGTTCTATCGATTTCTGTTCAGTCAATTTGGTTCATAGTGTTGTTGAAATCTTCAATTTCCTTGTTGATCTTCTGTCTAGTTGTCCTAATCATCATTGAAAAATCAGACATTGAAGCAAGCACCTCCTCTCCCTGGTGAGCGGCAGCAGTGTGGCCCCACTGCAGCCCTTCCAGGGAGAGAACCAGCAGTGTCTCCTGAGATCCGCACCATGTTGGAACTGAGGACGCTGTGAAAACAAATGACCATCTTGCCTCCCTGCTAAGCAATAGTGAACTTACCGCTACATGGCCTAGAGTCAAATATCCCACTTCCCCTATCCTCCTTCTCCCCCCCACCCCACCCCACCCATTAGCAAATGGGAACGAGAAATCTGAGCATCTCCTGGCAGGTTGACCATAGCAAATAAGGGGGACTTCCTTCTACCATTTCTTTGAAGGCAAATATTTTTATTACTGTTTTGCTCTTTTCTAATTAATGGTACTGCTCTATTCAATATTCTGTTTTGATAAGTTTTATAGTGTTCTATATTTCATCTCATTTTGATATACGTGACTGAAAGAACAACTATTATAAAGATAACAAAATATACTGTGATACCTATTACTGTTAAAAAAAAAGTAAAGGAAGGCCTTCAATTTTTGGCCATTTAATATGAAAAAAAAAAAGAAAAAGAAAAATCAGACATTGAAGTCTCCAGCTATTTTTTGCCTTTGTTCTGTCAATTTTGCTTCATATATGTTGGGATTCTATTGATAGATGCATATGTGTTTGTTATCTTTATTTCTCTTGATTGCACATTTTATTATTATAAAACATTATTCTTGGGCTGGAGATTTAGCTCAGCTGCATAAGCACCTGCCTTGCAAACGCACAGTCGTGACTTTGATCCCTGGTACCAATTAAAAAGAAAGGAAAAAAAACATTATTCTTTATCTTTAGACACAACTTGTACCTTAAATATTTGTTTGCCTGATATTAGTGTAGCTGCTAAAGCTGTCTTTTGGTTATTATTTGCATAGTATGTTGTTCCACCCTCTTAGGCTGGTTATTATTTTTTTAAAATAATAATTATTTATTGAGATGATCATTGTGTCAGTAGTTCACATTTGAACAATGTAATTCATATTAACTTAATAAGATTACATTATTTTTAGGCATAATAAAGTAATTTGCATTTTCCAGTTATCTACAAGGCTCTAAAAGAAACAATTGTTAAAGATGCTAAAGTGTGTTTTATAATTAACAACACAAGATGGGAACAAGAAACGAAAAATTTCAGATAAGGTTATATATCTTTTCTGGGGGTACTGTAGTGTCTTCTTTTTAAGATTGAATTTAAAGAAAAACTAAGCAAAACAGAAAATGGATAGAAATAATACATAATTTCAAAGAAAAAATAAAATAGTAAGAAATCACTAGTTGATTACAAATTGTCTTCTTACAAATAGTTATTCCAGATACTAACGAGGGGCATATAAAGTGGGGATTCACACAGTGAGATTGCAACCAGTTCTGTTCAACTATCCAACAAAAACTTAGAAATATGGTTATCAAGCCTATACACTTAAACATAAATGCAGTTACCCATATATTCAATTATGTTGACATTGAATAAACCCAAGCAGGCTAATATGACTCTGAACAAAGAATAATACTATTTCTGGGTTTCACATCATGACACTCCAGGATCAGCACTGGGTATTTTAGTGTCTCTTTTTCTTCAGAGTATCTGTTCATTTCATCATGTGTCATAAGATCAGTTCTCATTAACTGTTTATAGATTTTACACATGCATGAGTCTTAACATGTATTTCTTTTTTTTTTTTTAATTTTGCGAGTAGTAAAAATGCAACAGCACAAGACAGAACAAAGCCAATCGAGACAATGCAGTGAAACTGGTACAGGATTTCACAGTAGGATACTGGGACAGTAGTAATAAGTACTAAGGTATATCTCTTTAACTTAACAATAGTTGTCCAGTCAATTAGGTATTGTAAAATCAAACCAAAAATAGAACATTATAAAACCAATAGAGAATACTGAATAGAGCAAAAGAAAAATAACAAAACAGTGAAAACAACCTATGCCTTCAAAGAGAAGATAGAAGGAAATCCTTCATATTTGATATACTGCATATGGTCATCCTCCCAAGAGATGCTGAGACATCTATTCCCAGTAGCTCTGGGGGGAGGGGGCAGGCAGGGGAAGGGTGCTTGATTTTCAGCCCTCGTGGCAATAGGCTTACAGGTAATGGTTTTCCTCCAGACCCAAGCTGCGGGTGCTTAACCAGAGAGCGGGTGAATAAGCTACCTGAGTCCCTCTATGGCTGGATCTCGGCTGGTTATTATTTTTTAATCTTGTCAGTTGATCCTAAAGAGAAGTAAGCATTGAGAATCCCAGAACAATCTCTTCAAGTCATACAAGCAAGGACAACTTTTGCCCTCATATTGGTTTATTTCGCAAAGTGCTTCTCAAACTTGAAAAAATGTGGGTTTTTTTTAAGGAAAAAAAATGTTATCTCCCACTTTTGACAAATTATTTTTATTATACTATTACAATGTGTAAATTTAAAACTCTAGCTTTTCATCTGAAACTCGTATACAATCACAAGACTATATATTGATTGTATCAAACTGCAAAACAATAAAATTAAAGCAAAATAATCTAATTCAGTGTTTAAAATAATGTTGTTTTGTTTAAATTAAATTGCCACTGTGGGGGAGACTGGTTAAGGAGAATTGAGACCTAACCGACCTCCTACAAAGGAAAAAGGTGACACACAGAGATGATGGCCTGGGGCAAGTTCCAGGGAAAGTCAATACAGCTAAGATCGGGTTGCTTCCCTGGGCTGGTACGTGTGGATAGTGGAACGCAGATGAATCTTGTGTTATTTTGATTGCTTGTGTGATTACCATGTTTGAGTGAATAAAGGTGAAGTGAGTCACCTGGCCAGGGCTCTCTGGGCACTAGAGACGAGAGCCACCTGGTTGCCCACATGCTAAATTAACTCTGTGTCTGCTTGCCTTCCATCCTTGTTTGCCCGCGGGTCAGGAAACAAACCAGAAGGCAGGGTCCCTATCACTGACACCTAAACCGGGACTACCTGAGCAAGCTGTTTCCCTACAAGTGGCGCCTGGGGGGAAAGCCCAGTGTAGACCAGTTTGATACACCACTGACCAAATGAATCTTGTGAGACAGGTCTCCTGAGTTCCGTGTAGCTTGTCTACTACAGGCCCTGCAATAAACCAAGTTAGTCATCACTTTTTTTAACTCATCAAATTATGAGGTATCGTACACAGCTGTCATTTGGCTGTGGTTGACTGGAACGGATTGTGCTAAGCCTGCCTCTGTTTATGTTCTATTACCTGGCGATGATCAAAACAGTGCCGCTGCACCCCAAGGAGACCCAAAACACAAACACAATGGGTCCCTTCCGGTGACTCCAGAAAACACTTCTATTAATTTTTAAAAGATTTTCATCAAACTGAAAATTTTAAATTTCTAGAAGAAAGCTAGATGTCCCTCACAACAAAAACCCTGTCTTGGAACTACTTTCAGTGATGTATCTCACTATTTTCCAAGGGCTCTGTGTGCATCTTTGGGCACCGCCTCACTCCCAAGACAATTATTCACGAGATGTTGGTAGCAGAGGGGAGCACAGTGATTCCCAGAGCCTAGCAAGGGCGGGAGTGAAGAGGAGGGAGAGAGGATGGAGAGTGTGGTTGGGTAGAAGCAATGCCTTCTGTTCTGTAGCACAGTCAGGTAACGATGGTCGCCTACAATTTACTGACTTTAAAAATAGCCAGTGAAACATGTGTATACGCTGTATTGTCTCACTAGTGTGAGAAGCTGAAAGAAATAATGTGTGTGTGTGTGTATGAAGACAGTTATACTACTGATTTCTCTGAGTTCACTGAAGAGAAAGATTTGTGCTGGTATTGTTCAGACAATGGAATGCTGATGCTTGTGCACTGGGTGAATGATTTGGGGATGACAAGCACAATGTATATACCACTGTCAGCCCCTGATTGACGTGTTTTGAAATAGTTTTCTTCTTCTTCTTCTTCTTCTTCTTCTTCTTCTTCTTCTTCTTCTTCTTCTTCTTCTTCTTCTTCTCCTCCTCCTCCTCCTCCTCCTCCTCCTCCTTCTCCTTTTGTTTTCCTCCTTGAAATAAAATGGACTTGAGGGCTGAGGATTTGGCTCACTGGTGTAAGCACCTGCCTGGCAAGCATGAGGTCATGAGTTCAATTCCCAGTACAAAAAAAATGGATTTGGGGCTGGGGATTTAGCTCAGTGGCATAAGTGCTTGCCTGGCAAGCACAAGATTTTGAGTTCGATCCCTGGTACAAAAAAAAGAAAAAGGATTTGAAAAAAAATAAGTAAATTTAAAAATAAAATAAAATAGCCAGTGTTATGGTTTGATAACTAGTGGTCAACTTAACGCCAGCTGGATTACATCAGCATGCACTGAGAGAAGATGCTCCACCTGAGGAGGGTTGCCAGGATAAATAGGTGGAGAAGAAGAGAGGTGGGAGAGGGATTGAGGTGTTATGGAAGCATTGTTGGTTCTCCTACGAGTTGCTGTCTGAGCTGTTGGCTCTCCTGGAGAAGCTTTGGTCTTCACATCGAGCATTGCTTCCTGGCTCCGGAGGGGAAGACATGTGCTGCTTGGTCCCCAGGGTGAACTCGTCACGCTGCTTCCTGGCACGTTCCCGACTGTGCTTGTCGTCGGAGGAGCTCGGGGCCTCCGTGTCGCTGAGGACAGCTGTGGTTCCTTTCAGGACAGCCCTGCTCTTTGTTGTGAGTGTGACTTCTGGGCTCCAGTGTAGAACCCTCATCCCACTAGCACAGCTCCTTCATCCTGCTGGCATAGACTTTCTGGCTTCCACCGCTGACCCTTGGGTCTTTCTGGCACGAATCCATAAAAGAGACTGGTGTGAGTCCTTGTGGGCCCTGGACTTCCAGTTGGACTCGTGGCGGCGTTGTCCTGAGCTCTGGGTTTTTATCTGGACTCACGTGGGACATTGCCATGGGGTTTAGACTCTTGACTAAATAATCTATGTCGTTGGTGTTGTGGATGGATTTCCTGCATTCTCCTGTGTTAACTTCTGGTGACCATTATAAAAATATTATAAACTCCATGTCCTGATCTGAATTGTTCTCATGTACAACCCCAGACTACAACAGCCAGTGGTGAGGATTTGGAATTTTCCAAAGAAATGATGAATGTCTACAGTATGGATATGCCAATTACTCTAATCTGATCACTACATATGATACAAATGTATTGAAATATTATTCCAGAGCCCACAAAAATATGTACAGTTATACTCATCAATTTTTTTAATGTAGAAGGCAATTTTATTGACTTTACACCAGCAGGCTGGGGGACTACAGCAAAGTCTAAATCACCAGCAATGAATTAGCTTTGGTTTAGTTTGCTTTGCTTTGTTTTTTTCAAATCCATTTTATTTCAGAGAGAAAAGAATAAAACAAAATTTTAAAATGCATCAATCGGGGACAACAATAGTCCATATATTGTGCATCATTCACCCAGAGCACAAGATACCTGCATTCATTTGAAATTATTTTTTCAAAATGCAACACGTTTCTTAACAATCTACTTGTGATAATCTTGTGTTGAACAATAAGGAAAAGAAAACAAAAATAAGAACTGTGATCTGATCACTACAGCCAACCCTTGGTGGTTGGTTTTACTAAGCAAGATAAAACAGCTGACAAATACTTAGTCATCACCTCCTCTACCATGACATCTTCACCTGAGGGAGGCACAATTCTGTAGTAAATGAGTGATTAAGAAGGATGTCCAGGTCCTTAGTAGTATCCCTGGAGGGAGTGGGAGAATCTCAATTACATTTCTCATTGCTAAGATGAAATATCCAACACCCAAAGTTAAAGAAGAAAAAGTTTACCTGGCTCACAGTTTGAAGAGGTTTCAGTCCATAATCGGCTGGCTCCAAGGCAGTGTGGCATGGCACAGGGGCACTGCAGAGGAGAAACAGTCCATTGGCAAGCAGACCCCCACCCTGTTATCAAATGGGAGCCAGAGGTCTGAGCATCTCTTGGGAGGTTGACCATATGCAATATAGCACATAAGGGGGATTTCTTTCTACCATCTCCTTGAAGACAAATATGGTTATCACTGTTTTTGTTTGTTCTGATGAATTGTATTGCTCCATTCAATATTCTGTTTTGATAAGTTCTATAATGTTCTACATTTCGTTTGATTTTGCTATACTTGATTGAAAGAACAACTTTTGTGAAGATAACGAGACATATTATAGTACCTGTTACTGTTATCCTGGTAATCTGCTGTGAAGTTCTGTACCAATTTCACTGCACTGGCTCAATTGGCTTTTTTCTGTTTTGTTCTGCTGTATTTTACTACTTACAAAATAATAAAAAAAAATTTTTTTAAAAATCTCCCTTAGACTCCCGAGTTTATCTTGATGATAAAGAGCAAACCTTCATGTTATTACATGTTTTTATTTTTCTTTTTTCTTTTGAGACAGGGTCTTGCTCTGTAGTCCAGGTTGACCCTAAACTCTCTGTGTAACCCAGGCTGGCCTCAAAATCACAGTGATCCTCCTGCCTCAACCTCCTGAGTGCTGGGATTACAGGTGTGCACCTCCACATCCAGTGTACATTCTTTGTGCTGTTTGTTTTTTCTTGTTGACAAGAGACATAAATATTAGGGCTGATAGTTTTTCAAGGTACATCAAACTGGGTCGGAAGTTGTTTTCTTTCAGGGCTCTTCTTGCCTTGAAGATTTGCATTGAGAAATCTGCAGTGATTCTGATGGGTTCTCCTTTATAGGTGATCTCTTTATTTTCTCTAGAAGCTTTTAATATTCTGTTTTTGTGCTGAATATCTGAAATCTTGATTATTATATATCTTGGTGTAGTTTTATTTTGGTTATGGCTATTTGGAGCTCTATATACCTCATTTATTTATATGTCAAATTCTTTATCCACACATGGGAAATTGTCTGCCATTATTTGTGAAAAGTTTTTTCATATGCATCTCTTAAGAAACCACATGGAGATTCTTCATTCTTCCTTCAGTGGGGGCCAATGTGCACAGGTGAATGCTCCTCCTGGCCAAGCTGAGGCACAAGATAAAACCTTCTTTGCTCCTGTTTTCCACATTTCAGGGTAGAGCTTGGCAAAGGGCCTGCCAGGAGTTTGATGTATCACCCCCACTGGAGTCTAAATTCTTAGTGAGTTACAGGTTAAAAGCCACTTAAGTGAACTTTCATAGAAATAATTTCTATCTAATTGTCGAGCACCAACTGCTGCTAGCATCATTAATGATCTGACATTATGCATCTCCCAACTGAGGAACATGTTGAGATTTCTTGAAGCAACCTTGCCACAAACCCCATCCTGGCCTGCATGTAGATCCAATGACCAATTGATAGGAAATACAGAGGACAAAGAAATGGCACCATACAAGTGCAATTAGCAAAGCTCAGAACGTGAGCGAATCAGTAAGACAAATGCTCTGGTTTCATGAATAAATCTAGTGAGAAATGGTGATCCACATCTGTCATCCCAACACTCTGGGAGGCTAAGGCAGGAGGATTGCAAGTCTGAGACTATCCCGAACCAGTTAGCAACTTATTAGGATTGAAATAGAAGTCCAGGCCAGGATGGCAACATGGCTGGCACAGTTGGACATGACCTGTCAATGAAAGAAACTTGCTAACCATGGGCATGGAGCAGCAGGTCACCAGCTTGGCACTGCAGCCAGTACCAGTCTTCTGACACAAGAACCTGGCACCTGATGCCAATCTTCTAGCACCAGATCAAGTGGGACCACCTGGATCAGCCATCAAAAAAAAATAAAAAAGGAAGGCAGCAATGATCTGGGGCCATTGCCCTCATGTGTTCTCAGTGTACTGTTCTGCTTGCAGGACATATCTTCTCTCTTTCCCGGCTCCCTTTTCTCCATATGCATTTCTTTTGTGCATCTTCTTTTCAGCTTTTTTCTGCCCTAAAATAAACAGTCGTCTTTCACCTTGACCAACTGCTCTGACCAACTGTGGGATGGAGAGATAGGAGTGTTTAGAACACAGCTGGTCGCTACTCCACAGATAACAAATGCTTGTCTCAAGGTAGGAAGATTAAAAAGAGCTGGGATGCAATTCAGTATGAGGGCCCTGGGCTCAATCCCTAGTACCAAAAAAATTAATTGTAAGTAAAGCGAGGTAGAGTCCATCTATTTTTAATTGTGCACATGTGTGCAAGAGCTCTGACATTCTTTAGAGAATTAAAACTTTAACATTCCCTGAGTTTTTATAGAATGAATTATTAATTTATTTTGGGTTAGGAAATGACATTATGGTTCCTCTTATTTTAAAGATACGTACTGAGCCAGGTACTCTGATACATACCTGTAGTCCCAGCTACTTGGGAGGCTGAGGCAGGAAGATCACAAGTTCAAGGTCAAATTAAACAATTTATGGAGACCCTGCCTCAAAATAAAAATAAAACAAAGCCAAGAATGGTGGCACATGCCTTTAAACCCAGCACTCTAAAAGGCTAAAGTAGGAAGATTGCAAATTCAGGCCTAACCTAGGCAACTTAAAGACTTAAGATATATGCTCAAAAATTTTAAAAAACATTTTTTTAAAATTGGGCACATAGCTTCACATAGTGAAGTCCCTGGATCCAATAACCTGCTCTGGGGCTCCCTGTCTGTGGCCAGATGGATGAGACTGGCACAGGGGATCATTCTTAGAGCTGAGTGCAGTGGGTGGATGGACTTCAGGGATGGTCCTCAAGATCCCCACCCCAGGTGTGAATGTCTGGGGAGCCGAGGACCATGAATAGACAGGTTTTACCCTCATGATTACGCTACACTGTAGAGAGATGATCCTCATGGGCCTGGCCTCAGTCCTACATGGATGCTCCCTAAAAACAGAATTTTTCTGTCTCTTCTCACCAAAGAGGAAGTAAAACACTTGAAGCACGGGGTTCAGAGCACCACTAGAGCACGGCGATGTCACATGGAGATGTCACCTGGCAAGGAATGCAGGTGCCCTGTATCAGCTGAAGTCACCCATGACCGACAGCATAGGAAACAGAGGCCTTGGTCCTAAAACAGTAAGAACAAACTTCAAGGGGGATCCCCCACAGAGCCTCAACAAGAACTCCACCCAGCCAACATCTTGACTTCGGTTGTTATCAGGTGCCAAGCAGAGCTGCACCCTAATCACGCCATGCCAGACTTCTGCTCTGTGCCAGCTGTGACTAAAATGTGGGTGTTGTCTTAAACATGCGTCACACTGCAGTGAAGAGCTAATGCACTGAGTCATGGCCTGCGGAGGTTCACTGCCCTATTCTTCCTCTTCTTGTGCAAGTTTGACATTTCCGTAGTCATCATAAAAGTTTAAAATATTAATTTTGATGTTACTAATCAAAACTGTATGGTAGGTATTGGTAGCTCGTTGTATATAATCCTCTCTGGATTTTGTTCCATAATTAAAAACTTTTAAAATTTTATTTAATAATAGGGAACAGGGAGATAGCTGTTTTATAAAAGAGAAGGGAACCAAGAGATAGAGGGATGGGGTTGGGAAGAAGGTAAAAAAATAAGATGTTATACAATGTACACACACCGACTCCTTTACATGAAAGTAACCATTATGTACTGCAGACAAGTACTAATAAAAATTTTAAAGTGAAAACATAATGAATTAGAAGTCAGTCTGAGTAGTTCCTCAAGTCCTTTTACAACCAAGTGACTAGTAAAGGCCAGCCCTCCTAAACTATTAATCACCCTGCCATGTGGTGGCCAATAGCTATTTGAATTGTTCCTGAGTTTTGCCCCATCCAGGGACATCCTCTAAAGTGAGGGAAGGATGTTCTTGGACAGAGAGGTGGAGCAGAATCTTAGAAGCCATAGGCAAGGTTGCTTAGGGAAGCTAAGAAACTGCACGGGACAATTGTATTCAAATGGTAACTCTACTAGAGGCAGTTTTATTCCCAGCAAAATCAGCACAGTGTGACGGCATTTTTGGTGGTCACACCCAGAGAGCAGAGGTGGAAGGTACTGGTATCAGGAAGGTACAGTGCACAGGACCATCTTGCTTCCTCTGCTCCCAGCAGGGATGCCAGATGGAGAGATGATGTCTTAAAAGCATCTGTGTCCAGCACTCTTGGACAGTCATTGGTGGTCCTCTGCAATGTGCAAACCCCTCTGATTGTGCTGCTTCTTGGGAGAAATGTTTCTTTGTACATATTTTTATTTTTCTGATGCTAAAAATTATTACTTGTTCATAGGGAAGTGCCACCAGCATGTAGTCTTAGTCTGAGTCACTGCAGATAAAGGATATCGACCCCAAGGACTGCAGTGATACACGTAGGCCTGGCCCCTGCTTCACTCTAAAAGACCACAGAGGAAGCCAGGAAAGCCTGGAATTGACCCAGATGGTGCCAGTGAGGTAACAGGGTCAGGTCTCATCTTGTGAGAGTCATGTGGCTTCTGAAAGGAATGAGGACAAACCTCAGTTCTCCTGGGAACCTCCAGCCAGAAAATGAAGACTTGGAGGAAACCCATTGACCTTGTTCTTTTCCTGTAGGGCCCTCCCTTCCCCTAATCTCAAGTCAGGGAGCTCCCTGCTCTCTCCATGTGAGAGATTTGCATAAGGACACTGTGGTTCCAGGAAGCAGCTCAGCACCTCTGGGATGGCTGGAAGCCAGGTGCAGACAGGAAGCCCTTTAAGCCCAGGAGTTCTTTTCTGTGGGCTCCAAGAGAGGCCTATTTGGCAGCATTCGGAGGAGGCTAGAATGGTTTGGAAGGGTTGGAATTCCCTTCCTCTGTTCTTGACCTTCAGGGAGGGCATATTAAAGCTGTTCTCCTCACCCATTCTTTGGAAAATGGAAGGAGGGACCTGTGCCCACATTTGACTGAACTAGCAGAGGGGAGGACAAAGGGAAGATGGTGCCAATGTGGGGAACAGAGCCCGCGATGGAGCAGAGAGCAGACTCTGGGGCCAGGTGCTTAGAAATTGGAAAACTCCTCTAAAGTGATTATTTATGGAATGCAAAGTACATATTTACCCTAAGCCAGAAGAGTATTTTCATTCATTAAGATCAGACTGACATGGGAAACAATATATGATATTTTTGGTTTTTTTGAGACACAAGTTGGTAAAATGAAGCATTTGTCTTACACATTTGTTCGCCTCTATAATTAAACCTAGGTTGTACCCTACACCTTCCTGTGTTACTAGCCAGAACCTGTTGGTTGGTGTCTCCTTCCTGAAACTCACATCTGTAGGATGATAATCATCAAGCAAAGAATATGTTAACCAACGCCTGGATGGTCCCAGCTCTGTTGCTCTGTGTTGTTTCAGGAGAGGGGAGCTGAAAAGAAGGCAGAGTACATTCACTCATTCCACACACCCTACAGGTGCTGCTTGCCCTGGGCTGTGGGCGTCTCCTCTGGCTAACCACATTTAAGGACATTAAGTTGGACCAATTACTAATTTAGATGTACACTGATTATGTATTGTTCCTTACATTTTAGACAATTTTATTGGAAAGGAGTATACATCTCTCTGATTCTTTGTTGGCCTGCTGGCTTTTTGATCCACTTCCTCAAATGTATCATTTTTTTATGTTGAAATTTCCCCTTGACTAAACAAGCAATATTTAGTTACACTTCCCCTTCAGTACTGGGAAGTAGATTTGTTTCTCATGTGTGAAATTTAAATGGCAAATATTCAGCTGTCAAAAGAAGCCATAAATCACCGATTTCTCTGATAGGATTATTTCCAAAAGATGAAAAATATTTCCAAAAGATGACAAGCATAAAACAAAAAGCGGCCTTTATTCTGAGAACACGGAAAGAGATAACCAGCACCCCAAAATGATGGAGTCCAGCTTTCTCTCTGGCTGACACATGGCGTGTGTGGGGGGGGATGTAAGTAGCCTCGGTTTGGGGTGGAACCTAAGGGGGCATCCGGGATGCACGGGTTGCTCATTGGTCCTAGGTTTTGCACCATAGGTAAATTCCCAGGGGCAGGGAAGATGGCGTCACAGGTAAATTCCTAGGGGTGGGGGAGATAGGGGCTTCCTGGTTCCGGTTGAGATTTTCCTGGCTACAGTGTCCTGTCTGGGCCAAAACCCTTTCGTATCCTGTCTTATGACTATTATTATGAAAAGGGGCAAAGATTTCTCTCTTTAACTACTTCCTGCTGGCAGAGGGTGCTGTACTGGAGCCTAGGGGAGTTGACAGAATGAAGGTTGATGCCCAGGTAGAAGCTGATGCCAGGTGTTTTAGCCAGGACAAATTCACTGGTGAATGCACATATGTTAGACTGGAAAAACAAAGAGACAAGATGTTATGAGGAGACATGGCACTGTCATATTTTAGGACCCAGGTGAGTTAGAAGGAAAGGTGCCTTTGATTTAGACATGTCATTATATCAAGATGACGTTGAGGTAGGAACATTTCCATGGTAAGGCAGAATTCTGAAAATTAAATGTGGGGTTAGGAGGAGTGAAGTTATGAGAGGTGATTACTCCCCCATCTGAAAGCATAAAAGTTAAGAGGTAGATCGGTAAGGCTTGTCTCTCAAATGCATGATGTTGGAGTCTGTAGGCAATTCTGTTAAAGAGTCATGCTGTAAAAATGATCATTAATAGAACATAAGAAATTAGGAACCAAAGTGGATAACAAAACAGAACTTTGGCAAGTATATCAGCAGTTTCCCTGGTTGTGAGAAAGGTTTTATTTATTTATTTATTTTTGTCTTTTTCGTTTTTATCGGTACCAGGGATTGAACTCACGACTGCCTGCTTGCAAGGCAGGCGCTTATGCCACTGAGCTAAATCGCCAGCTCTGAGAAAGTTTTTTATGTATCCCGAAAAAGTATAAACGAAGTGAGAAGACAAAATGTATCTGTCAGTCTTGACCAGGGTTACCTGAGAAATTGATGAATAAGAAAGGAAGGAGGTGGTCTTATATTACTGAGGAGAGGTTTACTAGTGATAATAGGTGGAAGCTGTTGAGGCCTCAGTGTGTCTAAGTCAGCCTGCATAAAAGGCATTTTTAAGATTTAGGACTGGGACCTGCACAAAATAGGCCCTGTTTATAAATGGCATAGGTTGACCATCAATACCCCGTCATAGAGATTGAGGACTTAATATAGCAGTCTGAATACTCAGGAAGAACTCTGTATATATGGCCTCTATGTCCACAAATATAGAGAATTATCTTACCTGAGACTTAGTGGGACTTGGACTCTGAGACTGACACCTTAAAGGGGGCTGTTGTTGCCCTGAACCCCCTCAGTCTTCAGCAGCAATTTTCTGTCAGCAAGGAATCTGGCAGTACTGACATTTCCTGTGAGGGCTAGAAGTTGGGATGGCGTACCCACTCTCTGGTGGCTAGGACAGTCCAGCAGCCCTGGAGTAAGGTCTCAAAGAATGCCAGGATGGGGCATTTTCTTGCCCAATGTCTTCTGCTGCATTTGAGCGTGGTCCATGGTGGGGCCAGGCAGCTACACCTTGTGTAGGTTTACCTGCCTCAGAACTCCAATATCACATGTTAAAAATATGAAAAACCATATTAAGATCTCTCTAAGGTTTGAAGGTCAAGTTTTGCCCTTTTGTTTGGGATTTGGACTACAGTAGAATTAAGTAAGTATGCAGGAATTTAATATTGGCATTTTAGATCAGAGACCAGGCTTTATCTGGATGGCGTATCACTTTTAGGGTGTTGCGTGGAATTACATATTTAACAAAAAAGGCTTTGATTGATAAACAAGGCTGATAAAATTATCAGGTGGCCAGTAACCTTGATTAAATGGTTTGAAAATTGTGATAAAAAATAGCATCTCTTGAGCAGAGCCGAATTGTAAAAAAAGCATGTCTGAGCGGAGCCGCTGAGCTGCTGTTACGCAGCGCGCCAGCAGAGCACACCCAGGGTGGGAGTGGGGCGAGTGTCGGGACATAGCGCACAGGGGCGGGCTGGGACTGCCCCTGGAAATGCATAAGGCGGTGGTGATGACAGCACGTGGGGGGGGCTGGGACGGCGCATGGGGGAGGGGCTGGGAGGCGGCCCCATGCAGCGCACGAAGCTGGAACTGCTCACTGGGCTCGAGGATTGGAAAACTGATTTAGGAACACAGCTGGGTTTTTATTAGCCTCCTGGACCTGTTTTAAAAGTTTGTTATAGTTAGTATGCTTGTCCTGCTCTGGCACAGCTATAGGCCCAGGGTCATTATCAGTGGTGTTTACCTTATGTCTGTGATCAGCTTCTTCTCAAGCCGCTTGCCACAGCTGATTTCGTTCTTGTGAGCTGAGAGTGGTATTTAGAATCACATAAACATCCTTAAAATGTAAATAACAATTAGTAATAAATTCAAATTGCCTGATATAATTCTGTGGGTCAACAGAGAAGCTACCTAATTTATGGGTAATCTGAGATAGATCAGAAAGGGAAAAAGGCACATGGATGTTAACAAGTCCCTTGGGGCCAGCTTGCTCCCGAAGCAGTAGCGGAGCTTGAGAAGAATGAGGAGTAGATGGCCTTTGGGCAGCCATCCATCCGGTAGATGCGTGTGAGCTGTAGAGCGGCTATAGAGCTGCTGCTGCCAGTCACCCTGGGAAACACAGGCAGATGGCGTCTTACTGTGTGCCTTGCAGTGAGAGAATTGCTGTCGGCAGCACAATGAAGCGTCATGTGAACTGCAACAGGGTGGCTGTTACAGTTCACAAGAGCAGCCACAAGGGGGCGCCCATTAACAGTGAGACCCCTGTGAACATGGCGGTACCCAGCCACGTGGCGGAGGGTTGTAACAGGGCGACCGTTCTCGGCACAAGCTGGAACAATCATGTGGCCTGCTGGAAGGATATAGCGAGCGAGACCTAGTATGTGAGAATGCTGTAGGAGATAGAGAATTCTCAGGAGAATAAGAAGTCAGACACTTCGAGGAAGTGCTAACAGAGGGATTAGGGAGTTATGGGAGAGTTATGGGTCCGGGAGACAGAGGGGGAAGAGGATCGCACAGCGGGAGATAACTGCGACACAGAGGGATTAGAGCTGCTGGAGAGTTATGGGTCCTAGGAGATGGAGGGGAAGACGATCCCACAGCGGGAGATAACGGCAAGGAACCATTTTGGAGGTAGGGAGGCGGCGGCAGGGAAAACACCGGAGGACAGGACGGAAAAGTTTGTGGCGTGGTAGAGTTAGTTAAAAGTATCTGAGTGGGAGCACAGACTTAATGAGAGATGGGCATGTTCTCAGAATAAGAAAGGCCTGAATATAAGGGAGTTGTAATAACTTGTCGCTGGCCTGACAAAAATCATACAAATTCCTGAGAATGCAGGGGTCAAATGTTCCTTCCTTGGGCCAACGATTGCTGATAAGCAGGTAGGTTGGCCAGACCTCCCAGCAGTAAAAAGTTAATTGTTTAGTTTTTATGGTACTTTTAATTTTTAAAGTACATAAATTGGAAATTAGGCATTGTAAAGGCGTCTTTTGGGAGTTAGAAAATATGTTTCCCGTGACTGATTCAGGCAAGAAATAAGCCAGTGGTCCAGAACAAGCTGTCACTCGTTTGTGGCACCATATGGCGGCTAAGGTTCCAAAAACTCGTATATTCCAGTCATTACTGAGAAATTTACGAGTGGAGCCCACGTGGGGTCGGTAACAGTTTTGCCCGTGAAAGTGTGAGGCTTTAAGGGAAGTGAGGGCCTGTCAGTGTGGGCAGTCCAAAAATCTCTGCTTTGGGCTATCTGACCCAAAGAACGTGAGAGATTTTAGAGTGTGGACACAGGTTTGCCCAGAAAGAACCCTGCCCTGGGCTGTCCTAAGAACGTGAAAATGCCACAGACCCACACGAACAGGGAAAACAGTGGACTGGGGCTGCCCAGTGCCAAAAGTTCCCCAGAGAGTGCTCATCTGAAATCAGTCCGGCCGATGGTGAGTGCAGGCGGCTGGTGACAAGGACGTCTCGGGAGACAAAAAAGCATGGAATTAATCCAGGATGTTATCTGGTTTGTGAATCAGCTGGGGACTCACACTCACTCCTGGGTGTGTCCCAGGAGTCAATCGCCTGCCGATCGAGTCACAGCACCAAATGATAGGATTATTTCCAAAAGATAAAAAATATTTCCAAATGATGAGAAGTATAAAACAAAAAGCGGCCTTTATTCTGACAACATGGAGAGAGATGAACAGCAACCCCCACCGCTGGAGTCCGGTGATCTCTCCAGCGAACACATGGCATGGGGTGTATTGTAAGTAGCCTCAGTTTGGGGTGGAACCTAAGGGGGCATCAGGGATGCACGGGTAGCCCACTGGTCCTCTGTTTCGTGCCATAGATAAATTCCCAGGGGTGGGGAAGACAGCGTCACAGGTAAATTCTTAGGGGCGGGGAAGATAGGGGCTTCCTGGTTCCAGTTAAGGTTTTCCTGGCTACAGTGTCCTGTCTGGGCCAAAGCCCTTTCATTCTCCATTCTAGAGTGTATAAATGGATCATTCAGAATTATCAGCAAGCCTTCATTTCTGAAGTAACAAAAATGCTCAGTTTTCAATTAGGCATAAAACAGTATGTTAATAGGGAGTCTACCATCCAGCAACTCAATTTAAATCTCAACCCTGCCCTCTACTGCCACCTTCTGGTAAGGTAGGGTTGGACAAACCACTTCCCTCTTGGGGCCTAAAACCCAACAAGGGCTCAGTAAGTACAACACATATCCTGTAGTAATATAAAGATTCACATACTCATGTCACAGGGACATTGCGAAGATATGTAATGATGGACATACAGGACATACAGCTTTTAACATAGTTCATGGTTTCAGTACTTTCTAGAAGATTGTAGAATCATGTTCTTCCTTTTTCAGGTTTTCTATTATAAATTGAAGAATAGTGATGCAGATTTAAAACCAAGTTACACTAACTCATTCCTCAGTCTTTTACCATCACAATAAGAATAGTAACTCCTGGGCTGGAGATTTAGCTCAGCAGCATAAATGCCTGCCTGGCAAGTGTGAGGTCATGAGTTCAATCCCCAGTACCAAAAACAAATAAAATGAAATAAAATAAAATGGAGAGAGAGAGAGAGAATATCCATGGACTGGGGATTTAGCTCAGTGGCATAAATGCCTGCCTAGCAAGCACAAGGTTGTGAGTTTGATCTCTGGTACAAAAAAAAAAAAAAAAAAGAATAATAACTCCTTTATTTCACTTACTAAAGCCAAAACCTTGCACCAACTTTGACTTCTCTCTCATGCTCAACATTTATCTGTTAAGAAATCTTGCAATGTTACCTCCAAAAATTCTCAAATCTGACTAATGTTTTCACATCTTAAAAAAACACTTTCACAGAAACATCTAGAGCTGGGCAACATAGCAGGAAGTGAGTGGCAGATGAGTGGCAAGGCTCATCTGTATTGAGAGCTGATGCCTGTTGCTCAAATTACCTCCTGAGCTCCACCCCCTGTCAGATCAGCAGTGGCATCAGGTTCTTATGAGAGAAAGGCTCCTACTGTGAACTGCATGTGCCAGGGATCTAGCCTTTGTCCTCCCTATCAAAAGCTAATGCCTGATCTGAAGTAGAGCTGAAGCAGTGATGTTAGTGCTGGGGACCAGATGCAAACACAGATTAACATTAGCAGAGAAGTTTGACTACTCAGAGACCTTGATAAATCAACTGCTTGCAGATTCATGTCAAAACACTATCAGTGAGTCACATGTGACAATTAAGCTTCACCTGATGCACAGCAAGAGCAGCTGCCATGACAAGTTGCCAAACAGACACTGGAGCAATGCAAAGAAGAGAAGGAGGGAAGAGGGTCCCCTGGACTTAGGAAGTATCTGAGTGCAGATTAAAGTCCACAGGGAGAGTGAAGAGAGAAACTTCAAGAAGAAGGAGTTAGCCAGCAGAGTCTTCTCCCTGAGTCAGGACTTACTTTGTGGGAGGACTGGTTCAAACCTATGGACATAGGTTAACTGCTGGCAAAACCAGAGGCCTCAACAGAGAGACACATCAGTGGAAGGGAACAGTGGACATGAAGGAATACACTAGCTGTTGGTGAGTGCTGTGTGCTCAGATGTCCTGCCAGAGAGAGCAATTGGAGGGGCTGACTGAGCTCAGAACTCATAGCAGCTGTTGGGTCTATCCAGCAGCTCCCAGCTGAGATCAAGCTCACAGAAGATGCACTGACACGTGCAGGCTGAGCAAATCTACTCTCAGCCTCATGGCCAGAAACCAGCCTGAACTTCAGGAGAAATAAAGGTGCAGGTTTGCCGAGATTGTCCACTACCCTGCTATAAAGCTACTGCCGGCTTGCTGGGATAAATCAACACAGATCTGGATTCTGCTTTCACATGTTATCTACCAGTGACAGCAGACACAACCTTGAAAGTGAACTCTCTCTCTTCTCTCTCTCTCTCTCTCTCTCTCTCTCTCTCTCTCTCTCTCTCTCTCATCTCTATATCTCTCTTTCTCTCTGTGTCTCTCTCATTTTGTTTTGCATTGTTTTTCTTCATTGTTTGATCTTGTTTTTAAATGAATGTGAATACAGTTTCCAGCTTCTTTGTGGTTGTTGTTCTGTTCTGTTCGTCTCTTTATTTCTTCCCTCTTTCCCTCTTGTCTTCTACTGCAGTTGGCCAAAGTTTCCATGATCTCCCCTTTCCAGCCTTGCTTCTAATCTCTTCCTTTCCTTCAATTTCTCTACTTTTTTCCCTGTCGCCTTTTAATTTTACCCCTGTGGGAAAAATTGGCATATTGAGGACTTATTTATTGTATATAATATCCTGGTTTGTTTTAGATTTTATTATATAGTCACAAATCTAGTTCATACAGTTAAAGGTGGCAAATTAATGGTTACCTCCATTTTGTCATTTTCTAGGCAATGTTTGATGCTAGTTGTTATTGCTGATTATGTCACTTTAGGCAAAGTGACATTTTTGCTCTAACCAGTTATTCATCCTGGTATTCTAAGACTGATAAGGGTCATAGAAAACACTATGGGCCAGTACCAAAGAACACAGGGGCTGGGCCAAGCAGGCAGCAATGTATCATCCCTAACAAATTGAAGAGGTAGGATCTTGCAACAGACTCAAAACCCAAAAACCCACTACACCTGGGAGACATCTCAGAGAAGTAGTCATTTACTAAGGGTTCTAAATACTAACAACAAAAAATACCAGCAATAAAGCAACTACCATTACAATTTACAAGCATCAATCAGGGAATTAACCTAAAAAGAAAGAAAGAAGGAAAGATACAATCCCAGACATCCATTTCACCAAAGGCAAACTCAGAAGGCAATGAGATGAGACAATCCAAAACCACCCAGCGGACTGCTCTGAAGTGGTAACAACAAAACAAATGAATAAGACTCTAGAAAAAAATCAAATCAGAAATAATTTCTCACAGCCAGAGATTTAGCTCAGAAGCATAAGCACCTGCCTAGCAAGCATAAGGTCATGAGTTCAATCCTTGGTACAAAAAATACTAATAATTTCTCAGATAACTATAAGATGGTGTTCACAATGATAACTATGCTTAGTAACTCTAGAACAGACACAGATTTTTTTAAAATAGAGGACCTTAAGAAAATGATGGAAGCCAAGATTGCTCAGCATAGGAAAAAACTGGAATCCATGATATATTCAACCAGATATCTAGGTGATTAAAACTTCCATTTAAAGTATCCACAACAGAACCAGCCAATGTGAAGACAGAATCTCAAATAGAGAAGACAGGCTCATGGTCAGCTAACATGAAAGGAAGATTTTCTTAAAAATAGCAAGGGATCATGAGAAATCAATCCAGCAACAGCAAGATGATGAAAAGATTACAATAAGATTGACTGAAGTACATGAAAAAGTAGGAGTTAACAGAAATGATATTTTAAAAAACCTGTTCATAGGCATCTCTGGAGAAAACTTCCCAAGCAAGGGGAAAGAACTTGACATACAGATAGGTGAGGCATATAGAACTCCAATGAACATGTTTTAAAAATCTACAGCCAGGCATATCATAGTCAAAATTCAAAAAATTCTAAAAGAATACAATATTAAAAACTGTTATAGAAAAGAAACAAGTCACGTATACAGGAAAGCCCATCAGAATCACAACTGACTTCATGACACAACTCTCAAGTCAAGGAGAAGTTGGAGTGAGGTATTTCAAACCCTGAAGGAAAACAACATTCAAACCAGATTGATGTGCCCCACTAAACTATCTTTCAAAATTAATGGAGAAATAAGATACTTCCATGACAACAAACATCTGATGAAATTCGTAAACATCTAGCCAATACTACAAAATGTTTTGAAGGACATTAAAAAAAGAGAAAACAAGGACTACAGCTCCATAAAACTCAACAGAACAAATCCACCAGGCAAGGCAAATAATTAAACAGAAGGGAGGGGGAAAGGGAACCAACAACAAGAAAATAACATGACAAGGATAAGTCAATACATATCATTTATAACCATCCATATTAATGGTCTCAATTCACCAATCCAAAGATACAGACCAGCAGAATGGATCAACAAGCAAGATCCAACAATATGTCACAGGCATGCAAGAAGCACATTTAACCCAAAAAGAAATTATAGACTGAAAATCAAAGGATGGAAAACAATACTCCATGTAACAAGAACCCAGAAAAAAGTAAGGGTCGCTATTCTATTTGCAGACAAAGTAAATTTCAAGCCAAGACTAATGAAGAGAGACAAAGAAGGTCATTACATTTTTGTAAAGGGACCAATTCAAGAGGAAGAGATAATAATCATAAATACATATGCAACAATACCAATGCACCTGATTGTATAAAACAAATATTAATGAACAAGAAAAAACAAGCACTAATACAGTTATATTAGGGGGTCTTAATATCCCACTGTTACAAATAGACATATCAGCTAGACAAAAAATCAACAATGAAATATTACAACTGAACCAAACTTTTGAACAAATGGACTTAGTGTCTCCAGAATATTCCAGCCCACAACATCAGAATATACATTTTTCTCAGCTGCACACAGATGTTCTCCAAAACAGACAACCTAACAACTCATAGAACATGTGTAAGTAAATGCAAAGAAATTGAAATTATTCCATGCACATTATCAGACCATAGTGCAATAAAATTGGACATCAAGGACGCTGGGAAACCAAGCAAGCAGCTCCCCTCCCTGGTAAGTGGTGGCGGTATGGCTGGCTGCGGCCCTTCCAGGGGAAGAACCACCAGCAGCTCCTGAGATCTACACCAAGTTGAAACTTAGGATGCTGGGAAACCAATCAAGCAGCTCCCCTCCCTGGTAATTGGTGGCAGTGTGGCAGACTGCAGCCCTTCTAGGGGGAGAACCAGCAGTGTCTCCTGAGATCTGCGCCATGTTGGAACTTAGGACCCTGGGAAATCAATCAAGCAGCTCCCCTGCCTGGTAAACCATAGCAGTGTGGCTGGCTTGGCCCTTCCAGGGGGAGAACCACCAGTGTCTTCTGAGATCCATGCCATGTTGGAACTTAGGAAGCTGGGAAACCAAGCAACCAGCCTGCCTCCCTGCTAAGTAATAGTGAACCTACTGGTGCGTGGCCTAGAGTCAAACATCCCACTTCCCCTATCCCCTTTCACCTGTCCCCCATTAGCAAATGAGAACCAGAAATCTGAGCATCTCCTGGGAGGTTGACTATAGCAAATAAGGGAGATTTCCTTCTACCATCTCTTTGAGGGCAAATATTTTTATTACTGTTTTGCTCTATTCTGATTAATGGTACTTCTCTATTCAATATTGTTTTGGTAAGTTCTATAATGTTCTGTATTTCATTTTATTTTGATATATGTGATTGAAAGAACAACTATTGTAAACATAACAAAATATACTGCAATACCTATTACTGTTAAAAAAAAAGAGGCCATCTTTCCCCTAGCAAAATAAATAAATAAAATTGGAAATCAGGGGCAAAGGAAATGATAAGAACTTTGTAAACACATGGAAATTAAATAGCACCCTGATGAACAACCAATGGCTCACACATGAAATTAAAGAAAAAAATTAGACAATTTTTACAGTTGAGTGATAGTAACACTACAACATACCAGAATTTATGGGACACAATGAAAGCAGTCTTATGAGGAAAATTTACAGCAATAAAGGCCCATATCAGGAAAACAGAGCAAGCACATATAAACAACTTAATGGTGAACCTCAACTTCTAAAAAAAAGAAGAGCAAGCTAAGCCAAAAGCTCCTAAGAAGGAGGAAATTACAAAGGTCAGAGCAGAAACTAACACATTGGAGACTGAAAAAAGCAATACAAAGAATCAATGAGTCAACGAGTTGGTTCTTTGACAGATTAAATAAAATTGAAAAACTCTTAGCCAATCTTATCAAAAAAAGAAAGAAAAGCCTGAAATACACACAGTTAGGAATGAAAGGGGTGAAATCACAACAGACCCTGCAAAAATCCAGAAGATCATGTATAACTACTTTGAAAACTTGTATTCTAATAAGACAGAAAATATAGAGGAAATGGACAGATTCCTAAATACATATGAATTACCAAAGTTGAATCACAAAGATATAAAAATCCTAAATAACCCGATATCAATCAATGAAATTGAAAAAGATTAAAACTGGGCCTACGCACTAAGCTGAAATTGGAATAGATCAAAGATCTTAATATTAAAACAAATATTAAATCTGCTGGAAGACAGAGTAAATAAAACTCTGCAAGACATTGGTGTAGGCAAAGACTTTATGAACACAACCCTGATTGCACAGGAACTATCATATAGAATCAACAATTGGGATCTCATCCTATTGAAAAGCTTTTGCACAGCAAGAGAAACCACCAACAGAGTGAAAAGACAGCCCACAACATGGGAGAAAATGTTTTCCAGCTGTTCCTCAAAGGATTACTATTGAGAACATATAAAGAACTCAAAAAAAAATTATTCCTCCCAGATTTAAAGATTCAGTTCAAAAACGGGCACCTGATATAAATGCACACTTCTCAAATGGCAAATAAATAGGTGGAAAATGTTCAGCATCACTGTTCATTCAAGAGATGCAAATTAAAACAGCACTGAGATTCCACTTCATCCCGGAAACAATGGCTACCATCATGAAATGAACCAATAACAAATTCTGAAGGGGCTGAAAGGAACCCTTTCTCCACTGTTGGTGGGAGTGTAGGCTGGTGCAACCACTGTGAAAATTCCTCAAAAAACTAGGATTAGAGGTTCTATTCAACTTCTGGGTATCTTCCCACAAGAATTAAAAACATCACACCACAGCAATAAATGTGCACCCATTTTATAGCAGCACAATTCACAATAGCCAGATCTTGGAAACAATCTAAATGCCCATCAACTGAGGAATGAATCAAAAAGATGTGGTATTTTTATGCAACAGAGTACTACTCAGTCATAAAGAATAATAAACTAGAGACTTATAGGTAAATGGCTGCAATTTGAGACCATACTCACAGTGAGATAAATCAGACATGCATGTGTAAACATCATATTGTCTCACTGGTGTGATAAGCTAGAAAAAACAACATATGTGTATGTATATATGTATGCATAGCAAATAGTTAAAGTAGTTGTACTACTGATTTCTCTGAGTTCACTAAAGAGAAAGATTTGTGCTGGAATTGTTTGGACAACTGAAGGCAGATGTCTTGTGCTCTGGGTGAATGATTTGGGGGTGACAATGTGCAATGTATGGACCATTGATGTGTTTTGGAATTTTTTTTCTCTTTGAAATAAAATATATTTGGGGGAAAAAGTCAAAAAATATCTATCTTAAATAACTTCAAGCCCGCACGCGTTCTAGATTAAAGTCAAAGTGAACTATCCTGAGACTTCTACAAAAGCATGGAAAGCCAGCTTCCATTTCCATAATCCTATCTTTGTGAAGCAAGATTTTCTGGCAATGAGAACAACCAAAAAAAGATTACCAAGTATGGACATAAGCAACATAGCTGGACTGTCACTGTCCCCCCCCCCATAAGTGAGCCTTTAATTACAAGGAAACAAACTCAGGGCTCCTACTGATACTACATTATGATATGCTGTATAAACTACTGCATACATATTACAATGTATTCAAACAAAGCACACAATAAACATAATGTGTTTGAATTATCCTGAGCCCCCATCTGACCTATGGAAAAATTGTCTTCTGCAAAACCAGTTCCTGTTGCTAAAAAGGCTGGACACTACTGATCTAGACTAATGTTTAGCCAAATATCTAGGTACTGTGATCTAGCCAAATTGACACATAAAATTAGTCACTGCATGACCCCCAAGAAATAATTGAATAATTAATTAATCATTAGAAAAATGGACCAAATCAAATTTTAAGTAGTTTTTAAAAATAGCACTATGCATTTTCTTTAACACTATTTAATCTGTGTTTTAAAGATAATGATGCGGGCTGGGGATTTAGCTCAGCGGCATAAGCACCTGCCTTGCAAGCAGGCGGTCGTGAGTTCAATCCCTGGTACCGATAAAAAAAAAATTAAAAAAACAAAAAGATAATGAAGCACACTGCAATTCCAGCATTCTGGGAGATTATAGCAGAGGGAACACAAATTTGCACCCACCCTTGGAAATTTAGTGATGTAGCTGGACTCTGTCTCAAAATTAAAAAATTAAAGCTGGCATGGTGGCACACACCTGTAATCCCAGCACTCAGGAGGCTGAGGCTGGAGGATCGCTGCAAGGCGGGCCTGGGCTAAAAAGGGAGCTCGAGGCCAGTGGAACCGTATAGTGAAACCTTACCTCAAAAACACTAATAAACAAACAAAAATTAAATGGGAGGATTGGCAGGGAACTGCAGCTCAGTTCAAAAGCATTGGGTTCAATACTCAGTACTGCACAAAACCCCCAAACAAAAAAGAGGCTAAGGGTGTCACTAATCGATGATTTTTGTTTGTTTGAGGCCCTGGGTTCAATCCTCAGCACCAAAAGAGTTTAAAAACAATGGTTCTGAGACTAAATTGTGTTAATAGTTATGGAACTCTATAAAACTGCAAGAATTATTGAATAGCACACTCAAGAGAAATGAATTTAGTGGTATATAATTTTTAAAAAATAAATTGAGCCAGGCATGGTGGCACACACCCATAATCCCAGCAATCAAGAGGCTAAGGCAGGAGGTTCACCATGAGTTCAAGGCCAGCCTGGGATACATAGCAAGACCTTGTTTCCAAACACAAAAAAGTAAAAAATGAAACCAAAAAATTGAATTGGGCAATACATGAAGTCATAATTGTGTAAAGGCATTTTTATGTCATAAAAAAACATCTAAACAAGAGGGAAGACTAGAACTTAGATAAAACTAGACTCCACTAGCTAAAGCATAGGAAACACTTGAAAAATTGTATCACAGACAAAATCCTGAGCAGAGACAGGAAAATAAACGTTTAAAAGGTATCTTTGGAGCCAGGCATGGTGATTCATGTCTATTAATCCCAGAACTTGGGAGGCTGAGGCAGGAGGATCCTTGCAAGTTTGAGGCCTGCCTGGGCTACAAAGTGAGTTCCAGATCCACCTGATCTACAGAGCGAGATCTTGTCTAAAAAGAAAAAAAATGTGGCAAAGATGTCATTGGTTCTGATCAAAAAGATAAAAGGAAATTTTTTTCTTTGTAGTTTTTGGTAATCCTGAAAATGTCAGCTACTTGGAGAAGAGAAAGGAGCTAAAAAAGCAGCATTTGAATTCTAGATTTAGCCTTGAAGACGTCCCTGGAGCTGTGGTGGTGACAGTCTCTGCGCTTGGACACTGGCTCCCGGCACCTCCTCACCCAGTTCATCCCACTCAGGGGAGAAAACCTCCCAAAAGAGCAGGCAGCCCCCACTCTCCTGTAGGTCCCCCCATTTCTTCCAACAGTCACATGAATGCCAGCTTCAGCCTCCTTTCTGCCTGGCACAGCTGCCTCCTCTGTTTTCTCCAGCTTCACCAATCTCCATTATTCTTGTAAGGATAAATAAAATTTTCCCTTACCCTATGAAAAATTTCCCATCTCTCCCACAAAAAATTCCCATCCCCATGGCAATGACCACACTCACTGTAGCATTTGGACAAGGATGAGACGAGATTTATGAGGCTCAGGTCACTGCATGTTCAGCTGTCCGGATGTGGTGCCCCAAGGCTGTGGACCACTCGAGGACACAGACACAGACGTTCAGTGTTACCTGCTGACTTCCATGAGGCCAGAGGCCATCCTGTGCCTGCTCTCAGACAGTGGCCCTAGGAGACAGCCAGCCAAGGGCACAGCTCCTTGGGAAATGGTCCACAAATGCAAAAGTCCAACAATAGGCTAGAGAATAGATATTGCAATGCCGGGGTATTGTCTTGCTTCAGTGACAAATACTAAAACCACAGATGGAAGAGGTAGGTGTCGTGAGTGTCTAGAGCACTCTGAACTCCGGGCAAGGTAAACACGCACGCCTTGTCGGGACACGGGGGGTACAGCGCTTGGAAAAGAAAGACAGGAGAGACACCTTTGCTGTCTGCACCGCGTTACACTGCACTGCACTGCACTGTACGCACAATCTTTATTTTAGGATTCATATATAGAAAACCCGATCAATTCACAGAGCCCAGATAATTAAGTAGTGAAAAGGCATTCTTTGTGGCAAGCTACAACGTGACAGACTACAATGTTTATTCTAAAACTATCTAAGTGAAGTAAATAATCACAACCAGTTCTCACAACTTCTCTAGCCCAGGAAGAAATTCATTAGCTCAAGAATGTTGTTAATTTGTCTGCTGTTAGTGTCACAAAGGGTGGCCAGCCACTTCCTCAAGACTTCTGCAAAACAAAGCCAGCTCACAGTATGGATTCCAGAGGGTGAGGGCTCACTGAGAACGGGCATTCCCGTTCTACCTCCTTCTCGCATACCAGGGCGGCTATTGTAAATTGCAGGTTAGAGGGGGTTGGGCCTACAAAGTGACACCTTATCCCCCACACTTCCTTCCTTTTTATTTTTTAACAACAATTTCCATAAGATCAGGTTATTAATAGCATTTTGTCTTATGCAGTAAAAATACACAAGAACTATGGCAATGAGAACTATAATTAAACTAAGTCCCATGCCACTAAAAGTGTGGGTAATGCTCTGCCAGATTCCTTTGGAATCTAATCCTTTCAAAGATTGAGCAAGCAATTGCGCGAATTGTGCTAGAGATTCATCATCATTTTGCTTTGCAAAATCCTTGTCAATTTGATTATGCAAAGATTTTATTTCCTCCTGGGCAGAGGTGTTTCCATTTAAATACATTCTAATCATTTCCCATTCATGTTTTGTCTGATTATAAGGTCGTTGGGTTATACAGAAAGTAGTTGAATTCCAATCACATTTTAAAAACACTTGATGCTGAAGAGCCAATATTTTTCTACCCATCCATTCAACTGTTTGTTTAAGGAGGTCTATTTGTTGTTGTAGTCTGGCGTTTATCTGCCACTGAGTTAACCAAAGTTCATGAGAATTCTCATGCCATAATTCGACAACATGTTTTTCTTGCAAAGAGGTTTGTAAAGCTACTCCTGAGACTGCTGCTAGAGAGGCTACAGTTATCAGACTTAACAGTACAGCAACCACTATTCCAATAAATCTTTTTGTACGTTTTAACAGATGTTTAAAAAATTCAGTAGTAACAGAAATTACCGGGTCTTGAGACCAAGGTCGAGTTAAATTTACAGGCAACCAAATATGAGTTTTTTGTTGTAACAGCATAACTGTATAAGGCTTAGTGAAATTTAGTGTGTTATTTAAGCATGTAAACAATTGACAATTTAAACAAGTACAAGAAAAATGTGTAAAATTAAAAGTTCCCACTAAAAAGACATAAGGCAGAGGTGCACAAACAGTAATATTATACATTTTAAACCTAGTAAAATTATAAGTAGTAGATACAGATCGACTAGTCCCTGAATATGAAACATTGTACAAGGTTACAGGTTGCATAGCGGCTGGGATCTTCCAAATATGATTTTGAAGGTGATGAGGGTATTCTTCGGCTGCAACAGCAGGGTTAGCGATTCCACCATCTCCCCACCACAAGAGAGCCGTCTTTTGTTGAAATATAGGAGCTCCGTCAGTTATTTTTTTTGGATCTGGAAGACTATACACAACAGAGAGATTACATCTTGTCTCATTCCATTCAGCACATCCATTAACGAATTTTCCAAATGGTCCCCAAATAATATACCCATCAATATTTTTAGCAAATTTTCCCATACATAGTTGCCAAATTATGGGATTATAAGAAATATTTTTATAAGTAAATTCAGGGCATACAGGAAATGTATTTGTATCAGGTGCTGTTAAATTTCTCCAGGTAACATTAAAGGTTTGAGCAGCCAAGGCTTGAAGCCTTGTCCTTTTGTTGCCTGCTTTTATTCCATGTTGAATCCAATACTGCCATCCCAGAGGGATGCAAGGCGGTTCCCCAATGCAAATAGGCCTTTGATTACCATAATAAGTAAAATTGAATAGTGTCCCATCATCTTGATTGTGGGGGGTTAAATCAGCCCACGGTGCTGACAAAATTTCTCTAGGTGTGGTATAAAGTAAAATATCACTAGTTCCCCATTTTACAGGTTCTAATAAAGGGGGGTTTGGAATATATGCCCAGTACGAATGCGGAGGTACCTCAGTCCCCGATGCAACGGTGAGCAAGGCACATAAAGCTAAAAACAAGTTTTCAGGGTTTAAAGGCTTTCCTGCTTGAAGGACAAGCCGTTGCCCTTCTATGGTCAATTTCTTTAATTGTCCCCATGTAGGGAGGGGATTTAAATTTGGTCGCTGTGAGCGGCGGGATTTTCTTAGCTGTAATCTGGCCATGGCTGCGATAGGAACAAACTCAGCATCCTCAGCTTCTAGCTGGTTTCGCGCTCGCTTCTGAAGGCACGGTTCCGGTTCCTTGGGGAGTTGTCTCCGGGGCTGGTGAACAGGATCTGGAGACGCGGGTCCTGATCCATCGTCCAGGGACCCACTGCTGAATTCCATTTTCTGTGGAGATATAACCAAAACCTTTCCCCCTATAGAGCAATGTGCCCCTCTCCCATTCAGCCTCTGGAGCTGTTTTAGTCCAAATAGGTTCATTAATCACAAAAGGCTGTTGTTGCTGTTCAAAATGTTTTTCAGCTCTTGTTAATATTTCACCTTGTGGTAAATTGAGAAAATTTAAAATAAACAATGCTTGATGCAGTAATGTTTTTGGACTGTTTTGCAATTTAAACAGTATTGGTATCTGAATATCCTCCTGACTCCTCCTTTTTAATTTTTTAATTTGCAACTTAAGAGTGCCATGTGCTCTTTTAACAATAGCTTGACCCTGGGGGTTATATTCAATCCCTGTAATATGAATAATATTATGGAGATCACAAAATTGTTTAAATGTTCTGCTAGTATAAGCAGGTCCATTATCTGTTTTGATTTTAGAAGGAATTCCCATAACTGCAAAAGTCTCCAATAAATGTACAATAACATTTTTAGTGGATTCTCCCTGTTGAGCAGTAGCCCATAGAAATGAAGAATAGGTATTAATAACTACATGTACATAAGAAAGCCGACCAAAAGAAGGTACATGTGTAATATCCATTTGCCATAATTCATTAGGTTGAGTTTCTCGAGGGTTGACACCTGCGGGAATAATTCTTAAATGTAATGGTCTACAAATAGGGCAGGCTTTTACAATTTGTTTAGCTTTTGTAAAAGGTATCTTATATTTAAGATGCAAATGTCCTGCATTTGCATGATTAAATTGATGTTCTTTAACGGGTGTGGTGAACATAACTAAGGAATCCACTGCATTGTTACCTGATACTAATGGTCCGGGTAACTGAGAATGAGAACGTAAATGAGTAATAAAATAAGAATGATTTCTTTTTTGAACATGTATTTGTAAATTTTGAAATAAAGACAATAAAGCAGGCTTATTAGAATATAACACAGCTGAATAGATATTTGTCACTACTCCAACAGAATAGGCCGAATCGGCTATAATATTAATAGGTTGGTTATGAAAATCTAAAAACACTTGTAATATAGCAAAAAGTTCATTTTGTTGTATAGAGTTAAAATTTGTCTGACGTACCCAGTAAGATTTTTGAGTCCAATATGCAGCTTTATTTTTAGATCCATCTGTAAATATAGTCAAAGCTTGTGGAATTGGCTGTACAGCTAATAAGGTATTAACCACAAATTGTTGACGTCTAAAAAAATCCCATAATTTACTTTTAGGAAAATGATATGAAAAAGTTCCCATGAAATCTGCTAAAGCAATTTGTAAGGTTTTAGTAATTGACAACAAATATTCCCATTGTTCCTTAGTTAAAGGGATAACTATATTGTTTATATCTTCTCCTATCAAAGTTATAGAACGAGCTCTACCATTCATAATTAAAGCTGCAACCATGTCAATATAAGGCATAACATTTTTAGATTGCTTAGTTTTAGTGAATACCCATTCTACTGGCATAGCATTTTGACCTAAAACTGCAGAGGGATATTGAAAAGTATTAATAATATATAAAGTTAGAGGCAATTTAGGATCAATCCTAATTAAAAATGCATCTTTAATTCGTTGTTCTACAAACTGTAATTCTTGCTCGGCTTTTGCTGTTAAAGAACGAGGGCTGGATGGATCTGAAGAGCCCTGTAGAGTAGCAAACAAATGCTGTAATGCATGGGTAGGAATACCTAGTGTGGGACGAAGCCAATTAATATCCCCTAATAATTTTTGAAAATCATTTAAAGTGGATAACTTATCTCTCCTAATAGACATTTTTTGTGGAATCACCTTTTGTCTAGTAAGAATATATCCCAAATAATGACTAACTTCTTCCTTTTGAATTTTATCCTGTGCTATTACAAGTCCAAACGGAGAAAAATATTGAGGTAAAGTTTTTAAAATATCTTTTAAAACATTTCTATCACTATATGAGAATAAAATATCATCCATGAAATGAGCCGTATAAACCTGAGGCCATCGTGCACGCACTGGTTTTAATGCTGCATCAACATAAATTTGACATATAGTTGGGGAATTTTTCATTCCTTGGGGTAAAGTCCTCCATTGATATCTTTGATAAGGTCTTTGATAATTTGTTTGAGGAATTGAAAAAGCAAACCGTTTTCTATCTTCTGGATGTAATGGGATGTTAAAAAAAACAATCTTGCAAATCTATAACATATACAAACCAACCAGCAGGGAGCGCTGAGGGTAAAGGAATACCGGGCTGAAGGGCTCCCATTTGAATTAAGGATGAATTTACAGCACGTAAGTCCGTTAAAAGTCTCCACTTGCCTGATTTCTTTTTTATCACAAATATTGGAGAATTCCAAGGAGATGTGGATGGTTTTATGTGATGTAGAAAAAGCTGTTGATCAATCAATTCCTGCGCTGCCTGTAACTTTTGAGTAGTCATAGGCCACTGATCTATCCAAATTGGGTCATCATTTTTCCAATTAAGCTTTAAAGGATTCATTTCCCTAGGCTGTAGAAACATGCAAAATATTAAAAATGTATATAAGCTCCCCATTGTTCTAATACATCTCTTCCTAAAATAGAAACTGGTACCTCTAAGATATAAGGTTTAATAACAGCAACTTGACCCTCTTCATTTTTTATATGTATATGCATTGTGGCTTGTCCAATTGTATTTACTGGAGTTTTACTTACTCCTTTTATATTACATGGAATAATAGTATAAGTAATATGAGAAGGCCAATCAGTAGGTTTAACAATAGTAATATCCGAGCCTGTATCTATAAGAGCCTGAATTTTCTTATGCTCAATAAAAATATTAATAAGAGGTTGTTGTTGAGATAATTTAGCTGTCCACATTACATTAATAGGGTTAGTGCTGCCGAACCCTCCTGTTCGCTGAACAACAGAGGATCCTATTGGGATATAAGGCAGTAAAATGAGTTGAGCTATACGTTCTCCCTTTAATAATTTATAATCTGTAAGTGAGGACATCAGAATCTGAATTTCTCCAGTATAATCTGCATCTATAATTCCTAAGTGAACAGTAATGCCTTTTTGATTTAAACTAGATCTACCCGTGAGCAAGCCAAAAGTTCCCGCAGGCAGAGGACCAAAAATTCCTGTAGGAATTCTCACGGGAGATTGTCCTCCTCTTAATTCTACATCTTTTAAGGCTGGTATGTCCACTGCGGCACTGTGTTGGGTGGCTGGCTGTAGGGAGAATACGGTAGAGTTACCCCATTGATTTGTCCGGGGCCGGGGTAGGGCCCGTTCTCCCGTTTCCCTTTTGTTCAGCTGAATTAACTTGTTTACTCCTGCATTCACGAGCCCAATGATTTCCCTTCTTGCATTTTGGACATAAGCCAGGAGCTCTAGATCTCTTTTTTTGATCATTGCCTACAAGTTTTGGACAGGCCCTCTTTACATGTCCTATCTGACCACAATTAAAACATTTTAAAGACTGTTCCTTTTTAGATTGCCAATTAGTCCACGTGGTTGCCATGGTCTCAGCAAACAGTTGCATTTTCCTAGATTCTGAATTTAAATCTTTACATTGTTTTATAAAATTGTCAATCGTTCCAGTATCTTTTATTGGAATTAAAGCCCTTTTGCATTCATCATTAGCATTTTCAAAAGCTAACATTTTTAAGAGATGCTCTTGTAAGTCTTGTCCCACTACTGTTTTTTCTATAACATTTTGAAGTCTTGCAACGAACTCAACATACGGTTCATTGGCTCCTTGCAGAACTTTAGCCCAAGATCCATATTCTGATCCTTTAGGCCGTATTTTATCCCAAGCTTTTAAAGCAATATCTTTTAATTGAGCATGAATCTCTCTTGGAGCTCCTGCCTGATGCTCAACAGTATCAAAGAAACCTGTACCAGAGAGCATGGGATAAGAAAGGAGTCTAATATTCGGATCTCGATCGTCAGCATTTTGTCTTGCCTTTTCCGCACAACCTTCCATAAACCACATGTGCCACTGTAAATATTCTGGCTCCTTTAAAAGAATTTTGGCCAAGGCTTTCCAATCATAAGGAGCAAGATTACCATAGTGATCTGCTACCGATGTTATTAATTCTCTAGTGTAATGAGCCTGAGGGCCATAAAGGGTTACAGCCTTTTTTAATTTTGCTAAATCATCCATATTAAATGCTTCCCATCTAGGGGGAACTGCCTCTCCATCTATTGGCTGAGGCCTGATTACAGGGAAAGCAAAGGCAGGCTTTTCCTCATCAGAATCCCCTAATTTTGGTAAATCAGCCAAAGCTAGCTTGGCTTTACTCCAATTAGGGTTAGATGGAGGAGGTGCAGAGGGAACTACAGGCGGGTTCTGCTTAACGGAGAGTTGTTTCACCTCTTGTGTTAAATGCTGTATAGCCTGTAAAATTGGGCGATTGTCATAATTTGATATTGCTGCGGCAGCTAAAGCTGAGTCGGCTGTAGCGGATTTTACTTTTGGTTTGGACGCCTTTTCACTACTTAAAGCGATAGCGTCATTTTGAACTACATTCTGCTCCTCCTCTGTGAGGGGCAATTCCTGAATAACTGGCTTAATTTCTAGTTGAAGATTTTCTACAATATGTTCATCTTCCATAGCTTTTAATAAAGAGTACACAACCGACCAAATAGCCCAAAAACGTAAAGGAATCTTTTCCTCCTGTTGCATAGCCCTTTCTATACTAACCCTTGCCTTCCTCCATACTTCTACATCCAAAGTTCCTTCATCTGGAAACCAAGGATTATATTCTTTAATTGTATCAATACACATATCCAAGTCAGCTGACCTGAGCGATATGCCATATATAGATAATAAATGTTTAAGAATTTTTAAGAAAGGAGAGGAAGCAGATTGTCCCATTTCCCCGTAATAAAATTATACTTACCTTCCTAAGCGACCTTCGGAGTCCCTGAATTCGGGCGCCACTTGTCGTGAGTGTCTAGAGCACTCTGAACTCCGGGCAAGGTAAACACGCACGCCTTGTCGGGACACGGGGGGTACAGCGCTTGGAAAAGAAAGACAGGAGAGACACCTTTGCTGTCTGCACCGCGTTACACTGCACTGCACTGCACTGTACGCACAATCTTTATTTTAGGATTCATATATAGAAAACCCGATCAATTCACAGAGCCCAGATAATTAAGTAGTGAAAAGGCATTCTTTGTGGCAAGCTACAACGTGACAGACTACAATGTTTATTCTAAAACTATCTAAGTGAAGTAAATAATCACAACCAGTTCTCACAACTTCTCTAGCCCAGGAAGAAATTCATTAGCTCAAGAATGTTGTTAATTTGTCTGCTGTTAGTGTCACAAAGGGTGGCCAGCCACTTCCTCAAGACTTCTGCAAAACAAAGCCAGCTCACAGTATGGATTCCAGAGGGTGAGGGCTCACTGAGAACGGGCATTCCCGTTCTACCTCCTTCTCGCATACCAGGGCGGCTATTGTAAATTGCAGGTTAGAGGGGGTTGGGCCTACAAAGTGACACCTTATCCCCCACAGGTAGGGTCTGAGCAAATTTATTTATTTAAAAGATATAAAGACAAGAAAGTAAAAAATATAAAGCCAGGCAGTAAAGTTACCACAAGGGAGAGGATTCTGAGTAGCGTGCCCATGAGAACTCTTCATCTAAAGGTACAGGGTGGGTAGACAACTGGTGAAACTGGTGATCCACTTGTAGCACCAGCTGAACTGAATCAGCACGGTGCTGGGTGTGGAGGGCCCACCTGAGGAAAGCTGCCAGCATAAAAAGGAGACCTGGACAGGAAGAGGTGGTGATGTTGGTTCTCCTGTTGCTATGGGTTCTCCTGAAGAAGCTTGTTGAGTTTCTCTCCTGATATGAACTTGACTGTTATCATCAGAGGAACTCAGAACCTTGTCATTGAGAATGGCTGCAGTTCACTTTGGGGGAGCTCTGGTCCTTACTTTGGGCATCACCTCCTGGCTCTGGAAGGGGGAGATGTGTGCTGTTCAGTCTCCTGGAGAAGACTGTCATGCTGGCTTCCTGATATGAACTCGGCTGTTGTCACTGTTGGAGGAGCTCGAGACCTTGTCGCTGAGGATGACTATGGTATTTTTCACAGGAGCTCTGCTTGATTGCTGCTTCCTGGCTCCAGTGCAGAACCCTCAGCCTGCTGGCACAGATCTTTCACCCTGCTGGCACAGACTCTGGCTTCCACCACTGAACTTTGGGCTTTCCCAGCACAGATCCAAGAAACAATCTTGCACGAGACATTGTTGTAGGCTCTAGGCCTCCCGTTGGTCTCATGTATGGTATTGCCATGGTATCCAGGCTCTCAGCTCAATTGGGGGGGGCAGGGATCTCTAGTGTGTGGACAGATTTCCTGCACTTTTTGTGTTTGACTCCTTGGGCAACTATTATAAAATAATACTACAAATTATGTGTCCCGCGTATAATAGTTTTCTTTGCAATCTCTGACTACAACAGGGTATTTAAGGACTTTAGAAGGGAGCTAGGAATGTTGTGTGACATAATCTCTACCCTATAATAAACTCTGCATTTTGAGGGTTCAATCTATGTGCTGTTCGCTCAGGGCCCACGCAGGGTTCATGTACCCTTCAGCTAACAGCCTGCCTAATCATCCTCTGGGGAGTCCCAGACAGGCAGAGACCACCTGGAAGGTGTTTCTGTAAGATCCCTGGAGGCTTGTCCCTCAACACACTCCATTTGAGGGCCTCTGTCCTGACTGCCTAATAGAATCCTACCTGTTGTCTTACTAATTCCTGCTGCAGAATGAGAGAGGTGGCAGATTTGGGAGACTACAAGGACGCACCCCTTTGGTCCAATCTCTATCAAATGCCTGCTTGCCCAGTGTCTAGGAACCATGGGGACATCAGGGCAGTGCAGGAAGACCTGTGGCAATCCTGTGTAAACATCCTGGCCGGGGTCTGGAGCGGTCAGCAGCAGCGTGAGCAGCACAGTGTGGAGAAGGCCGCAGGATGCAGTACAGGGCTGCTCACAGCAGATGCAGTGCTGAGAACAGACATGACGCCACGCACCTTCTTCTTCCATCCAGGAGCCTTAGAAGGGTTGACAAGGGGAAAAGAACCCTTGGAAAGTTTGTACTCCCTGCAGCGCCAGCTAAAGGCCATCCGAATGACTGAGACTTGAGATTTCCTATAAAGAGGACCCACTGTATAAGAGTAGAGCCCAACACATTCCAGAGATGTCGCTGTATGGGAGGGTGATTTGTTTTCATATATTTATCACTTATCCAGTCACTTTGTCAAGCTAAGTGAGACAGGTAAACTAACCTGAGTTTCTTGAATGTATCAAAACATCAGTTCTCAAATTGTGGTCCTAAAAACCTTTCCAAGGATCTTCAGAACGAAAACCATTTTCATAATAATACAGGAGGTTATTGGACTTTTAACTCTCATTCTTTCAGCAAAATGTGAATCTTCATTGTATGTGATATCATGTATCTGCTAAGAGCAAAACAGATGGATGTGAGCTCAGATGCCTTCCTTAGGTCAATAATGATAGAGATTTGTAAAATCTCTTTTAAAAATAATAGTGATTTCATTGCCATTTTTATTAGAAAAAGTATTTTTAATAAAACAAATGTGGTTTATGTTAACATGCAATTGGGTTTTTTTTTTTTACTTTTGAATGAATTGATAAGTTTTTAAATGTCTCTGTCTCAATTCATATACCCCACATAAACAGAAGTCCCTTGTGACCCTTGGTAAATTTTAAAGAACTGCTCCTCTAGAAAGAGTATTGTACTATGTGCAACTAGGGGTAATCTTGTATTCCTGCCTCTAACTGTGACACCTCTTGCTCACCTCTTATTCTGTCAGCCAGAACTTCCAGGGCCATGGTAAACCATCACAGTGAGAGACTAGGGGTCCAATTTCATTTCCGGGTGAAATGGAAGGTTTTCAAATATTTTGCCAAGCTTTCCCTGTTTCCCAAGCTATGTTCTGTTCTAAGAAATGTTGACAAATATTATAAAAGAACCATTCAGAGCACCATACTCTGGTTTTTCAGACTTGTTTCGAGGTAAAGATTTATCCTCTTTGTGACAGCTAATCTTGATTATGAACTTGATTGAATCAAGAGACTCCTAAATGGATTGTGAGGGCACAGACCTCATTGATGGATTAGCCTGTTGATGAGCGCAGGACTAACTGTTCCCTTTGCAGGTGAGGCTTATTGGAGGAAGTAAGTCACTACCCGTGAAAGACGCATCTTTGCTTGTGCTTTGCTTCCGTGAGGCGAGCACCTCTGCTCTGCCATACCACAGACATGAAGGCAATGCACTCAGCTGATCCTGGACCAGAATCTCTGAAACCACGAGCCAAAAGAAACCTGTCCTCTTTTAAATTGTGTACATTGGGTATTTTTGTCCCAGCAACGAAAAGGTGGCTTTTCAAAGCACTTTTGGTGTCAAAAAGGTAGGCTTTTATTTCTAGTTACTGTACCATTTGAGCAAATCTTTTTGCTTATCTGAACAGCAGTATTTTTCATTTGTGAATGCGGCAGCCAGGCTAAATGAATGCTTTTAAGACATGCTTGATTGACATTAAAACCAGTCCTGATATTGATAAGGGGAAGCACTGTTCCAAGAAGATTCCAGCCAATAAACACAAAATTAATGAAAACTTTAAATGATTTGCATTTTGCAACTCCCAGTGAAATAATTTATTCAAGAAAGTCATCAATGGATGGTTGAAACTACTTTTAAAAAGTTGCTGGGGAACAGATTTGCACAGTAAAACTATCTTCTTCCCTGACCACTGAATAACTGCAATGGGAGAAATGGACCTTTACAGGTCTATCTATTAGCACCCTAACCCAATGGTCACTAAATGTGAGATGCCAGGCATTACCAGAGTACTGCAGCATGACCACGAAGTATTTTTTCCAAACATTAACTGAAATGTTACTAAATTACGATGTTTGCATTCATTGCCTACTGACACAGCTCTGCGACGCTTTTCCCACACCCCTGTGGCTGCATGTTTCCTTGTGACATCATTTTCTGTAGAACAGGAGCTCTCTGACTCCAGTGCACGGGCAGGGCGTGGGGCTCCATGACTCATTCCACCAGAGTCAGAGGCCCCAGGCTGAGCCTAGGCTCTGCCAGTCTCTACAGTTACCCGGGTGTTTCTAAAATGCAGCCAGAGCCATGGTCACTGCTTGGCCAGCTCCAGGCCTCCCGTGCCCCCAGGTGACTTGCTCTGAGCCACAGAAGGATGGCACAGAGAGGCCACGCACAACAGGAAGTCAAAGCCAGATGCAACATCCAGCTTTGTGAGCTGGAAAACCCACATTCTGGCCCCAGGGGGTGTTTAAAGAAGATGGGAGCCCTTGCATCCTCCCTCTAGCTGGGTCTACTTGGGCTCTCCTCCCCTCCCTGAGGAGGAAAAGGAAGTTCAATGGTTCCTCCATGTGGAACCAACCTCAAGACAGAAGCATAGTCACGGAGTGACCCACAGGACTTGGCTCCACTCTGGGGCATGCTGGTGATGTGAGTAATCCCAAAGTGACAAAACATCCCATTAGAAGTCAAACTGTATTCCCTTTTTCCCAGAATCCATTACTGTACTTTCTGTCTCTATGAATGAGTCTATTTTGAATGTTTTATACAAAGAAAACCACACAATATGTGATCCTTTATGCCTGGATTCTTTCCCTTAGCATCATGTTTTAGAGACTTGTTCATTTTTTTCCTTTTTTGTCTGTAAAAGTTTTATGCTACAAACAGCAGGTAGGGGGCTCAGACCCTGACAGTCACATCCCTCCTGGTAGCCAGGACATTGCTCAGCTCCCATGCTTTTCCTGGAGTGGACATGTATTCCCATTCCTTCCTTGGTGAACTGGAGGGCTCCCGTGTCCTTAGAGACTTGGAGCAGCTCCTGTGGTACGCAGTTCCTACGGCACGGAGCCACACAGTGCTGGGATCCAGCCCAGCACAGACTTGGGGTGCTTGGAGAGGCACCAACAGCATGGCCTGCACCTCAGCTTGCTCATGTTCTTTGCCACCTTGTGCCCCTTTTGGAGGTCCACAGCCAACAGGTAGTTCAAACCCATGGCTACTGTTCTTCAATGGCTGTTCAGACTTCATTTTTTTTAATTACCAGATAACCTACAGGCTATGAATGCCCCCTGGTATTTTTAATCCATTCCTAGATATCTGGGCACTCAAGCTATCTCTCCCCTCTCCCCGAGCAGAGGTGCTCGCCTAACGGAAGCAAAGCACAAGCAAAGATGCATCTTTCACGGGTGGTGACATTACAAATGGTGCCATCACTGGCTGCTTTTAATACAACTCCCACAGTCTCCCCAGACGTACCCTGTAGGGCCTTGGCATGTCTTCTGTAAATTAGTCAGGCTACTTGCATCATCCAGGTGTCATCTAATTATATCTACCTGTTCTTTCCAAGCTCCAGTGTCCCACCAGGCTCTGGCTACCACCATCAGCATAATCCTCTGGTAGCCACCTGGTATCCATGACACCGGAGGAGCTGCTCCTGGTGCTAACCCTTCACCTCAATGTGGACCCAAAGAAATTTCCATTTTCCATGGCACAAAGAAAAATGACTGGTAGTCCTCAATTCAGAACAGTCCCGGTTTCACCAGTCTTAAGATCCAGCCTCCTCCCCGGGGCACAGGAGCACTCTCCCACGTCTCTGTGCTGAGCAGAAGGAAAGCCTGCTGATTAAGGGAGAGGCTGGGGTTCGCCACCAGGGCTAGAGAGGCCACAGCCTTGACTTCTGTAAACACTGTAATAAGGGCATAAGCTAATGCGACCAACACAGCCTGCTTCACCCAGGACTTTCCCACTCAGCACTGAAAGTCCCCACCTGGGGCAAACCCTCTGACCGGTCAGCAAATCACCATACAAAGCATGATACACTCTGCCACAGCTCTGGTGAAAGACTGAGATATAGGTGGCCATAGAGAGAGCCATGTGATCCAGGCTCTGGGCGGGACATTGGGAAATCAATCCTTTGTGTCTTGTTCAGGTGATTAATAAATGATCAGGTATTCATTTTAGGGTGGTGACTTGTTCATGGTTGCAAGGTCAGCATGTGACAAATCCTTGAAGGGAAGGATGCAGAATCCAGTAAGTGGTAGGGCTGGGACCATTTTTCATTGTTGTTAGTTTAATTGTTTGATGAAATGAATGTAACACACATCAGCTACATCAGTTCAGTGGCAGTAACTGGTACATTCACAGTGTTGCGCCACTACCACAATATTGTGGTATTGTTTGGAATCTGTATGTAATTCTAAAATCACTTCATCACTCCAAAGGGGAACCCCTCTACCCTTTAGAACCACTCTCCCTTGCTCCTTCTCCCAGGCCCTGGCAAACACCAATTGACTTTCTGTCTCTATAGTCTATTCTAGACATTTCATGTAAATGAAATCATATAATGTGTGTCCTTTTGTGGCTAGCTTCTCCTTTTCCTCCTCCTTCTTCTTTTCGTTCTTGTACCAGGGATCAAACTCACGACCTCATGCTTGCCAGGCAGGTACTTGTGCCACTGAACTAAATCCCTAGCCCCTGTGACTAGCATCTTTAACTCAGCATGCTTTCCAGGTTTGTCTTAGTTAGTTACCTCATTGCTGGAACACAATACCCAATGCCCACAGATTAGAAGAGGAAGGTTTATTTTGGCTCACAGTTTGTAGAAGTTTCAGTCCATAGTCAGCTGGCTCCAAGGCAGGATGCCCCAGAAAAGGAGTAACTCCTCACATCATAGCATCCAGGAAAAAGGGAGCAAATGGAGAAGCATGGAGGGAGATAAACCCTTTCTGGCCACAGCCACAATGACCCCCTTCTTCCACCAGACCCCCCTTTCTAAAAGAAAATCCACTATAATCCCCTGTAATCCAATTGCCTCCAAAAGCCTTGCCTATGAATACATGAGGCTCTGGGTTGGCATCTAGATATAAACCATACTGAGCCTCAGCTATATTGTAGCAAGTGTCTGCACTTTGTCCCTTTTTGTTGCTGAATAATATTTTACTGCGTGACCAGAGCACATTTTGCTTACTTACAGTTATTTTTTAAAGGCATGAGCTGTGCTCCAACTCCAAGCTCCTCCAGGAAAGAAGATTGTTCTTGCAATTAGTTTTTTGGGTTTGTTTTTGTTTTTGTCTTTTTTCCTTTTTATCAGTACCAGGGATCGAACTCATGACTGCCCTGCTTGCAAGGCAAGCACTTACTTGCAATTGTTTTTAACCTTTGTAAAATAAGCAAAATTCAAACAATACTCATCAAGCAAAGGGCACCTGCCTTCTGAATGCATTGGGGCAGTTAAGAAGAACACATGGCCTATTTTATTGATTGATTGATTGATTGACTGATTGCTGATGGCATGTATTAGTCAGCTCTGTGTTACCAAGGTATACACCTCAGACAACTAATTTTTAAAGAGAAAAGATTTATTTAGCTTGGTTTTGAAGGAACGGGTTGGGGTGGCACATCGTGGCAGTAGTACATGTTGGATCCATGGTCATATCTCAGAGCCAGGGTTGGAGACAGAGACAGAGAGAGACAAAATCAGGGACAGATGGAGAGAGATAGAGATCAAAGGAGACAGAGACTGAGAGAGTCAGAGGAGAGGGGAAAGAAGAAGAACAGGAGGAGGAGAAGGAGGAGGAGTGGGGCCCCACAATCCCTTTGAGAGCACTCCCCCAGTGAAGGACCCCACTAGACCCAACCTCCCAAATGATCCACCACCTCCCAAGAGCATCACCAAATCCTTAAGGCATGGACCTCTGGGAAATTCCAAGCCTATCCAAACCAGAGCATGGCTTTGGAGAAAGTGATTTTCACGCCCTCCTCCACTGGCTCTTTCCCTTCTGTTTTAAGGGTGTTCAGCCCTCCCCAGCCTAAAAATACACTTACCAGTGTCTTTTTCCCCACCACTTCCTTGGCTCGCCACACTTCGTCACACCTTCCTCTGCACGCACGCCCACTCACTCGCCAACCTCCTCCAGGCAGCTTCCCTCACTGCCGCTGTATCTACCAGCACTGCTCTCCGGAAGGCATCGCCATAGGGCTTGGTCCAGCTTCTTCCACCCTTTTTCCCTGCAGCATGCGATCCTATTGCCCAGCCCTGACCTTTGGGAACTCCCGGCCTCCTCTGTGTTGTTTCCGTTCCCATCCCACCCTGCTGTTGGACTGCAAGGCTGCAGGGCTGGGTCTATGCTATCATTTTGCCGTCTGCTTTGCCAGGTCTCAATTCACACTTGCTGGTGTGAGGTCAGCAGAGCTGTGCCGGGCCTTCTTTCCTTAGGTCAGTGGCTGACAACCTATCATTGCTCTTCTTAAGGACCTTTCATGCAGCCAGGAGATTCAGTTAGCTGGGTCTGATGTCTGGGTGCCCTGCAATAGTTTTTGTAGGTAAAAGGGCCTACGAAAAAAAAAGGGGAGGAGGGCGTGAAAATCACTGTCTCCAAAGCCATGCTCTGGTTTGGATAGGCTTGGAATTTCCCAGAGGTCCATGCCTTAAGGATTTGGTGGTGCTCTTGGGAGGTGGTGGATCATTTGGGAGGTTGGGTCTAGTGGGGTCCTTCACTGGGGCAGTGCTCTCAAAGGGATTGTGGGGCCCCACTCCTCCTCCTTCTCCTCCTCCTCCCGACAGCAATCTGGGAGGAGGCGTTGTGATTTATTAAACAGTCCGGGATATCATCAGAGGTCTTCGAGGAAGGATTTCCTGAGCTTCCTTGATGTTTGAGGTACTCACGGTTGCTTTCACAACTAACTGAGCCACCTCTGATACTGTGTGGTTATAACATAATAACCGCACGGTTGCTCTGTCGAAGGACGTCGTTAACCACTGGTAAAAGTGTCTTCTCACTTAAACCGCACAGCAGCGGTATTACGTGAACCGGGTGGCGGTTCTCACCCCGTGGGTTACTCTCTCAGACTGCACGCTGACTGCAGAGTTGCCTGGGCTGAGCTGAATGTGGATTAACCAAAGGATGTCACTCAGAGATGTGAAATCTCCTCTCTGCAGTCAGTTCTCAGTTCCAAGTCAACGTCGCTCGAAATGATCCCAGCTCCGGAGCCTCTGTGCTATTTCTGGGCAACCCCAGCTGTTTCCAGCCCCTTTGTACCTGGTCTCCCCCAGTTCCAGCCCCTTTGCACTCTCTGCTTCTAGAGGGTGGGTCCTGCCCAGAGGGGTTCCTCGGGCAAGGGCTGGCCACGTCCAAGACAAAGCCTCTTCGAGGCCATAGTTCTGCAGAAAGGATCCCAGGCCCTCCCTGTCCTGAGGGTCTGCAGTCCCCAAGTGACCCTTTGGCCAAGGCCATTTCACTATCCTTTGAGTCCACTTCTGGGTCTGAGGAACTCTCAGCCAACTCCTTTTTCTCTTGCCTGAGGAGTTGCTGGAATCCTTCACAAGATTCCCAGGGCATTCTCGGCTACCCAAATGGTGAAAGTGACCCTGGAATCACATATTGAAATGTGTCCCACGTGTGCTGAGGGACTCTCATTCCAGGGCAGTGCCTCAGGATCTCTCCAGGGGCCCCTCCCTTCCTAGGGAACAGAAGTGGCTCCTCAGGGTCCTGCTGTTTGATAGCACACACCTCTGAAGTTGCCCTGCAAGCACCAATAAAACACATTAGCTGGAGCACCAAGCCCAGGTTAGGAGGTTCCCTCAGTCTCCTTCCTCAGGGCAGGGCTAGCAGGACAAACGCCAGCCATGCTAGGGCCTCATCCTTAACGTGCAACTAAGCAAGGCGGGCACACAGTTTGTAAACACCGGAGCATCAGCCTGTGCCTGTGTGTGTTCAGCTGTCGGGGAGCCACACCACACATGAGCACACAATCTCCCCCTGCATGGTGTGTTATGGCGGGCAGAAGAGGAAGTGAAGTCCTGATGATGGGGGAGGGGAAGGCACAGAAAGGAATTGACCAGAGAACTACAAGAAAGATTCGGGATGTTTAATCACATAGTTCACCACAAAAGTGGTGTATAAAAAGCAATGATTTTCCATATGGAAACAAAAATGAGTTAAAATAGATATAATGGAAGAAAAAGTCCCATTTGCACATTAAAAGATGAAAGTCAAGAACTTATCTTAGTTATTTTGAGGGACATAAAAGAAGTTTTGGATAAATAGAAAGAGTCACCTTTTTCTTATATGCCAGTTCTCACCAAATTATTGTCTAAATTCAATACAGTCCCAGTTAAAATGCCAACATTTAAAATGAAAACATTTAGTCTTCAAAAAGATGTAGGCCAGGCACATACCTATAATTCCAGCACTCAGAACTTGGAATAGAAAGATTGAGACAGGAGGCCACCAGTTCAAAGTCAGCCTGGACTATATAGCGAGACCCTGTCTCAAAAAAAAAAAAAACCAGGGAAATATGTAAACCTAATTACGTTAATAATTAATTCATTGGTTAATCTTTTGGGAAATATATAAACCTAATTATGTTAATAATTAATTCATTGGTTAATCTTTTTGATCTTATATTACATCATATTTTATGACTATTATAAATATATTTAATAAGTATAATTTTATTAAAATTATAATTTTTAGCTAGGATTTAGCTCAGTGGCATAAATGCCCGCTGGGCAAGTTTGAGGTTGCAAGTTCAACCCCTGGTACCAAATAAATAAATAAAGTAAAATAAAATAGTAAATTGTACGCAGAAAAAATGACCAGAAACTAATTTAAAAGGCAAATTATAATCTGGGGAATCATTTTAACTCATATGGATGACTAGAATTAGTATCATTATGCAAGTCAATTTTTAAAAGGAACACTAACCCCCTCAAACAAGACCAAAAAATGTAATCAGATAATTTATAGAAAAAGAAATTCAAATATTCTTAAACAAATAATAGTTGATCAGTCTTATACTCAAAAAATAGAAATCAACCAAGAAGATATATATGTGCATATATTTAACTAGATATACTTATATGTATATGTCCATATACAACTATATATACATAGGGGCCTATGTATGTATATGGGCAAAAAATAATGGCCCAGTTTGGGAGCTGGGGACGCAGCTCAGTGGTAGAGCACTTGCCCAGTGTGTGCGAGGCTCTGGGTCATGTTCCCAGCACCATACACATACACATTCCTTTCCTGATCAATGAGCCTAGAGACTTGTTCGTGGCTCTCCCCAAGTTGGTACTCTGCCTAAACTAGCAAGAACAGCTTCTGATGTTTGTAACGCAGCCCTGAACCCGAGGCTGTTGAGCCAGTTTTCTCCTAAGTAAAAAGGAAAAACTAGAGCCTTCTTTACAGACGGATCAACGGCATTCTGAGACAACTGCCAAGTCTGTGTGTTTGGTAGATGGCAGCGGTTATGACTCTGGCCCACAGCCCCTCCCCTGGAACCCTGAGGAGCCAGCGATGGTTTAGAAAAGCAAAAAAGGTAGAGAGACTATAAAGTAGCCCCCCCAGCAGGCTGCGAGCAGCCTTATAATTCTCCAGGGTGTCAGGTGTGGTGGCTCCTACCTGTAACCCCAGCACTGGAGAGGATAAGGCAAGAGCATTGCTGTGAGTTCAAGGCCAACCTGGGCCACTGGAGGTTTGAGATCAGCCTAGGCTATGTAGTGAGTTCGAGGCCAGCCCGAACTGCATAGTGAGACTCTGTCTCAAAAAAAGCCACCACTCTCCCCCCGACAAATTGTCTAGGACAATATAACTATAGGTATTTCAGTTTTAAGAGGATGACTAAAAACTGCATTTAGCTTCAAGTGGATTCAGTCATAGTTACAAAGTTTGTGATTTTTCAGTGCTCTGGATTTTGGAGCTGCGGGTTGGGATTTATTTCTCCATAGTTGATTATTCTATGCTGTGATACTTGGTTCTTCAAAATCCCTCAGCAGCAGACTAGTATGACATTTCTCATTCTCAGCAGAGACAGCGCTGGCCTCTTGGCATATCTGGTCTTCTTATCAGCCCCAGGGACCTTTGGCCGGCAAGCAGGGTGAGCCAGGATTAGTGCATGGCACTGGTGGCACGGGTATCACCAAGTCCAAAGCAACACTGGAATTTCCCCAAACCTTTGTACTGTCTTGAGGTCAGAGCCACCAACACTGAACAGGAATCATTTCGATTTGCGGGGCGTGGCCTAGTTTTCAAAGAGGAAATCCCAAGATTCTTAACTGAAGGGAGGCCTATTTTTAGAATTAAAATTGCTTCTCAGTGAGGTTCTCTAAAAGGCAGAATTGAACTCCCTACGTATAAAGATTGATCTACCGCTGTGACAGGCATGGACCAAGCATTTCGCAACCCTGTGTTCAGGACCGTGTGTATAATTTGTTTCTTTTTCTTTTTCTAGCAGCTTCTTGTATACCTCATACTGCATACAACTGAAACATACATTTTGATGAGTTTTTACGTATGTGAAACCATCACCACAATCAAAATAATGAACATCCATGCCCAAAATGTAAAATAAAAGATACTGAGATGATAGGAGGAAACATTTTTCTGCTTTAGCAAGATCTTGCTAAAGAGACACATCAGTTTGTCATTTTGATCTGGTTTATTTTTTAAAAGCAAACATAAAAGAAAGTGCAAGTCCTTTTGTAGAGTCAAGGCCATCTCCGTGGAGAGAATGCCCTGAGACCATAAGCTGAGATCATAAGCTGCCGCTTTTCACACAATCATGAAATGTGTGAGACAGGAAAGCCTGAATGTCACTTCCACCACTTTCTTTAAAAGGGTAAAATAGTGCTGCTGCCTGCTTGCCATTTTACTGGTGCTTAAAATTTTAGGCACTTCAGGGACTGGCAATGTAGCTTAGGGACAGAGCGTTTGCCTCGCATGTGTGAGGCCTTGGGATTGATCTTCAGAGCTGTGCAGGGAGACAAACGTAAGCGTTTTAGGATGTAAAACATGGGAATTTCTGGGCTGTACAGTAAGGTTACTTAGGTGATTAGTTTTCTTTACATCTTTTGTACTTTACAGTATTATGACAATGACCAAGGACTGCTATTCTAACAAAGAAAAACACTAATACAGGTTTGCATGTTTTGAGTTTAGAAATTCCAAATCAGTTAAATTTCTGCTTTAATTTACTCCGCAGAGCAAAGGGTCCCACAGGGGAACAGAGAAGTCCTTACAAGACTTCTAAGTAGCCATTGTCCAAAGCAGTTAGACCAAAAACACAAAGTGTGAACTTACACACTGCCCTGTAACCTCAGAGGTATCAGTGCACCTTTGGACACTGATCTATTTTGGAAGCTGACTTTAGTAAACATGCAGGACTCCTTACTACAAATGGACATGCTGTCTCCTCGCAGTGAACCACATATCCCAGATTCATATACCTTTGGTAAACCAATAATTTTCAGTCTAATATTTTGAATTGTATACTTATTTTATTTATAATCCTTTGCATTAAAAAATAATTCAATAGAATTGTTTTTCTGTGAAAGATACATTCCAAGATCTCTAGTGGAGGCCTAAACCCTTAGATAGTACCAACTCCTGTGTGTGCTCTGTTTATGCCTACATGTACATATATGTGATCGCTGAATTCATAAATTAGGTATAGTAAGAGGTTAATATTAATAGTGGTAACAAAACAGAACAATTATAGCATATTGTAATAAAAGTTATAACTGTGATCCGTCTCTCTCAAAATATTGCACTGCAGCCATCCTGTTTGTTCATCTGTCTTTTGAGACAGGGTCTTGCTATGCAGCTTGGGCTGCCTTGAGCTCACAGTGTAGCCCAGGTTGGTTTTGAATTCACAGTGATCCTCCTGCCTCAGCCTCCTGAATGCTGGAATTACTGGCGTGCACCACTACACATGGCTTGCATTCTCATGGTGATAAGATGATCCAGCACCTATGTGACAAGATGAAGGGAAGAGGATGACCACAAGGCATTAGGCTGCCTGTGAGTGTCGCTTTACGTAAGCACTGAGCTACCTACAACCAGTCGATAACCTAACCTGCTACAAAATAAATGACTAATGGGCCTGTAGTATGTGTCGCGTGCGTGCTCCTGACTCAGGGGTCAGACAGAGCAGGATGCCACAAGATTTCATCATGTGCTCAAAATGCCACTCAAATTAAAAGGTATGAATTGTTTATTTCCAAAGTAAACACAGAATCAAAAACCATGGAGAAAGGGGTGACTACCTCACACACATACGGCACAAACAGGCGCACAGTAAGCTGATTAACTAAGCTGCTTTAGAATCAATCTCTGATGAAGGGATGAGGTGCAGTCTTAATTATTTTTTTTAACTGAGTAGGTGAATCCAGCTGAGAGTTCACAGGTCCTGCCCCAGCCCATCCGGGTGGTTGGTGTCTTACACCACAGGGCTACTCTTCTTGATTCCTGGATGACCCTTTGTAAGAAGAGTGTGTGCCCAGAAAGAACTGTTTATGGAGAGGTTAAAAGGAATTACATAGAGACCTGCTGCTCCCCATAAACATTCTCCACTGTAGCTCTAACAACTGGCCGACACCACCCAAGGTCTGCCCTATCCTACTGCCTATTTTATGACCAGGAAATTGTTCACAAACAAACTCACACAGATTCCTAGAGAACAGCAGCAAATGTTCCTGTTTGCCCTACTTCTCCACCCCAGAAAATAATTTTAATTCTTCTACCGTAGTCTTTTGTTTTCTGCAGTGTTGGCCCTCATGCATGCTAGGCAAGTGCTGTACCAATGAGCTATCCTGTCCCCTCCTCCTGTTTAAGGCAGGGTTTGATTAAACTAATTAAGCAAGAAAAATGGCAGCTCCAGGAGACACATTCCTGAAAGGGCCATGAAAGGGTTTTAGCCCAGACAGGACACTGTAGCTGGTAAAGCCAGAACCAAGGAGCTCCATCTCCCCCACCCCTAGGAATTTACCTATGGCGCCAAAAGAATACCAATGGGCTTCCTGTGCATCACTAATGCCCCTCAGGCTCCACCCCAAACCTAAGCTACATGTATGCCCCCACTCCACGTGTCCCATGGAGAGATCAACGATGGCAGGGTGGGGGTGGGGGTGGGGGGGGCGTCCCAGGGGATGGCGGTGTCTCTCAATGTCTCCCATATTCTCAAAATAAAGGTCATTTATATTTCATACTTCTTATCTTTTCAGCCGCCGCCGTTCTATCAGGCCAGAGGCTTCATATGTGAGAAAGGGAATGCCGGCATAGGAGCTGGCCTCGGGCTGCCAGGCTCAGATGTGCGTGCGCACATTTGCAGGAAAGGAAGGGACAGTCCAAGAGAGAAGTAGGACGGAGAGCCCCAGAAAGACATGCTGAGAACAGCCACCCACTGGCCTGATGTCATCCCAAGCAGCCCTTGTGCTAAGCTGGTTAATGGCACCCAACGGTGGCTAAGATCCAACTCCCAACATGTGAATATGTTACCAAGGTCCGCTTTCTGTCACTGTGACAGAATCCCTGAAATAAATCAGGCAAAAAGAGGAAACTTCGTGGTTTCAGAGGTTTCAGTCCATGATCACTTGGCCCCATTGTTTTGGGCCTGGGGCACAATATATCATAGTGGACCCATGGTGGCCAGGAAGCAAAGAAAGAAGGAAGAGGGGCAGGGCTCCTGCGTCCTCTTCAAGGACACCCCCAGTGGTCTAATTTCTGTCCGCTAGGCCCTACCTCCCAAGGCTCCTGCCTCCTTCCCGAAATGCTGCAGGCTAGGAACCAAGCTTTCAATGCTTGGGCCTTTGGGAGACATTCATGATCCAAACTATGGTACATACCTTATGAGGTAAAGGGGACTTAGCAGATGTGGTTAAACTGAGGCCCTTTAGAGTCTAGGCTGTCCAAGTGGGACCAATGTAATCACCTCATCAGAGAAAGAGAGGAATGGGAGAGTCAGAGTGTGAGATGTGAGGCGACACAGAAAGAGAGAAAGAGGTACAGCCTTGAAGACGGAAGAAAGGCTGACACATGAAGGAAGGCAGCAGCCTCTGGAAGCTGGAAGCCTCAGGAAATAGATTCTCCCCTAGAATCTTCCCTGACACCCATTTTGGATTTCTCACATGTGGAACCGTAAGATTGGGCATTTTTGTCTCAAGCCACTAAGCATGTGGTGCAATGTAACAGCAGCAATAGGAAACCAATACAGCCCTAGAATGGAGGCCCAGGATGACCTTCCCTGGGACAGTGGACCATTTGTACCTCTGCCTGGGCTCCCAGCCTGGCCCCTGTTTTTCTGGATACTCTAGAAAAGACAAAGGCACCAGAGTGGCTTCACAGTTGGAAAAACCTATGGGAAGTGTTCATTTGCTCCCAGGCAAATAAAAACATCAGGTCTCCTTACTGGTGGCTCGGACCATATGCCCTTCTGCCACCAGAAACGCTGTCTGGCAGCTTCTGAGTGGTTATAAAACAGGAAGTGTCTTAGACTGAATTTACGTAGTTCACTTAAGCTGAGGCAACACAAGCAGACTTTTTTGCACTGTGACAATTCTGAAATGAGAGGAGCAATCATCAGATAGAAAGCAGGAGATTTATTCACATCAGTTCCTAACATCACTATTTGCAGGCTCTTTTAAGCACACTGGCTGACTTACAGCAACCACCAACTAGACTGAGCCCTCTGCTCACCATGTGCTCCCAGTCCTGCCCAAGACACCAGGCTTTTCCTTGAAGTCTATGAGATCCCAGAGAGCAGATTAAAACACACCAAATGTCAGCCATGATCTTAATCACTCTGGACATCTGTATGCATTTCCCTGAGTTATACAAACCCGAGAGGTTTCACTGCACAAATCCTGTCCAAGAATCCAAGGGGAAAAGGCTCAGGTTTTTCTTTCTAGCTCCCACTGGGTGCTTCAGTCTGCCCCTGGGATCCTTGTCCCTTTTCATGCCCTCTGGGATCAGGAATGAATGACACTTCCCTAAAATGCAGAAGTCTCTTCCCTGAAAAGGGGCAAGAAAGAGTTGTGAAATATTCCCCTCTCCCATTGTCTCTTCTCTCTGACAAATTACAGGACATTATTCAGGCCCTGTTTTAAGGGGGCAGGAGAGGGACAGTGTCATATTTGTTAATGGTTACTTGTGGGAAGGCCTCTGACCACAGAAATGACAAGTGTTTTTGGAATGAGGCTTTCTAGCGGCCCCCGATAAGGAGCCAGAAATGCAAACTTTGTAGGGCCAGGAGTGGAGGTTGTGGCCTGGGAGGGACAGAGTAAAAGAACAAAACAGTCCCTGGGAACCAGAGAGGATCTGTTCTTTTGCTGACCTGAAGAGAGGGTACCAGGCAACATATCAAGGCCAAGCCCAGCAATGATCAAAGGCCTGCTTGGGGTTCAGACCTGAAGCTCAGTTCCCACCTACAGAGGACGCCTGCCAGCCCTGCACACTGGCGCCAGCAGTCTTGCCTTTGGGTGACCCCCTCCACTGCTTACACCAGTCTCCAGCAGCTGGAGACGTGGTGAGGGCGGGGCAGGAAGGAGTTCTCAGGAAGTGACAGCCCAGGCAAGAGATGGAGATTAGAATTTAGATTAAAAGTATGGGGACAAAGGAAGAAAATGAGGATGACCACGGGAAGAGGGGCCCAGCAGCGGAAAAGGCAGGGAGAGAAGGCAGGCACATGCGACCTTTGAGAAGCAGCATCAGTCTGGCTGCCAGAACAGTAGGACCTTGAGTAGCGTGGGGCGTCCGATAGGCCTCAGAGCACGTGTCGGCGTGAGGGTGACAGACAGCAGGTGAGAAGCTAGATATGAAACACAGGAGGTTTTGGAGTTAGACAGGATCTGACCAGGAGTCCATGTCACTATTTGCTGTCATCTGATCTGGGACACAATCAGCTGGATTTTGTTCACAGGAGCAAAACCACTATGTGATGTGGGCAACATGTGTGATAATACAGGGGTTGATGTTACACAATCACGGGTGTTGGCTACACAGCCCATGTGAGATCCCTTCCCTATGCTCGGGGCTGAGGCCTACAGTTCTCGGACAGAGACCTCAGAAAGCGGAGGGAAACAGGAGGTGGGGGATCAGAACAAACTAGAAGCCAAGGCTGAGCTGCAAACCCCCTCGGCTCCTCTTCACTGCCAAAACCTCCATCCAACTTGGGAATCACACTTGTGTCCTGCAAAAATAAAATAAAACAAACAAACAAAAAAGCTGATGCCCTCTGTCATGAGGCTAAATTAGCCATGCACCAGGCCCAGGGGACTATAGCCCAGGAAGCTGTAGCAGAACATCTGTGGGGCACTGGTCCCGCCACATGGGACATCAGCAAATAAGCCACTTGGCAGGTACAGCAAGCCTCAGCTCCCAGGTGTAAAGGAGCATGGCTGCACCCTCCCTCCTCCGGGTGAGGTTGTGAAAAGCATCTCTCCCTCCCATGCTTGCTCAGCACTGTTCAGGGAGGAGAATTCTAGGAAGTGTAGTCAGCCAGTTGGGTTGCTTCTGAACAAACGTGCCCCAGGGCACATTACTTAACTCAGCTGGCTTCCTCCTCTGTGCAGTGACGGCAATGCCCAGACCTACAAGAACTTAGGGGTAAGAGGTACCAAGAAACACAGCTCACCATCTGTCAGTGTCAGCTTCTTCAGGGAGGAGGGTTCTGGGAAAAGGAGTCACAGTTAGTGGGGTTGTGACCATACAAATGCACCCAGGGCACATTGCTTAACTCTGATGGCTTCCTCATCTGTGAAAAAACAGAACTAGCTAGACTTGTGAGGGGTACAAGGTCCCCAGAGACACGGCTCACCATCTGCCAGTGTCGGCTTCTTCCTGCCACCCCCGTTCACCCTCCCAAAGAGGATGATCCTCTTAGACTGTTTCCCATCAGGAAAATGTTTGGGGAGAGCAACTGGCTGGAAGGTAGCAAATTAACAAGAAGAGATGGGACAGGTTCTGTTCTTATTGGATTGAGCTCATACGCCGTGTGAAAGCCCCCTATAAAAGAATACACAATTTAAGAATACAAAGTCGTCGAATATAAAGATGTCGGGCACTACCGCTGAAAGCCCCTTTCCTCCACATGCCCAGCATGGACAGAGAGAACCAAAAGAAGGCCCACCTCTGCCTGCTGTACGCTGCCACCAAAAAGCCACATCCTACAGGTGGCCAGTGTGGGCAGAGAGAACCAGCAGACCCATCTTCACCTTCAGGGAGTTGCCACTGGAAGGCTCCTTCCTGCAGGCAGCCAGCAGGAGCAGGAACACACAGCCAGGTAAGCCCTGTGCATCCCTAGGCCACTGCTGGAAGCCCTTGGTTCGCTCAGACAGCCATCATCCACTAGCAGAATCAAACAAACACACCCCTGTGTATCTGCTACCCAGTGTAGACACACAGGCTGAGAGAGGCAGCCCCACCTCCATGCACCCCTGATCATCAGTGAAGCCCCAGTGTAGCTGCATAGCTCTAGAGAAGCCCTCTCCACACCCTGATATCTCCCTGGAAATCTGGAATTAGAGGAACCCCAGTGCCTGTCCCATCCCCCTACATTGCCTAGGGGCAGCCAACATGGGAAGTGCCTGGGACCCCAAAACCAGCTTTTTGGGAAGAACTCAGGAGAATATCAAGACGAAGGAGCCAAAGGCAAACTCAGACCTCTATACCACACAGTAAGTCTGGGAGATGTAGACATGGAAGAAAACAAAAGTCACACACCTGAAACCTCTGAGAGGATAGCAACTGAAGTAAGAAAACAACTTCATGAGACTGTAAAAGCAGTCAAATCAGAAATAATGTCTCAGGGAAAAGAAGAAATCACACACACACTGAAAGCATTGTTCAGCAGGTCTAAAAAGACATAGACAACGAAGAGGAGCATAGGAAAATGATGAAAACCTTGAATGAATATAGAAAGGAATTACAATGCATGAAACAGATTCAAAGAGAGATGAAGGAAATTAAAAATTCAACCGAAAGCTGGCAAAACTGCTTGAAAGAGACTGAAGATAGATTTTTCAAACCTTAAAGACAAGATTGCAGCTAGTCATGGTGAAAGGAAAGATCTCTTAAAAATAAGGTTGAATCAGGAAATAACAACTCAATGGCTGTAGGATGATGCAAAGAAGGATAACTTAAGAGTGATAGGTGTTGGTGAAGAAGCAGGGTCAACACAAATGAAATTAAAAGGATATCCACGGAAGTAATAGAAGAAAACTTCCCAAATATGGGAAATGGACCTGGCATGCAGATAAGTAAGGCATATAAGAATCCAACTAGGCATAACCAAAGTAAATCTACATCCAGACATTTAATAATCAAGATCCCAGAAATTCAGCACAAGAACAGAATATTAAAAGCTGTTAAAGAAAAGAGACAGATCACCTGTAAAGGAAAACCAATCAGAATCACAGCAGGCCTGTCAACACAAACCATCAAGTCAAGAAGAGTTTGGAGTGAAGTGTTTCAAATCCTGAAAGAAAACAACTTCCAACCCAGATTGATCTACCCAGCAAAACTATCTTTCAAAATTGGTGAAAAAATAAGATGCTTCCCTGATAAAGAACAACTGAAGGAATTCATGACTACCAAGCCAAACCTACAGAGTGTGCTAAAGGATATTCTAGAGAGAGGTAAAGATGGTTCCAGGAACAGCAGCAGAGGAGGGTCGCCAAACAAGGCAGGCAATTGAATAGAGAGGAAAAGTGGAGGGCCAACAATAGAAGGATAGAGGGCAGACACAAACCAAGGTATGCTGGTTGTAACCATTAATGTACACAGCCTCAGGTCAGCAATAAAAAGAAACACAGGGAAAGTAGACCAAGAAACAAGATCCACTGATACACTGTACACAAGAAACACATTTAACTGGAAAGGAAATTTAGACTGAAAATCAAAGGAGAGAAAATAATTGTTCCGTGTGACAGGAGACCAAAAAAAAAAAAGAACAAGAGTAACTTACCCTGGGGCTGGGGATTTGGGGATTTAGCTCAGCAGCATAAGCACCTGCCTTGCAAGCAGGCGGTCATGAGTTCGATCTCCAGTACTGATTAAAAAAATAAAAATAAAAATAAAAAAGAGTTAACTTACCCATCATCCAACCGTAGAATGGATAAGAATTCATGCAGTGGAAAGCTACCCAGCTATAAAATAGAATAATCTCAAGGCTCCTGTAGGTAAATAGACACAACTGGAGATCATGTTCACAGCCAAAACAGTTTAAAATCATACACATGAATCCTGGCATAAGAAACAGAAAGAGTTAATGGGATCCAAAAGCAAAGTAGTTAATGTAAGAAACATCTGAGAGAGAAAGGAGGAAACTATTGTCAATTTCTTATTGTCTTATCTTGAACTCATGCATTATTTACACAATTTTGTTAAGATTTGGCTTTGTTCTGTCTTATTTTGTCAGATTTTATGCTGTCACATGGTAGGGGCAGCTATTTTGAATATATTGGGATATATTATGGTAGTCATGGCTTCCTATTATATTGCTTTGAGGATTTATAATGCTTTCATTCATTGGTTGGATTGGTTTTATTCTGTTTTGTTTGGTTTTATTATGTGTGATGGCATGAACAGCTACTTTGAAGAAAACAAGACATCATGGCAGCCACTGCTGATTTACTATCATCTTGTTTTGAAGTCCTACCATGCTTATGTTCTTCTGTTTTGATTGGTCCTATCCTGTTGTACTTTATTTGATTTTATTATGTGAGATGGTATAAACAATTTTTTTGAGGAAAATAAGATATTGTTGTAGCCATTGTTTATTTCCTATTATTTGGTTTTGAAGTCCTATAATGCTTTCATTCTTTTGAATGGTTTTATAGTATTTTGTTATGTTTGATATTATTGTGTGTGAAGGTATGCTCAACTATTTTGAAGAAAAGAAACATTACGGTAGCTACTATTGATATCCGATTGTCTTGTTGTGAAGTTAAGTGCTGTGTTGCTTACATTATTTTGTTCTCATTTGCTTTGTTCTGTTCTCTTTTGTTTTATTCTCTTTAAAATTAAAAAAATAAAGTTAGGAAGAAAAAAATGAGCATTTATTTAAAAATGAGAAAATAAACAAGGGAATACAAATTTTAAGGCCTTTCAAATGCCATAAACATCACAGAAACCAGAAAATTAAAATGTTTTAAATGCCCAAAATATCTCTGTAATTCTCTTTACCTGCATTTTTACTAAGACAACCTTCTATAATATTCTCCATAGAAATAAAAAGCTTTTGATCCCCAGTACCAAAACAAGAAATAAAAAGCTAATACAGAGCCAGATGTAGTGGCACATGCCTGTGATCCCAGCAATCAGGAGGCTGAGGCAGGAGGATCACTGTGAGTTTGAGGTCAACCTGGGCTACCTAGTGAGAACTTGCCTTAAAAAAAAAAAAAAGGTAACTCAATCTTTTCTCTAGCATAGTTATTAAAGTGTTTTTAAATTATTGATAATTTAGAAAACTTACTTTAAATTTCACCATCAGTTGAGATATGTATATGCACTGTAAAATATCAAATGTGGACCTACATACATGTATCTTCATATATATGTGCACATATACACATATAAATTTAGCATTTCCCCTAGCCATATTAATCAAAACTTGTTTTGTGATCATTGACAGTTTAGGAAAGACTCTTTAGACTTCACAATTTGTTGTTGCTCTTTATGTATCTGTTGTAAAATGTCAGATATGGTATCTATGCTGTAAAATGGCAAGACATTTCTCAAAAAAGTCTCATAGCCACCTAGACACCCCCCTAAATGTGAAGTTTGTCAAAGGGAAACTCAAAGAGGAAAGAGACAAGCATTTTTGTTTTGGTTTGGTTTTTTTGGCACCAGGGATTGAACCTGGTGCTTGGCAGGAAGACACTTATGCCGCTAAGCTAAATCCCCAGTCCAGGAAAGTATTTTAACAATCCTCAAATCACTTGCTCTGCAGATTTCACAAAACCACACGACCACCTGTAAACAGTGCCTTGGAGGAGACCTTTAGAGAAGACTCCTGAGATTGAAACTTTAGGAGATTCATCGTAAATCTGCTCCAAAGAAGAGAAACAGCTAGAGGGAAGTTAGTAGGAAGTTATGTGTGCTAACCATGGTGTTGCGTGCTGGTGAGCAGAAGTGTAAATGGAAAGGCAAAAAGCCAAGATGCTAGACACTTTTCATGAGAAATACCAAGAGGACCGGCTTCTCAATCTCATCTGGGCGGCAGTCAGAGCCAGATACTGATGCCCGAAAGAGTGGTCTGGCCAGGAGGAACAGGGAAGTGCACAGCACCCACTGAGAGTTGGCCTTGCTCTGGCCGGCTGCAGAGTGGGGCACAGCTGCCCCACTGGATCTTGAGGCAACCGGGAGATGCCAATTCATGGAGCTCCTTTTAGTTCTGGGTGAAGGATTTCTGTAAGGAAAACATAAGCCCTCTACGTTTCAGCAGAAAGATTTTCTGAATGAAAAATTTCTCATCTGAGAAAAAAGAAAGAAATGTTCTCAGATCTCCATCCGGACAAGACCACAAGCTGGACGTGGCTGCCTAGGACCCAAAGCTCATGCTGTGCCCGACCTGGCCTCAGCGGGCACACACACTTGACCTTGTCTTTAGCACAGTCCCCACCACTTTTATAAAAGTCAAATATGCCCAGTGGGGTAGGGACAGGGCAAAAAGGCCAACTGATTCACGAAATCACCATCTCTTCTCCGTGGCTGGGCACATTTCCCAAATGAGTTTCAGCGTATCCTGTTGGAAAGGAGTCTAATTCATAGCTTGCTGCTTTCATTTAGCATGTAAACGTGTCCCTACGTCTTGAGATACTCAGAGCGTGACTCAAATTTCACTCGCTAGATATTTCATCACACATTTTTAGAACAAGCTCATTCCAAGAGGTCAAGAGAGAGGAAATAATGCAGGAAATCCAAAAATTAAAGTCTGTACTGCCAAACACTATATCCCAACCTGCATGCAGACGCCCTCTGGGCCCCATGAGAGCCTCTTGAATTGCTGGTCTTCCTTCCACCCACCGCTGCACTGGCTTCAGAGTTCATACCGGGAGAGAAAGCACAAATCTCTCCTGCAAAAGGCACAGCCCTGGAAGCCCGCAGGCATAGGCTGCAAGCCTGGCCTGCTCAACCCCTGGGGCTACTTCCTCCTAAGCTGGGCGCCCTAGAGCAGAGCAAAGCCGCGTCTTCTTAGGAATTGCGGGGAGTTCCTCTCTTTCCTTCCCTGTCGCTCTGTGCCCGGTATCCACCACAGCCCCACTACTTCCGTAAACAGGGCTCTAATGTCGGTATCCTAAGCTCCTCAAGCTCTTTTCAAAAACAAGGTTAAAAGCTCACTGTGTGCTCTTGAGCCTTACAGACAACACGAGTTTACACTGCAGGAACAGGACCCAGTGGTGGCATCCAGGCATCGGGGGCCCGAGACCCAGAGGCTGGGGCGCCAGGGCCGCGTGGGGCTCATCGCGGGTGCTAGGTTTGGAGGGATCTTTCCAGAGGGCTCCCAAACACCCCGCCTTCAAGGTGGGGGCCTGGTGGTGTGGGGGACCCCCTCGACTCCCCGGCTCCGAGCCAGGCCAGGCCGGCCAGCACGGCGCTGTTGGGGGCGGGGCTGCGCAGGCCACAGCGGCCGGGCCGGCTGGACCCGCAGCGGCCAGCGCGGCCAGCGCTCCGGGGCCGCACGGAAAGTCCCGCGTGCGGCGGGGCGGGGCGGGGGGGGCGGGGCGGCCGGGAGGGGCGGGGCGGGGCGGCCGGGAGGGGCGGGGCGGGGCGGGCCGGCGGAACGGGCCCGGCTCCGGGCTCTCGGGAAGAGGCGGGCCCCGCGCGCCCTGCGCTCGCCATGGCTGCGCGGGCGGCGACGTGAGCGGCTCGGCGGACCCCACGCCGGGGCCGGCCGGGCCTGCGCCGCCGGAGTCCCTGCGCCCTAGGCCATGCGGCCGCTCTCCCTGGGGCTGTGGCTTTTGCAGTCGCTCTGCTGCCTGGGAGCCGCGGCGACGCCCCCAGGTAAGCGTGGCTGGGACCCCCGCGGCCTCCGCGTGCGCTGCTGCAGAGGGTGGGGCTCCTCGGGGCGCCTTCGGCGGGGTGGGGGTCCCCAGCGTTCCCGGGGCTCCCGATCGATCGGGAGAAGGGGTCCGTGGGCGCCTGGTTCGGGAGGAGCCCGCGGGAGCCGGCGGTGCGTCGGGTGGCGGGCGGGGAATTCCGGGCGGCGCCGTGCGGAGGAGCCGCGGGACAGACGTCGCCTCTCCCCGCGCCCTGGTCCCCGGAACTCTTCCCAGAAAGGCGGCAGTCACGCGGCCCCGCATGCAGCGGGACGAGCTCCCGCACGGCTTCCTCCGCCCCAGCCATCCGGGGACTGAGTGCTCCAGATTTCTCAGTATTACCGAAGTAACATCCGAAACCAAGGCGAGGGCAGCTCCTCCGGGGCCCGGATTCCGGGCTGCAGCTATAGTGAGCCCGACCCTGTGGCCCCCGGGGCACCGACCTTGAAGCCACGCTGGGTGCTTATTTAAAGCCTGAATCTGACTACTCAGGGCCAGGGACCTCGGTCATGAGTGTATGGCCAGGACCAGTTCTTACTTTAGCCTCGGTGCGAAATTCGAAGTTCTCCAGGGTCTCATGCGCTGCTGGCAGAAATGCCCCACCGCCTGTTCTACGGATAGCAGCTATAGGGGAGCCCGCCTGTACAGTCCCAGCTCTGCTGCCCCGGAGGGCCCCTTACCGGGGCTCAGACTCCTCTCTGACACAAATTGATGATAATTATGAGCTAAACATCAAACCTAAAGGAAAAGGCTTGAGTGACCAAGAACCTTCTCTCTGTTGATGTGAAATATGCTTTGGCTGGGGTTTTCCCAAACTTAGAGACAATGCCAGTTACACCGCATGTACAGTCTCGGGAATGTAAAAGTTCCTGCAGTTGCTGGGTGTGTTGGGGTTTAGCTCTTCTACCAGCAAGCCTCAGACAAGCCTGTGAGTTTCCTCTCTCCTGGGGGAGGAGGGGTTTGCAAGGGAACTTGCGTCTTGATTGAATGGTTATTTTTTTCATGGGAATCAGATAAATAGATTTGAGTCCTGATTCTGCTACTCCCCAGCTTCACAATTTAAGCAACCCCCACACACCCCTTCTTTCTTTATCAGGTGGCATCTGGTAATTCCGGAGTTATGTGATGGGAACACGGAGGTCCTTGGTATCAAGGCTTCAGAGGGTGTGGCCCTGGCTTGGGGCAATCCATGCACTGTTTTTTTTTTTTTTTTTTGTCTTTTTCATTTTTATCGGTACCGGGGATCGAACTCATGACCGCCTGCTTACAAGGCAGGTGCTTATTCCGCTGAGCTAAATCCCCAGCCCCGGTGCACTGTTTGTAATTCACACTCCAGTGAATCTTGAGATTCTTCCAGCATCCCGGTGCCTGTGCATCTTTCTAAGGACTGATTTTTGTTGTGTTCCACGGCAGTATTGTCTCATGCCCCTAGATGTACAGATCCTTTGGAAAGTAGCACTTAGTACAAATCACTTAAAAATAAGCAACTTGAAAGTTTTCACATGAAATAGTTTTTTTTTTTTAAAAATCCCAAGACATCTTTAAGAGAAATTTGTTTAGTTAAAACACAAAGTGAAAATATCAACAATGAATGGCAAATAGGTATTGGAAAAATTTTCACACTTCTGTAATTTACAGTTGTCCTTCAGAAATCCATACAATGGCTGCTTCAGTCAAAGGCAGAGGAAACCTATTAGAAACAATTTTTGAAAGAAGGATTTATAATATCTACTCCTAGAGCTGTTACAAGGATAGCATATGTAAACTATTAGACCTGACTTACTTTGTAGCATATTTAAGTGGTAGCCATTTGCTCTAGATAGAAAACATAACCAACAGCATGAAAATGTAGAGAGTCAAGTAGCTACTTAGTTACTTCGTTAGTTAAGGTATCTGTTTATCATGGGGTGGCTGCAGCTGCTTCATGTTCCAGTGGATTGTATAGGTATCCACAATGCAGAATTTCATTGCCTTTATTGCCGACTGGAGCATCCAAACTTTCCAATGTACTTAGAGACCACTGGCAAACAGTAAATCTCCAAGGACATAAAAACCACTGCACCTCAGGTAGCCCCTTCTGTTTGTAATCTCAGCAACTGAAACTGTCACAAAGCTGGGATGCTTCCGGCTAACTTAATAAATGGTAATGTTAGCTATAGTTCTTAAGGCAAGGTGCTAAGCACTTTGTATATATTATCTCAGCCATTCTTTTGAAATGGATAATCTCCCTGCTTTAAGAAAGCAAAACTATTGCTTGTGGAAAGAACACATGATCTAAGTAAATAACTTGATGTCCTGTGTTTACTGAAGAGAGTGGCTTCCTGGTGGTGGCTGAGAAATGGGAAGTGTTTTCTTCTCATTTTTAGGGTATGGGAGGTGAGATTGATGTTCATCATAATGCTGCCTACATAGAAAGATCTTGATGGGTTGGTCCAGGGTTGTCAAAATTAAATCGTTGGCTCAGCGTGGTGTAACCTCAGCACTCTGGGAAGGTGAGGCTGGGGGAACTGCAAGTTCAACTAAGTGACTTAGTAACACCTTGCCTCAAAATAAAAATCAAAAAGGCATACGGTGTAGTGTAAAGGTACTGGTTTGGATTCCCAGTATAAAAACAAATGTTTGTTGGTTGGTCTTTGTTGAGACAAGGTTTCACTATGCAGTTGAGGCTGGCCTTGAACTCACTTCGTAGGCCAGGCTGGCCTCAAACAGCAATTCTCCTGCCTCAGCCTCCCAAGAATTGAAAAATAAATAATTTTTAAAAGACCAATTTAATACTTATTTTATTATATGTGTGTACTGTGTTAAGCAAACCATGCTGTTCAGATCCAGGATAGTGTATTCATAAATACATACAAAGTCTAAAACATCTGGATCTAGGGTAGATCAGGGTGTTGGTTAGGTGTTAGCAAGGCCGTGTGGCTATCAGGTGCACAGAACACAATTCACTCTCCTATCTCTCTTCTCCTTAATGGTTTAGGAATCACTGTGCACAGGACCATGGAGAAGGACCATGAAGTGGAGCTCTGTATCCCTACTAAGCTTCATGGGTCCCCTGGTGCTCACCAGTAAGGACTGTATCAATTTTCTGTATTGGTGGTACACATGCCACCGATTTAGTGGTTAAAACAGCACAGACATGTGATCTTATAGTTCCAGAGGGCAGAGGTCTAATTTGAGTTTCACAGGACAGAAGTCAAGGTTTTAGAGGCCCTGGCTGAAGTTTCCCTGTCTACACAGCTCCTAGAGAAACACCCGGGTGCTTGCTTATGTTGGGCCCGCCCAGACAGTCCCGAGTAATCTCCTACTTTAAAGTCCTCTAATTAGTTCAGCATATGCAGAGATAGGGACGGCTATCACAAAGAGAATGAGAGATGCGATGGTAGTTGGTATTGTCTTCCCTAATTTGGAACTTGAGGACCTAAAAAGACTCCATCATCCTGAAATGATTTGATTAGTTCTATAATATGCAATAAGTATAGAAAGTGGGTGAAGTTAGGGACAACTATTTGTAAGAAGCTAGAGACAGTTAGATAAGGTAGATCTCCAGTGGACTTGCTTTGAAATCTGTATTTCTTTAAATTGTTTTTTTATTTTTTTTTAAAAAATGTTCTGTTCTGTTTTGATATGGTTAACGTTATCCTCTTAGAGATGTAAAACAAATAGGTGGGACTGATAATCATATTACAGAGCTTTTGTTCGGCCATAGAGCAGAATGGTTTGTAGGGTCATTTTTTTTTTGAATGTCATTCTATATACTTTAATTCTATAACCTGAACAGCCATTTCGAAGATGACAATTTGTAACTTATCAACTGGCAATTTCTTACCTTTTGTTTGTCTGTAATTTAGAATTATTTCTACCCTTTTTTTTTATTTCCATGTATTTTTTTTTCGTTTCCTTTTCTTTAAATAAAAAAAAAAAAGTCCTCTAATTAGGCACCTACATTTTATCTGCAACCGTCATTTCCCTTTTTCCATGTAACCTAGATTATTCATAGAAGGCAAGGTTTCCAGAGAAGGATGCACTATGCTGCCTGTGACAGATCAGAATCATTGAATTCTGTGCCGGTGTGGGGCAGCTGCAGGCGGCATCTTGGGAACTGCTGGACACCTGCAGAAGCAGCTGTTCATTCATGGAGAATCAGGAAACCCTAACATTGTCCCATCTCAAAAGTGAGACGTGGAGAGCAGTATCTCATCCACCTTTCCTTTATGGTTCTGCTGTGCCCCTCACAATTCTGCAAGAGGGAGTATTGTTTATTTGTGATGAAATTGAGACCAGGTGAAACTCAGCGGGGCTTTGGGATCATAGCTCTGTGTCAGCCCTGGATTTCATGGTACCGCCTGTCTTGGCTAAATGTTTAGGCCGGGGAGCTGGGTGCTGAGGAGCTGGGGGGCGGAGGGGAGTAGAATATTCCTGCTGGCTCCTTGGAAGAGGATGGGAGATGGTGCAAGGGCAGTGAGGTTGGCCCTAATGGTCTCTGAGGTATCCACACACCAGCCCCTGTACCTTGAGGATATCAGACCTGACCTGACCACAGGGACTTGCAGATATGATTAAGTTTAAGATCCTGAAATGGGGAGATGATCCTAGATTGCTGGACCACATGGGCCCAGTCACAACAAGAGTCCTTGAAAGGCAAGAAGGAGACAGAAGAATAGCTGGGCATGATCGTGCACACCTGTAATCCCAGCACTCCGGAGGCTGGGACAAAAGGATCCTTGTGAGTTCAAGACCAGTCTGGACAACAGAGTGAGCACAAGGCCAGCCTGAACTGCACAGCAAGACCCTGTCTCAAAAAGATAGAGAGAGAAGGAGAGAGAGAGGGAGAGAGAGAAAGAGAGACCGAGCCAGAGAGAACAGAGGCACAAGCACTGGGCCAGCATCACACATGCACCTCTAAAAGTGGAAAAGGCAAGGAAACTCATTCTCCCCTGGGTCCCCTAGAGGGAACATAACCTTGCTGACACCTTGGCTTGGGCCTTCGTCAAGCATCTGCTCCTGAGCTGCAGAATGATCCATAGGGCCGCCCTTAGGAGGTCTAGGTTTGGAGCAATGAGCAGGGCTGCATGCAGGTGGCAATCCAGGGAAGAGCCTGTCCCGGAATCAGCCCTCCTTCCCTGCACTCCTCAGCTTGCCAGGTGAATGGGGAGAGCACAGCTGGCCCCATGCACAGCTGGCCTGAAGGCAGGTGGAGCTGGCAGGGAAGGAGCCTGACCCCGTTCTGTGGATAAATAGCAGTTATGAGTCACTGAGAAGCCACCTGGCCCACGGGCTCCTCATTGTTGGATACACTTACTGAAAATGTGTGGTTTGAATTTCCTGCTTCGAATTCTGGTGCAGCGTGTTCTTTCAACTTTTCTTTTTGTCTTCTGAGCATTTCTCATTAGCATTTCAATAGGAGAAAGTGTGACTGTTGTCATGATTTCGCTCTGAGGAAAAGGCTCCTAGGCTTTCTGTCCTGCGGTATCTGCTTGGTGACCTTGGTTTTGTTCCAGGTAACCCGAGAGAGGAGGATTCTCTTAGTTTCATTGTTGATGGCTCACAAATTTTTGTGTGTAGGAGTCAGCCAGCTGGGCATGGTGCTGCACACCGTAATCCTCACACTTGAAAAGCTGAGGCAGGAAGACTGCCACAAATTACAGGTAACCCTGGGCTCTAAAAGGCCAGCTTGAACTACACAATAAGACTGTCTCAAAAAGGAAGAACAAAATCAAAAAGAAAGAAAAAGACGAATCTCGGAGAATCTTGTTGAAAAATGCAAATTTCCTGATTGGGGATGGGAGTCTGCGGTTCGTATCAATGACAGTGATACAGGGTTAGGGTTAGGGTTGGGAACAGTGTGACTCTGTTGAAGCATGGAAGATACCTGTTGTCCTTCCATGTGCCTTTGGGCCTTTCCTACCTGATTTTGGGTGTTTGTGTCCCTGTGTTTACCCAAGATTGGGTTAATACATTCACAAACTCACCCATTTAATATTCACCCCACCCCCAAAAGGTATAAACATTACATATCACAAACACATACTAACTTAAAAAAAAAAGAAGCCTAAGTCAGGCATGGTTTCATGCGCCTGGAATCCCAGCACTTGGGAGGCTGAAGCAAGAGAATCATTGTGAGTTCGAGATAAACCTGGGTTACAAAGTGAACTCAAAGCCAGTCTGAACTGCACAGGGAAGCCCTATCTCAAAAATACCAGAAAAAGGGGCTGGGGATTTAGCTCAGCGGCATAAGCGCCTGCCTTGCAAGCAGGCAGTTGTGAGTTTGATCCCTGGTACCGATAAAAACGAAAAAGACAAAAAAAAAAAAAAAAAAAAAAAAAAAAAAAACAGAAAAAAGAAGAAGAAGAAGAAGCCTAGTGTGAAGACGCACACCAGCCTCCGGAGGCTGAGGAAGAAGAATCATGGTAAATTCATGGACAGCATAGGCTACTTAGTGAGTTCAAGGTCAGCCTGAACTACAGAATGAAGCCCTGCCTCAGGAAACAAAGAACAAAGAGGATGAGGGAGAGAAAGGGGAGGAAGAAGAAAAGAGGGAACAGGAAGAGAAGGTGAAGAAAACTTGGCCCCATCTCGATGGGCTGTACATTATCGATCCCTTGTTCCTAAAGAAGAAACCCAGGCTTGGACACCCTACTCAAGTGCACTTACAAGTGGGCGACCTGGGCCCCCAATCCAGCAGATGGAGAGGGTGCCCCAGCGCTCTCCTCCCCCACCCCCACAGTCAGCAGAGACTTCCTTGAAGCTACAAGTGGGGTGGGGATAAGCCTAGGGCAGACAGGTAATACCTTTCCTACTCCTGGGAAGAAATCGGATGTGTGGTTGACTTTGACAGTGTGCATTTCCCAATGACAATGTCTCTCTAATCTATTTCTCTCCTTTGTTCCTCTTCTTTTCCTTTCGTCCTGCCCCCTCTCTTCTCAGACTCTTTTCCCCAGCTGGCTGCTCCTCGGAACCCAAGAATTCGCCTATACAACGCAGAGCAGGTTCTGAGCTGGGAGTCTTCGCCCTCAGGCAACAACACGGGCCCAGTATTCTACCGGGTGCAGTATAAATAGTAAGTGGGCATTTCTGTTGTGTGCTTGCTGGGAGCTGGGGGCAGTTGGTCGTCCCTAACCCTGGAGCCAGCTACCAGTTACCGTAGGAAGAGGTGTTTCTCTTGTGCTTTGAAAGTCTCCAGGGGCAGAGATTTCACAACCTCCCACTCATCCATGGGCCTCACCAATAGGTGCTGGCAGACAGCTGCATCTAACCACCTGACTGTGCACTTTGGTGAAACTTTAGTCTCTCACTGGTTTCTGCTCAAGGGTTGACTTCCAGTCTTAGAAGGCTCCTAGACAGCTTTCAGGCTTCATTTTCAGGTTTAAAATCCTGCTCTGGGCCGGGTGTGGTGGTGCACGCCGATCATCCCAGCATTTAAGAGACTGAGCTAGGAGGATCCTGTGCGAGTTCGAGACCAGCCTGAGATACAAAGTTAGCTCAAGGCCAACTCGAACTGCGTAGCGAGACCCTGTTTTAAAAAGACAATAATAATAATAATCTGCTCCATTTAACCTCACAGGCCACAATTAGCTTGTTTGGGAATACAGTCAGTTAATTACAATGAATTCTTGGTTTCTTAACTGGGTTTCTGATTTGAACAGTTGTTCTACCTCACCTGCCCTGCCTGCATTCATATTTTCATAGTTTGTAGTAAGATAAACTTTTTTTTTTCCTTTGGGTAATGGGGATTGAACTCATGACCTTGCACTTGCCAGGCAAGCACTCATGCTCCTGAGCTAAATCCCCAGGGCCCTATTTTCATAGTTTGTTATCAGGCGATGTACTGTAAGCACAGTAGGAAAGAAGACAGACAAATGCTAAGTCCTCCGTTTTCTTTGTTTACTATATCAAATACTTTGTTTGTTTTTGTTTTTTGCTTTGTTTTGGTTTTGGGTTTTCTTGGGGGGAAATTGATCATTTTGAAGACACAGTTTCACTGGGCAATTCAGGCTGGTCTTGAATTCACTTTGTAGCCCACGCTACCCTGGAACTCACAGCGATCCTCCTGAGTGCTGGAATTACAAGTGTGCACCACCGTGCCTGGCTCACATTAAGTACTTAATTAAAGATTAGGGTAAAATTATTGGTGAAGTCATTTTATATTTAAATTAAATGTAAAGAAATGGTAATCTTAGTTCCTGTGGGAATGTGGTTGATGGATATATGCTTACAGGGTACTGCTTATAGGATTAATCAGCATAGCCCTTTTGAAAAGTAATTCTATACTTATTATTTATACATTTAAAGAGTCACAGGAGTATCTATATTACTTTTTCCCTGAGTAGATAATTGAAGACTGCCCTCCCTCAAAAAAACCCAAAGCAATACTATGTTCACAAAGCTACATGTGAAAGTGCATATTCATGTCAATCATCAGGGAAAAGGATAATTTTAGCATACTAACAATGGATAATGGATACTTTTAGACAGTCATTAAAAAAGATAATACAGCATCTGGTAGAATTTGTGTAAAATTTGGAATGCATGTATACGAATTTGGAATGCATGTATACGAATAAGAAAATTTGGAATGCATGTATACGAATTTGGAATGCATGTATACGAATAAGAAAATCTACAGGCATTTGACTCAGGAAGTGGGGGTCCAGATGGCTTTGGATTCATTTCTAAAGGTCCCCTTTGATTAGGATTCACATTTATCTGTTCCTCCAGTAGTTAAAAATTACATAAGTGGCGCTAGGATGGCTGCATAATTTTCAGGGCCCTGTGCAGTGAAAAGGTGGGTCCTCTTATTCAGACAGTATTAAGAAGTTTAAGATAACAACCACAGGGCACTCAACCAAGTGCATTCCAGGGGTGGCATTGTGTGACTCTGCCCAGGTCACATGGCCTTAGTGTTGGCTCCACGCTTGGCAGTCAGTAAACTGACCTAGAATCAGCCAAGATATTTTTAGTAAGCGGAAGTCACAGCCAATTTACAGACTAACATTCCTTAGCCTTGAACAGAGAAGTACATTTGTGAATTGACTAGAGGCACCGATATAATAATTTTTAAAACTTTATTGACTTTTTTTTTTAGATTTGTCTCACTATGTTGCTGGGCTAGGCTCAAAAGTAGAATCTCCCTGCCTCAGACTCTGTAGTATCTGGGATTAGAGCCCTGGGCCACTATACCTGGCTGTTACTGATTTTTTTTTTAAAGCCCTTTGACAATTTCATATCATAGTCTTGCTTGTTTCACTTTATTTTGCTTTTGGAAAGCATTTTGTAGATATTTTCTCAGGTATCAAGGTTGGTTTTATCAAAGCAAAGTGGAGGCAGGTAGGAAGGAGGTCACTAAAAACCAACACTGAGACCAGTTTTGTTCAGTTATACATGAAATGATCAAAGAGGGGCTTACTGTAGTTTTGCTTTTAGATATGTTTACATGTTTGAAAATTTTTTATTTATGTTGAGGTTAATGGGACTTAAACCTCTCATCCTGTTTCTTTTTTTTTTTTTCCAGTTATTTGCCAATATTAAGAAATCCTGCTTACCAAAACCACAACAGTAATCAAAAACCCTCTCAATTTCTGTTTGCTCTTGGAGACTGAGCCAGGCAGGCAGCGAGCCCTTTGGAGGGCACAGCCCATCTGGACGGCTGCCACAAAGGCTCAAAGCTGCCTGCCCTGTCTTCTCAAATTGCTTTTTTCTTTTTTTCCTTTTCTGATTTCAATAGCAAGACATTTTCGTTAAAAATAAAAACAAACAAAACCTGAAACCCCAGGAAAGTAGAAAAATGAAAATTAAAATCAGCTGTTCTACACTCCAAGAATAACAAGTTTTCTCATTTTATTTATTTTCTCTCTAGATCTTTTTTTCCTCCTAAATGATGTCTCATTTGAAAATGTATATCTGAGTACTCAAAGCTGGGGTTTTATTTTTGGGCTGTGCTCCACCCCACCTTGTAACCACATTTTAAAATGCTCACATTTTTTCATCTGCTTACTAGTATAAATAGTTTTATTGCATACTGAAATATTTCACATGACATACTTAACCTTTCCCCACAGCTGGGTGTAGGCAGTGGACAGCTGGTGTTTGTCCTGCCTCCTCACACTCAAATCATCTCGGAGTGTTTGCCTATGTTTCTAGGACAGGGATTGCTGGATCAGAGGTGAAAGGCTTAGGTAACATTTCCTAAGTGTTCAAGACAGGCTGGACAGAGCTGCTGTGTGACACAGGTGCCCACTCTTGGGGACCAACTGTGAGCTATGGAGTTGGTCAGGGCACCCTCCAGCTGGCCCATTGTGCAGCTCTCCCAGCTGTCTGTCGGCGCTGATGCCTGCCTGACTTTCAGAGTGGTGAAAGGGTAGGCTCTGCCTTGTTCCTTCGACCTCAGAGCGGGGCTCGAGGCGTTGCTGGAGAGGTGTCCCAAGGCACACAGGCTCACAGCACGGCTGCTGGAACCATCAAGACCAATAGAGCCTCCACCCCAGGGACCTTGGGTCAAAAACAAATGCTCCGGTGTAGCAGAGCCAGAGCTTGAGCTGGAATGCCTTGCAGAAGGAAGTGTTCCACGGCACTGCGGTCCCTACCTGAACACTAATGTGCTTGGTCCTAACTTAAGGCCAGAGCAGGCCCAGCAAGGACCGAATGTCTCAGGGTGCAAAATAAGGAAGAAGGTGGCTGGGTGTAGACTCTAAATCTGTCTTTCAGACAGAAACAGGATTCTTTGTCAGACAGATATTTACTTGGTGCTTACTGGACTCTGGGCACTGGTCCAGGTTCTTTCCTGATTTCACCCACTCAGTCATCTTGATAATTCCGGAAGGCAGATCTGAAAGTTCATGTCTCATAGCCACATCCCAACCAGTGCACACTACATGCTGTGCTTCTCACAATGAGGGCTGCTTTAAAATGTTTTTGTTTTGTTTTTTTTTAAACTGGTAAAGCACATCCCTAGGCTGTGGGAGGCCCTGGGTTCGGAAGCTGTAACAGGAGACATCCAGGATGGCTCAGCTTGAGAAGCCAGAGTGACTTTCTGAGTAAATAACCTGAGCCTGGCTGACTCCGGGCACCTGCGACCACTGATGCACACCCTTGAGGCTGTGCTCTGTGTGTTATTCATTGCAGTGAAGCCCGCATCGCCTTAGCTTTTGGCAGCCGTCCAGATGGGCTGTGACCTCCACAGGACCTGCTCAGTCTTTAAGAGCGAACAGAAATTGAGAGGGTTTTTTGTTTTTTCTGGTCAGCAAAATCTCCAGATTTCTTAACATTTTGCCTTCCACCAGCACGGGGTGGGCAGGGGAGCAACTCCTTCTCCCACTGGTACTTTCCCCCAACCTGCTGCTATCCCTGTGTCCAGTGACATTGAACTTCCGGTGGCTTGTTCTCCTTTCAGCCTGTTTTCTGACAAAGATTTTGTAAAACTAGGTCTGAGCAAAGTAGAAGACAGATAAAGAGGAAGTGGGGAGAATTTTTTCACGGGGATGGGGGAACAAGAGATGAAGGGATGGGGGTGGGGAGGAGGGGGGTGGGAAAAAGGAATTGAAAGGGAGAAAAATGAAGAAAATAAAGCTTTTACAAATGGGAAGAAAACCAAGAGTGCAGGAGGACTACAAGTTGGAGCTCCCATGGGGGACTTAGTGACAGGATGGGACCGTCTCAGAATTTAAAACATAAAGATATGGCTAAAAATGTCACTTAGTAGCCAGATGAAGTGGTGCACACCTGTAATCCCAGCTCTCAGGAGGCTGAGGCAGGAGGATTGTTGCGAGTTTGAAACCAGCCTGGGCTACAAAGTGAGCTCAAGGCCAGCCTGAACTGCATAGTGAGAACCTGTCTCTAAAAGACATCACTTAGTGCAAAGGCAGTGGGTCCTATCCTCAGTACCACACATAAAAAAGGAGCAAAGGAGGAGGAGAAAGAGAAAGGGGCCTGGCATGGAAGAAGGGGAAGAGGAAAGCACAGTTCTAAGAGAAAGCTAGGTTTGAGGGAGAACAGGTGATAAATGGTTAATTCCCAGGGTGTCCCAAGAAGGAGCCTCTGAGACCGCTAGAGGGCTTTTATCTAAAATCAGCAGCTGGGATTGGCAGAGGATGTTAGTGTGCCTTTTAGTATCTCTGTATCTTGAAAAATAAATTACCCCATCCGGAGCACACCAACACACCAACACACACACACACACACACTCACACACACCCTAAGAGGAAGGGCCTGTACTTTGACCCTGTCTCTCTCAGGGCCTGATGCAAGGAGTTGGCTGTTACGCATGCGCATGCGTGTCAGGCAGTTTGCACAGAAGCCCTGGAGGCATCTAGAAACAGCTTTCAATTTATAGCCTTCCCCTCAGAGAGAAGATACAGGCCTGGCAGGGTCCCTGGTGTACTTTAAAAGCATGTGTGATACCTGGAGGCTGGTGGCTTGGGGGCAAAGAGGGATCTATGGCTTTCTAAGCCAGAGTCGTCCCTGGAGCCAGGACCAGAGGCTGCTGTGGGGGTGTGGCTTCTGCCTGGAAATGCACCACAATGACAAGGTGTGGCCACGTGGGTCACAGCGGTTTCAGATGAATGTGGCAAGCCCCCTTCGAAGGGGGGCAGCCACAGGACCAAAGCGGAGTCCACAGCAGCAGAAAGTATGAGTGGAAATCATACCACATCACTCCTAAGACAGGCTGCCCCAGCTCAGTTTGAAGCATTCATTTGTCAGGTAGAATGGGAAGAAATATTTGTAAATCATATGTCTGAGAAGTGCCTTGAGACAGCATATGCAAAGAACTCTTACAGCTCAACAACTAAAAGACATAACTGACTAAAAATAGACAAAGACATAAAATGGCCAATAAGCGCAGAAAAGATATGTGAGTGACATTGTTATCCATGACACACCCAGGTGCAGATGCATAGGACAACTTCTGTAATCACAGAAGAACGAGTGTTGGGAGGATATGGAGGAACCGGAACTCCCACCCATTACTGGTGGGAATATGAACTTTGTAAGCACCCTGGAAACCAGTCTGGCAAGTCCTCAAAGACTAAACATCGGTACCATATGACCCAGCAGCTCTACTCCCAGATACAGGCTCCGGAGAACTGAAAATACACATCCACACAAAAACGCATACGTTCATAACAGATGGAACGTGGAAGTACCTGTGGCTACCAAGTGATAAACATATAAACAAAATGTGATCTGTCCATGCAGTGGAATGTTAATTGGCCAAAAAAAAAAAAAAGAATGAAGACGTGCTGTACACTACTAGCTAAGTGGCCCTTGTTACAAGGAACCAATGAACAGCACCAGTCACAAAACACCAGTCATATCCTGTGATTCTATGTTCAGATATGAATCTGTGGAGAATAGAGAAATTTATTGAGACAGAAAGTAGGTGGTTGCCTGGGGCTTGGGGAGGAAGCAGTGGAGGGAAAATGTTAGTGGCTACCAATTTGCTTCATGAAGTAGTGAAAATATCCTAAAATTGGTCACATTTGCATACCCTTGTGCATGTACTAAAACTGCTGAGCTGCGTAATTTAAAAGAGTTGACTGGTATGTTGTTTACTTCTCAATAAAGATGTTTTTATACTTGATCTTTGCCAAAAAGCCAAGAAACAAAATTAAAGCCATTTAAAAAAAAAACAAACAAACCAGTTTCTGGAGACACTGTCATACAGGAAGAAGAGAATTCTGTGAATTGAAATCGTGTTTCCCTCCTCAGCACTGATAGCAACTGGCACAACTCCGAGTCCAGAGAGGCGAACTGTACACGGATCACAGCGACGGAGTGTAGATTCACCACGGCCAGCCTCTCCGGGGGCTTCCCAAAGGACTTCAACGTGTCTCTGCGTGTGCGGGCCGAGCTGGGACCACGCGTATCTGCCTGGGCAACAGTGCCTTGGTTTCAGCACTTTCGAAATGGTAAGCAAACAAGGGCCTTTAGACTTTATTTACAATTTCTTTTTGTTTTTGTCTTTTCGATGCAGGGTTTCACTGTGCAGTTCAGGATGGCCTTGAACTTTCTATGTAGCCCACCTCAGCTGGCCTTTAATTCTCAGTGATCCTCCTGCCTCAGCCTCCCCAGTGCTGGGATTACAGGCAGTATTTGGATTTTAAAAGGGGGTGGTAAAGGATGGATATGATGGTAACTTAACGGATGGTTAGGATGATAGTGTTTCATGTACTTAACACAACAAAAAGGTAGCAACAATTTATATTTTAGAGGTATCTCTAAAGAAGTATATGCAAATGAAATGGTGGGATGTCTGAGGTCCACTCAAAATAATGGTGGGATGTCTGAGATCCACTCAATCCAAAGAGCAGGGCAGACAATAACAAAGCCCATGGACATAAAGAAGATGGGCTATAAGTTGATAATCAACTAAGTTGTATGATTATGATAAGGTTTTATTACGATCATTTCTACTTTCCATATGTTTGGCATTTTCTGTAGTAAAAAGTAAAACAAGAAGAACAGTAGTTTGTGCATGGCAATATCAGTGGCAGAAACAGAGAAAACAGAAGCCCCAGCCAGCTGGTCATCTACTATATTTGTTTGTTTAGAAATAGGGTCTCACTGTGTAGTTCAGGCTGGCCTCACACCCACAGCGATCCTCCTGCCTCAGCCTCCTGAGTGCTGGGGTCACAGGAGTGGGCCACCATCCTTAGCAGTGATCACCTCCTATGGATGGTCTGTTCTTGAGAACCAGCACACATTTGATCTATAAAGTGTCACCTTAATGGAAATTAGGAGCTAAGAAAGTGGTAGATACTGCTGCTGCCCAGGGGACAAGCGATGGTGACAGAAGGGGACCCGTGGTCAGGTGTCAGCTAGCTGCCATCCCTGTTCTCCCACCACGAGGTGCTCAGCCATGTTCATGGTTGGCTACTGGCTGGGTTGGCATTCGCTGCCCTAATTTTCAACTTTGAAGCAAAAGTGTTCTCAAATCTTGCAGACTTAATCTTTCTTTCTTTCTTTTTCAGTACAGGGGATTGAACTCAGGGTCTTCACACTGAGCTCCATTCTTGGCCCTTTTCTCTTATTTTGAGACAGGCTCAGGGTCTCTCTTAATTGCCCAGTCTGGGCTTGAATTTTCTATCTTCCTGCCTCAGCCTCCCAGAGTGCTGGGATCACCGGTGTGTACTACCACACCTGGCTTTTAGCCACTTTTCATAGGGTTAGAACCAGAACCCGTGAGCTGGGCATGATGGCACATGCCTTCATCCCAGCACTCAGGAGGTGGAGGCAGGAAGATCTCTGTGAGTTTGAGGCCATCCTGGGCTATGAAGTGAGTTCAAGGCCAGACTGAACTGCAGACCAAAACCCTGTCTCAAAAATAAATAAATAAATACCAGGGCTATGTGAAGATTACTAAGTAGAGGAATGGATTATAGTTGCAGGGGCTGGGCTTCGCTGTCTCATAAACCTGGTTCAGATTTCCAATGCAGTCATTTCCTGGCTGTGTTACTCTGGACAAGGAATATCAGCCTGGCCTTTGGTTCCTCCTCTGTGACACAGGGGTAACTCTGTATGGCATCTGCACAGGTCCTGTGTGAATACACAGACACCACCACTGGAAGCTGCTGTCACTGAGACCCAGTGTCCCATCCCTGGTGGCAGATCATGCCCAGCCCTATGGGACAGATCCAGGCCTGGCTGGCCTTCAGAAAGGTGCACCTGTGGACATTGTCCTTGGCCACAGCTCATGCCACTCCCCAGAGCACGTGCTGGGAGGTAGGAAGCCTGCAGCTGGTAGCAGCCATGCTGCAGTCACCAAGCAGTGCCGAGGGAAGCTGGAGAATGTCTGTGAGCAGGCGCAGAGAAAGAGCCCTTTGTCCCCAGCAGCCAGGCCTCCAGCCTCACTCTGGCTGGCAGTGGGTTCAGCCAGGCCCTGACTCTGCCCCTTGGTCTCACCTGGACCTGGCTAACCCACCACCACTCATGAGGTCAGAGGCCCACCTGCGGTCTCGGCAGGGACCAGTACTGCAACACAAAGAGGAAGCGGCCAGAGCATAGGCCTGACCCTCCTGGCCACCTGGAAACACCAGGGGTGGGTGTGGAGATGAGTTCCTTAAATTCATTAACACTGTGACACTTGCTTGACAAACACCACCACCTTTCACTCATAGTACATCATTGGTCATGGTGCTTAGCTGTCCTAAGAAGATTCACAGTGGTCACATTTCTGTTAGTATGTTCAATCTTACCGTAACAAGAAGCGAAGACACAAACATTCTTACAATAATAAATATACGCCAGGGTGGTGGCACACACCTGGAGTCCCAGCTACTCAGGAGGAGGCAGCAGGAGGATCACTTGAGAATCCTGGGCAACACAGTGTGACTTTGTCTCAAAATAAATAAAGTTAGTAATAAATAAATGAATACAGGTATATATATAACTTTGCTGACTTCTGTGGGAACTTTATGATAGGTGAGGGCTAGCTAACCCTGTGAAAAGCTGACCCTTGCTTAACCCTCCACTTCTGTTTCTCTGAGAATCTAGTTGTGTTACCGGTGTCATAATCAACCCCGATCCAGGTAGCCTTGCTTGTAGTCAGTCGACCCCTGGTAGGAAAAGAGTGTCTGCCGGGACCACCTTGAAGACTTGGTGGGAAGAGTGATTCTTGTAACTGGCCAGAAAACAACTTGTGTGGAGTTGTCACAAGCGATAGTGGCTCTAGCGCCTGTCAGCAGGGGAGGGTCCTGCGCCTGCCCCATGTGATCTCAACTCCCTGGACCGAGCTGGCCCCAGGGGCCAGAGAGCCCTGCTCTGGGCCAAGTGGAGAGGTGCCTTCCACTTGGAGGTTTACGTCCAAACCCTTGTCAAGCCCAGCACGCCTCTTGGAGGCTTACACATCTGTACAATCTCAGCTCCTACAAAGGTAAATGCGTGTGTGCTCACATTCACACACTGGGTGTACACTCTGCACATATCTATCTGCACAGTCTGCACACGCGTGTATGTGCGCCCATGTTACACTTTGGTTTGTACTTCTGTTTCAGTTACCATTGGGCCTCCAGAAGACATCGTGGTGACCCCAGGAGCAGGCTCCCTCATCGTCACGTACTCTGCCCCCTTCGACACCGGGAGCCCCACGGAGGCCACGTTTTCCTACATTGCCAAATATTGGGAAAGGGGTAGAACGCATAAGGCAAGAGCATTTTGCTTCTTTGTTTTTAGTTTCTATTCTTTTGAGTTTCTGATTCAGAAAAAGAAAGAAAACCAATGTAGGCCAAGAGAGCAGCCTCTCCCAGGGAGTCTCTTGGAGGCTGAGCCCTGAGCTAGCCTGAATTCCCTTCCCCAGGCTCCCCTGCCCAGGTGGAGCCGAAGGAGCCTCCCTGAGTCACCCACTCCTGCTGTTGGGACGCAGGCAGTGCCAGTGCATTGCCACCTCTGCACTTTCGAGCAGGTCTTAATGGCTCTGCCTCTGTTCAGACTGTACAGTGAAGCCCTGCATGCCTCCATAGTCTTGGAATTCCATCCCTTTTATTTAACATCAGGCTCCAAAAAACACCCAGAGGACCCAGGGGTCTCCCTTTGATGGCGAAGCCACCATGGCCATTTTCATGACCAAGAAAAAGAAGGGCTGCACACCCAAGGTCGGCAGGTCTAGAAGGAGAGCACAGATGAGTGGGTCAAAACTCACCCGAAGGAGACCAGGCATCCAGAAAGCAGGGCCAGCAGGTCTGGGAGGGTCTGGCCCATGTGGAGAACTGCAGGTGCCCAGAAAAACCACCCTTGTGAGGGATGTGACGGCAGGGAGGCTGGCAAAGGGGCGCCTGGTCCAAAGGGACTGATCACCCTGGACACTCACTCCTGATGACAAATCCCCAGGTCCTTTTGACCAAAACTATACAAGGAGCTGGCTCAGTTCAGTCTAGGCCAGAAGGAGGTTGGGGGTGAAATGGACCTTATTTTCCAAAATATTTTTTCCCATTTGACTAACTCAAGATATCTAGATCCAATTAATCATAACATTCAAGATGTTCATTTTAAAGGAGGACATTTTACCCTGGAAACTGGCAATTGTTACATGACAGATGCTGCAAGGGGGCTTCTGAGACCCCAAGGCCATGTCCCCTGTGGGCAGTGACCCTCGACATCGGGTTCTTCTTTGGCTGTCATTGTCACTGTGGATCTGAGGGAAGGCAGGGAAAGCTGGACGTGGCTCGAGCCTGTCCACTGGGTCTTCTCAGCTGGGCTCACAGTGTCCTTTCCATAGGTTATAGGCCCTGTCACAAGCAACTCCATTTTGCTGGAAAACTTGAAGCCCTTCAAAGTGTACTGTTTAAAAGTCCAGGCACAACTGTTTTGGACAGTGACAAAGATCACGAAGCCCGGGAATTTCAGCAAAGAATTTTGCTCCGAAACAGCAGCAGATGGTAAAACATCCTTCTTGTATCCGTTAGGAGCTGGGGAAAGAACACTTCTAAAATAAGAACAGGAAATATTCATGAACTGGCAAGTGTTGGGGACAGAGAAGATAGAGAAATGGGGGAAAGAGAGGACACTTTACTGCAGATAGGGCTGGGGATGTAGCTCAGTTGCACAGTGCCTGCCTGGCAAGCTTGAGGTCCTGAGTTCAACAGCCAATACCAAAAAACAAAACAAACAAACAAAAAACCCTGTGGGTGTAAGGAGCTGGGGCTGAGGCCTGCAGTGGCCAAGGTGGTGAGTCAGCTGACACATGCATCATTTTATTATAGGATCACCAACTAGCTGAGCGACCCTTATCTGAAATGCTTGGGATGAGGAGTATTTTGGATTCCAAATCTTTTCATAATTTCAAATATTTGTTTTAAACTGGGTGTAGTGGTGCACGCCTGTGATCTCAGCATTCTTGGAGGGCTGAAGCAGGAGGATTGGCACGAGTTCAAGGCCAGCCTTGGCTGGCTACACAGTGAATTCAAGGCCAGCCTTGGCTGGCTACACAGTGAGTTCAAGGCGGACCTGAACTACATAGCAAGACCCTGTCTCCAAAAAACCAAGCCAAACAAAACAAAAACAATAATGTTTGTCTATACATAAGGAGCTATCTTGCGATTGAGATCCATATCTATACACAAAAGTCAAGTATGTTTCAGGGCTGGGGATTTAGCTTAGAGGCATAAGTGCCTGCCTGGCAAACTCAAGGTCGCGAGTTCAATCCCTGGTACAAAAAAAAAAAAAAAAAAAGTATATTTCAGATATATCTTATACCAGTGATGGCAAACCTTTTAGAGATCAAGAGCCCAAACTGCAACCCAGTACTCACTTATCCCAAAGGCCCAACACTGCAGTTAAAGTTAATAATGAGGTCTCCTTTAAAAAAAAAACTCATACATTAACATCTTTTGTCTTAAAAACACAATAAGCTGGGCCTAGTGACACAGCCTGTAATCCTAGCACTTGGGAGGCTGAGATAGGAGAATGACTGTGAGTTTGAGGTCAGCCTGGGCTATACAGTGAGACCCTGTCTCAAACACACACACACACACACACACACACACACAAACACATGTGCCATAGATTCCCCACCTCAGTCCAAAGACTGAAAGGTATTCTACATAGTATTTTTAGTGCACTTGGATCTCTGTGACCTATCACATGAAGTGTGAAATTTTCTGCTGTGGGCATCATGTTGATGATCAAAAAGTTTCAGGTTTTGGAGCATTTCAGACAAGATTTTTTTGAATTAGAGAAGATACCCAATCTGTATTAATTCAGTGATAAGGGAAAGCTGGGTGTGATGGCGTACCCTGTAAGCCCAGCACTTGAGAGGCTGAGGCAGGAGGATCACGACAGGTTTAAGGCCAACCTAGGTTGCACAGTGAGTTTGAAGACTGAACTGCATAGTAAAATCCAGTTGCAAAAGGGGAAAAAGAAAAAACTAAAGCGTAAGACAGTGTAGAGGGCGGGGGACCAGCCATTCCCTGGGTGCCATCTGAGCAGCAGCAGGCGATAACTCAACTGGCATTTGTGTTGAGTGGGGGGTCATTTCACTCACTGTGACGTCACCTTCTGTAGCCTCCACCAGGCTGCAGCAGATCATCCTGATCTGTCTGGGAACCTTTGCGCTGCTGCTGGTGCTGACCGGGGGCTGTTTCCTCCTGGTCCGGAGATACCAAGGGCTGATCAAGTACTGGTTTCACACTCCGCCGAGCATCCCGTCACAAATAGAAGAGGTATGTGCACCTCCCTTGAGATTGCAGAAGGCACAGGGCCTGGAGCACAGAGATTTGAATTAAAAATGTCAGAGTGGCCAGCTGTGAGGGCACACACCCATAATTCCAGCACTGAGGAAGCTGAGGCAGGAGGATTTAGGAGAGTTAGAGGCCAGCCTAGGTTACATGGTGAGTCCAAACCAGCCTGGACTACAAAGTGCCACCCTGTCTCCAAAAAAACAAAAAAAGGATCTGCTCCTGGAGAGTGTATGTGATTCCTTGGTAAACCTGGGATACAGGGATGAGAAACACTTTTACTTTTGTTATCTCTAGAATGAAGACCCATGCCAAGGAGCCCAACTGTCAGACAATGGTGCCTCTAGGAAGCACCAGTGCGGTTCCTCTGTCAGGAGATGTTGAAAGCACACAGGTGCTATTTAAAGTGCCCCAGTGGGGCCTCCCCGATTAGCATTCTCTTGGAGTAACCGCGGTGCATGGTCTCAGAACTTACACTCAGCTGAGGCCGAGGAAGTGGGTTTATTCCTCCCAGCATGAATCTAAAACACAGGCTTTCAGTTGACTTTTCTGGGAAAGTGTGAAAAACAGCTACCAAAGGTGGCTGCAGTTAGATGAGAAGAATGAATCATGTTTCACTTTGATTTTTGAGGTTTTTGCAGGGGCACATGACCCCAGCGTGCTCCTCCTTATCGCAGCTCGCAGATCTCCAAGAGCCTGCGAGGCTCTGGTTTCCGGGGACCGTGGCCAATGGGCGGCTGCACATAGGGGCAGGGTGAGCTGGGAGCCGTGAGATAAATAAACATGCCTTGGTACGACACGGGTACCGGTACTGGCACCAGGGGCCACAGGAGAACGCCTGGGTGGCCCACGGCAGAAAGCTCGGCTGCGAGGAGGGGCCGAGCCCAGTGCCTCCAAACCATCCCACTTAGGTCCCCTTTCCTCCACTAAAGAGACATTTTAAAAACATTTTAGGATAGGGGCTGGGGATTTAGCTCAGTGGCATAAGCGCCTGCCTTGCAAGCAGGCAGTCATGAGTTCAATCCCTGGTACCGATAAAAAAAAAAAAAAAAAAAAAAAAAATTCAGGACTGATAATCCACACATCTACAGAGTGAGGATTCTTGCCTGCTTTTGCTGAGTTATGTCCTTCATGACTTTCAGCAGACGAATATGCTTGGTCCTTGGATTAGTGTTAAAAATATTGCTAAAATGAAGGGTCAGCTGGGTGACTTAGGAGTTGCCCTAAAAAAAAGGGTGGCACATGCCTGTAATTTCAGCACTTGGGAGGTTGAGGCAGGAGGGATACCCCTCCAGTTAAAAGCCAGCTTGGGCTACTGAGTTGGAAATGAACCTTCACTACATAGTGAGACCCTCTTAAAAAAAAAAAAAAAAAAAAAAGCCAGGCATGGTGACACACTCCTGTAATCCCAGCACTCCGGAGGCTGAGGCAGAAGGATTGTGGTAGTTCCAACACCAGCCTGGTCTACAAAGTGAGCTCAAGGCCAGCCCGAGCTGCACAGCCAGACCCTATATCAAAATGACAAAATAAATAAATACATGAATAAAATAGACAAGGGGTAAAGCGGTGGTGTTCTTGTATTAGAAACCATTTCAGGCCCAGGGTTCAGTGGTACAACGTGTATCTAGTATATACCAGGCCCTGGTTTCAATCCCAGCACTGCAGAAAAACAAGACAGAAAAATTATTTCATTGGTAGACAGAATAAATAAAATCAAATAAAAGCAAAAGGTCTGACATATGAAACTGGTAAGCTAATTACAATATCGGTTCTTAATCTTTTCTAGTACTTAAGGGACCCTGCTCAGCTCATCCTAGAGGTCTTGGACCAGGACAGTTCCCCAAAGGATGATGTCTGGGACTCTGTATCCATCATCTCTGTTGCAGAGAAGGAAGGAGAAGACTTGGAACCAAAGCACTGGTCCAGCCGGGCATCCCCAGAGGAGGACATTGAGCAGGGAAGTTAATGACATCCAGCCTGGAGCTCACACAGACCCACTCCCGGCTCCTGCCTCAGAAGCCTGCCATGCTGAGTGTCTAGAGGAAGACAGCTGAGGACTTTTTCTAAGAATTTCCTGACTCTCTGCGTTTGGTGGCAAACACCTGTGGCCACAGGACTTGGGAGACTGAGGCAGGAGGATCACTGCAAGTTTGAGGCCAACCTGTCCAAAAAAAATTCTCTGAGTTTTACAAGTTCCTAGGAAGATTCTACAGAAATCTCTTAAAAGATGAAGGTTTCTTTTAAACACTAAAAACACATGAAACTTCTTGCCTGCAGCATGACTACAGCAGGTCTGTGTCAGTTTCCCTGATGGTTGGTCCAGGCCATTTGGAGATTAGTTGTTCTTCTGAACTAATAACTGAGTTGTCCCAGTCTGACCCAGCCTGTCCCAAGGATGGATCATAGGTGCCTTCCAGTTTGCTGGCTTCAAATGTGATTCACCCTGGAGTGAGGACACAGCACTTGGCTAGCATGCATGAGGCTCTGGGTTCAGTCTGACACCACACACACACACAAGTAAACTAGTAAAAAATGTTTCTAGGGGCTGGGGATTTAGCTCAGCGGCATAAGCACCTGCCTTGCAAGCAGGTGGTCGTGAGTTCGATCCCCGGTACCGATAAAAATGAAAAAGACAAAAAAAAAAAAAAAAAAAAAAAAGGTTTCTAATAAATTTTTTTTAAAAATCTAGAAACCAGTATATAGGGAACTTTTTCAATAGTCTCTGTGCAGTTTTTCGTTCCATTTTGCCGTTTTTCGTTTTGGCCTATTTTCTGCCAAGTTTTAGCTTCTTAAACTTCCTATGTAAACTTGTGTTTTCTTAGGTAACACCCAGCATAGCTGATGGGGCCCCAGGGAACTCCCTGGCAAGAACACTGTGGGTGTCATGTGATTCCTTGAAGCGGGATGACGAGGTTTTCAGAAGTGATTTTCATTCTTGGCTTACATGCTGAAGAGCACTGTGCTAAAGAGAATAGGCTGACCTGTGATGTTTTCCACCAAATGTACACGAGACTGGATGGTGCTGGTGTTGGGGGGCTCTTTCGTTCAAGCGACACATGCTTGAAGCCCATCTTATGAGTCTTAACATTTAGGAAAGAGATGGGTGGATGCACCCCAAGCCTGCACAGGGAACACAGTGGCAGCCAGGCCTGCTTTGGGCAAAGCCCTGCTGGCCACCTTTGCTCAGCTCAGCAGCGGATGAGGAGATGCCGTCTGAAGGCTGATGAAGCTTCTAGCACTGGTTGGTGAAGTCAGCTTTTTTTCCTCAGTTGGGCCCAGTCTTGCTGCTTGGAAGCTGGGTGCTTTTCCTTTAGGCATTGTGCAATTGGCTGTCCAGGGAGGCAGGAGGTGTGGAACCCAGTGGTAGGGTGCCTGTCTAGCAGGCCCAAGGGTGTTGCCCATCATGGGCAACAAAGGAAAAAAGGCCAGTCCCGCCCCCAGCAGCCTGTGCTTGTAAGTCCTGTCTCTTAGATGCACCTTGTGTTGGCACAGATTTGCAGGAAGGGTTAGTAAGTGGGAGAAGTAAAAATTCTCTGTGGACACTTAGGACAGAAGCGCGTCCTCTGCTGACCATGGGAGGAGATGACAGGATGTGTAAACAGCCACCCCTCAGTATCCTTCGGAGATTACTGTAGGTCTAAGCCCCCCGCTTGGGAACCAAACCCACAGACACTCAAGTCCTTATGGAGAATGGTGTTATATCTGTATATGACTGACATACACCCTCTTGTACACTTTCAGTTATCTCTAGGTTATGTACAATACCAACACTATGCAAATTGACTAATCAATAGAATTAATACAGTATGCCACTAGCTTAAAAAATTAACTTAGGACTTTAAGTTTTAGTCAATCTAAGTTTAATTCTTCTAAGATTTTTTTAGTTGGAAGAAAAGAAAAAAAGTTTTTGGTGGGGGAGGGGATTGGTTTTTTGAGGCAGGATTCACTATGTTACCCAGGCTGCCAAGGACATAGTGAGGCCCAGCTGGCCTCAAACTCGCAAAGATCCTCCTGCCTCAACCTCCTGAGGGCTGGGATCATATTCATACACCACCACACCTGGCTCAGTCTTCTAAATCATCTATAACAGAGTATAACCTTAAGTGGCTGGGTAAATCCAGCCCATTCCATTATTGCATAGCCTGTGAACTAAAAATACTTTTTACATCCTTAAATTGGAAAAAAAAAATTTCATCACATGCAAAATTCAAATTTCAATGTCCATACAGTTTTATTGGAATACAGTGAGGTTATCGTCTATAGCTTCTTTTGCATGACAAGTCAGAATTCCGTTGCATCAGAGACTGTGTCGCCACAAACCTTAAGATATCTGCTATCTGGCCTTTTATGGAAAGAGTTGCTAACTGCAGCCTATTCAATGAACTGGTCATTGTAGAGGTGCAGAGATTTACTCGTGTAGTTTCAGGTCATGAATTACAGGTCCATGCATTTCACAGGGAGCTCTGGGGTCACAAGCTGTAGGCGGGGAACCCTTCCTTCTGCTGTGCACCTATAGATCACATCATGGACCATGCACTAGGGAAGGCTGGCTGGAGTCCAGGAGGATGCACTGCACGCACATAAATGGGAACGAGAGCCCTATACAAAGAACTACTCACCCAGAGATGATGTAGTTAGTTGGACTGAGGCCACTTGTAGACCGTAAGTTATTTTTCTGTGAATTAGATGAGGTCACCTATCTTAAAGACACTATTTCCAAACGCTACAAACTGTTAAGTAAGCACATTTCCTGTGCCTATTCTATGAAGGACATTACACACCCCTGAGGACCAGACGCTGGTGTCCTTGAAGATAAATCCCTGCGTGAGCTCACAATTACACAGGAAGTGCTAAGACCCAAGAGGGTGAAGGACAGAGGCTTTCAGAAGAGAAAAGGCCTCAGGGCAGGACCTGGAGGCCTGGTAGAGACCTAACCTAAGGGAGACATCCATCTGCAAGACACCACCTGATGTTCTGCCCTAGAAAAAAAATGGGTGCTGCTCTCTCCCCCAAGACTTCCACATGGAATGTTTTTCCATTTTTCTGAGATGGGGTCTCACTAATGTGGCTGGGCTGAAAATCCCAATAATCCCCCTGCCTCGTCCTCCAGAGTGCTGGAATTAAAGGTGTGCACCACCATGCCCGACTTCATTTCATTTTAAATCACTTCTCTGCCCGTGGTTTTAAACCTGCAGAATCACTGTGCAGTCACAGCACATTAAGGGCCCCTTGGGAGCTCCAAAAGGATAGTCGCTATCTGCCAAATTGCCTGAATCTGGGATGAGAACATCCTAACCCAGCCTTCCTGTTTGGCGTTTCCTGAAAACTCTGGAAACCCCCGAGTTTTCCACGGTGCAGTGGGATTTCCATGGCCCTGGCTGCAGGAGGAAGGCCTGGCTATCTGCAGGGGAGAGTAAAAGTGGTTTCCCATTCCTTGCTGAGATCTCAGCAGGCTGCCTCTGGGAGGGCTGGGAATGGCCAGTATGGTGACCACTGCTCCGGACAGAGATCTGCTCAGGGCACCTCGCCAGCACTCTAGGTAAACTGTCAGGGATGCAGCCTAAAAGCCCATCCCATTGTGGAGATAGGGCGGGCAGTAAGCAGAAATAAAGATGGAAAGGAGACAAGGAAAGTTGTGTTATTAAAACCATGCTTTTAAGAAAAGCCGCAGCTTCAGGACACAAAAATTACTCAAGCCTTTTTTTCACACTGAGGAAACTAAAAGCATAAACTTTTACAACAACTCCAAAAGCTCTTAAAGACTAGGAGCCTGCGTACTGGGCTCAGGGCTTTGCGCTGAGTGTACTTCTCAGGCAAACTCCACCCTCAGGGGCAGGGTTAGTGGGTGTCAGGTTGCAGCATAGCCCCCAACACCAGTAAATGGTCTGCATTGTCACCTTGCCTGCCAGTGGGTGACCTGCAGACAGTAGGCACACACAGCCTGGATCACTATCTTTAAGATGATCCAAAACCACATAAGTAAACCAGGCATGGTGGCACACACTCATAATCCCCGCACTTGGGAGGCTGAGTTTGAGGCCAGCCTGGGCCACACCGTGAGTCCAGACCAGCCTGAAATGCATATAGAAAGAGACCATGTAACAACAAATACAAATATCCTGGCCATAATGTCTCATTTTCTGAATACTTGCACTCCCAAGTATGTGCTAGCCTGAACTATACAGTGAAACACTGTGTCAAATAAACGAAACAAGCTGGATGTAAAGTGAGTTGAAGCCTGGACTGCATACCAAAACCCCCGTCTCAAAAAGACCAAAAAAAAAAAAAAAAAAAAAAAAAAAAAAAAAAAAAAATCAGAGTTTGAAAGCATAAGAGCCCTTTAAGAGCTGATGAGTGTTTTAGACATCAGCAGGCCTGAGGGACAAAGGGAAGGGTGAAATGTCCAAAATATCATGCTTTGTCAGTTATAGTTAAGTAAAGAAACAAAGACTAGTGTGTGGTGAATGTTAGGTCTCATACCCTACTGAAAGAGTTGCTGGCCCAGACCGGACACTTTAACCAGGAAAAGCCTCAGCCAAGTTAGGGGGCTCCTGCCTCCCCCGCCCCTATAGATTTACCTGTAATCCTATACCCCCATTCCTAAGAACCTGTCCCTGGCGCCAAACGTGTGCCAATGAAATACCTGTGCATCCCTAATGCCCCTTGGGGTCCACCCGAGACAGGGGCTACTTATGGGCCTCACTCCACGTGTTCGAGAGAAGAAAGGGAGAGTGTGTTCCAGAGAGAGACTGCCGGCCCCGGGGTGGAGGGGCGGGGGGGGGGTCTCTCCCCACATTCCTGAAATAAAGGTTACTTATATTTTATACTCCTTTCCACCACTCCTTTCACGGCCCTCTTTCCCTTTCCACTCCTTCCTTCCACCCCTTCCTCTTCCTCCTCTTTCTCAGACCTAACACCTACTCCACCCCACTGAGCAGTAACACCTCACTCCTTCCAAAACAAGGCACATAGCATCCCAGGGTGCCCTGGCTTCACCCAGTGGTAGCAGAAAGGACAGCATTCTTTAGAGACCCTTAACTTTGGGCTGAGAGCTGATATACATTAGAACTTATCTTTCCTAAGTTTCCTGTATGATTATGGCCCCTGCGAGAACAGGGACCACCTGAAAAGAACAAGGAAGATGTTTCTGAGATATCAACATTCCCAAGTAATCATTAAGGCTACCTGTAGAAATTAAAATATCCTACTTGGGACAGCTAAGGTAATTGAGGCGCATTATGTTCATCTGGATCCTTAAGGGAAAAACATAAAGTGTGACAAAGCTGCTACAAAGTATCTGCATTAGCAGACTCAAAACAACCCAAACCAGCAGATGGGGACTCTTTTTGTTTTTCACAACCTGCGTGCCACCTTGTGACCAAAAGCTAAACAGCACTTAGAGAAGAAAGAAAACGTGCTCTGCAAAACATCAGAAAGAGAGACAGGGAATACACTCAGCATTTCCTTGGGTTAATTCTAGATAGGGCAACAGTCTCCTGTCACACATAGGGCAAAAACGTAACTTGTACCTCCCCGAGAACTCTGGCTACAAACCAGAACAGGAGCCATGTCACAGAAATAGTATTCTCCTACTGCCCCTTTATCTCCTTTCTACTCCCAATTCACAGGCAAGTTATCTGACTTTTAGGTATCAGAGTTTCTCACTGCAAATTTGGGCAGAAGACAAAATGCAAGAGAGAGAGTTCTCAGTTCAGCAGGAAAATGCTCCTAAAACAAAGACCTCCTGGATGATTAAACTGGAAATAGTGAAAGAGGAAAGAAATTGAGACAGAAAGATCTGAAGCTCCTTAAGAGACAATTTTTCTTCCCCAGCTGCCCCAAATACCTTGCAGCCAGCTCAGCTCCATCAGATACCAATGGCCGCACCAGGAGACATTTGCTTGGGCTGCAGCGGGGCCTCTGATTGGATCTACCCCCGACTCCACCCTGCATCTCTTTGGATGATTCTGCATCTCTGTGTCCCACATTTTGTCTCTATTAAGTCCTCAAGGGGGCCCCTCCTCTACCCAAATAGAAACTCAATGTACACAGGAGCCTACTTTTTTCCCCCTGTGTAAGCAATTTCCCCCAAACCCTTAGCAGGTCAGTTCATGCAGTGTTATGGGTTGTGTCTAGATGTCCTCCCAAAGGCGGCTGGGCTTCAGGGGTGGCCAGATGTAGAATGCATAATGCTGGGATTAAGGATGTGTGATTACTAATTAGTCCACTGATTGGCTTTACATTGGCCCTAACCCCAGTAGCCTAGATAGAAAAGGGGCAGACGGAAGTTACCACTGTCTCTTGTTGACGCAATTTCTGGCTGGCTATCTTCTGCCTGCCCTGCTTTGCCATGGGCTGTTTCTCCTCTGTGATGTTCCTCTGCCACACCACTCTGCCTTGGAGCCAGCTGGTTCTGGACTGAAACCTCTACAAACTGTAAATAAATAAACCTTGCCTACCTTAACCTTGAGTGTTGGATATTTTGTGTCAGCAAGGAGAAAAGTAACTAAGACACCCCACTGTGCTGTCATGTAAGTCTAAATAAAACCTATTCTGGATAGCGCGATTGCCTATTTGGGGTTTCTATCTCAAGCACTTAACAGTGAGCTGGTACACTAAGCTGGCAACACAAAAGTTGACTGCATGGAAGAATAAGGATACCAAAGCAGCCAGCAACCAAGGCTACTGACACTTAAAAGACACTTAAGCAGCAGAGAAAGAACAGTAGGGAGCAAGGAAAAATTGCTGGGAGTCCCCATTTCTGGTCGCCAACTGACAGGTGAGATACACAGAAGGCAACTCCAGCCTTGTTTCAACTGTCATACTACAAACAAGTATCCTTGTTTATAGTCCATCTAATGCATTTTCCACACTATCGTTCTACTGGCCATGGGCAATTTCAGTTTAAAGTGGCCTCCAAGTTCTGCTGAAGAACTACTCTTAAACACACAAAGGTTGTGATGTGCCTGAGGGAAAAATCTATTCCAGAAGGTTCACTGAGCATGAGTTAAAGTGCTGTTGGACACAAGATCAATGCTAATGACCCAACAATGTATATTAAATAAGATATCCTTAAGCAGAAATACACAGAAAGCAAGGTCACCTATTGATCAGTTGAGGTCAATAATGAGACTATGGGTCTCAGAGGTGGTCTTCCCCCTAGATACAATGCCTCGGTATTCTCTAATTTAGTGGCCACAACTTTACTCAGCCAAGGAATAGCAAGGACTGTTATCTGGAAAGCTTTCCATTTAAAGTGTTGGGGTAAATGGAAAAAAAGAGCTAGAGGACAAAAGTATTTGGGCTTGCTAATAATGAAACTCAGGGACAGCTGAGGTGAGACATGTTAATTGGATTAATCTAATCATTTCACATTGTAGAGAAACATCGTAACTCTGCCTTGTATTCCATAGACATACTGTCAATAATTAAAAAGTGTACATTAAATTTAAGGGATAAGAGTAAGTAAAGATTCTTTAAACAACCGATTAGCACACAAATTAGTTCTTTCTTTATAAAATGGAAATATAAGATTACTTCTAAGAAAATGAGGGTGGCTATGAAAATTTGTGTCACAATTCCCTCCAGGTAAAAAACGACTGTAGGATCAAATACACGTCTCCAGTGATGCTTCAGGAAAGCACTACATCTATGTCACAGCAGACTATTCATCTTCAGTCAGAGAAATAAGGGAAAAAAATCATAGTGACTGAAATAGTAATTTCTTGGCTAGAGATGTAGCTTGGTGGTAAAGTGTGTGTTTGGCAAGTGTAAGGCCCTGAGTTCAATCCCCAGTACCAAATAATAACAATCATTTCTGCTTTACATAGCTTCTATTTCCATTTCTACTCTTTCCTATCTGAATAAATTACAAAGTGAAGAGACTGCTATGAAAAAATTGCACAGGGCTGAGTATCTTTTAACAACATTTAACTGATTATTTATAGTACATAAAATTAGCTCAGGTGTTCTCTTCAGGGCTTAACAGGTTGTCGCTTGAGATTAAAATCCCTAAGGCTGCCCCAAAATTCCACACACTCTAAGCAGAATCAAAATGAGTGATGACAGGAGAGTGCATGGAGGAACAGGGATAAATTTATACGACTGGCAGAGACTCGTATGAAGTAAATAAATCTATAAAGAAGTAAGGAAAGAAATGCTGCCGAACTGACATTATGGAAATACCTCTTCCACCAGGGAAGAATGTACAGAAGAGTTCAGTGCATCTAACTCAAATGGGTGGGGATCTTGCATCACCATCAAACACCCTTGCAGTGCCTGATGGTCTGATAACATTCATCTTATAGCTTTCAAAATTCATGATGTTAACACATGCCAATGTCTTACAAAGACCAATACACAATGGAAAGTCCAACCTGTTTTTTTCACCACTGGCAATAGGGAAAATAACGATTTCAAGAAATAAATATTGTTTAAATTATGCTGGTTAAAAATTGATCACACACAAAAGACATTCAACAACCACTGAACTTGTTTAACAGTGAGATCTTTATTAAGGGAGTCAAATGTAATTATGAATTCTACCAACTCACAGTATCTCTAAGAGTGGATACCAATATCTGTTTAAATGGAAAGTAAACTGAGAAAATTACTTTATTGTCTTACAATAAGAAAATTCATGTCAGAGTCAAGAATAAAAAAAATCATTTTCAGTCGGTCTTCAGGGATAGCCTTTTTTTTTAGGTATACCCTTCAAAACCCTCACACTGATATTTTAAAGTCTAAGTACACTATTGTATTTCTCCTTCTTTTAAGATCAATGTACTTGAATAATTAAAAAGTGAAGAAAAAATCAATTTTTGTGGTTCATTTTTTCAAACACTTAACAATATTAGAATGTGACAAGTAATATTTATTGCAACAGGTTCTAAGAGTACAAACAAGTAGCCTTAAAATCCGTTGGAAGCAAGACACAACTCACTGACATTCTGAGAGAAAACAAGAAGTAATGAACAAGATGGTGTCTAGACAAAGGCACAGCTTTCTGCAACGGCTTCAGTCTGTGCACAGGAAGTCCTCTCTGAGAGAAGTTCTTAAGTAAGGCTTGCATCAGAAATTGCATATTTTACTATTGATATTATCCCATTTTAGGACAAAAGGCTCCATAAAATCCCTCTGAGGAAAAAAGTGCAACACAAAATCTTTTTTAACAAAGGATTTAACAAAGGAAAGCAAAAGCAGCAATAAAGGCTCATAGAATACACAGTGCAAATAGAGTATTTCAGAGTAGGCAAAAGAGGTTTTGAATTGGAGTGTGAAATTTCAATTAAGGATGCATTTTACAGCAACTGTTGACTCGAAGCTTCAGAGCCACTGCAAAGAGAGACCTGCAATGGGTAACTAAGTGGCTGAAATGATTAATTTTTCACTATGGCACAAAGATTCCCTTCAGGAAGAAGTGCTTTATCTTTAAACTATTCTACTTTCTGTTACCTGGGTCATGCTTTTAAACTGCAGCAGTCTCAGATTTGCTTGTTACACAACTGTGTTACGCCAGACACCAGCAGGCAGGCTGAAAGACCACCCCGCAGATCACTGAAGCTGCTTTTATGGGGAGCCCACTGTTGAACAGCCTTACAGTCTTTACACGTTAACCATAAAAACCAAGTTTATTTGATTATGTGTTACCCCTTCTCAAATAGAGGAAATCTATCTAAAAGAGGCTTTCCAACTAGTCTTGTGGGTATTTTAAAAATCTTCATATAAAAGCCCACTTCTTTAATACAGAAGAACAAACTTTTTCCTTTAAAAAAATCCCATTTTTGGGGGCTGGAGATTTAGCTCAACGGTATAAGTGCCTGCCTTGCAAACAGGCAGTCGTGAGTTCGATCCCCAGTACCGATAAAAAGGAAAAAGACAAAAAAAAAAAAAAAAAAAAATCCCATTTTTAAGCCAAATAAATTACAACTTGCAGAAACAGCTTTAAAAATGGCTTAATACTTATTCCAGATATATGAAGATACAATTTTTTGTACATCTTCAGAAATTAGAGACACTGAGATGGTATTTCTCTCTAAAATGACATGATGACATAATCCTGGCTCAGGGAACAGATCAAGCTTTAAGTCTCAGGAATAAAAAACTGATACTCATCATCCAATCTATATAGTCTTATATTATGTACATATTATAAGTCTAGTCAATGAAAAAAAGGACAGATTTTATAAACCTATTTCAGAACTCAGGGCATAAAAATGTAAAGAAACAAAAACATTTAATATACAATCTATTCCATTTGGCAATTTGTAAATTATATTAAGATAAAAACTTATCTACAAATAGAATGTAATAAAAGAAAAATGTGATTTAAAAAGTGATCTCAGGTCCAGAGCTCTTCCGTTCTTCCAAATTTGTAGATCAGAGTGCTAGAAAGATACACATATAAATCATGAGGAAAAACATGAAAAAGTAACACAATTTACTTCCTAAAATATGCTTAGACAGGTGTCCCCTGAATGCTTTGTGTCATTTCTAAAATTAAGTAAGAGACCATGATGGTGGTGTCAGAATTTCTTGTTTTATAATGCTGTTTAGCAAGGATAGCTGAGCTTAAATACTCCTGCTTAAAACCTAAATACTCAGAAAACTTGTAAAGGAAAGGGACATTTTTCACAGTAGCAAAACATTAGGACCAGTTTTTCTCTCTCAAAGCCTCTTGTATCTGAACTGCAATTACTATAGCACCCTAAAATATAGCAGGCTGCAGCTCCTTGTTCATTAAAAAGTACTGTGTGGCAAACGTGGGCTATAGGAGAGGCCCTAGCTAAGTGCTGGGGTGTGAGTCAGTCACAATGAACTGATCTGCTCCTTAATGGAGCTCAGAGGTTGGGGAAGGAGACCATCAAAAGCCTCTAAAGACTCAATTAAAAATAAAAAGTGCTATAAAGGAGCAAAAAATAAGGATCTGACCTAGTTAGAAGCTGAGAAAAGTAGTAACTGAGCAGAGATCAAAAAGAAAAGTGGGAATTATCTCAGGAAAGGGAGGATCAGAGACACCGGACCATGAGGCAACTTGTGGGCATGCTGTGTTTTGAAATTACAATCTAATACATGAAAAGCATCCAGGAAACGTCTTGACATATCAAGACCCCAAATCAGAGGGTCTGATACGCTCTTATGTAGTAATGGCATTTTTACCTCCTTCCAGAAGACCTATGCATTATAATCCAGAGATTCTTATCTGTTCTATGCATATGCTGTTATTAGAACAGAGATGACATTTCCTTAAATGCTGTAGATGTGGCTAAGAAATTAAGCAACTTACCTAAAAAATATGAAAGCATTTTGAAAAAACACAGCTAGTCCTGGATAAACATCGGTATCTGCACATACAAAGTAAAATGAATTAGAAGACTACCAAAAGAAAGAAAAAAAGAAAGAAAGAAAGAAAGAAAACTACAAATAGCAGTCACAAAATCCTGGTGTCATTGAGGACATGTTGCATATAATACATGTATTACTATTTTTTCATCAACTCTAAGACATCTATAATGAAAGCAAAATAATAAAGTGCCAATTGTATTCTCTCAAAAGACTACTCTCACTATGGATAAAAGTTAGTAAACATTATCAGATTTTTCTTGTTTATTATCTTTGTTTTTTATTTTAAAAAACTGCTAAGGGAGTCGGTAAGAAACAAGATAAGAAAACAAGTACAGGGCTGGAGATTTAGCTCAGTGGCATAAGCGCCTGCCTGGCATGTGAGGTCATGAGTTCAATGAGTTCAATCCCCAGTACCAGAAAAAAAAAAAAAGAAAAAGAAAAAAACAAAACAAAACAAAAGCAAGTACAAGAATTCCAGGGGCAGAAGTTGCTTTTAGTCAGCTATTAGGGAAAGCTTCGACACTCAAGAGGCTAGCTTCAGTGTTTCCACTGGGACATTCTGTCCTGGGGACTTGCAGGTCCTAAGAATCCCCTATTCTGTTTATAAGAAATGAGCCATCGGACAGCTGGTACCACCATGTGTCTACCAAGCCAGTGAGGACCCCCTCACTGACATAACTGCATCCAACAATGACTTAGGGAGCCTCTGAGTATCACATCTTTTTGACTATGTGTCACCTACCACCCATTCTTCAGTGTCACAAAGTGATCATCTTATTTGCAGAAATTTTCATCTGGCTCTCACATGGCTGCTTGCTACTATCCATTTGCGATTTGGTGATGGAGAAAGTAATCAAGGTAGTGCTTTTCCTCTGTAAAAACGCCTCTTTCTGGATGTGATCCAGAAGCAGAGTAGGAAGAGCTGTGTGAGCTGAGCTTTCACTCCTACCATGCCTTGGTGCTTCCCGTAAATAGTAAAGCTCTTCGGATGCTCGCACGCCCCATCAAATGCATCAGCACAAAACCATTACAACCATGCAAGGAGGGATATAGTTTTCTTTGCTACAGACATTAATCTTCCTGGTGCTGTCACCTGGGTGATAATGCAGTCCTGTTTTGGCTTTCAACTTGGGTTTTTCCTCATTTTTTCTGTACTTTTTAAAAGGTAGTCTATTTTTGATATGCATAATTTTGTTGATATGTGTAACTGTGACAAGTATGGTAAAGTTTATGTGTTCGACACATACCTTACTTCCTCTCACTGATCAACTCAGTAGAAATATTTTAAATTCAGGTATTTTGTGAAGATGAATTCCAGAAAATAAACATCAGAAAAACTATCAAAAGCTACTTAACATAGCTATTATTGTCTATTATTCTTTTCCATTTAAGGCATAAATTCAGGCTTATTCTTGGAAAGATTAGGGAATAAATTCACAGTTACTTAAATGTTGAGAAAAAACAGGCTCCTTTTTATTATTCAAGTATCTTGGAAAATTACAAGTTTAAAATTTATTCTTGGGCTGGGATATAGTTCAGCAGCACAGTATCTGCTTAGCAAGTGTGAGGTCCTGAGTTTGATTCCTGGTACCTCTCTCCCAAAAAAAGAAAGAATTTATTTTCGTACAATATTTACTGGTTTTGCAAAACAAAAAAATCATAATATTACAGTATCTATAATTAAAAACAAATCATTTGTTTTAAAAAATCAACTTGCAAAGAAATGTCCTTGATCTTTTATAATTTTCATTATTATTATACACACATATTAAAGTAACTGTTATTATATGTATGCAAGATTGTTACCCCAACTGAAATACTTTAAAATTTTGTTGTAGTTTTTTCTTTCTTTTTATCTATTAATAAAATGGATTTGAAAAAAATAAAAATAAAAAAACAGTAACTGCTATGGTACTAGCTGCATCAAAAGTGCTGAGAGCTACTACCTGTAGCCCCTGCCACTTGGGAGACTGAGACAGGAAGATCACTTGAGCCCAAGATAAGGCCAGCCTGGATGACACAGCAAGACCCTGCCTCAAAAGAAAACACAACAGGACTGGGGATTTAGCCCAGTGGCATAAGCACCTGCCTGGCAAGCACAAGGTCGTGAGTTTGATCCCAGGTACAAAAAAAAAAAAAAAAAAAAGGAAAGAAAGAAAGAAAACAAAACAAAACAAAAAGGTACTGGGAAAACAGAGTACCTTATTCCCTTGCCTCCTGTGGAAGATAGAAATAATAATGTTAGAAATATATAATTAAATTCTTGATTAGTTGTTGGCAGGAAGTAGTAACTAAGGAAAAGACTAGAGAAAAAAGTAGGGTCCCGTACCATGGAGCCTGCTTTCCGGGCTAGACCTAAGGCTTGGATAACCATGGAAACAGCTGTTAAAATTAATAAAAAAAAAAAAAAAAGGGGAGGACCCACCTTAGGGTCCACCTTCTGCGACTAGATCCATCTTCTAAGTTAAAGGTAGCTAGGGACCAGGATGCCTAGGTCTAAACACAAGGGGAAAAATACTAGGCAACCTTGCTTATACACAGCAGGGCCCCAGGTATGTGCCCAATGGTCTTCTGCCAACCCCAGCCCTAATCACATCACTGACTATGCAGATTTGACATCCTTCAGGGTTTTGGACACCATGAGGGTTTCCCTAAGGCCAGGTAAGATCAAAACCTCCACTGACCGACACAGGGCCTGAGTTGGGCCCCTCCCTGGCAGGCGTCATACCTCAGATCAAATCCTGGATCCTGTCTCAGTCCTAAGCTGAGTACTCTCCACACCAAGTGCCCCTGGTGCCACGAACTCTTCTCACTGACCAGCCCGCTCCCACTCTGTGGAGTGGATCTTGTCTTTTCTCTTGCAAATAAATCACTGTTTCTGCTACTACTCTTGAGTGTCCTGCTTAGTTCTTTGTTTAGGACATCAATTCCTGGATAAAACCCCTTACCAGGTAACAAGCCTTCTAATTTATTTTCTTTCATGAATCCAGGAGTTACATTATGCAAATGTGACACATACAAACAGGAATCATTAAAATTTATCATCAAGTTCTTTCCCTGACTTTATCCTAGAGGAAAAGCTTCCTGTCTTCACAGGAAAAGAAAAAAATCAGAAGCTTTTTAAAATTTTTATAGATAATTTTTGTAAAACTACAAATGGGGCTGGAAATAGCTCAGGAGCACAGTGCCGGCCTGGCAAGTATAAGGTGAAAGAAAGAAAAAAACTCTAAATGTTGATTACAAAATACTAGACAGGCTGGAAAGATGGCATCCTGCAAGGAAGGTTCAGCCCCCCCCCCCCCCCCACCTTGCGGTGCAGAAAGGGAAAGGCAGAGGCAAAGGCAAAGGCAGGGGCAGAGGGAGACGGGGAAGGAGAGGCAGCTCTTGGAGATTCAGCTGTGAGGCAAGTGCACACAGATGGCCTGGTGGTATTAAAGATAATAAACATTATCAAGAAAAAGGACAAAGAACCAAGGTGGATGGAAGTGCTTTTGGGCCTAGCTGTCGAAGATCAACTTGCAATAACTAACTGCTTCCCCTTCCCAGCACACAGAGGATAATGCTGAGTTTGATGAAGTCTAGCATCAAATGGAAACGATGCAGAGCCTTCACCACATAAGCATCGACCATTTCCCCATGGGCTCATTCATCATCTGGGCACTTCTGGATTCTCAGGTCAGTTACCAATATGCCACTGAAGAATCTGCTGTTCTCAGTTACGATCCCTTTAAAACTGCAGAAGAGTCTCTTGCTAAAGGCCTACAGACTGACTCCTAAGGAGATGGAAGTCTGTAAAGAGAAAAAATTTTCCCCTGAAACATTGAAAAAGCCAAACATCACCTTTGAGCACATGTTTGAAGAAGTGCCAATTGTAATTAAAAATTTACATCTGAGCAGGGCGTGGTGGCACACTCCTGTAATCTCAGCACCTCGGAAGGCTGAAGCAGAAGGATCAGTGCAAATTTGAGACCAGCCTGGGCTACAAAGGAAGCTCAAGCCTGCCTAAACTGCATAGGAAGACCCTGTCTCAAAAAAGATAAGAAAGGAAAGAAAAGAGCGGTTGGGGATTTAGCTCAGGGGCATAAGTACCTGCCTTGCAAGCGTGCAGTTTTAAGTTCGATCCCGATATCAAAAAAAAAAAAAAAAAGATGGTCAGTCACATCTGATCTATGTCCTGACATGGGAGCTCGAGAATTGCTCAGCCTTGCTAGCAGCAGTCATCTGAGGAAGAACCTGCCACTGCTGATGATGGACAGGCTGGATGAAATGAGCCAAGATACAGTGAAGCATGACAGGTACATAAGGAACACCAGCAAGCAGCAGCAGAAGCATCAGTACCAGCAGCACTGTTAGCAGGAAAATGTGCAGCGCCAGTGCCGAGGAGGACCTGCCCAAGCTCTTCACACCCCACCAGGCCCGGGCAGGACGGACTTGCCTCTCACTGCAGGCCACATTAACACGCACTGCCAGAGCACGGCAAACTCTTCAAGGCTCAGGTTCTTCAAGAATACAGTTGAGACAGGACATTTCCAGAAGAGGAGTTAAGGTGGCCTGCTGAGGTCACACCAGGGCAACTCTCCAAACAAACACAATTTTGTTATTGTTGTTGTTTTGGTACCGGGAATCAAACTCATGACCTCTTGCTTGCCAGGCAGACATTTATACCACTGAACTAAATCCCCAACCCCAAAGAAATACCTTTATATGTTCATGTCATTGCTATTTTTGGCTATACCATCTTTGTAGCCAATAATAAAATAAAACACAATTGTGATAAAAAACCAATACTAGAAAAGATGAAGAAACTGGGGGGTTTTTTTTGTGTGTGTGTGTATGTTTTGTTTTTTACATCGTAGCAAATAGAGCAGCTTGGAACAGAAGTTCAAGTTTGAGCCAGATTCTTAGGTTCAAATCCTAATTCTATCACTGATTAAATAAATGACCTTGAATTCCAAAATAGCTCAGTTTCCCATCTATAAAATGGGAAACTGAGGTATAAAATGCTATAAAATAGCTCAGTTTCCCATCTATAAAATCTATAAAATGGGTCCACCACAGAAAATGAGACTTAAATCAGTGCCCATGCATATTGCTTAGAATACTATAGTATTTGATCCATTAAATGGTACAGGACAGACTGTACCTTATTAGAAAATGCTTGGGACTAAGGCATTTCAGATTTCATATTTTTTCAGATTTTAGAATATCCAAATCTATCTTGGGGATGGGACCCAAGTCTAAACATTAAATTCAGTTATGTTCCATGTATATCTCATACACATAGCCTAAAAGTGATTTTACACAGTATTTTTAGCACACCTATTTTTTTTTTTTTTGTCTTTTTCCTTTTTTATCGGTACTGGGGATCAAACTCACAACTGCCTGCTTGCAAGGCAGACGCTTATGCCGCTGAGCTAAATCCCCAGCCCCCAGTACACCTATTTTTTGAATGAAACATCACAAGAGATCAAATTTGGAATTTCCCACTTGTTGTATCATGTTAGCTCTCAAAAAGTTTCCAATTCTAGGGCATTTTGGATTTCAGATTAGAGATACTCAACCTATATATAAATGGTAGTGCTATTATGAATATTAATATATTAATAGTTCAAGATAACCTGCACAGTAAAAGATTTGAAACACACATTAGAAATTTCAGCTGGGCATGGTGGCACATGCCTGTAATCCCAGCACTCAGGAGACTGAGGCAGAACTGTAGCAAGTTTGATACCAGCCTGGGCTACAAAGTGAGCTCAAGACCAGCCTGAACGGCATAGCAAGACCCTGTCTCAAAAAGACCAAAAAAAAAAATTAGAATTTTTCCGATTTAAGAAGAGTAACACAGGGCAGGGGATATAGCTCAGTGGCACAATGCCTGTCTGGCAAGTACAAGGGTCCTGAGTTCAATTTCTGATACCAAAAAAACAAAACAACAAACCCACAAAGCACATATATATTACATAGCATCCCGAGCTGGAACTGGACCACCATCCTATAATCAAATACATTCAAATTCATTACTGTAATGCAACATTTGACTACCACATTAAATGGGATTAAAACCATAATGAGCCTCTAATCAGTTTTGGTCAGGTTTTGCTGCCAAATTCATTATAAAATTTTTTTCTAGCATTCTGTGGATTTCAGAATTGTGTATAAGGGGTCTGACAATAAGCCTAAACTGCTTTCTCACTTTAGACCCCCAGAAATAGGCCTCTTGTATAAAAGCCTGGCTATGCAAGGAAAGGAGAGGAGTTAGAAACTCTAGAGATCTTTGTCAGTGGCTAGGACTCACACTTGGGCCATTCTACTGCACAATGACAGGCTGTGTCAACAACCAGTAACCCTGCGCATGGTGCAACAGCCAAGAGCTAATTCAGTAAGTACACTACATTTTATTCCAGGTGGACTCAACAGACTTTGCTAAATACAAAAGGCATAGGAAGCTATCCTATAAAAGAAAGGAGAAACAAATACTTACTCTGAGTAACATACGCCCCAAAAAGAATCCACATGGAAGCAATAAGTGATCCGAACATCAACATGAAACCAATGAAGAGCCAAACTCGAGCACCTGTGTAAAGAAGACGCTTTGTGACTTTGCTCAGTTTTGCAGCTCCATAAGGTTTCAGAGACGCATAACACTGGGAGCAATACACAGTGTGCATGTCAAGATAGTCACATATTTTATATATGTCTGGTATTACAGTTAACTCACTGAAGATTAAAAAACCTAAAAGAAGTTAGACCATTATCAGGACAGAGAAATTACCTTTTTTCTAGCTGAAGAAGCTAATGCACAAGTAACCGAGGCAACCTTCATTGGTAATTACTTAACTAAACTGGCTCATTAAACCCTAATTGGAAAACCATCTTGTTACGCATATTATCAAAATAACTGCTCTGTAAGAGCACCAAACACACTCTAGTGCTCATCAGGCAGGAAAAAGAGATTCCAAATGAACAAGGACCAGTACATCCCTTTCTAATCTAAGCTTCTGCAGTGACACCACTGCTCAATGTAATATAAATAGGGCCATTCCTCATAAGCACAGTTGGACTTTTATAACTGAAGGAACCAACCTAAGCCACACACGCTTTAAAAGCTCAAGGTCAAAAGTATCTCTTCAACCGGGGGTATACAGGATTCTAGACTCTCAATAATGTAACCGTCTGGGCCCTGGAGCAGATTCAACACATCTTAGGAAAGTAGCCTAATACTTGTATTAGGCATAGTGACGGCCTCTCACCCTATGGAAAAGAAATGAAGCTCTGTTGATATGAAAATAAAACCCTAGCCAATTTCCACAACAGAAAATGAAATGTCCCTGTACTGCAGATATTCTGGTTTCGAGTTTTTGTTTTGAGATAGCATCTCACTATGTGGCTCAGGCTGGCCTTGAACTCATGGCGATCTTCCTGCCTCAGCCTGCCAAGTGCTGGAATCAAAGGCATGTGCCACCACACTCAACAACTGCAGATATTCTACTACTAAGCAAACAGAAACATGAATTTTAGACATCAGATATGCAAGAAACATTGGTCAAATCTCAGCAGTGTTAGAACAGCTGACACTTGAAACAGGTGTCCAGGTGATTGAATTTTACTAAAATACTAAACAGCAGATCTCTAGAAGTATAAGGTCATGTTTCATTCCACAGAGAAGACAACCCTTAAACTACAGGTAATCATAGCTTTTATCTCAAGTGAGTAAAAAGAACCATCAAAAATCCTTACAATTATTTTCCATCATAGCCTTCATATAACCCTATATATGTTTAATTTTCTAACAAAATTATTGTGCACTTGTTTTTTAGACAGGATCTTACTTTATAGTGCAGACAGGCCTTGAACTCACTATGTAACCTAGGCTGGCCTCAAACTTGCCATGATTCTCCTGCCCCTGCTTCCTTCCTGCTGGAATTACAGGCATGCGTCACACGCCCAGCTTCTTATTAACAGAATTAAACAAGAAAAACACTTACCTTGAAAAATGAGGATGCTTTGTTTGACAAAACATAAAAACTAACATTTTTCCTATTTTGTTTGACTGTCAGGAAGCTCAGATTTAAGATTACTGAACAGTTAAGAGAATGTATTTTATACTAGATTCTATATACAATCATTATTTCTACCTAACCCTATACCTTTTACAGATTTGTTACTTAAGAAATCATTTACTGTCTATTTACAATTTTGATACCTCCCTACAAATTCCTCTAGGAATTAAATGGAGATAGTTTACAAATCAGTTATTTAAGTAATATAAGAGCTTAGTGTAGTAATGCCTAAGTTGGACTGTAAAAAATTCCTTCTTAAATTTTGAAGTTCTACATAGAACTTGAACTATGCACCACATATAAATGTATGGTTTAACTGCATGGGAACACTCACAAAATGTAACCATCACAGAATGAGGGTAAAAAAGCATGAGAACCAAAGGGCACAGGGGTGCACACCTAGCACTCAGGAGACTGAAGCAGGAGGATCGCCACAAGTCTGAGGTCATCCTGTGAGGTCATACAGTGAGTTCAAGGTCAGCCTGAATTGAATTACACAGCAAGATTCTACCTCAAAAAAAAACAAAAAAAACAAAAAAAAACAAAAAAACAGAGAAAGGCAAATATAAATGCCATGTTTACTTTTTTTTTTTTTTTTTTTTTTTTTTGTGAGACAGGGTCGTGCTATGTAGCCTACTCACTATGTAGTCCAGAATGGCCTCAAATTTACAATAATCCTCCTGCCTCGCTTACCTAGTGCTGGGATTATAGGTATGTGCCACTACAGCCAACTACTGTCTGCAGATAAAAATAATAGGAACAACCTACAGCAATGTCTGTAAAATATTCAACAAAAAATCTTGATCAAATAAATTACTGTAGTCTCTGTACATACATTCTGAAAGGATTTTGCCCTAGATAGGACATTTGAGCAGTGGGAGGTGGGACTAAGGGAAATTTACCTTGAGGTCATTTTCCCCGCCTCTAGGCAACTTACTTATGGTGCAAAGAGGGTTCCAACCAGCTACTCAACATCAGCGATGCCACCTTTAGGCACCACCCCAGACAAAAGCTATATGTATGCCCCCCACACCACGTGCCCAGCAGAAAAAGCCAGGCCCCAGGGGTCATGGAATTTCTCTCCGCGTCCTTAGAATAAAGGCCATTTTCACTTTATATTCTCCTTCTCTTTAACCACACTGAAAATCCTATCACATTCACTTGCTATTACTGCTGTTTTTGTTTTCTTTACCCTCTCTTACTTATCAGGGCTGGGACACAGGATATATTAAAAAGTGAGTACACCTATACATGTGCCAATGCACGTGCGCACACACACACACACACACACACACACACACACACAGGTATTATGCACTTTTACCCTAGGTTCATTTGTCATTGTCACTACATTCCCTCCTTCCCAATTCTCCACAACTCTGAGAGGAGGTGAGGTTACAAAGCATTAAGGATTAAGTAGAAAAGAAAACTAAGTTTTTCATAGCTCCTTTATTTAAAATGTTATGATACTCATGCAATGACAAGCAAAAATACCAAAACACCACCCAGGATTTGGAGGCAGGTTTATTTATGTTGCTGGGCACTGATCGAGATCATTCTCAAAATATCAGACCCTGATCTCTGGTGGTCTAGGCTTATCTGAGATAAAAAAGCAGGAAGCACAGAGGCAGAATGGCTTGTCAACTGGGCATTGGCTAGTATAATATGCATGAGAGTGACTAGCTATGCATCACAATAACCAGTTGTTTCTTTTTTGGTACTGGGGCTCAAACTCAGACTTTGTGTTTGCCAAGCAAGCACTTAAGAGCTAAACACCAAAAAAAAAAAAAAAAAAAAAAAAAAAAAAAGCTAAACACTGGCCCCAAAGATTCTGGGGGTTCTTACATTTTGTTTTTTGTTTTTTTGTAACCAGTTGCTTCTAAGAGACAGGAACAACTAGATTTGGAGCAGGAACTGTTACCTGGGCAACTAACAAACTCAAGTAGACTGGCTGGAAGCAGGGGCATTTTCTGCTACATTTTCCTCCTCTTTTAGTTTCCCTACCAAATCCTTGCTGGGCATGTTACAGTGATCTTCTGAGAATGCCCAACTAGCTTTTTTTTTTTTTTTTTTTGTACCAGGGATCGAACTCATGACCTCGTGCTTGCCAGGCAGGTGCTTAGCCACTAAGGTAAATCCCCAGCCCCCAACTAGAATTTGCACCTGTCTGTTTGTAACATTACTCTGGCAAGATAGTGAGGGAGATATCTGATCTAAGAGAGTATCCAATGTATCTTAGATACTCATCAAATCTTGGTCAATTGTTCTATTCTCTTGGGGCAACTGTCCATAGAATTTAAGGAAAAAAACACAGCTAACAGGGAGCAGCAAAGCAAGGACCAGGACAAACAGAATCCAGGTTAATTAAAAAAACCACAGATGGGGGGGGGGGGCAAGTCTCTTCAGAGTGAGCCTTAGAGGAGCTGTCCGTGTAAATTTTTCAGCAAATTCTAAGGCTGAATTTCTGAAACTTGTAGAGGCAGTTAATACGTATCTGGCTTTTATGTGTGTACAGGAATATCTACAGATATAGCTGGTCTTTTAACTGATCACAAGCTGTATGTAATTTTTAATTGTGTGTGTGTGTGTGTGTGTGTGTGTGTGTGTGTGTGTGTGTTTTGGTACCAGGGATCAAACTCAGCACCTTGCACTTGCCAGGCAGGCACTTATGCCACTGAGCTATATCCCCAGCCTTAATCTACATTTTGAGTCACCCCTGTTACATATGCAGGCCTGCTGTCACTGCCAATGATCAAGGATAGGTCATATCTAGGGATGATTTTTTATAAGACCCTACAAACTTTGTCTTTTCAGTATGGATAGGGAATGGGAGGTCAGGGCCAGTGACAGATGCTGAAGCCTGAGCTTCAAGCTTCAAGTGCAGCAACTTGAGCTTGCAGAACACACAGTGGGGCAGGTCTGGTGGCTGGGATTGATGTTTCAATCAGATCCCTGGAAAGGGCTAAGCCTCGGGGCTGAATTATTTTGCATCTTTGATGGCAGGTTTCCAAACAGCAGTCTGCTGTGCAGATCATCCCTGCAGGAGAGTTTGGGCCAAAATAATTTTGTCTAAGGTGACCACAGTGTATTTAGCATGTCAGACACCATTCCCAACAGAGCCACTTCTACCTGTAAATAGGATATACTTAGCATCTGTCAGGGATCAAACTCATGACCTTACACTTGGCAGGCAGGCACTTAGGCCACTGAGCTAAATTCCCAGCCCCAGGGGGTCCATTTTTTAGACATCACATAGCATGCAACTCCTAGACAGGTAGATCTCAGTCTAAGGAGAGCTTATCAGCTTTCCTGATCAGAAGGACAGTGGCTATTACAGCTCAGAGGCAGAGCAGGGAGGCAGCCCTTGGGTGCTCCCAAGGACTGAGTCTGAATAAGCATATAGAAGCCAGCAGTTTCAAGAAATTTGCAGTTTCTTCCTTGTAACCAGTTTCTGCCAGATTGTAGCACAGCTCTTGTGTCTTTTCAGCAAGCAGGTTGAGTGTCATTAATCAGAAGTGCTTTTCTTTCTTTTTTTTTTTTTTTTGTCTTTTTCGTTTTTATCGGTACCAGGGATTGAACTCACGACTGCCTGCTTGCAAGGCAGGCGCTTATGACACTGAGCTAAATCCCCAGCCCCCCAGAAATGCTTTTCAAAGAGGACACAAGTCGGGGCTGAAGGTTTAGCTCTGCAGCATAAGCGCCTGCCTTGCAAGCAGGCAATCGTGAGTTCGATCCCCGGTTCCAATAAAAAGGAAAAAGACAAAAAAAAAAAAAAAAAAAAAAAAAAAAAAAGAGGACACAAGTCACAAGTTTCTGAACCTCTGGGAGGTTGAATCCAGGTCAGTTGCAAAGAGGGCTGGCTGACATGAACCAATCCAAGGCAGAAGAAGGGCATTCTGAGGTCCAAGCAGGCTGTAAGTGTCAGAAGACAGAGGCAACATATACAGATATTATCAGGCATTTGGGCCAATGCAGGCACCATTCTTCCTCCCCAGGTACAGTCAGAGTCCAAATCAAGTCCGGCACAGTGAACTCAAGTGTAAGGGAGGCTGGTCACATCCCAGGATAGGTATAGGGCACTCAAGCGTGTACAGGAATTCACGTTTGATAAAGTATCTATCAATCTCACAGGATCTGCTTTGGTAAAATTTCTTTTTTAGTGGGGTCTCCAGTGGGTAATTCTAGATATGTTTATTGGCTTTTTACCTCTCTCTTAGGTCTACCAGGAGAGCAGTGTGGTACTGATTTACGGTTTCATGGCCCTCTGTTGCATTACAGCCCCAGTTTTGATGTATTCAGGGGAGGACTGTGTTCACCCAAGTATCAGTATCAATCACAGTGGTAGGGACTTTTGACTTTAACCAGGCATGAACCCCATATATAAATATGGTGACATTCTTCACCATTAAACTGAGTCAGAAGGAGTTGCTAACAGTAGAGCAGGAGGCTGTGGTGCAGGAGACAGAATGGGCGGTGGTAGCACTGAGGCTGGCAGAGCAGCCTGGGACTGATGAATGTATGAAGGACCCAGGTCAGACTTGGGGTCCTTGGGCAGAAAAGGGTAAAGATTTTCTGGCTTGGGCTGAACCTGACAGCCTCTCAGATGGCCTTGTGGGTTTGTTTTGATGACTAGGATTGCTTTCTTGTTATGCAGGACCAAGATGTAGAACCAAGGTGGGAAAGCTTTTAATCGCTATGGCAACTGAGTTCAAGTGAGCTGGCCTTTTATCGTGGCATCTTCCCAGTTGAAGGAGCTTATGGGAGCAACTCACAAATAGAGGAAGGCATCTCTTCTGTGTTGGTGACAGCACAGTGCTCTTGCCCGAGGTGATTATCAGTCTATCACACTGATGTGTGGCTGGATGACTATTTGTGCTTTTCATGATATCTAGGGTCAAGGTGAGGCAACACTGTTGATGTCCAGGCCCAGAGGTGAGTCTTTAAGTCTCTGCCTCTGGGAAGAGAGTTTTGAGAACTTCAGGATTGCAGTTATCTGTCTCAGGTTGATGCAGGCATCATTTTCCTTTCAGAGAACAGTCAGAGGGTTAAACAAGAGTGAGGCTGACTGGCTAGGTATGAAGGCAATGTCTCAGGTTGCAAGTTTGTGGCTGGCAGAAAGGGCGAGACACAAGAGCCCCTGTTCCCCCAATGATGTTAACTTTTTTAGAGAGGGAAATTTTGAAGGCAGAGAGTTCTGTTCCATTGCCTCCCAGGGAAGTCACAGGTTTATCTCTGACTTCTGTAATGACCACAAGCTCTCAGGAACCTGATTTGATAAGAGTTCAATCTGTTCTATCTATTCAGGTCCAACAAGGCACACTTCATTTGTCAGAGCTGACAGTCCAATTGTCCTCAGTCTGAATGTGTATGTCAGAAGGAAGTGTCAACAGTCATCTCAGGTGAGTGTTAGATGATACCATCCATTCTAGATAAATATGTCTCTGGAGGGCCTCTTCGGCTGAATGCAGCAATGAACTGAAATGGTTTCAACTGGCTGGAAGCAGGCGAGTTGGCAGTGAGAAGTGAAGTTACAGGTGGTGCCATGGGTGAATTCTCAGGAAGAATGTGCCTCTTTTTCCCTTTTTTTTTTTTTAGATGCAGGGAGCAGTTTGGTTTCATTTTTAATTCTAAAAGCCCCTTTTCTTGCAGTCAAGGAATTTGGGTTTTCACTAATTCTATCTCCCTATGTTGTGGCCTCCTAAACAATGGCACAACAGACAAAGGGTGGGTGCCCCTCAGAGAGAGACCATTCAGATGCCCACCTGGCTGTGCCCCTCACAGGGACTTAAGTGTGACTTAGCTAAGGAGGGTGCAGGGCCTCCATTATGCCATATGTTGATTGCTACAGAACCACAGGTGAGGGCCCAATCAATTACCATGACCAGTGCTTCCAAGTCCTGGTGCACAGATGTAGCAACATACTGCTTATGCTGTCTGGGCCACTTTCTCACACATTCATTCAACAAGCACTCAGAGGTTCAACATTCCAACCTCCTATCCTTTGAAGGTGGCCTTAACTAACAAGAGTTGATTAATCTCTTCTGCTCACACTGAGTAAGGCTAACAGACTAACTGGGGTGCCCCTTGGGGTTTTACCAGAATCAAGCTGGCAAGCAGGCAGACAGACAGATAGACAGACATTGGGTGCTCCTCCCTTTGGATTTTGATGCAAGCTGCTTGAGTAGGGAACTGAAAATCCTCCTTCAGATCTCCAAGGGGACTCCAGAAATCTCAAGGGCACACCTTCCCATCAAGGACCTGGAGAAACCCTTGCTCCATGTACAAGGGCCATGACTGATGACCAAAGAGGTCAGAAAAGTCAGTCTTCCCAGCTAATGCACCAGATGCAATGGCAAGCAGAAACACCAAAATAACACCCAGGATTTGGAGGCAAATTCACTTACATGGACAGGCATTGATCAGGATCATTCCCAAAATATCAGACTCTAATCCTGATGGTCTAGGGCTTATCTGAGATAAGCAAGCAGGAGGTACAGAGGCAAAATGGCTTGTCAATTGAGGAATGATTTATGAAGTGTGCATCACAGTGACCTGTAGCTTCTAAGAGACAGGAGCAACTAGATCTGGAACCAGAAACTATTACCTGGGCAACTAACAAACTGAAGTATACTGGCTGGGGCCAGGGGGCATTTTCTGCTACACTCAGAGATAAAGTGGTGAAATCTGTTAGCACAGGGTACTTATATAAAACATTATGATACTAACTGTAGAATTTCAATGATACAAAATTATAGAAAAAGCAAAACTATAGTGATAAAAGGCAGATGGGTAGTAGCTAGGAGGTAAGGAAAGGAAACTAACTCAAAAGGGTAGAAGGACACACTGAAAGAAATGGACATGTTCTGTAAGCATTTATTAAAATTCACTAAACTGTACCTTTTAAATTTGTATGTTTTACTGTACATAAATTATACTCAAGCAGCCCAAAAGAAATAGAAGATACCATATGGCACTGAACCAAAGGGACCAAATGGCTCTGGGCTGGCAACATACAGAGAATAGCAGCTAAAAGCATAGCCCCTGGGTCCAGACGTGCTCAGATCTACCACTTGCTCTGTGACTTTGGCCAAGCTATGTAAGACCTCTATCCTTAGCTCCTGCATCTAAAAATGAAGACATGTACCAGGCAAGGTGAAACATGCCTATAATACCAGTACTTGAGAGACTGAGGCAGGAGGATGACAAGTTTGAGACCAACCTGGGCTACACAGTAAGCCTACAGCCAACCTGAAGAACATAGGATGACCTGACTCAAAAAATAACAACAGAAAAGGACAATGAGAACATTTACTTCATAGAGCTAATGAGCTAATACTATGAGCTAAGAAGCTAATACTGGCACATATTCAGGGCAGTCTTTGACATATGTTAACTATTCTAACAAATATTTGGTTATTCTTAATCATCCTTCAAAATTCCTCTCCCACCTACTACAGACTTCCAACTGTGACCACAAATCACTTTTCCTGCTCCTTAAAGATTAGAAACAGTACTTTCCACTGTGTGCTTTTTACATGGAGCACTGAAATTCCACTGAGAACAAACTCCTGGATCCTAAGAGAATCTGTTATAACCTAAATAAAGAAAAACACCATTGTATAGCAATTCAAAAGAATTCAAGCCACAAATTAATTCATTTGTAGACAAACTGCAAGTTTCTTATACACAATTTCACTGGCATCTGTAGATGGCTATTCACGCAGTCAGAATTGAAGGTGAAAAGCGCTGTAGTCCTAGCTGTGCCAAAGCAACTGTGAGATTGCTTTACTGATAAAGTTATCAGTAAAGAACATTACTGGCCAGCATCATGGGTAAGATTAAGCCCATCCTCAGCACTACAACAATAACCTGGAGGCCGGGGATTTAACTCAGCAGCATAAGCGCCTGCCTGGCAAGCAGGAGGTCGTGAGTTCAATCCCTGGTACAAAAGAAGAATAACCTGGAGTCTATAAAGCATTGTTTTGGGGGGCTTGTTTTTTTTTGGGGGGGGGGGGTTGTTTTTGTTTTTTTTTTTACTAACGGAACTCAAACTCAGGACCTCACACTTGCCAGGCAGGCACAGTGCTATATCCCCAGCTTGTCTTTTTGAGACAGGATTCACTCTGCAGTTCAGGCTGGCTTAAACCCACTTTACTGTAGCCCATGCTGGCATCAAACTCACAGGATCCTCCTACCTCAGCCTCCCACATGCTGGAATTACAGGCATGCACCAGACCCACTGATTTTTTGAACAGAAAAATTTTATCTATACTTTGGGCATCATAATATGACAAAAACAGTTACTTTAACTTTCAGAAGGATTTAAATACAACTAAAACTTTTAGGAGCTGGGGATTTAGCTCAGTGACATAAGCGCCTGCCTTGCAAGCACATGATCATGAGTTCAATGCCCAGTATCGATTAAAAAACTAAAACACATCATTCATACCAGTCCTGAATAAAGACTCATATGGGGCTTTGGTTATTTGAAGCCTGCTGCTCATGTGCCTGTACGCCCTGTGTTGCCTATATCCAGCAATAGTCACAATGCCTTTACCTGTTCTTCCTAGACAGCCTGTTTCATAGCTGTCGCCTCTCACCTGTGCATTGGACACAGCATTTATCCTGGAACAAAACAAAGTCATCCAATTAGCTTTGATGTTATTAACACATTTACCTAGAAGAAAACAGATTACTTCCTTTAAAAGGCCAATATTTAAACATATCTTTAAAAAAATTCTATTGGACAGAAATATTACATTAGTCTTTTTTTCTCCTAAGGTATACCCAGAAAACATTTATTTTAAGAGATTTCTGGAGGGCTGGAGATTTAGCTCAATGGCATAAGATGAGTTCGATCCCTGGTACCAAAAAAAAAAAGAGATTTCTGTAGCCAGGCATGGTAGCACATGGAATATTACATTATGGAATCCCACTACTCAGAAAGCTGAGGCAGAAGAATCCTGTGAGTTTGAGGTCAACCTGAACTGTATACATAGTAAGTTCAAGGTCAGCCTGCATTACAGAGCAAGACCTTGTCTAAACCTCTCCCACCAAAAAAGGTACCTGACTTATATAATGGTTGATATATGGTATCAACTTGAGAAGTTCATAAAAATTAAGCCGTTCCGGGGGAGAACTACCAGCAGCTCCTGAGATCTGTGCCATGCTGGAACTTAAGACACTGGGAAACCAAGCAAGAAGCTCGCCTCCCAGGTAAGCGGCTGCGGTGTGGCAGACTGTGGCCCTTCCAGGGGGAAAAACCACCAGCAGCTCCTGAGATCCGCACTATGTTGGAACTTAGGACACTGGGAAGCCAAGCAAGCACCTCCCCTCCCTGGTAAGCAGTGGTGGTGTGGCAGACTGTGGCCTTCCAGGGGAAGAACCACCAGTGTCTCCTGAGATCCATGCCTTGTTGGAACTTAGGACCCTGGGAAATCAAGCAAGCAGCTCCCCTCCCTGGCAAGTGGCTGCAGTGTGGCAGACTACGGCCCCTCCAGGGGGAGAACCACCAGTGTGTTCCACACCATTTTGGAACTTATGAAGTTGGGAAACCAAGCAACCAACCCGCCTCCCTGCTAAGCAATAGTGAACCTACCGGTACACGGCCTAGAGTCAAGCATCCCACTTCCTTTACCCCCCTTCTCCTGTCCTCCAGTTAGCATATAGGAACCAGAAATCTAAGCATCTCCTGGGAGGTTGACCACAGCAAATAAGGGGGATTTCCTTCTACCATCTCTTTTTATTACTGTTTTGCTCTATTCTGATTAATGGTACTGCTCTATTTAATAGATTAATGGTACTGCTCTATTTAATACTCTGTTTTGATAAGTTCTATAATGTTCTGTGTTTCATTTTATTTTGATATACATGATTGAAAGAACAACTATTGTAAAGATAATGATATATACTGTGATACCTATTACTGTTATCCCGGTAACCTGCTGTGAAGTTCTGTACCAATTCCACTATACTGTCTCAGTTGGCTTTATTCTGTCTTGTTCTGTTGTATTTTACTACTTTCAAAATAAAATTAATTAAAAAAATTAACTAAGCCACTCAGCCGGGAGCTAGCATCCTTACTTTGTGAACATCCTCACTCTGTGCAAGAAGAGTGCACCAAGATGATGTGAATGCTACACCAACCCAGGAGAAAGGGAGGAAGCCTGTTTACAATATAAGGCAGAAAAAGAGGCTTGTTCTCCACTCTTTTGCTCTTACTGCTTATGCTGTGTTCTGCTGCCTTGAACTGTTGCCCCTTTGCCAAGTCACCCCTCCTTGGAGTTAACTGATCACAGACTGAAACCTCCACCAACTGTGAGCTAAATGAATAAACCAACCTTCCTTTAACATTGAGTTTCAGGTATTTTGTCCCAGCAACAAGAAAAAAGTAACCAAGACAGATAAATTTAGCACTCATTCTCAGTTTAAAAAAAAAAAAAAACAAAAAACACAGGTATAGTGGTATATACACACAATTCCAGTTACTCAAGAAACTGAGGCAGGAGGAGTACAAGTTCCAGGTTGGTCTAGCCAATTTAAGGTGACTGTATTTCAAAATACGTAAGTGCTGTGGGCTGGGAATACAGCTCAGTGGCATGGTGCCTGCCTGGCAAGTGTAACATCCTGAGTTTGAGTCCCAGTACAAAAAAAAAAAAACATAAAATCAATTGATACTACATGTCATGGGTTATTTCTGGCCTTTCAAAATACGTAAGTAATAAAGTGCTCATCTACTACCCATGATACCCAGGTTCAACCGCCAGTGCCACAAAAACAACCTTAATCTACTGAAAACACAAATGTATAGTGTTAAAGAAGAAATTTATCAATAAAATTGAAGTTATTCAAGAAATCACTGATCAAAAAAATTAAAAAAAAAAAAAAAAGAAATCACTGATCACTAGGGGAAAAATATTTTTTTTCTTTTCTTTTTATCGGTACCAGGGATCGAACTCACGACCGCCCGCTTACAAGGCAGGTGCTTATACCACTGAGCTAAATCCCCAGCCCCAGGAAAAATATTTTTAAAAATTCTTAAATTGAGAATTACCTTAATACTTACATGAAGAAAGCCAACGTGGAAAACACACCACAGGTGTGAAAAGTATGGTTCAACTGTTCCGGCTTGGGATAGACCACCGCTGCATCAATCATTATCCACCAACCTGTAAAAAACTGAAGCCACAGCCCGAGACATTACAACACTAAACTCTTCTTGGAGTAACGTTCTTCTATTCCTATACAGGAAACAAAGACTTCTACTTTTGACTTTTGGATACTGAAATACAAAACAATCCCTTGTTTACCTGTTCTTTATTGCAGATGACTCAAACTGGAGTAAGATTCTGAAATTCTGTTCCTAGAGCAAGACAGAACCATAACTATATTTGGGAATGGCTTCTTTACTTCTTCCAGCCACCATACTTAGTTGGAGGGGAAGCTCTTAACTAAACTCCAGAAGAACCAACTCCCTGATTATCTGAAGCATGTCTTCTCTCCAGTCAACATTACTAACATCTTCCAGCAGTTTTGTTTCCACAAATACAATGCATGCTTAACAAAAGTCAGTTGTCACATATCCAAAACTATTTAGAAAACACAAACGGAGTTTTGCTATGAAGTTCAGACTGGCCTTGAACTCACTTTGTAGCCTATGCTGGCTTCAAAATTGCAGCAATCCTCATGCTTCAGCTGCCCAAGTGCTGGGATTACAAGCCTGCACCACTACGCCCAGTCTTCAGAACTATTTCACCTGCTCTGATCTTAGCTAAGTCATTTAATGTTGTATAACTGACTCAACATGAATTTGTAAAATGTTTCTAGTTAAACAAGCTGAACAGTTCCACATAAATGGAACAGATCTAACATAGACAAGTTGCTTCGGAATTTCTTAAGACAAATTAAATGCAAATGTGATGGTTTTCTTCTAAAGTCCTGATAAACAGTGAATATACAATCCTCATATTTAATGTACTTTTTAGCAAATGTTTGTAACATTTTTAATCTAGCTAAACACTTTGGTTAAAATGATCTTTATGTGTATCTAAAATGTATCAATAAAGTCTGATTTAAAAAAAAATTTAAAAACCCATTGGTTGTCATTTATACACTACAGGCCTTGATGAGCATATAGGCCAAAGCTGCGTGGCCCAGACATCAATAAACTCTCCCATTCCTTCAGCCACCAACCAATGACCACTGCATTCAGTGTTAGGCTCCCTCAGCTCCCTCATATCCACTTCCCACTTTGTGGCTAGGATCTAAAATCTTCCCCAAAAGACTCACTGTGAAGACGTGATCACCAGTACAGCAATGTTCAGAGAAGGGGACTGCTATGTAAGCAACTGGACCACGAGGGCACTGCCCTCATCAGTGGATAAAATGATGAGTTCAGGACTGAATGGGCTGTTAGCAGGTAGGGCCGGTGAAGGACCCGTCCCTTTCTCTAGCTCTCTCACAGTCTGTCATCCTCTGCTCCTGGCTTCCATGAGGTAAGCAGCTGGTGCCTGCCATTCCCTTCCACCATGATGTTTCTGCCTGCCACAGGCCTGAAGCAATGAAGCCATGTGATCACAAACTTCTGAAACTGTAGGCCAAAATAAATCTTTCCTCCTCTAAGCTGTTCTTCTCAGGTATTCTGTCATAGTGATGCAAAGATAGCTAACATAGGTGTCCAAGAGCAGCCTAAAATAGTAAAGAGACACTGTCCCTAGGCAAGGGAAATTCAAGACCAAGGTACAGCTATGTGGAGGCCTCCTGCTGAGATGACAAACACATTTATTTGCTCGATACAGACAGCAGGTGGCAGGGAACAAGGAGAGAGAAGTCAACCATCTATCTGGTGCTTGGCCAAAGCACTTTCCACATTCCCTCGTCAAAGGCCAGGGTGCCCTAAGTAAAGAGACACCTGGGGGAGTTAGGATCCTCACTGGGTTGTGTATTCTAAACTTGTGGGGTAGTGCGCCTGCTACAGCAGGTCAGGTTAAATAGCCTGGCTCTCCAGAGCATTTTGAATTGTTAAAAACCATGCATGAATAGTGTCCAAACTCTATGAAGTGAAATAACTGAAAAATCTGAAAATCATTTAATATAAAGAAGCCAGTCTAATTTCACTTGAGATCAATCCTGCCCTCCCTGTAAATATTAATGAACACAGTCATGGAGCATGTTTAAAAAAAAATGAAGAAAAGAAAAAAGACATCTAAAAGAAATCTGCACTCAGACTTCCTTACAATTATCTTCAGTTCCTACTTTACCCTACTTCATCTAGTTTTTCTCTATTTGATTCCAGTAGCAGAAGTATACATTGAAAAAAATGAATTTTAAAAATTGTAAGACATGCTGAAACCTGTATTAAAACAAGCAGGAGGAAACAAGGAGTGGTTGATAGCATGATAAAAGCAAGACTAGCTGTGATTGGTTTTTGCTTTGTTCTGTTTTTTGAAGCTGGATGATAAATTTAAGGGGTAAGAAGAAAAAGATCTTTTTTTTTTTTTTTGAGACCAGCAAGGGATGATCTTTATAGCATCCTCTATTTTTGAAAATGTTCTTCACATTTTCAAAATGTGAAGAATTTCTTGTTTTTTTTTTTTTTGTCTTTTTCCTTTCTACCGGTACTGGGGATCGAACTCACGACTGCCTGCTTGCAAAGCAGGCACTTATGCCGCTGAGCTAAATCCCCAGCCCCGTGAAGAATTTCAAAATTTTAAAAATGAAGAAAATTAAACACATCTACAATCCCTGAGGCAGGAGGCTCACCGTGAGTTCAAGACCAGCCTGAACCGCACAACGAAACCATGTCTCAGAAACACAAAAAAATAAATAAACTCATGGTTTCCTCCACAAATTTCTTCTTTTGTTTCCCTAAACTGTAGCTAAGGAAATCGCTACGGCAATCTTAGCTCACCAGAGGCGAAGAAACTGAGTGGCACTCTTGAGACGTGGAGAGAATCAAAATTTATTATGCCAGCAGGCCCAAAAGAGTTCAGCACCCCAAAGTCCAAGCCCAAGCATGAGGTTTGCAGGCCTTGTACAGGGCCTCTGTGGAGCTGTGGAGCAGGCTAACATACAGAAGCAGAACAATGGCAGTTATTCAAAGATGCCAGGCTTACAGCTCTGCACATCTAGGTGGCCTGGCAGCTGGGAGGGATGTAGCAAAGCTGTTTGATGTTATCACACAAGGTGCAGCTGGTACAGAGGGTGAAGCTGGTATAGGAAAGGGAGGAAAGAAGGGGTACAGTCAAGGAACATCCAGGTTGAAAAGTTCAGTTTTCCCTGATAAATCCACAGTCTTATGGCCTCCCTAGAGCAGGCACAGCTTCTGTTCTAATGAAGCCAGAGGTGCTTCTGCTGTCTACACAACCTGACTGTCAATGAGTCACAACACCTTGTGTTACATCAAATGCTGAGCTTTTGAGGACGGTAAAGTACTCACACATATACTGTATCACTAAGCTGAAAATCATAACACGCTACCACTAGAACTGAAGAAAAGGTAGTAAATGTAATGAATTTACCAAAACAAACCAGGGCAGACCCTGTTCTGTAACAGCACCTAGAATCCTGATAATTATCTACTGAAAACATCAGGGAAATACAGTACCTGGAAGAGTTTTCACAGTCCAAAGGAATCAACACCAATTTCCAGAGCAAAACATGAAAAATAAAAAGTAAAAGTCACCAACTGGCCTTCTCACTTACCAGGATGCCTGCGAGCACGGAAGCCACGGCGTTTCTTCTCTCACTCCAATCAATACATTCACATTCAGGCCATCGGAAATTATCTAGGAAGCCTGCCATTTTTATTGCTCAAACATGGATTTTTCATTAAATACTGTATCCTACAAACAAAACACAAAGTTATCAAACTAAGGAAATGTTTCTAAGAAGTGAAATATCCACTGGGCATGGTGGTACACCTGTAACCCCAGCACTCAGGAGGTTGAGGCAGGAGGATCACTGCAAATTCAAGACCAATTTGCATTACATAGTGAGTTCAAGGTCAGCTTGCACTAGAAAGTAAGACCATCCATTTCAGAAAAAAGAATAAAGAAAAAACAGTTCAAACCCAACCTGGGTAACTTAATGACTAGCAAGGCTTTGTCTCAAAATAAAACACATTTTTAAAGGGACTTAGGTCAGTATGAAGGAAATGAAATATCTTACTTTTTGTTTTAGTAGTACTGGGGATCAGACCTAGGGGCATTTTATCCCTAAGTTACATCCCTGAACTCCTTTTTTAAAAATTTATTTTGGCAGAGTCTTGCTGGGTTGCCCAAAAGGAAGCTGTGATCCTTTTGTCTCAGTCTTCTGAGAAATTAGGTATGTGCTACTATATCTGTTTCTTATTCCCTTCTTAAAGCTTTAAGCTATTGGGGGCTTAGCTCAGTGGCACAAGTGCAAGGTCCTGAGTTCGATTCCCAGGACCAAAAAAGCTTTAAGCTATTTTAGGGCCTATTCTATTATAATTAAGAAAAAAATCAGTATTTCAATAAGTTCCTATTGAGATAAATGTAGGACTGTGCTTAGACACAAGAGGGAGCTTGCTATATGCTAAATGGACACTGAGGTTTTCACGCCTGTTTGTGGGGTTAGAAGGGCAGCGCAGTGGTAGTGCACATCCTACCACAAGACTTGGAAGTCAATCTCCTACAGCATTAAAAAAAAATCCTTGGGCCAGAGAGCTAGCTCACTGACAAAACACAGCCTGGCAACACAAGGCCCTGAGTTCGATTTCCAGGATCAAAAAACAAATTAAAACATATAACCCTTGACTCTTTTCCCACTGACAGGTGGAGCTATGTTCTACCACTTGAACTGAGTCAACAAGAAAAACCAGTTAGCCAGAATACAGGAAACTATGCTATGTAATTTCTGCAACACAACTTCCAAGATTAGGTCATGGAAGGCAATGCAGCACTCACCTGGTTATCTGGAACAGTAATTGTAAAGTCCTGAGTCACCTGCAGAAACCCAGGGGTGCCATGCTGTGAGGAGACCACGTAAGGTGTTCTGGCCCACAGTTCAGTTGTGGTCCCAGCCAACAGCCACCATCAACTGCCAATGTGCGAATAAAGACAGGGCTATGTCGTCCTATCCTCGCCATGACATCAGTTTGAGCTCTCCTGTGTGAAATGCCAAACGTATGGAGCAGAGATACATCATTTTGGCTGTGCCCTTCCTAAATTCCTGACCCACGGAATCCAGGAAACAAAAAATAAAATGACTGTTTTAAGCCACCAGGTTTTGCAGTTCAATCTATGATGTAGTAGTAGGTAACAAAGGTCAGAAATGAGAAAAATAATGTAAATAAAGAATGACATGGCCAAGCACAGTGGGGCATACCTGTGAAAAACAAAACAAGGGCTGGGGATCTCGCTCAGTGGCACAGCACTTGCCTGGCAAGTGCGAGGTCATAAGTTCAAGTCCCGGTTTAAAAAAAATCAAGACAAAAGGATGGCATATTAGGGAAATTTTTTAAAACACAGACAGACTGTGTCCAAACGGGTGATTTAGAGCCACCATAAATTCTAAAAACAACAAATATGAAAACTATTTAAAAGCACTAGGGTACTAGAAAGCAGACAAAATCTGGAAGGGATTTGACTCTTGACAGGAAAAAAACACGAGTAGGAGCCATTTGTCTATTTGTTCATTTCTGGTTTTTTTTTTTTTTTTTTTTTTGGATGGGAAGACAGTTTTGCTTTATAATCCAGGCTGGCCTTGAACTCACCATGTAGCCTGGGCTTACCTCATACTCAAGAGATTCTCCTGCTTCTGCCTCCCAAGTGCTGGGATTATGGGCCTATGCCACCAAGCCTAGCAGGACACACTTTTGCACAGCTTTCTCCCACTTCCAACCACAGGGAATTCCTACGACACAAAGTGGTTAAAATTCAAGGAAAAATTCTATCTTACTGGCTTCAGATGTTAAGGATGGAGCAGCTAGAAATTGAGACGGGAAATCAGGGATAGAGTGGGTCACAAGACAAAATCCCAAACACTTTAAATTCCCTTTCAATTCCTGACTCACCCAGAAAGGAAACTCATGAAGAAAACTCGATGGTAGCCAGGAAAAATGAAAAAACAAAAAAACCCAGCTAAATGGAAAGAAGAGATTCCAGTTGCTGCCTGATACATTCTGAGTTCCTCCAGTGCAAAAGGGACTTTCCAAACATACTGTAACAAAGTATAAAACCAAGTCTCACAATTTCAAGGTGATCAGTCAATATTAAAACAAAAGGCAACATGGGAACATTTGATCAAGATATTCTACAAACATGTTTATCAATTGTTAATGAAAAGATTAGATATTAACTGCTTACAAGCAAGAATAAGGACAGTTGCTATCAATTTAAGATAATGCTTCAAGGTTAAAATAGTGAAAATCATTTCCTACAAGAAGTTCATCATAATCTTCATTTCCTACACACTAACCTAGTATAACTAGCCCTATAAGCAGTTGAATGGCTTTTCCACACACTGATTTATGAAATAAATTGAGGTCTTCCTCTTTTAGGGCTCCAACTGGATGGGTCAAGGACAGCTTGGGGCAAAGAAACACTGTAACAAATTTATATAAATTTGAGATGGGTTTTGAAGCACAAATTGTCAGATAACAAAATAAAATATGCAGACTTACGAGCCAACAAAGATGTAGGATATTTCAGAGAATGTTAATGATCAGAACCTGTTTAGAACAGCGTCATGAATATATTTTTTTTAGCCTACTCAAGTAAGAACTCTACCCTCTAAGCCGCATGAGAGCAAACCTGTACTAAAAAGAACCAGAATTTACACACTTTGGTTTCGGGGCCATAAAACCCTTGTCATAACTACACAACTCTGCTGTTGCAGTATGAAAGCAGCCACACGCAAAACATAAACAAATGGGCATGACTATGTTCCAACACCATTTGTATTTATAAAACAGGCAGAAGGCCAGAGTTGCCCACAGGTTATAGTTTACTGAATCTTACCCTAAGCAACAGGAAACCACCAAGTTTGTAAGCCAGAAAGTTACTGTAACATCTGTAATTTAGAAAGAGAATTCTGGGGGTGACAGTGTAGAAGAAGAACCAAAGAGAAATTTGAAAATGACACCTGTCATCATTCTAGACAGGCAGAGAATAAGGCTGTAAACTGAGGCCAAAGTATACAAGCAAAGGAAAGGGTTTTCAACTGAAAACTATTACAGCAGCATTAGCTATAGCTGGAAGGAGTCAAGAACAGTCATCCAATTCTTGGCCAGGTGCCCAGTGGCTACTGAGGGAGCATGAATCAAAACTGGGACTGCTAAAAGGGAGGCTGAGAGGAGAGCCAGCTTGGGTGTATATACTGGACATGCAGGTGAAGAGACCCTAAACACAGCTGACATAGGCATACATTAGAGGTTCTCAGTAACAAAGTGGTACCTGGAGTCATGAGGGCAGCTAAGGTATCTCAAGGAGAAAATGTGGAAGAAGCCTGAGAATAAAATCAGTATCAACCGCTAGTTGCTGTACCCCTTGGATTACTGTGCACCCAGCAGCAGAGCAGACTTACAACTGCAAACCAGACCCACACCTGCAAATAACCACAAACTGCTCTAGGGAATGTTCTAAATACTCACATAAGTCTTCCTGTGAGCAAGGCACTGGGGAGAAAATAAAGATTAATGAAACTTAGCCTTCATCATCAGGGGTCCACATGTTAACACAGAAATCAGTAAACTCTTTTCAAATTAAATCACGAACTGGGCACAGTGACACACCTGTAATCCCAGCTCTCTGAGAGACTAAGGCATGAGCATCACAAATTCAAGCCCAGCCTGGGCAATTCAGCAACTTAATGATATCTTGTCCAAGATAAAAAACAGTAAGAGGGCTGGACATGTATGATAGCTCAGTGCACAAGCCCTGGGTTCAAGGCCAGCACTGCAAAACAGTTCATTAATTAAAATGTCTATCACTTAAAATCTGTGGCAAAACAGTGGTTTAACAAAATATAAAATAAAACATAAACGTCATTCAAAGCAGTAGGTCTTGCTTGCCAGAGCAAAAACAACTAGACAAAATAAAACTATTTTCTAGCTGTCCCCATTACTACTGCTACTACCAGCACTAGCTATTACAAGTTGTTTACAGATGCTGGGCTCTTCTCAGACCATTCCAACTCTCACCCTTCGCAGAAACCATTACTTTCAACCTTCACAAACACGCTAGGCAGCTGCTATTATGATCTTCCCGTCACTGAAAAGGCTAATTTGCCAAGGTCACACAGCTAGCAAGGAGGAAAACGAGTGTACATCTGATTCCCAAATCTGCATCTGGGCCATGACACTGCACTGCTGCTTGTCATCCTGCCGCATTTCTCTCATTTTCAGAGCTCATGAAGAGAAAGTTCTTCCCCAGGCTATGGTGAAGACAGAAGAACAAAAATAAGATAAACAGCCCTGACTTAGAGGACACTGGGCATTTGACAAGAGAAGAAAGCAGTCTAATGAGGTCTGCAATGACCTTATGATTTATGCTGAATTAAACCTTGCCAAAGGAACGTGGAAAATAGTTTTCTTCTTGAGTTAGCCATGTACCAGGTTTCTAAGCACCCACAGTAAATGTTTTACGAGCCTTAAAATCCATCAATTAAAAAAATCCAGCAATAAAAATTATTCAATGATCTAAGCGCTTGAGGAAAAGATATCTTACATATTTAAGCTCAAGAAATGTTTGTCTCTAAATCATATAAAACTGTAAATTATATACAACAAGAATAAAACTTAGTAAGCACCTCTGCTTTGGGTAAAAGATTTAAAGTTTGAGACTCAAGTTAAAGGTACTAGGGTTGGGGATTTAACTCAGTGGCGTAAGTGGCTGCCTGGCAAGCATGAGGTTGTGAATTCGATCCCCAGGACCAAAAAAAGTGAGGGAGGATTGTAGACTTTTAAATAAGAAGACTTTAATTTTATAATTTATAATTTTCCTCATTAATGGTCCTGCTTAACAACTTTTTTTTCTTTCCCAAGACAGGTTCTCACTCAGTAGTTCAGGCTGACCACTATGGAGCCCAGGCAGGCCTCGAGCTCATAGCGATCCTCTGGCCTCAGTTTCCCAAGTGCTGAGATTATAGACATGTGCCACCACACCTAGCTAGTTAACAACTTTTGACACAGATTATTTGGGGAAGCCTCCCCTCCGTTGCAGATTTACAGATTTCAATATCTAATCCCAGAGTCTCATACCCAACTGCCTCTTAGACATTATGTCTCAAAATTACTTTAAAATCAACATGTTTGAACCTGAATCCACATTTCTTCTAAACCTGATTCTGTTCTGGGCTTCTCAATGAATGAATCACTATTTATTCAGTTACACAAGCCAGAAAGCCAGATGTCATTCTTATTCCTCCTCTCTGCCCTCTCATATCCAATCAGCTGACTGTGTCTCCTAAATGTCTCACTCAAGTCTAGCTTCTTCCCATCTCCACCACTTCAATACAGTGCTCTCTACCTGCACCGTTACAAAAGTTCATAACAGATCTAACCAATTCCATGCCGTACCCATCAATACATTCTTCCACTGGCAGCTAAAATCGCTGTTTACAAAATGGTACAAATCTGGAGCCCGCCTCCTGCTTAAAACACATAATTGTCTTCTCATTTGTTTTAATATAAAGATAAAACTCTGTAAAACCCATCCCCTTCTTATAACAGATTACTCATTACTTTCTTATAATCACAATGGTTTTTCATTTAGTACCTCATAATTGCTAAGGTACCTCACCTAAAACCCACAGGTCCTCTTTCTGATCTCTCTCCATCCTTAATGGAGATCATCTAATTAACTCTCAAGTCACTTCAGACGTTAGCTTAGTTGTTCCTTGTCAACTCAGATATCATCTTCCCTTCAGTTTTCATTCACTCAGTATTTATTCACAATGCCTGCTTCATGCCAGGCACTTCTCTGGACTTATGATCCATCAATAACAGATAAAAAGCACTGGCTCCATAGAGCTTAATGGGAGACAGGAGAGACAACAGCATAATAAATAGTAAATTAGATAACATGTGAAAAGGGGATAGTGCCACAGGGGAACAGGGTGTCAGGACAGAGTAAAGGGTACCAGGCATATAGGAGCTAGAACAGCCAACGGAAATATCAAGCTGGTGGCCAAGATAGGTCTCACTGAGCAGGGCACAATTGAGCAAACACCTGAAGGTGGGAGGAATTAGCTATACCAAGATCCGACAGGAAACAGCAGACACCACACAGGGCTGAAGCCAGTGCCTGAACACTCCCAGACCGACAAGAGGTCAGTAGGGTTGAGGAGGACTCGGTGCAGGGAAAGAAGAAATGAGATCAGATAGTAACAGGACAAGGGCAGATCACTGCTGAGCCTTACAGGTCACTGTGAGAATTTTGGCTTGTACTGCTTGAAAATACAGAGCCACAAGAAGGTTCTAAGAAGATTAAAGAATCCCTATGGCTGCTATGGGAAGAACAATTGTAGGCCTCAAAGGAGAAAGGCAGACAGATGTGTTGGCACACACCTATAATCATAGCACTTGAGAGGCTGAGCCAGAAGGATCAAGGCCAGCCTGAACTACACACCAAAACCTTGACTCAAAAAAGAAAAAGAATGGAAAGTGTCAGGCATTTTGGCACATGTATGTAATCCTAACCTTCAGGAGGCTGAGGCAGGAAGATCACCACAAGTTCAAGGCCAGCCTGGGCAACACAGTGAGCTCAAGACCAGTTTGAACTACATAGTAAGTACTGCCTCACAAAAAAAAAAAAAAAAAAAAAAAAAAAAGGAGTGAAAAGACCTGGGAGACCAGTAGAGAGGCTAACTGAAATAATTCAAGTGCAACATGATGCTCACATCCATGGTTTCCTGACTCTAGATCTATTCTTCCAGTCATTTAATTATTAATCCTACTGTTTAATGCCTGTCTCCCTGAGGAAGATCGGCCCAATTCCATTACTGTTCATTATAGTTTCACAAAGCCTAACAGGCACTCAAATATGTACTCATGACTATTAAAGCTTTCACAACAAGAAATGTGATTCATTTCATCATTCTATCACAAAATAAAGCCAACTTTATACCTATGCAATTATGATTTATCAATTTAAATAAACTGACCATTTATAAAAATCAGCAGTAAGAAATACTACTTTGGTAAAGAAAGTAAATTTTGGTCCGATTGGGATCACAGGGCTGCTAAGACCACTTCCTGGACCTTTATTGACCATGCTGTCCCAGGTGGGACTTTCTGTCACTGCTCCAGCAGCCCCCGGTCAGAAGAACTCAGTCCTCCTAAGACCAGGGGAATTGCAGGTGACAAGGATGCTTCACACGGGGCAGCCACGGTTCCCTTCTTTATCACCTCTTCCTGAATACGGCAGGAAAGTTCAGCTTGGGCTGATTCCTGAGCAATTCTTCTAGTTCCTGTACCCTAAAACTGGTGTAACAACCCTACATGCTTGGAACTGCGCTGATCTTGTATTTTTATCCAAAGAAATACCATATCTGTATTAGGGCTACTTATCTATGGAATTAAAAAATATGATGCCTCTATAAGTACCTGCCTTGCAAGCAGGCGGTCGTGAGTTCGATCCCCGGTACCGATAAAAATGAAAAAGACAAAAAAATATATATATATATGATGCCTCTTTTGGAGAATTTATTGATAAATTCAGCGAGGAAAAAACTGCCCAGCTAGAAGAAGCAAAGCAAGCTTCCATGAAACAAATCCAGAATGCAAATGAATTGGAGAATTCCCAGCAGGTACTTGTTCAGAAGTGCCACTACCTTTTTGATGTCCAGAGAAGTAATACTGCTATGGTCTTGGAGGTTACTTATAAGGAAGTAAAGAATCACTGGACTGCCGTATCTCTGAGCAGAGTATGATGCATCGCAAGGAACAAGAGCATGTGATAAGTTGGGTGGAGAAGCAAGTGGTGCAGAGTATCTCTGCACAACAGGAAAAGGAGACGATTGCCAAGATCTAAAGCTCCTTGCAAAGGAGGCTCAAGCATAGCCCATTATGTAAATGTGTCTATCCCAGCTGAGACAAACAGTTAACTTCCCATATCGCTGTCTACTGCAATTACAGTCTATTTTTCCTTAAAAAAAAAAAAAAAAGGGGCTGGGGATTTAGCTCAGCGGCATAAGTGCCTGCCTTGCAAGCAGGCAGTCGTGAGTTCGATCCCTGGTACCGATAAAAAGGAAAAAGACAAAAAAAAAAAAAAAAAGAAAGAAAAGAAAAGAAAAGAAAAGAAAAGAAAAGAAAAGAAAAGAAAAGAAAATCTTGGGGCTGGGGATTTGGCTCAGCAGCATAAGCACCTGCCTAGCAAATTCGAGGTTGTGAGTTCGATCCCCAGTACCAAAAAAACAAAAGAAAAGAAAAGCTTTCATTTACTGAGAGCTAAGTCTATTGGCAAGTCAGAAGTTTTTCATCCTTACTTAGCATTTTGAGCTGTTCTGTGACTACTTTTAAATAAACATTTCATTTTTATTAAACTACCTGACTAACGTTTACCAAGTTAAATGTTAAATTTGTAATTAGTTCTATGATCTTGTAATAAAGGACAACTAATACAAGGAATAAATAAATTTATTATGCTGTGACAACATATTTAAACACACTGAGCTGGGCACTGTGGTGCACACCTGTAATCCCAGCACTTGGGAGGCTGAGGCAGGAGGATTACCTTGAGTTCCAGGCTAGTGTGGGCTATATACAAGACTCTTATCTCCAAAAAAAAAAAATTATTTCTGAAAATCATCCCTACCCACATTTAAATAGCATGTTATTTCTCTGGTGTGAGAAACAAAAAGTGTATGTAAGGACTAAAATGAATAATAGAGACCAGGTGCCAGGCATGGTGGCGCAGCCCTACAATCCCAGCACTCAGGAGGCTGAGGCAAGAAGACACTTGTAAATTTGAGACCACCCTGGGCTACAAAGTGAGCTCAGTGTATAATGAAGATAAAACAAACAGACTTTAAAAATTAATAATAATAACAATAGAGGCCAGGCATGGTGTCACATGCCTGTGATCCCAGAACTCAAGACACTGATGCAGGAGGATCACAAATTTGAGGCCAGCCTGGGTTACATTAGACCCTCTCAAAAAAAATGTATAATGGATATTGGGAAATGAGAAGAAAATGTTCAAATGAGAAGAGGAATAAGAGAAGAGGAGAAAGGAAAAAAGTACAAGAAAAAAAAAGGAAAAAGTGAAAACAAATCTTTTATAATTAAGGAGAATATGAGGGATTGAAGGGAGGATAATGGAAAAAAAGAATTAAAATAAATATTATACAGGTACAAATTGCTTGTGGTGAATGTGATCATTACGTGTATCTAAAATGTACCAAAAAATTTTTAAATGCAAAAAGACTCCCTCTTGCTTCACCAAGTCTATATATCAGAACTTTCTCCTAAAATTCAGATTGGATCATGCATCTCCCACTACTCTGGAACACCTTCCTGCTCCCATAAAAAAGCAGAAGGTAGAAAATAGCAAATACTTGTTGGATAGCCCTGTTAGGTAAACTGCTAAATATCTCACATATATAAATTATACTTTTGATTGTTTGGGTTTTGTTTTTTTTAAAGGCAGAATCTCACTATGCCATTCAGACTGCCCTAGAACTCACTATGTAGCTCAGGAGGCCCTCAAATTTGTGGCAATCTTGCTGCCGCAGCTTTCTAAGTGCTAAAATTATGGGTATATACAACGACGATCAGCTCATAAGTACATATTTTTTAATTTTTAATGTACTTTATACACACATGCGCACAGCTCCCTTTCCCTGTAATTCCCTTTTCACTTCTTATCTACAGGCAAACTTTGATTTTAGTCTTCAAACACACATCCAATGTCACATCCCTGACCCAATTAGTTGAATGCTTTCATATGTCGTTTTAAGTTTTCTGTTTGTCTGCTTTAGTAAATGCACATCCTATTGCAGAGTACTTACATGTCATTTGGTGTGTACACCTGATGAAGGAAATGCAAGAAAAATCTAGGGAGAAAAAGTTCTGCTTTTCCTGACTCTGACATTTTCAAAGAGAGGGGTATACTAAATTAGTTCCAAACAGATCCATGGACCAGGCTAACTTCACACGCATGAGGGGAGCAGAAAGAAAATAAGGGAATTGGGACATATACTTAAAGATGAGAAAGTCAAGAGCAAGGCCATTTTTTTAAACTCCCAAATTGGAAAATTCCCCTCGCTAGTGATTAAATTTGGTACTCACTGCACCAAATGGTCTCAAGTGTTCTTCCATGTTTAGACTTTATGCCTCAGCATCTCTCCAGTAATGAAGCAGTTTTATTTTCTGTTTTCCCCCCTGGTACAGGGATGGAACTCATGACCTTTTTTTTTTCCCTCTTTTTGAGACAGGGTTTCACTATGTAGTTCAGGCTAGTCTCTAACTCTCAGCAATTCTGTCTCAGCCTCCCAAATCCTGGGATTACAGGTGTGTACCACCACACCCAGCTGAGGCAGTTTTCAAGAGCTGTATGAGGTAGAAACTTCAGAGAATCTCATTGTTCATTTTATCTATATCAAAAACATATTACTGGCAACCTAAGTGAAATGTGTAAGACATAATCCATTGTCGTTCAAAATGTTTTTATTAAGGCAATCTTGGGTCAGTAAGGAAAATCTGAACACAAGTCAGAGGTATCACAGAACTATTTATGATATGGTGGAACTGTGGTTCTGTAAAGAGAATGGACATAGATTGCTATGGTCTGAATGTCTATGTTAAAATCCTAGTCGTGGGCTGGGGGTATAGCTCAGTGGTATAAGTGCCTGCCTGGCAAGCATGAAGTCCTAAGTTTGATCCCTGATACCAAAAAAAAAAAAAAAATCCTAGTGGTACCTGAGGAGGGAGACAAGGATTTTTAAGAGTGATTAGAGCCGGGCCTGGTGGCTCCTGTGACAAAAACCTAAAAATGTGGAAGCAGCTTTGGGAATGTGTACTGAGAAGAGGCTGGAGGTTTGAAGATGTGAACCTAGAAAAAGGTTACCCTATTCTGGGGGAGTCAGTTAGGAGCTCAGAAGGAAGAGAATTATACATGGAGCCTCAATCTTCTGCAAGTGGAAACATTGGGAAAGCTTCTTGGGAAAGCTACTGTCACCAAATGTTGGTAGAAATCCAGACAGTAAGGGCCACAGTTACCATCTCTGACAGAAGAACTTGTCATGGGACAGCGGAAGAAAGGCAATCCTTGTTACTAGGAGCCAAACAACTTGGTAAAACTAAATGTGTGTTTCAGCCTTCTGTGAAAGGTAGAACTTGTGAACCGGCAAAATGGAAGTTTGGCTAGTAAATTTTGGGTTTTTTTTTTTTTTTTTTTTGGTGCTGGGTATTGAACTCACGACCTCGAGCTCGTCAGGAAGGTGCTTATACCAGAGCTAAATCTCCAGCCCCTGATTTTTTGTTTTAAAACAGGGTCTTGCTATATTGTCCGGGATACCTCAAGCTCAAGTGATCCTCCTTCAGCTTTCTAAATAGCTGGAACTAGAATTGCAAGTTGGTTAAGGAAATTTCTAAGCAAAGCATTGGACATGTGGCTTGGCTTCTCCTGACCTGTGCACTATGATGACTGATGACTTAAATTGTAACCAACAGAGAAGCAAAAATTTTTAAATCTGAAAAATTACCTGAGCATATCCACATTAGAAAGCTTACTCAGGACAGAACAAGGGTATAGCCCAGTAATCACTTGATAAGGAGATGAATATGGATCAGCCATCTTGAAGCTAGGTGATATTCATCAAGACAATAGAAGAATAACCACAAGGCAATTCAGAAGTCACCAGAACTGCCACCTCTGCTGTCTCCATCACAGGTACAGTGCAAAAGCCTCACCAAGCCTAAGACTTGTCTGCTGATATGTTTAGGGGTCAAGTTGAGGTGGGATAGGAGAAATAAGATACACAGAAAGCATGTAAATAAATCATAACTTGAAAAAATCACACTTTTAAGATGCCTGCAAATAGTGGCTGGGGGTTTAGCTCAGCAGCCTAAGTGCCTGGTTGGCAAACATGAAGTCGTGAGTTTGGATCCCCAGTACCAAAAAATAAAATAAAATAAAATAAAATAAAATAAAATAAAATGCCTGCAACTTGTAGGACCCAGTTGAAGCCATCTAAAGCAATCCATACCAGCATTCCCTTAATTAAATTTGGGCTGCTTTCCAGACCCATCACACCCATAATTCCTCAGGAACACTCATAATCCATTAATGTGCTTAATTGAGAAGACCAGGAACCCGACCCTAAGATAAAAGAACAGGTTGAGAGAATTCAGAGCTGGAGGTTTAGCTCAACAGCATAAGTGCCTGCTTGGCAAACGCGAGGTCGTAAGTTTGATCCCTGGCACCAAAAAAAAAAAAAAAAAAAAAAAAAAAAAAAAAAAAAAATTATCCATCTTTAAACAAAAGCTAGGGGCTGGGGATTTAGCTCAGCGGCATAAGCACCTGCCTTGCAAGCAGGCGATCATGAGGTCGATCCGTGGTACCGATAAAAAAGTAAAAGACAAAACAAAAAACAACAACTAGGCTCACACCAGTGCCTGCCTGGAGGTGTAGGCCACCACTTTCTTTTTCTGAGATTTCCAACCCTCAAGAGAAGCATAAATGTCCCCATTTCCAGGAAATAAGGTGCCTCTTTTCTGGTTTGGTTTTGTTTTGTTTTGGTACCAGGAATCAAACTCAGGACCTTGCACTTGCCAGGCAGGTGCTTACGCCACTGAACTGTATCCCTAGCCCACCTCTTTCTGTCTAGAGGGCCTGCACTCTGTTTTTTGGGGTGTGTACCTTTTAACTTCTACCTAACAAAACCTTTTCTGTGCCTCTGTATTGACTAATCCTCAAAGTTTTATTTCTACAACTGCAGTCAGCAAACCTGCATATTACTATACAAGAGTGGGTTAGGTTCCTCATCTCAAAGTGTCAGTGTCATCAATATGTTATCAAATAGTTAAGCATAATAACATAAACCAAATATGGTAAAATGTTAATTTTTATGAGGGGAGTCTTTTTGAGAAACGGTCTCACTATGCAGTTCAGGTTGGCTTTGAGCTTACTTTGTAGCTCAGGCTGGTCTCAAACTCACAATGATTGTGCTGCCTCAGCCTCCCCAGTCCTGGGATTACACCCGTGCACTACCACATCCAGTAACAATATTCTTTTATTTGTTTGTTTGTTTTTAGTACCAGGGATCAAACTCAGGCAGTCACTTACACCACTGAGCTAAATCCCCAGCCTTTTTTTTTTTTTCTTTTGAGACATGGTCTCGATATATAGTCCAGGCTAGCCTTGAACTCACATCAATCCTCCTGCCTCTGCCTCCTCAGTGCTGTGACTACAGATATGCACCAACATGCACAGCAAATTTTTAACAACGTTGAATTTACTCTTCCTTCAACCTTTCAACCTCTGTATGTTTAAAAAAAGTCCTGTACTAAAAAGGTGAAAAACTAGAAAAGCATAGTATCATGAATTGCACAGGAGGCTACATGACTGCTATCCAACCCAAAAGCTGATCCAGCTACAGGGAAATTCCACTCCCTCACTAAGGTCGTCCTGTCCCACCTCTCCACAGCCCTGCTTAGTTATCTCTGCCTCAGCTGGAATCGCTCATTAAATAACTACTCTCCACTTCAAAATTGGGCTGCAGGGGGCCGAGGATTTAGCTCAGTGGCATAAGTGCCTGCCTTGCAAGCTCGCAGTCTGAGTTCGATCCCCAGTACCAAAAAAAAAAACAAAAAAAAAAAAAAAAACAAAAAACAAAACCAAACTGAGCTACAGGGTCATAGCTTTCCACCCCCATAGGCAAAAGGGAGCCCTGCTGACAAGTGGCACTGGGAAAGCAGGGGTATTAACCTGAGTTCAGAAAACATCTATGCTAAGAACATTTCTCAAGGCTCAAAGGAAGTGGACACCTTGATGATCAGGGAACACATTCCCACATCAGCTACCAGCAGTGGCTAAAAGCAGAAGCCTGGGCTTACCTGCAATCAGCCTCTCCCCGGCTGCATCTACTAGGACACATTTATCAAAGCCAGTCTCCCTGGTCTAGCCATGTGCCAGGCACTGTTCCAGTTTAAGCTCTCTGTGGCTGGGATCTTCCGGTGTGTAAACTGGGGTGATAGCATGGCCTTCAAAAGTGAGAACGACTGAGGACACAAGGACATACAAGCACTCAGTCCAACTCAGACATGACTGCTTCCTCCAGGTAATTCCATTCTGGCAGCACTACCAGGACTGCCCCGCTGGAAGCACAGTACTGTTTCTAGATAAAGATAGTGGACCATACAAATATGAGCATCCCATTTGGTCCCTCCCAAAAGCCTTCTAAAACAGCAGAAAATTCTTAAAAATCATGAACTTCAAAAAAAAATCATGAACTTCTTACATCAGGAAACCCAAAAGAGGACATAAGAGCAATAAAAGTTTTAAAGCTGGAAACCAGATGGATGCTAACTGACCTGGGCAAACCCAAGAAAGCCAAATCTAAACTGGCAGGAAAAAAGCTGAGAGCCAAGCCAGTAAGAACAGGGAAGTTAGAAAACAGGTGGGTCCGGGATGTGATCCTTCTTTCTTCATGGTATTGGCAACTCCTCCTTCCCATCTCGACAAGTCTGTGAGTTTTTGTTTCATCTGTCTGTCATTTTCCTTATGCTTGTGTTGGGCTGGGGGACTCCAGATACAACAGTATCACAGGTAATGTATCACACTAAAATTTAATATTCGGGATTATGCCAAAAGAAGTTTCAGTCTCTCTTCAGACTCAGAACACTGACAGCAGGATCCTTTCCTCCTAGTCAGGAAAACTCCAGAGAATCAGAAAGGCTTACGGGACAAGATATAAAAAACAGGTATCAGGGTACCATTAACCCATGGTCTAGCCAGATCATTTTGCAGGAAAATACACAGTGAAAAGCCTCCTCAGAGGTATCAATCACCATTTAGTCAATTTTATTTATTAGCAAAGAATTAATGATTACTATGAATCTGAGGAAACAATATGAAAGGCACAGAAAAAATAAGTAGTCTGATACAACCATTAAGAGACAGAAAATTTAAAATCATTGTAACCTCAGATAAACTAGAATAAAAGTCAGGCACTGTGGTGCACCTCTGTAATCTCAGCACTCAGGAGGCTGAGGCAGGAGGATCACCAAGAGTTCATGGTCAGCTTGAGCTACACACTGAAACACTGTCTCAAAAAAGCAAAACAAGGGGGCTGGGGATTTAGCTCAGCGGCATAAGTGCCTGCCTTGCAAGCACGCAGTCATGAGCTCAATCCCCGGTACCGATAAAAAGGAAAAAGACAAAAAAAAAAAAAAAAAAATGCTATTCTAAGAAACACTGAGAGATGGCAAAATAGTCTTTGCAATTTAAGAACATGAAAGGGTGAACTATTTTCTTTAAAAATCCAATAGAAGGGTTGTGAAGCAAGTAAACAGAGTAAGTAGAGAAAGTAAAACAGACAGCAAATAGATAAGAAATTAGAAAACCAGCATAAAAGATTCACAGATGGCTGGATGTGGTGCCATGTACCTGTAATCCCAGCAGTCTGAGAAGCTAAGGCAGGATGATTACAGTTCAAGCCTAGCCTGGGGAATTTAGTAATTTAGCAAGTGTTACGGTTTGCATCTAGATATCCCTCAAAGCCTCATGCAGTCATGGAGGGTGGGCTTTTTTCAGAGGCAGCTGACTCTAGAGTGTATGACTGATTCATAGTGCAATGCTGGAATTAAGGGTAACTGATTGCTGGATCAGACCACTGACTGCACTGACATTCCCTTAATTCCTGTAGACTGAGTATAATATAAGGGGCAGAAAGAGGTCTGTCTCCTTCTCTCTGCTTTTGCTGTCTGCTGCCACCACAAAGGGTAACCCCTTTGCTATTTGCCACCCTGCCTTGGAGCCAGCTAGTTATGACTTGAACCCTCTACAAACTGTGAACTAAATAAAGCTTTCCTCCCTCAACTTTGCATGTTGGATATTTTGTCTCTGTGATGAGAACAGTAAAACATCAGGACTTTGTCCCAAAATGGAAAAAAAAAATAGTTGGGTATGTAGTTCAGTGCTCAGAGTTCAATCCCCAATACCACAAAAAATAAATGGTGTTTACTACAAAGAAAATACGTGGGAAAACAAGATATTTCAAGAAAACATATTCTTGTATTTTGAAAAATTAAAGGGCCCAGTGAATACTTAATTAAATGAATGAAAACAGATCCACACATCATTTGAAATGTAAAACACAGAAACCAAAGTATAGAATCTATAAATTTACGAAGAGGTGAAAAAAACATATACCTGAAGGATTAAGGGGTCACAATGGCTTAGAATTCTCAGTAGCAACACAGGAAGCAAGATGACAATGGAGCGACAGCTTCAAAACTCTGGACTTTTTTTTTTTTTTTGTCTTTTTCCTTTTTATCGGTACCGGGGATCTCTGAGGGAAAAGCACTTCCAACCATAACTAACACCAGCCACCAAAATTATCGTCAGGTATGAGGACAGAATTAAAACACCTTCAGATATGCAAGGACTCCAACAAAGGTAACTCATTCTAGATACTACTGGAGTTTCAGCACTACAGACAGTAAAATCAATAAAAAAGGATGCAGGATCCAGGAAAGACCAACAGGAGAGCTAAAAAGAAGCTAATGGCCAGCTGGGTGGAAGATAACTAGGCCAGCCTGAAGCACTGTGTCCAGCTGTGGTTTACCTGAGATCTGACACCACAATGGGGCCCAGATCCCTATCTGTCCTGGGCAGGGGCTGCCTTATCTTTCTTGATCACCTGCAAGCCAAACCGCCTGTAAGCCCTGCACCCTGCAATTAGCAGCACTCCTGCACTTTCCTCACCCATATATTTGGCTTTGACCTTCCTTGATGATAACTGCAGGTAGGAAATGGTGAGTCCAGGAGCAGGAATGCAGGGTGACCCACTATCCTAACCCTCTTTCTGCTGTTCTTCCACTACTTGGTTCCCTCTAGAACTCTCCGTATGAACCCCATTGCTTGAACTCCCTCCTAACACCACCCAGCCTCCTCAGAAAGGCTTCATCTCTTCCTGGAAGCCTTTATCTATCAGTGACAAGCGTCCTCCCCTTGTATAACTAGTTAGAAGTTATGATTATACAAACACTGAATCCCACATTTGAGAAGCTCTTCTATTTTCTACTAAGCCTGTTTGGCCTTTATCTGTGTTCTAGGGGACAGAATTTTCTGTTAATAATCACTGTTAATAAAGATGCAAATAATTTACAGTCTTAAAAGGTTTACTATAGAAATTAACAAGGTATTTTATAGCTTGGTAGAGAACATTAATCCCAAAATATTATGCTTTTGTTGTCCTGTAAAACATTAACCTGATATAACTAATTTAGCCATCTCTTTTATTTTTTATTTTTGGCAGTACAGGGGATTGAACTCAGAACCTCACGCTTGACAGGCAGGCGCTTATGCTGCTGAGCTAAATCCCCAGCCCTAGCCATCTCTTTTAGCAGGCAGTATTGGGGACTGAACCCAGAATATTCACACTGAGTTACAACCCCAGCCCATTTTCTATTTTCTGTTTTATGACAGTCTCATCAAGTTGCCCAGACTAGGCCAAATTTGCAGTATTCTTAGGTCAGCATCCCAGAGTGCTGGGATTATAGGTATGTGTCATCACTCTCAGCTAATTTAGCACTTTTATAGAGATATACCTTTCCCCCTATGGACTATGTGTCTATTCCTTTAGTTCTCTTAAAACCAACTCTAATGCACCTTGAAACCATTTTCTTAAGTGAAATAAATCAGACACACATGTAACTATATCATTGTTTCTCTGGTGTGAGAAACTGAAAATGTAAATAAGAACCAAAGTATATAATAGACACTGTGAAGTAGAAATTATTCAAAAGGGAAAGGGAACTGGAGGTGAGAAAAAGAAAAATTAAAAAAAAAGGATAAAATGGAAACAAAGCTTTGTAAATAAGAGAAGACAGGATGAAGGGAAGGGAGGGGAGTGGGAGAAAAAAAGGAACTAAGATATATCATATACAGGTACAAATTCTCTGATGAATGTGATCATTATGTATATATCAGCTATGAACTTAATTTTTTAAAAAAACAGCTCTGGGGGATGGGGATTTAGCTCAACGGCATAAGCGCCTGCCTCACAAGCAGGCAGTGGTGAGTTTGATCGCCAGGACCGATTTATTAAAAAAAAAAAACCTCTGTTTTTTATTATTTATTTATTTATTTTTGTACCAGGGGTGAACTCATGGCCTTGTACTTCACAGGCAGGTGCTTGTGCCTCTGAGTTAAATCCCTGGCTAGCTCTATATTTCTCAATAGCAGTTAAATAAAAACCTAGAAACATGATATCTGTATGGAATTTTTCTTACTTTTTTTTTTTTTTTGGTGGAACCAGTGATTGAACTCACAACCTTGCACTTACCAAGCAGGCTCTTATGCCTGCTGAACTAAATCCGCAGCCCCTCTTGCATGGAAATTTTAACACTACTTATTTAAAACTATACTATTTAGGATATAGGGATGTGTATTTGTGCACTTATGACTATGTGTGTGTATATATATATATATGTATACATACACATAAATATATACATAATTTGTAAAGCTTTTTTCAAAAGCAAGAAAAAAATTAACACAAAAATCAGGATAAGGGCTTCCCTCAAAAAAAAAAAAATGCGAGCATTTTCTTTGTTAATCTCTTATGAGGGGCTGGAGATTTAGCTCAGCGGCATAAGCACCTGCCTTGCAAGCAGGCAGTCGTGAGTTCGATCCCCGGTACCGATAAAAAGGAAAAAGACAAAAAATAAAAAAATTTTAATATATGATCCATACATTTTTGATAGTTGAAATACATTTTGCAATGAAAAAAATAATTGTTTTAAAAAGAATAAGTGTTTCCGCTATCATTGGACACTGATGGAGATTGCCACAGATCAGAATGAATACAAAATATGTCTGTTCACATTTTCTCTTCCTCAAAGCATCCTCTATTTATTCCTGCCAATCAAATGAGGCAATATAACTGTACGATCAACACCACTGAGTAGTAACAAGGTTAATAAATTTGCTGCTATTTAACAAAGTACTCCAAATTTTTTCCGATGCAGACTCTCAGTATAAATGGACATACAGATCCCAAGAATATATTCAGCAGCTGTCTTCAAATTATAAACTTTTGTAAATAACAAAAAGAACCATTCTGAAACAAAACCCTACTAAAGTATAATAAGGTATGGAATCTACATCAACCATCCTTTTTTGGTTTGGTTGGTTTTCCTCTTGTTTTTTTTATTTAAACCATCTTATGGTGTCTAAAGTTTTTTCAGACAAGGCTTCAATGGCTAAAATCCAGAAACGGTCAAACTTCCATGAGAAAAGACCAAAAAACCTAATAGTATATCAAAGCAATGGTATACTATGCATCTTTAAAATGAGGTTCATAGGGGGCTGGAGATTTAGCTCAGTGGCATAAGCGTCTGCCTTGCAAGCAGGCAGTCGTGATTTCGATTCCTGGTACCGATAAAAAGGGAAAAGACAAAAAAAAAATGAGGTTCATATATAACAAGAAACGTTTGCAGGGGGTAGCGGCACACGCCTATAGTCCCAGCACTCTCCCAAGGCAGGAAGACAGCAGGACGAGAAAGACAAAAACAAACAAACAAAAAAAACCAGAGAGAGAGAGAGACATTGATAAGAAATCTGTCATTTTTATGTCAGTTACCAAACGATATACTACGTTCCCCTTCTCTGGAATGGAACTGGCAATATTAAAATATGAAGAACCACGAAAACCAATGCTTTTTGATACATTTATGCACCGTTTATTTTACTTGCTATTCTTTTGTAATGTTTTGATTGCTTTACATCTCAATTGTCTATTGTTTGAAAAGGCAGAGGAGGATAAAACAAGATACATTCTTTACCTTGGACACCGGAGATGAATTCAGAAAAGATCAGCTAGGAAGGACTGCTGGAAAAGATCAGCTAAGGAAGGACTGCTGGAATCCTAAGTGGTACAGGAGGAAGTGGGAAGAATGTGTTTCCGTAAGACGAAAAATACATCCTCACCCTGCTCCAGTTACACCTGCTTCTTCCTCAAGGTATCAATATTCAAACTTTTGGTTTCCATCTTAAGATCGAAGAGCCTTCCAACACCACACTAGGTTAAAATGTTTTTATGCGTCCTTTTTCTGGAAACTTAAGGAGGTTGGAAAGAGGAAACAAGATGAGGAAAAACAAAGGTGACAAGCCTGGGAGGCAGCGCCACTGGAACCGCCAGGAAGTGGGATTCCCAGTAGGAGCAGGAGTCAGAGTCGGAGAGAAGCGGAGAGAGGATGCAGATTTCATCCCCAACGCCCGGGCGGCTCAGACCCCGCCCCTCCTCCCCTCGCCACAGCACAGCGCGGCGGGAACCGCGCACCCCAGCGCAGCTTCGGGAAAGGTCACAGATTTGCCCGTTTATGCCTGAAACGGCCTTGCTCGCAAAGACTCTGCTCTAAAGACACACGGGGTCAACGCCGCGCTGCTCCTCGTCGTAAAAGACACTCCACACTCAAGGTTTATTTCTCCCTCTTCCCCCCCCCCCCGAGTCTGCGCGTGACGGAGTCAGGAAAGCCCACCGAGCACGCACAGATCCCCGGCAAGGACTCGGGGCGCCCGGAGGGTTCGTCCTCTCCCGTGCCGTCGCCCCAGACCCCCAAAGCGGTCACCTGAAAACCTCTCCGGGTTCTGAAAGAAAGCGACCCAGGCCGAGTCTGAGGCAGGTGCAGGCCCGCCTCCCCGACCCCCGCAGGTGGGGGTCAAGCCCGCGCCAGGGCAGCGGTCGCCCGAGTGGCGCCGGGCGCCCCGGGCCGCGCCGCGCCTCGCCGCAGCACCCCGAGGGATTGGCCCGGCCCGTGGGAGGCACTTTCCCATGCCCAGGCGTCGGCGCGAGATCCCTCACGCCTCCCAAGCCAGCCAACCGCACTCACCGAGGTTTCTCTGATGCCAGCGCCGACTCCCGGGCGCGGGAGGCAGGAGGAGGTGGCCGCGCTGTAACCCGGCCGGCGTATTCTCCTCAAGCCAGGGAGCCGCCTGCGGGTTTCTGGAGCTAGGCGTGGGCGCCGGTGGGGCGGAGTGAGACGCCTTGTGAAAGGCAGCAACCAATCATCGCACAGCAAGTGGCCTGTAGGGGGCGTGGCATGTCTCAGAGGAGGGGCGAGAGGCCAGGAGGCGGTACTAAAGCGTTGCGGAGCGAGGCGCGACGCGGTGCACTCCGCGGTGACCAATCGCCGTGAAGTGACGGCAATGGGTGGGGCTCCTGGGGACGAGGTGGGCTGCATGGGCTCTAAGGGCCTTAGGAGCGGTGGTCCGGAGACCACGCCTTGCGAGCGGCGGTGGTGTAGACCCTGTAGTTGGTCCACAGTCGCCACCTTCGACCTCGCACCGCAGCCTCGCTGCACGCGGACTTCACGTACAGCATCTATGAGCTGACCCGCGCGGGGCAGCCCACGCCTACAGTAGGATTGGGTCTCCTTTGCCTATTGGCCCTGTAACGACTCTGCCTGCTGCGGGATAGGGTCTGTGCTCGGACAATGGTCTCAGATACCAAGGAACTTTAGCTGTGCCTTGCTGTAAACCCCGATACCAAGGAACTTTAGCGATGCCTTGCTGTAATCCCCGCTGTACAAACAGCACTGACGAGGTTGAAGCAGGAGGATCGCGGTGAGTTCGAGGCCTCAGGAACCTAGTGAGTTCAAAACCCTAACCCAGGGGCTGGGCATTTAGCTCAGCGGCATAAGCACCTGCCTTGCAAGCAGGGGATCCTGAGTTCAACCCCCGGTACCGATGAAAAGAGGAAAAAAAAAAAACAAAAAAAACCCTTAACCCTGTCTCTAAAAGAAAAGGAAGAAGGCCGGGGTTAGGACCTGTGTTTGCTCTCCAGTCCCCACTTTCCCCCCAAAAAAGAAGGAGGAGGAGGTGGAGAGGGAGTTGGAGGGGGAAGAAGAAGAAAGAAAAGAGAAAAAGCGAAAAGAAAAAAAGGGGCCAGGGACTCAAGCGCTTGCCTGGCAAGCCTGAGGTCATGAGTTCTGGCCTGAAGATTATTTTTATATCTCTCCACTCAAATTTTTAGCTTTCTCAGAGCCACTTGTCTCTCTGCGTTTCTCCTTTAAAGATATATAGCCTCTTGGCCAGGGATATAGTTCAGTGGCATAAGTACCTGCCTGGCAAGCCCATGGTCGTGCGTTTGATCCCTGCTACTGAAAGGGTTTTGGCCCACATGGGACACTGTAGCCAGGAAAGTCTCAGCCAGAACCAGGAAGCTCCTATCCCCGCCCCCCCCCCCCCCAGGGATTTACCTTTCTATCTCCCCACACCCTTAGGAATCTTAGGCGCCAAACTAGTGCCAGTGGGCTACCTGTACATCCCTAATGCCCCCTCAGGCACAACCCCTAACCTAAGCTACATATAGGCCCCGACTCCACGTGTTCCACGGAGAGATCGCTGACTCCGGGGTGGAGATGCTGCACCCCAGGGGATGGGGTGTCTCTCCCCGCATTCTCAAAATAAAGGTCATTTATATTTCATACTTCTTATCTTTTCAGCCACCACCGGTCCCCCACAGTTCTATCAGGTACCTAAAACAAAATAATAATAATAAAAATAAAGATATGGCCTCTTGAATTTTCAGCATAACTTAACTAGCCTTTGGAGGTCCTAAATTTCCTACAGAATACAAAATCAGATTTCAGGTTTTGGGAAAAAAAAAATAACACTGTTTAAGCACTGATACACCCAAACCTAGATCATATTGTGATAGCTCGGACCCCAGAACAAAACCCAAGGAAGCAAGAAATTAAAATTTGGGGAGCAAAGGCTTTATTTTAGGGCTGGCCTGGCATCACAGTCTGCAAGAGCCAATTTGGAGACTGTGCACCTCACAGCAAAAGGCAGTGACTTATAAAGCAAAAAACCCCAGGAATGCTGTTGCTATTGACACAATTAGATTACAGCTGGCAGCTGGACCTTACAGAACTTTCTATAATTTCCTGAGGTTAATCATTTCTTTTTTTTTTTTTTTTTTTGTCTTTTTCATTTTTATGGAGAACCCTCAGAAAACAAACCAGAATTACTGTATGATCCACTTCTACCACTCCTAGGTATACACCTGCAGGAAGTGAAATCAGCATAAGAAAGAGTCACCCACTGTACCCAAGTCTATTTCAGCATTGTTCACAATTGCCAAGTACCCAGTCAGCCTAGGAGTGTGTCCCCAGAGGACTGGCTGGAGAAAGTAAAGTGTATATGTATACAATGGAGTATTTATTCAGCCATGAAAAACAGAACCCTGTCATTTGCAGAAAAAAAAAATGGTTTAAACAGCAGGACATCAGTTTGATTGATATGTCAGACACAGAAACACAAGAGTTATGGCTTATATTCCCCCACACTGGGCATGGTGGCCCATGCTTGTAATTCCAGCACTCAGGAGGCCGAAGCAGGAGGATCCCTGTGAGTTCAAGACCAACCTAGGCTATTTAGTGAATTTAAATCCAGCCTGAACTGCATAGTCAAACCCTGTCTCAAAAAAAGACTAAACAGGGACTGGGGAATTAGCTCAGCAGCATAAGCGCCTGCTTTGCAAGTGCATGGTCGTGAATACAATCCCCGGTACCAATTGAAAAAAAAAAGAAAAACAAAGCATATCCCCCAAAGTCCTCATGGGCTCATAGGTGGGCTTTTGGAAGGTTACTGGATCTTGGGGATCCAGCTGCAGCTGACTGGCTGTTAGGAGGTGGGTCCTGAGAAATGTGGGCCACTAGGGGTGTGGCACGGAAGGGTGTCCATCTCCACCTCTTTCCTGCCCCTATGAGGTGAGTGGCCTGCTTGTGGCCTGCAGCCTACCAACCATGGACTGTAATCATGATCCAAAGTAAACCTCTCTTCTTTAAGCTTTGGGTGTCAGGTTGTGTCTCAGCGACAGAGAAAATAACACAAGTATCACATGTTCTCCTTCATATTTGGGAACGGAGAGAGAAAAAGAGGTTCTAGAAGTAGGAGAGGGATATCAGGCCTGGGAAAGAGGACGGGGGAGTAGGAGGAAGAGAGACAAGGTGAAGGTGACCTGTATATAATATGATATGTGCCCATGTGCAAATGTCACAGTGAAACCATATTTAATGCATGATAATAAAACAAATCAGATAAAGTAAGAAAAGGCTTTCTTAAGCAGCCAAAGAACGGAGAAGCAGGAGATTTGCTTGTAAATCAACTTCCCAACTGCAGGGAGCTGTGGGATTACAGACACAGCGCAGGAATAAAAAGGGAGAGGCAGTCATGCATTTCCCACGTATGGGCAGAGCTCTTCCAGACCTGGTGCTGCCCCTTTGGCTCCTTTCACAGTCTGCTGTCCCTGAGATTGGAGGCCATGGTGTCTTCAGCCTTGGAGGGGAAGGAGAGAGCAGAGACAGGTCTAGGTCAAGTAACCCTTGTACTGCAGTTTGGGACAGAAACATTTCTCAAATGGTCAACTTGTCTACATGCAGATCTGAGGAGAATTTGATCCATAAGTTAAGGCAGCAACGGGAACAAACATGGCATGAAAACAGAGATTTCAAGCTTTGTCTTCCAAGGGAGCAGTCAGAATCTCTGGCCAAAGCAGCTTTCAAGTCCCTGAAAAGTAACCTAGGCAACCATTGCCACCTTAACTCACACTGCAGATGTGTTTTTCCCAGTGAAATTGCTGGAAGACTAACCAGTGCACTAAATATGCCAAGACTAAATATGTGAACCTGGTTGCCCTGCTGTGTGGTTGCCAGAATTAGTGATTTTAAAGTCAACTCAAAGCAAGTGAAGCTAGAAGGTTTATTTAGGTTTTCCTTTGGTGTGGGATTACCAGTATGAATCAAACCATTTGACCTAAGGATAAAGTAGAAGATTGTGTCACATAATGATTGTGAACTCATCCTGGGTCATGTTATTCCTAGAAATCTTATGGGTGTCTTGGGTTCTAGGTACTCATAAATGTTTGTTGGACAAACTGTAAAGACAATAAGATTCATTATGACACTCATTCCGGTTGACTATTATCTTCTTTTAAAGCCCTGTAATGTCTCCAATGTTTTGGTTTTATTCTTTACTGTTTTGTTCAATTTTATTATAACTGATGATATAGGCAATTCTTATTAACATAACAAGAGGCAGTATGGTAAACATTGTTAATCACCTAGTATTTTGTTTTCACATTATCTACTATGTTCATCCTTCCGATTTGACTGACTCTGTTCTGTTATGTCACATTTGGTTTTACTCTCTTCAAAAGAAAGTAATAAGATCTGTGGGAGTAATAAAACCCAAAATGTGTAATTGTCATTGTACAAAAGAAAGGAAAAGAAAGTGCTCTAAAGAATATAACTGCATATATATTTAAGTGTATAAGATAGATAACCATATTACTGAGTTTTGTTGGATCATTGAACAGAACTGTTTGCAGTCTCACTGTTTGAAAGTCCACTTTATATGCTTTAATTTTGTAACTTGAACAACTATTTCTAAGATAATAATATGTAATCTATTAACTAGTGATTGCCTCTTGTTTATTTTTTCTGAAATTCTGTATAACTTGTACCCTATTTCTGATTTTTTTCTCCATAATAAAAATAAATAAATAAAATTTAAAAATTAAAAAAAAATGTTTGTTGGACAAATTCCTCTGAAGTACACCACTGTGCCTGCATCCCAGTGAACAGAAGAAAAGGACAGAGAAGAGAACACCTCCACACACACACACCTCTTGCAAACTTGTTGCAGAGGCTGCATGTGCATTTCTGCTTTCATTCTGCTGGTAAAAACTAGTCACTTGACCTGCTAAAGTTGCAAAAGAAAAGGATAGAAAATGTGGTTGCAGAAGGGTATTTAGCTCAGTGGCCTAAGCGCTTGCCTGACAAGTGCAAGGTTGTGAGTTTGGTCCCCAGTACCAAAAAAAAAAAAGTGTGCTTTCAGTGGTACCAAAGAAGAATGGATGTTGGAGGATGATCAGAAGTTTCTACCAGAGGTGTTTGTTTTTGTTTTGTTTAAAACAGTGTCTTGCTCTGTAGTTCAGGCTGGCCTTGAACTCAGAGATCCCCCTGCCTCTGTGTCCTGAGTGCTGGAATTACAGGCATGTGTCACCATACCCAGCATTGTTTCATTTGAGACAGGCTTTTGCTAGGTTTAGGTTGACTTTTAACTCACTGTGTATCCCAGAGTAGTCTCTAATTTGCAGCAATCCCCCTGCCTCAGCCTCCCAAGTGTTGGCATTACAGCTGTGTGTCACCACACCTGGTTCTACCAGAGTCTTAATCTCATCACTTTTTACAGTATTATTGCAATATTGTCTAGGATTTTTTTTAGGCACTATTACAAGTGACCCTCTGCAGAAAAATTTTTGTGTATGAAGGAAGATGTTCCAGTTCGCTTGTCATCAGAGTACACTGGATTTGAGTTGTTCTTCTAGAACTGGGTAGGAACTCACAATAATGCAGGTTGCCTCTCTGAGTCCATATACCTCTATTCCAAAGAGAGAGTGAAATGTAAATTTATCTGGGTATGGTAGCCCACACCCATAATCCTACCACACAGGAGGCTGAGGCAGGAGACTCACCATGAGTTTGAGCCCAAAATACCAAACCTCTTGCCTCAGCCTCCCAAATGCAGGGGTTACAGGTAGGCACCACCATGCCTGGACGTTCTGTTTTGTGTTTGAGACAAAGTGTTGCTATGCAGTTCAGTATGACCTTGAACTCATTTATGTAGCCCAGGCTGGCCTCAAACTTGTGGCCTTAGCCTCCCAAGTGCTGACATTATAGACCTGAGCCACCACACCTGGATCATCAATAAATCTTAAGTAAAAATTAGAACTTCCATTTATTATCGTATGCAAGAGCATATGTAATTTGATCATTTGACTAGCATGATTGTTGTGTGTCAGAAACTGTGCTAAGTTCTGTACGCCTCTCTTTAACTCTCACAGTACCATTCAGTGTATGTCAGCAAAGTCCAGTAATGTGCCCAAAGCCCATGCCTACCCAGCACAGAGTTTTAGATTCTAGTCAGAGCTCATACTTGCTGTGTGCTGCAACCCAGCTCAGCTCCCTCTCATCTAACATTACTGCAACACTGAGGTGGTGGTGTCCCAGAGCGTTGAAGAATGAAACTGCGGTGGAGAAGGTAGGGTGCAGGAAACTTATTAAAAGATAGAAAACTCGGAGCTGGGGATTTAGCTCAGCAGCATAAGCACCTGCCTTGCAAGCAGGTGGTCGTGAGTTCGATCCCCGGTACGGAGAAAAATGAAAAAGACAAAAAAAAAAAAAAAAAGAAAAAAAGAAAACTCAAGGCATTGTATAAGCCCTATGATCTCTATCCTATAGGAGACTACATACTGCTTAGACTCTGTGCCGTATTCACAGTGTCCATGAAGGACCACACCCCCTGAGTCAGTACCTGTTTGATTATCCTCTGGGGAGTTTCCTGACAGCCAAGGCCACTTGGCAGATGTTTCTGTAAAATTGCTGGGGGAGAGGGGCACTCCGCAGACTTCATTTTGGAGCTGCTGTCCTTAAAAACTAATAGAACCCTAACTTCTGTCTCATTCATTCCTGTCACCCCAACAGCATGGGATCCTCATGGTCACACTGCAGTAGCCACAACACTCAGCTGCAAAAGGCAGTGCCTGTTGCTCTAAGAACATTGCAAAAAAAAAAAAAAAAAAAAAAAAAACCTGGACCAAAAAGGAAAATACACCAGGGAGTTTGGGAAGCAACTTGTTTATTAACATCAGCAGGCTGGGGGGCTGAGTTTGAGTCCAAATCATCAGCCCCCAGTCAACTTAGAGTTTAGCTTAAATACTTTTTTTTTTTCATGCTGGGGATCATACTCACAATCTTGTGCTTGCCAGGCAGGCGCTGTGCCACTTAGCTAAATTCCCAGACTTAAATACGTTTTGCAAGCAGGAAGTACAAGGTTTGATAGCAGGTTATTACTTGATTAGTTACATGAATTAAGTCACATGTTGTCAAGCAGACTGGTTTTAAGCAGGTTTACTTTAAAAGGAATTGTTTATCATAAAACAGGGACATCCTGGGAGGAAAGGGGGAGGGTTTGAGTGCAGAGTTAAAAGTGTCCTTGACTGAGCCAGTCTGTTCCAGACATGAAGTCCTTGGAGCAAGTAGGAAAAACTACAGATGTTTTTTTAGGAGAAAAACACAAGATATTTCTGCTGGATGCAGTCGGGCTGACCTAGCCCTGGCAGCCACTGCCACCTCCTCACACAGTAAAGTGGAATTTCAAAGAGTCAATGTGTCGCTCGCCACATCTCACTCATGTCTCCCAATGACAAGGCCCATGGGCAAAGCCTGGGTCATACACCCATTTCTGAGCTTATTTAAGAAAATTAGGGACTGTTTCTCTTTCAAAGGGCTGGCCTGCTCTTGGAGGAAGGACATCTTCCCTAGATGAATGATGTGTGCCACCATCAATATGGTCGTCTGACCGGTGACAGGTAGCCAGGCAAAGTGTGACGGCTGTCCACTAAATCACTGAAGCAAGGCTCACTGAGATTCTTAGGGCTCAACTGGGCAAATCATGATGTAAACTGAGTACCTCGGTGTGGGCGTGGTTTTAGTGTGTCCCCCCAAATCTCACAGGTCACAGTTTCGGCCCCCAGGCTGACATGACTAGGAGGTGGGACCCTTTGAGGGGCAGGGCCTATAGGGGAGCCTGACATTCACTGAGTGAGTTCTGGAAAGGAAAAGCAGGGATTTCTCAAGGGGCCTGGTTAGTTTTCTCAAGAAGGTTGTCTCCAGCCACAGCCCAGCTGCCCCGGTCTTTGTGGCTTCCTGAGTGTAGACACCATCTCTCCCTCCATCCTGGGGTTCCTCTGTGATGTAACCAAGAAGGCCTTCATGCCAGAGCAGGGCTGGTGCCAGTGCCAGTGCCAGGCCTTTAAATCTCTAAATGGTGGGCTAAATAACCCTCTTTTGTTTATAAAATTAGCCTTCCTCAGGTATCTAATCATAATACCAAAGGGATTGATACACTGTGACTCCATGGAAGAGTTGAGAGGAAAGGCCACAGAACCAGGCTTGGCCACAGGGGTCAAGGGGACCCGGTCACAGATACCAGGTAGGTTGGCTCCATCGCTCCCTGGGGGTGTAGTTGGATGTAAGATCCTGCTCAGGCCTTCGGGTAGGGGCTGCATTGTCTCTGCAGGAGCTGGGGTGGCTGGTACATGTGACTCATTGGGGGAAGATGCAAGTTCTCCTGCAGGAATCGAGATCCTGCAAGCTGGTCTTGGCAGGAGAGAGATTCCTACTTTCTGGGATCTGGATCTGAGAGTGGAGGTGTGGGCAGGGGATCTGGAGGTGGGAGGATGACAGAGACTCTGCTGCCCCATGGCAGGCAGGGAACTGACTCAGAGGCAAACTGCAGGCGGCCTCAGGAGAGGCTGTCGCATCCTAGGAACCTTCTTCTGTTCTCCAGTGCCTTGAGGGAAGTGGTATTTGGAGGCTCCAATCTGCCTCAGCCAGCCAGGGCGTATTACGGGCTCAGTGTCCCCTGCCTGGAGCCAGGGTGCTGGTAAACTTAGTGCTGAGGTGTCCATTTGTCCCACACACGCACACTTTCTTTTTGGTGCTAGGGATTGAACTCATGACCTCACACATGCCAGGTAGGCACTTGTGCCACTGAGCTGAATCCCGAGCCCCATGTCCTCTTATAAGATTTTTGAGAATTCAGTGAAATCATGGATTTTCCTTCAGCCTCATTAAATGAACCAAACATTATCAAGACAGGAAGATGATACTTCTAGGAGCAGGTAAATCAGCCTAAGTCATCAGGGGCTAGGTGGCACTGAAATGTCCAAAAGGTGGTTGAGGGCCAATGAGGGGGACTCAGGTACATGGCAGCAGGTTGTTGGGGTGTAAAACGGCCAAGCACAGAGGCAGGGGGAAGGCGATTCCAGGCCCAGGAGGGCTGCCCCTAAGAACAGAGCTAGGGCAGGGCATATAGCTCAGAGGCATATGGCCTGCCTGGCAAGCATGAGGTCATGAAAAACAAAACACAACAAAACAAAAACAGAGCTAAGTCACTAGGGCACAATGACAATGCAAACTGTGGGAAGCAACTTCAGTGACTCCCTTTGAATCCAAAACAATTGCTGTGACTGAATATTTGGAGACTCATTTCCTTATACTGATATGTAAAAGGGTGCTAGGGTATTTTCTTCTCTTCAATTAACTCTGAGTATGACAAATAAGGCTAACCCAGGTGCTAATGTGCAAAATCTATAGCCATCACAGAGATGTCAGAGACAACTCCAGTGACTCCTTTTGGATCCAAAACAATTGCTGTGACTTTGATTACTTGGAGAATCATTTCCTTATACTGATATGTGAAAGGCTGGTAGAATATTTCCTTCTCTCTTCAACTGGCTCTAAGCATTGCAAATAAGGATAGCTGAGGTACTAATGTGCAAATCAGACAGTCAGCCATCAGTCATGTTTCCTTGCATGGTTCTCTCCACAATATAGGATTGAACTGGGGAGATGTAGAACAATTTGCTCCGGGAATGTCAACTGGGTATGAGCCTCAAGATAAGAAGCTATGACTCCCCAAGGCACAAGAGTTTGCATATCACAAACCGAAGCAATAGCCCCCCAAAACAATCCCATTGCTACCTTAATCAGGTTACATAAATTGATCCTTCTGCATGTCTTTATCTCTGCAAATTAGAGATGCCATCCTTGCACCTGGCCAACCATCTCAAGTTACTCAGAATCCCTGACATCCTGACTATCACTCATCCCTGAGCAACCCCCACCTTTCTCCCAGGATAAATGCTGGAGAGGCCTAGGATCAAGGCCTTTTTCCACATGTCCTCGTGGGAAATGGAAGTAGGACCCCTTGGCTGCCCTTAACTTGGAATACACCTTTGTGTTTTTATTCTCACTGCGGATTGCACTGGTTGGTGGTGGTAGATTGGAATTGACCGGTTGGGATTCCAATAATGTCTCAATGGGATTTCAAATATAACTTTTTGGATTGTGAGGCAGACTAGAAAGAGGATTACAATACTCAGGTGACTGAACTCGAATTTTGGGTTTTCAATAAAAACCAAGAGTAATGCAATTGTTCTCTCGAGGAATTTCAGTTTTAGTCCGGTGGTACCAGCAAAGCTACTGAGGCCAAGACTGGAGGAAAGAGAACGAGAGGAAAAGCCCATTCAGACTGCTAGGAAACAGAAGCTGGTGATTTGAGAAGCTGGCCTCTTGTTTGTTGGGCCACAGTCCTTGTTTTGGGGTTTGAAGAATGCAGTGCGGATATTAGGGGCATGGAAAGACTGAAGCCATGCAGAGTCTCGAGGTGTGTCTATTAGTGAATGCAAAAATCTCAGTAAAGCCAGACAAGGCACCACAGATCTATATTATTAGCTCTGGGGGAGGCTGAGGCAGAACGATTGCAAGGTCCATCTCCCACTGTGCCCCAGGTTTGATCCCCAGTACTGCCAAAAAATAAAACATAAACTCAGTAAATTATCACTAAACTGAGAAGCTGGCACTGAAGACTGACAAAGGTCAATGCAGAGATTAAGTCTTCAATTACAATTCAACAAATTCTCATAAACTGTCTCAACTCCTTTCTCTGGCCTACAGTTTGGTCAAGAGTCTGTTTTTACATAAACGAATTTGCCCTCAAGATATGAAGACTGTATCACAATCAGATTTCATATCATCAATCAAAAACATTTTTAAAACCCATTTACTTAGATGGCCAGCCAAAAATATGGTTATTATTAGTTGTTTGTACAAAAATAGACCATTGAATAATCATTAAAGTAACTATTAATATAGACATTCACAAACATAAAGTACGTTGTGCTGAAATTAAGTGTTCTGACCTCACTTGCCCACTAATACTAAAAATAGTTTCATTCACGTTTGCTGCAATACAATTAAGACTTTTACATCTAACTCCACTTTTTAACAAAAGTCACAGACTTTTTTTTTTTTTTTTTGAGACAGGGTCTCACCATGTAGTTCAGATCAGCCTTGAACTCACTACGTAGCCCAGATTGGCCTCAAATTTGTGGTGATCCTCCTGCCTCAGCCTCCCAAATGCTGGCATTACAGGCATGTGCCACCAAGCCCAGCAAGATGATAGGCTTCTAAAATGTTTTGGAACAATGGCTATTATAAAGCTGTATTATTGAGCCGGCATGGCGGCACATGCCTGTAATCCCAAGACTCGGGAGGCTGAGACAGGAGGACAGCTACAAGTTCAAGGTCAATGTGGGCTACATAGTGAGTTCAAGACCAGTCCGAACTACCCAACAAGACCCTATGTTACACTCACACACACACTAAAGCTATATTTCATGGGGCTGGGGATTTAGCTCAGGGCATAAGCGCCTGCCTTGCAAGTGTGTGGCCGTGAGTTAGTTCCCCAGTACTGATAAAAAAGAAAAAGGAAAAAAAAAGACAGCTATATTTCATGCTGTTTACAATTTTATTTACAGTGGTGATTTGAGAAGCTGGCCTCTTGTTTCTTGGGCCACAGTCCTTGTTTTGGGGTTTGAAAATAATAATAAATTTTATTTATTACAGATAGATAAGTACTATCATTGTAGAAGCCAAATGTTACAAATAATAAATTTTATTTATTACAGATAGATAAGTACTATTATTGTAGAAGCCAAATGTTAACTCATTGAATTAAAAATTACATCAACTGATGTCCCCTATCTAGGCAGAAAGCCTCCAAATTTCCCTTTGACAATGTAAGTTTGTTAGGTATCACACACTTTACAAAACAACTTGTTCTTTCAAAATCAAGAATGTGGGTGCCATGCTTCTGAATCACATCTATGCCAAGCTTTCTATCATATTTTTGGGGAGGCGGGTGCTGGGCATTGAACCCAGGGCATTATGCACGCTAAGAAGGCTACCACTGAGCTCTACCCCACCCCACCAAATCATTCTAGAAACACATCAGTTGCTCTTTACCACCTTCTACTTCCTCCTAGGTGCTCACTCAGTAGCAAAGTAACTAACCAAGACTTTAAGTTAGTTTTTCTTCCTTCCTTCCTTTCTTTCTTCCTGCCTTCTGAGACTTGCTCTCTCAGTGTCTCCCCCATATAGATGTATTTTTGGTCATTAGTTAATGCAGGCATCATATCTTTTATATGTTAATGCTGCCACACTATTTCCCAAGAACAAGCACAGGACCAAATCCTCACTGTGGCTCTCCCCAAGAGGAGATCATTAAACCTCAGCAGTCAGGGAAGAAACTGTTTCTTTAATTCCAGTGAAAATAAGAAATGCCATTTATTTAGTGGGGAAGGGACTCTTCAAAGGGGAGTTGGAGTAACAAATTGGATTCTTGTGATTATATTCTGTGCTGTGCAACTGAAAATAGCATGCAACACATGATCAGGTACCGTCTCTCCCACTCTAGGTGGACTTTGGTGAGGGATTGGATGGTGGGGTGAGATGCTCACCTGTGGATTAGATCACTGATGAGCTCGTAGCTAAATGTGATGTCAGCAGGTGAGGCCTGTTGTGGGGGCACAGCTGATGCTCCGGAAGGGTCTATGTCCCTCCTGGGCTCCTCACTTCATCACTGGCTGCTTCATCACTGCTGCCATGCTAGAACCTGTTTTTCCCTGCTTGGAGCAAGTAACTATGGACTGAAACCTCTACAAGATGTGAGCCAAATAAACCTTTCCTCCTTTAAATTGTGGGTGCCAAACTGGGTGTGGTGGTGCACACCTGTAATTCCAACACTTGGGATCGGAGGCAGGAGGGTCATTGCATGTTTGAGAACAGCCTGGGACACAAAATGATAATAATAACAAAAATAATAATTGGGAGTGCTGACAATTGTGTCTCAGCAAGGAGAAAGAAAGACACAGGCTCAGGGTCTTTCTGGACAAGCCCTAAAATAAGAGGATCTTTCAGAGCCCATGGGAACTGGGTGTTTTGTTATTTTCTTTCTTTCTTTCTTTCTTTCTTTTCCTTTTTGCAGTGTTGGGGATGAGACCTAGGGTCTTACACATGCTAGGCAAAACCCTTACCCTTACATGTCAATTCAAACAGGTCTTCAGAGTTAGTTTTACTGCAAAAACAATTCTATTAAAGAATCAGACTAACAAATGGACCAGAATTATATATATATATATATATATATATATATATATATATGGCCTCACCATTGTGCCTAGGCTGGCCTGACATCCTGGACTCAAGCCAGCCTCCTGCCTTAGCCTCCTGAGTAGCTGGGACTGAGGTAGGATAAAAGAAATAAAAGATAGGTAGAAAGGAGACAAGAGATTCATAATTAACTGAAGGTTGCACTTCCAAGAAGACTGCCACTTTCAGGCCTCTAGTAAAATCACCTAAGACAGCCCCACATCAACATTCAACTAGACTGACATTCCCTCCCTGCTGGGCCCATCACTCAAAGGCCATTAATTGGCTCAATTAAAAAAGTAAGAACTGGGGCTGGGGATTTAGCTCAGGGTCATAAGCATCTGCCTTGCAAGCAGGCAGTCATGAGTTGGATCCCCGGTATCAACAAAAAGGAAAAAGACCAAAAAAAAAAAAAAAAAAAAAAAAAAAGAAAAGAAAAAAGAAAGTAAGAACTAGCAACTAGCCAGGCGAGGGGGCTCACACCTATAATCCCAGCATTTGAGAGGCTGAGGCAAGAGAATAGTTCGGAGTTCAAGTCCAGCCTGGGCCACAAAGTGAGTTCAAGGCCACCCTAAACTGCTTAGAGAGACCCTGTCTCAAAAAGACCAAAAAAAAAAAAAAAAAAGAAAGAAAAAGTAAGAGCTGAGTGTGCTGTTGCCTGCCTGTAACCCTAGCACTCAGGAGGCTGAGGCTGGAGGACTGCCATGCATTTAAAGCCAGCTTGGGCTGTATAGTGAGTTTGAGGCCAGCCCAATCTATGGAGACCCTGTCTCAAAAAACAAAACAAAAAAGTAAATCACAGGAGCCCAACTCAAAAAAGAAAGTTGAGGGAATCCAGAGAATGTTTGTGTCTTTTTGAGACCTGGTCTCACTATGCAGCTCAGGCTGGCCTTGAACTCATTTTGTAGCCCAGGTTGGCCTCGAACTTGCAATGATTCCCTTGCTTCAGCCTCCTGTGTGCTGGGATTACAGGTGTGCAGCACCATGCCAGGCCAGAGAATGCTTAAATCACTCATCAAAAACAAAAAGCTGCCTGCTCAGCCCTGTGAGTGGTGAAGGAGGGTACTCTCTTCCATATTGCCACCTTCTCCATTGAAGTATAATGCTCCCAGTCACAAACCAAAGACATCTCACTTTGAGTGCCTGCAGTGCACCCTTGAGGGGTCCTTACTTCTGACTAACAAGCCCTTTTCCTTTCTGATGCATCTTGATGCTTCTCCTGCTGAGCCAAGCCAGCTATCCAGGGGTGGGTTAAGGCCTATCACAGGTTTGTGGGACCTGTGCCAGCCTACTGGTGCCTGCTGGCTCGGCTTGCTATTAACAAGTCTTAAGTATTTGCAATTTAGTTGCTAAAATCTTTCACGGTTTGGGAGCTGAAGAGGCCTCTATGTCCTGGCCTTTTTATCAAAACCTGTGAAGGGTGGGAAAAGGCAGGCACAGCTGCGCTAGAAAGCAGCAAATTCAGCAACCGTCACAGGGTGGGGGAGATGTGATAGGCTTCGAAACCACTCAGATTCCCCGCTGGCTATGTACAGTTGTTCTCCCTTCAGCAGCCTGCAATTAGGGGGAGGCACATACATTATTCATAGTTTCAAGGAAGAGAAAGTGCTGGAGGCCAGCACCAGCCTAATGCAGATCATTTCCGAACTAGAAATGAAAATGAGGCTACTTGGTGGGAAAGGGCAATTTGAGCATAGTGTGTTCTCACAAATCCTCAGTGCAGCTGGGAAGATGCTAGGGGCAAATATCCAGATGAGCAGAGTTAGTTTTACTGTGATTCTTCTCTGTTCTACACCCAAATCTTAGGGTGTTCACATATAGTGGGAGTCTCTTCTTATCTGTGGCTTGTTACCCCTGGCCAAGCAGGTCTGAAAATATCATGCAGAAAATTCCAGAAATAAGCTGGGTGTGGTGGTGAATACCTGTAAACCCAGCACTTGGAGGCTGAGGCAGGAGGACTGTCATGAGCCTGGGGTCCCTAGTGAGTGCAAGGCCAGGCTAAACTGCATGGTGAGAATATGTCTCAAAAATAAAGAAAATTAAAAATAAAGATCTAGAAATAAACAATTCATAAGTTTTAAGCTCTAGGCCATGCTGAGTATCCTGGTAAAGTCTCTCACCTTCCTGCTCCATTTGCCTGGGACCCAGTCACCCTTTTGCCTGGCTATCCAATGCCTGCATGATAGTTACTTTGTAGCCCTCCTGCTTACCAGCTCCACTGTTGTAGCACAGCACAACTAACCTTTATTTTACCTAATAGTGGCCTCCAAGAAGAAGCGTTAGTACTGGCACTTTATTACAGTATATCGTTACAGTATTGTTACAGGTATTGGATTTTTATTAGATACTGTTGCTAGTCTCTTCATACAGACAGACATACATAAAATGAGCCATACCAGTTTTTAAAAGTTTGGCTTCTGAAAATAAAATTTAAAAATTGAATTAATGTATGTGGAAAAGGTAAATAAAATCATCACATTCATAAAATTAAAAAAATAAAAAAATCAAAGGTATACGTGCATAGGAAAAACAAAACACTGTACACAGAGGTCAGTACTATCCATGGTTTCTGGTATCCACTTAGGTTCCTGTATGTGTCCCCCAAGAGAAGGGGAGGATGTTGTCCTACTTTATCAGAACTTTGTTTTTTGAGACAAGGTCTCACTACATAGTTTAGGTTGGTCTTGAGCTCACTATGTAGCTCAAGCTGGCCTTGAACTCACAATGATCCTCCTGCTTCAGCTGCCTCCAATGTTGGGATTACAGGTGTGTGCCACCTCCCCTGGCACAGCTTTCTTTTAAAACTGACATATTCTTTGTGAATATGTCAACAAAGAACAATCAAAAACTGCAGTGAATGTTTAAATTTTAAAATGTATTAAACTGGGGGGCTGGGGATTTAGCTCAGCGGCATAAGCACCTGCCTTCCAAGCAGGCAGTCGTGAGTTCGATCCCCAGTACCGATAAAAATGAAAAAGAAGCAAAGGGAGGCTAAGAGCTCAGAGTCACCGTGGTGGGATGGGAGAGGACCTTGACTGTTACTGCCAGCTCTGAAGTTGAGGAAAGTGGACAGAATCCACAAGTCCCTCCAGAAACTGGAGGCAGGAGGAAGTGGATTTTCCACTGGACCTGCAGAAAGGAAGGCTGCCTGGCCATACCATGTCTTTAGCTCAGGAAGACCCTTGCCAGATCCAGACCTACAAAACTGAAGGGACACTGTTTCTTTAGATTATCAAGCTTGTGGTGTCACCAGAGTCTCCACAGACCATCCAGTCTTCATTACTTGGTGGTTGGCATGGTCTGTGTCTGACCACAGAGTCCCTTTCCCCACTAGGTGACTGCTGGGTGCCCAGAAGGTGCTTTGCTTGATAAATGATGCAAACCTGATGGCATGAAGAATCAAGGGACCCACGTTTGGTGATTTCTCCATGTGATGTTTCCTCCCACTTTTCTGTGGTGCATGGGACAGAAGCAGGACCCTCACACATGCTCTAGTCAGGCACCCTGACACTGAGACACACTCCCAGACTCCCCTCCTCAAGTGTTAATTGGCAGGATCAAAATTTGTCTATATTTATGATTGGTGACATGCTACTTGTTTTGTTCCTTGGATTTTTGAGACACTTTTGCTCTGTAGTTCAGGCTGTCCTTGAACCCACAGCATTCTTCTTGCTTCAGCCTCCCACGAGCTGGGAACAGCGGTGTATGCCACATTGCTCAGTCTGTCACATATTTTGATATGTGTACACACTGCAGAACAGCTAAACTGAGCTAATTCACATGTGTTATCTCTCGGGGTTATTTTTTCTTCGTGATGACAACTCTTAAGTCAACTGAACCCTAGCTGTTTGCAGTCTCTCCGTTTGAATGTCTACTTTGTATTCTTTGATACTGTGATTTGAGCAACTATTTCCAAGATGATATTATGTAATCTACTAACAGGTGATTTCTTACTGTTATGTTTTCTTTTTTTTTGTAGTTCTGTATTATGTGTAACCTTACACTGCTTTGTTTTGTTTTGTGTTTTTCTCTTTTTCCTCTTAAAAAAAAAAAAAAAAAAAAAAAAAAAAAAAGAATGATTTTTGTTTTATATCGCAATGTTTAAAAAGACTGCGAGCAAGGTAAGGAGCGGGAGACTGAGGCAGGACGGTTGGAGCTGGCCAGGGGCCACCCGCCAAATGTCACCCGTGGGTGGGCGTGGCCTGGGGCAAAGCTTCAGCGCTTGGCTGGCGGTTGGTCCTGCGCCCGCCAAATGTCACCCGTGGGTGGGCGTGGCCTGGGGCAAAGCTTCAGCGCTTGGCTGGCGGTTGGTCCTGCGCCCGCCAAATGTCACCCGTGGGTGGGCGTGGCCTGGGGCAAAGCTTCAGCGCTTGGCTGGCGGTTGGTCCTGCGCCCGCCAAATGTCACCCGTGGGTGGGCGTGGCCTGGGGCAAAGCTTCAGCGCTTGGCTGGCGGTTGGTCCTGCGCTGGCGGTTGGTCCTGCTCGCGGCTAGCAGGACCCCCTAGGTCTCGAGGGACGGATTCTAAACCACTGCACATTGCCCAGGAGACCCCAGTGATGGCACTGTGGACTCGCCCGCATGACCGCAACCTGGAAAGCTCTAGGGTAAGTGGGGCCAGAACTTGTACAGCACCCGGTGAGGTGCTAGAAGTCATCGTGGTCAGGTGTGCGGTCGCGGGGATCTCTTGTTGGAGGGTCGCACCTGCCTGGGGTACTACCTGGAAGTCCTCAGTGACCCCTTTTGCCCTCATTAGGCCCGTCTGTCTATGTGACACACTTAATAGCCTCTGATGATCGTACCTCTCACCTTTCTTCCTAGCCATTCTCCACTGTACTGACCTGCTGTATTTCCATTGTGGAACATTTTTTGCTTTTCTTTTTTTCTTTTTTTTTTTTAGCTGTAAACTTAAGTTAGGTAGACTGAACAGCCACTGCAGTCCTTGAAAAACATCTCTCTTGAGCCATAGCGAATCCAATTCCTTTCCATGTTCACTAAATCCAGCCCAACAATTCAGGCAGGCCTTCCCAGGAGCTGACTGCACACAGTCCTGTAAGATGCCTGTTGAATTTTGTACTTGTCAGTTTTCCTGGCTGTATACTGCTTCTATGCATTTCCTGAAAAAGGATTGGGTGGAATGGGCCCCTACCGGGAAATAGAAAAAACTAGGTAACAGAAGCACACTTGTTTTCAAAATTAAAAGTCTGATTTTGCAAACAAAACCTCACATGGTTTGCTCTATTATTTATAGGAGAAATAAGTAGCTCTCTTTGGGCCTTACATCTTCCCAGCATTGTTGTCTTCTTTAGTGTCTTCATGTGGTGGCTTTCTGCATTTAATGGGTGCCTGGGTGTATCTTCACAGAGTATTTGCATCCAAAGAATTACAGATCTGTGAATAAAGAGATTGTCAGCTTTCCTTTTTTAGCTGCAGATACTCATAAAGTTGTAGAGTTGTGGGAACCTGTATTATCCGTATAATCACTGGTCTGTGTTTTTGTTCCAAAATGATGTGTGAGGTGATGCCCACCATCAGTGAAGAAGGCCCTTCAGGAGGAAGTGAAAGCCATGGATCTGGCTGCCCTTCACAACCAGATGCAGATTCCCCTCAGCTCATGATGTCCAAGCTAGAAGAAACATACCTTGCTCAGAGCACATTGATAGAGACTCAAGAAACATTGGCGTTGACTCAGGGGAAATTACTCGAGGTTGGTCATGAGAGAGATTCGTTGCAGAGACAACTCAATACTGCGCTTCCACAGGTATGTGTGGTTTTCACCTGAAACTACAGGTTTTTTCTGTTAAGCATCTTTCTGTGGTACCATCTTTTGTTTTTGTACCTGTATATTTTGTGTAACGAACCACTTGTGAAATGATAGTTCCTGGTGTTTGTAAGCGCATGCAGAGTTCCTGGGGATTCAGCTACTTAGGGCAAACAAACTAGTGTTCTGTAAAGTCATGTGAAAATATTTTACTACTTTCACTCTTCGCTGAGGAACTGCTAAAGATTTGGGAATGCACTTTGAAGGTTTTTTAAAAAGACTTGAAACAACAACCAAGCGGCATGGTCCTTGGTTTCTTTGATTCTGTTTTGTGAGATCTCTTGCTTAATGTAGGCTTCCCATGGCTTGTATCTCAGGAATTGTATGTGTGTTTAGGATTGTATCTCAAGGATTTGCAGTTTTCTAATGAAATTTAGTAGATAATGATTTTTTTTTTGTATCAGGAATCGAACTGAGGACCTTGCTCTTGCCAAGCAGATGCTTGTTGCTGCTGAGCTATTATCTGTAGCCCTTGAAATTTGGTAGACAAGGATTGATTTCACAGAGAAAGATTTTTGCAGACTATCTTTGTCAGAATACCCAGAATACCGGTGATTGTAAATCACATTTATAATAAGGGATAGAAAACTGGAAATTGATTCTTTAGGAACTTTCTCCTTTTAGACTAGACTTTTAAAGTTTAAAACAACTGGGCTAGGGATTTAGTTCAGCAGCATAAGCTCTTGCCTGGCAAGCATAAAGTCATGAGTTCGATCCCCAGTACCAAAAACAAATATATAAAAATAAAAACCACCTCAAAGTTGGAAACAACTGTAGTTTTTTCTTTAATTATATTACATTCAGCCCAGTATCTCAAAACTGCCTCTTGTGGAATTAAATGGAGACTGAATGGCATGCGAAGGGAGAACATAGTAAAACTAGAAAAATGTAAGGTAAATGGTACACAGCATAGTGGGAGATAAGTAGCTTATTATTTAGGTGTTTATAAGCCATCAAGTACCATTTTACTTGTTCATAATAGTTGCCTTTCTGGTCCATTTAGGTAGATCTGAATAAGCATACATCTATGCTGTCATGATGAGTCTTCAGTGATAAATCGGCAAATGAACACTAGCCCTCATGTATTTGTTGGCTATAGTCAATTCTCCTGAAAGATTAATAAGCCAAACATTTGAATTTCCTTTTTAGAAACAATAATTTGATGTTAGTGCTATATGTTTCTTTTGTTGGTTAGAGAATCAGTAAATTGTTTGCTTTTGTGGAGCGTAGGGTTGAAGGAGGGCTTCATTTGTGCTTGGCTAAGTGCTCTGTCACTGAGCTCCATCCCTCCTTGCCCATGTTAAGATTCCTCATTGGGATCTTATAAATGACAGAGCTTACTTGGGTCAGATTTTACTATAGAAGATTATAATGACTGGCCAACTTGTATTTGTGTAAGGAGGTAATGGGAAACAGTTTATGTGAAGGATTTTATTGTATATACAGGTGTTTGTAAATTTTTGGTGGTCTAGTTCTGTTTTTGTAATAAATTGACTATAATTTGAGGTATATCTACAGTTTATCTAATACACAGTTAATCTATTCAGTTTTTGGAAAAAACAGGCAGGCAGGACCTGAGAGGGAAGTGACAGGAGTTTTGTAGAGTTGGTTTCAGGCAGTGGGTGTTGTCACACCTGCTGATGAGGTGGTTGCCTGGTGATTTGTTTCTGGGGGGTTCTCAGTGTAGCAGCCTGGAAATGCTTGGTTGAGTGCATAATGTGATGATGCCACCAGGTCCCGTCACCGTCTGAGCACCTGATGCAGCATTTCAGAAACACAGAAACCATGAAACAAACTTGTTTTGGTCCTTTTCCTTTCCTGGAATCAAGCTCATCTTTGGTAGTTGTGTGACCGGAGAGGCCCGTTAAGTAAGTGCCCGGTGTACTTTTGGCACATTAGGTAGGCAGGTCAGAATGTGCCCTACTTTTAAAAATTGAAGTAAAGGCTGGGCATGGTAGTGCATGCCTGGAATCTTCAACCCTTAGGGAGGCCAAGGCAGGAGGATCAGAAATTTGAGCCCAGCCTGAGAAACTTAGCAGTTTTCTTAAGTAAAAAATAAAAAGAGAGCAGAGAATGCTCCTCAGGATGAAGGCCCCCAACTATAGCAAATATCAGAAATCTTCTCAGCGAATTTTCCATAGAGCCAACACACTTGAGAAACAGTTCCTACATCAAAATGAAACACTGGAAGCCCCTGCCTAGTTTCCAGTACAGGTGTTTCTCATTTAATTCCCTGCTTAACAACTGTTTGGACTTCTCTGCTGCTCAGACTTATGCTTCCTCTTTTTTTTTTTTTTGTACAGTTCTGCACATCTGGTTCATAGACTCTCAATGTTTTTTTTTGTTTGTTTGTTTGGTTTTTTTAGTTTGTAATGTTTATACAGTACTATACTTTTTCTGATGGTACTCTATGGTACTGTAGTTTCATGTTCTGTTATACATTACATACTGCATAGAAGTTATGCAAATAAAGGCAAAGTCATCAAGTTGGAGTTTCCTTTGACTATTTCTTTGTGCTGAGTGTTGTAATGTATGTACTATATACAGCTCCTCATTTAGCAACTAATTCTTTTAATGCTCTACTGACAGGAATAGGACTTGGTGGTTAAATGAGGAATCCTTGTACCTTTCCTCCAATTCTAACAATGGTCTTGATCTCTCACATTGATTATTTTTGCTTCTTCTTGACTAAATGAAGTAAAATAATACCTATATTGTGTTTCTTGGTTGTTTCATTGTTCATGAGATTTACCTGTGTCGTATGTTTTTTGCCTATTCTCATCTGTTGTCTGGTAATCCAGCATACAGATATATCAAAATTTGTTCTTTTCTGTTCATGAACATTCAGGTTGATTCCAGCTTTTATCAATTCTATCCTGAGTATTCTTGTGTATTATTTCTTTTGTGTATGAGAGTGAAGCTATGGCTGAGCATGGCGGCATATGCCTGTAAACTCAGCAGGACAGAATGTTGAGGCAAGAGGACTGCGAGTTTGCGCCCCTCTTGGGCTTTATACTGAGACCCTGTCTTTTTTTGGGGAGAGGGGGCAATGGGACTTGAACTCAGGACGTTGTGCTTGCCTAACAGGAGTTGTGCCACTAAGCTATATCCCTGGCCCTCAGATCCTGTTTAAAAAAAAAAAATAATAAAAAAGGCAGAGAACTGTGGAGTGATAGATATCCCATGCCTTTGTTCAGCCTTAAGAGATACTGCTAAAAGTGGCATTCTACTGACAACAACAGCATGTGAGAAGTCAGTGTGCATATCATTTTTACCCCTGACACTATTCATTCCTTTTTTTTTTTTTTTTTAAACTGGTACCAGGGCTCGAACTCATGACCACCTGCTTCAAGGCAGGCACTTATGCTGCTGAGCTAAATCCCCAGCCCCCACTGTTTATTCTTTTATGTTAGCTTTTCTGGTGCCTATTTAATAGGAGAGGTGACTTAGTGAGAGAGGTGCCAGGGATAGAACTCACGATTACCTGCTTGCAAGGCAGGTGCTTTTGCCACTGAGCTAAATGCCCAGCCCCTTAGCATGTATTTCATGTATCTCTTTAGCATTTCTACTTCTTCATCTGAGAAGGGTCTGTTCATTTTTGATGCCCATTTTTGAATTTGGGGGTGGTTCTGTATTTTTGAGCTCCTTATATATTCTAGGCATTAATCCTTTGTCTGAGGAACAGCTGGCAAAAATGTTTTACCATCACGTGGGTTGTCTCTTCACTCTCTTGGTAGTTTCTCTTGCTTTTCAAAAGATTTTGAATAAGATGCAGTCCAAGCTGTTGATTATTTCTGATAGAAACTTGGCAATTGGGCTTTTTTTTCCATGAGGTCTTTGCCTACACCAAAGTCTTCAGTTCTACCTGTCTTCCAGCAGATTGGAGTTGTTTCTATTTTCGTATTGAAGTCTTTGAGCCATTTTGATTTTAGCTTAATGCCTGGTAAGGGATATAGGTCTAGTTGTAATCTTTGGCATGTGGAAAGCCAGTTTTTTCCAGCACCATTTCTTAAAGAAGCTATCTTTCTTCCAGTGAGGATGTTTGGCTCCTTTGTCAAAGATAAGATGATTGAGTATGATGGAGTTGTTTCTGCATCTAAAAATCTGTTCCATTGATCCTTGAGTCTGGTTGGGTTTTTTTGTTTTGTTTTGTTTTGCCAGTTTTTATCACAATAACTTTGTAGTATAATTTGCAGTCAGGGATTGATTGGATTCCTTTCTGGTTTTGGTATCAGGATAATACATGCTTCCAGGAATGAATTTGGGAGTATGGCTTCCCTTTCAATTTCTTAAAAGAGACTGAAGTAGTAGTATTAGGTTTTCTCTAAATTTCTTGTGGTGTTCAGCAGTGAATCTGTTCAGGGCCTAGGGTTTCTTTATTGATAGTTTTTTAATTACATCTTCACTTTCACTGACAGATACTGATTTGTTTAGAATTTTTATACCTTCTCGATTCAGCTGTGGTAATTCATATGTAACTGGGAATCTGTCTATTTCTTCTTTGTTTTCTATCTTAGAGTACACATTCTCAAAGTAGGTTTGGTTTTGATGATCTTCTGAATATCTGTAGGGTTTGTTGTGATTTCCACCTTTTGATTCCCAATTGCATGTGTTTGGGTCTTTTTTGTTTTTAATAAGGTTGGCTGAGAGTTTGTCAAGTGCTTTTATTGTATCACGGAACTCTTTGTTTCATTGATCCTTTGTATTATTTTGTTAGTCTCCATTGCTTTAACTTCTGCTCTGATCTTTATAACATCCTCCTTTCTACAAGCTTTAGGCATGACCTTCCCTTGATCTAAAAGCTTGAGATTCAACAGTAGGTTATTTGAGCTTGCTCTGTTTTTCAGCTATGGGTATTCAGTGCTGTAAATTTCCCTCCTAGGACTGCTTTCATTGTGTTCCTTATGTTCTGTTACAATGTATTTGCATTATCATTTAATTATAGATACTATTTAATTTCATCTATAACCCATTGGTTATCCAGGAAGGTATTATTGAATATCTATGTGTTTATGAATCTTGTAGTTGGCCATTGATTTCCAGTTTCACTGCACTATGGGCTGATAATATGCCTGGAATAATTTCAACTTCTTTCCATTTCCTTAAGCATGTTCTGTGAGCTACAATGTGTCCTATTGTGGAGAAGGTTGCATATGCAGCAAAAAGAATGTGTCCTCTGATGTTCTGGTGTGGAATACACTGTAGAAATCTGCTAAGTCCATTTGTTTAACAATTTGGTTCAGTTCGGACATTACATTGTTGATTTTTTTGTTTAGTTGATCCACCCATTTGTGACAGTGGGATAGTGAGTTCCCTGTTATAATTGTATTAGTGCTTATTTTGCTTATTATGTCTATTAATATTTGTTTTGTATAGTTGGGTTTTCCATGGTTGGCATTTGGTGCATATATATTTATGACTGGTATCACTTCCTCTTTGATTGTTCCCTTTACAAGGATACAGTGACCTTTGTCTCTTAATCAGTCTTGGCTTGAAATCCCTTTGTCTGCAGATAGAATAACTACCCCTGCTTTTTTCCAGGTTCCTGTTGCATGAGTATTGTTTTCTATCCTTTGACCTTTCAGTCTGTGAATTTCTTTTTGAATAAAATGTGTTTCTTGTATGCAGCATATTGTTTGATCCTGCTTTTTGATCCATTCTGCCAGTCTGTTTCTTTTGTTGGGGAACTGAGGCCATTAACATTGATTATAACTGATATGTATTGACTTATCTTTTCATGGTTATTCTCTTATCATTGGTTCTCTTTTTCCCTCCTCTGTGAATTGCTTGCCTTGCCTGGTTGATTGATTCTGTTGAACTTCATGGAGTTGTAGTCCTTGATATCTCTTTCAGGAATGTGCATCAGATCATTTTGGTGTGCTGGTTTGGTGTTCGTGGGTTTCCTCAGGTGTTCTTTATCATGGAAATTTTTATGCATTAATTTGGAAAGCTAGTTTTTCAGTGTACATCAATCTAGTTTGGAGGTTGTTTTCTAGGGCTTGAAATGCTTCACTCCAAGCTCTCCTTAACTTGAGCATTTATGTTGAGAAGTCTGCTGATTCTGGTGGGCTTGTCTTTATAAGTGATTTGTTTCTTTTCTCTAACAACTTTTAATAATCTGTTCTTGTGGTGAATTTGTGGAATTTTGAGTATTATATGCCTTGGTATAGATTGTTTTTGTAGTGGTGAATTGGAGTTTTTATAATGGCTAATTTCTTCACTTATCTCTGTGTTGAATTTTTTACCCTGCTTGGGAATTTTTCTCCCATTACGTCTCTGAACAAGTTTAAGCAGTTTGTGGTATCTCCTGCTTTTTCATTGACTCCAGTCAATCTTACATTATTCCTCTTTGCATCATTTAGTGGCCACCGGATTGACTTTTTTTTTTTTTTTTTGGTCCTTTGCTTCTTTTAAGAAATCTTTCTTTCCATGATTGCTACCTGTAATTCATCTTCTATAATCTCCTGGATATCTGTTTGAATCTATTTCTTCTTTGTTCCTCTCCCCCAAACCCATTTTATTTTGAGAAAAAAAACTAAAACAAAAGTTTCAAAACACAGCAATCGGGGCAACAATGGCACATACATTGTGCATTGCCATCCCCAAATCATTCACTCAGAGCACAATATTTCTTTCCTGTGCTGGGCATTCATGGTTTCCATTATTTCCCTAAGCTCTTCTATTTATCTTTTTATCCATATCTGTTCTAAAGTCACTCATCATCTCTGTAGTTATCCAAGAAATTATTTCTGTTTTTATTTTTATAGAGCTTTGTTCATCTGCTTATTACAGGATCTTGCCATGCAGTTCAGGCTGGCTTTGAACTCATGTAGTACATGTTGGCAGTTCTCCAGGCTCAGCTTCCCAAATGCTGGGATTACCAGTCTGCACCACCATGCCTGGCTGTTCAGTTTTATAATAGATATTGCTGTAACATCCTTGTCATCACGGGAATATTAGAGAGTAGGTGGTTATCAGGACCCTTTGATCTATAGTGCCATGCTTTAAATCGCATGTGTTCAAATAGAATGTGCTCTTTGAGTAGTAATTTATAGTGTTTTCTAGTAAATCTTGGATAACTTAGATTTAAATTTGTGATAAAAGATTATTTGATTTCCAGTTATATTTCCTCTAAATCCTGTCTCCCTTATTTCTGTCTTGTCCTTGGTATTGTAATATATTTGCCTCAGTAGATCCTTGAATTTTTAGCTTTAAATCACGTCATAAATCTGGTGTCTGTTTCTTTGCATGTATCTTGTCAGCCTAGCGACTTAAGGAAACATCATAGAAAGGTAAATTTTCCAGTAAGTGAGCATAGCTTTGTATCTCCCTAATGCATGGAAGAGTATAGTATGTCACACATAAGTGTAATGTTGTTAATATATTGCAATGAATAACTGATGTTTCATTGGAAATGTTTAAACTGACCTGCCACATCACAAGTTACTGTTCTCTTGGCAATCAGCCATCCATGGAACATGGGGACAGATGTCAGTGTTTGCTACACTCAGTGCTTTTGCCTCTAACCATTGCATGCATGTGTATAATAGACATAGAATTTAGGGTTTGAAAGGAGGGAATGATTGAAGCAGAGCCATAGGCTTTAGATTGAGGAAAAACAGTTTTCTCTGATATGGAAGGCTAGAACTTAGTAAGCACTGCTCTCTGCCAGGTGCCAAACTCAGTGCTTGGCCATTTTTTTGCTATATTTAGTCCACAAGCACATCCCCGTGAGAAACCAGTTGCTGTGCTTGCCCCCAATTACAGATGTGGAAACTGAAATTTAGATCACATGATGTGCAGAGCAGGTATAAGTTAAGTGTGTTTTGATTTCAAAACCAGGACCATTTCTCCCTTGGGCCTGGATTTCTCCAGATGCTCTGATCTGCTGACAGTCTCCCTCTCAGAGGAAACCTTGGAAGTAAAAGCGGTGCCCCGGGAGCAGTGGAGATTGCAGGGCTTTCTTTCTGTCAGTCTAGAATCTCCCCCTAATGCCTGCTGCCTCTGGTTCTGCCATGCCCGCTTCATGCTTCCTGCCTTCCTGATGGTACACTTGTGGGGCAGTGCTGCCGCAGGTGCCAAGTGGTGATTGTCCTCAGCAGCTGTGTGTGAGCTTCTCTATGGGGCTGAGCAGAAGGGAAAATTACTAAGGACATGGGTACAGATCCTCACTCTGTTGCTGATTAGTTCCTGGCCTGGGAGCTGTTCCTTGGCCCAATGGAACCATGGCTTGCTCTCTTGTAAGTGAGGTAGTGATCCACACAGTAGTGCTGCTTGGAATGGCCCTGATCTGTGCCCGCCCAAAGTGAGATGCCACGCTTTCACCAGCAGCCGGCCTCAGAGCTTACCTCTGTTCAGTGGACTTCAGTGTGGTTTGGATATTTTGGTTTTGGCAGTAAGAATTTCTCAGCAAAGGAAGCAGTCTATTGACTTACACTCAGACACTGTAGCCTCCTCTTGTTCACTAGTCATCTCTCCTCAGCATGCAGCCTGGTGACTTTGAGAAGACTTGCTCTGGGCAGGCTGTGAAGATTAGCCTAGCGGTGAGTCTAAGGACAGCAAACATGGGCTAGACAAAGAGCGATATGGGATGGTTACTTCTTCATTTTAGTTTTACTGGGCAGACTGAGGTGACTTCTTGGCACTTGTAGACATGTCTGAGACAAGGCAGTGGGCCCTAGCCTCGTGCTTTCCTCCCACAAGAGAACAGAGGCAGAATGAAGACCTGCTTCAGTGAGCCTGGAAGGCTCTGGGCAGAGCAGGGGCTAGTGTAGGGGAGTCTTGGTGCAAGAATCTCTTTTTGTGGGTGGAGCATACGTATAGTGCCTTACCTCTTCTTTTTTCTTTTCTATTTTAACAAATGATTATTTTAACCTGAAATTTAAATGATGCCTGGCAAACAACGTCCTAAGTTTGATTTCTTTTTCCCCCCCAAAAAGTTTTTTTGAACTTTTATGATTCATGTTGTTGATTTCAAGCTTGATGGGACTTTTTTAGAGATGAGATTGCTGGAGGTTAAACACAGGGCCTCAAACAAGCTAAGTAATGAGCTCTGGTTACCCCAGCCCCCGACAGTCTTTTGTTTTGTTACTACAATTAGAAATGAGAGCCAGACAAGGTGACATATGCCTGTAATCCCAGCACTCAGGAGGCTGATAAGGGAGGACTGCTGGAGTTTGAAGCCAGCCTGGGCTACAGTGTGAGTTCATGGCCAGGCAGAACTGTATAATGAAACCTTATCTCAAAAAAAAGAGAGAAAGATACAGAATTTATCTGTTTATCTGTTAAGATTATATCCTAGCGGGCTGGAAGTTTAGCTCAGCAGCATAAACGCCTGCCTTGTAAGCAGGCAGTCATGAGTTCGATCCCCAGCACCAATAAAAAGGAAAAAGACAAAAAAAAAATTATGTCCTAAATGCTCTCAGCTCACACTAGTCTAGGTGGTCTTCAGTGAGCTGCTACAGGACTATAATGGAATCTGTACCCTTTATACCATTGTACAGATAAATAAATTAACTATTCACCACTTGTTGTTCACCATGAATGTTTCATGAAATCTAGTCCTGCTTCAAAAACCGAAAATAACAACCTTCTAAACAGGGCCTACCCAGACCCTGAAAGAGTTCACATGTGCACTGTTTCCACAGTCCTGCCTTCCTCAACACATAGGCATACTCATGGGCCATCCCCTAAAAGAAATCCCAGGGTCTGCGTTACCCTCTTTTAATAATATACCCAGGATTATTATTATTTTTTTATTTAAGGAGAAAAAGAAAAAAAACAGAAAAAGGATACAAGTGATACAGAATTTCAAAAAAAATAAACAGTAGGAAGTCACTAGTTAATAGATTACATACTGTCATCTTAGAAATGATTGTTCAGATTACAAAATTAAAGCATATAAAGTAGACATTCAAACTGTGAGACTACAAACAATTCTGTTCAATGATCCCACAAAAACTTAGCAATATGGTTATCTATCTTATACACTTAAATATACATGCAATTATATCCTTTAGAGCACTTTCTTTTCCTCTCTTTTTTACTATGACAATTATACATTTTGGGTTTTATTACTCCCACAGTTCTTATTACTTTCTATTTGAAGAGAATAAAATCCAATGTGACATAACAAAACAGAGTCAGTCAAATCAAAAGAATGGATATAGTACATAATATAAAAACGGAAGACAAAGTGATGATCATTGGTTACCATAATGCCTCTTGCTATCTTAAAAAGAATTGCCTATATCATCAGTTATAATAAAACTGAAAACATTAAAGAACAAAAGCAATAAAAGCAAAACATTGGAGACATTGCAGGAACTTCAAAAAAAGACAATATGCAAACCCAAAACCCAGGATTATTTTATGAAGCCACATGGAAGTAGGGTTTTAGGCTGCATGCAAATGCTTCTGCTCATAACATTTGGTCCACACAGTGAGAAACAGAAGCCACACACATGCATATTTGGGTCTTCGCTCATGCTGTCCTTGTCTTGTTTCTTGCTAGAGGTAAAAGTATTGACAGTTTCCCTGAGGCTTCGGCCCCCACTAGTGTTCCTTTGAGTGACATCAGGAACTGAAGATAATGTGTCACAGGCTCTTCAGTAATGAGAGTAGCTTTGTTAACCTGAAGTGATAAAGTGCAGTGAACAGGCTTCGTTTAGGACTTCACTGTCCCTCAGTAACTATCCTCAGAGGTACCTGAGGTTGTACGGAGAACAGAATCTTGAAGGGGGGGGGGTGATGCTGTCCCTGGGCTTCCCGGGGCTTCCATGAAGGAAGGCTATAGGTCAACATGCCCTGCTCTCTCTCTGCTATGTGGTCCATTTCCCCCAGACAAACAGGCCTTCAGGTTGGCATTCAATTAAAATGAGACTTCTCAGGACAGGTAGAAAGTTTAGCTAATAGGTTTTGAGTCAGTTTATGTTATTTAAAGCCTATGTGATGTGTTTTCTTATAATGTACTGTTAGCTGATGTTGTTTTTTCACTCCTCAGTTGCTAGCTTGCAGAGAAGAAGAACGAGATGACAAGACAACGATAAAATGTGAAACTTCCCCTCTCTCCTCTCCGAAGTCCCTTCAGCTAGACAGGCTGCACACAGGGGCGTTGCAAATAGTCAGCCACGAGGACATCAGGGACATGCAAAAGTAAGGAGCAGGTTTCGTAGGCCACCAGACCCCTGAGAAACCTGCTTGTCTTAGTTTTTAAGAACATCTATTAATCTTTCCCTGTGAGAAAAACCAAGTTTTTAAAGAATTCTCAGCAAGCTCATTTCGTTGTGATTATTTAAACGTGAGACCTAGAATGTGTTCTCCTGTTCTGCGGCTGTAGTGACATCCAGTGGAAAAGGCAATCTGTTTGGGCAAAGTTTAGAAAGAATAGGAATTATTTGAAATTAGCACTTGAGAGAAAAGCTCCATTTCTTCAGATCCCACACACTCACTTCTTTTAAGAACTTTATTTCTATTCCTGGTGAAGAATTTGCCACATGGATGTGGCAGGTTCTGGATCGTGCTATTCTGTGGACAACTGGTGCCTCTCAGGTACCCTCTCACACTCTGGGTCTTCTAAGCTCTTGAGAGTCCCACATTGTCCCTATCCCTTTAGGAAGCATGTTCCATCAGGAGGCCATGAAGGCTTGGTTACTTGTAGACTGTTGTTTTTCACACTTCCTCTTAGAAGCTTTTGTTCCATACCAGGCAGTATGATCAAGCAGGCACATTGGTCTCCACAGTGTCCCGAGAGATAGTACAGCTCTCACTTTGCAGGAGAGCAGGATCCACGGAACCAGCCTGCAGGAGCTGCTGAGAGGGAAGGTGGAATTCCAGTTCTTCTGGCTTCTGAGACCTTGTTCTCTTTCCTGAGGGCTGAGTGCAACCCTCAGTGCCTGAGTAAGGCCCCTGCAGAGGGTGTTCCCTTATGTGTCCAAACCAGGCAGGCTAGAGTACAGGCCTGCTCTGAGCAGGGGGCACATCAGAATCTTGGCTTTCCAGACACAGGTCTGTGGAAGCATTACCGGGACCCTGCATTACAATGCATATTGTACTGTGTGTATGAGACTTGAAAAATTCTTTAGGAAGTTGAAGGTAGGAATATTAAAAATACACACTTTTCTTGTACATGTGAATGGACTGTGTAGCTGTGAAGAGGGTGGTAAAAGTCCATTTTCTTTCCTTCAAGATCAAAAAGTGCCCAGGATGGTTCTGTGAGCAATCCCAGTAGCAGTGACAGCAGGCAGGACTCGCCCCACAAAGCCCCAAAGAAGAAGGGCATCAAGTCCTCCACTGGTCGTTTGTTTGGCAAAAAGGAAAAGGGTCCGCCTGGACAAACTGGCAAAGAATCACCGGGACAAGGTGGGTGGGTTTTCGGCAGCTGTCCTAACTGCTGGGAATGGGAGAACGTGAACTTAGTCCTCTGTGCCTGCCGCAGGTGCGCAGTGCCCACGAGGAGTCATGGCTGAGCGTTCTCCAGAAAAGCCCAGTCTGCTTTCTCAGTCTGCCCATGTGTGAACCAAAGCAGAGCAGTGGACATTCATTTGGCGTGAATGAATAACCCTCATAAGTGCTACTTTACACTCTTGAACATTTGTATGTGTTTGCTTGGAAGCTTACCCTTCAGAAATTATTTAGCTCTCTACCTGCAGAATCTTCAACCTATTTGTGAAACATATAACTTTGCCATGTTAATTTACTGTAAATTTGGGGACTTTTCTGATTTTTTTATAGCTGTTCTTTCTGAAACAGAAACCTCATCTCAGGATGCGTTCCAACTTAGCAAATTGGGAGGAAAGGCTGAAAAAAATCGTCAACTTCAAAAAAAGTAAGCTTTTTGTTATTTCTCCATCTCATGAAACAGGTTTCTGCGTTAACAGTAATTGTTAGCTGATTTTAACTGTAATTTCTAGCTATGTAAATACATTGTCTTTTGAAAGATGAACCTAAAGCACTGATAGAGCTTTCAGTGATACAAAGAGCTTGCTGCAGCATGCATGCCATAGGTTTGCCTCCACTGACCCAAAGCCTGTTTTAAGCCATCATGTCTGGAGAACAGAGGACATTTGGAAATTTTGACTGAACTCACACATGTATTCTCAGTCTACCTTTTCAGAGTTGTCTCCCAGGATGATAGAATGGGTAATAGTTAGGCTTGGCCATTTGAGCTCTGCCCACTGAATCCTGGTTAATTCTTTAGTTAGCTGTGTGTCTCTGACAAAGTTACTTATCTTGTGCTTCAGTTTTCTCAACTGTCAAATGGCAGTTACAGTAGTTCATACTTCATGTGGCTTTTTCTCAGTTCAATAGAAGTATATACGTGCATGTATAGGTTTTATAACATGGACCCAGGTCCTAAATATGTTACAATTATAGTCAGGCTTCTGAGACCTTGTTCTCTTTCCTGTTGACTGAGTGCAACCCTCAGTGCCTGAGTAAGGCCCCTGCAGAGGATGTTCCCTTATGTGTCCAAACCAGGCAGGCTAGAGTACAGGACTCCTCTGAACAGGGAGCAACATCAGAATCTTGATTTTCCAGACATAGGTCTGGGGAAGCATTACTGGGACCCTGCATCACAATGCATATTGTACTGTGTGTAAGAGACTTGAAAAATTCTTTAGGAAGTTGAAGGTAGGAATATTAAAAATGCAGACTGTTCTTGTATATGTGAATGGACTGTGGAGCTGTGAAGAGGGTAGTAAAAGTCCATTTTCTTTCTTTGAAGTTCAACAGCCTCCCAGGATGGTCCTGTGAGCAATGCCAGTAGCAGCGATAGCAGACAGGACTCGCTCCACAAAGCCCTAAAGAGGAAAAGCATTAAGTCCTTCATTGGCCGTTTGTTTGGCAAAAAGGAAAAGGGTCACCCTGGACACACTGGCAAAGAATCATCAGGACAAGGTGGGCTGGTTTTCGGCAGCTGTCCTAAGTGCTGAGATGGGAGACCATGAGCTTTTTCCCATGTGCCTGCCGCAGGTGTCCAGTGCCCACGAGGAGTCATGGCTGAGCGTTCTCCTGACAGCCCAGTCTGCCCACGTGTGAAACAAAGCAGAGCCGTGGACGTTCATTTGGCGTGAATGAATAACCCTCTTATGTATTAATTTATACTCTTGAACATTTATATGTGTTTGCTCGGAAGCTTACCCTTCAGAAATTATTCAGCTCTCTACCTGCAGAATCTTCTTCCTATTTGTGAAACATATAACTTTGCCATGTTAATTTACTCTAAATTTGGGGAATTTTCTTCTTTTTTGTAGCTGTTGTTTCTGAAACGGAAAACTCATCTCAGGATGCCTTCCAACTTAGCAAATTGGGAGGAAAGGATGAAAAAAATCGTCAACTTCAAAAAAAGTAAGCTTTTTGTTATTTCTCCATCTCATGAAACACTTCTCTGAGTTAACAGTCATTCTTAGCTGATTTTAAGTGTAATTTCTAGCTATGTAAATACATTGTCTTTTGAAAGATGAACCTAAAGTAGTGATAGAGCTTTCAGTGGTACAAAGAGCTTGCTGCAGCATGCATGCCATAGGTTTGCCTCCATTGACCTAAAGCCTGTTTTAAGCCATCATGTCTGGAGAACCGAGGACATTTGGAAATGTTGACTTAACTCACACATTTATTCTCAGTCTCCCTTTGCAGAGTTTTCTCCCTAGTGGACAGAGTGGTTAAGAGTTAGGCTTAGACATTTGAGCTCTGGCCGCTGAATCCTGGTTAATTCTCTAGTTAGCTGTGTGTATCTGACAAAGTTACTTAGCTTGTGCTTCAGTTTTCTCAACTGTCAAATGGCAGTTACAGTTGTTCATACATCATGTGGTTTTTTTTCAGTTCAATAGAATTATATATGTGCACGTATATGTTTTAAAACATGGACCCAGGTCCTAAATATGTTACAATTATAGTCAGGCTTCTGAGACCTTGTTCTCTTTCCTGTTGACTGAGTGCAACCCTCAGTGCCTGAGCAAGGCCCCTGCAGAGGATGTTCCCTTATGTGTCCAAACCAGGCAGGCTAGAGTACCGGCCTGCTCTGAGCAGGGAGCACATCAGAATCTTGGCTTTCCAGACACTGGTCTGGGGAAGCATTACTGGGACCCTGCATCACAATGCATATTCTACTGTGTGTATGAGACTTGAAAAATTTTTTAGGAAGTTGAAGGTAGGAATATTAAAAATACACACTTTTCTTGTACATGTGAATGGACTGTGGAGCTGTGAAGAGGGTGGTAAAAGTCCATTTTCTTTCCTTCAAGCTCAACAGGCTCCCAGGATGGTCCTGTGAGCATTCCTAGCAGCAGTGACAGCAGCGAGGACCCACTCCACAAAGCTCTAAAGAAGAAGAGCATCAAGTCCTCCACTGGTCGTTTGTTTGGCAAAAAGGAAAAGGGTCCGCCTGGACAAACTGGCAAAGAATCACCAAGACAAGGTGGGCCGGTTTTTGGCAGCTGTCCTAACTGCTGGGATTGGGAGAGCATGAGCTTTTTCCTATGTACCTGCCACAGGTGTCCAGTGCCCACAAGGAATCATGGCTGAGCATTCTCCAGACAGCCCAGTCTGCCCACATGTGAACCAGAGCAGAGCAGTGGACATTCATTTGGCGTGAATGAATAACCCTCTTATATGCTAATTTATATGCTTGAACATATTTATATGTGTTTGCTCGGAAGCTTACACATCAGAAATGATTCAGCTCTCTACCTGCAGAATCTTCTTCCTATTTGTGAAACATATAACTTTGCCATGTTAATTTACTCTAGATTTGGGGGCTTTTCTTCTTTTTTGTAGCTGTTGTTTCTGAAACGGAAAACTCATCTCAGGATGCCTTCCAACTTAGCAAATTGGGAGGAAAGGATGAAAAAAATCGTCAACTTCAAAAAAAGTAAGCTTTTTGTTATTTCTCCATCTCATGAAACACTTTTCTGAGTTAACAGTCATTCTTAGCTGATTTTAAGTGTAATTTCTAGCTATGTAAATACATTGTCTTTTGAAAGATGAACCTAAAGCAGTGATAGAGCTTTCAGTGATACAAAGAGCTTGCTGCAGCATGCATGCCATAGGTTTGTCTCCCATTGACCTAAAGCCTGTTTTAAGCCATCATGTCTGGAGAACAGAGGACATTTGGAAATCTTGACTGAGTTCACACATGTATTCTCAGTCTTCCTTTTCAGAGTTGTTTCCCAGGATAATAGAATGGGTAATAGTTAGGCTTGGCCATTTGAGCTCTGGCCGCTGAATCCTGGTTAATTCTCTAGTTAGCTGTGTGTCTCTGACAAAGTTACTTATCCTGTGCTTCAGTTTCCTCAACTGTCAAATGGAAGTTACAGTTCATACATCATGTGGCTGTTTTTCAGTTCAATAGAATTATATATGTGCACGTATATGTTTTATAACATGAACACAATTCCTAAATAAGTTACAATTATAGTCAGGCTTCTGAGACCTTGTTCTCTTTCCTGTTGACTGAGTGCAACCCTCAGTGCCTGAGTAAGGGCCCTGCAGAGGGTGTTCCCTTATGTGTCCAAACCAGGCAGGCTAGAGTACAGGCCTGCTCTGAGCAGGGAGCACATCAGAATCTTGGCTTTCCAGACACTGGTCTGTGGAAGCATTACTGGGACCCTGCATTACAATGCGTATTGTACTGTGTGTAAGAGACTCGAAACGTTTTGTAGGAAGTTGAAGGTAGGAATATTAAAAATGCAGACTGTTCTTGTACGTGTGAATGGACTGTGGAGCTGGGAAGAGGGTGGCAAAAATCCATTTTATTTCTTTGAAGCTCAACAGGCTCCCAGGAAGGTCCTGTGAACAATCCCAGTAGCAGTGACAGCAGGCAGGACGCGCTCCACAAAGCCCCAAAGAAGAAGAGCATCAAGTCCTCCATTGGTCATTTGTTTGGCAAAAAGGAAAAGGGTCAGCCTGGACAAACTGGCAAAGAATCACCAAGACAAGGTGGGCCGGTTTTAGGCAGCTGTCCTAACTGCTGGGATTGGGAGAGCGTGAGATTTTTCCTATGTGCCTGCTGCAGGTGTCCAGTGCCCACGAGGAGTCATGGCTGAGCGTTCTCCTGACAGTCCAGTTTGCCCTCGTGTGAAACAAAGCAGAGCAGTGGACATTCATTTTGCGTGAATGAATAACCCTCTTAGGCGCTAATTTATACTCTTGAACATTTATATGTGTTTGCTCAGAAGCTTACCCTTCAGAAATTATTCAGCTCTGTACCTGCAGAATCTTCTTCCTATTTGTGAAACATATAACTTTGCCATGTTAATTTACTGTAAATTTGGGGGCTTTTCTTCTTTTTTGTAGCTGTTGTTTCTGAAACGGAAAACTCATCTCAGGATGCCTTCCAACTTAGCAAATTGGGAGGAAAGGATGAAAAAAATCGTCAACTTCAAAAAAAGTAAGCTTTTTGTTATTTCTCCATCTCATGAAACACTTCTCTGAGTTAACAGTCATTCTTAGCTGATTTTAAGTGTAATTTCTAGCTATGTAAATACATTGTCTTTTGAAAGATGAATCTAAAGCAGTGATAGAGCTTTCAGTGGTACAAAGACCTTGCTGCAGCATGCACGCCATAGGTTTGCCTCCATTGACCTAAAGCCTGTTTTAAGCCATCATGTCTGGAGAACCGAGGACATTTGGAAATGTTGACTTAACTCACACATTTATTCTCAGTCTCCCTTTGCAGAGGTGTCTCCCTAGTGGACAGAGTGGTTAAGAGTTAGGCTTAGACATTTGAGCTCTGGCCGCTGAATCCTGGTTAATTGTCTAGTTAGCTGTGTGTCTCTGACAAAGTTACTTAGCTTGTGCTTCAGTTTTCTCAACTGTCAAATGGCAGTTACAGTTGTTCATACATCATGTGGTTTTTTTTTCAGTTCAATAGAATTATATATGTGCACGTATATGTTTTAAAACATGGACCCAGGTCCTAAATATGTTACAATTATAGTCAGGCTTCTGAGACCTTGTTCTCTTTCCTGTTGACTGAGTGCAACCCTCAGTGCCTGAGCAAGGCCCCTGCAGAGGATGTTCCCTTATGTGTCCAAACCAGGCAGGCTAGAGTACCGGCCTGCTCTGAGCAGGGAGCACATCAGAATCTTGGCTTTCCAGACACTGGTCTGGGGAAGCATTACTGGGACCCTGCATCACAATGCATATTCTACTGTGTGTATGAGACTTGAAAAATTTTTTAGGAAGTTGAAGGTAGGAATATTAAAAATACACACTTTTCTTGTACATGTGAATGGACTGTGGAGCTGTGAAGAGGGTGGTAAAAGTCCATTTTCTTTCCTTCAAGCTCAACAGGCTCCCAGGATGGTCCTGTGAGCATTCCTAGCAGCAGTGACAGCAGCGAGGACCCACTCCACAAAGCTCTAAAGAAGAAGAGCATCAAGTCCTCCACTGGTCGTTTGTTTGGCAAAAAGGAAAAGGGTCCGCCTGGACAAACTGGCAAAGAATCACCAAGACAAGGTGAGCCGGTTTTTGGCAGCTGTCCTAACTGCTGGGATTGGGAGAGCATGAGCTTTTTCCTATGTACCTGCCACAGGTGTCCAGTGCCCACAAGGAATCATGGCTGAGCATTCTCCAGACAGCCCAGTCTGCCCACATGTGAACCAGAGCAGAGCAGTGGACATTCATTTGGCGTGAATGAATAACCCTCTTATATGCTAATTTATATGCTTGAACATATTTATATGTGTTTGCTCGGAAGCTTACACATCAGAAATGATTCAGCTCTCTACCTGCAGAGTCTTCTTCCTATTTGTGAAACATATAACTTTGCCATGTTAATTTACTCTAGATTTGGGGGCTTTTCTTCTTTTTTGTAGCTGTTGTTTCTGAAACGGAAAACTCATCTCAGGATGCCTTCCAACTTAGCAAATTGGGAGGAAAGGATGAAAAAAATCGTCAACTTCAAAAAAAGTAAGCTTTTTGTTATTTCTCCATCTCATGAAACACTTTTCTGAGTTAACAGTCATTCTTAGCTGATTTTAAGTGTAATTTCTAGCTATGTAAATACATTGTCTTTTGAAAGATGAACCTAAAGCAGTGATAGAGCTTTCAGTGATACAAAGAGCTTGCTGCAGCATGCATGCCATAGGTTTGCCTCCCATTGACCTAAAGCCTGTTTTAAGCCATCATGTCTGGAGAACAGAGGACATTTGGAAATCTTGACTGAGTTCACACATGTATTCTCAGTCTTCCTTTTCAGAGTTGTTTCCCAGGATAATAGAATGGGTAATAGTTAGGCTTGGCCATTTGAGCTCTGGCCGCTGAATCCTGGTTAATTCTCTAGTTAGCTGTGTGTCTCTGACAAAGTTACTTATCCTGTGCTTCAGTTTCCTCAACTGTCAAATGGAAGTTACAGTTCATACATCATGTGGCTGTTTTTCAGTTCAATAGAATTATATATGTGCACGTATATGTTTTATAACATGAACACAATTCCTAAATAAGTTACAATTATAGTCAGGCTTCTGAGACCTTGTTCTCTTTCCTGTTGACTGAGTGCAACCCTCAGTGCCTGAGTAAGGGCCCTGCAGAGGGTGTTCCCTTATGTGTCCAAACCAGGCAGGCTAGAGTACAGGCCTGCTCTGAGCAGGGAGCACATCAGAATCTTGGCTTTCCAGACACTGGTCTGTGGAAGCATTACTGGGACCCTGCATTACAATGCGTATTGTACTGTGTGTAAGAGACTCGAAACGTTTTGTAGGAAGTTGAAGGTAGGAATATTAAAAATGCAGACTGTTCTTGTACGTGTGAATGGACTGTGGAGCTGGGAAGAGGGTGGTAAAAATCCATTTTATTTCTTTGAAGCTCAACAGGCTCCCAGGAAGGTCCTGTGAACAATCCCAGTAGCAGTGACAGCAGGCAGGACGCGCTCCACAAAGCCCCAAAGAAGAAGAGCATCAAGTCCTCCATTGGTCATTTGTTTGGCAAAAAGGAAAAGGGTCAGCCTGGACAAACTGGCAAAGAATCACCAAGACAAGGTGGGCCGGTTTTAGGCAGCTGTCCTAACTGCTGGGATTGGGAGAGCGTGAGATTTTTCCTATGTGCCTGCTGCAGGTGTCCAGTGCCCACGAGGAGTCATGGCTGAGCGTTCTCCTGACAGCCCAGTTTGCCCTCGTGTGAAACAAAGCAGAGCAGTGGACATTCATTTGGCGTGAATGAATAACCCTCTTAGGCGCTAATTTATACTCTTGAACATTTATATGTGTTTGCTCAGAAGCTTACCCTTCAGAAATTATTCAGCTCTGTACCTGCAGAATCTTCTTCCTATTTGTGAAACATATAACTTTGCCATGTTAATTTACTGTAAATTTGGGGGCTTTTCTTCTTTTTTGTAGCTGTTGTTTCTGAAACGGAAAACTCATCTCAGGATGCCTTCCAACTTAGCAAATTGGGAGGAAAGGATGAAAAAAATCGTCAACTTCAAAAAAAGTAAGCTTTTTGTTATTTCTCCATCTCATGAAACACTTCTCTGAGTTAACAGTCATTCTTAGCTGATTTTAAGTGTAATTTCTAGCGATGTAAATACATTGTCTTTTGAAAGATGAATCTAAAGCAGTGATAGAGCTTTCAGTGGTACAAAGAGCTTGCTGCAGCATGCACGCCATAGGTTTGCCTCCATTGACCTAAAGCCTGTTTTAAGCCATCATGTCTGGAGAAACGAGGACATTTGGAAATGTTGACTTAACTCACACATTTATTCTCAGTCTCCCTTTGCAGAGTTGTCTCCCTAGTGGACAGAGAGTTAGGCTTAGACATTTGAGCTCTGGCCGCTGAATCCTGGTTAATTGTCTAGTTAGCTGTGTGTCTCTGACAAAGTTACTTAGCTTGTGCTTCAGTTTTCTCAACTGTCAAATGGCAGTTACAGTTGTTCATACATCATGTGGTTTTTTTTCAGTTCAATAGAATTATATATGTGCACTTATATGTTTTAAAACATGGACCCAGGTCCTAAATATGTTACAGTTATAGTCAGGCTTCTGAGACCTTGTTCTCTTTCCTGTTGACTGAGTGCAACCCTCAGTGCCTCAGCAAGGCCCCTGCAGAGGATGTTCCTTTATGTGTCCAAACCAGGCAGGCTAGAGTACCGGCCTGTTCTGAGCAGGGAGCACATCAGAATCTTGGCTTTCCAGACACTGGTCTGGGGAAGCATTACAGGGACCTTGCATCACAATGCATATTCTACTGTGTGTATGAGACTTGAACAATTCTTTAGGAAGTTGAAGGTAGGAATATTAAAAATACACACTTTTCTTGTACATGTGAATGGACTGTGGAGCTGTGAAGAGGGTGGTAAAAGTCCATTTTCTTTCCTTCAAGCTCAACAGGCTCCCAGGATGGTCCTGTGAGCATTCCTAGCAGCAGTGACAGCAGGGAGGACCCACTCCACAAAGCTCTAAAGAAGAAGAGCATCAAGTCCTCCACTGGTCGTTTGTTTGGCAAAAAGGAAAAGGGTCCGCCTGGACAAACTGGCAAAGAATCACCAAGACAAGGTGGGCCGGTTTTTGGCAGCTGTCCTAAGTGCTGGGATTGGGAGAGCATGAGCTTTTTCCTATGTACCTGCCACAGGTGTCCAGTGCCCACAAGGAATCATGGCTGAGCATTCTCCAGACAGCCCAGTCTGCCCACATGTGAACCAGAGCAGAGCAGTGGACATTCATTTGGCGTGAATGAATAACCCTCTTATATGCTAATTTATACGCTTGAACATATTTATATGTGTTTGCTCGGAAGCTTACACATCAGAAATGATTCAGCTCTCTACCTGCAGAATCTTCTTCCTATTTGTGAAACATATAACGTTGCCATGTTAATTTACTGTAAATTTGGGGGCTTTTCTTCTTTTTTGTAGCTGTTGTTTCTGAAACGGAAAACTCATCTCAGGATGCCTTCCAACTTAGCAAATTGGGAGGAAAGGATGAAAAAAATCGTCAACTTCAAAAAAAGTAAGCTTTTTGTTATTTCTCCATCTCATGAAACACTTTTCTGAGTTAACAGTCATTCTTAGCTGATTTTAAGTGTAATTTCTAGCTATGTAAATACATTGTCTTTTGAAAGATGAACCTAAAGCAGTGATAGAGCTTTCAGTGATACAAAGAGCTTGCTGCAGCATGCATGCCATAGGTTTGCCTCCCATTGACCTAAAGCCTGTTTTAAGCCATCATGTCTGGAGAACAGAGGACATTTGGAAATCTTGACTGAGTTCACACATGTATTCTCAGTCTTCCTTTTCAGAGTTGTTTCCCAGGATAATAGAATGGGTAATAGTTAGGCTTGGCCATTTGAGCTCTGGCCGCTGAATCCTGGTTAATTCTCTAGTTAGCTGTGTGTCTCTGACAAAGTTACTTATCCTGTGCTTCAGTTTCCTCAACTGTCAAATGGAAGTTACAGTTCATACATCATGTGGCTGTTTTTCAGTTCAATAGAATTATATATGTGCACGTATATGTTTTATAACATGAACACAATTCCTAAATAAGTTACAATTATAGTCAGGCTTCTGAGACCTTTTTCTCTTTCCTGTTGACTGAGTGCAACCCTCAGTGCCTGAGTAAGGGCCCTGCAGAGGGTGTTCCCTTATGTGTCCAAACCAGGCAGGCTAGAGTACAGGCCTGCTCTGAGCAGGGAGCACATCAGAATCTTGGCTTTCCAGACACTGGTCTGTGGAAGCATTACTGGGACCCTGCATTACAATGCGTATTGTACTGTGTGTAAGAGACTCGAAACGTTTTGTAGGAAGTTGAAGGTAGGAATATTAAAAATGCAGACTGTTCTTGTACGTGTGAATGGACTGTGGAGCTGGGAAGAGGGTGGTAAAAATCCATTTTATTTCTTTGAAGCTCAACAGGCTCCCAGGAAGGTCCTGTGAACAATCCCAGTAGCAGTGACAGCAGGCAGGACGCGCTCCACAAAGCCCCAAAGAAGAAGAGCATCAAGTCCTCCATTGGTCATTTGTTTGGCAAAAAGGAAAAGGGTCAGCCTGGACAAACTGGCAAAGAATCACCAAGACAAGGTGGGCCGGTTTTAGGCAGCTGTCCTAACTGCTGGGATTGGGAGAGCGTGAGATTTTTCCTATGTGCCTGCTGCAGGTGTCCAGTGCCCACGAGGAGTCATGGCTGAGCGTTCTCCTGACAGCCCAGTTTGCCCTCGTGTGAAACAAAGCAGAGCAGTGGACATTCATTTGGCGTGAATGAATAACCCTCTTAGGCGCTAATTTATACTCTTGAACATTTATATGTGTTTGCTCAGAAGCTTACCCTTCAGAAATTATTCAGCTCTGTACCTGCAGAATCTTCTTTCTATTTGTGAAACATATAACTTTGCCATGTTGATTTACTGTAAATTTGGGGGCTTTTCTTCTTTTTTGTAGCTGTTGTTTCTGAAACGGAAAACTCATCTCAGGATGCCTTCCAACTTAGCAAATTGGGAGGAAAGGATGAAAAAAATCGTCAACTTCAAAAAAAGTAAGCTTTTTGTTATTTCTCCATCTCATGAAACACTTCTCTGAGTTAACAGTCATTCTTAGCTGATTTTAAGTGTAATTTCTAGCTATGTAAATACATTGTCTTTTGAAAGATGAATCTAAAGCAGTGATAGAGCTTTCAGTGGTACAAAGAGCTTGCTGCAGCATGCACGCCATAGGTTTGCCTCCATTGACCTAAAGCCTGTTTTAAGCCATCATGTCTGGAGAACCGAGGACATTTGGAAATGTTGACTTAACTCACACATTTATTCTCAGTCTCCCTTTGCAGAGTTGTCTCCCTAGTGGACAGAGTGGTTAAGAGTTAGGCTTAGACATTTGAGCTCTGGCCGCTGAATCCTGGTTAATTGTCTAGTTAGCTGTGTGTCTCTGACAAAGTTACTTAGCTTGTGCTTCAGTTTTCTCAACTGTCAAATGGCAGTTACAGTTGTTCATACATCATGTGGTTTTTTTTTCAGTTCAATAGAATTATATATGTGCACGTATATGTTTTAAAACATGGACCCAGGTCCTAAATATGTTACAATTATAGTCAGGCTTCTGAGACCTTGTTCTCTTTCCTGTTGACTGAGTGCAACCCTCAGTGCCTGAGCAAGGCCCCTGCAGAGGATGTTCCCTTATGTGTCCAAACCAGGCAGGCTAGAGTACCGGCCTGCTCTGAGCAGGGAGCACATCAGAATCTTGGCTTTCCAGACACTGGTCTGGGGAAGCATTACTGGGACCCTGCATCACAATGCATATTCTACTGTGTGTATGAGACTTGAAAAATTTTTTAGGAAGTTGAAGGTAGGAATATTAAAAATACACACTTTTCTTGTACATGTGAATGGACTGTGGAGCTGTGAAGAGGGTGGTAAAAGTCCATTTTCTTTCCTTCAAGCTCAACAGGCTCCCAGGATGGTCCTGTGAGCATTCCCAGCAGCAGTGACAGCAGGGAGGACCCACTCCACAAAGCTCTAAAGAAGAAGAGCATCAAGTCCTCCACTGGTCGTTTGTTTGGCAAAAAGGAAAAGGGTCCGCCTGGACAAACTGGCAAAGAATCACCAAGACAAGGTGGGCCGGTTTTTGGCAGCTGTCCTAACTGCTGGGATTGGGAGAGCATGAGCTTTTTCCTATGTACCTGCCACAGGTGTCCAGTGCCCACAAAGAATCATGGCTGAGCATTCTCCAGACAGCCCAGTCTGCCCAAATGTGAACCAGAGCAGAGCAGTGGACATTCATTTGGCGTGAATGAATAACCCTCTTATATGCTAATTTATACGCTTGAACATTTATATGTGTTTGCTCGGAAGCTTACACATCAGAAATGATTTAGCTCTCTACCTGCAGAATCTTCTTCCTATTTGTGAAACATATAACTTTGCCATGTTAATTTACTCTAAATTTGGGGAATTTTCTTCTTTTTTGTAGCTGTTGTTTCTGAAACGGAAAACTCATCTCAGGATGCCTTCCACCTTAGCAAATTGGGAGGAAAGTATGAAAAAAATCGTCAACTTCAAAAAAAGTAAGCTTTTTGTTATTTCTCCATCTCATGAAACACTTTTCTGAGTTAACAGTCATTCTTAGCTGATTTTAAGTGTAATTTCTAGCTATGTAAATACATTGTCTTTTGAAAGATGAACCTAAAGCAGTGATAGATCTTTCAGTGATACAAAGAGCTTGCTGCAGCATGCATGCCATAGGTTTGCCTCCCATTGACCTAAAGCCTGTTTTAAGCCATCATGTCTGGAGAACAGAGGACATTTGGAAATCTTGACTGAGTTCACACATGTATTCTCAGTCTTCCTTTTCAGAGTTGTTTCCCAGGATAATAGAATGGGTAATAGTTAGGATTGGCCATTTGAGCTCTGGCCGCTGAATCCTGGTTAATTCTCTAGTTAGCCGTGTGTCTCTGACAAAGTTACTTATCCTGTGCTTCAGTTTACTCAACTGTCAAATGGAAGTTACAGTTCGTACATCATGTGGCTGTTTTTCAGTTCAATAGAACTATATATGTGCACATATATGTTTTATAACATGGACACAATTCCTAAATAAGTTACAATTATAGTCAGGCTTCTGAGACCTTGTTCTCTTTCCTGTTGACTGAGTGCAACCCTCAGTGCCTGAGTAAGGCCCCTGCAGAGGGTGTTCCCTTATGTGTCCAAACCAGGCAGGCTAGAGTACAGGCCTGCTCTGAGCAGGGAGCACATCAGAATCTTGGCTTTCCAGACACAGGTCTGTGGAAGCATTACTGGGACCCTGCATTACAATGCGTATTGTACTGTGTGTAAGAGACTCGAAACGTTTTTTTAGGAAGTTGAAGGTAGGAATATTAAAAATACAGACTGTTCTTGTACGTGAGAATGGACTGTGGAGCTGGGAAGAGGGTGGTAAAAATCCATTTTATTTCTTTGAAGCTCAACAGGCTCCCAGGAAGGTCCTGTGAACAATCCCAGTAGTAGTGACAGCAGGCAGGACGCGCTCCACAAAGCCCCAAAGAAGAAGAGCATCAAGTCCTCCATTGGTCATTTGTTTGGCAAAAAGGAAAAGGGTCCACCTGGACAAACTGGCAAAGAATCACCAAGACAAGGTGGGCCGGTTTTAGGCAGCTGTCCTAACTGCTGGGATTGGGAGAGCGTGAGATTTTTCCTATGTGCCTGCTGCAGGTGTCCAGTGCCCACGAGGAGTCATGGCTGAGCGTTCTCCTGACAGCCCAGTTTGCCCACGTGTGAAACAAAGCAGAGCAGTGGAAATTCATTTGGGGTGAATGAATAACCCTCTTAGGTGCTAATTTATACTCTTGAACATTTATATGTGTTTGCTCGGAAGCTTACCCTTCAGAAATTATTCAGCTCTCTACCTGCAGAATCTTATTCCTATTTGTGAAACATATAACGTTGCCATGTTAATTTACTGTAAATTTGGGGGCTTTTCTTCTTTTTTGTAGCTGTTGTTTCTGAAATGGAAAACTCATCTCAGGATGCTTTCCAACTTAGCAAATTGGGAGGAAAGGATGAAAAAAATCGTCAACTTCAAAAAAAGTAAGCTTTTTGTTATTTCTCCATCTCATGAAACACTCCTCAGAGTTAACAGTCATTCTTAGCTGATTTTAAGTGTAATTTCTAGCGATGTAAATACATTGTCTTTTGAAAGATGAATCTAAAGCAGTGATAGAGCTTTCAGTGGTACAAAGAGCTTGCTGCAGCATGCACGCCATAGGTTTGCCTCCATTGACCTAAAGCCTGTTTTAAGCCATCATGTCTGGAGAACCGAGGACATTTGGAAATGTTAACTTAACTCACACATTTAGTCTCAGTCTCCCTTTGCAGAGTTGTCTCCCTAGTGGACAGAGTGGTTAAGAGTTAGGCTTAGACATTTGAGCTCTGGCCGCTGAATCCTGGTTAATTCTCTAGTTAGCTGTGTGTCTCTGACAAAGTTACTTAGCTTGTGCTTCAGTTTTCTCAACTGTCAAATGGCAGTTACAGTTGTTCATACATCCTGTGGTTTTTTTTCAGTTCAATAGAATTATATATGTGCACGTATATGTTTTAAAACATGGACCCAGGTCCTAAATATGTTACAATTATAGTCAGGCTTCTGAGACCTTGTTCTCTTTCCTGTTGACTGAGTGCAACCCTCAGTGCCTGAGCAAGGCCCCTGCAGAGGATGTTCCCTTATGTGTCCAAACCAGGCAGGCTAGAGTACCGGCCTGCTCTGAGCGGGGAGCACATCAGAATCTTGGCTTTCCAGACACTGGTCTGGGGAAGCATTACAGGGACCCTGCATCACAATGCATATTCTACTGTGTGTATGAGACTTGAAAAATTCTTTAGGAAGTTGAAGGTAGGAATATTAAAAATACACACTTTTCTTGTACATGTGAATGGACTGTGGAGCTGTGAAGAGGGTGGTAAAAGTCCATTTTCTTTCCTTCAAGCTCAACAGGCTCCCAGGATGGTCCTGTGAGCATTCCCAGCAGCAGTGATAGCAGGGAGGACCCACTTGACAAAGCTCTAAAGAAGAAGAGCATCAAGTCCTCCACTGGTCGTTTGTTTGGCAAAAAGGAAAAGGGTCCGCCTGGACAAACTGGCAAAGAATCACCAAGACAAGGTGGGCCGGTTTTTGGCAGCTGTCCTAACTGCTGGGATTGGGAGAGCATGAGCTTTTTCCTATGTACCTGCCACAGGTGTCCAGTGCCCACAAGGAATCATGGCTGAGCATTCTCCAGACAGCCCAGTCTGCCCACATGTGAACCAGAGCAGAGCAGTGGACATTCATTTGGCGTGAGTGAATAACCGTCTTATATGCTAATTTATACGCTTGAACATATTTATATGTATTTGCTCGGAAGCTTACACATCAGAAATGATTCAGCTCTCTACCTGCAGAATCTTCTTCCTATTTGTGAAACATATAACTTTGCCATGTTAATTTACTCTAAATTTGGGGGCTTTTCTTCTTTTTTGTAGCTGTTGTTTCTGAAATGGAAAACTCATCTCAGGATGCCTTCCAACTTAGCAAATTGGGAGGAAAGGATGAAAAAAATCGTCAACTTCAAAAAAAGTAAGCTTTTTGTTATTTCTCCATCTCATGAAACACTTTTCTGAGTTAACAGTCATTCTTAGCTGATTTTAAGTGTAATTTCTAGCTATGTAAATACATTGTCTTTTGAAAGATGAACCTAAAGCAGTGATAGAGCTTTCAGTGATACAAAGAGCTTGCTGCAGCATGCATGCCATAGGTTTGCCTCCCATTGACCTAAAGCCTGTTTTAAGCCATCATGTCTGGAGAACAGAGGACATTTGGAAATCTTGACTGAGTTCACACATGTATTCTCAGTCTTCCTTTTCAGAGTTGTTTCCCAGGATAATAGAATGGGTAATAGTTAGGCTTGGCCATTTGAGCTCTGGCCGCTGAATCCTGGTTAATTCTCTAGTTAGCTGTGTGTCTCTGACAAAGTTACTTATCCTGTGCTTCAGTTTCCTCAACTGTCAAATGGAAGTTACAGTTCATACATCATGTGGCTGTTTTTCAGTTCAGTAGAACTATATATGTGCACGTATATGTTTTATAACATGGACACAATTCCTAAATAAGTTACAATTATAGTCAGGCTTCTGAGACCTTGTTCTCTTTCCTGTTGACTGAGTGCAACCCTCAGTGCCTGAGTAAGGCCCCTGCAGAGGGTGTTCCCTTATGTGTCCAAACCAGGCAGGCTAGAGTACAGGCCTGCTCTGAGCAGGGAGCACATCAGAATCTTGGCTTTCTAGACACAGGTCTGTGGAAGCATTACTGGGACCCTGCATTACAATGCGTATTGTACTGTGTGTAAGAGACTCGAAACGTTTTGTAGGAAGTTGAAGGTAGGAATATTAAAAATGCAGACTGTTCTTGTACGTGTGAATGGACTGTGGAGCTGGGAAGAGGGTGGTAAAAATCCATTTTATTTCTTTGAAGCTCAACAGGCTCCCAGGAAGGTCCTGTGAACAATCCCAGTAGCAGTGACAGCAGGCAGGACGCGCTCCACAAAGCCCCAAAGAAGAAGAGCATCAAGTCCTCCATTGGTCATTTGTTTGGCAAAAAGGAAAAGGGTCAGCCTGGACAAACTGGCAAAGAATCACCAAGACAAGGTGGGCCAGTTTTAGGCAGCTGTCCTAACTGCTGGGATTGGGAGAGCGTGAGATTTTTCCTATGTGCCTGCTGCAGGTGTCCAGTGCCCACTAGGAGTCATGGCTGAGCGTTCTCCTGACAGCCCAGTTTGCCCTCGTGTGAAACAAAGCAGAGCAGTGGACATTCATTTGGCGTGAATGAATAACCCTCTTAGGCGCTAATTTATACTCTTGAACATTTATATGTGTTTGCTCAGAAGCTTACCCTTCAGAAATTATTCAGCTCTGTACCTGCAGAATCTTCTTCCTATTTGTGAAACATATAACTTTGCCATGTTAATTTACTGTAAATTTGGGGGCTTTTCTTCTTTTTTGTAGCTGTTGTTTCTGAAACGGAAAACTCATCTCAGGATGCCTTCCAACTTAGCAAATTGGGAGGAAAGGATGAAAAAAATCGTCAACTTCAAAAAAAGTAAGCTTTTTGTTATTTCTCCATCTCATGAAACACTTCTCTGAGTTAACAGTCATTCTTAGCTGATTTTAAGTGTAATTTCTAGCTATGTAAATACATTGTCTTTTGAAAGATGAATCTAAAGCAGTGATAGAGCTTTCAGTGGTACAAAGAGCTTGCTGCAGCATGCACGCCATAGGTTTGCCTCCATTGACCTAAAGCCTGTTTTAAGCCATCATGTCTGGAGAACCGAGGACATTTGGAAATGTTGACTTAACTCACACATTTATTCTCAGTCTCCCTTTGCAGAGTTGTCTCCCTAGTGGACAGAGTGGTTAAGAGTTAGGCTTAGACATTTGAGCTCTGGCCGCTGAATCCTGGTTAATTGTCTAGTTAGCTGTGTGTCTCTGACAAAGTTACTTAGCTTGTGCTTCAGTTTTCTCAACTGTCAAATGGCAGTTACAGTTGTTCATACATCATGTGGTTTTTTTTTCAGTTCAATAGAATTATATATGTGCACGTATATGTTTTAAAACATGGACCCAGGTCCTAAATATGTTACAATTATAGTCAGGCTTCTGAGACCTTGTTCTCTTTCCTGTTGACTGAGTGCAACCCTCAGTGCCTGAGCAAGGCCCCTGCAGAGGATGTTCCCTTATGTGTCCAAACCAGGCAGGCTAGAGTACCGGCCTGCTCTGAGCAGGGAGCACATCAGAATCTTGGCTTTCCAGACACTGGTCTGGGGAAGCATTACTGGGACCCTGCATCACAATGCATATTCTACTGTGTGTATGAGACTTGAAAAATTTTTTAGGAAGTTGAAGGTAGGAATATTAAAAATACACACTTTTCTTGTACATGTGAATGGACTGTGGAGCTGTGAAGAGGGTGGTAAAAGTCCATTTTCTTTCCTTCAAGCTCAACAGGCTCCCAGGATGGTCCTGTGAGCATTCCCAGCAGCAGTGACAGCAGGGAGGACCCACTCCACAAAGCTCTAAAGAAGAAGAGCATCAAGTCCTCCACTGGTCGTTTGTTTGGCAAAAAGGAAAAGGGTCCGCCTGGACAAACTGGCAAAGAATCACCAAGACAAGGTGGGCCGGTTTTTGGCAGCTGTCCTAACTGCTGGGATTGGGAGAGCATGAGCTTTTTCCTATGTACCTGCCACAGGTGTCCAGTGCCCACAAGGAATCATGGCTGAGCATTCTCCAGACAGCCCAGTCTGCCCAAATGTGAACCAGAGCAGAGCAGTGGACATTCATTTGGCGTGAATGAATAACCCTCTTATATGCTAATTTATACGCTTGAACATTTATATGTGTTTGCTCGGAAGCTTACACATCAGAAATGATTTAGCTCTCTACCTGCAGAATCTTCTTCCTATTTGTGAAACATATAACTTTGCCATGTTAATTTACTCTAAATTTGGGGAATTTTCTTCTTTTTTGTAGCTGTTGTTTCTGAAACGGAAAACTCATCTCAGGATGCCTTCCACCTTAGCAAATTGGGAGGAAAGTATGAAAAAAATCGTCAACTTCAAAAAAAGTAAGCTTTTTGTTATTTCTCCATCTCATGAAACACTTTTCTGAGTTAACAGTCATTCTTAGCTGATTTTAAGTGTAATTTCTAGCTATGTAAATACATTGTCTTTTGAAAGATGAACCTAAAGCAGTGATAGATCTTTCAGTGATACAAAGAGCTTGCTGCAGCATGCATGCCATAGGTTTGCCTCCCATTGACCTAAAGCCTGTTTTAAGCCATCATGTCTGGAGAACAGAGGACATTTGGAAATCTTGACTGAGTTCACACATGTATTCTCAGTCTTCCTTTTCAGAGTTGTTTCCCAGGATAATAGAATGGGTAATAGTTAGGCTTGGCCATTTGAGCTCTGGCCGCTGAATCCTGGTTAATTCTCTAGTTAGCCGTGTGTCTCTGACAAAGTTACTTATCCTGTGCTTCAGTTTACTCAACTGTCAAATGGAAGTTACAGTTCGTACATCATGTGGCTGTTTTTCAGTTCAATAGAACTATATATGTGCACATATATGTTTTATAACATGGACACAATTCCTAAATAAGTTACAATTATAGTCAGGCTTCTGAGACCTTGTTCTCTTTCCTGTTGACTGAGTGCAACCCTCAGTGCCTGAGTAAGGCCCCTGCAGAGGGTGTTCCCTTATGTGTCCAAACCAGGCAGGCTAGAGTACAGGCCTGCTCTGAGCAGGGAGCACATCAGAATCTTGGCTTTCCAGACACAGGTCTGTGGAAGCATTACTGGGACCCTGCATTACAATGCGTATTGTACTGTGTGTAAGAGACTCGAAACGTTTTTTTAGGAAGTTGAAGGTAGGAATATTAAAAATACAGACTGTTCTTGTACGTGAGAATGGACTGTGGAGCTGGGAAGAGGGTGGTAAAAATCCATTTTATTTCTTTGAAGCTCAACAGGCTCCCAGGAAGGTCCTGTGAACAATCCCAGTAGTAGTGACAGCAGGCAGGACGCGCTCCACAAAGCCCCAAAGAAGAAGAGCATCAAGTCCTCCATTGGTCATTTGTTTGGCAAAAAGGAAAAGGGTCCACCTGGACAAACTGGCAAAGAATCACCAAGACAAGGTGGGCCGGTTTTAGGCAGCTGTCCTAACTGCTGGGATTGGGAGAGCGTGAGATTTTTCCTATGTGCCTGCTGCAGGTGTCCAGTGCCCACGAGGAGTCATGGCTGAGCGTTCTCCTGACAGCCCAGTTTGCCCACGTGTGAAACAAAGCAGAGCAGTGGAAATTCATTTGGGGTGAATGAATAACCCTCTTAGGTGCTAATTTATACTCTTGAACATTTATATGTGTTTGCTCGGAAGCTTACCCTTCAGAAATTATTCAGCTCTCTACCTGCAGAATCTTCTTCCTATTTGTGAAACATATAACGTTGCCATGTTAATTTACTGTAAATTTGGGGGCTTTTCTTATTTTTTGTAGCTGTTGTTTCTGAAATGGAAAACTCATCTCAGGATGCTTTCCAACTTAGCAAATTGGGAGGAAAGGATGAAAAAAATCGTCAACTTCAAAAAAAGTAAGCTTTTTGTTATTTCTCCATCTCATGAAACACTCCTCAGAGTTAACAGTCATTCTTAGCTGATTTTAAGTGTAATTTCTAGCGATGTAAATACATTGTCTTTTGAAAGATGAATCTAAAGCAGTGATAGAGCTTTCAGTGGTACAAAGAGCTTGCTGCAGCATGCACGCCATAGGTTTGCCTCCATTGACCTAAAGCCTGTTTTAAGCCATCATGTCTGGAGAACCGAGGACATTTGGAAATGTTAACTTAACTCACACATTTATTCTCAGTCTCCCTTTGCAGAGTTGTCTCCCTAGTGGACAGAGTGGTTAAGAGTTAGGCTTAGACATTTGAGCTCTGGCCGCTGAATCCTGGTTAATTCTCTAGTTAGCTGTGTGTCTCTGACAAAGTTACTTAGCTTGTGCTTCAGTTTTCTCAACTGTCAAATGGCAGTTACAGTTGTTCATACATCCTGTGGTTTTTTTTCAGTTCAATAGAATTATATATGTGCACGTATATGTTTTAAAACATGGACCCAGGTCCTAAATATGTTACAATTATAGTCAGGCTTCTGAGACCTTGTTCTCTTTCCTGTTGACTGAGTGCAACCCTCAGTGCCTGAGCAAGGCCCCTGCAGAGGATGTTCCCTTATGTGTCCAAACCAGGCAGGCTAGAGTACCGGCCTGCTCTGAGCGGGGAGCACATCAGAATCTTGGCTTTCCAGACACTGGTCTGGGGAAGCATTACAGGGACCCTGCATCACAATGCATATTCTACTGTGTGTATGAGACTTGAAAAATTCTTTAGGAAGTTGAAGGTAGGAATATTAAAAATACACACTTTTCTTGTACATGTGAATGGACTGTGGAGCTGTGAAGAGGGTGGTAAAAGTCCATTTTCTTTCCTTCAAGCTCAACAGGCTCCCAGGATGGTCCTGTGAGCATTCCCAGCAGCAGTGATAGCAGGGAGGACCCACTTGACAAAGCTCTAAAGAAGAAGAGCATCAAGTCCTCCACTGGTCGTTTGTTTGGCAAAAAGGAAAAGGGTCCGCCTGGACAAACTGGCAAAGAATCACCAAGACAAGGTGGGCCGGTTTTTGGCAGCTGTCCTAACTGCTGGGATTGGGAGAGCATGAGCTTTTTCCTATGTACCTGCCACAGGTGTCCAGTGCCCACAAGGAATCATGGCTGAGCATTCTCCAGACAGCCCAGTCTGCCCACATGTGAACCAGAGCAGAGCAGTGGACATTCATTTGGCGTGAATGAATAACACTCTTATATGCTAATTTATACGCTTGAACATATTTATATGTATTTGCTCGGAAGCTTACACATCAGAAATGATTCAGCTCTCTACCTGCAGAATCTTCTTCCTATTTGTGAAACATATAACTTTGCCATGTTAATTTACTCTAAATTTGGGGGCTTTTCTTCTTTTTTGTAGCTGTTGTTTCTGAAACGGAAAACTCATCTCAGGATGCCTTCCAACTTAGCAAATTGGGAGGAAAGGATGAAAAAAATCGTCAACTTCAAAAAAAGTAAGCTTTTTGTTATTTCTCCATCTCATGAAACACTTTTCTGAGTTAACAGTCATTCTTAGCTGATTTTAAGTGTAATTTCTAGCTATGTAAATACATTGTCTTTTGAAAGATGAACCTAAAGCAGTGATAGAGCTTTCAGTGATACAAAGAGCTTGCTGCAGCATGCATGCCATAGGTTTGCCTCCCATTGACCTAAAGCCTGTTTTAAGCCATCATGTCTGGAGAACAGAGGACATTTGGAAATCTTGCCTGAGTTCACACATGTATTCTCAGTCTTCCTTTTCAGAGTTGTTTCCCAGGATAATAGAATGGGTAATAGTTAGGCTTGGCCATTTGAGCTCTGGCCGCTGAATCCTGGTTAATTCTCTAGTTAGCTGTGTGTCTCTGACAAAGTTACTTATCCTGTGCTTCAGTTTGCTCAACTGTCAAATGGAAGTTACAGTTCATACATCATGTGGCTGTTTTTCAGTTCAGTAGAACTATATATGTGCACGTATATGTTTTATAACATGGACACAATTCCTAAATAAGTTACAATTATAGTCAGGCTTCTGAGACCTTGTTCTCTTTCCTGTTGACTGAGTGCAACCCTCAGTGCCTGAGTAAGGCCCCTGCAGAGGGTGTTCCCTTATGTGTCCAAACCAGGCAGGCTAGAGTACAGGCCTGCTCTGAGCAGGGAGCACATCAGAATCTTGGCTTTCCAGACACAGGTCTGTGGAAGCATTACTGGGACCCTGCATTACAATGCGTATTGTACTGTGTGTAAGAGACTCGAAACGTTTTTTTAGGAAGTTGAAGGTAGGAATATTAAAAATACAGACTGTTCTTGTACGTGAGAATGGACTGTGGAGCTGGGAAGAGGGTGGTAAAAATCCATTTTATTTCTTTGAAGCTCAACAGGCTCCCAGGAAGGTCCTGTGAACAATCCCAGTAGTAGTGACAGCAGGCAGGACGCGCTCCACAAAGCCCCAAAGAAGAAGAGCATCAAGTCCTCCATTGGTCATTTGTTTGGCAAAAAGGAAAAGGGTCCACCTGGACAAACTGGCAAAGAATCACCAAGACAAGGTGGGCCGGTTTTAGGCAGCTGTCCTAACTGCTGGGATTGGGAGAGCGTGAGATTTTTCCTATGTGCCTGCTGCAGGTGTCCAGTGCCCACGAGGAGTCATGGCTGAGCGTTCTCCTGACAGCCCAGTTTGCCCACGTGTGAAACAAAGCAGAGCAGTGGAAATTCATTTGGGGTGAATGAATAACCCTCTTAGGTGCTAATTTATACTCTTGAACATTTATATGTGTTTGCTCGGAAGCTTACCCTTCAGAAATTATTCAGCTCTCTACCTGCAGAATCTTCTTCCTATTTGTGAAACATATAACGTTGCCATGTTAATTTACTGTAAATTTGGGGGCTTTTCTTCTTTTTTGTAGCTGTTGTTTCTGAAATGGAAAACTCATCTCAGGATGCTTTCCAACTTAGCAAATTGGGAGGAAAGGATGAAAAAAATCGTCAACTTCAAAAAAAGTAAGCTTTTTGTTATTTCTCCATCTCATGAAACACTCCTCAGAGTTAACAGTCATTCTTAGCTGATTTTAAGTGTAATTTCTAGCGATGTAAATACATTGTCTTTTGAAAGATGAATCTAAAGCAGTGATAGAGCTTTCAGTGGTACAAAGAGCTTGCTGCAGCATGCACGCCATAGGTTTGCCTCCATTGACCTAAAGCCTGTTTTAAGCCATCATGTCTGGAGAACCGAGGACATTTGGAAATGTTAACTTAACTCACACATTTATTCTCAGTCTCCCTTTGCAGAGTTGTCTCCCTAGTGGACAGAGTGGTTAAGAGTTAGGCTTAGACATTTGAGCTCTGGCCGCTGAATCCTGGTTAATTCTCTAGTTAGCTGTGTGTCTCTGACAAAGTTACTTAGCTTGTGCTTCAGTTTTCTCAACTGTCAAATGGCAGTTACAGTTGTTCATACATCCTGTGGTTTTTTTTCAGTTCAATAGAATTATATATGTGCACGTATATGTTTTAAAACATGGACCCAGGTCCTAAATATGTTACAATTATAGTCAGGCTTCTGAGACCTTGTTCTCTTTCCTGTTGACTGAGTGCAACCCTCAGTGCCTGAGCAAGGCCCCTGCAGAGGATGTTCCCTTATGTGTCCAAACCAGGCAGGCTAGAGTACCGGCCTGCTCTGAGCGGGGAGCACATCAGAATCTTGGCTTTCCAGACACTGGTCTGGGGAAGCATTACAGGGACCCTGCATCACAATGCATATTCTACTGTGTGTATGAGACTTGAAAAATTCTTTAGGAAGTTGAAGGTAGGAATATTAAAAATACACACTTTTCTTGTACATGTGAATGGACTGTGGAGCTGTGAAGAGGGTGGTAAAAGTCCATTTTCTTTCCTTCAAGCTCAACAGGCTCCCAGGATGGTCCTGTGAGCATTCCCAGCAGCAGTGATAGCAGGGAGGACCCACTTGACAAAGCTCTAAAGAAGAAGAGCATCAAGTCCTCCACTGGTCGTTTGTTTGGCAAAAAGGAAAAGGGTCCGCCTGGACAAACTGGCAAAGAATCACCAAGACAAGGTGGGCCGGTTTTTGGCAGCTGTCCTAACTGCTGGGATTGGGAGAGCATGAGCTTTTTCCTATGTACCTGCCACAGGTGTCCAGTGCCCACAAGGAATCATGGCTGAGCATTCTCCAGACAGCCCAGTCTGCCCACATGTGAACCAGAGCAGAGCAGTGGACATTCATTTGGCGTGAATGAATAACACTCTTATATGCTAATTTATACGCTTGAACATATTTATATGTATTTGCTCGGAAGCTTACACATCAGAAATGATTCAGCTCTCTACCTGCAGAATCTTCTTCCTATTTGTGAAACATATAACTTTGCCATGTTAATTTACTCTAAATTTGGGGGCTTTTCTTCTTTTTTGTAGCTGTTGTTTCTGAAACGGAAAACTCATCTCAGGATGCCTTCCAACTTAGCAAATTGGGAGGAAAGGATGAAAAAAATCGTCAACTTCAAAAAAAGTAAGCTTTTTGTTATTTCTCCATCTCATGAAACACTTTTCTGAGTTAACAGTCATTCTTAGCTGATTTTAAGTGTAATTTCTAGCTATGTAAATACATTGTCTTTTGAAAGATGAACCTAAAGCAGTGATAGAGCTTTCAGTGATACAAAGAGCTTGCTGCAGCATGCATGCCATAGGTTTGCCTCCCATTGACCTAAAGCCTGTTTTAAGCCATCATGTCTGGAGAACAGAGGACATTTGGAAATCTTGCCTGAGTTCACACATGTATTCTCAGTCTTCCTTTTCAGAGTTGTTTCCCAGGATAATAGAATGGGTAATAGTTAGGCTTGGCCATTTGAGCTCTGGCCGCTGAATCCTGGTTAATTCTCTAGTTAGCTGTGTGTCTCTGACAAAGTTACTTATCCTGTGCTTCAGTTTGCTCAACTGTCAAATGGAAGTTACAGTTCATACATCATGTGGCTGTTTTTCAGTTCAGTAGAACTATATATGTGCACGTATATGTTTTATAACATGGACACAATTCCTAAATAAGTTACAATTATAGTCAGGCTTCTGAGACCTTGTTCTCTTTCCTGTTGACTGAGTGCAACCCTCAGTGCCTGAGTAAGGCCCCTGCAGAGGGTGTTCCCTTATGTGTCCAAACCAGGCAGGCTAGAGTACAGGCCTGCTCTGAGCAGGGAGCACATCAGAATCTTGGCTTTCTAGACACAGGTCTGTGGAAGCATTACTGGGACCCTGCATTACAATGCGTATTGTACTGTGTGTAAGAGACTCAAAACGTTTTGTAGGAAGTTGAAGGTAGGAATATTAAAAATGCAGACTGTTCTTGTACGTGTGAATGGACTGTGGAGCTGGGAAGAGGGTGGTAAAAATCCATTTTATTTCTTTGAAGCTCAACAGGCTCCCAGGAAGGTCCTGTGAACAATCCCAGTAGCAGTGACAGCAGGCAGGACGCGCTCCACAAAGCCCCAAAGAAGAAGAGCATCAAGTCCTCCATTGGTCATTTGTTTGGCAAAAAGGAAAAGGGTCAGCCTGGACAAACTGGCAAAGAATCACCAAGACAAGGTGGGCCGGTTTTAGGCAGCTGTCCTAACTGCTGGGATTGGGAGAGCGTGAGATTTTTCCTATGTGCCTGCTGCAGGTGTCCAGTGCCCACTAGGAGTCATGGCTGAGCGTTCTCCTGACAGCCCAGTTTGCCCACGTGTGAAACAAAGCAGAGCAGTGGAAATTCATTTGGCGTGAATGAATAACCCTCTTAGGCGCTAATTTATACTCTTGAACATTTATATGTGTTTGCTCAGAAGCTTACCCTTCAGAAATTATTCAGCTCTCTACCTGCAGAATCTTCTTCCTATTTGTGAAACATATAACTTTGCCATGTTAATTTACTGTAAATTTGGGGGCTTTTCTTCTTTTTTGTAGCTGTTGTTTCTGAAACGGAAAACTCATCTCAGGATGCCTTCCAACTTAGCAAGTTGGGAGGAAAGGATGAAAAAAATCGTCAACTTCAAAAAAAGTAAGCTTTTTGTTATTTCTCCATCTCATGAAACACTTCTCTGAGTTAACAGTCATTCTTAGCTGATTTTAAGTGTAATTTCTAGCGATGTAAATACATTGTCTTTTGAAAGATGAATCTAAAGGAGTGATAGAGCTTTCAGTGGTACAAAGAGCTTGCTGCAGCATGCACGCCATAGGTTTGCCTCCATTGACCTAAAGCCTGTTTTAAGCCATCATGTCTGGAGAACCGAGGACATTTGGAAATGTTAACTTAACTCACACATTTAGTCTCAGTCTCCCTTTGCAGAGTTGTCTCCCTAGTGGACAGAGTGGTTAAGAGTTAGGCTTAGACATTTGAGCTCTGGCCGCTGAATCCTGGTTAATTCTCTAGTTAGCTGTGTGTCTCTGACAAAGTTACTTAGCTTGTGCTTCAGTTTTCTCAACTGTCAAATGGCAGTTACAGTTGTTCATACATCCTGTGGTTTTTTTTCAGTTCAATAGAATTATATATGTGCACGTATATGTTTTAAAACATGGACCCAGGTCCTAAATATGTTACAATTATAGTCAGGCTTCTGAGACCTTGTTCTCTTTCCTGTTGACTGAGTGCAACCCTCAGTGCCTGAGCAAGGCCCCTGCAGAGGATGTTCCCTTATGTGTCCAAACCAGGCAGGCTAGAGTACCGGCCTGCTCTGAGCGGGGAGCACATCAGAATCTTGGCTTTCCAGACACTGGTCTGGGGAAGCATTACAGGGACCCTGCATCACAATGCATATTCTACTGTGTGTATGAGACTTGAAAAATTCTTTAGGAAGTTGAAGGTAGGAATATTAAAAATACACACTTTTCTTGTACATGTGAATGGACTGTGGAGCTGTGAAGAGGGTGGTAAAAGTCCATTTTCTTTCCTTCAAGCTCAACAGGCTCCCAGGATGGTCCTGTGAGCATTCCCAGCAGCAGTGATAGCAGGGAGGACCCACTTGACAAAGCTCTAAAGAAGAAGAGCATCAAGTCCTCCACTGGTCGTTTGTTTGGCAAAAAGGAAAAGGGTCCGCCTGGACAAACTGGCAAAGAATCACCAAGACAAGGTGGGCCGGTTTTTGGCAGCTGTCCTAACTGCTGGGATTGGGAGAGCATGAGCTTTTTCCTATGTACCTGCCACAGGTGTCCAGTGCCCACAAGGAATCATGGCTGAGCATTCTCCAGACAGCCCAGTCTGCCCACATGTGAACCAGAGCAGAGCAGTGGACATTCATTTGGCGTGAATGAATAACACTCTTATATGCTAATTTATACGCTTGAACATATTTATATGTATTTGCTCGGAAGCTTACACATCAGAAATGATTCAGCTCTCTACCTGCAGAATCTTCTTCCTATTTGTGAAACATATAACTTTGCCATGTTAATTTACTCTAAATTTGGGGGCTTTTCTTCTTTTTTGTAGCTGTTGTTTCTGAAACGGAAAACTCATCTCAGGATGCCTTCCAACTTAGCAAATTGGGAGGAAAGGATGAAAAAAATCGTCAACTTCAAAAAAAGTAAGCTTTTTGTTATTTCTCCATCTCATGAAACACTTTTCTGAGTTAACAGTCATTCTTAGCTGATTTTAAGTGTAATTTCTAGCTATGTAAATACATTGTCTTTTGAAAGATGAACCTAAAGCAGTGATAGAGCTTTCAGTGATACAAAGAGCTTGCTGCAGCATGCATGCCATAGGTTTGCCTCCCATTGACCTAAAGCCTGTTTTAAGCCATCATGTCTGGAGAACAGAGGACATTTGGAAATCTTGCCTGAGTTCACACATGTATTCTCAGTCTTCCTTTTCAGAGTTGTTTCCCAGGATAATAGAATGGGTAATAGTTAGGCTTGGCCATTTGAGCTCTGGCCGCTGAATCCTGGTTAATTCTCTAGTTAGCTGTGTGTCTCTGACAAAGTTACTTATCCTGTGCTTCAGTTTGCTCAACTGTCAAATGGAAGTTACAGTTCATACATCATGTGGCTGTTTTTCAGTTCAGTAGAACTATATATGTGCACGTATATGTTTTATAACATGGACACAATTCCTAAATAAGTTACAATTATAGTCAGGCTTCTGAGACCTTGTTCTCTTTCCTGTTGACTGAGTGCAACCCTCAGTGCCTGAGTAAGGCCCCTGCAGAGGGTGTTCCCTTATGTGTCCAAACCAGGCAGGCTAGAGTACAGGCCTGCTCTGAGCAGGGAGCACATCAGAATCTTGGCTTTCTAGACACAGGTCTGTGGAAGCATTACTGGGACCCTGCATTACAATGCGTATTGTACTGTGTGTAAGAGACTCGAAACGTTTTGTAGGAAGTTGAAGGTAGGAATATTAAAAATGCAGACTGTTCTTGTACGTGTGAATGGACTGTGGAGCTGGGAAGAGGGTGGTAAAAATCCATTTTATTTCTTTGAAGCTCAACAGGCTCCCAGGAAGGTCCTGTGAACAATCCCAGTAGCAGTGACAGCAGGCAGGACGCGCTCCACAAAGCCCCAAAGAAGAAGAGCATCAAGTCCTCCATTGGTCATTTGTTTGGCAAAAAGGAAAAGGGTCAGCCTGGACAAACTGGCAAAGAATCACCAAGACAAGGTGGGCCGGTTTTAGGCAGCTGTCCTAACTGCTGGGATTGGGAGAGCGTGAGATTTTTCCTATGTGCCTGCTGCAGGTGTCCAGTGCCCACTAGGAGTCATGGCTGAGCGTTCTCCTGACAGCCCAGTTTGCCCACGTGTGAAACAAAGCAGAGCAGTGGAAATTCATTTGGCGTGAATGAATAACCCTCTTAGGCGCTAATTTATACTCTTGAACATTTATATGTGTTTGCTCAGAAGCTTACCCTTCAGAAATTATTCAGCTCTCTACCTGCAGAATCTTCTTCCTATTTGTGAAACATATAACTTTGCCATGTTAATTTACTGTAAATTTGGGGGCTTTTCTTCTTTTTTGTAGCTGTTGTTTCTGAAACGGAAAACTCATCTCAGGATGCCTTCCAACTTAGCAAGTTGGGAGGAAAGGATGAAAAAAATCGTCAACTTCAAAAAAAGTAAGCTTTTTGTTATTTCTCCATCTCATGAAACACTTCTCTGAGTTAACAGTCATTCTTAGCTGATTTTAAGTGTAATTTCTAGCGATGTAAATACATTGTCTTTTGAAAGATGAATCTAAAGCAGTGATAGAGCTTTCAGTGGTACAAAGAGCTTGCTGCAGCATGCACGCCATAGGTTTGCCTCCATTGACCTAAAGCCTGTTTTAAGCCATCATGTCTGGAGAAACGAGGACATTTGGAAATGTTGACTTAACTCACACATTTATTCTCAGTCTCCCTTTGCAGAGTTGTCTCCCTAGTGGACAGAGTGGTTAAGAGTTAGGCTTGGCCATTTGAGTTCTGGCCGCTGAATCCTGGTTAATTGTCTAGTTAGCTGTGTGTCTCTGACAAAGTTACTTAGCTTGTGCTTCAGTTTTCTCAACTGTCAAATGGCAGTTACAGTTGTTCATACATCATGTGGTTTTTTTTTCAGTTCAATAGAATTATATATGTGCACGTATATGTTTTAAAACATGGACTCAGTTCCTAAATATGTTACAATTTTAGTCAGGCTTCTGAGACCTTGTTCTCTTTCCTGTTGACTGAGTGCAACCCTCAGTGCCTGAGCAAGGCCCCTGCAGAGGATGTTCCCTTATGTGTCCAAACCAGGCAGGCTAGAGTACCGGCCTGCTCTGAGCAGGGAGCACATCAGAATCTTGGCTTTCCAGACACTGGTCTGGGGAAGCATTACTGGGACCCTGCATCACAATGCATATTCTACTGTGTGTATGAGACTTGAAAAATTTTTTAGGAAGTTGAAGGTAGGAATATTAAAAATACACACTTTTCTTGTACATGTGAATGGACTGTGGAGCTGTGAAGAGGGTGGTAAAAGTCCATTTTCTTTCCTTCAAGCTCAACAGGCTCCCAGGATGGTCCTGTGAGCATTCCTAGCAGCAGTGACAGCAGCGAGGACCCACTCCACAAAGCTCTAAAGAAGAAGAGCATCAAGTCCTCCACTGGTCGTTTGTTTGGCAAAAAGGAAAAGGGTCCGCCTGGACAAACTGGCAAAGAATCACCAAGACAAGGTGAGCCGGTTTTTGGCAGCTGTCCTAACTGCTGGGATTGGGAGAGCATGAGCTTTTTCCTATGTACCTGCCACAGGTGTCCAGTGCCCACAAGGAATCATGGCTGAGCATTCTCCAGACAGCCCAGTCTGCCCACATGTGAACCAGAGCAGAGCAGTGGACATTCATTTGGCGTGAATGAATAACACTCTTATATGCTAATTTATACGCTTGAACATATTTATATGTATTTGCTCGGAAGCTTACACATCAGAAATGATTCAGCTCTCTACCTGCAGAATCTTCTTCCTATTTGTGAAACATATAACTTTGCCATGTTAATTTACTCTAAATTTGGGGGCTTTTCTTCTTTTTTGTAGCTGTTGTTTCTGAAACGGAAAACTCATCTCAGGATGCCTTCCAACTTAGCAAATTGGGAGGAAAGGATGAAAAAAATCGTCAACTTCAAAAAAAGTAAGCTTTTTGTTATTTCTCCATCTCATGAAACACTTTTCTGAGTTAACAGTCATTCTTAGCTGATTTTAAGTGTAATTTCTAGCTATGTAAATACATTGTCTTTTGAAAGATGAACCTAAAGCAGTGATAGAGCTTTCAGTGATACAAAGAGCTTGCTGCAGCATGCATGCCATAGGTTTGCCTCCCATTGACCTAAAGCCTGTTTTAAG